>NC_052078.1:20680037-23080037 GCF_015852505.1 Tachyglossus aculeatus | reverse complement strand
CCATGGTAACTCTACCCCACATGTCTGCTATGTGACCTTGGACACTTCTCTGTAACTCCGTTATCTTATTCAGAAAATGGGTCTCAAAACCGTGAGCCCTATGTGGGACAGGGAGAGTGTCCAACCTGATTAACTTATAGCTATAGCCCAGTGTTTAATATAGTGTCTGGTGCATAGTAAGCGCTGAACAAATACCATTAAAAACTAAAAACATAACGCGGACACCCAGGCCCTTCTGATTTCCAGGCCCGTGTTCTATCCGCTAGGCCATGCTGCTTCTCACTGATAAATATTAAGCCAACCTACATGAGGCATGGCACCTTACAACACCCAGAAATCTCTCCGGCAGCCCGCAGGGCATGAAACGGGGTATGGGATGTTTCCTATTCCCGCTGTGGACTGGTTGAAACAGCAGAGGTGACTGTGAGTAGCAGCATCCAGAGGAAAATGGCCATGCCCTGCCTTTCTAGGGTTTTGGTATCCTCTCCCCAGCTCAGTCCCTGGAGCGGAAGCTGATCATCTGCGGCAGCTGGGTGTCCTCCCAGCCACCCCAGAGACCCAGATGCATCCATCTGACTGGTAATGTTCTCTTTCGCAGGAGCTGAACCGAAACCGGAGCCGACGCCGCCTCCCACAGAGAGTAAGTGTATGCCGATGTCCCATCCCCATTCTTTCCCCCGGGCCTCATCCCCTAGGCGATCCCCAAGTCTCCCAACTACCTCCACTGGTCCACATTGTCACGAAGACCCCTGGAAGCCAGCCCGGAGTGGGGAGGGCCAGATTCACATCCGATATCGCGGGGGAAGCATGAGGGGGGTTTTTGTGGTGCTCTCAAGTAACCAAATCCACGCTACGGGGCAGAGCTAGGAGAGCCAAAAGCCACAGTAGCCCAGCTGTTCAGGGGCCTCCATGCAAGTATAGCCTCTGCACAATCGCTTTGATTTCCCCGTTCTTCCTTCAGAGCCGACAGTCACGGAAGACGGCTGGGTCCTCTACAAAGAACACCAGTATTACTTCAGCACAGTGAAGGACACCATGGACAACGCACGGGAGTTTTGCCAGAAGAACTTTGGAGATCTGGTCTCCATTGAAAACGACAGTGAAAGAAGGTTTCTGTGGAAATATGTAAGGGTGACATTTGTCCGTTCATCTGGGGGTGGGGGTTCAACGGTGCCATCTATGCTACTTCCTGAAGGCCAAGGCATGGTGGGAGGTGTAGGTAATCAGATTATGTTAGAGATTTGCCCAAGAGATGGGGATGGAAATCAGTTTATTAGCAAGGTGAAATGTTTTTCTATAAAATGAGTATGAAGGCAGTGGCATTCTGGATCAGCCTTTCCTCCAGGTCAATTCTATACTTATCCGATACAGGACACTGCCTCTGAAATTGACACCAGGAACCATGTAATAATAATAATAACAATAATAATAAAAAACTCTGTTACTTGTTAAGTGCTTACTCTGTGCCAAGCACTGTCCTAAGCACTGGGGGAGATACAAGTTGATCAGGTTGGACCCAGTCCCTGTCTCATGGGGGGCTCACACTCTTAATCCCCATTTTACAGATAAAGTAACCAAGTCCCAGAGAACTTAAGCGACTTGCCCAAGGTCAAACAGCAGACCTGTGGCAGAACTGGGGTTAGAACCCAGGTCCTTCTGACTCCCAGGCTTGTGCTGTATCCTCTAAGGGTTGCTGTCTTCGACCATTTAATAACCCCAACCCTTCCCTCTCTGTTGATAACTCTCCATCAGTGACCCAATTCTGACTACATAAAGCCTCTAACTCTTCCTTCTCCATTCATTCAATCGTATTTATTGAGCGCTTACTGTGTGCAGAGCACTGCACATTCTCGACCCTTCTCCAGAGACCTAATAATAATAATGATGATGGCATTTACTAAGCGCTTACTATGTGCAAAGCACTGTTCTAAGCTCTGGGAGGTTACACGGTGATCAGGTTGTCCCACGGGGGCTCACAGTCTTAATCCCCATTTTACAGATGAGGTAACTGAGGCCCAGAGAAGTGAAGTGACTTGCCCAGAGTCACACAGCTGACAATTGGCAGAGCCGGGTTTTGAACCCATGACCTCTGACTCCGAAGCCCGGGCTCTTTCCACTGAGCCACACTGCTTCTCTAATGTGGGCCATCTAATGCTTCACCTAATGTGGGCCATCTAATACTGCTAACTCTCCCCTTTCCATCCCTGACTCTCTTTTTTAGCGATACAACACGGACCATCCAACACCCCTGATGCTCCCCCCTCCATCCTTGTCTCTCCCCTTTATGATCCAACGGGGATCATCCAACCCCCCTAACCCTTCCCTCTCCATCCCTGACTCTCTTCTCCAGTGACCCAATGAGGACTAACCAATACTGATAACTTTCCCCTCTGTGCTCTTTCAGCGATTCAATACAGATGATCCAACCCCCCTAACTCTCCCCTCTCCATCTCAACCTTTCCATCCAGTGAGCCAGGAAGGGATATTTATGGAAGCAAATTCCGCGTCCTCATCCAATTTTGTCTGAAAATGTGTTTGTTTTGAATGTGCCGCACTCCAGGTGCAAAGACTATGCCTCTTTTCCCACTATGTTCCCACCAATGAATGACCTGGTAATTTGGAGAGTAACTTGAGCAGCTAAGTCTATAATAATAATAGTAATAATAATGGTATTTGTTAAGCGCTTACTATATGCCAAGCACTGTTCTAAGCGCTCAGGTAGATCCAAGGTAATCAGGTTGTCCCCAGTTTTACAGATGAGGTAACTGAGGCCCAGAGAAGTTAAGTGGCTTGCCCAAGGTCTCACAGCTGACAAGTGGTGGACCGGGATTAGAACCCCCGACCTCTGATTCCCAAGCCCGTGTTCTTTCCACTAAGCCATGCTGCTTCTCTTATTTACTGTGATGACACCACAGATTTTTCTCCCTTTCTGTCTCATGGAAAAACACACCGCATTGCTCCCAAGTTTTTTGGGTGAGTTCCTTTGTTTTCAGAAATCCCCCTACACCAGGTCGGCTGATTGCGTTCAGCGGGATCAGGCAGGAGAGATTCAAGCAATGTTGGCCTGATCACGTAAGCACTCATATATTCTGTAATATGTCGGTGAGAGTAAAGCGTGTCCCATGTTTTAGGTGTCCAAGAATGGTGCGTTTAAGGAGTATTTCATTGGTTTGATCTTGAGCCTGGATAAAAAGTTTAAGTAAGTAAAAAAAGTCAACCTCTTTGTCTATGATCAATTAATGCATTAGGGGGATTTATTGACTGCTTACTATGTGCAGAGCGCTGTACTGAGCACTTGGGGAAGTACAATGCAGCAGAATTAGCGGAAACGTTTCCTGCCCATAACGAGCTTACAGTCTAGTGGGGGACCATCCTATGGTGTGACTTGGGAAAACTTATGTTTAGCAGAGTGAACTCCCTCTTCCTCGCTTTTGGTAAAAATGCAACTCTATGATTAGTGGGGTGATATACAAGCCTGTCATTGTTTCCTACAGGTCAAATTCAGCAGCAGGAGGGAAAACACTTACGTTAGAGAAACGCCCTCCTTGTCCTCCAGAATCCTACCTCTGCCCTAGCCAGGTTTGGTTTTCTGGACCCCGGACATCCCATTTTAAACACGGAAAAAGACCACTGGTTATAAGAATTAATAAAAGTATTTGTTAAGTGCTTACTACATACCAGGCACTGTTTTTTAGTGCTGGGGTAGATAGAGGATGATCAGGTCGGATACAATCCTTGACTACATAGGGCATCCAGTTTAAGTAGGAGGGAGTAGGGCTTAATTATAATAATAATAATAATAATAATAATAATAATAATAATGGCATTTGTTAAGCGCTTACTATGTGCAGAGCACTGTTCTAAGCGCTGGGGGGGGATACAAGGTGATCAAGTTGTCCCACGTGGGGCTCACAGTCTTAATCCTCATTTTACAAATGAGGTAACCGAGGCTCAGAGGAGTTAAGTGACTTGCCCAAGGTCACACAGCAGACATGTGGCGGAGTCGGGATATAAACCCATGACCTCTGACTCCAAAGCCCCTGCTCTAATTAATTAATTAATTTTAGTTACCTCATCTGTAACTGTAACTGTAGCTTGTTGTGGGCAGGGAAAATGTCTACCAATTCTGTTCTATTGGACTCTCTCAAGTGCTTAATATGTGCTATGCCCACAGTAAGCGCTCAATAAATGTGATTTATTGATTGATTGACTGTTCCCTTCCTGTCTTTCCCTTCCCTCTCACCACCTACCTGGGGATTTCCCTCAAGACTCTAATTAATTCCTCTTTTAGAGATGAGGAAACTGAGGCACAGCAAAGTTAAGTGACCTGTCCAAGGTCACACAGCAGGCAAATGGCAGAGCTGGGATCGGAATCAAGGTCCTCTGGCTCTGAGGCCCAAGCTCTTTCCACTAGGCCACGCTACTTGCCTAGTGGCAAGAGTACAGGCTTGGGGGTCAGAGGTTGTGGGTTCTAATCCCGGCTCCTCCACTTATCAGCTGTTTGACTTTGGGTGAGTCACTTAACTTCTCTGTGCCTCAGTTACCTCATCTGTAAAACTGGGGATTAAAGACTGTGAGCCCTACTTGGGACAACCTGATTACCTTGTATCTCCCCCAGCGCTTAGTACAGGGCTTGGCACATAGAAAGCACTTAACAAATACCATAATTATTATTACTTCTCTTCTCAATTTGCATCTCCTCCCTTGGGGAACTCGACCAGTCCCGTGGCTTTAGCGACCTACCTCAACTGACGTGTCTGGTCGGATTCGATGACTTCACAGAGAAGTGAAGTGACTTGCCCAAAGTCACATAGAAGACAAGTGGCAGAGTCAGGTTTAGAACCCAAGACCTTCTTACTCCCAGGCCCGTGCTCTGTCTGCTACACCACGCTGCTTCTAACCTCAGTTTTACCTACACAGTACTCGTTCAGGTCTCCCAACTCCCCGGCTCTAGACTGGAAGCTTGTTGTGGGCAGGGAAAATGTCTACCAGTTCTGTTCTATTGGACTCTCTCAAGTGCTTAATATGTGCTCTGCCCACAGTAAGCGCTCAATAAATGTGATTTATTGATTGATTGACTGTTCCCTTCCTGTCTTTCCCTTCCCTCTCACCACCTACCTGGGGATTTCCCTCAAGACTCTATTCTTGCACCCTTTTCTTCTCTCTCTCTTTACACTTACTTCCTTGGGGAGCTCATCTGATCTCATGTCACTTTTTTTAAGATCGTACTTGTCAAGTGCTTACTATGTGCCAAGCACTCTACAAAGCACTGGGGTAGATGCAAGATTATCAGGTTGGACACAGTCCTTGTCCCACATGGGGCTCACAGTCTAAGTAGAAGGGACAAGGATTTAATCCCCATTTTGCAGATGAGGTAACGGAGACACAGAGAAGCTAAGTGACTCACTTGAGGTCACACAGCAGACCAGTGGCGAAGCCGAGATAAGAATCCAGGTCCTCTGACTCCCAGGCTGGTGAATTTTCCACTGGTCCATGCTGCTTCCCTGTCTTCAACTACCACCTTTACACAAGATGATTTCCAAATCTACCTCACTAGCCCCAATCTCCTCTGCAATCTCACATTTCCTCTTGCCTTCAGGATATCCATAAAAAGTAATATTAACAATAACTGTGGTCTTTGATAAGTCTATGTGCCAATCACTGTGCTAAACACTAGGATAGATACCAGATAATTAGATCACATGTGGGGCTCACAGACTGGGAGGGAGGACAGGTCTTGGTTCCCCATTTTACAGATGAGGAAACTGAGGCACAGAGAAGCCAAGTGACTTGCCCGAAGTCACCCAGCAGGCAAATGGCAAATTAGAAGCCAGGATTAGAAGCCAGGTCTCCAAATTCCCAGTTCTTGGCTCTTTCCACAAACCGTGTTTTTGTAGAAGCACATACTGTGCTTGCCAAAACGGTATCCAGAGTAATAATAATAATAATAATAATAATGGCATTTATTAAGTGCTTACTATATGCAAAGCACTCTTCTAAGTGCTGGGGAGGTTACAAGGTGCTCAGGTTGTCCCATGGGGGGCTCACAGTCTTAATGCCCATTTTGCAGATGAGGGAACTGAGGCACAGAGAAGTTAAGTAACTTGCCCAAAGTCACACAGCTGACAATTGGCAGAGCCGGGATTTGAACCCATGACCTCTGACTCCAAAGCCCATGCTCTTTCCACTGAGCCACGCTGCAAGTATGGGGTGGACATCTGCCCAATTTTCGGGAATTTCAGGGGACCACCCACTGCTCCCAAATGGGGTCCTTTCTCTACCACCCCTATATCAGTGATCAATCAGTAAACTGTACTTACTGAGCACCTACTCAGTGCCCAGCACTGGACTAAGTGCTTGGGAGAGTACAATAGAGTTGAGATAAACCATCCCTGCCCTCAAAGAGCTTCCATTCTAGCGGGGGAGACTAAAATCACTGATGGTGGGGCCTGAGTCTGGTATAGTTCACTTCCCTCTGTCTATTTCCCAAGTTCCCAGGATTTCCCAGAACAGACCACCCTTTCCACAACAGATGTGGTCACTCATCCTCCCCGGAATTCTCTGTTTCAGGTGGATGGATGGAACCAAAGTGGATTATGTGGCCTGGGACACCGGCGAGCCCAATTTCGCGAACGATGACGAGAACTGTGTGGTCCTTTATTCTTCGTTAGGTGAGTGGAGGATAATCCTCCCGCTTCCCCTCACTGCTTCTCAGTCCTCCAAGGGTCTTTCCCTGGGCCCTCTGCGAGGCATTCTTGGTATGGAGAGGCTGGGGCCAAGGTAGGGGGAGGGCCAGTGGTCAAGAACGGGAGAATGCCAGGGAGTTGGATGTAGACAGAGGACACGGTTTGGCCTCACATGCGCAGAGTGACTCAAAGCGCCTCTCCAAGATACTGATGCCACCCTCCTCACAACACTGTGGCATCGCAGGGTGACTGGCTAGCCCCTTCCCCCTCACGTAGGGCTCTGCATCCCCTGGAGGGGTGGCATCTTTTTCATAGTAGTTGTTCAGCGCTTCCTATGTGCCAAGCACTGTGCTAAGCCCTGGGGTGGATACAGGCTAATCAGGCCGGACCCAATCCATGCCCCACACGGGGTTCACAGTCTTAATCCCCATTTTCCACATGAGAGAACCGAGGCCCAGAGGAGTGAAGCGAGTTACCCAAGGTCCCGCAGTGGTGCAGTTGGGATTAGAATCCAGGTCCTTCCGACTCCCAGTTGCGTGCTGCTTCTCTTCACAGTTCTCTTGGATGAGGTTGGCCCCTTTAGACGTCTCCCTTCTCCACCCTAGGGATTTTGCCCCAGATGTGTCAATGCTAGGGAGCAGCTGAGGGTTAGCGCTCCTTGTCTGCAGACCCTCCCGCTGTCGGACCCTAACCAGACCCCCGGGGCCCTGGCCTTGGGTCACGATGGCCCGTCTCCCCTTGTCTGCTTGCCAGGGAATTGGAATGACATCAACTGCGGATACCCGAATGCCTTCATTTGCCAGCGGCACAATAGCAGCATCAACGCCACCGTGGCCCCTACGGAGGCCCCGTCCCCCGGCGGTTGTCCCGGTGGCTGGGATGCCCTCCGCAACAAGGTAGGACTCCTAGAAGCTTCTGTGGCAGAGGGCTGAGGGCCGCCCCGGCTGGGAGGAACCCACTGTTGGGTAGGGACCGTCTCTATATGTTGCCAACTTGTACTTCCCAAGCGCTTAGTACAGTGCTCTGCACACAGTAAGTGCTCAATAAATATGACTGATTGATTGAGGAACTCCTGGCCGGGATGCACTGTGGGATTCCACAGAGAAGGGGGCAACGCGGAGAGGGTTGTGGACTCTTCCAGGCTTCTAGAGGAGCGTTGGGCCGGGGTGATTTAAAATAACATAGGCAGCCTGGGAGAACAGTGCTTGGCACATAGTAAGTGCCTAACAAACACCAGCATTATTGTTATTATTACCCAGAAGAAAAGTCAATAGACATGCCTTTCTAAAAAGCGGGGTTCAAGTTGGGAGAAAAAACAGCAAACGCAAGGTGGGAAAGAGTCCGGTCAAATTTAAATTTGCTGAGCGCTTCTATTTGGCCAAAATGCTTTGACCATTTTATCTTTATCACATCCCTGTGAGTTTGGGGAAGGTAATAGACCTCCACTGCCGCAGATGAGTGTGGTATTTGTTAAGTTAGGCACTGTATTAAGTGCTGGGGTGGATACAAGGAAATCAGCTTATACTGCCATTTAATGTACTCTACTGTTTAAGCACTTATTATTTGCCTAACTATCTTTCCATTCTCTTATCCATACTGGTATTACTTCCGTGCCAGACTCCTCTTAGACAGTAAAGCAGTAATAGCAGGAGAAGTAGTAGTTGTAATAACAGGAACTTTGTTTATTGTTGAATTGTACCCTCCCAAGTGCTTAGTACAGTGTTCTGCATACAGTAAGTGCTCAGTAAATACGATTGAGTAATAGTAGTGGTAGTACTAGTAGCTATAGTAGTAATAATGTTTGTGGTGGTAATAGTAGTAGTAATTATAGTGACAGTAATAGTAGTAGTAGTAATAATAGTTGTAGTAGTAGTGGAGAAGCAGTATGGAATGATGGATAGAGCCCAGGCCTGAGAGTCAGAAGGTCATGGGTTCTAATCCCGGCTCTGCCACTTGTCTGCTGTGTGACCTCGGGCAAGTCACTTCACTTCTCTGTTCCCCGGTTACCTCATCTGTAAAAATGGGGATTAAGACTGTGAGCCCCCCCTTGGGACAACCTGATCACCTTGTAACCTCCCCAGCGCTTAGAACAGTGCTTTGCACATAGTAAGCGCTTAATAAATGCCATCATTATTATTATTATTATTCTCTGGGCCTCAATTACTTCATCTGTCAATTAGGGATTGAGATTGTGAGCCCCACCTGGGACAGGGACTGGGTCCAACCTGATATGCTTATATCCGTCCCAGTGCTTAGTGCCTGGAACATAGCAAGCGCTTAACAAATACCGTAATTACTAGTATTATTAAGTGGCAGAGGCGGAATTAGAACCTAGGTCCTGTGACTCTCAGGCTCTTTCCACAAGGCCACTGGTGAAGAGTCCCAGAACGGAGGCTGAAAATCCCTACGGATATAGCAGGAGGGACTTCCAGGGCTGCCAACTCTCTTGCTCACCAGGACCACCTCCCGACCCCCGGAGAGCTTCCCGGGGTTTGCTCCGGTGCTGGTTTGCGGGTGGGGTCTCTGGGCGACACCCCATTTTTTGCTTCGCTTCAGTGTTATAAGGTCTTCGGCCTGGTTGAAGAAGAAAGGCAGGATTGGCAGGAGGCCCGGAAAGCCTGCATCAAGTCCGGCGGCAACCTCGTCTCCATTCAGAACGAGCGAGAGCAAGGTACGGTGAGGCCGATACGGGGGGCTCGCCCAGGGCTGGCGGGTGGCAGGACTGGAGAACGATCGCAATAACAGTAACGATGAAACCCACCCATGCGGCCGGATGGATATCGGGCTCACCCACACAAAATTTATTCATATTAACGTCTGTCTCCTCTGCTCCAGACTGTAAACGCACTGTAGGAAGGGAGTGTGTCCGTTTATGGTCGTATTCTACTTCCCCAAGTGCTTAGTACGGTTCTCTGCACACAGTAATAAATAAATATTCGTAATTATACAGTAATAAATAAATAAACCGTAGTCAATTAATACGACTGAATGAATGAAAGAACGAATGAAAAATCTGCCCCTGTGGTTTTCACTGGATCCTTGGGTCTCCCTCCTCCATCATCCTCTTGCCTAGAACTTTGTGCTTCTTTCCTCCATTTCTTTTTTGAATTTTCCGTTATTTCAATCGATCAGTCGTATTTATTAAGAGCTTACTGTGTGCAGAGCAGAGCACTGTACTAAGCGCTTCAGAGAGTACAATAGAAACCGATATCAGACATATTATTTGTTTAGTTGCGGATGGTTTTTCTTCCCCTCAGACCCATTGGGGAAGGGACAGAAAGGCAGTGTTTGGCGCATATTAAGCGCTTAACATAGGCGGCGTGGCTCAGTGGCAAGAACCAGGGCTTGGGAGTCAGAGGTCATGGGTTCTAATCCCAGCCCTGCCACTTGTCAGCTGTGTGACTTTGGGTGAGTCACTTCACTTCTCTGTGCCTCAGTTCCCTCATCTGTAAAATGGGGATGAAGACTGTGAGCCCCCTGTGGGACAACCTGATTGCCTTGTAACCTCCCCAGCACTTAGAACAGTGCTTTGCACATAGTAAGTGCTTAATAAATGCCATCATCATTATTATTATTATTCTCTGTGCCTCAGTTCCCTCACCTGTAAAATGGGGATTAAGACTGTGAGCCCCACGTGGGACAACCTGATTACCTTATATCTCCCCCAGTACTTAGAACAGTGCTTGGTGCATAGTAAGCGCTTAACAAATACCAAAATTATTATGATTTATTATTAACAAATACCATCATTATTACTATCATTATTATTTCACTTTTCTTGGCCTCAGTTACCTCGTTTGTAAAATGGGGATTAAAACCGTGAGCCTAATGTGGGGCAGTGACTGTGTTTAATGTGACACATTTGTCTCTGCCTCAGAGCTTAGTACAGAACCTGGCACATAGTAAGCGCTTAACAAATATCACAATTATTATTATTATTGAGCTGAGAAGTGGAAGGAAGCCAGTGGCTGGGCAAGATATCGTATTTTTCTGTATCTCTCTCAGGGGATCACCGAGGCTTGCAGAAATGCATATATAGAAATGCATGTATATATGTGTATATGTTTGTACATATTTATTACTCTATTTATTTATTTATTTTACTTGTACATATCTGTTCTATTTATTTTATTTTGTTAATATGTTTGGTTTCGTTCTCTGTCTCCCCCTTCCAGACTGTGAGCCCACTGTTGGGTAGCGACTGTCTCTATATGTTGCCAACTTGTACTTCCCAAGCGCTTAGTACAGTGCTCTGCACACAGTAAGTGCTCAATAAATATGATTGATTGATTGATTGATTGACTGATTCTGGGCACTACCCTAGGGGAACTCCAAGCAACTTGGCCTAGTGGAAAGAGCACGGGCTTTGGCGGCAGAAGGACCTGGGTTCTAATTCCTGCTCCGCCACTTGTCTGCGCGTGACCTTGGGCAAGTCACTTCACTTCTCCGTGCCTCAGTTGCACCACCTGTAAAATGGGGATTATTAGTAATAATAATAATAATAAAAATAGTTGTATTTGTTAAGCGCTTACTGTGTGCCAGGCACTGTACTAAGCACTGAGGTGGATATAAGCCAATCGGGTAAGACATAGGCCCTGTCCCTCATGGGGCTTGCAGTCTCAATCCCCACTTTACAGATGAGGTAAGCCCAGAAAAGTGAAGTGGCTTGCCCAAGGTCACAGCAGACATGTGACTGAGCCGCGATTAGAACCCATGACCTTCTGATTCTCAGGCCCGGTCTCTTTCCACTACGCAGAACATTAGCCTTAGGTGGAACAGTCTCTGTATCCAACCTGATTTGCTTGGATCTGCCCCAGTGCTTAGTATAGTACCAGGCACCTAGTAAGCGCTCAACAAGTACCACAATTATTATTATTACTATAATTTTTATTATTTCCTTCCCAAATGCCTCCTAAATGACCCTTATTATCCAACCTCCCCTCCCAGATTTCTCCCACTCATCCAAGGAGCTCATCTGCCCAGTTCCGGTATGAAATAACGTGTGTCTTTTGTAGCATTCCTCACCTATCACCTGAAGGATTCCAAGGGAGATTTCTGGATCGGGCTGAACGATATCAACTCGGAACACGTATTCCTCTGGACCGAAGGGCGGGGAGTCAAGTACACCAACTGGAAAAAAGGGTTTCCGGCTGGAAGGAGAAGCATCCTCTCCTATAGCGATGTAAGAACTCAGTCCCGGCTTTCTTCACGGGGCAAGACGCTCGGGAATAGCCCTCAGCAAGTCCCGGCTTTCTTTATGGGGCAAGACCCTCGGGAATAGCCCTCAGCAACTGGTTGTTGAGACAGTTAGGGGGCTAGGATCACGTCCCTGGACTTCCTGATTTCTTGAGCTCAGTGTGTTTGCTGTTCCCTAGAAATTCCACTGTGAGACGGGATCCTCAAGTGGAATCTGAAGCTGGATTTCATTCATACTCTCCACTTTTCCCTAGCAGAAGTGAGGCCTGTTAGCGCGGTTTTACCCCAGGATTTTTTTTTTCCTTAATAATATTCGTTAAGGGTTTACCACGTGCCAGGCACTGTACTAAGAGATGTGACTGTAAGCTCGTTGTGGGCAGGGAATGTGTCTGTTTATTCTTACACTGTACTCTCCCAAGTGCCTGCACACACGGAGCACTCAATAAACACAAATGAAAGGCGATTGAACGATAGATGCGAGCTAATCAGGTTGGACACAGTCCATGTCCCACATAGGACTCACAGTCTGAATCCCCATTTTGCAAGTGAGGTAACTGAGGCCCAGAGAAGTTAAGCGACTTGCCCAAGGTCACCTAGCAGGACAAGTGGAAGAGCCGGGATTAGAACCAGGTCCTTCTGATTTCCAGAGCCAGGCTCAATCCACTCAGCATGTCGTTTCAAGCATCGCTGGAGAGGGGAAAGGGACTTGGCGTTGGGTAGAAAATCCTGTTTCTATAACCACCCCCTGAGCTCTGACAGGAGACCTCATCCATGAGTTTTCCTCTTCGTTTGTAAATCCTACAGGAGATGGAGCAGGCAGGGTTTATAACATCGGTTCTGATACGATGAGCTGTGGAGCGGTGCTTGAAGGAGTTATGTTGAATGTGGTGGGTGTGGGGCATGCACATTGTGCAAAGGAAGAGATTTCTTTACCAAGCTTTTCTTTTCCCTCTCCCCGTTCTCCCCCCCTCCCTCAGGTTGACTGCGTGGCTATGATCGGGGGTCTTTCCTCAGCTGCCGGACAGTGGATCGATGAAATCTGTTCCCAATCCAAGGGCTACATTTGCCAGATGGACACCAGTAGGTTAAGTTGAACTTTCCCGGGCTCTTTAGAAAAAAACCAAAAATCGGTATTTGATGTGTGCTCACTGTGTGCCGGGCACTGTCTTAAGCACTGGGGTAGACAAGATAATACAATTTGACACAGTCCCTGTCCCATACACGCCGTCGGAATCTGTGTTTTACAGATGAGGTAATGGAGGCACAGAGAAGTTAAATGCCTTGCCCAAGGTCACACGGCAGATAAGTGTGGAGCTGGGTTCTCTGAATCCCAGGCCCGTGCTTTATCCACTAGGCCATGCTGCTTCCGATACTGCGGGTTCTGGGGCTTTAGGGTCCTGAATGATAATAATGATGGCATTTGTTAGGCGCTTACTATGTGCAAAGCACTGTTCTAATTGCTGGGATCAACTCTCCCCATCCTCTATCTAATTTCACCTCCTCTCCCACTACAACCTACGAATCAAGGAAAAACTCCTCACTCGGCATCAAGGCTGTCCATCACCTCTCCCCCTCCTACCTCACCTCCCTTCTCTCCTTCTCCAGCCCAACCTGCACCTTCCACTCCTCTGTCGCTAAACTCCTCACCGTCATTATCGCCTGTCCCGCCATCGACCCCCGGCCCATGTCCTTCCCCTGGCCTGGAATGCCCTTTCTCCACCAATCTGCCAAGCTAGCTCTCTTCCTCCCTTCAAAGCCCTACTGAGAGCTCACCTCCTCCAGGAGGCCTTCCCAGACTGAGTCCCCTTTATCCTCTATTCCTTCCCATCCCCCCGACCTACCTCCTTCCCCTCTGCACAGCACTTGTATAGTTATTTGTACAGATTTATTACTCTATTTATTTTACTTGTACATATTTACTATTCTATTTATTTTGTTAATGATGTGCAAATAGCTTTAATTCTATTTGTTCTGACAATTTTGACACCTGTCTACATGTTTTGTTTTGTTGTCTGTCTCCCCCTTCTAGACTGTGAGCCCGTCGTTGGGTAGGGACCGTCTCTATCTGTTGCCGACTCGTACTTCCCAAGCGCTTAGTACAGTGCTGTGCACACAGTAAACACTCAATAAATATGATTGAATGAATGAATGAATACAACCCAGCCCACACACTTGGCTCTTCTAAAGCCAACCTACTCACCGTGCCTCAGTGTCCTGTCTCTGTGACCCTTCGCCCACGCCTTCCCTCCGGCCTGGAGGTCCCTCCCCCTTCCTAGCCGACAGACCACCCCTCTCCTCACCTTCAAACACCTCCTCCAAGAGGTCTTCCCTGATCAATCGCTCCTTTCCCCACCTAATTCATCACCTCTGCCCTTCGGTCTATAGCCTTCGAGCACTTCGATACTCACCCCATCCGGATGCGCAAATCTTCTAGACTGTAAGCTCGCTGTGGGTAGGGAATGTGTCTATTGTATTGTTATATTGTACTCTCCTAAGTGCTTAGTACAGTGCTCTGCGCACAGTAAGTGCTCAGAAATACGACTGACTGACTGCCATACTCTGTTGCTTCCCCTACTTGTAATTTATTTTAACATTGACCTTCCCTGTTAGGCTGGAAGCTTCTCGAGAGCAGGGATAGTGTCTCCCTATTCTATTCTAGCCTCCCAGCGTTTAGTACAGTGCTCAGCACAGGGTAAGCGCAGGCTGAGGGGGGGCGTGCTCTTCTCCTGTCATGCCACAAGATGGTAGCAGCAGCCCAAGGGAGAGACATCGTCCACTCCACTCCCTGGCTGTTCTCCTCAAAGTTTTTCCCTCGTTTGTAATGACATTTGTCAAACGCTTACTATATGCCAGGCGCTGTACTAAGCGCTGGGGTACCTACAAGCTAATCAGGTTGCACACAGTCCCTGTCCCACGTGGGGCTCACCGTCTTCATCCCCGTTTTCCAGATGAGGGAACTGAGGCCCAGAGAAGTGAGCCCGCTGTTGCGTAGGGACCATCTCTATATGTTACCGACTTGCGCTTCCCAAGCGCTTAGTACAGTAATCTGCACACAGTGAGAGCTCAATTAATACGATTGAATGAATGAAATGACTTGCTTAAGGTCACACGGAAGACAAGTGGCAGAGCCAAGATTAAAACCCGAGTCTTTCTGACGCCCAGATCTGTGCTCTGCCCACCAGGCCACACTGCCTTCTCTTTGTCATTTAAGATAGAGATGGAGGCAGAGAATCAACTAGACGAAGTCACACTTTCCTCAGCTTCCCCCCCGATTCCCCTGAAGAAGTTAGTATTCTTGGATGTTTGTTTGTTTTATGGTATTTCTTACTATGAGTTGAACACTGCGAAGCTCATTGTGGGCAGAGCATGTCTCTGTTATGTTGTACTGTACTCTCCCAAGCAGTTAGTACAGTGCTCTGCACACGGTAATTGCTCAATAAATACAATGGACTGAATGACTGACTTTTCTAAGGCCTGGAGTAGATACAAGTTAATCAGTTTAGGCACAGTCCCTGTCCCGCATGAGGCTCACAGTCTAAGTAGAAGGGAGAACAGGTGAACTGAAGTGTAGAGAAGTGAAGTGACTTGCCCATGGTCACACGGCAAGCAACTGGCAGGGATTAGAACTCAGATCCTCAGACTCCCAGATCTGTGCTTTATCCCCTAGGCCACACTGCTTCTCTGGGCCTGGTTTCAGTCCAGCCTGAGACAGCATCATCATCATCATCATCAATCGTATTTATTGAGCACTTACTGTGTGCAGAGCACTGTACTAAGCGCTTGGGAAGTACAAGTTGGCAACATATAGAGACAGTTTCCTACCCAACAGTGGGTAGCATCTCAGTCAATCCCTCAACCTACTGACCAGTTGTATTTACTGAGCGCTTACTCTAACAGTAATAATTTTGATAATAATCATGGCATTTGCTCAGTGCTAACGGTGGGCAAAACAATGGGATAAACACAACCAGATCAGGCACAGTCATTGTCCCCCATGGGGCTTACACTCTAAAGAAGAGTGAGAAGAGCGAGTCTCCACTTTACAGATGAAGAAACTGAGGCACGGAGAATTGAAGTGATTTGCCCAAAGTCACACTGCAGGCAAGTGGTGGAGCCAGGCTTAGAGTCCATGCTACACTTTGTGCAGAACACTGTACTCGGGGCTGGGAGAGAACAGTAGAGTTAATAGTCATGATCCTTTGCCCTCAAGCGGTTTACAACCTGATAGGGGACTCAGGCACAAAAATCAGTCACAGGTAGGGGGAAGCAACAGAATTAGAAGTGATGTATATAAGTTTGAATTTATATATATATAAGTCCTACTGGGTGGTGGAGTGGAGGGGAGTGAAGAGGAGATATTTTGAGTATCCAAGTGCTTACGTGATGCAGTAGGGAGCTGTCTAGGGTGGGAGGTGAGATATTAATTGGGGAAGGCCTACTGGAAATGATTTCCAGAGGGCCTTGCAGATGGGGAGAGCAGTGGTCTGCCGGATTTGAAAGGGAGGGGGGCCCGGGAAGAAGGGAGGGGTGTGAATAAGAGGTCGGTGGCAAGAGAGATGAGATAGACGAGGCACTGAGGAGGGGGTCCGAAGTGGAGACGATGAGTTTTCTTGCGTTTGTCACTTCAAAGTTCAGAAACAGCCACCTGTGGTCAAAGTGGCATTAAAACCCAGATGAGCTCTCTGCAGGCAATGTCTGCGGAAAAATGGCAAACAGTCATCGCAAGTTAAAAGGATTCTACAGATTTACAGGGTTATTTGGGGCAGGGGGAGGGGGAATTTTATTTTACGGCATTTATTCATTCATTCATTGAATCTTATTTATCGACCGCTGACTGTGTGCAAAGCACTGTACTAAGCACTTGGGAGAGTACAATATAACAATAAACGGACACATTCACTGCCCACAATGAGCCAACAGTCTAGGGGGGAAGACAGACATTAATAGAAGTTAAATAAGTTACATTTATGTACGTAAGTGCTACGCTTATTCATTCATTCATTCAATCGTATTTATTGAGTGCTTACTGTGTGCAGAGCACTGTACAAAGCGTTTGGGAAGTACAAGTTGGCAACATGTAGAGATGGTCCCTACCCAACAGCGGGCTCACAGTCTAGAATAGCGGGCTCCCAGTCTAGAATTACTATTTGATCATATTTATTGAGTGCTTACTGTGTGCAAAGCACCGTACTAAGGGCTTACTATGTGCCTGGCACTGTACTCAGAGCTAGTGTAGATGCAATATCATCAGGTTGGACACAGTCCCTGTCCCACGTGGGATTCACAGTCTTAATCCCCATTTTAAGGAACAGGTAACTGAGACCCAGAAGTTGAGTGACTTTCCAGAGGTCACGCAGCAGACAAACGGACTGCGTCCAACCTGAATCAGGCAGGTCTTCCACACAGTAAGACTTCTGATACGTAACATCCTTTCCCCAAAGGGCCGCGTGGAGCTGCCCCTCAGAGGGGCTGAGTGGGGCTCCAGATCTGGACCGATCCATCTTTCCATTCCAGAGCCTTCCCTTCCTCAGTCCCCAACCACGATTCCCGCGGACGGCTTCGTCCGGTTCGGAAACAGCAGCTATTCAGTCATCCGCTCCAACCTGACCTGGAGCGATGCCCAGAAGAGGTGTCGAGAAGCTTCCTCCCAGCTGGCCAGCATTCCCGATCCCTACACCAATTCCTTCCTGTGGCTGGAGATGTTGAAGTTCGGGGAGCCCATCTGGTTGGGCCTGAACAGTAACCTGGTAGGGCGGCAGAGCAAAGCGGCTTTCCGAAAGTCATTCTCCCGGGTTTGGGTTCTTGCGCTCTTCAAACCGTTGAGGCTGTATCCCGCCTCAAAGTCCTTACCTTACCTGACATCAAACTCCCAATGGCCACTTGTGTTCTCAGTGGACGAGTTGCTGGGCACCACGGGATTAGAAAGCTAAGGCCGCTCTTGGCAACTCTGCCCCCGATCAATCAATCTGTCTTATCTATTGAGCATTTACTGTGTTATCAAGCGCTTGGGAGAGTCCAAAAGAGCAGAATTGGTAGACTTGTTCCCTTCCCACAAGGAACTTATAGTCTTGAGCGGAAAATAGACATAAAAATATATTACGGGTATGTACATGAGTGCCATGGGGCTGAAGGAGGGGGTGAACAACGGGTACAAATCCAAATGCCAGGGGGTCGCAGAAGAGAGAGGGAGTAGAGTAATAGTAATAATGGTATTTTGTTAAGCGCTTACTATGTGCCAAGCACCATTCTAAGCAATGGGGTAGATACAAGGTAATCAGGTTGTCCCACATGGGGTTCACGGCCTTAATCCCCATTTTACAGATGAGGTAAGTGAGACACAGAGAAGTGAAGTGACTGGCCCGAAGTCACACAGCTCACAAGAGGCGGAGCCGGGATTAGAACCCACGACCTCTGACTCCCAAGCCCGGGCTCCTGCCACTAAGCCACACTGCTTCTCAGGGGAAATGAGAGATTAGCCAGGGAAGGCCTATTGGAAAAGATGGGCTTTTAATACCATTTGGAAGGTGGGGAGAGTAATTGTCTGTCGGATATGAGGAGGGGGGGCTGAGTCCACTCAGAAACAAGCTCTGATGCCCCCAAAGCGGGGATGGTGGCGAGACACCCCTCTCTAGTGACACTCATGTCTCCTTCCAGACCGATGGCCAGTTCCTGTGGCTGGATCATTGGAGAATCAGATTTACCAACTGGGGTTCCGAGGAGCCCACCCGGAAATATGCCTGCGTTTACCTGGACCGAGATGGATTTTGGAAGACCGCTCCCTGCACTGACCAGCACTTCTTTGTCTGCAAAAGGTCGGAAGGTGAGTAATAGTAATAATAATAATGATGGCATTTATTAAGCGCTTACTATGTGCAAAGCACTGTTCTAAGCGCTGGGGTAGATACAAGGTAATCAAGTTGTCCCACGTGGGGCTCACAGACTTAATCCCCATTTTCCAGATGAGGTAACTGAGGCACAGAGAAGTGAAGTGACTTGCCCAAAGTCACAGCTGACAAGCGGCAGAGCCGGGATTTGAACCCATGACCTCTGACTCCAAAGCCCGGGCTCTTTCCATTGAGCCACGCTGTTTCTCAGTAGCCAAGTGTAATCGTGCTCACTGGTGATGGGAGGATTTGAATACTCCTTTTTTATAGTACTTATTAGGCGCTTGCTATGTGTCAGGCACTGTATGAAGTGCTGGGGTAGATAACAGATCACCAGGTCCCACGTGGGGCTCACAGTCTAAGTAGAAGGGAAAACAAGCTTTGAATCCCCATTTTGCAGAAGCGGGAATTGAGGCAAAGAGAAGTTAGGTGACCTGCCCACGGTCTTGCAGCAGACAAGAGGTGGAGCCAGGAGTAGAACCCAAGTCCTTTGACTCCCAAGACCATGCTCTTTCTACTAGGCCATGCTTTCTCTGGGTGAAGTGTTGGTTCACCTGTAGGCACAGTCTAGAAAATTGGCTCTGAAGAGCAACTTCTGTGTGAATTTCTGTGTTTTTCCTGCATGTCCTCCCTCTGTCTGTCTCCAAAGCCTCCATCTTTTCCTCCCTTCTTTCTTTCCTCCCTCCCTCCTTCCTTCTCTTCATCCTTTTCTCCCTCTTTCTTCCCTCCCTCCTTCCTTGTCTTCATCCTTCTCTCCCTCTTTCTTCCCTCCCTTCTTCTTTCTCTTTATCCTTTCCTTCCTCTTTCTTCCCTTCCTCACTCTTTCCCTCTCTCCATCCTTTTCTCCCTCTTTCTGCCCTCCCTCCCTCCTCCTTCTCTTCATTCTTTTCTCCCTTTCTCCCTTCCCTTCTTCCTTCTCTTCCTTTCCTTTGTCTTTCTTCCTTTCCTCACTCTTTCCCTCTCTTCATCCTTTTCTCCCTTTCCTCCCTCCCTTCTTCCTTCTCTTCATCCTTTCCTTCCTCTTTCTTCCCTTCCTCACTCTTTCCCTCTCTCCATCCTTTTCTCCCTCTTTCTGCCCTCCCTCCCTCCTTCCTTCTCTTCATTGTTTCCTCCCTCTTTCTTCCCTCTGTCCCTCTTTTCCTCTCTTGATCCTTTTCTCCTGCTTCCTTTGCTCCCTCCCTCCAGCCTGTGGAAGCCCCTGAGGTACTGAGGTTCATTAAGCAGAGTATATCGCATTAAAAATGCTATAAAAGAGCAACCCAGGTGGCTGATTTGAAAGACCATCAACAACCCGCTGTTGGCTGATTTTCCCAGGGCCACCACAGGTCCGGGGAATGTTGTCCACTGCTGGAGCATAATGGGAATCTCTAAATGGCTGCTTTCCCCCACTTCTACCAGAAATCCCTCCCACGGACCCTCCCCAGCTTCCAGGGAAATGTCCGGAATCAGAGCACATCGCGTGGATTCCCTTCCACGGCCACTGCTACTACGTGGAATCGTCAACCACGAGGAACTGGGGCCAAGCTTCTCTGGAGTGCCTGAGACTGGGTAAGTCATGGCCGTTCACGCCCTGGAATCGCAGGAGTCAGTCAGTCGATTGTATTTATTGAATGCTTACTGTGTGCAGAGCACTGTACTAAGTGTTTGGGAGAGTACGCTATCACGAACATATTTGTTGTGGAGATGGATGGGCAACCACTGGAGATTTTGGAGGAGAAGTGAGTTGTCCCTTCCCAGCCCCACAGCACTTACGTACAGATCTGTAATTTATTTATTTCAATTAATATCTGTGTCCCCCTCTGGACTGTAAGCTGCTTGTGGGCAGGGAATGTGTCTGTTTACTGTTGTACTCCCCCAAAGTGCTTAGTGCAGTGCTCTGCACACAGTAAGCGCTCAATACGTCCAATGGAATGAATGAATGAATATTGAAAGTTCTCCTACAGTTCATCACAACAGAGAAAGATTGTCCATTGAACCTGTCTCCTCTATTCTCACCTTTTCTTCTATCTCTCCGGAGACTGGGCAGAATCCACCGATTTTACCCCGGGGTTTCAGAAGCCTCCGAATGACCGCCCGGGCAGAGCAGATAGGAGAGAAAAATGGATCTGCTAAAACCTGCCTTCCCTGTTTCCTTCCTGTTTCCTCTTTGCTGTTTCCTTCCACAGGGGCCACCTTAGTCTCCGTCGACAGTGCTGCTGAATCCCACTTCCTCACTTACATCGTGGAGCCCTTTCAGAGCAAAACCAACTTCTGGACAGGACTGTTTAGAAACGTGGACGGTATGATCGTCCCCTAAGTCTGATATTTTTCACATGCCTGGTCAAGGAAGGGGACTCGGGCTTGGGCTGATCTTGTTCTAGGGAAGGTTGTTCCATTTCCTGCTTCAACTGTAAGTCCCCTGTGAGACAGGGGCTGTGTGCAACCTGATTAACATTTACCTATCCCAGCGCTTAAAATAGTGCTTGGCATATAGTAAGCACTTACATACAATAATAATGATAATGATGACGATAATAATAATAATAATGATAAATGTACCTCCATCACCTTCCCAAATCAAAGTAGCCCGGTCTAGTGGATAGAGAAAGACCTGGGTTCTAATAATAATGATGGTATTTGTTAAGCGCTTATGTGCCGAGCACTGTTCTAAGCGCTGGGGTAGATACAAGGCAGTCAGGTTGTCCGACGTGGGGCTCACAGTCTTAACTCCCATTTTACAGATGAGGTGACTGAGGCACAGAGAAGTTAAGTGACTTGCCCAAAGTCAAACAGCTGATAAGTGGCGGATCCGGGATTAGAACCCACAACCTCTGACTCCCAAGTCTGTGCTCCTGCCATTTAAACAATGCTGCTTCTCTCCTGGCGCCCCTACTTGTCTGCTGTGTGACCTTGGGCAAGTCACTTTACTTCTCTGGGCCTCCATTCCCTCATCTGTACAATAGAGATTGCGACTGTGAGCCCCATGTGGGACATGGACTGTGTCCAACTGATTTGCTCTTATCCATCCCACCTCTTAGAACAGTGCCTGCACATAGTAAGCACTTAAAAAATACCACAGTAACATAGAGGGGATTTTTTATTTAACCACAGCTCCCTGGATCTCATATGAGCCCACTATGGGGCAGGGACTGCGTCTAATCTGCATATACTTCAGTTATTCCAGTGCTTAGTACAGTGCTTGGCACTTAGTAAGGGCTTAATGAGAACCATAATTATAATTATAAAGTCACTCTGAAATGAAGACCACGCACATTTCACTTTCAAACTGGATACGTAGCATCCCCGTGCAAAGACCAATCCCCACATTTTGGATTTTGCATCTGAGTGATTTGCTTTTGAACACCAAAATTTCTCCAGTACTGCAGAAGACTCGCCCACGAATGGTTTGGGGAAAAATAATAATAATTTTTTTTAAAAACACACCTCTTCAAGCACTGGAGTTGGGTGGTGTGTACAACATGTGAACTTTAGCTGTAAAAAGAAGAGGATTTGTGGGTGGCAGAGGAACTCATCATTAAACATGTAGGTTTGATGTGCGTGGGAATGTTTTGGGGGAACTGGTGATTGCTTTAAGGGATTTATAAATATAATATGATAAAATATATTTAATATATCTTAGGTATTATTGTAGAGAGAGAACCATCAAGGTCTAGTGGAAAGACCATAGGCCTGGGAATCAGAGGACCTGGATTCTAATTCTGGCTCTGTCACCTGTCTACTGTGTGACCTTGGGCAAGTCATTTCACTTCTCCGTGCCTCAGTTCTCTCATCTGTAAAATGGGGATTAAGACTGTGAGCCCTATGTGGGACATGGACCATGTCCACCCTGATTAGCTTGTATCTAACCCAGAGCATAGTAAGGTTCCTGGCCCCTAGTGAGCGCCTAACAAATACCATAAAATACCAAAATACCATACACCATGTGTATGATGATGTAAATAATTTATTTATCCTATATGTTATAAGAGAATGTACTATTAACATGTATTTATTAATAATTTTTATATATTCATGTCTTTCTCCCCCTCTAGATTACAAGCTCTTTGTAGGCAGGGAATATATCCACTCTGTTGTATTGTACTCTACCAAGCACTTAATAAATGAAATGATGGTGTTTGTTAAGTGCTTACTAGGTGCGAAGCTCTGTTTTAAGCACTGGGGTTGATAAAAGGTAATCAGGTTGTCCCATGTAGGGCTCGCAGTCTTAATCCCCATTTTACAGAAGAGGTAACTGAGGGACAGAGAAGTTTAGTGACTTGTCCAAGGTCACACGGCAGACAGGTGGCAGAGCTGGAATTGGAACCCAGGTCTTTCTTACTCCCAGGCCCATGCTCTACCCACTAGGCCACGCTGCTCTGATGTACAGATGGTTTGGGAGGAGGGGGGAGTCAGGTGCGAAGGGACATTTTTGAAAAAGGATCCAGTCAGCAGAGCCTGGAGGCAGGGAGGTACCAGAGAGGAGGACTTCGCCGTCGAGGGAAGTCGTAATTTCCGTTTCTCTTCATTCCCTTTGGCAACCAGGGATATGGCTCTGGAGTAACAACAACCCGGTAACCTTCGTTAACTGGAACTCCAAAGAGCCCTCCAACGACAACGACCAGGAAGACTGCGTGGAGTTGTATTCTTCGTCTGGGTTCTGGAATGATCTGGCCTGCGCCGCCTATAAGGGATTCATCTGTAAAAAACCTAAAGGTGAGGAAGAACCTGAAGGGAGTCCTGGAGCACGTGAACGAGAGTTACTACCATGTCCGTCACCTCTGCCCGCTACCCAATACCTTCCGTCCTACCACTCTGTCAGGAAGTCCAGTTTAGGGTGTTGGTGGGTGGAAGGGAAAGAGGGAAGAAAAGGGGGATGGGGGAGGGACGGAGGGAGGGAGGTCTGCCATTTTTCCCCATCTCATCGATCTCATCACCATTGACCTCTCACCCACATCCTGCCTCTGGCCTGGAAAGCCCTCCCTCCTCATATCTGACAGACAGTTGCTTTCCCCCCACTTCAAAGTTTTACTGAAGGCCCATCTCCTCCAAGAAGCCTTCCCTGACTAAACCATGCTTTCCTCATCTCCCACTCCCTTCTGTATCACCCTGACTCTCTCCATTTATTCATCCCCCCCACCCCCCGAGCACCACAGCAGTTACGTGCATATTTGTTATTTATTTATTTATTTCTGTTAATATCTGTCTCCTCCTCTAGACTGTATGCTCATTGTGGGCAGGGAACGAGTCTATTGTTGTTGTACTGTGCTCTCCCAAGCGCTTAGTACAATGCTCTGCACGTATTAAGTGCTCAATAACTACGATTGAATGAATGAATGAATGAATGGGTTCCGAAGTCTCCAGGCCACCTTGACAACGCCGCTTTTCCTTCCACAGTTATCGAAATCGAGCCAACGCAAGAAGCCTCAACCACCACAGGTAGGCTGACATCGACCCCGTAAGTAGCAGCGTTGCCTATTGGTTAGACCACGGGCCTGGGAATCAGAAGGACCTGGGTTCTAATCCCGGCTCCACCACTTGTCTGCTGTGTGGCTTTGGGCAAGTCACTTCACTTCTCTGTGCCTCAGTTCCCTCATCTGGAAAATGGGGATGAAGACTGTGAGTCCTCTGTGGGACAGGGATCGTGTCCAACCTGATTATCTTGTATCTACCCCAGTGCTTAGAACGGTGCCTAGCACACAGTAAGCACTTAAATACCATTATTATTAGAAGGAGAAATGATAAGAAAACCCAGTCAGGGGCTACCTCTGGACAGTACCCGGGAACTGGACATTTGAATTCTTAGCAGACCTTTCCTGCCCATTCCGCTAAACCTGTCTCCACCTCTGGCCTGATGCGTGACCTTGGGGGAGTCACTTCTCCGTGCTTCAGTGAAAAGGGGATTAAGACTGAGCCCCACGTTTGATTTGGACTGGGTCCAACCTGCTTAGCTTGCATCTATCCCAGAGCTCAGTCCAGTGCTCGGCACATAGTAAGCATTTAACAAATACCACAAAAAAACACCCGTTGTAGAGACACCTCCAGGGGATCCTGTCATCCCCAGGCCCTGCATCTGGGTGAGGGCCCCACCTTTGGGTTCCCTCAGTTTCTCAGGGGAGATCTGTGTTTCCTTTCAGCTGGGGCCGAGAAGGTTAAAGCCTCCTCGTCTTCAAAAAGCACCAAAGGGACCGTGATCGTTGTGATCCTCCTCATTTTGTCGGGAATCGGCGTCGCCGGTTACTTCTTCTACAGGAGGAGACGGCTTCCGCTGACCCCGGAGGAGAACTTCGAGAACACCCTCTATTTCAACGGCGAAACGGTTCCGGGAACGAGTGACACCAAGGGCCTCGTGGGGAACATCGAGCAGAACGAACACGCCGTCCTATAGGGAAGGTCGGAAGCTGAGGCGGGTTTCCAGCCGATACAGTGACACTGCGCTGGCCCTGGGTGGTCTGAGCCAAACTGATAGTTTTCCTCACCGAACAGTCTGAGCGGCCTGCCCTTTCGGAAACATCAGCAGGAGCCATTGCTTCTCTTCAAGTCTGGCGAGACATCGTGGGAGAGTCAGTCCGTATTAAACTGGACCGCGATTTCCGTCATCTTCTGTTTCACAACTTCAAACTGGCTGCACTTCACAAGGGGGATGGAGAGCGTGAGGAGTTCCCACGTGAACTCTAGGAAGCACTTAGCAATTCTGCAGTTTTTTTAATGATATTTGGCAAGCACTTACTCTGTGCCAGGCACTGTGCTCCAGGACTCTTAAGGAGACTGTATTTTATCTCAATGTGACGTAGGAACCTCCTCATGCTATGTAATTCCACGTCGGCAACGTCGAGTCGAAAACCTTCACCTTCTTCTTTAGCTCGTTCTCCTTTCCCACCCTCCTAGTTTATCATTGTATTTTCTTTATGCAGAAACAGTGAGGCAGCTGATAAACTAACATTCCAAAATTTGGTCTGATAACGTCAAATTTTGCATATATTGTTTAAACCTTATTTCCTTTATCATTGTTAAAATGTTTTCTTCCACCAGGTATGAATGGTTGAAATAAAAATACGGTTGACTTTCTACTTCATCCAGACAATCTGCTTGGGTGCTGGGAAATGAACAACTCAAGGCAGTGTGCATTATAATTATTACTACTACTAATAATGATGTAATAACAACAATAGCAGCAATAGTATGGTATTCGTTAAGCCCTTACTATGTTCCAAGCACTTTACAAGTACAGTACAGTCAGAACAGAAGTAGCGTGGCTCAATGGAAAGAGTACAGGCTGTGGTGTCAGAGGTCAAGGGTTCAAATCCCGGCTCCACCAATTGTCAGCTGGGTGACTTTGGGCAAGTCACTTAACTTCTCTGTGCCTCAGTGACCTCATCTGTAAAATGGGGATTAAGACTGTGAGCCCACTTTGGGACAACCTGATCACCTTGTAACCTTCCCAGTGCTTAGAATAGTGCTTTGCACATAGTAAGCACTTAATAAATGCCATCATTATTATTATTATTAACGGAAGCAGTGTGGCCTAGTGGATAGAGCACAGACCCAGGAGCCAGAGAGATCTGGATTCTAGTCCCGCCTCCACCACTTGCCTGCTGTGTGACCTTGGGCAAGTCACTTCTTTTCCCCTTGCCTCTGTTTCCTCACCTGTAAAATGGGGATCAAGACTGTGATCTTGGGAATCAGAAAAGGGGAGAAACAGCCTGGTCTAGTGGATAGAGCCCGGGCCTACATGTCAAAAGGACCTGGGTTCTAATCCTGGCTCCACCACTTGTCTTCTCTGTGCCTCAGTTCCCTCATCTGTAAATGGGAATGAAGACTGGGAGCCCCATGTGGGACAACCTGATCACCTTGTAACCTCCCCAGCGCTTAGAACAGTGCTTTGCACATAGTAAGCGCTTAACAAATGCCATTATTATTATTATTATTATTGTCTAATGTTTGGCCTCGGGCAAGTCACTTCGCTTCTCTGTGCCTCAGATCCCTCATCTATAAAGACATAAAGACAAGATAATCCATCCCTTGCTCTCACTCCTTTTTTTAAAAATGGCATTTTTTCAGGACTTACTCTGTGCTAAGCACTGTACTAAGCACTGGGGTAGATACATGATATTCAAGTTGGGCACAGTCCTTGTCCCATATGGGACAGTCTTAATTCCCACTTTTCAGATGAGCTAACAGACTTAGAGAAATGAAGTGACTTGCCTAAATTCACGTAGCAGACACGTGGCAGGGCTGGGATTAGAACCCAGATCCTTCTGACAACTCCCAGGCCCTCACTCTGTCCCCAAAGTCTTGCTGTTTCTGTGCTCAAGACCCCCTCCCCAGCAGTGATGCCCAGACCCCCAAGCAAGGGGCCTAAAGCAGGTACAAGTCTGATGCTGTTTTACACTATTCATTCAATCCTATTTACTGAGCGCTTGCTGCGTATGCTGGAAAAACCAGCATCGACAATCACCCTCCCCAACACGCTCGGCCAGCTGCTTACCCACTGACCACCGAGCCGTGCTCTGCTCACTCCCAATGCTATCCCAGACCAGTCTCCCGCCTTTTTGTTTTTTTCATTTTAAAGTGGTTTATTACGCGCTTACTACACGCTATGCCCCATACTGAGCTCTGGGGTAGCTAACTGGATTGGACCGGATGCTTTTATTCGAATTCATCAAGAGCAGAAAAAGCGTGTTTATTGAAAGGTAAAACTTGAACAATTTGGTGTGGCAGCCACTGGCTCGTGGGGCTCACAGTCTTCATCCCTATTTTACAGATGAGATCACTGAGGCCCAAAGAAGTGAAGCGGCTTGTCCAAGGTCACACAGCAGACGAGTGGCGGAGCTGGGATCGGTTCCCATTGTGTCTGTTGTTGCATCGTACTCTCCCAAACGCTTAGTACACTGCTCTGCACACAGTAAGCACCCAATAAATACGACCGAATGGATGAATGAAGTCCTTCTGATGCCTAGGCCTTATCTGCTAGGCCTTCCCATGCTTCCCGTAAATCCATGCTGACCAAAGAATCAGATATCCATTGTCAAGTCAGCCGTGAATTAGCCCACTGCATTTATTTACTATTTCCACCCCAAGCCCAGAAAAGTACGTACTCAGTTGTGCCCACCTCCACAGTTATCTTAAAAGTAGCCCGCTTCTTAGCAACTGACAAGTTTCCAAGAAGGCTACAGGCTAATCCTTCTCTAGCTTCCAGACCCACATCAAGGAATGTTAAAAAAAACACTACAGTTTCCAACCATGAAATACTTTCAGGGATTCAAAAGGCCACAAAGCTCCAGAGGCTTAATCATTTTTATTTCTCTCAAAGGTAAGAATCCGGGGTATAGAACGGCTTGTAACTCCTGTCATTTGTCAGAACGGACATAAGTAAGTTCTTTGAAACACCCCGAAAGGCAACACTGCTTCTTGGAACTTCCACGGCAGTGATTGTGATCTTGATTTGGACAAAAACCTTAACGCTCCTTTATCAATGCTCTCTCTCTCTCTTTCTTACTTAAATGGCATTTGTTAAACGCTTACTATATGACAGGGAATCTCCTTTAACAATCTGTTGCAAAGCAGTTTTTTTTCCTTCTTAAAGCTAAGTGAACATGTATTATTTTCACTGACCTTTATTTATTGTCAAGTCAAGGGATTGCCAGCCTCTCAAATCCCAGTGGATTTAATAACTCATGTTTTGTTTTGTTTTCAAATTCACCAGGAGCAGAAAAAGCGTGTTAATTGAAAGGTAAAACTTGAACGGTTTTCTTTGGTGTGGCAGCCACTGACATTTGCTAGTTCCAGGCTGAGGATCTACTGCCCCACATTTGAAAAATTCTGCTACGACTAGCATTTGGAGTTTATTTTTCCCTCAGAACTGCTTGACCTTGTGAATCCTTGCTCACCACTAAGACACATTTATGGTTTTGCGAATGTCCAGATTTGCTTTCCTTTCTTAACATGGTGCGTTTGTGTTCAGAATCCTGCAGGGAGGTGAGGTGGTGGGAGGGGG
The DNA here is from genome assembly GCF_015852505.1 of Tachyglossus aculeatus. NCBI lineage: Eukaryota > Metazoa > Chordata > Mammalia > Monotremata > Tachyglossidae > Tachyglossus > Tachyglossus aculeatus. The sequence continues at coordinate 23,051,298 of NC_052078.1, read as the reverse complement.
GAAATTCGCGGACATCATAAATCTGAGCTGCTGAGCTTAGAAACCAATTTCTGGGAAAGCAACCAAGAAAACATGTTTCTCTCCTGTTTGGACTCCTCGAACTTTTATTAAGTAGTGATGGATGAGGAAACCTAATTTCCCAACTTCTTTTTTTAACCTCAGAAAGTTTTAGATGGAGGACCAGAGCTCTGCACGCAGTAAGTGCTCAGTAAATATGATTGAATGAATGAATGAATGACTGGCTTCTCACCTGTAATACTTCAATATTCTCAAGCTAATAATAATAAGAATGGTATTTATTAAGTGCTTACTTTATGCCGAGCACAAACTAGGGGACCAGCATGGCCTACTGGAAAGAGCACAGGCCTGGTGGTCAGAGGAGCTGGGTTCTGATTCTGGCTCCACCACTTGTCTGCTCTGTGACCTTGGGTGAGTCACTTTGCTTCTCTGGGCCTCAGTTACCTCATCTATAAAAACGTGCATTCAATCTCTGTTCTCCCTTCTACTTAGACTGTGTGGGACCGGGTCTGTTGGAATAAGTGAATTTGTATCTACCCTAGCACTTAGAAAAGTGCTTGGCATATAGTAAGCACTGTACAAATTCTCATCGGTGGTATTTTTTGAGTGCTTACTATGTGAAGAGCACTGTGCCAAGTACTTGGAAGGGCACACTACAACAGAGTTGGCACGCAGGTTCTCTGTTCACATTGAGTTTCCTTAAAAAAACAACAATAAAAGAACCACTATCACTCCATGTATTGGGGTAGAGACAAGATAATCAGAGCAGACGCAGTACCAGTCTGAAAAAGGGCTCAGTCTGGGGAGAGTAGGGATCTTAGCTCTACTTTAGAGATGAGGAAACTGGGACATGAAAGGCTAAGTGACTTGCCCAAGACGACTCTGCAGAATGAAAGTAGAATCTAGGCCTCCTGACTTTCTGCCCTCTTGTCCTCTCCACTAGACCGTACAGCCTAATCATCTTAGTTTCCTGCTGTTTCAGAGCCCCAACTCACCCGAAACAAGTTGTTGCTGCAAATCAGCTTAGCCAGCCTCTGAATAAATCCTGTCCCACACACCGCAGCCTTTCTAACGAAAAATGTTTTTCTTTTCCCCATCCCCTTTGGAATTCCTCCGGTGCCCAGTGTGCTCGGTAAATGCCAAGCCCGGGCTAACTCACTGACGACCAGCTCATCTGGAAGAGAGGAGCCGAAATGTGGTCTGGGAAGATCCTAGGAGGATTCTGGGCGACACTCGTCTTCCTGGTCACCCCCCTGGCCAGAGGAGCCCAGCTTTGGAGGGATTCTCAAGCAGAGGGTGGCAGCCACAGTCGGGGCCGAGACCTGTTGACCGAAGCCCCGCGACACCTCCAGTGGACTTACAACCACACCTCGCCGCTCCAGAACCGATCGAGAGGACTCCTCAGGACGTTCATGGAGAAAACAGGGTGCTCGCCACCTGGAAACTTCGGGGTGCAGGAGAAATGCAACCCGGTCAGTAACTGGACTCAGCTCATCGGGGTAATTCAGCATAGGTCAGTCCATCATATTTATTGAGCGCTCACTGTGTGCGGAGCACTGGACTAAGTGCTTGGGAGAGTACGATAGGACAGTAAGCAGACACGTTCCCCACCCACCATGACCTTACAGTCTAGAGGGACATGGTGAGTTTTGATTCTGCTGAATTGTACTTTCCAAGCACTTAGTACAGTGCCCTGCACTCAGTAAGCACTTAATAAATACAATTGAATGAATGAATGCTTTATGAGGATGTGGGGATCTGAAAGGCAAATAATAGTAATAATAATAATGCTATTTGTTAAGCACTTACTATGTGTCACGCACTTTACTAAACACGGGGGTGGAGACAAGAAAGTCGAGCTGGACATCATCTGCGTTGCTTGTGGCTATTAAAACAACACCCAGTGAGGTTCAGGAGACATTTTGATTGGCTTGGTTCTGTTTTGGAAAAGATCTTTTGCACGGAAAACATCCATTCACCCTCTTTCCCTCCTCACGTTCCTTCTTCGGTCCTATTTGCAGTTATTAGAGAGGTTTTCTTTCTTGTCTTTCTTCCTATCTTCCCCGCCAGCCTCTGCTCCTTCTGGTGATTCCTGCCTCTTCCAAGGGAAGGAGATGAGGAAGAATGGAGTAGACTCCAGGTTCACCCTTAAGTGTCTTCTATTTCTGATAAAAAAAAAATTGAAGGGACTCCTTATTTTATTTTTGTGTCTGGTTCTAGATGATTGGACAGAGTCTCTTCAGGGTCCCCACTTGCAAGGATTTGAGGAGCAGAGGGGAACTTTTTCAGTCATGAATTCTTGGAGGTAAAATTAGGGAAAGAGAGCAAAAGATGATCTCAGAGTTTGTGGCACATTATCTGTGAAGAATTTTGTTTTTGGTGCGCACTAACCTTTCCAAGGCGCAGGGAAATAGTTCAGTTACCATTCCATCTTCTAATGCTCGGGAAATTGATCAAAGGTATTTATAGAATAGACCTCTAACTGTGTGCAGAGTATTGTGTTTGTATTGCCTTTGGCAGTACTACGCAACAGAGTTGGAAGACAGGATCACAGTCTTGGAGGAGTTTAGAGTTTAATAGGGTGGGACTCCCAGATATGAGCGGCCTTGGGATGCCCCAAGGCAGTAAAGGCTTTATGCATGGGGCTTTGGGATAGAAACCAGGCAGTGGTCACTTCTCTGACCTAGCGCACAAGCATGAGGAGGGGAAGGGTAACAATAATAATAATGAAAATAATGGCATTTGTTACATTCTTACGATGTGCCAGGCACTGTTCTACTCGCTGGGATGGACACAAGCAAATCAGGTTGGACACAGTCCCTGTCCCACGTAGGGCTCACAGTCTCAATCTCCATTTTGCAGATGAGGGAACTGAGGCACAGAGAAGTGACATGATTTGCCCAAGATCACACAGCAGACAAGGGGCAGAGCCGGGATGACCTTTTGACTCCTAGGCCTTTGTTCCATCCAGTACACTATGCTGCTTCTCGTACATATGTACAAATCTGTAATTTATTTATTTCTATTAATGTTTGTCTCCCCGTCTAGACTCTAAACTCTCCGTGGGCAGGAAATGTGCCTGTTATGTTGTCATGTTGTACTCTTCTGAGCGCTTAATACAGTGCTCTGCACACAGTAAGCACTCAATAAATACAATTGAATGAATGAATGGTAAGGTTTCCTCTCCTGTTTCTCTCTTGCAGTGCTTTGAGCCTGACACTCTGCTTCTCATTGCTGGAGGACATGTCGGGGAGAGTCCGGAGGAGGAAATTTTCCAGAGAATTTCCCTTCTCCTCCTCTACTACGTTGTTCACCGGGAAGACGTTTGCTCGTCCAAGCTCGGCCTGAGCAACAAGGAATACACGTTCTTTCTTCACAGCCTCCTGAGCTTAAGGAGGGATGAAAACCATAATTTCTTTTCTCGGAACGAAACGGAAGATGCCCTGGTTGCAGTGAGGCACCATTTTAACACTTCTGGGGATCAAGTAAGATGATCCGCTACGTGGAAAAAGGGATTTTAGACCCGGCAAAGAGAAGGATTTGGGTATTGGGGGCAGTAAATTCTGAGCACCATCCTTGACAATAATGCATTAGAGAAGCAGCATTGCCTAGTGGGAAAAGCACGAGCCTAGGAGGCAAAGGACCAGAGTTCTAATCCTGGCTCTGCCTCTTGCCCGCTGAGTGACCTTAGCCAGGTCACTTCACTTCTGTGTGCCTCGGTTTCTTTATCTCTGAGAAGCAGCGTGGCCTAGTGGAAAGAGCACGGACTCGGGAGGCAGAGGACCTGGGTTCTAATCCCACTTCTCCATTTGGCTGCTGTTTGACCTTGGGAAAGTCATTTCACTTCTCTGGGCCTCAGTTACCTCATCCGTCAAATGGGGATTGAGATGGCGAGCCTCATGCGGGACTGGGACTGTGTCTGACCCAATTAGCTTGTATCTCCCCCAGTGCTTAGTACAGTGCCTGGCACATAGTAAGCACTTAATGAGTACCATGAAAAAAATAATCACTGCTGCCAAGGAGCTGACAGAATATTGGAGGAGGTAGATACTAAAATAAATTTCAGATAGAGGAAGGGACCGGATATAAGGATGTGTATCTAAGAACTGGTGAGTGACTTAGTTCTTAGTGAATAAAGGACTCAAGTGCATAGGTGATTCATTCATTCAATCGTATTTATTGAGCGCTTACTGCAGAGTACTGTACTAAGCTCTTGGAAAGTACAATTCGGTAACAAATAGGTGATGCCTAAAGGAGATAGAATAGAGTCTTTTGCGGGCTCCTCCCCTGCCTCCCACCCGCTACCTGTGGGGCTCCCTCGAGGTTCAGTTCTGAGTCCCCTTCTATTCTCCATCTACACCTACTCCCCACGAGTACTCAATCTCTCCCTTGACTTCAAATACCATCTCTAAGCAGGTGATTCCCAAAACTAATTATCAAATTACCCTCGTCTCATCTCCCTCATTCAAACCGCACATTCAATCTGTCACCAAATCCTGTCGATTCCATCTTCACAGCATCGCTAAAATCCATCCAAACTGCAAGTATGTTGATCCGAGCACTTCTCCTGTCCCTCCTGGATGACTGCATCAGCCTCCTCGCTGGTCTCCCTGCCTCCTGTCTCTCCCCATTCCAGTCCATAGTTCCCTCTCTACCCGAACGATTTTTCTGCAGAAATATTCAGTTCAAGTCTCCCTCAAGAACCTGCCCATCCACCTCGGCATCCAACAGAACCTCTTACCATTGGCTTTAAAGCCCTCAGTTACCTCGCCTGCTCCTACCTCACCTCACTACTCTCTTACTACAACCCAGCCCCCACACTTTACTCCTCTAATGCTAACCTACTCACTGAACCTCAGTCTCATTGCTGACCTCTTGGCCACATCCTCCCTCTTGTCTGAACCTCCCTCCTTCTTCATATCGGCCAGACCACCAATCTCCCCTCCTCAAAGCCCTACTAAAATCTCACCTCCTCTAAGAGGCCATCCCTGATTAAGCCTTCACTTGCCTTATTTGCCCTCCCATCCGTGTCACCTATGCCTTTGGGACTGTACCCCTTGAAGAAGCAGGGAAGTAGCGCAGCCTCGTAGATAGAGCAAGGGCCTGGAAGTCTGAAGGACTTGGGTTCTAATTCTGACTCCTCTACATGCCTGCTGTGTAGCCTTGGGCAAGTCATTTCATTTCTCTGGGCCTCCGTCACTTCGTCTGTAAAATGGGGATTAAGATCGTGAGCCCCATGTGGGACAGGGACTGTATCCAACCTGATTATCTTGTATCTACCCCAGTGCGTAGAACAGTGCTTGACACATAGTAAACCTTAACAAATATCATCATTATTGTTATTAAGCACTTTATTATCACCCCACTCCCAGCCCCGCAGAGCATATCCATCTTCAATTTATTTTAACATCTGCCTCGTCCTCTCCTCTGTAAGCTCCTTGAAGGGCAAGGATTGTGACTTCCTACTTCAAACGCTTAATACAGTGCTCTGTACACAGTAAGTACTCAAGAATTGCCAGTGATTGATTGATTGAATAGTTTGGGGAGATGAGAGCTTCATCGGGGAAGACTTTCTGGAGGAGATGTGATTTTTAGTAGAGCTCTGAAGGTGCAGGGAGCTCCAGGAAGGAGGGAGGCAGGTGAGCAAGGGGATGAAGGCGAGAGAGAGACCAGAGTGAGGCACAGTAAGTAGGTTGGTATTATCATCATCAATCATATTTATTGAGCACTTACTGTGTGCAGAGCACTGTACTAAGCACTTGGGAAGTACAAGTTTGCAACATATAGAGACAGTCCCTACCCAACAGTGGGCTCACAGTCTAAAAGACTGTGTGTATTAGAAGAGCGACTTGGGCAGGCTGGGCTGTAGCTGGGGAGAAGACCTGGATGGCGTAAGCGCACTCTTTCTTCCGGTCACTCTGCAGTGTCTGGGGGTCGACGATTTGGAGCGGCGATCTGGGATCTCGAGGAGCGAGGGGGCGGATGCCAGTACCCTTCCCCAGCTGGCGATGACCATCATTACCCTGTCCCTTCAGGGGGTCTGTCTGGGCCATCCAAGACTACCCTCCCCTGATTTCTTCATGGACTATGTCTTCAGTTCCCTCAACACAACTAACGCTCTCCGACTACAAGGTAAGCCCATCCCTAAACCGTCCCACCCCCGGTCACCAAAATCTGGGCCTTGGATGGCTCGTTAGCACATAATAATAATAATAATGATAATGTTAGTTAAGCACTTTTTAATGGTATTTTAACGTGCTCACCACGTGGCAGACATTCTCTCTGCATCATATCCCAGTCAGCCCAGGGGCCTGGGTAGGAAGGGCTCGCCCTGGGAGTAGGGTGGTAGAATAGTTAGCAGCACACGGGATTGTGGAGGGTGAGTATGTCACCAAGAGCCGGACAGAGCCCCCTCCCCTCTACACCCTCTCCAGGGTCGGGGGAAACTAGGGATGATCTTTGTTGGGGACTTGGAATTTTCTCCCAGGGCTTGACAACTTTCCTCAGCACCAAGTTTCTATTTAAAAAATTGCAAACTGAATTTTTTTTAACGGTCTTTGTTAAGGGCTTACTATGTGCCAGGCAGTGTACTAAGCTCTAGGGTAGATACAATCTAATCGGGTTGGACACAGTCCCTGTCCCACGTGGGACAGTCCTAATCCCTGTTTGACAGATGAGGTGACTGAGGCCCAGAGAAGTGAAGCGACTCACCCAAGGTCACACAGCAGACCAGTTGCAGAGCCGGGGTTAGAATCCAGATCCTTCTGACCCCCCAGGCCTGTGTTCTGTCCGCCTCTCAATCAGGGGATTGGAAGCCGTCTGGAGGTTCAGAGGGATTTCCCCTCCCCTCACTATCCACCTTGGCTGTGAAAGATTCCATTTCTGCCTTTAAATTTCAGAATTAGATCAGCTTCTCCGTTTACTCCGCGCTGGCCGTCCCTGTGACCACGGTGACCCTGCCGTGGGGGCCCCTAGGACCAGCTGGGGATCAGGAGGACCCAGGGACAATGAAGTCCCCCGGGGCTCTGTGATGGCCAGAAGGAAAGCGGAGCTCCCAGGAGGCCACCCAAATTCCTGGAACCAGGTAGGCTCGCTTTTCCCGGGGTTGATGCGTGTGGGAGGGCAGTGCCAGGAGGCTGTTTTTCTACAAAAAAGATTCAGCCCATGTTTCCCCGCTCCTCAAGAACCTCCAGTGATTGCCCATCCACCTCTACATCAAACTGAAACTCCTCACCATTGGCTTTAAAGCACTCCACCACCTCGCCCCCTCCTACCTCACCTCGCTACTCTCCTACTACGACCCAGGCCGAGGACTTCGTTCCTCTAATGCCAACCTTCTCATTGTGCCTCAATCTCATCTTTCTTGCCTCTGACCTCTCACCCACGACCTGTTTCTGGCCTGGCACGCCATCCCTCCCATATCTGACAGACAATGACTCTCCCCTCGTTCAAAGCCTTATCGAAGACACGTCTCCTCAAAGAGGGCTTCCCTGACTAAACCCTCTTTTCCTCTCCCTTCTGGGTCGCCCTGACTTGTTCCTTTTATTCATCCCTCCTCCACTTGGAGAGTGCACTCCACTTAGTACAGTGCTGTGCACACAGTAAAAGCTCAATAAATACGACTGAACGAAAGAAGGTTGGCATCAGAGGAGCGAAGTGTGAGGGGTGGGTGGGTGGCAGCAGGAGCATAGCGAGGCCCATGTCTGCTCTCTGAGGCTGGATGAGGTTGAGGGGTGGCGGGATCTGGCGGACATTCCCCTCTTTGGCCGACCTCCAGGGAATCGACTTGCAGGTCAAACTGCCCGGGGCCCAGAGCCCCAGAGCTCCGCTGTGGAAGACGAGTGGACTAACCATCCCCACGGACATTTGCTGAGGCCAGAGGGCTCTGGCTGATCCCCTTTGACCTCCCCCGGCCCTCACGCCGGGGACTCGCCGAGCCTTCAGACCCGATGTCCCAAATAGCTCCGGGGCCGCCAACGGGCACAGAGGGGCTGGGGCTGGGAATAAAAAGCAGGCCGGCCCCCAGGGAACTTCCTCTAAGCTGCAGGAACTATTCTCAGAGCCAGTATTTCTGTTCCCTCATCTCAGGGAGCGGAGAGAGGTTTTCCGTCCCATCTCTCCCTCCCCCTCCACATCAGACAGACAATAGCTCTCCCCCACTGCAAAACCTTATTGAAGTCTCATCTCCTCCAAGAAGCCTTCCCTAAGCCCTCCTCTCTTCAGAGAAGCAGCGTGGCTCGGTGGAAAGAGCCCAGGCTTGGGAGTCAGAGGTCATGGGTTCAAGTCCCGGTTCCGCCACTTGTCAGCTGTGTGACTTTGGGCAAGTCACTTAGCTTCTCTGCGCCTCAGTTGCCTCATCTGAAAAATGGAGATTAAGACTGTGAGACCCACGTGGGACAACCTGATCACCTTGTATCCTCCCCAGTGCTTAGAACAGTGCTTTCACATAGTAAGCGCTTAACAAATACCAAAATTATTATTATTATTATTCTCCCACTCCCTTCTGCACCACTCTTACTTGCTCCTTTGTTAATCCTCCCTCCCATCCCCACAGCACATATGTATTTATCTATTTATTGATTTATCTAATTATTTATCTATTTATTTATATTAATGTCTGTCTCCCTCTCTAGAGTGTGAGGTCATTGTGGGCAGGAATGCATCTGTTTGTTGTTATAGTGTATTCTCCCTAGTGCTCAGTACAGTGCTTTGCACACAATAATTACTCAGTAAGTATGACTGAATGAATCGCTCGGCTTTCTTACTCCGGTAATGCCCAGCCAGGAAGGCTTCTAGGAAGGGCTGGTTTTACTGGTTCTGGTGTCTGCTGGAGTTTCACGGATGGGGCCCGGGAGACTTTGGATTTAGGTCAGCTCAGGGGGCTCATGTGGAGGCTGATTCCAAGGAAGCAGCGTGGCTTAGTGGATAGACCACAGGCCTGGGAGCCAGAAGGTCATGGGTTCTAATCCCAGCTCTGCCACTTGTCTGCTGTGTGGCCGTTGGCAAGCCAGTTTTCTTCTCTGGGCCTCAGTTCCCTCATCTGTAAAATGGGGATTGAGACTGTGAGACCCACGTGGGACAGGGATTGTGTCCAACCCGATTTGCTTGTAACCACCCCAGTGCTTAGTACAGTGCTGGGCCATAGTAAGTACTTAACAAAAACCACAGTTATTTAATATTAATCTCAGCTCCTCCACTTGTCTGCTGTGTGGCCTTGGGCAAACCACTTCCCTGGGCCTCAGTTCCTTCATCTGTAAAATGGGGATAAGAATGTAAGAAGATAAGAAGATAGAGAAGCAGCGAGGCTCAGTGGAAAAAGCACGGGTTTTGAAGTCAGAGGTCATGGGTTCAAATCCCGGCTCCACCACTTGTCAGCTGTGTGACTTTGGGCAAGTCACTTAACTTTTCTGAGCCTCAGTTCCCTCATCTGTAAAATGGGGATGAAGACTGTGAGCCCCACGTGGGACAACCTGATCACCTTGTAAATTCCCCAGCGCTTAGAACAGTGCTCTGCACATAGTAAGCATTTAATAAATGCCATTATTATTATTATTAAGGTGAGCCCCACGTGGGACGGGGCTGTGTCCAACCTAACTCGATTCATTCCCAGTGCTTGGCACATAGTAAGTGCTTAACAAGTATCATAATTATTATTGTTCTCTGCTCTGCTAGATCTCGTTACTTCACCACTGGTTCTCTGGTTGGAGCCAAGGACTGTCCTGTGCCTTCAAAGGGGTTTTGAAGAGGGGGAAGGTGATTGTCTGTCAGATAGGAGGAGGGAGGGCATTCCAGGCCAGAGGCAGGATGTGGGTGAGAAGTCGGAGGCAAGATAGATGCGATTGAGGTACAGGGTGAGATCACTCTTTGGGGAGCGAAGCGTGTGGGCTGGGCTGTAGTAGGAGAGTAGGGAGGTGATATAGGAGGGAGCGAGGTAACTGAGTGTTATAGAGCCGATGGTGAGGAGATTCTGTCTGATTCTGTCTGATGCAGAGATGAATGGGCAACCACTGGAGGTTCTTGAGCAGTGGGGAAACCTGGACTGAAAGTTTTTGTAGAAAAATGATCCGGTCGGCAGAGTGAAGTATGGCCTGGAGTGGGGACAGACAGGAAGCTGAAAGATCAGCAAGGAGGCTGATACAGCAATCAGGGAGGGATAGGATAAGTGCTTGGATTAACGTGGTAGCAGTTTGGATGAAGAGGAAGGGGTGGATTTTAGCGATGTTGTGAAGGTCGAACCGACAGGATTTAGTCCCACTGTTGGGTAGGGACCGTCTCTATATGTTGCCAACTTGTACTTCCCAAGCGTTTAGTACAGTGCTCTGCACACAGTAAGCGCTCAATAAATTGATTGAATGAATGAATGAATGAATATTTTGAATATGTGGGTTGAATGAGAGAGTTGAGTCAAAAATAAAAGCCAAGGGCCATACTCGATATCATACGGCAGGACAGAATCACGAACAGAAGAAGGCATTCAATGTACTTATCGATTGCAGTCTGCTTCCTGGCATTGAAGCCATGCCCACTGCAGCATAACTGTGCCACACAAGCAGGGTGCCAATGCTCTGCCGTATGGTGAACTGAAATGGAGGAATTCAGAGCAAGGAGGACAGAGGAAATATTTTAAAGATTAATCACCAACCTCCTTACTTGAATCAATGATTGAATCAATCAAGAGAAGCATTATGGTGTAGTGCATAGAGCATGGGTCTGGGATGTCAAAAAGACTTGGGCTTAATCCTGGCTCCACCACTTGTCTGATGTATGATCAAAGGCAAGTCACTTCACTTCTCTGGGCCTCAGTTACCTCATCTGGAAAATGGGAATTAAGACCGTGAGCCCCACGTGGGACAGGGACTGTGTCCAAACTGATTAGCTTGTTTTCTACCCCAGCTTTTATTACAGCAACTGACACGCAGTAAGCACTTAGAAAATACCATTTTTTTTTTAAAAAAAGAATCTAATTGGCTACTTTTTGTTTTAATCATTTGAATCAACATTCTTACTCTCAAACTCTGGGTAGTCCACAACCTGTATAGATTTATTGCTCCCTTTAATTGGTAAATTCCCCAAGGGCAGGGACTTTATCCCCTTTCTCTCCTTTTATGCTCCCAAGAATCTTATACAGTCCTCTGCTCTTAACAGGCATCCAGTCAGTGCTCTGAAACACTGGCTTCAAAACACTCTATCAGCTTTCCCTGGATTCATTCCCACTGTGGGCAGGAATGTGTCTGTCTGTCGTTATAGTGGAGTAGCTTTCCCGCTTCTCTCTTACCTTGCTGATTTCCCGCTACAACTCAGCACACTCATTTCACTCCTCTAATAACAACCTACTCACTGTACCTCATTCTCGCCTGTCCCCCCACCGACCCCTGGGCCACGTCCTGCCTCTGGCCTGGAAATCTCTCCCCCTTCATATCCGACAGACCACCACTCTCCCCACCTCCAAAGCCTCCTTAAAATCACATCTCTTCCAATTCCTCTTCCGCAACTAAGCCCTCATTTCCTCTACTCCCTCCATCTTTTGCACTGCCCTTGAAATTGCATCTGAATCCTTTAAACACTTGCTATTCACCCCACCCTTAGTCTCTCATTTATGTACCTATCCATAATATTCCTTTAGACTCTAAGCTCCTTTGGAACAGGGAACAGGTCTACAATTTTTTTTATACGGTATTCGTTACGTGCTTACTAGGTACCGGTCACTGAATTAAGCACTGGAATAGATACAAACTAATAAGGTTGGATGCAGTTCCTGTCCCACTTGGGACTCACAGTCTTAAATCTCCATTTTACGGATGAGCACTTAGTACAGTATATATGTTTGTACGTATTTATTACTCTATTTTATTTGTACATATTTATTCTATTTATTTTATTTTGTTAATATGTTTTGTTTTTGTTCTCTGCCAACTGTCAGCTGTCTGACTTTGGGCAAGTCACTTAACTTCTCTGTGCCTCAGTTACCTCATCTGTAAAATGGGGATTGAAACTGTGAGCTCCCCTGTGGGACAGCCTGATCACCGTGTAACCTCCCCAGCGCTTAGAACAGTGCTTTGCATATAGTAAGTGCTTAACAAATATCATCATCATTATTATTATTATTATTTATTTTATTTTGTTAATATGTTTTGTTTTGTTCTGTCTCCCCCTTCTAGACTGTGAGCCCACTGTTGGGTAGGGACCGTCTCTGTATGTTGCCAACTTGTACTTCCCAAGCGCTGAGTACAGTGCTGTGCACACAGTAAGCACTCAATAAAAAATGAATGAATGAATACAGTGCTTTGCACACAGTAAGCACTCAGTAAATCCAATTGAACAAATGAGAAGCGGCATGGCTTGGTGGAAAGAGCATGGGCTTGTGAGTCAGAGGACATGGGTTTTAATCTTGGCTCTGCCACTTGTCTGCCGTGAGACCTTGGGCAAGCTGCTTAGCTTCTCTGGGCCTCAGCTGCTTCATCTGTAAAATGGGGATTAAGTCTGTGAGCCCCAAGTGGGACAACCTGATAACCTTGTATCTATTCCAGCGCTTAGAACAGTGCTTGGCTCGTAGTGAGCACTTAACAAAACACCATAATTATTAATTATAATTATTATGAGGTAACTGAGGCCCAGAGATGTCAAGTGACTTACCCAACATCATTTGGCACACAAGTTGCAGAACCAGGATTAGAACCCAGGTACTTCCTACTCCCGAGCCTGGGCTCTATCCACTAGCCCACGCTTTATTCTCTGTTGTAGTGGGCTCTCCCAAGCGCTTAGTGCAGTGCTCCGCACATGGTCATAAATACTATTGATCTATCGATTACTCTGCCCTCAATAGTCACTGAATGCAGTGCTCTGCGTAAACTTGTGTACCTTCAATAGCTGCTGCTATTTATCATTCTAAACCACAACGAATGTAACTCATTAGCCTGGACCCAGAAATAGTCTCCTCTTTCCTTTCGGAAATGAATGTTCTTCAGGAGAAGCAGCATTATGCGGTGGCTAGAGCGCAGGCCTGGGATGCAGAAGGTTGTGGGTTCTAATCCGGTGCTACCACTTGTCTGCTGTGTGATCTTGGGCAAGTCACTTTACTGCTCTGGGCCTCAGTTACTTCATCAGTAAAATAGAGATGAAGACTGTGAGCCCCTTCTAGACTGTGAGCCCATTGTTTGATAGGGACTGTCTCTGTATGTTATGAACTTGTACTTCCCAAGCGCTTATTACAGTGCTCTGCACACAGTAAGCACTCAATAAATGCGATTGAATAAATGAATGAATGTGGGACAGGGACTGTGTCCAACCCGATTTGCTTGTAATAACACTAATAATAATAATGGCATTTATTAAGCGCTTACTCTGTGCAAAGCACTGTTCTAAGTGCTGGGGAGGTTACAAGGTGATCAGATTGTCCCACAGGGGTCTCACAGTCTTAATCCTCATTTTGCACATGAGGTAACTGAGGCACAGAGCAGTGAAGTGACTTGCCCAAAGTCACACAGCTGACAATTGGCGGAGCTGGGATTTGAACCCATGACCTTTGACTCCAAAGCCCAATGCTTAGAGTGCCTGGCACATAGTAAGCGCTTAACAAATACCACAGTTATTATTCTTTTTATTGTTCTTAATATGGAATTCGGTTTGAGCGGAACCCCGTCGATCCTACCCAACTCTCTCCCCGCCGGAGAATTGTCGGCAACTGAAAGCGAATCCTTCCACGTTCTTCCTCACCAGGCCTGCCTCTCAGCCGAAGACCTGGCCGAGATATTCCTGCCGACCAGCCAGGGCTCCATCTCCAAGGAAAACTTCCAGGAAATCAGTCCTGCCGTCATCCAGCAGTCGTTGCTCACCTGCCCTTGCGGGTCAGGTGACCCCCAGCCTGTCCGGACACCCCCCGAGGCCCTGGAAAGTGAGTGTCGCTCCCCGTTGGCCGGGTCGATCCGTCAGTTGAGCTGCGGTATTCACTGTGTGCGGAGCATTGGGCTAAGCGCTTGGAAAAGTAACAATGCAGCAGGGTTGGTCGTCATGACCCTCTCCCACAAGGGGCTCGCTGCCTAGTGATGCCGATATGTGTCCTGGTTGCTCTGGGGGGGTTGAACCCCCACCATGTGCTGAACACGAGGTCTTCCCTAAGGGATGGAACAAGGGCTCGGCCGGCCCAGGATTCAGATGGTCATATTACCTGAGCTTTATGCCTTCCGGCCTGCTGTGTGATCTTGGGAAAGCTGCTTAACCTCTCTGGACCTCAGTTTCCTCCCCAGTCACATGGAGGTTCGATACCTGTCCTGTCTCCTACTTAGACCGTCAGCCCCATGTGGGACAGGAACTGTTTCTGATCTGTATTTTCATTTTTATGGATTTGTTAAGCGCTTACTGGGTGTCCTACACTGTTCTAAGCGCTGGGGTAGTAGATTTAGGTGAATTAGGTTGGACACAGTCCCTGTACCCCTGTGGGGTTCACAGTCTAAGTAGGAGGGAGAAGAGGAGAACTGAGGCACTGAGAAGTTAAATGACTCGCCCTAGGTCACACAGCAGGCAAGTGGCAGAGCCGAGGTTAGAACCCAGGTCCTTTGACTCCCAAGCCTGGAATCTTTCCATTAGGCCATGCTTCTGCTCCGATTATCTTGAATTTCAGTACAGAGCTTCGCACAAAGTAAGCACTGAACACATCCTATTATTACAATTAAGAACACTTATCATTATCATTGTTACTGTTATTATTATTAGCTCCCAGAGCAAACGGACACCTTCCCTGTTCCCAGTTGACCAGGTGCCATTTCTCTCCACATCCCGGATGTTGTTTCTTCCCATCTCACATCGTGGGCATGCCCCAGGGAGCGGGAAGGGGAGGTACCCGCCCCCCCCCCCAACACGTGGGAAGCCCCTGAAGCAGAAATCTAGGGGCTGCGTGCCTCAGTTCCTCCCCGTGGCCTCTCAGATGAGGCCTCTCTCCCACCTGCCGACTGGTTACCACAGGCACCACAGGATGGGGCAGGCCTGACACCTCCTTAACTTGTCGTTCCTCCTTCTCTGGGGTCAGGGGAAAGGCAGAAAGGAAGCCAGGAAGGGGAGGGTTACCTTAGGCCAGCTCAGTCCTGTATCCTTTGGTGGATGGAAGAATCGGGGCCTCTCAACTGCCTCCCCTCAGCCAGAAAAGAAAGCTGAGGGGGAAAGCTTCCTCCTCCCCGTTGACCTCCTGGATTTAGCCCGGGCAGCTCGTTGTGGGTGGGGAATGTCTCTTTTATTATTATATTGTACTCTCCCAAGCGCTTAGTACAGTGCTCTGCACACAGTATGCGCTCAATAAATGCATCGAGTGAATGAAAAGGGGCTCCATGGCCACTGGGGCCGATAGTCAGGGCAGTGGGTGGGGCCGTGAAATGGAGGACACTCTTCAGCGACGATTAGTGCTGTTCCGTCCAACTGGACCACAGACGGGTTCTTCTAGCACTGTCAACGGAGGTCCAGACGGGGACCTGTTGGACATCGTTCATTCCAAACATGGGGTGCGGATGGGGTGGATATTTGAGGAGGGGGGTGAAGTTGCAGAGCACTCCCAGGCCGAAAGAGCCATCTTCTGGGGTCTTTTTGGCCCTGACTGGAAAGTTGTATCGTAGGCCCGGGTGGAAGTTGGGCTCAGACAGCTTGGGGGGGATCTCCCTGGTGGTCCCCATGGTGGATGGGGGGACGGGACGAAGGGGTGGGAGAGGATGGGGAAGGGGGCCTCCCCGGTGGCCGGCTGGTCAGAGCCCCTGGCCGCTGCTCTCTTGGCTCCAGGATATGGCTACGGGACGGTGGCTGTGCTGCTCATCACTGTGGGCTCTGTGTTGGGCCCAGGCCTCATTCTCCTCAGCGGCTGCCATGGCAACTCCCAGCTGGTCATGCAGCTGTTCGTTGGCCTGGCCATAGGGGTGCTTTCCGGCGATGCCCTGCTCCACCTCATCCCGCAGGTAAGCCGCTTGGTCGGGCGGGTGACCCTGGCCAAGTCATTTCGCTTCCCTCTGCCTCAGTTCCCCCTCCATAAAATGGGGATCAAGTACCTGTTCTCCCTCCTTTAAACCATGAGTCCCATGTGGGACAGGGACTGTGTCTGACCCGACTAGCTTGCACCGACCTGAGAGTTTAGTACAGTCCCTGGCACGTAGTAAGTGACTGGCAAATGCCATTAAAAAATACCTCCCGCTGCTGCAGCACTGCTTTCTAGATTATGAGCTCGTTGTGGGCTGGGAATGTATCTGTTTTTTACAGTGTACTCTCTCAAGCGCTTAGTACAGTGCTTTGCACACAGTAAGCACTCAATAAATACAACAATGAATGAATGCAGCAGCTTTCCCGTGGCCTTTCTAATAATATCAATTGATCAGTCTTATTTTTTGAGTGCTGATTATGTGCTCTTTCAACTAGGCCACTCTTCTAGGGTAGGCATCCCTGCCCACAACGAGCTTGGGAAATCAATCAATCAATGCTATTAATTGAGCACTTACTGTGTGCCAAGCACTGTACTGTGCACTCAGGAGAGTACAATATAGCAGAGTTGGTAGACACGTTCCTTGACCACAGGAGGTAGAGTCAGAATTCCCCGGGCAATGTGGAAAACCCTCTTCTTCTTCAATCGCATTTACTGAGTGCTTTCTGTGTGCAAAGTACTATACTAAGTGCTTGGCATTGTATTAAACCCCAGTGACCATCCATCCTTCTCCAGCGGAGGAAAAACTAATCATGGACCTTTTGGGGGAGGAAAGAGGGGAAGGATAGTGTCCAACCTGGTAGTGTGGCCTAGTGGAAAGAGCACGGCCTGAGAGTCAGAGGATCCGAGTTCTAATCCAGTTACTTGCTGTGTGACCTGGGGCAAATCACCTAACTTCTCAGTGCTTCACTTCTTCTGTTCTTCCTCCTACTTAAGACCGTGAGCCCCATGTGAGACCAGGACTGTGTCTGTCTGACCTGATTAACTTGTAGCTACCCCAGCACTAAGAACAGTGTTTGACCCGTAGTAAGTGCTTAACAAATACCATAAAAAAGAATAGTGGAGGAGGGCCAGCCTCCCGCCAGGCCTGGGGAAAGATCTGTGGCCACCCAGGGAGGCAGCACTGTATGCTAAGCTCTGGGCTAACCATTAGTCCTTCTCACTCGACAAAACACGTTCATTCTTCCTGCTCCTTCCCCTCCTTGTCTAGATTCTCGGCCTCCACAAGCAGGAAGCCCAGAAGACGGGCCATTTCCATGAGGGCAAGGAATACATTTGGAAACTTTTGGGTGTGATTGGAGGAATCCATGGATTTTTTCTGATTGAAAAATGCTTCGTTCTGCTCATGCCCGGGAGGGACAAGGTATCATCTCCTCCAGCTTCCGATCCTGTGTTGGAGGTGTGTCGAATGTAGTTTACTGGAATTCCTTACAGATAAGGAATCTCCTGGTTTACAAGAGGCCACGTGTGAATTTGGGATCCTGCTTCCTGTACAACTCCACCCAGGTTGACTCCTGATTGCCACCTTGCTGGGTTCCATATGATCCTTATTGTTATTATTAATAACATTATTATTGCATTTGCTAACCTGTTACTATGAATCAAGCACTGTTCTAAGCGCTGGATTGTATACAAGTTAATCAGTTTGGACACAGTCCCTATCCCATATTGGGGCTCATAGTCTAAGTAGAAGAGATTAGGATATATTTTTTTTTTTTTAATGGAATTTGTCAAGCACTTACTATGTTCCAGTCCCTTTACTGAGTGCTGGGGCACATACAAGGTAATCAGGTTGGACCCAGTCCATGTCCCACAGGGAGTTTACAATCTTAATCCCCATTTTACAGATGAGGGAACTGAGACACAGAGAAGCTAAATGACTTGCCCAGATTCACACAGCAGTCCAGGTGACAGAGCTGGAATATTAGAAAGCCCTTCCTTCTGATTCCCAGGCCCATGCTCTATCTGCTAGGCCACACTCCTACTCAATTCTCATTAAATCCTCCTTTTACAGTTGAGGAAACTAAGGCATGGAGAAATTAAGTGACTTGTCCAAGGTCACACAGCAGGCAAGTGGCAGAGCCAGGATTAGAAGCCCAGGCCTGGGCTTTATCCACTAAGCCATGCTGTTTCCCCTAAGCTCTTAACACTCAAAAGAGCCAATTAATGGAATTACCACATTCCAACAGTGGTTTCTCATGGTTAGTTGAACACTGGCTCAGGCAGTTTTGAAAGTTGTTAACCCCTGAAAACCTCAGGTGGAGACTTTGATGTTCGGGGGAACGTTTTGTGGAAAGACCTGTAGGAAACTGGTACATTCCAGAAGGACAGGAGCTTGGAAGGACCAGGATACCAAACTCTAGAAATGTCGAACTCCGGGCCAGATTGGGATAAGGAAGTGGCCTCTTGTGGATTCCGACGCTTTTTTTGCTATTTGAATTCTCCATCGCCTCTCGATGGCTGAATGAAATCTTCATCCGTGGATGACAAAAGCTATGATAGTTGAGTGTTACTATCCACTAGGCCAAGAGCTTAATGGGTGAAGAGCTCTGTGTTAAGCTCTGGGAAAGAATACACAGGGGACAATTAGACACGGTCACTGGACCTCAGTTGATTGATAAATCACAGTTATTGAGCGCTTATTGTGTACAGAGTGCTGTACTTGGCAGTTGGAAGAGTAGATTGTGAGCCCACTGTTGGGTAGGGACTGTATATGTTGCCAACTTGTACTTCCCAAGCGCTTTGTACAGTGCTCTGCACACAGTAAGCGCTCAATAAATGCGATTGATTGATTGAGTGATTACAATATGGCAGTGTTGGTAGACCCATCAGGAAATCAATCAATTAATCAATCAATGGTAACTATTGAAAGCTTATTGTGTGCAGAGCACTATTCTAACCCCTTGGGATGGTGCAACATAACAAAATAGCAGGGTAGTAAACACATTCCCTGCCCACAGTGAATTTACAGTGCTTTGCACATAGTAAGCGCTTAACAAGTACCATCATTATTATTATTTACAGCCTAGACAGGGAGACAGACATTAATATAAATGAATAAATTACAGATGGGGACGTAAGTGCTGTGGGGCTGAGGAAGAGGTGAATAAAGGGAGCAAATCCAAGTACAAGGGTGAAACTGAAGGGAATGGGAGAAGAGAAATTGAAGGCTTAGTCAGGGAAGGCCTCTTGGAGGAGGTGTGTCTTCAGTAAGGCTTTGTAGCTGGGGAGAGTCATTGTCAGTCAGATATGAAGAGGGAGGGTATTCCGGGCCAGAGGCAGGATTTGCGTGAGAGTTCAGCAGTGAGATAGATGAGATTGCAGTATAGTGAAGAAGTTGGCATTAGTCCTTGTTGGCGTCGTTAGCACAGTCTCTAATCCCTTCAAATTGGCATGCGATATCCCTTGTAATAACACAGAGAAACAGTCCAATTTTGGTGGGAGCTGAGGACTTAGGGTATGAAGCATTTTGTAGTGGAGAGAGCACAGGCCTAAGATTCAGAGGATCTGCATTCTAACCCCAGCTCCTCTTGGACTGCTGTGTGACCTTGGACAAATCACTTAAATTCTCTGGGCCCTAGTTACCTCAGTCATGAAACAGAGATTAAAACTGTGAACCCTATGAGGGACAGTGACTGTGTCCATCCTGATGTTGTTGTATCTACCCCAGCACTTAATATGATGCCTGGAACAGAGTAAGTGCTTAACAAATACCTTTTTTTAAAAAAAAAGAGTGAGGGAGAGTGCTCTGACATTGCTAAAGGCCATGCTTAATGTGGATTCAATCAAGCACCTGTATCGAGTGCTTACTTGGTACAGATTGGTGTGCAGAGCACTGTACTAAGCTTTTGGGAGGACACAATACCATATAATCAGTAGACACGATCCCTTTCTTCAAGGATGATATAGCCTAGGTCATCATCAGAAGCACAAAGAAAAGCAGCAACCATGTTCTATGTGGTATCTTCTTTTCCAAGCCAATATTTGCCTCCCTCTCTTCATGAGTTTCTTTGGTCCCTGTCTAATTTCTCTTAGGCTTAGAGCTGGGACCGGGTGATGTGGCTAAAGCACGGGCCTGGGAGCCTGAAGGTCATGGGTTCTAATCCCAGCTCCGCCACTTGTCTGCTGTGTGACCCTGGGCAAGTCATTTCACTTCTCTGGGCTTCAGTTCCCTCATCTGTAAAATGGGGATTGAGTCTGTGAGGTACAAGCAACCTGATTTGCTTGTATCCAACTCAGCACTTAGTGCAATGCCTGGCACATAGTAAACACTTAACAGCTACTATAACCATTCTTATTAATGAGCTGGACTAGAGGAGAGCTCCCAAGCACTTAGCACAGCGTTCTGCCCTGAGTAATTGTTCAATAAATATTGATCAGTCGAGCTACACATTATTTACTTATACTGAAGTCTGTCTCCCCCTCTAAACTGTAAGCTTGTTGTGGGCAGGGAATGTGTCCATCAACTCTGTTGAGTTGTACTCTCCCAAGTGCTTAGTACAGTGCTGTGCATGCAGTAAGCGCCCAATAAATGCGACTGACCGACTTGACTGGCATCGGGCTTCAGAACTAACCTGAAACTCTCCTCCTTCGGCAGGGTTTTCCCGTAGCTGATGGGCTGGAGAGGCTGCCCCCAGACCCGAGCCTAGAATTGGAATTAGACGGCCTGCCCGGCAGAGACAAGTCCACTTCCACTCTCCAGTTGGTAGGTTGCAGGTGTCCAGTATGTTCTCGACCTCATCTCCTCTTCCCCTGGCTCTCCGATCAAGGATTTAAATAATCAGAGCACTTCAACCTGGCTTTCCTGGTGGATTGTCTCTTCTTAATGACAACGGATTCCCCAGAAACATCCACCAACCCCTGAAACAATGATAATAATAATAATCGTGGTATTTTTTATTTTTTGATGGCATTTGTTAAGTGTTTACTATGTGCAAAGCACTGTTCTAAGCGCTGGGGGGATACAAGGTGATCAGGTTGTCCCATGCGGGGCTCACAGTCTTAATCCCCATTTTACAGATGAGGGAACTGAGGCTCAGAGAAGCGAAGTGACTCGCCCAAGGTCACACAGTAGGCATGTGGCGGAGCCGGGATTCGAACCCATGACCTCTGACTTCAAAGCCCGTGCTCTTTCCACTGAGCCACGCTGTGTTGTTAAGTGCTTACTATGTGCCAGGAACCGTACTAAGCATGGGAGTAGATATAAGCAAACGGGTTGTGTGCAGACCTTGTCCCACATGGGACTCACGGTCTTAATGCCCATTTTACAGATGAGGTAACTGAGGCACAGAGAAGTTAAGTGACTCCTGAGTTCACGCAATAGACAAGTGGTGGAGCCAGGATTCAAACTCAGGTTCTCCTGACTACGAGGACTGTGCGCTATCCTTAAGGCCATACTGCTTCTTTGTAAGCCATCTGGTTAATGAGGAAGGCTTCAGGGAGCAGGCTGAAGTTATTGACCAAATGACCAGCCATAGGGGAGATGGGAAACTATATAAGCTATATAAGCTATTTTTATATATATATATATATATATATATATATATATATATATATATATATATACATATAAAAATATATATTTATTTTTAATTCACTTTTCACTGGTTTTGTCAGTCTCCCAGTCACAGAGTTAATAATGTACAATTATTCTTCCCAACTTCAAAGCCTTATTGAAGGCCTATCTCCTCCAAGAGGCCTTCCCTGATTAAGCCATCCTTTCCTCTTCTACCTTTCCCTTCTGCATCTCCCTGACTTGCTCCCTTTATCCATCCAATTTATTTATCTTAATGTCTGTCTTCCCCTCTAGACTGTAATCTCACTGTGGGCACTCCCAATTGCTTAGTACAGTGCTCTGCACAGAGTAAGCACTCAATAAATACTATTGACTGACTGACTCAAGGAGATGTTCTGAGAACTTTCCAAGTTGATAAAACAAATATCTTTTCAACCGAAGTTGGTCCGGAATTAACTTACAAATGCTGCATGAACAGGATATTCTCTGTCATTTTTAAAAGACTGCAAGTTCATTTGCTTCTTGGGTACTTTAGCATCGTTTGGAAAGTAATGGTAGCGTGGCCTAGTGGATAGAGCACAGTCTGGGAGTCAGAGGATGTGGGTTCTAATTCCACTCTGTCACTAGCCAGCCGTGTGACCTTGGGCAAGTCACTTCATTTCTCTGGGCCTCGGTTTCCTTACCTGTGAAACGAGGATTCAGTATCTATTCAACCCACCAACCTAGACTTTAAGCCCCATGGTTGCCCCACGTGGGGCTCACAGTCTTAGTCCCCATTTTACAGATGAGGTAACTGAGGCACAGAGAAGTTAAGTCACTTGCCCGAAGTCACACAGCTGACAAGTGGCAGAGCCAAGATTCGAACCCATGACCTCTGACTCAGAAGCACGTGTTCTTTCCACTAAGCCACACTGTTTCTATAATGCCATAATCTGTGAAATGGGGATTAAGACTGTGAGCCCCCCGAGGGACAACCTGATCACCTTGTAACCTCCCCAGCACTTAGAACAGTGCTTTGCACATTGCAAGCACTTAATAAATGCCATTATTATTATAAGGCTAACAATAATAATAATAACAACAAATGCCATAATAATAAGGCTAATAGGAGGAGGGGAAGGAGTAACAATAGCATTTATTGACTACCCACTTGGTGCGATGCACTGTACTAAGCCCTTGGGAGTACAGAATAACAAAGTGACACATATCCAGCCCACAAAGAGCTTACAGTTTAATGGGAAGGTCAGAGTAATCCCAATAAATAGTTGACTTACTATGTGTGAAGCACTGGGGTAGACACAAGATAATCAGGTCAGACACAGTCTTTGTCCCAAAGCGGATTACTGTTCAGGGAAGCGGGGATTTAAACCCCATTTAACAGATGAGGAAACTGAGGCACAGAGAAGTTAGCATGGCCTAGTGGATAGAGCACGGTCCTGGGAGTCAGAAAATCATCGGTTCTGATCCCGGCTCCTCCGCTTGTCTGCTGTGTGACCTTGAGCAAGTCACTTCACTTCTCTGGGCCTCAGTTACCTCATCTGTAAAATGGGGAATAAGACTGTGAGCTCCATGTGGGACAGGGACTGTGTCCAACCCGTTTTGCTGGTATTCCTCCCGTCCCCCGCAGCGCTTAATATAGTGCCCGGCACATAGTAAGCACTTAACCAATACCACCACGCAACTTGCTCAGAGTCACACAATAGGCAAGCGGCAGAGCCGCAATTAGAACCCAGGTCTTCCGACTCCCACACCTGGATTCTTTCCACTCGTTAGGCCATTTCCCTTTTTAAGAAGTGTTCAAAAGAGCAGAGGATGAGCGTGTGGAATCACGAGATATGGGATGTGGTTGTAAAACTCAGGAAAAAGCAGGCCAGGTATTCTGGCCCCAAGGACGTGTTTATAAAAGCTGGGCTTTGGCCTTGATCTGCTAAGGATTCCCCTTGAGGGGCTCCAACTGTCAGCTTCTTCGGTGTTATTTGGTAGACGCCAGACCTTGCTCTTTCAGCTCTGTGTGAGTGGGAGGAAAATGTGCTGTTCTTTGGGATCAATCATTAGTCTTGGGTTTTTGTGAGGGTGTTCTTTCTGATGGACCAGGAATCTGGAAGCAATCCCGGTTACCCAGAAATGACTGGATTCACCAATTCTCCCCTGATTTATCTTTTTTTTTTATGGTATTTGTTAAGCGCTTACTAAGTGCCAGGCACTGTTCTGAGCACTGGGGTAGGTACAAAACTAATTATGTTGGACAAAATCCTTATCCTACCTGGGGCTCACAGTTTTAATCCCCATTTCACAGATGAGGCAACTGAGGCCCGGAGAAGCGAAGTGATTTGCCCAAGGTCACCCAGCAGACAAGTGGCGGAGCTGGGATTAGAACCCAGCAGCGTGGTTTAGTGGAAAGAGCGTGGGCTTGGGAGTCAGAGGTCGTGGGTTCTAATCCCGGCTCCGCCACTTATCAGCTGTGTGATTTTGGGCAAGTCACTTCACTTCTCCGTGCCTCAGTTACCTCATCTGTAAAATGGGGAATAAGACTATGAGCCTCATGTGGGACAACCTGATTACTTTATATATACCCCAGCACTTAGAACAGTGCTTGGCACATAGAAAGCACTTAACAAATACTATCATTATTATTTTTATTACTCCCTCCCAGTGGTCTCCCCCTCCCACCCTAGGGACCACTTTTTCTTGGCAAATTTGTAGTTCAGTTTTGTGGTAATAAGACAGTGATGACTGTCCATCTTGATTCCCTGTTGCTTTCTATTCTCAACAGAGAAGTCCAGAAGATTCTGAGCCAGCCAGAGATTCTGCAGACAGTCTGACTGCCTCTAAAGGAAAGCGTAAGTAATAATGATAATATTAACAACAACTGTGGCATTTAAGTGCTTACTATGTGCCGGGCACTGTTCTAAGCTCTGGGGTGGATATGACCAAATTGGGCTGGACACAGTCCCTGTCCCACATGGGGCTCACAGTCCTGATCCCCATTTTACAGATGAGGTCCTGAGGCACAGAGAAGTGAAGTGACTTGCCCAAGGTCACCCAGCAGACACGTGCAGAGTCAGAATTAGAATCCAGGTCCCAGAGGACTCCCCAGGCCCTTACTCTATCCACTAGGACCTACTGCTTCTCTGAGTGCTGGGAAAGAGACGGAAAAGATCTTTTTGAGGCTTCTTGCCATGAAAAAAGCCCCTGCTAACCTAAGGCTATCAGTTGATTGTATTTATTGAGTGTTTACTATGTACAGAGCACTGTACTAAGCAGCTGGGAGAGTACAGTACACAGAATTAGGGGACATTTTCCCTGCCCATAACAGCTTACTGTCAAGCTTGATTTAAAGACAGTACTAGAAAATCCCATATGGACTCTTTGAGGGACATCATTAGCTTAATTATAATGCTTGTAGTGTTTGTTACAGTACAGGACCAGGTACTGTACTAAGGGCTGGGGTAATTACAAGATAGTCAGATGGGCTCAGTTGCAGTCACATGTAGGGCTCACAGTTTATGGTGGAAGGGTAACAGGTATTTTATTCCCCTTTTCACAGATCAGGAAACTGTTGCACCAAGAAGTGAAGTGAAGGGTCCCACAACAGCCAAGTGGCAGAGCCGGGATTAGAACCCAGGTCCTGTGCTCTATCCCTTGGAGTTCCTTCTCACTGAGACAATATCCACTGCCTCAGTATGCTGAAAAATTCCTCTCTGACAGCATAGTCTGAATCAACGCTGTCTCATTACTGACATTTCACGCTGGAACTCATTCATTACTAATAGTTTTCAAAGTAACAGCCTTTGACTCGAGAGATAGCTCTTCGGGCTTCTTTGCTTGTGTTTGGTTAAATATGCCCTTTGATGTGTGACTTCCATTCTTTTATAAATGTTTGCATTCTATTCCGTGGAGCCATCTAATTAATTTTCACTGTGGTGGGCTGGGTCCTTTCTCTGACCAGCCTTCTCTCCGGGCTGGGCAGTCATTAAGTTTCTATAACATCATACTTGCACAATCAGTCGATCAAAAAATAGAGAGGCAGCGTAGCTCAGTGGTTAGAGCCCGGGCCCGGAGGTCAGAAGGACCTAGGTTTATAATAATAATAATAACTGTGGTATTTGTTAAGCGCTTACTAAGTGCCAAGCACCATTCTAAGCGCTGAGAGAGGTACAAGGTAATCAGGTTGTCCTATGTGGGGCTCACCGTCTTAATCCCCTTTTTCCAGATGAGGTAACTGAGGCACAGAGAAGTTAAGTGGCTTGCCCAAGGTCACACAACAGACAAATGGTGAAGCCGGGATTAGAACCCACCTCCTCTGACTTCCAAGCCTGTGCTCTTTCCACTAAGCCACACTGCTTCTAATGAAGGGGGAGCGAGTTCCAAAAGACTTACCCGTTGTTGGGTAGGGACTGTCTCTATATGCTGCCGACTTGTACTTCCCAAGCGCTTAGTACAGTGCTCTGCAAACAGTAAGCACTCAATAAATATGATTGAATGAATGAATGAATGAATCCCACCTCCACTACTTGCCTGCTGTGTGATCTTGGGGAAGTTATTTCACTTATCTAGACCTCAGCGGCCTCATCTGTAAAATGGGGATTAAGATTGGGAGCCCCATGAAGGACAGGGACTGTGTCCAGCCTGATTAACTTGTATCTATTCCAATGCTTAGTAAAGTGTTTGGAAACATAGAAAACACTTAACAGATACCATAAAAAGGATCTGTTGCGTTTATTGAGCACTTACTGTGTGCAGAGCACTGTACTAAGCATTTGGGGGAGTATAATGCAGCAGAGTTGGTAGATACATTGCCTGTGCACAAGGAGCTTACAGTCTAGAGGAAGGCTTTCAGTCTCCAAAGGTGATTTTGGAAAAGCAGCATGGTCTAGTGGGAAGAGCAAGGGCTGGGAGTCAGGAGACCAGGGTTCTAATTCTGACTCCACCTCTTGCGTGGTGTGTGACCTTGAGCAAGTCACTTCCTTTAATCTGAGCCTCAGAGTCTCATCTGTTCTTCCACCCCCTTACACTGTAAACCCCATGTGGGATAGGGATTGGGTCTGCGTTTGCTCTCCCCCAGTGTTTAGTATAGTATTTGGCACACAGTAAGTGCTTAAAAACACCACAATTGGTTACCTCCTCCAAGTAGGTCACAGACATCATATTATAATTTTTTCCTTATTACTAAGTCCTCTGTCCAGTTCTTCCTCTGGGATAGCCTTCCTGTTCTTCCCTTCCACTTTATAAATCAAGGAATGGTATTTGATTCAAACCAATCCGCTCGAGAAATACAGTCCCATTTACCGGTTTATTTCGCTGGAATTTTCCCCTACCGGAGAAGACAGATTCGACATCAAAATATTTGGAGTCTCCTGCTCCTGGTGACATTGTCCAGCCGCCCTTTGCTGGGACGTATGGAATTAGCTGAAATGTGGAGCAGTTTATCGAGGCTTAGTTCAGCCCGAAGTCAGGATTCTGGATCTGAAATCCAGTCCGCAGCCAGTTCAGAAAGACTGTAAGTTCAAAGAATAATAACACAATCCAGCCCTCACCCCAAGCCCAGGGATCCTTGAAATCGGTTCAGGTGCATGAGTCTTCTGCCCAAGATTTGAGTTCAAAACCACAGAAAAAGATCAAATGTGTCCGAGGAAATCGATACTTCTTCAATGTGAAATCATTGTGTAGATGCATCTGATGCCGGGTTGAATAACTGAGAAGTAACTTGGCCTTGTAGAAGGAATACGGGTCTGGAATTCAATCACTCAATCAATCAATTTGATTTATTAATTCATTTCTTTATTTAATTATTTATTTATTTAATTTATTATTTATTGAGCGCTTACTGTGTGCAGAGCACTGTACTAAGCGCTTGGGAAGTACAAGTCAGCAACACAAAGAGACAGTCTCTACCCAACAGCGGGCTCACAGTCTAGAAGGGGGAGACAGAGTACAAAACCAAACACACTAACAAAATAAAATAAATAAAATAGATATGTACAAGTAAGATAAATAAATAGAGTAATAAATATGTACAAACATATATACGTATATAGCCCGGGCTCTTTCCACCGAGCCACACTGCTTCTATATTATTATTATTATATATCCACTCCGTGTTCGCACCCCCACACCGCATTTCTGGACACAAAGTGTATAGTTTACAGATGTTTATGGGAAGCATTGTGGCTCAGTGGAAAGAACACGGGTTTAGGAGTCAGGGGTCATGGGTTCTAATCCCGACTCCACTTGTCTGCTGTGTGTTGTCCACCGTAGCCTCGTACTCCAGCAGAAGCGGCATTGACTGCATTTTCCCTAAAGGCTTAGCATAACCGATTCCATTGTATGCAGGGTTTAACAATAAGATGTGTGAGGAATAGGCGCCGGCCTGGCGAAATTCTGTAATTCTGTAATACAAGGTGATCAGGTTGTCCCAAATGGGTCTCATAGATGAGCCCATTTTACAGATGAGGTAACTGAGGCCCAGAGAAGGTAAGTGACTTGCCCAAAGTCACACAATTCAGAGGACATGAGTTCTAATTCTGGTTCTGCCACGTGTCTGCTGTGTGATCTTTGCAAGTCACTTCACTTCTCTGGGCCTCGATTCCCTCACCTGTAAAATGGGGATTCAATACCCATCCTGCCTCTTAGACTTTGACCTCCGTGTGATTCAGGGACTAGGTCTGACCCAATGGTCTTGTATCTATCCCCACGCTTAGTACGGTGCTTGGCCAATGCATAGCAATGCCACAATTATTTTCATGATTCTTTGAAATAAAAACAAAATTAAATCAAATTTCAATGGAAAGCAGTGAAATAGTGGCATGTCTCTACCTAAGGATCAAGAGATTTGGGTCCCAGGCCTGTCTCTGCTAAGCACTTCTCCGTGTCCTTAAGAATCTCACTTGAGATCTCGGGCCTCGGTTTTCTCATCTATATAATGGGGATAATAATAGGCGTTCCCACCTCACAAGGACTGGCAAAACTTTGCAGAATGAAACCATGGAAATCCTCTAGAGTGTAAGTTCGCTGTGGGCAGGGAACATGTCCCACCATATCCGTTATATTGTTCTCTCCCAAGCGCCTGGTACAATGTGAACATAGTGAGTGCTCAGTAAATAAGATTGATTGATTAATTAATTGCCAGAGCCCTGAGAGCAGCTACCTGAGCTCAAGAGGGAATGCACCATCCTCTCTCTCTCTCTGGTAGACAAATTCTGTCTTCATGAAGACCTTACAGACTGGAGAGGGGGGGATTATGGTTAAGTACATAAATAATGTGGAACTGAGGGTGGGGTGAATACCAACTGCTAAAAGGGTACAGAGTCAAGTACGCAGGTGTTACAGTAGAGAGATGAGGGCTTAGTCGAGAAGACCTTTTGGTGGAGATGTGGTTTCAGGAGGGTTTTGAAGGTGCAGGGAGTAGTGATCTATTAGATACAAAGGGATCAGGAATTCCAGGTCAGAGGGAAAATGTCAGATTCATTCAGAAACGTTTCCTTGACAACAATAAACGCGGCATTCAATAAAAGCTTACTGTAGTGCCAACCACTGTACTAAACGCTAGAGTAAAAACGGGGTCATCAGATCAGACACAGTCCCCGCCCCATTCGGGGCTCACAGATCTATAAAGGGGGAGGAGAACGCAGGTGTTGAATGGCCATTTTACAGATGAGGAAACTGAGGCCCGGGAGACAAACTCCCTTCCGGTCTCCCTCCGCTCGGTCTCCAGGGAAGGCGATTGGGCGGCTGGCGATAATGGTCCTGTTGGGAGACAGCCTTCACAACTTTGCCGACGGCCTGGTGATCGGAGCAGCCTTCTCGTCCTCCACGGAAACGGGCGTCACCACCGCCGTCGCCATCCTGTGCCACGAAATTCCACATGAAATGGGTGAGTCTAAATCAGTCAGTGGTAGTCATCGGGCGCTCGCCAAGTGCGGAGCACTACACTAAGCTCTTGGAGAGTATGGTCCAGTAGACTCAGTAGACAAGAGCCCTGCCTTCAAGGAGTTTTCACTCTGCTTTCCCCCCACATGCCATGGTTGGGAGGAGAAAGCATTCCTTCCTTCATTCATTTAATCGTATTTATTGAGCACTTACTGTGTACAGAGCACTATACTAAGTGCTTGGGAGAGTACAGCATAACAAAAAATGGACACATTCCCTGCACACAGTGAGCTTATGGTCTAGAGGACAAGCTTGCGTTCTTTTGGGGGGCCACAGGTCTGGTCACAGATACCATCTCAGGGCTCCATGGAGAAGATTCCCAGAGAGGAGAGACTGGGAAATTCTGGGAGAGCATGTGAATTTGTGGCGCATTTCTCCAATGTGGAATGCCTCAAGACATGGAGAATAACAAGCGGGCCAAGATCTCTCTGCATTCGCTATCTTTAGGAACAGCTAAACAAATACAACTCCAGAATGGCAACTCTGTCAGCTCTAGGAGTTCTGAGAGAGAATGCCCGACGACTTTTTGTTGTAGGTACTTTGGGCTACTCCCAACGAAGCTGGCTTCAGCAGGCTTCCACGCTCGAGTTTGGCCTAATGGCTGGAGCCTGGGCCTGGGAATCAAAAGGACCTAGGTCCTAATCCCAGCTCCACCACTTGTCTGCTGTGTGACCTTGGGGAAGTCACTTGGCTTCTCTGGGCCTCAATTCCCTCGGCTGGAAAATGGGGATTGAGAGTTTGAGCCCCGTGTGGGCCATGGACTGTGTCTAACCCGATTTGCTTGTAACCATCCCAGTGCTTAGTACGGTGCCTGTCACATAGTAAGCAGTCAGCAAATACCATTATTATTAATATGTCAAGATGGCCCCCGAGTTCAAGTCCCAAAGTCACGTCACGTCCTTTTCCTCTCAATCGTAGGTGACTTTGCTGTGCTCCTTAGCACAGGAATGCCAACCAAGACGGCCGTCCTGATCAATTTTCTCAGTGCGCTCCCTGCTTTCCTGGGCCTTTACGTAGGCCTGGCGATATCAGCCGACCCTGGGGTGCAGAACTGGATTTTCTCCGTTACGGCGGGCATGTTCTTGTATTTATCGCTGGTGGAAATGGTAAGGACCTCGATCTTTCTCAATAGCACGCCTCTTTGCAAACTCTAAAAGCGATGATCATAATAATAACTGTGGTATTTGTTGAGTGCTTACCGTGCGGCAGGCACTGTACTAAGCGCTGGGGCAGGTGCAAGGTAATTGGGTTGGATGCAGCCCCTGTCCCACATAGGGCTCACAGTCTTATAATTAGTAATAATTATGGTACTTGTTAAGTGCTTACTATGTGCCCAACACTGTTCCGACTGCTGGGGTAGATACGAGTTAGGTGGGACACAGTCCCTGTTCCACAATGGGCTCACAATCTTAATAATTAATAGTAATTATGGTACATGTCAAGTGCTTACTAAGTGCCAAGCACTGTTCTAAGTGCTGGGGTATGTACAAGTTAATCAGGTTGGACCCAGTCCCTGTCCCACTTGGGGCTCACATTCTTAATCCCCATTTTCCAGCTGAGGGAACCGAGGCGACTTGAAGTGAAGCAACTTGTCCAAGGTCACACAACAGACAAGTGGTGGAGCCAGAATTAGAACCCAGATCCCTCTGTCTCCTAGGCCCGTGCTCTCTCCACTAGGCTATGCGGCATCTGTGCCACGTTTAATCAATTCTCGGACCTTTTGTAGCTCACCCCAACAGGACAGGCTAAACAGCATCCGGATGAAATGTTGACAAGGGAATACTTGGAATTTGTATAACACTTTCGTTGTGGTGTTTAAGTGCTCACTAAGTATCAGGCACTGAACTATGTTCTGGGGCAGATACAAGCTAATCAGGTTACCCTCACGGTTCCTGTCCTACTTGGTGCTCACAGTTTTAATCCCCATTTAATAGATGAGGCAACTGAAGCCCAGAGCAGTGAAGTGACTGGCCCACGGTCACACAGCAGACAAGTGGCTGAGCCGGGATTAGAACCCAGGTCCTTCTGCCTCCCAGGACCCTGCTCTTTCCACTAGACCATGAGAATTACGCCCCCGGATTGCTAGATCCTGGCTCCAGAAGACCCTCCCTGATTAACCTCTCACTCCCCGACTGTCAGTTCAACATTTCTGGATCACCTAAATACTTCGACTCTCACTCCCTTTCGCCCCGGCCCCTCGGGAGCACTAGTACAACGCTCTACACACAGTTAAGTGCTCAATAAATATCACCGACTGTCCCTGCTCCGTCACTTGTCTGCTGTGAGACCTTGGACAAGTCACTTAAACATCTCTGGGCCTCAGTCACCTCATCTGTAAAATGGGGGTTAAGACTATGAGCCTCATGGGGGATAGGGGCCGTATCCAAGCAGCATGGCTTAGTGGAAAGAGCCCGGGCTTGGGAGTCAGAGATCGTGGGTTCTAATCCCGACTCTGCCACTTGTCAGCTGTGTGACTTTTGGGCAAGTCACTTAATCAATCAATCAATCATATTTATTGAGCACTTCCTGAGTGCAGAGCACTGTACTAAGCGCTTGGGAAGTACAAGTCGGCAACACAATTTCTCTGTGCCTCAGTTGCCTCATCTGGAAAATGGGGATTAAGACTGTGAGCCCCACATGGGACAATCTGATTACCTTGTATCTCCCCCAGTGCTTAGAACAGTGCTTGGCACATAGTAAGCACTTAATAAATACCATCATCATTATTATTATTGTCTCCCCCAGTGCTTAATACAGTGTCTGGCCCATAGAAAACACTTAACAAATACCACAAAAAATAGTGCGCATATCGATATTCTCCAATTCTTCCCCCACCTGTAATTTATTTTTGGATCTGCCTCTCCCAGTAGATTGTCAGCTCCTTGAAGGCAGGGATTGTAACTGCTAACTTCCATTCCTCCCAAGCGCTCAGTACAGTGCCCTGCGCAGGGGGAGTGCTCGATTAATACTGCTGAACTGTTTGAACCATCCTACCAGCCATCATTTTTACCCTAATTGTCCTCCCTTCACAGTGTATTTTATCCATAGTAGATGAGATCATAACCCAAACACTTAATACAGTGCTTTGCACACAATATAAGCGCCCAATAAATACGATGGAATGAATGAATGAAAGAACCCAAACTTAACTATTGAAACACTCAGCCGTCAATGATATCAAAACTACGAATATAGCGAGTTTGAGGATCGAGCCTTTGACTCTTATTTAATTCCCACACGAGATCTGACTGTTGTCCCAAATCGGTAGCAGAGCGGAGCGGCTGCCAGAGCCGGGGAGTTGTCCGGGCTCCGGTAGACATTCCAGAAAAGGAGGAGCTGGATCCTGGGAGCTCCAGCGCTCTTCTGGCCTGAACATCCGGGGCCATGCCTGAGGGGAAGGATGTGGGCCAGACTGGAGAAGTGACCCTGAGATTCCGAGGCCTTGCCGGGCACGCGGACCCTCCCCGGCAGGGCTCTGCTGATGTCCCCACAGGTTTCCTCTTCAGGCGAATTCCCACATGATCCCCGCAGATGAGATAAACAGAAGCCAGCCTGGGAGGAATGGGAAGGCCCCTCGTGCGGTATTTTCCGCCTCCCAGAAGCGCCGGATCCCGAAGGGATGGGAGAGCAGCCCACGGGGCCACTGTTCTTGCCTCGGGGTGAAATCGTTTTGTGGCCAACTCCCGCAAGGCATTCCTGGGACCCCGCTCATATAGTTCACATGATGGTCGTGATATTTGTTGAGCGCTTACTGTGGTGCCAAACACACTTCGCTCGTCTGTCAACCTTCTCACTGTACCTCGATCTCTTCTATCTCACCTCCGACCTCTTGTTGCCAACTTGTACTTCCCAAGCGCTTAGTACAGTGCTCTGCACACAGTAAGTGCTCAATAAATACGATTGACTGATTGATTGATTGTCCAGATCTGGGCCTCTGGCCCAGAATGCCCTCCCTCTTCATATACAACACACAATGACTCTCCCCGCCTTCAAAGCCTAATCGAAGGCCCATCTCCTCCAAGAGGCCTTCCCTGACTAAGTCCTCCTTTCCTCTTCTCCCACTCCCTTCTGCTTTGCCCTGACTTGCTCCCTTTATTCATCCCCCCATCCCAGCCCCACAGCACTGAAGTACATATCTGAATTTTTTAAATTTATATTAATGTCTGACTCCCCCTCTAGACTCTAAGATCGTTGTGGGCAGGGAATATGTCTTTTATATTGTTCATTGTACTGAAGAGAAGCAGCATGGCGCAGTGGAAAGAGCCTGGACTTTGGAGTCAGAGGTCATGGGTTCGAATCCTGGCTCTGCCAATTGTCAGCTGTGTGACTTTCGGCAAGTCACTTAACTTCTCTGTGCCTCAGTTACCTCAGCTGTAAAATGGGGATCATCATCATCAATCGTATTTATTGAGCGCTTACTGTGTGCAGAGCACTGTACTAAGCGCTTGGGAAGTACAAGTTGGCAACATATAGAGACAGTCCCTACCCAACAGTGGGCTCACAGTCTAAAAGATGAAGACTGTGAGCCCCCGTGGGACAACCTGATCACCTTGTAACGTCCCCAACGCTTAGAACAGTGCTTTGCACAGAGTAAGTGCTTAACAAATGCCATCATTATTATTACTCTTTCAAGAGGTTAGTACAGTGCTCTGCACACAGAGAGCGTTCAGGAATTGTCATCGCTTCATTCATCATTAATTCAGTCGTATTCATTGAGAGCTTACTGTCTGAGAGCAGTGTACTAAGGGATTGGGAGAGTACAACATAAAATATAACAGTCTTGTTCTGTTTTTCTTTCATGATTTCTCTTTTTTCTCCTTTCAATCTGGGCTCACGGCCTTCTCCGTCATCCTTCTGCACCACAATTCCACCTCTTCTGAGGAGGAAGACTTTCTTTTGAATCTTCCTGCCTCCAGCTCTGGAAGGGTTTCTCTCTCCCTAGTGGGGTGTGTTTTGGGGAATTTTTGCATTTTCCCTGTCCACCCACTTTGTCAGTCGATCAGTTAATCGTTGGTATTTATCTGAGCGCTTCCTGCATGAAGAGAACTACACTAAACGTTCGGAAGAGTACAACAGAGTTGGTAGACCTCAAGGAACTTACGGTTTACAGGGGAAGACAAACCTTACAGTCTGTAAACTCACTGTGGTCAGGAAACTTGTCAGAAGGACCTGCATTTTGCCAGAGAGTCAGAAGGACCTGGGTTCTAATCCCTGCTCTGCCCCTCATCTGCTGTGTGACTTTGGGCAAGTTACTTGACTTTCTGTGACTCAATTACCTCATCCATAAAATGGGGATTAAGACTGTGAGCCCTGTGGGGGACAGGGACTGTGTTCAACCTGACAATCTTGTATCTATCCCAGCGTTTAGTTCACTGACTGACACGTAGTAAGCGCTTAGCAAATACCATCATCATCATCACCATCGTATGGGGAGGAGTGAGGAGAGGAGAGCTGTCCTCTGAATGGACAATCACTGGAGCCCAGGAACCAGTGGGTTTGAGCTGGAAGCCATCGGGAGCACATGACCATGATGGTTTCCTGTTTGTTTTTAAGACTTGTGGTCCGTTACTTTATCGTTATTATTAACAATAATAATAATAATAGTAATAATTATGGTATTTGTTAAGCACTTCCTATGTGCCAGACACAGTTCTAAGCCCTGGTGTAGACCCAAGGCTAATCAGGTTGGACACAGTCCCTGTCCCACATGGGGCTCACAGTCTTGATCTCCATTTTACAGAGGAAGTAACTGAGGCCCAGAGAAGCGAAGTGATCTACCCGAGGTCACGTAGCAGACACGTGGCGGAGCCGGGATGAGAACCCGGGTCCTTCTGACTCTCAGGCCCGGGATCTATCCACTAGGCCACGCTGCTTCCTTAGTTTGTGGCGTTAGGTAGCAGACGGAAGCGTAGATCCGTTAAGGCCAAACCATGGCCCTTGGGGTGGGGTGAGGCCCTCCGTCTCGCGGCAACAGCCGGGGATCTCACTTTATGGGCGTCACGTGCCCCCCACGGACCACCGACCCGCTCACAAGGACCAGTCAGCGACTGGACAGAGGATGGATGACTGACAGCCTCCGTCACACTCCAGGAACCCGCTGCCGGGGGAGACCAGTGAGTATAGACACAATGTTCAGTCCCTCATGAACCTCTATACCCCATTGGGTCTAGAGGGTCTGCCCTTTCCCCTTTCATTCTAGAACGTTTTTCCAGGGCTTTTCCCTGCTTAGCTAATAGGGCTTTCTCTCCACTTCATTTTGGAAAGGTTCGATTCCCCCCGGCCCTGAACGTATGAGCTGATTTGAGCAGACTTGGAATATCCATGCGGCTGGTAAGTCTGAAGGGCAGCTTAATCTGGTTCATTGGTGCTTCCCTCTCACCAAGGGCCGGAAGACTAGTAGTCATTCATTCGTTCATTCATTCAGCCGTATTTATTGAGCGCTTACTGTGTGCCGAGCACTGTACTAAGCACTCGGGGGAGTACGGTAGAACAATAAACAGACACATTCAGTAAATGCCAGTCCTGCTGAGAATCCTTCACATGTTGCTGAACCAACTTAAGCTGTTGTTAACAATAATGATAATAATAATAATAATAATATAATACTACTACTAATAATAATATTATTGTTATTTGTTAAGCACTTACTATGTGCAAGGCACTGTTCTAAGCGCTCCAAGTACGGGCCTGGGAGTCGGGAGGACCTAGGTGCTAATCGCGTCCCTGCCATTTCTTAAAAAAAAATGGTATTTGTTAAACGTTTACTATCTGCTAAGCCCTTTACTAAGCACTAGCACTGGGGAAGATACCAGGTAATCAGTTTGGACACAGTCCCTGTCCCACACGGGGCTCACGGCCTTGCTTCCCATTTTCCAGATGAGGTAACTGAGGCCCAGAGAAGTGAAGTGACTTACCCAAGGTCACCCAGCAGACAAGTGGCGGAGCCGGAATTAGAACCCAGTTCCTTCTGACTTCCAGTTCCACGCTCTATCCACCAGGCCACACTGCTTCTATTATCATTATTCATTTTTGTTGTTATTTTTAATTATTATGTATTTATATCATCTACATTCATATTAATGTTGGTCTCCCCCTCCAGACTCAAAGCTCGTTGGGGGCAGGGAACGTGTCTGCCAACCCTGTTATATTGTCCTCTCCCAGGCACTTAGTACGTTGCTCTGCACTTAGTAAGTGCTCAATAAATTCCACTGATGATGATGATTTCCTGTGTGAAGTGAGGTGCTCACACTGCTTTAGGGCTGAGTGAGAATCAGAGGGCCAGAGGTGAAGGAAGGACTCCTCCGAATACTTTTTGTGGGTTTCTTCTTCTCATCTTCCCTCTGTTCCGCTATGTCTTCCCCTCCTGCTCCCTCAAAGCTGGGCACCCAGCCTCAAATCCAAAACGTAGTCCCGCCAAAGGTTATCCATGACATCGTCGCCTCAGGGGTGCACACAGCGCGTGGCATGACATCCTCTGAAATGTTGGGAGGGAGGGGGAGAGCCTCGCCCTCTGTCCTTGGGTGGTCCACTGTCGGAAACCGGCCCCGGGCGGGAGCAGCAGGGGATGATGGGAAACTCCGCATCGGCGGTTCCTCATCTTCCGAGTTTGGACTGGGAGTCCCAAGATTCACAGCTACAATGGGGAAGGGGTGACGATGTACCCTGAAACTGACCCTGGGGAATTTGGGCAGGTGGTTGATGAGGTTGAGAAGCCCACATTAAACATTAACAACCTGGAGGATGGAGGAGGTGAGAGATCCAGGCCAGAGAGTTCGATTTAGGAATTCACCAAGGGACAGATTCATTCATTCATTCATTCAATCGCGTTTATTGAGCGCTTACCGTGTGCAGAGCACTGTACTAAGCGCTTGGGAAGTACAAGTCGGCAACATATAGAGACGGTCCCTACCCAACAACGGGCTCACAGTCTAGGAGGGGGAGACAGACAACAAAACAAAACATGTAGACACGTGTCACAGGTGTGGAAGTGAAAGAGGTAGGAGAATAAAAATAATAATAATTGTGGTATTTGTTAAGCGCTTCCTATGTGCCAGACACCCTGGTAAGCGCTGGGGTGGCTGAGCAGAAGAGAGGCCCCAGTTGGAGTGAGCAAAGGTGAATTGGAATTGAGCTGGTGCCAGCTTCCTGGCCCACAGTTCCCTGCCACGTGGGCGCAAGAGTGGAAAAAGTGTCCCGTGGACGTGAACCTTCCATAACGATTCAAATCGCAGTGCATCATCCTTAAACTCGAGAAGCTCTCCCCGCTCCGTCTCAAGTGTTCTTTGACTGAAATAAACATAAGCCTCTGAAATCCCTTCCAAGCCGCAGAAACGAACGTAATCGAACATTTAAAACCTGCGTTCGCTAAGGCAGGAAGAGTGAATCATCCCCACCCGCGGTTTGAAGCATTTGTGGTCCATGAACCCCAGCAGCCTTGGTACTTACAATGCGGCGATGGAAGGCGATGTAATTAAAGCTGAAGTTCCCGGGGGCCCCCCACTTTCTACAAGTTTCCCCACCTTTCTCACTCCTTGAACATTGGCTGGAATCCCAAAATGCCTCCGATTCCCTGAAACGTTCATTATCCCCTGACAGAAAATGCAAGAACTTCCCTTTCTTGGCTTTTTGCTGCCTTCAGGGCCCACTGAGAGCTGGGAAATTTGGGGAACCAGAAGGCTGAGAGTGCCAAGAGGCGATGGCAGGGTGGGAGGCCGGAGCAGAGTAAACTCCCTCTTACTCTCCCAAATGCTCAGTACAGCGCTCCTCACAGTAAACACTCAATAAATACCATGGATTGATTGATCCCTTTAACTCTCAGTCCCTTTGGCCACAAGCCTTAAGCCCGAAGCAGAATTAGGCTGTTGCACGCTAATCAATCGGTGGTATTTGTTGAGCGCTTACTAGGTGCGGAGCACTAGACAGCTGAATTAGGAGACACACTCCCTGTCATTAACAAGCTTACGCTTTAGAAGAAGCAGTCTGAAGAGGGTGGGAACACCAGTCCATCATGTCCTTGGCAAAGGCTGGGATAAGAGTTTAGGAGGTAGGAGGAGGTAGTGTTATATAAGTAGTAGGTACAGTTTCTAGACTCATTTGTGGGCAGGGAATGTGTCTGATTATTGTTATACTGTACTCTCCCAAGCACTTAGTACAGTGCTCTGCGCGCTGTAAGCATCCAATAAATACGATTGAATTGGTAGTGGAAGAGGAGCAAAGCTGGGGTGTAAGAGGAGAACACTTGGGTCTATATGTACATATTTATTATTCTATTTATTTTATTAATGATGTGTATAGATCTATAATTCTATTTATTTATATTGATGCTATTGATCCCTGTCTACTTGTTTTATTTTGCTGTCTGTCTCCCCTCTTCTAGACTGTGAGCCCGTTGTTGGGTAGGGATTGTCTCTATCTGTTGCCGAATTGTACTTTCCAAGCACTTAGTACAGTGCTCTGCACACAATAAGCGCTCAATAAATACGGTTGATTGAATGAATGAAAGGAATGTAGAAGAACCAGGGAGAGAGTTACCTGAGTACCTGTCTGCTGTGTGACCTTGGGCAAGTCACTTCACTTTTCTGTACCTCAGTTCCCTCATCTGTAAAATGGGATGGATACTCTGAGCACCATGTGGGACAGGGATTGTGTCCAAACCGATTTGCTTGTATCCATCCCAGTACTTAGTATAGTGCGTGGCATATAGTAAGCGCTTAACAAATATCACAATTATTATTATTAAAGCCAATGGCCAGGAGTTTCTTCTTGAGGTGGAAAGGGATGGTCTTTGGTATTTATTGAGTGCTTACTATTCATTCATTCAACCGTATTTATTGAGCACTTACTGTGCGCAGAGCACTTTACTAAGCACTTGGGAGAGGGCAATACAACAGAATTAGAAGACACGTTCTCCTCCTCTAGTTATCCCCAGTGCACTGTTTGCCCCGTTAGGGCCAAGGATCATGTCTCCTTAGCCTATCTTACTCTCCCAAGTGCTTTGTTCAGTGCTCTGCATAGAGTAAGTGCTCAGGAAATACCACTGATCGATCGATTGGTTGATTGATAGTTTGCTGCGGCCAGGGCTGGGCAGGGCCGGGGGGTTGTTCTGGAGAGTGGACTGCCTGCTCCAAGTTCTCCAGCCACCATTCCCGCTTCCAGGTTGCACCAGGAATGGACAGGGAAGCGGGTGGACAGTTCCCAGACAAGGGCCAGAGGCTGAGAGGGCCTCTGACTGCATCGGAAATGAGAGTCAGTCAGTCAGACAGTCAGACAGAGCTGTTACTGTGCGCAGAGCATGGTACTAAGTGCTTGGGAGAGGACAAGATAACAGTAGGTAGACACTTTCCCTGCCCACAGCTAGCTTATGGTCTAGAGAGGGAGACGGACATTAATAGAAACCAATAATTTATAGATATATACATGAGTTCTGGTGTGAATACCAAATTCCTAAATGACAAAACAATATTGGCAGCTATTTTAATGGGCTTCTTCTCTCTCCCTTTTTTTCCTAAACTCTCTCCCTCCTTCTCTCTTTATCTTCTCTTTCTTTCTCCAACTCTCTCCCCATTTCTCTCATTGTCTCTTGCTCTCTTTTTTCTCTCTCTTTCTCACCCTCTTCCTCTTTTTTTTCTCACTCTTCCTCCCTCTATCACTCTCAGTCTCTCTCCTGTGCTTCTCTTTCTCGTTAAAGGTCGGAAGGCAACAGGAAGACCGAAGAGACTCAGGACCCCTCCCCACAGCTGACCTCCCCATACCCCAACTACTAACTGTATCTGTGAGGTATGTGGCAGTTGAACCAATAAAAGGATGGCCTATGAAACAGGGATGAAGCCATGGAGATTTCTGTCACGCTGCCTGAAGCCACTGAGGGAAAGATAGCCCCCATAGCCAACTCTGGCTCAGAGAGTCCCCCGAGAGGGGGAATCTCAGCCACCAGAGACTGGTCAACTCAATCCAGGTGAGAAGCAATGTTGCACAGAGGACAGAGCCGGGACCTAGGAATCAGAAGGGTCTGGGTTCTAATCCTGGCCCCTCCACCTGTCTGCTGTGTGACCTTGGGTAAATCACATCACTTTCCTGTGCCTCTGTTCCCTCATCTGTAAAATGGCGATTAAGACTGTGTGAGACAGGGACTGTGTCCAACCTAGTTAATTTGTATCTACGCCATTGCTTAGTACAGTGCCTGGCATAGAGTGAGCGCTTAACAGATACCAGAAAAACAAACATCCAAGTGGCCAGCATAGCTCTAGTGACCAAGATGGGAGGTAGGTGTGGGAACATTGCTTTAATTTTGGGTTCCATTTCCCAGATTGTTCCTGTTCCTTTAAATAAGCATCGAATGAATCTCTAAATGGGAGAAACTCTCCTAGCAAAATGTTGTCCTCTCAAAGCTGTAAATTCATTAAGGGCAGGGATTGTGTCTACCAACTCTATTACACTCTTTCAGGCACTTAGTAGAATGCTATCTTATCTCATCGATCTCCTATCACAATCCAGCCCATACACTTCACTCCTGCAATGCCAACCTACTCACCTCTGTCTCTCTCACCACTGACCCCTCACCCATGTCCTGCCTCTGGCCTGGAACCTCTCCCTCTTCATATCCAACAGGTGATCACTCCTCCCCACCTTCAAAGCTTTACTAAAATGACATCTCCTCCACGAGGCCTTCCCCGACTAAGTCCTCATTTCCTCTTCTCCCACTCGCTTCTGCTTCACCCTTGCACTTGGATTTATCCCCTTTATTCACCCTTCTCTCACCCCCTCGGCACTGACATACATATCTGTAATTTACTTTAATGTCTGTCTCCCCATCTAAACCGTAAGCTCCTACTGGGTGGGGAATGTGTTTACCAACTCTATTATATCGTACTCTCCCAGGTGCTTAGTGCAGTGCTCTACTCCAAGCAAGCGCTCAATAAATATTGATTGCTCTGCCCAGAGTAAGTGTTCCAGATATCCAGATTCAGAGATCCTCTTCAGTTCTGTGTAGACCCTGGGGATTGGGGGAAGGCATCCAATGTCTTTGGAAGCTGTCTCTCTTTCTGTTGCCGAGAGCAGAGAAGATGATGACGATGGTGTTGGTTGCTTACTATGTGCCCAGCACTGCTCTAAGAGTTGGGGTAGATACAAGCTAATCAGGTCAGACACAACCCCTATCCCACATGGGGCTCACACTCTTCTCCCTGTTTTACAGATGAGGTGACTGAGGCACAGAGAAGTGAAGCCACTTGTCCAAGGTCACGCAGCAGAAATGTGGTGGGGCTGGGATTAGAACCCAGGTCCTACTGACTCCAGGGCCCGTGCTCTATCCGGATCAGTGGAGGTGTGATTCTCAGAGTAATAATTATGTTATTTGTTAAGCGTTTACTAATTGTGGCACTTGTCAAGAGCTTACTATATGCCAGGCGCTGTACTTAGCACTGGGGTAGATACAGGAGAGACAGAAAAAGCCAGATCCCGATCCTGAGGCTGTCCTTCTGGCCCTCCAATAAACCGTGAATTTAAAGGGAGGGGATGTGTGGGCGGAGTAGAGGGAGAAGAGAAGACAAAATAATCCAAACCATTGCTGATTCCTACACGGAGAGGTCTGCAATTGTAGGAGGTTGACATAGCGGATAGAGCCCAGGCCTGGAATTCAGAAGGTCATGGGTTCTAATCCCTGCTCCGCCACTTGTCTGCTGTGTGACCTCGGGCAAGTCGCTTCACTTCTCCGGGCCTCAGTTCCCTCATCTGTAAAATGGGGATTGAGACTGTGAGCCCCGCATAGGACAGGGACTATGTCCAACCCATTTTGCTTGTATCCACCCCAGCACTTAGTACAGTGCCTGGCCCATAGTAAGTGCATAACAAATACCACAATTATTAAATTATTATTACTATTATTACGTTTCTCCTTCTAAGAAGATTTCTCCACCCTCCCTGCTCTGCCACATTCCTGCTGCATGACCTTGGAGAGGTCAACTTCTCTGGGCCTTGGTTTCCTTCTCTGCAAAATCGGGGTTCAAGACCTTTTCTCCCTCCTACCTAGACTGTGAGTCCCACAACGGACGGGGACTGTGCCTGACCTGATTATCTTGTATCTACCCCAGTGCCCTAGTGGCTAGAGCACGGGCCTGGGAATCAGAAGGACCTGGATTCTAATCCCGGCTCTGCAATTTGTCTGCTGTTTGACTTTGGGCAAGTTGCTTCACTTCTCTGTGCCTCGGTTCCCTCATCTGTAAAATGGGGATTAAGACCGTGAGCCCCATGTGGGACAGGGACTGTGTCCAACCTGATTACTCTGTATCTACCCCAGCACTTAGTACAGCGCCTGGCACATAGTCAGCTCTTAACAAGTACCACGATTGGTAAACGCTTAACAAATACCATCATTATTGCCCTGAGGATCTTATTAAGTGATTCTGTGCATGTTCCATACCATAACGGTAGAACTACGTAAAGAGTTTTATAAGTCGATGAAGAATCCTAGCGGTTCGAATGCCCTGAAATATATAGCTGTCGTGTTTTCCCATTAAACTCTTTCCCAGCGATGAATATATCTGGATCTCATTCTGCTTTTTATTCTTTTTTTAGCTTCCTGAAATGACTCATGTTCAAACACAGAGACCCTGGTTGATGTTTCTCTTGCAGAACTTTGGACTGATACTAGGCTGGCTTTTACTCCTACTGTTGGCTATATATGAGCATAACATTAAAATATAAAGTTTCTCTCTAAAGACCTTTCTGCAAGTTGATACGGCTTCATTTTACTATTTCCCATGCACAATATAATGGTTTAAAAATTCCTCTAAGTTACTACACTAGACTGTAATTTTTATTGCTTCGTCGATAAAGGAGGATATTGTTTCAGTTTATCGACTTCTTCTGATTTTGGGATATTCTGTTAGTGTAAATGTGCAGTCTGGATTGAGTCTGTGAAATTTTCCCAAACCATGTTCAAACTCAAGTACTAATAGATTCTCTCCAACACTTTCAGCACTCCTCTCCTCTAATAAGGAATGAAATGTTTATTTATAGTCGTTGACGTAGTCTGCATAGTTCCCAAATGCCTTAAGGTAGAAAGTTGATTGCGGCTTTTTCATGCCCAGAACCCATTTATTTCTACACAAATGTAAACCGCTAACCAAGCTAAACAAACAAAAAAAATGCAATAAAATTTTTTTCTAACACGATCGCAACAGTCATCCTCTTCCCTTGATTTCTGTTCACGAGTTTCTCAGTCATCGCTTGGAGTAACCCAAGAAAAATGGGCTATCTTAGCCCGTGAGAACATGAATAAGCCATTTCCTAGGTTAGAAAGATAATCCATGGCAGCAGTCTTTGGAGGGTTTTTTTTTTTTAATCCAAAAGATACTATAAAAAAAAATTAACTTGTGATCTGGCAAAAAAACAGCCTAACTTCTAAATGAGCCCGGTGCTTCAGAAAGAAGCCTTTTGGTTTCCTAAAATAGAAGAAGTAGTAGTATAGTATATACAATATAGTATATATAGTGTATAGTATAGTATAGTGGTAGCAATAATGATAATAATGATGGCATTTGTTAAGTGCTTACTATGTGCAAAGCCCTGTTCTAAGCGCTGGTGGGGGATACAAGGTGATCAGGTTGTCCCACATGGGGCTCACAGTCTTGCTCCCCATTTTACAGATGAGGTAACTGAGGCTCAGAGAAGTTAAGTGACTTGCCC
Source organism: Tachyglossus aculeatus (assembly GCF_015852505.1). Lineage (NCBI taxonomy): Eukaryota > Metazoa > Chordata > Mammalia > Monotremata > Tachyglossidae > Tachyglossus > Tachyglossus aculeatus. Next base: position 23,007,202 of record NC_052078.1, on the reverse strand, counting down.
AAGGTCACACAGCAGACATGTGGCGGATCAGGATTAGAACCCATGACCTCTGACTCCCAAGCCCGGGCTCCTTCCACTGAGCCACGTAGAAGTAGTATAAGAAGCAGCCTGGCCTATTGGCAAAAGCCCGGGATTGGGAGTCAGAGGACGTGGGTTCTAATCCCAGTTCCACCACTTGACTGCTGAGTGACCTTGGGCAAGTCACTTAACTTTTCTGTGCCTCAGTGGCCTCATCTGTACAATGGGGATTAAGACTGTGAGCCCCATGTGGGCCAGGGAGTGTGTCCAACCTGATTACCCTGTATTCATTCATTCAATCATATTTATTGAGCACTTACTGTGTGCAGAGCACTGTACTAACCGCTTGGGAAGAACAAATCGGCAACATATAGAGACGGTTCCTACCCAACAACGGGCCTACAGTCTAGAAGGGGGAGACAGACAACAAAACAAAACATGTAGACAGGTGTCAAAATCATCAGAATAAAAAGAATTAAAGCTATATCTACCCCAGCGCTTAGAACAGCGCTTTGCCCATAGTAAGCGCTTAACAGATACCATATTTATTATTATCATTATTATTATTAGAAGGCAACGTGAGGTTATCATCCACAGATATGAGAGGGCCACTTTACTCCTTGTTGGGCAGAGAATGCGTCTACCACTTCTGATCTACTGTACTCTGCCAAGCGCTTAGTCCAGTGCTCTGCACACAGTAAGTGCTTGTACATATTTATTACTCTATTTATTTATTTATTTTACTTGTACATATCTATTCTATTTATTTTGTTAGTATGGTTTTGTTCTCTGTCTCCCCCTTTTAGACTGTGAGCCCACTGTTGGGTAGGGACTGTCTCTATATGTTGCCAACTTGTACTTCCCAAGCGCTTAGTACAGTGCTCTGCACACAGTAAGCGCTCAATAAATATGATTGATTGATTGATTGAATTAATACCATTGGTGGATGGATTGATTGGTAATTGATTCCATCTGGGCAATAAACAGTGCGGTCTAGTGGATAGAGCAGGGGCCGGGAGTCAGAAGGACTTGGGTTCTAATCCCACCTCTGCAACTTGTCTGCTGTGAGTCCCTAGGCAAGTCACTTCACTTCTCCGTGCCTCAGTTCCCTCATCTCTTAAAAGGAGACTGTGAGCCCCACATAGGACAGGGACTCTGTCCAAACCGAATTGCTTGGTTCCATCCTAGCATTCAGTACAGTGCCCGGCCCATAGTAAGCGCTTAACAGATACCGCAGTTATTATTATTAGTATTAATAGGCTAAGACATCGTCCTCGTTTCTCAAGGACGGTCCGTTCTTAAACCCCGAGGCCCGGGAGTGGGGGAGACGGAGGTGGCGTGATGATAAACACCCTGGCGAGTCAGCAGGAGCTATTTAAACTGTAAAATGTAAACATGTCTCCCCTGAGCGTACTGAACTTAGCCAACCCAGATCTGGTTTAACTCTTCCCCATCACCGGACTGGTTCCATGGCAGCCGGGCTCTGCCTGCTCCAGTGAGACACTACTTCATAGTGACGGTATTTGTTAAGCGCTTACAATGTGCCAGGCTCTGTACTAAGCGCTGGGGTGGATACAAGCTAATCAAGTATGTCACAGTTGTTGTCCCACATGGGGCTCACAGGCTTCATCCCCATTTTACAGATGAGGTCTCTGAGGCTCAGAGAAGTGAAGTGACTTGCCTGAGATCACACAGCAGACAAGTGGAGGAGCCGGGAATAGAACCCAGGACCTTCTGATGCGCAGGCCCATGCTCTATCCACTATGCCATCCTGCTTCTCACTACTTACATTGGGCTGAAGGCTGAAGTCTCGCCCCAGCCTCTGCCGACTGCCCGCAAACAGTCCCCATGAGAAGCGATGTGGTGTAGTGAATACAGCACGGTACTGGGAATCAGAAAGTCATGGGTTCTAATCCTGGCTCCGCCACTTGTCTGCTGCATGACCTCGGGCAAGTCACTCCTCTGGGCCTCAGTTACCTCATCTGTAAGATGGGGATTGAGATGGCGAGCCCCCTGTGGGACAAAGGACTGTGTCCACCTCGCTTTGCTTGTAGCCACCCCAGCGCTTAGTATAGTGCCTGGCACAGAGTAAGCATTTAACAAATACCATAATAATAATTATTATTATCATTATCTCCTTGGCTGTCTTGTTCCACTGCCTTGGGTTGTGTTTCTTGGAGGTTTGGGCTTGGTGGCTATTTGACTGTAGGCAGGAAGGCTAGACAGGCCACTGGAAAAGTCTGTCGATAAATCCCACCACCCCGAGCGTAGCTCCTCTGACCCCATTTTTTTAATGGTATTTATTAAGCTCTTACTATGTGTCAAACACTGTTCTAAGCTCTGGGGAAGTTACAAGTGAATTAGGTCGTGGCATGCCTTAGTGGATAGAGCACCAGCCTGAGAGTCAGAAGGACCTGGGTTCTAATGCCGGTTCCGCCACATGTCTGCTGTGTGACCTTGGGCAAGTCACTTCACTTCCCTGGGCCTCAGTTACCTCATCTGTAAAATGGGGATTAACACTGTGAGCCCCATGTGGAACAAGGACTGTGTACAACCTGATTACCTTGTATCTACCTCAGCCCTTAAAACAGTGCTTGGCACATAGTAAGCACTTAATAAATACCACAATTATTATTATTAGCCAGAAGCAGGCCAAGGGGGTTCCTGAGGGACCCAAGATCTTGGCAAACAACTAAGTTCCTGCAAGCAAGTGAGGCAACTTCCTTTCTCCCCCTTGGCTATTGGGCAGACCCCCTGAAAGCCCCCACTTGATCTCTAGCCGCAATCGCTCGCTGAGGAAAACGGTTCTTGGAAACCTATGGGATTTTGTGTTTTATTTTCTGGATCTTTCGTGCTTCTACCCCCGGCCTCTATGTGGGGGCAAGATGGCAAAATTCCCATTCCTGGGGCGGGTTGCGGTGGAGGTGGGGAGATGAAGAGGCTGCATGGGTAATAGCTGTTTGTTCTCTTCCTCTTGCCAGCGAGAGGCAGCAATAATCACAAATTAATCCTAACAGCACCCACGGGGCCTTCCTGCCTTTAGAAAGGCTCTGCCTCACTCTTTCTCCCTCTCCCTCTTCTTCCCTCTATCTCTCTCACTCCCTTTCTCTCCTTCACCCCCATCTCTCCTTCCTTCCTTCTCCCTCGCTCCCTCCCTGTCTCTCTCCCTCCTTTGTCTCTGCCTTTCTGTCTCTGTGTTTGCTTCTCTGACTCTCTATTTTTCTGCCTTGCTCTCTCTGTGTCTTTCGGTCTTTCTGTGTCTCTCTCTTTGTCTCTCTGACTCCCTCTTTATCCCGCTCTCTATCTCTTTCACTAACTCCCTCCCTATTTCTTTCCTTCTTTCTTTCTCTTTCTCTCTTTCTGTCTCTGTGTCTCTCTCTCCCTGTCTATTTTTCTGCCCTGCTATCTCTGTCACTCTTGCTTTCTGTCTTTCTGTCTTCCTGTGTCTCTCTCTTTGTCTCTCTGACTCTCTCTATATCCCTATCTCTCCCTCTCTCTGTCTCACTACCTCCCTCCCTCTGTCTCTGTGTTTCCCTCTCTGCCTCTCCGTCTATTTTTCTGCCTTGCTGTCACTGTCACTCTTGCTTTCTGTTTTTCTGTCTCTCTGTGTCCCTCTCTTTGTCTCTCTGACTCTCGGTGTCTCTCTGACTCTCTCTGGGTATCTCTCTCTCTCTCCCTCTCTCTCCTTTTCTCGGTTCAGTCCAGCCTACCAGTCGCTGCTGTTATAAGATCTTCCAGCCTGAACTTTAAAATTTTGGCAACAGACTCTCTCCTATCTGCTGGGCTGAGGGAACTCTGAGCAAGCGCCGGGGCATCTTATCTGTCCCTCTCAACGTCTGTTGGAAGAGTAAAATGAAATGAATTGACCTTGTCCTCCTGCTTCCCTCTCCAACCCCAGATTTGGGGGATTCTTGAAAACAGAGACAGTTTTCTCCTACTCGATTCTCCTAGGTTGTCTAAAGAAAAGGTGCCGTAGAGTGGGATCATCATTTTAAGAAGCACGGCCTAGTGGAAAGTGCGTGGGCTTGGGAGTCAGGAGACCCAAGTTCTAATTCTGGCTCAGCCACTTGCCTTTGTGTGACCTTGGACAAGTCCCTTACCTTTTCTATGCTTCAGTTTCCTCATCGGTTACATGGGGATTCAATCCCTGGTCTCCATCTGACATAAACATTGATTGTGAGCTCCATGTGGGACAGGAACTGTGTCTGACCCGATTATCTTGTATCTACCCCTGTGTTTAGTACAGTGTTTGGCACACAGTAAGTGCTCAAAAAAAACCATTGACTGATTGCCTAATAAACACCATTTTGATTAAGCATGACCTAGCTTTCTGGATTTTCAAGGAGTTGGGTTTTTTATGGTATTCGTTAAGCGCTTACTATGTGCCAGGCACTGTGCTAAGTGCTGGGGCAAATACAAGTTGTTAGGCTGGACACAGTCCCTGACCCTCATGGGGCTTACAGTCTTAAAGCCCGTTTTACAGATGAGGTAACTGAGGCACAAAGAAGTGAAGTGACTTGCCCAGGGTCACACAGCAGCAAAGCCAGGTCCTTCTGAATCCTAGTCCCGTGCCCTTTCCACTAGGCAGCCCGACTTCCCTGATTTTGTTTGTTTCTGAGCATGGCCCGATTTCCCTATTCAATCATTCATTCAGGGGTATTTATCGAGCGCTTACTAACCAACAATAAACAGACACATTCCCTTCCCACAACGAGCTTCGGTATTGTAGGTCAGGAATCACGTCAACCCCTAAGGCAAGTGACCCCCAACTTCAAAGCCCCCCTCCATCGGCATCCCCAGCATGTCTCCATTTCCTCTTTTCCCACTCCCTTCTGTGTCCTTATGTACATATCTATAGCATTTATTTATATTCATGGCTGTCTTCCCCTCTAATAATAATGACGATGGCATTTATTAAGCGCTTACTATGTGCAAAGCACTGTTCTAAGCGCTGGGGAGGTTACAAGGTGATCAGGTTGTCCCACGGCGGGGGGCCTCACAGTCTTAATCCCCATTTTACCGATGAGGTAACTGAGGCACAGAGAAGTGAAGTGACTTGCCCAAAGTCACACAGCTGACAATTGGGAGAGCTGGGGTTTGAACTCATGACCTCTGACTCCAAAGCCCAGGCTGTTTCCTACTGAGCCACGCTGTTGCTCTGGACTGAAAGCTTCTTGTAGGTAGGGAATGTGTCTGTTATATTGTTGTGTTGCACTCTCCCAAGCGCTTAGTCCAGTGCCCTGCAAACGTCAAGCACTTAATAAATATGATTGACTGATTGATTGATTGATTTTTCCAGGCAATAAACTGGCACACCAATGACATGGGTATTGACAGGATCACAGTACCAGGCTGTTTTGGATGTTTCCCCCGGACCCCCGTTCTCTCTGTCCACCCTCTGTGACACAGTGTCCCTCTCCAAAAGATTCACTTGGCAGTCTCCTCTTTCCTAACCCTGCAGACCCTTCCTCGGCTTCCCGGCTTTCCAAACTATCTGGTCCCAAGAGAGCCTCGCTCTTCTCCCACCAGGCTTGTAGCTTCTAACGCCGAAAGAAATGCCAAGTGCTCTGCTATCTCGGAGCCTCTGGGAATTCTGCATCTCAGGGAGTTGGAGTTAGGGCTGTTTTTTTTGGTCCACTGATTTTGTTGTGCGTATCTATCCAGAACAAATACTGCTCTTGAAGACACCAAAGGGGAGGAAAGGGAGTTCTTGGGAGAGGGCAATACAACAGAGTTAGAATCCAGCGCTTAGAGCAGTGCTTTGCACATAGTAAGCGCTTAACAAATGCCATTAAAAAAAATACACAGTCCCTGCCCACAAGGAACTTAAAATCAATCAAGCAATTGTATTTATTGAACGCTTGCGGTGTGCAGAACCTGGTACGACAGAGTTGGTAGAAACGTTCCCTGCCCACAAGGAGCTTACCGTCTAGAGGGGGAGACAGACATTAAATACAGATTAATTACGGAGATGTACAGAAGTGCTTTGGAGCTGACAAAGCAATCCCAATTGTAAGGGCAGTGCAGGAGAGAGAGGGAGTGGAGGAAATGAGGGTTTAGTTGGGGAAGGCCTCTTGGAGGAGATGGGATTTTAATAAGGCCTTGAAGAGGCGGTCGGTCAGATAGGAATGGGGAGGGTGTCCCAGGCCAAAGGCAGGAAGTGTGAGAGGGGCTGGCAGTGAGACAGACGAGATGGAGATACATTTAGTAAGTAGGTGTTAAAAGAATAAAGTGAGCAGGCCGGGTTGTAGTAGAAAATCAGAGAGGTAAGATAGGAGGGGGCGAGCTGATTGAACACTTTAGAGTCAGTGGTAAAGAATTTCTGTTTGCTAGTACAACCCACCCGACAAAAGAAGTTGGAATCTCTTCTAGAAATGCCTCTTAATGGCTTTTTACGAGAGCTTTGGTCGTGGGAAGGGAAGCAACGTTTCTACCAACTCGGTCGTATTGTACTCGCTAGCCCAAGTGGATAGAGCACTGGCCTGGGAATCAGAGAGACCTGGGTTCTAATCATAACTCCCCCACTAGTTTGCTGTGTGCCCCTGGGCAAGTCACTTCACTTCTCGGTTACCGCTTCTGAGAGATGGGGATTAAGACCGTGAGCCGTATGTAGGAGGTGGGCTTTTTCCATCCAACCTGATTAGCTTGTATCTACCCCAGTGCTTAAAACAGTGTCTGGAACGTAGTAAGCACTTAACAAATACCATAGAAAAAGGGATGGGGTCAGAGAGATGTCCACTAGACTGTAAGCTCCTTAAGGGCAGGGATATCATTTCTGCCAACTTTGATGTATCGTACTCTAACAAATGCTCCGTACAGTTCATGCGGTATGCACTCAATAAATACCAATGATTGATTGAGTGATAGATTTGAGGAAAAGAGGGACTTACATACCCAGTGGATTGGAGACAAAGTCAGAAATAAGATACAGTCGGAAGGTTAACTTGGGAGGAGAGAAGAGTGTGAACCTGAGGTGAAGAGAGAAGAAAGTTAAGAGGGGGCGATAGCTGTTGGAGAACCTTAAATCTGGTGTCTGGGGTTACTGATTCAGAATCAATCAATATTATATGTATTGATCATTTACTGTGTGCAGAGCACTGTGGGAAGCAGTGTGGCCTAGTGAAAGAGCACGGGCTTGGCAGTCAAAGGTTCTAATCCCGGCTCCAACACATGTCTTCTGTATCACCCTGGGCAAGTCACTAAATCTCTCTGTGCCTCAGTTACCTCATCTGTAAAATGGGAATTAAGACTGTGAGCCCATGCGGGACATGGACTGAATCCAATCTGGTTACCTTATATCAACCTTAGAACAGTGCCTTCCCCAGAATGAGCGCTTAACAAATACCGTTAAAAATGCCCTAGTCACAATAAATTGAAGATGCCTTTAGAATGAAATCCCAGCCTCCAAAATGCTTTCCTCCTTTGGGGGAAGCATAATTTTTTTCTGACAATATTTACCGAGTAATTTCTTATGAGCGTGGTGGCTTTCTCATCTGGTCATTTTATAGGGAGTTTGGACTTGGTAAATTGAAAATGTGCATCTTATAAACACTCAAGTGAAGTTGATATAAGCTCAGAGTTGGAGTGTACTGGCCTTTCTACTAAAGGCAGTCACAGTTTTATTAATAATTTCTTGATTGGGGTATTTATTTTTCAAAAAAAGAACTTGCCAATGGCCTACGTCTCTGAGATTTAAGAACATAGGAGGAGAAGAAAAACCACCAGTGGGTTAAATCCTGCTGTCCCCACTGCCTCTCCTACAATTCTCTTGACTATCTTTTTTTCCTCCTTTACTCCACTGAGACTGCTCCCTTTAAAGTCACCAATCACCTCCTCCTTGACACTTTGAACTCCATCAATTCACCTTAATCCCCCTTGACCTCACGGCTGCCTTTGACATTGTGGACTCCGTCCTACTCCTAGAAATGCTTTCTCACCTTGGTTTCTACCAACATAGTTCCCACCTTGGTTCTTTGTCTTTTATAGTATTTGATAAAATACTAATAATAATATTTATTAAGGGCTTATTATGTGTCAAGCACTGTTCTAAACCCTGGGGTAGATACGAGGTAATCAGGTTGTCCCATGTGGGGCTCACAGTCTTAATCCCCATTTTACAGATGAGGTAACTGAGGCACAGAGAAGTGAAGTGATTTGCCCTGGGTCACACAGCGGACAGGATTAGAACCCAGGTCCTTCTGACTTCTGGGACCCAGACTCTATCCACTAGGCCACACTGTACCCATTCATACAAAGAGATGGCAAACAGGGTCACAATCAATCCATCGATAGTATTCTTTGAGTGTTTCCTTTGTGCGGAGCACTATACTAAGCGCATGATAGAGTTTGTAGACACGCTTCCTGCCCTCGAGGGGTTTAGAGTCGGACACTAAAATGAATCAAAGGTAGACGGAAGCAATCAAGTATAAAAATAATATAAATCAGTGATAACAGGAGGGGTTGGTGTGATAACCCAAGAGTTTAGCTGTGGAGAAGCCTGGAAGTGGCAGCGCTAATTACGATATTTGTTAAGCTTTTCCTATATGCTGAGCACTGTTCTAAACCCTGGGTTTGAGACAAGCTAATCAGGTCAGACGACGTCCCCGTCCCACGGCCTAAGTAGGAGGGAGGACTGCTATTGAATCCTCATTTTGCCGATGAGGAAACTGAGGCACAGAGAAGTGGCGTGACTTGCCCAAGGTGACACAGCAGACAACGGGAGGAGCCAAGATTAGAACCCAGGTCCTTCTGACTCCCGGGCTGGGGTCCTTTCCGCTAGGCCATGCTGCTTTTCCTTGAGACTGGGCCTGCTCTGCCATAGTAGTAATGTATTTATTAAGCACTTATTGGGTTCATCATCATCATCATCAATCGTATTTATTGAGCGCTTACTATGTGCAGAGCACTGTACTAAGCGCTGCCATGTCTACAAGGGATATTTATCAAGGGCTTCCCACGTGCCACACACGGTACGAACTACTAAGCGCTGGGGTAGCTACAAGACAATTCCTAGTGCTCTACTCACTGAGCCTCCCTGCCTCCTAGTAAAGGAGAAGAAACAGTGAGGAGAGAGATTCTTTTATTCATTCAATCAACCGTATTTATTGAGTGCTTACTGTGTGCAAAGCACTGTACTAAGCGCTTGGAAAGTACAATTCTGCAATAGATAGAGACAATCCTTACCCAACAATGGGCTCACAGTCTAGAAATGATACTTCGAGATACTTCTAGATTCTTCTAGCCTTCAGTAAGGCTTTGAAGTTGGGGAGAGTCATTCATTCGATTGCATTTATTGAGCGCTTACTATGTGCAGAGCACTGTACTAAGTGCTTGGAAAGTACAATTCTGCAATAGAGACAATCGTTACCCAACAATGGGCTCACAGTCTAGAAATGATACTTCGAGATACTTCTAGATTCTTCTAGCCTTCAGTAAGGCTTTGAAGGTGGGGAGAGTCATTCATTCAATCGTATTTATTGAGCGCTTACTGTGTGCAGAGCACTGTACTAAGCGCTTGGAAAGTACAATTCTGCAATAGAGACAATTCTTACCCAACAATGGGCTCACAGTCTAGAAATGACACTTCTAGATTCTTCTAGCCTTCAGTAAGGCTTTGAAGTCGGGGAGAGTCATTCATTCAATTGTATTTATTGAGCGCTTACTGTGTGCAGAGCACTGTACTAAGCACTTGGGAAGTTCAGTCAGCCCCTTCAATCCCCCCACTTAAAACCCAGCCTTAATTTAGGGCCGAGGAGATGGCGAATGTTTAACTTTCTTTTGATTTTCTTAGACTGAAATGACTATGTCTCGAGACTGCCTCATCACCCCGGAACCAGTGAATAATAGAAGTGATACATTATCAGAAAGAGCAAAACCAAGCCTGCAAATGGCAGCCTACTCAGGATCTGCCGTGGGGGTTGAAGGATGGCCCGCTGAAAGACCCTGATAAATCAATCAATCAATCAATCGTATTTATTGAGCGCTCACTGTGTGCAGAGAACTGTACTAAGCGCTTGGGAAGTACAAGTTGGCAACACATAGAGACAGTCCCTGCCCAACAGTGGGCTCACAGTCTAAAAGGGGGAGACAGAGAACAAAACCAAACATACTAACAAAATAAAATAAATTTATCTGTGATGGACGGCCCGCTGGAAGACCCTGGTAAAGCGGAAACACTTCCTGTTTATCTGTGATGGGGCTCCACCTGAGGGAGATGTGAAGGAGGGGGAAAGATTAATGGCTCTTGTAAAAGTATTTCAAGATATAAATGCCCTCCGCAAGACCGGCAGCATGGCCTAGTGGTCACAGCACAGGCCTAGGAGTCCGAAGGAGCTGGGTTCTAATTCTGACTTTGCCACTTGTCCACCGTGTGACCTTGGGCAAATCACTTCCCTTCTTCTGTTGCCTCAGTTACCTCATCTGTAAAATGGGGATTGAGACTGTGAGCCTCACAAGAGACAGGGACTGTGTCCAGCCCAATTTACTTATATCCACCCCAGTGCTTAATACAGTGCCTGGCGCATAGTAAGCACTTAGAAAATACCACTGTTCTTCTCCTTTGTGCCTTGGTTCCCTCATTTGTAAAATTAATTCATTCATTCAGTCGTATTTATATATTCATTCATTCATTCAATCGTATTTATTGAGCGCGTACTGTGTGCAGAGCATTGCACTAAGAGCCTGGGAAGCATAAGTCGGCAACATATAGAGACGGTCACTACCCAACAACGGGCTCACAGTCTAGAAGGGGGAGACAGACCACAAAACCAAACACGTAGACAGGTGTCCAACCGTCAGAATAAATAGAATTATAGCTATATGCACATCATTAACAAAATAAATAGAGTAGTAAATATGTATAAGTAAAATAAATAGAGTAATAAATCTGTACAAATATATACAAGTGCTGTGGGGAGGGGAAGGAGGTAGGGCGGGGGGGCAATGGGGAGGAGGAGAGGAAAAAGGGGACTCAGTCTGGGAAGGCCTCCTGGAGGAGGTGAGCTCTCAGTAGGGCTTTGAAGGGAGGAAGAGAGCTAGTTTGGCGGATGTGTGGAGGGAACGCTCGGTTGCAGATTAAAACCTGAAGCCCCACATGGAACAGGGACTAGACTAGACTGTGAGCCCGCTGTTGGGTAGGGTCCGTCTCTGTATGTTGCCAACTTGCACTTCCCAAGCGCTTAGTCCAGTGCTCTGCACACAGTAAGCGCTCAATAAATACGATTGAATGAATGAATGAGCCTGATTAACTTGTGTCCATTCCAACGCTTTGTACAGTCAAGCCATCAATCATATTAACTGAGTGCTTACTGTGTGCAGAGCACTGTACTAAGTGCTTGGGAGCGTACTCTTATATTTACACTGTTATACTGGTATTTCCTGCCCAAAACAAGCTTACAGTCTAGAACAGTGCCGGGCACCTAGTTAAGCGCTTAACAAATGCCATAAAATAAGCTTCTCCATGGCTGCCTCTCCTCAGCCCAGAGAAGCCAGACAAATTCGGAGATCAGGGTGTACTTTGGCACTTTCTTTTAAGGGCACGGGTATTGGCAGGGAGGTCTGGGTGGAACCGAGACCGTGAAATGGCAATGTCTTCTCACAGATTAGCGTTCGGGGGGGCTTGGCAGATTTCCTGGGGAGCGAAGAGGTGTTGGAAAGGAACTGGGTACACCTCCTGGGGTCCTCTTGCTATTGTGGATTTCTAGGTTCTTCGATTAAAGGGTTTTTTATTCACCTCCGCCGCTGTCGCCTTTCCACTCTTTCAGAATAAGAGGACGTAAAGACGGGTTCCGTGGACCGACTGAGGGGGAAAAAAAGAGAAAGGAAATCCTTCGTAACAAAGAAAAATTGACTGCCTATCTAAACTTCCACGCTTAAGGATGACAGCTTCGTTCATTCGCCTCTGCCCTTTCTTTTCTTTCAATCATATTTATTGAGCGCTTACTGTGTGCAGAGCGCTGTACTAAACGCTTGGGAAGTACAAGTCGGCAACACATAGAGATGGTCCCTACCCAACAACGGGCTCACAGTCTAGAAGGGGGAGACAGACAACAAAACAAAACATGGGGACAGGTGTCACAATGCACAATGACTTGCTCTATGGGGATGGGAAAGCACCCCACAAAAATGGCATATTTCCTGCCCACAAGGAGCTTACTTTCTGATGGGGACTGTGTGTGCATGTGTGTTTGTTTGTTCATTAATGTGCAGGGGAAGACGGGGTATAAGAATGGACAGGAGTGGATATGGTTTTTTGTCTGTCTATGAATGAGTGTGTGTGTGTGTGAGAGAGAGAGAGAGAGAGACATGCCCCTAGACTGTAAGCTCCGTTGCGGACAGGGAATGTGTCTGTTGATCGTTATATTGCATTCCTTCATTCATTTAATTGTATTTATTGAGTGCTTATTGTGTACAAAGCACTGTACTAAGCACTCGGAAGAGTACAATACAATATTAATGTAGGTCTCCCCGTCAAGACTGTAAGCTGAGGCCAACTCTGTTACATCATCATCATCATCATCATCAATTGTATTTATTGAGCGCTTACTGTGTGCAGAGCACACAGCTTAGTAGCGCTTGGGAAGTACAAGTTGGCAACATATAGAGACAGTCCCTACCCAACAGTGGGCTCACAGTCGCCTCCCAAGCGCTTAGTACAGTTCTCTGCACCCAGTAAGCGCTCAGTAAATACAATTGACTGACTGTTCCTCTCCTTGGGGGCGGATTCAGTGCAGGGAAGAAGTAACTGATCCCCAGTGATGACCCCCATTCAGCCATCAATCAATGGTATTTATTAAGCATCTACTTTGTGCATTGCACTGTATTAAGCGCTTGGGAGAGTACGATCCAGCAGAGTTGCCATGAGCTTACAGACTAGAGGGGGAGACTGATGTTTAGAAAAATAAATAATGTATACTGTATATAAGTTATACAGTATATCATTTATACTGGGGAAGCAGAGTGGCTCAGTGGAAGGAGCCCGGGCTTTGGAGTCAGAGTTCTTGGGTTCGAATCCCGGTTTCGCCGATTGTCAGCTGTGTGACTTTGGGCAAGTCACAACTTTTCTGGGCCTCAGTTACCTCATCTGTAAAAAGGGATTAAGGTTGTGAGTCCCCCGTGGGACAACCTGATCACCTTGTAACCTCCCCAGTGCTTAGAACAGTGCTTTGCACATAGGAAGCACTTAATAAATGCCATTATTATTATTATTATTATTATAAGAGCTGTGGGGTTGAGGGTGGGGTGAATTTCAAATGCTCAAAGGTCACAGATCCAAAGGCTAGCCACACATCCAAGTGAAGCGGAAAGGTCTGTTTGAACAGCAATTTCTCCTTTCAGAGTGTACCTAATGATAATAATTGTGGTGTTTGTTAAACGCTTACTGTGCGCCAGGCATTGTACTAAGCGCTGGGGTAGATACAATTTCATAGAGAAGCAGCGTGGCTCAGTGGAAAGAGCCCGGGCTTTGGAGTCAGAGGTCACGGGTTCAAATCCCGGCTCCGCCAACTGTCAGCTGTGTGACTTTGGGCAAGTCACTTCACTTCTCTGAGCCTCAGTTCCCTCATCTGTAAAATGGGGAGTAAGACTGTGAGCCCCCCGTGGGACAATCTGATCACCTTGTAACCTCCCAGCGCTTAGAACAGTGTTTCACACATAGTAAGCACTTAATAAATACCATCTCATCATCATCGGGTTGGACTCAGTCCTTGCCCCACGTAGGGCCAACAGTCTTATGCCCCCATTTTACAGATGAGATACCTGCAGAGAGAGGAATTTCTGGCCAAATTTCTGAGCCCAGGAGCATTGAGGGAATTTATGGCTTATTCAGCCTCTGCAACCAATGTGGGGGTGGAGGGGGAGTGTGGTCTTCCCCTCCTCTTCCTCCCACCTCAGGGTGGGAAGCAGTGTGGCCTAGCGGATAGAGCACTGGCCTGGGAATCAGAAGGACCTGGGTTCTAATCCCGGCTCTGCCACTTGTCTGCTGAGTGACCTTGGGCGAGTCACTTCACTTCTCCGAGCCTTAGTTCCTTTAGCTCCAAAATGGGAATTAATTGTCATATTTGTTTCAAGGCTCGCAATGTGCCAGGCACTATACTGAGTGCTGGGGTGGGCACGAGTTTAGACACGGTCCCTGTCCCGCGTGGGGCTTGCGGTCTTAATCCCCATTTGACAGAGGAGGGAACTGAGGCACAGAGAAGCGAAGCGACCTGCCAAGGCCACACAGCAGACAAGTGGTGGAGCTCGGATTAGAACCCGGGTCCTTCTGACGCTCAGGCCAGGGCTCTATCCACTGAGCCACACTGCTTCTCAAGACCCTGGGACAGGGACTGTGTCCAACCTTGTCATCTTGTATCTGCCCCAGTGCTTAGTACAATGCCTGGCACGTAGAAAGCGCTTAAAAAATACCACAGTGACAATCACCGCTGAAGTAGCAACCGGAAATAACCCTTAGTGTTCAGAGGTTGTTAAGTTTTATTAATATTTGAAAAGAACTCTGAAACCCTTGGAAGGGAGGCAGTTCTGAGACCCCAAACGCTCCTCTAAGACTCAGTCGGGTGCGTTTCGAAGTATCTCAATCCAGCTCCAAAACTGAGCACCTGGAGTTACTTAGCCTGGGCCACCGGGTTGCTAATTAAGGTTCATTACCTCACCCTTCCAAGCACGGAGGGGGAAAAAAAAAGATTAATTTCACAAACTTGTCAAATAGCCTGTTTGTACAGCTTGCTGTTAGGAGACGGATTCTACACGTGGTGCGGCGGGGGGATTTCCCTGCGTCCTTTTCTCACTGCATTCACCAGTCTATGGTAAACATATTTATTTTATTTGTACATACTTATTCTATTTATTTAATTCTGTTAATATGTTTTGTTGTCTGTCTTGCCCTTCTAGACTGTGAGCCCGCTGTTGGGTAGGGACCGTCTCTATATGTTGCCTACTTGTACTTCCCAAGCGCTTAGTACAGTGCTCTGCACACAGTAAGCGCTCAATAGATAAAACTGAATGAATGAATGAAATAGAGCACTTAATATTAAACAAATAATGCTGTTATGCTGTCTCCCTGCCCTTGCTATAACAGGGTACATACAAGCTCATTGTGGGCAGGGAATGCCACTGTTTATTGTTGTAGGGAGCTGTCCCAAGCGCTTAGTTCAACACTCTGCACACAATAAATGTTCAGTAAATATGATTGAGGGAGTGAATGAATCTACAGGATGGCAAGTGGATAGAGTCCGGACTCAGCCACTTGTCTGCTGTGTGGCCTTGGGCAAGTCACTTCATTTCTCTGTGCCTCAGTTCCCTCGTCTATAAAATGGGGATTAAGGCCGTGAGCCCCATGCGGGACAGGGAATGTGTCCAACCCAATTTGCTTGTATCCACCATTTATAATAATAATGGCATTTACTAAGCACTTACTATGTGCAAAGCACTATTCTAAGCGCTGGGGAGGTTACAAGGTGATCAGGTTGTCCCACGGTGGGGGGGGGCTCACAGTCTCAATCCCCATTTTACAGATGAGGTAACTGAGGCACAGAGAAGTTAAGTGGCTCGCCCAAAGTCACACAGCAGACAATTGGCGGAGCCAGGATTTGAACCCATGACCTCCAAAGCCCGGGCTCTTTCCACTGAGCCACGTTGCTTCTCTATTTATAATGATGTTACTGGTGCCTGTTTACTTGTTTTGATGCCTGTCTCCCCCCCCCCCCCCCAGACTGTGGGCAGGGACTGTCTCTGTTGCTGAATTGTACTTCCCAAGCGCTTAGTACAGTGTTCTGCACACAGCAGGAAGTGCTCAATAAATGGGAATGAATGATAGGGGCAGATGAGATTTTTGGAGGGTTTGGAAAGGATGAGGATGGAGGAAGAGGAGCGTTTCAGGTGGGAGGTGGGTGAGAGGAGAGCTGGAGTCGGAACCAAGATTCCTCTCCATTCATCACTGAAACAATTAACTTAGCAACCATTTGCTTTCACCCGTAGCTTCTCAGACCCAAACGCCCCGTACGTCAGCGCTGCCTAAAGAATCAAGGTAAATAATTTCTACTCAAGGCTGAAACTGAGTCTCGGATTTTCGCTCTCGACTGGAGGGGCTTGCAGGGTTATGAAAAGTAGAGTAGCGCTTAGTCCTTCTCCCCAGAACGGCACTTGGACGCACGTAATAGGGTTTCATCAACAATGGGTTGAAAATCGACCCGTCTTGGCTCACCAACCAAGCTGTAATTAAGAAAGGGAAGTATTCGAGAAAGCCATTAAGATAGTCCTCTCACTGGAAACCATAATTAGGAAAGGAATCTCTACAGAGTGATTCACCACGCGCCAGTGAAAAATAATCCAAACATTTCAGGGCATGGTAGAAAAAAGTTGGACTCGCTTCTCCCTGAAATATGAAAGTAGAAGCCCGGTAATAATGATAGCTCTTAAGCGTTCACTATGTGCCAAGCACTGTACTAGATAGAAGAGAAACAGAGCGGATACGGTCATGCATAGGGCTCGCAGTCTAAGAGGGAGGGAGAACAGATAGTGATCCCCATTTTATGCCACTATTCCCCGGCTCCGTAACACGTTTGTACAGGCCCTTGGATTCTGTCATTTCTTCAGTTTCCTTATCTGGAAACCTGTTCGCCCTCCTACTTTGGACTAAGAGCCCCACGTGGAACAGAGACTGTATCCGACCCGATGGACTTTTTTCTACCCCAGTACTTAGAAAACCTCTGGACATAACGTATCTAATGAATACCATTATTATTAATAGGAGTCAATTCTAATCACTCCACGGTATCTTCCCGGGCACTTAATACAGTGGTCTGCACATGGTAAGGATTCAATAAATACCATCGACTGGTTGATTGAAAATCACTGAGGAACAACTGGATGCTGATGACAGGTGAAGGATGTGGAAAACCCACAAACAGGGAGCCCGGTTTGAATGTTTCAGTCAGTAAGTCGATCGTACTTACTGAGCACTTACTGTGTGCAGAGCACTGAATTAAGCACTTGGGAGAGGACAATAGAACAATTAGCTTAGAGTCTGGGGTGGGGAGTGGGAGACGGGCATTAATATAAATAAATAAATGTTACAGATATGCCCATAAGTGCTGTGGGGCTGGGACTGGGGATGAATAAAGGGAGCAAGTCGGGGTGATGCAGAAGGGAGGGGGAGAAGAGGAAAGGGTGGTTTAGTCCGGGAAGGCCTCTTGGAGGAGATGGGCCTTCGATGAGGCTTTGAAGTTGGGGAGAGTCGTTCATTCATTCATTCAATCGTATTGATTGAGCGCTTACTGTGTGCAGAGCACTGGACTAAGCGCTTGGGAAGTACAAATCAGCAACAGGTAGAGAGGGTCCCGACCCAACAACAGGAGTCATTGTCCGTGGGATTTGAGGAGGGAGGGTGAGCCAGGCCAGTGGCAGTAAATGCCCAATCAATATCATTGATTGACGGGCTGATTGGCCCTTCCCTAGGCTGTGAAGCCCTTGTGCTTGACCTGTCTATATTGGATCTACCCTGGTGCTAAGGACAGTGTGTAGCACAGGGTAAGAACAATGGCATTTATTAGGCGTTTACTATGTGCAAAGCACTGTTCTAGGCGCTGGGGAGGTTACAAGGTGATCAGGTTGTCCCACGGGGGGCTCACGGTCCTAATCCCCATTTTCCAGATGAGGGAACTGAGGCCCAGAGAAGTGAAGTGACTTGGCCAAAGTCACCCAGCTGACAAGTGGAGGAGGCGGGATTTGAACCCGTGACCTCTGACTCCAAAGCCCGGGCTCTTTCCACTGAGCCACGCTGCCTCTCTAAGCACCTAAGACTTACTGGGGGGGGGGGGCGGCTAAGGAGGGGAGGGGCCCCAGGGGGCGGGGCCTTGGAGGAGGGGAGGGGCTTCGGGGAGGGGAGAGAAAGTGGGCGGGGCTCCGGGCAGGAGCCTGAAAGTGGGCGGGGCTTCGGGGGAGGAGCCAGAAAGTGGGCGGGGCGTCAGAGCGAGGCAATAAAGTGGGCGGGCTTCGGGGAAGGAGCCGGAAAGTGGGCGTGGCTTCGGGGCGAGGTGGGAAAGTGGGCGGGGCTTCGGGGAGGGGCCTGAAAGTGGGCGGGGCGTCAGAACGAGGCAACGAAGTGGGCGGGGCTTCGGGGGCGGTGTCAGATAGTGGGCGTGGCTTCAGAGAGGGGCTAGGACGTGGGCGGGGTTTCGGGGAAGGAGTCAGACGGTGGGCGGGGCTTCGGGGGAGGAGTCAGACAGTGGGCGGGGCTTCGGGGAGGAGTCAGGCGTCAATACGGTCAGAATAGTTATAGCTCTGCACACGTCATTAACCAACTAGAGTATGTAGAAGAGGCCCCACCCTCTCATCCCGCCCCCGTGGCCCCCGAGGCCCCGCCCCCCGAGCCCCGCCCCCCGAAGGCCGCCCTCCGGCCCCGCCCCCTGAAGCCCCGCCCATCGAAGCCCCGCCCCTTGAGACCCCGCCCCCCCCGCGTGGCCCCCCCCGGAGGCCCCGCCCGGGCGATAGCCACCGGCCACGCCTCCCTCTGACCACGCCCCCTTCGACCACGCCCCCCGCGGTCCCGCCCCTCGCCTCCCTTCCCGAGGCCCCGCCCCCCGAGGCCCCGCCCCCTCTATCCCCGCCCCCGGGCTCCCTCCCCCGTGTCTCCGCCCCCGAGGCCCCGCCCCCCCGCCCCCGCTCCCTCCCTCCCTCCCCCCCCCCCGTGGCCCCCCGTGGCCCCCGAGGCCCCGCCGGTCTCCGTGTCCCCGCGCCCCCGTGCCCCCGCGCCCCCGCGCCTCCGCCCGGTGCCGTCCCGCTGCCCCCGTGCCCCCTCGCCGGCCGGCCAGCGGCGGCCCGCTCCCCCCCCCGCTGCTGCTCCCCCCCGCTGCTCCCCGCCGCTGCTCCCCGCTGCTGCTGCCATGGCCCCGGGCCGCCCGCCCCCCTGACCGACCCCCCGTCCGTCCTCCCTCCCGCCCGCCCGCCCGCCCGTCCGCCCCCCCGGCCCCGGCCCCTCGGGCCCCAATGGTCCAGAGCGACGCGTCCAAGCCTCCGGCGGCCGGGGCCGGGGCCGGGGCTGTGGTGTCCGTGTCCGGGGCCGTGTCCGTGTCCGGGGCTGTGGTGTCCGTGTCGGTGTCCGGACCCGGACCCCCGGAGCTGCCCATGGAGCCCCCGGAGGCCCCGCTGCCCAACCCGGCGCCCGGCGCGCCCGCACAGGTAACCCCAGCTCCGCCGCCGCCCTCCCTCCCTCCCTCCCTTCTCCGCTTTCCCATTCCCGACCCGCTTTCCCCTCCCCGTCCCTCTTTCCCCCTCCCCGTCTCTCCCCTCCGTCTCGTCCCTCTTCTACTTTCCCGTCCCGGTCCCTCTCTCCCGTCCCGTCTCTCTTTCCCGTCCCGGTCCCTCTTTCCCGTCCCGGTCCCTCTCTCCCGTCCGGGTCCCTCTCTCCCGTCCCGTTCCCTCTCTCCCAATCCCGGTCCCGCTTTCCCATCCCCGTCTCTCTGTCTCATCCCTCTTTCCCTTCTCTGTCCCTCTTTCCCGTCCCTCCTTCCCACCCCCGTCCCTGTCCCTCTTCATCCCTGTCCCTCCGTCCCGCGACCCTGTCCCTCTTTCCCCCGTCCCTGTCCCTCCGTCCCCCGTCCCTGTCCCTCTTTCCCCTGTCCCTCTTTCCCCTGTCCCTCTTTCCCCCTGTCCCTCCGTCCCCCGTCCCTGTCCCTCTTTCCCCCGTCCCTGTTCCTCTTTCCTCTGTCCCTCTTTCCCCTGTCCCTCCGTCCCCCGTCCCTCTTTCCCCTGTCTCTACGTCCCCCGTCCCTGTCCCTCTTTCCCCCGTCCCTGTCCCTCTTTCCCCCGTCCCTGTCCCTCTTTCCCCTGTTCCTCCGTCCCCCATCCCTGGCCCTCTTATCCCTGTCCCTCTTTCCCCCGTCCCTGTCCCTCTTTCCCCTGTCCCTCCATCCCCCATCCCTGTCCCTCCGTCCCCCATCCCTGTCCCTCCTTCCCCCATCCCTGTCCCTCCTTCCCCCGTCCCTGTCCCTCCTTCCCCCGTCCCTGTCCCTCTTTCCCCCATCCCTGTCCCTTTTCCCCCCATCCCTGTCCTTCTGTCCCATTCCTGCCCCTCTGTCCCATTCCTGCCCCTCCTTCCCATCCTGCCTTTGGCCTACTCCTTCCTCTCTCCCTGCCTCAGTTTGCATCTCTTCCCCGGGTGTCTGGCACAACACTTCTCCCTTGCCCATTCCGGCCTCTCTCCCCGCCTCAGTTTCCATCCCTGCCCTTCTTCCTTCCCCCTCCCTAGCCCATTCCTGCCTCTCTCCCTACCTCAGTTTCCATCCCTGCCCGTCTTCCTCCCCTCCCTCTCCCTAGCCCATTTCTGCCCAGGCCCATTAGTGAGCCCGCCTTTACCCCTGGCTCCGTCGTTCTTCCTGCCCCTGCCCCACTCAGGCCCAGGGTTAGTCTGGGCAAGGTGGGCAGACCGCAGTTGCCAGGAGCTGGGATCTGTTATGGGGAAGGCATGATGGTGGCGATGCCCCTCGGGGTTGAGATGCAGAGCCTGGAGTCCCCGGCTCCCCCACCCTGGGTGGTAATAATAATAATGATGATGGTATTTATTAAGCGCTTACTATGTGCAAAGCACTGTTCTAAGCTCTGGATGCCTGAGTCTGAGATGGGGCAGTCCTTCCTGGGGGTGGGATGCCCAGAGGACTTCTCCTGGCTCCGGGGTCTTCTCCTCCATCCTTCCCATCCCGGCCCCATTTCTCAATCCAGAAGGTGCCAGACACCTTGGTAAAACCGTTCCCACGGAGGGGGGTGCAGAGTAAGGGGTGAGGTAATAATAATAATGGTATTTGTTAAGCGCTTACTAGGGGCCGAGCACTGTTCTAAGCGCTGGAGTAGATACAAGGTAGACAGGTTGTCCCACGTGGGGCTAACCGTCTAAATCCCCATTTAACAGACGAGGTAACTGAGGCTCAGAGAAGTTAGGCCGCTGGCCCAAGGTCGCACAGCTGACAAGTGGCGGAGGTGAGATTGGAACCCAAGTCCTCTGACTCCCAAGTCCGTGCTCTGGCCTAGCCCTGGGGGTTCGGCGGGCGTGAACCCCCTTGCCCATTCTTTAGGGATTATGCATGCAGAAGGAGAAGCAGGGTATCCTTTGCAGGCCTGTTTCCATGCCTCGACTATTGCACATCGCGCCTGGCCCCCTGAACCTCTGTCCGAGCCTTGACTATTGATTAAGACTATGTGGGGCAGGGACTGAGTCCAACTTGAATAGCTGGTCTCTACCCCAGCGCTTAGAACAGTGCCTGGCATGTAGTAAGTAAGGGCTTAAAAAAAATCCCACAATTATTATTATTATTATTATTGTCCCTCGCTACTAACCCCCCAAACCTCTGTCCGTCAGACAGGTCCCCTGCCTTGCTACTTTTCCAGAGAAACTCAGCAAACTTTTACTGCGTGAGGAGCACTGTACTGAGTGGCTGGGAGAGTACAATTACAATAGCTTTGGTAGACGTGATAATAGTCAACACTTAGTGTGGGCAGAGCACTGTATCACCAAGTTGGGAGAGTACGATGCGATAGAGCTGGTAGTCATAAAACATCATCATTATTATTATTACTGCAGGTAGAGCACGGTACTAAGCACTGGGAAAGAATCTGCAGGTGGGAATTAGATTCAGTCCCCTGTTTCTTTAGGGGGCTTGGGAGAAGGAGGGGGGAATCTAAAAATAAAAAGCCGGGCCGGGAGACTAGCGATGGACACATTCATTCAGTCAATCGTATTTATTTATTTATTTATGGCATTTATTAAGCACGTACTATGTGCAAAGCACTGTTCTAAGCGCTGGGGAGGTTACCAGGTGATCAGGTTGTCCCACGGGGGGCTCACAGTCTTAACCCCCATTTTACAGATGAGGGAACCGAGGCATAGAGAAGTTAAGTGACTTGCCCAAAGTCACGCAGCTGACAGTTGGCGGAGCCGGGATTTATTGAGCGCCTACTGTGTGCATTCATTTATTCATTCATTCAGTCGTATTTATTGAGCGCTTACTGTGTGCAGAGCACTGTACTAAGCGCTTGGGAAGTACAAATCGGCAGCATATAGAGACGGTCCCTACCCAACAACAGGCTCTCAGCTCCATCACTTGTCTGCTGGGTGACCTTGGGCAGGTCTCTTCACTTCCCTGGGCTTCAGTTTCCTCATCTGTGAAATGGGGATTCAGTACTTATTCACCCTCCTACTTACTGTTAATTCCATGTGTCTCTGATCTGCCTTTACTGTCTATGTCTCAGCACTTGAAATGGTGCTTAGCACAAAGTAAGCCGTTAACAGGGGTTCTCCGCTGAGCACACCTGAAGAGATCGTCACCCCCGTCCCCGGATATTTTGAAATTCAGTGAGAACTTGGCAAAGCAGCCTGACGAGGAACTATAAATCCGGGTGCGCGTTTGCACAGGCAGTGAATGAATACATTAAAAAGTGGGAATGATTTTTCCGTTGTGTTGACCGAGTGGATTTAAAAAAAATCCTGGGAATCGCTCACCCGATTCCCTTTGGCTTCTCAGTCTCCTTTGCGAGCTCCTTCTCCCCCTCCCATCCCCTTACTGTAGGGGTTCCTCAAGACTCAGTTCTTGGTCCCCTTCTGTCCTCTATCTATACTCACTCCCTTGGTGAACTCATTCGGCTCCCACGGCTTCGACTATCTGACGACACCCCAATCTACATCTCTGCCCCTGCTCTCTCTCCCTCCCTTCAGGCTCATGTCTCCTCCTACCTTCAGGACATCTCCATCTGGATGTCTGCCCGCCATCTAAAACTCAATATGTCCAAGACTGAACTCCTTATCTTCCCTCCCAAACCCTGCCCTCTCCCTGACTTTCCCATCACTGTTGACGGCACTACCATCCTTCCCATCACACAAGCCCGCAACCTTGGTGTCATCCTCGAATCTACTCTCTCGTTCACCCCACACATCCAATCTGTCACCGGAACCTGCCGGTCTCACCTCCGCGACATCGCCAAGATCCGCCCTTTCCTCTCCATCCAAACCACTACCTTTCTGGTTCACTCTCTCATCCTATCCCGTCTGGACTACTGCATCAGCCTCCTCTGATCTCCCATCCTCCTGTCTCTCCCCACTTCAGTCTATACGTCACGCTGCTGCCCGGATCATCTCTGTGCAGAAACGCTCTGGGCATGTCACTCCCCTCCTCAAAAATCTCCAGTGGCTGCCTGTCAACCTACGCATCAAGCAAAAACTCCTCACTCTGGGCTTCAAGGCTGTCCATCCCCTCGCCCTCTCCTACCTCACCTCCTTTCTCTCCTTCTCCAGCCCAGCCCACACCCTCCGCTCCTCTGCCGCTCACCTCCTCACTGGGCCTCGTTCTCGCCCATCCCGCCGTCGACCCCCGGCCCACATCCTTCCCCTGACCTGGAATGCTCTCCCTCCTCACATTCGCTAAGCTAGCTCTCTTCCTCCCTTCAAAGCCCTTCTGAGAGCTCACCTCCTCCAAGAGGTCTTCCTGGACTGAGCCCCCTTTTTCCTCTCCTCCTCCCCATCCCCCCTGCCCTACCTCCTTCCCCTCCCCACAGCACTTGTGTGTATATATATATTTGTACAGATTTGTTACTCTGTTTTACTTGTACATATTGTTTTATTTATTTTGCTAATGATGTGCATTTAGCTTTAATTCTATTTGTTCTGACGACTTTGACACCTGTCTACATGTTTTGTTTTGTTGTCTGTCTCCCCCTTCTAGACTATGAGCCCGTTGTTGGGTAGGGACCGTCTCTATAAGTTGCCGACTTGTACTTCCCAAGCGCTTAGTCCAGTGCTCTTCACACAGTAAGCGCTCAATAGATACGATTGAATGAATGAATGAAAGTGGGGATTGGAATTGAAGGCTGGTGACAGATCACGAATCAGGAGCAGGAACACTTATAACCTCCATCCATCACCAGGGAAACCCGGCCTGCAGCAAACAATATTACCTCTGTGTGCCGTTGGCCTTGACATCTTTTGGGGAGGCAGGAAAAGGTGAAAGTGATCCTCTCCTTTCCTCCCTCCCTCCTTTTTTTTTCCTAGTGGTTCTCGTTAAGCGCTTACTATGTGCCAGGCACTGTACTAAGCACTGGGGCAGGTACAAGATAACCAGGTTGGACACCGTCCGTGTCCCACATTGGGCTCCCAGCCCACATCCCCCTTTTGACAGATGAGGCGACTGAGGCACAAAGAAATGAAGTGACTTGCCCAAGGTCACAGAACAGACAAGTGGAGGAGCTGGGATTAAAATTCCCAGGCCCTGGCCCTTTCCCCATTCCCCATTTGTGGATATAAAGAAATTTCATTGCATTCAATTTATTCAAATTCAACTGTTTTTAAGTAGTTTTATACCTAGCTCTCCTAATGTAAAGTCCTTGTGGGCAGAAATCCCGCCTTGAGTTTCTATTGTCTTTTCCCAAGCATTTCTTGAATACAACAGATGCTCAATGAACATCTCCTACAGTTGCCACTACCGCTGCCGATGAGGGGTGGGGAGGGGGGTCTTTATCAGTTGTTGATCAGGATTTGTGAGGGAAAAACTTCTCGTAAAAAGACCCAGCTGGTTTTCGAACCAGCTAGCAGAGCACAGTTGGTATTTTAGGAAGCAGTAGAATTTAAACATGAGCGTGTTGTGTTCTTTGTCTATGGCAACATAACCTGCTTTTAGAGAACTTCCCATATCTGAGAGGTAATTAATCCCGATAATCACAAGAACAAACTTCTCATCCTTTGAAATGGCAAATCAACAGGACGCCAGAATAATAAAAGTCATACTGGTGAAGTGCTCACTGTGTGCCAAGTTTCAAACTAAGCGTGGAGGCAGATGCAAGCTATGTTAGGTTGACACCGTCCCTCTCCCCCACGAGGGCTCACAATGTAAGGGGGAGGGAGAACTGGTATCCAATCCCCATTTTACAGATGAGAAGCAAAGTGACTCACCCAAGGTCTCACAGTCGGCAAGTCGAAAGGCCAAGGTGGAACCTACCGACTCCCAGCCCCATGCCCTTTCCACTAGGCCACGTTGCTTTTCCATTAGCCGTCTTTTCTCCCTCGGGCAGACAGAAATTGAGGCGACTCGACAGTGGGTCTTTCCTGGAGTCAATCGGTCAGGACCTTTGAATCCCATTCTTGGTCCTCAGAAACCCAGGAGAACCACTAAAATCACCAGGATGCCATTAAAAATCCACATTAAGGACCTGGGAGAGGGAGACCTAATATTGTTCTTCTCGTTGATTGTTTCAATCGGTCAATCAGTGGTATTTATTAAGCACGTATTCTGGTGCAGAATACGATACTCAGCACTTGGGAGAGCAAAATACACTTGGTAGAAAGGATCCCTACCCTCAGAGAGTTTACAGTTTGGCCCGGGAGACAGGCGCTAAAATAAAGTACAGATAGGGGAAGCAACAGAGGATAAGGACAAGTGATAAAAACAAATAGCCCAGACAGCAGCCTTTCCTATAATTTCTGGGGAATTTTCTCCCCCCCAACGGAGAGGAAGTATTCCTTGGTTATCGATGGGTTCCATTTTGACCCTTGGCTGGATCCGACCCTATGGAACTGCAAAACAGAGACTGTAACTCATTGCGGGCATGGAATGTGTCTGTTTATTGTTGGATTGTACTCTCCCAAGTGCATAGTACGGTGCTCTGTACACACTAAGCACTCAATAAACACGATTAAATGAATGAATAACCAAATCGGATCACCACGCCAGAGCATGCAGGCCAGAGGTAAGCTTGCCGTGGGAGGGAATGGGTCTGTTATATTGTTGTGTTATACTCTCCCAAGCGCTTAGCACAACGCCCTGCACAAAATAAGCATTCAGTAAATACGATCGATGAAAGCCCGAGTGGGAAGCAGAAATTCCACGCTGGGATTTGTATTGGGCTCTTCCTATCAATCAATCCATCCTATTCATTGAGCGCTTACTGCGTGCAGAGTAAGCACATGGGAAGGAATGGTATAACAGGATAGCAGACGTGTTTCCTGCCCACAACGAGCTCACAGTCTAGAAGGACTTGCTGAGCAAACGCATATTCCTCTGAACTTGGATAAGAATGAGCTTGTTTCACCTGTTCATGTGAATCTTCCCTGACCTGGCCTGTATTTTAACTCATATTGGAATCTGAGTTAGGCCTCTGGGAGGGTATAGACCATCCCCTTTTATAGAGGAGCAGCACAGCCTAGTACAAAGAGCCCAGGCTTGGGAGTCAGAGGACCTGGGTTCTAATCCCGGTTCCCCCCACTTCCCTGCTGTGTGACCTCAGGCCAGCCGCTTCGCATCTCTGAGCTTCCGTTCTGTCACCTGCAGAAGGGGGATCCAATCCCCCTTCTCCCTCCTACTTAGACCGTGAGCCCCATGAAGGACCTGATGATCTCGGATCTCCTCTAGCGCTTAGTACAGGGCTTGGCACAGAGTAAGCACTAACAAATGCCACAGTTATAGTTATTATGATTAATAATAATGAGAAACACGTGCATTTTGTGGTTTATGGATGCATGGGCATGGGCATGGGAGTCAGGAAGACCTGAGTTCTAATCCCAGGTCTGTAGTGTGACCTTGGGCAAGTCACGCTTAACTCCTCTGGGCCTGTTACCTCATCTGCAAAATGGGGATTACAAGTGTGAGCCCCATGTGGGATAGGTATTGTGTCCAATCTGATTAACTTGTATTTACCCCGATGCTTTGAATAGTGCTCGGCATGGAATAAGTGCTTGGCACATACATAGTAAGTGCTTAACAAGTACCACAATTATTATCATTTTCCTAATCTGAATTCACTCATTTAAAACAGGCATCCCGACAGGTTGGGATTTGTTATTTAAACGAGGCCTGCTTGGAGACCGTATTTTTACGTGCCTTAACACCGAGCAGGGAAGGGAGCAGGGAGACCTGATATTCAGGAGAGGAATTGAAGGGGCCGGGGGGCAGGGGGTTCATGGAGAATGGGGGTGGGCAACGGTAACGAGCTTACAGTTTAGAGGAGTGGTTTCCCCCCAATCACACATTCCCCAGCTCCCCAGGACAAGCGAAACAGAAGGTGTGTGTGTATCTGTAGGGGGCCAGGGGAAGGGTCTTTTGGACCAAGCAATCATGCCAGGTTTGGAAATTCTGTAGCCCAGAACCTGGGGCTAAGAAAAGATCGGGATAAGAACCCAGGTCCTTCTGTTTCCCAGCTCTGTGCTAATAATAATAATAATGCTGGTTTATGTTAAGCGCTTATTATGGGCCAAGCAC
Organism: Tachyglossus aculeatus; assembly: GCF_015852505.1. Taxonomy (NCBI): domain Eukaryota; kingdom Metazoa; phylum Chordata; class Mammalia; order Monotremata; family Tachyglossidae; genus Tachyglossus; species Tachyglossus aculeatus. Next base: position 22,979,957 of record NC_052078.1, on the reverse strand, counting down.
TCTTCCAAGCACTGGGGTAGATACAAGGTAATTAGGTTGTCCCACATGGGGCTCACAGTCTTTATCCCAATTTTACAGATAACTGAGGCACAGAGAAGTGAAGTGACTTGCCCAAAGTCACACAGCTAACAAATGGCAGAGCCAGGATTAGAACCCACAACCTCTGACTCCCAGCTCTGTGCTCTGACCATGAGGGCACGCTGCTTCCCGTTCTTGTTCTCTCCTGTTCTGTGAGGGGACGATACAACAGAGACTGTGGGCCCCATGTGGGACAGGGACTGTATCCAACCTGATTAGCCTGTATTCAACCCAGCGTTTTGTACATTGCCCGGCACACAGTAAGCGCTTAACAAATACCATTATTATTATTTTTATTAGAGTTGGCAGCCCCATTCCTTTCCCAGTCCAGGGCTACCGGACCGAGCGACTACCTGCCCCTAAGCCCTGTGGCGAGTCCCACCCCGAGCCCTCCTGCTTCCGTTCCCCAGGCCTCAAAGGGGTCTCTGTCTGCTTACCTCCACAGCCCTACGGCAAAGGCGCCCGAAGGAAAAACCGCTTCAAGGGCTCGGACGGAAGCACGTCCTCTGACACGACCTCCAACAGCTTCGCCCGTCAGGTGAGTCCTCGCCGCCTTCTGAAGGGACAGGGGATGGGAGGTGGGCATCCACGGCGCCGGCCCCGGAGACCCTGCCCGGCCAGAGACCGAAGTGTGGTGCCTCGGGCCTGCCAACGCTCGAGGTGTTTCCTGCAGCAGATGGGGATGAGTCTCGGCCTTGAGAGGGGATAAGGATGGAGTGACAGAGGGATGGAATCCTGGAGCGGCCCGGTCCGGTCAGCCGAAACCCGCAGGCCAGACTGAGGGCAAGGAAGTGTTCGGCTGTATGACCTCCCCCTTCCTCCCCTCCCACTCCCTTCTGCGTCGCCCTGACTCTCTCCCTTTATTCACCCCCTCCACTAACCCCACAGCACTTATTTCCACAGCTGGAATTTATATATATTTGTGTCTGTCTCCCTCCTCTAGACTGGAAGTTCCCTGTGGGCAGGGAATGTGTTTATTGTTGTGTCGTCCTCTCCCAAGTGCCAAGTACAGTGCTCCACACACAGTAAGCGCTCAATAAATGGGATCGACTGACTGACTTTCCTCCCCTACCAACTTCCCTTTGCTTCCCTTTCCCCACTCCCATCTCCTTTTTCTCCCTCTTGCCCCACCTTTCACCTTCCCTCCTCATTTCCTGTTCTGTCTCCGTTCTCCGTCTCCATCCCCTCACCCTCGTTCCCAGAAGCCTATGCCCTAAGTTTCATTGACGAGTCTCTCGCATAGCCCATGGCTGCCCTGCTTCTGGATGGATGGGGCTCGGTACCTACCTTCTTCCAGGGAGCGGGGTGATGACCAGGATTTGAGGGAAGGGAGAGGAGGAGGAGGGGGCCATCTTCCCGTTTCCCCTGATCACGCGCATCCTGCTCGACTGCCCTGGTTTCCTTATTGAGTCCGTGAATAGCCACTTCACCGTTTTATTGAGCAGCAAACCGGCGGGCCATCGTTGGCTGGCATCGGCTATCCTGAGGGGGCCTCGATCATAGTCTCTCAACCTATCTGTATGCCACATGAGTGAAGAAGGAATGGCGAAGCCTTGTTCTTAGAACACCTCTAGGAGAGGTGGGTTCGATCATCAATTACTTTCCATACTAAGTGCTTGGGGGAAGTACAGTTGGCAGAATTAGCACACACGTTCCCTGCCCATAACAAGCTTACAGTCTAGATGGGGCGATAGGCGTTAAATATAATTTCCCAGAGAGCGCTCAGAGGAGTCGCCCCCCAAGACAGAAATGGAGCTACTTGCCAGCTGCAAAATTGTTGACCTTGGTTTTCCGTTTTGATAATTCTGTTGGAGAGGACTTTTCTCAGCCTCAGGTGCTGGGATACAGAATTTCCAAACTCAGCTTGATTGCTTGATAATAATAATAATAATGATGATGGCATTTGTTAAAGGCTTACTATGTGCGATGCACTGTTCTAAGCGCTGGGGGGGATAGAAGGTGATCAGGTTGTCCCATTTGGGGCTCACAGTCTTAATCCCCATTTTACAGGTGAGGTAACTGAGGCTCAGAGAAGTTGAGTGACTTGCCCAAAGTCACACAGCTGACAAGTGGCGGAGCCGGGATTAGAACCCACGACCTCTGACTCCCAAGCCCGTGCTCTTTCCACTGAGCCTCGCTGCTTCACTTGATCCAAAAGTCCCTCCCACTAGACCCCCTATGCGTGCGCACCCCCCCCCCCCCCCCCCACCTTCTGTTTCACTTGTAGGGGCGTGCTGGGAAGTGTCTGATTAGCGGGAAAACCAGTCCTCTAAACTGTAAGCTCGTGGTGGGCAGGGAATGTGTCTGTTTTATACTGTACTCTCCCAAAAGCTTAGTACGGTGCCCTGCACACAATAAGTGCTCAATAAATACAATTGACTGAAGTGTGTTATACAATGGTGACCAACCTGGAAGTCTCTGTTGGGAAAGCAATCTTGTTGGGGTGGGATGACGATGGATCGAAGCCATCGTCCCCAGGAATGTTGTGTAGGGACAGACTTGTTCCCCATTCAAACGCTGAAGGCTTCTTGAGTTCCTTTTCATAGAGTTTGTTTACTCATGCTTCTGTTCCATTTTTCAATTAGCGCAGGTTCATAGCTGGATAATTAACTCCCCTCGGATTCCCTTGGGCATCAATTACCTGGATATTTCAAGTGAAAGGGCTCTTCTGATCTGAAGTAGCTCAATCATGGAGGACAAAAGGCACTCTTAGGTGTGAATTGCCCTTAATTCTACTGATATTGTGCTCATAGGAAATTCCGAATAGTAGGAACCATGGACAAATCATCATCATCAATCATATTTATTGAGCGCTTACTGTGTTCAGAGCAGTGTACTAAGCGCTTGGGAAGTACAAATTGGCAACATATAGAGACAGTCCCTACCCAACAGTGGGCTCACAGTCTAAAATCTACCATGGAAATGTATTGAATGTGTACCTGGGGATCAAAACTTTGAAAATCAAAACTGAGAGAGGACAATGGTGATGTTGGTGGTGATGAGGGTGGTGGTAAAGATGATGTTGATGACTAGACTCTAGACTGTAAGCTTGTTGTGGGCACAGAACGTGTCTCTCAACTCGTATTGCACTCTGCCAAGTGCTTAGTAGAGTGCTCCGCACTGGATAAGTGCTCAATAAATACGAATGGTGTGATGATGGTGGCGATGGTTAGGGTGGCAATGACCCCAATCCCCCTGGGCCTACATTTTTTCCCTGGAAATAATTTTGTGTTTGGGAAGAGCAAGGGCAGGTCGGTGCTTTGCTTCTTACATGGCTCAGCCAGAGAGCGGTGAGCTAGAGCTCCGTAGTACTGGAAAGAGTTGCGTTCTCCCCCAGATATCAACTTGCCTTCAGGAAGAAACCAGTCAGCGGGGAAATCAGGCTCACTAAGCAGGCGAGTAACAGGAAACCACAGCCCCTTCTTCGGGAAAAATGGGCAGATCTTTTCCTGCCACTTTCTGAAACGAAAATGTATTCTTTCCCCGTTAATCTTTGCCCCGCCGAAGCGGCTTTCTCAGCCCCAGGACTTTGCCACTCTTATTTTGTGCCTTTATTCCACAAAAAACCACTATTGAAAAACCGGGTCGATCAGAAAGGCATCTGGAAAGAGAAAGAGAGTAACAGGAAGATAAGTGAGATTTTTTTTATAACCTAATCGGAGAGCCTATATTATTGCATTTTTAAAATGTCCCTTTTAAGGTCTCCTTCCTTTTTTCATGTGCTTGAAATATTGCTTACCGCTTCATAAAACTGGAAAAACAATAATTGGCATATTTGTTAAGACTTGAAGAATGTAGCTAGTGAATGAGTTGTTTACGGCCGTATCTGTTATTATTAATAGCAATTGAAAATGATGACAATGATGATGATGATTGTGATACATGTGAAATGCTATGTGCCAAGCATTTTTTGAAGTGCCGGGATAGATACAAGCTAATCAAGTCCCCCGTGGGCTTACAGCGTAAGAGGGAGGGAAAACAGGTTCTTAGTCCCCATTTGATAATAGTACACTTCTGTTAATGTCTGTTCCCCCCTCCAGGCTGCCAACTCATTGTGGGCAGGGACTGTGTCTTTTTATTGCTGTATTGTACTCTCACAGATGTTTAGTACAGCGTTTGGCACGCAGTAAGTGCTCAATAACTACAATTGTGATTTGGGAGGGAGTCTGTCAAGAAGGGATGTTTTCACAGACTGCCTAACGTAATTAACCTGTCACGAGCCTGAAGTGGTTACCATCCTGTCCTGGGGCACTAGCCCCAAGGCTACTATGTTCCCAGAGCTCCGGAAGTGTTGCACACCCCCCGTTTCCGCCCTCGACCCCTGAGTTATCCGCTGCCAGGAGGGAGCCGAGCGCGCTGGCTCGAGAATGCCAAAGGTCACGTTTGTTTTCCGGAGGAAAGTAGGTGCCGAGGAGAAGCCGAACATGTTGGGAGATGCTCGTTGGGGCCCGCTCCGTTGTGCAAGAATCTCGAAGCCCAGAATTCCTCAGCCCTGCCAAGGTCAGGATGAACTCGGACGGGCCTCTGCCGGCCAGCGGCCGTCGTCCGAGGATCGGGGAAGTGGCGGGAAGGGTTGGTTTGTCTCTGTGGGCCCCCCAACGCTGCCCACTGAACTTCTGTCTCGGTTTCCCTGGGACGGGCCTGGTGGCGGAGGTTGTTCAGACGGGTAGCGGCGTGGCCTGGAGGAAAGAGCACGGGCTTTGGAGTCAGAGTTCATGGGTTCAAATCCTGGCTCCGCCAACTGTCAGCTGTATGACTTTGGGCAAGTCACTTAACTCCTCTGCGCCTCAGGTCCCTCATCTGTAAAATGGGGATTAAGACTGTGAGTCCCTTGTGGGACAACCTGATCACCTTGTAACCTCCCCAGTGCTTAGAACGGTGCTTTGCACATAGTAAGCGCTTAATAAATGCCATTATTATTATTAGAGAACTGGGGCCTGGGAGTTGGAGGACCCGGGTTCGAATTCCCAGCATCTGCAGTGGGATCTGGGGCAAGTCACTTCACTTTGCAAGGCCGCAGTTCCCTCATCTGCAAAATGGGGATTCAACCGCTGCCAGGAGGAAGCCGACTGCTGTTCTCCCTCCTACTAAGACTGTGACCCCATGTGGGATCTGAATCTTGTTGTGGGCAGTTAATATGTCCCTACTGATATATTGTACTCTCCCAAGCGAATAGTACAGTGCTCTGTGCACAGTAAGCGCTTGATAAATACAATTGAATTAATGAATCTTTTATCTACCCCGGCACTTAATACAGTGCTTGGAACATAGTGCCTAAAACATACTATTATTAATATTATCAGAACTTTCATTATCATTATTGTCGTTGTTATTATGATAGCCTGGTGGGGGATGAAGTCTTCGTTCTGAGGAGACAAAAGATTGGTCTCCTGGAGCCTGGATCAGCTGGAGAAACGTGATAGGGAGGAGCAAACTGTGGCTCCTTGTCCCCAGGGTGTGTCAAGCAATCAATCACATTTATTGAGCACCTACTGTGTGCAGAGCTCTGTACTAAGCACTTGGGCGAGTACAATATAATAGACCTGCAGACACCTTCTCTGCCCACAAGGAGCTGGCAGTCTAGACGGGGAGACCGACATTAATGAAAATGAATAAATTACAGATATGGACGTAAGGGCTGTGAGGCTGAGGGAGGAATGGACCAAATTAGGGTGATGCAGAGGGGAGTGGGGAAAGAGGAAATGAGGGCTTAGTTGGGGAAGGCCTCTTGGAGAAGATTTACCTTCAATAAGGCCGTGAACGTGGGGAGAGTCATCGTCTGCCGGCTATGAAGAGGGAGGGCATTCCGGGCCAGAGGCAGGACGTGGGTGAGAGGTCGACGGCAAGATAGATGAGATCATGGTGTAGTGAGAAGGTTGGCATTACAGGAGCGAAGTGTGTTGGCTGGGTTGTAATAGGAGAGCAGTGAGGTGAGGTAGGAGAGGCCACGTTGTCAGAGGGTCAGATGATGTGGGTTTAGGGGAACACACTTTCGGTGACTGTTTGAGCCCCACGAGTTTGAGGCTGACGCGGAACATTTCTGAAGTGGCCAGTGACACCAGGATGTCAACCAGACAGGTCAGTGGTCACCAGCCCAGTCCCGGGAAGAACTATTCCCAACCCATCCCATCACCTCCTGTATCATCAACATCAGTGGGCTTTATTCAGCACTTACTGTGTGCAGGGCACTGTTCTAAGGGCTCGGGAAGAGTATAGTATAACAGAGTAAGCAGCGTGACCTAGTGAGTAGATTCTGGGCCTGGGAGACAGGAGGACCTGGGTTCTATCCCCGGCTCCGTTACTTGTCTGCTATGTGACCATGGGCAAGTCACTTCACTTCTCTGTGCCTCAGTCCCCTCATCTGTAAAACAGGATTAAGACTGTGAACCCTATATGGGGCAGGGACTGTGTCCGACCTGATTAACTTGTATCTACCCCAGTGCTTGGAACAGTGCCTGGCACATAGTAAGAGCTTAACGAAACCACGATTATTATTATCATTATAGTTGGTAGGCATGTTCCCTGCTTACAGTTTAGAGGGTACCAGCTTCTTGCAGTTGCCTATGTGGATCTTAGGCAGGGAATATTTCTGGTAATTCCATTGTAATGTACTCTTCCAAGCACTTAGTACAGTATGCATAGTAAGTGCACAATAAGTACCACTGACTGATTGATTCAGGATTCTCGTTGAACACTGGGTTTGGTGGTAGTGGGGTGGGAGAAATTGGTAGCGCTTTTGTTTTCTTGTTATATTTATTAAGCGCTTACTACATGCCTAGTAAGCGCTTACTACGTGCCAGGCGCTGGGATTGATATGAGATATTCCGGTCGGACCCAGTCCCTGTCACACAAGGGGTTCACACTGAATCACCGTTTTCCCAAAGAGGAAAGTGAGGCCCAGAGAAGTGAGGTGACTTACCCAAGGTCACACAGCAGACAGGTAGCGGAGCCGGGATTGGAACTCCAGGTCCTCGGACTCCCAGGCCCCCGCTCTGCCCACTAGGCCGCACTGCCTCTCCTTCATGTGAGCTGTGGAAGACGGAGAAGCAGCGTGGCTCAGTGGAAAGAGCCCGGGCTTTGGAGTCAGAGGTCATGGGTTCTAATCCCGGCTCCGCCGCTTGTCAGCTGTGTGACTTTGGGAGAGTCACTTCACTTCTCTGGGCCTCAGTTACCTCATCTGTAAAATGGGGGTGAAGACTGTGAGCCCCCCCGTGGGACAACCTGATCTCCTTGTAACCTCCCCAGCGCTTGGAACAGTGCTTTGCATGTAGTAAGTGCTTAATAAATGCCATCATTATTATCATTATTATTACGGGAGCTGAGCCGTGGGGAGGCAGCTAGCCAGCTGTCCAAGAAAGGCCAGTACGAGAGATGTCCGCTGCAGGGAACCCAGATCTCCTGGCTTCTCCCTGCCTCTCTAGATTGGGTCTCTTGCTGATCATCCTACTTGAGACTTCCCATTCCTCCCTGCATCCTCCCTGTCTGCTTTCCCTCCTCCTCCCTCCCCTCCTCAGGGGATTTTAGTCCTCCAAAAAGAACCCCCCAACACACACACAAAAAAAACCCTGACATCCTTGCAGGGGGTCACCGACAGCCTTACCGCCCACTTCCATCAAGGCGACAGAAGCCAGTGATTCACCAGAAACACAAGTCCATTTTCTTATTTTGTGTCGGAAAGGCAGATGACACCGTGATAAAGACTCCAGACTCCAAATCTGGCAGGCCCCACGGACCCAAGGTGTGATAAATCTTTCTTTCAGCCTTTAAATACTGGCTTGTGTCCTTGTTGCTCTGTATTCGGTCAACAAACAGGACCATAAATTATGCCACGGTGGATTTATGACCCCTGCCTTTTCTCCTGAAGGTCTGTCTTCCTATTAAGGGTTTTAATTAATTTTGAGAATGGCAGGACCTACAGTTTTAAAGACATCAAGAGCACACAAACATGGAGTTAATTCCGGATCCGGACATCCACTAGCTGCTTGGCTTCTCAGAACAAGGCAGGATTTAAGAGGTGGTGAGATCCACCAACTTGCTTGTTTTCCCTGTGGAATTTGGTTTGTTTTTAAAACCAGGGAGAGTCCCGAGATTTGTGGCAGATTGGATGGTGGTTTGTGGGGGAGTGTTTTTCAGGGAACACCTCTCTCTCTCTCTCTCTCTTGTTGACAGCCTCACCCAAATCCCCCGATTCTTCAATTCACTCCAGTCATTCCGTGACGGGACACAGTGTTCTCTGCTGGGCCTGCCTGATCACTGGCCTGAGAGGAGGAGAGAATTGAAATTCTGGAATTAGACCCCAGCCGGTCCGTGTCAGCCCACAGTCAAATGCCAGACCCCTCTGGGGGCTTGAACTGCACTTGACGCCAAACCGATTTAAATAATGATGACAATAATCAAAATAATGTGGCTTTTATTGAGCACTCACTATGTGCGCTAGGGTTAATAAAAGATCATCAGGTCCCACATGGGACTCGTGGTCCAAGAAAGAGGGAGAATGGGGATTGAATCTTCAGTTTGCACATGAGGACTGGGGTTCAGAGAAGTGAGTTGACACACCCAAGGTCACACAGCAGGCAAGGGAAGACCAGGGAAAGACCAGCCCCTTGCTGGCTGTTGGAGGTTCTGGCCCTGGGTTGGTTGAGTGCCAGATTGGATGCTACGGAGGCAGGGAACACTTCCTTCTTTCCCCATTTCCTGGCTCCTTCTCCCTGCAGCCTGGCTCTGGGGCCGGGGAGAGCCCCCTGACCCTATCTTCACCCCCGCAGAGGGCTGCTTCTCTAAAAAAGCTGTATGGATCAAAGCTGAGGTGATGTATAGGTGCTGAGGTAATAGTTGGGAGGTTGTCACCTGGAGACAAGAAAAATTAATCAGGGAAAGCCTCCGGAAGGCGGAGGAGGAAAATCAGAGGTAGGGAAAACTGAGTTCTGGTGGATGTGAATGAAAAGGGAGCTATTTTCATTCATTCAATCGTATTTATTGAGCGCTTAATGTGTGCAGAGCACTGTACTAAGCTATTTTGATCATATTATGTCTACTCAAACGCTTAGCACAGTGCTTGGCACCTAGTAAATGCTTAACAAATGTCCCAATTGTCATTATTATCATCATCCCCCTCTAGGAGCCATTTTAGTAAAGTGGGATGATGGTAAACTGCTTCCGGCCGATGACCGTCTTCTAGGCTGTAAGCTCTTTGTGAGCAGGGAGTGTGTCTGTTATAATGTTCTATTGGACTCGCCCGAGCGCTTAGTCCAGTGCTCTGCACATAGCAAGCACTCGATAAATACGATGGTCTGACTTTTAATTCTGTTAGAAGTGTGTTGATGTGAAAGTGTGCTGTGTCTTTAAAAGTTGTGTTTCACTTGTCCATTTTGCCTACTATTCACTCAATTCATGCATTCGTATTTATTGAATGTTTACTGTGTGCAGGCCACTGTACTAAGCGCTAGGAAGAGTACAGTCTAACAAGAAACAGGCACATTCCCTGCCCACAATGAGCTTCTAGACTGTGAGCCCACTGTTGGGTAGGGACCGTCTCTATATGTTGCCAACTTGTACTTCCCAAGCGCTTAATACAGTGCTCTGCACACAGTAAGCACTCAATAAATATGATTGAATGAATGGAGGGGAAAATGCCCCTTTTCCATCACCTCGGTCCTTCAGGGAGAAGCAACGTTGCCTAATGGATAAAGCCTGAGCCTGGGAGTCAGAAGGACCTGGGTTCTAATTTCGGCTCCACCACTTGTCCACTGCGTGACCTTGGGCAAGTCACTTTACTTCTCTGGGCCTCAGTTCCCTCATCTAGAAAATTGGGATTAAGACTGTGAACCCCATGAGCTTCTAGATCGTGAGCTCGTTTTGGCTGGAAATGTGTCTATTTACTGTTATATTGTATTCTCCCAAGTGCTAAGTCCAGTGCTTTGTGCACAGTAAGCACTTTATAAATATGGTTGAATGAATGGATGAATGAATGAACATGGGCTGTGTCCAACCTGATTATATTGTATCTACCCCAGCGCTTAGTTCGGTGCCCGGCACAAAGTAAGCGCTTAACAAATACCGTGGAGAAGAAGAATTAGAAAATAGGGAGGGAGGAGGAGTTTAGTGAGTTTCACCCGGAGCTGAACAGGTCCTGCTTTGCATCTGTTCTTAAGTATCTACATCCTCATTCGTCTTGGCCCTGGAGTTTTACAAGCAAGAGAAACCTGGTTCTCGGGAAATCCCTGTGAGGCTGAAACACTGTTTTTATGCCTGTTGGAAATGACAGAGAGAAGTTCCAGCCGCGTGCTTTTCATGTGGTTTTTTTTTTTTCTGAGACTTCTTCTATTTGCCACAGCGAGGTGGTCGGGCAGGTTTCCTCCAGTTTTCTCACCCGGCGCTGACAATCTCGGCTAGCCTCTCCTCTTCCCCACCAGGCCTAAGGGCTCCAAGATTAACTGCTGTCCCTCCTTCCTGTTTCCATGAGGCCTTGTCAATGCCGGATGGCTACTCCAGCTTGAATCTCATTGGAATCCTCTTCTAGTCCCAGCTCCACCTCTTGTCTTCCCGGTAGCCTTGAGCAAGTCACTTCACTTCTCTATTTCATCTGAAAAATGGGGATTAAGACAGGGAGCTTCATAGATGGATTGTGTCCAACCTGAGTAGCTTCTCTCTACCCCAGTGCTTAGGAGAGTGCCTGGAATATAGTAAATGCTTAATAAATACCATAAGAAAGTATTTTAGGGGCCCAGGGGCTCTACTGCCCACTTCCAACTTGGTTGGGAAAATACCCTCCTGGAAGGTAGCATTTTCTGACCGTGGGCTATGAAACCTCCAGACCCAGCGGCTCCTTCGTTATTTTTTAAACTGGTATTTGTTGAACACTTACTACGTGCCAGGCACTGAACTAAGCACTGGGGTATGTACAAGCTAATCAGGTTGGACAGAGCCCCTGTCCCACGTGAGGCTCACAGTCTTCGTCCCCCTTTTGCAGAAGAGGTAACTGAGGCCCAGAGAAGAGAAGCAACTTGCCCAGAGTCACACAGCAGGAGTGGAAAGCAGCTTGCCTTTTTAAAAATGGTATTAGTTAAGCATTTATACTACGTGCCAAGTGCTGTTCTAAGCACTGAGGTAGATACAAGCTAGTCAGTTTGGATACAGTCCCAGTCCCACCTAGGGCTCACAATCTAAGTCGGAGGGAGGAGGATTTAATCCCCGTTTTACAGATGAGAAAACTGAGTCCCAGAGAAGTGAAGCGACAAGGTCAGGCAACAAACACGTGGCAGAGCCGACATTAGAACCCAGATCCTTTGGCTCCCAGACCCGATTTCTTTCCACCAGTCCAAACGGCTTTTCTGTTGAACTTTCCCAAGCACTTAGTGCAGTGCTCTGCACACAGTAAGCTCTTAATAAGTATGGCTGTTTCTGTTCCAAGGGCAACACCCATTACAGTGTCCGGCCCCACTGTCCTCACCATCTTCTTCCTTCTGATTTCCAGGATGATTCAGGGCAGAGAAGAAATTTGTTCCTCAAAGAACTTTTCCTTACTGGGAATGACTGAAATTCCCTCCCATGAAAGAAGGGGGTGAAATGCAGCGGCATGACAGTGATCCCCATGTGGGACAGGGACTGTGTCCAACCTAATTAACTTGTATCTACTCTAGTGCTTAGAACAGGGTTTAACACATTATGAGTGCTTGACAGATACCATAAAAAAAGAGTCGGTAGATATGTTCCCTGCCCACAGTGAACTTACAGTCTAGAGGAGTTTAGAGTCCAGAGGGAGAGTCTTACGATAGGCAGCTACCTTGCAGTTAGCTAGGTGTGATATTTATTCCATATATTCTGTGTGCTGACCATCCCTAAGCGCTAGGGAATACAAAATAAGCAATTCAGGCCATGTTTGTCCCACAAATAATACCAATTTTGGTATTAAGCAACTACTCTGTTGGAAAGCCCTGGGGTAAATTCACTATGATCAGAAACAGAGATGAGAAGCAGCACATTTAGAGCCTGGGCCTCGGAGTCAGAAGGACCTGGGTTCTAATCCCGGCTCCGCCGCTTGTCTGCTGCGTGACTTTGGCCAAGTCACTTCACTCCTCTGGGCCTCCATTGCCTCATCTATAAAATGGGGATGAAGATGGTGAACCCCATGTGGGACAGGGACTGTGTCCAACCTGATTAGCTTGTGTCTACCCCGGCACTTAGAACGGTGCCTGGCACATAGTAAGCTCTTAACGAATGCGATTAAAAAACAAACAATACATAAAAGGGTCAGACAGAGTCCCGACCCAACTTGGGGCTCACAGTGTAAGGGGAAGAGAGAAGAGATATTTAATCCCTAGTTTACAGTTTAGGAAACGGAGGCTCAGAGGAGTTAAGAGGCCTTGCTACGGGCAGGGAACGTGACTACCAACTCTATTATATTGTACTCTCTCAAGTGTCTAGTACAGTGCTCTTCACGCAGTGTTCTGCATTCAGTAAGCATTCAATAAATGCAATAGATGGATTGTTTTGTCACAGGAATCCTGCCTACTTTCTCTATTTTTCTTACCGTAGGCAGACAATCATATTTAATGAAACTTACCGTGTGCAAAGCACTGTAGTAAGTGCGTGGGACCGTATAATAGAACAATATAACAGATACGTTCCCTGCCCACAGCAAGTTTACAGTCTAGAGGGGGAGACAGACAGTAATTGAAATAACTAAAATGACAGATATGGGTATAAGTGCTGTGGGGCTTACTCGAGTCTAAAGATGGGGTGGTTTAGAGGGTTTGGGTCCGGGAGTTTTCAGGGCAACAGTTGAGTCAGTTCTCCGCTCCCTCTCCCTTCTGTCGATCTCAGGGCATCAGGTGGGTTTTGACGTCAGGAAGGAGCACTCCAGAGCCAAAGGAGATGAGAGTCGCTTTAAGGAATAGCTGAGAGGGTCTATTTGAAGGTTAGGAGGCTTGGGAGCCATGCTGAGGTTGCTTCTGATGATCTCCGTAATGGTCTCCTGGGGTGATTTTAGCAATGACTGAAGTAAGTTCCTAAGTATGTGGGCCATAATTGGTCTAGAAATGCAAAAGTCTTACTGAGGCTACTTCAGAGAGAATCAGAGAGAAGAAAAGAATCTGGTGGACATTTGCTGCAGTTTAGACAATGTCCTGAGTACATCTTCATTTTCCTCCACCTTAACTTGGATTTTTAAAAATCATTCCATTGATTTACTGAATGCTTACTGTGTGCAGAGCACTGTACTAAGCGCTTGGGAGAGTACAATACAATAATAAATAGACACATTCCCTGCCCAGAACAAGCTTACAGTCTCGAGGGACTTAACCGTGTAGTTTAACCGTCCACTCATCATCATCATCAATCGTATTTATTGAGCGCTTACTATGTGCAGAGCACTGTACTAAGCGCTTGGGAAGTACAAATTGGCTACATATAGAGACAGTCCCTACCCAACAGTGGGCTCACAGTCTAAAAGGGGGAGACAGAGAACAAAACCAAACATACTAACAAAATAAAATAAATAGAATAGATATGTACAAGTAAAATAAATAAATAGAGTAATAAATATGTACAAACATATATACATATATACAGGTGCTGTGGGGAAGGGAAGGAGGTAAGATGGGGGGGATAGTACAAAATAGTATCATTGCAATGATAACTGTGGTATTTTTTAAGCGCTTACCATGTGCCGGGTACTGTTCTAAGAGCTGGGGTCGATAACAAGCAAATCGGGTTGTACGCAGTCCCTGTCCTATGTGGGGCTCACAGTCTCATCCCCATTTTACAGAGAGGGAACTGAGGCACAGAGAAGTGAAACAACCTGCCCAAGGTCACACAGCAGACATGTGGAGCTGGGATTAGAACTTGTGACCTTCTGATTCCTAGGCCTGAGCTCTATCCACCATGCCATACTGCTTAGTTCAGTGCTCTGAACATAGGAAGCGCTCAATAAATATAGTGATTGATTTAGTTGTGTTTTATTCCATAAAAGAGAAATTCTAATTAAAATGTGAACTTGTGGCTGTAAATTCTCCGTACCGGCTCCACTATGTAGAGCAGATTTCCCAATGTTATAATTCTGTCAGGCAATGATTACAGTGGTATCTATTAAGCATTTACTATATGCCAAGCACTGTACTAAGCACTCAGATGCCATATAATCTGTATATATGTATATATGTTTGTACATATTTATTACTCTATTTATTTATTTATTTATTTTACTTGTACATATCTATTCTATTTATTTTATTTTGTTAGTATGTTTGGTTTTGTCTCCCCCTTTTAGACTGTGAGCCCACTGTTGGGTAGGGACTGTCTCTATATGTTGCCAATTTGTACTTCCCAAGCGCTTAGTACAGTGCTCTGCACACAGTAAGCGCTCAATAAATACGATTGATTGATTGATATAATCCGTTGAAATAAGCCCCTCTAACTCATGAGGTCACAGTCAAAAAGGGGAAGGGAGAACATGTATTTCATCCCCATCTTACAGGTGAGTAAACTGAGGCTCAGAGCAATGAAGTGACTTGCTCAAGGAGACACAGCAGACAGGTGATGGAGCTGGGATTAGAATCCAGACCCGTGCTCTTTCCACTAAGCCACAGGGTTTCTTAATTGACCTCTTCAGCCCCAAGGTGACCTTTACAGCCAATGATGTCTTCTTTAATTATGGAGGACAGCCTTACATGTGATTTTGTTTTTATAATATATGATATATCTTGATCTTCACCCAGCCCTTGTCTCGTTGACCTTTATGTCTCATCACTTGAATCTTGTGGAGAACTGACATTTTATCCTCCCTTTGCAGCTAAAAGCCTTTTGGGTTTTTTCGGTTTTGTTTTTTTATGCGGTATTTGTTAAGCACTTAGTGTCAAGCACTGGGGTCGACACAAGTTAATTAGGTTGGGCACAGTGCATGTCCCACATGGGACAGAGCCGCGATTAGGGAAGGTTCTGTTATAGCTGACTCTCCCAAGCGTTCGGTACAGTGCTTCGGGCACAGTAAGCGCTCAATAAATATGATTTTTGTTTCCCAGATCCATGTGCTTGCCAACTTGTACTTCCCAAGCACTTAGTACAGTGCTCTGCACACAGTAAATGCTCAATAAATACGATTGATGATGATGATGATGTGCTTTCCATTAGACCACGCTGCTTCCCGAAAGAGAAGCTGCGTGGCCTAGTGACAAGAGCCCGGGCTTAGGAGTCAGAGGACGTGAGTTCTAAACCCGGCTCCGCCTCTTGTCTGCTGTGTGACCTTGGGCAAGTCACTTAACTTCTCCGGGCCTCAGTTCCCTCATCTGTAAAATGGGGATTAAGACTGTGAGCCCCAGGTGGGACAATCTGCTCACCTTGCATCTACCCCAGCGCTTAGAACGGTGCTAGGCGTGTAGTAAGCGCTTAACAAATACCATAATAATAATAAAGAGGCAGTTGGGTGGATAAAGGTGGGGGAAATAAGAGGTTTGTTTGGGCCTCTTGGTGGGGATGTGACTTCAGAAGGCCTTTGAAGATGGGGAGAGCTGTGGCCTGCTAAATATGATGGTGGGGAACCAGGGGGTGGAGGCGGTGAACAAGAGGCCGGTGATGGTAGGGATGAAAGTGAGGTACAGTGAGTAGATTGGCTTGAGAGGAGTGTGAAGGGGGGTGTTGGGAGAGGAGAGAGAAGAGGGAAGGAGAGAAAGCCGATTGAGTGTCCTAAAGCTAATGATCAGGAGTTAGTGTGTGTGAGGCAGAGAGGAAGGGATAATCATTGGAGGATTCTGAAGCGTGGGCAGATATAATAATGATGGTATTTGTTAAGTGCTTACTATGTGCAAAGCACTGTTCTCTGAGGTCTGGGCAGATATAATAATGATGGTATTTGTTAAGCGCTTACTATGTGCATAGCACTGTTCTAAGCGCCGGGGAGGTTACAAGGTGATCAGGTGGTCCTACAGAGGGCTCACAGTTTTAATCCCTGTTTAAAAGATGAGGTAACTGAGGCACAGAGAAGTGAAGTGACTTGCCCTAAGCCACCCAGCTGACAGGAGGAGAAGCCGGGATTTGAACCCATGACCTCTGACTCCAAAGCCCGTGCTCTTTCCACTGAGCCCCGCTGCATATGTGAACAACCCGTCAGCTGTGTGACCTTGAGCAAGGCACTTCACTTCTCTGTGCCTCAGTGCCCTCAACTGTAAAATGAGGATTAAGACTGTGTGGGATTGGGACTGTGACCAACCTGATTATCTCGAATCTCCCCCAGCGCTTAGTACAGTGCCTGACACATAGGCAGTCCTTAACAAATACCATAATGAACAATGAAGACGAAAAAAAAAGAACAAGGTTTCAGAAAAACGATCGGAGGAACAGAGCAAAGTATGGAGTGGAAAGGGGAGAGATTGGAGGCAGGGAGATCAGGGTGGAGGCTGACGCAGTGTGTGGAACATGATAGATGCTGGAATCATTTGGATGGCGAGGAAGGAGTAGAGTCTGGAAGTTTTGTAGAGGAAAAACCAGAGGAATGTGACCGAAAAACTGAATCCAAGAATTGAAAGAGAGGGGAGCCAAGGATAATGTCAAAGCTTGGGGGTTTCAGAGTTGGTGAAGATGGTGGTGTGGTCCACTGCGATGGGAGAGTGAGGTGGGGGAAAGTATTTGGGCCAGAAAATGAGGAGTTCAGTTTTGGACATACTGAGTTTGAGGTGCTGCAGGACATCTAATTAGAGAAGTTCTGGAGGTGGGAAGAAAAGTGAAATGGGGCCTTTTCTTGCATTGCCATTTTTGGTATTTGAAGTAATTGTTCCACATATCTTGAGATGAACTGGTATCCGATGATAAGCTTGTTGTAAAAACCGTCTAATAATGATAATAATAATAATGAGGATGGCATTTGTTAAGCGCTTACTAAAATAAAAATAAATGATGGTATTTAAGTGCTCACTATGTGCAAAGCACTGTTCTAAGCGCTGGGGGAAATACAAGGTGATCACATTGTCCCACGTGGGGCTCACAGTCTTAATCCCCATTTTACAGACGAGGTAACTGAGGCTCAGAGAAGTTAAGTGACTTGCCCAAGGTCACGCAGCAGACATGTGGGGGAGCCAGGATTAGAATCCATGACCTCTGACTCCCAATCCCGTGCTCTTTCCACTGAGCCACGCTACTTCTGTAGCTAATACAGCTAATCTGTAGCTATTGCTGCCTCAGCAGCAGTCCTTTGAGCCCCCTAAGGGCCAGACACTTCGCTTCTCTGGCCTCAGTTTTCTCCTCTGTAAAATGGGGATTAAGACTGTGAACTCCACATGGGACCGGGACCATGTCCAACCTGATTATCTTGCATATAGAAGCAGCATGGCCTAGTGGATGGAGCACGGGCCTGGGTATCAAAAGGTGATGGGCGGTTCTGTCACGTGTCTGCTGTGTGACCTTGGGCAAGTCACTTCACTTCTCTGGGCCTCAGTGACCTCATCTGTAAAATGGGGATTGAGGCTGTGAGCCCCACCTGGGACAGGGACTGTGTCCAACCTTATTAGCGGGTATCTACCCCAGCGCTTAGTGCGGTGCCTGGCACATAGTAAGCGCTTAGCAAATACCATTGCTGTTATTGTTGTTATACCCCAGTGCTTAGTACAGTGCCTCTACTTAATAAGTGCTTAACAAATGCCATAGAAAAGAAAGTTTGGGGTTGGCGAGCCCCACTCCACTCTCTCCACAGTCCTGGGAATGGCAAGTCTTCGGATGACCTCTCGTGGCTTGGTAGGGAAAACCGACCCTGAGGACTTGGCATGTTCAATTTTGCTGTGTGTCCACCGTTCATTCAGTCAATCATATTTGTTGAGTACTTACTGTGTTTAGAGCACTGTACTAAGCGCTTGGGAAGTACAAGTCGGCAACATATAAAGATGGTACCTACCCAACAACGGGCTCACAGTCTAGAATTACCTTTGTGCAGAAACGCTCTGGGCAAGTTACTCCCCTCCTCAAAAGTCTCCAGTGGCTGCCTGTCAACCTGCACATCAAGCAAAAACTCCTTGCTCTCGGCTTCAAGGCTGTCCATCCCCTGGCCCCCTCCTACCTCACCTCCCTTCTGTCCTTCTCCAGCCCAGCCCGCACCCTCCGCTCCTCTGCTGCCAGCCTCCTCACTGGGCCTCGTTCTCGCCCGTCCCACTGCCGACCCCCAGCCCACATCCTTCCCCTGGCCTGGAATGCCCTCCCTCCACACATCCACCAAACTAGCCCTCTTCCTCCCTTCAAAGCCCTACTGACAGCTCACCTCCTCCAGGAGGCCTTCCCAGACTGAGCCCCCCTTTTCCTCTCCTCCCCCCATCCCCCCGCCCTACCTCCTTCCCCTCCCCACAGCACCTGTATATATGTTTGTACAGATTTATTACTCTATTTATTTTACTTGTACATATTTGCTATTCTATTTATTTTGTTAATGATGTGCATCTAGCTTTAATTCTATCTGTTCTGACGATTTTGTCACCTGTCCACATGTTTTGTTCTGTTGTCCGTCTCCCCCTTCTAGACTGTGAGCCCGCTGTTGGGTAGGGACCGTCTCTATATGTCGCCGACTTGGACTTCCCAAGTGCTCTGCACACAGTAAGCGCTCAATAAATACGACTGAATGAATGAATAGAAGGGGGAGACCATGAGGCCTGGAGGGACATCTGCCCCATTTGGCGAGCGTCCTTTCCTGGTCTGGAGGGGAGAACTGGCCCGGAGCACGCGGTATGCTCCATTTTGCTATGTGTCCATCGATGTCCACTTGTCTGGACGAGAAAATCGATCCAGAGAACTAGTTTTGCTCCATTTTACTCGGTAGACACCGGTGCCCTCTTGTGTTCTGGAGAGGAGGACCGACTCAGAGGACTTAATAGTAATGATGGTATTTGTTAAGCGCTTACTATGCGGCAAGCACTGTTCTAAACGCTGGGGTAGACACAACGCAATCAGGTTGGACGCCGTCCCCGTCCCACGTGAGGCTCACACTCTTCATCCCCGTATTACAGATGAGGTAAACTGAAGCACAGAGCAGTGACGGGACTTGCCCAAGTTCACCCAGCAGACAAGAGGCGGAGCCGGGATTAGAACCCAGGCCCTTCTTACCTCCAGGCCTGTGCTCTATCCACTAGGCCATGCTGGTCCAATTTTCAACTGTCTATTTCTTTTTTTTTTCAGTACCTAGTCTAGTTCCACACTACGTATGTATAAATGCTACTAGTACTTCTGCTCTCCTCCTCCTGTTTCTAGAAAGAACCGACAATGCAGAAAATGTGACTCAGTGAGGCCAGGGGGTTCAGGTGGCATTTTGATTCTTCAAAATGTTTGCCGGGGGGGAGCCTGATTTTGGCCCATTGTGTTCAGAGCTGGTACATGGAGGTAGAGGGGACAACTAACAGTTGTTATTATGCCTGGGATGTGAACTTCGGGGTCTCTTAAGAGATCCCGGCTCCGCCAGTTGTCAGCTGTGTGACTTTGGGCAAGTCACTTCACTTCTCTGTGCCTCAGTTCCCTCATCTGTAAAATGGGGATTAAGACTGTGAGCCCCACGTGGGACAACCTGATCACCTTGCATCCTCCCCAGCGCTTAGAACAGTGCTTTGCACGTAGTAAGCGCTTAGCAAATGCCGTTATTATTATTATTATTATATTATTATCTTGAAATAGGCTCCTTCCGACTGCTAACCCCTACAGACACACACGCCCATACATGCGTGCAAGAGTGCCTCGATTTGCTTGCATGTCTGTGTGTGTATGTCTGTGTTTTCTTTTTTTTTTATGGTATTTATTAAGCGCTTACTATGTGCCGGGCATTAAGCGCTCGGTGGAAACAATCAAATCACAGTCTGTGAGGCTCACAGTCTTTGTCCCCTTTAACAGATGATGGAACTGAGGCTCAGAGAAGTGAAGTGATTTGCCCAAGGTCACACACAGCAGGTAAGGGGAGGAGCCGGGATTAGAACCCAGGACCTTCGGTCTCCCAGGCCCGGGCTCTATCCGCTAGGCCTTGCTCCTCTCCTGGCCCTCACTGCTTTTCCAGCAGGACTCCGTGGAATCCTGAACTCATCAGCCATTGTTTACAGTGGAACGCCTCGCTTGAATCGCTGGTGTCTAAAACCTGGAACTATGCAGCTCGTGTAAACCGACTGGACTGCCCAGCTACGTATTTAATGATTGCCTAAAAATAGCGTAAACGAAGGAGCCCGAGACCCAAACGATCAGGGCAGAGTCTTGCCGGAACCAGGAGCGTTCCTGTGAGGTGGCTGGCTAAAGGGACGGTATTCACGCCTCCGCTGGAACTCTGCAGAGATTAATGACATTGCAAGGAAATATGGGATGGAGTTCCTAAAAAAGACACCGATAA
The DNA here is from genome assembly GCF_015852505.1 of Tachyglossus aculeatus. NCBI lineage: Eukaryota > Metazoa > Chordata > Mammalia > Monotremata > Tachyglossidae > Tachyglossus > Tachyglossus aculeatus. The sequence goes on along the minus strand of NC_052078.1, from coordinate 22,959,550 downwards.
TTCTCCCTTGTCCTTTGGTCCACGATGCGGAAGCAGAATCCAAATGGACAGGCCCCCATTTGAGACTGTAAGCGGTTGTCGGCAGGGAGTGCCCTTGCTATTTGCTAAGCACCGGAGTAGGTAATAATAGTAATTATGGTATTTATTAAGCACTAACTATGTGCCAAGCACTGTGCGTAGAGCCGGGGTAGATAGATACAAGAGCATCAGGTCCGACATGGGGCTCATCTAAGGGGGAGGGAGAACCGGGATTGAATTCCCCCTCTACTGGATCTTGGGTGTGGAAAAAGTAGCAGTGACTATGGTCAACTGTTTATTCTATTTATTTTATTTCGTTAATATGTTCTGTTTTGTTCTCTGTCTCCCCCTTCTAGGCTGTGAGCCCACTGTTGGGTAGGGGCCGTCTCTATATGTTGCCAACTTGTACTTCCCAAGCGCTTAGTACAGTGCTCTGCACACAGTAAGCGCTCAATAAATACGATTGAATGAATGAGTGTGTTGTGTTGTAATATTAATGATAATTGAGGCATTTTCTAAGTGCTTACTACGTGCCAGCCACTGTACTAAGCGCTGGGGTGGAGACAAGCAAATTCATTCAATTGCATTTATTGAGCGCTTAATAATAATAATAATAATGATGGCATTTATTAAGCGCCTACTATGTGCAGAGCACTGTTCTAAGCGCTGGGGGGATACAAGGTGATCAAGTTGTCCCACATGGGGCTCACAGTCTTAATCCCCATTTTACAGATGAGGTAACTGAGGCGCAGAGAAGTTAAGTGACTTGCCCAAGGTCACACAGCAGACATGTGGTGGAGTCGGGATTCGAACCCATGACCTCTGACTCCAAAGCCCGGGCTCTTTCCACTGAGCCACGCTGCTTCTCTACTGTGTGCAGGGCGCTGTACACAGTACAGTGTACATAGTACAGTACAGTTGGGTCGAACACAGCCCCTGTCCCCCATCGGGCTCACAGCCTCAATCCCCATTTTACGGATGAGGTAACTGAGGCCCAGAGAAATGAAGTGACTTGCCCAAGGTCACCCAGGAGAGTGGTAGAGCTGGGATTAGAACATACAACCGACTCCCAGGGCAATGCTCTATCCACTAGGCCATGCTGCTAATAACTGGTATTTGTTAGGCGCTTACTATGTGCCAGGCATCTTACTAGATGCTGGGATAGTTTGGGTACACCCCTGTCCCACATGGGGCTCACTGTCTTAATCCCCATTTTACAGATGAGGGAACTGAGGTACCAGGAAGTGAAGAGACCCACAGCAGACAAGTAGCAGAGCCGGGATTAGAACCCAGGTCCTCCTGATTCTCAGGCCCATGCTCTGCCCGCTAGACCATCGTACAGTGCTCTGCACACAGTCAGCGCTCAATAAATAAGATTGACTGATCGACTAAGTCCTCTCCGGCTATTTTGTAGCTTTTACGCACTCTTCTCAGATGTCAAAATCCTGATTTTCCCCCAGTGGGACATCGCTTACCGGACAGACCCGGAATTGTAACTTCCTCCGTCGGCGACCAGGTGCTAAAAGCGCTACGGTAGTTCTGGTCATTTCTTAAAAGCCAAATCTTCTAGGCCAGAGATAGTTGATTGCTTTAATGATACTCTCCTTCCTACTTAAAACCTCGGGTTCCTATAGCTCATGTCCTCTTATTAATCCTTTTTAAACAACTTTCCCAAGGTCACCCAGCAGGAAAGCGGTGGAGCTGGGATTAAAATTTATGTCCCTGACTCTCGGGCCTGTGTCCCTTCCTCTTTATCACTGCTACTTCACCCCAGTTCCTCTCCCGAAACAGGAGAAAGCTCCAGGACCTTGGATTTTCACTTGGGGAATCACCCCCGTTTTCATCTGAGGAATTGCCACCTTTGCAGGAGGTTTCTGGGAATTCCACTGCAGGGGGAAAAATCCCCAAATCACCCCACACATTGGCCAATTTCTTTCCCGTTCTCCCCAGCACCAGGATTAGGGGTCAGATTCTGTGGGGAAAATTGTCCCAAAACACCAGGACCCAAAACCTGGCTGTTCTTGAATACAGGACCCAAGGGATGAATGACATATTCTTTGCAGTTTAATTCAAAAGACGGAAGGCTTTATGGTTGGCATCCCGAGGCACTGCAGTTTGGAACTTGGTTTATTTTCCATCACTGAATCAAGCCTGCTCTCTATCTCGCTGGAAAGTTCATAAACCAAACATTATTTTAAGAGCCTAAGAGGCCCCCCCCCCCCGCCCTAAAACCCACACTCCAGCTGACAGCGTAAGGGCTTAAGTTCCCAAATTCTCTGTCAGCCCACATCTTGGCGTTCCTAAAAAGGCAGAAACATTTTACCAGCATAGATCTTGCATTCTGCATCCTAAGGGGCGGTAGCATTGTCTATTCTGTACAAAACCACTTGCTTCGAGTATGTCAAGGCTAAAACTTGACAATGACTCTCCCTCCCTTCCAAGTCCTATTGAAGGCCCCTCTCCTCCAAGAGGACGAAGTCCCTCCTTTCCTCGTCTCCCAATCCCTTCTGTGTCACCCTGATTTGCTCCCTTTATTCATCCCGTCTCCCAGCCCTACAGCACTTCTGTCCATATCTGTAATTTATTTATTGCTGATCATGTCTGGCTCCCACTCTATACTCTAAGCTCGTTATGGGCAGTGAATGTGTCTGCTTATTGTTGTACTGTACTCTCCCAAGCGCTTAGTATAGTGCCGTGCACACTGTGAATGCTCAATAAATGATTGAATGAACGAATCAAACACTCTTTAAGAGATGCTGTACATTTAAATAGTATTCATTCAATAAGCAGACACATTCCCTGCCTAGAACAAGCTTACAGTCTAGGGAATTGAAGTAACTGAAAAGATTAGGAACTAAATAAGACATGTCGGAGGGAAAGATTTAAATGAAGATAATTCTCTTGATTATCTTAATGAGACGGCGCTGAAGGGTTAAGCCGAAGAAGAGCGCTTTATACTGAAAGTGAATGTCTGCCTTGATGAAGCAGCGTGGCTCAGTGGAAAGAGCCCGGGCTTTGGAGTCAGAGGTCATGGGCTCGAATCCCGGCTCTGTCAACTGTCAGCTGTGTGACTTTGGGCAAGTCACTTAACTTCTCTGGGCCTCAGTTCCCTCATCTGTAAAATGGGGATTAAGACTGTGAGCCCCCTGTGGGACAACCTGATCACCTTGTAACCTCCCCAGTGCTTAGAACAGTGCTTTGCACATAGTAAGCGCTTAATAAAAATGCCATTATTATTATTGTCATTGATAAACCAGTCCGGGAAGCGAGGAAAAGCATGCATTTACTTTGGATTAAGAGGGCTTGGAGCTGTGACTAAGAACACATCCCTGTAGCGATCGATAGATCACTGGCATTGATTGAGCACTTACTTTGGTGGTACTTCATCATCAATCGTATTTATTGAGCGCTTACTGCATGCAGAGCACTGTACTAAGTGCTTGGGAAGTACAAATTGGCAACATATAGAGACAGTCCCTGTTGTACTTGTTAAGCGTTTACTATGTTCCAGGCACTGTTCTAAGCGCTGGGGTAGATACATGATAATCAGGTCAGACACGGTCCCTGTCCCATATGGGGCTCACAGTCTTAATCCCCATTGTCCAGGTAAAGGAACTGAGGCGCAGAGAAGGGAAGTGACTTACCTGAGGTCACACAGCGGGCAAGTGGTGGACTCAGGATTTGAACCCAGGTCCTTCTGACTCCTAGGCCCGGGCTCTATCCTCTCTGTGCCTCACTTACCTCATCTGTAAAATGGGGATTGGGACTGTGAGGCCCACGTGGGACAACCTGATCACCTTATATCCTCCCCAGCGCTTAGTACAGTGCTTTGCACATAGTAAGCGCTTAACAAATGCCATCATCATTATTATTATTAGGCCGCTTGTTAGCGCTTGGGAGAGGACAATATAACAGAATGGGTCATAGTCCCACAAAGAACTTCCAGTCTAGAAGGAAAAGGACAATATTTGCATGCATGCAGTGTGGGACGAATGGCGTGTCAATCGCGTGACATTCTCTCTGACCCCGCTTGCACCCGAGGATTGGATCATATTGTCATGGTCACCTCAAATAGTATTTATATTTATGTAAATATATCCATATTCAACCATATATACATGTAAAGGTAATGAGTGTGTGTATATTTTGATTGAGAACTAGATAGATCAAGCAATCCATAAGTGGTGTTTATTGAGTGCTTATTGTGTGTGGAGCAATGTATGGAGCACCTGGGAAAGTAACAATAATAATAATAATTATGGTATTTGTTAAGTGCTTACTAGGTGCCAGGCACTGTACAATAAAACAAATTCATTGTTGAATTGTACTTTCCAAGCCCTTAGTACAATGCTCTGCACACAGTAAGCACTCCATAAATACGATTGAAGAAATGAAGGAACAGAGTTGGTAGCGACATTCCCTGCCCACAACAAGCTTACAGTCTCCTGGAGATAGATATTTCCAGCCAGTTCCCTGGGAATGTACGGGGAAATGTCAAAGGAGAAATAAAAATAGTGGCAAGGTTTTCAGTTTGATCACGTGTAGCAGAGGCATGGAAAGGGGTTGCCTGCTTATTAAATTATGCTTCTAAAATATCATGCTTCGCCCTCACCGTTTGAACCTCTTCATTCCCGGGTTCAGATTCGCTAATTTAGTGCACATTGCAGACGTACTTGTTTTCTCCCCAATTTTGCCAGCAGCATAAGTAGTTTAATGATTTTTCCTTCTTCACTCCTGAACACTAAAAGGCTTCCAGGGCACTGCCTCAATGTAAATGTTTTGTTGGTGTCTAAGCACCATTAAAATAAACTTTCTAAGAAGGTCGGGGCGGGGAGAGCTGACGTCATCAAGATTTGTTGTGGCAACGGAAAGGTGGGATGTGAGGTGTGGCGGAGATGTAAGAAATGGTTCAAGTCTCCATCGGGCCATTCCAACCTTTGCGGGATTTAGCTTGGAGGAGCAGCGTGGCTTCGTGGCCAGACCTGGGTTCCAATCCCAACTCCGCCGCTTGTCTGCCGTGTGACCTCGGGCAAGTCACTTGACTTCCCTGGGCCTCAGCGACCTCCTCTGTGAAATGGAGATTAAGACTGTGGGCCGTGTCCACCCTGATTGGCTTGTATCTTAACCCAACGCTTAGTATGGTGCCTGGTATGTGCTTAGCAAATACCACAATTATTACTTATTATTATTATTATCTTGGGTGTTTTGGGGAGTTGGAAGCATTTTCCATATTGGCTCCTGCCCTTCTCCGGGCACGTGGAGGGAAAAGGCCCAAAATTCCCCTTGGACGCCCAACACCTACCTGCGGGCTGGGCTGAGGAATGGGGAAGCCTTGCTCTTTCACTCCTGGCTGGACATTATTCCCGATCTGTTTTCCTTGCTAGACTGGAATTTTCTTGAGGGCAGAGAATAGTGTCTTTCCATCTCTGTAGTCCTCTCCGAAATGCTTAGTACGGTTGGTGCTCAGTAAATGCAGGTGATGGACGGATCCTGTTTGCCCAGCTCGCCGTGGGCAGGGAATGTGCCTGTTTATTGTTGTATTGTACTCTCCCAAGTGCTTAGTACAGTGCTCTACACACAGTAAGCACTCAATAAATAAGACTGAGTGAACAAATGAATATGGGAAGTAGCGTGGCCCAGTGGAAAGAGCTCAGGCCTGGGAGTAAGGAAGACCTGGGGTTCTAATCGCACCTGTGCCACTCATTCATTCATTCAGTCGTTTTTATTGAGTGCTTACTGTGTGCAGAGCACTGTACTAGGCGCTTGAGAGAGTACGCTACAACAATTAACGGTCACACTCCCTGCCCGTAATGAGCTCACTCATCGGCTAGGTGACCTCTGGCAAGCCACTTCACGTCTCTGGACCTCAGGTCCATCACCTGAAAAATGGGGAGGGAGATTGTGAGCCTCATGTCGGACAGGGACTGAGTCTAACCTGATTAGCAGGTGTCTACCCCTGTGCTTAGTGCCTGCAGCATAGTAAGCGCTTAACAAATGCCTTAAAAAAATGGGGAGTGGGCTGGGTGGGGCTAAGGACCCCCATGCAGCAGCTCTGAACTACTGGCACGTCCAGGGGGGCAGGGAGCCCCCCTCCCTACTCCCTTTCCCATCTTCTGACAGGGGTGTCCTTTCTGCAGTAGCCTGGGTGGAAGGGGGAGACAGGCTAAGCAGCTGCTTCTCTTGTTCCTGCTCTACAAACCTTGCCTGGAAGGGGAAAGGATAGGACACCATGGGACCCCCAAATCAATTGATCAATCAATTGCTGGTATTTGCCCAGTGCTCACCATGTGCCGAGCTCTGTGCAAAGCGCTCGGGAGAATCCAATGCAACGGAGTGGGCAGGCGCATCCCCTGCCCAAAACGCACTTGCATCCTAGAGGGGGTGACGGACATTAATGTGAATAAATAATTGATAATATAGGCGTTAAAGATATGCGCAGGAGTACTGTGGGGCTGGGGGAGGGGTGACTGTCGACTATCCAAGGGTCACAGGTCCAAGTGCAAGATGACACAGAAAGGAGAGTGAGTCGGGGAAAAGAGGGCTTAACTGGGGAAGACTCCTTGGAGGAGATGTGACCTTAATGAAGCTTTGGAGGTAGAGGGAGTGGCAGTCTGGCATATATGGACAGGGAGGGATTCGCAGGCTAAGGGGAGGACGTGGGAAAGGGGTCGGCGGTGAGCTAGATTCATTCAATCATATTTATTGAGCACCTACTGTGTGTTCAGAGCACTGTACTAAGCGCTTGGAAAGTACAGTTCAGCAGTAACGAGAGACCATCCCTGCCCACACCGGGCTTACACCGGGGCATGGGGAGTAAACTGGCGGTAGAGGACAGGACTGTGCGGGCGGAACTCCTATAGGAGATGAGCGAGATGAAGGAGAAGGGGGCAAACTCACTGAGTGCTTTAAAGCCAGTGGGAAAGGAGTTTCTGTGTGATGCAGAGGTGGATGGGCAACCAATGGAGACTCTTGAAAAGTGGGGAGACATGGACTGAACGTTTTTTTCAATAAACGATCCGGGCAGCAGAGTGAAGTATGGACCGGAGTGGGGAGAGACAGGAGGCCGGGAGATCGGCGAGTAGGCCGATATAGCAGTCGAGTTCAATCGTATTTATTGAGGGCTTACTGTGTGCAGAGCACTGTACTAAGCACCTGGAAAGTACAATTCGGCAACAGGTAGAGACAATCCCTCCCCAACAACGGGCTCACAGTCTAGAAGGGTTAGGATGAGTGCTTGGGTTAACGCGGTTCAGGTTGGATGGAGAGGAAAAGGCGGATTTTAGCGATGTCGTGAAGGTAGAACCGATGGGATTTGGTGACAGATTGAATATGGGGGTGGAATGAGAGTGGTGAGTCGAGGATAACGGCAAGGTTACAGGCTCGTGAGGTAGGGAAGGTTGTAGTGTTGTCTGCAGTGATGGAAAAGATGGGGTAATAATAATAATAATAATAATGGTATTTTATTGGGTACACAGGTATTTTAATGGTATTTTAATGGGTACACAGGGTTTTGGTGGAAACGGTGAGAAGCAGCATGGCATAGTGGGTAGAGCACGGGCCTGGGAATCAGAAGGACCTGGGTTCTAAGCCTAGCCTCACCACTTACCTGCTGCGTGACTTTGGGCAAGTCACTTCACTTCTCTGGCCCTCAGTCACCACCTCTGTAAAATGGGGATTGAGACCGTGAACCCCATGTAGGACAGGGATTGGCTTCCACCTGATTTGCTTGTATCCATCCCAGCGCTTAGAACGATGCCTGGCCCATAGTAAGTGCTTAACAAATACCCCAATTACTATCATTATTAACTCTGTTAAGGTCATACTCTCTCTGATGCACAGTAGAGTGCTCTGCACCAAGTAAATGCTCCATAAATACGGTGGGCTGATTTGCTTGATTGACGCCCATGGGTCTGTGGCTCAGTGGAAAGAGCATGGGCTTTGGAGTCAGAGGTCATGAGTTCAAATTCAGGCTCTGCCAATTGTCAGCCATGTGACTTTGGGCAAGTCACTTAACTTCTCTGGGCCTCAGTCACCTCATCTGTAAAATGTGGATTAAGACTGTGAGCCCCCCGTGGGACAACCTGATCACCTTGTAAGCGCCCCAGCATTTAGAACAGTGCATTGCACATAGTAAGCGCTTAATAAATGCCATTATTATTATTATTATTATTATCCAAAGGATAGCTGAATTTTCAAACCACGCATCGAGTGACGCTTTTGAAGGTTTTTCCTTGGAGAGGGCAGAAAATCTTGAACCGCTGATGCTCTTAACTTCAGATCCCAAAGGTTGTATAGGTGTCGCTTTTCATCCTGATGCTAAAATGGATTTTACCCGAACTCATCCTCTCCTTTGCAACAGTGACAAATCAAACCCTTAAAATCCCTCAAAAATGAGGCAGTCACCCAGGTCCAACATCAGAATCCTGATACCTCAGTGAGAATACAGTTTCCAGATTATCTTTCCCTACTGCCCAGATCACCTAGCTCTGTAGGAGGTATTTAGGCTGACCGGTTTAAAGTCGGGGGGTTAGCGGCTTTTCAACCCACCAAATTATCCCCCCAGGAAAACAGGTTAAGCCGTAAAAATGTTATCAACTGCCTGTGGAAGAAAACTAAACCCTCTTCCCTAGGGGGTTTAAATGTACTAAGGAAGCACCACAGAGAATAGAAAATTGGGCTTCATTTTTTTTCCTCCTTCGCTCTGATTTCCTTTACAGATGGCCGACGTGATAGTTGCTATGGAAATCGGGACTTTTAGCATCCGTGGCTTCAGTTGCTATGGTGTGCTGGGTCTCCTTGCTACAGAATCATCTGGGTTTTGTAGGCTAGCACGCCCCTTGAGTCCTCTGCACAACTTCTTTCAAAGCTCTGCCCTAGGACACTCGCCTAATCAGTGTTATCATCATCATCAATCGTATTTATTGAGCGCTTACTATGTGCAGAGCACTGTACTAAGCGCTTGGGAAGTACAAATTGGCGACATATAGAGTCCCTACCCAACAGTGGGCTCACAGTCTAAAAGGGGGAGACAGAGAACAAAACCAAACATACTAACAAAATAAAATAAATAGAATAGCTACGTACAAGTAAAATAAATAAATAAATAGAGTAATAAATATGTACAAACATATATACATATATACAGGTGCTGTGGGGAAGGGAAGGAGGTAAGATGGGGGGGATGGAGAGGGGGACGAGGGGGAGAGGAAGGAAGGGGCTCAGTGTGGGAAGGCCTCCTGGAGGAGGTGAGCTCTCAGTAGGGCCTTGAAGGGAGGAAGAGAGCTCCCTTATTATTAAATAGCTCTCTTGTTATTTATTAAATCCATAGCCCAGGACACTGTACTGAACACCTCTTGTGTCCAAAGCTCTGTATCGAATGCCGACCTTTGTGTGATGTAGGCAGAATGTCATATCAGCCCCTAATGTGTGTTAAGTACTGCACAGACTATTGTACTGGGGGTCCGCTTAATGTCAGGCATGATATCGGAGATACAAGGTAATCAGGATGTCCCACATGGGGCCCACACTTTTAATCCCCATTTTGCAGATGAGGTAACTGAGGCCCAGACAAGTGACTTGCCCAAGGTCACGCAGCAGACAAGTGGTGGAGCCAGGATTAGAACCCACGTCCTCTGAATCCCAAAGCCCGTGCTTTTGACACTGTCACACTTGCATCTCTACTGAACTGAATTACTGTTCAGTTTGAAGATCCCATCCTAAAAGGGGTATAACTGGGAAACTGGATGGCCCAGTGGAAAAAGCCCGAGCCTGACAGCAGAGGAGCTGGATTCTAATCCCGGCTCTACCAGTTGTCTGCTGTGTAACCCCGAGCAAGTCACTTCGCTTTTCTATGCCTCAGTTCCGTCATCTATAAAATGGGAGCGAAGGCTGTGACCCCTACATGGGACATGGACTGTGTCCAACCTGATTAGCTTGTTTCTACCCCAGTGCTTAGTACAGCGCCCAACACATTAAGTGCTTAATAAAATTTATTGTATTGTATTGTCTGTACAAAGACAATTTATTTATTTTACGTGTACATATCTATTCTATTTATTTTATTTTGTTAGTATGTTTGGTTTTGTTCTCCGACTCCCCCTTTTAGACTGTGAACCCACTGTTGGGTAGGGACTGTCTCTATATGTTGCCAACTTGTACTTCCCAAGCGCTTAGTACAGTGCTCTGCACACAGTAAGCGCTCAATAAATACGATTGATTGATTGATTAATAAATACCAATTTTTAAAAAAGCAAAAACTGATATTGGGGAAACATTATCCTTCAGTAAATAAAAAGAACAATGCACTGAACACAGGAAAGTGTTACAGCCAACAAGATTATAAACTCTTTGAGTTCAAGGATTGGAGTCCCTCAAGAGTTTAGTATAGTGCTCTTCACAAAGTAAGGGCCCAATAAATGCCACTGATTGATTGAATGATCGATAGGAAAATGAATGTACATCCTGTAAAATAGAGCTAGTTTTTTTGTTTGTTGCCCCACATTCTCTGCCTACAAGGAGTTTGTACAATTATAGGGTAAGAAACTGTTGCAAGACCAATTAGTAGCCAGATTGCACCCAAGCTAATGGAAAAACAAGAAGAGGACTCAATTTAAAACACATTAGAAGGAAATGTTAGTGGCAGAAGATGAAAACATTTTGAATATGGAACGGGGAAACCAAGCATTCTCTTTAGGGATGAGAGGTCCTGTTGATTGTGTAGAATTTTTCACGCAACCCCGTCAATCAATCCATGGTTTTCCGGGAGCACTTACTGTGTGCAGAGCACTGTACTTAGCGCTTGGGAGAACAAATAATTAGCGGGAGAGACAGAAATCATTCAATCAATTGTATTTACTGAGGGCTTATTGTGTGCAGAGCACTGAAGTAAGCGCTTAGAAGGGGACAATGTAACAGAGTTGGTATTCAATCATATTTATTGAGCGCTTACTGTGTGCAGAGCACTGTACTAAGTGCTTGGGAAGTACAGAGTTCACAGTCCAGAGGGGGAGATAGACATTAATAGAAATAAAGAAATTAGGGATATGTACTTAAGTGCTGTGGGGCTGAGGGGAGGGGTGAATAAAGGGTGCAAATCTAAGTGTAAGGGCTACACACAAAGAAGTAGGAGACGAGGAAATGAAGGCTTAGTCAGGGAAGGAAATGTGATTCTTTTGAAGGTGGTGAGCGCCTCCAAATGTCATCTCCAAATGTCCAAATGTTAGGAAACGCAGCATGGCTCAGTCAGTGGAAAGAGCACGGGCTTTGGAGTCAGAGGTCATGGGTTCTAATCCTGGCTCCCCCACATGTCAGCTGGGTGACTTTGGGCAAGTCACTTAACTTCTCTGTGCCTCAGTTACCTCAGCTGTAAAATGGGGATTAAGACTGTGAGCCCCCCGTGGGACAACCTGATCACCTTGTAAACTTCCCAGCGCTTAGAACAGTGCTTTGCACATAGTAAGCGCTTAATAAATGCTATTATTATTATTATTATTATTATCATTAAGTAGGAGACGAGGAAATGAAGGCTTAATCAGGGAAGGAGATGTGATTCTTTTGAAGGTGGGGAGCGCCTCCAAATGTCATCTCCAAATGTCCAAATGTTAGGAAACGCAACGTGGCTCAGTGGAAAGAGCACGGTCTTTGGAGTCAGAGGTCATGGGTTCAAATCCCAGCTCCGCCAGATACCAGCTGTGTGACTTGGGGCAAGTCACTTAACTTCTCTGTGCCTCAGTTACCTCATCTGTAAAATAGGGCTTAAGACTGTGAGCCCCCCGTGGGACAAACTGATCACCTTGTAATCTTCCCAGCGCTTAGAACAGTGCTTTGCACATAGTAAGCACTTAATAAGTGCCATCATCATTATTATTATTATCAATCAACGGTATTTATTGAGCACTTACTATGGGCAGAGCGCTGTAATAGGCACTTGGAAGAGTACAACACAACAGAATTAGCAGACACGTTCCCTGCCCATAACCAGCTTACAGCATAGGGGGGAAATGGACATTATAGATGAAGGGAGAGGGCATTCCAAGCCAGAGGTAGGTTGTGGGTGAGAGGTTGGCGGGCAGACCGATGAGATGGAGGCCCAGTGAGGAGATTGGCATTAGACGAGAGAAGCGTGCGGGCTGGGTCAGAATAGGAAAGTAGCAAGGTGTGATAGGAGCTAAGCTACCAACTTGTACTTCCCAAGCGCTTAGTACAGTGCTCTGCACACAGTAAGCGCTCAATAAATACGACTGATTGATTGATTGATTGATAGGAGGGGGCAGGGTGATAGTGCTTTGAAGCCAAGGGTAAGGAGCTTCTCTTTAATTAGTAAGACTGATGATAGTGCTATTGGTTAGCGCTTTTGGCGCCAAGCACTGTACTGAGCGCTGGGGTAGATACAGGGTCATCAGATTGGACAGAACCTTTGGTCACAGGTCAGACACAGTCCCGGTGCAAATAGCGGTAATGGCATTTTATTAATCAGTCAAGCGATGGGGTTTGTTGAGGACTTAGCTCACCTCCTCCAGGAGGCCTTCCCAGACTGAGCCCCCTCCTTCCTCTCCCCCTCCGCATCCCCCGCCGCCCTACCTCCTTCCCCTCCCCACAGCACCTGTATATATGTTTGTACAGATTTATTACTCTATTTTACTGGTACATATTTACTATTCTTTTTATTTTATTTTGTTAATATGTTTTGTTTTGTTGTCTGTCTCCCCGTTCTAGACTGTGAGCCCACTATTGGGTAGAGACCATCTCTATATATGTTTGTACATATTTATTACTCTATTTTACTTGTATATATTTACTATTCTATTTATTTTATTTTGTTAATATGTTTTGTGGTCTGTCTCCCCCTTCTAGACTGTGAGCCCACTGTTGGGTAGGGACCATCTCTATATATGTTTGTACAGATTTATTACTCTATTTTACTTGTACATATTTACTATTCTTTTTATTTTATTTTGTTAATATGTTTTGTTTTGTTGTCTGTCTCCCCCTTCTAGACTGTGAGCCCACTGTTGGGTAGGGACCGTCTCTATATATGTTTGTACATATTTATTACTCTATTTTACTTGTACATATTTACTATTCTTTTTATTTTATTTTGTTAATATGTTTTGTTTTGTTGTCTGTCTCCCCCTTCTAGACTGTGAGCCCGCTGCTGGGTAGGGACCGTCTCTATATGTTGCCAACTTGTACTTCCCAAGCGCTTAGTACAGTGCTCTGCACACAGTAAGTGCTCAATAAATACAATTGAATGGATGAATGAATGCAGAGTACTGTGTTGAGTTCATGGGAGGGTTACAATGCAATAGACTTGGTAGACACATTCCCTGCCCACAATGAGCTTACAGCCTAGAGGAGTTCCTCATCTCTGAAAAGCACTGTCCTAAGCGCTGGGAAAGAAGTATATATATTTATTAAAAAGATGGAGACAGAGTCCCTGGTTCTCAAGGAGTTCACAATTCAACAGACATACTAAGCGCTTGGGAGAGTACAATACAAAGCGTACAAAGAAATGAAGATTATCACGCGCATAATGTTTCCGATTAATATGCTGGCCACTTTCTGCTTTTCCAAGAAGAAATTATTTGGTGAAAAAAATAAAAATGGTCTCTCTCAAGGGCTTTCTTACCTTGCAGTCGAAGCTCCTGTACACTGTAAGCTCGTCGAGGGCAGGGAATGTGTCTGTTTATTGTTGTACTCTACTCTCTCAAGTGCTCAGTGCAGTGCTCTGCACACATTAAGTGCTCAATAAATACGACTGAGTGAATGAATGAATGAACTCCAGGGAGGGTCCACACTGACAAAGTGCCCTGGATTGTTGACGTGATGATCCAGATAATTCAACCTCAGAAAAGTGGTTTTGAGGGAATGGTATTCCCCCAGCCCAGTTTTCCCCAATGGAGGTGGTATTTATTAAGTGCCTACTATAATAATAATAATAATAATAATAATAATAATAATAATAATAAATAAAAATTATAATTGTGGTATTTGTTAAGCATAGGGAGCATGGATCAGGGGGACGTGCTATTACCCTGGAGGGGCTCTGCCCTGGGGAATGAGCACCAGACTGGCATCAGATTGCATCATGACTGGCAGATGTCAATCATAGGGGACACAGCACCATGGCTTAGTGGAAAGAGCCCGGGCTTGAGAGTCAGAGGACGTGGGTTCTAATCCCGGCCCCGCCACCTGTCTGCTCTGTGACCTTAGGCAAGTCACTTAACTTCTCTGTGCCTGTTACCTCATCTGTAAAACGGGGATCAAGACTGTGAGCCCCAAGTGGGACAACCTGATTACCTTGTATCTACCCCGGCGCTTGGAACAGTGCTTGGCATATAGTAAGTGATTAACAAATACCATCATCATTATTATTACTATGTTGGGCTGTACTTCAACCCCTTCTACTAGCGATTGGTGGATATGTTAGGAAGCCCAGATGCAGTCATAATCGATCGATCAATGGTATTTATTGAGCGCTTATTATGTGCTGAGCACTGGACTAAGCCCTTGGGAGAGGATGCTGTAACAATATACAAGCACCTTTTATGCAAATCCCAATCCCAGTACAAGCATCTCAAAGCCACTGATGGTTGCTCTGTGATTATGCCAATTTTAGTTGGGTGATGAACTCTTTGATGAGCCTTCCATCAGTCAGTGATGTCCACCAAATGCTTACTATGTGCAGAGCACTGTACTAAGCACTTGGAAGAGTGCAACAGAATTAACATGGCATAGTGAATAGAGCACAGGCCTTGGAGTTAGAAGGTCATGGGCTCCAATCCCTGCTCTGCCACTTGTCTGCTTTACGACTCTGGGAAAGTCACTTCACTTCTCTGGGCCTCAGTTCCCTCATCTGTAAAATGGGGATTGAGATGGTGAGCCCCACGTGGGACAGGGACTGTGTCCAACCCGATTTGCTTGTATCCACCCTAAGGCTTAGTACAGTGGCCGGCACATAGTAAGCCCTTAACAAATGCCACAATTATTATTGGTAATATAATAATGATAATTGGCAGAAGCAGTGTGGCTCAGTGGAAAGAGCCCGGGCTTTGGAGTCAGAGGTCAGGGGTTCAAATCCCGGCTCCGCCAATTGTCAGCTGTATGACTTTGGGCAAGTCACTTAACTTCTTTGGGCCTCAGTTCCCTCATCTGTAAAATGGGGATCAAGACTGTGAGCCCCAAGTGGGACAACCTGATCACCTTGTATCCCCCCAGTGCTTAGAACAGTGCTTTGCACATAGTAAGCACTTAACAAATACTATTATTATTATTATTATTATTATTATTATTATTATGTTCCCTGCCCGTAATGAGCATGTGTATATCAATGGTAAGCCTTCGCTTGATAACATAAAAAATGGGAGTTTTGGAATGGAGCATTCAGACTGGTTTTGTGTGTCCCTGCTCCGCAGGGTCATTTTCTCAGTTTCCTTAGGCACGTAACAAGTGAAATCGCTTTCGAGTGGCCATTCACTTTGCAGCTCTAAACCCTTTTGATCATGAACACCAAATCCTTTTCAAGAGATGTGGAGCTCCTTGACTTCCATTTCCACATTGTTCTGAAACGTTTTCTCCTTTCTGCATTTATTTTTTGAAATACCCACAGCTTCCCTCAGGTATTTGTACCTAAACTGGGGGCGCATGAAAAAACAGCCTTCATGAAAATAGGGCTTGTCTCCCTTCGGTTTCCCACCCTCTGGAGAGATGTTTGAAGGCTTCGGATCTTGAGAGGACTCTTACCTACCTCCTTTCTGAACTGTAAACTCATTATGGGCAGGGAATATGTCCGTTTATTGTTGTCTCGTACTCTCCCAAACGCTTATTTCAGTGCTGTGCACTCAGTAAGCGCTCAATAGATACGACTGACTGACTGCTTGGTGGCTAGTAGTTGTATCTATGACTCAGGGCTTCTTGGTCTTTCCGAAGGCTTAAACGCTAGGGGTTGTCCCTCTTTTTTTTTTAATGATATTTGTTAAGCACCTACTATGTGCCAGGCACTGTCCTAAGCGCTGGGGTAGATACCGGCCAGTCAGGTTGGACACAGTCCCTCTCACACACAGTGCTCACAGTCTTAATCTCCGTTTTACAGATGAGGTCACCGAGGCCCAGAGAATAATAATAACAATAATAATAATAATAGTATCTGTTAAGCGCTTACTATGTGCAAAACGGTGGCGGAGCTGGGATTAGAACCCAGATCTTTCTGACTTCTAGGCCCGGGCTCCATTCACTAGGCCACACTGCTTCTCCTCCTTAAATGACCTTGGCTGGCAATGCCATCTTGGCATTCGTCTCCACGCGCGCCATAAACTTTCCGTGGGCCGCCTAAGAACCATTTTGAATTCCTAAAATAGTGTGATTCAGCCCAAGTTATTACTATTTTTACGAGCGCTCCGAGGTTCACGGTGAGACAGAGTGTATGGACAAGAAATGATAATGCAATAAATTAAGTTCCTCTTGAGACTACATTTGTGCTGGCAAGTCTCCCTTGCCAGCATTAAAACTATGATGGAGGGGCCAATATCTGACCAATATTCAGGATTCACTTCAAAGTCAACTGTACCGAGTTTCCGGATTTTATGTTGGTTATATGGAATATGCAGACTACATTTATTGTTGGCAGGGAACATGTCTGCTATATCTGATGTGTTGTACTACCCCAAGCTCTTAAAACAGTGCTCTGCAAATAGAAAGCGTTCAATAAATAACATTGATGGATTGATTATATTGGCGCAGGAACCCCTCCTTCTGCAGCCTGAATATCGGCGTGGCTTAGTGGGTAGCGCGCAGTCATGGGTTCTAATCTCAGCTATGCTTCTAGAGAAGCAGCGTGGCTCAGTGGAAAGAACATGGGCTTTAGAGTCAGAGGTCCTGGGTTCGAATCCCGGCCCCACCAACTGTCAGCTGTGTGGCCTTGGTCAAGTCACTTCACTTTTCTGGGCCTCAGTTCCCTCATCAGTGCAATGGGGATTAAGACGGTGAGCCCCATGTGGGACACGGACCTTGAGAAGCAGCGTGGCTCAGTGGAAAGAGCACGGGCTTCGGAGTCAGAGGTCATGGGTTCAAATCCTGGCTCCGCCAATTGTCAGCTGTGTGACTTTGGGCAAGTCATTTAACTTCTCTGGGCCTCAGTTCCTTCATCTGTAAAATGGGGATTAATGTGAGCCCCCCGTGGGACAACCTGATCACCTTGTAACCTCCCCAGCGCTTAGAACAGTGCTTGGCACATAGTAAGTGCTTAATAAATGCCATTATTATTATTATTATTGTCCAGCCTGACTGATTTATACCTATCCCAGCAGTTGGTACAGTGCTTGGCACATAGTAAGCACCGAACAAATACTGCAGTTATCACTCTCATCATTATTATGTGTTCTTCCTGCAGTTTGATTGGAAAAAAAAAATCCCACAATCACAGCTTATCTTTCTAGTCCTGGGGCCCTGCTCCGCTTCCCTGATATATTTCTGTTTGGGAAAATGGTCACGTTCTAAAATTAGGCTCCGATATGTACTCTGCCAAATTTAATACAGGGGTTTTAAAGTTCATGTCACTAAACGGCAAATTCCCAGTCTCACTGGGAAACGCAAACAAGAAGGAGTGGCTTTGCAAAACTGCCCGGCTTCCCGGTTCCGTTCTCGAGACTCCGTGAGGGGACGGTGTGATTTTTAAACTTTTACAGTAAGGGGTAAAAAAAAAGTGCCAGAAGTGACCGTGCTTTCTAGTGAACGTTGCTCAGTGGCTTCCATTTTAACCTGAGTGGAGGCAGGGGGGACGGTCGATGTTCAGAAAGTCGTATTTCGGGCCCAAGCTAATCAGGTCTATTAATCGCAGAAACGAGCTTATTTAGGTTTTACAGTTTTATAGTTTGACTGCGGGTTTACCCCGGGGGTCCACTGTCAGTCAGATGGTCACTCGTATTTATTGAGCGCTTATTATGTGCAGAACACTGTATTCTTTCATTCATTCGTTCAATTGTATTTATCGAGCACTTACTGCGTGCAGGGCACTGTACTGAGCGCTTGGGAAATGCAAGTTGGTGACATATAGAGACGGTCTGTACCCAACAACGGGCTCACAGTCTAGAAGGGGGAGTACACTATGACAGAAGATTTCCCTGCCTCCAGCAAGCTTACAGTCTAGAGGGGGAGACAGACATTAATAGAAATAAATAAATTTACAGATATAGGCATAAGTGCTTTGGGGCTGGGACGGGGGATGAATAAAGGGAGCAAGTCAGGGCGATGCACAAGGGATGGGGAGAAGAGGAAAGGAGGGCTCAGTCAGGGAAGGCCTCTTGGAGGAGACGCCTTCAAGAACAGTGCTTGGCACATAGCGCTTAACAAATACCATTATTATTATAAGAGAAGGTGGAAGAAAGTGGGTTGTTTTAAATGTGTCATTTGCTCCCTTACCATCCTGCCCACAGCGAGATTCTAGTCTTCCTTCCCCGCTCTGAGCTGCAGCGGTCCCCAACTCAAATTTTTAGACTGTGAGCCCACCGTTGGGTAGGGACCGTCTCTATATGTTGCCAACTTGTACTTCCCAAGCGCTTAGGACAGTGCTCTGCACACAGTAAGCGCTCAATAAATACGATTGATTGATTGATTGATCACCCTCCTCTTGTCTTCCATAGTTATAATTCATAATAACTATGATTATTTGGTAAGCGCTTACTGTGTTCCAGGCCCTGTCCTAAGTGCTGGGGTGGGTACGAGCAAAGCGGGTTGGACAGGGTCCCTGTCCCATGTGGGGCTCACAGTCTTAATCCCCTGTACAGTTGAGGTAACTGAGGCACAGAGAAGTGAAGTGACTTGCCCAGGGTCGCACAGTAGACAAGTGGTGGAGCCGGGATTAGAACCCAGGCCCTCCTGATTCCCAGGCCTGTGTTTTAGAGAAGCAGCATGGCTCAGTGGAAAGAGCCCGGGCTTTGGAGTCAGAGGTCATGGGTTCGAATCCCGGATCCACCACAAGTCTGCTGTGTGACCTTGGGCAAGTCACTTAACTTCTCTGAGCCTCAGTTACCTCATGTGTAAAAATGGGGATTAAGACTGTGAGCCCCACGTGGGACAACTTGATCACATTGTATCCCCCCAGCGCTTAGAACAGTGCTTTGCACATAGTAAGTGCTTAACAAATGCCATAATTATCATTATTATTATTATTTATCCACTAGGGCCAAGCTGTTTCTTATAAACAGGCAGGGAATGTGTCTACCAACTCTGTTGTAGTGTACTCTCCCAAGCGCTTAGTACAGTACTCTGCACACAATAAGCGATCAATAAATACTGTTGATCGAGTATGGGCAGGGAACATGTCTACCAACTGTGTTGTATTCTCTCAAGCACTTAGCACAGTGCTCTGCCTGCAGTAAGCGCTCAGTAAATACCATTCATTCATTCATTCAATCATTTTTACTGAGCGCTTACTGTTTGCAGAGCACTGTACTAAGTGCTTGGAGAGAAGCAGCATGGCTCAGTGGAAAGAATGCGGGCTTGGGAGTCAGAGGTCATGAGTTCTAATACCGGCTCCACCACTTGTCAGCTGTGTGACTTTGGGCAAGTCACTTAACTTCTCTGGGCCTCAGTTCCCTCATCTGGAAAATGGGGATTAAGACTGTGAGCCCCATGTGGGACAACCTGATTACCTTGTATCTCCCCCAGCACTTAGAACAGTGCTTGGCACATAGTAAGTGCTTAACAAATACCAAAATTATTATTATTATTGTTACAATTAGGTAACAGATAGAGACAATCCCTACCCCATAACAGGCTCACAGACTAGAAGGGGGAGACAGACAACAAAACAAAACAAAGCTAATGATTACCCCTTCTAGACTGTGAGCCCACTGTTGGGTAGGGACCGTCTCTATATGTTGCCAACTTGTACTTCCCAAGTGCTTAGTACAGTGCTCTGCACACAGTAAGCGCTCAATAAATACGATTGAATGAATGAACGAATACCCCCGTCATTATTGTAGCCTGCTCGGCTCAGATATTCCTGGGGTTGAAGAAGCAGCACGGCCTAGTGGATAGAGCCCGGGCCTGGGAGGAAGACGGTCATGGGTTCTAATCCCTGCTCCACCACTTGTCTGTTGTGTGACCTTGGGCGAGTCGCTTCACTGGGCCTCAGTTCCCTCACCTGTCAAATGGGGGTTGAGACTGTGAGCCCCAGGTGGGACAGGGACTGTGTCCAACCTGATTAGCTTGCTTCCAATCCACAGCTTAGTACAGAGCCCGGCACATAGTAGCACGTAGTAACAAATATCACTATTATTATTATTATTATTATTATTATTATTATTATTATTATTATTATTATTATCATTATTATTATTAGTTTTAAAGCGGAGACTGTAGGACTTGGATGGCATTCATGGGAAAGCCCTGCCCCTTTGTGGTTGCAGTGTAGTAGAGCATGCTACCGCTCCTGTTAACCGAAAGGAAGGGCTTCGTTGGGAATTCAGAAAAAAGGGAAATCTGAGACGGGATTTTGGGACCCGATTCTTTCTAAGCAGGCCGCCCTATCAGAAACCCGAGCCATAAGCAGTGGGTCGCCCTGCCTTTCTGCCTCCTTTCCAGGTTCTGCCCTGTTGCTGAAATTTATATATGTATATATGTTTGTACATATTTATTACTCTATTTATTTATTTTATTTGTACCTATCTATTCTATTTATTTTATTTTGTTAGTATGTTTGGTTTTGTTCTCTGTCTCCCCCTTTCAGACTGTGAGCCCACTGTTGGGCAGGGACTGTCTCTATATGTTGCCAATTTGTACTTCCCAAGCGCTTAGTACAGTGCTCTGCACATAGTAAGCGCTCAATAAATACGACTGATGATGATTGATGAAATTTATAAATCTGTTCCAAACGGTCTGAATTTCTAAGCCTTTCTTTTGTTTCCGTTAAAAAGGTCGTGGCCCTTGGTGACTCGGAGTTAGCTCTCCTTTTCCTTCCCTCTTCAGGGACCTCTTAGAGCCCGGGCCTTTGTTCTAATCCTGGATCCACCATATAATAATAATAATTGTGGTATTTGTTTAGCACTTACTATGTGCCAGGCACTGTAGTAAGCGCTGGGGTGGACGCAACCAAATTGGATTGGACATAGTCCCTGTCCCACGTGGGGCTCATAGAGAAGCAGCGTGGCTCAGTGGAAAAGAGCCCGGGCTTTGGAGTCAGAGGTCATGGGTTCAAATGCCGCGTCTGTCAATTGTCAGCTGTGTGACTTTGGGCAAGTCACTTCACTTCTCTAGGCCTCAGTTACCTCATCTGGAAAATGGGGATTAAGACTGCGAGCCCCCCGTGGGACAACCTGATCCCATTGTAACCTCCTCAGCACTTAGAACAGTGCTTTGCACATATTAAGCGCTTAATAAATGCCATTATTATTATTATTATTATTATTATTAATCTCCATTTTACAGATGAGGTAACCAAGAGGCCTTCCCGGACTGAGCCCCCTTTTTCCTCTCCTCCTCCCCATCCCGTTGCCCTACCTCCTTCCCCTCCCCACAGCACCTGTATAGATGTTTGTACAGATGTGTTACTTTATATATTTTACTTGTACGTATTTATTAGTCTATTTATTTTGTTACTGGTGTGCATATAGCTTTAATTCTATCTGTTCTAACGACTTGACACCCATCCACATGTTTTGTGGCCTCCTTCAGGAGGCCTTCCCAGACTGAGCCCCTTCCTTCCTCTCCCCCTCATCCCCCTCTCCATCCCCCCCATCTTACCTCCTTCCCTTCCCCACAGCACCTGTATATATGTATATATGTTTGTACATATTTATTACTCTATTTCTTTATTTTACTTGTACATACCTATTCTATTTATTTTATTTTGTTAGTATGTTTGGTTTTGTTGTCTGTCTCCCCCTTTTAGACTGTGAGCCCACTGTTGGGTAGGGACTGTCTCTATATGTTGCCAACTTGTACTTCCCCAGCGCTTAGTACAGTGCTCTGCACACAGTAAGCGCTCAATAAATACGTTTGATTGATTGATTGTTTTGTTGTCTGTCTCCCCCTTCTAGACTGTGAGCCTGTTGTTGGGTAGGGACCGTCTCTAGATGTTGCCAACTTGGACTTCCCAAGCGCTTAGTACGGTGCTCTGCACACAGTAAGCGCTCAATAAATACGACTGAATGAATGAAAGGCCAGAGAAGTGAAGTGTCCTGCCCAAGGTCACCCAGTAGACAAGTGACAGAGCCGGGATTAGAACCCAGGTCCTTTGTGTCTGCTTCTCTTCTCTGGGCCTCAGTTACCTCATCTGTAAAATGGGTGTTCGACATCTGTTCTCCCTCCTACGTAGACTGCGAGCCCCAGGTGGGACAGGGACTGTGTCCGACCTGATTAATTTGTATCTACCCCAGCTCTCGACATAGAGTTAGCGCGGCGAGGGCTGGTGGATAGATCACAGGCCTGGAACGCATGAAGCTGCGTAGAATCATTCTTCCCTCATGGAAATGCTCAGAAAAGAAAGTTCTGCTACCCAATCGGTACCGTCCGTCAGTGGCTACTTACTGAGCTCGTAGTGAGTGTGCCCTTACGCTGTTCAGTCGGGTTGGTCGGCAAGCAAGGACTTTATAGACCAGAGGAGAAATTTGTCTAGAAGGTGTTTCTATTTTATTTCCTTTTTCCTTAGTTCCGCAGCAGTCAAAAATAGATTGTGAGCCCGTTGTTGGGTAGGGACAGTCTCTATATGTTGCCAATTTGTACTTCCCAAACGCTTAGTACAGTGCTGTGCACACAGTAAGCACTCAATAAATACAATTGAATGAATGAATGAATTCACTTTTCTGGGCCTCTGTTTCCTCATCTGTAAAATGGGAATAAAATCCCTGTGGTCCCTCTCCCTCAGACCGAGAGCCCTCTGTGGGATGGGGAGTGGTCTGATTTTATTTCTCCCGAGCCATCCCCGCTCCCAGGACTCGGGCCTGGAAGTCAGAGGGACTTGAGTTCTAATCCCGGCTCCACCTGCTGTGCAACGCTGCCAAGTCACTTAACTTCTCTGTGCCTCAGTTGCTGCATCTGCGAAATGAGGGATTCAACCCCTTCAATCCCTTCTACTTACACTGTGGGCCTCGTGTTGAGCAGGGACTGTGTTTGACTTGATGATCTTGTATCTACCCCGGCGCTCAGAACAGCGCTTTGCACATAGTAGGCACTTAACCAACAACACTAACATTATTATTGTCATTATTGTCATTATTTTTGTCCTTACCAGGTGCCTCTGACTAGTCTTAACTTCTAGGCTCCAGTGATGGGCCACTTTGCCAATTAGGCAAAGATGCCTACTTTGCCATTTGTCTGCCATTTGTCAGACAAATTTTGTTAGTATGTTTGGTTGTTAGTATGTTTGGTTTTGTTCTCTGTCTCCCCCTTTTAGACTGTGAGCCCACTGTTGGGTAGGGACTGTCTCTATATGTTGCAAACTTGTACTTCCCAAGCGCTTAGTACGGTGCTCTGCACACAGTAAGCGCTCAATAAATACGATTGATGATGATGATGATTTGTCCATTTGGGCAAGTCATTTAACTTGTCTATATTTCTTCCTTATCTGCAAAATAGGGATTAAACGGTGACCCCCAGTGTGGGACACGAACTGTGTCCAATCGGATGAGCTTGTACCTGCCCCCCAGTACTTAGTACAGTGCCGGGCATGCAGTAAGCACTTACCAGACACCATAATTTTTTAAAAAAAAAATAGGGGTATAGTGGAGGTGCACGTGGTGATCCCGTCTCTCTCCCCGCCAACCTCTCGCCCACGTCCTGTCCGTTCCTCTTCATATCCGACAGACAATGATTCTCCCTCCCTTTAAAACCTAACTGAAGGCCCATCTCCTCCAAGAGGCCTTCCCTAAGTCCCCCTTTCCTCTTCTCCCACTCCCTTTCGCATCCCCCTGACTGGCTCCCTTTATTCATCCCTCCTCCCAGCCCCATCCCACTTCTGTCTGTATCCATCATTTATTTATTTCTATTAATGTCCGTCTCCCCCTCTAGACCGTAGACTCGTTGTGGGCAGGGAATGTGTCCTTTATACTGCTGTATTATCTCCCAAACGCTTAGTACAGTGCTCTGCACTCAGAAGACGTTCAATAAATACAACCGACTGATGGATTGCTCCCCTGAAAGCCATCAGGCGGCAGGAAAGCCATGACACCTCCTGGGTCTCTGTAGTGGCCCTGCCTTCTCCTTGAATCACGGCCAGGCATATCCAAAAGGGAATTTTTAATTTTTTTGGTATTCGTTTTTAATGGTATTCGTTTTTAATGGTATTCGTTAAGCCCTCACTATGGGTCAAGCCCTGTTCTAAGCACTGGGTTAGATAAATGTTAATCAGGTTGGGCACAGTCCCCGTCCCACGTGGAGCTCACTGTCTCAGTCAGAGGGAGGAGGATTTAATCCCCATTGTAGAGATGTGGTAACGGAGGCACAGAGAAGTTGAGGGACTTGGCTGAGGCCACACAGGAGACAAATGGCGGGGCCACAAGTTGCAGACTCCCTCGGCCTTGCCCAGCACTTTTCCAGCCAGAGGGCAGGAGAAGCAGTGTGGCCTAGTGGATAGAACCGGGGGTCTGGTGAGTCAGAAGGACCTGGGTTCTAATCCCGGCTCCGCCACTTGTCTGCTGTGTGACCTCGGGTGAGTCACTTCACTTCTCTGGGTCTCAGTTACTTCATCTGTAACATGGGGTCTGAGCCTGTGGGCCCCATGTCTGGTGGCTCTTACTGGATGCAGAGCACTGTACTAAGCGCTTGGGAATAATAATGAGGGTATTTGTGGGGCGCTTATTCTGTGCCCACCACTGTTCTGGGCGCTGGGGTGGATACAAGGTCAACAGGTTGTCCCAGGTGGGGCCCACAGGCTTCATCCCCATTTTACAGATGAGGAAACTGAGGCCCAGAGAAGTGAAGTGACTTGCCCAAAGGAAGTACAAATCAGCCACATATAGAGACAATCCCTGCCCAATAAGCAGCCTGGCTCAGTGGAAAGAGCACGGGCTTTGGAGGCAGAGGTCATGGGTTCAAATCCCGACTCCGCCAGTTGTCAGCTGTGTGACTTTGGGTAAGTCACTTAACTTCTCTGTGCCTCAGTTACGTCATCTGTAAAGTGGGGATTAAAACTGTGAGTTCCCCCTGGGGCGGCCTGATCACCTTGTAACCTCCCCAGCACTTAGAACAGTGCTTTGCACATAGTAAGTGCTTAGTAAATGCCATCATTATTATTAATAATGGGCTCACAGTCTAGAAGGGGGAATCTCCTCTCCCCCTCCTCCCCCTCTCCATCCCCCCGGCCTTACCTCCTTCCCTTCCCCACAGCACCTGCATATATATATATATATATATATATATATATATATATATATATATATATATATATATATATATATATGTATATATATGTATATATATGTATATATATATATGTTTTTACGTATATATTACTCTTTTTATTTTACTTGTACATATTCTATTTATTTTGTTAATATGTTTGGTTTTGTTCTCTGTCTCCCCCTTCTAGACTGTGAGACCACTGTTGGGTAGGGACCCTCTCTATATGTTGCCAACTTGTACTTCCCAGGCGCTTAGTACAGTGCTCTGCACACAGTAAGCGCTCAATAAATACGATTGAATGAATGAATGACTGTGTCCAACTGGATTGCTTTCTAGCTCCCCCAGCGCTTAGAACAGTTCCTGGCATATAGTAAGTGCTTAACAAATACCATTAAAAAATACATCAATGAATAAATAGAAGAGGACGGTGTGCTCCCCATCTGTCCCCCAGTGGGCAAAGCCGGGTTAGTACGGGGTTTCACGGGGATCACCAGTCACCCCACAAAGTAGCCCTGACCCCTCCTGCCTCTGCAACTGCCCCCCTCCAAAGCTTCCCTAACACCCATTCGGATACCAACTCTTTCCCTAAATCACTGTGTGGTGCAGTGGATAGAACCACAGCCTGGGATTCCGAAGGTCATGGGTTCTAATCGCGGCTCCACCACTTATCTGCTGTGTGACCTCGGGCAAGTCGCTTCACTTCACTGGGCCCCAGTTTCCTCAGCTGCAAAATGGGGATTCAACCTCTGTTCTCCCTCCTGCTTACACTGTGAGCCCCATCTGGATCCTGATTATCTCATTATCTACCTCAGCACTTAGTATAGTGCTTGACACACAGTAAGCACTTAATAATAATGATGGCATTTATTAAGCGCTTATTATGTGCAAAGCACTGGGGAGGTTACAAGGTGATCATTTTGTCCCACCGGGAGCTCACAGTCTTAATCCCCATTTTACAGATGAGGGAACTGAGGCACAGAGAAGTTAAGGGACTTGCCCGAAGTCACACAGCTGACAGTTGGTGGAGCTGGGATTTGAACGCATGACCTCCGACCTCCTAGACTGTGAGCCCGCTGTTGGGTAGGGACCGTCTCTATATGTTGCCAACTTGTACTTCCCAAGCGCTTAGTCCAGTGCTCTGCACACAGTAAGCGCTCAATAAATACGATTGAATGAATGAATGACGCCAAAGCCCGTGCTGTTTTCCACTGAGCCACGCTGATATGTACGATGGAGGAAACTGATGGAGTCTTGAAGCTAAAGATAAGGAGTTTCTGCGTGATGCAGAGGGAGATGGGAAGCCACCCTGGGGGGCACTGAGGAATGGAGGGTTGTGTGCCAAGTAGCTCTTTTAGAATAATTGTGGTATTTAAGTGCATAATATGTGCCTGGCACTGTACTAAGCGCTGGGTGGACCCAAGCAAATCGGGTTGGACGCAGTCCTTGTCCCACGTGGGGCTCACATGATCCAGGAAAGCGGCCTGGCCGAACGGAAAGAACAAGGGGCTGGGAGTCAGTGGCCCTGGGTTCTTACCACTCACCTGCTGGGTGACCTTGGGTGAGTCACTTAACTTCTCTGGGCCTCAGTTTCCTCATCTGCAGAATGGGGATTCAGTAGCTATTCTCCACACTATTTAGACTGCGAGCCCCATGTGGGACGGGGATTTGGGTCCAACCTGATAATCAACCAACCAATGGTATTTAGTGAGCCCTTGTGGTCTGCAGAGCACTGTACTAAGCGCTTGGGGGAATTCCAAAACAACAGAGTTGGTAGGTACATCCCCTGCCCGTAATGAGCTTAGAGTCTAGATGAGGAGGCAGGCATTAATATGAATAATTTATAGATCTATACCTGTGTTACGGGGCCTTATCTTGCGTTATCTTGTATCTACCTCAGATCTCAGCACCAGGCTTGGCATATAGTAAGCGATTAGACTTTTAGACTGTGAGCCCACTGTTGGGTAGGGACTGTCTCTATATGTTGCCAATTTGTACTTCCCAAGCGCTTAGTACAGTGCTCTGCACATAGTAAGCGCTCAATAAATACGATTGATGATGATTAACAGATACCATCTATAAGGGTGCACTACAGACTAGAGAGGGGAGAGAGGCCGGCAGGTAATAGCGTTCTAACCTAGGCCATGACGCGAGCTCGGATCAGGCAAATTGCTCCCCGAGAGCAGATTCTGTGGCTAGCAACTCTGTTGTAGTGTTATATTATGCTCCTCCAAGTGTTTAGTACAGTGCTCTGCACAGAGTAAGTGCTCCATAAACAGGACTGATTGATTTGGGGGGAAAAAAGACAGAGAGATCCAAAAGAACGGGCGAGATTTAACAGTTGATTGAATGCGCCAACTGCAAAAGAGCAAGGAGGCGAAGACGATTCCAGAGTTGTCGACATCTAGGACAGGGAAGATGATGATTTTATTGTAATGGTAGTGATACCATTTATTAAAAGGCACTTTCTGAGTGCAGAACACTATACTAAGTACTGGGAAAGAACACACAGGTGGGAATTAGGCAGTGATCCCTGCCTCTCAGCGGGATCATGGTCTAAAAATAAAAAGGGAGATTGATTGATTGATTGGTAAGTATAGAGGAGATTGGAGCCCTACTATTTCTTCCAACACCAGCATCACAGTCTCTCCAGATAGATGTCTGCTGTTCCCTGGTCCCCTAACTTCCCAAGCGCTTAGTACAGTGCTCTGCACGCAGTAAGCGCTCAATAAATACGATTGATGATGATGATGATGATGATAACAAAATTCTGTCCAAAACACCCAAAGCGGAGCCCCAAATTGTGACGGAACCGAGCGGAGATAAAGCGTTGAACGAGCTCTAAATATAAATCTGGATGGTAGAAGAGAAAAGTGCCCTCTTGGTATTCTTCTTGGACTAATTTTAAATTACTGCTCTTATCAGTAACTATTTCTGCTACAGCTATTTCAGGCGGTTGTGTGGTGTAGGGGTGGGTGGGAGAGAGAGGAGGAGTCATGGGGAAAAGTGGATTCAGAATTTTTAATGTTCTCCTCTGGCATTTTCTTCAGTGCTGTCTCTTTCTCTTTATTTTTTTATGGTATTTTTGTAAGTGATTACCATGTAACAGGCACTGTACTAAGAGCTGGGGTAAATAAAAACTAATCAGGTTTTCATTCATTCATTCAATCGCATTTATTGAGCACTCACTGTGTGCAGAGCACTGTACTAATCGCTTGGGAAGTACAAGTTGGCAATACATAGAGATGATCCCTACCCAACAATGGGCTCACAGTCTAGAAAGGGGAGACAGACAACAAAACAAAACATGTGAACAGGTGTCAAGTCATCAGAATAACTAGAAATAAAGCTAGATGCACATCATTAACAAAATAAAATAAATAGAATGGTAAGTATGTACAAGTAAAATAGTTATAAATCTGTACAAACATATATACAGGTGCTGTGGGGAGGGGAAGGAGGTAGAGCGGGGGGGGATGGGGAGGTTGTCCCACGTGGAGTTCACAGTCTTAATCCCCATTTTACAGATGAGGTAACTGAGGCACAGAGCACTGAAGTGACTTGCCCAACGTCTTAATAATAATAATGGCGGTGGTATTTGTTAAGCGCTTACTATGTGTCAAGCACTGTTCTAAGCACCGGGGTAGATACAAGGTAATCAGGTTGTGCCACGTGGGGCTCACAGTCAATCCCCATTTTTCAGATGAGGGAACTGAGGCACAGAGAACTTAAGTGACTTGCCCAAGGTCACACAGCTGACAAGTGGCAGAGCCGGGATTAGAACCCACGACCTCTGACTCCAAAGCCCAAGCTCTTGCCACTGAGCCACGCTGCTTCTCTAATGCGGCAAAGTGGCAGAGCAGGGATTAAAACCCAGGCTTTCATCAGTCAATCAGGGGTATTTATGGACCTCCTCCTGTGTGCCCGGTGCTGTACTGAGCACTTGGGAGAGTACAATACAGCGTAGCTGATTGACACCTCCCCTGACCACAAGAAGCTTACAGTCTGGAGGTTACAGGATAAATGTATGCATGGTACTCATGAGAAATCAGCCAAAACTTTTGGGGATCTTGCATTCAGAAGTGAGTGCCTTGTGGCAACTCCATTTTATCACGTCACGATCGGTGCTTCTAAGATTTTTTTTCTCTGCATAATTTCCCGTTCCAGTAATGTTTGAACAACAGAAGCATAAGACATGGTCTCAACCCACGCTGACCTTGGACTCTAACTGGGGAGATAAACCCAAACAAGGGGATTTTGTGCCTTCATTTCCAGGTTCAGGTTACACTTCTGCATCTACTTCAGCTCAGAGTTCTTGGTGCAATGACACAATAATAATAATAATAATAATTATGGTACTTGTTAAGCGCTTACTATGGGCCAAGCACTGGGGTAGATACAAGATAATCAGGTTGGACACAGTCCCTATCCCACATGGGGCTCACAGTCTTCATCCCCATTTTACAGATGAGGGAAGTGAGGTACAGAGAAGTGAAGTGACTTATCCAGGGTCACACAGCGGTCAAGTAGTGGAGCTGGGATTAGAACCCAGGACCTTCTGACTCCTGGGCCCGTGCTCTATCCACTAAGCTACACTGGTTTTCCCTAAGCGCTGGAGTAGATACAAGCTCATCAGGTTGGACACAGTCCATGTCCCAGAAGGGGCTCAAAGTCTCAATTCCCATTTTCCAGATGAGGTAACCGAGGCCCAGAGAAGTGAAGTGACTTTCCCAAAGTCACACAACCATGTCTGCTGTGTGACCTTGGGCAAGTCACTTATCAATCAATCAATCAATCGTATTTATTGAGCGCTTACTGTGTGCAGAGCACTGTACTAAGTGCTTGGGAAGTACAAGTTGGCAACATATACAGACAGTCCCTACCCAACAGTGGGCTCACAGTCTAAAAGGGGGAGACAGACAACAAAACCAAACATACTAACAAAATAAAATAAATAGAATAGATGTGTACAAGTAAAACAAATAAATAGAGTAATAAATATGTACAAACATATATGCATATATACAGGTGCTGTGGGGAAGGGAAGGAGGTAAGATGGGGGGGATGGAGAGGGGGGCAAGGGGGAGAGGAAGGAAGGGGCTCAGTCTGGGAAGGCCTCCTGGAGGAGGTGATGTCGGAGCCTGTTACCTCATCTGTAAAATGGGGATGAAGACTGTGAGCCCCACGTGGAACAGCCTGATCACCTTGCATCCTCCCCAGTGCTTAGAACAGTGCTTTGCACCTAGTAAGCATTTAACAAATACCAAAATTATTATTATTATATATACTCCCCGATTTCTTTCTCGATATTAATGTCTGTCTCTTCCTCTAGACTGTAAGCTCCTTGTAGGCAGGGAATGAGCCTACCAGTTCTGTTGGATTCTCCTGAGCAATTAGTACAGTCCCCTGAACACGGTAAGCCCTCACTAAATACTACTGATTGATTAATTGCTTATAAACTTCTGGTGGGTAGGGAATACGTGGTTTACTTTAGTTGTAATTTTCCCAGCACTTAATAGTGCCTTCGAGCCAGTACAATTTTCAGTTGCAGCACAATAGCAAGATTAGTTGAAGTAGAAGCAACATGACGTAGCGAGTGTGAAGTCTGAAGGACCCAGCTTCTAACCCCAGCTCCCTGACTTTCCTGCTGGGTGACCTCGGGCAAGTCATTTCACTGCCTCTGGGACTCAATTACCTCATCTGGAAAATGGGGATTTAGGCGGTGAGCCCCATGTGGGACACGGGACTGTGTCCAACCCGATTAGCTTCTAACTACCCCAGGGCTTAGTACAGTGCCTGGCACATAATAAGCCCCTAAAACATACCATAATAAAAAGGAAAGGTATTTATTGAGCACATATGGGACACAGGGTGCAGTGCCCTGTACTAAATCCTGGGAAAAGTGCAACAGAAGCATTAGGCACATTCTAGACCCGTGATGAGCTTACACTATAACAGGGGAAACAAACAGGGGAGAGGAGCAGTGAGGCTCAGTGGAAAGAGCACGGGCTTTGGAGGCACAGGTCATGGGTTCAAATCCCGGCTCTGCCAATTGTCAGCTGGGTGACTTTGGGCAAGTCGCTTCACTTTTCTGTGCCTCAGTTACCTCACTGAGGTAACTGTGATACCTGTGATAACTGTAATCAGACTGTGAGCCCCCCATGGGACAACCTGATCACCTTGTAACCTCCCCAGCGCTTAGAACAGTGCTTTGCACATAGTAAGTGCTTAATAAATGCCATAAGAAACCTAAAAAAAGTGGCATGATTTTTTTACAAAGTGACTTATTTATGTTAATGTCCGTGTCCCCCTCTAGACTGTAAGATCGTCATGGGCAGGAAAGGTATCTGCCAGCTCTGCTGTATCATGCTATCCCAAGCGTTTAGTACGGTACTCCGCCACTGCGCCACTTGTCAGCTGTGTGACTTTGGGCAAGTCACTTAACTTCTCTGGGCCTCAGTTACGCCATCTGTAAAATGGGGATGAAGACTGTGAGCCCCCCGTGGGGCAACCTGATCACCTTGTAACCTCCCCAGGGCTTAGAACAGATTTTATTTTGTTAGTATGCTTGGTTTTGATCTCTGTCTCCCCCTTTTAGACTGTGAGCCCAATGTTGGGTAGGGACTGTCTCTATATGTTGCCAATTTGTACTTCCCAAGCGCTTAGTACAGTGCTCTGCACATAGTAAGCGCTCAATAAATACGATTGATGATGATAGTAAGTGCTTAATAAATGCCACTATTATTATTATTATTATTATTATTATTATTATTATTACTCTGCACACAGTAAGCGCTCAATAAATACCGCTGGTGGATTGCAAAATGGGGATTCCCACACCAGTTCTCTCTCCTAATTAGACCTTGAGGACTTTACGGGACAAGGACTAAATCTCACCCGATTCACTTGTATCTATCCCAGCACTTAAAATAGTGCTTGCCACGTAATAAGCACTTGACAAATGCTATTATTATTATTTAATGAGCGACTACTATATGCAGGGACCCATCCAAGATGTCAATTTTGAGAATTTTGTTTGGCCATTTTATGCTTCAAGGGCTGTGGAGGACATTGCTCTGGAAATCAGAAATTATTGCTTTGTGTATATGTGTGTGTGTGTGTGTTTCTAAAATCTCAGAACCATATAGAGACCTGGAACCCCCCAACATAGCGTTGTATATATATTGTACATTTATTTTTACCTTCCTTTACCCTTGTGAATAAATGATGATAATAATATTTGTTAAACGCTTACTGTGTGCCAAACACTGTACTAAGCGCTGGGATAGATACAAGTTAATCGGGTTGGATCTAGTCTCTGTCCCACATGGGACAGTCACAGAGAAGTGAAATGACTTGCCCAGGGTCACACAGCAGACAAATGATGCAGCCGGGATTAAAACCCAGACCCTTCTGATTCCCAGGCCCGTGCTCTATCCACTATCCACACTGCTTCACTTTTCTGGGCCTCAGTGACCCCGTCTGTAGGATGGGGATTAAGACTGTCAGCCCCACGAGGGACATGAACTGTGTCCAACCTGATTAGCTTGTATCTAACAGTGTTTAGCACAGTGTCTGGCACATAGTAAGCGCCTAACAAATTCTATTTTTTAAGAAAGAATCAGTGAAACAGACTGAGAAGGGGTGTCCCGGGAGGGTAGAGGAGAAATGGGGAAAAACTACGTTGGTAAACCGAGTTTAGGTAGTGTTATCAGGAGGTGGTCCACAGGGGTCAAAAGGGCAGCTGAGAGGATGAGAAGGAATTAGGGGGCCCTTCTCTGTGCTTCAGTTACCTCATCTGGAAAATGGGAATTAAGACTGTGAGCCCCAGGTGGGACAGGGACTGTGTCCAACCTGATTAGCTTATATCTACCCCTGCGCTTAATAAGGTGCTGGCACATAGTAGATGCTTAACAGCTCCTTCTGGACTGTAAGCTTGTTGCTGGCAGGGAAAGTTCATTCTTTCAAGCTCCGTCTCTAGCTTACTGTTTGACCTTAGACAATAATAACAATGATGGCATTTATTAAGCGCTTACTATGTGCAAAGCACTGTTCTAAGCGCTGGGGAGGTGACAGGGTGATCAGGTTGTCCCACAGAGGGCTCAGAGTCTTCATCCCCATTTTACTGATGAGGTAACTGAGGCCCAGAGAAGCGAAGTGACTTGCCCAAACTCACACAGCTGACAATTGGCAGAGCCGGGATTTGAACCCATGAACTCCGACTCCAAAGCCCGTGCTCTTTCCACCGAACCACGCTGCTTCCTTCTCTGTGCCCTCATTTCCTGAGATGTAAACTGGGGAGTCAATATCCTTTCTCTCCCTCCTACTGAGAGTGTGAGCCTCAGATGGGATAGGGATTGTGTCAGCCTCCTTGTTGACCTCCCTGCCTCCTGCCTCCCCCTTTAGATTGTAAGCTCGTTGCGGACAGGGAACGTGCCTACCAACTATGTTGCATTAATCTCTTCCAACACTTAGTACAGTGCTCTTCCCGGAGTAAGTGCTCAATAAATACAGTTGGTCGATTGCTAGAGATTTTGTCTGATCTATCTTGTATCTCTCCAATGCTTAGTGTAGCATTTGGCATATAGTAACTGCTTAACAAATATCATTATTATTATTATTTTGGCAGGTTAGGAAGTTCTGATCAGACAGCGGGTGTGATAAAAAATGGTGCAGTGACCGGTGATGATGAGATAATAATTGTGGGATAGTTTAGGTGCTCACTAGGTGTCAAGCATGGTCCTAAGCAGTGGGGTAGATGTAAGATAATCAGATTCAAATGGGGCTCACAGTCTGAATAGGAGAGGGAACATGTTTGGAATTTCCATTTTGCATGTGAGGGGATGGAGGCTCAGAGAAGTGAAGCGACTTGCCCAAAATCCCAGAGCAGACAAGTGGCTGAGCGGGGATTAGAAACCAGGTCCTCCGACTCCCAGCCCTGTGCTGTTTGATTCTGGAAAATAGTAAGCACTTAACAAATACCACAGTCATTATTATTTTCATTGTTGTTATTCTTCTTCTTTTCATTTTTATTGTTACAGTACTCTCAGTTAATATGAGTGATTGATTTTCTGTGCCTCAGTTCCCTCAACTGCGCAATGGGGATTCGATCTCTGTTCTCCCTCCTCCCTAATTTGTGAGCCCCATGTGGGGCCTGATTATCTTGCATTTACCTCAAAGCTTAGTACAGTGCCTGACACATAGTAAGTGCTTAACAAATATCACAATTATTGTTATTATTATCATTCAGTACACACTCGATTAATACGATTGATTTTCCGTACCTCAGCTCCCTCATCTGCACAGTGGGGATTCAATCCCTGTCCTCCCTCCTCCTTAGACTGTGAGCCCCATGTGGGTTTGGATAAAGGCCCCTGGTCCCTCCATACTGTAACTTCCCTTATGGTCAGTCAATTATTATTATTATTATTATTATTATTATTATTATTATTATTATTATTATTATTATGGTATTTGTAAGCACTTCCTATGTGGCAGGCACTGTATTATGCTCTGTCAGTCATTCATTAGCATTCATTAAATGCTGCAGAGCACTGTACTTAGTGCTCGGGAGAGTACAATAGAATGATAAACAGACACATTCCCTGCCCACAACAAGCTTACCTCAGTGGATACCTCTTCCTGCTCCTCAGGGAGCCCGGGACCCAATCTGTGGGCCCCCTGAAGGCCTTTGTCTCCACACAGCGACTCTATCTTTGAGCAAAGTCATCCTAGGGCCTTAATCCCCATTTTGCAGATGAGATAACTGAGGCCCAGAGAAGTGAAGTGACTTGCTCAAGGTCACGCAGCCAAGTGGCAGCGTCAGGATGAGAACCCAGGTCCTTCTGAATTCCAGACCCAGGCTGCTTCTGAAATCATGATGGCACTGGGCATTCCCGGGGCCCCAGATAGGGAGATTTTCCCATGAGATGACCAGGGTTGGGTCCAGGAAACCAATCAGGATCCAAAAAGATAAGTTCGCATCCATAGTGGTTCCTAATAATTATGGTATGTGCTAAGCGATGACTATGTGCTGAGCACTGTACTAAGCACTAGGGTAGAGACAAGTTAAGTCCCACGCAGGGCTGACAGTCTAGGAGGGGGAACAGGAATTATTGATTTATAGTAATGTCTGTCACCCCCTCTAGACGGTAAGCTCGTTGTGGGCAGGGTTTTGTCTTGTTTATTGTTGTAGTATACTCTTCCAAGCGCTTAGTACAGTGCTTTGCACAAAGTAAGCCCTCAGTAAATATGATTGATTGAGCTCAGTTATATTGTACGCTCCCAAGCACTTAGTACAGTGCTGTGCCCGCAGTAAGGGCTCCAAGCATTCGGCTGATTGACTGATTGAATCCCTGTCTTGCAGATGAGGGACTGAGATCCGGAGAAGTGAGGTGACTTGCCCAAAATCCCACAGCAGCCGTGTGGTGGAGCCGGGATTAGAACCCAGGTCCTCTGACTTCCAGCCCGGCCTCTTTCCACTAGGCCGTGCTGCTTCCTTAGGGTGGGGTGGGGGGAAAAAAGTGGTATGGGCCATGGGGAGAGCTGGAGGAGCATGGCGTGGTGTTTAGAGCCCGGGCCTGGTCTAATCATGGGTTCTAATCCTGGCCCCGCCACATATCTGCTGGCTGTCCTCGGACAAGTCACTTTACTTCTCTGGGCCTCAGTTCCCTCATCTGTAAAATGGGGATTGAGACTGTGAGCCCCACGTGCGACAAGGACTGTGTCCAACCTTATCTGCTCGTATCCACCCCAGTGCTTAGTACAGCGCTTGGCACATAGTCAGCCGTTGACAAATACCACAGTTATCATTATTATCTGGGAAACAGTCACTATCTTGACCCCACTTGGGGCTCTGTCTGAATGCGTGTGTGATGCTGGACCTTTGGGGGTTCCAGCCCCCGGAGATTTTTCACAGCGATCTTCCGAATTTGTGAACCCTCGGGGGTGGATGGGAACGGGAGCCGGCCGGGGGTGGGGGGATTTCAGGCGGGAGCTTGGCCGAGCCGAGCCGAGGGAAGAAACTCTGCGGATTTCGGGTGCCCGTTATTCAGCTGGAAACGGCTGGGTCCTTTTCCTCGCCCGGACTGCATTTTCTCCAGATGGAAGCTTTTGGCACTTGAGAGCATTTGTCTACAGCTGCAGCAGTCAGGCATGAGTCAGGTAAGAAGGGCTCTGGAGCAATCCTGCTTCCCGTTCAGGCGAGATGGCTCCCGTACTCTGAGGCTGGCTGGGAAAGAGGCAGCGATAGCATCATAAACAGCAGCAGCAAGGAGCAGATCTTCCCAACGCAGACCGGCACGGATCAAGGATGGACCACCCCGAGGACCTCTCATGGTGGACTCTCTCGTAGATCCGGAATGGCGCACGTCAGGCCGAGTGTCACGATGCATCCGTTCGGCATCCTCTCTCTGCTCCCGAGCATCGTGTCGGGAAGATAAACGGCGCTTCTGTCCCCTCGAGGGGAGGAGGAGGTTGGAGCTCCCAGAGAACGACAGAAGGGGGAGAATAAAACAAATCCATCAGAAAGTTTTCCCCAGCCTCCAGGACCAGTTCGGACCAGGTCAGGGGCTAGATGTGGCGTTGGCTGGTCACCCCCGGCTGGGGCCGGACTCCGAGGAGACCGAGTCTGGGGCTCGGCTGAGGAGACCAGACAGCAGCCAGGAGGCCGGCGAAGCCAGACCCATGCTGATGGTATTCTGCTCTCCTCTTCATGCAGTGCTGTAGGGGGAGAGTACAGGTCTCCTACGTAAGTTCTCCCATTCCTTTCGTGTGGCGTCGGGGCCGAGAGGGCCGGGAGCGAGAAGGGAAATAGGGGCAGACGGGTGTTTCAACCCATCCTCAGGACCGGCAGAGAGAGCCGTCACCTGGGTGCCGAAGAGCTTCTGGAAATTTCCTCAAACGTTGTCTCTATCTGCCGTGACTTTGAAAGTTGGGGCCTCGTACAGTCTCTCCGTCGGGGCCGGAGGGGTCTGAACGTACCCGGTGTCGCTCCTTGTCGTATTTTCACGGTTACGCGGGATCAGGAATGAGCCTGGGAGGATCCTCGTGCCGGAGGATTGCGATTAAATAGGTCTCGGTGGAGGTCAATAGATGAGCCGGCTGGGCGGAAATAATTGCCTGCTGCCCCGGTGGAATCGTCTGCTGTCTTTTTGTGCGTCTCGAGGGGCTGTCCAGATCTGCCGAGTACTGCAAAATGGCTGTCTGGTATTTGATTTGACAAAGAGAGCTAACACAAATGCTGAGGCACCTCTGCTTTAAGTGATTGGGTGGGAATTGAAGGGTGGCTTCAGTTAGATGCCCGAGGACAGCCTTGTTTATAGCTCTCTGAGGCCGAACCCCCATTCTGGGCCCGCCTCCCCCCAGTAAAACCACCTTATTCTCTCTGTGGGCTGTGAAAGGAGCAGGAGTGTGTGTGTGTATGTGTGTGTACACACGTGTGCGGGGTGTTGGCTGACCAAGCCGCAGCACTGAATCACTAATCATTTTCCCCCGTCCTTCCTCCAAGCGGAAACGCTGTCACCCCCAGATGGAGGGTACTTGGCTCGGGGTGAGAAATTCCACCTCAGGGTGCCACAGGGCACAGCTGAGGTGCCACCCGAAACAACGCGACCCCAGTAGTGACAATTTCGGGACCGGCGAGATCCAATTCCGCTCAGGTTTTCAGAGGTAGGGGTGACGGTCCCAAACTTTGGAAATAGGATTTTCACGGTCCTAGATCTCCCGGCGTTTCAGAGATGGAACCCCTTCGTTGAAGAGCGTTTCTGGGGTTTGTGAAGAGCCGTTTCTTTTTCTTTGGGGGGCAACAGTTACAGGAGGCCATAGAGCTCTAATGGTGTCACGAGGCTTTTTTTTTTAAGAATAATCAGTGTGCACTGCTTTTATTTCCTAGGCATTACTGGCTAGGAAAGATACAGCAATGCTAATCCTCTAAAACCATCAGCAATGGTATTTATTGATATTCAGTTTGTGATGTCTTCTTACTTCTGCCTGCCTGAAAAAAAGCACCCATCCATCAATCAATCAGTGATTATTTATTGAGCACTTACCGTGTGCAGAGCACTGTACTAAGCCAGTACAATAGAACAGAGTTGGCAGACATGTTCCCTACCCAAAACGAGCTTACAGTCTAGAAGAGGAAACAGATATGCATGTAAATAAATAGTTTATAGTATATAAATTAACGATATGTACATAAGTGCTATGGCATTGATTGCAACGATTATCAAATGACCAAAGATCACAGATAATAATAATAATAATAATAATGATGGCATTTATTAAGCGCTTAGTGTGTGCAATGCACTGTTCTAAGTGCTGGGGAGGTTACAAGGTGATCAGGTGGTCCCACAGGGGGCTCACAGTCTTCATCCCCATTTTACAGATGAGGGAACCAAGGCACAGAGAAGTGAAATGACTTGTCCAACGTCACACAGCTGACAATTGGCAGAGCCGGGATTTGAGCCCATGACCTCTGACTCCAAAGCCCGGGCTCTTTCCACTGAGCCATGCTGCTTCTCTCATCCAAGTGCATAAGCGACACAGAAAACATCTGTATTTTAAATACTTTGGTTTGAAGCAAGGTATACTGTAGATGGATAATGAGTTAATTTTAAACACCAAATACCACTCCATTGTTGTAGTAATTTGTTTATTTTATCCCCGAGATCCTTGAAACTTCTAAGTCCATTTGAGCCTTCCAGAGTGACTGGTTAGCAGGGGCATCACCAGCCCAGGGTTCCTGCTTCTTTTTTTTTTAACGGTTAAGGCACTGTACTAAGTGCTGGGGTAGATACGAGCTAATCAGGCTGGACACCTCAGCACTTAGTGGAGTGCGTGGCATGTAGTAAGTGCTTAACAAATATAAAAAAACGATCTCTGAGTGGCATTCTTCTCAGAGGGCATGCAGGCATATTGGTGGCCGGACACAGTCCATGCCCAGTTAGCAAGAACCCCCAGAGGGCTCTTGGCCCCTGAAGTCAGTCAGTCTTATTTATTGAGCACTTACTGTGTGCAGAGCACTGCACAAAGCGTTTGGGAGAGAACAGAAAAGCCGACGCATTCCTTGCCCACAACGAGCTTCCAGTTTAGAGGGATGGTAGTTTCTGGGAGTCAGCCTGCCTGATGTCTGCTTCTCCAGCCCAACTCTGCCCGGAAAAGATGGAGCCCAGGTCACCCCAGCCCCCCGTCTTTTCGCCCCCGCTGGGACCACTGAGTTTCATTTCCTGCCTCCGCTCCCCTGCTGTTACTCCTCCAGCTTTATCTCCCCAGTGCAGTTCTTCACAGCCAAAGGAGTGTAGGCTTCTGGGAATGGCCCCAAGAAGCTAAGCAACCCTTCGAGGGGCTTGGGATAATAACAACTGTGGTCTTTGTTAAGTGCTTACTATGCGCCAGGCACTGTACTAAGCTCTGGGGTAGGTGAAAGCTAATCAGATTGGACACAGCCCCTGTCCCACATGGGACTCACAGTCTTAATTTCCAGTTTACAGATGAGGGAAACTGAGGCCCAGAGAAGTAAAGTGACTTGGCCAAGCACATAAGTGGTGGAGCCAGGATTAGAACCCATGACCTCCTGACTCCCAGGACTGTGCTCTATCCACTATGCCTTGCTGGGATGACTGGGTCTGAGGTGAAGTCTGCAGTGGGGTGAGCGTGAGTTGTCCTTCAGAATTCCCAAGCAGTCACCCAGAATAATAATAGCATTTATTAAGCGCTTCCTATGTTCAAAGCACTGTTCTGGGGAAGGACAGACGGCACCTTTAAGGCCCTTAATCAGCTCTCTCGCTCCTCTCTAGCCTCACTCCGCTCCCATTGCAACCCAGCTCTTACCCTCAGCTCTTCTAACGCTAACCCTCACACTGCGCCTCCATCTCGTCTCTCTCGTCGTGGACCCATGGTCGCGCATTAGAATTCCCTCACCCTACTACCTATCTGACAGGCCCCCACTCTCCCCATCTTCCAAACGCCGCTAAAATCACAGCTCGGGTAATCGTACTAGGACTTATTAAGCGTTTACTCTGTGGTGAGCACTGTACTAAGTGCTGGAAAAGGGTATACAGGTGAGAATTAGAAAGGGACCCTCTCAGCCAATCAATCCTATTAACTGAGGGCTTACCCTTGAGGGGCTCCCACTTTAGGAAGGAAGCCCTCCCTGACTAACCGCTCATCTCCCCATCCTATCCCCCCCCAACCATGTTGGGTCACCCCTGAACTTGAGTCTGTAACCCCTAAACACTTACCTATTCACCTCCCCAGCCTCACGGTTCTTGTCTACATCTTTCGACTTATTGGTTCCCCCAAAACTGTACCCTGTTTTAGTGTCCATCTCTCCCATTAGATGGAAAACTCCTTGAGGGCAGGGATCAGACTCACCCCAGCGCTTAGTACTGAGTGCTCACCTCCTCCAGGAGGCCTTTCCAGACTGAGCCCCCTCCTTCCTCTCCTTCCCCCCACCCTACCTCCTTCCCCTCCCCACAGCACCTATACATATGTTTGTACAGATTTATTACTCTATTTTACTTGTACATATTTACCATTCTATTTATTGTATTTTGTTAATATGTTTTGTTTTGTTGTCTGTCTCCCGCTTCTAGACTGTGAGCCCGTTGTTGGGTAGGGACCGTCTCTATATGTTGACAACTTGTACTTCCCAGGCACTTAGTACAGTGCTCTAAATACACTAAGTGCTCAGTAAATATGATTGAATGAATGAATAAATGAATACAATGCTCCGCATAGAGTAAGCACTCAATAAATGCACTTTGATTGATTGGCCGAGACAACCCATTCAGTAACTTCCCACAGGGAATTCATACCCCAAACTTGTTTCTAGGCCTGCAAAAATCCAGGCCCAAAATATTTTTTCTGTTTTTGTGTCTCAGTAGAATGTAGGCAGGGAAGGCGTCTCTTCTTAATTTTGTAGTATCCAAGCACCTAGTAAAGTGCCACACACCAAGAGAAGCAGCTTGGCCTAGTGGACCTGGAAGTCTGAAAGACCTGGGTTCTAATCCCAGCTCTGCTCCTTGTCTGCTGTGTGATCTTGGGCAAGCCATTAAACTTCTCCAGGCCTCAGTTAGCTCATCTGTAAAAATGGGGATTGAGACTGCGAGCCCCATGTGGGACAGGGACTGTGTTCGGTCTGACTGAGAGGAGCGGAGTGGGCGCGCTGGGCTGGAGTAGGAGAGCAGTGAGGTGAGGTAGGAGAGGGCAAGCTGATTGAGGGCCTTTAAACCCATACTAAGGAGTTTCTCTTTGATGTGGAGTTGGATGGACAACCACCGGAGATTCTTGAGGAGTGGGGAAACGTGGATTGAACATTTGGGTTGAAAAATGATCCGGGCAGCGGAGCGAAATAGGGACTGGCGTGGGGAGAGTCAGGAGGCCGGGAGGTCAGCTTGGAGCAGTAATCAAGGAGATGTAGAATAAGTGCTTGGATTAACATGGTTGCAGTTTGGATGGAGAGGAGAGGGCGGATTTTAGCGATGTCGCGAACGTTGAACCGACAGGATTTGGTGACGGGTTGAATCTGTGGGTGGAATGAGAGAGATGAATGGAGGACAATGCCAAGGTTTCAGGCTTGGGAGATAGGGATGGTAGTGGTGATGT
The DNA here is from genome assembly GCF_015852505.1 of Tachyglossus aculeatus. Taxonomy (NCBI): domain Eukaryota; kingdom Metazoa; phylum Chordata; class Mammalia; order Monotremata; family Tachyglossidae; genus Tachyglossus; species Tachyglossus aculeatus. Next base: position 22,917,595 of record NC_052078.1, on the reverse strand, counting down.
CTACAGTGATGGGAAAGACGGAGGGAAGACAGCTGGGAAGATGACTTTTAGACAGTCTTTTAGACAGTCACAGTCTTTTAGACTGTGAGCCCACTGTTGGGTAGGGACTGTCTCTATTTGTTGCCAACTTGTACTTCCCAAGTGCTTAGTACAGTGCTCTGCACAAAGTAAGCGCTCAATAAATACGATTGATGATGATCATGATGAGGAATTCAGCTTTGGCCGTGTTCGATTTGAGAGGTCAGCAGGACATCCAAGTAGAGATGTCATGAAGGCAAGAGGAAATGGGAGATAGCAGTCGATTGGGTCGGACCCAGTCTCCGGCCCAAACGAGGTTTGGCACTTAAGTAACTAGACTGTCCAAAGCGATGCATCAATCCACCAAGCACAGAGTGGTGACTCTAGTGTCTGACCGCTGACCTAATGCTCCGGACGGGACTCCGGCTTGGGATGAGGGTCAGGACCGAAGCAGGGGATATTTTTCGCATCTGAATCCTTTGGCAAGGGGCCCTGCTTTAGTTCAACAATGCTGACTTTTCAAACTGCAGTTTGGCTCTGATATTTTTTTAATCACATATCTCTTTGGCAATGTGGAAATCCTTCACTTGAATTTTAAAATCTTTCAGGTGCCCTTCAGTGGTTGTTTCAAAAGCGTCAAGCTTCCTTGGTATTTGGTCCAGTGGGAAGAGTGGGGTCAGTAGGGGAATATGCCACCGACCTTTTGGGTGATAGTAATAATTATGGTATTTATTAAGCGCTTACTATGTGCCAAGCACTGTACTGAGTGCTGGAACAATCCAGTCCCACATGGTGCTCACGGTCTAAGAGGGAGAACAGGCAGATGAGGGAACTGAAACAGAGAAAATCAATCAATCATATTACTTGAATGCTTACTGTAGTAATGATAATAATGGAAAATGTGGTATTTATTTCATGCTTACTATGTGCCAGGAACTGGGGAAGATACAAGATAATTGGGTAGGACACAATCCCTGTCCCACATGGGGCTCGCAGTCTTAATCCCCATTTTACAGATGAGGCAAGTTAATTGCCCAAGGTCACACAGCAGACAAGTGGCAAAGTCGGGATTAGAATCTAAGTCCTTCTGACTCCCAGACGCACGATCTATCTACTAGATGTCTACTAGAGCACGGGCTTGGGAGTCAGAGGTCATGGGTTCTAATCCACGCACTTATGTGGGAGAGTGCAATAAAGTTGGAAAGCACGATCCCTGCCCTCAACGAGCTTACAGTCTAGATGGGGAGACAAACATTAGGCGCCCGGGAGCAGGGCTCGCCTCGCCTCAATATCAGACTTCATCAGACATAAACTTGGGCTCTCCCCGGCTCCAGGGAGGCGTAAAGTTGGGCCCTGGTGGGAGACGGGGTCTCCAGACTCCAGACGAGCAGCATTTCTCCTCTCTCTGACTCGTCGTCTCCATGCCACGGCCTGCCCATCCAGCTCCTCACCTGGAGAATGAGCATCTGAGAGGATCGATCTGGTTGGCAGGAGCGTCCGACCCGGCCTGACCCAAGCAGATGCCCCGGAGAGGAAGGGGGAGGAGGGGTGGGCGAGACTGAGAGGACCTGGACCCCCAAGGTGGGGGATGAAACGGTCCAGATGGGCCAGCGGTGGTCCCACAAAGTCGAGTGGCAGAGCGCAGATGTCACCCAACCGGAGATGGGCAGCAGGGCGGGCAATCAGTGATGTTTATTGAGTGCTTACTGATTGCAGAGCACTGTACTAAGCGCTTGGGAGAGTCCAATAGAACAATAGAACGGACACATTCCCTGCCCACCGCAAGCTTAGAGGGCACTGGCTCCAAGTCTCCTTGGCTGGTGGGATTGCAATGGGCTCTTTTGGGAAGACTAGGGTGGGCCTCTAGTGCATGCAGGGGTGTGCCCTTGACCATTGCCAGGTGCAGGTTTGTGTGTAGGGGGAGTACGTGTGATTGTGTGTGTATTGATGGGTGTGGGAGGGGATTATGTACGAGTGAGTTTTGGGGTTGGGTGTGTTTGTGAGTATGTGTGTGTGTCATTCATTCAATTCAATCACATTTATTGAGCACTTGCTGTTTTCAGAGCACTCTACTGAGCACTTGGAAACAACAGTACAGCGATAAAGGGAGACAATCCCTGCCCACAACGGGCTTACAGTCTAGAGGGGGGAGACAGGCATCAAAACAAAAAACAGGCATCAATATAAATAAGTAGAATTATAGATATATCCATATATACATAAGTGCTGTGGCGCGAGGGGGCAGAGTGAGTCAACGTGATCTGGAAGGGAGGGGGAGCTGAGAAGAAGGGGGCTTAGTCTGGGAAGGCCTCTTGGAGGAGGCGAGCCTTCAGTAGGGCTTTCAAGGGGGGAAGAGTGATTATTTGGCGGATTTGAGGAAGGAGGCATTTCAGGCCAGATGTAGGATGTGGGCCAGGGGTTGATGGCAGGACAGGCGAGAACGAAGCCCAGAGAGGAGGTTAGCGGCACCAGAGGAGCGGAGGGTGCGGGCTGGGCTGGAGAAGGAGAGAAGGGAGGTGAGGTAGGAGGGGGCGAGGGGATGGACAGCCTTGAAGCCCAGAGTGAGGAGTTTTTGTTTGATACGGAGGTTGATAGGCAACCATTGGAGATTTTTGAGGAGGTGGGGTGACCTGCCCTGAACGTTTCTGTAAGAAAGATAATCCGGGCAGCGGAATGAAGTACAGTCTGAAGTGTGGAGAGGCAGGAGGTTGGGAGGTCAGAAAGGAGGCTGATGCAGTTCTGCCATGTCCCCCGGGTCCTGCTTCCACTCTGAAGTGCCGCTTCTCACTTTCGTCAAGTGAGAGACAAGTGACGCCCACTCCCTGCTCAACACAGGCCCGGCAGTTAGTAATAGCAAATGGTTTTAAATAGACAGAGCACTTGACAACGACAGCGTGGCCTAGCAGAAAGAGTTAGAGGACCTGGAATCTAATCCCGGCTCAGCCACTTGTCAGCTGTGTGACTTTGGGTAAGTCACTTAACTTCTATGTGCCTCAGTTACCTCATCTGTAAAATGGGGATTAAGACTGTGAGCCCCATGTGGGACAACCTGATCACCTTGTATCCCCCCCAGTGCTTAGAACAGTGCTTCACACATAGAAAGCGCTTAAACAAATACCATCATTATTATTGTTATTCCCTGTGCCTCAGTTCCTTCATCTGTAAAGTGGGGATTGAGACTGTGAGCTCCAAGTTGGGACATGGACTTTGTTCAACTTGATGAGCTTTGTTTATCTACCCCAGGGCTTAGTACAGTGCCTGGCACACAGTTAGCACTTAACAAATGCCCTTTAAAGAACAAAAAAAAAAAAACCCTGGCATTCTTTCCTAGGTAACAATTCCTATTTCAAACCACCGTTTCCCTAAATTATAGTCACCTCATGGATGCTTAATATCATGATTAAAAATAATAATAATAGTGGCATCTGTTAAGCATTTATTGTGTGCCAAACACTGGGCTAAGCACAAGCGTAGATATAAGATAATCAGGTCAGACACTTGGAGCTTCCAATCTAAATAGGAGAGAGTATCTGATCCCCAATTTACGGATGAGGACACAGGCACAGAAAAGGAAGAGGCTTGCCCAAGGTCACACAGCCCCCACCAAGGAAACAACCACTTGCGTTCCACTGTAAGTAGCTCTGTTCTGAGGACGGCTCCCCAGTCCTTACAAACGCTCCAGGGTTCACCCCATCCATCTCCGCATCAAACATAAATTCCTCGTGGCCGACTTTAAGGCAGTCAGTCAGCTCTTCTCCTGCTACCTTTCCTCTCTCATCTCCCACTACAGCCCAGCCCGCACACATCACTTATTTGGGCAGGGAATGTGTCTGTGTTGTATTCTCCCAAGCACTTAGTACAGTGCTCTGAACACAGCCAGTGCTCAATAAACACGATTGACTGACTGACTGACATTGTTCCTCTTGTAACAATGTACTCTCTCTTCTCTTTCACTTCACCCCCGGGCTCCTGGCCTCCCTCTGGCTTAGAATTCCCTCTCCCTTCACATCCCACAGTCCATCGGTCTCCCAGTCTTCTAAGTCCTGTTAAAATCACGTGTCCTTCCCTGATTCTCATCTCCCCACCTTATTTCCCTGCTACTGCCGCTCGAGCGCTTTGGCATCTCCTAAGCACTTAGGGACTCATTCCCCCTCACCGTGGCATTCAGGTACATATCGTTAAATGCCGGTGCTTCTCCCTACCTGCGTTTTATTTCAGCATCTGTCTCCCTCATTAGATTTTAAGCTCCTTGAGGGTAAGGAGTCATGTCTGCATCAAATGAATTCCTCACCCCCGGCTTTGAAGCACTCAGTCCCTTTGCCCCCTCCTACCTCACATCGCTACTCTCCTACTCCAACCCAGCCCTCACACTTGGCTCCTCTAATGTTAACCTACTCACTGTACTTTAATCTAATCTATTTTGCCACCGACCTCTCGCCCACGTCCTGCCTCGGGCCTGGACCGCCCTCCCTCTTTATATCCAACAGACAATTACTCTCCCGACCTTCAAAGCTTTATTGAAGGCACATCTCCTCCAAGAGACCTTCCCTGACTAAGCCCTCATTTCCTCTTTTCCCATTCCCTTCGGCGTCGCCCTGATTTGCTCCCTTTTTTCGCCGCCCCCTCTTCAGCCCCACAGCACTAATGCACATGTGTGTAATTTATTTCTATTAACGTCTGTCTTCCCCTCTAAACTCTAAGCTCGTTGTGGGCAGGGTACGTGTTTACCAACTCGGTTACATTGTTACACTGAAAGAATAACAGTAATGATAACAAGTAATAACAAGCGCTTAGTACACTGCTCTGCACACAGTAAGTGCTCAATAAATACGATTGATTAATAATAATAATGGTGGTATTTGTTATGCACTTACTGTGTGTCCAGCATTGTTCTAAGTGCTGGGTTGGACACAGTCCCTGTCCCTCACGGGAGTCACAGTCTTAATCCTCATATTACAGATGAGGCAGCTGAGGCCCAGAGGAGTAAAGTGACTTTCCCAAAGTCACCCTGTGGACACATGGCAGAGTCGGGATTAGAACCCAGGGCCTTCTGATTACCAGGCCCGGGCTCTATCCACTATGCCATCCACCTTCACAGATCATCTGATCTTCCAGTTGCACATACTCCAGGACATATGCTTAGAGGAATCAAGGGAGATTTCTCCCAGAAACGCTTCCCACAAGTCAAATTTCCAAGCACTAGGTAAATGCGAAGCAGTGTGGCCTAGTGGATAGTGCATGGCCATGGAAATCAGAAGGACCTGGGTTCTAATCCTGGCTCTGCTGCTTGTCTGCTGTGCAACCTTAGGCAAGTCACTTCACTTCCTCTGTTCCTCAGTCCCCTTATCTGGAAAATGGGGATTAAGACTGTGAGCCCCATTTGGGGCAGGGACTACATGCAACCTGACTAACTTGTACCTATCCCAGTGCTTAGTTCAGTGCCTGGTATGTAGTAAGCACCTAACAAAAATTCTAGACTGTGAGCCCATTGTTGGGTAGGGACCGTCTCTATATGTCGCCAACTTGTACTTCCCAAGCGCTTAGTACAGTGCTCTGTATATATGTTTGTACACATTTGTTACTCTATTTATTTATTTTACTTGTACATATCTATTTTATTTATTTTATTTTGTTAGTATGTTTGGTTTTGTTCTCTGTCTCCCCATTTTAAACTGTGAGCCCACTGTTGGGTAGGGACTGTCTCTATATGTTGCCAACTTGTACTTCCCAAGCGCTTAGTACAGCGCTCTGCACACAGTAAGCGCTCAATAAATACGATTGATGATGATACTCTGCACACAGTAAGTGCTCAATAAATGTGATTGAATGAATGAATGAACAAAAATGCCATTTAAAAAAATTAACTACAAAAAAAAAAATGTCGGTTTCTCCAGGCGTGTGATACAGTACAGGAATATCAAATTAAGTATTTCTCACAGGGCTTATATAGCCTCAGTCCCTGTGCAGATAGAAGCTAATTTAATCTGGTAATTTGGGCCTCAGTTCTGGCACAGATAAAAACCGGTTTAAACCGGTAATTTGAACACCTGGCTGGTAGGTGGGCTGCAGCTGCTGCTTGGAGGTTCGGGGTTATTTGAGCTCGTGAGAAGTGGCATGGCCTAGTGGAAAGAGCATGGGCCCGGGAATCAGAGGATCTGGGTTCTAATCCCACCACTCACCTGCTGTGTGGCCTTGGGAAGGTCAGCTCACTTCTCTGTGCCTCAGTTGCCTCCTCTGCAAAATGGGGATTAAAGACTGTGAGTCCCATTGGACTATGTCCAACTGATTAGCTTGTATCTGCCTCAGTCTGGTAAGTGCTTAACAAACACCATTAAAAAAAAAATAAAGCGATTCAGAGCAAGGAGCCGGACAAAATGCTGGCTGTTGGCTGAGTTTTGGGGTGCAGAGTGAGGTTTATGACTCTCTTGGAGGTGATCTGATCAATATCCCTCAGCCTAATGTCATTTTGAATAGGTGTTGCAGGGAAGTTTCACATTTGAGTCCATCTCGGGGACTAAACCCAGTTTTCGCTCTCACGATTGGGAAATGCTTTTGAAACACTGCCACAAACAGGTGAATTGTCCAAGAAGAACAACCCTGTGTCAGAGGACCTGAGTTCTAATCTCGGCTCCGCTACTTGTCTGCTGTGTGACCTTGGGCAAGTCTTCACTTCTCTATGCTTCAGTTCCCTCATCTTTAAAGTGGGGATTCAATATCTGCTCTCCCCCATGAACTCTTTTAGTGCAAGGAAGGATGGTAAACTCATTGTGGTTGAGTGGGTCTGCTAATTCAGTTGTACTGTACTCTCTCAAGTGCTTAGTACAGTGCTCTGCACAGAGTAAGCGCTCAATAAATACCATTGGTTGATAATGCCTACCACCTTGGTTGTATTGAACTCTCCCAAGTGCTAAGCACAGGGCTCTGCACATAGTAAGCACTCAATAGAGAAGCACCATGGACCAGTGGAAAGAGCACAAGTCTGGGAGTAGCAGGACCTGAGTTCTAATCCCTGCTCCTCCACATGTCTGCTGGGTGACCTTAGACAAGTCACTTCACTTCTCTGAACCTCATCTGTAAAAATGGGGATTGAGACTGTGACCCCCTCGGGGGAAAGGGACTGGGTCCAACCGATTTGGTTGTCTTCACCCTAGCGCTTAGTAAAGTGCCTGGCACATAGTAAGTGCTTAAGAAATACCATAATTGTTAGTAGTATTAATAATAATGGTATTTGTAAGCGCTGGGGAGGTTACAGGTGATCAGGGTGTCCCACGGAGGGCTCACAGTGTTAATCCCCATTTTCCAGATGAGGGAACTGAGGCACAGAGAAGTTAAGTGACTTGCCCAAAGTCACACAGCTGACAGTTGGCGGTGCTGGGATTTGAACCCATGACCTCTGACTCCAAAGCCTGGGCTCTTTCCACTGAGCCACACTGCTTCCCCTGCCATTAGTATTTGGAGCTTTGCCTGTCCAGAACAGTGTTGAGAAAGGGGAAAGAAGCCTTTCTGGGGCTTTTAAAAGAAATCATTAATCCTGCAACAGGGGGAGCCCAATTAAATCCAGATGAGCACCCCGTTCCTTCTGGCCAGGTCACCTGGTGGAGATTTTCCTGGATTTGTGCGTCGGTTCCCCAGATGGTCCCCATTTATTACTTGCAGCACGGCAGATGGCTCGCAGGGGAGCCGTGACAGAACTTACACTTTCATTAACTCTACCAACCTTCACCGGCTCCGAAAATGCCCTCTCCTCCCACGTCGGACTTCATTTCTCCAACTGGCCCGGCGAATCAACTCTGTGCGTCTGTGGGGAGCGCGTTCATCGTGTGTGTGTGTTTTAGCCGCCCTTCTGGTATATATTCATTCATTTCATTGTCTCTCTACTTGTTTTGTTTTGTTGTCTGTCTCCCCCTTCTAGACTGTGAGCCCGTTGTTGGGTAGGGATTGTCTCCATCTGTTGCCGAATTGTACTGTCCAAGCACTTAGTACAGTGCTCTGCACACAGTGAGTGCTCAATAAGTACGATTGAATAATTAATATTGAGCACTTACCATCTGCAAAGCACTGTTCTAAGCGTTTGGGAGGGTACAGTATTTATTGAGCACTTAGTGTGTGCAGAGCACGGTACTAAGCGACACATTACCTGCCAACAACGATCTTGCTACTACTAATACTACTAACAATTAGTGGTCTATATTGAGCGCTATGTGAAGAGCACTGTACTAAGTGCTTGGGAGAGAACTGTATAACAGAATGAGCTGTTATCCTCTCCTAAGCACTTAGTACAGTGCTCTGCACTTGGGAGGTGCTCAATAAATACTATTGATTGGTTACACATTTCCTGCCCACAAAGAGCTTACAGTCAAAGGGGTGGAGACAGACATCAATACAAATAAATGAATAACAGATATGTACAGAAGTGCCATAAGGGCTGGGATGGGGGAAGAACAAAGGGAGCCATTTTACAAAAAATAATCAGAATTTGGGACATAAAATCTTGTGTACATTCACATGCAGAGCCTCTTTTATTTTTCTGGTATTGCTAAGTGCTTTCTATGTGCCAGGCACTATACTGAACAATCAATCAATCAATCGTATTTATTGAGCGCTTACTGTGTGCAGAGCACTGTACTAAGCGCTTGGGAAGTACAAGTTGGCAACACATAGAGATGGTCCCTACCCAACAGTGGACTCACAGTCTAGAAGGGGGAGACAGAGAACAAAACAACAGTTTTGTTAAGTTTCAGCAAAGGAAAATAAACAATAATCTTCTAAACATCTATCTTCCAACTTCAGTACGATCTAATGAAATCTAGAGCATTATATCATCTCTTCATAGTTTGTGACACTAATGAAATTCCATTTAGAGAAACGGGGAACACCGGGATAGATACAGGATCATTAGGTTGGGCAGAGTATATGTCCGACTTGGGGCTCCCAGTCGTAAACCCCACTAAACAGATGAGGAAACTGAAGCACAGAGCAGTGAATTTCTCAAGGTCACAGAGCAGATGGGTGGCAGAGCCGGGATTAAAACCTCGGCCTGTCTGATTCCCAGGCCCGTGTCTACGGGACACTTCCATAAGCCACAGCGTGGCATAGTGGCTAGAAAATGGGCTCGGGTGTCAGAAGGTCATGAGTTCTAATCCCAGCTCCACCACTTGTCTGTTGTGTGACCTTGGACAGTTCACTTCATTTCTCTAGGCCTCAGTTCCCTCCTCTGTAAAATGGGGATTAAGCTGTGAGACCCATGAGGGACGGGGACTGTGTCCAACCTGATTTGCTCGTATCTGCCCCGGCGCTTAGTTCAGTGCCTGGCACATAGTGAGCAGCTAGCAAATATCATAATAACAATAAGGCCACGCTGCTTCCCTTGGGCGAGTCACTTCCCAAGTAGTGGTTGTAGTAGAAGTAGCATTTGAGTGTCCCCAGAGCATTTTACTAGGCATTTGGGAAATACAGAATTAAAAAAAGATTCCTGTTCCCTGCTCACAAAGAGTTTACAAAGGACCCATCAGTTACCAGTGAAATCAATCAGTCAGCCAATGGTATTTATCGAGCACTTATTGTGTGCAGAGCTCTGTATTACTTCTTAGACATATTCCATCCCCAAATAAGAAGCAATGTGGCCTAGTGGGAAGTATAGCCTGTGACTCAGGAGGACCTGGGTTCTAATTCTGACTCTGCCACTTGCCTGCTGTGTGACCTCTGGCAAGTCACTTCACTTCTCTTTGCCTCAGTTATCTCATCTATAAAATGGGGATTAAAGCTCTGAGCCCCATGTGGGACAGGGATTGCGACCAACCAGATAATCTTGTATCTACCTCAGCGCTTAATACAGGGTCTGGAACATAGTAAGCGCTTAACAAATACCATTTTAAAAGCCAAAACACAAAACAAAGAAGGGGTTAGAGTCTAGAAGTGACTTCCATTCAAAATTATTTTCGAAATCCTACATGCGGTTGGCATACAGCTGACCTGTCTGTTGTTTTGGGGTTTTTTTTCTGTCTTAGGTCACCACTCTGGAATTGTCACACCTGGGAATAGTTTAACACAACTGGAAATGGGTTAACACGTGAGAATTAGTCGTTGACACGGATTCTGTGTCACAGGCTTCTCCTCCTGAGAAAAATCAACTTTCCTCTCATGGTGCCAGCTAATACTCTAAGGACAAGCGAAGGGGGAAAGGGGTTGGAGAGGTCAAGGTAAAAATCAAAATATTTCCAAGTGGCCTAGGGTAGCTGATCTCCCTGCCCCTTGGGATAAACTCGAGGATCTGGTCGAGGGACCAGAGGACTGGTCCAGCCAGAGCCCTTGTAACAAATTCCGGGACCCATTTTCATTCCTCCCTCTTGGTGTCCTCCTCCTTCCACAGCCGCCTCTCCAAGCTGGTCACCCCAGGCAGGGAAGTGAGTTAAAACAGCGGGAGAAGTCAAGGAGAATGCCAAGGTGACGGGCTGGAGAGACAGGGTGGATGGTAATGAAGTCCACCGTGATGGAAAAGTTTTGAGGCGAAGATGAGTTCATTATTACACTTGCCACTTCTACTAGGGGTTCAGTTTGAGGCATAATCGAGCTTGAGGCTTCTGGGCATGTGTCTTTGCCTTCTTTAAGATTTTAAGAGAAGCAGTGTTGTCTAGTGGGCACGGGCTGGAGAGTCAGAAGGACCTGGCTTCTAATCTTGTCTGCTGTGGGACCTCGGGCAAGTCCAGTGGTTGTCCACCCACCTCCGCATCAAGTAAAAGCTCCTCACCGTCGGCTTTAAAGCCGTCCATCACCTTGCCCCTTCCTATCTCACTTCGCTACTCTCCTACCTCCACCCAGCCCGCACACTTTATTCCTTTAATGCTAACCTTCTCACTGTCTCGCCTTTCTTGCCGCCAAACTCCCACCCAGGTGTCTATCATTGCATTGTATTCTCCCAGGCACTTAGTACAATGCCCTGCATACAGTAAGCGCTCAATAAATACGATTGAATGAATGAAAGTCCCTCCACTTAACTGTGCCGCAGTTCCCTCATCTCTAAAACGGGGATGAAGACAGTGAGCCTCACGTGGGACAGGGACTGTGTCCAACCCAATTTGCTTGTATCCAACCCAGTGCTTAGTACAGCGCGGGACTTGTAGTAACCGCTTAAATACCACAATGATTCATTATTAGCTAATCGCCCTACGAGCAATTAAGGCAGCATCCCGGGCATGTTGGATGTGAGGGCCGTGAAACCAGTGGTTCTGATTTCAGAGAAAAATCCTCAAATCCCCAAAGGGGTTCCTTTTCTTAGGTGACGAGAATAATACTGGGACTTTTTTTTTTTTTTTGAGCGACTAGGTTGTATTTAGAGCGGAACAGTAGCGTAGCTAAGATGCATCTGAACGAAAACTCCAGCCTAAGAACATCACAAGGAACTCAACAGGTTGATGAGCCAGAGGTCTGTGGTCCCGGGAAAGCAGTGAAGGCCTGAGGATGGGAAGATGGTTCACACCTGCCCAGGTGGAACCAGGTAGAGCTGGGGTGAAGGGTGAGGTGTGGACTGAACTGAGTTTTGAGCTGTTGTGGGGTGTGAACTGAGTTGAGGTGTGAGCCGAATTGGGGCAGGAGCTGATGTGGCGTGAGGTCTCAAAGCCTTACCGAAGGCCCACCTCCTCTTTGTGGCCTTCCCTGACTAAGCCCTCCTTTCCTCTTCTCCCACTTCCTTCTGTGGCACAGTGACTTGCTCCCTTTATTCATCCCCCCTCCCAACCCCACAGCACTTATGGACATATCTATTATTTATTTATTTCTATTGATGTCTGTCTCCCCTCAACTTTAGACTGTAAACTTGTTATGGGCAGCCAATGTGTCTGGTTACTGTAAAGCTGTTCTCTCCCAAGAGTTTGGTACAGCGCTCTACGTGCAGTAAACGCTCAATAAATGCAATCGAATGAATGTGTGGGCTGAACTGGGGTGTGGGCTGATGTCCCGGGGTGTCAGCTGACACAGGGTGTTGGCTGAGGTGAGGTGTCGACTGATGTAGGGTGTGGGCTGATCTGGGTTTTGGCTGAGCTGGGGTGTGGGTTAATAATAATAATAATGATATTTAAGTGCTTAGTATGCGTCAAGCGCTGTTCTAAGCGCTGGGGGAGAGACAAGCTAATCAAACTGGACACCGTTCTCCTCCACGTGGTACTCACAGTCACTTTCCAAGATGAGGGAACTGAGGCCCAGAGAAGTGAAGCGACTTTCCCAAGGTCGCACAGCAGATAAGCGGCGGAGCCGGGATTAGAAGCCGGGTCCTCGTGACTCTCAGGCCCGGGCCGTATCCACTCGGCCACGCTGCTTCTCTAATGCTGATTGGGGGGTAAACTGAGCCAGGGTTTGGGCTGTGCTAGACTGTGGGCTGAGCTGGGATGGGGGCTGATGTGGGGTGTGAGTGAACCAGGCTGTGGTATTAACTTACACAGTAAATAAGCCCTCTGAACTGTAACCTTCAATCAGTCTAGTAAATCAATGGTGTTTATTGAGCACTTTCTGGAGCACTCTACTAAGCCCTTGGGAGAGTACGGTCCTACGCGGAGGGAACGATTCCACCGACTCTGTTGTGTTATAATCTAGTGGATCGAACACAGGCCTGGGAATCAAGGGACCTGGATTCTAATTCTGGCTCCACCACTCGCCTGCTGTGTGACTTTAGCCACTCTCTGTGCCCCAGTTTCCTCATCCGTACGGCGAGTCCCATCTGGGTCAGGGACCGTGCCTGAGTTGTATCCACCCCCGACCCTTAGCCCAATGCTTGGCTCATTGCAAGCGCTTAACAAATATCACTATTATCAACTCTTGCCATTATTCCAGAGTAGCTCCCACTGAACGCTGTTGACATGGAAGTCTGGAAAAGAAATGTGAGAAAGAGCAATCACCTCCAACCCACCGCAGTCTTCAGCCGGTTTGGTGTTTCCTCAAGAGGTAGTGTGGCCTAATGGATAGAGCATAGGCCTAAAAGTCAAAAGGACCTGGGTTCTAATGGCTGCTCCTCCACTTCATTTGTTCAATCATATTTATTGAGAGCTTACTGTGTGCAGAGCACTGGTCCGCCGCGTGACCCTGGACAAGTCGTTTCACTTCTCTGGGTCTCAATCTCCTCATCTGGAAAATGGGGATTAGTGAAGACACTGAGCCCTCTGTGGAAAATGGACTGGGTCTAACCTGATTAGCGTGTATCTGCCCCAGTGCTTGGCACAGTTCCGTACATAGTAAGCGTGGCTCAGTGGAAAGAGCAAGGGCTTTGGAGTCAGAGGTCATGGGTTCGAATCCCGGCTCCGCCAAATGTCAGCTGTGTGACTTTGGGCAAGTTGCTAATCTCCTCACCGTACCTCGCTCTCACCTGTCCCGCCTTCGACCCCGGCCCATGTCATCCCCCGGGCCTGGAATGCCCCCAATCCCTCTGCCCATCCGCCAAGCTAGCTCTCTTCCTCCCTTCAAGGCCCTGCTGAGAGCTCTCCTCCTCCAGGAGGCCTTCCCAGACTGAGCCCCTTCCTTCCTCTCCCCCTCGTGCCCCTCTCCATCCCCCCATCTTACCTCCTTCCCTTCCCCACAGCACCTGTATATATGTATATATGTTTGTACATATTTATTACTCTATTTATTTATTTTATTTGTACATATCTATTCTGTTTATTTTATTTTGTTAGTATGTTTGGTTTTGTTCTCTGTCTCCCCCTTTTAGACTGTGAGCCCACTGTTGGGTAGGGACTGTCTCTATATGTTGCCAATTTGTACTTCCCAAGTGCTTAGTACAGTGCTCTGCACATAGTAAGCGCTCAATAAATACAATTGATGATGATGATGATGATTTAACTTCTCTGTGCCTCAGTTACCTCATCTGTAAAATGGGAATTAAGACTCTGAGCCCTTCGTGGGACTACCTGATCACCTTGTAACCTCCCCAGGGCTTAGAACAGTGCTTTGCACATAGTAAGCGCTTAATAAATGCCATTATTATTATTATTATTATTATAGTAAGCGCTTAACAAACACCCTTAAAAATAAATAAGTGCGCCCATCCAGGGTGCTCAAAATCCCCCTCAGGGGAGCAAGTAGGGGCTCCCCGGTTGGCCTCTGAGGGAGACGTCCGCGTCTGTCTCGGAAGCCGATTTGGACCGGCTCCCACTAATCACTAGTGATAGGAGCAGAATTTAGCCTGATCCGCCACACTAAATCCAGAGTGACAGGCAGGGGAGGCCCAGAGAAGCCCGCCGGACCCTCGAACCCAGCCACGACCCCCGGGAGCTCCCGCTCCCCGGCTGGCTGCTTGGTTACCGTCCCCTCACCCTGGCACCCCCTTGCCAGGTAGGCCAAGTGCCTGGGAGAAGCAGGGAGATTGGAGGTTGGGAAAGTGTCCTCGGGCTGACAGTGCACCTGCTGACATGTATTATTCATTGAAACTGAGATCATCCTTCTTTCCCCCCGGTCCGGAGGGCCCCCGGGGTCCGGTTCCACAACCGGCCAGCCTCCGAGGTCCTCTGAGCGCTGGGTATTTCTGGTGCCAACCTTAAGGCCGCCCCCCGCCATCTCTTCCTCTCTCCCTCCCTCTCTCTCTCATAATCTCTGACAACCAAGCTTTCATTAAAGCTCAGGGCGCAATCTGGCGTTTCCCAGCGGGCCTTGCCGAAGGAAGAGTGGGGTCTGGTCTCCCGGTGGGCGGCCCGTCTCCGGCCGGGATGGGCCGAATGGGAAGGCCCGCTCCCGGAGCTGGCCCGCCTCGACCAGGAGCCGCTGAAGGACCGGCTTGGCTTGGGCCACCGAGACCTTCGGGGTAGCCGCCCCCCACTCCACTCCGCCGCTTGACGGCCCGAGCCGGTGATCTTCGGCGACACACGTGGACCATGAACAAAACACCCAAGGGGAAAAACGTGTCCTGGGTAAGTACGAGACTGGGCTCTTGTCAGTCAGTCCGCGCTTACTGTGGGCAGAGCACTGTACTAAGTGCTTGGGAGAGGACAATACAACAGGCACATTCCCCTGCCTGAGAAGCGGCGTGGCTTAGTGGAAAGAGCACAGGCTTGGGTCAGAGGTCGTGGGTTCTAATCCCGATTTATCAGCGATGTGACTTTGGGCAAGTCACTTCTCTGTGCCTCAGTTACCTCATCTGTAAAATGGGGATCAAGACTGTGAGCCCCATGTGGGACAACTTGATTACCTTGCATCTTCCCCAGCGCTTAGGACAGTGCTTGACACATAGTAAGCGCCTAACAAGTACCATTATTATTATTATTATTCCCTACCGTCAGCACCCCCTACTCTAATCCCTGCTCCGCTGCTTGTCTGCTGTGGGACCTTGGGCAAGTTGCTTGGCTTCTCTGGGCCTCAGTTGCCTCGTCTGGGTGATGGGGACGAAGACTGTGAGCCCCATGAGGGACAGGGACTGTGTCCAACCTGATTAGCTGTATCTACTCCGGCGCTTAGTCCAGTGCCTGGCACATAGTAAGCACTTAGCAAATATCTTTCGTTTATTTATATATTTATTTCAAAAACAGCCAATATCCCATTATTGTGCAGTGTTCTGTTCTAGACTGACTGGAAATGTTTGAGGAGAGCGAATCTTCCCAAGCCACTTGGAGAAAATAATCAGTCGATTGATCGATAAAATTTCTCGAGCGCTTACTGTGTGCAGAGCACTAGGGCCGAGTGCTTAGGGGTTCTGGAGGGCTTGGGCCACCCCCAAAAATGTCAGCTTGTGTTTCAACTTTCAATTTCACTGTAGAAGAATTTGAATCTTGTAGCGACGGGAATGAGAAGCAGCATGGCCTAGTGGAAAGAGCACGGGCTTGGGAGTCAGAGGATGTGGGTTCTAATCCTGGCTCTGCCTCATGTCTGCTGTGGGACCATGGGCAGCCACTTCACCACTCTGTGCCTTGGTCACTCCCTCTGTAAAATGGGGATTAAACCCAGCTCCCTCCTACTTCGACTGAGCCTTTTTGGGTCGGGGACCGAGTCCAACCTGATTAACTTGGATCTTCACCAGGGTTTAGCACAGTGTTTGGAATATAGCAAGTGCGAAACAAGTATTATCATAATTCTTATTATTATCTTCATCATTGTATGTGCCTGACTTCAGTGACTCCCAATTCATTTCTCAATGAAAATGAGCTTCTACCCTGAGAGACAAATTCAGACCTTTAATCTACAGCGGTGATGGAGGGGAGAGCTGATTTTATAACGTACACCAACCCTGGCATATTGTGGCATGGTCTAATGGAAAGAGCCTGGACCTAAGAGTCAGAGGACCTGGGTTCTAATCCTGTCTGTACCATTTCCCTGCTGAGTGACTTTGGGGAAGTCACATCACTCCTCTGTGCCTCAGTTTCCTCATTTGTAAAATGGAAATGAAATTCACATTCTCCACTCCCCCTTAATTGAGCCCCACGAGAGATGTGGACACTGATTGTCCTGTGTCTACCTCAGAGCTTAGTACAGTGCTTGGCACATAGTAAGTGCTTTACAAATATCACTATTTAGAGTTGCCAGAAGTAGTTGATCGCATCACTGTTTCTCTCTTTAAAGTTAGCCATAAAACAGGAATCGACGTCTCTTAATTCTGCGTGGTCACATGGTTGCTTTCTATCAAACTCAAGAAACTTGAGAAACAGCGTGGTCTAATGGGTAGAGCACGGGCCTGGGAATCAGAGGACATGGGTTCTAATCCCAGCTCTGTCACTCGTCTGCTGGGTAATCTTCGGTAAATCACTTAAGTTCTCTGTGCCTCAGTTGCCTCAACTGGAAAATGGAGATTAAGATTGTGAGGCCTATGCAGGGCATGGACTATATCCACTGTGATTAGCTTGTATGTATCTCAGCAGTGCCTGGCTCATAGTACATTCTTAACAAATACCATTTTAAAAAAACCAAAAACGGAAAAAAAAGAGTCCCATAATGAAAGAAACACATGTCATTGTCAGTGGCGTGTTAATCTTCACCAAACGTGGCTCAAGAAAATTCTCTTGTGCAGAGAGCTAGACGACACTGGTCAGACTGAATTTTCAACGAGGAAGACGTTTTGTCCACCAGACATGTCAACCGCTCTGGTTTCTGGCGGAAAAATACAAAACTTTATCCATGGCATCTTTGTCGTCCCGCTTTCCTGCCCCTGGTCTTCAGTTCCCCAGAATGACCTCATGAGATCGACTTGGGTTGATGTTGTGGAGAGGTTACAAATGAGGCGGCCAAGGAGCCGACTGAACTATGAACTCCCATTTCCTTATTAAAACACAGTGGATGGAAATAGATGTATTTTTCCCCCTCATGCTTTCAGCTGGGCATCTGTGAAAACAGTTGAAATGGAGTGATTGTATTCTCCCAAGTACTTAGCACAATGCTCTGCACAAACTAAGGGTTCAATAAATTCTACTGATTGAGAGTGATAATTTTTTAAGATTTTGTGGTTATTGACCTAGTTGGAGCCATCTTATTCTCTAGACTGTAAACTCGTTGTGGGCAGGGAACGTGTCTACCAATTCTATTGAATTATATTCTCCCAAGCGCATAGTATAGTGCTCGGCACACCATAAATGCTCAATAAATTCCATGGCCTGATTGATCTAAACCCTACAATCATGCACTTTTGTTGCTTTTCAGAGAAGCAGCATGGCTTAGTGGAAAGAGCCCGGGCTTGGGTGTCAGAGGTCATGGGTTCTAATCCCAGCTCCGTCACATTTCAGCAAGTCAGTTCTCTGTGCCTCAGTTACCTCATCTGTAAAATGGGGATTAAAACTGTGAGCCCCGCATGGGACAACCTGATTACCTTGTATCAACCCCAGTGCTTAGAACAGTGCTTGGCATATAGTAAGCGCTTAACAAATACCATGATTATTATTATTTTCTTTAAATGGCCAGTGAAAGCTAAACAAACTCAGCTACTGATATTGTCAGTCAGTCAATCGATGGTATTAATTGAGAGCTTGCTGTGTGCAGAGCACTATGCTAAGCACTGAGGGTACAATATAACAGAGTTGGTAGACACATTCCCTGCCCGCAATGAGCTTACTGTCCAGAGCAGGAGACAGACATTAATAGAAATAAATTATGGATATGTGCGTATGCGGAGCTGAGGGAAGGGTGAATGAGGGGGGCAAATCCAAGTGCAAGGGGGATGCAGAAGGAAGGGGAATGCAAAAGGGAGTGGGAGGAGAGGAAATAAAGGCTCAGTCAGGGAAGTCCTCTTGGAGGAGACATGCTCTCCAACCAAATCGGTTTTTTCAATGGATCAATGAGTAAACATGTGAAGATGCTTGGCCACTATGAATTCTCTCTGTGTTACCTTAAATTGGTACTTATAAGCTTATTAGTTCCAAAGACCTTGTGCTTCATCAAGAAGCAGCATGGTATCGTGGATAGGCCATGAGCCTGGGTTCTAATACCAGCTCTGCCACTTGTCTGCCTTGTGATCTCGGCTTCTCTGGGCCTCAGTTCCCTCACCTGGAAAATGGGGCTTAAAAGGGTGAGCCCCACATGGGACAGGGACTTTGTCCAAACTGATTACCTTATATCTACCCCAGTGCTTAGAACAGTGCTTGGCACATAGTAAGTGCTTAACAAATACCTTAATAGTTATTATTACTATTATTATTAGGCTGGCTAAGAGAAACAGAGGAGATGATGCCCATAGCTTGGAATCGTCAAAAGAGAGAACTGTGGGAATAAGCCCATGTGGGAAATAAGTTTAATTGCGATTTGTTTTTGTGGGTAGAACCAACTGGAAAGCCAAAGGGCGGTTCACCACATTATTTAGGGCAGAGACAGACATCCTTTTTGGCAGTTTCAGCACCTTCTTTTACTCTAAGAAACGCTTCCAAATCCTGCCGCCAATGTCTGACTTCACAGGCTTTCCCGTGCCCCTTCCCTGGCCTCCGGCCAGGCTGACCCCTCCGAAAAAGGTCCCACTGCTACGGAAATCCCAAAATAAATTGACCCCTCAGGCTCCCAGGGTGGTGGAAACAGCCACACTGCCCTTTTAGTTCTCAAGAGCCCAAGGCCCAGCTCCTCGAGCATGGAAACAGAGTCACCAGAAGAGCCTGGGCCCAGGAGAAAGAAGACGTGCCACTTGATTGATTTTTTTTTTATAGGGAATTCATTAGTCAGTCAGTCCATCGTATTTACAGACCGCTTACCGTGTGCTAAGCGCTTGGGAGAGCACAATACAATAAGCAGACATGTTCTTTAAGCGCTTACTATGTGCCAGGCACTGTTCTAAGCGCTGGGGTAGATACAAGCTAATCAGGTTGGACACAGTCCCTGTCCCACGTTGGGCTCACGGTCGTAAAAGTTAAATTTATTGTGGTGGGGGGGAGAAAAGCAGCTCCCTTTCGAGTATCCCACAAGCGGTTATTTGGAAATAGGCCGGGTCGTCCAGAATCCCACTGTTCGGCATTTTTAGAACTCTCCTCTGGCAGGCAGCTCTTTTGCCGAGGTCACTTTCAGATGCTTGTGAGGAGAATGAAGAAAAGGTCCAACGCGAGTCCGTCTGCCAAGTGTACAAGCCAGCAGTTGCTGACAGCGTATTGTACCTTTGGGGCTAGCTAGATGACTCAAGGAGATGACTTTACACGTTTCTGGCGAATGAGTTACCCTGTCCTCCTTGGCGTAATAGAAGGGGAAAGAGCACAGGCCTGGGAGACAGAAGGGTTCTAATCCCCGCTCCACCACTCGTCAGCCAAGTGACCTTGGGCCAGTCACTTCTCTGGGCCTCACTGACTTCATCCACCAAATGGGGATTCAGAGTGGGAACCCCACATTGGACTGTGTCCAAGTCGTTTTGCATGGATCCTCCCCGGTGCTTAGTACGGTGCCTGGCCCGTAGTAAAGAGCTGAACAAATAGCACAATTATTATTAGTATTAGTGATTCATTCATTCAATTGTATTTATGGAGTGCTTATTGTGTGCAGAGCACTGTACTAAGTGCTTGGGAAGTACAACTTGGCAACATATAGAGACGTCGCTACCCAACAACGGGCTCACAGTCTAGAAGGGGGAGACAGACAACAAAACAAAACATGTGGACAGGTGTCAAGTCGTCAGAACAAGTAGAATTAAAGCTAGATGCACAAATCTAGTGATCAGCAAATATAGCTGTCAATCAGTGGTATGTACTGAGCACTTACTGGGCAGAGCACTGTAAGGAGTGCTTGGGAGAGTACAATATAACAGAGTTGGTCGACACGGTCCCTGCCTATAAAGTTACCTCCCTCAGCATAGAGCCACTCCCTTTACTCTTTAACTCTGTTGCTACCCCACCTGTAATTTATTTGTGTACCTCTCTTCCCCTCTAGATTGCAAGCTCCTTGAAGGCAGGAATTGCATCAACCAGCTCTTAGATAGTCAGTTCCCCAAGGGCCAGGGATCATTCATTCATTCATTCATTCATTCATTCATTGTCATATTTATTGAGCGCTTACTGTGTGCAGAGCACTGTACTAAGCACTTGGGGAAGTAGAGATGGTCCCTACCCAACAACAGGCTCACAGTCTAGAATGGGATCACGTCTAGTTGCCACCCATATATTTTCCCATATGTATATATGTTTGTACATATTTATTACTCTATTTATTTTACTTGTACATATCTATTCTATTTATTTTATTTTGTTAGTGTGTTTGGTTTTGTTCTCTGTCTCCCCTTTTAGACTGTGAGCTCACTGTTGGGTAGGGACTGTCTCTATATGTTGCCAATTTGTACTTCCCAAGTGCTTAGTACAGTGCTCTGCACATAGTAAGCGCTCAATAAATACGATTGATGATGATGATGATGATATATTTTCCCCCAGCACTTAAGGGACAGTGCTTTGCCTGCATTATTATGCACTTAATAAATACTCTCCTGTCAATCAGTTAATTGTATTTACTGAGCACTTACCATGTGCGGAGCACTATCCTAAGCACTTGGGAGAGTACAGTAGATCAGAGTTGGTTGACACGTTCCGTGTCCTCAGGTAGCTTACTGTCTTGAGGACACGACAGACATTATTATAAATAAATCATTTATGGATATGTATATGAGTGCCGCGGGGCTGAGGATGGGGTGAAAGATGAAATGCATTCACAGCAAAGCCCCCAAATGCAGTCCAACTGTATAGGACAAGGAAGCAATTTCTTCAAGATTGTTAGCTCTTTTGGGGCAGGGAAATGTGTCTTTGTTATTGTTGTCTCTCAAGCGCTTAGGTTGGTGCTCTGCACATAGTGAGCGCCCACTAAATATGATTGATTGGTAATATCTGAGCCAAGAGGAAGACAACAAAAGCAAACAGCAAGAAAGAGAGAGAGACCAGCATGGCATATTTCTGGTCTAATGAGGCAAAAGAAATAGCTTTAGACTGTGAGCTCATTTTGGACAGGGAACATGTAGTAATAATAATAATAATGATAAGGATCGTGGTATTTGTTAAGCACTTACTATGTGCCAAGCACTGTACTAAGCGCTTGGGTGGATACCAGCAAATCGGGTTGGACAAAGTCCCTGTCCCGCGTGGGGTTCACATTCGCAATCCCCATTTTACAGATGAGGTAACGGAGGCACAGAGAAGTAAAGGGACTTTCCCAAGGTCATACAGCAAAGTGGCAGAGCAAGGATTAGAACACTTGCAGCCCCTGCTCTACCCACTGCACCATGCCGCTTCTCATGTCTGCTAACTCTGTTGTGTGGTACTTTCCCTAGCGCTTCGTACCAGTGCTCTGCACATAGTAAGCACTCAATAAATGCCACTGAGTGATTGATTGATAGCTGACAGCAGTCATCACCAGATAACACAATTTTGGGGAAGCACTTAACTACAGACAGAGAGGGAGAGACAGACAGAGATAAACTTTATCCCAAGAAGGTTGGTTTGAATTTTCAGATGATTCGGATTAATAATAACAATGATGATGGCATTTGTTAAGCACTTCCTCTGTGCAAAGCACTGTTCTAAGCGCTGGGGGGGATGCAAGGTGATCAGGTTGTCCCACGTGGGGCTCACAGTCTTAATCCCCATTTTACAGATGAGGTAACTGAGGCTCGGAGAAGTT
Source organism: Tachyglossus aculeatus (assembly GCF_015852505.1). Taxonomy (NCBI): domain Eukaryota; kingdom Metazoa; phylum Chordata; class Mammalia; order Monotremata; family Tachyglossidae; genus Tachyglossus; species Tachyglossus aculeatus. Next base: position 22,895,554 of record NC_052078.1, on the reverse strand, counting down.
AAGTGATTACTAAGTGATTACACTTAAATAAGTGAACTCGAATCCTAAAACTGACCCAAGTACTATTGGAATGTGAGGAATTTGGTAATTTTTCAGTTCAGTGTTTCCTCACCGAGTATCCTCTTTTTAAAAAAACAAAAAACTGTTATTTGTTAAGTGCTTACTATGTACCAGGCACTGTGCTAAACTCTGGGGTAGACACAAGCTAATCGTTGGACACAGTCCATGTCCGACATGGGGCTCCCAGTCTTCATCTCCATTTTACAGATGAGGTAAGTGAGACACAGAGGAACTAAGTGGCTTGCTTAGCATCATGCAGTGGACTAGTGGTGGAGTTGGGATTAGAACCCAGATCCTGACTCCCAAGCCCGTGACTTATCCATTAGGCCACACTGCTTCTCAGCCTCCTCTTGAAAACCTCCTCGAGGGCAGAGATCAGGTCTAACGGCTCTGTTGTACTCTCCTGAGCTCTAAGTTCAGCACCCTGGGCACAATAAGTGCTCAGTAAGTACCACTGATTGATTGATAAGGAGCTTTTTAAAGCACTTTAAGGCCTTCCACAACTTCTGTCCTTTTCACATGTCCGCTTTCTTCACCTGCTGCTTCTCAGCTCCTCAGAAGCTATTGTCACCCGCCTCCCTCTCCACTCTCCCATCTCTGCCCCCTGAAGTCCTTCCCCTTATGTGGAATCCCCTTCCCTCTTCAAATTGGCCAGATCACATTTCTTGATTAGCTTGTGTCTCCCTCCGGGCTTCCATTCATTCATTCAATCGTATTTATTGAGCGCTTACTGTATGAAGAGCACTGTACTAAGCACTTGGGAAGTACAAGTTGGCAACATATAGAGACAGTCCTTACCCAACAGCGGGCTCACAGTCTAGAAGGGGGAGACAGACAACAAAACAAAACATATTAACAAAATGACAGTGCCTGGCACGTGGTAAGTGCCCTTAGATTGGAGCTTGGATTCCCTTGCTCCACGCCTATTTGTGGCGGCACAGACCTGGGAAGCACAGTGGCCTAGTGGATAGAGCCCAGTCCTGGGAGTCAGAGGCCCTGGGTTCTAATCCCGACTCCACCACCTGTCTGCTCTGTGACCTTGGTCAAGTCACTTCACTTCTCTGTGCCTCCTTTTCCTCATCTGTAGAAAAAGGATTCAATCCTACTCTCTCCAATCATCATCATCATCATCATCAATTGTATTTATTGAGCACTTACTATGTGCAGAGCACTGTACTAAGCGCTTGGGAAGTACAAATTGGCAACATATAGAGCCAGTCCCTACCCAACAGTGGGCTCACAGTCTAAAAGGGGGAGACAGAACAAAACCAAACATACTAACAAAATAAAATAAATTTTATTTAATTTATTTATAAATTTAATCAAGATTATGAGCCCCATGCGGGGCAGGGAGTATGTCTGACATGAAAATCTTTACCTACCCCAGCAGTTAATAAAATGCTTGGCACATAGTGAGCACTTAACAAATACCGTTATTATTATGATATTGTTTCTCAGTTATCCGCTCAGCGCTTAGAACAGTGCTTGGCACATAGTAAGTGCTTAACAAATGCCATTATTATTATTATTATTATCCATACTTTATCCAGTCGCTGAGTGAGTCATTTCCAAAAAGAGGTGTAAATGTTACTTCTTTGGGGAAAACAGTAAAAAATGGTACTTCCTGATCTCTCCTTGGGGACTTTCTGCTCTGAAAGAGACTCAGAACTCTAAAACTAAGGGTTGGCGAGAGGTTAAGAGCAGTGTTTTTTATTCTTCACAAGAATATTGGTCATGCTCAAAAACTGTCTAGTGACCTATCATCGTTCCAATTCCCCAATGCATGTGTCGGCTTTCAAGTTCCCTAGGTTTGCTGCTGGTATGGAAAGGTCCTGATGAAATCATTGGAGAAATGTGGTATGTTCCCACACTCCTGCAAAACACTGGATTCCCGTAGTAAGCGGCCTTTCAAGGGCCCTCGTCTATTTCTGGTCTCTGCCTGAGAAATGGATGTGTTTGCTTGGGGAATTGGTCGTCAGTTGGGAAGATGAAAACCTCTTCCGACTTCACGGTGCAGGCATTCGGCGGAAAAGAATCCTCGAAGCTGTTTTCTTCCGAACGTCTCAAACGCAATAGATCCTTTAGATATCCGTAGTTGAACCGTGATCCCTCTCGATGCTGAGATCCCCGTTATACTCGCTTTTTTTCAATGGTATCTGTTAAGCGCTTACTATGTGCCAGACACCGTACTAAGCACTGGGGTAGATAGTACTAATTAGGTCGGACACAGTCCGAGTCAGGAACTGTACTAAGCTCTGGACTAGATACAGTACTAAGTGCTCGAGAAGAAAGAAGCTAATTAGTTTGGACACAGTCTCTGTCCCTCATGGGGCCCACGGTCTTAATCTCCTTTAACAGGTAACTGAGGCTCAGAGAATTGAACAGTAATAATAACAATGGTATTTGTTAAGCGCTTACTGGATGCCAAGCATTGTTCTAAGCGCTGGGGTAGATACAAGGGAATCAGGTTGTCCCACGTGGGGCTCACAGTCTTAATCCCCATTTCAGAGACGAGGTAACTGAGACACAGAGAAGTTAAGTGGTTTACCCAAGGTCACACAGCAGACAAGTGGCCCGGGCTCCATCCACTAGGCCACACTGACTCAACCTGTCCAAAGTGGACGGAACCACCGTCCTGCTTTGACCCGATCACTGGGAGAGGCGGCCAGCTCCGACGGACAGAACCAGCGTACAGAAATGTGGTTGACTGTGACAGGGCCAAATCGTCGTGCCGTGTTGGACGATGAATAACTTGTCAACGTAGTCTTCCGCCTTTTAAGATAAAAAGCACCCATTCTGTTTCCTGTCAGAGCTGTCAATGGCACCGCTAGACACTCCGCGAGGTCATTAAACAAAATGATTTCCTGGCGGTCAGAGGCCCGTCCTTCCTTCGTGGTGAGGCCTTGACATTTAGCAGAAGGAGTTTCTGAGTTTTCTAGGATGTAGACAGGGTTTTATGCCTCAACGATCAATCTGTCATTTTTTTTATGGTATCTTCTAAGGGCTTACTATGTGGCTGGCACTGTACTAAGCCTTGGGGTAGATACAAGCTAATCAGGTTAATCAATCAATCGTATTTAATGAAAGGTTAATGAAAATAATAATAATAACCATAATAATAATGGTATTTGTTAAGCACTTACATGAAGGCCTCTTGGAGGGCTTGCCTTTCCTTTTCTTTTCTCCCACTCCCTTCTGAGTTGCCCTAACTTGTTGTCTTTATTCAACTCCCCTCCCAGCCCCACAGCACTTATGTATATATCTGTAATTGACTTATTTATAGTAATGTCTGTCTCCCCCGCTAGACTGTAAGCATGTTGTGTACAGGGAATGTGTCTGTTGTTCTATTATACTCTCTCAAGCGCCTAGTACTGTGTTCTAAGCACTGTAAGTGCTCAATAAATATGATTGATTAAATGAATGAATGAACGAATGAAGGGGTTTGAGCCCAGAGGGGAGCAGGGGAGAACATGCTGGAAAACGTGGCTCTTTCCTCACGTCAGCTCAGCTGAGTGAGTCTGTCCAGTTGGGTAGTGATAGAGCAGCAAAATGGTCAGTTTCCTGAGAATGTCCAGTTCTGGCTTGATCATGGTCACTAATTTGGTCTTTTGTGTGTATTGTTTCTATTTAGAAATGGAAGCAATGAGCTTCCCAATCCGTTCGGTCACAGGGACGACACCAGCAGCTATGGTTAGGAGAGAAGGAGGCGACTGCCTGCTGCTTCTCACTTGACTAGTCCCGTCCAAAGCGAAAGGATTTATGCTTCTTGTCGAGGGAAAATGAGGAGTTGGGGTGGAATGTGCATTCAGAGAGGGTGGATTCCTTGGTCCCACAGGCACGTTGGGTTGTTTGATCCGGTTTTCTAGAGCAGGAGGAGGAACGTATTCCAGTCAGGTCTGTTGTATGATCCAACCTGTTTTCCTAGAGGAGGAGGAAATGAAGTCCAGACAGGCACGTAGGATTATCCGGTCTGCTTTTCTAGAGGAGGAGGAGGACGGATTTGGTCCAAATAGGCATGTGGCATTGTCTGATCTGTTTTTCTGGAAGCAGCCTGGTTTAGTGGCAAGAGCCTGGGCTTGGGAGTCGGAGGTCGTGGGATCTAATCCTGGCTCCGCCACTTGTCAGCTGTGTGACTTTGGGCAAGTCACTTCACTTCTCTGGGCCTCAGTTACCTCATCTGTGAAATGGGGATTAAGACTGTGAGCCCCGCATGGGGCAACCTGATTACCTTGTATCTACCCCAGCACCTAGAACAATGCTTGGCACATAGTAAGCGCTTAACAAATACTGTCATTATTATTATTATAATTAATCTGGAGCAGGAGAGAGAGGAGCATAGCCCAGTTAGAAGCAGCATGGCCTACTGGTTTGCGAGGCAGAAGGACCTGGGTTCTAATGCAGCTCCACCGCTTGTCTGCTGTGTGACCTTGGGCAAGTCACATCACTTCCTCGTGCCTCAGTTACCTCATCTGTACAATGGGGATTCAGACCATAAGCCCTATGTGGGACAGGGGCATTGTCCAACCTGACTTGTTTCTATCCCAGATCTTAGCCCAGTGCCTAGCACATAGTAAGCACTCACAAATACCATAAAAAATGCCTTAATAGGAGCAGAATCCGCAAGGTATGTGTAGACCATCCCAGCCTACAAGGAATTTGCAGACTGGAGGGGGAATTTCAAGACTAATAAGTAGTAAAATTGAGAAACTGGCCTACTGATTCTGTGACTTTGTATTTTCCTTCTCTGTGAAGGTCCTCAGGACTCTAATCACCCAAGGCCTTTGAGGGCTATATCACCCCCCTCATCTTTTCCAACCCGCCACTGTTACCTAAAACATCTCGATTTGAATTCAAGGACTCTTGCAGGAGCCCTGGATTTTGCATTTGGAAAAGTAGGAACTGTTCGCCGCCTTTCGGACGAAATGCATTTTCTAGGCCTTCTTAGACTCAGCCCTAGATCTCTTTGTGCCAAGTGACTTAACACACATTTCCAGAAAAAAAAAAAGTGGGAGGGGGATGAGATTCCCATCCCAGATTGGGTGTAGGGGGGTGGGGTGGGGGGCTTCCACCTCAGGGGTGGGGGTCAGGGGGGCCTGGGGGTCTGTCCAAGCCGTGAGCCGGAGATTTTCAGCAGCAGCAGCAAAGTTTGGGAGCTCTCAGCGAGACTCCGGCTTATCCTAGTAATAATAATGGCATTCGTTAAGCACTTACTATGGGTCGAGCACTGGTCTAAGCACAGGGGTAGATACAAGATAATCAGGGTGGACTCGGTCCCTGTCCCACATGGGGCTCACAGTCTTAGTCCCCATTTTCCAGATGAGGGAACCGAGGCCCAGAGAAGTAAAGTTCTTGTCATATTTGTTCTGACAATTTTGACACCTGCCTCCATGTTTTGTTTTGTTGTCTGTCTCCCCCTTCTAGACTGTGAGAGCGTTGTTGGGTAGGGATTGTCTCTACATGTTGCCTATTTGTACTTTCCAAGCACTTAGTACAGTGCTCTGCACACAGTAAACGCTCAATAAATACGATTGAATGAATGAATAAAGTGACTCGCCCAAGATCACACAGCAGTCAAGTGGCGGAGCCAGGATTAGAACCCAGGACCTTCTGCCTGTTGGACTCAGGAATGCCTGGGATGGGTTTCCTCCATAGGAAGCCACTTGTTTCTGGTTGTACAACCTATCGTTGGGTCCTGGGGTGGTCGGGGGTAGAGAGTGGAGGCCCTGCGCTGTGTTCTGCTCGGACAAGTTCGAGGTTCCCAAACTCCAGAAATCCCGGGCCCCTCCCAAGCCCCCTGTTTGACCTGGCTGAGCTACAAACCGGATCAGGGGGATTGTGGGGGACTGTGTTGTTCATGTTGGGGCTGGATCCGGAGCCCAGCCGGCCTGCGTATCAGGGCTTGGGGTTCGGTCTCACGGCCGTATTTATTCAGGGGGTATGAACCCTTGGAAAGTGAAAGGCTCCAGAGAATCCCCCCAACACACACACACCCAACCTCCATCCTGAAGGCTCAGGACCCAAAAAGTGCCCTAATTTGCCCTCTCCAGGTCACTGACCCTCTAATCCAGAATAACCGTGAAAAGATTTGAAGAAGCAGAAGAGAAAATCCTGAGCCTTTCAAAGCAATAGGGACAACATTTTTTTTCAGGAGCAGAACGCTTTTCATCCAGAACAATCACTTTCCTCCTTATCAGTGGTATTTATCAAATGCTCACTGTGGGCTGTACTCAACGTTTGGGAGAGACAGTACAGTACAGTATTGTGATAATGATGGGTGGTCATAATTTCTGCTTGAGATCCAATCTGCTGAGCAGCACTGTTGCCTAAGGGAAAGAGCCCAGGCCTGGGTTCTAATTCCTGCTCCGCCATCTGTCTGCCGTGTGGCCTTGGGCAAGACACTTCACTTCTCTGGGCTTCAGTGATGTCCTCTGTAAAATGGGGATTAAGACTGTGAGCCTCTCGTGGGACAGAGCTGTGCCCAATCTGATTAGCTTGTATCTACCCCGGCGCTTAGTACAGTGCCTGGCACATAGTAAGCGCTTAACAGATACCATAAAAAAGAGTCTGTTTTGCTTTTTGCCTCCTTGTTCCGTGCTCCTTACGAAGCTGCTTCTCCTACAGAGCTATTCCGTTCTTGTTGACAGCTCACCACTCGGGTATGTCTATGGCCAGTGACTCCCAGCTTCAGTAGCATCTGAAGCTTTCCTGTACTTTAGCCTTAAAGTACTCCCCCACTTCTTTACTTTCTGTTTCCCAATTTCCCAATGCCAAACAGAAGCTGCTTCAGAACGCTGCTGTCATCCTTTCTCCTCATGTGTCCCACAGCTGTCCCGGTGGGAGCTTGGGCTATAGGCTGACTTTGTTGTTTGGGATCTTGTTGGACCGTTTGAGTATCACCTGTAAGCGCTGCTGGAGGAACCTCTCCAACGGTCGGGTGTGGGGCTTGGGTCTCATTCATTCATTCATTCATTCAATCGTATTTATTGAGCGTTTACTGTGTGCAGAGCACTGTACTAAGCGCTTGGGAATTACAAGTTGGCAACATATAGAGACGGTCCCTACCCAACAGTGGGCTCACAGCGCAACCATACTGATGGTTGGCCAAGGTTACAGCGCTCTGAGGTTTTAGTTGGTCTGGAGCCGGACTCCGTGGTGCTTCCACACCCTGCTTCAAGGACACGCTGGCCTTTTTGAGCCCGTTTTCCATTTCCCAGTCGATCGTTGCATCTGCATACTGCCTAGGTAGAATAATAATAATAATGGTATTTGTTGTTTTTTTAATGGCATTTATTAAGCGCTTACTATGTGCAAAGTACTGTTCCAAGTGCTGGAGTAGATACAAGGTCATCTGGTTGTCCCACGTGGGGCTCACAGTCTTAATCCCCATTTTTCAGAGAGGCACAGAGAAGTGAAGTGACTTGCCCAAGGTCACACAGCAGACAAGTGGCAGAGCCGGGATTAGAACCCACGACCTCTGACTTCCAAGCCCGGGCTCTTCCCACTAAGCCACGCTGCTTCTCTAGCAGAATTCTTTGACTGTGTTTTGCTCCCTGTTGTCCATACATGGCCTAATGGATTGAGCACGGGCCTGGGAGTTGGGAGAACCTGGGTTCTAATAATAATAATAATAATTGTGGCATTTGTTAAGTGCTTACTGTGGGCCAGGCTCTGTACTTAGTGCTGGGGTGGCTGGCCCCGCCACTTGTCTTCTGTGTGAACTTGGGCGAGCCCCTTCGCTTCTCTGGGGCTCAGTTCCCTCATTGGTAAAATGGGAATTAAGACTGTGAACCCCACCTGTGTCCAACCAGATTTGCTTGTGTCTATCCCAGTGCTCAGTACAGAGCCTGGTATGTAGTAAGCACATAATGAATACCATGAAAAACTGAAAAAAGAGAGATGAAAGAAAAATCCACTAAGAGAACATAAAGACAAAAACCAAGATCAGTAGGGTGCTGGGGCTAGAGGAGCAGAATTTCATTCTCCTGGTGGTTCAGAGTACACAGTCACGCCCCGTGGCCACGGCAATGCTCCAAACAGCAGTTGCCATGGTCTTCCCACAATTTTGCAGCTGCCGTTCTTGCCCCACTGGGTTGGTGCAGAGTGGCTCGGGATGGAGCTTCATCCGTGGCGCGGAGCAGAGCTGGGGTGGGATCTCGGGGTAGCAGTGTGGTGGTCCATTACAGGAGGATGTCGAGGGTCCCAGAGCCACGATGAGGGGGCGGCAGATAAGCAGTCGCCTAGCAGAAAGGACCGGGGGGCTATCGGTGGTGGCTCAAGTCCGCATGTGCAGTCTGCGTAGACCAGAGCATGCTGGAAACAGAGCCCCAAGAGCCACCACGAAGGGGTGGCAGGCCTGGCTGGTGGAGAAATAGTGTCTGCCTGGTCACATTGGGATTCCGGGGGCATCTGGCCGAAGATGTCGGTCAGTCAGTCGATCTTATTTTTTGAGCGCTTACTGTGTGCAGTGCACTGTACTAAGGGCTTGGGAAAGTCCAATATTGCAATATAACAGACACATTCCCTCCCCACAACGAGCTTACAGTCGAGAGTTCTTTGGCAGCTGCCGCAGGTGGGCTCTGACCTAGCAGGGGCCAGCTATGGTTCGTCTGGAAAGGGCATTTTTGTGTGTTTGAGTGTGGGCTTGGGGGAGGGTCAGGTTCCCTTGAGGGCAGCACGCTCGTAGCATCTCTCCTTGTTGGCTCCCCCAGGCCCCGAGAGGACGCGATAGTTTATCTGGAGGGGTCGGTAGATAGAGAGAGAAGCTGCCATCACCAGATTTGGCCCCTCCCCGCCCCCCGCCGTCCCGCGGAATTCAGTCGGTAGGTCCCGTTATCACGGAGGCGTCCTGAAATAGAAAGCGGCGGGCACGGTGGCTCGGTCATTGGAACCGGCCCCTGGAGGCCCAGTCGCCGCTTGGCTTAAAAGCCTTCTCAGATCTGATGACCAGCCCATCCGAGGCTTAAACCCGGGTCGAAGATGAGTTCGGCGGAAAGCTTCGGGTTCATTTTGCATCGGCTGAGAGGCCTGAGGAGTAGGAGTGTCATCAGAGGAGTTTGGTCGGTGGCTTGTGGTGGAAAGTAATTTAATAAATACTCTGTTCGGTGGGGAATGATGAACTCCGTCGGTCATTAGACTTTTCCAGGAAAGCTTAATCTGGGGGACGGAATGGGTTTATGAGAAAAGAAGCTCTGATCTTTGAGCAGAATTTGGCCCAGTCTGCCTTGTGAGTGGAGAACATTTCTTGTGCTTTCGTTGTCTTTCCCAAATAACTACAACAGCACATTACACTCAACAAACACTGTGATTATTACTAATAATTCATGCATTCAATCGTATTTATTGACCGCTTACTGTGTGCAGAGCACTGTACTAAGCGCTTGATTGTGACAGGAGCTAAGTACTTACATCAAGGGCTTTGGCTACCAACTCTGTCCCACATGGGCTCAGAGATGAAGGAGGAGGAACAGGTATTGCATCCCCATTTTACCTGAGGCACAGACAAGTTAGGTGACTTGCCCAAGGTCACATGGTACGTAAGTGGTGGCTCCAGGAATAGAACCCAGGTCTTTTGACTCTCAGGTAGCGGGGTGGTGGGAGTTAATTGGAGAGGGTTTGTTGGGAAGGAATCAATAAATATCATTGATTGGTGGAGGAGGGATTGAATACAGGCAGGGCTGTGGTCTGTCGGATTTGGGGAGGGATGGAATTTCGAGCCGAGGGGGAAGGAGGTGGGAGAGTGGGGAATGAGGAGAAGTTAGAAGACTGGCTTGGGATGATAATAATAATAATGGTATTTGTTAAGTGCATACTATGTGCCAAGCACTGTTCTAACCACTGGGATAGATACAAGGTAATCAGGTCGTCCCATGTGGAGCGCGCAGTCTTAATCCCCATTTTATAGATGAGGTAACTGAGGCACAGAGAAGTTAAGTGACTTGCCCAAAGTCACATAGCAGACCTGTGGCGGAGCCAGGATTAGAACCCACGTCCTCTGACTCCCAAGCCCGGGCTCTTTCCACTAGGCCACGCTGCTTCTCTAAGCAGACACATTCCCTGCCACCTGAATGTTCAGTGAAAAGAAAGAAGTTTATCCCATGTCAAGTCAGGACAGTGAAATGAACCACCAAGATGAAAAGAAAGAACAAAATGCTTTTAAGGAATCAAAGGAGCAGAGAGAAATCAATCTTTCCACATTTAGGAGCTATTGACATTCCTCGCTAATTTGCAGCTGGTTTCGGCATTCTGGCTCCAAATTCCTCCTTAGGTTCATGCTGAAAAAACCAAAACAAAGAGGGGAGAAAAGACCTTTCATGTTTATCAGGAGTGTCTGTTTAGTCTATTAACCTTGAAAACTCCAGTTCAACAGATAGCCGGATTGTTTTATGAAGAAAAAAAAAACCCTACCCTGGGAGTTGTTAATATGCAGTTATTTTTAGAGCAAGCACCCTATCTGCGTAGGAGGTGATCCGAAAGAAACATCCTTCTTCTCAGTCAGTGTGGCCTAGTAGAAAGGGCAACCCCGGGGAGTAAGAGGAACCGGGTTCTAATCCTGCTGGCCGCCACTTGACAGCTGTGACCGTAGTCAAATCACTTGCCTTCTCTAGGCCTCAGTTTCCTCACCTGTAAAATGGGGGATTGATACCTGTTCTTCCTCCCATTTGAGCCATGAGCCTCATGTAGGATAAGGACTGTGTCTGACCTGTTTATCTTGTATCTAACAAAAACCATTATCATTTTCATCATTATTATCATCATCATTATTATTATCATTATTATATGTTAACAGAGAAAGAAGACTTTAGTTCAGGAGATTGATGTGCCAAGCTTGAGCCGAACGTGATTAAGAAACAGCTTGGCCTAGTGAAAGGAGCCCGGGTCTGGGTATCAGAGGATATGGGTTCTAATTCCACCTCTGGCACTTGTCTGCCGCGTGACCTCGGGCAAATCACTTCACTTCTCTGAGCCTCAGTTATCTCATCTGTAAAATGGGGATTGTCTGTGAGCCCCACGTGGGACAACCTGATTACGTTGTATCTACCCCAACGTTGTATCTACCCGCACTGGAATTAAACCCTGCCCAAAGTCACACAGCTGATAAATGGCGGAGCCAGGATTAGAACCCATGTCGTGACCCAAGGCGGGGGCCCGGGGCAAAGAGTGGAGCCGCTCTGGAGTGGTACGTGGGCAATTCCGCCAGACACCCTGTCCACGACGACCATGAGCTCACTGTGAATAGCGAATGTGTCTACCAACTTTATTCATTCATTTATTCATTCAGTCATATTTATTGAGCGCCTACTTTATGTGCAGTACTGTACTAAGCACTTGGGAGAGTATGATACCACAACAGACATATTACCTGTCCACAAGGAGCTTACAGTCCTCTCCCGAGCCCTTTATCCAGTGCTCTGCCCTTAGAAAGAGCTTCTTAAATAGCATGGATTGATTGGTATTCTCCCAACCACTTAGTACAGTGCTCTACCTCACCCTCCCTCTAGACTGGAAGCTCACTGCGAGCAGGGAACCTATCTCCCAACTCTGTTCTAGCGTACTCTCCTGAGCGCTTAGTTCAGTGCTTCACCCACAGTAAGCGCTCACTAAATACCTTTGATTGATTTCCAAACCACTTAGTACAGTGCTGTGCCTCTCCCTCCCTCTAGACTAGAAGCTCACTATGGGCAGGGAACGCGTCTCCCAACTCTGTTCTATCGTACTCTCCCGAGCGCCTAGTCCAGTGCCCCGCCCCCAGCAAGCTCACCATAAATACCATTCATTCAGTCGTATTTATTGAGCTCTTACTGTGTGCAGAGCACTGTACTAAGCATTTGGAAAGCACAATTTGGCAACAGATAGAGACGGTCCCTATCCAACAACGGGCTCACAGTCTAGAAGTGGGGAGACTGACAACAAAACAAGTAAAGAGGCAAAAACAGGTTCCTAGAGCAGTCCTTGAATACCACGAATTAATGGAGCGATAGTCTCCCCACCGCTTCGTTCAGTGCTTTACCTCCGTCTACACTGTAAACTTGTCTCAGGCAGGGAACGCGTCTCTGTGTAGAGCACCCAGTCGGCACTCCATAAATACCACCGACGGATCGATCGTCCGTTACGCCAAGATGGCCCACAAGGGAATAAAGGAGGAAATAGCCGTCGCCACGCTCCCGAGTCCGTCAAACACTCCGCCGAGGCCTCTCCTTTTCAGCGCCCCTGGGCAGCCAATGGGCCCCTGGGCTCCAAACACGTGTCCGGCTCCGGTTACAGGACGCCAAATCAAAGTCCCACCCACCCAAGCCTCTGCTCCGACGCTAGCCAGACTCCTGTCCCCCCTCCGGACGAGCGGTCAAGGCAAGCCCGGCTGACCTCCTGCCCTGCCGTCCCGTCGGGGCACCCGGGAGGGCCTGTGGAGCTCCCTCGGAGTCGGGAGGGAGGCCGGCCTGGTGCTCTTCGGCCTCGGTGGGGAGACAGGGGGATCGGCCACAGTCCAGTCCTCCCTCTCCCTGAAAGGACGGCGCCGTGGACATGTCAGACCGCTAGCCCCGAAGGGGGATGTACCTCTACGGCAACGAGGACACGGATGGGGTAAGACGCCCGGTTGCGGGGCTCGGGAGGACCCCGAGGGAGCGGGCCGCTCGCCCGCTGAGGGACGTCTCGGGACGTCTGAAGTGCGCCCAAGTCTGATTCCAAGTCTGACCGCTTTCGAAAGTTCATCGAGGGGGTTTGTCGATCTGGACGCCTCTCTGCTAAAACAAACAGGCCGGCTCCGGGACTGCCCCTCACGCTGAAACAATTAGGAGCGGAGCTAACACACATGTCAGCTTGCAGTGTTTACGGGGAATGTAGTAGCCCCCGAGATTATGGCGGAGCTAAAAAAAATGCGGGCTCGGAAGCTCGCGGGTACCCTGCTCTTTTTCGTTTTGCTTTCTTCCTCTTTTCGGAGAAACGCTCAAGAGATTCCTGTTTCATGGGCCTCAAGGTTTCTGTGGAAACGACAGGGTGCCGAGAAGCCTGGCAAAATTCCACGTGGCCCCTTTCGGGAAACGAAATCTCGTCACCCTAGAGGGGGAAAACAGGCAGGAGCGTTAGTTAACCCGGGGATGTTTGGGTTTGGACAAGAATTTCTTTCTGTCGGCCTGCAGGCTGAAAAGCAGTTTGTCGAAAGGTGAAGGTTTGGCTTGGTTTGAAAATCGTGAGGCGCTTCCAGGCAGCCGAGCGTTGGCGCTCAAATCCGTGTGGCCCAAAACTCTGGAATACTTCAACCCGAAGCCTGTAGGATGAGGAACTACTTAGAACCAAATCTGAAACAGACCGTTTCAAGGGTTACAGGAATCTCCACGGGCAGAGTCCGGCTTGGGAGCCGAGTGCTTCCCGGGATGTTAAATCGCCTCATTTCCCGTAGATGGCTCGGAGAGAGCTGGAGGAGCTGGGATAGTGGAGCAATCTGGTTCAGATGGACGGAACTGTTTTTACAATCGAATGTCGTGGGCACCGACTAACTCGTGGCAAACTGCCCGCGGTGTCTCGGGAGGACTTAGAATATTCCTCGCGGAGTCGCCAATAGGAGGCCCGGGTGAATCAATGACCGGTGGAACAGTTGTCCTTCCGGAAAGTCGGAGGCATCTGAGGGAGGTATCCGGCCTCAGTGGTGTTCTCTGGTACCCCTAGATTTCGGCATGGATTTGGATTTCCGGCAGGAGGACGCCACTCCGAAATTAGTCCTCTTCTAGGTGTCAGGATACAGAGGAGGGAACTGGGATACCAAACCTCCAGCCTTTGGAAATGAGCCAGGAGAGGCAGAGAGAAGGAAAGAAAGTAGCGTGGCCCAGTGGATAGACCCCAAGCCTGCGATTCAGAAGGACCTGGAGTCTCATCCTGGTTCCACCTCTCGTCTGCTGAGCGACCCTGGGCAAGTCACTTCACCACTCTGTGCCCCGGTTCCCTTGTCTGTAAAATGGGGGATTAATACTGTGAGCCTCCACAGGGGACAAGGACTGCATCCAACCCGATTTGCCTGTGTCCACCCCAGCGCCTAGTACAGTGCCTGGCAAATAGTAAGTGCTTAACAGATGCTATTATTATCATTGGCCGACTGTCATCAGACAGGCTGTGTAATTATAATAATAAATCTTAGCCTAGACCAGAGAGTTGCCCTAGTTCAGCCTGTCGTTAACGGAAAGCCGTGAAATGTTGCCACGACCCTTGATCTTGGCCATCTGATTCTAGGTCAGCCGAGCACAAGGTTATAGGAGTGAAAGGTGATCCAAAGTTCAGACTTTGGAGACTTTTTACTATCGTCTTTCTTCACGCTGAGCTGATGCCAGTGGCCGGTTGAAAATCCCTATCCCTTTATTTTTCGTTAATGGTGTTGGTTAAATGCTTCCTTTGTGCCAGGCACTGTACTAAGCCCTGGGGTGAATACAAACTAAGCAGGTTGGACATAGTCCCTGTCCAACTTGAGGCTCACGGGCTTCATCCCCTTTTTACAGATGAGGGAACGGAGGCCCAGAGAAGTGAAGCGACTTGCCCAAAGTCTCACGGTAGACAAGCGGCGGAGCCGGGATGAGAAGGCAGGTCCTTCTTACTCCCAGGCTTGTGAGCTATTCACTAGGGAGCACGGGCTTCTCGTGTGGTTTATCTTTCAGGTGACCCCCAGCCGTGACCCGGAAGGGGGAAGGAAGGAGGGTGGATAATAATAATAATAATAATAACAATGGCATTTGTTAAGCGCTTACTATGTGCATAGCACTGTTCTAAGCGTTGGGTCGGATACAAGGTGATCAGGTTGTCCCACGTTGGGCTCACAGTCTTAATCCCCATTTTTCAGATGAGGTAACTGAGGCCCAGAGAGGTGAAGTGACTTGCCCAAAGTCACACAGCTGACAAGTGGCGGAGCCGGGATTAGAACCCACATCACATTGACCTCCCTCCCACCCCCACCCCAACCCTTTCGTGTCATCCTCCCTGAGGTTTCCTGGGTCAGCTTTTTCCCATTGTGATCCCCCTTCCCCCAGCCCCATGGTCACTACATCCCACTCTCAGACAAATCCACAGCTGGACATTCCAGCAGAACTTCCAAGCGCTTAGTACAGCGCTCTGCATACAGTAAGCACTCAATAAATACGATTGAATGAATGAATATTCCCACACAGGAGAAGGGGGATGCCAAGGCCAACTGAAGCCCATCAGGGAAACAAAACCCAGGGAGCCTCCTCACCCCAAGACCCAGCTCTGGGCCCCACTGGTCAGCACAAATTTCAGCCGTGACCCGGAAGGGGGAAGGAAGGAGGGTGGATAATAATAATAATAATAATAATAATGGCATTTGTTAAGCACTTACTTTATTTCAAAATTTCAAATTTCTGCGGGGCTCCCCCGCCCCTTCCTTCCGCCCCCGTGCCAGCCGGAGGCTCTCGGGAGCCTTCCTTAGGCGGGACGGGTATCGAATCCACATTTTACGCATGAGGAAACTGAGGCCCAGAAAAGCCAAGTGACTTGCCCAAGGTCACCTAGCAGGCAAATGGCAGAGCGGAAGTAGAACCCGAGTCCTCTGACTCTCGGATCAATGTCCTTTCCGCCACATTGTGCTGCATGCAAGCAGCCATATACTTTAAAAAGTGAAATTCTCCGCCCTGCAGCAAAAGATCATGCACAAAGAGTTTATTGTTTCTGGCAATAATTCATAGCAGGTTTGTTGGGTTTTTTTTGTTTTTTTTTAAAGGAGCCTCAAGCAGGCCTGGCCTCCTCCAGTGAATGCCTACATCCTACTTAACAGACCTTCTTTGAGCTTGTCCCTTTTGTGGGTTTTTTTTTTTATGGTATTTGTTAAGCGCTTCCTTTCTGCTAGGCATTGTGTCCTAAGCGCCGGGGTAGATACAAGTTAATCAGGTTGGACAAAGTCCCTGTCCCACATGGGGCTCACTGTCTCCACATCAACTCACAGGGCAGCAGGAAATCTCCAAGTGACTTCACATTCCCAGATTGGAATCACTGAGCATGCTGAGAAGTCCCAGTTTTGACTCATTTTGGATATTTAGCTCATGTGGGCAGGGAACGCGGCTACCATCTCTCTTGGCTTGCCCTCTCCCGAGCACTTAGTACAGTGCCCCGCACATGGTAATCGCTCAATAAATACGGCTGATTGATTGATTTAGGTGACCAGAAATCCGCTCACCTCAGGCAGGTCAGAGATGGGCCTGAGAGGGCAGGATCAGAGAGAGAAGATGGGAGGAATCTGGGTTCTAATCCTGGTTTTGCCACTTATCTGTTGTGTGGCCTTGGGCAAGTCACTTCACTTCTCAGGGCCTCGGTGCCCTCATCTGGAGAATGGGGATTAAGACTGTGAGCCCCATGTGGGACAGGGACTGTTGTCCAACTTGATTAACTTTTATCTACCCCAGCGCTTAAAACAGTGCCTAGCACATAGTAAGCACTTAACAAGTACTATAAAAATATAAAGAGGGAAGAGAGGGTGTGGTGTGGAGGGAGGGGGAAGGAAGGAGAGCAAAAGAGAGAGCAGAGTGAGGAGAAGCAATCAAGGGTTTTTGCTACCAGCTCTGTTATATTGGACTATCCCAAGAGCTTAGTACGGTACTTTGCACACAGCGCCCAATAAATATGATTGATTGATTGAAGTAGGCTACTATCAGGAACTCCTTACCATCAGCTTTAAAGCATTCAATCAGCTCACCCCTTCCTACCTCACTTCACACAGCTCTCCTACTCCAGCCCAGCCTGTACACTCCCTCCTGTAGCGCCAGATTACTTACTGTGCTCCGACCTTGTCTGTCTTGCCACTGACCCCTTTCCCAAGTCCACCCCCTCCAAATACACCAGCCCACCACTCTCCCCACCCTCAAAGCATTATTAAGGTCACATCTCCTCCAGAAGGTCTTCCCCGCTGAAGCTCTCTCTTCCCTAACTTGTTCTCCCTTGTGCATCATAAGCCCTTGGATCTGTGATCTTTGGGCGTTTGATATTTGCCCCACCCTCAACCCCACAGCCCTTATATATGTCTTTTTAAAGCACATAATATAAAGCATTTCTTTATATTAAAGTCTGGCTCCCTTTCTAGACTGTAAACCCACTGTGGGCTGGGAACATGTCTGTCAGCTCTGTCGTATTGTCCTCTCCCAATAATAATAATAATGATGGCATTTATTAAGCACATATTATGTGCAAAGCACTGTTCTAAGCGCTGGGGAGGTTACAAGGCGATCAGGTTGTCCCACGGGGGGCTCACAGCTTTAATCCCCATTTTTACAGATGAGGTAACTGAGGCACAGAGAAGTTAAGTGACTTGCCCAAAGTCACACAGCTTACAGTTGGCAGAATTGGGATTTGAACCCATGACCTCTGACTCCAAAGCCCGGGCTCTTTCCACTGAGCCACGCTACTTCTCCCAAGTGTTTAGTACATTCAGTTGTATTTATTGAGCGCTTACTATGTGCAAAGCACTATACTAAGTGCTTGGGGAGAGTACAATGTAACAACAAACAGGCACATTCTTGCCCACAATGAGCTCACAGTGCCCTGCACATAGTAAGCACCCAATAAATACCATTGATGTTGCTAATAATACCTGCCTTCTCTCTCTGCTTCACAGTGTTGTTGGGAGGGCTGAAATGAACTAATGAATGGCAGAGTGCTTTGCCAATAAAAGCACTCTAGAAAACCAAATTATTAGTTAACCAGAGAATAAAATTAAAATGAAAAGCAAAGCCCAGACCTCCCCATCAGAAATGCTTCTTTGAGCAGGGTGGATTTATTTGTGAGTTTATTCTGTGAGGCGGGGCCTGTAGAATTTATCTATCTCTCTCCCTTGTATCCTCAAGCCCCTGGGGGCTGTAACCCATCCACGTTTGTACCAAAACACAGGTCAATGGCATTTTTATTTTATTTTATTTTATTTTATTTTATTTTATTTCTGGTATTTGTTAAGCGCTTACTATGTGCCAGTTGCTGTACTAAGTGCTGGGGTCGATACAAGCCATTCAGTTGGACACAGTCCCTGTCCCATGTGGGCTCACAGTCTTCAGCCTCGTTTTCCAGATGAGGGAATTGAAGCCCAGAGACGTGAAGCGGCTTCCCTGAGGTCTCACAGCTGCCAAGGGATTGGGAGTCAGAGGTCATTCATTCAATGCTATTTATTGAGCGCTTACTGTATGCGGGGTACTGTTTGGGAAGTACAAGTCGGCAACATATAGAAACGGTCCCTACCCAACAATGGGCGTGAGTTCTAATTCTAGCTCCGCCGCTTGTCAGCTGCGTGACCTTAGACAAGTCACTTAACTTCTCTGTGCCTCAGTTACCTCATCTGTAAAATGGGGGTTATGACTGAGAGCCCCATGCGGGACATCCTGATTACCTTGTATCTACCCCAGCACTTAGAAGAATGCTTGACACATAGTAAGGGCTTAACAAATTATTATTACCATTATTATTATTATTAAAGTGGTGGAGCCAGGATCAGAACCCATGACTTTCTGATTCTCAGGCCTGGGCTCTATCCACTAAACCATGCTGCTGTTTCTACGAGCTGCTTTATTGAGTGCTTACTATGTGCAGAGTACTGTACAGAGCGCTTGGGAGAGTACAATCCAAAAAAAATTAGCAGACACGATCCCTTAAGCACTTAGTACAGTGCTCTGCCCACAGTAAGTGCTCAATGGGTATGATTGAATGAATCCCTGCCCAATAAAGCTGTGAGCTGGAACACTGTTCCTTTTTTCTGAAGCTTCAATCATCGCCGCGGATTAGGCAGTTTCTCAGGCCCACCCCCTCCGGCAATCCCTCCTCAGAAAGCTCCATATTCCTGATGATTTCTGCAGAAAACCTACTTCGCTCTGCCAGTGGAAGAACAGCCTGAAGTTCAGTTGCTAGAGCACAGCTATATAAGGACCTCGTTTCTGCTGCGGTCAGATGAGATAACACATTTTGTTCCAGGACGCTAATCACGTTCTGCTCCGGGATTGAATGTATGTTTTTTGGACTGTGGGTTTGAGAAGTCCCACGTAGAGCCTCCGTAGAGCGTCACCCCTGCCCCCCGCTTGAAGTAAGAACAAAGATTGATAATGTGACCCGTAATTGGGGAAGCTTTAGATTCTTTATATTTGGTCTGGTGGAATCATCTCCCTGTCGTGTGTGTAAGAGGGCCTGAAGCAATGGAAACAATAGAAACTCAGCCTCAATGAGAAATATTTGCAGTCAAGTTGGATGAACTTCGCGGATTCCAGGGCTGCGTTGAGCTGGGAGAAGTTTGCGGATTTCCAGGGCTGCGTTGAGCCGGGATTATAATAATGATAATAGTAAAAATGGGCCAAGCACTGTTCTAAGCGCTGGGGGAGATACAAGGTAATCAGGTTGCCCCACTTGGGGCTCACAGTCTTAATCCCCATTTTACAGATGAGGGAACTGAGGCGCATAGAAGTTAAGTGACTTGCCCAAAGTCACGCAGCTGGTGAAGTGGCGGAGCTGGGATTAGAACCCATGACCTCTGACTCCCAAGCCCCTGCTCTTTCCACTAAGCCACGCTGCTTCTGAAAGAAAGCCGAGGAACTCTGCCTTCAGGGGTTTTAGAGTCTATTCTAAAGTCTATTTTGACTCTCCGAGAATTTGTCCTCAGAGGGACTCAAAAGGGAAAATTGGGCATTGGGAAGATTGGCGGTGTGACCCTCACAGAGTCCGTCGGTAGTGATGCGGCGATGGAATTATTTTTAGGAAACAGCCAGAAAAGTCAACCGGGGTGGGATGAGAGAGAGCGGAGGGGTTTTAGAGCAAGGAGACGTTGAGGCCTTTCAGGGCGAAAGCATGGGAGCCGCCACTTGTCTGCTGGGTGACCTTGAGCAAGTCACTTCACTTTTCTGGGCTTCAGTTACCTCATCTTTAAAATGAAGATTATTATTATTAATAATAATTGTAATAATGACATTTGTTAAGCGCTTACTGCGTACCAGGCACTGTGCTGGTGCTGGGGTGGATACAAGCGAATCGGGTTGGACGCAGTCCCTTGTCCCAAGTGGGGCTCACGATCTCAATCCCCATTTTCCAGATGAGGTAATTGAGGCCCAGAGAAGTGAAGCAACTTGCCCAAGGTCACACAGAAGACAAGTGGCGGAGCTGGGATTAGAACCCATGACTTTGTGGCTCCCAGGTCCGGGCTCTATCCACCATGCTGTGCTTCACTATGTCTTTCCAACACTTCTTCTTTTCTCTCCTCGTGCGAGTGTTCTCTGTCCGCTCACCATCCCGCAGATGCTTCGAATTCTGCTTCTGCCCATCCTATGTGTTCCGCCTCATAAAACGATATAATAAGAATGGATACGGTGCCAGTGAGCTGACAACATCCAGGAACCCGATTTGACTCGAACTGCATCTCGTACGCATGGATGGATTCACCGTTTTACTGCCCTCGGCCATTGAGCTCATTATAACAATGAGATAGGCCCTGTTCTCCTTTAACGCGTGTGCTTGCCAAAGTTTGCGCTGTAGTAATGACCCGTTCTGCCACAGATGAGGTCACTGAGGCTCAGACAAACGAGGTGACTTGCCCAGGGTCACACGGCAGACGAGTGGTGGAGCCGGGATTCGAAACCTTCTCCCCGGACCCCCGGTGTACTCCCCAGCCCACCCCCATCTGGCCCCAGACCCCCAGAAAACCAGAGCTGATTATTGTGGAAACAAGCAAGTCTGCCCGGTCTCTTGAAGAACCTACCACCCACCTCCCCACCCCTACCCCCAACAGCTTCCTGGGAGTCATCGGGTCACGGGTTACAATCCCAGCCCTGCCACTTGTCTTCTGTGTGACCTCGGGCAAGTCACTTCACTTCTCTGGGCCTCAGTTCCCTCATCTGGAAAATAGGGCTGAAGACTGTGAGCAACCCGATTTGCTTGGATCCCCCCCAGTGCTTAGTACAGTGCCTCGCGCATAGTAAGCCCTTGACAAATACCGTAATTATTATTATTGTTATCTCTTTTTGCTCCCCCAGGAAGGAAAATGGGAGGGGAAATCAGGTCTCGGGTATCTAGGGCTGTCTAAGACCTGTCTGGAGCCAATTTGGCTAATCAAGAATTTCCAGAGAGAGCTTCCATCCCCGGAGACCTCAGGGAATGGAGCGCTGATTAGAGGAACTAGAGAACTATCTGTGATTATAGGATATTCCCTCCATCCTGAGCCTGGAATAAACACCGGGAAGTGGACATGCCTTCCTAGGGATTTGGGGGCTCTTGATTAGGTAATTTATATTAACATCTGCCTCCCTTCCTAGACCGTAAGATCACTGTGGCTAGGGAATATGTCTGTTTACTGTTGTACTCTTCCAAGCGCTTAGTACAGTGGTCTACAACCCAGTAAATGCTCAATAAATACAGTTGAATGAATGAATGAATGAATCACCAGCAGTCCTATTGCTGAATGGAGCAGAAATTACCTTACTAGTGATTACAGTAATAATGATAGTTGGGTACTGTAAAGCTCATTATGAGCAGGGAGCATGTCTGCTTATTCCTTTGCATTGTGCTCTCCCAAGTGCTTAGTCCAGTGCTTTTCACACAGTAAGTGCTCAATAAATACGTTTGAAAGAATGAACGAAAAGCGTTTACGGTTTGTCAAGTTCTGTTGTAAGCTCTGGGGAAAATACAAGATAATCAGGTCAGACACAGTCCCTGTCCCACCCAGCGCTCACTATCTAAGTAGTAGTAGTAAATTGAATCTCAATTTACAGATGAGGAAACTGAGGCACAGAGCAGTGAAGTGATTTGCCCAAGGTCCCACAGCAGGCTCCTGGCGGAGTGGGGATTAGAACCCAGGTCCTTTGACTCCCGGGCCTATACTCCATCCAATAGGTCACTCCACTTGTCTTTTAAACCAGGAAGGCTCCAATCTGACCTTGGCAGGCTTTCCTATAGTCGATTATGGGGCCTAAAAGCAGAAAGACTCTGGGCCTCAGTTACCACATCTGGGAAATGGGGATTAAGGCTGTGAGCCCCACGTGGGACAGGGACTGTGTCCAACCTGATGATCTTATATCTACCCCAGGGTCTGGCTCATAGTAAGCGCTGAACAGATTCCATCACAGAAAGAGACGCGAGCTTCTTGAGGACGTGAGAGAAACAGGCAGGGGGAAGCAGAGACAGCAGCAGACCCAAGCGCAGCGTCCCGTCACGTTCTCAGACGCACACCCAAATAAAGTCAGGGACACATCCTGCCACAGGCACACAAACACTCACAGGGGCATGTACACAAATATCTAACCGTCCTTCATTTTCTCTCCTCTCCCCGCTAGACTCGGAGCCCCGTGTGAGTCGGGGATCGTCCCCAAACTGCTTGTACCACACCTATCTGAGCTGTTAGCACACAGTAAGTCGTGCCCAGAAATACCCCGACTATTACTGTTATTATTTGAAAAAACTACTACTAATAATGATGGTGTGTATTAAGCGCTTACTATGTGTCAAGTACTTTCCTAAGCACCGAGGTAGATACAAGCTAATCAGGTTGGACACTGTCCAAGGCCCGTACGGGGCTCACAGTCTTAACCCCCATTTTCCAGATGAGGTTACTGAGGCTCAGAGAAGTGAAGCGACTTGCCCAAGGTCACCCAGTAGACAAGTGGAGGAGCTGGGATCAGAACTCGGGTCCTTCTAACTCCCAGGACCGGGTCTATCCCCTCAGCCATGATGCTTCCCAGCAAATGAAAATGATAAGAAGAAGAATAATGGTATTTGTTAAGCGCTTGCTGTGGGCCAGGTACTGTAAAATGATATTACAGTCAGTATTCATGTCTGTGAGGTAGTGAAAAATCTCATTGCATGTGATTCCCACCCCCTTCTGCTCCTCCACATTACAAGTTTGGATACAACCTCATTAAGACACACACACACACTCTCAGATACAGGCCCAAACGCGCATTCGGATGGACACTCACTCATTCAAGCACACCGTCACATTCACCGATACCCTTTCAGATATACACACACACCTACTCAGTCACACAGACACTAATTCAGGTGATGTTCCCACAGTGGAAATGGCAGGTCACGTTCCCTTTAAAAATTCATAATACAATCTCGTAATCAGGTTTTTTTTTGTTGTTGACGTTGTTAGTGATATTTCTCAAGCGCTTACTATGTGCCAGCCACTGTATTCAGGGTTGGAAAGGATGCAAGATAATCAGTTTGGACACAGTCTTCGTGCCAAGATGAGGAAACTGAGACACAGAGCCATGAAGTCGCTTGCCCAAGGTCACCCAGAAGACAAGTGGAGGCAGGATTAGAACCAACATCCTCTGACTCTGAGGGCTGTGCTCTTTCCACTGGGCCGCACTGCTTCTCGAGGTTACAAAAAAGGTCTCCTCCTCGTTGTCCACTTAAGGGATGAAAAAAAGAAAGTCCAACAAACAACAACAACAAAAAAAACCCCTTTGTTTCCAGTGTCCCTGACCTTGTATTTTAAATACACTCGTGTTCAGAAAGTCCTTGTGCTTGGAATCGGGCCAGTGGGAGAGGGCAGATTCAGGTGAATGTTGTTTTTCCGATAAGCAGTATCAGAATTAGGAACATCTTGGAGCGCTGGGAACTCAGGAATGTGTCCTGGGAGATAAGGACATCCCTCAGCCTTCTCAGGCCTCTAGTTTTCAGCTGGCCTCTTGTCCCAATCAATCAGTCAATCAATCAATGGTATTTATCGAATGCCTCACTGTGTGCAGAGCACTATTTTCAGTGCTTTGGGGGAGTACAATCGGACAGAGTTGGTAGATATGTTCCCTGCCCACGGTGCAGTCTAGGGGGCAAACAGACGTAAATGGAAATAAACAATTTCACTCTGTTGGAGGAATAAGCTAAGTCTGGTGTATCTGGTGTAATTCTGGTGTATCATCCTCTCCCAAGTGCTTAGTACAGTGCTCTGCATACAGGAAGTGCTCAATAAACTTGGTCAAATGAGTGTTTCTGTCCCAGAACCTGAGCAAAAATCATAGCTGGCCAACCGACTACGGGAGCCAGGCTTAGTTTTGAGAAGCAGTACGGCCTCTTGATTAGAGCCCGGATCTTGGAGTCAGAAGGACCCAGGTTCTCATCCCGGCTCCACCACTTGTCCACCGGGTGACCTTGGGCAAGTCGCTTGACTTCTTTGGGCCTCAGTTCCCTCATCTGGAAAATGGGGATTAAAAGTTGGGACATGGACTGTGCCCAGCCTGATTATCCTGTACCTACCCCACGGCTTAGTACAATGCCTGGCACATGGTAAGCACTTACTAAATACCATTATTATCGTTATTAATAATTAATAAGGCCCCTTTTCCAAATGAGGGAAGTGAGGCCCAGAGATATTAAATGCATCACAATAAGAAGAAGCATGAAATACTGTAATTATATTCATCTAATATCTCTCTGAACTGCAGATTTATCCTCAGTTGCTCTTTGGTAGTAAGATCTGGACATCGGCAAGGTGAAGTCACTCCCGAGCCGCCGAGGGGCAGTTTGGCGTGGCCTATCAATCAGTGGTATTTATTGAGCGCTGACTGTGTGCCAGGCACTGTACTAAGTCCTTTAAGAGTGCACCAGAACAGCAAAAAAATGCACAGGAGACCAGGGTGCTAATCTCAGCTCCGCCGCTTACCCACCGTGTGACCTTGGGTGAGTCAGCCAACTAAGTCAGTGGCATTTACTGAGCGCGGGATTGAATGAGGATTTCCTATGAAGGAGAGTGATGGATGTGTGTGTATGTGAGAGCTTTTACATGGAAGGGGCTTCATTCCGTGGGGTCTGGACGGGGTCCCCCCACCCCCGAACTGGCTCAAGTTTGTGGTTCCCCAAGCGGTGAACCGCTCTGTCAATCAATCAATCAATCAATCAATCAATCGTATTTATTGAGGGCTTACTGTGTGCAGAGCACTGTACTAAGCGCTTGGGAAGTACAAGTTGGCAACATATAGAGCCGGTCCCTACCCAACAGCGGGCTCACAGTCTAGAAGGGGGAGACGGAGAACAAAACCAAACGTATTAACAAAATAAAATAAATAGAATAGATATGTACAAGTAAAATAGAGTAATAAATATGTACAAACATATATACATATATACAGGTGCTGTGGGGAAGGGAAGGAGGTAAGGTGGAGGGGATGGAGAGGGGGAGGAGGGGGCTCAGTCTGGGAAGGCCTCCTGGAAGAGGGGTCCAGCCCCCAGGACCGCCCGAGGTTTGGACGCTGAAGGACCCAAGCTTCCAGCATTTCGCTCTTCCAATCTCTGCCCTGATGCTTTAAAAGGAACTGGCTGCTTCCAAGGGAACTGGGACCCAGATCTGGAGCTGCGAATTCTATTTATTTGTAGCTATAATTCTATTTATTATAGCTATAATTCTATTTATTGTAACGGTTTTGACACCTACCTACATGTTTTGTTGTCTGTCTTCCCCTTCTAGACTGTGAGCCCGCTGTTGGGTAGGGACAGTCTCCATATGTTGCCGACTTGTACTTCCCAAGCGCTTAGTACAGTGCTCTGCACACAGTAGGCACAGTAAATACAATTGAATGAATGAATGAATGAATGAATGTGAATTTCACTTCTCTGGGCCGTGTGGGAGAGGGACTATGTCTGTTCTCATTATGATTATCCCGTTTCTACCCCAGTGCTTAACACAGTGCTTGGCACATAGCAGTAGCGTGGCTCAGTGGAAAGAGCACGGGCTTTGGAGTCAGCAGTCATGGGTTCAAATCCTGGCCCTGCCAATTGTCAGCTGTGTGACTTTGGACAAGTCACTTAACTTCTCTGGTCCTGAGTTACCTCATCTGTAAAATGGGCATTAAGACTGTGAGCCCTTGTGGGCCAACCTGATCACCTTGTAACCTCCCCAGCACTTAGAACAGTGCTGTGCACATAGTAAGCACTTAATAAATGCCATCATTATTAGTACGTGTCTAACTTACAGCAATCATTATTACTATACAATCCACCATGTCCTATCAGTGCCAGGCAGATTTGAGTCTTCAGTAGAATCGACCCTGAAGGGGAGTCTTAAGTTGGACATTTTGGGGTTTTTTTATGGTTTTTGTTTCTTGTTAAGTGCTTATTATGTGCCAAGCATTATACTAAGTGCTGGGCTAGAGAGAGGCTAATTAGGTTGGACACAGTCCCTATCCCACGTGGGGCTCACAGTCTTCGCCGCCGTTTTACAGATGAGGGAACTGAGGCCCAAAGAAGCGGGATGACTTGCCCAAGGTCACAAAGACGAGTGGCAGAGCCACATTTAAGTCGGACCATCCCTCCAGCCATCTCGGGTCTTTCTGGACTTAATCACGGCCATCCTCAACACTTCTGTAGCCGTGTTTATTCATTCGTTAGTCGAGCATTTATTTTAACTCCGCTATTTTGGGGCCCGACTCCCCATTAGAGTGTTAGAGCGTCTGTGTTAGGGTGTCAGCTCCTCTGTGGGCTGATGTCATCTTGTGATTTCGTACTTCCCCGGGGCTTCGAATGGCGCACCAAACCAAATAGGCACTCCATAAATAGTCTTCCTTATAGGAACACTGCTACTAATATCCAACAGACAATGACTCTCCCCCTGTTCAAAGCCTTACTGCAGGCCCATCTCCTCCAAGAGGCCTTCCCTGACTAAGCCCTCATTTCCTCTTTTCCCACTCCCTTTTGCGTCACCCTAATCTGCTCCCTTCATTCACCAATCCCTCAGCCCCACAGCACTTGTGTCCATATCCATAATTTACGTATGTTCACGTCCGTCTCCCCCTCTAGACTCTGAGCTCTCTGTGAGCAGGGAACACGTCTACCAACTCTGTTGTGTCGTATTCAGAGTCAGAAGGCCATGAGTTCTAATCCTGGCTCTTCCGCTTGCCTGCTGGGTGACCTTGGTCAAGACACTTCACTTCTCTGTGCCTCAGTTACATCATCTGTACAACGGGGGTGAGGACTGGGAGTCCCATGTGGACACAGTCCAACCCGATTTCCTTGTATCCACCCCAGTGCTTTGTACAGTGCCTGGCACACAGTAAGCACTCAACAAATACCACGATAATAATAGTTATTATTCTCCCAAGCGCTTAGTACAGTGCTCTGCATACAGTAAGCACCCAATAAATGATTAATTATTAATGATAATGATAATCGTGGGACTTGTTAAGGGTTTGCCTGTTTACCATTAGATTATAACCTCCTCAGATGTCAGTCATGTCCTGCTGTTACTGATGCTTATAAGTGCTCAGTGTAGCAAGCTGCCCCAATTAGGCGCTCAGAACAGCCTTCGGCACATGGTCAGTATTCAGGATAGTGCTCAGCATAGTTCTCTGCACAGGAGATAGCCCGACCAGTGCTCTGCACACAGGTAGGGGCTGTGTCCAGTGCTCCGCACACTGTAAATTCCCAGTATAGAGGGTGATCAGTACTCAGCCCATAGCAGGTGGTCAGTACAGTGTCCTGTAGACTATACACACATTTCAGAATAGTGCTCCGCACCCCTAAATGCCTAGGATATTGTCCTCTAGACAGCAGGTGTCCATAGCAGTCAGCGTTCCAGGTCCCCTTCGACAACCGCTCTGGCCTCCATGCTGCCTCCAGCCTCTCCCTTCCCTCTGTTAGCCATCCGTTCATTCATTCAGTCGTACTTATTGAGCGCTTACTGTGTGCAGAGCACTGGACTAACGCTTGGGAAGTACAAGTTGGCAACATCTAGAGACGGTCCCTAACCAACAGCGGGCTCACAGTCTAGAAGGGGGAGACAGAGAACAAAACAAAGCATACTAACAAAATAAAATAAATAGAATATGTTCAAGTAAAATAAATCAATTAATAGAGTAATAAACACGTAAAAACATATATACAGGTGCTGTGGGGAAGGGAAGGAGGCAAGACCGGGGGGGAGGAGGGGGAGAGGAGACTAGACTGTGAGCCCGTTATTAATAATAATGATGGCATTTATTAAGCACTCATCATGTGCAAAGCACTGTTCTAAGCGCTGGGGAGGTCACAAGGTGATCAGGCCGTCCCAGGGGGGACTCACAGTTTTAATCCCCATTTTACAGACGACGCAACTGAGGCACAGAGAAGTGAAGTGACTTGCCCAAAGTCACACAGCTGACAAGTGGCGGAGTCAGGATTTGAACCCATGACCTCTGACTCCAAACCCCATGCTCTTTCCACTGAGCCAGGCTGCTTATTGGGGAGGGATTGTCTCTATAGGTGGCCGATTTGTACTTCCTTTGGGCAAGCCACTTCACTTCTCTGGGCCTCAGCTCCCTCATCTGTAAAATGGGGATGAAGCCTGTGGGCCCCATCTGGGACAACCTGTTGACCTTGTATCCACCCCAGCGCTTAGAACAGTGGTAGGCTTGCTCCCGAAAAGTCATTCTAAACTCATTCACCTCATTCATTCAGTTCATTCAATTGTATTTATTAAGCGCTTACTGTGTGCAGAGCACTGTATTAAGCACTTGGGAAAGTACAATACATCGATAAACGGTGACACATCCTGCCCACAACGAGCTCACAGTCTAGAGAGCTTACAACCTTCTACTTCCCTCCAAACCTCCTCTAACTACCCATTTTGAGCCCATTGTGGGCAGGGATTGTCTCTATTTGTTGCTGAATTGTATTTCCCAAGCGCTTAGTACCGAGCATCTTTATATATGTAAGTATGTTTGTATGTATTTATTACTCTATTTTATTTGTACATATTTATTCTATTTATTTTATTTTGTTAATATGTTTTGTTCTCTGTCTCCCCCTTCTAGACTGTGAGCCCACTGTTGGGTAGGGACTGTATATGTTGCCAACTTGTACTTCCCAAGCGCTTAGTACAGTGCTCTGCACACAGTAAGTGCTCAATAAATACAATTGAATGAATGAATGAAAGTGCTCTTCACACAGTCAGCGCTCAATAAATACGATTGAATGAATGAATTCCTCTTCCCCATCAACCTATGGATGGTATTTATTGAGCGCCGACTGCGTGCAGAGCACCGTACTATCAATCAATCAATTGTATTTATTGAGCGCTTACTGTGTGCAGAGCACTGTACTAAGCGCTTGGGAAGTACAAGTTGGCAACATATAGAGACAGTCCCTACCCAACAGTGGGTGGGGGGGCTTGGGAAGGTAATACATTGCACTTGGGTCAGAGAATGTGACTACGAAATCTGTTATATTACACTCTCCCAAGCGCTTAATACAGTGGTCTGCATAAATACGATTGATTGGTTTGTACCCTTCATTCACCCCAGCTTCAGCCCCACAGCACTTAAGACTGTATCCATAATTTATTTTTATTTCTGTCTCCCCCTCTGGGCTGTTAGCTCCTGGGAGCCGGGAACATCTCTACTAATTCTCCCAAGCATTTAGTTCAGTGCTCCGCACACAGTAAGCACTCAATAAATACCTTTGATTGATTTGATTTAAGACAGGTGGATGTCTTTTCCCAGTTCACATTCTTCTGTATTTTGCAGGGTGGTGGTGGGGGGGGGGGGTCTGTCTTTGATTTATCTCAACAGAAATGAGCAGGAAGGCTAGTGTAGCTTTTTATTTTACAGTTTGTAATTCATTAGATAAGCTACCAAGCAGGAAAGACTTAGCCTTGTTTAGTGGTTTTGATATATTTTTTTTAAAAAAAATTACCGTTTTTTTTTTTAAAGCCTTCAAATCTTCTGTTGATGTGGTGACCTTTTATTGGGGCTTTTTGGTCTCCTCTGCTAAACAACCATCTGTATTCCAGAAACATCATCCCGAGCTTTCACACCTTCTTCTCGGTCTAAGCGGAGTCAAAAATAGACCATTTTGGAGTTATATTGCATTTCTTGATCAAGGTTTCGGTTGAAAAATCAGGGCTTCACCAGACTGTTTCTGGCCAGGGGTGTGTGGGCTTGGGGGGATCTGCTAAAGGACACCTGCGTTGTGAAAAATGGGGTCCTGACACCCCTAAACCATATGCCGCCTGATGTTTTGTTTTCCTGCACCTAATGACAAAGAGGTCATTCAAATCATATCAGGAGTGGCTTTTACTTATAATAATAATAATGATGGCATTTATTAAGCGCTTACTATGTGCAAAGCACTGTTCTAAGCGCTGGGGAGGTTACAGGGTGATCAGGTTGTCCCACGGGGGGCTCACAGTCTTCATCCCCATTTTCCAGATGAGGGAACTGAGGTCCTGAGAAGTGAAGTGATTTGCCCAAAGCCACCCAGCTGACAGTTGGCGGAGCCGGGATTTGAACCCATGACCTCTGACTCCAAAGCCCGGGCTCTTTCCCCTGAGCCATGCTGCTTCTCTATAATAGAGAATAATTCTCTATAATGCAGCTCTCTATAATAATTTTCTATAATACAGCTGCTTCTGTATAATAGAATTCTATTATACATAGAATTCTTAGAAGAGGGGAGAAAATCGTTCTTGCTGTTGTCTGTAACCTACTAGTTACAATAATAATTGAGAAGCAGGGGGGGTTTTGGTGGATAGAGCACGGGCCTGGGCGTCAGGGGTCAGGGGTTCGAATCCCGGTTTTGCCAATTGTCAACTGTGTGACTTTGGGCAAGTCACCTAACTTCTCTGGTCCTCAGTTCCCTTAGCTGTAAAATGGGGATTAAGACTGTGAGCCCCCCGTGGGACAACCTGACCTCCTTGTAACCTCTCCAGTGCTTAGAAGAGTGCTTTGCACATAGTAAGTGCTTAATAAATGCCATCATTATTATTATTATTATTATTACTAGTTACAATGATAATTGAGAAGCAGGGGGTTTTGGTGGCTAGAGCACGGGCCTGGGAGTTGGAGGACCTGGGTTCTAAATCTACTCTAAAGCCAATTGTTCGCAGTGTCACTTTAACTTCTCGGTGCCTCAGTTTCCTCAACTGTAAAAGGGGAATTAAATGCCTGCTCTCCCTCCTAGTTAGACTGTGAGCCCCGTGTGAGCCCCATGAGAAGCAGCGTGGCTCAGTGGAAAGAGCACAGGCTTTGGAGTCAGAGGTCATGGGTTCAAATCCCAGCTCCGCCAATTGTTAGCTGTGTGACTTTGGGCAAGTCACTTCACTTCTCTGTGCCTCAGTTACCTCATCTGTAAAAAAAAAAATGGGGATGAAGACTGTGAGCCCCCCGTCGGACAACCTGATCACCTTGTAACCTCCCCAGCACTTAGAACAGTGCTTTGTACATAGTAAGCACTTAGTAAATACCATTATTATTATTATTATTATTATTACGTGGGACAGGGACTATGTTTGACCTGATTAATTTGTATCTACCCAGTGTAATCCCTTAAATTCATTCATTCATTCATTCAATCGTATTTATTGAGCGCTTACTGTGTGCAGAGCACTGTACTAAGTGCTTGGGAAGTACAAGTTGGCAACACATAGAGACGGTCCCTACCCAACAGTGGGCAAATACAATATTAATCACACACAATTGTATTAATAATAGGTATGCAGTGATATGTATTGAAATCATCAATCAGTACTATTTACTGAGTACTTACGGTGTGCAGAGCACTGGACTAAACACTTGGGAGAGCTGGTAGACACATCCCCTGCCCACAGCAAACTTTCAATCTAGAGTTTGCGTGAGCATGAGCCATGTATCATCATCATCAACATCAATTGTATTTATTGAGCACCTACTGTGTGCAGAGCGCTGCGCTAAGCGCTTGGGAGAGTACAATATAACAGAGTTGGTAGTTGCGTTCCCTGCCCATGAGGAGTTTACAATCTAGGAGGTGTCTGAAGGTCCCTGAAAACTTATTTTTTTTTCCTATGGTACTTGTTAAGGGCTTACTATGTGCCAGGCACTGTCTTAAATGCTGGGGTAGATACAAGCTCATCGGGTTGGACTCAATCCACGTCCCACATGAGACTCAGTCTTAATCCCCATTTTCCAGTTGAGGGAACTGAGGC
Source organism: Tachyglossus aculeatus (assembly GCF_015852505.1). Lineage (NCBI taxonomy): Eukaryota > Metazoa > Chordata > Mammalia > Monotremata > Tachyglossidae > Tachyglossus > Tachyglossus aculeatus. The sequence goes on along the minus strand of NC_052078.1, from coordinate 22,863,618 downwards.
CTAGAGAAGTGAAGTGACTTGCCCAAGGTCAGGCTTAGAACAAGCTGAGTTTAGAACCAAGGTCCTTCTTACTCCCAGGCCCGGGCTCTATCCACTAGGCCATTCTGCTTCTCCAAAATAAGACTCCCTTCTCAGCCGAAGTCCTACTCCCTTGAAGCTGGAGAGTTCGGATTCTGCCCAGTGGTTAGTACAATTCACCGTCAGGAGAAACTGTAGTCCGAAAGTGGCAAAATAAATCTCGAAGGTAAACAGCATTCGAGTTTCCACCGGATCAGCTCAGCAGCAATTACAAGTAACAAGCTTTCGGATCGGATTCGTTCGGGATCGTCCTCACCCTCATTTTTCGTTGTCCCCGTTGCCCTGATGTTAATGGGAGCTAATTTGTCACAGTTAGCTTGAGTTCTCATTCGTGGAAGGTTCCATTCTTTTGCGCGTTATCGGGGAAATGACTCAAAATGCAGTCCAGCGGGGCAGGATCGATGGAAGGTTTTTTTTCTCCTTTATCGTCCAGTGGGTTTGACCGGGTGGCGGTGAGGGGGCGGGGGGGAGATGAGTTATTTCAGGTTTCCAGGGTGCCCAAGATAGATACCGTTGCCATAGCAATTAGAGCTAGAACCCAGGGAACACAATCCGAGGGGGAGGAAAAGAAAAGGAATCGGAGAGAAAAATGTGGCAGGAACCTGACGGCAGTTTGAGTGACTGACAGCCGGCCCAGACTCCCCCAGGCCTCTTCGCCACTGTTTACCCTGGAGATGTGAAAAAAGCCAATTTGAGAGAGGCGAAGCCGGCATGATGTGAGCATCGGTGGAAAACGCTAAATGCGGAACACGCGACGTGCAAAGCTTCTTGCCCCCACCTCCCCGCCGCTCGCTAAAGAGGTGGATTGAACTTTGCCCTTGCAAATGTCACCGAATACGTTTGGCAGAGGATTTTACGGGAGCGTCATCCAGGCAACGAGGCGCTGTTTTGTGGTTTTTTGTCCCCCTTCCACTCCCCCGCCCCCTTTTCTTTTTTCCAAGCAACCAAGAGAGGCGAGACCGTGCCCTGTGCCTTGGGATGCGGTGGGTTTTGAAGGCCCTTAATTCCCGCCCGGATTCCGTACGCGGAGGAGCTGGATGCGTTTTTCCCAGAGGGAGGGGGGTGAGGGGAAGAATAGCAGCTTCCGATCTACCGGCGACTCTCCGGGGAAGGTGCGGTGGCGAGGAGGCGGAGAGGGAAGGGGACGGAAGGGAGGGAGGCAGAGGATGGAGAGTGTGGGACTGAGAGGAAGAGGAGGAGGAGGAGGAGGCGGCAGCCTGCTGAGCACGCGTCCGAGAGGAGGCCGGGCGGGCCACTGACCGCACTGCCCGGCCAATGAAGGCCAGCTGGATCAGGCTTCTGAAACGAGCCAAAGGAGGACGCCTGAAGCATTCTGATATCTGTGTAAGCCTGGCCGGAGGGACCGAAGGGATCACTGCCCAGATTGGAGGGGGAAACTGAGGGTCCCCATCTCTCGGCCGTCTGGGTGGCCGGGTACTGGAGGGCTTTGGTGCCTGGGCTTCCATCAGGGCCGATTGGGAGCCAGAAAGGGGATCCGGGGTGAGCAGAGAGAACCATCACCCACCTCAGATGGGCAAGGGAAGGGGCAGGGGGCGTCGTGAGCCGGGGAAACCGACGGGGGAAGACAAGCTGACCGGAGAACGACCCGGTCCGAGGACACCAAACACCCGTCGTTGACCCGGAGAGGGATCTGTCGCTCTCCTGGGCTTGACTGGGCAACCCTACCCTGCGGCCTCCAGCCACCGGAGAGACTTTCCCGCCTTAGCGACCAAAGCTCCCTCTCTCCCGGTCGTCGTCCACCACCCGGGGGGAACGGGCGGGCAACCCCACGGGCCCCCCGAAGGAGACGCGTCTGATGGTGTGGTCTTTCCCCTCCGTTGTCCCCGCAGGGTTCGGCGGACTCGTACACCAGCCGGCCGTCGGACTCGGATGTGTCTCTGGAGGAGGACCGGGAGGCCTTGCGCAGAGAGGCCGAGCGCCAGGCCCAGGCGCAGCTCGAGAAGGCCAAGGTCAGTCTTCTGAACCAAAGTCCCCGGAGGCCGGGGGGGCAGGCCTCCTGCCGGAGGGGCTCAGCCATCTCCCACCCCTCTCCTGGAAGGGGCTGGAAGATGCAGTGGGGCCTAGCAGTTAGAGCCCAGGCTGGGGACTCAGAAGGACCTGCATTCTAATCCCACCTCTGTCACTTGTCAGCCGGGTGACCTTGAGCAAGTCACTTTCCTTCTCCATCTCTGTTACCTCATCGGTAAAATGGGAATTAAGACCGCGAGACCCGTAGGGGACAGAGACTGTGTCCAACCCAATTTGCTTGTATCCACCCCAGGGCTTAGCGTGGCTTAGTGGAAAGAGCACGGGCTGGGGAATCAGAGGTCGTGGGTTCTAATCCCTGCTCCGCCACTTATCCGCTGTGTGATTCTGGGCGAGTCAGTTCCCTTCTCTGGGCCTCAGTCACCTCAGTTGAAAAATAGGGATGAAGACTGTGAGCCCCACATGGGACAACCTGATTACACTGTGCTTGGCACATAGTAAGCGCTTAACAAACGCAACATTTTTTTAAGAGGAAGAATCAAGTGTCTCGGCGGTAACCGAATCGAGCCAGTGGGTCAGTCGGAGGGGAGGGGGTCGCTGAGGTTGTTGAGGTTTTATCCTTCGCTTGAAGATGCATGTGGAGGTTCCAGCCTGCATGGGTTGCTTTTGTATTTTTTTCCCAAGGAGCCGATTTTAGCTATAATGTTTAGTCTAGTTCTGCCGAGGAGACTGGGCAGATGGTCAGTTCAGCATCTGCCGTTGCCACCAGGGAGGCTGGGCTGAAATGATTTGCAGCCGCTGGCAATCTCCATCCGAACGATTCTTTTTAAAAAGCCTCCACGGGCCTCCCTGCCCAAAGGATCCATCCTCCGTCTTGTCAGCCGGCAAAGAATAGGAGTCTCGACCAGGGGATTGATTCTTGGGAAGATCGGCTCGTTGTGGGCAGTCAGTCGATCGTATTTATTGAACGCTTACTGCGTACTCTAGACCGGAAGCTCATTGTGGGCGGGGAACGTGTCTGCTCATTTTATATCGTATTCTCCCAAGCACTTAGTACGGTGCTTTGCGTACAGTAAGCCCTCAGCGTGGCTTAGTGGAAAGAGCCTAGGCTTAGAAGTCAGAGGTCGTGGGTTCTAATTCTGCCTCTGCCACTTGTCAGCTGTGTGACTTCGGGCAAGTCACCTAGCTTCTCAGTGCCTCAGTTGCCTCACCTGTAAAATGGGGATTGGCTGTGAGCCCCATGTGGGACAACCTGATTACCCTGTATCTACCCCAGCGCTTAGAACAGTGCTTGGCACATAGTAAGTGCTTAACAAATACCAACATTATTATTATTATTATTAATAAATATGAGTAAGTGAATATATCAATGCAGAACACCTTACAGAGTGTTTGGGAGAGTACAATCAATCAATCAATCGTATATATTGAGCGCTTACTGTGTGCAGAGCACTGTACTAAGCGCTTGGGAAGTACAAGTTGGCAACATATACAATATGTACATATATTATATATTGTATTGTAAATACAATGTATTCATAATATAATAATAATGGTATTTGTTAAGCACTTACTGAGTGACAGGCATCGTACCAAGCTCTGGGGTGGAGACAAGAAAATTAGAATGGACACAGTCCCTGTCCCTCTTGGGGCTCACAATCTTAATCCCCTCTTCCAGATTAGGTAACTGAGGCCCAGAGAAGTGAAGTGACTTGCCCGGGATCACACAGCAAACAAGTGGCAGAGCCGGGATTAGAACTGAGGTCCTTCTGACTCTCAGGCCGGTGCTCTATCCACTAGGCCACGCTACTTCTCATTAAACAGACACATAACCTGCCCAAAATGAGCTCATAGTCTAGAGGGAGAGGCAGATATTAATATAAATAAAATTTCAGATATGCACCTAAGTGATATGGGGCGAGGGGGAATGATGAATAAAGGGAGCAAGTCAGGGTGATGCAGAAGGGAGTGGGAGAAGAGGAAAGGAGGAGGGCTTAATCAGGGCTTAGTTGCCTACCAACTCTGTTACACTGGACTCTTCGAAGTACTTATTACAATGCCCTGTGTGCAGTAAGCATTATAAATGTGATCGATTGATGCAGAATCAATCAACCGTATTGATTGAGTGCTTCCTATGTGCAAGGCACTGGACTAAGCGCTTGGGAGAGGGCAGCCCAGCAATATAACAGACCCACTCCCCTGCCCCCTCTGCACCTGCATAAATCTAGAGCCAGGTTCTAGAAAAGCTCAGGAAATGAACAGCTTTCATATGGAAAAGGTGACAGACATCTGATTGCCCATTAACATTTTCTAAGCAGTCGAGTGATTTCTACCCAGAGTGAATCATCAGCATTTTGCTCAACAACACTTCACGCCCTCTTTCCCTGTTTGGATGAAGCTTCCGGGCAGGGGGCATTGATTAGCGTGTAGCGTTTCGGTTTTGTCTGGACAAACATCTCCTTAGTAGCAGTGTTTTAAGACCTATTCACGGTGGCTGTGTTGAGCAGTAATTCGTGGGAAGCAGCATGGCGTAGTGGCTAGAGCCCGGGCCTGGGAATCAGAAGGTCACGGGTTCTAATCCCGGCCCTGCCACTTGTCTGCTGTGTGACCTGGGGCAAGTCACTTCACTTCTCTGGGCCTCAGTTCCCTCATCTGTAATATGGGGATTGAGATTCTGAGCCCCACACGGACAGTGACTGTGTCCAACTCCATTTGTCTGCATCCACCCCAGCGCTTAGTACAATGCCCTTACTACATATGTAGTAAGCACTTAATAAATACCATTATTATTATCATTATTATCACAAACATGATTCACTGGGAAAATTCAGTTTTACTTTGGAAAATTCCAATTTTGTTTTTTCCCCAAAGTTCAGCTGCTGATATTGAGATCATTAGTGTTATTATTATTATTGTTATGGTATTCATTCAGTCAGTTGTATTTATTGAGCACTTACTGTGTGCAGAGCGCTGTACTAAGCTCTTGGGAGAGTATACTAAGCACTTGGGAGAATACAGTTTAACAATATAGCGGAGTTGGTAGACACATTCCCTGGCCACAACAAGCCCGGTGTGGGCAGGGATTATCTCTCTTTATTGCCGAATTGTACTTTCCATGCGCTTAGTACAGTGCTCTGCACACAGTAAGCACTCAACAAATACGATTGAGTGAATGAGTGAACAAGCTTACAGTCTAGAAGGAGCTATGGACATTAATAGAAATAAATAAATGATGGATATGAACATCGGTGCCGTGGGGCTGAGTTTGGCAGGGCTGTGTGGTGAATAAAGGAAGCAAATTAGGGTGAGGCAGAAGGGAGTGAGAGAAGAGGAAATTAAGGTTGAGTCAGAGAAGGCCTATTAGAGGAGATGTGCCTTTAATAAGGCTTTGAAGAGGGGAGAGTAATTATCTGTCGGTTAGGAGGAGGGAGGGAATTCTAGGCCAGAGCCAGGATGTGGACAAAAGGACAGTGGCGAGATAGACAAGATAGAAGTACAGTGAGAAGGTTGGCATTAAAAGAGTGAAGTGTGTGAGCTGGATTGTAGTAGAAGAGTAGCGAGATGAGGTCTTGTTTTATTTTATGCTGTCAAATCAGCTCCAGACCCATAGCCACGCTGTGAACACATTTCTCCCAGAACGCCCCACCTCCATCTGCAGTCGTTCTGGTAGTGAATCCATAGAGTTGTCTTGGTAAAAATACGGTTGGTGGTTTACCATTGCCTCCTTCCGTGCAGTAAACCTGAATCTCCACCATCGACTCTCTCCCGTGCCGCTGCTGCCTGGCACAGGTGAGTTCCGAGCCTGAAGGGAGGGAGAGAGAGCAGGGGCAGAGATGTAGATTTGGGTGTCATCAGCGTAGGGATGATAGATATGACAGCGTAGAGAAGCAGCGTGGCTCAGTAGGAAAGAGTCAGAGGTCATGGGTTCAAATCCCAGCTCCGCCAATTGTCAGCTGTGTGTCTTTGGGCAAGTCACTTAACTTCTCTGTGCATCAGTTACCTCATCTGTAAAACGGGGATTAAGACTGTGAGCCCCACGAGGGACAACCTGATCATCTTGTAACCTCCCCAGCGCTTAGAACGGTGCTTTGCACATAGTAAGCGCTTAATAAATGCCACTATTATTATTATTATTATCTGTAGCAGATTGTCTGAGGTAGGACGGGGCTAGTTGATTAAGGGCTTTAAAGCCGACGGTAAGGAGTTTCTGTTGGATGCAGAAGTGGATGGGCAACCACTGGAGGTTCTTGAGGAGTTCTTTGTAGAAAAATGATCCGGGCAGTATGGACAGGAGAGGGGAGAGGCAGGAGGCTGGGAGATCAGCAAGGAGGCACACGAATTAATCACGTCAGGATAGACTAAATGCTAAGCTTAACTTGGTAGCAGTTTGGCGAGGGAAGGATGGATTTTAGAGATGTTGGGAGAGTAATCGCCCAGTAAATACGATTGATTGATTGGTCTGTCTCCCCCTCTAGACTCTAAGCTTGTTGTGGGCGGGGAACATGTCTACCAACCCTATAGTACCTTACTCTCTCAAATGCTCCGCACCGTGACCTGCCCTCAGGAAGTGCTCTATAAATACCATAGACTGATGGATAAATATGATCCTCAGTGCTAGAGGTGGCTAGTGAGTTTATAAAACGAGGCCCCGAGAGGTCATAACTGCTTAGAACAGTGCTTTGCACATAGTAAGCACTTAATAGATGCCATCATTAATTACCCACGGTCAAACAGTAAGCTACTAGCAGACCCAGATAGACTTGTGCTGTCTCCATTTGAACAGAGAAGCAAGAGCACCGGCCTGAGAGTCAGAAGGACCTGCCTTCTAATCGCAGCTCTGCCCCTTGACTGCTGTGTGACCTTGGGCAAGTCAGTTTGCTTCTCTGGGCCTCAGTTCTCTCATCTGCACAATGGGGATCCAATACCCATTCGCATACCTATTTAGTCCGTGAGCCCCATGTGGGACCTGATTAGCTTGCATCTACTCTGGCGCTTAGTACAGTGCTTAGCCCACAGTAAGGTGCTTAACAGATGCCACAATTATTGTGACGATTATTGTTATCATTGTTATTAATGAAAAGCTCCCTCCTGGAGATTGCTCCTAAGCACATGCACCGGAATTTAGGGATAAAATTGGGAGTTAAAAGGTCTCCCACCTAATTCCAAACTCTGCCCTGCAGCCATACTGCTTGCTTGGAAAGCTGAAAACGAAAGTGAAATGGGTCTTAAACCAGCTCCTCTGTCCTCTGACACGTACATGATGACCAGATGAAATCAATCAGTCAGTCAGTCAAATTAATTGAGCATTTACTGTGTGCAGAGCACTGCACTAAGCAGTTGGGAGAGTACAATATAATAATAGACACATTCCCAGCTCACAACGAGCAATTAGCCCATCAGTGGTATTCATTGAGCGCTTACTGTGTTCAGAGCACTGGACTAAGTGTTTTTTTTAATGGTATTTGTTCTGCGCTTACTCTGTGTCAGGCACTGTACTAAGCGCTGGGGTGGATACAAAGTAATCAGCTTGGACGCTGTCCCTATCCCACATGGGGCTCACAGTCTTAATCCCCATTTTACAGATGAGGTAACTGGGGCACAGAAAAGTGAAGCGATTTGCCCAAGGTCACACGGCAGACAAGTGGCAGAGTCGGGATTAGAACCCAGGTCCTTCTAACTCCCAGGCCCGGCCTCTAGCCACTAAGCCACACTGCTTCTCTAGTGCAGTGTGTTTGAGAATGCACACTGCAATAGAAGTTGGTAGACATGATCCTTGCCCCCAAGAAAATAACAAGCAAAACTGGTGTCTGAGCGTAAGAAAACCTTCATTTTTTCCAAGAAGAATACGGTAATGGTCCTGGACCCATCTAAGGGTTCCAAGCTCCAGTTGAACAAGCGGCTCTTACTGAAAAGAAAGGTGAAGGATACCCAACTCGACTTAATTCCTTTGAGTCGTGTTATTAATTCCTTTGAGTCGTGTTTTAAGCGACACGGCTTAAAATAACTTAAAGGAGCCAGCGTCGTTTCCCGTGAGATCACGGCACAGCGGATTCCATTTTTTAAGCAGAAATTCCAACCCATTTACACATTTGATTGCCTCATTCTGATTTTGGAGGAGGAAATGTAAGTTTAGTTTTTGAGCGACCTAACTGTCAGTGGTGCTAGCCACACAGTGAAAGAGGAGGAGCAGAAGGGAAAGAACAGACACATCAGGTAGGGAGACTTAATTCAACCAGATGGCTTCAGGTCAAGGAAAGAGGAGCTAAAGGCAAAAGAGACATGCATCAGGTGGTGGAGTTGCTTTTTAATCACCTTGCCCTTCCCACCTCACCTTGCTACTCTCCTACTCCAGTCCAGCCCAAACATTTTGCTCTAACAATGCCAACCTTCTCACTGTACCTCCGTCTCGCCTCCGGCCTGGAACGCCCTCCCTCCTCATATCCAACAGAGACGATATATCTCCCAACACTCAAAGCCTTATTGAAGGCACATCTCCTCCCTGACAAAACCCTCTTTTCCTTTTCTTCCACTCCCTTCTGCGTCACCCTGACTCGCCCCCATTATTCACCTCCCCTCCCCTCAGCGCTTATGTCCGTATCCGTCATTTATTTATATTAATGACCGTCTCCCCCTCGAGACGGGAAGGCTACTGTGGGCAGGTTACATTGCTGAGCTGTACTCGCCCAAGCAGTTAGTACAGTGCTTTGTATGCAGTAAACGCTCGAGAAATACGATTGATTCTAACCAGGGAAGGAGGAACAGAAGCGTGAAAACTAAGACAACATGGCCTGCCTCAGGAAGTTACCTCACCGAGGGACTGTTGCACGTGGCCCTTGGGAGAGTGCAATACAAGTCAAAGAAACCATCTCAATTGCTTTCTTATCTCCCTCTTCCTTTGCTTCTTTTTTCCTTTCTTCTCACTTATTTTATGGCATTTGTTGAGCGCTTACTGTGTGTCAAGCACTGTTCTAAGTGCCGAGGCAGATACGCGTTAATCAGGTCGGACACGGTCCCTGTCCCACATGAGATTCACAATCTAAGAAAGAGGGAGAACAGGTATCGAATCCCCATTTTGCAGTTGAGGAAACTGAGGCAGGGAGAAAAGTAATAATAATTCTGGTATTTGTTAAGCGCTTACTATGTGTCAGGCACCGTACTAAGCACTGGGGTGGATACAAACCGTACTAAGCGCTGGGGTGCATACAAGCAAGTCATGTTGGACACAGTCCTGTCCCACGTGGGTCTCTTGGTCTCAATCCCCAAAGTGAAGTGACTTGCCCAAGGTCACACACCTTGGTGGAGTTGGGATTAGAACCCAGGTCCACCGATTTCCAGGTCTGTGCTTTAACTCCCTCGCTGTGCTGCTTTCTCTGGCTCCCCTTAGGATGAGACTTAATTCTCCTCATAATAGCCCCTCTCCCTGTTTTGGGATTGCCAGAATTAGGCAGAAAAACCGGGGCAATTGGTAATATTCCAAAGTGAACCGATTTCCCTCTGCTCAATCGGGCAAAGCGAAAGGTCTTGACTTGCCTGGATTCAGGCCAATAGCCCGCATACGTCAGTGGGGTGATTAATGTGGAATCTAAAGGTATCTTTTCACTGAGTGGTTGTCATCGAGGGGAAGCTGGCCTTCCTAAATCTCAGCCTCCAGGGCCTAAATTGGTCTGGGTTTAACCCTGTAGAGTGACCCTCAATCCGAGGAGACAAAGCAAACCCAGAGTCACGAAGGGGCGTAGGAAGAGGAGAAAAGGTCGTACTTTGTCCCAGTCCGTCACCCTGTCGGTCACCCTGTTCCCCGTCTGGTAAGGATACAGGGCCAGGTGACTTTTCATTAGGAATTTTTTTTCCTCAGATCCCAAGCTCTCTCTGGTGTGGTTCCTGCCCCCAAGGTCCGGGTTATTTGTTGAGGTCTCATTTTGTGTTAAGCGCTGTTCTAAGCACTGGGGTAGAGGCAGAGTATTTTCTGAGAGTCAAGGCACTATCCCACATTTTAGCAGTGTTGGTTATTCAACCCCACAGCCTTATTTTGGAGGCAGAACTGAAGGACACTGGAAAGCTTCTCTTGGAGTCACTTGGATTTGCTCCCTTTATTCATCCCTCCCTCCGCCCTACAGCCCTTATATCCATTTCCATAATGTATTTTTTAATGGCATTTATTAAGCGCTTACTATGTGCAAAGCACTGTTCTAAGCACTGGGGAGGTTACAAGGTGATCAGGTTGTCCCACGTGGGGCTCACAGTCTTCATCTCCATTTTACAGATGAGGTAACTGAGGAACAGAGAAGTTAAGTGACTTGCCCAAAGTCACACAGATGACAAGACTGTAAGCACATTTTGGGCAGGAAATGTATCTGTTAAATCTGTTGTATTGTACTCTTCCAAGTGTTTAGGACAGTGCTCTGCACACAGTAAGCGCTCAGTAATTGCAATTGGCTGACTGACTGGGACCCTATCCGACCTGATTGACTTTTATTTCCCCCAGCACTCAGAACAGTGATTGACACCTAGTAAGCGCTTAACAAATACCATTAAAAAAAAAGCTAATACTACTATTTATTGGCCTATCCCAGCTTCTTCGGATGGAGAACTGCCAAGATAGTAGAAATGAGTGGAAATCTTAAAGAGCAGAAGGAGGAAGCACAGAACTATCCACGCATGTTTCCAGGAGTCTGTTGAAATGTGGCAAATCAGTGTTGCTTTTCCCAGTGGCGTTTATGTAGGTCACTGAGACGGTGCCATCAAGTGAGGGGAAGGATCTTCCAGCTGGGTGGAAAAACACTTGTAATAACAACAAGATTGTTGACATTTTTCATTTGATCGAATTTGGCCTCATTTTTCACTTCGTAAATTTCTTAGACGTTTCCTAAAAGAATATATGGATTTTTCTCATTCCATGTCACCCGGATTAATATAGCAGGGATATAGTTGGTTGTCAGCAATTCCTGGCATGGATCAGGGGCTTTTACCCAATCGAGAAAGGGTGTTTTTTTTTAATGGTATTTGTTAAGCGCTTACTATGTTGAGCACTTACTGTTCTAAGCACCGGCGTAGATCCAAGCCAATCAGGCTGGACACAGTCCATGCCCCACGTAGGGCTCGCGGTCTTAATCCCCATTTCACAGATGCGGGAACTGAGGCCCAGAGAAGTGAAGTGACTTGTCCAAGGTCACACGGCTGACAAGGGACAGAGCCACTGAGCGCTTAGTACAGTGCTGTGCACACAGTAAGCGCTCAATAAATGCTATTGAATGAATGAGTCCTCCTGACGCCCAGTCCCGGGCTGTATTCACTAGGCCAAAGCAGCGTGGTCCGAGACTTGGTTTTATTGTGTCTCTACAACGCTTTCCCTTCCTTCTTTTCCAACAATTCCTATCAAACCAGGCCTAGATTAATAGGACAGAGAGAATTTAGTTCTCTATCTCTCTCTGGAAAAGCAACAGAATGAGGTTTATGGGGCAGTCAACGGGGAATCAGAAACTGTGAAGGCAACTTCCGATGCAAGGGTTCATTTCTAGTGGAACAGGAAAAAATTTCCTCGGGTCCACCCCAGGTAAATTCAGGACACTTTTTAAAAGTGATACTTGTTAAGTGTTTAGTACGTGCCAGGCACCATACTAAATTCTGGGGTAGATACAAGCTAATCAGGCTGGACACAGTCCTAATCCCCATTTTACAGATAAGGTAACTAAAGGACAGAAAATGTAAGCGACCAACCCAAGATCACACAGCAGACAAGCAGAAGCCATGGAGCCTAGTGGATAAAGCACCGGCTTGGGAGTCAGAAGGACCTGGGTTCCAATCCTGCCACTCGTCTGCTGTGCGACCTTGGGCTAGTCACTTCACCGCTCCAAGCTTTGGACCCTTCATCTGTAAACTGGGGATGAAATATTCATTCTCCCTCCTACTTAGACTATGAGCCCTTGGGTGAGTCAGGGACTGTGTCGAACTCGATTACTTTGTATCCACCCTGGTGGGTGGTAGGCATGTGATAAATAAGCACTAAACAAAGACCATTAGTATTATTATTATTATAAAAGGCATCTGGGAAATAGATGTGAGTGGAAAATAACAGAGTTCAATTAACTTAGACCCTGCAGTATGCAGAGAAACAATTCAGCGGGGGAGAAAATTCTCAGGGGAAAGGCAAGATGAGAATCAGAATCCAGTGAAATTAGTGGTTAATGTCACTTTTAAGCTCTGGCTGTGCGGATATGCTGTTTGAAATTGTTGATCCGGCACTAATTTAGCAAATTATACACCACTAAGAATTTACCAAGAAGCTTTCTAAACAAATTGAGAAGCAGTGTGGCCTAGTGGAAAGAGCCGCGGCCTGAGAGTTAGAGGAACTGGGTTCCAATGCTGGTCTCGCCACCTGTCTGCTCTGTGACCTGGGGTGGGGCACTCAGTTTTCCTGGGCCTCAATCAACCAATAGCATTTACTGAGCTCTTATTGTGTGCAAAGCCCTGTACTAAGCACTTGGGAGAGTACATTATAACAACAAACAGACACATTCCTGCCCACAGTGAGCTCACAGTCTAGAGGACAAGTCAGGCTGGCACAGTCCCTGTCTCACACGGGCCACACAGTCTTAATCCCCATTTTACAGATGAGGTAACTGAGGAGCAGAAAACGCATTGATCCATGCCGTCTATTGAGACTGCTGATCTAAAACATAATTGAGTGCGTGGAAAGGCAGCGCTCTGGAAGGAACCATGCAAAAACCAGGGTATTTTTCACCTGTCTACATATTTTATCACCTGTCTACATGTTTTGTCACCCGTCTACATGTTTTGTTTTGTTGTCTGTCTCCCCCTTCTAGACTGTGAACCCGTTGTTGGGTAAGGACTGTCTCTATATGTTGCCGACTTGTACTTCCCTAGAGCTTAGTACAGTGCTCTGCACACAGTAAGCGCTCAATGAATACGATTGAATGAATGAAAGAATAAATTTTTCGTGCTGTGCATTTCCCAACTAGCACTAAGCCTCAGAATTGAGAGGGTTTGTGAAATGCATTGCCTTGATTGCTGGGGTGAGCCGAAATGGGGCACTTACCAGCAGGGGTTGCCAATCAGGATATTTTCAAGGCATTTTCATTATCATTATTATTATGGTATTTGTTAAGCACTTACTATGTGCCAGGCACTGTGCTGATCGCCATGGTAGGTATAAGCTAATCAGGTTGAATAGGGTCCCTGTCCCGTTTAAGGCTCACAGTCTCAATCCCCATTTTACAGATGAGGTAACTGAGGCACAGAAAAGTGGCGTGACTTGCCCAAGGTCACACAGCAGCCCGCTGGCTCCCAGGCCTGTGATCTATCCACTAGGCCACAACTCTCCCTCCTCTCCACCCTACGGCAGCCATCCAAAGCATAAGCTTTCCTCTCATATCTCCCTTCCATTTCACTCTAATGTTTCTTGTTGTATCGCACTCTCCCCAGCGCTTAGTACAGTGCTCTGCTCGCAGTAAATACTCAATAAATACGATTGACTGACTGACTGACTCCAAGAAATAGCTCTTTTCTGTGTGAAGCCCTGCCAGGCAATAGAATCTGACCTCCCTCACCTCATTTGTATTTCACTCCCCAAGTGCTTAGTGCAGTGCTCGGCACCCAGTCGGTGCTCAATAAGTTCCATTCATTCATTCAATCATATTTATTGAGCACTTACTGTGTGCTTGATTGAGTCCTACCTTTTCATGTTTCATTGGTGTCCCACAGCTTCCTCTCCGTCTCCTGAAATTCCTCTCAAGGGCCTACAAATGCAGATGCCAAACTGAATGCCATCTTAGGCGACTTTAATATGTGCCCCCCGAAAGTCAGTTATTAAGAGGATGCTGTCAAGGACACTTACTAGAACTCCCCACCTCTCCCACTCGTCCGTGGCTAAAACATCCTCTGCCTGCTTGAAATTTACATTTCTTTCTCAGCAGGTTTGATCTTGATCCATTTGATATTTCCCTTTTGAATTTCTTATTAAAGGGATTGAAATTAAGTCCAATTTCAAATGGATTTCCCGTCTATCGAATTTCTCTTTGTTCTAAAGACATAGGAAAGAGCAGAAGTGGAAGCCTCTGGGAAAGAATCTTTTTTAAAAAGCTGGACACCCCTTCCTGGCTGCATCGTCATCATCAAAATGGTTCTTGTGAAGGGCTTACTATGTGCTAAGTGCTGGGACAGATACAAGTTAATTGGGGCAGACACAGTTCCTGCCTCAACTGGGGATTTCAGTCCCCGTAGGAGGGAGGAGAGGTGTTGAATCCTCAATTATAGATGAGGAAACTGAGTCCCAGAGCAGTCAAGTGACTTGCCCAAGGTCGCCGAGCCGTCTAGTGGTGGAGTCTGAATTAGAACCCAGGTCCTCTGATTCCCAGATCTGGGCTCTTTCCACTGCTTTCGGGTGCAAGGCTGCTTCTCCATTGGGAAGGCAGGAAACAGGGAGAGGTTTATAAATGGAGCATGATAAGGTGACTGGGAATCAGTATTTGGGGCTCTAATGATGGTATTAATAATGATAGTATTTGTTAAGCTCTTACTCTGTGTCAAGCACTGTTCTAAGCACTAGGGTAGATACCAGTTAATCAGGTTGGACACAGTCCCTGTCCCACATAGGGCTCGTGGTCTTAATCCCCATTTTACAGATGAGGGAACTGAGGCCCAGAGAAGTTGTGACTTAAGGGCCAAGGTGGCCTCTAGACTGTAAGCTCATTATGGGCATGGACCGTATCTGCTAATTCTGTTGGATTGTACTGTCGCAAGCACCTAGTACAGTGTTCTGCACCTCGGAAGCGTTCAGAAAATACCACCAATTGATTGACTGAGTACATATGGGCATCCCAGGAGTGCTTGGCACTGCGCTGGATGCTTTAGTATCCAATAAAGGGGACGTGACTTTCCTGATTGATTCAAACCCCCAGGCCTCCTGTACGTAAGTAAATCCCACCTTTCATCCTGTGCTTTCTCATGTGGAGTCTGACCTTCCGATTCACGATGTGGGAAGTTTTCAATTTACATCTTACAGGCCAAGATTCTGCCCCGAACCTAATGGTGGTGGGGAGAGGGTGGGGAGGAGGTTGGATTCACGGATTTAATGTCCCCAAAGGGGCTTCTGGGGGAAGGTGGATCTCTAACGGAGAGGATGGGTGCTAAAGAGTTCAGTGCCAATCTTCCACCCAGCTGTGGGGGCCATGGTCAGGGGCACATTACCAGTCTGGCTGGATTTCTGGTGTAAGCCAGGAATGGCAGTGGCCAGGGTCTCGGATTCTCACTCTACTGTTCCCGCTTTGGCCCTTGACAATGGAAAAGACTCATTTTAATAAGCTTTTAGGAATCCCAGGCTTGACTGCATTATTTTGACCGTTCTTCTCACTGGCCCGACCTAGATTTATCTCTCTCATGGTGGGAACAGGGGCAGTGGATGACTTCCTAGACTCCTCCTCCACCTTTCCCTTCTCCTTCCCCCTCTCCTTCCCCCTCCTAACCCATCTTCTAGACTGTGAGCCCACTGTTGGGTAGGGACTGTCTCTATATGTTGCCAATTTCTACTCCCCAAGCGCTTAATACAGTGCTTTGCACACAGTAAGCGCTCAATAAATACGATTGATTGATTGATTGATCTTCTCCTCTTCCATTTCCTCTTCTCCCTATTCCTCCTCTCCCTCTTCCCCACCACTTTTCTCCTTTTCTTTTTCCCCCTCCTCCCCTTCCCCTCTTCCCTCTCCCCCCGCCACCCACCCTACGATCCACAGCCGAACACCGCAAGAATTTGACCTCCTGCAGGGTCAGTGGGAGGAGGAAGGGAAGCCAAAAATTTTGTATCGAAAAAGTCAAAAGGAATTGACGGATAAACTTCTTCTGAATCCCTAGTTGAAATTCTGTGAAGGATTAATATCGAGAGAGGGATTGATTAGTGTCTTTCAAAAAAAGTTTGAAAGAACTCAGGGTTCATAGGTGTGGTGTTCAATCAGTGGTATTTATTGAGCGCTTACAGCATGCAGAGAAGCAGCATGGCTCAGTGGAAAGTCAGAGGTCATGAGTTCTAATCCAGGCTCCGCCGTTTCTCAGCTGTGTGACCTTGGACAAGTCACTCAACTTCTCTGGGCCTCAGTTTCCTCATCTGTAAAATGGGGATGAAGACTGTAAGCCCTACCTGGGACAACCTGATTACCTGTACATATCTATTCTATTTATTTTATTTTGTTAGTATGTTTGGTTTTGTTCTCTGTCTTCCCCTTTTAGACTGTGAGCCCACTGTTGGGTAGGGACTGTCTCTATATGTTGCCAATTTGTACTTCCCAAGTACTTAGTACAGTGCTCTGCACATAGTAAGCACTCAATAAATACGATTGATGATGATGATGATGATACCCCAGCGCTTAGAACAGTTGGCACCTAGTAAGCGCTTAACAAATAGCAACATTATTTATTATTATCATTATTATTATTTATTACTGTACTAAGCACTTGGGAGAGTCCAGTACTCCAACAGAGTCGGTGACCCGTTCCTGATCCACAGTGAACTGTCAGCCTAGAGAGGGGAGGCCGACATTAATATAAATAAAATTACAGATCTGTACATAAATACCAGGGGGCTGAGGATGGAGTGAATACCAAATGCCCAAAGGGACTACAGATTTTAGGAGTAGATTTTGTTTCGTGGTTTTCTAACAGGTGAGTCAATTGGTACTTTTCTGTGAACAGCATCTTGGCAAGTACCCCACTGGGGGACCTTCGAGACGAGCTGGCTCTCCCGCAGCCGGCCCGGTGCGTTTGTGTTTTTTATGGTATTTGTTACGTGCTTACTATGTGCCAGTTACTGTATTAAACGCTAGGGTAGATACAAGCCCGGTGTGGGCAGGGATTTCCTCTCATTACTGCTGAATTGTACCTTCCAAGCACTTAGTGGCTTGGAAAGCCACAGAGAAGCAGCGTGGTTCAGTGGAAAGAGCGTGGGCTTGGGAGTCAGAGGTCATGGGTTCGAATCCCGGCTCAACCACTTTGCAGCTGTGTGACCTTGGGCAAGTCACTTCTCTGCGCCTCAGTTACTTCATCTGCAAAATGGGGGTTAAGACTGTGAGCCCCACGTGGGACAACCTGATCACCTTGTATCCCCCCCTCAGTGCTTAGAACAGTGCTTCACACATAGTGCTTAACAAGTACCATTATTATTATTATTATTAGTGCAGTGCTCTGCACACAGTAAGCGCTCAATAAATACGACTGAATGAATGAGTAATCAGGTTGGACACAGTCCCCACATGGGGCTCACAGTCTCAAATCCCATTTTACAGGTGAGGTAACTGAGGGCCAGAGAAGAGAAGTGACTTGCCCAAGGTCACCCAGCTGACAGGTGACTGAAGCAGGGTCTGTTTATTGTCACAGTTTACTCTCCCAAGCACTTAGTGCCGTGCTTTGCATACACTAAGCACTCATTAGCTACAATTGATTGAATGAATGAGTGAAGTGGCAGAATTGGGATTAGAACCCAGGTCCTTCTGACTCTCGGGCCTGGACTCTACCCACTAGGCCATGCTGCTTTATCTTTACGCTGCATTACTAGGAGCTTGTGAGAGTGCAGCCTGGCCCAGTGGCTGGAGCCTGGTCCTGGGAGTCAGAATCAATCGATCAATCAATCAATCGTATTTATTGAGCGCTTACTGTGTGCAGAACACTGTACTAAGCGCTTGGGAAGTCCAAGTTGGTAACATATAGAGACGGTCCCTACCCAACAGTGGGCTCACAGTCTAAAAGGTGGAGACAGAGAACAAAACCAAGCATACTAACAAAATAAAATAAATAGAATAGATATATACAAGTAAAATAAATAAATAAATAAATAAATAAATAGAGTAATAAATATGTACAAATATATACACATCTGCAGGTGCTGTGGGGAAGGGAAGGAGGTAAGGATGGGGGGGATGGAGAGGGGACCTGGGTTCTAATTCTGTTCCTCACATGTCTGCTGTGTGACTTTGGGCCAGTCCCTTTACTTCTCTAGGCCTCAGTCCCTTCATCTGTAAAAGGGGGATTAATATTTGAGTTTGAGCCCCATGTGGGATAGGAACTGCGTCCAACCTGACTAGATTGTATCTGTGTCCACCAACTCTGTTGTAGTTTACTCTCCCAAGCACTTAGCACAGTGCTCTGCACACAGTAAACACTCAATAAATACAATCAATCGATTGAGTGGTTATCTACCCCCAGCGCTAAGTACAGTGCTGTGCACACAGTAAGCACTTAATAAACGTGATTGATCAATTGACCGATTACCTACCCCCAGCGCTTAGTACAGTGCTCTGCACACAGTAAGCACTTAGAGAAGCAGCATGGCTCAGTGGAAAGAGCCCGGGCTTTGGAGTCAGTGGTCATGGGTTCAAATCCCGGCTCCCCCAATTGTCAGCTGTGTGACTTCGGGCAAGTCACTTAACTTCTCTGAGCCTCAGTTACCTCATCTGTAAAATGAGGATTGACTGTGAGCCCCCCGTGGGACAACCTGATCACCTTGTATCCCCCCCAGTGCTTAGAACAGTGCTTTGCACATAGTAAGCGCTTAATAAATGCCATTATTATTATTATTATTATTAAATGATAAATATGATTGATCGATTGAGTGATTATCTACCCCCAGCACTTAGTTCAGTGCTCCGCACACAGTAAGCACTTAATAAACATGACTGATCGATTGACCGATTACCCCCAGCGCTTTGTACAGTGCTCTGCACACAGTAAACACTTAATAAATACAATTCATTAGTTGACCGATTACCTGCCCTCAGTGCTTAGTACAGTGCTCTGCACCCAGTAAGCACTTAATAAATACAGTTGATCAGTTGACTGATTATCTGCCCTCAGCGCTCAGTTCAGTGCTCTGCACACAGTAAACAGTTAATAAATACAATTGATCAGTTGACTGATTATCTGCCCTCAGTGCTCAGCTTGGTGCTCTGCACACAGTAAACACTTAATAAATAAAATTGATCAGTTGACTGATTATCTGACCTCAGCGCTTAGTACAGTGTTCTGGACACAGTAAGCACTTAATACATACAATTGATAAATTGACCGATTATCTGCCTCCAGGTATCAGTACCATGCTCTGCACATAGTAAGCTCTCAGTAAATAGGATTGACTGCCTGATAATCCATCCCCAGCGCTTAGTTCAGTACCTGACACACAGTAAGTCCTTCACAAATGCTATTTAAAAAGAAACCAAAAAGTGAAGTAAAACCAAAAAGTGAAGTATGACAGAGTCAGCAGACGTGTCCCCCGCGCAGCCCCCCGCTAACCCTCCGTGTCTCTTTTCCTCCTCAGTCCAAACCCGTTGCCTTTGCCGTGCGGACCAACGTCAGCTATAGCGCAGCCCACGATGACGACGTCCCTGTCCCGGGTATGGCCATCTCGTTCGAAGCGAAAGATTTTCTTCACGTTAAAGAAGTAAGGGAAAATCCCGTTGCCAGTCCAAACCCCGCCGGGGCTCTTCTGGTACCCCCCAACCCCAGAACGAGTCATTCTTCCCCTCCCGCTCATGCCTCAGCTGACGGCTTGGCCAGACTGGTACCAGCCAGCTGGGGGGGACTGGAGAATTTTCTCTTGGAAAAGGGCTTTAGAAAATTTTCTTTGTAGTAATAATAGTAAGTGCGGTATCTGTCATGGGCTTACTGTGTGCCAGACACTGTACTAAGCCCTGGGATAGATACCAGGTCATCATTTTGGATGCAGCCCCCGTCCGGTGAGGGGCTCACAGCCTAGAAGAGAAGGAGAACAGGTATTGACCCCCCATTTTACAGATGAGGAAACTGAGGCATGGAGAAGTTTAAGCGACTTGACTCCTCCCTAGACCCCCCCAGCTCCCTCCTGGTATCGCCCAGTCTCCCTCCTATCGTTCCTCTCCAAACTCGAGCGAGTTGTCTACGCCCGCTGTCTCAAGTCCTCTCCTCCAATTCTCTTCTTGACCCCCTCCAGTCTGGCTTCCATCCCCTTCTGGTCACCGAAACCATCCTCTCAGAGGTCATCGATGACCTCTTTTCTTGCCAAATCCAGTGGTCTCTTCTCCATCCTAATCCTCTCCGTCTCTCAGATGCCTTTGACATTCTCCTGGGAACATTATCCAGCTTTGGCTTCACCGACACTGTCCTCTCCTGTTCTCCTCCCATCTCTCTGGCCACTCAGTCTCTTTCACGGGCTCTTCCTCTACCTCCCACCCACTAACTATGGGGGTCCCTCTAGATTCAGTTCCCGAACCCCTTCTCATCTCCATCTACACTCACTCTCTTGAAGAATTAACCTCTCTTGAAGAATCTCTGCTCCATTGTCCCTTCTCTCCCTCTCAGAAGTAATAATTATGGTATTTGTTAAGCACTTACTATGTGCCAGGCATTGTACTAAGCCCTGGGCACTGTCCTAAACGTTGGAAATGCTTTGGGTCCAGCCACAGCTGCCTGTGATAATGGCTAGCAGGCGAGTCTCCAGGTGGCCAATATTAGCAGGAAGCTGGGCTTGAGGTGATGTGTAATTTTATTTTTAAATGGTATTTATTAAGCACTTACTATGTGCCAGGCACTATACCAAGCGCTGGGGTAGATAGAAGGTAATCGGGTTGGACGCAGTACTTGTCCCACATCATCATCATCAATCGTATTTATTGAGTGTTTACTGTGTGCAGAGCACTGTACTAAGCGCTTGGGAAGTACAGGGGGCTCACAGTCTGAATCCCCATTTTACAGATGAGCTGAGGCACAGAGAAGTTAAGTCACTTGGCCAGGGTCACACAGCAAACAAGAGGTGGATCCGGGATTAGAGTCCACATCCTCTGGCTCCCAAACACCCAGGTTTTTTCCAGTAGGCCACGCCGTTTGGCTAATAGATCTCTCCAAGCACTTTGCCACTCGACAAAGACATTCAGTTCAGCTCCCTGCTCAATATAGGGATTGCCACTGTTGAATTGAAGAAAATATTAGGACCAGTAGTTGTGATCATATTGATTAAAAAATTACCGTGGTATTTGTTGAGCACTTATGCGCCAAACCCTGTACTAAACTCTGGGGTAGATCGGATCGGATACAGTCCCTACCTCAATATGGGGCTCTACAGTCTAAGATGGAGGGAAAATAGGTGTTGCTTACTGTGTGCAGAGCACTGTACTAAGCAGTGGGAGAGAATATCCAGGATGGGAATTGGAAACTGGAGAAAATCTAACTTTAATTCACTCCTGCCTTTGAGTAGCCACCCAGGCGATACTCTACTGAGCCTGGTTTCCTGCGTGAAGGAAAACATTATTCTTGTGTTTTCTTGGGAGACCAACGTCTAAAGCGGCTTTTAAATAGCCTTGTTTGGAGCCTGTCCTTCCTTGGAAATTAGGGTCCGGTCCATCAAGGCTCACTAAAGTTCATTTAAACAAGAAAAACTCAAATACGTCATTGAGGAAGCATGTATAGACAGGTTGATACCGGTGGAGAGAAAGAAGCGGTAGCCAAGACGGAGTGTGGCTTTAGAATTTATTTTCACGTTTATTCGTTGTTCAGAAAGCCTAGGGAATTTCAGGTCTGTCGTTTGATTGTTTTTCTGGCTTGTACTTTCTTTCCATCCCTTCCTGAAAGGCTGAGGGAGAGAGCTGTCTCGGTGACTTGTCTGAGATTTGAGGTTCAAAGAGGGGCTTTGAAGTGTTAATGACAGAGATGCTAGAGAGAAAGGATCTATTTTCCAGCCGGCTAAGACGGACGGGATAAACGGGGAAAAGACTGTATTTAGGGATGAGGACAGAGGGACGCTTCTATTTGTAGGCCAATCTTCTCCACTGCCTCCAGCCTATAATTCTCATCTCTTGCTAACGGCAAGGCTATTTATTAAACACTAGACTCTGCGCCCCCTCTCAGGGTAGCACCTGGAGAGTTTCCAGGACTTTACCAGACTCAACTGTAGGAGGGAGATTCAGCGGAGGCCTACCTATTCCATTCCTAGCTTGGCCAGTGGCTAGTGAGTGGAAGGTAATCTGCTACAAGTCAAAACTCATCTGTGCTGGGCAGCAGCAGCACAGGAGAGAGTCGAGGGTGGAAACTTGAGTTTACTGTAAGCCCGTTGCTAGGTAGGGACCATCTCTATATGTTGCCAATTTGTACTTCCCAAGCGCTTAGTCCAGTGCTCTGCACACAGTAAGCGCTCAATAAATACGACTGAATGAATGAATGAAAAGCATCAACTTTGAACATTATAATTAATCGATTAATTATGGTATTCAACTGCGGTGCTAAGCGCTTACTACGGGATAAGCACTGTTCTAAGCACTAGAGTAGATCCAGGTGAATCAGGTTAGACACAGTCCCTGTCCCAAGTGGGGCTCACAGTCTTAATCCTCATTTTACAGGTGAGGTAACTGAGGCTCAAAGAAAAGTGACATGTCCAATGTCACACAGCAGACAGGTGGCAGAACTGGCGTTGGAACCTAAATTAGATGTCTCTCCTCTCCCTTCGATCCCCTGGTCACTCTGCTGACCAATAATAATAATAATAATAATAATAATAATAATGGCATTTATTAAACGCTTACTATGTGCAAAGCACTGTTCTAAGCGCTAGGGAGGTTACAAGGTGATCAGGTTGTCCCAAGCAGGGCTCACGGTTTTAATCCCCATTTTACAGATGAGGTAACTGAGGCATAGAGAAGTTAAGTGAGTTGCCCAAAGTCACACAGCTGACAGCAGAGCTGGGATTTGAACCCATGACCTCTGACTCCAAAGCCCGTGGTCTTTCCACCGAGCCACACTGCTTCTCAGTGTGGCTAGAGAAGACCAGATCTCCTAGAGGAGACTAGATCTCCCTACTCCTCCAAAACCTCCAGAGGTTTCCCGTTTTCTCTCTACATTCATATTCCTATTAATATGCCTCCCCCTCTAGCCTGCGAACTGATTATGGGCAGAGAACTTATCTGCTAGTTCTGCCGTACTGTACTCTCCCAGGCTGTTGGAACAGTGCTCTGCACATAGTAAGTGCTCAGTAAATACCATTAATTGATTGATTGCATAAAGCAGAAGCTTCTGGCTCTTGGCTTTAAGGTGTTCAGTCAATTCTCTCCTGAATTATCCACTCTTTTTTCCCCACTTCACCCCGGCCTGCTCTCTTCATTCTTCTCAGTTTCACCTACTTCCCATTCCTCAGTCTTGTCTCTCCTGCTTTTGATCTCCGGTTTCTCCCAACCCTCTGCATGGAACTCCTTTCCCGTTCAAATCCACCAGGCCACACCTCTCCCTGCTTCTGAGATCTCGTCAGTGTGACCTGGTGGAAAGAGCAAGGGCCTGGGAGTTGGAGGATCTGGGTTCTAATCCTGATTTGTGTGACCTTGGGCAAGTCACCTCACTTCTCTGGGCCTCAGTTACCTCATCTGTAAAATGGGGATTCAATACCCGTTCTCCCTCCTTCTTAGACTGTGAGTCCCACTGTGGGACGGGGGCTGTGTCTCATCTGATCATCCTGATTCTACTCCAATGCTTAGAATGATGCTTGACACATAGTAAGTATTTTATTGGTATTATTATTATTACTATGATTATTATTAGTATATCTCCTCCAGGAAGCCATCCCCAATTGATTTCTCCTATCCCCACCTATTATCTCCTTGTTCTCTTGTGAGCAGTTTTGCACTACGTAATGCCCTCCTCCTCAAATCCACCAGACAAAAGAAGCAGCGTGGCTCAAGGGAAAGAGCATGGGCTTTGGAGTCAGAGGTCATGGGTTCCAATCCCAGCTCCACCAATTGTCAGCTGTGTGACCTTGGGCAAGTCACTTAGCTTCTCTGTGCCTCAGTTACCTAATCTGTAAAATGGGGATTAAGACTGTGAGCCCCCTGTGGGGCAACTTGATCACCTTGTAACCTCTCCAGTGCTTAGAACAGTGCTTTGCACATAGTAAGTGCTTAATAAATGCCATTATTATTATTATTCTCCCGGTTTCAAAGCCTTATGAAGGCACAACTCTTCCATGAAGCCTTCCCAAACTAAGCCCCCCTCCTTTCTTCTTTTCCCACTCCCTTCTGCATCACTCCAAGTTGCTCCCTTGGTTCTTCCCTCCCCCCAGTCCCACAACACTTACGTACACATCTGTAACATTTATTTGTACTGTTGTCTGTCTCACCCCGTCTAGACTGTAAACTCGTTGTGAGCAGGGAATGGGTCTGTTTATTGTTGTATTACTCTCTCAAGCACTTAGTCCAGTGCTCTGCACATAGTAAGCACTCAATAAGTATGATTGAACGGACGAATGAATGAAATACTCAAAACTCCGCAAAGTACTTCTGTTTGTTTCAGCAGTAATTTTTGTTAAATTTGTTTAAGCCTTTTTGCTTAAGCAGAAAGTCATTTATGTATGACTCTTTCCTTCTTTTCCTGTCTTTAAATGATTGTATTGTCTACCTCTCCTGCTAGATTGCAAGCTTCTGTAGGGCAGGGACCATGTCTACCAATTTCTTTATTGGTAAAGAAATTACACCCAAATACTCCCTTCAGGGCTCCGTTCACAGTATACTCTCAATAAATACAATTAATGGATCCCCGCCCTCGGGGCATTTAAAACCTAATGGGAAAGCTCATATGCAGAAAGTGACTAATTCAAAAAATGTCTACAAAGGTACTTTCATTTTTTGCCATGTATTTTGAAATGTATCCTTTGTGATTTCTAAGGATTTGTTCGTGGCCATAATGTCCTACCGAAAAACTGTTCTTTCAAAGTGTCTGCTTATTAAAAGAATGTTAACTTGAGGCTTTAACTGAACATGATGATATTGCCATTCATTGTTTCTATCTGTGTATCCCTAGAAATTTAACAATGACTGGTGGATAGGACGCTTGGTCAAAGAAAGCTGTGAAATAGGATTCATTCCAAGTCCAGTCAAATTAGAAAACATGCGACTTCAACATGAACAAAGAGCGAAACAAGGAAAATTTTACTCCAGGTACGTAAAAAAAAATGAAAAACATATATTAGTTGTGAACGTACCCGCGGTCGTTTGCTGTAGAGTCGAAGTTGTGTAAACTTGGTGTCGTGATGGCCTCCGGTAGCGATGAAACCCTTAGGATTTCCATTTCCTCTTGTGTCCAGGCAGTTTGCCAGTATCAATGAAAGCCAATCCCCAGTCTTTCCAAATGTGCAGTAGTGGGAAGACAGGATGGACAGTCAATCAATCAGTGGTATTTATTGAGCGCTTACTGTGTGCAGAGCGCTTAGGGGAGTGCAGTGTAGCAGAGCCGGTAGGCACATTCCCTGCCCACAGCGATGGTTAACCATCCGTGACATAGTCTCTGAACGCCACAGACCCCGTGAGCTATAATTGTGGTATTTGTTCAATGCTTGTGCCAAGCACTGTCCTAAGCACTCGGGTAGATGGAAGGTCATAAGAGCTACCTGGATGTATTAATAATAATAATGTTGGCATTTGTTAAGCGCTTACTATGTGCAAAGCACTGTTCTAAGCTCTGGGGGGATACAAGATGATCAGGTTGTCCTACATGGGGCTCACAGTCTTAATCCCCATCTTACAGATGAGGTAACTGAGGCTCAGAGAAGTTAAGTGACTTGCCCAAGGTCACACAGCAGACATGTGGTGGAGCCGGGATTTGAACCCCTGACTCCAAAGCCTGTGGTCTTTCCACTGAACCACAAACCTTTTTCCCAGCCTCAGATTCTCCCCCCAACCCCTGAAAAAGCCGCATTAACTCCCAAACCTGGACCCCGAGATTAAAGTCGGAAGGTCGTGGGCAGCGGAGAATCAGAAGGCTCCTTCCCAAGAGGGTCTGGAGTCCATTCCCTGCTCCACGGCCCTATCGTTCCCAGTCCCCCCTAGAGAAGCAGCATGGCCTAGTGGATAGAACGCAGGCTTGGGAGTCAGAAGGACCTGGGTTCTAATCCCGGCTCCGCCACTAGTCTCCCGCCTGACCTTGGGCAAGTCTAGTCACCATCATCATCGTTCCCTGCCCTCAAGGAGCCTACAGACTAGGAGAGAAGATGTTGAGCTCGCCTTCTAGACTGTAAGCTCACTTTGGGGAGGGAACGGGTCTGCTAATTTGCTTATGTTGGACTCCCTCAAGCGCTTAGTGCAGTGTTCTGCTCATAGTGAGCACTCAATAAATCCCACTGATTGATTGATTGAGCCCAGAAAAGTAGAGACATAGTTGGCAGAGTTCAAACTGAGAGGCCTTGGACCACACATTCCATGATCTTGGATCCAGATCTACCATCCAGGAGTTAAGTCCAGTCTTTTTTATTTATTTTTTTTAATGAAACTTTTCAAGTGCAGTCATTCATTCATTCAATCATATTTACTGAGCACTTACTGTGTGCAGAGCACTGAACTAAGCGCTTGGGAAGTACAATTCAGCAACAAATAGAGAGAATCCCTGCCCACAATGGGCTCACAAACTAAGTACTTATGATGGGCCAGGCACTGAATTAAGCACTGGGGTAGATACAAGCGAATCAGATTGGACACAGTCCATGGCCCACATGGAGCTCACAGCTTTCATCCCCGTTTTACAGATGAGGGAACCGAGGCCCAGAGAAGTGAGGTGACTTGCCCAAGGTCACACAGCAGACAACTGGCAGGACTGGGATTAGAACCAAGGTCCTTCTGGCTCCCTAGGCCACACTGCTTCTCTCAAAGCAGTGTAATAATAATAATGGTATTTGTTAAGCACTTACTATGCGCCAGGCATTGTTCCACGAGGGGATCTTTAGCCGTTATTCATCAATCGTGTTTATTGAGCGCTTACTGTGTGCAGAGCACTGTACTAAGCGCTTATTCCTGTGTCACGGCACTTATTTCCTGAAGGGCGCATATTGTAGTGGCAGCCCTTAATGTTAAATTCAGCCACGCAGGGTTTAGGACATAGGTGTAAGTTCCTTGAGGGCAGGGATCGTGTCTAGCAGCTCTACGCATAGTACAATGTTTTCCCCACAATAAATCAATCAATGGTATTTATGTATTTATTACTGTATTTATTCAGTAAGCACTTAACAAGTACCTTAAAAAAAAAGTGGCAGAGCTGGGATTAGAACCCAGGTCTTTTGACACCCAGGCCCTTGCTCTTCCCACTAGGCCACCCTGCTTCAGGGCGAACCCCCCATTTCCCCCCCACCCCCATTTGGCATCCCCATCCACTGCGTTTGGACTGCTCTGTCTGGGTCACAACCTCCCAATTCTCGAATACTTTACAACCTTTTTACTGAGTCCAGAGAGAATGCAAAACAAACAGGTTCAGTCTTCAACCGAGATGGGACTCTGTTCTTTTTTAAAAACTTAACTTCTCGAAAGAAATGTTTTGGTCTGGACGGTGCTATGGCCTGGCTTCACGTCCCAGCTGCTGGCCCGTAAATACTGCATTTCAACAGTACGGCGCGTTGGATGGGGTGAATTTAGGAGAGACTCCCAGAGTAGCTCTTGGAGCTTCGGAAGAGTTCCTGGACCCCTCTAATAAAGAGACATCAAAGAGGGGTCAGGTCTGGCCAGCCCTTGATGGTCAACATAGTCACAGCACAGATAACCTTTGGGCCCTTTGATCCGTGTGAGTCGTTCGATAGTATATACTGAGCGCTTACTGTGTGCAGAGCATTGTTCTGAGCGCTTGGGAGAGTACATTACAACAGAGTTGGTATTCATTCATTCAGTCGTATTTATTGAGCACTTACTGTGTGCAGAGCACTGTACTGAGCACTTGGGAGAGTACTATAGCACAATAAACAGACACATTCCCTGCCCGCAACAAGTTTACAGTCTAGAGGGAGGAGACAAAAAAATGAAATAAAGGAAATTTGCAGAGTAGAAAGATACGTACGTTAGTGTTGTATGGGTGACTAGGCCTGAGAGTCTGTTGGTTGTGGGTTCTAATCCCGGCTCCGCCACTTGTCTGCTCCGTGACCTTGGGCAAGTCATTTCACTTCTCTGGGCCTCAGTTTCCTCATCTGCAAAATGGGGATGGAGACTGTGAGCCCCACGTGGAACAGGGACTGTGTCCAACCCAATTTGCGTGTTTGCATCCCAGCGCTTAGTTCAGTGCCCGGCACACAGTAAGCGCTTAACAAATACCGGAATTATCATTATTATTAGCAAGGATTTAAGGGGTGTGCACAGCCCAGGGCAGAGGTGACACAGAGGAGGGAGGGGAAATAAGGGCTTAGTCAGGGAAGGCCTCTAGGAAGAGATGCAATCTTAGGAGGGATCTGAAGGTGAGGAGTGTGGTGGGCTGTCGGATAGGATGGGAAAGGAGATTCCAGACCTAAGGAAGAATGTGGGCAAAGGGTAGGTGGCAAGATAGACGAGCTGGAGATACAGAAAGCAGGCGGTTTTAGAGGAGCAAATTTTGTGGGCTGGGTTGTAATAGTAAGGTAAGGTAAGGTAGGAGGGTGCCACCTGGTTGAGTGCTTCAAAGCCAGTGGTAAGGAGATTCTGTTTGATGTAGAGGTAGATGAGTGACCATTGGAGGTTTTCGAAGAATGGGCAGATGTGGACTGAATGGCTTTTTAGGAAAAATTGCAGCAGAGCCAAGGGGAGAGACAGAGGCAAGGAGGTCAGCAAGGAGGCTGAATCAGTGGTCAAGGTGGGAGATAATAAGGGGTAGGGTGGCTGTGGAAGCAGAAAGTATGGATTCTAGAGATGTTGTGAAGGTAGAACCGACCAAATTTGACATCGGATGTGTGGGTTGAATGAAGGAGACGAGTTGAAGTTACAGGCTTGTGAGACAGGAAGGATGGTAGTTTGTCTACAGTGAGGGAGAGTCAGCGGGAGGATAGGGTTTGGGTGGGAAGGAGGAGTTCTGTTTTGGACATGCTAAGTTGGAGGTGACGGTGGGATGTCCTGAAGGCAGGAGGAAATAGACTACAGAGAAGGAGAGAAATCAGGGCTGGAGATGGAGACTTGGGAATCATCCTCAGAGAGGTGGCAGTTGAAGCCGCGGGAGGGGATGACTTCTCCAAGGGAGTGGGTGTAGATGGACAGTAAAAGAGGACCCAGAACTGAACCTTGAGGGACCCCCACAGTGAGGGGGTTGGAAGCAGAGGAGAAGCCCGTGAAAGAGACGGAGAATGAGCGGCCAGAGAGATAAGAGGAGAACCAGGAGAGGACAGAATCAGGGAAGCCATGATTAGATCATGTTTCCAGGAGAAGGGACTGGCCCAAAGTGTCGAAGGCAGCTGAGAGGTCGAGAAAGATCAAGATGGAGTGGAGGCCGTTGGATTTGGCAAGAAGGAGATCACTGGTGACCTTCGAGAGTGTGGCTTCTGTGGAGTGAAGGGGAAAGAAGCCAGATTGGAGGGGATTCAAGGAGAGAATCAGAGGAAAGGAAATGGAGGAGGTGTGTGGCCAGATCATTAGGGTCAATAAGGCATTGTTGCCCAGCAGAGGAGAACCTGACCCCTACAGTAGGGCAGAACTGCTCATTGAGATAATAATAATAATGGTGGTATTTGTTAAGTGCCAAGCTCTGAACTAAGCACTCGGTAGATACAAGTAAATCGAGTTGGGCACGGTCCCTGTCCCACGTGGGGCTCCCGAGCTTAATCCCCATCTTACAGATGAGGGCACTGAGGCCCGGAGCAGTGAAGTGACGTGGCCACGGTTGCACAGCCGACAAGTGGCCTGGCGGCCCCCACGTAGCAGAAGTCTGATCCAGCCTGTTCCCATCCCCAATCTGGGCTTCCCCATCCTCAGTCACACCAGAACCTGGGGAGCAACTCCTCCCGGATCCGCTGCCCGGCCCGGAGCAGAGAGCCTGCCCCCGCTTGGCCGCACGCTCAGTCAGTCCGTCGTTATCTACTGAGTGCTTACTCTGCGCAAAGCCCTGGACCAAGCGCTTGGGAGAGTCCAAGAGAACAGTAAGCGGGCATGTTCGCTGCCCATACTGAGCTCGTCTAGGGAGAGGCAGGAACAGGGCCCGCGCGTCTGTGTGTTTTTGTGCCGAGCAAACTGCCTGCAAGGGGCTTTACTGGACGTTTCTCGCTTTGCTCCAGTAAAGCAGGAGGAAACTCTTCGTCCAGCTTGGGGGACGTCATACCTAGCTCCAGAAAGTCCACCCCGCCGTCGTCCGGTGAGTAGGCGAGACGAGACGTGCCGGAGAACCTTAGGCGGCCACTCCGGCGTGGACTGTCCAGAACCTCCACACCACGGGGTTGGGGGGTGGGGGAAGGGTCCCTTTTATTTGCACCGAATCCCCCCGCTCTGGAACCTAGGAGACAGACCCAGAATTCGGAGGCCTCATTTAACCAGAAACAGCAGAGTGAAGGGGAAAGGCAGGACGACTACCCCCGATAGTCGGTGTGGAGAGGTGAGGGGGCAGTTTCTTCAAGGCTTAGTACGTGCTAAGCATTGGGGGCGAAACGAGATCATCAGATGTGACACAGTCTCCGTCCCACCTGGGGTCCACAGTCGAAGAGGGGAAGCGAACAGGCATTTAATCCCTGCTGTACAGAGCGGGGGAAACCGAGGCCCAGAGAAAGGAAGTGTCCGGCCCAAGATTACGGAGCCGGCAAGAGGCGGGAGCTGAATGAGTCATGTGCTCTTTCCACTAGGCTGTTCTCCTTTAGGGAACAAAATGCACAAATTAGGAATGAGAGCTGGGCAGGTACGGCAAGGGCCTTCTGTGCGTTCGAGATAATTCAGAGCTGGCCGCAAATCGACAATGAAAACCCTAGCAGTTTAGAAGCCAACACGATCCAGGGACGGTCAGTAGTGGGATGACCGTATCAGTCAATCAATCAGTGGTATTCATTGAGCGCTTACCGTGTGCAGTGAGCCTGCTGTTGGGTAGGGACCGTCTCTATATGTTGCCAACTTGTACTTCCCAAGCGCTTAGTACAGTGCTCTGCACACTGTAAGCGCTCAATAAATACGATTGAATGAATGAGAGCTGTACTGAGCGCTAGGGAGAGTCCTGTACAGCAGAGCAGGTGGAGGCGTTCCCGAGCCTGTGCCCCGGTACGGGCGGGAAGGTCTTGGAAAAGTCCATTTCTCGGGCGGCCCATCCAGTGGTTTGGTCAGTGCCATTTGGAACCTGCTTTGGGGACTGGCTTCCGGAAGAGGTGGCCAGCTTTGGCAGGAACGGGAATCATTCAGAGCAGACGTCTGGCCAGGATTCGGTCTTCCGTTTGTCCAGCATAGCTGTTGGCAGCCAGTTCGGACCATCCGCCGGGCTCCCGTCCCCACTGCCGCCGCGGGCCGAGAAGACTCCTTTCTCAGAAGCCCTTGCTCTCACTTCTGACCTCCCCTCCCACCTCCATCCCTGCCTCTGTGGGGCTGGAGCAGAAGCCAGGTGACGGTGGCAGCTTGCCACCCCAGGCGGTGGAGAGATGAGGCAGCTCCTCCTAATAATAATAATTGTGGTATTTGTTAAGCGCTTACTACGTGCCGGGCACTGTACTAAGCGCTGGGGTGGTTACAAGCAAATCAGGTTGGACACGGTCCCTGTCCCATGTGGAGCTCACAGGCTCAATCCCCATTTTACAGATGAGGGAACTGAGGGCCAGAGAAGTGAAGCGACTTGCCCAGGTTCACACAGCAGATGGGATTCGAACCCATGACCTTCCGACTCCCAGCCTGTGCTCTATCCACTGCACCATACTGGGGAAAGGGCAAACCACTGAATGACATAATAATAATAATAATAATGATAGTACTTGTTAAGCGCTTACTATGTGCCAAGCACTGTTCTAAGCCCTGGGGTAGATACAAGTTACCAGGTTGAACATAGTCCCTGTTCCACGTGGGGCTCACAGTCTCAAGCCCCATTTTACAGATGAGGGAACTGAGGCCCAGAGAAGTGAAGTGGCATAGCATAGAGGCCCGATGGGGATCGGACAGGTAGATGAAGATGAAGGTAGATGAAGGGCAGCGCAGAGCTCCCGGGGCAACTGAAAAGCAAAGGACCCGTCGAGACCAGTCAGGACCAGTTAAGTCCAGTCAGAAAGGGGGAGAAGGGCTTCATGGCAGCGGCGGCCTCTGGCTTCGAGGAGGAAGGAAATTCATTCAGTCGTATTTATTGGGTGCTTACTGTGTGCAGAGCGCTGTACCAAGCGCTTGGCAAGTACAAATCGGCAACATGTAGAGACGGTCCCTACCCAACAACAGCTCACAGTCTAGAAGTCTAGACATGCATCTCGTCCACTGCCCTGCAGTCAGTCAGTCCATTGTGTTTATTGAGCGCCTACCGTGTGCAGAGCACTGAACTGAGTGCTTGGGAGAGCACAGTAGAACAATGGAACAGACCCAGTCCCTGCCCAAAATGAGCGGTTTTGGGTCGGTAATCGGCGTGAGAAGCAGTGTGGCTCAGTGGATAGAGCACTGGCCTGGGAGCCAGTTGGACCTGGGTTCGAATCCGGACTCTGCCACTTGTCTGCTGTGTGACCTCGGGCAAGCCACTTCACTTCTCTGGGCCTCAGTTCCCTCATAGGGAAAATGGAGATGAAGACTGTAGCCCCATGTGGGACAGCCTGATTACCTTGTCTCCACCCCAGTGCTTAGAACAGTGCTTGGCACATAGTAAGCGCTTAACTAGTAATATCGTTATTATTATGTCATTCAGTGGTTTGCCCTTTCCCCAGGCTGCGGTTTCCCCTGGCTCAGGAGGCGAATCACCTGGACGTTATATGTCTCCCTCCACCTTGTCCCGGTCCACACTGCTCACCGTGCTTCACCTGGCTTCCCCAGGGGGCAGGTACTGAGCACCCCTCTACGCCCGCTGTGTTTTCAGCTGGCCTTGGGTCCACCTCCCCAGTGGAGCTCCAGCCCACCCCAAACCCTGAGGCTCCCCTTTTTCTTTTTTAACTGTATTTTTGGCAGGCGCTGGGTTAGATCCAGGCTAATCGGGTCAGACATAGTCCCCGTCCCAAGTAGGGCTCACAGTCTTCATCCCCATTTTTACAGTTGTGGTAACTGAAGCCCAGAGAAGTGAAGTGACTTGCCCAGTAACCGACTGGAGGAGCCAGGATTAGAACCCAGGTCCTTCCGACTCCCAGGCTTGCGCTCTATCTACTGGGCGATGCTGCTTCTTTGGGGTACTTTTAAAATTGTCGGATTTGGGGGGGGAAGCAGCATGGCTCAGTGGAAAGAGCCTGGGCTTTGGAGTCAGAGGTCATGGGTTCAAATCCCGGCTCCGCCAATTGTCAGCTGTGTGACTTTGGGCAAGTCACTTCACTTCTCTGAGCCTCAGTTACCTCATCTGTAAAATGAGGATGAAGACTGTGAGCCCCCTGTGGGACAACCTGATTGCCTTGTAACCTCCCCAGCGCTTAGAACAGTGCTTTGCACATAGTAAGCGCTTAATAAATGCCATCATTATTATTATTATTATTATTATTATTTGGGGAACTTTAAGAAGGCAAGCAAAGCAGCCCACCAAATATTTTTCCCCTAGGAAAATCTTTTTTGTTGGTGTTTTAAGTGTGGTATTTGTTAAGTGCTTACCATGTGCCAAGCACTG
The DNA here is from genome assembly GCF_015852505.1 of Tachyglossus aculeatus. Lineage (NCBI taxonomy): Eukaryota > Metazoa > Chordata > Mammalia > Monotremata > Tachyglossidae > Tachyglossus > Tachyglossus aculeatus. The sequence continues at coordinate 22,830,105 of NC_052078.1, read as the reverse complement.
TGCTAAGCACCGGGGTAAATACAAGCGCATCAGATCAGACCCAGCCCCTGTCCCGCAGGGGGATCCCGACTGAAGAGGGAGGGAGAACGGATAACGCATCGCCATTTAATAGATGAGGAAACAGAGGCCCAGAGAAGCCAAGTGACTTGCCCAAGGCCACTCAGCAGCTTCACCGGGATTAGAACCCAGGCCTTCCGGCTAATAGTCCCACCCCCTCCGCGCTTGGCCACGCTGCTTCTAGCGGTCGATCTTGATTGTCACGAACTGAGGCGCCCAAGGGTTTGGAGACCCTCTCTGCGGAAATCGTGGTAGCGGAGTCTGCGTCAACCTGATTTGATTTTGCAGGCAAGATCCTGAAGTCCGTTTTGGTCCCGTTGGTCCATTCCACCCCTTTCGAGTTCACCTTTCCCAATCCAGCCGCGCTGTGTTCAGAGGCCTGGGGTGGCACCGGGACGAAGCGGTTGTGCTTAACCTTCCTTTTCTTGTCTTTATAACCGGTTTTCCCCCCCACCGCCCTTCCCGTCCACCGGATGATTTGGAATTGTTTGTCTGCACGTAGCCGTAGACATAGATGCCGCCGGCTTAGATGCGGAAGAAGGCGACACTCCAGCCAACCATCGCTCCCCTAAGCCCAATGCAAACAGTGTCACGTCTCCCCACTCCAAAGAGAAACGAATCCCCTTCTTTAAGAAGGTAACGCGACCTTTCCGAGCTCTCGTCTGTCCGCCTGCTCGACGCCTCTTCTCCCCCCGACCCCGAGTCCCACCGCTGCTCCCGTTAACTGTCCGCGTCCTTCCGAGCCGCCAGTAATCCGCACGCTCTGTTGTTCTCTGTTTCTCTTCCATGCCGCTGTGTAGCTAAACAGAAGCAGAAATCGGTGAGTTCGCATTGACGTGAGCTGGGATCTCTCCTGCCCCGGGCATCATTAGCATGGACCTCCTCCCCACCGCCCCCAGGCCCTCTCCGCGGCCTCCTCCCCAAATCCATCTCGCAGCCGCGATCCGTGCGACTGTTTCCGAGCTGAGCTGGAAAAAGGCACCCAGTGGTTGTCCTAGCCCTTGGAGTCTAAACGAACCATGAGGGAGAGAGTTGGGGAAAAGACGTTACAGCATTTATCCTTTTTTGATGGAATAGTCGCCCACCCCGGGGAACTTCGTCAGCCCCTCGAGAACCTCAGGTAGTTCGCTAGAACGCAACCTCCCAGTGCTTGCACATTCCATCTGTCTCTTGTCTCTTTCCTGCCTCCGGATTCCTCGATCGATAGATGAGCGAGTAGCTTCTAATCGCTGCCCCCCAGGTACTTAGCTTGTACTAAAAACCCCGGGCTGCCGCGCTGACCCTGGTCGGCATTGAAACTTCTAATCCACTAGGTGCAAAATCTGCAGATGACCAAGACCGGAGGGGCACTGCAGGCTTGTTCTGGCGTTTTCCTGTGAGTTTTTCCAATTGTCGTCAGCGTCAGTCCCCTCCCGTTGCCCTCTCCGCCCATCAGATAGCAGGATGATGGGGTCATCCTGTCCTCTGAGATGTCAGGCTGCGTGGCGCTGGGGGAGACCCCCCCCCGCCCCCCACCAAAATCCAGGACAAAGTCCGCGGCCGGGAGCTGGACTTCGAGGCTCCAAGACTTGGCAGCCCAGCCCTACCTATTTTCAGGGGCACCCCCCTGACTCTCCCCGGTCCCCTTCCAAGCCCCCATTTTCCCTCTCTCTGCCCGCTCTGTTGTCAGGGAGTGGATGGGGGTGTTGCTTCCTTTGAGAGCGAGCATTACCTCAGGTGGGCTGGGAGCCGGGAGTGTTTGTTTTGGCCCTCCCTCCTCTTTCTCTCCACCACCATCTTCTCCGAATCTCCTTCCGGAGTGTGGAGAGCATCACCCAGGGGAATGTTCCTTGTGCTTTCCGCACAATCCTCTCCAGACTTCCAGTTCCCACCAGCCAGCGAGTTGGGCACCAAACCGGGGGCCACTTTCTCATGCGCTGTGGCTACCAGCCAGGTGCTGAGGGGACCGGGGGACCAGCCAAAAGTTTGAGTCCCCAGGTCTGAGACAGAGACACTCCGGCTTCAGGTCGGCCTACTCACCCACCCCTGGTCCCCTCCTTCGCCCTCACCCAGCTCGCCCCCGGAAGCTCAGCTCTAAGTCTTCAGAGAATCGCAGGCTCCGGGGCCTTCCCCTTTCCCACCCCAAACCGTGATTCCCCTCCCCATCTTCTCCCCGAAGCTCTGAGTCCAAAGGGAGAGGGGCAAGGCAGAAACCAGGTGACGGCTTTGTGGTCAGGCCAGGCCTCCAAAGTCCCGCTATTCCGTCGAACAAGGTGATTTCTGTATGTCCCTCAAAGCCAAGGCGCCGAGCGGAGGGGTGACCAGCTCAGATCGGAGTCCTGCCCCTTTTGGTCTTTTTAGACTCTGCTACGGGCAGGTTGGGCAGAGTTGCCACCATCCAAAGAGCCGGGGAAGAAGGCAGTTTTCCCATCTTCTACCTCACCTGGGGGAAAGGGGTTAGTCGTCACTGAGGGTCTCCGCTTCCCCACACGGGGCGGGGGGTGGATAGGAATGACCCTTCCTCACCTATGTCCCTGGACGTGCTTCTGATGCCTCGGGCACTGGGATTCATTTTTCTCCTGCGAGTAGTTCGGTGGGAAAATCTCCACGGAACACCATGGATTAAGCACGCTTACGATGCCATCCAGCCACCAGACTGGGTGGCAGACTGCTTTTGGCTGGCGTTTGCGTGGTCTATCATGTGCTGTCTCTTATGAATGTCTGTCCTGCTGTTTCGTTTGCTTGGTTGTTTTTTTCCTGTGTGGAACTCTTCTTTTTTTTTTTAAACCTTGCTGGGAATGTCCGATGAATAACCCGAGGGTCGTTTGAGTGCTTGGGTATTGGAACGGCCCTGGAATCGAACTCAGGACTGTGCTTGCACCCTCAAAAATAGGATGTGTGGGAGATTCTGCCAGTCCTCATAAAAGTGTTTCTGGTGACACTTTTGCTGAGAATACCGATGATAATACTAACCTCAATAATAGTGGTTTTCCTTAAGTGCTTCTAGCGCCAAGCACTGTAATAAGCACTGTGATAGATCCAAGATAATCCGATCGACCACAATCCCTGTCCCTCACGGAGCTCGTGGTCTAAGGGAGGGGAAGAATAGGTCTTTAATGCCCATTTAACCGATAAGGAAACTGAGGCATAGTGAAGTGACTTTCCCACAGTGACATTGCAGGGAAGAGGCAGTGTCAGATTTAGAACTCAGGTCCTCTAACTCCCAAACCCAGGTTCTTTCCACTAGGCCTTGCTACTTCTCAAAGCTTTGATTTGCCTAATTTTTTTTTTAGTGGTATTTGGTAAACACTTCCTATGTATCAGACATTGTACTAAACTCTGGAGTAGATACAGGATGATCAGGTTGAACCCAATCCCTGTTCCACAAGGGGCTCCCAGTCTTAATCCCCATTTTACAGATGAGGTAACTGAAGCACAGAGAAGTGAAGTGACTTGCCCAGGGTCACACAGCGGACAAGTGGCAGAGCTGGGATTAGAACCCAGACCCGTGCTCTTTCAACTAGGCCACTCTGCTTCTCATCTGTAAACCTTTGTAAAGCAAAAAAAACCTGGAAACAGAATTGTATTTCCAGCCAGGCCTTATCACCGTGGTTAATAATAACTGGGACATTTAAGTGCTTGCTATGTATCAAGCACTGGACGAAGCGCTGGGGTGGATACAAGCTAATCAGGTCAGACACAGTTCCTGACCCCCATGGGCCTTAATCCCCATTTTTCAAATGAGGAAACTGAGGCCCAGACAAGTGAAGGGACTTGCCCAAGGTCATACCCAACAGTTGACACCATGGCCCGGGCTCTCTCCACTAGGCCACACTGCTTCTCTGCAGAGAACTTCCCAAGAACTTACCGTGTGTCGGAGCACTGGGGTGGATGTGACATAATCAGACACAGTCCTTATGCCACAGTGAGCTCACAAGGTAGGGAGAGCTGGCAGCTTGTTGCCATTTTACAGATGAGGAAACCGATGAGAAGCAGCGTGGCTCAGTGGAAAGAGCCCGGGCTTTGGAGTCAGGGGTCATGGGTTCAAATCCCGGCTCCATCGATTGTCAGCTGTGTGACTATGGGCAAGTCACTTCACTTCTCTGGGCCTCAGTTACCTCATCTGTGAAATGGAGATTAAGACTGTGAGCCCCCAGAGGGACACCCTGATTACCTTGTAACCTCCCCAGCACTTAGAACAGTGCTTTGCACATAGTAAGCGCTTAATAAATGCCATTATTATTATTGTTATTATTATTATTATTATTATTATTATTATTATTATTAAACCGAGGCCCAGAGGGATGCCCCTCAGTGGACTAGCAGCAGAGCCCGTTCCCTCCTACCGGGCTTCAGGGGAATGGTGCCCATCAAAGGAGGGGGGCAGCATGCTGGCGTTTGAAGGTCGGAAAACACTACGGGAAATCAATCCCTGGTATTTATTGAGCACTTACTGCTTCGAGAAGAAGCCTGGCCTAGCAGCAAGAGCACAGGTCTGGGAGTGAAATCACCTGGCAGGGAGGGCCCGCGGGCATCTCAGAGACCCCATGGGCATCTCAGGGACCCCAAGGGCCTCCCGGGGCAGTGTGTCCGGGGCACCTAAGAGCTGGAGGAGAATCAAGCCCCACGGCTTTGCACGCCCCACTTCTTCTCGCACAGAAGGGCCAAGGGAGGAGGAGCCAGCGACTCTTTCCCGGCTCCCGGCAGCGCCCCCGGAAAGGGCGAAAACAAAACGCTTCCCCCCACGTTCTCCAACTCCCATCCTTGTCCTGCTGTCGGAATGAAAGCCTCTTCTCTCCCTGCAGACGGAGCACGTTCCTCCGTATGACGTAGTGCCTTCCATGAGGCCGGTGGTATTAGTGGGACCGTCCTTGAAGGGCTATGAGGTAAGTACCTTCCACCAGGCCCCGGTCCCTTCCGTCCATCCATCCGGTGATGGTGTTTATTGAGCACTTATTGCGTGCACAGCGCTGGACTTAGTACTTGGAAGAGCGCAATGCAATAAAGTTGGTGGACACGGTCCCTGCCCTGGAGACAATGAATCGATCGATCAGTCCTATTTTTTGAGCGCAGACTGTCGGCTCTAGACTGTAAGCTTACTGGGAGCAGGGACTGTGTCTCTCATATTGTCCTTTTGTACTCTCTCAAGTGCTTAGTTCAGTGCTCTGCACACAGTAAGCGCTCAATAAATACAATGGACTGACTGTCATTAGGTGACAGGGAGCAGCAAAGGCTATTGTCTCTGCCGTGTGCATGGGGGAATGGCTCAGAGAGATGTAGCGATATGCCCAAGGTCACACAGCTGGGTATTAGAAGGACTGGGCTATTTGGTCAGTCCATCATGTTTATTGAGTGCTTACTGTATGCAGAGCGCTATACTAAGCGCTTGGGAGAGTGCAATATGACAATGTAGCAGTCATATTCCCTGCCCAGACAATAAGAACCGTGCCCTCTGGCAAGGCGCACTGCCTCCTCTGGAGTGGGTCCCTCCCGCTCCCACCCCCCGGGTCCCACGGGGGTCCCCGAAACGTTTGACTAGCAGTGGGGCAGGACCTGGGGAGAGCACTGGGTCTTGGGCAGACCAGTTCCTCCCAGAAGCCACCTTTTTGAATTTTGTGGTTGATTTCCAGTGGCTGTGAGCTAGGCCTTCACCCCCCTCCCGCCCCGGCAATTCTGGGCCCCAGACTTGCAGAGGGGAGAAGCTTTCTTTTCTGGGGAGAGGGTCTCGGGGGGGGAGGGAATATGGGATCTCCCACTCCTCACGTGCCGCTTCCTTGCCTGTAGGTGACAGACATGATGCAGAAAGCCCTCTTTGACTTCTTGAAACACAGATTCGAAGGCCGGTGAGTTTGTCCGACCCCTGAGCTCGGCTCGTTTCCTGCGGCAGGAAAGGCAGGGGGTTTCTCGGTGAGCCGGAGGAATGGGGGAGAGCGCGGAGGGAAGGGGGGTTCCCTGCTCTCCCCCAAACCTCAATCTGGTCCCTGGAGACGTTCCCTGGAGCAAGAGCTTCTGGAAGTGGCCGTTCCATGGGGGAGAAGTCCCGAGAATGAAAGCTAAAGGCAGGAAGCTAGCACGGGACCCCCCTGCCCCCCAACTTCTCTCTCTTCTTTCCCTGTGTTATTCCCTGTGGAGCCGCGGGAATAACATGGAGGGGTTTCACTGTGTGTCCCCAGGGTCTCCATCACCAGGGTCACGGCGGACATCTCGCTTGCCAAACGGTCGGTGTTGAACAACCCCAGTAAGCACGTGATAATTGAGCGGTCCAACACCAGGTCGAGCTTAGGTAAGTGTGACCATCCGTAAGCGACCATCCTTTCGTGCCCGCAGAGGGAGGCGGCGGTGCAGCCTAGTGGGAAGAGCATGGGACCCTGGAGCCCGGGGTTCTGATCCCGCCTCCGCCACTCACCCGCTGGGAGACTTTGGCCAAGTCATTTCATGCCTCTGGGCCTCAGTTCCCTCCTCTGGAAAGTGGGAGTTAGGCCGGTGAGCCCAACATGGGATATGAACTCTGTCCAACCTGATTTACTCATCTCTACCCCAGCACTTAGTACAGTGTCTGTCATATAGTAAGTAAGTAGAAGCAGCGTGGCTCAGTGGAAAGAGCACGGGCTTTGGAGTCAGAGGTCATGGGTTCAAATCCCGACTCCGCCACATGTCTGCTGTGTGACCTTGGGCAAGTCACTTAACTTCTCTGAGCCTCAGTTACCTCATCTGTAAAATGGGGATTGAGACTGTGAGCCCCACGTGGGACAACTTGATCACCTCGTATCCCCCCCAGCGCTTAGGACAGTGCTCTGCACATAGTAAGCGCTTAACAAATGCCATCATCATTATTATTATTATTACTTAAGAAACACCAAAAAAAAAATATCTTGGGCAAGCCACTCAACTGCTCTGAGCCTTGGTTTCCACATCTGTAAAATGGAGACTAAATACCTGTTTCCTTCACCCTTCATAGGTGACACATTCCCTCCCACTCCCCACTGATTTGGAATAGAGACTGTCCGATTTGACTGTATCATATCTACCCTAGCGCTTGACACATAATAAGCACTCAACAAATACTAAAGTTATTATTGTTATTATTATTATTATGGGGAAGCAGCTTGGCTTAGTGGAAACGGGACTGGCTTGGGAGTCAGGATGTGGGTTCTAATCCCGGCTCTGCCATTTGTCTGCTGTCTGACCTGGGGCAAGCCACCTCACTTCTCTGTGCCTCAGTTACCTCATCTGTAAAATGGGGATTAAGAGTGTGAGTCCCATGTGGGACAACCTGTTTACCTTGTTATTTCCCCCAGTGCTTAGAACAGTGCTTGGCACATAGTAAGCGCTTAACAAATACCATAATTAATAATAATTATAATTACATTTCCTAGACTCAGCAAGTTAGTGGGAAAATGTCTCAGGTTTCCTGATGTTTGATTCATTTCCGATAGCTAAGTAGGTCATATCGATGGTTTTTTTTTTTCCTTTTAATTTTAAAAATATTGAACTCACTTCTCCCAGAACCCAGATTCTTTTCTGGTAGTAGGACAAGCACTTTGGGAGGAGCACTCATTCTTTCAGTCCTCTAGAGACTTTTAAGGAAGCAGGGATGTCTACCTAAAAGAGAATGAACTTAGAAGTCAGGAGACCTGGAATGACATTCTAATTCATCCATTCAGTCATATTTATTGTGTGCTTTTTGTATGCAGAGCACTGTACTAAGCGCGTCTGATCATGAGAAGCAAAGTGGCTTAGAGAAGAGAGGTCAGGCCTAAGCGTCAGAATGACCTGGGTTCTAATCCCAGCTCTACCATATATCTACCTTGTGACCCTCAATAAATCACATAACTTATCTGTGCCTCAGTTACCTCATCTGTAAAAATGGGGATTAAGACCGTGAGCCCCATGTGGGGCGGGGACTGTGTTCAACCTGATTAGCTCGTATCTACCACAGTGCTTAGTATAGTGCACAGAGTAAGCCCTTAACAAATACTACAATTATTACTAGTATTGTTATTAAGCACTTAACAAATACCATTAAATTAAAAAAAGCGGTGCAGCTGGAATTCAAACCCAGGTCGTCTGACTCCCGGGCTCTTGCTCTTTCCACGAGGCTAAGCTGCTTCTTCCCTGGAGACTCATTTTCTCCTCGGTGGTCTAGAGTTGTGTAGCTTGGAGATTTTTCTAGTTTGGCATCGCTCATACGGAAGGAAAGTGCTTTCGTAACCGAAAAAGACGGGGGCGGGGAGGGCCCAGCCCCTCTCTGGAAATAGTGAGCAGCGTGTGAGGTTGGCAAAGATGCCTTCTTTGTACGGATTGGGCGAATCCAATCCAATAATCAATCACCCTATGATATCTTGATGCATTGGGTCAGAGCCATGTCAACACACAGATAAGCTCAGGCCCAGAGAGGGAGACGCTTCCTCCAGAGAAACGGTTGCTAGGGAGAAACAACCAGAGACCGATACGCTAGAGACAGAGCTGCCTCTGGTTGTATAAAACTTTGCCCCGTCTTTATTGCTTTATGGTATTTGTTAAGCACTTACTGTGTGCCGGGCCCTGTACTGAGCACTGGGGATAGATAAAAGCTAATCAGTCCACGTCCCACATGGGACTCACCGTCTTATATCCCGTTTGACAGATGAGGTAACTGAGGCCCAGAGAAGTGAGGTGACTTCCCTAAGATCACACAAGCAGGCAAGTGGCAGAGCTGGGTTTAGAAAGCAAGTCCTTCTGACTCCCAGGCACGGGCGATCAGTCGATCATATTTATTGAGTGCTTGCTATGTGCAGGCTGCTTGGGAGAATACAACCCAACGATAGAACGGACATATTCCCTAGGCCCACAACGAGAGAAGAGGAAATGGGAGCTTAGTCAGGGAAGGCTTCTTGGAAGAGATGTGTCTTCAGTAAGGCTTTGAAGGTGGGAAGAGTCATTGTCTGTCGGATGTGAAGAAGGAGGGCATTACAGGCCAGAGGCAGGATGTGGGCGGCAAGATAGGCGAGATCGAGGTTCAGTGAGTAGATTGGCATTAGGGGAGCAAAGTTTGCAGACTGGGTTGTAGTAGGAGAGTATAGCGAGGCGAGGTAGGATTGAGTGCTTTAAAGCTGACGGTAAGGAGTTTCTGTTTGATGTCAAGGTGGATGGTCAGTCACTGGAGGGTCTTGAGGAGTGGGGAAACCTGCACTGAACTTTTTTCGAAAAATGATCCGGGCAGCACAGCGAAGTGTTGATCGGAGAGGGGGAGAGAGGAGGCTGGGAGGTCAGCAAGGAGGCTGATACAGTAATCAAGGCGGGATAGGCTAAGTGCTTGGATTGACGTGGATGGAGAGGAAAGGATGGATTTTTTGCGATATTGTGAAGGTTGAACCGACAGGAGTGAGTGACAGATTGAATATGTGAGGTGAATGAGAGAGGAGTCAAAGATAACATCAAGGTTACGGGCTTCTGAGATAGGAAACATGGTGGTGCCATCTGCAGTGATGGGAAAGTCAGGGGGAGGACAGGGGTTGGGAGGGAAGATCAGGAGTTCTGTTTTGGACTTGTTAAATTGGAGGTGATGGCGGGACACCCAAGTAGGGATGTCCTGATGGCAGGAGGAAATGTGAGACTGAATAGAGGCAGAGAGATCAGGGCTGGAAAGGTAGATTTGGGATACAGGTGGTGGTTGGAGCTGTGGGACGGGATAAGTTCTCTATAGGAGCAGGTGTAGAGGGAGAATAGAAGGGGACCCCCACAGTTAGGGGCTGGGAGGCAGAGGAGGAGCCCACAAAAGTGACTGAGAATGAGAGGCCAGAGAGGTAAGAGGAGAACCAGGAGAGGACAGAGTCAGCGAAGCCATGATTGGGTAATGTTTCCGGGAAAAGGGACCGATTGACAGTATGGAAGGCAGCTGAGAGGTCGAGGAGGATTTGGATGGACTAGAGGCCACGGGATCTGGCCATAAGGAGATCGTTTGTCACCTTCGAGAGGGTGGTTTCTGTGGAATGAAGGGGAAGGAAGCCAGATTGGAGGGGGTCAAGGAGAGAATCGGAGGAGAGAAACTTGAGGTAGCGGATGTAAACTTGCTCGAGGAGTTTGGAGAGAAACGATAGGAGGGAACATGCGGTCAAGGGAGGGTTTTTTTAGGATAAGGGAAATATGCACATGTTTGAAAGCAGTGGGAAGAAGCCAGTAGAGAGCAGACAGTTGAAGATGGCAGTCAGGGAGGGAAGAAGGGAGGAGGCAGGTGTTTTGATAAGGTACAAAGGGCGGAAGGGGTGGATTTTGAGAGAAAGCAGATCTCCTCTAGAGATACTGCTGAGAAGGATGGGTAGAGTTGAAGAAGGGGCAGGAGGAGGAAGGGATTGGAGAGGAACAAGGGAAATTTTAGGGAGATCACACCTCATAGTTTCAATTTTTTCAGTAAAGTAGGTAGCCAGGTCTTTAGGGGCAAGGGATGGGAGAGGTGGAAGGACAGGGGGCCTGAGGAGAGAGTTAAACATCTGGAAGAGTTGGCAAGGATAATGGGCACGGGGATAAATAGGTTGGGGAATAATTTCACCGGGCAGAGGAGAGAGCAGAGTTAAAGCACGCAAGGATAAACTTGAAGCGGACGAAGTCGGCCTGGATATTTAGATTTCCCCCAGCGGCGCTCTGTGACTCGGGCACAAGAGCAAAGGAAGTGGCCTGTGAAGGTGATCCAGGGCTTTGGGTTAGTGGTTCAAGATTGACGAAGGGAGAGGGGAGTGAGTGTATTGAGTTTAGTAGAGAGGCTGGTGTGGAGGGCATCAGTTTGGTCGTCAAGGGAGGTAGCTTGGATACGAAGGCTAAATGGGGCATACTACAGTGCTCGGCACATAGTAAGCGCTCAATAAATACGACTGAATGAATGAGTTGAGACATGATGACATTTCTATGTAATGAGACCGTGGAGCCGCTAAGGTAAAAGATTTCAGAATCAGGAAATGCAGTTTGATTCTCTTGGTGATGTGATTTTCTTCTTGTCAGGCCCTTCCTCTAATAGCAATCAGGGTGGTATCTTTATGGTATCTTTTCTATGGTATTTGTTAAGCGCTTACGATGTGGAAGGCACTGTACTAAACTCTAGGATTGATACAAGCTAATCGGGTTGGACACAGTCCCTGTCCCCCGTGAGGCTCAAGTCGTAATCCCCATTTTACAGATGAGGGAAGTGTGGCTCAGAGAAGGTGGGTGACCCTTCCCAAGGTCACACAGCAGACAGATCGCAGAGAACCCAGGTCCCCTGACTTCTAGGCCCAAGCTCTTCCCACAAGGCCACACTGCTTCCCACTGCCTGCTAAATACTTACTCTGTAACAATTATAATAAAAATCATGGCATTTATTAAGCGCTTACTATGTGCAAAGCACGGTTCTAAGCACTGTGGGGGGATACAAGGTCATCAAGTTGTCCCACGGGGGGCTCACGGTCTTCACCCCCATTTTACAGATGAGGGAACTGAGGCCCAGAGAAGTGAAGCAACTTGCCCAGAGTCACCCAGCTGACAAGTGGCGGAGTCAGGATTTGAACTCATGACCTCTGACTTCAAAGCCCGGGCTCTTTCCGCCAAGCCACGCACTGTGCTCAGTGCAGGGGGAGAAACAATTAATTCAGGCATATCAGACAGCTCCCATCCTTCAAGGGACTCACAGCCACAGGGGAGAAGGATAAGAGGTACTGAATCCTCATTTGGCATATGAGGAAACTGAGGCACAGAGAAAACAAGTGCCTTGCCCCAGATCACACAGTAGGCAAGGGGCGGGGGTGGGATTAATAATAATAATGATCATAATAATGGTATTTGTTAAGCGCTTAATATGTGTTCACTGTTCTAAGCACTGGGGTAGATACAAGGTGATCAGGTTGTCCCAGTGGGACTCACAGTCTTAATCCCCATTTTCCAGATGAGGGAACTGAGGCACAGAGAAGTTAAGTGGCTTGCCCAAGGTCACACAGCCGGCAAGTGCCGGAGCCGGAATTAGGACCCACGACCTTCTGACTCCCAAGCCCGGGCTCTTTCCGCTAAGCCATGCGAATCCAAGGCTCCCGGCTCCCAGTTCTGGGCTCTTTCCACGAGGTCCCACTGCTTCCTCGTGCCCTTTCTCCCCGGTGGGGTTGCCGGTGTTTCCAGGGAATGCCTTTTTCCAATAGGGAAGAGCTTCCCACCGTGCTTGGCCCGTTAACCCCCGCCCCCCAAATTGGGGCTGATGAGCAACTCTCCCTTCTCCCCCGACCCCTGGGCCATCATTCCCCCATCTCCCCATCATCTTCATCTCCTCACTTTCCCTCCTCCGACACCGCGCCCTGCGGACTTCGCGTCCCGGGGGTCACCGCGCCTCCACCTTTCTCCTCAGCCGAGGTCCAGAGCGAGATCGAGAGGATCTTCGAGCTGGCGAGGACGCTGCAGTTGGTCGTGCTGGACGCCGACACTGTCAACCACCCGGCGCAGCTGAGCAAAACGTCCCTGGCTCCCATCGTGGTCTACGTCAAGATCTCTTCGCCCAAGGTAAACGGAGCGGTCGGGCTTTAGTCGCAAGGAGCCGGGCTGGGCGCCAAGCGTCGTATTTATTGAGCCCTTACTCTGTGCTGAGCGCTTGCTGGCCTCCCCGCGCCTCTCCCCACTCCAGTCCGTACTTCACTCTGCTGCCTGGATCATTTTTCCGCAGAAACATTCTGTCCGTGTCTCGCCACTCCTCAAGACCCTCCAGGGGTTGCCCATAATAATAATATGACGGCATTTATTAAGCGCTTACTATGTGCAAAGCACTGTTCTATGTGCAAAGCAAAGCCCATCCACCTCCGCGTCCAACAGAAACTCCTCACCGTTGGTTTTCAAGCCCTCAATCCCCTTTCCCCCTCCTCCCTCACCTCACTGCTCTCCCACTCCAACCCAGCCCGCAAACTTCGCTCCTCTCTGGAACTTCATCTCGTCCATCTCGCCACCAACCTCTCGCCCACATCCTGCCTCAGGCCCGGAATAAGAATAATAATGATAATGATGGTGTTTGTTAAGCGCTTACTATGTGCCAAGCACTGTTCTAAGTGCTGGGGAGGTTGTCCCACGGGGGGCTCACAGTTTTAAGCCCCATTTCACAGATAAGGTAACTGAAGCACAGAGAAGTGAAGTGACTCACCCAAAGTCACCCAGCTGACAGTTGGAGGAGCCGGGATTTGAACCCATGACCTCTGACTCCAAAGCCTGGGCTCTTTCCACGGTGCTACACTGCTCCTCCCCACGTGGGACAACCTGATCACCTTGTAAATTCCCCAGCGCTTAGAACGGTGCTTTGCACATAGTAAGCGCTTAATAAATGCCATTATTATTATTATTATTATATCTGACAGACAATAACTCTCTCCACCTTCAAATTCTTATTGAAGGCACATCTCCTCCAAGAGGCCTTCCCTCACTAAGCCTCACATTTCCTCTTCAGCGCTGTCCTTGCATGTAGATTTGTCCCTTTATTCACCTCGTCATCAGCCCCACAATGTTCAGGTAAATATCCGTAATTTATCCCGTAATATTAATTGTCCTTCTCCCCCTCTAGACTGTAAGTTTGTTGTGGGCAGGGAATGTGCCTGGTATATTGCTGCGCTCCACTCTCCCAAGCCTTTAGTATTCATTCATTCATTCAATCGTATTTATTAAGCGCTTCCTGTGTGCAGACCACTGTACTAAGCGCTTGGGAAGTACAAGTTGGCAACATATAGGGACGGTCCCTACCCAACGGCGGGCTCACAGTCTAGAAGGTACAATGCTCTGCACACAGTAAGCACTCAAAAAATGTGATTTATTGATTGATTGGGAGAGTAGCAATCCTCAGGCCCTGCCCTTCCCTCTCAGTCGATGGGCTTTTCATCTTTGCCAGCCCCCTGCCCTTTCGTTTGCTGCCGAGAGGAAGGGCTGAGCGCACCGTAAGCGCTTAATAAATACGATTGTACGATTGAATGAATAAGGGGCTGGAATCTCCTCTGACTTTCCGCAAAGCGAGGAAAATCGTGCAACTAAATTAAGGCGACATCCGTCCGTCAACTGCTTTGGCAGATCAGCACTGGCACGATAATAATAATAATTGTGGTATCGGTGAAGCGCTTACTATGTGCCAAGCACTTTATTGAGCGCTGGGGTCGGTACGAAGTCATCAGGTCCCCCATGGGGCTCCCATTCGAAGTTGGGGGGAGCATGGGTTTGGAATTTCCATTTTGCAGAGGAGGAAACTGAGGCAGAGAGAAGTGAAGTGGCTCGTCCGAGGTAACACGACAGGCAAGTGGCCGAGCCGGGATTAGAACGCAGGTCCTCCTGACTCTCTTGCCCAGGCTCTATCTGCCATTCAGTCATTCAATCGTATTTATTGAGCACTTACTGTGTGCGGAGCACTGTACTAAGCTCTTGGAAAGTGCTGTTTATCACTTGGCCCATGAGAAGCAGCGTGGTTTTTGTGGCAAGAGCCCGGGCTCGGGACTCAGAGGACGTGGGTTCTAATCCCGGCTCGTCTGCCGTGTGACCTTGGGCAAGCCGCTTAACTTCTCTGTGCCTCAGCTTACCCCGTCTGTGAAATGGGAATTAAGACTGTGAGTCCCACTGGGACAACCTGATTACCTTGTATCTACCCCAGCACTTAGAACAGTGTTTGGTACATAGTAAGCGCTTAACAAATCCCATAATTATTATATTATTCAATAAACTGTGGATGAGGAACTTTTTTTTCATGTTCTGAGGGAAACCTAGGCATATATGGAAACCTAGAGAGGCAGCGTGGCTCAGTGGAAAGAGCCCGGGCTTTGGAGTCAGAGGTCATGGGTTCAAATCCCGGCTCCGCCGATTGTCAGCTGTGTGACTTTGGGCAAGTCACTTAACTTCTCTGGGCCTCAGTTACCTCGTCTGTCAAATGGGGATGAAGACTGTGAGCCCCCTGTGGGACAACCTGATCACCTTGTAACCTCCCCAGCGCTTAGAACAGTGCTTTGCACATAGTAAGCACTTAATCAATGCCATCATTAATTAATTAATTAATATATGCTCATGGTTTTAGCCCGCCTCTAGGCCATGCAGAGGGGTCTGATTGCCCTGTGCACTCAGAGCACAACTTTGTGCTTCCCAGGGCCTCGGAATATGTCCCCCTGACACCCACCCTGGAAATGCCCACACCTGGTATTCCCCGTTCCCGTGTTTCCTGCAGGTTTTACAGAGGCTGATCAAATCTCGTGGGAAATCGCAAGCTAAACACCTCAACGTCCAAATGGTCGCCGCTGAGAAACTGGCACAATGCCCTCCGGTGAGTGGCCTTCTCCCCAACCCCCGCCCCAACCCTACCTCCTTCCCATATTTATTATTCCCATATTTATTCCCATATTTATTACTCTATTTATTTATTTATTTATTTATTTATTTTACTTGTACATTTCTATCCTACTTATTTTATTTTGTTGGTATGTTTGGTTCTGTTCTCTGTCTCCCCCTTTTAGACTGTGAGCCCACTGTTGGGTAGGGACTGTCTCTATGTGATGCCAATTTGTACTTCCCAAGCGCTTAGTACAGTGCTCTGCACATAGTAAGCGCTCAATAAATATGATTGCTTGATTGATTGATTCCCCTCCCCGCAGCACCTGTCTCTATGTCTGTACAGATTTATTACTCTATTTATTTTACTTGTACATATCTACCATTCTATTTATTTTGTTGATGACGTGCATCTAGCTTTACTTCTATTTATTCTGACGACTTGACCCCTGTCCACACGTTTTGTTGCCCGTCTCCCCCTTCTAGACTGTGAGCCCGTTGTTGGGTAGGGACCGTCTCCATGTGTTGCCGACTTGTACTTCCCAAGCGCTTAGTCCAGTGCTCTGCACACAGTAAGCGCTCAATAAATACGATTGAATGAATGAATGTAGCTATAATTCTATTTATTCTGATGGCATTGACACCTGTCTACTTGTTTTGTGCTGTTGTCTGTCTCCCCCTTCTAGACTGTGAGCCCTTTGTTGGGTAGGGACCGTCTCTATACATGGCCGACTTGTACTTCCCAAGCGCATAGTACAGTGCTCTGCACACAGTAAGCGCTCAATAAATACAATCGAATGAATGAATGAATGAAGAGTTGAATGCAGACCAGACCGGCCCTGCCCAGCCCAGGATTCAAATGGAACAATTTCCTGAAACTTGTTTCCTTCTGAAAATAGACCCCCTCCTTCCTCCCTTTCCCCCATTCTTGTCCGTCTTCTCCCCTCCCTCTCTGCCCTGCCCCCCCACTCCCACGAGCCCATCAGTAAAGGGGAATAATAATTATGGTGTTTGTTAAGCGCCTACTAGGTGCTGAGCATTGTTCTAAGCGCTGGAGTAGCTACAGAGTAGTCAGGTTGGACATAGTCCCTGCCCATATGGGGCTCATAATAATAATAATAATAATAATAATAATAATAATAATAATAATAATGGCATTTGTTAAGCGCTTACTATGTGCAAAGCACTGTTCTAAGCGCTGGGGGGATACAAGGTGATCAGGTTGTCCCACGTGGGGCTCACAGTCTTAATCCCCGTTTTACAGATGAGGGAACTGAGGCTCAGAGAAGTGAAGTGACTTGCCCAAGGTCACCCAGCAGACACGTGGCGGAGCTGGGATTCGAACCCATGACCTCTGACTCCAAAGCCTGGGCTCTTTCCATCTTAATTCCCATTTTACAGATGAGGGGACTGAAGCCCAGAGAAGTGAAGCGACTCGCCCGAGGTCACACAGCGGTCCTCCTGACTGCCAGGCCTGTGCTCTTTCCAATCAATCGTATTTACTGAGCGCTTACTGTGTGCAGAGCACTGTACTAAGCGCTTGGGAAGTACAAGCTGGCAACATATAGAGCCAGTCCCTACCCAACAGCGGGCTCACAGTCTAAAAGGGGGAGACAGAGAACAAAACCAAACATACTAACAAAATAAAATAAATGGATACGTACAAGTAAACTAAATAGATATTTCCACTAAGCCGCATGGCTTCGAAGCGTACAAAGGTTTTTATTTAGTGTGCTTCTTTCTGCAAAAATATCCCTAAAAGCACCACGGTCACTGTCCCTCGAGTTACCGTGCCGAGGTTCTGGTGGTCAGCCCCGCCGCGGGTGGGAGAGGGCGGGCGCCATCCTCTGCGGGGGTGACAGGCCTCTCCCCACCCCGTGCCACCCCAGGAGCTGTTTGACGTGATCCTGGACGAGAACCAGCTGGAGGACGCGTGCGAGCACCTGGCGGACTTCCTGGAGGCCTACTGGAAGGCCGCCCACCCCCCCGGCAGCCCCCCGGCCCACCCGCTGCCCGGCCCCACGCTCTCCGGCAGCCCCGGCCCCGTCTCCGCGCCTCAGGTGGGTCACGGCCCTGCTCTGGGGGGGCCGGGCAGGGCTGGGGCAGACCCGCTGGCACCCCAAGCCACCCCAGATGCCAGTGGTCGCCCGGATCTCAACCACCCCGAGGACAGGCGTTAGCTACGCCAACTCACTCCGGAGCCCATCATTAGCCTCTTGATCACCGTGGTATCGAAGCTTTTATCGCGCGCCGAGTACTAAGTGGAGAGCTGGGGCCGGTCTCGGGGGGCAGGGTGGCAGGGAGGTGGCAGTTTTCTGGATCTCAACCACCCTGAGAGCAGGGGTTAGCTCTGAGGCTGCACACCGAGGTCGCCCATTAGCCTCCTGATCATTGTGGTATTGAAGCTCTTACCGTGTGCTAAGCGCTGGGTTCGGCCCGAGGGGGCAGGCAGGCGAAGAGCAGACGCTCAGATACCGCATGCCAGTGATCCTCAGGGAACTGAGGCCCAGAGAAGTGAAATGAGTTGCCCAAGGTCACACAGTGGGCAAGCGGAGGAGTTGGGGGTCCTTCCAACTCCCAGGCCCGGGGTCCATCCACGAGGCCCACCGCGGCCGTTCCCCGGGGTGGGAGCAGGGGATGGCGCGGATGCCCGGAAATGTGCCCGGGTCGGGTGGCGATGAGGGCGATGAGGGGAAAGAGGCCCAGGTGGCGGGGCCCTGCACAGGGGCATCTCGCTCTCGGCCGGCCCGGAAGACAGGGTCAGCTGAAGTCAGGCGGGGACGGAATCCTGCCTCTGCCACCCCATCCACCCCCCTCCCCACAAGGCCCTGGCCAGGACCCACTGAGGCACCCTGATCTCTGCCTACTGGCCATTGCTACTTGGGCACCCAGAGGAGGGACAAGGAGGAGGAGGGGCATCGACTAATTTTTAAACCAACTCGCTAAGATAATGGGACATGCGGACCCGTCTGTTTATCGCGTCCTTTCTGGAGATTTTTGGTCAACACAATAGAGCCCCCCAGCTTGGCAGGGAGTTCTAATCCTAATCGCCACTTTAATAATAATAATAATAATAATGGTACTTGTTAAGTGCTTACTATGTGCAAAGCACTGTTCTAAGCGCTGGGGAGGTTACAAGGTGATCAGGTTGTCCCACGGGGGGAGCTCACGGTTTGAATCCCCATTTTCCAGATGAGGTCACTGAGAAGTGAAGTGACTTGCCCAAAGTCACCCAGCTGACAGTTGGCGGAGCTGGGATTTGAACCCATGACCTCTGACTCCAAAGCCCGAGCTCCTTCCACTTCTCCGAGGCTTTGCCTGGGGCTCACCAGCCCCAGTGGGAGGGAGAACGGGTAGAAGATCCCCATTTTCCAGATGAGGAAACGGAGGTCCGGAGGACTCAGGCGACTCCCAGCCCTCGTGGCGCCCGGCCAGGGGTGCTCGGGGTTGGTGGGCGGCGGAGGGGTGGGCTGGTGAGCCTCTGCCCTCGTGGCCCCCCACCACTAACCCACTTGTTGCTTTTGCAGTGATTGCAGGACAGCGGGCCGTAGGAGGTAGGTAACGGTCCTCGGTGCCCGGCTCGGATTAGATCAGGCCCCCTCCCGCCCCCGGCTAGCCCACCTAGGCCGAGTACCGGCCCCCCGAGTCTGGAGCGTTTCCCCCCGGCCCCTTCCCGCCCCGACTGACCCAGCCCGCCGCTGCCTGTTGTGTCCCACAGCCAGGAGAGGAGAGGATCCAGCCCCCGGGCCCGGGGTCGGCCCGCCAGGGCCAGCACCGCCCGTCCTCCGGCCGGCGCCCAGATCACCACCACCACCACCACCACCACCACCGCGGCCACGGCTGTTCCCGCCAGGAGCCGTCGGGCCCGGAGCCGCGGGGCGGCCGGGCCGGGGCCCCCGAGGAGGCGCGGGACGAGCCGCCCCGCGGGCCCCGCCGGGACCACGGCCGCAGGGACGAGGTGCGACGCCACCCCGAGCGGGACCACGAGGGCGGCCGGCAACGCGGAGGCCGCCACAAGTCCAGGGACCGGGACGGGCGACGCGGCCAGGCCGCGGACGCCGGCGGACGCCAGTAGCCTCCAGCCCAACCCGGGCCCCGGGCCTGGGGGACAGGCCGCGGAATCCCGCTCTGGAAACTTGCCGCCTCCGGCTCGCGTGGGAGGATCAGCCCGGTAGGCCGTGGCGGTGGTCTCGGACTCGTTTCTTGTTTTTAACTCGGCCTTCGGTGGCCCCACTCGACCCACGTCCGTGGCCACCCCGGCAGCGCAAGGTGTTGAAAGCCCGGCGTCGTCGACGTTCAGTAACGCGCGTAGCCGTCCAGCCGGGACACGACTCCCTCGTAGCCCGCCCCCGATTTCCGACGTGTGTCCGCCACCCCCCGGTCCGCTCCCCTTCCCCCTCCTCCCCCAACCCTGCCTGTCGTTTCGTCCCCTCGGGGTCACCGAGCTCTGGGGACCGGGATTCGGTGTTGCCTTACACGAAGGAGATCAGGAAGTCCAAGTCGATTTTCTATGTATTGGTACTGTGTACTGTCTATACAGTTTGTAAATGTTATTTCCGCAAACCACCTTCCGACTATAGGAGTTTTTGCCCACGATCTTTTAGAACCCTGATGCCGGGTCAGCAGATCTGCTTTGGAATTCCTCATTCGGGAAATTGGGAACGGTCTCCGGACACCTCTCCCTTTCCCACCCCCGGTTCTGGGAGAACCCAAGGTTTCTGTAGGTAGGTGAGTCTTCCCGAGAAGGAAAAAGTTGGCCATTCCCAAGCCGCCTCATTCGGCACAGATCCTGGCAGGAAAAGAATCAACTCTGACCACGGTTTACAGCCACCTGGTTCCCACCGGATCATTGCCAACGTTTTCAGAGAAATGTCTGTCGGGCACGGCCCTGGGGTTCAGGGTCCCCGAACGTCTGGTGTACAGGCGGGAGGGTGGACTGGTTTTGTCTCCCCAGGGGTGGGAAAGGTGACCCGGGGTGAACGGCAGTTGACCGAAAAAACCAAACCAAACCAAAAAGTCAAGCGAAAAAAGCCCCCCGAGACAGATATCAAAAATCACTCCCGACAGAGTTTTGTCTGGCTGTGTCCCTCGCTGTTCGTGTAGCCCGGATGAGCAGTCGGGGCCCCGTGAGGACGTTTCTCCCCGAGGTAATTGAGAAAGCATCAATCTGCTGACTGTTTGAGACTCCAGGAGAGTAAGAACATAGGCACCTGTTACTGTGAGTGTTTCACTGGAAATGTACAATCTTTGTGTTTTAGATGATTTGTTTTGGTAAGAAAAGTTTACACAGCTTGTGGAGAGTTATTTTGTGGGGAAATAAATTTTTGTAGCTTCTCCCGCCTCGTTTCTCCCCCTGCCGATTTCTCCGAAAGGGGGAGGCCGGTCGGAACCGGGAGCGATTGACCGACGGAGGCCTGCTGTTCCGGCCGGAGGGCGCGGGGGAGGCGGCTCGGACGCGGGCCCGGACCGTGGTTCTGCTCGGGAATGGGGGTGCCGCCGCCAGCTGAACGACCCGGGGGTCCCACCGGCTGTGAGGTCGTGGCATCGCGGCGTGGGAAACGTCCGTGGGTCCCCTCTGGTCTCCCGCGACGCCAGGGGTCACGTCCCTGCCGGACCCAGCGTCACGACAACCTCACGCCGCAGTAGACGTGCTGGGAGCGGGCGCGAATCCATCACGGTGCACGATCGCGTTCTCTTCCGGATGAAACCCCCCAAATCACAATAGGCCTCAGGGGAGAACCGGGCGGCCGCCTTCTGGGAGGACCAGGATCCCGTAAGCCGCCGGATCCAATTGGTACTTACCAAGCGCTTAGTACAGTGCTCTGCACATAGTAAGCGCTCAATACGATTGATGATGATCCGTTAGGCACTTACGTGAATTCCGGTTTTTGAAGCATCCCGGTTCTGGTTCCGAGCTATTCTGGTTGTGATGCGTGGTAAAGGTGTGTTTTGATTACAGCCTCCCGTATACCTTGCGAAGTTGCCAAAATCTGCCCAATAGGAAGCATTCCTTCCTCAGAACTAGGTTTGTATGGCATTCGTTCATTCAGTTGTATTTATTGAGTGCTCGCTGTGTGCCAAGCACTGTGCAGAGAAGCAACGTGGCTCAGTGGAAAGAGCACGGAATTTGGAGTCAGAGGCCATGGGTTCAAATCCCAGCTCCGACAGTTGTCAGCTGTGTGACTTTGGGCAAGTCACTTCGCTTCTCTGTGCCTCAGTTACCTCGTCTGTAAAATGAGGATTAAGACTGTGAGCCCCCCGTGGGACAACCTGATCACCTTGGAACCTCCCCAGCGCTTAGAACAGTGCTGTGCACATAGTAAGCGCTTAATAAGTGCCATCATTATTATTATTACTAAGCGCTTGGGAGCGTACGATATAACAATTTAACAGACACATTCCCTGCCAACGAGCTTGCTATTGCCACTGCTGCTACTACTCTCAATCAGTGGTATTTACTGAGCGCTTACTTTGTGCAGAGCACTGTACTAAGCGCTTGGGATGAGCAGACACATTTCCCGCCCATAAGGAGCTTACCACCTAGAAGCCACCTTGGGCTTTACCTTGCCTACTTTTGGGATTTTTTTGTTAGGCTCCAGCCTCTTGCAATTTTAGGATTCTTCCTGGGTTCCAACCCCGGCTACTGCACTCGCCTGCTGTGCGGCCTTGGCCAATTCACTTAACTGCTGTGTGCCTCAGTTTCTGCAGGTGGTGATTCTATTATACCCGCTCTCCCTCCCCATGAGAAGATGAGCCTCATGGGGGGACAGGGACTGTGTCTGCCCTGATTATTTTCTATCTACGCATCTCACGCCCACAATGAGCTTACTTCGTAGAGGAAGAGCTTCTTCTTCTACGACTACTGTATAACTGCCTTTGCCGGTAAAAGTTGTGACCTTTATTTATGATTCTATGGTGGCCTTGTTGATTTTGAACACGCGGAACTGACGCTTCATCACCAGAAATTGCATTCTGTTACTCTTCCTGGTTAAAACGTTTCTCATCTTCCAAATCAACCCCCACTTAGTGTCTCCCGCTATTGTTCCATCTATCAGTCCGCTCTATTTATTGAGCACCTATCGTGTGCAGAGCTCTGTACTGAGCGCTGGGGAGCGTATGATACGATAGACTTGGTAGATGTGATCCCTGCCCGCGAGGAGCTAACGATCTCCAGCAGTACCCCCTTTTACCCAGTTTCCTGGTGTGGAGAATGTTTTAAGTTCTCAAAGTAAGTGTGGTATTTGTTAAGCGCTTACTCTGTGCCAGGCACCGTACTAAGTTCCGGGACAGAGACACAAAAATCAGGTTCCACGTGGGGCTCCGAGTCTAAGTGGGAGGGGAAACAGGCCTTTAATCCCCATCTTGCAGGTAAAAGAACTGAGGCCCGGAGAAATGAAGTGACTTGCCCAAGCTCTGTCCCCTAGGCCACGCTGCTTTCTCGTGTGTGGAACAGGGAAGCGGAGGCTATTCCCCACACCAGGCAACGCACACGTCGTCAGTACGTTTGAAATGAATCTGGGGAAAGATGGGGACCGATTCAAAATCAGCCTGTCTCCCTTGGGCCGCCTCCGTCTGCTTCCCACCTCACATCGAGTTTCCGCTCCCCACGGCCCAAGATGCCGTTGGACTTGGGCCTCGCCCGGGCTCCTCGTGGAGGAACAGTCACCGCCCGCAACCCGTCGGAAGGATTTTCAGCCGCGATCCATCGGAAGGGTCCTCAGCCGTCTGTGAGCAACAAGAGCTGGCTTCCGCGTCGTCTTTACGCCCTTGCTTTCGCGTGGCGGGTGTTTTGGCAGATTACGGCTGGGGTCTCCTCCTCTCGTGGTTATGTTCGGCAGGCGGACTGAGTGAGGGGCACAGGAAGAAATCCAGATTGCCTGGCGGGCCGGGGCAGTGGAGTTGGTTGGGCATCCCGTGCGTTTTCTAGCCTCCCACTTGAACCCACCGCAACTGAACCCGGGGGACCCCCTTGGCGATCCGAACCAATGCGAGAGCTGGAAAAGTCGGGAAAGCTTCTCCTCTCTCGCCGGCTCTCACCTGGATGTCTCGGAGTCAAGTCGGCCCGCAGCATAATCCTAGGATCTCGTCTCAAAAGCGCCCGGCTCTCTGAGTTTGCCCTGACGGCGATGGTGGAATTCGTTAAGCGCTTACTAAGTGCCGGGCACCGTACTAAGCACTGGGATGGGTACAGGAAAATTGGGTTGGACACGGTCCCTGTCCCACATGGGGCTCACCGTCGCTGCAGCAAAGGCCCTGAGCAGAAGACTCGATCTTCCGCTGGTCCAATAATCCCCTCCAAATCTTTATATTTTTACACCCTTGGAGAGAACAATAACGTTCAAAGTCCCTCTCACTCCCAGGAACACAACACCCTGCCTAATGTAGGATGGAGATGGAGTTTGGTCATCTGTCGGGTCAAAACGGGCTTTCATTTTTGCCCCTTTCTATCCTCCAGAGAAGAAATACTTGAAAAGATGAAGGGTTTGGGGCTCTGCCTGTAGTTTTCAACAGCGGATGGCTCAGTTGAAACTAAATCGTGGGACAGAGGGGGTTTTTTTTTGGCTTGTTTGTTTTGGTTTTATTATGGTACTTGTTTGGCGCGTACTACATGCCAGGCACTGTGCCGACTGTTCAGGTAGATACAAGAGAATTAGGTTGGGCACAGACCCTGCTCCACATAGTCTAAGGTGGAGGGAGAATGGGCATTTAATCCTCATTTTACAGATGAGGTAACTGAGGCAATAGAAGTGCTTTGCCCAAGGTCATACAGCAGCCAAGTGCCAAGTCTGGGATGAGAAGCAGCGTGGTTCAGTGGAAAGAGCCCGGGCTTTGGAGTCAGAGCTCATGGGTTCAAATCCCGGCTCCGCCAACTGTCAGCTGGGTGACTTTGGGCAAGTCACTTCACTTCTCTGGGCCTCTGTGACCTCATCTGTAAAATGGGGATTAAAACTGTGAGCTCCCCGTGGGACAACCTGATCACCTTGTAACCTCCCCAGCGCTTAGAACAGTGCTTTGCATATAGTAAGCGCTTAACAAATACCATTATTATTATTATTATTATTAGAATCAATCAATCAATCGTATTTATTGAGCACTTACTGTGTGCAGAGCACTGTACTAAGCTCTTGGGAAGTACAATTCTGCAACGAATAGAGACAATCCCTACCCAACAACGGGCTCACAGTCTTCTAACCCAGGCTCTACCATTTACCTACTGTGCGACCTTGGGCAAGTCGCTTAACTCTTCTGGGCGTCAGTTTGCTCATCTGTAAAATGGGGATTAAGACTGTGAGCCCCATGGGGGACATGGGTTGTGTCCAACCTGATTAGCTTGTATTTACCTCAGCGCTTAGTTCAGGATCTGGGACAGTGTCAGTTTGTTCCGTGGTATTTGTTAATCAATCAATCAATCAGTCAATCGTATTTATTGAGCACTTACTGTGTGCAGGGCACTGTACTAAGCGCTTGGGAAGTACAAGTTGGCAACATATAGAGATGGTCCCTACCCAACAGTGGGCTCACAGTCCACTATGCGCCAAACACTGTTCTAAGTGCTGAAGGAGGTATCATCAATTCGGTTGGACACAGTCCCTGTCCCAATCGAAGTAGGACTAGGGAGAACAGGAAAACTGAGGTCTAGTGAAGTGACTTGCCCAAGGTCACGCAGCAGAGCCGGGATCAGAACCCAGGTCCCCTGACTCCCAGACTCGTGCTCTTTCCACCAGGCCACGCTGCTTCTCCGCGATGTGGAGTTTTCCAGCAGGAAATTTATCCCGGCTGCCAATTCTGAGATGCGGTGGTCCGGATGCAGGATTCCACGGCCCGGGTGAAGAGACGATTTATGGAATTACGGAGTTTCCAGCTGACCCTGCCCCAGTGAGTACAAAACGGAAAGTCCTTCCAGAACTTTGTTCACAGACCACCGAGTAACCTACTAGTTGAGAGCTTTTTTTTTTAGTTTGGAGATCCAAACAGCACGGACTGGGAAAAACCTGTTAAGCTCTACTGACTATACACAGTTCTAGGATTTTATTTCCTCCACCACAGGCTGTTCCCCTGAACTCTATTTTCCTCACCATTTCTGCTGTGGTTTCTTCGGGTTTTTTTTGTTGTTGTCATTGGGCACTGGGGTAGATAGGAGCTAATCAGATTGGACACTGCCCACATCCCACGTGGGGTCTCAATCCCCATTTTACAGAATGGGTAACTGAGAAGTGAAGTGACTTACCCGAAATCACGCAGCAGGCAGGTGGCGAAGCCAGGATTAGGACCCAGTTCCTTCGGATTCCCAGGCCTGTGCGCTTCCTATTAGGCCGCATTTTCATTTTAATTGTGGATTGCTCTTTTCTGCTTCAGTTTGTTTTCCTTCTACCTGGTTGCTGCCTCCTTTCTGGGTCCAACCTTTATTTGCACGTCCTCTCTGCTCTCAGGGAAGACATCGAAACTTCCAGGAATCATTCTACTTCGGGTCCGAGGAAAGTTGCTCTGAAAAATTCCTCACTTTGGTTCCTAGTTTTCTCATCTTCGGCAAAGGGCTCGAACAGCCAATCCCAGTTAACGTCTCAATGTCTAATAATAATAATAATGGCATTTATTAAGCGCTTACTATGTGCAAAGCACTGTTCTAAGCGCTGGGGGTGGGGGGATACAAGGTGATCAGGTTGTCCCAAGGAGGGCTCACAGTCTTAATCCCCATTTTCCAGATGAGGTAGCTGAGGCACAGAGAAGTGAAGCGACTTGCCCAAAGTCACACAGCTGACAATTGGCGGAGCCAGGATTTGAACCCATGACCTCCGACTCCAAAGCCCGGGCTCTTTCCACTGAGCCACGGTGTGTCTAGTGATCAATCAGCGCTATTTCTTGAGCGCTTACTGTGGCAGACCACTGTACTAGGAGCTTTGGAGAGAAATACTAATTAATAATCATGGTATTTGTTAGGCACTTACTATGGGCCAG
The DNA here is from genome assembly GCF_015852505.1 of Tachyglossus aculeatus. NCBI lineage: Eukaryota > Metazoa > Chordata > Mammalia > Monotremata > Tachyglossidae > Tachyglossus > Tachyglossus aculeatus. The sequence goes on along the minus strand of NC_052078.1, from coordinate 22,803,846 downwards.
GCACTTTACCGAGCGCCGGGGTGGACACAAGCAAATCGGGTTGAACACAGTCTCTGTCCCACATGGGGCTCACGGTCTCAATCCCCATTTTACAGATGAGGAAACTGAGGCCCAGAGAAGGGAATTGACTTGCCCTAGGTCCTGCGGCAGAGCTGGGGTTGGAACCCAGGTCCTTCTGACATCCCAGGTCCGGCCTCTATTCACTAGGCCATGCTGCTTCCCAGAAGCAGCGTGGCTCAGTGGAAAGAGCCCGGGCTTTGGAATCGGAGGTCCTGGGTTCAAATCCCGGCTCCACCACATGTCTGCTGTGTGACCTTGGGCAAGTCACTTCACTTCTCTGAGCCTCAGTTACCTCATCTGGAAAATGGGGATTAAGACTGTGAGCCCTCCTTGGGACAACCTGATCACCTTGTATCCCCCCCAGTGCTTAGAACAGTGCTTTGCACATAGTAAGCGCTTAACAAATGCCATTATTATTATTATTATTATTATTATTACAATAGAGTTGGGAGAAACTCTCCTTGTCCTCAAGATATACTTCCAGCCTAGCTATCCACTACTGGCTTTGTCATTTTTGCCCCAAAGCCAAATATTAACTAGTCACGATTCTGCCGCGATTGGTGTAGATGGGGGCGGTCTCCTCCTGCATGCCGTTATCACATGGCTAGAAAGTATTCATTCTTTCAGTCGTATTTATTTGCCCTGTGCAAAAAGCACTGTACTAAGCACTTGGGAGAGTACTACAGAACAATAAGCAGATGCGTTCCCAACCCATGATGAGCTTACAGTCTCGAGGGGGAGACGGACGTTAATAGAAATGAATAATTCACAGTACTGGCTCCCTAGGTGGATAATGGGTGAAAGGACCACTCCTAGGGAGAAAACAGTGGTGGATATGATTGATCGATTGATAGGTGAAAAGCATTAAGCGCTCAGTACAGTGCTCTGCACACAGTAAGTGCTCAATAAATACGATTGATTGATCAGGGCCCAACTCCAGGCAAACTGCCTCCCCTGTCTGATCCAGGTTGGTACAAAACAGGAGGTCAGCCTGGTTTAAAAATCATTAAAAACTGTGGTATTCACTAAGCGCTCCGCGTCAAGCGTGGGACTTAAGCGCTGGGGCCGATAGAAGGTGATCGGGTCCCAGTCGTGATCGCAGTCTAAGGAGGAGTCAGAATGGGTATCGGAATCCCCATTTTGAGGAACAGTAAACTGAGGCAAGGAGAAATGAAGTGACTTGCCAAAGGTCACACAGCAGACAAGTGGCAGAGCCGGGGTGAGAACGCAGGTCCTCTGACTCCCGGACTCAATCAATCGTATTTATTGAGTGCTTACTGTGTGCAGAGCACTGTACTAAGCGCTTGGGAAGTCCAAGTTGGCAACATATAGAGACAGTCCCTACCCAACAGTGGGCTCACAGTCTAAAAGGGGGAGACAAGGTCCCTGCCAGCTAGGCCTGGCCGCTTCTGTAGTCGGCCCGCGGGAGATTGTCAACGTGTTGCGGGCGGGGAACGTGTCTGTTCTCTTGTCCTCTCCCGAGCGCTCAACACGGTGCTCCGCACCCAGGAGGTGCTCAACAAATCCGACTGGCCGACGGGCCGGCGGGGCCTGGGCCCCCCAGTCCTGAGCGTTCGGCCTTCCCGGCGCGGGGCGAGGCGGTCCGGCGCTTGGCGAAGCAGGCGATGAAGAAGCCTATGCAGTCCCGGTTGGCACGACCGATGGGCCCGTCCGCGGGCCCGGCGGCCGGGTCGAACCGCTGCAGCCGCTGCCGCTGCTCCTGGGGCAGCCCGGCGCCCGCCATTCCCTCGCCTCCCAGGAGGGGTTCCTGCGGAAGGAGCGGGAAAGCCCCGCGGGCCCGTCTTCCCACCTCCGTCCCCCGCCGGGTGCCCCAAACGTGGCCCTGTGAGGGGCTCCCCCGTCCCCCCGCCCCGGCTTACCTGGGGCAGCAGCTGGAGGCAGGGGAAAGTGTCCAGGACCCAGGCCACCTGCTCCTCGTTCTCGGCCAGGGTCACCGTGCACGTGCTGTACACCAGCACGCCGCCCGGCTTCAGGAGCTCCACGGCCTGCGGACGGACGGGGCGGGGAGGGAGGGGGGAACGCGTTTAAACCCGGGACTTCCAGGGGGTCGGGAACCTGCCGGGGGAGGGGGAAAGGAGCCCTGCCGCAGCCGAAACGGGGGCATTTTCCGCCCCCATCGTCGCCAGAATCGTGAGATCTGCTAGGCGCTTACTATAGAAGCAGTGTGGCTTGGTGGACGGATCACGGGCCCGGGAGCCAAAGGGACCCGGGTTCCCATCCTGGCTCTGCCACTTGCCCGCTGTGTGACCTTGGGCAAGTCGCTTCGCTTCTCTGGACCTCTGACCTTGTCTGTAAAATGGGGGTCCCGCGTGGGACCGGGACTGTGTCCAACCCAACTCGCTTGTAGCCACCCCAGTGCTTAGCACGGTGCCCAGCACATAGGAAACCCTTAACAAATACCAGAATTTTTTTTTTAATCCATTAGATTGGGTCCAACCTGGTTAGCTTGCATCCACCCCAGCACTTAGTTCAGTGCCTGGCGCGTAGTAAGTTTGTTTAGCGCTCAGTAGGTGCCAGGCACTGTACTAAGCCATTATCCACTAGGCCATGCTGCTTCTCCTTGGGGCCGGGGAGGGTGGGGGGGCAGTTCAGAGGACGTGGGTTCTAATTCTGGCTCCACCATGTGCCTTCTTTGTGACCTTGGGCAAGTCACTTAACATCTCTGTGCCTCAGTTCCCTCAATTGCAAAATAGTATTCAATACCTATTCTCCCTCCTATTTAGACTGTGAGCCCTATGTGGGTCCTCGCTATCTTGTATCTACACTAGGAAGCCCCCTCTCCTCCTTCCCCCCCGCTGCAGGCCTGGATCGCCCCTTCCCTAGTCTGTTTAGCAACCGAAGGAAGCCAGAGAAAAAGCGGAATAATCAGTGATGCCACCGTGACGCCGGGAAGAGTGGGTCTCTGTCCTGACCTCCCCGAAACCAGACCGGGGGAGTTAAGTGGCGGACAGCATGGGGGTGGGATCCAGGGCGATGAGGGTGGGGGAAACACCGAGAATGACATTAGGAAGCGAGGGAGTCACTCCGGTGGTAATGGTATAGGACGTGACTCGCTACACGTTCCCTCTTAAGATGGAAAAATGAGCCAACGGGGCGAGGACTACGTACCACGGACAAGAGTCGGCGCTGTAAGGGCGGATAGGACGTCACTTCCTTCAGCGTCCAAGTACAAGCCATGTTGGGCCTCTGCCCCAGCCCGCTACAGGGAGCGTCGAGGAGGATCCGGTCGAACGCCTCAGGTGAGAAAGGGGGTTCCCCTGAAAGGACAGGTGAGAACATCATCAAAATGCCCTTCCGAGTCCGGGACGCAGAAGCAATGTGGTCCAGTGGGAAGCCGTGGGCCCGGGAGACGGGGGACCTGAGTTCTAATCCCGTCTCTTCCGCGAGAAGCAGCGTGGCCTCGTGGCTAGAGCCCGGGCCTGAGTCAGAAGGTCATGGGTGCTAATCCCCGCTCTGCCCCTTGTCTGCTGGGTGGCCTTGGGCAAGTCGCTTCGCTTCTCTGGGCCTCAGTTCCCTCATCTAGAAAATGGGGATCAAGATTGTGAGCCCCAGGTGGGACGGGGACTTTGTCCAGACTGATTAGCTTGTATCTACCCCAGCGATTAGAACATAGTAAGTGATTAACAAATACCATTATTACTGTTGCTATTAGCATTCTTACCATCAACCTCATTAACTTGTACCTACCCCAGCTCTTAGAACAGTGCCTGGCACGTGGTAAGTGCTTAACAAATATCATTTAAAAAACAAGAGAGTCCCATGAGGGGCAGGGAATGGGTTTGACTGGATTATCAATCAATCAATCAATCGCATTTATTGAGCGCTTACTGTGTGCAGAACACTGTACTAAGCGCTTGGGAAGTACAAGTTGCCAACATGTAGAGACAGTGCCTACCCAACAGTGGGCTCACAGTCTAAAAGGGGGAGACAGAGAACAAAACCAAACATACTAAAAAAATAAAATAAATAGCATAGATATGTACAAGTAAAATAGAGTAATAAATATGTACAAACATATATACATTTATACAGGTGCTGTTGGGAAGGGAAGGAGGTAAGATGGGGGGATGGAGAAGGGGACGAGGGGGAGAGGAAGGAAGGGACTCAGTCTGGGAAGGCCTCCTGGAGGAGGTGAGCTCTCAGTAGGGCCTTGAAGGGAGGAAGAGAGTGATTATGTCGCATCTATCCCAGCACTCAGTACAGCAAGCCCTTGACAGGCACCACACTAGACTGCGAGCTCGTTGTGGGCAGGGAATGTGTCTACCAACTCTGTTATACTGTTCTATCGTACTCTCCCAAGCGCTAACTATAGTGCTCTGCACATGGTAAGTGCTCAATATATACTGTTGCTCAAGGTTATTCTGATGAACTCACAGACGGAGAGGGCAAATGTGAATTACGAGCACCTGGGAAAAGTTAGAACAAACCCACCACCACCCAGCAGACACACCCGTGCCCTTGGGGATCTGGAACTGAAATAATTATGGAATTTGTTAGGCGCTTACTCTGTGCCAGGCACTGTCCTAAACGTTGGGGTAGATACAAGCAGATTGAGTTGGCTACGTGGAGCTCACAGTCTTCACCCCCGTTTTACAGGTGAGGCCCAGAGAAGTGAAGTGACTCGCCCGAGGTCACACAGCCGACGAGCGGAGGAGCCGGGATTGGAACTCGCAGGCCTGGGCTCTAATCACTAGGCTGCATGGCTTCTCTGAACTAGTCCTACACCCTGGGGTGTCCAAGGTCCAGGCGCTTGTTGCCAACTTGTACTTCCCAAGCGCTTAGTACAGTGCTCTGCACACAGTAAGCGCTCAATAAATACGATTGAATGAATGAATGAATGAATTGGAGGGCCAGGGACGATGAACCGGAGAAGGGAGAGGGTGGAAGAGAACCGTCACAGCCTCTGTGCCCTAAGCTCATGGTGAGAGGCTGTTGGGGACAGGGAATATATCTGTTAATTGTTCTACTGTACTCTCCCAAGCGCTCTGTACAGTGTTCTGCCACCTGTAAGCGCTCAGTAAATACGATCGAATGAAAGAGGCTCAAGCCCTCGTTTGGATTTTGCTCTCTAAGCCGGCCTTAGGAAGCGACGGCTGATTTTACCTGGACCAGCCTCGGTCTCCCCTTGGGCCAGGGCCTTGGTTCCATCGTAGCAGAAGGCCTTGATGCAATTTAGCTGCAATAGCTTGGCGGTTTTCTTGATCTTTTCCACCTTGCTGGCTATCTTGTCCAGCGCTATCACTTCGCCCTGAAGAGAAGATCGTTAGGGTCTCAACGCAATTACGAGGCAGGCCTTTAGCTTATGCTGATGGGTAGGCGGTGTGACTGTTTAATGAACAGAATTTTCCCGGCTCAAGGACTAAACACTTCAGTAATCAAAATGAAAATTACATCAAGAAACTTTCCCACCCACAGTACCTTTAATGGCTTCAGTTGCCAGTATTCCTGATTAGCTACCGCAAGCCTTTTTAGCTAAAGTGGCCACCCTAGGGATTCTTTCCAGCTCCCCCAGGGACTTCCATTAGATTCTCTGAACTGCTAAAAAAAAGGCTGCTTAATTTTCATCTAGTAAGCAAAGCTCAGCAGGTCAATCTTTTCTATCACCTAGAAGCAGTGTGGCCTAATGGATAGAGCCCAGACGTGGGAGTCAGTCAGAGGACCTGGGTTCTAATCCCAGTACCACCACTTGCCTGATGTGACCTCGGGCAAGGCATTTCATTTCTATTACTCTATTTTACTTTATTTTATTTTGTTAATATGTTTGGCTTTGTTCTCTGTCTCCCCCTTTTAGACTGTGAGCCCGCTGTCGGGTAGGGACTGTCTCTATATGTTGCCAACTTGTACTTCCCAAGCGCTTAGTACAGTGCACTGCACACAGTAAGCGCTCAATAAATACGATTGATTGATTGACTGATTGGGCCTCAGCTCCCTCATCTGCAAAATGGGGGCTCAATACCTGTTCTCTTGTTTACTTAGACTGTGAGCCCATGTGGGACCCGATTAGCTTGTATCTACTCTAGGACTCAGTACGGTGTTTGACACATAGTAAGCGCTTAACACACAACACAATTACTTCCCGGAGATGTTGTCTTTCTTGAGGCTAATCTCCTCCCCACCCCAATCTAATTTAATGTCTGTCTTCCCTGTAGACTGTAAGCATCTTGTGGACAAGGATGGCGCCTACCAAGTCCTTTGAACTTTCCCAAGCACCTAGTGCGGTGCTCGGCACACAGTAAGCGCTCCATAAATACCGGTGATTGATAGTCGTTAAGATTGGAACATATTCATGGTACCCAACTTTTCTTAATACAGGTGCTGATTTCCGGAATTCTGGAAAGGGGGAGGTAAAGAGTCCCTTGGAATACTAACAGATTAATTTCCGTTTTGATGGGTGACGGAAATGGGCTGTACTACTGAGAGAAAAATAAGGAGAACTCTTCTCTGTAACCCTTCCCCACAGCACCTGTATATATGTATATATGTTTGTACATATTTATTACTCTATTTATTTATTTATTTATTTTACTTGTACGTATCTATTCTATTTTATTTTGTTAGTATGTTTGGTTTTGTTCTCTGTCTCCCTCTTTTAGACTGTCTCTATATGTTGCCAACTTGTACTTCCCAAGTGCTTAGTACAGTGCTCTGCACACAGTAAGCGCTCAGTAAATACGATTGATTGATTGATTGATTAAACTACTTCTGAGTCAACAAGCTTGGGGGCTCGGCTCAACAGGAGCACAATTTTCAGAATTCCTAGAGAATTCCTGAAAGGCCAAGTCCTAAGAACCACTGTTGCCAACTGGAGGTTGGACCATCAAACTTCACATGGCAAGACTTCTTCTTCTTTTTTTCGATTTGTTAAGCGCTTACTACGCTCCAGGCCTCGTATTAAGTGCTGGGGTAGATATAAGTTACTCAGATTGGACACAGTCCGTGTCCCATATGGGGCTCACATCTTAATTCCCATTTTACAGACAAAGTAACTGAGGTTCAGAGACCCATGTGGGATTAGAACCCAGATCCCCAGTTCTATCCACTAGGCCACCCTATTTCTTCCTCGAGAACCTTTGGGGAACGTAGGATTTCGAAATGAATGATGACTTTAAGCTCATTGTGGACAGGGAATGTGCCTGCATATTGTTATATTGTCCTCTCCCAAGCATTTGGTACAGTGCTTTGCACACACTGAGTGCTCAACAGATACGTCTGAATGAATAAACGCTGGTGATGATGATCTACCAGTGGTATTTACTCAGTGCTTACCGTGGGTACAGCATTGAACCAGTCACCTGGGAGACTACCGCTCAGTCAGTCAGTGCTATTTATTGAGCGTTTAACTGCGTGCGGAGTACTGTACCAAGCGTTCGGGAGAGGACGATGGAACGGAGTTGGGAGATGCCTTCCAGGTGGTCCTATGAGCCCACCTGGTCTCTGGTATGGCGAAAAGCATGTCTGGGGGAGCGGTTTGGTAGCCGACGTCCATCCCCACGGCTGTGAGCCAAGCTTGGGTTCCATCTCCTCTTCTCCTCAAATAACCCATCGGACCGATCACAGAGTGAATCTGTTTAACCCGCCCCGGGCATCTGGAACACAGGGCCGTGCTCTCTCTCCACAGCCACGAGGCTTCTCGAAATCAAACCCAAGTCATCCGGAGGCAAGAACTAAATGGGCCGTGGCTGAAGACCGGGCCTAAAATCCAAGTTGGGGTCATCCAGGGTCTCGTTTCCTCGCGACGGGGCCCCTCTGAGACGATCCTCCCTCTGCCCCGGCAGACCGAAGGCGTCCTGACCGAGACACCACGGAAGAGGCCGGGTGGCCCGCTGGCACCTACCCGGTCTCCCATCAGGGCTGCGATGTGGGTGGTCTTGCCCCCAGGAGCCGCGCACATATCCAGGATCCTCTCTCCCGGCTGAGGCCCCAGGACGTGGCTCACGACGGCGGAAGGCAGATTCTATTGGGAAGGGAAAAGGAGAACCGTAGGCGTTTGCTTCGATCCCCGCCCCTGCCGACTCCGAAACGGCAGTAGATAAACGCTCTCTTGACCTCGCTAGGTGAGTCCAGACATCAGTGTAATTGTCAGGCCGGACGCGCAGTGCCGATATCCATGAGCGGGCCACAGAAATAATCGCCTTCCGGACGAACAGAATCTCTTTTATCTAAGCTAAATGGCAAGCTGTTTGCCTGGAGGGATGAGACTTCGATGGGAAACGGCAACGGAAGAGGGTGGGTATTTTTAGCCCTCTCTTACAGATGGGGTTCTTTTTCTTCTTCTAGGAAAAAGGATGAAAGATTTGAAGGGACGCAGGGGAGTGAGTGGCTGAGCCGGCCGTATGCTTTTCCAAGGTGCTTTGCGCATAGTAAGTGCTTACTACCTTTGATGGGGTGATTACTAATTCTGTTGACGTGGTCTCTCATCATCATCATCATCATCAATCGTATTTATTGAGCTCTTACTGTGTGCAGAGCACTGTACTAAGCGCTTGGGAAGTACAAGTTGGCAACATATAGAGACAGTCCCTACCCAACAGTGGGCTCACAGTCTAAAAGGGGGAGACAGACAACAAAACCAAACATACTAACAAAATAAAATAAATAGAATAGATATGTACAAGTACAATAAATAAGTAGAGTAATAAATATGTACAAACATATATACATATATACAGGTGCTGTGGGGAAGGGAAGGAGGTAAGATGCGGGGGATGGAGAGGGGGGCGAGGGGGAGAGGAAGGAAGGGGCTCAGTCTGGGAAGGCCTTCTTAGTACAGTGCTCTGCACATAGTGCTTAATACCATTGATGGATTGCTAATTCTGTTGTAGTGTCCTCTCCCAAGGGCACACGGTGGGCGCTCAATAAATCCCACTGACCGATGGATGGATTTTCCAGGCACGCCCGACGCCTGCATAGGGGAGCCGGTGACTGGAAGGAGACGACACCCCCTTACCTGTAAAAATAAATAACCGGGGAGCACGTTGTCGAAGGAGGGGCTGAGGTACACAGGTTCCACCATCCTTATCCCGATGCCTCTGGGAAATCAGGGAAGCCTACGTGAGTCATAGTCATAATAATAACTGTGGTATTTCTTAAGCGCTTACTATGTGCCCGGCACTGTACGCGGTGCTGGGGTGGACACAGGTCAGTCGGGTTGGACACAGTCCCTGTCCCACGTGGGGCTCACAGTCTTCATCCCCGTTTGAAAGATGAGGGAACTGAGGCCTTGGGGCTCACAGTCTTCATCCCCATTTGAAAGGTGAGGGAACTGAGGCCCCTAGAAGTGAAGCGACTTACCCAAGGTCACACATTAGGCAAGCGGTGGAGCCAGAATTTGAACGCAGGTCCTTCTCACTCCCAGGCCCGGGCTCTATCCTCTAGGCCCCACTGCTTCTCTGAAGGAATTAGTCTGGGGGAATCAATCACCAGCCCACCGCGCTCAGGCGTCTGAAGCTGGGACAGTCAGACGTCTCCGATCGGGAAATGTTTTTATAAAAGCCGCCGCATGCGAAGGGGCACGTGAGAATCCGAAGGGAAAAAAGGACGAGAAATAGATGAGACATTTTGAAAGGACAAAGGATACTTTTTCAAAAAAGGACGAGAAATAGATGAGACATTTTGAAAGGACAAAGGATACTTTTTCGAAGCTTCAAAAGAAGAAGTTCAGAAGAGCAGCATCGATGAAGGCCAGCTAGGAGACAGCTGAAAGGCCCGGAGCCAGATGGAAACAGAGGGAGCAGACAAGAATTTACAGGGATCCGGTCTCATCCGAAGGCGGAGTAAGTGGCCCTCACCGGAAAATGAAGTGGGAAACGGGCCTGGAAGTTGTTTAGGAAGGGGTCCAACACACCCTTTCTCACGTGCAACTTGGAAGATGCCCAGGTTCAGAGGACGTAAGAGCAAAGTGCCACAGAGTGGGAGAAGCAGCCCGGCCTAGCAGAAAGAACCCGGGCCCTGGGAGTCAGAGGACCTGGGTTCCAGTCTCGGCTCCTCCATTTGCTTGCTGTATGACCTTGGGCAAGTCATTTCACTTCTCTGGGCTTCAGTTCCCTCATCTGTCAAGCGGGGGTGAAGACTGTGAGCCCCACGTGGGCCCGGGACTATGTCCAACCTGATTAGTTTATATCTACCCCAGCTCTTAGAACAGTGCCTGGCACGTTTTAAGTGCTTAACAACTATAATTTAAAAAAGAGAGAGAGAGAGAGTTCCTTACACTCATCTATATTTGATGTTGATTAAGCATATCGTCTCCAGCAGGTAACTTTTCCATTTAAAGAAAAATGGTACTTGTTTAAGAATTTACTAAAAACTTGAGATAATCAGGTCAGATGCAGTCCCTCCCCCATTTTTCGATAGCAGAGCAGGAAAAATCACATTTCCAAGAAAACCGACTAAAGTGGTGGTTGTCTTTAGCACCGACAAAGCCCCCAGGATGCTGCTTTCTTAGAGCTGTTGCTTACCTCCTAACTGGGCGTTCACCACATCTCCCCTTGGGCGGCCTCCTAACGTGGACATTTGGCTGTTCCCGACGCATAAAGTTCTTTCTTCTCCCTTTCATCCCCCCCCCGACCCGGCGACTTACCTCAAGGGGCCGTCGGAACCGAAGATTTCTCGGCGGCTCAGCTCCGAGATCCCGTTTCCGAGGAACGCTTGGGTCCCGGCAAATCCTTTGGCTCCCTTTCTGCATTTCCCTTCCACGTCCGAGTAGACGGAGACCACCTCTCCGGCTTTCATACCTAGGGAAAGGACGCGTCGTGGTGAGGAGAGAGGCTAACTGCCCTTCGAGGAAAAGGGCCCACGAGCGGGCTACCCTACGGTGGCCTTTCTCTTCCCGTCTTCCCGTCTTCCCTGACTTCCTCCCCCGGCCCCCTGGCCTCCTTTTCCTGGACTGGTTCTGGCCGCAGGCTGGATATCCTTCCTCAGGGTTAGGAAAGGAGGACCAGGGCTCTCATCTTCCAGGAACACAACCGAAGGATTAATTTTCAGGACAGCAGCGCAGTCTAGTAGGTAGAGCCCGGGCGGCAGGAGGACCTGGGTTCTAAACCCCGGCTTCACCACTTGCCTGCTGTGGGGCCTTGGGGAAGTCACTTCACTTCTCTGGGCCTCTGCTTTAAATAGGGGATTAGAGAGCAAAATCCAAACGAGGGCTTGAGCCTCTTTCATTCGATCGTATTTACTGAGCGCTTACAGGTGGCAGAACACTGTACTGAGCGCTTGGGAGAGTACAGTAGAACAATTAACGGATATATTCCCTGTCCCCAACAGCTTCTCACCATGAGCTTAGGACACAGAGGCTGTGACGGTTCTCTTCCACCCTCTCCCTTCTCCGGCTCATCGTCCCTGGCCCTCCAATTCATTCATTCATTCATTCAATCGTATTTATTGAGCGCTTACTGTGTGCAGAGCACTGTACTAAGCGCTTGGGAAGTACAAGTTGGCAACAAGCGCCTGGACCTTGGACACCCCAGGGTGTAGGACTAGTTCAGAGAAGCCATGCGGCCTAGTGATTAGAGCCCAGGCCTGCGAGTCCCCTATGTGGGACAAGGGACTGTGCCCAACCTGATTAGCTGGTATCTACCCCAGCGCTTAGTACAGTGCCTGGCACATAGCAAGTGCTTAACGAATAGCATTGGAAAATGGTTGTACATATTGGAATATGGTTGTACATATTTATTATGGTTGTACATATTTATTACTCTATTTATTTATTTATTTATTTTACTTGTACATTTCTATCCTATTTATTTTATTTTGTTGGTATGTTTGGTCTTGTTCTCTGTCTCCCCCTTTTAGACTGTGAGCCCACTGTTGGGTAGGGACTGTCACTATGTGTTGCCAATTTGTACTTCCCAAGCGCTTAGTACAGTGCTCTGCACATAGTAAGCGCTCAATAAATACGATTGATTGATTGATTGAAAAAAAAAGAGGATACTCAAGCCACTGAATAGACTAAAAATGAAATCGATAGATGTCTAAGCTGCACCCATAAGTAGTTATGATGCGGTAAGCAGCATGGCCTCTTGGAAAGAGCCTGGACCTGGGGTGCCGAGGACCTGGGTTCTAATCCTGGCTCTGCTGCTTGCCTGCCGTGTGGCTTTGGGCAAGTCACCTCACCTGCCTGGCCCTCATCTAGAGGTGGGCGCTGCTGGAGAGCCCACCCGACACCCGATGTTCCCAACCCGTAGCCGGGAAAACTTCTGGAATTCCCGAAGGCCTAATCTCGCCAAGAGCGGCTTCCTCGCCTGCCGGGGTAAAGGGAGGGCCGTCGGAGAAATCCAGTCCATTCATCGGTGCCCCTTCCTAAGCGCCTAATATGCACAGAGCGCTGTACTACGCTCCAGTAGCACAGAGTAGTAGTTCAGCACTACTCAATCTGCTTGCCCCCTCCTACCTCACCTCACCGCTTTCCTACTCCAACCTAGCCGCACACTTCGCTCCTCTAATGGCAACCTTCTTCCTGGACCTCAATCTCATCCAACTCGCCGCCGACCTCTCGCCCACAAGAACACCCTCCCTCTTCATATCTGACAAACAATGTCTCTCCCCATCTTCGATTGAATGAATACGATTGAATGAATCTTCAAAGCCTTACTGAAGGCCCATCTCCTCCAAGGGACCTTCCCTGACTAAGCCTTCCTTTCCTCTTCTCCCCCTCCCTTCCGCGCGTCGCCTCGACTTGCTCCCTTTGTTCACCTCCCCTTCGCCTTCAGCCCTTAAGTCCATATCCGTAATTTATTTCTATTAACATCCATCTCCCCCCTAGATGATGAGCTCATTGTGGGCGGGGAATGGGTCTGCTTATTGTTGTATTGTTCTCTCCCCGGTGCTTAGTACAGGGCTCTGCATTCATTCATTCATTCAATCGTTTTTATTGAGCGCTTACTGTGTGCAGAGCACTGTACTAAGCGCTTGGAAAGTACAAGTTGGCAACACATAGAGACGGTCCCTACCCAACAGTGGGCTCACAGTCTAGAAGGGACTCTGCACAGAGTCAGTGCTCGGTAAATACCACAGACGGACTGACTGACAGAAAATAGAGACAATCCCCGAGTTTACGGAGCCACCGGTGTGGCAGAGCCCTCTGGGGAGACTGGGCCGGCATTGAGGGTGCGATACGGCCCGCCCGGACATCTTTACCTGCTCTGCACACAGTAAGCGCTCAATAAATACGATTGATTGATTGATTGGCCTGGTTCGCCGTGCCCCGGTGGCCCCCCACTCACCCCCGGAGGCCGCCAGGATGCCGGGCACGTAGACGTGGGCTCCTCGCAGCACCGCGTTGCCACACTGGGCCCCGACGACGGCCCGGGTGGGTCGCTCCTCCACATCCTTCCTGGGGGACGCAAGAGGCGAGAGGGCAGGGGTCAGCAGGGCATCGGGGACCCTCACGGCGCGGTGCTTGGAGCCCGGGCATGGGGGTCAGGAGGAGGACCTGAGTTCAAATCCCCACCTGGATTCGAACCCACGACCTCTGACTCCCAAGTCACACTCCTTCTCTAATTAGCGCTGACTGATCGATCGACGGGCTGGGAGGGACGCTATTGTCTTTATTCATTCAATCGTATTTATTGAGCGCTTACTGTGTGCAGAGCACTGTACTAACAGCTTGGGAAGTACAAGTTGGCACCATATAGGGACGGTCCCTACCCAACAACTTTCCAAGCGCTTCGTACAGTGCTCTGTACACAGTAAGCGCTCAATCAAAGCCCTACTGAGAGCTCACCCCCTCCAGGAGGCCTTCCCAGACTGAGCCCCCTTTTTCCTCTCCTCCTTCCCCTCCCCACAGCACCTGTATATATGTTTGTACAGATTTATCACTCTATTTATTTCTCTTGTACATATTTACTAGCCTATTAATTAATTCATTCATTCAATTGTATTTATTGAGCGCTTACTGTGTGCAGAGCACTGTACTAAGCGCCTGGGAAGTACAATTCTGTTCATGATGTGCATATGGCCACAATTCATTCAGTCAATCGTATTTATTGAGTGATTACTGTGTGCAGAGCACTGTACTAAGCGCTCTATTTGTTCTGACGATTTTGACACCTGTCTACATGTTTGGTTTTGTTCTCTGTCTCCCCCCTTCTAGACTGTGAGCCCGTTGTTGGGTAGGGACCGTCTCTATCTGTTGCCGACTTGTACTTCCCAAGCGCTTAGTACAGTGCTCTGCACACAGGAAGCGCTCAATAAATATGAATGAATGAATGAATGAATGAATGAAGGGGACCGTGAAGCCCAGGCCTGCGGCGCCCTCTGCTGGCCCCTCCGCAGAACTGCACTGGCTTCCCCAATGGGAATCACTCAGTCCCTCCATCCCATTGATCCATTCAATCTTACTTTTTGAGTATTTATTTTTATTTTATTTTATTTGTACATATTTATTCCATTCATTTTACTTTGTTAATATGTTTTGTTTTGTTGTCTGTCTCCCCCTTCTCGACTGCAAGCCCGCTGTTGGGTTAGGGACCGTCTCTATATGTTGCCACCTTGTACTTCCCAAGCGCTTAGTACAGTGCTCTGCACACAGTAAGCGCTCAAAAAATACGATCGGATGAATGAATGAAGTGAATGTGTGCCCAGCACTGTATTAAGCGCTTGGGAGGCTACAATACAACAACAGACCTATTCCCTGCCCGCAACGAGCTTTACAGTCGAGAGAATCTATTGAACTTACGAACCCGTGGGCCGGGCGCTGTAATAATAGTACTAGTAATGATAATGATAATGATGGTGTTTGTTAAGTGCTTACTATGTGCCAAACGCTGGGGTAGATGCAGGGTCATCGGGTTGTCCCACGTGGGGCTCACGGTCTTAATCCCCATTTTACAGATGAGGTAACGGAGGCACAGAGAAGTGAAGTGACTTGCCGAAAGTCACGCAGTTGATAAGTGGCGGAGCCGGGATTAGAACCCACAACCCCTGACTCCCAAGCCTGCTTTGCTACTGTACTAAGCGCTGGTGTAGATAAAAGCAAATTTTGTATCCCTTCCCATAACGAGCTAACCATCAACACGGAGGTCCAGCCAATCAACTTTTTTTTTTAAGTGATATTTGGTAAGCGCTTACTATGTGCCAGGCACTGTACTAAGCGCTGGGGTGGACACCGACTGATCGGGTTGGATACAGTCCACGTCCCACATTTTACATTGTAAAATCCCCATTTTACAGCTGAGGGAAGCGCTGGGGTCGATACAAGGTCATCAGGTTGTCCCATGTGGGGCTCACAGTCTTAATCTCCATTCTACAGATGAGGGAACTGAGGCACAGAGAAGTGAAGTGACATGTCCAAGGTCACACAGCGGACAAGTGGCAGAGCCGGGATTAGAACTCAGGTCCGCCGGACTCCCAAGTGGCTCTATGCACTAGGCCAAGCTGCTTCCTCGTTTTCAAAAGCCTATTTAGGGTCCCAGTCGAAGATTTTAAATAGGGAGAGGGAGAAACCTTCTTTGAGAAGCGGCGTGGTTTAGTGGAAAAAGCCCGGGCTTTCATTCAGTCAGTCATATTTATTGAGCGCTTACTGTGTACAGAGCACTGTACTGAGCGCTGGGGAAGTACAGGTTGGCAACATATAGAGCCGGTCCCTACCCAACAACGGGCTCACAGTCTAGACGGGGGAGACAGACAACAAAACATGTAGACAGGTGTCAAAATCGTCAGAACAAATAGAATTATAGCTACGGGCACTTCATTAACAAAAGAAATAGAGCAGTAAATACGTACAAGTAAAATAAATAGAATAATAAATCTGTGCAAATATATACAAGCGCTGTGGGGAGGGGAAGGGTAGAGGGGATGGGGAGAAGGAGAGGCTTGGGAGTCAGAGGTCACGGGTTCAAATCCCAGCCCCGCCACTTATCAGCTGTGTGACTTTGGGCAAGTCACTTAACTTCTCTGTGCCTTCAGTTCCCTCCTCTGTAAAATGGAGATTAAGACTGTGAGCCCCACGTGGGACAACCTGATGACCTTGTATCTACCCCAGCGCTTAGAACAGTGCTTGGCACATAGTAAGTGCTTAAATACTATAACTATTATTATTATTTGGATACAAGGACTCATTCAACGGGAGGTGGGTGAAAGGAACCACAGGGTGGGGCTGATGGTGGTGGATTAGAGGGGGAGTTATGACCATGATCAATCAATCAATCAATCAATCGTATTTATTGAGCGCTTGCTGTGTGCAGAGCACCGTACTAAGCGCTTGGGAAGTCCAAGTTGGCAACATGATCCCCATCTTACCTCCTTCCCTTCCCCACCGCACCTGTACATATGTATATATGTTTGTACATATTTGTTACTCTATTTATTTTACTTGTACACATCTATTCTATTTATTTTATTTTGTTAGTATGTTTGCTTTTGTTCTCTGTCTCCCCCTTTTAGACCGTGAGCCCGCTGTTGGGTAGGGACTGTCTCTAGATGTTGCCAACTTGGGCTTCCCAAGCGCTTAGTCCAGTGCTCTGCGCGCAGTAAGCGCTCAATAAATACGATCGATGATGATGCAGAGACAGTCCCTACCCAACAGTGGGCTCACAGTCGAAAAACGGATGGATGGATAAAGGAGGAACACACCTGGGCCCGATGACGGGAATGAGCAGAACGTCCTGAAGGTCTGGGTGTTGAAGAACTGGGATGCTCAGCCCCGGGAACTGCTGTGGAAACAAACAGGAGGACCTTGGCTGAAATGCCAACTCGTGTCGGCGCCGGCGCTTAGTACAGTGCCTGGCACCTAGGAAGCGCTTAACAGATACCATAATTGATCAGCTTTTCCTCCTCGGTCGATGTACCTGCTTACCAATGCCAGCCCGGCGTCGCTGAGGAAGCCCAGAGGTTGCCCCTCTTTGCCACCCTCCAGTTGTTGTTTTTTTAATGGAATTTGTTAAACGCTTACTAGGTGCCAGGCACTGTATTAGACACCAGCTAATTGGGTCCCACGTGGGGGCTCACCGTCCTTAATCCCCATTTGCCAGATGAGGAAACTGAGGCCCAGAGGCTCTAACCGCTAGGCAACACTGCTTCGCCCCCTGGCCCGCCGTCCCCAGCTGGGCGTAAGCTCTCTGTGGGCAGGGGTAAGAGAAGTAGCGTGGCTCAGTGGAAAGAGCCCGGGCTTTGGAGTCAGAGGTCATGGGTTCAAATCCCAGCTCCGCCAACTGCCAGCTGTGTGACTTTGGGCCAGTCACTTCACTTCTCTGGGCCTCAGTTCCCTCATCTGGAAAATGGGGATGAAGACTGTGAGCCCCCCGTGGGACAAGCTGATCACCTTGTAACCCCCCAGCGCTTAGTCCAGTGCTCTGCACACAGTAAGCGCTCAATAAATACGATTGAATGAATGAATGAACAGGGCTTTGCACATAGTAAGTGCTTAACAAATTATTATTATTATTATTGTCCCCTCCCAAACCCTAAGTGCAGAGTGCAGTGCTCTGCACACAGTAAGCGCTCAATTAATATGATTGAATGAATGAATGAACAGTGCTTTGCACGTAGTAAGTGCTTAACAAATTATTATTATTATTATTGTCCCCTCCCAAACCCTTAGTGCAGAGTACAGTGCTCTGCACACAGTAAGCACTCAATAAATACGATTGAATGAATGAATAGTGCTTTGCACATAGTAAGTGCTTAACAAATTATTATTATTATTATTGTCCGCTCCCAAACCCTAGGTGCAGAGTGCAGTGCTCTGCACACAGTAAGCGCTCAATAAATACAATTGAATGAATGAATGACCAGTGCTTTGCACATAGTAAGTGCTTAACAAATTATCATTATTATTATTGTCCCCTCCCAAACCCTAAGTGCAGAGTACAGTGCTCTGCACACAGTAAGTGCTCAATAAATACAATTGAATGAATGAATGAATGAATGAACAGTGCTTTGCACATAAGTGCTTAACAAATTATTATTATTATTATTATTATTGTCCCCTCCCAAACCCTAAGTGCAGAGTGCAGTGCTCTGCACACAGTAAGCGCTCAATAAATACAATTGAATGAATGAATGACCAGTGCTTTGCACATAGTAAGTGCTTAACAAATTATCATTATTATTATTGTCCCCTCCCAAACCCTAAGTGCAGAGTGCAGTGCTCTGCACACAGTAAGCGCTCAATAAATACGATTGAACGAATGAATGAATGACCAGTGCTTTGCACATAGTAAGTGCTTAACAAATTATTATTATTATTATTATTGTCCCTTCCCAAACCCTAAGTGCAGAGTGCAGTGCTCTGCACACAGTAAGCGCTCAATAAATATGACTGAATGAATGAATGAATGAATGAACAGTGCTTTGCACATAGTAAGTGCTTAACAAATTATTATTATTATTATCATTATCCCCTCCCAAACCCTAAGCGCAGTACTCTGTGACCTCTCCGTGAACACCACCGGTAGATCGACTGAGGCAGAAGCCGCGTGGCTTAGCGGAAAGAGCCTGGGCACGGGAGTCAGAGGTCGTGGGTTCAAATCCCGGCTCCGCCACTTGTCTGCTGTGTGACCTCGGGCAAGTCACTTCACTTTTCTGGGCCTCAGTTCCCTCATCTGAAAAATGGGGATGGAGACTGTGAGCCCCCCGTGGGACAACCTGATTACCCTGCGTCCACCCCAGCGCTTAGAACAGTGCTTGGCACATAGTAAGCGCTTTACCAATACCATCATTATTATTAAGAAATAGACTCTGGACACGGTGGATCTTGGGCCAGTCGCTTCACTTCTCTGTGACTCAGTTCCCTCATCTGTAAAATGGGGATTAAGACTGTGAGTCCCACGTGGGACACGGCGGCTTAGTACAGTGTTTGGCAGGTGGTACACGCTTAAGAAAAACCATAAAAAATACAAATAAAATTTTTAAAAAAGCAGACAGGGGGCCCGGCACTGACCTTTTGAATCTCCTCACCCAGAAGAGTTTTCACGCGCTGGACTGAAGCCAGCCGCGTGTTCACTCGAACGGTTGTGAAGGCGGGAGGATGCGAGAGGCGTCTCAAGAGAGTTTCGAATCTGGCTTCGGCGCCTTGCGTTCCCACGGCGGCCATCGCCTCGAAAGGAAGGAGAAGGAGTGAGCCCCCGAGGTCTTCGTTTAGTGCCCCGAACTCAAGCCCCCCGTGTAGGGGGGACTCCCGAAGCCTCGAAAGCACGCATCCGGGGTCCTCTCGCCGTCCTGGAGAAGCAGCGTGGCCTTGTGGAAACGGCGCGGGCCTGGAAATCCGAGGACCTGGGTTCTAATCCCGACCACCACGCGCCTGCTGCGTGACCTCGGGTAAGTCATTTATTTCCTTTTTCTGCGCCTCGGCTTCCCCATCTGCAAATTCCCCAACCGTCTCCCTTCCCCTTAGGCTTTGAGCCCCATGTGGGGCTCAAATATTTATTTATTATATATTTATTACATATATTATATATATATTATATATTATATATATATTACGTATACATATTATATATTATATATTTATTAATATATATATTATATTTATTAAATATGTATACATATATGTATATATGTTTGTACATATTTATTACTCTATTTATTTATTTATTTATTTTACTTGTGCATTTCTATCCTACTTATTTTATTTTGTTGGTATGTTTGGTTCTGTTCTCTGTCTCCCCCTTTTAGACTGTGAGCCCGCTGTTGGGTAGGGACTGTCTCTATGTGATGCCAGTTTGTACTCCCCAAGCGCTTAGTACAGTGCTCTGCACATAGTAAGCGCTCAATAAATACGATTGATTGATTGATTGATGTGGGCAGTGACTGGGCCTGAGTTGCTTATATTGTGTCACCCTGGTGTTCAGTACAGTGCTTGGCGCACAGTAAACGCTGAACAAATACCCCAATCGCTATTATTATTATGACAGAAGATTTAATAAGCACATAGTATTACTCTATTTATTTTTATAATAATTATTATTAATATTTATTATAAATATTACTCTATTTATTTATTTATTTATTTATTTTACTTGTACATTTCTATCCTACTTATTTTATTTTGTTGGTATGTTTGGTTCTGTTCTCTGTCTCCCCCTTTTAGACCGTGAGCCCGCCGTTGGGTAGGGACTGTCTCTATGTGATGCCAGTTTGTACTTCCCAAGCGCTTAGTACAGTGCTCTGCACATAGTAAGCGCTCAATAAATACGATTGATTGATTGATTGATGTGGGCAGTGACTGGGCCTGAGTTGCTTATATTGTGTCACCCTGGTGTTCAGTACAGTGCTTGGCGCACAGTAAATGCTGAACAAATACCCCAATCGCTATTATTATTATGCCAGAAGATTTAATAAGCACATAGTATTACTCTATTTATTTTTATAATAATTATTATTAATATTTATTATAAATATTACTCTATTTATTTATTTTACTTGTACATTTCTATCCTACTTATTTTATTTTGTTGGTATGTTTGGTTCTGTTCTCTGTCTCCCCCCTTTTAGACTGTGAGCCCGCTGTTGGGTAGGGACTGTCTCTATGTGATGCCGATTTGTACTTCCCAAGCGCTTAGTACAGTGCTCTGCACATGGTAAGCGCTCAATAAATACGATTGATTGATTGATTGATGTGGGCAGTGACTGGGCCTGAGTTGCTTATATTGTGTCACCCTGGTGTTCAGTACAGTGCTTGGCGCACAGTAAACGCTGAACAAATACCCCAATCGCTATTATTATTATGACAGAAGATTTAATAAGCACATAGTATTACTCTATTTATTTTTATAATAATTATTATTAATATTTATTATAAATATTACTCTATTTATTTATTTATTTATTTATTTATTTTACTTGTACATTTCTATCCTACTTATTTTATTTTGTTGGTATGTTTGGTTCTGTTCTCTGTCTCCCCCTTTTAGACTGTGAGCCCGCTGTTGGGTAGGGACTGTCTCTATGTGATGCCGGTTTGTACTTCCCAAGCGCTTAGTACAGTGCTCTGCACATAGTAAGCGCTCAATAAATACGATTGATTGATTGATTGATTGATGTGGGCAGTGACTGGGCCTGAGTTGCTTATATTGTGTCACCCTGGTGTTCAGTACAGTGCTTGGCGCACAGTAAACGCTGAACAAATACCCCAATCGCTATTATTATTATGACAGAAGATTTAATAAGCACATAGTATTACTCTATTTATTTTTATAATAATTATTATTAATATTTATTATAAATATTACTCTATTTATTTATTTATTTATTTATTTATTTTACTTGTACATTTCTATCCTACTTATTTTATTTTGTTGGTATGTTTGGTTCTGTTCTCTGTCTCCCCCTTTTAGACTGTGAGCCCGCTGTTGGGTAGGGACTGTCTCTATGTGATGCCGGTTTGTACTTCCCAAGCGCTTAGTACAGTGCTCTGCACATAGTAAGCGCTCAATAAATACGATTGATTGATTGATTGATTGATGTGGGCAGTGACTGGGCCTGAGTTGCTTATATTGTGTCACCCTGGTGTTCAGTACAGTGCTTGGCGCACAGTAAACGCTGAACAAATACCCCAATCGCTATTATTATTATGACAGAAGATTTAATAAGCACATAGTATTACTCTATTTATTTTTATAATAATTATTATTAATATTTATTATAAATATTACTCTTTATTTATTTTACTTGTACATTTCTATCCTATTTATTTTATTTTGTTGGTATGTTTGGTTCTGTTCTCTGTCTCCCCCTTTTAGACTGCGAGCCCGCTGTTGGGTAGGGACTGTCTCTATGTGTTGCCAATTTGTACTTCCCAAGCGCTTAGTACAGTGCTCTGCACATAGTAAGCGCTCAATAAATACGATTGATTGATTGATTAATAATATAATGGCATTTGTTAAGGGCTTACTACGTACAAAGCGCTGGGGGGATACAAGGTGATCAGGTTGTCCCACGGGGGGCTCACGGTCTTCAGCCCCATTTTACAGATGAGGGAACTGAGGCTCAGAGAAGTGAAGCGACTTGCCCAGTGTCACACAGCAGGCATGTGGCGGAGCCGGGATTCGAACCCATGACCTCTGACTCCAAAGCCCGGGCTCTTTCCACTGAGCCCCGCTGCTTCTCTAATTCAGCTTTGCTGAATTCTGCTGGCGGCGAGGACGGCTTCGACATCCGCACGGCTCAGAGCGTGAGCCTGGGAGTCCGAAGGACCTGGGTTCTAATCCCGGTTCTTCCACTGGTCTGCTGCGTGACCTTGGGCAAGGCACTTCACGCCTCTGGGCCTCCGTTACCTCATCTGGAAAACGCGGATTAGGGCTGTGAGCCCCGTGTAGGACAAGGATGTCCTTGTCCCTGTTGAATTTCATCCTCTTTTTGGTAGGACCGTTTTCCCAATTTACCAACATCACCCTGAAGTGAAAAGTAGTTCGGTTTTAGTGGATTAGAGCACCGGCCTGGGCATCAGGAGGTCCTGGGTTCTAATTCTGGCTCTGCCCCTTTGTCTGCTGGGTGACACCGGGCAAGTCACTTCACTTCTCTGCGCCTCCGTTACCTCATCTGTAAAATGGGGATTAAGTCTTTGAGCCCCATTTATTTATCTGACTTTTACATATTTATCCTCTCTATTTTATTCTGTTCATATGGTTTGTTTTGTTCTCTGTCTCCCCCTTCTAGACTGTTGAGTAGGGACCGTCTCTAGATGCTGCCAACGTGTACTTCCCAAGCGCTTAGTACATCATCATCAATCGTATTTATTGAGCGCTTACTATGTGCAGAGCACTGTACTAAGCGCTTGGGAAGTACAAATTGGCAACATATAGAGACAGTCCCTACCCAACAGTGGGCTCACAGTCTAAATGTTGCCAATTATGTTGCCAATTTGTACTTCCCAAGCGCTTAGTACATCATCATCAATCGTATTTATTGAGCGCTTACTAGGTGCAGAGCACTGTACTAAGCGCTTGGGAAGTACAAATTGGCAACATATAGAGACAGTCCCTACCCAACAGTGGGCTCACAGTCTAAATGTTGCCAATTATGTTGCCAATTTCTACTTCCCAAGCGCTTAGTACAGTGCTCTGCACATAGTAAGCGCTCAATAAATATGATTGATTGATTGATTGATTAAAAGGGGGAGACAGTAAGCGCTCAATAAATACGATTGAATGAATGAATGAATGTAGGACCAGGACTGCGGCCAACTCGATCTGCTTGGATCCACCCCAGCGCTTAGTACAGTGCCTGGTGCATAGTAAGCACTTCAAAAGCACCACGATAATTATCATCACCTCCTGTGCACAGAGAGTTTGCGGAGGAACAGATTACCTAGCACAGCACCTGTATATATGTATATATGTTTGTACATATTTATTACTCTATTTATTTTACTTGTACCTATCTATTCTGTTTATTTTATTTTGTTAGTATGCTTGGTTTTGTTCTCTGTCTCCCCCTTCTAGACTGTGAGCCCACTGTTGGGTAGGGACCGTCTCTATATGTTGCCAATTTGGACTTCCCAAGCGCTCAGTACAGTGCTCTGCACACAGTAAGCGCTCCATAAATACGATTGATGATGATGATGATTTAAAACGGAATCCTCGAAGGAAAGCGACGGCAAGTCAGACTTCTTTTCCAGAAAGAAGGAAGGATCTTTTCTCAAACCCGAGCCTTTCCCGGTGATTCTCCACTACCGCTCCAGGTTTTCACTCACCTCCACGTTCACAAACGCTCCTCGGAGATATTCTTCTACTTCAGGCCTCAAGGCTATTTTAGGAAAAATGGCCATGTTCCAATCTTCCGCCTGGATACCTGGCAAAAAGAAACCCATTTTGACGCTTCGTCGCCCAGTGGTATTTATTAACGATGGCATTAACTGTGGCAGGCACTGTTCTAAGCACTGGGGTAAATACTAGATAATCAGAGTGGACACAGTTCCTGTAATAATAATAATAATAATGGCATTTATTAAGCGCTTACTATGTGCAAAGCACTGTTCGAAGCGCTGGGGAGGTTACGAGGTGATCAGGTTGTCCCATGGGGGGCTCACGGTCTCTATCCCCATTTGACAGATGAGGGAACTGAGGCCCAGAGAAGTGAAGTGGTATCTATTAAGGATGCTGTTTAAGCGCTTACACTGTGGCAGGCACTGTTCTAAGCACTGGGGTAAATACTAGATAATCAGATTGGACACAGTTCCTGTAATAATAATAATAATAATAATAATAATAATAATGGCATTTATTAAGCACTTACTATGTGCAAAGCACTGTTCGAAGCGCTGGGGAGGTTACAAGGTGATCAGGTTGTCCCATGGGGGGTTCACAGTCTTCATCCCCATTTTCCAGATGAGGGAACTGAGGCCCAGAGAAGTGAAGTGACTTGCCCAAAGTCACACAGCTGACAACCGGTGGAGCCGAGATTTGAACCCATGACCTCTGACTCTCACCTGTATATATGTTTGTACATATTTATTACTCTATTTATTTATTTTACTTGTACATATCTATTCTATTTATTTTATTTTGTTAGTATGTTTGGTTTTGTTCTCTGTCTCCCCCTTTTAGACTGTGAGCCCACTGTTGGGTAGGGACTGTCTCTATATGTTGCCAACTTGGACTTCCCAAGCGCTTAGTACAGTGCTCTGCACAGAGTAAGCGCTCAATAAATACGATTGATTGATTGATTGATTGGCACATAGTAAGCGCTTAATAAATTAATTAATAAACTAATAAATCAACAAATTAATAAATTTATTAATTTATAATTAATAAATTAATAAGCGCTTAAGCGCTTAGACACCTTCCCTGCCCACGGTAAGCTTACAGTCTAGAGCTGAGAGACAAACTTTAATAGAAATAAATAAATTCTGGATGTGGAGGTAAGTGCTGTGGGGTTGGTTTTAGGGGGTGAATAAGGTGGGCAAATCCAAGTGCAAGAGGGACACAGGTGGGAGTGGCAGAGGAGGAAATGAGGCTCCATAAATAAGCACTAAATAAATCAATAACACCGACTGAATGAAAACTTGTCTGCTGTGTGAACTTGGGCAAGTCCCTTTATTTCTCTGTGCCTCAGTTCCCTCATCTGTAAAATGGGGATTAAGACTGTGCGCCCCACGTGGGACAAACTGATTACCTTGTATCTACTCCAGCGCTTAGAACAGTGCATGGCACATAGTAAGCGCTTAACAAATACCATCACTATTATGTATGAATAATAATGATAATAATAATGGCATTTGTTAAGCGCTTACTATGTGCAACGCACTGTTCTAAGCGCTGGGGGGGATACAACGTGATCAGGTTGTCCCATGTGGGGTTTACAGTCAATCCCCATTTTACAGAAGAAGCATTTTAGAGAAGCAGCGTGGCTCAGTGGAAAGAGCCCGGGCTTTGGAGTCAGAGGTCGTGGGTTCGAATCCCAGCTCCACCACATGCCTGCTGTGTGACCTTGGGCAAGTCACTTCACTTCTCTGAGCCTCAGTTAACCTCATCTGTAAAATGGGGATTAAGACTGTGAGCCCCACGTGGGACAACCTGATCACCTTGTATCCCCCCAGCGCTTAGAACAGTGCTTTGCACATAATAAGCGCTTAACAAATGCCATCATTATTATTATTATTATTACAGATGAGGGAACTGAGGCTCAGAGAAGTTAAGTGACTTGCCCAAGGTCACACAGCAGACATGTGGCAGAGTCGGGATTCGAAACCATGACCTCTGACTCCAAAGCCCGGGCTCTTTCCAGTGAGCCACGCTCCCTGTCTACTTGTTTTCTTTTGCTGTCTGTCTCATTCATTTATTCATTGAATCGTATTTATTGAACGCTTACTGTGTGCAGGGCACTGTACTAAGCGCTTGGGATGTACAAGTTGGTAACATCTAGAGACGGTCCCTACCCAGCAGCGGGCTCACAGTCTAGAAGGGGGAGACAGACAACAAAACAAAACATATTAACAAAATAAAATAAATAGAATAGTAAATATGTACCAGTAAAATAAATAGAGTAATAAATCTGTACAAACATATATACAGGTGCTGTGGGGAGGGGAAGGAGGTAGGGTGGGGGGATGGGGAGGGGGACTCATTCATTCATTCAATCGTATTTATTGAGCACTTACTGTGTGCAGAGCACTGTACTAAGCGCTTGGGAAGTACAAGTTGGCAACATCTAGAGACGGTCCCTACCCAACAGTGGGCTCACAGTCTAGAAGGGGGAGACAGAGAACAAAACAAAACATATTAACAAAATAAAGTAAATAGAATATGTACAAGTAAAATAAATCAATAAGAGTAATAAATAGGTAAAAACATATATACATATATACAGGTGCGGTGGGGAAGGGAAGGAGGTAAGGCGGGGGGATGGAGAGGGGGAGCAGGGGGAGAGGAGACTCCCCCTTCTAGACTGTGAGCCCGTTATTAATAATAACGATGGCATTTATTAAGCGCTTACTATGTGCAAAGCACTGTTCTAAGCGCTGGGGAGGTTACAAGGTGATCAGGCTGTCCCGGGGAGTCTCACAGTTTTAATCCCCATTTTACAGATGATGCAACTGAGGCCCAGAGAAGTTAAGTTGACTTGTCCCCGGCCCACGTCATCCCCCAGGCCTGGAATGCCCCCAATCCCTCTGCCCATCCGCCAAGCTAGCTCTCTTCCTCCCTTCAAGGCCCTGCTGAGAGCTCACCTCCTCCAGGAGGCCTTCCCAGACTGAGCCCCTTCTTTCCTCTCCCCCTCGTCCCCCTCTCCACCCCCCCGTCTTACCTCCTTCCCTTCCCCACAGCACCTGTATATATGTATATATGGTTGTACGTATTTATTACTCTATTTATTTATTTATTTATTTATTTATTTTACTTGTACATTTCTATCCTACTTATTTTATTTTGTTGGTATGTTTGGTTCTGTTCTCTGTCTCCCCCTTTTAGACTGTGAGCCCACTGTTGGGTAGGGACTGTCTCTATGTGATGCCAATTTGTACTTCCCAAGCGCTTAGTACAGTGCTCTGCACATAGTAAGCGCTCAATAAATACGATTGATTGATTGATTGCCCAAGGTCACACAGCTGACAAGCGGCAGAGCTGGGGTTTGAACTCGTGACCTCTGACTCCCAAACCCGTGTTCTTTCCACTGAGCCAGGCTGCTTCTCTATAAGTGACCTGCCCAAAGTCACCCAGCTGACAACTGGCGGAGCCGGGATTTGAACCCATGACCTCTGACTCCAAAGCCCGGGCTCTTTCCACTGAGCCAGGCTGCTTATTGGGGAGGGATTGTCTCTACATGTGGCCGATTTGTACTTCCTTTGGGCAAGCCACTTTACTTCTCTGGGCCTCAGTTTCCTCATCTGTAAAATGGGGATGAATGATGCCTGTGGGCCCCAACCTGTTGACCTTGTATCTACCCCAGCGCTTAGAACAGTGGTGGGAACAGAGTAAGCGCCTCACAGATACCCTTATTATTATTATTATTATTTTTAATTATTATTCCCAAGCGCTTAGTACAGTGCTCTGTCCCCGGTAGGCGCTCAATAAATACGAATGAATGAATGCCTGACTGGGGACGACGCCTCATCTGGTCAGGGCACGTGAGGCCAGGACTACAATTCCCAGAATGCCTCGCTAGCGGAGGGCAACCAGGCCGGCCCCAAACTACGAATCCCAGCGTGCCCCGCGCGGCCCGGCGGACTACAAGTCCCAGAACGCCCCGCGGGGCCGTCGTCCGCCCGCCGCGGGCCCTAAGAACACACTCACCCTCCATTAGCACGCTCCTCGCCCGTCGCCTGGCGCACTTCCGGCGGCGCCCTTCGTCGTCACCGGAAGTGGCGCGCGGGTTGCCTAGGAGACGAGCCGCCGGCCCCGCCCCGAAGCGGGAGGGTTTCGTCCAATCAGCGGTGGCGTAACGGCCGACGTTAGGAGCGCCCCGCCGTAACCGAGCCTCTCATTGGACGCCGTCGCAGAACCGGGGTAATAATAATAATAATAATGATGGCAGTTTCTAAGCGCTTACTATGTGCCAAGCACTGTTCTAAACGCTGGGGAGGTTACGATAATAATAATGGCATTTATTAAGCGCTTACTATGTGCATTGCACTGTTCTAAACGCTGGGCATTCATTCAATCTTTTACATTGTGAGCCCACTGTTGGGTAGGGACTGTATATGTTGCCAACTTGTACTTCGCTAGCGCTTAGTACAGTGCTCTGCACACAGTAAGCGCTCAATAAATACGATTGATTGATTGATTCAATCATATTGAGCGCTTACTGTGTGCAGAGCACTGTACTAAGCGCTTGGGAATTGGCAACAGCATTGGCAGCGCTGTTTTAAGCGCTGGAAGGTGATCAGGTTGTCAATCAATCAATCAATCGTATTTATTGAGCGCTTACTATGTGCAGAGCACTGTACTAAGCGCTTGGGAAGTACAAATTGGCATCACATAGAGACAGTCCCTACCCGATAGTGGGCTCACAGTCTAAAAGGGGGAGACAGAGAACAGAACCAAACATACCAACAAAATAAGATAAGTAGGATAGAAATGTACAAGTAAAATAAATAAATAAATAAACAGAGTAATAAATATGTACAACCATATATACATATATACAGGTGCTGTGGGGAAGGGAAGGAGGTAAGACGGGGATGGAGAGGGGGACGAGGGGGAGAGGAAAGAAGGGGCTCAGTCTGGGAAGGCCTCCTGGAGGAGGTGAGCTCTCAGCAGGGCCTTGAAGGGAGGAAGAGAGCTAGCTTGGCGGATGGGCAGAGGGAGGGCATTCCAGGCCCGGGGGATGACGTGGGCCGGGGGTCGATGGCGGGACAGGCGAGAGCGAGGTACAGTGAGGAGATTAGTGGTGGAGGAGCGGAGGGTGCGGGCTGGGCAGTAGAAGGAGAGAAGGGAGGTGAGGTAGGAGGGGGCGAGGTGATGGACAGCCTTGAAGCCCAGGGTGAGGAGTTTCTGCCTGATGCGCAGATTGATCGGTAGCCATTGGAGGTTTTTGAGGAGGGGAGTGATATGTCCAGAGCGTTTCTGGACAAAGATAATCCGGGCAGCAGCATGAAGTATGGATTGAAGTGGAGAGAGACACGAGGATGGGAGATCAGAGAGAAGGCTAGTGCAGTAGTCCAGACGGGATAGGATGAGAGCTTGAATTAGCAGGGTAGCGGTTTGGATGGAGAGGAAAGGGCGGATCTTGGCAATGTTGCGGAGCTGAGACCGGCAGGTTTTGGTGACGGCTTGGATGTGAGGGGTGAATGAGAGAGCGGAGTCGAGGATGACACCAAGGTTGCGGGCTTGTGAGACGGGAAGGATGGTAGTGCCGTCAACAGAGATGGGAAAGTCAGGGAGAGGACAAGGTTTGGGAGGGAAGACAAGGAGCTCAGTCTTCGACATGTTGAGCTTTAGGTGGCGGGCGGACATCCAGATGGAGATGTCCTGAAGGCAGGAGGAGATGCGAGCCTGGAGGGAGGGGGAGAGAGCAGGGGCAGAGATGTAGATCTGGGTGTCATCAGCGTAGAGGTGATAGTTGAAGCCGTGGGAGCGAATGAGGTTGTCCCACGGGGGGCTCACAGTTTTAATCCCCATTTTACAGATGAGGGAACTGAGGCCCAGAGAAGTGAAGTGACTTGCCCAAAGTCACACAGCTGACAATTGGCGGAGCCGGGATTTGAACCCATGAGCTCTGACTCCAAAGCTCGTGCTTTTTCCACTGAGCCACAATGCTTCTCATAATAACAATGATGGCATTTATGTGCTTATTTTATTACTATTCTATTTACTTTATTTTGTTAATATGTTTTGTTTTGTTGTCTGTCTCCCCCTTCTAGACTGTGGGCCCAATGTTGGGGAGGGACCGTCTCTATATGTTGCCGACGTGTACTTCCCAAGCGCTTAGTACAGTGCTCTGCACACAGTAAGCGCTCAATAATACGATTGATTGATTGATTGAATGAATGAATGGACACACCCACCCACCCCCCACGTGGTCCAGTCGGACGCTCGGGCTTCGGGAGGGAAGTGTCACGTGGAGGACGCCGTCCGACGCATGCGCAGTGGCGCCCGGCGTGGGGGGGCGGGTCTGCTGTGTCACGTGAGGCCGATGGGCGTGTCCCGCCTGGGGACTACGGGTCGCCGTCGGGCTCAGCCGGGGCCGGACGACGCCGCGCGCGCATGCGCCTCGCGTCTCTCAGCCCGGGGCGGAGCCCGCCAGTCTGCACGTGCGCATGCGCCTCGCGGCCCTCAGCCCCGGGCCGAGCCCTCCAGTGTGCGCATGCGCCCCGCGTCTCTCAGCCCGGGGCGGAGCCTTCCACTCTGCTCGTGCGCATGCGCTTCGCGGTCCTCGGGCAAGGGCCGAGCCCTCCAGTGTGCGCATGCGCCTCGCGTCTCTCAGCCCGGGGCGGAGCCCTCCAGTCTGCACGTGCGCATGCGCCTCGCGGCCCTCAGCCCCGAGCCGAGCCCTCCAGTGTGCGCATGCGCTTCGCGTCTCTCAGCGCGGGGCGGAGCCTTCCAGTCTGCACGTGCGCATGCGCTTCGCGGTCCTCGGGCCCGGGCCGAGCCCTCCAGTGTGCGCATGCGCTTCGCGTCTCTCAGCCCGGGGCGGAGCCTTCCAGTCTGCACGTGCGCATGCGCTTCGCCGTCCTCGGGCCCGGGCCGAGCCCGCCAGTCTGCGCTTGCGCGCCCGCGGGTCAGTCCAGGGCGAGCGCCCTGCATTCAGCAGCTGGTCCTTTTCCTCCTCCTCTAATTCTTCTTCCTTTTCTTCTTCTTTATTTTCTTTTTCTTCTTCTTTTTCTTCTTCTTTTTCTTCTTCTTCCTCTTCTTCCTCCTCCTGGGCCCGGGCCTCCCCATGGGGCTGCTGTTCGCCAAGCTGTGGAACCTCTTCTGTAATCAAGGTGGGGACGGGCCTGGGGCTGCAGGCCAAGGGGGCCTCTAAACTCCTGCTCTAGCTCGGAATGTGTCTTTTTATTAAATTGTCCTCTTCCTGGCGTTTAGTACAGTGCTCTGCACCCAGGAAGCGCTCAATAAATAGGGTTGAGTGAATGGATAATAGGGTGGGGATGGGCCCGCCTTGGGGGCTGCAGGCTAAGGGGGCCTCAACTCCTGTAGACTGGAAGTCCTCAGTGGGCAGGGAAATGTGTCTTTTTATTAAATTGTCCTCTTCCTAGTGTTTAGTACAGTGTTCTGCACCCAGGAAATGCTCAGTAAAGGGGGTTGAGTGAATGGATAATGGGTGGGAATGGGCCGGCCCTGGAGCTGCAGGCCTAGGGGGCCTCTAAACTCCTTCTCTAGACCAGAAGTCCTCAGTGGGCAGGGGAATGTGTCTTTTTATTGTTAAATTGGCCTCTCCTTAGCGCTTAGTACAGTGCTCTGCACACAGGAAGCGCTCAATAAATAGGGTTGAGTGAATGGATAATTGGGTGAGGATGGGCCGGCCTTGGGGCTGCAGGCTAAGGGGGCCTTAACTCCTGTAGACTGGAAGTCCTCAGTGGGCAGGGGAATGTGTCTTTTTATTAAATTGTCCTCTTCCTAGCGTTTAGTACAGTGCCCCGCACCCAGGAGGTGCTCAGTAATGGGGGCTGAGTGAATGGATAATAGGGTGGGGATGGGCCGGCCTTGGGGCTGCAGGCCAAGGGGGCCTCTAAACTCCTCCTCTGGGCCGGAAATCCTCAGTGGGCAGGGGAATGTGTCTTTTTATTAAATTGTCCTCTTCCTAGCGTTTAGTACAGTGCTCTGCACACAGGAAGCGCTCAATAAATAGGGTTGAGTGAATGGATAATTGGGTGAGGATGGGCCGGCCTTGGGGCTGCAGGCTAAGGGGGCCTTAACTCCTGTAGACTGGAAGTCCTCAGTGGGCAGGGGAGTGTGTCTTTTTATTGTTAAATTGGCCTCTCCCTAGCGCCTAGTACAGTGCTGTGCACACAGGAAGTGCTCAATAAAGGGGGTTGAGTGAATGGATAATAGGGTGGGGATGGGCCGGCCTTGGGGCTGCAGGTCAGGAGGGCCTCTAAACTCCTTCTCTAGACCATAAGTCCTCAGTGGGCAGGGGAATGTGTCTTTTTATTGTTAAATTGTCCTCAGCGCTTAGTGCAGTGCTCTGCACACAAGAAGTGCTCAATAAATGGGGCTGAGTGAATGGATAATAGAGTGGGGATGGGCCGGCCTTGGAGCTGCAGGCCTAGGGGGACCTCTAAACTCCTTCTCTAGACCAGAAGTCCTCAGTGGGCAGGGGAATGTGTCTTTTTATTGTTAAATGGTCCTCTCCTTAGCGCTTAGTACAGTGCTCTGCAAACAAGCAGTGCTCAATGAATGTGGCTGAGTGAATGGATAATAGAGTGGGGATGGGCCGGCCCTGGAGCTGCAGGCCTAGGGGGCCTCTAAACTCCTTCTCTAGACCAGAAGTCCTCAGTGGGCAGGGGAATGTGTCTTTTTATTGTTAAATTGGCCTCTCCCTAGCGCCTAGTACAGTGCTGTGCACACAGGAAGTGCTCAATGAAGGGGGTTGAGTGAATGGATAATAGGGTAGGGATGGGCCGGCCTTGGGGCTGCAGGCCAAGGGGGCCTCTAAACTCCTTCTCTAGACCAGAAGTCCTCAGTGGGCAGGGGAATGTGTCTTTTTATTGTTAAATTGGCCTCTCCTTAGCGCTTAGTACAGTGCTCTGCACACAAGAAGTGCTCAATAAAGGGGGTTGAGTGAATGGATAATAGGGTGGGGATGGGCCGGCCTTGGGGCTGCAGGCCTAGGGGGGCCTCTAAACTCCTACTCTAGACCAGAAGTCCTCAGTGGGCAGGGGAATGTGTCTTTTTATTGTTAAATTGTCCTCTCCCTAGCGCCTAGTACAGTGCTGTGCACACAGGAAGCGCTCAATAAATGGGGCTGAGTGAATGGATAATAGGGTGGGGATGGGCCGGCTCTGGGGCTGCAGGCCAAGGGGGCCTCCAAACTCCTTCTCTACACAGGAAGCCCCCTTTGGGCAGGGGACTGTGTCTGTTGATTGTTGTGTTATCCTCTCCCCGGCGCTTAGTACAGTGCTCTGCACACAGAAAGTGCTCAATAAATGGGATTGAGTGAATGCATGCCGGGGGGCGGAGGGGGAGCTCTCAACTCCTCCTTTAGGCCGGACTCTCCCTCTGGGCAAGGGGTGTGTTTAGTAATAATAATAATGATGATGGCATTTATTAAGGGCTTACTATGTGCAAAACACTGTTCTAAACGCTGGGGAGGTTACAAGGTGATCCGGTTGTCCCACAGGTGACTCACAGTCTTAATCCCCATTTCACAGAGGAGGTAATTGAGGCCCAAAGTCACGCAGCTGCCAATTGGCGCAGCTGGGATTTGAACCCATGACCTCTGACTCCGAAGCCCTTGCTCTTTCCCACTGAGCCACGCTGTGTCTGTGGATTATTGGCTTCTCATCATCATCATCATCATCAATCGTATTAATTGAGCGCTTACTGTGTGCAGAGCACCGTACTAAGCGCTTGGGAAGTACAAATTGGCAACATATAGAGACAGTCCCTACCCAACAGTGGGCTCACAGTCTAAAAGGGGGAGACAGAACAAAACCAAACATACTAACAAAATAAAATAAAAATAAAATAAATAATAAAATAAAATAAAAATTCTCCCAAGCGCTTCGTATAGTGCTCTAAGATACAGTAAGCGCTCAGTAAATACCATTGAGTGAATGGATGGCAGGGTGGGGGTGGGCTTTGGGGCTGGAGTCCAGGGGGGGACTCTTAAGTTCATCCTCTAGCCTGGAAGCTCCCTGTGGGCCGGGGATGTGTCTGTTTATTGTTGTTTTGTCCCGGGTTGCTTGTCCTGGATGGGGTGGGGATGGATGTAGGGGTCCCCAAGGCGGGGGGGTCCCCAAGGGTCCTGCCCCTGTCCAAAAAAGTGATTTTATCCTCATCCAGGCCAGAAGCTCGTTGTGGGCACCGGTGATTGTTGTATTGTACTTTCCCCAAGCGCTTAGTACAGTGCTCTGCATTTAGCAAGCGCTCAAAAAATGCCATTGATCGTACCCTCCCAAGAATTTATTGCAAGGCCCTGCATTTAGGAAGTGCTCAGTAAATACCATCGGTCGATGGCACTCTCCCAAGTGCTTGGCGCAGTGCCCTGTGCATAATAAGAGCTTAATACAATTGAATGAAAGGGAACGTATCTGATTTTGTTGTATTGGACTCTCCCAAGCGCTTAGTACAGTGCTCTGCATTTGGCAAGCGCTCAAAAAATGCCATTGATTGTACTCTCCAAGCGCTTAGTACAGTGCTCTGCATTTAGCAAGCGCCCAAAAAATGCCATTGATCGTACTCTCCCAAGAACTTAGTGCAAGGCCCTGCATTTAGGCAGCGCTCAGTAAATAATGTTGGTCGATGGTACTATCCCAAGTGCTTAGTACAATGCTCTGCGCACAATAACAGCTTAATACAGTTGAGTGAAAGGGAACGTATCTGCTGATTTTGTTGTATTGGACTCTCCCAAGCGCTTAGTACAAGTGCTCTTCACTTAGTAGGCACTCAAAAAAAATGCCATTGATTGTACTCTCCCAAGCACGTAGTACAGTGCTGTGCATTTAGCAAGCGCTCAAAAAATGCCATTGATCGTACTCTCCCAAGAACTTAGTGCAAGGCCCTGCATTTAGGAAGTGTTCAGTAAATACTGTTGGTCGATGGTACTCTCCCAAGTGCTTAGTACAGTGCTCTGTGCACAATAAGAGCCTAATACAATTGAGTGAAAGGGAACGTATCTGCTGATTTTGTTGTATTGGACTCTCCCAAGCGCTTAGTACAAGTGCTCTTCACTTCGTAGGCACTCAAAAAAATGCTATTGATTGTGCTCTCCCAAGAACTTAGTGCAAGGCCCCACACGCAGTAAATTCTCAGTATATGCCACTGGTTACTCTCCCAAGTGCTTAGTACAGTACTCTGCATTTAGCAAGCACTCAAAAAATGCTATTGATTGTACTCTCCCAAGCGCTTAGTACAGTGCTCTGCATTTAGCAAGCGCTCAAAAAATGCTATTGATCATACTCTCCCAAGAACTTACTGCAAGGCCCTGCATTTAGGCAGCGCTCAGTAAGTACCGTCGGTCGATGGTACTCTCCCAAGTGTTTAGTACAGTGCTCTGCGCACAATAAGAGCTTAATACAATTGAGTGAAAGGGAACGTATCTGCTGATTTTGTTGTATTGGACTCTCCCAAGCGCTTAGTACAAGTGCTCTTCACTTAGTAGGCACTCAAAAAGATGCCATTTGATTGTACTTTCCCAAGTGCTTAGTACAGTGCTCTGCGCACAATAAGAGCCTAATACAATTGAGTGAAAGGGAACGTATCTGCTGATTTTGTTGTATTGGACTCTCCCAAGCGCTTAGTACAAGTGCTCTTCACTTAGTAGGCACTCAAAAAAATGCCATTGATTGTGCTCTCCCAAGAACTTAGTGCAAGGCCCCACACGTAGTAACTGCTCAGTAAATGCCACTGGTTACTCTCCCAAGTGCTTAGTACAGTGCTCTGCATTTAGCAAGCGCCCAAAAAATGCCATTGATCGTACTCTCCCAAGAACTTAGTGCAAGGCCCTGCATTTAGGCAGTGCTCAGTAAGTACCGTCGGTCGATGGTACTCTCCCAAGTGCTTAGTACAGTGCTCTGCGCACAATAAGAGCTTAATACAATTGAGTGAAAGGGAACGTATCTGCTGATTTTGTTGTATTGGACTCTCCCAAGCGCTTAGTACAAGTGCTCTTCACTTAGTAGGCACTCAAAAAAATGCCATTGATTGTACTCTCCCAAGCATGTAGTACAGTGCTCTGCATTTAGCAAGCGCTCAAAAAATGCCATTGATTGTACTCTCCAAGAACTTAGTACAGTGCTCTGCATTTAGCAAGCGCTCAAAAAATGCCATTGATCGTACTCTCCCAAGAACTTAGTGCAAAGCCGTGCATTTAGGCAGTGGTCAGTAAATACCATCGGCCGATGGTACTCTCCCAAGTGCTTAGTACAGTGCTCTGCGCACAATAAGAGCTTAATACAATTGAATGAAAGGGAACGTATCTGCTGATTTTGTTGTATTGGACTCTCCCAAGCGCTTCGTACAAGTGCTCTTCACTTAGCAGGCACTCAAAAAAATGCCATTGATTGTACTCTCCCAAGAACTTAGTGCAAGGCCCCACACGTAGTAAATGCTCAGTAAATGCCACTAGTTACTCTCCCAAGTGCTTAGTACAGTGTTCTGTACACAGTAAGCCCTCAATAAGTACATTTGATAGTATTCTCCCAGGGCCTTAGAACGGCGCTCTGCACATAGTAAGCGCTCAGTAGAAACCATTGATTGGTGATTTTGAATCTTTCATTCGTTGTCGTATTTATTGAGCACTTACTGTGTGCAGAGCACTGTACTAAGTGCCTATCAGTAACTGTAACCGAACTCCCGGGCTCTTTCCACTAGGCCACCCTGCTTATTTTGTGTCTGCCTCTCTCTCTCTCTGGACTGTAAAAGTTCCCTGAGGCCAGGGATCGGGTCTCTTACCTCTGATGTCCTCCCCCGAGTGCTTAGTATATATGTTTGTACAGATTTATTCCTCTATTTATTTCTTTATTTATTTTACTTGTACATATCTATTCTATTTATTTTATTTTGTTAATATGTTTGGTTTTGTTCTCTATCTCCCCCTTCTAGACTGTGAGCCCACCGTTGGGTAGGGACCGTCTCTAGATGTTGCCAGCTTGGACTTCCCAAGCGCTTAGTGCAGTGCTCTGCACACAGTAAGCGCTCAATAAATGCGATTGATTGATTGATAGTACAGTGCTCAGCACACAGCAGGCACTCAATATGACAGAATGGTATTGTTACGTGTTTAACAGATTCTGCAGTGATGGTCGTTATTAGGAATTATCGTTATTATTCGTGTACATTACTGTCCGTCTCCCCCTCTACACTATCAGCTCATCTTGGTCGGGGAAAAGTTCTGCCAGTTGTGTTCTGTTGGCCTCTCCCAAGTGCTTAGTACAGTGCTCTGCACACAGTAAGAGCTCAATATTATCAATATATATATATTACACATATATGTAATATACATATTAATATATACATATTATATTATGTATATACACATAAATATATACATATTTATTACTCTATTTATTTATTTTACTTGTACATATCTATCCTATTTATTTTATTTTGTTGGTATGTTTCGTTTTGTTCTCTGTCTCCCCCTTTTAGACTGTGAGCCCACTGTTGGGTAGGGACTGTCTCTATGTGTTGCCAATTTGTACTTCCCAAGCGCTTAGTACAGTGCTCTGCACATAGTAAGCTCTCAATAAATACGATTGATGATGATGATGATGATATATTGATATACATTATCAATATATATATTGATATACATTATCAATATATATTGATATGCACTATCAATATATATTGATATATATTATCAATATATATTGATATACACTATCAATATATATTGATATACATTATCAATATGTATTGATATACATTATCAATATATATATTGATATACATTATCAATATGATTGATAACTGAGAGATATGTTGAGCCCTTCTCATCTCCCCCTTTTGGACCGTGAGTTCCTCCTTGGCAGGGAACAGGTCTACCAGCTCTGTTAGAGTGTACTCTCCCAAGAACAGTGCTCTGCACATAGTAAGCGCTTAATAAATGCCATAAAAAAAAAAGTACTTCAAACAGTGCTCTGCCCCCCAGAAGTGCTCAAGAAAGAGCACTGACTTTGTCACGGAAGCTGGAACGATAAAACGGGAACTCAGTTTAGGATTCGGTGATGGGTTTTCGTATTGTCACCCTTGTACTTCCCAAGCGCTTAGTACAGTGCTCTGCACACAGTCAGCGCTCAATAAATGCGATTGATTGATTGATTGATTGAAAGGGCGAGCTGAAGGTGCTCCTGGTGAATTGATCCTCTTGCCTGAACTGTAGTACTGTAACCCCAAAGTGGAACCAACAGGGTAAATGAGCCCTTCCAACTAGAAGATGCAATTACCTCTTCTCTAATTAACACATTAAAGCAAGGACTACAAGTGGATTAATGTCATTGCATCTGTTCCTTTAGAAAGCGATTCAGTAGTTTTGCGCTGTTCCAGAACAGTGGAATATTGATACTTGTACTCTTGTTCCAGGGGAGAATGTGTCACCGTTAGAAAATTTTTCAGAGTAATTTTTCCAGCTGGCATTCAGAGTTCACTCCGGAACGTTATTCATAACCCCTTCCCGCCTTTTCCCCCGGAAAAAGCTCATCAAACAGTTTATGGGTGCCGAATTATGTATAGGACTTTGTATAGTGATTGGAATTTGTGTGCCGTAAAAATAGCACCCTTCAAAGAGCCTCTGTTTAGGATAAATTGGAGTTTAGCCAGAAGTTAACCGTGGGTTCTGTTCATTCTTCGTCTTGAATCCAAGATACGAGCCACAGAGAGTGTTATCTTTGTAATATTTAAGTCTCGTTCGTCCATCAAAAGTTTGACTCCTACTTAAAAAAAATACATTTCAGCCTATATTTGTCTTTCCATAGCCGTTTGGAGGAAATCAATGGTTTTTATTGGGCGCTTACCATGTGCAGAACACTGTCTTGAGTCCTCAGGAAAGTACAAATATGAAAGAATAGGTATAGATGATCCCCGCCCACAGGACTTTACACAAGACGGGGAGACTGATGTTAAAAAGAGTTACGGGCGGAGATGTATGTGAGCTTTAGGGCTGAGGAGGAGGTGACCTTCAGGGTGCTTAAGGAAAACAGGCCCATATGCATAGGTGACCCAAAAAGGAGGAAGAAAGGACAGGGAAGCGAGGGCTTAGTCAGGGAAGGCCTCTCGGAGGAGACGGGATTTTACTAAGGGTTTGTAGATGGGGAGAAGTGGTGGTCAGATATGAAAGGGAGCAGGGTGGATTTGGTTCAAACCAGAGGAGGGGACGTGGGCAAGATAGACGAGATCAGTGTGATAGCTGTAGTAAGTGATTTATGCAGTAGTAACACGTTGAAGAGCCGCTAAATGTCATCTGCAGAGGAGTTAATTAAAAACTGCCAGCTGTTGGAGAGTGAATGTATATTTTCAACTGTTCCAAGATCTAGAGTTTTCAGAAGAGTTTTCAGAAGTGGAAAATACAAGAGTGATTTTTTAATAATATTCACAGAACCCAAAATCGAGAGGAGTCCCCCACCCCAAGGCAGTGGGTATCATTTTTAGCAAACGGACATGTGAATTTCTTTTCCAATCATTTTTTCAGTTCCCTAACCTCTGTAGCCCATTGATCACGAGTGTGGCCATTCTGTTTTCTGTTCACAGGAGAGGCCTGGGTTCAGGAATTTCTTGAGTTTGGGGAAACTCCAGGTCTTTAAAAGAGAATCTTTTTTTTTTTTCTGTCTTTTTTCTCTTTGAGGCCCAGAGAAGTGAAATGACTCGCCAGAGGTCACACGGCAGACAAGTGGCAGAGCTGCGATTAGAACCCAGGTCCTTCTGACTCCCGGGCCCGGCCTCTATCCACGAGGCCACGCTGCCCAAGCTCACGCCACGGTTGTTAATCAACCCAAGGGCAGGCCCTTCTGGTGACCAGGCTGTACGTTTCCCTCATCTCTCCCACAGCCCTGATGTTCCCACTTCCTGTGCTCTGGTGGGAAGGGTCCTTAGGAATCAGAGGACCTGGATTCTAATCCCGGCCCCACCACTTATC
Source organism: Tachyglossus aculeatus (assembly GCF_015852505.1). Classification (NCBI taxonomy): domain Eukaryota; kingdom Metazoa; phylum Chordata; class Mammalia; order Monotremata; family Tachyglossidae; genus Tachyglossus; species Tachyglossus aculeatus. Next base: position 22,764,159 of record NC_052078.1, on the reverse strand, counting down.
TGCCGGGTGACCTTCGGCAAGTCACTTCACTTCCCAGCGCTTAGAACAGTGCTCGGCACATAGTCTTACCAAAGCTAACAAATGCCGTCATCATTATGATTCCCTGGGCCTCGGTTTCCTCTTCCGTAAAATGGAAGTCAACCCCTGTTCTCCCTCCTATTTAGACTGGGAATCCCATGTGGGACGGGGACTGAGTGCAATCTGATGATCTCCATAGTGCTTAGAATGGTGCTTAGCATTTAACTTTATTATTACTGTTATTATTATTATTATTAGGTGACCTTCAGCAAGTCACTTCACTTCCCAGCTCTTAGAACAGTGCTCGGCACATAGTAAGCGCTTAACAAATGCCGTCATTATTATGATTCCCTGGGCCTCGGTTTCCTCTTCCGTAAAATGGAAGTCAACCCCTGTTCTCCCTCCTATTTAGACTGGGAATCCCATGTGGGACGGAGACTGAGTGCAATCTGATGATCTCCATAGTGCTTAGAATGGTGCTTAGCATTTAACTTTATTATTACTGTTATTATTATTATTATTAGGTGACCTTCAGCAAGTCCCTTCACTTCCCAGCTCTTAGAACAGTGCTCGGCACATAGTAAGCGCTTAACAAATGCTGTCATTATTATTATTCCCTGGGCCTCGGTTTCCTCTTCTGTAAAATGGAAGTCAACCCCTGTTCTCCCTCCTATTTAGACTGGGAATCCCATGTGGGACGGGGACTGAGTGCAATCTGATGATCTCCATAGTGCTTAGAATGGTGCTTAGCATTTAACTTTATTATTACTGTTATTATTATTATTATTAGGTGACCTTCAGCAAGTCCCTTCACTTCCCAGCTCTTAGAACAGTGCTCGGCACATAGTAAGCGCTTAACAAATGCCGTCATTATTATTATTCCCTGGGCCTCGGTTTCCTCTTCTGTAAAATGGAAGTCAACCCCTGTTCTCCCTCCTATTTAGACTGGGAATCCCATGTGGGACGGGGACTGAGTGCAATCTGATGATCTCCATAGTGCTTAGAATGGTGCTTAGCATTTAACTTTATTATTACTGTTATTATTATTATTATTAGGTGACCTTCAGCAAGTCCCTTCACTTCCCAGCTCTTAGAACAGTGCTCGGCACGTAGTAAGCGCTTAACAAATGCCGTCATTATTATGATTCCCTGGGCCTCGGTTTCCTCTTCTGTAAAATGGAAGTGAACCCCTATTCTCCCTCCTATTTAGACTGGGAATCCCATGTGGGACGGGGACTGAGTGCAATCTGATGATCTCCATAGTGCTTAGAATGGTGCTTAGCATTCAACTTTATTATTACTGTTATTATTATTATTATTAGGTGACCTTCAGCAAGTCACTTCACTTCCCAGCTCTTAGAACAGTGCTCGGCACATAGTAAGCGCTTAACAAATGCCGTCATCATTATGATTCCCTGGCCCTCCGTTTCCTCTTCTGTAAAATGGAAGTCAACCCCTGTTCTCCCTCCTATTTAGACTGGGAATCCCATGTGGGACGGGGACTGAGTGCAATCTGATGATCTCCACAGTGCTTAGAATGGTGCTTAGCATTTAACATTATTATTACTGTTATTATTATTATTATTATTACTAGTATTTTTTGACCGCACCCTGGATGGCTGTTCAGAGCCCACCAACGCTCTCTCCAAATGGCAAAGGACTCGAACCTCCTTGCACAAGCGATTCTTTCTCAGAGCCCCTCACGCTCATCAATGATGGGTCCCCTTCAAACCTGAGGACCTATTCCAGTCTATCCCTGGAATTCTAAATGCCGAAATCCAGCTGATAGAACAACAATGAATACAAATTCCCCATTAGTAAGAGTAATAGTAACTCCACCTCTGATTTCTTCCTACAACCCAGTCTGCGCACTTTGCTCCTCAAACGCCAACCCACTCACCCTACCTCGATCTGTCTCTCTCGCCGCTGACCCCTTGCCATTCTTCTTGGAGCTCCCTTGGGCAAGTCACTTAACTTCTCTGTGCCTCAGTTACCTCATCTGTGATATGGGGATTAAGACCGTGAGCCCCATGTGGGACAACCTGATCACCTTGTCACCTCCCCAGCGCTTAGAACAGTGCTTTGTACTTAGTAAGCGCTTAGCAAATACCAAAATTATTATTATATCTCCACCTCTCTAGACTGTGAGCTCCTTGGGGGCAGGGTATGTGTCCGTTAAGCAAACGAGCTTTACTTGCTGCCATTTCTCTTGACACATGTAAGCTCCTTGAGGGCAGGGATTCTCTCTACCATCTCATAGCGCACTTTCCCAAGCGCTTAATGCGTATCATTGATGGATAAGATTGTCAGCTCCCCGAAGACAGGAATTTACCCTTTTTCTTCCAACGTACGCTCCCAAGCACCGCACTCAGATGCTCAGTGATTACAGTCGCTGGTGATATCTGTTAGTCATTTTACCTAGTTTTTTATCTGTTGACGATTATTGTGCCATCCCTGGAGAGGAGACCTTGGTTATAAAAAGAGAATATTTTGTTTTCCCTAGTCATCGCTCGTGTTTTCCCCTCCGTCCTGGAAAAATCTCCGTTGCCACCCCACACGTTCCAAACACACAAGCTTCCCGGTTCATGACCTTGGTCGTCTTGTCCTCTTGTGTCAGCGGGATCTCAGAAACGGATGTCTTGCGGGTCTGGGGTCGAGAAGCGGCATGGCCTAGGGGATAGAGCCCTGGTCTGGGATTCAGAAGGACCTGGGTCCTAATCCCGGCTCCGCCACTTATCCGCTGTGGGACCTTGGACAAGTCACTTCCCTTCTCTGGGCCTCGGTTAACTCATCTGTAAAATGGTAGGACGGGGATAACGTCCAACCCAGTTTGCTTGTATCCACCCCATTGCTAAGTACAGTGCCTGGCACATAATGAGTGCTTAGCAAATACCACAATTATTATTATAATTATTGTTGCTATTATTATTATCCCCATCATGGACTAATTACTCACAGAGCTGGAAAATGAATGACGGGGAGGGAAACAGGTTGGTTGAGACCAACTACATGCCTCACCTCTCCCTGATTCACGCAGGACTTGGAAGGAAGGAGTTTCATCATTTTGTCGGGGGAGAGACTATCCTGGGCCTGATGAGTGAGAGCAGTCGATCCATCCGTGGTATTTTCCTGAGCGCTTACTGTGTGTGGAGCCCCATACTAACTACCAGGGAGAGAATGCAATAGTGCTTGCGAGTAGCAAGGTTGCAGCTTGACATCAAGGACTGTGTGTGCTTTGAGACGCAGCGTGGCCCAGTGGAGATAGCACTGGCCTGGGATTCAGAGGACCGGGGTCTAATCCCAGCTCCTGTACTAGTCTGCTGTATGACCTTGGACAAGTCACTTCACTTCCTTAGGCCCCAGTTCCTTCATCTGTAAAATGGGGAGTACAACTCCGACCCCTGTGTGGGACAGGGACCGTTTCCAACCCGTTAGCTCCGTGTCCATCCTTGCTCTTAGTACAGTGTCTGGCACACAGTAAGCACTTAACGAATACCTTAAAAAAAGAAAATGGGAATGTTTCAAATGAACTTATGAATCCCAAGGGAATCAGGTTCCATTCCCCCCCCCCCCCCCCCCCCAACAAAGACACCCCTTAAAAAGACAAAGAAAAGCAGCTAAGAGCAGGCCTTCAGTTGGGATCAGGTTAATAAAACACGACAGCAAGCTCAGCATAATACCAGCCAAACCTTTTGGTTGTAGCAGCCTAGAAATGATTAGTCAATCCTACTGTTTTCTCAGATCCGGTTTACTGTAGGTGATTATTGGTTCTAGACTGATAGAGTCATTTTTTTTTTCCTCTGGCAGAACACAAAGTGATTGTCGTGGGCTTGGATAATGCAGGGAAGACCACCATCCTCTATCAGTTGTAAGTATCCCCCTGCCTTTAGAACGATAACCAGAACAGTGCCAGCGCTTAGAACAGTGCTTTGCACGTAGTAAGCGCTTAATAAATGCCATCATTATTATTATTATAACCACCTCTTGCTTAAGAAGCAGTAGTAACCGTGGACCCGGTCCCGGAGGAGAAAACAGCCGAGAAAAAAGCTCTAGTTTTTATTTAGAAAGACATTTGTCCAGTGCCCATTTCTGGAAACCAAAGCGACTGAGCAAACGGGAATTGGGGCGCCTCAGTCGTTGTCTAGCAACAAGCAAGTTGTGGGCAGTAAGTTACAAACCGGCGAGAGGTGACGGTATTGACCGAGGCCTCTTCCACCGGGAGCGTGGGGCGGGGCAGTTTTGTGTTACATCAAAAGCCACGTTTGCCCGGGTGGCTAATGCCCGGGTGGCTAATGCGGAGGAGGCTGACATCACAACCAGGGAGAAATACCGAGAGTGCTGTCGAAAACCCTGTCACAGAAGACTGCACGAAAGGAGGTGGAAGAGACTTTCAGCAGACCTCCTGTAGACCAGAAGCTCGTTGTGGGCAGGGAATGTCTCTGCTTATCATTATTATTATTATTATTATTATTGTGATGTGTCATCGAGTCATTTCTGATTCGTAGCAGCTCCATGGATCAATCAATCAATCAGTTAATTGTATTGCGCGCTTACTGTATGCAGAGCACTGTACTAAGTGCTTGGGAAGTACAAGTCGGCAACACATAGAGACAGTCCCTACCCAACAGCGGGCTCACAGTCTAGAAGGGGGAGACAGAGAAACATACTAACAAAATAAAATAAATAGACTAGACAAGTAACATAGAGTAATAAATATGTACAAACATATATACATATATACAGGTGCTGTGGGGAAGGGAAGGAGGTAAGATGGGGGGGATGGATATAACTTCTCCAGAACTTCCTGTCCTCTACCAGGAGAGTACAGGAAGAAGCAGCATGGCTTAGTGGAAAGAGCACGGGCTTTGGAGTCAGAGGTCATGGGTTCGAGTCCCGGCTCCGCCACATGTCTGCTGTGTGACCTTGGGCGAATCACTTAACTTCTCGGAGCCTCAGTTACCTCATCTGTAAAATGGGGATGATGACTGTAAGCCCCCCATGGGACAACCTGGTCACCTCGTATCCACCCCAGCGCTTAGAACAGTGCTTTGCACATAGTAAGCGCTTAACAAATGCCATCATTATTATTATTATTATTACCATAATCCACAACCGTTCTAATGGTTCTTCCGTTATCGTTGTTATGGTCTCTCTCCATTTAGCTACTGGTCTGCCTCTCCCACATTTTACCTGGATTTTTCCTGGCATTAGTATTTTCTCCAGAGAATTAGTCCTCCTGATTGTGTCCAAAATGTGCTAATCGAAATCAGGTAATTTGGCCTTCCAGATTACTCTGCTGGATAATAGTGATGGTATTTATTAAGCACTTACTATGTGTCAAGCACTGTTTTAAGCGCTGGGGTAGGTACAAGCTAATCAGGTTGGACACAGTTCCTGTCCCGCATGGGGCTCACGGTCTCAGTCCCCATTGTAAAGGTGCGGTAACTGAGCCACAGAAAAGTGAAGTGACTTGCTCAAGGTCACAGAGCAGACAACTCTTTCTTCAGCACTTTTCTAAGTCCTGGGGTAGATCAGCATGGCTCAGTGGAAAGAGCAGGGGCTTTGGAGTCAGAGGTCATGGGTTCAAATCCTGGCTTTGCCAATTTTCAGCTGTGTGACTTTGGGCAAGTCACTGAACTTCTCTGTGCCTTAGTTACCTCATCTGTAAAATGGGGATTAAGACTGCGAGCCCCCCGTGGGACAACCTGATCACCTTGTAACCTCTCCAGCGCTTAGAACAGTGCTTTGCACGTAGTAAGTGCTTAATAAATGCCATTATTATTATTAAGTTGGGGAGCTGGGATTAGAACCCATATGTGGTCCTCTCCCAAGCTCTTAGTACAGCGTTCCGCACGGAGGAAGCGCTCAGTAAAAACCGTTAATTGGAGCAGAATTGAAAGGACGTGAAACGACTCTTTCAGTCTGTTGATCACCGCATCTCCCGTTCACTTTTCAGAGCCGGCGAGGCGGCATTCCTTGTGGAGTCAGTGAATCAATCAGTGGGATTTGCTGAGCACTTAATTTGTGCAGAGCACTGTAGCAAGCCTTTGGGAGTCAGGAGACATGTTCCCTGCCCACAACGAGCTTGTAATCTAGAGAGGGAGATGGACATTCGCCCCACTCGGTGAAATACATCCGCCTCGGAGATGTTCATGTTTAAGTTCAAAATACCAGATGTGCCAGTCAGTACGACGGGGCGGATGGTTGTTCTCAGAGCCGCATGTTGGGAAGGTGACCGTTCATTTAGCCAAATTTATTGAGCGCTTACTGAGGGCGGAGTGCTATACTACGCTCTTGGGAGAGTACCGTGCAACAGACCATTTCCATGCCCACATCGAGCTTACAGTCTAGAGACGAGTTTTGAGTCTACCGCTACAGGCCGGCCAGAAATCTTCACCGAGACAAGTCTCTACGGAGACTTTCGTTGGAAGACTGAGCCGGCCTTTTGGTAGCTTTGGTTTCCCCGTTCGGACACCTGTATATATGTAAATATGGTTGTACATATTTATTACTCTATTTATTTATTTATTTTACTTGTACATTTCTATCCTATTTATTTTATTTTGTTGGTATGTTTGGTTCTGTTCTCTGTCTCCCCCTTTTAGACTGTGAGCCCACTGTTGGGTAGGGACTGTCTCTATGTGTTGCCAATTTGTACTTCCCAAGCGCTTAGTACAGTGCTCTGCACATAGTAAGCGCTCAATAAATACGATTGATTGATTGATTGATTGATTGGCTTCTGGAACGGGATTACCTCTCCGTCTTCCTTCTCGTCTGTTACGGGTTGATTTAGGGATCGTGAGGTCGCTTTACTAAAAAATAGATCCGATCCGATCGATCCGGTGGTTAATTAGGGCTGCCCCCTGAAGTTTCCCAGCCTTGGGCAAAACCAGAATTCTGCGGCCCTGCCGCGGCGGTAATAATGATAATAATTGGGGTATTTAAGCGCTTACTAGGTGCCCAACATAGCGGTCTCTTCACTAGGCCACACTGCTTCTCAGTAGTTCCTCTGCTTAAACCATCCTGTATCCAGATTTGAGTCTGGGAAGACTTATTCCAAACTGAGTCTATGGATGGGGCTGCTTAAGTAGTGGGAACTAAGAGAACCCCCACGAGAAGCAGCGTGGCTTAGTGGGTAGAGCACGGACCTGGGTTCTAATCCCGGGTCGGCCATGTGACCCCGGGCAAGTCGCTTCACTTCCCTGGGCCTGAGTTTCCTCATCTGAAAAGTGGGGAGAAGAATGTTAGCCCCAAGTGGAACGGGGACTGTGTCCAACCTGATTAACTTGTATCTACCCCAGTGCTTAGAGCAGTGCTTGGCACACAGTAAGCGCCTAGCAAGTATCCCCGATTATTATTATAAACAGTGCTGTGCACACAGTAAGCGCTCAATAAATGTGATTGAATGAATAAATGAAGAAATGCCATTTAGGAAGAACCCAGAGTAGCTCCCTGTACCACTGTCACAGTGATGAAGCGGACATTGCGAGCCCACTGTTGGGTAGGGACTGTCTCTATATGTTGCCAACTTCTACTTCCCAAGCGCTTAGTACAGTGCTCTGCCACAGTAAGCTCTCAATAAATACAATTGATTGATTGATTGAGTAGCAGCAACCTGAAGCAACACAACACCAATCTCACCCCAATTATAGACAGTCCTTCACCGTGCACTTTGGAAGCAAGGAGCAGCACGGCAGAGAGGCTAGAACACAGACCCTGGTGTCAGAAGGTCTTGGGTTCTAATCCTGGCTCCGCCACTTGTCTGCTGGGTGACCTTGGGCAAGTCTCTTCACTTTTCTGGGCCTCAGTTGCCTCATCTGGAAAATGGGGATTGAAACTTTAAGCCCCACGTGGGACGGGGACTGTGTCGATCACATTCTACTTGTATCCACCCCAGGACTTAGTACGGTGCCTGGCACATAGTGCTTAAAATATACCGTTTATTATTATCATTATTAAACTGCAAATATAGCCCACGCAGCAAGTCCTTAAAGATTTGCTGAGGAGTTTTTGTCCTGTTTCTCTTTCCATAGCCTAATGAATGAAGTGGTCCATACGTCCCCAACGATAGGGAGCAACGTCGAAGAAATCGTAGTAAAAAACACTCATTTTCTCATGTGGGATATCGGCGGGCAGGAATCGTTGCGGTCGTCGTGGAATACCTATTACTCCAACACGGAGGTATGCCTCATCTGACTCGAAAAGGAGAGTCCCCCTATATGACCTGGCTAGACTTAAGGGTTGTTTGGAAAAGGTGATAGCGTTCTGTTCCTTCTGATTGTACAGCAGTAAAAAAAAAATTAAGTGCGGTGGTAAAATGGACTAGTCAGGTTTTGGAAGGTTGAGAGTATTCTTTGCCAAGGATGAAAGAAAAGATACAGAGTGGCTCACTGAGATTTTTTAATAAGAATCCGACTCAGGTGGGAAAGCGGAAACTGACTCCTAGAGCCAATCCTTCCCGATGATTCAAGGTCTGGATCTGGAAGCAATTCCCTATGGCAATTCAGGGGCACCCACTGGCTTTATTTCTGCTTAATAGAATGACTGTACCGTAGAATCTCCCTTCCACAGTGACAAGGGCAGGATGGGCCTAATATCGAGGGGAAATGGTTGCCCAGGGCGCTTTCCGTCTTCGGCAAAGGGGTCTGTGATTAACAGGCTGAAGTCGGGTATCTGTGAAGTACACGGGGCTGTCAGAAACCGAGCAAGGTGTTCCCAAATCGCTACTGCTCATCAGCAAGACTTCAGAGCTCAGGGATTTGACACTAAGGAAGCTTGGCAGAATGTGAGCGATAGTAACGTCCAGTACTCCAGGTTTTTGAATGGGAAGAAATACATTCGGACCAGCTGCGGATTTTAGCCAAGGGTCACCACGGGCGTTAAAGAGAGGGCAGAATGGCCAATTGCCTCCACACGGTCACACCAGGGCCTCTGTGCCGTTTGAAACTGATCCAGCGCTTGGAACAGTGCATTGCACATAGTAAGTGCATAACAAATACCAAAATTATTATTATTCAAACTTGGAATCACTTCACGGCCGTTCAACACCTGAATTCTGGAACCCGGCCCGATCTCACCAATGAAAAATGTGGTGAGAGGTGAAATCATCCAAACACCTTCTCCCTTGATTGACGTAAAACAAAAAAAAAAATGTGTTGCCTTAATTTGAGAGTGAGAGAGAGAGGGTGGTCAGATGCAGATCCAAAAAAAAAAAATGGTACGACTCAATACCTGAACAGTTTTGTTTGTTTTTATTTCTCCTTAGTTCATCATTCTCGTGGTTGACAGCATTGACAGGGAGCGATTGTCCATCACACGAGAAGAGCTGTACAGAATGCTGGCCCACGAGGTAATTCATTCAGACGTATTTACTGAGCGCTTACCATGTATAGAGGGAAAGTACAATTCATCAACAGATAGAGACAATCCCTACCCAACAACGGGTTCACACCGAAATTGGTTGCCTGCAGCCTTCCCTCGCAAACCAGAAGTTTTGGAGTGCCTTTGTTTTGTTAAACGTTGATGGTTCAGGTGGATGCTGGCGTTGTGCTTTAATCGGAATGAACTACGCGCTGGATTTTTGTCTACCCACTGCTTTGAACAATGCTTGACACATAGTAAGCGCTTAAAACCATTACCGAAAAAGGTTGATGAGGAAAGAATTGCAATCTTCACATAATGCAGGAAGGAATGGGTTCGTTCGGAGATCTGTTTCGTTGTTTTAAGAGCCATCACTGGATGGAGTCATAATCCGAAGTGATTTTACCGCACGACTCTTTACGACCGACTCTTTTTCCTTTTGGGGATCAAAGCCAGGTCCTTCTCCGTCTCCCAGGCACGGGCTGAAGCCACTGAACCACACTGCTTCTCTGCTAGGGTCACTGTGCCAAGTTAACGTGTTGCGACCGCCAGATCTACTGGAAAATTCCTCGCCTCTTGGAGGTTTTCCATTCACTACCACTTTTCCCTTATTTGGGCTCCAGCAAAGGTTCATGCCAGTGCCTAGTACTGGCATATAATCTGGTGCAGGAGATAAGAGCATTATAAACTGAATCCCATAATAGCCAGAAGAAAATGGGTGGCCTCTTTTGAAATGGGATTAGAGTACTTGTCTGTCACCCAAGCTGGCCTTGTGGCCTTATCCTTGATCTGTTTAGTGTTCGCCTTGGGCCGTTAGACTACCTTGCCAGAAAGAAAGGGCGAAGAAGACGTGTGGTCCAGTGGAGAGGGCTCGGGCCTGGGTATCAGAAGGATCCGACTTCTCATCCCGGTTCCGCCATTTGTCCCTTTGCAGTTCCTGGGGCGAGTCACGTCTTTGTACCTCAGTTCCCTCACTTGTAAAAATGGGATTTAGACTGTGAGCCCCACGTGGGACCGGGACTGTGTCCCTCCTGATTAGCTTGTACCTCCTCCAGCGCTTAGTAATTAATTAATGGTGGCATTTATTAAGCGCTTACTATGTGCAAAGCAGTGTTCTAAGTGCTGGGTTAGTAGAGTGCCGGGCCCATAGTAAGCACTTAAACACCATAAAAGAGAGGGAAGTCCGTATTTGTTCCCACAAATCGTTGTGCCAAAGCCACTTGGTAGAGTTTATTTGGGAAGTAACACAGCCTAGTGGAACAAGCACAGGCCCGGGAATTGGGGCCTGGGTTTTAACTCTGGCTGTACCGCCTAACTGCTGTGTGACCTTGGGCTAGTCATTTAACCTCTCTGCCAGATGGAGTTTCAGTACATGGTCTGTCTCCTACTTTGGAAGCCCTTTGTGGGACTTGATTATGCTGAATCTACCTCAGCACTTAGTACAGTGGGTGGCATGTAGTTAGAGCTTAACAAATTCTATTGATTTTATTTTTATCATTATTGTCATCATTATTTTGGAGTCAGAGGTCATGGGTTCAAATCCCGGCTCCGCCACTTGTCGGCTGGGTGACTTTAGGCAAGTCACTTCACTTCTCTGTGCCTCAGTTCCCTCACCTGTAAAATGGGGATGAAGACTGTGAGCCCCCCGTGGGACCCCGTGGGACAACCTGATCACCTTGTAACCTCCCCAGTGCTTAGGACAGTGCTTTGCACATAGTAAGCGCTTAATCAATGCCATCATTATTATTATTATTATCATTTGAGAGGCGGCACGGCATAGTGGATAGAGCACGGGCCTGGGCGTCAGGAGGTCACGGGTTCTAATTCTGGCCCCCGATTTGACCTTGGGCAAGTCACTTCACTTCTCTAGGCCTCAGTTACCTCATCTGTAAAATGGGGGTTGAGACTGTGAGTCCCACATGGGACAGGGACTTTGTCAACCCGATTTGCTTTTATCCCCCCAGTGCTTAGTACAGTGCCTGGCATATAGTAAGCACTTAATAAATACCTTATATATTATATAATATTATTTGGCCTTGAACAATTGCGTATGATTGCTCGCGTTAGAGTGAAGTTAACAGAGCCCCGCGGCGTATCGTAGCCGGTGATGATTGAGGGCTCTTCGTTTTGCCTGCAGGATTTACGGAAGGCCGCCGTGCTCATCTTTGCTAATAAGCAGGACATGAAGGGTTGTATGTCAGCGGCCGAGATCTCCAAGTCCCTCACCCTGAGTTCAATAAAGGACCACCCGTGGCACATTCAGTCGTGCTGCGCGCTAACAGGAGAAGGGTAAGTCGCCATCGTGCGTGGAAACTTCCATAAAATCTGCGGCCGCACCTTATTCTTTGACTGGATCCCGGTCCAGAGCCCAGGACCCTGGGGACTAGGCTTTCCGTTCAGCCAGGGTCTCGGGAGCATTTGTGGAGACAAATTCCCGAGGCTGATCGAATAGGAATTTCTGCAGAGATCCGTACCTCAAGAATTCCGATCCTGATGGCCTTTCCCTTTTTTCCAACATTTTCCCCAGCTTTCCCCAGGGTGTTCTCCCGGTCCTTTCGCCTCCTCTCCCTCAGGGTCTCTGGGGGACGGGGCAGCCGGATCCCCACGGTCGTTTCCCCCACTCAATCCCGGGACCCGGCTCCTGTGATGTGCCCCTTCTGACTCATCGCTCCAAACTTCCTGATCCCAAATGACTAAGGGGGCTCCTCCCCAATGCCCCGTCTTCCCCTCTGATTGTCTGTGCTCCAGGGGAAGCACCCCAGGTGCTTTATCCAGTCAACCTTTCCTGCTGGGAGGAGAGCGAGTTCCTCTGTGCATGAGATTCTGGGGGGTCCAACAGGCCATAAATCCGATGGATCGATCCGTCAGTCAATCAATCAGTTGTTTCGATGGAGCACTTACTACATACCAAGCGGTGGGGAGAGCCAAGTATGATAGAGTTGGTAGACACATCCCCTGCCCACAAGAAGCTTGCAGTCTAGATGGGGAGACAGGCATGAATACAAATACATAAATCACAGATCTGTACCTAAGTGCTGCAGGGCTGAGCATTTGTTAAGCGCTTAACCATGATGATGATGATAATAATAATAATAGTGATGGTATTTGTTAAGCTCTTAACCTAGGTGATGATGATGATAATATCATCTTGTACATATCTATTCTATTTATTTTATTTTGTTAGTATGTTTGGTTTTGTTCTCTGTCTCCCCCTTTTAGACTGTGAGCCCACTGTTGGGTAGGGACTGTCTCTATATGTTGCCAACTTGTACTTCCCAAGCGCTTAGTCCAGTGCTCTGCACACAGTAAGCGCTCAATAAATACGATTTGATTGATTGATTGATTGATTGAGCAGCGTGACTCAGTGGCAAGAGCACCGGCTTTGGAGTCTGAGGTCATGGGTTCAAATCCCGGCTCCGCCAGTTGTCAGCTGTGTGACTTTGGGCAAGTCACTTCACTTCTCTGGGCCTCAGTTACCTCATCGGTAAAATGGGGATTAAGACTGTGAGCCCACCGTGGGACAACCTGATCACCTTGTAACCTCCCCAGCGCTTAGAACAGCGCTTTGCACATAGTAAGCGCTTATTGCCACCATTACTATTATTATTATCCAAGGGCAATGCAGAGGGGAGTGGGGGAAGAGGAAATACGAAGGCTTAATTGGGGGGAATCCTCTTGGAGGAGATGTGCTTCTAGTAAGGCTTTGAAAGTGGAGAGATTGATGGTCTGGTGAATTATCGCCCCTCTGTACCAGCGCTTAATACAGTGCCCTGCACATCGCTTATCAGACACCCCCCCCGCCCCGGTGTTGCCATTCTCAAAAATAGCTGGGGAGGGTGGCGTGATTCCAGTAAGAGGGACTTGACGTGTTTTTTGAAGCTGTGCAGTGCTGTGGGGTGAGATATGGAGACCAGCACCCTGAGGCATTTCGTCCCTTCGGTCAGCTATTGTCTTGCCATCCAGTCGTTTCCTACCCATAGTGACACCACGGACACATCTCTCCCATGGAGAGATGCTCTCCATCTGCAGTCGTTCCGGAAGCATATCCGTAGAGTTTTCTTGGTTAAAAATCCGGAAATGGTTTACCGTTGCCGCCTCCCACACGGTAAACTCGAGTCTCCGCCCTCGACTCTCTCCCGTGCCGCTGCTGCCCAGCATGGGTCTAGCACTTGGGCAGGTGGTGTTACCGTCTTCAGCCCCCGTGTACAAGCTTATCCTCTCCTGCATCGGCCCCCCAAGCCCCCACAAATCACTCTCCAGAGTGGGCAGAGAGGCACCAAGCTTAGGGGCTGAGAACAAAGACCGAAAAGAATGTTATTTGCCCTCATTCAGTGTGTAACAAACTCCAAATGAGCTTTCCAGTTTTTGCCTCACGCTGAGCCTAAGCCCGCTGAATAATAAAACTCCCAAGCTTTATCGGAGAGCCCAGAAAATTTAGATGTCGAAACTCCCAGGGGACTGCCGACGGCCGGAAGTTTTCGCTGTTTGACAAGTCGTGGCATCCTTATTTTTTTTTTCCCCCCCGTTTCAGTTTATGCCAGGGTCTCGAGTGGATGGCTTCCCGGATTGACGTGAGATAACCTTTGGGTCAAAGAAGGACTGCTTCTATTTATTCTGTGACCGTGGACATTTCCCTGAAATCTCAGGCTGCAAGGGCAGCCGGCGCACGTTTTTATTTATAACAACTCAAACCTCTACGAGCGACACTTGAATCAAGTGCAGCCAAACCGGAACATCAAAGATTTTTTCAAAACTTTTTTTTTAAAAATGTATTCATCCTCATTTGGATGAACCTATCTTGTTTTGGCAACGAAGCTCTCCTGACCACGTACGTAGTCTGCTTCTCACAGTTGTTGCCTTCCGAGGAACGTTTATCATGATGTTTCCTGGTTTCTTTTTGTAACGTTGCAAAGAGGGGTTCGACCGAAACCCCAGTCCCTCGCTTTTCCCTGAGGCGTGGATAAGGGACTGAGGACCACCAGCTACTGCTTCTGGAGTTTTCCGGATCTGGAGGCCTACTTCTTTCCTCAGCCCATCTGCCGTCCGGGGAAGATATCGTGGGTCTGGGGAGGCTGAGGGTGCCGACTGATGCCGTTTTTTGAAGAATTGAATTCCCCGTGTGGTTGGAGGGCTTAAAGCCGGTTATCTCGGTGTCGGGTTGCCTTTGCTTTATCGTGGCATTGTTCATTCGGGAACTTTGCGACTCGTGGGGCAGGTGAAATGCCCAAGCGCATTCGTGATTAGCTTTCGAAACACCGAAGCGGGAGAAGCCCATTTGCCTTCCTCTGTCTGAGTCCCAAGGAAGTCAGGCTAGGGGATATCGGAATTCAGTGCCGTGTGATCCGGCTGGGCAGGTTCACGGGCGGAGCTTGGAAAAAGCACGGGCGCGGGAGTGGCACTGGAAAGGAAACCAAGCGACCAAAGACGTCTCTCGGAAGCGACCGCGCAGACCAAGCATAAACTCAGAGCGGTCCCCTTTCGTAGAAGAAACGGGTCGGCACCGACCGCCGACCAAGCCCGGTATCCTTAGGTGGAATCTGGAGGAGAGAACGAGGTCCGTCTTCATTTGAAATGCGTTTCCAGAGAGCGGCTTCTATCTCCAAGATGACTGCCCCGTCCAGTGTTTCGTTCGGCGAAGAGAATCGTGCATGCAGAGTTTCCAGGGAGCGTTTATTACCTCTTCGGGAAATGCGACAGAAACATTTTGCCGAGACGAAAGCCCCTTAGTACCAAGATGGGTCAGTTCAGACCCCGAGGTAGGCTAGAAAGGATGGGATCGGAAGAGCTGCGCCAGGCTTTTACGTCAGTATTCGTTTTTATTCGGTTCAAAAATGGGAGACAGTATTGTTTCCATCAGATGATGGAAATTGTTCCTTGATGACAGCCTTTTATTCGATAACCGTATCCTGTGTAAATTTGAGTCGACGATGTTTCGGTTTTATTATTTAGCCAGGACACGGTTTTATTTAGTTACAGGCTCTATGAAGCGCCAGTGGTATCGGTCTCCTTTCAGAGGCCAAGTCCGCCGGAATCTCAAACCAGTTAGGCACCTGCCTTTGCTTTCCATCAGGAATTGGCTTTTTGGAACCTCTTTTCCTAAGGATTCTGTGCTAAGTAGAGGGGATAAGATTTTTCTAGCCTAATGGATAATCAAGAAACGGCGAGACATGCCTGAATCGTTCTGCATACTTCTGGTGCGAAGGAAGTTTGTAAAAACACCATTTCAGCAAAAGCACATCTCTCCCGAGGTTATTTTCTACCTCGCTTAGACGATTTTACCGTCAGTGAATCTGTATGTCTAGCGGAGGGGAGTCGTTAGCCTTTTCTAAAACGAAAGCCCTCACTATTCCTTCATTTATCCTGAACCGAGAAGTTTGACATCTTTCTGGCTGACAGACGGTTTTACCTAATCTCCTTTGAAGTTTGCATTTGAAATATCACCTGTCCGACACTAAGCTCCTTTTTATATTAACAGCGATCTAGTAAAATGTTTTAAATAGTTGATTGTATTTTGACAAACTAGATTACCCTTGTAGATTGGAATCTTCTCGGTCTGAGTTGACGTTCCACGTCACGTTTGAAAAAGAAAATGCCTGGTCTAATTGAAGCCTGGAGGTCTGGTTTCATTTTAGCCCTGGGTTGAGGATTCACAGCTAATCTTTGTACGTATTTTGCGCATTAAGTTCATTGTCGACGGCCACAAAACCAATTTGAAAAAGCAGTTCATCCTTTACTCCCAAGAGAATACTTCCTCACCTGCAGATCCGACACTGAGGTATGCCCCCCTTCCCCAAGCTGTTTTTATCTATAGCAACGTTGAATATGAGCCACTGGCTCATGGAAAATGTAAGTTCATCATTGTAGAGTGCCTTGATTAATATGTAAATCGAATGGGTGTTTTAAGCAAATGGCAAATGTACCAGTACTCTCGATTCATCCCAGCCCCATAATCATCGGGTGGCAGATCTTCGAAGAATAGGCGATGATTTTCTTTGCGTCATGGCCTTCCTGTTTATTTGTGCCCAGAAGAACTATTTCTGCCCCGTGTCTTTGTGTTTTGTATTGTTCTTTCGCAGGATTCCTTTGTTCCCGCAAACAGCCAGGAGACAATCTGTTCACTGGGGAAATGGACAGGCTCACCTTTCCTCTCCCTTTCCCCCTCCCCTTCACCCCCATTACCAAAAAAAAAGTTCTCTCTTTGAAGTTTTCATGAAAGTGTATTGATCCAGCAGATGTTCGATTGGCCTGATGTGGTACTTCCACAAAGCTACGTCCTGTAGCTGCATCTACTAGCTTGGTTGAACTCCATCGAGCGCCTAGTACGGCGTTCTGCACAGAATGGGGGCTCAGAACGTACTCCCCATTGGCTGACTTTTTCCAGAATTTAGTCCAGAATCTTGAAAAGTGGGTTTCAGGACTGTTTTCTTTGAGCTTTTAATTTCAGTGCCCTGTGGAAAACCGTGCTGCTGCAACCCTCTGGTTTTGTTTTTCTGTTTTTAATTATTCGTGTTGTCTTCTGAAGAGGCTGAATCTGCTTTAGGCTTGCCTATGGATCTCTGAGAGTCGTTATCTGGCACTGTGCAGTTGGAACCACAAAGGAACAGATCTTACCTTTTACTTTTTGTTTGTTTTGGTGGTATTAAGTGCTTACTATATCCCAGGCATTGTACTAAGCCCTGGGGTAAATACAAGCTTATCGGCTTGGGCGTAATTCTTGTCCCACGTGGGGTTCAGTGTCCTAATCCCCATTTTCCAGATGAGGGAACTGAGGCCTAGGGAAGCGAAGTGACTCGCCCAGCGTCCCACAGCAGGCAGGTCGCGGAGCCGGAATTAGAACTCAGGGCCTCCGACGCCCAGGCTCTTTCCACCAGGCCGCACTGCTTCCTGGCCAAATCTCTGTTCACCCTCTTCCGAGCAATCTGTTGGGAGAGACGAGGGAACAGCCCCAGTTGCTCTAGATAAGTCTCAGTTGTCCCTAGTCAGGGTTTAGGGTGGGGGGTATCGCAGCAGGGCAAGGCAAGGGGGAAACAGAGGCCAGTCTTCCGCTGAGTGGTGTGGGGGGGAAGGGTCAGTGGCCGCTGTGAGTGACCGTTGGACTCTGAACTGATGGGCAAGAACCTCCCCTTTGGCCCAACTTTCTGGAGCCCCTAAAGTATTTATTCTTGCCCTCGTCTTTTTGGCTTGCTTTTTATCATTTAACCTGTTGTATGTATTCGCCATAGGCCCTTTCCCTCGTATTTTTAGTTTGGGAGCCCCTTGAGGGCCAGAGACTGTGTTTAATTTTCATTCCTATATATTTTTTTTCTTCCCACCCCTCAGGACGGTGCCATGCCCGCAGACACTCGATAAATACTGTTATTGGTACCCAAACCATAGTCACCGTTCACGTCCAAAGTGGAACAGTGAGAGGCGCCTGGTTTTCTAGACTCGAAAATGCAAGCTGGCCAAATGAAAGTTGTGGCCTGTTTCAGCAGCCTAGCGCGTCCCACAGCAGCTTGGAAAAAGGGTGGCAGCCCCCTCCTTTCCCCTGTGCTGGAGAACCTAAGGGACAAAGGTCGAATTAAAGCCCCTGGTAATTCCAGGAGTGAGGTACAGGGCCAATATGAACACAATATGAGTTTCTCATAACCCAAGGTTCTTTAAGAACACAACAAACACAAGTGTAGTACACAGTAAGTGCTCAATAAATACGATCGAATGAATGAACACAACTACTGGGTTAGCGAACAAATGAGTGCAGTCCAAAAAAGACAGTGATCTGAGAGTGGAAATTTTCTGCTACCTGCTCATCCTCAAACACGAAGTTTACCACAAAGTCCCTCTTCCCACTTTTTTGAATTTTATTTTTAAGCCTAGAGAAATTCCATGCCTACATTCCTAGCGAGCCTGCCTCTAGTTAACAAATCCCCCCAGGCCCGTCTGGTTTGTTGTTGGTTAGCCAGAGCGGCCACACGCTCCCTGGTCCCAAAAGACCACCGGCGTCTCCCCCGAAGGCCCTGAGCTTGTGGTGAGTCGACCCGTTTCGTGGTTTCCGATACCGAGCGGTTGGCCGAAGGCTGGTTTTGTTCCCTGTTTACAGGAAGATGACAGAGCTAGTCAGGGAACACCAAAGGCAGAGTGTTTTCATGCGGTTCCCATTCTGGTGGCCAGAAAGTGAGTGGAAGCAGAGACTTTTATCTTGGTCCCGGGCCTTTTTAATTCGGTCGAGCGAACCTTTTCTGAAACCGTAGCTCGGAGGGAAACTGGTTCTCAAGAAATTGCGAGAGACCCGTCAAAGCACTAGAAGAGTAAGAGAACAATAAAAGACCCAACCCCACCTCTTCCTCCGCCGTTGAATTCCCCGGAGGGATGGCCTTTCCTTGGGAAAACCGATTTTAACGTAGTGATGTTTTCCAGCGCCTCAGTCTGAGGACCCGCTGAAACACGTGTGGCATGGACAAGCATTAAGCTCCCCTATTCTATGACCACTGGATAATCGTCATATACGCTAGACTGTAAACTCTTTTTTTTGTTTGCCTTTTTTAATGGTATTTCTTAAATGCTGGCATGTGCTAGGCACTTTACCAAGTAGATACAAGCTAATCGGGTTGGATACAGTCCATGACCCAGATGGGGCTCACAGTCTTAATCCCCATTTTATAGAAGAGGTAGCTGAGGCACAGAGAAGAGAACTCGCCTAAGGTCACACAGCAGAAGTGGCAGAGCCGGAATTAGAACCCATGTCCTTCAACTCCGAGGCCTGGGCTCCTCTACCCACTAGGCCCAAGCCCCTTTCTCCATCCGCTCAGTATTATGAAGTCCGCGTTCCAGAGCCCCGAAATGACAGCGAGTCACTAAAGGCCACGTTTGGGAGCCTGTAATTTACTCGAGTAAGGCCAGGCCGAACAGCCACAGAAACCTCGCCGAGGACGGCTCGTATCGAGCACCGTCTGGAGCATCGGGGTTAAATGGGTTAGCGGGCGTGATTATGGAGACGTTCGGTGCGGAAAAGCCGATCTGGAAACACGCGAGCATACATAGGAAAAGAGCAGCAAATCCTCAAAAACGTACAGGGGACGTTCCTACCGACTCTGTTATCTCGGACTCTCCCAAGCGCTTAATAACGGTACTCTTGCACACAGTAAGCACTCAATAAATACGGTTGATTGATCTTCAGTGACACAAAGGGTCGCCAAATGAAAGGGAAGTAGTGAATTCCTGTCACTTAAGACGTCAGCTCCATGCTGGGAAGCGTCGGATTTAGGAACCCTAAGACATCTACGCAAACGTTGGCAATCCTCGGGCAATAAGGAAGCCAGCCAGATCAACGCAGCTGGACGCAATAATCTAGACCAAGACCTCGCACGCACCATTAAAAAAGAAACCTTCACACCCCTCCTGAAAACAGAGAAGGAATGTAGTCCGTGGCACCTGGGGAGACTGGAAGTTGCACACATTTTCACTGTTGCACAAATCTGTGAGGGGGATTGTGTTTACCTCATTTGTTACCCAAAGGTGCTTTGTTCCGATTCCAGGAGTTAATGGCGCCGTGTTGGAGTGTATGCATGGTGGTGGCGTCCTGTAGATTTGCTTCTACGTTGCATTTTTCACCCTACATTTTTCAATACCCTGCATTTTTCAACTTACTAGCCTAAGTTGGAGGGAGAGCTCTTTTGTTCTTAATGGCTGTGTGTCTGGGGGCTACAAGCACGTCAACTTCGGCTATCGTCTTTCCCACCCAGTGTCCTTCAGTCGTATTGATCGAGTGCTTACTGCGTGCAGCACACTGTACTAAGCGCTTGGGAGAGTACAGTAGAACAATAAGGGTTGTCTGGGGAGGGTGCTTTGGACTGTGCCCGACGTGATTTACATGGATCCACCCCAGCGCTTACTGCAGTGCCTGGCACATAGTAAGCGCTTTTCAAATACCACGTTATTATTAC
This sequence comes from Tachyglossus aculeatus, assembly GCF_015852505.1. Classification (NCBI taxonomy): domain Eukaryota; kingdom Metazoa; phylum Chordata; class Mammalia; order Monotremata; family Tachyglossidae; genus Tachyglossus; species Tachyglossus aculeatus. The sequence continues at coordinate 22,743,859 of NC_052078.1, read as the reverse complement.
TGTTATCTGCCGGACGTCCCGTTCGGTGTTTCTTCATCTTTTTCCGAAAGGAGCGCCGATCAGTCCCCTCTTCCCAAACCCGTCCGAGATTCAGGGAATCTGTAGCCTTTCGTTGATTCTCTCAGAGCAAACTATTCAGCGACCGGGGTCGGTGACTGGGCGGGCTCCTATCGGCTGGCTAACGGATAAGCGACTGCTGCTATTTTCATTTTGTTGGTGAAGCAAACCGACGGCTGTTTTTTGTGCCAACGTACCAGCTTAGCCGCCGTTCTTTTCAGAGCCCCAGTCTTTCTGGAGTAGAACTACCATCTCCCCCTGGAAGTGAGCAGATGGCTATCACATTTGTTCCCGTCCCGGTGGGAATAGCGCAGTTGGATTCATGGATTGGCTCCCCTCGACCATAAACCTAAGCAAATGGTGCTTTTAAGAGTGACGGAGAGGCTCTCTTCGCTACCACGTACTTTGGGACGCAGACTGTCAAACCCCTTTCAGTTCACCGGCAGACTCGCTTTCTTAATCGTCACCTCCAGAGTAAACCGTCGTCGTTTTCGGGGCAAACTCTGGGCCCGCTCTCAAAATTCGACAGGGAAGGAAAGAAATCCCAATAAGACATCCGCCGTGGGATTGTCCCTCTGGATTTTCCGAGCCCAACCTCACTCGTCCCACGATGGAAGCGGTCTCTCCGCCGCCGTGTTTTAACACCTTGTCTGCGTGCGGGAAAAGGACCCCGTCTGCTCTGGAACTGTTCACCTTCTCTCAACCAGGTTTTGGTTCATTTGCAATCATGGTGCAATATTGTGAAATATTCACGCGTCCTCTGTCAACAGTTTTATTTTTGTCACAATAAATAATTACTTTTTCCAGTATTAAGCTGTCGTGATGTTTTCTTCCAAGCTGAAGCAGAGAGGAACGCCGTGGCCTGGCGTCCGCGTGAAAAGGGAGTTCTCACTGATTCCATGGTGTCACACAATCTGTAGGTCTAAATTTCGGGGCCACGATATCGTCGCGGGTCTACGTGAATCCGAGCGGCAGTTATTTTATCGGCTTCCTGACTGGCCTCCCTGCCTCCTGTCTGTCTCCGCTCCGATCCATACTTCACTCTGCTGCCCGGATGATTGTTGTACAAAAAAGGTTCAGGCCATGTTTCCCCGCTTCTCAAGAACCTCTAACGGTTGTGCTTCCACCTCCGCGTCCACCTCCTCACCGTCGGCTTTAAAGCGCTTACTCCCCTTGCCCCGTCATCATCATCATCAATCGTATTTATTGAGCGCTTACTATGTGCAGAGCACTGTACTAAGCGCTTGGGAAGTACAGATTGGCAACATATGGGCTCACCGTCCTACCTCACTTCACTATTTTCCTGCCATCCAGCCCGCACACTTGGCTCCTTCATGCCAACCTTCTCACTGCACCTCAATCTTGTCTATCGCCGTCGACATATGTATGTTTGTACATATTTATTACTCATTTATTTTACTTGTACATATCTATTCTATTTATTTTATTTTGTTAGTATGTTTGGTTTTGTTCTCTGTCTCCCCCTTTCAGACTGTGAGCCCACTGTTGGGTAGGGACTGTCTCTGTATGTTGCCAACTTGTATTCCCAAGCGCTTAGTACAGTGCTGTGCACACAGTAAGCGCTCAATAAATACGATTGATTGATTGATTGATTGACCCCTCACCCATTTCCTGACTCTGGCCTGGAACTCTTTCCTCCTTCATGTCCTACGGATGATCACTTTCACGAAGCCTTATTAAGGTCACACTGAATTGTACTTTCCAAGCGCTTAGTACAGTGCTGTCCCCTCAGTAAGCGCTCAATAAATACAATCGAATGAATCACACCTCCAAGAGGACTACATTTTCTCATCCCACTGTTGGATAGGGATTGTCTCTATATGTTGCCAACTTGTACTTCCCAAGCGCTTAGTACAGTGCTCTGCACACAGTAAGCGCTCAATAAATACGATTGATTGATTGATCTCTCACTCCCTTCAGCGTCCCCTTTGCACTTGGATGATAATGATAATAGTATTTGTTAAGTAGTTATTGTGTTAAGCAGTTATGTGTCAAGCAGCGTGTCTCAGTGGAAGGAGCCCGGGATTGGGAGTCAGAGGTCATGGGTTCAAATCCCGGCTCCGCCAGTTGTCAGCTGTGTGACTTTGGGCAAGTCACTTCACTTCCCTGGGCCTCAGTTCCCTCATCTGTAAAATGGGGCTCACGTGGGACAACCTGATCACCTTGTATCCTCCCCAGCGCTTAGAACAGTGCTTCGCACATAGCAAGCGCTTAACAAATGCCATTATTATTAAGCACTGGGGTAGATACAAGCTAGTTCATGGTCCCCATGGGGCTCACAGTCTTCCATCCCATTTTACAGATGAGGGAAGTGAGGCCCAGAGAAGTGAAGTGACTGGCCCAAGCTCACACAGCAGACGAGTGGCAGAGCCGGGATTGGAACCCAGGTCCTTCTGGCTCCCAGGACTAGGCCGTGCTGCTTTGATTGGCACCCTTTGTTCACCCCACCCTCGGCCTCACAGCTCTTAGGTACACAGCCGTACTTTATATTAATGTCTGTCACCCATCTCTAGACCGTAAGCTCCTTGAGGGCAGGATTTGGGTCCACCAGCTCCGTTACGTTGCGTCAGTCGTATTTATTCGGCGCTTACTACGTGCAGGGCGCTATACTAAGCATTTGGGAGAGCACGGTGCCACAGAATGAGCAGATACGTTCCCTGCCCACGATGAGCTAACAACGCTGTACCCTCCCAAGCACTTAGTACAGTGCCCTGCACCCAGTAAGCGCTCCAGAACTAACGACTGATTGAATGATTGGAACGTGTCTGCCGGCTCTGTTGCGCCCTCCCAAGCGCTTAGCACAGTGCTCCGCGCACAGTAAATCAATCAATCGTATTTATTGAGCGCTTATGTGCAGAGCACTGTACTAAGCGCTTGGGAAGTACATGCTGGGAACATATAGAGACAGTCCCTACCCAACAGTGGGCTCACAGTCTAGAAGGGGGAGACAGACAACAAAACCAAACATACTAGTAAAATAAATAGAATAGATAGGTACAAGTAAAATAAATAAATAGAGTAATAAATATGTACAAACATATATACATATGTTTGTATATGCTTAAATGCAATTTATCGATTGACAGGTTCAAGGACGGCCAGAGATCTACCAGGATCAGGGAAGTCTTAACGGCATTGGTAAGTGAACCCCTCAAATCCTCGGCACCTTGGGGTGAACATGTACACCTTGGGGTGTACATATTTATTACTCTATTTATTTTACTTGTACATATATCTATTCTATTTTATTTTGTTAGTATGTTTGGTTTTGTTCTCTGTCTCCCCCTTTTAGACTGTGAGCCCACTGTTGGGTAGGGACTGTCTCTTTATGTTGCCAACTTGTACTTCCCAAGCGCTTAGTACAGTGCTCTGCACACAGTAAGCGCTCAATAAATACGATTGATTGATTGATTGATTGATTGAAAGGGTCCTGATAGGAGCCCAAGAGGAGGGCCTGGAGGCGGTGTGGCCAGGGCCCCTGAGTGAGGGGGACCTGTCTTCTAATCCGAGAAGCAGCGTGGCTCAGTGGAAAGAGCCCGGGCTTTGGAGTCAGAGGTCATGGGTTCAAATCCCGACTCCGCCAATTGCCAGCTGGGTGACCCTGGGCAAGTCACTTCTCTGGGCCTCATCTGGAAAATGGGGATGAAGACTGTGAGCCCCCGGTGGGACACCCTGTTCACTTTGTACCTTCCCCAGCACTTAGAACAGTGCTTTGCACATAGTAAGCGCTTAATAAATGCCCTTATCATTATTAATCCTGGTTCCTCCACTTGCCTGCTGAGTGACCTTGGGCAGGTCACTTTTTCTGTGCCTCAGCTTCCTCATCTGTAAAACAAGGATTCGGTGCCTGTTTTCCCTCCCCTTTCGACTGTGTCCTACCTGGTTGTCTTTTATCTATCCTGCTACTGAGCAGAGTGCTTAACGCGTAGTAAGCGCTTAACAAGTACCACGATTGTAATCAATCAATCAATCGTATTTCTTGAGCGCTTACTGTGCTGAGCACTGTACTAAGCGCTTGGGAAGTACAAGTTGGCAACATATAGAGACAGTCATCATCATCATCATCAATCGTATTTATTGAGCGCTTACTATGTGCAGAGCACTGCACTAAGCGCTTGGGAAGTACAAATTGGCAACGTATAGAGACAGTCCCTACCCAACAGTGGGCTCACAGTCTAAAAGGAGCTGTAAAAGGAGGAGGGACGGCATTCTTCCCCGCCGTGGGACAACCTGATCACCTTGTAACCTCCCCAGCGCTTAGAACAGTGCTTTGCACATAGTAAGCACTTAATAAATGCCATTATTATTATTATTATTATTATTATTATTCTCTTGGGGGAATGGGACTTTTGTCTTATACTGTCGCGTCGTCTCCGACCCATAATGGAACCACGGACACATCTTTCCCGGAACACCCCACCTCCATCTGCGGTTGTTCCAGTAGTGCGTCCATAAAGCTTTCTTGGTAAAAATATGAAATTGTTTTACTATTGACTCCTCGCGCGTGGTAAACTCAACTCAAGTCTCCGCCCGTGACTCTCTCCTCCGCCGCTGCTGCCCAGCACAGGTGAGTTTCCCCCTTTTAGACCGTGAGCCCGCTGTTGGGTAGGGACCGGCTCTATACGTTGCCCGCTTGGACTTCCCAAGCGCTTAGTACAGTGCTCTGCACACAGGAAGCGCCCAATAAATACGATTGATTGATTGATTTTTGCCTTGTAGCACCCGCCACTCGCTAGCCCCGGCCCAAGCTAGGAATGGGGAAAGGGTAGGCCTCTCCCGACTTTCCCTCCTGTAGCTGAGACTGGCAATATAATAATAATGGCGTTTATTAAGCGCTTACTATGTGCAAAGCACTGTTCGGAGTAGAGTCCTGGAAACTCTCCAGGTGCGACCCCGAGAGGGGGGATGGGGCTTTAGAGTGTCCCTAATTCATTCAATCATCATCAGTCGTATTTATTGAGCGCTTACTGTGTGCAGAGCATTGTACTAAGCGCTTATTCAATCGTATTTATTGAGCGCCTACTGTGTGCGGAGCACTGTACTAAGCGCTCATGTGGTGGCCTCGACCAAGATTGCGCGACTCCCATCCTCCTTTTCAGTAGTGCCTGCGGCCTCTCTGTATAATAATAATAATTATAATAATTAACCTCCTCAGCGCTTAGAACAGTGCTTTGCACACAGTAAGCGCTTAATAAATGCCATCATTAGTAATGACATTTATTAAGCGCTTACTATGTACAAAGCACTAAGCGCTGGGGGGGGGTACGGGGTGATTAGGTTGTCCCACACGGGGCTCACGGACTTAATCCCCATTTTCCAGATGAGGTAACTGAGGCATAGTGAAGTGACTTTCCCAAGTCACACAGCTGACAGTTGGCGGGGCCGGGATTGGAACCCGTGACCTCGGACTCCAAAGCCCGGGCTCTTTCCACCAAGCCACGCCGCTCCTCTTCATCAATCGTATTTATTGAGCGCTTACTATGTGCAGAGCACTGTACTAAGCGCTTGTATCCTCTTGTATCTGTATCTTCTGTAGCTTCCTGAAGATTTTGTGGAGGTGGTGGGACGGGGAGTTAGAACTTCTCTGGCACATTGTGGTTAAGGGTCCAGGAGACGGCCCTGGTCCTAACTGAGCATTTCACTGGCCCAACCATCCTAGGCATGATTCATTCAGTCGTATTTATTGAGCGCTTACTGTGTGCAGGGCACTGTACTAAGCGCTTGGGAAGTACAAGTTGGCAACATATAGAAACAGTCCCTACCCAACAACGGGCTCACAGTCTAGAAGGGGGAGACAGTCACCAAAACAAAACAAGTAGGCATCAAAATAGATAAATAGAATTATAGTCATTCATTCATTCAATTGTATTTATTGAGCGCTTACTGTGTGCAGAACACTGTACTAAGTGCTTGGAAAGTACAAGTTGGCAACAGATAGCAACAATCCCTACCCAACACCGGGCTCACAGTCTAGAAGGGGGAGACAGTCAACAAAAAGAGTAGGCATCAAAATAGATAAATAGAATTATAGTCATTCATTCATTCAATCGTATTTATTGAGCACTTACCATGTGCAGAGCACTGTACTAAGCACTTGGAAAGTACAATTTGGCAACAGATAGCAACAATCCCTACCCAACAATGGGCTCACAGTCTAGAAGGGGGAGACAGTCAACAAAACAAAACAAGTAGGCATCAAAATAGATAAATAGAATTATAGTCATTCATTCAATCGTAGTTATTGAGTGCTTACTGTGTGCAGAGCACTGTACTAAGCGCTTGGGAAGTACAATTTGGCAACAGATAGCAACAATCCCTACCCAACAACGGGCTCACAGTCTAGAAGGGGGAGATAGTCAACAAAGCAAGTAGGCATCAAAATAGATAAATAGAATTATATTCATTCATTCAATCGTGTTTATTGAGCGCTTACTGTATGCAGAGCACTGTATCAATTGTATTTATTGAGCGCTTACTGTGTGCAGAGCACTGTACTAAGCGCTCGGGAAGTACAAGTTGGCAACATATAGAGACGGTCCCTACCCAACTAATTAATTAACCCACATCTCAGCCCACATCTTTTCAGGAACCACTGATTCTCACCAATTAATTAATTAATTAACCAATTAATGGCTATCATTAATAAAATAAGTAGAAAAATATGCACAAATATACACAAGAGCCGTGGGGCGGGGAAGGGGGTAGAGCAGAGGGAAAAGTAAGTCCCTCCTCGTCCCCATATGGGGCTCACAATCCAAGGGCTGTGTCGGAGCCTCCAGGAAAGAACAGACATTTAATCCCCATTTTACAGGTGAGGAAACTGAGGCATGGGGAAGTTAAGTCACTTGCCCATAACAGAAGGGGGCAAAATGGACCACTTTATCCCTCGAGACTGTAAGCTCCTTCTGGGAGAGAGGAACAGTAATGATGGTGCTTATTAAGCGCTTACTATGTGCCAAGCACTGGGGTAAGATACAAGGAAATCCAGCTGGACCCAGTTCCTGTCCCGTGTGGGGCTCACAGGCTCAATCCCCATTTTACAGATGAGGGAACTGAGGCCCAGAGACGTGAAGTGACTTACCCCGGGTCACACAGCAGACAAGTGGCGGAGCCAGGATTAGAACCCATGGCCTTCTGACTTCCATGCCGGTGCTCTATCCACTGGAAGCTGCGTGGCTCAGTGGAAAGAGCCCGGGCTTTGGAGTCAGAGGTCATGGGTTCGAATCCCGGCTCCGCCACATAATAATAATGATGATGGCAGTTATTAAGCGCTTACTACGTGCAAAGCACTGTTCTAAGCGCTGGGGAGGTTACAAGGTGATCAGGTTGTCCCACGGGGGGCTCACAGTCTTAATCCCCATTTTCCAGATGAGGGAACTGAGGCACAGAGAAGTGAAGTGGCTTGCCCAGAGTCACACAGCTGACAATAGGCAGAGCCGGGATTTGAACCCGTGACCTCCTAAAGCCCAGGCTCTTTCCACTGAGCCACGCTGCTTCTCATGCCTGCTGTGTGACCTTGGGCAAGTCACTTCACTTCTCTGAGCCTCAGTTCCCTCATCTGGAAAATGGGGATGAAGGCCGTGAGCCCCCCGTGGGCCAACCTGATCACCTTGTATCCCCCCCAGCGCTTAGAACAGTGCTCTGCACGTAGTAAGCGCTTAACAAATGCCATCATTATTACCCCCACGCTGCTTCTCTTATGTGGGACTGTCCCGCAGCGTACTCTCCCAAGCGCTTAGTACAGCGCTCTGCACACAGTAAGCACTCAAGAAATACGATTGAGTGAATGAATGAATGAATGAATGAATGAATGAACTCGGGTGACTGGTGAGAATCAGTGGTTCCTGGAAAGATGTGGGCTGAGAGTTTTCCAAGCTTTCCAGGGAAGTTGTATTTTTCACGCCGCTCAGTTCGTCAACGCTCATCCTCTAGATGGCAGGAAAAGATCTGGTTTTCCACCACTGAAAATGTATTTATTCATTCAGTTGTATTTATTGAGCGCTTACCGTGTGCAAAGCATTGTACTAAGCGTGTGGGAGAGTCCACTACAACAATAAACAGACACTTTCCCCGCCCACAGTGAGCTGACTGTGGGCAGGGAACGGGTCCACCAACTCTGTTCGGTTTTACTCTCCCAAGCGCTTAGTACAGTGGTCGGCACCCAGCGAGCGCCCAGTAAATTAATTATTTATTTATTTTACTTGTACATATCTATTTTATTCATTTTATTTTGTCAGTATGTTTGGTTTTGTCTCCCCCTTTTAGACTGTGAGCCCACTGTTGGGTAGGGACTGTCTCCATATGTTGCCAATTTGTACTTCCCAAGCGCTTAGTACAGTGCTCTGCACACAGTAAGCGCTCAATAAATACGATTGATGATGATGATGATAAATAGCATTGGAGTACTGACTGATGGAACAGCGAAGAGTGGAGAAGAAGAAAGCAGCATGACCTGTTGAAAGGGGGTGATCGTTCGTTTAATCGTATTTACTGAGCGCTTACTGTGTGCAGAGCCCACTGTTGGGTAGGGACTGTCTCTATATGTTGCCAATTTGTACTTCCCAAGCACTTAGTACAGTGCTCTGCACATAGTAAGCGCTCAATAAATACGATTGATGATGATGATGCAGAGCGCTGTGCTGAGCACTTGGGGAAGTACAATGCAGCAATAAAGAGAGAAAATCCCTGTCCACAACGAGCTCACAATCTAGAGATGGGAAGACAGACATCAGTGCAAGTAACCTGGGAGGCAGGGGACCTGGGTTCTAATCCCTCCACCACCACCTTTTTTTCCCCCAAATAATAATGATGGCATATGTTAGGCGCTTACTATGTGCAAAGCACTGTTCTAAGCACTGGAAATGGTATTTGTTAACGCACTTACCGTGTGGCAGGCATAATTTTAAGTGCTGGGGTAGATTGAAGCTCATCAGGTTGGACACAGTCCCTGTCCCTATTGTACATATTGTACATATTTATTATTTATTTACATATTTATTATTTATCATTCTATTTATTTATTATTCTATTTATTTATTTATTTTACTTGTACCTATCTATTCTATTTTTATTTGTTTTTTGTTAGTACGTTTGGTTTTGTTCTCTGTCTCCCCCTTCTAGACTGTGAGCCCACTGTTGGATAGGGACTGTCTCTATATGTTGCCAGCTTGTACTTCAAGTGCTTAGTACAGTGCTCTGCACAGAGTAAGCGCTCAATAAATACGATTGATTGATTGATATTAGTTAATGCACTTACTGTGTGGCGGGCATAATTTTAAGTGCCGGGGTAGATTGAAGCTCATCAGGTTGGACACAGTCCCTGTCCCTATTGTACATATTGTACATATTTATTATTTATTTACATATTTATTATTTATCATTCTATTTATTTATTATTCTATTTATTTATTTATTTTACTTGTACCCATCTATTCTATTTATTTTATTTTGTTAGTACGTTTGGTTTTGTTCTCTGCCTCCCCCTTCTAGCCTGTGAGCCCACTGTTGGGTAGGGACTGTCTCTATATGTTGCCAGCTTGTACTTCCCAAGCGCTTAGTACAGTGCTCGGCACACAGTAAGCGCTCAATAAATACAATTGATTGATTGATATTAGTTAATGCGCGTACTGTGTGGTGGGCATAATTTTAAGTGCCAGGGTAGATTGAAGCTCATCAGGTTGGACACAGTCCCTGTCCTTACTGTACATATTGCACATATTTATTATTTATTTACATATTTATTATTTATTATTCTATTTATTTATTATTCTATTTATTTATTTTACTTGTACATATCGATTCTATTTATTTTATTTTGTTAGGATGCTTGGTTTTGTTGTCTGTCTCCCCCTTCTAGACCGTGAGCCCACTGTTGGGTAGGGACCGTCTCTATCTGTTGCCAACTTGGACTTCCGAAGCGCTTAGTCCAGTGCTCTGCACACAGTAAGCGCTCAATAAATGCGATTGATTGATTGATTGATTGTCCCATATGGGGCTCCAGTCTTAATCACTGATTTACAGATGGGGTAACTGAGGCCCGGAGAAGCAAAGTGACTTGACCAAGGTCACACATCAGCACCCCGGACGAGGAGTGGAGTCGGTGTGGCTTTCCACAGATATTTTACATTTGGGTGCAGGAATTACCTCTGCTTACTACCTGCTTTCAGGCTTTATGTCTAGATCCTTCTGCACAAAATGTACGTACTATGTGATTTTTAGTAGTGTTTTGACTCACGCTTCAACGCTTTCAAAAATCAACAGGTCCCCTGGAAGGCTTTAATCTAATTTTAGGAGCTGTCTAAAGTTTTATGAAGACTAATGATCTGAGTGCAGAAAAGTGTACGCACTGATATAACTACACTTCAGAAATATTAATTATGATTTCACCTGGGGGAGACAGCAGTTATTATGACTAATAGTGAAATAAGCAGGGAGAGAAAACTGTTGACGTGACACCAAATCTGTTTCCCGGCTCCAATTAATCTGCTAATCAATTAGCTGCCTACGTCACTCTTAATCATACCTGGTTAAAACCGTGGAAAATATGCACAAATAATATGCCATCTCTTTCTTGTATCATTCATTCATTCATTCATTCAATGGCATTTATTGAGGGCTTACAGTGTGCAGAGCACTGTACTAAGCGCTTGGGAAGTACAAGTTGGCAAGTGTCCAGCCAAAAGACCTGTGCATTTTGCCAATTAAAGGCATGGTGGTGGGATTTCACGGGACATGGAGGAGCAATGTGGCCTAGCGGATACAACACAGGCCTGGACGTCCGGGGACCTGGGTTCTAATTCCGGCACTGCCCCTCGTCTGCTGTGTGATCTTGGGGGAGTCAATAATAATGATAGTGATGATGGTATTTGTTAAGCACGTCCTATATGCAAGGCACTGTTCTAAGCGCTGGGGGGGATCCAAGGTGATCAGGCTGTCCCATGTGGGGCTCACAGTCTTCATCCCCCTTTTACAGATGAGGGAACTGAGGCACAGAGATAAGTGACTTGCCCAAAGTCACACAGCTGACAAGTGGCGGAGCTGGGATTAGAACCCACGACCTCTGAGCCCGTTGTTGGGTAGGGACCGTCTCTATATGTTGCCAACTTGTACTTCCCAAGCGCTTAGTACAGTGCTGTGCACACAGTGAAGCGCTCAATAAATATGATTGAATTTAGCCCCTTCCTTCCTCTCCCCCTTGTCCCCCTCTCCATCCCCCTCATCTTACCTTCTTCCCTTCCCCACAGCACCTGTATATATGTATATATGTTTGTACATATTTATTACTCTATTTATTTTGCTTATACATATCTATTCTATTTATTTTATTTTGTTAGTATGTTTGGTTTTGTTCTCTGTCTCCCCCTTCTAGACTGTGAGCCCACTGTTGGGTAGGGACTGTCTCTATATGTTGCCAATTTGTACTTCCCAAGCGCTTAGTCCAGTGCTCTGCACACAGTAAGCGTTCAATAAATATGATTGATTGATTGATTGATTGATTGATTGAATGAAACACTCCCAAGCCCGGGTTCTTTCCACTGAGCCACGCTGCTTCTCAACTTCTCAGTGCTTCTGTTAGCGCGTCTGTAAAATGAGAATTTGATTCCTGTTCTCCCTCTTACTTAACTGTAATCCCCAATGTGGGACAGGGACTGTTTCCAATCGGATTAACTTGTGTGTACCCCAATGGTCAGTACAGTGCAGTTAAACACATCATCATCATCATCAATCATATTTATTGAGCGCTTACTATGTGCAGAGCACTGTACTACGCGCTTGTCCCATATGGGGCAAACACATAGTAAGTGCTAAATGAAGACAGTTAAAAAAAAAAAGAATGGATTTCCTTTCCACTCTATTCTTCCCTCAACACACACCTCCCACAAGAGGACTGATTGGTTAACTTCCATAAGACATTTAATTACAGATAATACGATAATCAACATCAACACCGTCACATATAAAAGTCCCAACGATTCCTCTCTGCCTCCTTTTGGTTGTATTTGCTCCATTTCGATGTTTGCTTTAATGACATTTGATTTATTGACTGCAACATCTTAGCTGAACTGCAGTGATTTGATATTTACCTCAGGCAAACTCTGGCATTTGCTTTTTAGGAAGACCTCCCTCGCTCCACAGAAAAAATTTCTCTCTCAATTCCTTATCTGCAGAATTCATCTCCAATTGGAGGGTTTAATTTCGTTTCCGTCAAACGGCACCTTCGAGAGACCACGTATCGGAGAGTCCTTTGAAATTTTGTCAGTGCAAGAGGAGGAGTTATGCCCATGAATAATATTCTGTTTTAACTTCAGGGCATTTGATCCACCAAATGTTGGACTCTTGGGGACAAAATTTGAGACGTCTTCCCCTCAGACTGTGTGTAAACAAGCCGGAAGTCATCCGGAATACTTGAGTTACAGGGATATGTCAGAGTTGCTTTGCAAGCCTCTGTTGATCCAAGAGATTAGTGGTTGGAAAGTGATGGAAAAAGTTAAAGATGCATAAAACTGCAGGGATAGTACAGTGCTCGAATGGAAGGAAGAAGTTTCACCTCCCTAAACCGTAAATTTGTTGTGGGCAGGGAGCTTGTCTGCTGATTCTGTTGTGCTGTACTCTTCCAAGTGCTTAGTACAGTGCTCTGTACTAACGAATGATCTAATCAATCAATCAATGGTATTTATTGAGCGCTTACTGTGTGCAGAGCACTGTACTAAGCGCTTGGGAAGTACAAGTTGGCAACATATAGAGACAGTCATCATCATCATCAATCATATTTATTGAGCGCTTACTGTGTGAAGAGCACTGTACTAAGCACTTGGGAAGTACAAGCTGGCAGCACATAGAGACAGTCCCTACCCAACAGTGGGCACAGTCTAAAAGGGGGAGAGAAGTGAAGTGACTTGCCCAAAGTCACACAGCTGACAAGTGGCGGAGCCGGGATTTGAACCCATGACCTCTGACTCCAAAGCCCGGGCTCTTTCCACTGAGCCACGCTGCTTCTCATAGTTAATGTCTGTCTCCCCCTCTAGACTGTAAACTTGTTGTGGGCAGGGAATGTGTGTCTTATACAGTTGTGCGGTGCTTTCCCAACCGCGTAGTACAGTGCCCTGTGACCAGTAAATGCTCAATAAATACTATTGATTGCTCGATTGAACTCTGGGCTTGCATACTGTCCTCTGAGGTTGGTGGAAAGAGACGGGGAATCCATTCAGGAATTCAATACTTTCCAGTTCATCATCATCAATGGTATCTATTGAGCGTTTACTATATACAGCGCACTGTTCTAAGCGCTTGGTAGAGTACAACACAACAGAGTTGGCGGACACGTCCCCTGACCACATTGAGCCCCATTTCCTCCTCACAGCCGCGTTTTCAATTAGTTAATATTTTTTAAAGGAGCCTAGAAACTTGTCCGTCCTCGTTAGTGACTTTCATTGCCGCCTCACTTTCCACCCAGGCTGTGGGGGCCGTGCCTTTTGATAATTGATTTAATGCGCCCTGGTTTTTCTGTGTTTGGCAGTGAAGGCAAAACGTCTCATCCTTTTTCTTCCTAATCTGTCCACATTGTGAGATTCACGATCTGTATCCCCCTGCATGAAGAACCATTACCAAGCAGGGCAGGCAGGCAGTGAAATAGGCATTTTCTCTTCACAATTACCCCATTTTTGCCACCGGTCTGGATTCAGTCCCCAGACAAAACATCGCTCGTTCCTACTTGGGTCTCCGCTTGTCTGCCTCTATCCTCCCTGCCGGGATTTCAATCGGTGGTATTTTTTGAGTGTTTACTGCATGCAGAGCACTGTACTAGGCGCTTGGGAGAGTCCAATATAACAGAGTCGGTTGACATGTTCCCTGCCCACAGTAAGCTTACAGTCTAAAGCGTTTGGGGAGTGGGGAGATTCTAGTTAGTAACCTGTGGGTTCAGTAAATTCATTAATGTGGGTCTCAATAGTACCGTGTTTCTCTATTTTGGGGGAACCTGCACTCTTTAGAGATGGCAAAATCCAGGATTCCCAGGAACCTGGTTTCAGGGTGGCTTGGAAAAGGCAGGAAGACACCTATTCCCGGCTTGGCTTTCCTTTGTTCGAGAGGCCTCACTCTGCATCATCTATGCCTTTGGATCTGTAACCTTTGGGCATTTGCTGTTCAGCCCACCCTCAACCCCACCGCTCTGATGTTATGCTCCATTAGAAATGATTTATTTATATTAATGTCTCTCCTTATGTTATGCTACATTAGAAATGATTTATTTATTTTAATGTCTCTCCCCCCTAGACTGTAAGCTCACGGTGGACCTGTCTGCCAACTCTGTCATACTGTATTCTCCCAAGCGCCTGGTACAGTGCTCTTCACATAGTAGGCGTTCACTAAATACCATTGATTGATGGATTTTTTGTTATGCGCTTACCATGTATCGGGCACTGTGTACTTAGGTCTGGGGTAGGTACAAGCTAATCAGGTCAGACACAGTCCCTGAGAGGAATCTGAAACTTCCCCCGGTTAGCTCAGATTCACCTCATGACGAGACATTTGCCAAGGGATGCTATCGGGGGGGGTGAGAGGTGGAGGAGCAGGGAAACATAGTTATCTAGAGAAGCAGCGTGGCTCAGTGGAAAGAGCCCGGGCTTTGGAGTCAGAGGTCAGGGGTTCAAATCCCAGCTCCCCCAGTTGTCAGCTGTGTGACTTTGGACGAGTCACTTAACTTCTCTGTGCCTCAGTTCCCTCATCTGTAAAAAATGGGGGTTAAGACTGTGAGCCCCACGTGGGACAACTTGATCACCTTGGATCCCCCCCAAGCACGTACTAAGTGCTTACCAAATACCATCATTATTATTATTATTATTACAAACTAGATTCCCGGTTTCCACCGAGTTGCCTCTGCTCTCGTCGCTCACCCCATTGCCGACGAGGAGCAGTGTGGCCTAATGGGAAGAGCCCAGGCCTGCGAGTCAGAAGACCTGGATCCCGGCTCCGCTCCTTGTCTGGTGCGTAACCTTGGGCAAGTCACTTGGCTTCAAGTGTCTTAAAAATTAATCGCATTTACTGAGCACTTATTGTGTGCAGAGCCCCATACTAAGCACTTAGGAGAGTGCGACACAACAGTATAGCACACGCAGTCCCTGCTCACAATGCGCTGACAGTCTAGAGGACTTTAGTTTCCTCATCTGTAAAAGGGAGATGAAATACCTGGATTATGGGGTGATTGTGAGCCCTTGAGGGAGAGGAATTGGATCCGGATCTGCCCCAGCGCTTAGTACAGCGCTTTGCACATAGTAAGCACTTAAATATCACAATCATTCAAAAGTATTTATTGACTTTATTGACTTTTATACTGTGAGCCCACTGTTGGGTAGGGACTGTCTCTATATGTTGCCAATTTGTACTTCCCAAGCGCTTAGTACAGTGCTCTGCACATAGTAAGCGCTCAATAAATACGATTGATGATGATGATGATTGAGTGCTTTCTGTGTGTAGACCACTGTACTAAGCACTTGGGAGAGTACAAAATAAGAATAAACCTGCCCACAACGAACTTACAGTTACGATGATGATGATGATGATTACCGAAGGTTCGCCGAAGATAGAACATTGCCCTGGGTTCTTGGGAACAAACAGGAAGAAATCAAACTGGGAACTCAGTCGGCATAACAATGCGCCTATTTCCATATTTCTATAAATTTTCCGGGCACCTGCCAAAGACACCAGCTCCATCTGTTCAAGAAAAATTAACGAGGTTAACACACTGAAATGTTATCTGAGCTGCTTATTCAGAACAAGAAAGGGCAAGGGACCAGTGTGTTTTTCTCGGCTTGTCGTGGAGCATGGAGGGTCGAGGGGCAGGGAAAGAATTATCCCTGGAAAACCGAAGTATCTAAGGCTCACGGGGAGCGAGGCGTTTGGCTTTATACTACCGACTTCTTTGAATACTAAATTCAGAACAACTGCGCTGGTGTACACTGGGTGAAGCGATAGCCATTTGATGTGACAAATTCTGAAGACATATTTTCTTTGGCTTTTCAAAAGATGGTCTCCACTCCCCTCACCTTCTTATAAGCAGTGTTTTAATGAGCACCAGTGGGACCGTATGAGGCCTGCAGTTGGATAAGCTTCCCTACACAAAGGAGCCGCAATCTGTTAGACTGAATTGACACAAGGATGGGGAAAAGATGAGTTTGATTGAGTTTCAACAGGCAAGATTCCAGCCCAGGGGCAGAGAAGCCACCCTTGAAGTGTGGTTAGCCTTACGTCTTCCTTTTGGAATGCATTTGGTGAGGATTAAAAATGTTTCTGAACCACAAGCGTGTAATGAGATTTAGGTAATCTTGATTAATAATAACGGCACTTGTTAAGCGCTTACTCTGTGTCAAACACTGTCCTGAGCCCCGGAGTAGATACAGTCTAGTCAGGTTGGACACAATCCCTCTCCCACATGGGGCTCACAGTCTTAATCCCTGTTTTACAGATGAGGTAACTGAGGCCCAGAGAAGTTAAGTGACTTGCCCAAGATCACACAGCAGTTTCACACCTCCATGCTGACCCAGAATTGAACAGCATATGGCCTTTGATTCTCAAGTTGGCAGGGACAAAAAGTTGTTTTTTTTTTTAATGAGCGACACCAACATTTTCATGGATTTGAGGAATTTGGAGTTAGGGTGCACTAGCTTTTCATTTCGTCATAATCATCATCATCAGTAGTATTTACTAAGCAACTAATGTGTGCAGAGCACTGTTCTAAGCACTTGGGAGAGTACAATACAGCAGAGTTGGCAGTCACTTTCCCAATTCTCCACCCTATTCGCCTTCCCTTCTTTGCCAACTGTGCATGTGAATCTGTCTGCACTTTGAATTTCATCCTACCTTCAACCTCACAGCACTTTTTTTTTTAAATGGTATTTCTTAGGCACTTACTATGTGCCTGGCACTGTACTAAGCGCTTGGGTCGATACAAGCTCATCAGTTTGGACACAGTCCATGTCCCATGAGAGAACCGGTCAGAACCATACCCCATAAAACCCTTTGGACGTCTGGAGATGGCCACTAAATTCTCCCTTGCCTTTCTTTACTGGAGGGTTTATTTGTTTTTTGTATCTACCCAGTGCTTAGTACAGTGCCTATCACATAGTAAGCGCTTAATGAATACCATAAAAAAACCATAACAATACCAAAAAAACCCCAGAAACTGGACCAGTCAAGAGTATAGCAGCAGGATTATTTCCCTGGTGGTTTATTCAGTCCCCAACTGGCCTTTCAGATGATGCCGTTGGGCTGCTAGTGGTGGTTTTCTCTTTGTTGTTTTCATTCTGAATGATATTTGTTAAGCGGTTACTCTGTGGCAGGCGCTGTGCTGAGTGCTGGGGTAGATACATGATCATCAGGTTGGATACAGTCTTCATCCCCATTTTCCAGAGTAAGAAGTGAAGCCCAGAGAAGTGAAGTGACTTCCCCGGGGTCACACAGCAGACAAGTAACAGGTCCAGGATTAGAACCCTGATGCTCTGACTCCCAGCCCCATGGTCTTTCCACTGGGCCACACTGCTTCTCCATATTTATTTAACTTGGGCTGGTCTTTTGTCAGCCCGTTTTCCATCCCTAAATGGACTGCCCTAGATTCCTCTCTCTTAATTTTCATCCGTTTTCCCCGGTAAAACCTAAATGACTCTGAATTCTGTTCCTTTTCCAAAGTGGTTAGCATCTCCAACTGATTTTGCACTGGTGATTTTAAACCTTTCAAATTTCCAGTTTTCCTTGGAAATAAATAGTGGGCAAGCGCGGCGTTGAGGATAATTAAACAACCACTCTCAGGCCGCTCTAATTCAACGACTATTTCATTCCGTTGGCTATGCGGTTGAGATTTTAGAAAAAGATCAGTTATATTGTAATTAATTCAAGTTCTTACCCTTGTATTGTTTTAGGAAGGTTTGACTGGATAATTCAGTCACAAGACCAATCTCAAATAGATTGTTGTAGAGACTGTAAACCACCACTCTGTCAGGAAAGTTGAAATGAGAATTTGAGAAAAAAAATCATTTTATTGATGTTTCTAGTGAGGAGGGGCCAAGTTTCCTCTTTATTTGAAATGAAGAAATGGAGAAGGGGGGCGAAAGAGATTTTAGCTTCCCCCTGACTAGAGATCTGAACTCAGGGGTCTGAATTTCCAGCCGTTACAGACTGAGCCGAATTGCAATTGTCAGCTACTTAGGGAGAAATTTGGATATTTTGTTAAGCATTTACTGTGTCCTAAATGCAGTAGTTGCAAGATCATTAGATACAGCCACAGTCCCTATCCCGCCTGGGCCTCGCAGTCTAAGGAGGAGTGAGAATGGATGTTTTAGCCCCATTTTACAGATGAGAAAACTGAGGCCCAGAGAGTTAAGGGACTTGCCCAAGGTCACACACCAGAGAGTAATTTTGCTTAATCTACATATTCCCGACATTGTGAGACGTACCAGCTAAATGAATGTCAAATGTGTTCCAAGTCCTGTTTGAAAAATTTAATGATCTCCATTATTTCAATATAAGCTTTTAAAATACCAGCACTAGGCAGGATGAGGTAAAAAGAATGGATTGGAAATTTCCAGTTTCAGTCATTATTCAAAGAGCACTTATGGGGAAAAGCATAATTAACTTTTCTTGATTGAGAAACCTTCTGATGGGATTCTCTGTGACAAAATTTAGGTTAAGATAATTGGAAACGGAACGTCTTTAAATTTGACATGAAGAAATTGACTGGCAAAGGAAGGATTTTAGTGCTGCTCCAACAGTCTGATCTCATCATTAACATGTAATAATAATAATAATTGTAGTATTTGTTAAGTGCTTACTATGTGCCAAGCACTATACTAAGCACTGGGGTGGAGACAAGTAACTCGGGTTGGCCACAGTCCCTGTCCCACATGGGGCTCAGAGTCTCATTTCTCATATGAGGTTACTGAGGCCCAGAGAAGTAAAGTGATTTTCCCGAGGTCACACAACAGACATGGTGCCGACTTATACTTCCCAAGCGCTTAGTGCAGTGCTCTGCACGCAGTAAGCGCTCAATAAATACGATTGAATGAATGAATGTGGCGGAGCCGGGATTAGAACCGCCAGGCCCATGCTCTATCCACAACTCCATGCTGTTTCTCGTATATTTGGAGCAGACGAGTTGTCTCCGTTTAGATTGTATGTTTCATGTGGGCAGGAAGAGTCGTACCCTCCCAAGTGCTTAGTAGAGTTCTCTATCCATAGTATGTGATTTATTAAAATCCCATTGATGGCTGTTTGCTGTTGTCATGTTGCCCAAGATAACCAGGCAACCTTGTATTTCTGTCCTTCTGTCTCTTTCTCAGCCTCCGCTTCCTTTTCTCTCCCCCTCTCTGTCCGTCCCTCCCTCCGGCTTCTGATTCTGGCTGGGAATTGGGCCACATCACCAGCTGAAGTGTGGGCTGTCAAACACAACACAAGCAGCTTGGCCTAGTGGGCTTTGGGGTCAGAGGACCTGGATTCTAATCCCAATCAATCAATCAGGGAAGCAATTGTATTTATTGAGCGCCAACTCTGTGCAGAGCGCTTGGGAGAGTACACTATACCAATATAACAGATGGTAGACACATTCCCTGCCCACAGCGAGCTAACAGTGTAGTAGAGGGGGTGACAGACATTAATAGAAATAAATAAATTGCAGATATGGACATAAGGGCAGTGGGGGTGGGAGTGTGAATAAAAAGGGAGCAAATCAGAGTGGCGCAGAAAGGAGCAGGAGAAGAGGAAAGGAGGGCTTAGTGGAGGAGATGGGCCTTCAATAAAGCTTTGAAAGTGGGACAGTCATTGTCAGTCGGATACGAAGAGCGCGGCTATTCCGGGCCAAGGGCAAGAGGTCGGCAGCGAGATGGAGGTACAGTGAGTAGGTTGGCATTAGAGGAGCCAAGTGTGTGGGCTGATTTGTGATAGGAGAGCAGCGAGGTAATGTAAGAGGGAACAAGGCCTCTACTTCACGACAACGGCGCGACCACGACAGTTCTTTCATTCCCTGCTTGGAAAGCGGAATTTGAGGACTGGAAATGGAAAACTTCCTATGTGAAGAGTCCTCATCGAGTGAGGAATTTCTTAGGAGACAGCCTTTAGCAATTCCCAACAGTTGGGATGTTTGGGGGAAAGACTTCAAAATATTTAGGGCATTCCAAACCACCACGGTTATGGAAAACAAATGGATCTCCAAATCAGTAACGTTTTCCCGAGAAGAGGTGGGAGTTAATGGATTTCAAATAACAGGATGTGATGATGACACATTCACTTATTCATTGTCTGTCAGATTGACACTGCATAGAATGAGGCAAAGCAGGGAGTTAATGAGCATTTATGTGTTATTTATTTGCTCGTTTGAATGACAGTATGTAAAAAAAGTGTTATAAACCAAAAAATCTAATTAAGAGTTTTATCCTTTTATTCAACTCTCCCTCATTCATTCCTTCATAAATATAATAATAATAATTATGGTATCTGTTAAGCACTTCCTATGTGCCAAGCACTGTGCACTTGGGTAAATACAAGAGAATCAGGTCAGACCTTAAGACCTGTGGCTCACAGTCTAAGTAGGAGGGAGTAGAATTTAATTTCCATTTTACAGAGGAGGAATTTGAGGCACAGTGACATTAAATTATTGTTTTGGTACTTGTTAATCACTTACTCTATTCCAAGCACTGTACTAAGCACTGGGGTGGATACAAGATATTCAGATTGGGCACAGTCACAGTTCAGCAGCGTGGCCAGGGGAAAGTACTCAGGCCTGGGAAGCAGAGGGACCTGCGTTCTAATCCCGGCTCTGTCATTTGACCTTGGGCCAGTCACCTTTCCTGGGCCTCAGTGACCCCATCTGTAAAATGGGGGTTTAGACTGGGACCCCCCCAAGTGGGACAGGGACTGTATTCAACCTGAGTAGCTCGTATCTATCCCAGTGCTTAGTACAGTGCGTGGCACATAGTAAGTGCTTAACAAATACCATCAGGCAAAAAGTTATACTCTCTGGGTCCATTGATACCCCAACAAGGCTTATCGAACATCCTGGCTTCTGTTTACAATTGGAGATCATATCCGCCAGGAGTTCTGTATATTTGTCGATCAATTCCAGTCTTGTTGCGTGCATTAAAATCAGTGTTCGGTTCCACTGAGCAGAATACTTCCTTGTAACCATTGACCGCAGCGAACTGGTATTGGGGGGATTCATTTTAGCTGCTGGGAAGAGGGAATCTCATCAACAGCCCATTAGTCTCAGCAGAATCAGGCCTTGCTCTCTGCTGGTGGGCAACTTAATTGATATATTCATTCAATCTAATTTATTAAGCGCTTACTGTGTGCAGAGCACTGTACTAAGGGCTTGGGAGAGTACAATATAACAATCAGCAGATGGTTGGCTCTCCCGATGTCTGCCTCTCATTCTTCTCGCATGTCGCATGCCGTGTAGCCGTGATAAGCAGGAAGCAGTGTGAGGAGCAGCGTAGCGTAGTGGAAAGAGCCCAGGTTTGGAGTCAGAGGCCATGGGTTCTAATCCTGACACCGCCACTTATCTGGGCAAGTCACTTAACTTTTCTGGACCTCAGTTACCTCATCAGTGAAATGGGGATTAAGACTGTTGAGCCCCAGTGGGACAACCTGATTACCTTGTATCTACCCCAGCACTTAGAACAGTGCTTTGCGCGTAGTAAGCGCTTAACAAATGCCATTATTATTATTATTATTATTATTATTGTTATAAGGGGATCGTGGCTTCGATGCGGGTAGCTGAACATGTTTTAGGACTTCGTTGTTTGGCATCTTGTCCTGCCATTGATATTAGGTCTGGCTTGGAAGTTGCGTGGATCCTGGGTTGGGTTAGGTGCTCACGACCGTAGAGAAGGTGAGCAGTGTGGACTAGTGGATAGAGCCTGGACTGGGTTGGTTTTTTAAATTCTATTCATAAAGCACTTACTATGTGCCAAGCACTGTTGTAAGCACTGGGGTAGATACAAGCCAGTTGGATTGGACACAGTCCCTGTCCCACATGGGGCTCACAGTCTTAGTCCCCATTTTTCAGGTGAGGTAACTGAGGCCCAGAGAAGTAAAGGGACTTGCCCTAGTCACACAGAAGACAAGCGGTAGAGCCGGGATTAGAACCCAGATCCTTCTGACTTCGAGGCCCCAGCTGTATCCACTAGGCCATGCTAATCTTGGCTCCGCCACTTGTCTGCTGTGTGCCCTTGGACAACTCACTTACCTTCTCTGGGCCTCAGTGACCTCATCTAAACATGGGGATTTAGACTAGGAGCCCCATATGGGATGTGGCCTGTGTCCAACCTGATTATTTTATATAGTGCCTGGTACATCCTAAGTGCTTAACAAATACCACTAAGAAAACAAAACCAACAAACAAGCGGATAAAAATCTGGGCCCATTATGCATCCCTGCTTTACTCCGTTGATGGTGGAGAGGAACTCAGTCACAATACCTTGGCATTTTATCACATTACTGAAAAAGGAAAAAGGGCTCTGTCATTATTACCATTCTCCTTTTTCAATCCACGGCAGCCATGCCATTGTCAAGTAGCCTTATTTTCACCATCGTCATCATCATCAATAGGATTTATTGAGCGCTAACTGTGTGCAGAGCCCTGTACTAAGCGCTTGGAGAGTACAGGACAACAGGGTTGGTAGACACATTCCCTGCCCACAACGATCTTACAGTCTAGAGACGAGCTTACAGACTACATTCTTGGAGTTTGCAACCTTAGAAACTTGAGGAACTTTTCAGGGCAACCAAATTTACTTATCAATTTGCAAAGCCCAGATCTGCTCATCTTAGCAAAGACATTCTTAACATATCTCCGTCACCTGTCTATTATGGGACCTTGGGTGGGTAACTTCTCTGTGCCTCAGTTCCCTCATCTGTAAAATGGGGATTAAACTGAGACTGTGTCCAACCTGATTAGCTTGTATCTACCCAGCACTTAGTACAGTGCTTGGCACACAGTAAGTGCTTAAGAAATACCCTTAAAAAATATTCTGGCTCGGAGGAAGATTTAGTTCTCTATAATTCAGACTCCTCCCCTCTGCTCTGTGCTTAAGAGATTTTCCTACTTCAGAATCATACTTTGAAACCTTGAAATCTGTTTCTTGACATTTTTTTGCGGTAGTCTCCTCTGGGCAAAGAGCGGAGAACTTTCTCTTCTTAGCATTCTGAACTGGAATGTAAAAAACCTCGGCTTTTATCAGTCCTCTCTAAGAGGCAGAAATCAGAGCGGAGAGTATGACTGATCAGGGTACAGGGGGACAGAGTTTCTGAGAAGCTTTGGGCCGAACAAAGCAAAGAAGCAAGTCAAGATTTCAGAGACCCTGATTCAATCCCAATAAGTCAGGTTTAGCCAGCATTTTATCACAGTATTGAAAAAGAAATGAGGCCTCTGCCATTATTTTAATTCTCCTTTTTCAGTCAGTCAATGAGTCGTATTTTATTGACCGCTTACCGTGTGCAGGACATTGAACTAAGTGCTTGGGAAAGTACAATACAACAGTATAATGGACACAATCCCTATCCACGATAAGTATATGGTCTAGAGGGGGAGACAGGCATTTATAAAAAAGAAATAAATTGCAGATAGGTACATTAGTGCTGTGGGGCTGGGGGTGGGGGGTGAATAAAGGGAGCAAGTCAAGGTGATGCGGAAAGGAGTGGAAGAAAAAGGAAAGAGGGCTCAGTCAGGGAAGGCCTCTTGGCAGAGTTGTGCCTGCAATAAGGTTTTGGAGGTGGGGAGAGTAACTGTCTTTTGGATATGAAGAGGGAGGGCATTTCAGGCCAGAGGGAGGACATGGGCGAGAGGTCATTGGCAAGATAGAGGTAGAGGGACAATGAGAAGGTTGGCGTTAGAGTAGTGAAGTGTGTGGGCTGGGTTGGAGTAAGAGAGCAGTGAGATGAGGTAGGAGGGGACAAGGTGATTGAGTGTTTTAAAGCCAGTGGTGAGGAATTTTTGCCTGATGCGAAGGGCAACTACTGAAGGTCCTCGAGGAGTGGGGAAACACCGACTGAACGTTTCTGTAGAAAAAGGATCTGGGCAGCAGAGCCAAGTCTGGACTGGACTGGGGAGAGACAGGAGGCCGGAAGGTCGGCGAGGAGGCTGATACAGTAATCAAGCTGGGAGTGGATAAGTGCTTAGTTTAACGTGCTAGCAATTTGGATGGATTGGAAAGGACAGATTTTAGTGATGTTGTGAAGGTTGAACCCGCAGGATTGAATATGTGGGTTGAATGAGAGAGATGAGTCGAGGATAATGGCAAGGTTAAAGGCTTAGGTGGCAGGATGGATGATGACGCTGTCTACAGTCAGGGGTTTGGGTGGGCAAATAAGGAGTTCTTTTTTGGACATGTTAAGCTTGAAGTGACGGCAGGGCATCCAGGTAGAGATGTCTTGAAGGCAGAAGGAAATGTGAGATTAAAGAGGTGAGGAGGAGCACTGCAGTGGAGATGGGGATGGGAGAGCATGGAAAAGGGACAGTTTTTTCTGATGGCAGTCATTGAGTGGTTGATAAGAATAGAGGCTCATCTACATTTAAGACATTCTCACCCGGAGGATATTTCCTGATGGGCCACACTAATTGAGTCGAGAGACCCATGTTCTTTCCATAAAATCGAGGGATTGCATAAGTGTGCGTATTCATTTACATACATTTGCACATCGAATGCAAGCAGCCCCTACACCAGATAGATGCAATAAAATTACAATACGGAAATTCAAGATTGACATTCCGCCCCAGAAAAAGAAATGCGGCTAGGAGCAATCTGTGCGCAGATGGGTCAGAACGGGGAATTAAGCAATCCATCTGTAGCATTTACTGAGCACTGATTCTGTACAGAGTACCGAACTAAGCATTTGGGACAGTACGATACAACAGAGTTCATTCATTCATTCAGTTGTATTTATTGAGCATTCACTGTGAGCAAGGTACTATACTTAAGCGCTTGGGAGAGTACAATATAACAGCAAACAGATTCATTCCTGCCCACAATGAGCTCACCGTTTACAGCTGGTAGAGAGAATTCCTGCCCACAAAGAGCTTACAGTCTAGAGCGGGAGACAGACATTAAAATAGATCACAGAAAGAGGAATTGGCAAATTCTGTGGACGTAATCAATTGTATTTATTGGGCGTTTACTGTGTGCAGAGCACTGTTCTAAGTGATTGGGAGAGTACAATACAACCGTGTTGGATACAGACATGAATACTGATAAATAAATTACAGCTTGGTACATAAGTGCTATGGAGCTGAAGGAGGAATGACTGAGAGGTGCAGATCCAAGTGGAAGGGCGATGGAGAAGGGAGTGGAAAAAGAGGAAATGAAGGCTTAGACGGGAAAGGCTTCTTGGAGGAGATGTGTCTTCAGTAAGGTTTCGAAGGTGGGAAGAGTGATCATCTGTCAGATAGGAGGAGGGAGGGCAGTCCAGGCCAGAGGCAGGATGTGGGCGAGAGGTCGGCCGGTGAGAGAGACGAGATCGAGGCACAGCAAGTAGGTTGGTGTTAGAGGAGTGAAATGTGCAGACTGGGTTGTAGTTGGAAATCAGGGAGGTGAGGGAAGAGGGGACAAGGCGTAAAGTCTTTGGTAAAATGAGCGTATTAGCCCTCCCTGGTAACATCTGACATCTCCACTCCCCAGCTTTCCCCTCTCTGCCCTTCTTTCATCCCCTGCACCTTCACTCTGCTGCTTGTCTGCTCTGTGACCTTAGGCAAGTCACTTCACTTTTCTGTGCCTTAGTTCCCTCATCCGTAAAACGAGGATTAAGACCGTGAGCCCCATGCGGGACAGGGACCGTGTCCAACCTAATTATCTTCATCTACCCCAGATTTTAGTCCAGTGCCAGGCACATAGTAAGCACTTAACTAATACCATTTATTTTTTTTTAAAAGAATGAATTAAAGTCTTATTAGATTTTCCAACCTGTCACCTCCCTTTACTTTAGCACGAGGATTACATTTTTATCAGTTGGGAATTGAATGTCGTTTCATGGATAAAAAGGAATTTACTAAATCCGTTAGCTCAAATGAACTCTCGTGGAGTAAATGCTTTTTGAAGAATGGGGTGTTTTGAGGCCGAGGTAAAAACAGACAAGCCCTGAAGTGGAGCAAGCCCACTAGCTCGACAAGGACTTATGCCTGCTGAAAAATGATGGGGTGGTGAGTGAGAGCCCCACACCAGTGTTTTGGGGGCTCCTTCATGTGCTCGAAGAGTACCTCACCATTACATGTGTACCATCATTCAATCAGTGGTATTTATTGAGCGCTTACTGTGTGCAGAACATTGGATTAAGCACTCGGGAGAGCTTCCAGTCTAGAAAGCTGCATCACACATATCCTGTCTATGTCACATGGAACAGTTCTTGGCACATAGTAAGCGCTTAACGAATACCATTATTATTAATATTATTATTAAGCAATATATAGTTTTGTACATGGTATATTTATTATATATCCTATCTGCGTGGCACAATGGAAAGATCACGGGCTTTGGAGTCAGAGGTCATGGGTTCAAATCCCAGCTCCGCCAATTGCCAGCTGTGTGACTTTGGGCAAGGCACTTCTCTGTGCCTCAGTTCCCTCATCTGGAAAATGGGGATGAAGACTGTGAGCCCCCCGGGGGACAACCTGATCGCCTTGTAACCTCCCCAGCACTTAGAACAGTGCTTTGCACAGAGTAAGTGCTTAATAAATGCTGTCATTATTATTATTATTTATTATTAAGCAATATATCATCATCATCATCATCATCAATCGTATTTATTGAGCGCTTACTATGTGCAGAGCACTGTACTAAGCGCTTGGGAAGTACAAATTGGCACCACATAGAGACAGTCCCTACCCAACAGTGGGCTCACAGTCTAAAAGGGGGAGACAGAGAACAAAACCAAACATACCAACAAAATAAAATAAATATATAGTTTTGTATATGGTACATTTATTATATATCCTATCCAAGGGTGAGTCTAGGATTCCCTTCTTAGGGTGAAAAAAATTCTCTTCTGAATGACCTGAGTGGCCCCATTCTCTGGCTCTTTGGTATTATTGTTCTAGGCATTATTTTCATTATCGTGTAGTTGTAGTAATCGTGTTTATTAATCACTTACTGCATGCAGAGCACTGTAGGAGGCACTGGGAAAGAGTATACAAGTGGGAATTGGACATGGGTCCTGCCCTAATCTATGCATAGAGGCGGGGGACTTGAGACGGACTCATCAGAAGCGATGAAAAAATGAAACACTCCAACAGCATGAAGGAAGGACAGATACACAAGCCGCCGAACAAAAACCAAAGTCATTAAGGGGCTGTGGCTAGAGGAGCCGTATCTCGGGCACCTCGGGATTCAGAGTCCGCGGCAGACCCGAAACCATAGCAATGCCTGCCGCGGACACTTTTCTTCCCCAGGTTTTAAGGAAGCCTCATGCTAAAGCTGCTTTTCTCTTTCCCACTGGGGCAGTGGAAAGCGGGAACGGGATAGGGTCTCTTCTATGGGTCGGTGGGAAGGAAATGCCCTCAATCACGGCGAGGGAGGCCAAGAACACACAGGGAAGTGAGGCTGCCACTGCCGG
The DNA here is from genome assembly GCF_015852505.1 of Tachyglossus aculeatus. NCBI lineage: Eukaryota > Metazoa > Chordata > Mammalia > Monotremata > Tachyglossidae > Tachyglossus > Tachyglossus aculeatus. Next base: position 22,716,202 of record NC_052078.1, on the reverse strand, counting down.
GCATCCCGTTGGCCTCCTGAAGTGAGGGAAGTCTGAAGAGGTGCAGCAGCGGCCCCGGGGACGCACAACGTGCTGTGAACAGGCAGAGAGTTCCTCAGTCACCTGACTGTCCCTCCCATTTCACCAGACCCTGCTGGCTTTTCCCAACTTTTTGCACCGGTTTGGACACTGGCAGACTCCATCAGGCAGGAAGGGTTTGTGTCCCTGGGAAGAAAGTCCTTGACTCAGCCGGTAAAGGACTCTTGAGTATTTTCATATGTCGGTCATTGGCGGTTACAGATAAGAGCACCCTAGCCATATGAGGGGGTGGGGCTGGAAAATCCTATGAGAAACAGGCCACTGTTTCCCACCGATTACGTTTTTATCGGAAGGAATTCCTTCCTCACCCAACAGAAGTTGGGAGTTGTCCCGGCTGATGTCCGCTGATTCAAGGATATTTTTTTTTTTACAATTCCCGGTACGTAATAGTGTGCCCCTAAAATCCATCATTTGACAGCTGGGAGTCCACAAACGTTGATTCATCCAGAGACGGCACCCCTCCTTATTAATGGCAAATGAAGGAATCAGATTCTGTTTTTAAGGCTGCAGTTTTGCAACGGCCAAAGAGATTGCTGATCTGCTATCTCGGTTTAGATGACCATTTTTCTTCCCTCGCCAAGACCGAGTGCTTAGTGTATTTGCGAGCTAGAAAAAAAAAAAAGGTGCTTTCCCAAGATCAAAATTGAATTTGGGTGATTGCATAAGCATCTTTCAGGTAAGACAGTCAGTGATGCCCATTTCCCTGCTGGGAATGCCTCCCCCATGCCACCCCATCAAGTGGCGGTAAACTGTGGATGAACAATACTCAGCCCTAAGGGAAATAAATTGTTCAGTAATATTTCAGGAAATGCAATTTGAGAATGCAAAAGGGCTCTCCTCCGATACCTTTCCAGGATTTCTCTACCATTTCTCCATAAATCTATTTCATCTGCAACTCCGACTCTTCAATCGCAGTACCTCTGGTTGTGCCGAGAATGATTATGGCCCACAAAGACCCCGACCCCAAGCCTTCTTTAGGAATCCATTTCCAGTGATGCAATCTTTTTTTTTTTTAATATGGTATTTGTTAAGCGCTTAGTATGTGCTACACACCGTATTAAGCACTGGGGTGGATACAAGCTAATCAGGTTGGACACAGTCCACGTCCCACGTGACGCTCACAGTCTTAATCCCCCTTTTACAGATGAGCTAACTGAGGCCCAGAGAAGTGAAGTGACTTACCCGAGGTCACACAGCAGGCACGGGACAGAACAGGGATTAGGACCTGCGGAATTAGGGCCTCCGATTTACAGGCCTGTGCTCTTTCCACTGCTCTCCCCCTTTTTAGACTGTGAGCCGACTGTTGGGTAGGGACTTTCTCTATATGTTGCCAACTTGTACTTCCCAAGCGCTTAGTACAATGCTGTGCACACAGTAAGCGCTCAATAAATACGATTGATTGATTGATTTCCCCTGCCCATTAAGAGTTTTGATGTCTAAGAGGGAAATGCAGTTTTTATCTCCCTCAAGCCTCAGGCCTGGAGCCGCGAGAAAGAGAGAGCAGAGGCCATCTTCTTCAGAAAGGCTTCTAGAAAGGTAAATGTAATAATAATAATAACAGCAGTGGCATTTGTTAAGCGTTTACTATATTCCAAACACTAGGGCAGACTCGAGAAAATAGATAGGACACTGTCCGCATCTCACCTTCAAGCAGTCCAAGGACGAAGAGGAACAAGCCCTTCTTCCCTCCCTCTCTGGTTTCTCCTTCCTTCCCTTCCTCCCTGCCTCCCTACTCCTTAGGTGGTAAGATCTGTGTGGAGCTGGGCCTATAATAAGCACCCCTACGCTCATTATACATGCTAAATAAATGCCCTAATTACTACCCAAACAAACAGTCCCTTGACGTAACCAGAAATCTCATTTTCCAGCCTCCTCGGACATCCATCCTCCCCCGGCGTTTATTTTTACATTCCGATTTGGAAGTCAGTTCTGTCCCTGCGATGTGGCTGAATCAGTTCTCATTTATAGTCGTCATAAGCGTGCCATCCAGTGTTTCGGTAAAGGACAATTGAAAAAATGATAACAAGCATTTGGATGCTGAAATTTGTTCCTTTTTTTTGCCAGTTTCACCCTAAACAGCAGATCCGTCGGTGTTGGGCCGGGGTGGGGAAGGGAAAGTTAAAGTCGGGGCACCCCTGAAATGGGGTAAGGGGAACGGACAGGTGGATGGTTTGGGGGGGGACTTGTTCCCTAAGATAACAATAAGATTGTGTGGAAAGAACAAAAGGTTTTGCAGACAATACTGAGATGGACTTGTTAAGGCCAAAGAGGAATTGAACAGAAGCCCCAGTTTGATAGGAGAGGAGTTGGCAACCTAATGATAATGGTGATATTCGTTAAGCACTTGGTTCATTCGGTCGTACGGTGTGCAGAGCACTGTACTAAGCGCTTGGGAGAGGACAGTATAACTCACGCAGCCACTGAGGTTTCAAAAGGATGATCATTAGATGGCAGCAATGCTCTCTTGAGCCAGTTTTCCACCGGCCTCGTGTGAGAAAAAGTCAAAAAAGCCGTGTCAAACGAGGTTACGGTAACTATGGTATTTGTTAGCAGGACTGTATCATTCATTCCTTCAATCAGTTGTATTGATTGAGCACCTACTCTATGCCGTGCACCGTACTAAGTGCTTGGGAAAGTCCAGTGCAGCAATGAAGAGAGACCATCCCTGCCCTCAAGGAGCTCACGGTCTAGAGAGGGGGGAGACAGACGTCAATACAAGTGACCAGACGTCATTATAAATGAATAAAATTGCAGACGTATCCGTAAGTGCCGTGGGGTGGGGAGAGGGGGAAAGAGCAAAGGGAGCGAGTCGGCGCCACGCGGAAGGGAGGGGGAGACGGGGAAAACTGGGGCTTAGTCTGGGAAGGCCTTTCGGAGGAGGTGTGCCCGCAGCGAGGCTTGGAAGCCGGGAAGAGCGGTCGTCTGACGGGTTTGAGGAGGGAGGGAATTCCAGGGCAGGGGCTGAATGTGAGCCAGGGGTTGCCGACGAGACAGCTGAGAATCAATCAATCAATCAATCAATCGTATTGAGCGCTTACTGTGTGCAGAGCACTGTACGAAGCTCTTGGGAAGTTGGCAACATATAGAGACAGTCCCTATCCAACAGCGGGCTCACAGTCTAGAAGGGGGAGACAGAGAACAACACCAAACATACTAACAAAATAAAATAAATAGAATAGATATGTACAAGTAAAATAGAGTAATAAATATGTACAAACATATATACAGGTGAACGTAGTACAGTGTTCCGCACGCAATCAATCAATCGTATGTATTGAGCGCTTACTGCGTGCAGAGCACTGTACTAAGCGCTTGGGAAGTACAAGTTGGCAACATATAGAGAATGAGGCACGGCGAGGAGGTTAGCGGCACCAGGGGAGTGGAGGGTGCGGGCTGGGGTGTAGAAGGAGAGAAGGGAGGTGTGTTGTGTGGCATGTGTGCTTTCCATCTACCACCTGGAAAAGAATCTTCCAAAATCAATTTTAGTCTTTTAGTGAATGATGCAATATATAGTTGTAGACCTGAATCTCCCACTGTAGATATATAGATAAATAATAATAATGTTGGCATTTGTTAAGCGCTTACTATGTGCAAAGCACTGTTCGAAGCGCTGGGGGGGATACAACGTGATCAATTAATCGTATTTATTGAGCACTTACTGTGTGCCGAGCACTGGACTAAGCGCTTGAGAAGTACAAGTCGGCAACACATAGATACAGTCCCTACCCAACAGTGGGCTCACAGTCTAGAAGGGGGAGACAGAGAACAAAACCAAACATACTAACAAAATAAAATAAATAGAATAGATATGTGCATGTAAGATAAATAAATAAATAGAGTAATAAATATGTACGAACAGATCAGGTTTCAGGTTGTCCCACATGGGGCTCACAGCCTTAATCCCCATTTTACAGATGAGGTAACAGGCTCAGAGAAGTTAAGTGACCTGAGGATCACACAGCAGACATGTGGCGGAGGCGGTATTCGAACCCATGACCTCTGACTCCAAAGCCCGTGCTCTTTCCACTGAGCCACACTGCTTCTCTAGATATGTTTTGTTTTGTTGTCTGTCTCCCCCTTCTAGACTGTGAGCCCACTGTTGGGTAGGGACTGTCTCTATATGTTGCCAAATTGTACTTCCCAAGCGCTTAGTCCAGTGCTCTGCACACAGTAAGCGCTCAATAAATACGATTGAATGAATGAATGAATATAGATCACCATCTTTCTCACTATAGATGTCTGCTGTGTGACCTATATAAGAAAAGCAGCGTGGCTCAGCGGCAAGAGCACAGGTCATGGGTTCTAATCCCGGCTCTGTCACGTGTCTGCTATGTGACCTTGGGCAAGTCACTTAACTTCTCTGAACCTCAGTTCCCTCATCTGTAAAATGGGGATTAAGACTGTGAGCCCCACGTGGGACAACCTGATCACCTTGTATCCCCCCAGCTCTTAGAACAGTGCTTCGCACATAGTAAGTGCTTAACAAATGCCATTATTATCATTATTATATGCATATATCTATATAGAGATGGAGATATAGCTATATACCTACACCTATCTCTCTCAATATATATCTATATACCTATATCTATATACCGATAGATATATATTATATCCATCTAAAAATATATGGATCTGCTTTCCATCTTGATCCTGGGGTTTCCTAAGAGATGTGCTACTAATAATAGTAATGGCATTTGTTGAGCGCTTCTATGTGCCAGGCACTGTACTAAGCACTGGGGTAGATACAAGATAATTGGGTTGGACACAGTCCCTGTCCCACCCAGGGCTCACACTCTTAATCCCCATTTTACAGATGAGGGAATTGAGGCCCAGAGAATAATAATAATGATGATGGTATTTGTTAATCGCTTACTATGTGCAAAGCACTGTTCTAAGCGCTGGGGAAGTTACAAGGTGATCAGGTTGTCCCACGTGGGGCTCATAGTCTTAATCCCCATTTTACAGATGAGGGAACTGAGGCCCAGAGAAGTGACCAGAGAAGTGAAACGACTTGCCCAAGGTCACACAGCAGACATGTGGCGGAGCTGGGATTAGAACCCAGGTCCTTCTGACTTCCAGATCTGTGTTCTTCTCACAAAGCCACATAATAATAATAATAATGATGGCGTTTGTTAGGCGCTTACTATGTGCAAAGCCCTGTTCTAAGCGCTGGGGAGGATACAAGGTGATCAGGTTGTCCCACGGGGGGCTCACAGTCTTAATCCCCATTTTACAGATGAGGGAACTGAGGCTCAGAGAAGTGAAGTGACTTGCCCAAAGGTCACACACCAGATACGTGGCAGAGCCGGGATTCAAACCCATGACCTCTGACTCCCAAGCCCGGGCTCTTTCCACTGAGCCACGCTGCTTCTCACATGGCTAATAATAATAATGATGGCATTTATTAAGCGCTTACTATGTGCAAAGCACTGTTCTAAGCCCTGGGGAGTTTACAAGGTGATCAGGTTGTCCCATGGGGGGGTCACAGTCTTAACCCCCATTTTACAGATGAGGGAACTGAGGCCCAGAGAAGTGAAGTGACTTGCCCAAAGTCACACAGCTGACAATTGGCAGAGCCGGGATTTGAACCCGTGAACTCTGACTCCAAAGCCCGGGCGCTTTCCAGTGAGCCACGCTGCTTCTAATGAACAAATAAAGTGGGACAGGGACTGTGTCCCACCCGATTTGCTTGCATCCACCCCAGCACTTAGTACAGTGCCTGACACCTAGCAAGCGCTTAACAAATAAAATACCGCAATTATTATTAGCTGGGGGACTCAGCCACACCTCCCTCCCCGCATGCTGGGCTGCCTCAGAGGAACTTGAGAGGAGGGTGGGTTTTTTGGTGTTTTTCCCTCCGAAGCGGCTGAAATCATGAGATGGTTGTTTTCATCCCCGCTGCTCCTCTGGCATTTAATCGCCGCCTCAGTTTTTGCTCCGACCTGCAGCCCGTGAGTGGAACATCTGAACCCGTTTGGAGTCAAAGAGAGGCCGCCTTGGTGTAGTGGAAAGTACAAGGATTGGAAAGTCAAAGGACACAGATCCTGTTTGCGGCTCTTTCACTGGACTGCTGTGTGACTTTGGGCAAATCACAACCTCTCTGCCTCAGTTTCTCCATCCCTAGAGACCTAATAATAATAATAATAATAATTATGGTATTCCTTAAGCATCTATTATGTTCCAGGCACTAGAGACCTAATAATAATACTACTACTAATATGGTATTCCTTAAGTGTCTATTATGTTCCAGGCACTGTCCTGAGCGCTGGGCTGGATACAAGCAAGTCGGGCTGGACACAGTCCCTGTCCCACATCAATCAATCGTATTGAGCGCTTACTGTGTGCAGAGCACTGTACTAAGCGCTTGGGAAGTACAAGTTGGCAACATAGGGCTCCTGGTCTCAATCCCCGTTTTGCAGATGAGGGAACTGAGGCCCAGAGAAGTGAAGTGACTTGCCCACGGTCACACAGCGGATACGCTTACTGTGTGCTTGGGAAGTAGGGAAGCCGCGTGGCTCAGCGGAAAGAGCCCGGGCTTTGAAGTCAGAGGGCATCGGTTCAAATCCCGGCTCTGCCTCTTGTCAGCTGTGTGACTTGGGGCAAGTCACTTCACTTCTCTGGGCCTCAGTTCCCTCCTCTGTAAAATGGGGATTAAGACTGGGAGCCCCCCGGGGGGCAACCTGATCACCTTGTACATTCCCCAGCGCTTAGAACAGTGCTTTGCACATAGTAAGCGCTTAATAAATGCCATCGTTATCATTATTATTATATGTGGTGGAGGCAGGATTAGAACTCAGGTCCTTTTGACTCCAAGTTCCATGCTCTATCTACTAAGCCGCGCCGCTGCAGCTTCTTTCCTCAGAGGATAATGGTGAAGATGGAATGAGGTGCCATTTCAAAGCGCTTTGGAAAGAAATGAAGGCACTGTGCAAGTTCACTGTGTTGGCACCTTTTAGACTGTGAGCCCACTGGTGGGTAGGGACTGCCTCTATATGTTGCCAATTTGTACTTCCCAAGCGCTTAGTACAGTGCTCTGCACATAGTAAGCGCTCAATAAATACGATTGATGATGATGGCAGAGTTCTGCTTTCACCTCTGAAAGAGCTAGAGTTGAAGGAGGAGTTCTTGGCCCGTCCCTTTCTGTCCTTGCCAGGGCAGGGTACTGCGGACGGGGCTATGAGAAGGAAAAGCATTCATTCATTCAGTGGTATTTATTGAGCGCTTACTCTGTGCAGAGCACTGTACTAAGCGCTTGGAAGAGTCTAATACAACAACAAGCAGTCACATTCCCGGCCCACAGTGAACGTACAGTCTAGAGAGCAATCAGTGGTATTTAATAATAATAATAGTAATGATGGCATTTATTATAAGCGCTTAGTACAGTGCTCTGCACATAGTAAGTGCTCAATAAATACGATTGATTGATTGATTGATTAAGCGCTTACTATGTGCAAAGCACTGTTCTAAGCGCTGGGGAGTCTTTTAGACTGTGAGCCCACTGTTGGGTAGGGACTGTCTCTATATGTTGCCAACTTGTACTTCCCAAGCGCTTAGTACAGTGCTCTGCACACAGTAAGCGCTCAATAAATACGATTGATGATGATGATGATGATGGGGAGGTTACAAGGTGATCAGATTGTCCCACAGGAGGCTCTCAGTCTTAATCTTTTAGACTGTGAGCCCACTGTTGGGTAGGGACTGTCTCTATATGTTGCCAATTTGTACTTCCCAAGCGCTTAGGACAGTGCTCTGCACACAGTAAGCGCTCAATAAATACGATTGATTGATTGATTAATCCCCATTTTACAGGTAGGGAACTGAGGCACAGAGAAATGAAGTGACTTGCCCAAAGTCACGCAGCTGACAAATGGCGGAGCCGGGATTTGAACCCATGACCTCTGACTCCAAAGCCCGGGCTCTTTCCACTGAGCCACGCTGCTTCCCCGCAGTGCTCATTTAATGAGCACTCACTGTGTGCAGAGCACTGTACTGAATGCATAAGAGAGAACAATCGGTCGAGGTTATTTACTAGTGCTTACCGTGCGCGGAGCACTGTACTGAGTGCTTGGGAGAGGACAGTACAGAAGAGTTGGTAGACACATTCCCTGTCCACAGTGCGCTTAAAGTCTAGAGGGGGAGAGGCGGTTGGAAATTCAGTAGGAGCATTTAATTTTACCAAAGTATCTTTTTTTTTGGTCTAGCTCTTCTCTTGAATTTCTATCTCCTCCTGCCCCTTCATCCTCGCTCTGCCCCGACTCCCTCCCATTGTATTGCAGTCTCCCAAACGTTTAGTACAGTGCTTCGCACGTAGTAAGGGTTCAGTAAATACCTTTGATGGATTGATTGATTGGGAAGCAGCGTGGCCTAGTCATAATAATAATAATGATGGTATTTGTTAAGCGCTTACTGTGTGCCAAGCACTGTTCTAAGCGGTGGCCTGAGAGTCAGAAGCGCTTGGGTTCTAAGCCCGGCTCCGCCGCTTGTCAGCTGTGTGACTTTGGGCAAGTCACTTCACTTCTCTGGGCCTCAGTTACCTTCATCTGTAAAATGGGGATTAAGACTGTGAACCCCAAGTGGGACAACCTGATCACCTTGTATCCTCCCCAGCGCTTAGAACAGTGCTTTGCACATAGTAAGCGCTTAACAAATACCATCATTATTATTATTATTATTATTATTACATATTTATTACTCTATTTTACTTGTACATATCTATTCTATTTATTTTATTTTGTTAGTATGTTTGGTTTTGTTCTCTGCCTCCCCCTTTTAGACTGTGAGCCCACTGTTGGGTAGGGACCGTCTCTCTATGTTGCGAACTTGTACTTCCCAAGTGCTTTGTACAGTGCTCTGCACACAGTAAGCGCTCAATAAATACGATTGATTGATTGATTCTCGGGGCCTCAATTCCATCATCTGTCAAAATAATAATAATATTAATGATGGCATTTGTTAAGCACTTACTATGTGCAAAGCACTGTTCTAAGCGCTGGGGGAGATGCAAGGTGATCAGGTTATCCCCCATGGGGCTCCCAGTCTTAATCCCCATTTTACAGATGAGGTACCTGAGGCTCAGAGAAGTTAAGTGACTTGCCCAAGGTCACACAGCAGACACGTGGCGGAGCCGGGATTCGAACCCATGACCTCTGACTCCAAAGCTCGGGCTCTTTCCACTGAGCCAAGCTGCTTCATTCAAAAGGGGATGAAGACTGTGGGCCCCGTGTCGGACCGTCCGACTTGATTAGCTTGTATCTACCCCAGCGCTCAGTACAGTGCCCGGCACATAATAAGCGCTTAAGAAATACCATAAAAAAAGCGATAGACGTACAGTGACCAAATACCTTCACTGTGCATCTGATTATCCAGGAGGGATATCACTGGTTGTGTCTGAGCCTGGCAGATCAAGCACGGAGCTGTATTAATGGAGCGCCGTAGAACCTAGTTGGATTTAGAAAAAGATTTTCCAAATCTATTATTTAAATGAGGGCTCAGATTATATGGTCCTTTGTGCAGAAAATACAGCTCCTCTCTCTTACTTTTATTATCTCATTTGGTTGTAGTTGAGGGATGTCGGATTGCATAATGAGGAAACCAGATCTCATTCTCACTAAGACTGTTCAAACCCAACGCGTGAGTTTCGAGCTTCACTGTACTTCTAAGTAATTAGGTTCCGCGGGCCCTATTTCTTGTGTTTTCGAACTGTGAAGAACTGCTTTATGAGGTTTCTAATTTCATCTGTTCAACCGCCTGAAACGGCATTAATTGAAAAGACCATACCGCATATTACGGTGTGATAAGTTATAATTTTTTCTTCATTTGAACGCGGCTGGTTTTTTGGGCCATCGGGGAGGATTCTCGGAATAATGAAAAAGAGGTAGCTGAAAACCGACTCTTTTGTTCAGCGGGAGGAGCCAATAGACTCTTGTCTTAGTACGCTAGTAAAGGCTTCGTTCTCTCTTTTTTTTTTTTGGTCCTTGTTAAGCACTTACTACGCGCCGGGCACTGTACTCAGCGCTGGGGTAGATACAAGCTAATCGGGTTGGACACAGTCCATTTCCCATCGTCTTAATCCCCATTTTACCGATGAGGGAACCGAGGCACCGAGAAGTGAAGTGACCTCCGCAAGGTCACACAGCAGGTAAGTGATGGCACCGGCATTAGAACCCATGTCCTAGGCCACACTGCTTCTCGCTTTTAGGTAAACCACTCCAGAAGGAAACTGCAAACTTCTTTTTTCTTTTACAGAAAAGAGCAACAAAATGTGCCCCCTTATGACTTTTTAAGAGCCCAGATACAGGTCGACAGTGAGCATCTGCCTGATTCTCCATTCCTCAAGGAATGATAACTTTTGTATTAAACATCAAGTTAATAATAATAATAATAATGGCATTTATTAAGCGCCTACTATGTGCAAAGCACTGTTCTAAGCGCCGGGGAGGTTACAAGGTGATCAGGTTGTCCCACATGGGGCTTGCGGTCTTAATCCCCATTTTCCAGATGAGGTAACTGAGGCCCAGAGAAGTGAAGTGACTTGCCCAAAGTCACCCAGCGGACAATCGGCGGAGCCGGGATTTGAACCCATGACCTCCGACTCCAAAGCCCCTGCTCTCTCCACTGAGCCGCACTGCTTCTTAAGTTAAGCATTTACTATGTATCAAGTGCTGAGGTAGGTGCTGGGTGACCTTGGCTCAGCCACTTAACATCTCTGTGCCTCAGTTCCCTTCATCTGTAAAATGGGGATTCAAACGGTGAGCCTCATGGGGGACAGGGGCTGGGTCCATCCCGATTATCTTGTATCTACCCTGGTGCTTAGTACAGTGCCTGGCACATGGTAACTGCCATTAAAAAGATCCACAACGCAGGTAACTACACAAAATAAATCAAAATCATTAGGGGGCTTGTGGCTAGAGGAATTAATTTTCGGGCTCCTTAGGGCTCAGAGTTCAGGGTGCCCAGAGTCACGAGGCTTCTGGGGTTTTGTGGTGACCTCAGGCTTTGGCCGTGGCGGGAGCGGCTTGGGAAGCAGCATGCTGTAGTGGATAGAACACGGGCCTCGGAGTCAGAAGGTCATGGGTTCTAATCCTGACTCCTCCACTTGTCTGCTGTGTGACCATGGGCAAGCCACTTCACTTCTCTGGGCCTCAGTTACTTCATCTGGAAAATGGGGATTGAGACTGTGAGCCACACGGAGAACAGGGCCAATGCCCAACCTGATTTGCTCGTATCCACCCCGGTGCTTAGAACGGTGCCTAGCACAGAGTAAGCGTTTAACAAATGCCACAGTTGTTATTATCATTTATCATAATAATAATAGGGTAGGGACTGTCTCTATGTGTTGCCAACTTGTACTTCCCAAGCGCTTAGTACTGTGCTCTGCACACAGTAAGCGCTCAATAAATACGATTGATTGATTGATCCCCACCTGATGGGCAACTTTATTTGTGTTTCTTTGAAAGCTCTACCCCTTTCAATTGATATTCTGTAGCAGTCTCATATGTTTTTTCACTGAAGGAATGATTGATGTGCCGATTCCATCAACATCAGAGACTCCCGATTTTCTGAACAAGATCTGTCGTCAGTACGATTTGATTCGCCTAAACTCTTAGTCATAGTTGCTACCCAACCTCAGAATTCAATTTAGCTCTGTTTTAAGAAGTCATGAAGTTTCTAAGATGGGGTAAATTAAGACAGAATACCAATAAAGAGTAGAAGATGAGAAAGTGACCGTATTTAATAAAGAGAGTTTATTTTCAGTGAAACAATGAAGATTTAATGAGTTATTCTGGAAGGTTTTTCATTGGAGTGTGCTCTCAATGCAGGGAGCCCTGAGGAGTCTCATTTTCCCATAATAGTAATTATTATTATTATTATTGTCAATTATTATAATTATTATTATTGTCCTCCTCCTTCTTCTACTTCTCTGGGCCTCAGTTACCTCTTCTGCAAAAATGGAGATTAAGACTATGAGCCCCATGGGGGACACGGACCGTCCCGTCTGAATATCTTGTAGCCACCTCAGTAATAGTTATTATTATTAGCAACAGCATTATTAGTAATAATATTGGTATTAGGTGTTTATTATGTGCTAGGCACTGTACTAACACGGGTAGAACAATCAATGAGCGCTTATGGAGGGCATTGTACTAAGTGCAGAGTACAAGAAAATACAGGGAAATCATTTTAGACGCCATGCTTATTGTGGGCACTGTACTAAGCGCTGTATTAAGTGCGTGATTCATTCAATCATACTTGTTGAGCACTTACTGTGTGCAAAACACTGTACTAAGCACTTCAGAGAGTACAATACAACAGTAAACAGATACATTCCCTGCCCACAATGAGCGTCCAGTCAAGAGGGAACAATTTAGAGGTTAGAGGGAGCTTACTAAAGAAAATACAAGAAGATCAAGTAAGAGCCTGGGCTTGGGCGTCAGAAGTTCTCATCCTGGCTCCTCCACTTGCTGGGTGTCCTTGGGCAAGTCGCTTCACGTCTCTGGGCCTCAGTTCCCCCATCTGTAAAATGGGGATTCAGTACCTGTTCTCTTTCCTCTTTAGATCGTGAGCCTTGAATGGGACTGTAGCCGACCTGATGATCTTGTATCTTTCCCAGGGCTTAGAATAGTACTTGACACGTAGTAAGTGCTGAAAAAATACCCTATTACTATTAATCTTTGTTTGTGGCTCACTTAGTTCCGATACTGGATAAATAGTGAGTCCCTAGTAACTTAAAACTTCATTTTCACACTGGGGGAAAAGAAATCTATATGTGTGGCTGCAAAGTATGATTATTCACAATAAGAGCAGGATTGCTGCTTGTGTTTTTTAAAATGATCCTTGTGGATGCTGACTGAATGGAACCGCTTATGCTTCACAACTCCTATCGTTATTTTTTTCAGGAGGGTCTTTGGGCTGGAACATATTGGCAAAACTAAATGAAATCAAATTTAGATTAAATCAAATTCCCTGACGGGTCATTGTGGGAACATGCTGTTTGAGCTCATTTTGAAGTTTGTTTCTTTCTTTTTGCAAATAAGCCTGTGGGGAGCATATATAATCCTGATCTAGAGTACCCCAAGCCTTTACCGAAGCAATACATTGTATTTTTGCTTATAAGGAATTATTTGGAATGCTTACCTCTCCATCTAGAAAGAAATCAGTGTTGAGGCCCCACCTTCAACTGACGTAGTTTGGTAGTTTTCAAGCATGTAAGTAAAACATCCATGTTGCAAACTGGGTCATAGGTAGGGGATGGAATTAAATTTTTATGAAAGAGTGGTTGATTTAGGTAGGTCAGATACTCAACATTAAGCGACTCTGGAAAAATTCAGTTTCAAATTTGCTCACAGGTCCACTATTACCTTCTTTTCTAATATTTTTCATGGTATTTAAGAAGTGTTTACCATGTGCCAGGCATTGCACCAAGTGCTGGGGAAGATACAAGATAATCAAGTTGGGCAGAGCCCCTGTCCCAGATAGGGCTCACAGTCTTTATCCCCATTTTACACCGTGAGGTAAGTGAGGCACAGAGAAGTGAAGTGACTTGCCAAGATCACACAGCAGATTAGTGGTGGAGCCAAGATTAGAACCCAGGTCCTCTGACCCCCAAGTTCATGCTCTTTCCACCAGGTCACAATGTTTTGGCAGGAGAGTAGTGACCAAAGGTGACATTATTAACACTGCTTGGAATCTCAAATACTCTGATAAAAGTCGGCCTTGATTGTCCATTTAGGGGAGGCTGAATTGAGCCTAAAATAGTTTAAATAGTTTTTTTATGGTATTTGTTAAGCAGTTCTAAGTGCCAGGTACTGTACTAAGCACTGGAGTACTTAGTACAAGCTTATTGGATTTCGACACAGTCTCTGTCCCACGTAGGGTTCACAGTCTTAATCCTCATTTCATAGATGAGGTAACTGAGGCACAGAGAAGTGAAGTGACTTACTCAAGGTCACAGAGCAGATAACTGCTCTCCCTAGATTTCCCCCTTCTAGACTGTGAACCCGTTGTTGGGTAGGGACCGTCTCTACGTGTTGCTGACCTGTACTTCCCAAGCGCTTAGTACAGCGCTCTGCACACAGTAAGCGCTCAATAAATCCGATTGAATGAATTGAATGAACTGGCAGAGCCAGGAACCCAGGACTTGCCGACTCTCAGGCCCGTGCTCTACTTCTCTTCATGAAGTGTCTCATAATTTATTAATGAAGGCCATTTAGAGGGCAGATGAAATGTGGTAGATAGTCTGGTTTTATCCACGAGGGTCAGCGTTCCTCCCACACTTCCCCAACAGACCCTGGTGCCCTATCATCATCATCATCATCATCATCATCAATCATATTTATTGAGCGCTTACTGTGTGCAGAGCACTGTACCAAGCGCTTGGGAAGTACAAGTTGGCAACGTATAGAGACAGTCCCTACCGAACAGTGGGCTCACAGTCTAAAAGGGGGAGACAGAGAACAAAACCAAACATACTAACAAAATTAAATAGAATAGATATGTGCAAGTAAAATAAATAAATAAATGGAGTAACAAGTAAAATCAATAAATAGAGTAACAATAAATAGAGTAACAAATAAATAGAGTAACAAATAGAGTAACAATAAATAGAGTAACAATAAATAGAGTAACAGACAGATCCAATCACTGTATCGATATTTATTGGGCCCTTACTGTGTGCAGAGCACTGGACTAAGCACTTGAGAGTGTCCGATATAACAGAGTGAGTAGACACGTCCCCTGCCCACAGAGAGCTTACAGTCTCCAGGGAGTCTTAGGGTGGATGAACCACTCGACGCTATACAACCTGGCTAATGGCTTTGAGTTCCATTTAGAAACTGAATGAATGCTTCCAGGTGTGAACAAAGCATCCCCAAAATTTCAGTGTCCAAGTTCTTTTCCACCCATGTTCTCAAAGAAACATTTTACCAGAATAGGCACTATATCAAAGATCTTTGTTCTTGACCCTCCTTCCGGGGAAAAAATGCCCACGGAGAGATTCTGAAGAAATGAAACAAACTCTTGACAGGGTTGAGCTTGGACACATTTACATTTCCCAAGTCATTCACCACAAGGTGCAAACCTGACAAAAAAGATAGAAATATATTGGGAATTCCTCGACTTCCCAATCTGACAACTTTGGAAGTTTCAAAGGACTGGCTCAATTTTCTTGGACTTGGAATCATTTCCATAGCCATATTTAAATGTTCTCCCACCATCTCCCCGGGACCAAAGACTCCTTGGTTAATTAAAGATAAAACAAACCTTGGCTTTCCCAAATGGAGATGTTTTGCTTAATATAGTGGGATATTCTGAGAGTATCACGAATCCTTTGGGTGTGGGAAAGAGTGTGAAATAAGAAAGAGGAGGGAAGAGAGAAAGAGTTTCATGCTCCTGCCAGGAATAAGTTTTCAATAAAATAAAATTTAATAAAAATCCTCAATGAAGACAGCATGAAATGAGTGCAGTAGTGTTTAATCTACAACAGAAGGAAGATTACCTGATGTGCTGAGAGACATGGTTGGCAAGCTCATTAACATGTCATTTTGGGATGACGGTGATCCTCCTTTCAACCTCCTCAACCTGCGGGTGCCATTTCTTTTGGTCATTTTCTAAATCAAAGATTCATTCCTCACCCCTGTTTCTGGCCAATTATTTTTCAACTTAACTCTGGTAACTTCGTTCCCCCAGAACTTTGTGGAAAAGGCTTCGTTTATACTCAAGCCTGCAGAGAATCGCTCCCTCGGTAGTTATTTCGGGAGGGATTTTGCTGAACCATAAATGAGCAGGCAGGATCCCGACACCTTGAATGGTTGTAACAGGGCTATTGTGGACCTGTGAGAACTATTTAACTATTATTCTAGACAGCTAATAAATTGTGGAACGGCAAGGAAGTAGCTCAAAGCACAGCGGACTTAATGGGTCTATGGGCTCCTTTGGTTGGGAAATAAAGAAAAATTGCTGTTCCAGGAGTTGAAAATAGTTGAAATATTGAACTACACAGAAGAAAGTTTTCTGACCTCTTAGCTGAGATCCAGTGGTAAATCCAAAGACTGTGAACCCCACATGGGACAACCTGATAACCTTGTATCTACCCCAGTGCTTAGAACAGTGCTTGGCACATAGTAAGCGCTTAACAAATACAAGTATTATTATTATTATTATTATTATTATTATTATTATTATTATTATTATTATTATTATTATGGCCTTTTACTGTTCACCATCACGGTTGACTTCTTGGCTTCAGGGGTTTAGTCTTCTTCACAGTGTGGCTTAGTGAAAAGAGTCCGGGCTTGGGTGTCAGAGGTCGTGGGTTCTAATCCCAGCTCTGCCACTTATCAGCTGTGTGACTTTGGGCAAGCCACTTCTCTGTGCCTCAGTTACCTCATCTGTAAAATGAGGATTAAGACCGTGAGCCCCACGTGGGGCAACCTGATTACCTTGTATCTACCCCAGTACTTAGAACAGTGCTGGCACATAGTAAGCGCTTAACAAATATCATCATCATCATCCAACAATCCTTGATGGTCTTTATCCTCTTTCTCCTTTCCTAGTCACTCAATCAAGCAGTATGTACCAAGTACCTAAAAGGAGAGATGGACATTAATATAAATAAATAAATTGCCCATATGTAAATAAGTGCTCTGGGGAATTTGTTAAACTGGGGAAATAAGGGGTTAGTCAGAGAAGCCCTTTTGGAAGAGATGTGATTTCAGTAAGGCTTTGAAGATGTGGGCAGTGGTGGTCTGTCTGCTACGAAGGGGGAGGGAGGTCCAGGGCAGAGGCAAGATGTGGGCGAGTGGTCGGCGGCGAGATAGAAGAGATGGAGGCACAGTGGATAGGTTGGTGGGACGAAGTGTGCGGCCTCAGTTGTATTAGGAAAACAGCGAGGTGAGGTAGGATGGCGAGAGCTGATTTAGTGTTTTAAAGCAGATAGTGAGAAGTTTCTGTTTGTTACGGAGGTGGATGGACAATCATTGGAGGTTCTCGAGGAGCGGGGAAACCAAGACTGAACGTTTTTGTAGAAAAATGATCCGGCAGCAGAGCAAAGAGGCAGGAGGCAGAGAGGTCAGCGAGGAGACTGATGCCCTAGGTCCCTGACCTAAATGAACCCACTTAGAGTTATTAATTGAACTTGTCGCTTCCTCTCAAATAGTTTACACCGTTAGAGGCTGCATGGTGAACTTTTATTTAACCCACCACATTCAGAATGGCCTTGGAAATTCCAAAACGTAATAAAGAGAAGCACCCTCAACCTCCATAAACCTCCTGGATCGTAGAGCAATGCAGTTCCATGACTAGAAACTTTATTCTTTCATTCATTCAATCATAGTTATTGAGCGCTTACCGTGTGCAGAGCACTGTACTAAGCGCTTGGGAAGGGCAAATCGGCAACATTTAGAGATAGTCCCTCCCCAACAACTGGCTAATTAGACTGTAAGCTCATTTTGGACAAAGAATGTGTCGACCAAGCCTGTTGCATCATAGTCTCCTAAACGCTTATTTCAGAGCCCTGCAGTAAACACTCAGTAAATGCCATAGATTGATTAACTGATCGATTAATACTCTAATTGCTTCTGAAGGAGAAGAACAGAATGACAGTCTCCTACTTCTTTCCCTCCCCTACAGGCAGGCACTCTAGCTAATGTTTTCTTTTCCATAAATCTTAATAATTTTCAAAACCAACTGTATGATTTCCTTCATGGGATATCCAATTTATAGGCAAGACATTTGCGCCAATCCTCATTTTGGGAATCACATTTCTGTATATTTAATTGACCTCGGTTGGATATTAAATAGGTGATATAAATGTTTAGTTCTACTTACCAATTTAATTAATATTTCTCAACAGGCATTTGACGCTTAGTACTTCCCTGGCCATTAAAAGTCCCTTTCCACCTTTGATTCCCTTCCTTCTTTGGTTTTCTTTAGGAATTTGCTCCCCGAACCCTCTTTGCAGTTCCAATAATTAATAATAAATATAGGCTTCCCGCATGATGCATGACCGATCAATTATTCATTATGTGTCTGAGCATTTCGTTTTTCAAAATAGCGTTTTAATAGGTGTTAAATTAATCAGAACGCACCTGGCAATCGCAGAACATTGACTCAACTTTTCCAGATTTCTAGAAACAGATAAGGTGCCTCCAAGGCAGGAGAGCTTAGTGAGATTTTTAAAAAATAGTATTTATTAAGCCCTTACTATGTATCAGGCATTGTACTCAGTGCTGGGGTAGATACGAGATAATCGATTGGACACAGTCCCTGTCCCACATTGGGCTCATGGTGTTTCATTCATATATATCGTATTTATTGAGCGCTTACTGTGTGCGGAGCACTGTACTAAGCGCTTGGGAGAGTGCAGTGTAACATTAAACCGACACATCCCCTGCCCACAGTGAGCTTACAGTCTGGAGGGATGAGCTTACTTTTTCCACTAGGCCACACCGCTTCTCGTGAGTGAGCGACGTGAGTCATCTGAGATGTCGTCGACTTGAACTTGTCGCTTCCTCTCAAACAGTTTACACCGTTCAGGAGAGGCTGCGTGGTGAACTTTGATTTAAACCACCGCGTTCAGAATGGCCTAAGAAACTCCAAAAGCATAATAAAGATCATTTGCCCGGAAGGCGTCCCCTTCCCCTCATCATTGATCTGTAGCCACTGAGGGTGAAGATGGAAATTGGTCAACAGAGCCAGTAAAGGTGGCCGGAGGACGAATGTCAAACTGTTTCTTAGCATGAGGCTGAACTGGGACTAATGCTTTGAAGTTTCCCCTGAGCACTCTGGTGACCTTGGTTTTAATTTGTCATCAAAATGATTTAGCGTAACCGTTCCCTCTCGTGCGGAAGGGGAAAAAACTGTAAGGAACATGCCCAATAGAATAAATCATTCTCTGACATCCTTAATGCACATTTAGTGACAGCTGTATTGTATATTCCATCAGTCGGGAAAAGTCGTAAAGTTTTATTGCCGCACTTATAATATTTAATGTTACACAGAGCCATTGAATTCTTTCCAGTGACAGAACCAGATGTGTTTGGCCATTTTTTTTAAAATATAACTTGGTTAGGGATGGCCAGTTACAAATAAAAACAGAAGAGTGTGGGTTTGAGCTGGGATTTTACTAAGCACTCAATAAATACCTTGACCGATCGATCGATTGATACCTTTAGACTGTAAGCTCGTTATGGGCAGGGAATGTGTTTGCTCATTGTGTTGTAGTGGACTCCAGAGAAGCAGTGTGGGCTAGTGGATAGAGATTGAGCCTGGGAGCCATAAGGACCTGGGTTCGAATCGCGGCTCCTCCGCTTGTCAGCTGTGTGACCCTGGGTAAGTCACTTTACTTCTATGTGCCTCAGGTAGCTCATCTGTAAAATGGGGATTGGGACTGTGAGCCCCATGTGGGACAGGGACTATGTCCAACCTGATGACCTTTAACTACCCCACACCTTGAGGCCTTGGAGTCTTCTTCTTCTGCTTCTAGAGAAGCAGCGTGGCTCAGTGGAAAGAGCATGGGCTTTGGAGTCAGAGGTCATGGGTTCGAATCGCGGCCCCGCCAACTGTCAGCTGTGTGACTTTGGGCAAGTCAATTAACTTCTCTGGGCCTCAGTTCCCTCATCTGTAAAATGGGGATTAAGACTGTGAGCCCCCCGTGGGACAACCTGATCTCCTTGTAACCTCCCCAGCGCTTAGAACAGTGCTTTGCACATAGTAAGCGCTCAATAAATATCATTATTATTATTATTATTATTATTATTATTATTATTATTATTATTATGTCAGGTAGGTTCCAAACCAACAGAAGAAAATATTTCTTCACCTACCCGGTGGTAAGAATATGCATTCTTCTAGGAAGTTTTTTTTTTCTTTAATGGTATTGGCTAAGAGCTTACTAGGTCCCGGGCACTATACTAAGCTCTGGGATAGATATTATAATAATAATAGCATTTATTAAGCGCTTACTATGTGCAAAGCACTGTTCTAAGCGCTGGAGGGGTTACAAAGTGAACAGGTTGTCCCACGTGGGGCTCACAGTTTTAATCCCCATTTTCCAGATGAGGGAACTGAGGCCCAGAGAAGTGAAGTGACTTGCCCAAAGTCACCCAGCTGACGAGTGGCGGAGCCGGGATTTGAACCCATGACCTCTGACTCCAAAGCCCGGGCTCTTCCCACTGAGCCACACTGCTTCTCTAGATACAAGACTAATGCTAGGTACAAGCTAGTCAGGTTGGACACAGTCGATGTCCCACACGGGGCTCACAGTCTTAATCCCCATTCCACAGATGAGGTAACTGAGGCACGGAGAAGTGAAGTGACTTGCCTAAGGTCACCCGGCAGACAAATGGCGGAGCTGGGATTAGAAGTCAGGTCCTTCTGACTCCTGTGCTCTATCCACTAAGCCGTGCTGCTTCCAAGTGCAGGGTTCCCAGATCCAGTAGGAGAGAAATGTTGAACATTTCCTTAAATCTCTTTTCGTCCTCCCGGCCGATCCTGGCCCAGTCCCAAACTCCCGACGATTGTTCCACGCAGAATTATCCGGCCAGAAATAAATTCAGATGGCCCTCGTTAGGGATTCAGCTATTGTTCCTTCTTCACCTAGGGGGTTGTAGCTGAGGGCCAGATTGTTCCTTCTCTCTTTCTGAAAAGGTTAGGTAAACCACAGCGGCAGATTTTGACGCTGACCTGTTTCACTAGGAAAATAACTGTAATGTCTTAAATGCCACTGAAAAGGCGACATTGAATATTTTGCTGGCGTGTGACTCCTTAGTATATACAATTTGTTAGGCGATTCCTTGCCAGAATCTCAATCAATCAATCAATCGTATTTACTGAGCGCTTACTGTGTGCAGAGCACTATACTAAGCGCTTGGGAAGTCCAAGTGGGCAACATAAGTTGGCAATCTTCTCTCAGGTGAAAAGATTGTAAATCTCACCGTCTTTTTGTCTCCGATGCGCTTGTGGCTTGGCCTTGTGGATAGAGAGCGGGCCTGGGAGCCATCAGGACCTGGGTTCTAATCCTGATTATCTGCTGTGTGACTTTGGGCAAGTCATTTCACTGCTCTGTGCCTCAGTTACCTCATCTGTAAAACGGGAATTAAGAGTGGGAGCCCCATGTGGGACTGTGTCCAACCTGATGACCTTGTATCTACCCCAGTGCTTAATACAGTGCTTGACATATCGTAAGCGCTTAACAAGTGCCACAGTTATTATTACTGAGTGGTCGTGGCCCTAGTTCTTCTATTTATTGAGTGCTTGCTGTGTGCAGAGGCCTGTACTAGACACTTCTCATACTGAAAGTTCCCTCAAAGTTTGCCAGTGTCTTGAAACCCTTGGAGAGTTCCCTTCTCGTCTTGTGTCCTTAGAAATTTAGAAGAGCCCGGGCTTTGGAGTCAGAGGTCATGGGTTTGAATCCCGGCTCCACCCCATGTCTGCTGTGTGACCTTGGGCAAGTCACTTAACTTCTCTGAGCCTCAGTTCCCTCATCTGTAAAATGGGGATTAAGACCGTGAGCCCCACGTGGGACAACTTGATCACCTTGTATTTCCCCAGTGCTTTGCACCTAGTAAGCGCTTAACAAATGCCATCATTATTATTATTATTATTTAGGACACATCTCTCTACCAACCTCTTGGGGAATGAGTGTTAACCTTGCGGCCCCTCCCCCTACACACAGACACACACAGACACACAGACACAGGCACACACACACATACACACACCCATTTGTATCTTTAAGATAATCTGGCAGCTAATCGCTTATAACCTGCTAACTATATAAGAAGGAAGAAGACTCCTGGCTAATTCAAGGGGTAGAAGACTGAGCCCCCTTTTTCCTCTCCTCCTCCCCATCCCCCCTGCCCTACCTCCTTCCCCTCCCCACAACACTTGTATGTATTTGTACAGATTTATTACTCTATTTATTTTACTTGTACATATTTACTATTCTTTTTAGTTTGTTAACGATGTCCTTATAACCATAATTCTAGACTGTGAGCCCGCTGTTGGGTAGGGACCATCTCTATATGTTGCCAACTTGTACTTCCCAAGCGTTTAGTACAGTGCTGTGCACACAGGAAGCGCTCAATAAATACGATTGAATGAATAATTCTATTCGTTCTGACGATTTTGACACCCGTCTACATGTTTTGTTTTGTTGTCTGTCTCCCCGTTCTAGACTGTGAGCCCCATTGTTGGGTAGGGACCGTCTCCGTATGTTGGCGACTCGTACTTCCCAAGGGCTTAGTACAGTGCTCTGCACACAGCAAGCGCTCAATAAATACGATTGAATGAATGAATGAAGCACCATGGCATAGTGTATAATCAATCAATCAGTCAATCGTATTTATTGAGTGTTTTCTATATTCAGAGCACTGTACTAAGCTCTTGGGAAAGTGCAGCGCACCAGAGTTGGTAGACATGTTCCTTGCCCACAACAAGCTTACATTCATTCATTCATTCATTCAATCGTATTTATTGAGCGCTTACTGTGTGCAGAGCATTGTACTAAGCGCTTGGGAGTACAAGTTGGCAACATATAGAGACGGTCCCTACCCAACAGCGGGCTCACAGTCTAGAAGGGGGAGACAGATAACAAAACAAAACATATTAACAAAATAAAATAAATAGAATAAATATGTACAAATAAATAGAGTAATAAATACGTACAAACATATATACATATTTAGAGGTGCTGTGGGGAGAGGAAGGAAGTAAGGCGGGGGTTGGGGGGAGAAGGATTGAGTCTACAGTGTACAGTTTACAGTCTAGAGGGATAAAGCACGGGCCTGGGATCCAGAAGACCTGGGTTCTAATCCCTACTGTGCCTCTTGCCCCCTGTGTGAAGTCACTTAACTTCTCCTTGCCTTGATTTTCTCAACTGCGAAATGGGGATTCATTGCCTATCGTCCCTCCTACTTAGACTGCAAGCCCCATGTGGGACAGGGATTTTATTCGGCTTGATTAATTTGTATCTGCCCTAGGGGACGGAACAGTGTTAGCCGTATAGTAAAAATTTAACAGATGCCATAAAAAAAATTCAAAGTGTAAGGTTAGTGATTAACCGAACCCCACTCTCAGAAGTGATCCTCCCCATTTTTTCCCATAGCTTTTGTCTTTCTCACCTCTATCTAGAATGGCTATCACAGCATACAAAGATGACTTGAAAGTTAAAGTCATGTTTAAGTTTAGAGAAGCAGCATGGCTCAGTGGAAAGAGCACGGCCTTGGGAGTTTGAGGCCGTGGGTTTGAATCCCGGATCTGCTACTTGTCTGCTGTGTGACTTTGGGCAAGTCACTTAACTTCTCTGTGCCTCCGTTACCTCATCTGGAAAATGGGGATTAAGACTGTGAGCCCCACGTGGGACAACCTAATTAATAATAATAATAATAATAATGGCATTTGTTAAGTGCTTACTATGTGCGAAGCACTGTTCTAAGCACTGGGGGATACAAGGTGATCACGTCCCATGTGGGGCTCACAGTCTTAATCCCCATTTTACAGATGAGGGAACTGAGGTTCAGAGAAGTTAAATGACTTGCCCAAGGTCACACAGCAGACATGTGGCCGAGCCGGGATTCGAACCCATGACCTCTGACTCCCAAGCCTGTGCTCTTTCCACTGAGCCACGCTGCTTCTCCCTAAGCAGATTACCTTGTATCCCCCCAGCGCTTAGAACAGTGCTTTGCACACAGTAAGTGCTTAACAAATACCATCATTATTATTATTATTATTATTTAAACTCAGGAGATAGATGGGTTTCACAGTCAAGAAATCACAGCCCTGGACCCGTGAGGGGAATTTTCTCCGAGTCGATCAGCCAGCAATATTTATTGAGTTCTCTTTGTGCGGGTCATCACCCAGAGAGACTAAAAGAGTTTTAACCTACGAGCAGTTTTCCTGTTATTAATCAGTCTTGGCCGCGATTTGATTTAGGATGGTTTTCAGAAGATTTCTGCTCATTGATTCGTCTGGTCAGCTGCAGCACACAAGCCTCAATTATTCAGAGTAGTGGGGAAACGTTGTCATTCTTTCGATCATATTTATTAAGCACTTAACGGCATGCAGAGCACTGCCCCATTAGTGGGAGAACAGTAGGTCATCGATAATATGCCTTCAGGTTTTTATTCAGTTCAGAAATGTCCACTGGTAAATGGAAAAAATCGACTGTCCGGCCTCTGGCTTCGTAAGCCGCCTATTTCTGTAGAAACCTGGCACTTTTTAGGTAATGTCACATGTCTGCTGTGTGACCTTGGGCGAGTCACTTAACTTCCTTGAGCCTGTTACCTCATCTGTAAAATGAGGATTAAGACTGTGAGCCCCCCGTGGGACAACCTGATCACCTTGTATCCCCCCGGCGCTTAGAACAGTGCTTTGCACGTAGTAAGCGCTTAACAAATCAATCAATCAATCAATCATATTTATTGAGCGCTTACTGTGTGCAGAGCACTGTACTAAGCGCTTGGGAAGTACAAGTTGACAACATATAGAGACAGTCCCTACCCAACAGTGGGCTCACAGTCTAAAAGACTGTGCCATCATCATTATTATTATTATTATTATTACTATTGATAGAAATATCCTCCAAGCAGAGTTCCTCTTCTATCTGCTGTGCATCATCTGAACACAAAGTTCAGCCCTGTCTGACATGGAAAGTGGATAGAGCCTGGGAGCCAGAGGAGCTGGATTCTAATCCTGGCTCTGCCTCTTTTCTGCTGGGTGACCTTGGGTGAGTCACTTCCCCATGCCTCAGTTATCTCATCTGTAAAATGGGGATTAAGACTGTGAGCCCTTCTGGGACAGGGACCGTGTCCAACCCGATTAGCTTGTATCAACTCCAGGGCTTAGTAATCAGTCAGTCGTATTTATTGAGCGCTTACTGTGTGCAGAGCACTGTACTAAGCGCTTGGGAAGTACAAGTTGGCAACATATAGAGACAGTCCTTACCCAACAGTGGGCTCACAGTCTAAAAGGGCTCACGGTCTTAGTACGGTGCTTGGCGTATAGTAAACACTTAACAAATAGCATTAAAAAAAACTACTCTATCAACTGGATGCAAAGGGGAACGGGCACAGAGGATGTTCACTTCAGAGAAGCAGTATGGCCTAATGTAAAGAGAACAGGCCTGGGAGTTAGAGGACCTGGGTTCTAATCCCGGCTCTGCCAGGGTCCCCCTGTGTGTGTCCTTGGACAAGTCACTTCACTTCTCTGTGCCTCAGTTTCCTCAACCCTAAAATGGCAACTCAATACCTGTTCCTCCTTATATTGTGAGCCCCATGTGGGAAAAGGTCTGTGTCTGACCTGAATAACGTTTGTTCGCCCCAGTGCTTAGAGCCGTCCTTGATTCGTAAAAATTTAACAAAACAGAGAGAGTATAACAGAGATGCAAGATGCCCTCCCTGCCCACAAGGAGCTTACATTTGAAATGATTTAGGCTAGGAGGGAGGAAAAACCAAGGCTGTGACAATATATTCTCTGAAATAGCCCACGTGGCAATACTAGCCACCTCAGAAAAATCTACCCAGTACCCATTCTAACCAAATGTATTTATAACTTAGTCGTCTGCATTTGCAATTTAACAATTGAATTTGTTCCATTTAACTGGAAACAGATGGTAAGCAATTATCGTCTTCCTCATAAAGAGGAGACTGTCGATACTCGTTAGATATGGAGTGAGCCATGGGTCGCCACGACCGCTTGGTTTTTCATTAAACGAAGCTCAATCGGTTTCAATTTGGCCAGTTACGTTACACGGATTCTCATAAACTGGTACCATCGCGTGATTCCGAGGGCATCGCCTTTAAAACTAGGTTTTAGTCATTGTGGATTCTTCGGGAAGTGTGTTTTCTTCTTTTAGTTGGTAAGTAAAGTCATTTTTGTGTAAACAGGTGCCAGGAGGTGCACATCTGAAGGGTCACAGCATTTGTGCACTTTTACCATTGCACAGAGACTTTCTAAAATGCTATACTGGACCAAAGATACTCAGAGGCAGAATTCCAGGCAGGAAACCCCTGGGAAGGGCTATAAATTGTCATATTTGTTGATCACTTACTATGTGCCGAGCACTGTACCGAGCGTTGGGGGAAGTATAAGTTCATCAGATCCCACATACAGTCTCTCAGTCTAAGCAGGAGGGAGAACAGGTATGAAATCCCCATTTTGCCGATGAGGGAATGAGGCCCAGAGAAGTGAAGTGACTTGGCCAAGGTCACCCAGCAGTGGGATTAGAACCCAGGTCCTCTGACTCCCAGCCCCATTCCCTTTCCATTAGGCCACACCGCTCCTCTATAGACATCCAGGCGAGAGTGTTAGTTTGAAGTTCAAGGCTCAGGTCAAATTTCTATTCTCAGAATCTCCTTCCTTCTCTTCCTTTCCCTAAGTGCTACAGGCAACATGCTATGTTCCCAAAAGGGCTGTAATGCAGAAGAAAGTGGACATCAAATCAATCAATCAATCGTATTTATTGAGCGCTTACTGTGTGCAGAGCACTGTACTAAGCGCTTGGGAAGTACAAGTTGGCAACATATAGAGACAGTCCCTACCCAACAGTGGGCTCACAGTCTAAAAGGGGGAGACAGAGAACAAGACCAAACATACTAACAAAATAAAATAAATAGAATAGATATGTACAAGTAAAATAAATAGAGTAATAAATATGTACAAACATATATACATATATACAGGAGCTGTGGGGAAGGGAAGCTTCCATGCCTAAGTTATCCCTCTTGATCGCTTCCATGT
This sequence comes from Tachyglossus aculeatus, assembly GCF_015852505.1. NCBI lineage: Eukaryota > Metazoa > Chordata > Mammalia > Monotremata > Tachyglossidae > Tachyglossus > Tachyglossus aculeatus. The sequence continues at coordinate 22,689,388 of NC_052078.1, read as the reverse complement.
AAATGAGGGCGTTAAGTAAAAGAACGCTAAACAGCATGTAAATTCCCTATAGGGAATAACATAAAATGGAGAATTGTATTTCTCAAATAAAGAAGGGCCCCAGCTTCATTTGTATATTTATATTTTAAAATAGCGATTAAAAAGCAAACGATACATGATTACATTAGGGAACGGAACGTAATCAAATAGGAGCGTAAACACGTACCAAGAGCGAAAGGTTTTTAGTTTGCTTTTAAAGCATACTTACATAAACACGGTAGTTAATTTTCCAAGTTTTTCTCATCCTATTAAGCAAAATGGCACCTCGAGCTAACAAATCTGCTGTCGTCTGTGCTAATTTGAAGGAAAAAACCTCGCCACATAAATTCTCCTTCAGGGCAGAATAGGCGGGCACAGACGATAAAGTATACCAAGCAGCGTGGCTCAGTGGAAAGAGCCCGGGCTTTGGAGTCAGAGGTTAGGGGTTCAAATCCCGGCTCCGCCACTTGTCAGCTGGGTGACTTTGGGCAAATCACTTCACTTCTCCGGGCCTCAGTTACCTCATCTGTAAAATGGGGATTAAGACTGTGAGTCCCCCATGGGACAACCTGATCACCTTGTAACCTCCCCAGCGTTTAGAACAGTGCTTTGCACATAGTAAGTGCTTAACAAATGCCATCATTATTTTTTTTTCCAACTTGTACTTCCCAAGCGCTTAGTACAGTGCTCTGCACACAGTAAGCGCTCAATAAATACGATTGATTGATTGATAACGTTCTCTCTGTAAGGCTCACAAGAGTCTATGCCTCCTGCTTAGACCTGAGCCCCATGTGAGACAGTGACTGTCCAATCTGATTAACTTGTATCGATCGATCATTCAGTGGTGTTGAGGGCTCACTGTGTGCGGAGCACTGTACTAAGTGCTCGGGAGAATATAATACAACAGAGTTAGTATCCACCCCAGCATTTAGAGGAGTGCTTGACTTATAATAACAATGATAATAAGATTCGCCAGTTCTGCAAATCTCTACATTGGAAGCGAAAATGTCGTGAGTTTAAAGAGAGTTTACAGTGAGTTCACAGTCTAGCGGGAGATGACAAGGTTTATTTTTTCACATTAACGTCTGACTCCTTTTTTTGAAAAAAAGGTATTTGTTAAGGGCTTACTATGTTCCAGGCACTGTACTAAGCGCTAGGGTATATAGGTTGTCAGGTTGGACATAGTCCATGTCCCGCTTGGAGTTCACAGTCCCCTCCTCGAGACTGAAAGCTCGTTATCGATGGGGAATGTGTCTACCAACTCTTTTATACTGTACTCTCCTGAGCGCTTAGTACAGTGCTCTGCACACAGCAAGAGCTCAATAAATACTATTTATTGACTAATTGACTGACCAAGTTGAGGGTGGGGGGTGTCTGTTTTCTTAGAGAGCCCCCGGCTGGGGAAGCAGTGCGGTCAGCAACTCAAAATCCACGTATTTCTTCTCCTCCCAATGCCCATCATCGGGAGGGTAAAAATTGCCCACAGAATGGATTTATTTCTGATCATTTTCAGGGCATATTCATCAGTAGTTTCTTCCCTTAAAGCTGTACAGTGTGTATTAGTGGAAATGGTTTTTGATTCCATTAGTTTGGTATCATTTGCATTTAGAATATTTCCTCTGCACATTTTCTCCCTCTCAACCATTTTCTAATTATGGTTTATTGTAACTAGAACTGGGAGAATTCATTTAGGTTCAGCGCGTCATCGCCCCGGTCGGTCATTTTCAGTTCCTCGTGAAGTTATGACTGGAGGGGCCTGTGATTCATTTTGCATGTCGGGGAGAACTTGGGGCAGGGGGTTGGGGGTGGAGGATTGAGGGAGTCTGGGAGGGTGTGGGAAAAGGGAAGAACGGGAGGAGAGGGAAAATGGCAATAAAAGAGGATGAAAGGAGAGAAAGTAGAGGCAGAAGAAGAGACGGAGAGGAAGGGGAAAAGGGGGAAGGCAGAAAATGGAAAGAAGGAGACCGTTTGCCAGTTTTGTTGTATTATAGTCTCCCAAGCGCTTAATATAGTACTCTGCCCATAGTGAGTGCTCAATAAATTTCATTGATGATGATGATTTCATCTTCACTGCCATTCTTTTCTTCCTCTTCCTCCTCCTCCTTTCTTTTGCTTCAAATTTCCTCACCTGTAAGATGGCGATAAACTACCTGTTCACCCTTTTCCTGGTACATGCGAAGTGCTTACTATGTGCCACGCATTCTGCGAAACGCCGGGGCAGATACAAGTTGATCAGGTCGGGTCCCTGCCCAACATGGGGCTCGAAGTCGAGATAGGAAGGAGAACAGATGAGGAAACTGAGGCCCAGAGAATTTAAGCAACTTTCTCGAGGTCACGCCAGTGGGTAAGCGGCGGAGCCGGGATTAGAAGCCAGGGCCTCTGATTCCCAGGCCCGGGCTCTTTCCATTAGACCGCACTGCCTCTTTCCCGTTAGAATGATTTGGGAATGGGGCAGTGCGTTCAACCTGATTCTCTTCTATTTGGCTCGGGAATTTGCATCGCTCTCAACCAATCGGTGGTATTTAAATGGTATATAAATTCTTAGGAGAGTACAGTATGACAGAGTTGGTAGTTGGTTCCCTGCCCACAGGGAGATTATGATCTAGAGGTGGGGATGGACAGATTGATTTCTCCCTCTTGTTTCCAGACGTGAGACAGTATTAATGGCGTACCTCGATTTCTCTCAGGATCCGATTCCGAATTTTCTTGGGGCTCCACACCCATAGTAATTTCTTCGGGACATTATTGTACTCTCCCAAGCGCTTAGTACAGTGCTCCACACACAGTAAGCACTCAATAAATGCGATTGACTGACTGACAGTGCTCATCGTGTGAAGGATTATCCTTGCCCGGTTTCCACCTGATGATCTGCTACTCTGCATACACGGTTGTCCTTCGCATTAGAAGAAGCCAGTGAAATTTACCTACGAGTGGGTGTCTGATTCATTCATTCAATCATATTTATTGAGCACCTACTGTGGGCAGAGCACTGTACTAAGCGCTTGGGACAGTACAATGCAACGATAAACAGGCACGTTCCCTGCCCACAACGAGCTTACAGTCTAGAGGGGGAAACAGTGGAAGATGTACTTTTAGACTGTGAGCCCACTATTGGGTAGGGACTGTCTCTATATGTTGCCAACTTGTACTTCCCAAGCGCTTAGTACAGTGCTCTGCACACAGTAAGCGCTCAATAAATACGATTGATGATGATGATGTACGATCTTGGCCACACTGTAAACAGGTAAAGATCTTCCCTCGTTGTGCTGTTTTGTTTAACGTGACCATTCCTTGATGTGTTTCCAAAGCCTGGTGCTCATTTCTCTTTCGCCTCCGTCTCTTGTTGCTTACGGAGTCTTTTGCTCAAAGATGGCTATTCCCTTCTTGGTGGTATCTTACCTTGCTGATCTCTCCTCGGCAAATGATGCCGAATTTTCCACCGGGATGGAGGGCAGTCCCATGTTTCATCGCACGTTATCCTTGAAACGCTTCCTCTGTTCTCCTCGCTTTAGGATGCCCTAATTTCAGCCCCTCCACACGGCTGCCGTTTGGGTCCCTGGCTGTTGCTCATTCTCTTCCCGGATCTGCTATGACCTAGTCGTTCGTTCGTTCGTTCAATCGTGTTTATCCAGCGCTTACTGCGTGCAGAGCACCGAGTGCTTGGGAGAGTGCAGTATAACAACAAACAGACACATCCCCCGCACACCATGAGCTCACGGTCTAGAGACGGCAGGCTCTCTGTCTAGAGACAGCGAGAGTCAGTTCCAATTCCGATTCTTTTATTTGGCCTTAATAGAGTGCAGCGGGCGATTAGTAAACCCGTGCGTGGAAAGCGAAACACGGACAAACACATAACAATACTGCAACGTGCTTTGTCTTTAGGCTGCACTTCAATGAACGATCTCCCTTGTGAGTTTGTGATTATTTGTAACATAAACAACGGCAATGAGAGTATTTGTTAAGCGCTTACTATGTGCCAGGCACTGTATTAAGCACTGGGGTGGAGACAAGCAAATCAAGTTGGAAACAGTCCCTGTCCCATTTGGGGCCCACAGTCTTACTCCCCATTTTACAGATTTAGGCACAGAGAAGTCAAGTGACTTGCCCAAGGTCACATATGAGCCCCCCTTCTAGACTGTGAGCCCACTGTTGGGTAGGGACCGTCTCTATATGTTGCCAACTTGTACTTCCCAAGCGCTTAGTACAGTGCTCTGCACACAGTAAGCGCTCAATAAATACGATTGATTGATTGATTGGTGGAGCCGGGATTTAATGGTATTTGTTAAGAGCTTACTATGTGCCAAGCACTCTTCTAAGCACTGGGGTAGATACAAGTTAATCAGGTTGGACACAGTCCCTGTCCCACATGGGGCTCACAACCTTAATCCCCATTCTACAGATAAGGGAACTGAGGCCCAGAGAGGCAAAGCGACACGCCCAGGGTCATATGCCAGACATGTGGTAGAGCCGGAATTAGAACCCAGGTCCTCTGACTTTCCACTGAGCCGTACTGCTTCTCAGGAGGTCTGCTTGCATTCGGGAAAAATCGGATCCCATGCAGCCCGTGCTGGGAGAGGACGTGGTTTCTTTTGCTAAAAAGAAGAATCAGGGAATGTATGAAATGGCGGAGTAGTCCTGGTTTGGGACTTTTGGAAATCTCGTTCTTGCTGTTTGAAATCTGAAGTCATATCCCAAGTCTTTACCGTTTCCTGGTAAGGCGTCTTTTAAGTTTCTTCTAAAGGCAGAGCTAGAGGCGGGCTAAGACACACCGCCGGCTGGGCTGAGAGAGAGAATTTCTCATCACGGAGAAATCTCTGAATATCACGGGTGATTGAAATGGTGCGAAGATTTCTGCCAAGGAGAGTCAGAGTCCACGGAGATCTGGAGCTAATGAGGCTGGAATGTGTTATCTCCCACCCAATCCCTCCGCTGCCTCGCCCTCTGCCCCGGGTTCAAAAACCCCGACGCAGCTGACGTCCTCTTCGGTTGAGCTGGGCCCCGCGAACTTGGACTTTAGTCCAGGCAGCGGATTTATTTCTCTCCAGAGACTGGAGTTTTGCAGTTTACTTGCACATGGGGATAGAAGGATAGAGGCCACTAGATTGATTGATCGATTGATCGGCGGTAGCTGTAGAGTTTGGTTCACTTCTGTTTTGGCGGTCCACACAGGAAGCATCCAGCTGACCACCGTTACCCACCAGTGGACAGAATAATAATAATAATAATAATAATAATGATGGCATTTGTTAAGCGCTTACTATGTGCAAAGCACTGTTCCCTTCAAGGCCCTGCTGAGAGCTCACCTCCTCCAGGAGGCCTTCCCAGACTGAGCCCCTTCCTTCCTCTCCCCCTCGTCCCCCTCTCCATCCCCCCCATCTTACCTCCTTCCCTTCCCCACAGCACCTGTATATATGTATATATGTTTGTACATATTTATTACCCTATTTTACTTGTACATATCTATCCTATTTATTTTATTTTGTTAGTATGTTTGGTTTTGTACTCTGTCTCCCCCTTTTAGACTGTGAGCCCACTGTTGGGTAGGGACTGTCTCTATATGTTGCCAATTTGTACTTCCCAAGCGCTTAGTACAGTGCTCCGCACATAGTAAGCGCTCAATAAATACGATTGATGATGATGGTGATGTTCTAAGCGCTGGGGGAATACAAGGTGATCAGGTTGTCCCGCGTGGGGCTCACAATCTTAACCCCCATTTTACAGATGAAGGAACTGAGGCTCAGAGAAGGTAAGTGACTTGTCCAAGGTCACACAGCTGACATGTGGTGGAGCCGGGATTCGAACCCATGACCTTTGGCTCCAAAGCCCGGGCTCTTTCCACTGAGCCTCGCTGCTTCTCTCAAAGAAGGAGAGAAGATAGTACAGTGCAAAATCGTGAGCAACATCTAACAGGGAAAGATGAACTAAGCCCCAGACCATCCATTGCCTCACCCCGCCAGGAAGCAGCGATGAGCTGTGTGAAAAATTGGGCATCTAGAACCTCCTACTAATGATGCTAATAATAATAATGATGATAATAGCGGTGTTTGGTTAAGTGCTTACTATGTTCCAGGCACTGTACTGAGCCCTGGGGGGGATGCAAGCCAATCAGTTATCTCATCAGTCAAAAGAGGAGTAAAACAGTGGGACAGATGAGATAACTGAGGCACAGAGAAGTGAAGTGACTTGCCCAAGGTCACACAGCATGCAAGCCAGGATTAGAACCCAGTTCCTTCTGCCTATGCTTTTTCTACCGTGCTAAGCTACCTCTAATCGAAGCAGCGTGGCTCAGTGCAAAGAGTCAGAGGTCAGGGGTTCAAATCCTGGCTCCGCCAACTGTCAGCTGTGTGACTTTGGGCAAGTCACTTAACTTCTCTGGGCCTCAGTTACCTCATCTGTAAAATGGGGATTGAAACTGTGAGCCCCCCGTGGGACAACCTGATCACCTTGTAACCTCCCCAGCGCTTAGAACAGTGCTTTGCACGTAGTAAGCGCTTAACAAATGCCATCATTATAATCGAGGCGAAGGTCATTCTTTCATTTCCTTTTGTGTCCTTATCACTTCTCGACTCATTTCCTTGTCCAGACTGCCCCCATTCCCCGTAACAATGATAAAAAATAAAATAATAATAATAATTTTTAAGTGCTTTCTGTGTGCCCAGCATTGTACTTAGCACCGAGGCCAGTGCAGATCACAGATTCTGTTCCACACCGGACTCGCGATCTAAGAGGGATGGAGACTAGGTATTTTATCTCCATTTTACAGGTAAGTAAACTGAAGCCCGGAGAGTTAAGTGACTTGCCCAAGGTCACCCAGCAGGCAAAAGGCCGAGCCAGGAGTAGAACCCAAGTCCTTTGACTCCTTGGGCCCAAGCTCTTTCCATTAGGCTACACTGCTTCTCCTTTAAGTCCACTGTCCTAGACGAGCATCCACAGAAGACAGCGTTGGTCCAGACTGTAAACTCATCGCGGGCAGGTAATGCACAACAGACGCTCAATAAGTACCAACACTCAGTCCGATTTCGAGGGCAGATCCTCTAGACCGTAAGCTCGTCGTGGGCAGGGAATGTGTCTGTTATCAATCAATCAATCAATCGTATTTATTGAGCGCTTACTGTGTGCAGAGCACTGTACTAAGCGCTTGGGAAGTACAAGCTGGCAACATATAGAGACGGTCCCTACCCAACAGTGGGCTCACAGGCTAGAAGGGGGAGACAGAGAACAAAACCAAACATACTAACAAAATAAAATAAATAGAATAGATAGGTACAAGTAAAATAAATAAATAAATAGAGTGATAAATATGTACAAACATATATACAGGTACTGTGGGGAAGGGAAGGAGGTAAGATGGGGGGATGGAGAGGGGGACGAGTTGTTTGCTGTTTGTATTGTATTGTTGTTTGTACTCTCCCAAGCGCTTAGTACAGTGCCCTGAGCACAGTTAGCACTCAGTAAATGCCACTGATCGATCTGGGTCTAAATGAAGCTCCTGATGGGCAGGAAACATGACTACCAACTCTAGTGTATTGTTCTCTCCAAAGCGCTTTACAGTGCTCTGCACGCAGTAAGCCCTCAATCAATACCACCGATCGATTCATTTATAATATTGATATTATATTAATATTATCAATAATTTAATTAATTTAATAATTTAATTTGATAATTCAATATAATAATTTAATATTATATATTAATCATAATATTATATTATAATATATAATATTATGATTATAATATTAATATTGTTAAGCGCTTACTCTGTGCCAGGCACTGTACTAAGCACTGGGGCGGCGATTAATTGTGGAAGATTCTGTCGGTCACATCGGGGCACTGATTAATTGTCCGTGGAAGATTCCGTCGGTCACATCCCTGTCCTCGAGGCTTTGGAATGGGAAATTTCTTCCACTTTTCCTCCGGAGTCAGCCACACTGCAAACAACTCCAAATCGCCTCAGGAGCAAGTCGGTGGAACCAAATGCAGCCAAAATCATATTGCCTCACTGAGGAGGGATTTCTGCAAGCCGCTCATCCAGAGGTAGCAGCCAACGCAGGCCGGATTCATTCGATCATGTTCGTTGAGCGCTTACTGTGTGCAGAGCACTGTGCTAAGTGCTTAGAAGAGTATAGTTCAACAATAATCAATCTTATTTATTGAGCGCTTACTGTGTGCAGAGCACTGTACTGAGCGCTTGGGAAGTACAAGCTGGCAACATATAGAGACAGTCCCTACCTAACAGTGGGCAGGGTTAAGGTCTAGAGGAGCTGTCCTCGAAATCAGCCTGAGCGTTGGTATTTATCGAGCATCTGTTGTGTGCAGAACACTGTACTAAGCACCTGGGAGAGTATAATGTACTGTATAATGTAATGTATATGTTGCCAACTTGTACTTCCCAAGCGCTTAGTACAGTGCTCTGCGCACAGGAAGCGCTCAATGAATAAGATTGATGATGATGATAATGGAATGGAATTAGTAGACACATTCCCTGCCAACTAGCAGTGGCATTTCTTGAGCGCTTACTGTGCTCAGACCACTGTACTGAGTACTTGGGAGGGTACATTGTAATGGAGTTGGTAGACACGTTCTGTGCCCACAACAAGCAGTGGTATTTGTCGAGTGCTTATTGTGTGCAGAGCACTGTACTAAACACTTGGGAGAGTCCAATGGAACGGAGTTTGTAGACACGTTGCCTGCCCACAATGAGCTTATAGTAGCCACTGAAGAGGGACCCTCATTTGGGGGGCTGTTCTAATGATGACCGATTTCGTAGCCAATTGCTTGCCGTGTGACCGTGGAAAGGGCACTTAACTCCCGTGGGCCTCAGTTTCCTCATCTGTAAAATGGGGATTCAATACCTGTTTTTCCCTCAGACTGTGAGATCCATCTGGGACAGGGACTGTATCCGACCTAATTAATTTGTACCTACCCCAACCAGGAGAAGCAGCATCGCCTAGTAGATAGGACAGTGGGCCTGGGAGTGAAAAGGAACTGAGTTCTAATTCTGGCTCTGCCACTTGGCTCTGTGACGATGGGCAAGCCACTTCACTTCTCTGTGCCTCAATCATTTCATCTGTAAAATGGGAATAAAGCCTGTGAGCCCTATGTGGGACAGGGACTGTGTCAAACCCGATTATCTTGTATTCATTCCTTCATTCAGCCGTATTGAGCGCTTACTGTGTGCGGAGCATTGTACTGAGCGCTTGGGAAGTACAAGTTGGCAACATATAGGGATGGTCCCTACCCAACAACGGGCTCACAGTCTAGAAGGGGGAGACAGACAGCAAAACAAAACCTGTGGACAGGTGCCAAGTCGTCAGAACAAATAGAATTAAAGCTGAATGCACATCATTAACAAAATAAATAGAATAGTAAATATGTACAAGTAAAATAGAGTAATAAATCTGTACAAATATATGCAGGTGCTGTGGGGAGGGGAAGGAGGTAGGGCAGGGGGGATGGGGAGGAGGAGGGAAAAAGGGGGCTCAGTCTGGGAAGACCTCCTGGAGGAGGTGAGCTCTCAGTAGGGCTTTGAAGGGAGGAAGAGAGCTAGGTAGACTGTGAGCCCACCGTTAGGTAGGGACTGTCTCTATATGTTGCCAACTTGTACTTCCCAAGCGCTTAGTACAGTGCTCTGCACACAGTCAGCGCTCAATAAATACGATTGATGATGATGATAAGTGCGGAGGGAGGGCATTCCAGGCCAGGGGAAGGACGTGGGCCGGGGGTTGACGGCGGGACGGGCCAGAACGAGGCCCAGTGAGGAGGTGAGCGGCAGAGGAGCGGAGGGTGCGGGCTGGGCTGCGGAAGGGCTTGTATCTACCCCAGTGCTTAGTACAGTGCTCGGCACATAGTAAACACTTAACAAATACCATTATTATTATTATTCTTTGGGCCTCAGTTCCCTCATCTGCAAAATGGGGATTCAGTCCCTGTTCTCCCTCCTACTTAGACTGGAAGCCCCATATTCATTCAATCAGATTTATGGAGCGCTTACTGTGCGCAGAGCACCGTGCTAAGCGCTTGGGAAGTACAAATCGGCAACATGGGACCTGATTATGATGATGATGATGATGGTATTTGTTAAGCGCTTACTATGTGCAAAGCACTGTTCTAGGCGCTGGGGAGGTAACAAGGTGATCAGGTTATCCCACGGGGGGCTCACAGTCTTATTCCCCATTTTCCAGATGAGGGAACTGAGGCCCAAAGAAGTGAAGTGGCTTGCCCAAAGTCACCCAGCTGACAGTTGGTGGAGTCAGAATTCGAACCCATGACCTCTGACTCCAAAGCCCATGCTCTTTCCACTGAGCCATGCTGCTTCTCATACTATATTACATTGTATCTACCCCAATACTGAATGCAGTGCTTGGCACAGAGCAAGAGATTAACAAATACCATTATTATTATTATTATTAATGTGGGTTATTAAGCTGCAGCATGGCATGGCTTAGCAGATAGAGCAGGGACTTGGGAGTCAGAAGGACCCGCTCTAATCCCAGTTCTGCCACTTGTCTGCTGTGTGACTTTGGGCAAGCCACTTCACTTGTCTTGGCCTCAGTTACCTCATCTGTAAAATGGGGATTAAGACCGTGAGCCTCATGTGGGATAGGGGCTATGTCCAACCCGATAACCTTTATCTACCCCAACACTTAAAACAATGCCTGGCATGTAGAAAGAGCTTAACAAATATCCTTTTTTTTTTAAGGTAATTTAGATAGAAACCAAGACTGGAAAGGATTGAGAAAAACAAGGATTTAAATAGCAATTTAGATGACACCATCTCAGGTCGAGTTGACAGCGAGGAATCCTTTCTGGGGATGTTTAAGACACACTGGAGAATTCTCCAGCAACTGAACCGTGATTCATCAGTGTGGTTTACAAGCGTTCCTGGAAAATCTGTGCTCGTCAGCTCCGTTTTGGAAGAAGCACTCACGCTGAGAGAATCCTGAGGAGCGCAGATTCTGTTTCGTTATTTTTTCAAGTGTTATCAGCCTTTCCAGGAACTGGTGTCATCAGACCCCAGCGGGATCCCTTGGGAATAAAAGCTGGGGTGTTTCTAGCATGTGTTGCAGGGGTATTGTAGGGGCCAAAATCTGTGCAAACAACAGTCAAAATATTTGTGCTTCACATCATCAGTCGTCATCAATCATATTTATTGAGCGCTTACTGTGTGCAGAGCACTGTACTCAGCGCTTGGGAAGTACAAATTGGCCACATATAGAGACAGTCCCTACCCAACAGTGGGCTCACAGTCTAAAAGGGGGAGACAGAGAACAAAACCAAACATACTAACAAAATAAAATAAATAGAATAGATATGTACAAGTAAAATAAGTAAATCATCATCATCAATCGTATTTATTGAGCGCTTACTATGTGCAGAGCACTGTACTCAGCGCTTGGGAAGTACAAATTGGCCACATATAGAGGCAGTCCCTACCCAACAGTGGGCTCACAGTCTAAAAGGGGGAGACAGAGAACAAAACCAAACGTACTAATAAAATAAATAGAATAGATATGTACAAGTAAAATAAATAAATAGAGTAATAAATATGTACAAACATATATACATATATACAGGTGCTGTGGGGAAGGGAAGGAGGTAAGATGGGGGGGATGGAGAGGGGGAGAGGAAGGAAGGCGCTCAGTCTGGGAAGGCCTCCTAGTCTGGGAAGGGAACCTGTCTATCAGCTCTGTCCGTTCATTCATTCAATCGTATTTATTGAGCGCTTACTGTGTGCAGAGCACTGTAATAATCTATTCACCCTCCTTTATGCACTGAGTCTGTACCCCTTAATTTGCTTAGCTTACTATCGCACACCCAATCCTACGGCGCTTATATCATCATCAATCGTATTTATTGAGCGCTTACTATGTGCAGAGCACCGTACTAAGCGCTTGGGAAGTACAAATTGGCAACATATAGAGACAGTCCCTACCCAACAGTGGGCTCACAGTCTAAAAGGGGGAGACGGAGAACAAAACCAAACATACTAACAAAATAAAATAAATAGAATAGATATGTACAAGTAAAATAAATAAATAAATAGAGTAATAAATATGTACAAACATATATACATATATACAGGTGCTGTGGGGAAGGGAAGAAGGTAAGATGGGGGGGATGGAGAGGGGGACAAGGGGGAGAGGAAGGAAGGGGCTCAGTATAAGTATATCCGTACTTATACTCTGCAACTTCCCAAATCTTCAATTTTTGTAATGTCTGCCTCTGCCACTAGATTCTAAGCCTCTGGAGGGCAAAAATCATGCCTGTCAACTCTATTGTATTGTACTCTCCCGCGCTCTTATTACGGTGCTCTGCATACAGTTAGCATTAGGATTAGAAGGCCATTAGAGAAGCAGCGTGCCTCAGTGGAAAGAGCACGGGCTTTGGAGTTAGTCGTCGTGGGTTCGAATCCCGGCTCCACCACATGTCTGCTGTGTGACCTTGTGCAGGTCACTTAACTTCCCTAAGCCTCAGTTACCTCATCTGTAAAATGGGGATTAAGACTGTGAGCCCCACATGGGACAACCTGATCACCTTGTAACCTCCCCAGCGCTTAGAACAGTGCTTTGCATATAGAAAGCACTTAATAAATGCCATCATTATTATTATTATTATTCGAAGTTCTGGGGTAGATAAAATCCGCTCACGTCGGACACAGTCCATGTCCCACCTGTGGCTCACGATTGTCTTAATCCCCATTTTCCAGATGAAGGAACTGAGGCACTGAAAAGTTAAGTGACTTTCCCTACGTCATACAGCAGAGAAGTGGAGGAGCTTAGCTTTTGTGCTCTTAGCTTGGACATATTCATTTTCTAGGGCAGATTTAACTGTCCAAAGAAGAAAAGGAAACAGAAATTCCATTGGCGTCCCCAGTTTTCCCGAATGGGCATTGGCATTTTTACCAGATGTTTTCAGCCACTTGGAGTTGTTTTCATTATTGTAGACCCTGTGAGCCTTATCCTCTTGCTCAAAAAATATTCACTTCTGTAATTATGATTAAACATTTTTGATTGATTAACTCCTTGAGCTAATCGAGCCTGGGCTCCAAAATAGTACTGTCATCAAATAATCAATGCCCTTAATACTTCAAAAGCCAAGTCTAGAAAATCTGTCAGAACATTACGAGCACTGTTGTGTCAATATGGAAAATCAGCTGATGTAGAGAGCAGAGTAATTCAAGAAATTGATTCCTCTTAATATGCCAGGGGCTTCAAATCAAGTTCTGAGGAGAAAAAATAAATTCCAAAAAGCTTTGCCAATATCAGTAATTCTTTTTCAATATGGGAATTATTACCTTAATGTGACTGTGATTATAAGTAGTTATAGAAATTCATAGGAAAACTTAGCCCTGAAGAATAGATTATTCTAGTGAGAGGTTCAGTTCTCTGTTACTGAGGGAGAAGTTAATTTTCCTGATACTGCCAAGGCCCAAGTGGTGTCACTAAATAGAATCTCTTATTATCAATCCATAGTATTTATTGAGCGCTTACTGTGTGCAGAGGACTGTACTAGGTGCTTGGGAGAGTACAACAGAATTAGCAGATACGTTCCCTTCCCATAATAATGAATGAATCAGTCAATCAATCAGTGGTATTTATTCATTCATTCATTCAATCATATTTATTCACTGCTTACTGTGTGCAGAGCACTGTACTAAGCACTTGGAAAGTACAAGTTGGCGACATATAGGGATGGTCCCTCCCCAACAACGGGCTCACAGTCTAGAAGGCGGAGACAGACAACAAAACATGTAGACAGGTGTCAAAATCGTCAGAACAAATAGAATTATGGCTATATGCACATCATTAACAAAATAAATAGAATACTAAATATGTACAAGTAAAATAAATAGAGTAATAAATCTGTACAAATATATATACAAGTACTGTGGGGAGGGGAAGGAGGTAGGGCGGGGAGATGGGGAGGAGAGGAAAAAGGGGGCTCAGTCTGGGAAGGCCTCCTGGAGGAGGTGAGGTCTCAGTAGGGCTTTGAAGGGAGGAAGACAGCTAGCTTGGTGGATGTGCGGAGGGAGGACATTCGAGGCCAGGGGGAGGACGTGGGCCAGGGGTCGATGGCAGGACAGGCAAGAATGAGGCACAGTGAGGAGGTGAGCGGCAGAGGAGCGGAGGATGCAGGCTGGGCTGTAGAAGGAGAGAAGGGAGGTGATGTAGGAGGGGGCAAGGTGATGGACAGCCTTGAAGCCCAGGGTGAGGAGTTTTTGCCTGATGCATAGGTTGACAGGTAGCCACTGGAGATTTTTGAGGAGGGGAGTAACATGCCCAGGGCGTTTCTGCACAAAGATGATCCAGGCAGCAGCGTGAAGTATAGACTGAAGTGGAGAGAGACAGGAGGATGGGAGATCAGAGAGGAGGCTGATGTAGTAATCCAGTTGGGATAGGATAAGAGATTGAACCAGCAAGGTAGCAGTTTGAATGGAGAGGAGAGGGCAGATCTTGGCGATGTTGCAGAGGTGAGACTGGCAGGTTTTGGTGATGGATTGGATGTGAGGGGTGAATGAGAGAGCGGAGTCGAGGATGACACCAAGGTTGCGGGCTTGTGAGACGGAAAGGATGGTAGTGCCGTCTACAGTGATGGGAAGGTCTGGGAGAGGGCAGGGTTTGGGAGGGAAGATAAGGAGTTCAGCCTTGGACATATTGAGTTTTAGATGGTGGGCAGACATCCAGATGGAGATGTCCTGAAGGTAGGAGGAGACACGAGCCTGGAGGGAGGGAGAGAGAGCAGGAGCAGAGACTGAGTGATTTACTGAGCTATTACTGTGTGCAGAGCACTGTACTCGGCGCTCCGGAGAGTGCAGTACAACAGAGTTAACAGACACGTAAGTCATGTCTCTATATGTTGCCAACTTGTACTTCCCAAGTGCTTAGTACAGTGCTCTGCACACAGTTTAAGCGCTCAATAAATACGATTGATTGATTGATTGATTTGTGGAGCAAAGTTGCAATCTCAACTTTTGCGCTTACATTTCATTCTGAATCTGGGCTGCTGGAGTTTACGCTTTCTTCTGGTGAATTATCCAGTCGTCTGGCCGAGGTTCATAATGAATCGTGAAATTCTGGACAGACGCCTGAGGATGGGGTTGCCGTTACAAAGCCATTTCTCTTCGTCCTGTCTTCGGGAGCGACTGAGCTACCATCCTCCTACACCAGACATTTCCATAAACCCGAAGAGTTTTTCTCTTTAGATTTCATTTGCCATTCTCTCTGGAAGTCTTAGCACTGATCACCTGATCTCACATGGATAGTAATAATAATAATTATGGTATTTGTTAAGGGCTTACTATGTGCCAAGCATTGTTCTAAGCGCTGGGGTAGATACAAGGTAATCAGGTTGTCCCACGTGGGGCTCACAGTCTTAATCCCCATTTTGCAGATGAGGTAACCGAGGCACAGAGAAGTTAAGCGGCTTGCCCAAGGTCACATCGCAGATGGGTGGCGGAGCCAGGATTAGAACCCACATGCTCAGACTCCCAAGCCCTTGCTCTTGCCACTAAGCCATGCTATTTCTTTCATCGGTTTGAAAGTCATTTCGGCAGTAAAATATCCAGATGAACCATCCTAACTCCTCCTCATTTTCCTATTCCCCTCTGGACCGTGATCAGATTCTTCTCATAGCCATTTAAGATGAAGTCCGCAATTGGGCAAAGACTTCTGTATAAACCCAGCCACCTCTGGGTTATTTATTAATTTCCTCATCCGAGCCTTGAATCACCTCCACTGTACGCTTCCCTGCCTCACCCCCTTTTTAAATGATATTTGTTAAGCATTTACTATGTGCCAGGCACTGCCCTAAGTACTGGGGTAGATACAAGTCTACGTCCCACATGAAGTTCCTAGTCTTAATCCCTCTTTTACAGATGAGATAACTGAAACCCAGATAAGTGAAGTGACTTTCCTAAGGTCACACAGCAGACAAGTGGCAGAGATTAGAACTCAGATCCTCCGACTCTCAAGCCTGGTCTCTTTCCACTGGGCCACACTGTTTCTCTGCTCTCATGCCACGGAGTGCCGTTGACAAAAATTTAGGCACCAGCCCGATTTGGGACACTTCAAATTCCTCCTTCCTTGCTATATTTTGGCCCTCTCTTCTTCTTGGCAAAATTATATCTCTTCCAATCATTCACTCATTCAGTCGTACTTACTGAGCACTTACTGTGCGCAAAGCACTGTGTGGGCCCGGGAGTCAGAGGACTGCGGTTCTAATCCCGGCTCCACCTCTTGTCTACTGTGTGACCTGGGGCAAATCACTTAACCTCTCTGTGTCACAGTTTCCTCATCCGTAAAATGGGGATTCAATACCCATCCTCCTTCCTACTTAGACTGCATGTGGGACAGGGACTGTTTCTGACCTTGTCAACCTCTGTCTATCCCAGCGCTTAGGACAGTGCTTGACACCTAGTAAGCATTGAACAAATGCCATAAAAAAATCAGTGGTATTTATTGAGAGTTTACTGTGTGCGGAATATTGTATTAAGCGTTCTTGAGAGTGCAGTAGAATCGGTAGACTCAATCCCTGCCCTCAAAGAACTGGCAGTCTGAAAGAGTAGCTCATTGCCAGTTTCCGGAGGACAGTTCAGAAGAGAAAAATTAGGACTTGTGATTTATTACATTCTGCCTCCTGTTTTATGAGCTGAGAAATGCCATCCGTAATTCCAAAGACAGAAGGCTTTTTCTCTCAGGACCCGACTTTACTTTCCCCTCTTACCTTATGCAGTTTTCTCAGGCTTAGTTCCCAGGATGAAATTTTCCCAAGCCCTCATCCCACTCCCATGTAAATCAGGTTTTTTTTACCTTAATTGGCCTAGCCACGGGAGCCAAAGGTAAAACCAAATGAAAGGGAAGATCTCAGTTTGGATTGTTACTTCACAGGTTCGGCAGCCACAGTGCTGTGGAACGAGGGTGGAAAATCCACATGGTGGTTTTCCTCTGGAAACCAGGCAGGGATATAGGAAAAGCCCAAACCCAAATGTGAAGTGAAATGAATGTGTTGTTCAGAGGAAAGGAGGAAATCTTGGTTTTTCTAACAATCCAACAATCCATTCATCATTCATCCGTTCAGTCATATTTATTGAGTGCTTACTGTGTGCAGAACACTGTACTAAGCGCTTGGAAAGTACAATTCGGCAACAAATAGAGAAAATCCCTATCCAACAATGGGCTCACAGTCTAGAAAGGGGGAGACAGACAACAAAACAAGTAGACAGGCATCAACAGCATCAATATAAATCAATAGTGTTATAGATATACACATCATTAATAAAGTAACTAGAGTAATAATAAATATGTACATATTTACACAAGTGAAGAGAAGCAGCGTGGCTCAGTGGAAAAGAGCACGGGCTTTGGAGTCAGAGGTCATGGGTTCAAACCCCAGCTCCGCCAATTGTCAGCTGTGTGACTTTGGGCAAGTCACTTAACTTCTCTGTGCCTCAGTTACCTCATCTGTAAAATGGGGATTAAGACTGTGAGCCCCACATGGGACAACCTGATCACCTTGTAACCTCCCCAGCGCTTAGAGCAGTGCTTTGCATATAGTAAGCGCTTAATAAATGCCATTATTATTATTATTATTATTAAGTGCAGGGAGGAGGGTAGAGCAGAGGGAGGAAGTTGGGGTGAGGGGAGGGGACGGGAGGAGGAGCAGAGGAAAAGGGGGCTCAGAATGGGAAGACCTCCTGGAGGAGGTGAGCTACTGAAGTAGTGTAGCCTAATGGAAAAAGCACAGTAGTAGTCAATAGACTTGGTTTCTAGTCCCATCTCTTCCACTAGTCTGCTGTGTCACCTTGGGCAAGTCACCTCACTACTCTGAGCCTCAGTTTCCTCATCTGTAAAATAGAAATTCAATTCCTGTTCTCCTTCTACTTGGACTGTGAGCCCCAGGTGGGACAGGGTCTGTGTGAGACCCGATTAACTTGTATCTACCGCAGCGCTTAGCCCATAGCTAACACTTAGCAAGGACCATTGTTAATAGTTGAATCATTATTATACTTATTATTATTACCCGAGGTGGAGATGAGAAATTGCGTATTGCTTCTTCGGAGGTCTTACCCATTAACCTCATTGACCGCTAGATAGTTGGGTCTAAAACATCACTTTAGAGAAAGCTGGCAGAATTTAGAAGAAAAGATGATAAAATAACGTCAGTCAGCCCTGCAGTCATTTGGCAGTTGACATTGAGGTCTTCCAGACGGGCAGAATAAAGATTTATTGGGCAGAAAACTAATCTTATGTTTTCTGGCAAAGTGACTTCTTTTGGGAGAATAAATGAATATTATTTCGACCAAATAGATCAAGAAACGGGAATTTGTGGGTTTAGTATATTGGCTATTATGCTTAGTAAGCTGGGTCTGCATCTTATTGGCAAGCTTATTGGTTTGCCATTATCTTCTTTCTGCATACTTTATATTGTAAAGAATCGAATTTCTCAGGTAGGAAGTTAACAAAGATAAAATTAATTTCTTGGTGTAGGAGTTGTGGTATCCCACAGAACCCCAGCTGACGCATATTTGCTGGTGTGCAATAAAATGGGAAAATGGTGTACAGCCAAGGTTTTCATTGTCCAGATGGCAACTCTCTGCTCCTTTAAATTTCCTCCAAAGGAAACGTGCTACTCTAACATGTGCTAGACTGTAAGCTCCTTGTAGGCAGGGAGCATCTCTACCATCCCTGTTGTATTGTACTCTCACAAGCATTAGTACAGTGCTCTGCACACAGGAAGCACCCAGTAAGTACCATCGATCGGCTAAGTGCTCGGGTAGATATGAATTTATGCAGTTGGACTCAGTCCCTGTCCCTCTCAGGGCTCATGCTAGAGCTTGTCCCCATTTCACAACTGAGGGGACAAGGGCCCAGAGAGGTTAAGTGACCGGCCGGAAGTTGCACAGCAGTCAAGTGGTGGAGCCAGGATTTGAATCCGGGTCTCCCGACTCTCAATCCTGCACACTTTCCACCAGCCCCACTGCTCCACTTCTGTTTAAGGCTTCCTGTGTCCGCGCTGGCTGAGACCGTCATTTTTCTGTGGTTCTTCTGCCAGCTCCTGTAAAAACTGTAAAAAAGTTTTTACAGGCTGTAAAAACTCCCATTTTACTCGCCGGGAGCGGTGTTGACTCGAAGAAACAGCCCAACCCTTCAGGAGAAAATCCAAGCGACACAGATGAGGGAAGAGCCTCATTACTTGACGGGGGCCATCGCTCCTGTATTCTGCTTTCTGGCTAGTTTCTGTAGCACTCCGCGCAGTGGAAGGAGGGCATGAATATTTAAATGTCTCAATGGGGCTTTCAGTTTTCTGTCGAATTAAAATGCCAAACGGTGATTTAAGCTGCCATGATGTCTGGACACTCACCTTAGTTTCAAATGTGGTGTTCCATTTAGCCTGAAACTCCTCCACCGTATATGTCAGACCGTCCTTCTCCCCACCTTCAAAGCCATTATCTTCTAATAAGATAACTTATTATATTATTACTATATTATTACTATATACTATATATTATACTATATTATTACTATATTATTATTATTATAACAAGATATTATTAAGATAATAAGATTATCTTCTTTTAAGGTCAAACCTCCTCCGAGAGGCCTTCCCTGATTAAGCCTTCACCTCCCCTATGCCCTCTCCCTTCTGCCTCACCTCCAAGCACCTAATATTGACCTCACCCTCAGCCCCGCAGCACTTACGGACATATCTACAAATTATTTATTTATAGTACTGTCTGTCACCCCCCCCTAGACTGTAAGCTCATTATGGACAATCAGTCCTATTTCTTGAGCCCTTCCTATGTGCAGAACACTATACTAAGTGATCAGGAGAGCGCTTAGAACAGTGCTTGGCACATAGTGAGCACTTAATAAATACCGTCATTATTAACACAATAACAGAGCCGGTAGGTACGTTAGAACAGTGCCCAGTGCTTAGAACCAGTTGTCAGCTGTGTGACTTTGGGCAAGTCACTTAACTTCTCTGTGCCTCAGTTACCTCATCTGGAAAATGGGGATTAAGAATGTGAGCACCCTGTGGGACAACCTGATCACCTTTTAACCTCCCCAGTGCTTAGAACAGTGCTTTGCGCATAGTAAGCGCTTAATAAGTGCCATTATTATTATTAGAACAATGCTTGGCACATAGTAAGCGCTTAATAAGTGCCATTATTATTATTATTATTATTATTAGAGCAATGCTTGGCACATAGTAAGCACTTAATAAGTGCCATTATTATCATTATTATTATTAGAACAATACTTGGCACATAGTAAGCGCTAAACAAATGCCATCATTATTATTACCCACAACTAGCTTACAGTCTAAAGCAGCGAACATGTCTACCGACTCTATTGTGCTGTACTCTCTCAAGCGCTTAGCGCAGTGCTCTGCACAGAGTAAGCACTCAACCAATACCATTGATAACGGTGCAGTTACTTCTTAGGACAGTTCTAGGATAGTGATTCACGTTTCAGCCTAAAGGTGCTGAATAGTTCCTCCATCATGAAGCCAAGGTGATCTTTTCACGATCCCAGTCAATCAGTCATATTTCTTGAGCCCTTCCTATGTGCAGAGCACTATACTAAGCGCTGAAAAAAAAATCCCCTGAGAAGGACTTGGGTTGGGGGAAGGAAAGTGGTTAAAGCACTTCATGGGTGATGGACATCAGGGAGATTTGGCCTGGGGCAGACAGAGCCTCTCGGGCTGGAGAATTCCACAGATGTAAAGTGTCCTGATTGACATGTGTCAGCCCACGTTTCTTTGCAGGTGAGGGAACTGGGGCACAGAGGAGTTGGGTGATTCGCCCAGGGTCACGCAGCAGACAAATGGCAGCAAACCTTGTGATTCCCAGGCCCATGCCCTAACCCCATGCCATACTGCTTATCTATCGATGGTTATCGATTGATCTCTGCTATGTACTGAGCGTTCGCTCGCTTTGTGGAGAGCCCCGTACCAAACGCTCGGGAGGGTACACTCCAACAGAGTCGGTCGATGGGACCCCTGCCCACAAGGAGTTTAGAGGAGGAGTTGGGCGTTAAAAACAGATTATTGGGTTGGTTTCATCACACCCCACAGACAAACGTTTTCAGTCAATGCCTGCCCATGACAAAGGAAGAAATCATCTTTAGGAGGCGTGAAGATGGAGCCATCTAGTCTCGGCTTGCTACCGCTTTGGCAGAACCCTTTCATTTGGGCCTCCTGATGGCTTCTGCTTAGTTACTTGGTTTGATGAAGAAAAATTGGATCTGGCACCTGCAGTATTGGGGAACATCCAGCTCCTCAATTTGACTCGCTTTTGGCCTGCTACACATCCGCCATACACCCCCTGGCCTGGAATGCCCCCCTTCCCCACATCCGCCAAGCTAGCTCTCTTCCTCCCTTCAAGGCCCTACTGAGTCGAGCTCACCTCCTCCAGGAGGCCTTCCCAGGCTGAGCCGCCTCCTTCCTCTCCCCCTCCTCCCCCTCACCATCCCTCCCGCCTTACCTCCTTCCCTTCCCCACAGCACCTGTATATATGTATATATGTTTGTACGTATTTATTACTCTATTTTACTTGTACATATCTATTCTATTTATTTTATTTTGTTAATATGTTTTGTTTTGTTCTCTATCCCCCCCTTCTAGATTGTGAGCCCACTGTTGGGTAGGGACCGTCTCTATGTGTTGCCAACTTGTACTTCCTAAGGGCTTAGTACAGTGCTCTGCACAAAGTAAGCGCTCAATAAATACGATTGATTGCTTCTGACACCTAGGCCCCTGCTCCTCCCAAACCCGTGCCCTATCCACTAGAGAAATACGTGTCTCTTTCAAGTTAGGAAGTGGAGTGAAAGCAGGAGGGAGATCTTGGAAGGTGGTGTTAGTTTGGGTTATTTTCCCATCACTCTCCATGGTAAACCTGCAGTCCAGTGCTCCCAACCTGCTCTCCAATGCAGCTTTTCAAATAACCCCGCAGTCCTGTATTGCATGGTTAATAAGTGGCCTTTTTTTTCCCGCTTGACTGCAGAGACGCAAAGCCTGAGGAGAGGAAATGCTCCACATCCTCTGGGGAGTTGAAACCAAGTGGGAGAGAATCAAGGAAGGCTAACTTCCTCAGCCTCCCAAATCCCAGGAGCAGTGGTCACCTCAGAGTTGAAAGCAATTAAGTCGATAATTTAATTAATGGCTCAACTATTACGTGGATAAGAGCGGATCGTTCTGATCTGGAAAGGCAGATCATTCTGTCCCGTTATCTGGTCACCCCAACCTGACTAAGGCTTTAGGATTCACCTTCTTTCCAACAAGCCCAGTTATTGATCTCTATAAATGTGGACGAGGGGAAGAAAACAGAAAGCTAAGCAGCAGGCTTTGGATAGGACTTCCAGAAAAAATTCTGCTTTGAACTATTCTCCCAGAAGCAGCGCCGCATAAAATGCTGCTTTTGGGAAGAAGTGTGACTTAATGAGACGACCACAGACCGGGGGATCAGATTGTTATGTAGGGACCGTCTCTATATGTTGCCAACTTGTACCTCCCAAGCGCTTAGTACAGTGCTCTGCACACAGTAAGCGCTCAATAAATACGATTGAATGAATGAATGAATAATCCTGGCTCTGTCACGTCTGCTGTGTGACCTTGGGTGAGTCACTCAAGTTCTCTGTGCCTGTTTCCTCAACTGTAAAATGGGAATTCAATAACCTCCCTCCTATTTAGACTGGGAGCCCCATGCGGGACTAGGACTATGTCCGGCATGCATATACTGTATCTTACCCCAACACTTGGTACAGTGCCTGGCAGAATTGTACTTTCCGAGCGCTTACTACAGTGTTCTGCACACAGTAAGTGCTCGGTAAATACGATTGAATGAATGAATATAGTAAGCACTTCCCAAGTAGAAGGACAGAGAGCATGTTTAATTCCCACTATGTCTTTTCTCCTAGCCCTTAGCAGTGCTCTGCATACAATATATGCTAAATAAATACTATTACACAGTTTTGGTATTATTTCACTGCTTAAACTTAACCCAGCCAGCAGGACATATTCTTTAACAGCTTTATTATCCTTTTGTAGTATTTGTTAAGCACTTACTATGTGCCAGCAGCGTGGTTCAGTGGAAAGAGCCCGGGATTTGGAGTCAGAGGTCATGGGTTCAAATCCCAGCTCCGCCAATTGTCAGCTGTGTGACTTTGGGCAAGTCACTTCACTTCTCTGGGCCTCAGTTCCCTCATCTGGAAAATGGGGATTAAAACTGTGAGCCCCCTGTGGGACAGCCTGATCACCTTGTAACCTCCCCAGCGCTTAGAACAGTGCTTTGCACATAGTAAGTGCTTAATAAATGCCGTCATTATTATTATTATTACTAAGCACTGGGGTAGGTACAAGCTAATCAGGTCGAACACATTCATTCAGTCGTATTTATTGAGTGCTTACTGTGTGCAGAACACTGTACTAAGCGCTTGGAAAGTACAATTCGGCAACAACTAGAGAAAATCCCTGCCTAACAACGGGCTGTCAGTCTAGAAACAGTCTCTGTTCCACCCACACGATGCTCACGGTCTTAATTTCCATTTTATAATGATAATCGTGGTATTCGTTAAGCGCTTACTGTGTGCCAGTCACTGTACTAAGCACTGAGGTAAAAACAAGGAAAATGGGTTGGACACAGTCCCCTTCCCACACAGGGCTCACAGTCTTAATCCCCGTTTTATGGACGAGGTAACTAAGGCCCAGAGAATCAATCAATCAATCAATCGTATTTATTGAGCACTTACTGTGTGCAGAGCACTGTACTAAGCGCTTGGGAAGTACAAGTGAAGTGACTTGCCCAAGGTCACACAGCAGGCGAGTGGCAGAGCCGGGATGAGAACCCGGGGCCTTCTGACTCCCAGCCACGCTGCTTCTCTTCTCTATTTCTTCTTCACCTATTTTTGATAAATTATTCTTTCTCAAGGACAGTAGCAGCATGATGTAGTGGATAGAGCCCGGGCATCAGAAGGTCATGGGTTCTAATCCCGCCCCGGCCGCTTGTCTGCTGTGTGACCTTGGGCAAGTCACTTCATTTCTCTGGGCCTCAGTTACCACATCTGTAAAATGAGGATTGAGACTGTGATCCCCACATGGGACAGGGACTGTGTCCAACCCAATTTGCTTGTCTCAACCCAGCGCTTAGTACAGTGCCTGGCACATAGTTAAGCGATTAACAAATACCATCATTAGTATTATTATTATTGTTACCTATTGTTACCTACTGGACACAATAGTAGGTATTAAACTCTATTTAAACTGGGCTTTCATCATCATCATCAATGGTATTTACTGAGCATTTACTGTGTTCGGGGCAGTGTACTAAGCACTCGGGAGAGTACAATACACCAGAGTGGGTAGACCCGTTCCCCACAAGGCTCTTACTCTCCCAAACATTTGACACAGTGCTCAGAACACAGAAAGCGTTCAATAAATACCACCGACTGATTGATGATGGCCACTTTCGACAACTTGCCTCTCATCCTTGACTACTTCAGTTCTTCCATTTGCATTAATTTCAAACCTGGAATTTAAATAAACAGTAACAAGTTAGAGAGTTAAAGTATAATATTTAATTGAACCTTTGGCCAATATTGAATTATATCACTCTAGGGGACGGCAGATTTGTAGCTATTATGTGAATCCAGAAACATTAAAATGTTAATCGTTTCCAGGTAATTGTTATCGTGCAGTTTTAGGACCGTTTATTGCGAACATCCCTTTAATTGCCTATGCTGCTTTATATCCAGCGGATTTTTACATTCCGACCGATTTGCATATTCATTATCTGCAAGCTCCCGACCAGGAAAACAGATTACAAGCGCATTCCTAATTCATTTTCATAACCAGGGCCTTCCGTTTGGATCACGGACAATTGGAAGGATAAATAAGCTCCGTCCAAAGCGAAGGGGATCTTGTCTGTCGACTCCGTTGCATTGGCCTCCTCTCAGTGGTTTAGTCCAGTGCTCTGCAAACGGTACGCGCTCAATTAATACCACTAATTGATCGATTGGAGGAAGGCTGCTGGTAGAGGGTTGAAAAAGCCTCCTCTGTCTAGCGTAGAAATGTATCCCTTTTCTCCCCGTATTTCAGTCCTTTCATTTCCCACTCTTTCACCCCGGAACCTCGCGTCCTATCTCTTCTCTTTCCTTCCCTTCCCCTTACAATTTCCGTCGTTCCTTTCCCTTTTCCTTTAGGGTCCGACCTCTTTTCCAGCTCGTTCTTCCCCACCAGAATGGCGCCTTATCCTAGACCCCTGCTCTCACAGTAGTTTGTGGGCACGGGCCTGGAGTCAAAGGACCTGGGTTCTAATCCTGGCTCCACCGTTCGTCTGCTGTGTGACACTGGGCAAGTCACTTCTCTGTGACTAATTTACCGGTAAAATGAGGACTAAATCCTCCTCTCTCTGGCATTCATTCATTCAATCGCATTTATTGAGCGCTTTCTGTGTGCAGAGCACTGTACTAAGCGCTTGGGAAGTACAAATCGGCAACACATAGAGGCGATCCCTACCCAACAATGGGCTCACAGTCTAGAAGGGCGAGATGGACTGTGAACCCAGGGACTGTGTCCAACCTGATTGCCTCATATCTACTTAGCAGTGTGGCCTAGTGGAAAGAGCCCGGGCTTGGGAGTCAGAGGTCATGGGTTCTAATCCTGGCTCTGCCACTTGTCAGTTGTGTGACCTTGGACAAGTCACTTAACTTCCTGTGCCTCAGTTACCTCATCTGTAAAATGGGAATTAAGACTGTGAGCCTTACGTGGGACAACCTGATTACCTTGTATCTCCCCCAGCGCTTAGAACAGTGCTTGGCACGTAGTAAGCGCTTAACAAATACCAACATCATCACCATCATCTTCATTAGCACCGTACCTGGCACC
This sequence comes from Tachyglossus aculeatus, assembly GCF_015852505.1. Classification (NCBI taxonomy): domain Eukaryota; kingdom Metazoa; phylum Chordata; class Mammalia; order Monotremata; family Tachyglossidae; genus Tachyglossus; species Tachyglossus aculeatus. The sequence continues at coordinate 22,663,489 of NC_052078.1, read as the reverse complement.
TAGTATGTGCGTCACAACTGCCATTAAACAAATAAATGATATGGGATAGAGCAAGGGCTCGGGAGTCAGAAGGCTCTAATCCAGGCTACTCTATTTGTCTGCTTTGTGACCTTGGGGAAGTCACTTCACTTCTCTGTGCCTCAGTTACCTCATCTGTTAAATGGGGATTGAGACTGTGAGCCCCAAGTGGGACAGGGACTGTGTCCAACCCAATTTGCTTGTATCCACCCCAGTGCTTAGTCAAGTGACTGGCACATAGTAAGCACTTAATAATAATAATAATAATAATGGCATTTATTAAGTGCTTACTATGTGCAAAAGCACTGTTCTAAGCGCTGCCACAGTTATTATTATTTTTACGAGATGAGTTCCCCAAAGAAGTAAGCGTAAAGGGACATAGCATGACAGGTACAGATGTGCCACAGGGGATTAGGGGTAAACAAATGCGTATACATAGCAGAAAATAGGAGGTAGCAGTTAGAGGAAAGTGATGGGATCTTTCCAGAGATAAAAATGTAAAGGATTGTTTCAAGCCATGGGAAATAATGTCTTCTGAAATGCCACACTTGTGTTTTTCCTTTTTTCTGTTCGAAGTTATTACGCGTGGGTGAGCGCTTAAGATGACACATTATACAGAAATGCTTATCGTAACGGTCCTGGGTGTCAGTGCTTTGGCAAGGAAGCCGCTTTCAATTTCATCCTGTGAGGCAGATAGTGTCCTGAGAATGGAACGGGCCGAATAATAAGGTCAGGAAAGACTCGCGCTCGTTTTTCAAATTCAGTCAAGAACGCTCGAGGGCTATCCTTCGGTTCGGAGACAAACTGACAGTGGAGAGGCTGTCGCCGTCTATCTCACTTGCACACCTGAGTCCTTGGTAAAAGAAAATTCACTACTGGAAATTTTCAGCCCCTTTGGATGGTAGAATCAATCAATCAATCAATCGTATTTATTGAGCGCTTACTGTGTGCAGAGCACTGTACTAAGCGCTTGGGAAGTCCAAGTTGGCAACATATAGAGACAGTCCCTACCCAACAGTGGGCTCACAATCAAAATGGAAGACAAAATGGTGTCGGGTGCCGCAAATATGAAGCACGGCAAAGGACGACCTTTTTGTATACCCACTCTTCTAGCCTCCCTGAGTTTCCATCTTGCCTGTCTCACCGCCGACCTCTCGCCCACGTCCTGCCTCTGGCCTGGAATCAATCAATCGTATTTATTGAGCACTTACTTTGTGCAGAGCACTGTAGTAAGCGCTTGGGAAGTACAAGTTGGCAACATAATACCCTCCCTCCTCCTATCCGACAGACAAGGACTCTCGCCGCTTTCAAAGCCTTATCGAAGGCACATCTCCTCCAAGAGACCTTCCCTGATTTAGTCATCTTTTCCTCTTCTCCCATTCCCTTTTATGTTGCCCTGATATTCATTCCCCCTCCCAGCCCCACAGCACTCATCTCCGTAGCCGTCATTTATTTATTTATAGTAAAGTCTATCTCCCCCTCTAAACTACAAGCTCGTTGTGGGCAGGGAATGAGGCTGTTTATTGTTCTATTGGTACTTTCCCAAGCGTTTAGTACAGTGCTCTGCACACGGTAATCAACCAATCAACTGTATTTATTGAGCGCTTACTGTGTGCAGAGCACTGTACCAAGCACTTGGGAAGTACAAGTTGGCAACATATAGAGACGGTCCCTACCCAACAGTGGCCTCACAGTCTAAAAAGTAAGTTTTTAGTAAGTGCTCAGTAAATATGATTTAATGAACAAATGAGTGACTACGGATCCCGCTTTGGACTTTTCAGTCTCACACACACAGTCGTGGGTGAAGTTCACCATCAGCGGTGTCTTCTTGGAGCACATGAAAGTTTGCTTGTGTGTATTCCGAAGGCGCCATCTGAAAGCAATCCCATCAGTTGATATTTATTGAGCACTTGCTGTGGGCACTGTACTAAGCGCTTAGGAGAGTACAATACAACGGAATTGGTAGACACATTAGAGAAGCAGCGTGGCTCAGTGGAAGAAGCATGGGCTTTGGAGTCAGAGGTCATGGGTTCAAATCCCGGCTCCGTCAATTGTCAGCTGGGTGACTTTGGGCAAGTCACTGCACTTCTCTGTGCCTCAGTTACCTCATCTGTAAAATGGGGATTAAGACTGTGAGCCCCCCGTGGGACAACCTGATCACCTTGTAACCTCTCCAGCGCTTAGAACAGTGCTTTGCACAAAGTAAGTGCTTAATAAATGCCATTATTATTATTCCTTGCCCACAACGAGCTTCTGGTCTTGAGGGGTCACATTTTCTAATTCCTCCCCAAAATAGTTTGGCCTAGTTGTGTTTCTTTTATGGTTCTTGTTAAGCGCTCACTATGTGCCAGGCACTCTAGTAAGTGCTGGGTTAGGTACAAGCTAGTCAGATTGGACACAGTCCTTGTCCCACATAGGGCTCACCCTCTTCATTCCTCTTTTACAGATGAGGAAACCGAGGCACAGAGAAGTGAAGTGACTTGTGCAAGGTCACCCAGCAGACAAGTGTCGGAGCCTGGATTAGAACCCACGTCCTTCAGACTCCTAGGCCCGGGCTCTTTCCACTAGACCACTCTGCTCTTTTTATTGTTTGGTCAGAAATATTGGAATGATGCAGGAGGTAGTAAAGAAGCAGCGTGGCTCAGTGGAAAAGAGCCCGGGCTTTGGAGTCAGAGGTCATGGGTTCAAATCCCAGCTCTGCCAATTGTCAGCTGTGTGACTTTGGGCAAGTCACTTCACTTCTCTGGGCCTCAGTTACCTCCTCTGTAAAATGGGGATTAAGACTGTGAGCCCCACGTGGGACAACCTGATCACCTTGTAAATTCCCCAGCGCTTAGAACAGTGCTTTGCACATAGTAAGTGCTTAATAAATGCCATTATTATTATTATTATTCTTATATGCACATTTCAGTCGCTGACATAGGCCTCTTGATTCTCAGATAAGGTTATCTTAGGCCCCGGGGCCTGTTGACACACTTTCAATGGTCAGCAGTAAAATTCAGCCACTACAAAGGATTCTCTTAAGCCTTTTTGTATTAACATTTTAAAAGTTCCCTTCCCTGTTCCTCAAAAAGGTGTTACTTCATCCAAGGGCTATGCTTCCACCAAATGAAGGTGCCTTGGCTCAGGTATGACAGTTTCATCGCATCACTTTCCACAGATTCATTCGGTTTCATTGCATCACTTTCCACAGATTCATTCGGTTTCATTGCATCACTTTCCACAGATTCATTCGCTTTCACTGCATCCCTTTCCACAGATTCATTCAATCGTATTTACTGAGTGCTTACTGTGCACAGAGCACTGTAGTAAATGCTTGGAAAGTACAGTTCTTACAATTCTGTAGCACCTAAAAAACCCGAAGATTATTCTAGGAAATGCGAGGTCACCCTCAGTAATCTCACCCAAATCCTACCGGTCACAAGAAATCTGCCCCCAGAACCCCTGCCTTGTGGCTAATCTTCTTGAGAATTCAACTTGTCTGTTGGACTGAGTGCTCTGCACACAGTAAGCGCTCAATAAATACTATAGAATGAATGAGATAGTTCAATCTGGTCAAGTCCCACTATTTTTAGACTGTGAGCCCACTGTTGGGTAGGGACTGTCTCTATATGTTGCCAACTTGTACTTCCCGTGCTTAGTACAGTGCTCTGCACACAGTAAGCGCTCAATAAATACAATTGATTGATTGATTGATTGATCCCAATGGAGAACAAACTCTTGTGAAGCAGTAGAAAGATGACGAGCCTGGAAATCAGAGGACTTGGGCCCTCATCTCTGCCCCACCTCTTTCCTGCTGCATCACCCTGGGCAAGGCATTTAAACTGCTCCGTGCCACAGTTTCCTCATCTGTAAAATGGGGTTTCAATGCCTGTTCTCCCTTCCCTTCAGATTGGAAGCTCCACGTGGGACAGGGGCTGTGTCTGATAATAATAATAATAATAATAATAATGGTATTTTTAAGTGCTTACTATGTGCAAAGCGCTGTTCTAAGCGCTGGGGAGGTTACAAGGTGATCAGGTTGTCCCACGGGGGGGTTCACAGTTTTAATCCCCATTTTCCAGAGGAGGGACCTGAGGCCCAGAGAAGTGAAGTGACTTGCCCGAAGTCACCCAGCTGACAGTTGGCGGAGCCAGGATTTGAACCCACGACCTCCAACTCCAAAGCCCGGGCTCTTTCCACTGAGCCACGCTGTGATTATCTTGTGTTTAACCCAGTGCTGAGGACAGTGCTTGGCACACAGAGAGCACTTAATGAAAGACCATGTTTATTATTAGAAACAGAAGGAAATCGAAAATTAACCTAAGGAAAAATTAGTAGTCATCATTATTTAAATAGATGAATGTGTTGAATTTATGCCTTTTATAATTTATGTATTTCTCGTTCTTTTAAAAACGAGTTCATCGGGCTTTTCTGGTCTCCACACTTTTAATTTGGGCAAAATTGTCTTTGAATAGAGTGTGTGCATATATATTTGCATTTTAAACAGGAAAGAAAAGTTCTAAGAAAATGAGAGACCTAAGAATCATTATAAAGTGCATATGCAACTTGCGCCTACATTTTTAAGAAGGGTTTTCATCGAGGCAGCGTGGCTGAGCGGCAGGAACCCGGGCCTGGGAAGTCGGAGGACCTGGGTTCAAATCCCGCTCTGCCAATTACTTGCTGTGTGACCTAGGGCAAGTCACTTGTGTATAGAGCTATAATTCTATTTATTCTGATGGTATTGACACCTGTCTGCTTGTTTTGTTGTCTCTCTCCCCCTTCTTGACTGTGAGCCCGTTGTTGGGTGGGGACCATCTCTATAAGTTGCCGATTTGTACTTCCCAAACGCTTAGTACAGTGCTCTGCACACAGTAAGCGCTCAATAAATTCGATTGAATGAGTGAATGAACTTAACTTGGCTGGGCCTCACTTTCCTGAACTATTAAGTGGGGATTTGGTATCTGTTCTCCCTCCTATTTGTGAAGGAGATCGTGAGCCCCAAGTGGGCCAAAGACTGGGCCCAACCTGATTAACTTGCATCTGGGTAGGGACTGTCTCTATATGTTGCCAGCTTGTACTTCCCAAGCGCTTAGTACAGCACTCTGCACACAGTAAGCGCTCAATAAATATGATTGATGGATTCCCCAGTGCTTAGAACAATGCTTGACACACAGGAAGGGTTTAACAAATCTGGAAAATGGGGGATTAAAAGTGTGAGCCCCCCGTGGGACAACCTGATTACCTGTCTGTCTCCCCCTTCTAGACTGTGAGCCCGTTGTTGGGTAGGGACCGTCTCTATACGTTACCGATTTGTACTTCCCAAGCGCTTAGTACAGTGCTCGGCACACAGTAAGCGCTCAATAAATACGATTGAATGAATGAATTACCCTGTATAGTAATAATAATAATAATGATGGTATTTGTTAAGCACTTAACTATGTGCCAGGCACTGTACTAAGTGCTGATCTTCCCCATTGCTTAGAATATATAATTATATATATGTATATATATATATATGTATATATATATATATATATATATAATATTATTATTTTTGACCAATTGCTTTCTTTTTTCTTTTTGAGGGGCAGGGAGTAGTCGTCTTATTTAAAGCTGGAATCTTAGAGTCAGAAGTCATGGGCTCAAATCCCTGCCCCACCAGTTGTCAGCTGTGTGACTTCAGGCAAGTCACTTGACGTCTCTGTGCCTCAGTTACCTCATCTGTAAAATGGGGATTAACTGTGAGCCCCTCCGTGGGACAACCTGATCACCTTGTAACCTCCCCGGCGCTCAGAACAGTGCTTTGCACATAGTATGTGCTTAATAAGTGCCATCATTATTATTATTATTAGAACAGTGCCTGTTCTAAGCGCTTCACAAATACAATAATCTTACCTCCTTCCCTTCCCCACAGCACCTGTATATATGTATATATGTTTGTACATATTTATTACTCTATTTATTTATTTTATTTGTACATTATTCTATTTATTTTATTTTGTTAGTATGTTTGGTTTTGTTCTCTGTCTCCCCCTTGTAGACTGTGAGCCCAGTGTTGGGTAGGGACTGTGTCTATATGTTGCCAACTTGTACTTCCCAAGCGCTTAGTACAGTTCTCTGCATCCAGTAAGCGCTCAATAAATACGATTGATTGATTGAATAATAAGAATGATAATAATAATAAAAAGAAAACTGTCTGCCTGCTCTCTGAGGTGCTTCTTTATGTGGATCCATAGCTAATTGGATCGATTTGCTTCTAGCCTCTGGCACTTTTTCACTTTGATCCAACTCAGCTGTTAATTCTCACCCAGGTGATGGTATCCAAGCCATTAGCAGGTGCTTGTAGTCTTTGTTCTCCGGGCCCACGGGCCCTGATATCTTCCTGAAGAGCAATCAATCAATCATATTTATTGAGCGCTTACTATGTGCACAGCACTGAACTAAGCGCTTGGGAAGTACAAATTGGCAACATATAGAGACAGTCCCTACCCAACAGTGGGCTCACAGTCTAAAAGGGGGAGACAGAGAACAAAACCAAACATACCAACAAAATAAAATAAATAGAATAGATATGTACAAGTAAAATAAATAAATAAATAAATAAATAGAGTACTCTGTGTATCCATAGAGTTTTCTTGGTAAAAATCCAGAAGTGGTTCACCACTGCCTCCCCTCCAAGCAGGGGAAACTTGAGTCTCTGGCGTTGTGTCCCTGATCCACATTTTGATCATTCGATCTCCCGCCTTTGACTTTTTCATCATCATCATCAATCGTATTTATGGAGCGCTTACTGTGTGCAGAGCACTGTACTAAGCGCTTTTTCCCCAAGCCGCTGCTGCCCAGCCCAGGTGAATCAACTTTAATGCTTCTACTTAGCTTTCCATGATGGGTAACCCTAGCAAAAGTGTCTCTTAATGGCCCAGCTCTAAGCTTCATTGGCATACGCAAGCTCTCCTGCCATGGTCAGGCCTGAATTCATAGGAGAGACACTCTTGACTCCCCATGAAAAGCCCTCTTCAAATAATAATAATAATAGCATTTATTAAGCGCTTACTATTTGCAAAGCACTGTTCTAAGTGCTGGGGAGTTTACAAGGTGATCAGGTTGTCCCACGGGGGCGGGGGGGCTCACAGTATTAATCCCCATTTTTACAGATGAGGTAACAGGCCCAGAGAAGTGAAGTGACTTGCCCAAAGTCACACAGCTGACAAGTGGCGTAGCCGGGATTCGAACCCATGACCTCTGACTCCAAAGACCGTGCTCTTTCCACTGAGCCACGCTGCTCTTATGGAAATGTGGGTTTAATGTTCCTGTTACTAGTCCACGGCGCATTCGAAGTATGTGTTCAATTTATTCTGTGTCCTTGACTGTATATTTTTCATATTTGATGTTTTTTCCTGGCTGGGTTTGTCACACCAACACTGCCAGAAAAAAAGGGGCTGGTCTTAAAACATAGTTGTTATTGTGGCTTGGGAAACGCTGATATTTCATTTGGTAACAAATTCCTTCTATTTACCCCCCCACCAGCCGGAGTCCTCATTAGTATTTACACCTTCTGGAGCAGAACACAATGTGATGCCTTGAAGAACATTTGGCTGAGGATTACAATGAAAAGAAGCGTTCCCTTTGGTAAGTTTGGAATTTATTCCCTTCAAAGTTCAGCCTGTTTCCTTGCTCCCTTGCCTGGAGGATTTGATGAGCAATGACTTTGTTTTTTTTCCTAAACTGCTTACACTGTGAGCTCCGTGTAGGAAAGGGACTGTGTGCACCCTGACTAACTTGTATCTATCCCAGTCGTATTTATTGAGCGCTTACTGTGTGCAGAGCTTGGGAGAGTACAGTCCAACCGTATTGGTAATAATAATAATAATAATAATGATGGCATTTATTAAGTGCTTACTATGTGCAAAGCACTGTTCTAAGCGCTGGGGAGGTTACAAAGTGATCAGGTTGTCCCACGGGGGGCTCACGGTCTTAATCCCCATTTTACAGATGAGGTAACTGAAGCACAGAGAAGTGAAGTGACTTGCCCAAAGTCACACAGCTGACAATTAGCAGAGCTGGGATTTGAACCCATGACCTCTGACTCCAAAGCCCGTGCTCTTTCCACTGAGCCACGCTGCTTCCTTAGACACTTGGTAGACACTTTCCCTGCCCACGATCAGTTTACAGTCTATAGGTCTTAGAATAGTTTGATATATACTAAGCCCTTAACAAATAGCATAATAATAATAATGTTGGTATTTAAGTGCTTACTATATGCCAAGCACTGTTCTAAGTGTTGGGGGGTGATACAAGATAATGTTGTCCCACGGGGGGCTCACAAGTCTTAATCCCCATTTTACAGATGAGGAAAATGAGCGTTTACTGTGTAAAAGCACTGTACCAAGCGCTTGGGAGAGTACAGTCCAACCATGTTGGTAATAATAATAATAATAATGATGGCATTTATTAAGCGCTTATTATGTGCAAAGCACTGTTCTAAGCGCTGGGGAGGTTACAAGGTGATCAGGTTGTCCCACGGGGGGCTCACAGTCTTAATCCCCATTTTACAGATGAGGTAACTGAAGCACAGAGAAGTGAAGTGACTTGCCCAAAGTCACCCAGCTGACAATTGGCGGAGCCGGGATTTGAACCCATGACCTCTGACTCCAGAGCCTGTAAACACAGGAGCTGTTTTTTCCACTGAGCCACACTGCTTCCTTAGACACTTGGTAGACACTTTCCCTGCCCACGATCAGTTTACAGTCTAAAGGGCTTAGAATAGTTTGATATATACTAAGCCCTTAACAAATAGCATAATAATAATAATGTTGGTATTTAAGTGCTTACTATATGCCAAGCACTGTTCTAAGTGCTGGGGAGGGATACAAGATAAGGTTGTCTCACGGGGGGCTCACAAGTCTTAATCCCCATTTTACAGATGAGGAAACTGAGGCACAGGGAAGTGACTTGCCCAAAGTCACACAGCTGACAAGTGGCAGAGCCGGGATTAGAACCCATGACCTCTGACTCCCAAGCCCAGGCTCTTTCCACTGAGCCACGCTGCTTCCCCTATAATAATAATAAGCATAATAATTTCCCTATCAGTCTCTGTCTTTCTTGACTGAAGTGTCCTATCTATTTCAGTCTGTTCGTTTCTCTAACTCAGTGATTAGCTTGCTCATCTTTCTCGGTTTCCTCTCCAGCTCTATCACGTGGCCTAGTAGAAAGAGCGTGGGCCCGGGAGTCAGAGGATCTGGGTTCTAATCCTGCCTGTGTGACCTCGGACGAGGCACGTAACTTCTCTGCGCCTCAGCCTGCTCCTCTGTAAAATGAGAACTCGATACCTGTTCTCCCTCCTACTTAGACTCTGAGCCCTAAGAAGGACTTGATTATCTTGTATCTACTCCAAGTGCTTAGTACAGTGCTTGAAACATAGTAAGCACTTAACAAATACCATAATTATTAATTACTCTTTTGATAAGCATTTCCAGTTTGGCAGACCAGCATGGTTTTCCTCATCTCCCATTCCCTTCTGCGTCATCCTGATTTGCTCCCTTTACTCTTCCCCCCACCAGCCCCAGAGCACTTATGTACATAGCTGTCATTTAATTTATTTGTATTGATGTCTGTCTCCCCCCGCTTTAGACCGTAAGCTTGTCGTGAACAGGGAATGTCACTGTTTATTGCTGAATTGTACTTTCCCAAGCGCTTAGTACAGTCCTGTGCACACAGCGCTCAGTAAATATGATTGAATGAAAGAGTGAATGAACCATTCGGAGGCAAGCTGAGGTGTCATTTCTGTGACAGAGTAACCTAGTGGAAAGAGCACAAGCTTAGGAGTCTAAGGACCTGAGTTCTAATTCCGGCTTATCCACTTGCTGTTGTGTGACGGTGGGCAAATCACTTCACTGCTTTGGGTCTCAGTTTCTTCACCTGGAAAATGGGGATTCAATACGTGTTCTCCCTTCTCCTCATTCTGCGATTCCCATGCATGATGGCGAGGTGACAATTTTTTTTTTGTGTGTGTGTCTGTGTGTGCTTATTACCACCCAAAGTAGCTGTTGTGCCGTGGGTGAAGAACTTTGTATCCCAAACTTGCTCATTTGAAGTTCTCTGACTCCTTAAATGGGGAAGGGTGGTGAAAGGTAGATCAAACCTGGAGAAAGTTTAGAAAGAGATGCAGCAAGGCCTAGTTAAAAGACGCCAGGCCTGGGTTTCTGAGGACCCGAATTCTAATCCTGGCTCTGCCACTTGACTGCTGTGTGACCCTGGGCAAGTCATTTCACTTCTCCGTGCCTCACTTTCATCATCTGTAAAATGGTGATTCAGTACCTGTTTTCCTTATTTGAACTATGAGCCCATGTGGAGCAGGGACTGTGTCTGACCTGACTAAATTGTAACTACCCTAGCACTAAGTACGGTGCTTGTCATCTAGTAAGTGATGTAATAATAATAAGAAAAAAAGAGATCGAAATAATATTTTGGAGTGATGACTTTCCTGGGTGGCTAAAATCATTTTGGCAGTCTCATTCCGATCAAGTAAAAAGAATCGTCTCTTCTGACGGAAAACCGAAACATCAGTTGAAAAGGCTTCCCTTTGATAGGCTCGCACAGATTTTATTTGCAGCTTACTGAACACCGGCCGACAAGGGTTTGTGAAAAAAGAGGTTAAAAATAGCATAAAAGTCCATTTTCCATGGACTGGGCGATTGGTTTTTATTTCGGGTGGCACCGGGAATGTAAAGATCGGTCGGAAAATCTGGATCTCATTCACGATGGGCCATTAGTTTGTGTATGGAAATCCATTAAAGTTTGGAAAGAGGTTTAATGACTTCCTCAGGACCAGCTCACGGGAGTGCATTAGTTTTTGTGCGAAAGCGAGCCCGTCGGCCCGAAGTGGCTCAGAAAATGAAAGCCGAGGAAAAATGGTGAATGTGACTTGCGTTGCTAAAAGCCTCCCGAAAACTCTAAAAAGAGAGGTGATAGAGAGAGCTGTAAGGCCAGCGGTCAGGAATTTCTGCTTAATATGAAGAGCAATAAGTAAGCGTGGGTGGTTTTTTATGGACAGCGGAAATGTGTGCCCAAGACATTTTGGAAAACTAATCATGGGGAAAAATAAAGTGTGGACTACAGTGGAGAGAAGCAGGGTAGCCTAGTGGAATGAGCCTGGGCGCCAGAGGACCCGCGTTCTAATTCTGGCTCTGCCAGTTGCTTGCTGTATGACCTTGGACAAGTCACCTAACGGCTCTGTTCCTCGGTCTCCCCAAATGTCAAATGGAAATTAAATTCCTGTTCTCCCTCCAACTAGAATGTGAGTCCCGATTGAGACAGGGACTTTGTCCAAGTTGATTAGCCTGTATCTACCCCAGCCTGAGCCCCTTCATTCCTCTCCCCCTTGTCCCCCTCTCCATCCCCCTCCATCTTACCACCTTCCCTTCCCCACAGCACCTGTATATATGTATATATGTTTGTACATATTTATTACTCTATTTATTTTACTTGTACATGTCTATTCTATTTATTTTATTTTGTTAGTATGTTTGGTTTTGTTCTCTGTCTCCCCCTTTTAGACTGAGCCCACTGTTGGGTAGGGACTGTCTCTATATGTTGCCAAATTGTACTTCCCAAGCGCTTAGTACACAGTAAGTGCTCAATAAATACAATTGATTGATTGATTGATTGCTCAGAACAGTGCTTGACACATAGTAAGTGCTTTAAGACATACCATAACCCCCTCCTCCCCTCAAAAAAGCCCATTGTGTCAGAGAGGAAGCTGACATAATAATCAAGCCCGGAAACAATTTTTTTTAAATGATATTTGCCAAGAACTTGCAATGGCCAGGCTCTACTACTACTACTACTAATAATGACATTTATTAAGCGCTTACTATGTGCAAAGCACTGTTCTAAGCACTGGGGAGGATACAAGATGATCAGGTTGTCCCACGTGAGCCCCATTTTACAGATGAGGCAACTGAGGCCCAGAGAAGTGAAGTGACTTGCCCAAAGTCACACAGGTGACAAGTGGAGGAGCCGGGATTCGAACCCATGACCTCTGACTCCAAAGCCCGGGCTCTTTCCACTGAGCCACGCTGCTTCTCTCCTGAGAACTGTACTCTGTACTGAGAGCTGGAGTAGATACGAGCAAATCAGATTGGTCACAGTCCACGTCCCCCAGGGGGCTCAGTCTTAATACCCATTTACAGATGAGATAACCGAGGCCCAGAGAAGTTAAGTGACTTTCCCAAGGTCACACACGGAAGAGTCGTGGCCCGAGCCAGGATTAGAAAAATCCCAGGTCCTCTGACTCCCAGGCACTAGGCCACGCTGATGATTCCTTGGAACAGGCGGGTGGCCATTTGAACGGAAAAGAGACAGATCGTGTCGGAAAAAATAGCAGGTTGTGTGAAATGAGCACAGCGGAAATACAGTATCGCAGTCATTGTCAGTCCTCTAAACTGTGAACTCACTATGAGCAGAGAACATGAGGGTTAAGTCTGGTGTAGTCTACTGTCCCAAATGCTTAGTACAGTGCTCTGCGCATAGTAAGTGCTAAATAAATACCACTGATTGATTGATTGATTGCTAATCGGAATGCCCTCCCTCCGCACATCCGCCAAGCTAGCTCTCTTCCTTCAAAGCCCTACTGAGAGCTCACCTCCTCCAGGAGGCCTTCCCAGACTGAGCCCCCTCCTTCCTCTCCTCCTCCCTCCCCTCCCCACAGCACCTGTATATATGTTTGTACCGATTTATTACTCTATTTATTTTGCTTGTACATATTTACTATTCTATTTATTTTGTTAATGATGTGCATCTAGCTTTATTTCTATTTATTCTGATGACTTGACACCCGTCCACATGTTTTGTTTTTTGTTGTCTGTCTCCCCCTTCTAAACTGTGAGCGTGTTGTTGGGTAGGGACCATCTCTATATGTTGCCAACTTGTACTTCCCAAACGCTTAGTACAGTGCTCTGCACACAGTAAGCGCTTAATAAATACGATGGCATGTTGTAGTGTACTCTTCCAAGAGTTTAGTACAGTGCTTTGAATGTAGTAAGTGCTCAATATTGGTTGATTGTTACAGAATTGGGAGGGAGGAAATGGAGAAGGGTTAGAGTGTACTGTACTCTCCCAAGCACTTAGTCCAGTGCTTTGCACACAGTAAGTGCTCAATAAATACAGTTGAGTGAATGAATGAGCGGTCCGCTGGCTCCAGAGGGGAGAATCGACCCGAAAGATTTGCTGGGGAGTATCGAGCCCAGAACTAGCAATTCGAGAGTCTCTTTATTGGCTTCAATACAGAAGACTTGACATTTTTCCATCAGAAACTTTTCAATTGAGAGTAGGAAGGCGAGGGAAGGGAAATCAATGGGAGGAAGTAGTGTTGTCTAGTGAATAGAGAACAAGCCTGGCAGAAGGATCTGGGTTCTAGGCCTGGGACTTTCACTTTTCTGCTGGGTGACCTTGGGTAAGTCACTTCACTTCTCTGTGCCTCCGTTACCTCACCTGTAAAATGGGGATTAAGACTGTGAGCCCAATGTAGGACAGAGACTGCGTTCAACTTGATTACCTTTTACCTACCACAGTGCTTAGAACAGTGCCTGGCACGTAGTTAGAGCTTAACAAATACCATTAAAAAAAGGAAATAGATGAATGCATACCAGGGAAAGCATTAAGCATAAAAACAGATAAAAGTCAATTCATCAGTCAATCAATCCATAATATTCATTGCTGCCAATTGTCAGCCGTGTGACTTTGGGCAAGTCACTTCACTTCTCTGGGCCTCAGTTACCTCATCTGTAAAATGGTGATTAAGACTGTGAGCCCCACGTGGGACAACCCGATCCCCTTATATCCCCCCCACCGCTTAGAACAGTGCTTTGCATATAGTAAGCGCTCTATAAATACAATTGAGTGAATGAATGAATTGTGCTAACCCCTTAGGAAAATATAGTAGCATAAGTTGACATCAGTCAATCATATTTATTGAGTGCTTATTCCTGTGCAGAGCAATGTACTGAGCTCTTGGGAGAGTACAGTATAACAATAAACAGACACATTCCCTGCCCACAATGAGCTTACAGTCTAGAGGGGGAGACAGACATTTAATAGAAATAAATGAATTACAGATATGTACATAAGTGCTGTGGGGCTGGGAGTGGGGGATGAATAAAGGGAGCAAATCAGGGCGACACAGAAGAGGAAAGGAGGGCTTAGTCGAGGAAGGCCTCTTGGAGGAAATGCGCCTTCAATCATCATCATCAATCGTATTTATTGAGCGCTTATTATGTGCAGAGCACTGTACTAAGCGCTTGGGAAGTACAAATTGGCAACATATAGAGACAGTCCCTACCCAACAGTGGGCTCAGGCTTTGAAGGTGGTGGGGAGTTACTGTCTGTCAGATATAAGGAGGGAAGACATTCCAGACCAGAGGCAGGTTGTGGATGAGGGGTCGGCAGAGAGATAGACGGGATTGAGGTACCTTGAGATAGTTGGCATTAGCGGAGAGATGTGTGTGGGCTGGTTTGTAGTAGGAGAATAGCGAGGTATACATAATCCCTGCTCTCAAGAAGGTTACACTGTAGTTGGAGATACAGACATTAAAATAAATGGTGGGTAGCGAAAGCACCGAAGCACAAGGATGGGTCCATATGTACTGCGCTCATCAGGATTCCAACACCTCCAGGATATTGAGAATTCTAAATCCTATCAGGGAGAGGCAGTGGGTGTCTCCTGATGGTAAGAAGCAGGAAAAAATGGATTACGGTTCACCTCCTAGGACCGCATATGCAAATCAACAAAAATATCACGTTTGATGTCCTTGCTGGGGCTCGCGATGAGAATGTACATGACAGAGGTCCCACGGCTTCTCATATTTTCCAAACCAAATGACATTTTGAGGTAGCGAATGCATCCAAGACAAGAGGGACAAAGACAGAATGCCGAGAAAAGGCCTGGGGAAGAGCCCAGTGACTCTTTTGGCAGGAATATCATAGCTGTGGAACCAAATGTCAGCCAAAAGGTAGCTCAGAATCGAAGATTATCTGCTCCAGAAGGCAAAGTCTTTTTCCTGTCGGCGCCCAAAAATATGGCTTGTCCTCGATTTGGTGATGTAACGTGACTGTAAGGTGTTTATTGTTATGTGTTCTGTACACGATACGTACTCAGTAAATAGGATCAAATGAGAGGTTTCCAAGGAGTCCCAGCCAATTGGGAGTGTGGACTCTCCCATGTCATTGGCTTCAGTAGATCAATGGTATTCACTGGGCCTTTACTGTGTGCAGAGCACTGTACTACGCGCTTGGGAGAGTTCAGTACAACCAAGTTGATAGGCAACATCCCTGCCTACAAGGGATTTATAGTCTCCAGACCTGTTTCATCTTCAAGGAATGTAGGATTTTCCATGACATTGTCTGAGTTCCCCAGAATCAATTTTGGAATTGTCAGGGAGAAGCCGGGTCCCAACGAACGCGAGTTTGGATCCTGTCTGTCTTCCCTTTTTCTAATCTCACTTCATCTTAAACTTAAATTCCGGCGTCTAAGATTTCCGTGGTGCTCTGAGAATCACCAGACTCACTACACAGTTTCCACCAGATCCCTCTCCATTAATCCTGGTTGAACGGTTTCTCTGAAGTGTCCGGCAGACTATTCTTGCTATTCAGTTGGGTGGAACCTGGGTCTGTGATATTTTAAAGAGCTCGGAGTCTCGCCACGGAGAGATAATGTATTCTACAGTAAGATAATGTATTATTTTTTCAATCCAGTCCGCTTATTCTGCCGTTATGGGGTGCTGTAGGCCTTAGTCCACAGAACCAGATAGCCAGCTATAGCGGGGGAAAGACATGGGTGCTGTTCATAATGAAAGGATCTGCAAACTATCTGGATTCATAGTCGACAAGAATTTTTGATGTATTACGCAGCTTGTATCTCTAACAAGCCAGATCGCCAATGGCTGTTTGAATTTGAAACAAGACCCCAGCCTGCTGAAATAAGAAGGAGGAAGCCAGGGCTCAGAGAATTAGCATTTCAGCTGTTTAAATTTTCAAGACTCTTTCCGACCCCCTTCTCCACCGAGTCTGTTCAAGGCGGGCAAATTCAGATCGCATTCCCGGCCTCCTCTGGGCCGACGTACGTCCGCCTCGTTTCCTTGCTGATCTCTGAGTTCTCGCAGGGGACGGGGCTGGATGTCTCGGCCAGCCGAAGACTGAATACCGCGGAGTTTCGGATTCAAGCTCAGAGCTCCAGAGAAGTGGAAAATCAAGAAAAGGCTAGTTCAAAGGCATTCCTGGAGCTCCACTTGATGTCTTGCCCAGATGCCCTGACTGGTTGGTGGTAATCCAAGTGTGAGACCTCATCAATTTTTAATACCCGAGTTGTTTTTTTCACGTTTCTGATGCCTCTGAATCTCTGACAGCATCCAGGTGTCCTCACTGGGGCTTTGTTGGTGTGGCATCATTCCAGAGAAAAGAAGGATATGGACGGAGGCATTTCTGGATGAACGTCTTGACGTAGGGGCTGTGTCTACCCTTTCTTCTGTTCCCAGAACTGACTCCAGCCTCGCAATTTCTTTCCTGAGCCACAGTTGCTACCCATCAGTTCGTACTGAAAGGCAGCTTGCTTGTATAGAGCAGAGATGCGCAGGAAATCAATCAGCCAATCAGTGGTATTTATTGAGCGCTTGCCAAGTGCAGGGCATTGTACTAAGCACTCGGGAGAGTAAAATGTAACAGAGCTGGTGGACACGTTTCCTGCCCGCAAAGAGCTTACAGTCTAGAAGGGAAGACATTATAAAGTATCATCTTCTTTGGTTCAGGGTTTGAACGTCCTTAGACAGGTCATTATAGCCCGGCTCCCGGGCTGGAGCTATGACCACTATGCTTCCCAGAAGCTATCTAGGCTCAGGACCCAGCTTGCAGGGATGGCCAAGTCAATCAGTCCATCAATCGATCGTATTTATTGAGCGCTTTCTGTGTGAAGAGCGCTGTACCAAGTGCTTGTGAGAGTACAATGTAACAGACACATTCCCTGCTTACAGCGAGCTTGCGGTCTAGACGGCGAGGCAGAGTTTAATATAAAGAAAAAAATTGTGGATATGTACGCAAGTGCTGCGGGGCTGAGAGCGGGGGTGGCTAAAGAGAGAAAGTCGGGATGATGCAGGGGGCTTAGGGAAGGCTTCTTGGAGGAGATGTGCCTTCAGTAAGGCTTTGGAAGTGGGGGAGAGTCACTATCCGTCAGATATGAAGAGGGAGGGAGTGGCAGGACGTGGGTGAGCGGTTGGCGGCGAGATAGACGAGGTCGAAGTCCAGTGAGTAGGGTGGGACTAGAGGAGTGAAGTGTGCAGGCTGGGTTGGAGTAGAAAAGCAGCGAGGTGAGGTAGGAGGGGGCAAGGGGATCGAGTGCTTTAAAGTTGGTTTTACATCCAGTGGTACTGTGATGGTTGCAGACGTGGTCACTGTAGAAACGCCTTTGGACTTTGAGCCCGCTGTTGGGTAGGGACCGTCTCTATATGTTGCCAACCTGTACTTCCCGAGCACTTAGTCCAGTGCTCTGCACACAGTAAGCGCTCAGTAAATACGATTGAATGAATGAATGAGGAGTTTTGTCCACGAAATCTCGCCTGTCAAGATCAATTCACGGAGAAGCAGCCTTGTGGACAGAGTACGGGCCTGGGAATCAGGAGGACCCGGCTCCGCCACTTGTCTGCTGTGTGACTTGGCAAGTCACTTACCTTCTCTGTGCCTCAGTAACCTTATCTGTAAAATGGAGATTAACTGTAGTCCATTGGGGGATATTGGACTGTACCCAACCTGATTAGCCTGTATCTACTCCAGCGCTTAGTACAGTGCCCGGCACATTGTACGCACTTAACGAATAACGTTACAAACATTCACGGCAGATGGCAACCTAGTCACATTTGAAATTTAGATGACAACCAAGGAGTCAATATTCGAGCGCTTCATTTGACAGGCGTGTAAAATAATCTAGCAAGTCTTGAAAAATCACCAGGATACTTGTCTCTTTAGTACTGATGGATCCTACATAACTAAATCTATCCCTCCTTCAGATGCAAGTAGTTTTCATTAAAAATCTGACATTTATCTTCCTGGGGGTGGCTTGATCTTAGTGAGATTTTGTTGAACAAAGGTACATTTTGCAACAAGATAAATGTCAATTTTTTTTTAATGAAAAACTCTGGAGTTCGCTGCTGCTAGGCAGTTGTAGTGATGCAAATGGAGAAAAAGTTGGGCACAGTTACTTGGGGGAGCTGCGGTGATGTCTTCACCTGGCTTTGCAGTAAACAGTGAATAGATTAGTCTCTTGTTCTTTCCAAGTGCTTAGTACAGTGCTCTGCACACAGTAAGCGCTCAATAAATACGATTGGATGAATTCACAAAACAATCTCTGCAACCAGCCGAAGGGTGATATCAGTAGGGTCTTGGGTGTTATCTCCCTTTTTTAATTTGAAAACAGTAATAATAATAACAGCAGGTTTGTGGCAGAGCCAGAACTAGAACTCAGGTCCTCTGACTCGCAGGCCTGGGCTCTTTCCTTTAGACCATGCTGCTTCTCCATTTCATTCCCATTTTACAGATGGGGAAATTGAGGTACAGATAATTTAGTAATAACAGTAATCATCATCATCCTCATGGTATTTGGCAATAATAATAATGATGATGGTATCTGTTAAGCACTTACTATCTGCCAGGCACTGTACTAAGCTCTGGGGTGGTTACACGCAAATCGGGTTGGACTCAGTCCCTGTCCCACATGAGGCTCACATTCTTAGTCCCCATTTTACGGATGAGGTCACTGAGGCGCAGAGAAGTTAAGGGACTTGCCCAAGGCCACACAGCAGACAAGTGGTGGAACTGGGATTAGAACCCATGACCTTCTGACCCCCAGGCCTGTGTTTTATTCACTATCAATCAATCAATCGTATACCTTGCTGCTTCAATTTGATAAGGCATACTACATGCCAAGCTCTGTGCTAAACTCTGGAGTAGATACAGGATAATCCTATAAATTAAACAACTTGCCCAAGGTTATATTAGCAGGCAAGTGGCTGAGCCAGGATAAGAACCCAGATCCTCTGTCTCCCAGGCCTGGGCAGTTTTCAAATGTCAAATTAAGTATTCCTCCTTTGCTGAATAAAAGAGGATTTTGAATGAAATGTGATTGAATCCTTTAAGATTTAGCCCTTCTGAAAGGGGCAGAATTGCTTCTTCCCGTCTCTCCACCTCCATTTGAAAATTCATCTTTTTGACAGCAGCATCTAATCGTTAACACTAAAAAATTGAATGTAGTTAATGCTCTTCTCCTCCGGTGTGTTTTCAAATGTATTTTTCTTTTCCTAAAAACAGTTTTATTCATCCTCCATACTTTGGCAATAATGGGTAATTCCAAACTTTTACATTAGACGTAGGTTCATATTTCGACTTCCTTTCTTGGAGCCCTCCT
Source organism: Tachyglossus aculeatus (assembly GCF_015852505.1). Taxonomy (NCBI): domain Eukaryota; kingdom Metazoa; phylum Chordata; class Mammalia; order Monotremata; family Tachyglossidae; genus Tachyglossus; species Tachyglossus aculeatus. Next base: position 22,644,045 of record NC_052078.1, on the reverse strand, counting down.
TTTGAGGAGGGACTCCAGTACTGTAATGTCATTTTTCAACCTGGCTACTATCTCTAAATTAGTGAAGACAGTATTTGTTTGGCTGTATATGTTTTTCATCACTTTGTTAAAAACGAAAATCATCCTTTCTTTGAATTGAGTCCAACTTAAAAGTGCATTGAAATAGTTTAAAACCCATTGCTAAAACAAACACTTTATGTTCGTGTTTTACTCTAAAATTGAGTATTTTTTTATGAATAATTATGCTTTTTATCATTTCTATGTGGAGAACTAATGCACACCGTCTAATAATTCATTCAGTCGTATTATTGACCGTCTAATGGAGTGGACAGACAGATAACAATATTGACAGTTACTAGGGTCAGGGGGAAGAGCCAAGATATGATGGCATGTAACAGCCTGATGAAAGGGCAGGATCCCGGGAGTCAGAAGACCTGGATTCTAATCCCAGTTCCGTCACCCTTCTAGATTGTAAACTCATTGTGGGCAGGGAATGGGCCTGCCAATTCCATTACATTGTACTCGCCCGAGTACAGAGCTTAGTACGGAGCTCTGCACATAGTAAGGCTTACTAAATACCATTGGTGATCTGCTGCGTGACCTTGGGCAAGTTACTTCAATTCTTCAATTCAATTTAATTCTCTGGGCCTCAGTTACCTCATTGGGAAAATAAGGATTGAGACTATGAGCCCCAAGTGGGACTCATATGCCCAACCTGATTGTCTTGTACCTACCGCAGCACTTGGAACAGCGTTTGGCACCTAGAAAGCACTTAAATAGTACGATAAAAAAAAGTAAGAGAACTATATCAGTCTGAGTCATTGTGGGGATAGCCTTAGGATCTGGTTTAGTGACTGACTGACAACCAAACTCGTTAGGCAGGGATTCTAGCTGTCACTACTCTTTTTCCATCATCCACTGAGTAAATGTTTCTTCTGCTTAGCTGGAAAAAACCTTCAACTAAATAGCCTCACCCTTAGTCCCCAAACCCACGCTGATAGAAATGCCATTCTCCCATCACTAATTTTGCGTCGGGTATTAGGCACGAACCACTTGTCGTTCACTTGTCTCTGAGTTTTCAAAATTCAGATAGAAATTATTTGCTTGTGAATCTTTTAATTTTCCAGATTAGGAATGTTTCCCTAGGCTGTGACCTTTTTTGTTGTTCCTCCTCTGTCAACCAGTAATTCGAAGTTTGAGGGGCTGGTGAAATATGCGAAAGGAAAATGTTGTCTTATTCCAAGAATACCGGATCAGTTGTATGACAGATGAAACTTCAGTGCAGATCTTCTAAAACTACAAATAGTGTCATGCCCCATAGATTGTGACTGTGGAGTGGTGAAATGCTTCCCATAATCACAGAAATATCAAATAAAAGCATACACTAGGGCTGCTTAAAAGAGGTTTGATGCACTCTTTTGACAGGTGTGCAATATTTCTCAGATTTTATGAACATTTTAATGAGTGAAAAATACACTTTGTTACTCAACCAATCTGACACTGGAATCAATTTGAATTCAGTAGTTTCCTACAAACCGCCTTAAGCACGTATGAGTACAGTCAGGTTGTTCCACGTGGGGCTCACAGTCTCAATCCCCATTTTACAGATGAGGTAACTGAGGCACAGAGAAGTTAAATGACTTGCCCAACCTTGTATCCTCCCCAGCACTTAGAACAGTTCTTTGCTCATAGTAAGCACTTAGCAAATGCCATTATTATTATTATTATTATTATTATTATTATTATTATTATTATTATTCTAGACTTTCTGAATTATAGTGGGGGGGAAGAAAAGTCATTTAACTCAGGTGATTGAGTTAGACTTGTGCTTTACAGCCTTGCTATTCCCACGTTACTACAATCTTTAATGAGTCCCAACAAGAAAAGCCAAAGTGTAAAATAACTGCCAAATGGACTTAGATCATTATAATGACACTCGAACTATGAACTTTTCAGATCTTTCAGTGAGGGTGGATTTTAAAAAGGCAAGCTCCTTTTCGGGAATGACAGGTTTGGTTACGGTAAGCATGCCTCTGTGAAAATGGAATCACTGGCATTTAGTGAAAATCAGGAAACCATTTAGATCCAAAGCAGCCGCATCCAAACTTTTGTCTTGAGCGGTTTTCTAGAACTTTTCTAAACAAACAAAAAATGAACGATTAGAAAAGCAAAGCGCCAGGCAGGTGTCTGCTTTGGCAAGAGGCAGAAATGACAGTCACCATTAGTTGTCCCAGGCAATGGGAATATCTCTTACCAGTCAGCGATATTTATTGATATTTATATTTTGATATTTGATATATATTTGATATTTATGTATATTGATATTGATTGTGCTCTGCACACAGTAAGCGCTCAATAAATACGATTGATTGATTAATTGTGAGCTTGTCGTGGGCAGAAATGGTCTGCTTGTTGCTCTGTTGTGCAGAGAAGCAGCGTGACTCAGTGGAAAGAGCACGGGCTTTGGAGTCAGAGGTCATGGGTTCAAATCCTGGCTCCTCCACTTAGCTGTGTGACTTTGGGCAAATCACTTAACTTCTCTGTGCCTCAGTTACCTCATCAGGAAAATGGGCATTAAGACTGTGAGCCCCACGTGGGCCAACCTGATCACCTTGTATCCTCCCCAGCGCTTAGAACAGTGCTTTGCACATAGTAAGCACTTAACAAATGCCATTATTTATTTATTTATTGTACTCTCCCAGGCATTTAATACAGTGCTTTGCACACAGTAAGCACTCAATAAATGCGATTGAATGAATGAATCAATTGAACTCATTGTGGGCAGGGACTCAATCAATCAATCAGTCGTATTTATTGAGCGCTTACTGTGTGCAGAGCACTGTACTAAGCGCTTGGGAAGTACAAGTTGGCAACATATAGAGACGGTCCCTACCCAACAGTGGGCTCACAGTCTAAAAGGGGCTCACAGTCTAATGTGCCTACCAGCTCTGTTGGATTATACTCTCCCAAGCACTTAGTAAAGTGCTTCATATGTAGTAAGCACTCAGTCATAATAATAATAATGATAATGGTATTTGTTAAGCGCTTACTATGTGCAAAGCACTGTTCTAAGCGCTGGAAAGGTTACAAGGTGATCAGGGTTGTCCCACGGGGGACTCCCAGCCTTAACCCCCATTTTACAGATGAGGTAACTGAGGCCCAGAGAAGTGAACTGACTTGCCCAAAGTCACACAGCTGACAGGTGGCAGAGCTGGGATTTGAACCCATGACCTCTGACTCCAAAGCCCGGGCTCTTTCCACTGAGCCACGCTGCTTGTCTGCAGTAGGTACCATTGATGATGATGAGTGCTGTGGGCAAAGCAGTGTACTAAGCGCTTCAGAGAGTACAGTACCACAGAGTTGGTAGACATGTTCCTTGCCCATCAGAAGCAGTGTGGCTCAGTGGAAAGAGCCCGGGCTTTGGAGTCGGAGGTCATGGGTTCGAATCCTGGCTCCGCCACGTGTCTGCTGTGTGACCTTGGGCAAGTCACTTGACTTCTCTGGGCCTCAGTTACCTCATCTGTAAAATGGGGATAAAGACTGTGAGCCCCATGTGGGACAACTTGATCACCTTGTATCCCCCCCAGTGCTTAGAACAGTGCTCCGCACATAGTAAGCGCTTAATAAATGCCATCATTATTATTATTATTATTATTATCATTATTATTATTATTATTATTATCAGGAGCATACAGTCTAGAGGTTGACATCCTTTGAAACTTCAAGCCCACTCGAAAACGAGCTCTTTTATATTGTACACTCCCCTGGGAGAGTGGAGGGGAGAATGTCCACTTCTCTGCATTTCCCAAGCACCTAGTACAGTGCATGTCCTCAGCTGGGCTCTCAATAAATGAATATCACTACCCCTACTGCTACTACTAATCAATCGATCCAAAGTATTTATTGAGCGCTTATTTATTTTATGGTATTTGTTTAAGCTCTAACTATGCGCCGGGCACTGAACTAAATGCTGGGGTCTCTAGAAAGTAATCGGGTTGGACACAGTCCGTGTCCCACCTGGGGTTCACACCCTTAATCCCCGTTTTGCAAATGAGGGAACTGAGGCACAGAGAAGTGAAGTGACTTGCCCGAGGTCACACAGCAGATGCGTGGCAGAACCCAGGTCCTTCTGACTCTGAGACCCGGGCTCTATCCATTAGGCCACCCTCCAACATTTCAGGAATAAATAGTTGGGTTCAGCTCATTGTAGAAAGGAAATGTGTCTGTTTATTGTTCAATTGTGCTCTCCCAATAATAATAGTGGCATTTATTAAGCCCTTACTATGTGCAAAGCACTGTTCTAAGAGCAGCCCAATTGGCGGAGCCGGGATTTGAACCCATGACCTCTGACTCCAGAGCCTGTGTTTTTTCCACTGAGCCACGCTGCTTCCTTAGACACTTGGTAGACACTTTCCCTGCCCACGATCAGCTTACAGTCTGTAGGGCTTAGAATAGTTTGATATATACTAAGCCCTTAACAAATAGCATAATAATAATAATGTTGGTATTTAAGTGCTTACTATATGCCAAGCACTGTTCTAAGTGCTGGGGGGTGATACAAGATAATGTTGTCCCACGGGGGGCTCACAAGTCTTAATCCCCATTTTACAGATGAGGAAAATGAGCGTTTACTGTGTAAAAGCACTGTACCAAGCGCTTGGGAGAGTACAGTCCAACCGTGTTGGTAATAATAATAATAATAATGATGGCATTTATTAAGCGCTTACTATGTGCAAAGCACTGTTCAAAGCGCTGGGGAGGTTACAAGGTGATCAGGTTGTCCCACGGGGGGCTCACAGTCTTAATCCCCATTTTACAGATGAGGTAACTGAAGCACAGAGAAGTGAAGTGACTTGCCCAAAGTCACACAGCTGACAAGTGGCGGAGCTGGGACTTGAACCCGTGACCTCTGACTCCAAAGCCCGTGATCTTTCCACCGAGCCACGCTACTTCCAAGCTCTTAGTACAGTGCTCTGCCCACAGTAAGCGCTCAGTAAATACAATCGACCGACATGGACATGGATTGGGAAGGAGCAGACACTCTTGTTTTATTTAAATGCAGCCCAAACGCCCAAAGTTGCTGTGCTGAGAATCAACCTAGAGAGAGGAGGTATTTTTGCCGAAATAAAGAAAATCAAAATGTACCCCTGGCTTCCTCATCTTGCCTTTTATCAGATGACTGCCTCCCCAAACCCAGAGGCCCCAACATTTAATTAGCATCCAGCCAGCTAGCTGGAGCCTGCTGCTTGATAGCTTGTCAAACGCGTACCGCACCTTAATGTTTTAACCGTTGACGTGTAATTAATGAGAGATCTCGTCAGAAATCCAGGCGTCCTTTACAAATGCATTTGCAAACCGTATCATTATCAGGATAGAGTTAGCCGATCCGCCGGGCTGTTCTCCATGGGAAGCACCATGTTGGTTTAAATGAAAAGTTCCTCTGAGCTTCTCTGTGAGGGTGAATCTCTTTCTAAGCCACCTTGGGTGCTGGAAGAATCATGGTCCTTTTTGAATCCAGCATTACTCTACTTTTAAAAATATTTCCCAAGGGCTTTCCTATTTAGTACTGACCTTTCCAGCCAACCTTGGGTAGTTAGAATGATCCCGTGTTCCCGATGGATATGCTCGTCGTGGGCAGGGAATGTGTCCGGCTATTGTTGTATTGTCTCGTACTCTCCCAAGAGCTTAGTACGGTGCTCTGCACACAGTAAGCGCTCAATAAATACGATTGAATGAATGAATGAATGCTAATGAGTCCCTCATTAGAAGCAGCGTGGCCGGGACTGGGAGTCAGAAGGATCTGGGTTCTAATCATCATCATCATCATCATCAATCGTATTTATCGAGCGCTTACTATGTGCAGAGCACTGGACTAAGCGCTTGGGAAGTACAAATTGGCAACATATAGAGACAGTCCCTACCCAGCAGTGGGCTCACAGTCTAAAAGGGGGAGACAGAGAACAAAACCAAGCATACTAACAAAATAAAATAAATAGGATAGATAGGTACAAGTAAAATAAATAAATAAATAAATAGAGTAATACTTGTTCGCTGCGTAACCTGGCAGAAGTCACTTAAATTCTCTCTGCCTCACTTGGAAAGTGGGGGATTGTGAGCCCCATGGGGGACAGGGGCTGGGTCCATACCATTCACCTTGTACTACCTTGGCGCTTAATACAGTGCCTGGCACATAGTAAGCGGTTAACAAATGCCACAGTTAATTAAGTCAGTAAGTGCGTCTGGAGTCAGACCCCCCAGCTCTGGTAATAATGATGATAATAATGCCATCTTCTAGACTGTGAGCCCATTGTTGGGTAGGGACTGTTTCTATTTGTTGCCGACTTGTACTTTCCAAGCGCTTAGTACAGTGCTCTGCACACAGTGAGTGCTCAATAAATACAAATGAATGAATGAATGGCTTTTTGGGGTGGAATTTTTTAAGCGCTTACTGTGTACCAGGCACTGTATTAAGCACTGGGGTGGAAACAAGCAAATTGGGGTGGACACAGTCTCTGGCCCATGTGGGGCTTACAGTCTTAATCCCCATTGTACAGATGAGGTAACCGAGGCTCGGAGGAGTGAAGTGACTTGTCCCAGGTCATACGGCAGACAAGTGCTAGAGCAGGATTAGAACCCAGGCCCTTGCTTTTTCCACTAGACCAGGCTGTTTCTCAGTGAGTTGGTCTCCCTTCCATCGCGTGGACTAAACCGGTGATTAGAACACCACCAGTCAATCATTCAGTGGTATTTATTGAGGGCTTACTGGGAGCCCAAGCTCCCTACCTAGCACTTGGGAGAGTATAATACAACAGAGTTGGCGGGCCTATTCCCTGCCCCCAAGGAGCTTACTATCTACAGGGGAGACAGATATTAAATTACCATTACAATCTCAGAAAATAGTTACTAATACAATGCTAATACAGTTCTTCTGGGCCATAGGGAAATGTAAATTCTCCCCAGATCAGCAACGGAGAATTGTTTCTCAGAACACGTTTGGCATAGTGAAGATCGAGGGTGAGAAAAACTTTGGTTGGACAGAAGATATTGTTTTCAAATCAATCAGTGGTATTTACTTCATTTATTCAATTGTATTTATTGAGTGCTTACTGCATGCAGAGCATTGTACTAAGTGCTTGGAAGAGAGTGATACAATAATAAGCAGACACATTCCCTGTCCACAACAAGCTTAAAGTTTAGAGGGGATTTAATGGTATTTACTTCATACGTTCAACTGTATTTACTGAGCGCTTACTGTGTGCAGAGCACTGTGCTAAGCTCTTGGGGAAGTACAGTAGGTAGAGGTGATGCGTGCTCACAAGGCGCTTACAGTCTAGATGACAGTTAATGCTCAATAAATACCACCGATTGATTGAGAGACATAATACAGTCTGGTCAGACACAGTCCCTGGCCCAAACGGGGCTCCCAGTCTGAGCAGGAGAGAAAACAATTAACAGATGGGGAAACTGAGGCCCAGAGAGGTCAGCTGCCTGGACCCAGATCGAACACAGTGGAAAATGGGGAACCCAGGCATCCTGACTCCCATCCGCGGCCTCTTTCTCCTAGGCCAAGCCGCTTCTCTAACGTTTTTTGTCTCTTCCGTAAGGACTGTGATTCAATCCCGTGGGAAAGTTTTCTAAGACACTTATCGACACTTATAGACACTTATCTATTTATTTATTTATCTCTATTTTACTTGTACATATTTATTCTATTTATTTTATTTTGTTAATATGTTTTGTTTTGTTCTCCGTCTCCCCCTTCTAGACTGTGAGCCCACTGTTGGGTAGGGGCCGTCTCTATATGTTGCCAACATGTACTTCCCAAGCTCTGCATACAGTAAGCACTCAATAAATACGATTGAATGAATGAATGAATCGACATGGGTGCGTGTGTGTGCATATGTGTGTGTCTCTGTATGTGTTTGTATACGGCTATCGGAGGGCTGAATCAAACCCTCAGTGCTGCTTGCCCTCAGTTTCCCTGTGGGTTTTCTGTATTCGACAGCAGCTCTTGTCAGCAACTGAAATACGTTCACTTTGGAGATTCTCTGAGATGTTATCCTCCTCTACCTTCGCCTTGAGCCCATCTGCTGCAGTTAAAATTTAAAGGCAGCCTATTTCGCCCAAGTTCAGATTACATCTTTAATTAAGCTTTCATCCCCACCAGCACCGACAACAATGTCAAGCACGCAAGCCCCAGGAGGGACCGGAGCCGATTTCATTGGCTCAGACTTTTCAGAACTTGGTGAAGATGCTTTAAAAAGAAAAAAAAAAAATAAAACCAAAGCCTTTTATGGGAATTCCATAAGGACAGGTGGACTACATAATAGCTTCACTAAATTTTGATTCTCCAGCCTATTTTACAACACCAGTTAAGCCGGTTCAATATGATTTTTAGGGGCCCCCGGTGAAGCCTCATGTCTGGACTCAATTAGGTGTGATTCACTCCGGCCTCTCCACCGCCGTCCCTGTCAAAATGCTTCTGGCTGCTTGCTAAGATTGAGGGGAAATCAAGGAGAAATGCAGTTTTCCATGTATGAAACCTAAATAAGTTGAATATGTATGAAAACTAGGAGCGATCGAGAAGTATTTTCAAGGCTAGGTAAAAAGCAATGAAGCCTCCGGTGTTTGCCCACCCAGCTCCGCATCAAACAGAAACCCCTCCCCATCGGCTTTAAAGTGCTCAATCCCCTTGCCTCCTCAATCAATCAATCAATCAATCAATCGTATTTATTGAGCGCTTACTGTGTGCAGAGCACTGTACTAAGCGCTTGGGAAGTACAAGTTGGCAACATACAGAGACAGTCTCTACCCAACAGCGGGCTCACAGTCTAGAAGGGGGAGACAGAGAACAAAACCAAGCATATTAACAAAATGAAATAAATAGAATAGATATGTACAAGTTAAATAAATAAATAGAGTAATAAATTCATTCATTCATCCCTCACCTCACTGTTCTTCTAGTACACCCCAGCCCGCACACTTCGCTCCTGTAATGCTCCCCTACTTGCTCTACCTCAAACTCGTTTATTTCACCGCCGACCTCTCGCCCACATCCAGCCTCTGGCCCGGAATGCCCTCCCTCTTCATATCTATTCTATTTATTTCATTTTGTTAATATGTTTGGTTTTGTTCCCTGTCTCCCCCTTCTAAGCTGTGAGCCCACATCTCTATATGTTGCCAGCTTGTACTTCCCAAGTGCTTAGTACAGTGCTCTGCACACAGTAAGCGCTCAATAAATACGATTGATTGATTGATCCTACAGATGATCAGTCTGGCCACCTTTGAAATTGTATTAAAAGCACATCGCCTCCAAGAAGCCTTCCCCAACTAAGCCCTCATTTCCTCTAGTAATAGTAATAATAATAATGATGGCATTTATTAAGTGCTTACTATGTGCAAAGCACTGTTCTAAGCGCTGGGGAGGTTACAAGGTGATCAGGTTGTCCCACGGGGGGCTCACAGTCTTACCACGTGGCTCAGTGGAAAGAGCACCGGCTTTGGAGTCAGAGGTCATGGGTTCAAATTCCGGCTCCGCCAGTTGTCAGCTGTGTGACTTTGGGCAAGTCGCTTCACTTTTCTGTGCCTCAGTTACCCCATCTGTAAAACGGGATTTAAAACTGTGAGCCCCCCATGGGACAACCTGATCACTGTGTAACCTCCCCAGAGCTTAGAACAGTGCTTTGCACACAGTAAGCGCTTAACAAATGCCATCATTATAGAGAAGCAGCATGGCTCAGTGGAAAGAGCCTGGGCTTTGGACTCAGAGGTCATGGGTTCGAATCCTGACTCCGCCATATGTCTGCTGTGTGATCTTGGGCAAATCACTTAGCTTCTCTGGGCCTCAGTTACCTCATCTGTAAAATGGGGATTAAGACTGTGAGCCCCACGTGGGACAACCTGATCGCCTTGTAACCTCCCCAGCGCTTAGAACAGTGCTTTGCACATAGTAAGCCCTTAACAAATGCCGATTATTATTATTATTATTATTAATCCCCATTTTACAGATGAGGTAACTGAGGCAGATGAGGTAACTGAGGTAACTGAGAAGTTAAGTGACTTGCCCAAAGTAACACAGCTGACAATTGGTGGAGCCTGGATTTGAACCCATGACCTCTGACTCCAAAGCCCATGCTCATTCCACTGAGCCACGCTGCTTCTCAGATATAATAATAATAATAATGATAGCATCTATTAAGCGCTTACTATGTGCAAAGCACTGTTCTAAGTGCTGATATAAGTGCTGAAGGAGGAAGAGGAGGGGGTGACTATCTTGTGCTCTTCTCCTACTCCCTCCTCCGTTACCCTAATTTTCCCCCTGAAATTGGGGAAGATTGAAAGAATTTGGGGAAAATCAGAGGCACTCTGCAAATTCAAGGGGTCTTTCAACATGTCAGATTACAACTGGAAAGGAACCCCTTGGTAAAATAAATAAAATAAATTAAATCCCTGTACTCCCTCCTAGTTAGACTTGAGCCCCGTGTGAGACAGGGACTGTATCTGACCAAATTAACCCGTACCTACCCCAGCGCTTAGAAGAGTGTTTGACGCATAATAAGCGCTTAGCAAAAAAAAAATTAAAAAATCCCAACAAAGGGTTTTGAAGTCATGGCAGTTTGAAGGAAAAGTCTTGGTAAAACGTCAAGAAGCTGAATCATGTTTTCGATCCTGTTTAATAATCGGAAAACTGCTTCCCATTAACCTCCCTACTAGAACGCTGACAATGTCGGTCTTCACAGAACACTAAATGTACTTCTTATTGAAGGCAGGGAGGTAAGCTGAACGGTACCTTTTGATACGATGGAAGTTTTGGATAATTAAATGAGCGTTCCTGAGGCATCGTATCAAGGAAAACAGTCTTAACAAGGTTTTCTTGGTAACTCTTCTAGGTAAAAGGGTGGCTCCAGTAGCCTGTTCCATTCCAACTCAACACCGCGCTGTGTGATTGTCAGGATTTTATCGCATATCGTTTATGACAGTCCATTATTCTCCCCCACTTCAAAGCCTTCTTAAAATCCCATCTCCTCCAAGAGGCCTTCTCTAAGCCCTCATTTCCCTCTCTCCCTCTCCCTTCTGCATCGCCCTCGCACTTGGATTTATTCCTTTTCTCACCCCAACCGCAGCCCGAGCATTTATAGAATAAATATGGACAAGTAAAATATATAGAGTAATAAATACATACAAACATAGATACATATATAGGCCTTCCCAGACTGAGCCCCCTCCTTCCTTTCCCCATCCCCCTGCCTTACCTCCTTCCCCTCCCCACAGCACCTGTATATATGTATATATGTTTGTACATATTTATTACTCTATTTTACTTGTACATATTCTATTTATTTTATTTTGTGAATATGTTTTGTTTTGTTGTCTGTTCCCCCCTTCTAGACTGTGAGCCCGCTGTTGGGTAGGGACCGTCTCTACATGTTGCCAACTTGTACCTCCCAAGCACTTAGTACAGTGCCTTGCACACAGTAAGCGCTCAATAAATACAATTGAATGAATGAGTGAATGAATGAATCTCTGTAATTCATTTTAATGTCAGTTAACGTCCGATTTTGAGCCTCACATGGGATCTGATTATCTTGTAGCTACCCCCGGTTAGACTGTGAGCCCCTCGTGGGCAGGGAATGTCGCCCATCTCTGTTAGAGTGTACTCTCCCAAGTGCTTAGTACAGTGCTCTGCAGGCACTAAGTGCTCAATCAATTCAATTACAATTAATTGTATTGATTAATTATGTCGGGACTGTTTCACACAACTAGGAAGAGAACCACAGTTCTCAATATCCAGCTACCAATTAGCTTGAAGGAGAAGACTAGAGACCAAGAACCTCAAATATCCTCCAGGGTCTGACAGAGACTCGATATTTTTCCTTGGCATGCCTAAGTGGCGGAGAATACAAGGCACTTAGTCACGACGAGAGACAGTTTCCTCAGGCACAGTCCCTGTCTCACCTGGGGCTGTCACTCTTATCCCCATTTTGCAGATGAGGTAACTGAGGCCCAGAGAAGTGAAGCGACTTGCCCAAGGTCACACAGCAGACATGTGGCGGAGCCAGGATTAGAACCCAGGTCCTTCTGATTCCAGGCTAGGCGCTGGGTGAGAAGAAGGGTGGTCTAGTGGAAAGAGCGCAGGCCTGTGAGTCGGAGGAACTGGGTTCTAATCCTGGCTCTGCCACTTGCCTGCTGTTGGTCTCAGCCTCAGATCTCTCATCTGTAAAATGGGGATTCGGTACCCGTTCTCCACCTACTTTCATTCATTCAATCATCGATTCAATCGTATTTATTAATTGCTTTCCGTGTGCTAAAGCACTGTACTAAGTAAGCGCTGGGGGAAGATAGCGTTTGACAACCCCTGTCCACAATGAGCTCACAATCTAGAGGGGCTCACGGCCCGCTTAGATTTCTCCTTAGTTCTGGGGTAGATACAAGCTAATCGGATTGGACTGAGTCCCTGTCCCACAGGGGGCTCACAGTCTTAACCCCCATTTTATAATTGAGGGAACCGAGGCACAGAGAAGCGAAGTGACTTGCCCAAGGTCACACATCTTGGGCATCTTACTGCCACCTCTTAGAAAGAACCTCTAAACTCTAGTCTTCTAGACTGTGAGCCTTCTAGACTGTGAGCCCACTGTTAGGTAGGGACCGTCTCTATATGCTGCCAAATTGTACTTCCCAAGCGCTTAGTACAGTGCTCTGCACACAGTAAGCGCTCAATAAATACAATTGAATGAATGATGAAAGAATTTTGAGCCTTACATGGGAACCTGATTATCTTGTATCTACCCCAGCAAGTAGTTCAGTGCTTGGCACATAGTAAGCGCTTAACCAATACGACGATTGTTATCTAGTAAGCGCTTAACAAATGCATTCAATCGGATTTATTGAGCGCTTACTGTGTGCAGAGCACTGTACTAAGCGCTGGGGGAAAATAGAGTATGACAATAAAGTGACAACCCCCATCCACAATGAGCTCACAATCTAGAGGGGCTCACAGTCCACTTAGATTTTGAGCCTTACATGGGAAGCTGATTGTCTTGTATCTACCCCAGCAAGTAGTTCAGTGCTTGGCACATAGTAAGCGCTTAACAAATATGACGATTGTTGTCTAGTAAGCGCTTAACAAATGCATTCAATCGTATTTATTGAGCGCTTATGTGTGCAGAGCACTGTACTAAGCGCTTAATGCCACAATCACTTTCATGATCATTTTTACATAGGCAGGAATTAGACTTGGTCTTTGTCCCACGGGGGAGCTCACAGTCAAAGAGCCTGGTGCTATGTTTTCCAAAGTGATTCCCAAGAACTCTTGGAATAATTGTACATTGCTGTCGGGATTTTGGATGTTCTATTAGACATCTCTGTTTTTCGTCTAACCACTCTGCCTGAGTCTCTCCACCATGAATCGATCGAAAGCTTTCCAGAGCCGTGAAATTTGTTAAGTTTTCTCTATGTAATTTCTTTAGGACCTTATGCCCCAAAAAGCATCCAAGTATAATAATGATAATAATAATATTAAGTGCTTACTTCATGTCATGCACCGAGGTAGATACATGATAAATCATTTTGTACAGAGTCCCTGTCCAACCTAGGGCTCACAGTCAAAGCCAGAGGAAGGAGGATTTAGTCGCCATTCTATCGATAAGCTAACCGAGGCACAGAGATGTTAAGAGACTTGCCTAGTGTCACACAGCAAGCCAAGTGGCAGAGTTGGGATTAGAACCCAGGTCCTTTGACTCTCAGGCCTGGGCCTATTTTATTTTGTTAGTATGTTTGGTTTTGTTCTCTGTCTCCCCCTTTTAGACTGTGAGCCCACTGTTGGGTAGGGACTGTCTCTATATGTTGCCAACTTGTACTTCCCAAGCGCTTAGTACAGAGCTCTGCACACAGTAAGCGCTCAATAAATACGATTAATTGATTGATTGATTGGGCTCTTTCCACTAGGCCATGCTGCTTCTCTTCTGTATCTGAAGCCTGCTGCTATTTTCAGCCTGTGCACAATTATCAGTGGTAATACATTCTGAATATGTATTTCTCGTGTGGAGAAGTATTTCAGTTAGGTTTCAGATCTGCCACCCTCAAGGTTTAGTATCTACGGGGAGACTTGGTGAGAAATAATTCCAGGTTCAACCTTTATGATTTTGAGATTATTTCAAAGGCATGTGAGAATATTTTAACTTTTTAAAAAGCTCCCTTAACATTTTAAAAACTGCACATCCTCTTTAAGTTAATTAATAATTTAATAATTACATTAAATATACCTTCTAAAATGTGAAACCCTTTCATCTGGATATCCCTGGTTTTGACTTCTAAGGCATGATTAGAGTAATTTTTTTTAATTAAGTGCTTACTGTGTGTCAAGCACTTTTGAAAGCACTGGAGTAGATACGAGTTAATCAGGTGGGATACAGTCCCTGTTTCACATGGGACTCACCGCCCACGTAGGAGGGAGAAAAGGCATTGAAACCCCATTTTACAGAAACTGAGGCCTAGAGAAGGCACTTGACTTGCCCAGGGTCACACAGCACACAAGTGATTTAGCCAGGATCGGAACCCAGGTCCTCTGACTACTGGGCCCGTGCTCTATCTATTAAGCCACACTGTTTCTGAACTTGCGTGCCGTGCATTAGAGACGTCTCAACAATCACGTCTGAGTTTTAAAACATTCAGTATAGCCAATTAACGTGCTTGTGGAACGATATCATTTGCAGCAGGAAGCCCAAGTTTAATTTCACTTGAGCAACTCAAATCAAATTTATGCATTTGTTTTTTTTTTTAATTAATGTGCTGCCATCTTGGTTTCGCTTTCTACCCAGTTTGAGGTTTGGAGCAAGAAACTTTGATTTTTGAGTCAGGCAAATGGTCTTAAAAGTACACTAGAATGGGAAAATTTGAAAGCAACCTAGCCTAATCTGATTACTTGAGGCCGATTAATTTGAGTCAAAATTCTAGTAGTAGTAATGATAGCATTTATTAAGTGTTTTAATATGTGCGGTACACTGTCTAGGCACAGGGAAAGACTATAGGGGTGGGAATTAGACACAGTCCCTGTCCCTTGAGGGGCTCACAGTCTGAGTAGTGTGAATATCTCAGGATAAAATATCAACAACGAGCTCACAGGCTAATTGGATGGTCTTAATTGCTTAAAATAAATCTGATATGAGTCCCATAATACCCTGCAGTAGATTACATGGTCTTTGTGGGTCTTTGTGTCTACCAACTCTGCTACACTGTACTCTCCCAAGTGCTTAGTACAGTGCTCTGCACACAGTAAGCGCTCAGTAAATACGATTGAATGAATGAATGAATGAAATGCAATTGATTGTCAGCTCCAGGAGGGCAGGGATCATGTCTTCCTCTAGACCGTAAGGTGGTTGTGAACAGGGAATGTGTCTGCTATGTTTTACTCTTCCAATACTTACTCCAGTGCCCTGCTCGCAGTAAGCACTTGGTAAATCTGATTGAATGATTAATAACTAACTCTAATACAGTGCTCTGCACATTCCAAGTACTCAATAAATAACAGTTGATTGAAAAAGTGTCTTCAAGGAGTGGACAAAACATAGGCTGCTGTGCTGAATGACTGAGAAGCATTGCCTAGTGGATAATAATGATAATAATGGCATTTATTAAGTGCTTGCTATGTGCAAAGCACTGTTCTAAGCGCTGGGGAGGTTACAAAGGTGATCAGGTTGTCCCACGTGGGGCTCACAGTCTTCATCCCCATTTTACAGATGAGGGAACTGAGGCACAGAGAAGTTAAGTGACTTGTCCAAAGTCACCCAGCTGACAATTGGCAGAGCCGGGATTTGAACCCATGACCTCGGACTCCAAAGCCCGGGCTCTTTCCACTGAGCCACGCTGCTTCTCTGTGGATAGAGCACAGGCCTGGGAGTCAGAAGGACCTGGTTCTAATCCCGGCTCTGCCACTCGTCTGCTGTGTGAGCTTGGGCAAGTCACTTCACTTCTCCGGTTCTCAGTTACCTTAACTGTAAAATGGGGATTAAGACTGTGAGTCCTGTGTGGGTCAGGGACTGCGTCCAACCCGATTAGCTTGGATCTACTCCAGCGCTTAATATGGTGCCTGACACCTGGTAAGGGCTTAACAAATACCATAAAAGAGATATCTGGAAATAAACAGGTCATGTGAGCCTTCAGACAAGAGAAGAGCAATCTTTAAATTAAGTCCATGTTGGAATTTTGCACAGTCGTTTGTGATTCAAGCGGACCAGACCTTGGAAGACAGATAACGAGAAAGGGTAAATCCTTGCTTTTATGAAGTGCTTACTATGGGCCAAATGCTTTGTTTAATGCTTATTTGTTTAATGTTTTATTTATATTAATGTCTGTCTCCCCCTCTGGACTGTGAGCTCATTGTGGGCAGGGAATCTGTCTGTGAATTGTTATAATAATAATTATTATTATATTATTATATTATTATAATATAACATATTATATAATATAATAATATATTGTTATATAATAATAATAATAATAATATACACCTGTATATATGTATATCACCTGTATATATGTATATATGGTTGTACATATTTATTACTCTATTTATTTATTTATTTATTTATTTTACTTGTACATTTCTATCCTACTTATTTTATTTTGTTGGTATGTTTGGTTCTGTTCTCTGTCTCCCCCTTTTAGACTGTGAGCCCACTGTTGGGTAGGGACTGTCTCTATGTGATGCCAATTTGTACTTCCCAAGTGCTTAGTACAGTGCTCTGCACATAGTAAGCGCTCAATAAATATGATTGATTGATTGATTGATTAATAATGTTGGTACTTGTTAAGTGCTTACTATGTGCAAAGCATTGTTCTAAGCGCTGGGGGGATACAAGGAGATGAGGTTGTCCCATGTGGGGCTCACAGTCTTAATCCCAATTTTACAGATGAGGGAACTGAGGCACAGAGAAGTGAAGTGACTTGCCCAAGGTCACACAGCAGACATGTTATATTGTATATTGTTTGTACATATTTGTTACTCTATTTATTTATCTATTTATTTATTTTACTTGTACATGTCTATTCTATTTATTTTATTTTGTTAGTATGTTTGGTTTTGTTCTCTGTCTCCCCATTTTAGACTGTGAGCCCACTGTTGGGTAGGGACTGTCTCTATATGTTGCCAACTTGTACTTCCCAAGCGCTTAGTACAGTGCTCTGCACACAGTAAGCGCTCAATAAATATGATTGATGATGATGATACTCCCCCAAGTGCTTAGTACAGTACTTTACACACAGTAAACGCTCAATAAATGTGATTGAATGAATGAATGCTGGGATAGATACACGGTAATCATCATCATCATCATCATCATCATCATCATCAATCGTATTTATTGAGCACTTACTATGTGCAGAGCACTGTACTAAGCGCTTGGGAAGTACAAATTGGCAACATATAGAGACAGTCCCTACCCAACAGTGGGCTCACAGTCTAAAAGGTAATCAGATTCTTTCAGTTGTATTTATGGAGCGCTTATTGCATGCAGAGCACTGAACTCAGCTCCTGGGAGAGTACAATATAACAATAAGCAGACAAATTCCCTGCCCACAACGAGCTTACAGTCTAGAGGGGGAGAGATCAGACACAGTCTCTGTCCTACACAGTGATCATTATCAAAACGGGAGGAGAGCGGACATTTTAGCCTCATTTTACAGATGAGGAAATAGAATAGCAGAGTTCTTCAGTTGCTTGCCCAAAGTCACTTCAGTGGCCGAGCGGGGTTGAGAATTTGGGTCTCCTGACTTCTGATTTTTGTTATGGTGTTTATTAAACACTTGCTATGTGTCAAGCACCGGTCTAAGCACTGGGGTAGATAGAAGTTCATCAGACCAGATACAGTCCCTGTATTGCACAGGGCTGACAGTCTAAGTAGGAGGGAGAACAGATATTGAATCCCCATTTGGCAGTTGAGGAAATTGTTCTAAGCACTGGGTTAGATACAAGATCATCATCATCATCAATCGTATTTATTGAGCGCTTACTGTGTGCAGAGCACTGTACTAAGCGCTTGGGAAGTCCAAGTTGGCAACATATAGAGACAGTCCCTACCCAACAGTGGGCTCATAGTCTAAAAGGGGGAGACAGAGAACAAAACCAAACATACTAACAAAATAAAATAAATAGAATTTATTTATCATCAGAGTGGACACAGTCTCTGTCCCACACAGGGCTCACGGTCTTAATCCCCATTTTCCAGACGAGGTAACTGAGGCCCAGAGAAGTGAACTGACTTGCCCAAGGTCACCAGCAGATGAGTGGCAGAGCGGGATTCGAACAGAGCCCTACACAATGCCAGCAACTTCACCACTGACCTTGAAGTATTCTGAGGCAAAATATCCTAGTCTTTCCTATTCCCCCTTAATACAATCACCCGAACTCCCTCAGTTTACAAATGGGCTGCTCAATGAAAGGTACAGATACCATCAAACAACTTCCAGTTTCAGGAGAGGTTTAATACTCCCGGCAGGAAACGATGATTTCTTCAACTCCTGGTTTATTCCGATTTATGAATTTCATTTCGCCCTCACTCGCGATGTCAAATTCCAATTAATGGGGAATTAGGTTCTGTGAGATTTTATGAAAAAAGCACGCCAAATAAATCACTAGCCATGTGAGGTGATTATTTTGTGAAAATAAACCGGAGGAGGGCTTACCTGAATTATGGGTGGGAAATGAAACAGTTCCCCCAACAGTTTTTATTTTTTCTCAAAATTAAACTTACCTTTGCTTTGGATGCCAGCGTCTGAAAGGGATTTGAAAGAAATTCACATTCCGGCCCAGGCCAGATTATCGTAGGAGCTAAAGGGGGTTCAGACATAACAGGGGCGTTCAGCCCAGGGACTCAGAAGAGGGGCTTCAGATGAACTCCCAAATCCTGCCCTCTCTTGACCTTACTACCATGGTCACAGTTGGATCATTATGAAGCTGGTGTTCTTTTTATGGTATTTGTTAAGCACTTACTATGGGTAAGACACTGTTCAAAGCACTGGGGTAGACAGACACTAATCACGTTGGACACAGTCTCTGTCCCCCACGGTCTTAATCCCCATTTTACAGATGAGGTAACTGAAGTCCAGAATAATTAAGTGACTTGCCCAAGGTTGTCTGGGTCCCGGGCCCATAATTTATCCACTCGGGTCACGCTGTTTCCCTTGTTGACTAGGTATTGATTGATTCCAATTGACTATAATAATAATGATAGCATTTATTAAGTGCTTACTATGTGCAAAGCACTGTTCTAAGCGCTGGGGAGGTTACAAGGCAATCAGGTTGTCCCACAGGGGGCTCACAGTCTTAATCCCCATTTTACAGATGAGGGAACTGAGGCCCAGAGAAGTTAAGTGACTTGCCCAAAGTCACACAGCTGACAAGTGGCGGAGGAGGGATTTGAACCCATGACCTCTGACTCCAAAGCCCGTGCTCTTTCTACTGAGCTACGCTAGATCATTCATTCATTCATTCGTGTTTATTGAGCGCTTACTGTGTGCAAAGCAAAGGCTAGTTATTCTTGTATCTACCCCTGTGCTTATTACAATGCATGACACATTGTAAGCATTTAAAAATACCATAATGCTCGTTATGGGTAAGGAACGTGTCATCTAATTCCATTGTATTGTAGTCTCCCAAGTGCTTAGTAGTAGTAATAATAATAATAATAATGATGGTATTTATTAAGCGCTTACTATGTGTCAAGCACTGTTCTAAGTGCCGGGGTAGATACAAGGTAATAGAGCCCGGGCTTTGGAGTCAGAGGTCATGGGTTCAAATCCCGGCTCCGCCACTTGTCAGCTGTGTGACTTTGGGCAAGTCACTTCACTTCTCTGGGCCTCAGTTCCCTCATCTGTAAAATGGGGATTAAGACTGTGAGCCCCCCGTGGGACAACCCGATCACCTTGTAACCTCCCCAGCGCTTAGAACAGTGCTTTGCACATAGTAAGCACTTAATAAATGCCATAAAAAAAAATTGACCCACGTCGGGCCAAGGTCTTAATCCCCATTTTACAGATGAGGTAACTGAGGCACAGAGAAGTTAAGTGACTTGCATAAATTCATTCATGCATTCATTCATTCAATTCATTCATTCATTCAATCGTATTTATTGAGTGCTTACTCTGTGCAGAGCACTGTACTAAGCGCCTGGGAAGTAAAGTTCAGCAACAGAGACAATCCCTGCCCATAACGGGTTCAGAGTCTAGAAGGGGGGATACAGGCATCAAAACAAGTAAGCAGGCGTCAGTAGCGTTATTATAAATAAAAAGAATTATAGATATATACACAAGGGCTGTGGGGCGGGGAGGGGGGTAGAGCAAAGGGGGAGAGAAGAGCAATGGGGAGGGGAGGGGGAGCAGAGGAAAAGGGGGGCTTAGTCTGAGAAGGCCTCAAACAGCAGACAGGTGGTGGAGACAGGATTAGAACCCACGTCCTCTGGCTCCCATGCTGTTGCCACTAGGCCAATGCTCATTCATTCATTCATTCAATCGTATTTATTGAGCACTTACTGTGTGCAGAGCACTGTACTAAGTGCTTGGGAAGTACAAGTTGGCAATGTATAGAGACGGTCCCTACCCAACAGCAGGCTCACAGTCTAGAAGGGGGAGAAAGAAAACAAAACAAAACATATGAACAAAATCAAATAAATAGAATAAATATGTACAGGTAAAATAAATAAATAGATAGAGTAATAAATACGTACAAACATATATACATATATCCAGGTGCTGTGGGGAGGGGAAGGAGGTAAGGTGGGGGGGATGGGGAGGGGGAGGAGGGGGAGAGGAAGGAGGGGGCTCAGTCTGGGAAGGCCTGCGCTTCTAATACAGTGCTCTATACATAATAAACACTCAATCCCACTGATTGAGCGGTCGATGATTATTAATTGTTATTTCATGGTTGGGGAGTTTTTGAACAGGTAGTGTTGGAGAGAAGAAAAGTGGATTTGGTGTTGAAGAGGCAGTTGGGGGATTAGGGGAAGAGTCAAAAATTTCGGCGGAGCAGAGGTGACATGTGGGTGAATGGGTGTGTTTCTGTGTGTGTGTGTGTGTGTGTGTGTGTGTGTGTGTGTGTGTGTGTGTGTGTGTGTGTGTTTGCTAGCACACCCTTGCAACAAAGCCTGCCCAGCTAATGTGTGAAGACCACCGACAACTCTCTTTGGTCTCTGTCGCTAGTGTGACCGCAATGTTGCCATGCTGTCATCACCATCTCACCTGTATCCAGAGCCAGTCCCGGGTGAGAATGTCACCTAATTCATTCATTCAATCGTATGTATTGAGCGCTTACTGTGCGCAGAGCACTGTACTAAGTGCTTGGGAAGTACAAGGTGGCAACATATAGAGACGGTCTCTACCCAACAACGGGCTCACCGTCTAGAAGGAGGAGACGGAAGACAAACAAAACATGTGGACAGGTGTCAAGTCATACCTAATGTAGCCCTGACTCCAGGGAATTGCAAATTTAGCACCTGAACTGTTAAGCCCAGTTGTCATAAGCAAGAAATCAGTCAATCAGTTGTTCAGCAGTCTTCATCGAGCCTGAGTGTGCGCAGAGCACTGTCCTAAGTGCTTGGGAAAGCGCAATGCAACACAAAGAGCTCAAGTCCTGCAGGGAGAGACAGACAATAAAGTAGATTAGGGTTGGGGAAATAGTGGAGTATTTCATACATTAATTTGACTTTCTCCCTTTGGCTCTCACGAGGGCAAGAACTGTGTTTTCTTCTTGGGAGCTCCCTTCTCCCACTTGATTTCTCGATATTATAAAAGATGATGGCTTTGATACCTTTCTTTTAGTCCCGGCTAGTGGCGGGGAGGAGAGGGCCGGGAGAGGGAAGCAGGGAGAGTAAGATTCCACTATAGTCTTCTTTCCTAAGAAAAATGAATAACTAGGTTCAAGAAGATGCCATGAAAGGAAATTTATTTCAGTCGTCTCTGCCAAAGAAGGCAGGCTATACACAGGTGGGACCCTACGACCTCCTTCTCGAAAAGATTTTGACCAGAAAACCATGTCAAAGATTTCAAAGCCTCAAATGCTACAGCAGCAACTTACATAATCTTAATAACCGAAGTAACCTTGTTTCAACCGAAAGTAGTAACATCCATCACAACAGAGCGCTCTGCATCCCTGTGGATCTATTAAAAGTTATATGCATTTTAAATGAGCTGATCAGGGTTACCAACTGGTGGTTTACAACTCAACCTGAGACATGAATTCCTTTGCAATAGGCCCGCTGAAGGCAGATACATTTTCTCAGGGAAATATGATTCCCTCCCCACACACACAGCCAACCCCCACACTTAGACATATTTTATACATACACTAAGGCATCGTCACTAATAAATGAAATTCATAACTGAAGGCAGCATCGAGGAATATATTTCAGGGTAAGACAGTTACTGAGAAATCGTTTTTTTGAAGGTGTCCAAATAAACTTTCTAGTTAATAACTGGTTGTTCCTGCCCAAAAGAACTTTCCAACTAGTTACGGAGCTTTTTTAGTTATTACCATATTCCCCTGGGGGAAAAAAATCTGTTATGCTTTGCTTATGGCTCAGAAGTAAACAACCAGGTAAGCTCAGTATTGATCTGTGTGAGTTCATTCATTCTTGCATTCATTCAGTCAAATTTACTGAGTGCTTACTGTGTGCAGAGCACTGTACTAAGTTCTTGGGAGAGAACAATTTAGTAATGATCCAGTTGCCCACAATGACTTTAACAGTCCAAAGGGGGAGACAGGAATCTATATTGTAATTAATATAGGTAAATTATAAATCTAAATAAGCTTCAGAGTCCCTGCCCTTCCCCCCCTTCCCTTGTGGATGAACCTGAGAATTTAGACGTGGAAGAAAATTCACTATTTAATCACTTTGAAACACCTGGGGCTTCAGCATCCAAGTGATTATATGGGGCATCTTCCTTCATGTCTAAATTCTCAGGCTCTTCCCCAAACTCCACAAACTCACAGCCTCAACAGTATTTTCCCAGTTGAGCTCTCATGATTTGGATGAGATTATTCAGTCAATCAATCAATCAATCTATTTTCGAAAAAATGATCCAGTCAGCAGAGCCAAGGTTGGGAGAGGTAAGTTTGGGAATCAGCTGCAAAGAGCTCTTAGCTGAAGCCGCTGCAGTGAATGAATGAGTTCTCCAAGGGAGTATTTGTAGATGAAGGACAGAAGGGGAACCAGAACTGAGCCTTGAGGGATCCCTACAGTTAGAGGGTGAGAAACAGAGAGTCTGCAAACGACACTGAGAAGGACTGGCCTGAGAAATAAGAGCCAAATCTGTAGAGAACCTTAGAGAAGCAGTGTTTCCTAGTGGGTAGAGCAAGAGCCTGTGAGTCAGAAGGACCAGACTTCTAATCCTGGCTCCTCTACTTGTCTGCTGTGTGATCTTGGGCAAGTCACTTCACTTCTCTGTGCCTCGGTTCTCTCATTTGTAAAATGGGAATGAAGATTGTGAGCCCCCAAGTTGGGCATGGACTGTGTCTGACCTAATTAGCTTGTGTCTACCCCAGAGCTTAATCTGGCACCTCATGAATGCAAACAAAAAGCAAGAGAGGACAGCATCAGTGAAGCCAAGGTTATATAATGCTTCCAGGAGAAGGGGGTTGTTCACAGAGTCGAAGAAGTGGGGATTTCAAAGAGGGTTAGAATAATAATGATAATAATTATGGTATTTCTTAAACACTTACTATGTACTTAGAATAGAAACCATAAATAAAACCGACTAGAATAGAAACCATTGAATTTGGCAAGAAGGAGGTCATTGGTGACCTTTGAAAGGGCAGTTTTTGTGGAGTGAAAGGGATGGAAGCCAGATTGGAGGGAGTCAGTAGAGGAAGCATAGGCAGTGGGTGTAAACAGCTTGCTTAAGGCCTTGGGAGAGGAACTGTAGGAGAAAAATGGGGGGATAACTGGAGAGTGCCAGGGGGCCAAAGGTGATTGTTTTTTGGTTTTTTTGGGGGATAGGTGATAGAAGGGCAATCAGTCCACCGTATTTTTTGAGCAGAGTTTGGAGAGGACAATGTACCAGAGTTACATGTTCCTTGCCCACAAGCAGCTTAAAATTCTGTGAGAGAGACAGACGTTAAAATAAATTACAGAAATGTACCTAAGTGCCATGGGGCTGAGGGGCGAGAGTATAAAGGGTGCAAATCCAAGTATTACGGTGACACGGAAGGGAGAAGGAGTAGAGGAAATGAGGGCTTAGTCAAAGCAGTGCAGAATGAGCCATTAGAAAGTGAACAGTTGAAGGCCGTCAGAGAGAGAAGAAGTGAAGGGGGGGTGAGTGCTTAGGTGAAGTGTAAAGGGATGTACTGGTGGAGGAGGTAGATTTTGAGAGGTGGCAGGAAATTCCTTGAGATACTGCTGGGAAAGATGGGAGAGTTGAAGAGACTGAAGGGAGAAGAAAGGATTTAAGAGGAGCAGGGGAGAGTTTAAGGAAATCACACCGAATAATTTCAATTTTGTTGGTAAAGTACGTGCAAAGTCATTACGAGCGACGTGTGTGGGGAGGTGTGATAGAGGGATATGATCTAAATGGCTGTGTATAAACATATCTCGAAATCTTTTTCACTACTCCTGTTAATGTTTGCTTATGTTCTTGGATTTTCAGATCCTTGGAGAGAATCTCAGGCATTTCTATAATCCACAATTATTTGTGAAAGTGTTAAAAATAGTCCATCTCAGATCCCTAAGGGGCTGTGTCCCCACCTGAAAATGTGGCTTTAACTTTTGATTCTTGCCTGTTGGCCATATTTCTCTCTAATGTCATAGCTCAGGTTTTTTTTAAACCCTTTGTTGAGAAATCTTGCCAAAGACCCCTTTGAAGAAGGGGAAGCAACATGAAAATCAATCAGTCAATCAATCAATCATATATATTGAGCGCTTACTGTGTGCAGAGCACTGTACTAAGCGCTTGAGAAGTACAAGTTGGCAACATATAGAGACAGTCCCTACCCAACAGTGGGCTCACAGTCTAAAAGGGGGAGACAGAGAACAAAACCAAACATACTAACAAAATAAAATAAATAGAATAGATATGTACAAGTAAAATAAATAAATTAATAGAGTAATAAAATAAACAAATAAATGGCCTAGTGGAACGAGGAAGTGCCTTGGAGTCAGAGGACCTGGATTCTAATCCTCGCTCTCCACCTCTTGCCCACTGTGTGACCTTGGGCAAGTCGCTTAACTTATGATGATGATAATAATAATAATAATGGCATTTGTTAAGCACTTACTATATGCAGAGCACTGTTCTAAGCACTGGGGGGATACAAGGGGATCAAGTTGTCCCACGTGGGGCTCCCCATTTTACAGATGAAGTAACTGAGACTCAGAGAAGTTAAGTGACTTGCCCAATGTCACACAGCAGACATGTGGTGGAGTCAGAATTCGAACCCATGACCTCTGACTCCAAAGCCCATGCTCTTTCCACTGAGCCACACTGCTCCTCTGGGCTATGGTTTCTTCATCTGTAGACTGGAGATTCAATAACTGTTTTCCTTCCTACTTAGCCTGGGAATTTCATATAGGAAAAGGACTGTGTCGACATGATTAACTTGCACATACTATAGAGCTTAGAACAGTGCTTGATCATTTGATTAGCTTTGGGGTTTTTCTCCTAATAAATCGTGTTTGTCTAGTACAGTGTCTGGCACAAAGTAAGCGCTTAACAAATACCATAAAAAATGATTTCCATTTGCATTACCATTTATCTGTTAAGACTGAGCTAAAGTCTCTGGTTTGTTAGATGAGACCATATGAAACATGATACACATTTTCAGATTTTTATCTTCAAATTTACACCTGATTCTATGTAGTTTCGTAGTCTGCTGAATCATCTTTCCTAGGTATTATTATGCTCCGAATGGTCTTTTCCTCAAGATATTGCTGTACACTGAGATTTAGAACCAACCCTGAATGCAAATTTATAATGTTATTAGATGGATGCAGTTATTTAGGATTGTTCAGAATCTTTTTCTTTGCCCACCATTTTCATAATTGATTTCTTATTACTATTTCTGTTTCATGGTCTAAACGAATTAGAGTAATATGAATTGCCCACATATGTTTGTTCTGCCCTAAATTCTGAATTGCTGCCGTACATTTTTATAATTCAGTCTTTTTATTTTGCATTTTCCGGGTTGATATTGCATTTGAAAATGTTTCATACAGTGGAACAAGAGATTTTATATTGGAACAGTTGGACTCCCAATTTTTGAGCACAATCTCCAGGCATTTCGAGTTATGCTTATAGGTGGTCAAGAAATACTTTAATTAAAATATATGCAGTAATAGAATGAGGTAAGGATCATCTCCCAACTCATACCTCATGTATTTTACTGAACATTTAGATATAGAGGTAGCAACTATTGAACTATTGAAAAGATTATCCAATCCCAGAAGAATCTATTTTTTTATCTATTTTTTAAAATTCCACTCTCAATTACTTCTCATCTCTTTCTAAACACAGCACTTCATTATAGAACCCTCCAACAATGTAAGCAAGCTACAATAAGTAGCTGCTACAGGTGAACCATTATCAATTTTTATGGTATTTGTTAAGCGCTTACGATATGCCAGGCATTGTACTAAGCACCGGGGTAAAAAGGTCAGGCACGGTTCCTGTCCCGCATGGGACTCACAGTCTAAGTAGGAGGGAGAGCAGGTATTTAATACCCATTTTACCATTGAGGGAACTGAGGCCTAGAAATGTGAAGTGACTTGCCCAAGGCCACACAGCAGGAGGAACTTGCAGAGTCGAGATTAAAACCCAGTTCCTCCCACTCCCAGGCCTGTGCTCTTTCCGCTAGGCCACACTGCTTCTCCCGTTTTGGAAGCAAACATATTGCACTCATTCTCCTTCTAGGAAATCACTGCCTAAAAACAAGAAGATTGAGTCTGCCTCTGTTGAATTATTAAAATTCGAACTAGCATGACAGTAACCGATCATGGCTGGGGCAAATTTGATAAACCTTTGCTTTGTACAGTATATTCATCTTTACTTTTGATTGCGCATCTACTGTGAATTGGCCACTTGCTTGGGAATACACAATAAGAAGATTTTGCTAGGACCCCTTGATTTTGCCAATCAATCGATGGTATGTATTGAGTGCTCACTGTGTGCTGAGCACTACTAAGCGCTTGGGAGAGTACAGTGTAACAGAGTTGGTAGATGAGTTCCCTACCTAAAATAAGCTTTCTGTCTAGAGTCCTTCTTACAGCCTGCATCTCCTTCCCACCTTCATGTCCAAGAGACTACCAGTCTCCCCGTCTCAAATCAATCAATCAATCAATCAATCGTATTTATTGAGTGCTTACTGTGTGCAGAGCACTGTACTAAGCGCTTGGGAAGTACAAGTTGGCCACAAAGCCCTTACGAAAATCATATCTCCCCTTTGTGGGCAGGGAACGTGTCTTTCAACTGTTAATAATAATATTAATAACAATAGTTATTATTGCTGATATTTGTCAAGTGCTTAGTCTGTGTCAAGCACTGTACTAAACACCGGGGTAGATACAGGATAATCAGTTCCCCCATGGGGCTCAAGGTCTAAGTGGGAGGGAGAACAGATATTGAATCCCCATTTTGCCGATGAAGAACTTGAGGGACAGAGAAGTGAAATGACTTGCCCAAGGCCACACAACAGACAAGTGGTAGATCTGAGATGAGAACCCGGGTCCTCCGACTCCCAGAGTCGGAAAGAGCAGGGGCTTTGGAGTCAGAGGTCGTGGGTTCAAATCCTGGCTCCACCACTTGTCAGCTGTGTGACTCTGGGCAAGTCACTTCGCTTCTCTGGGCCTCAGTTACCTCATCTGTAAAATGGGGATTAAGACTATGAGCCCCCCCACGGGACAGCCTGATCACCTTGTAACCTCCCCAGTGTTTAGAACAGTGCTTTGCACGTAGTAAGCGCTTAATAAATGCCATTATCATTATTATTATTGTTACTATTATTAGGCCACATTGCTTCTAGGTTAAATATAGATTACCCAACAGATGAACCGATGATATATTCAAGTTATTAACAGTCGAGCAAAATCTTCATTCCTGAAATTTTAATTTACCGAGTGAGGGCGTCATTAAACGAAGCTTAGGGGATGACATGAATAATGAGACTTAAAGCTGTTTTATTGAGACGTTACAAGGTAGGCTGTAAGACTGTAATACATCTAGACAAGTGGGACCTCGATTTTAGAAAAATTTCCAACTTTCATTTTGCCCAAAGACTGAAGAGCTGGTGTGTATGATTTTGCGTTTTCAAAGGGAGTATCGTTCAGTTGACTTCTTCCCCAAGCTGCCTGTTCTTAACAAGGAAAATTTCAAAAGCACCAAGTCACGTTGTTGCTGTTTGAGGCATTGGTATTCGGAGAGAAAATCATTTTGGCCAGAAAGAACAATCTTGAGAAGGACAGTCTTTTACATTTATATTTTGTTTTGAACCGTTTCCAGAAGCATTTTCCTATTGTCATTATCGTGTTCTCCTTCACATTCCTTCCACATTCATTTTCCCGTCACACTGCAAGAAACTACTTGGATTAAAAAACAACAAAAAACTAATCAATCGTTCCCTTTTCCATTATGAAAGCTTTCTTCCAATGAAGAAAAAAGCTTTTGTTTAATAGCACCGCCAACTGACAAAAACATCAGGACAACATTCTCCCTGAATCATTCTGCTTTCAGAAATGCCACAAAGGGACACATCACGAAGGCACTTCATTACTCATATCTAGAATGAGAGAGCGCTATCTACTAGATAGGGCGTTTGTAAATGATAGCAGAATTTCTCATTAAATTTGTGTAGACAGTGCCTCGCCAACGGAACCTGCCATTTTTTCACTCATTTTGACTCCTTTTCACAGCACTACATGGAGCCCGATAGCCCTTTGTGATCATTTAACATTTATTTACTCCAAAATTAGAACTGCAAACCACCTTTCGTGGCACAGAAATAAAATCACAGGATCAATTTGACCTAGGATGTCTGAATGGAAGACTTGGCCTGTGAGATTAGAAGCTTTTGGGCATGTCACCCACTTTCAAATATTTCATTTTCTATTTTCATCCAGTTAACATTTATTTGATTGGGTAGGGACTGTCTCTATGTGTCGCCGACTTGTACATCCCAAGCGCTTAGTATAGTGCTCTGCACACAGTAAGCGCTCAATAAATATGACTGATTGGTTGATTGATTGATTTCCCACGTGGGACAGGGACTGTGTCTGGTATCTACCCCAGCGCTTAGTATAGTGCCTAGCACATAGTAAGCGCTTAACAAATACCATAATTATCAGTGCTTAGAACAGCTTAGAACAGTGCTTGGCATATAAGTGCTTAACAAATACCATTATTATTATTATTATAATCATCATCATCTGTTAAGCACTTTCTCTTTACTAAGCACTTCATATCCGACAGATGATGACTCTCCCCCCTTTCAAAGCCTTACTGAAGGCATATCTCCTCCAAGAGGTCTTCCCTGACTAAGCCCTCCTTTCCTCTTCTCCCACTCCTTTCTGAGTCACTCTGACTTGTTCCCTTTATTCATCCCCTCTCCCCACCCCACTAATGTACATATCTGTCATTTATTTATTCCTATTAATGTCTGTCTCCCCCTCTAGACGGTAAGCTCATTGTGGGCAGGGAATGTGTCTGTGTATTGTCGTATCGTACTCTCCCAAATGGTTGGTAGAGTATTGTGTACACAATAAGCACTCAATAAATACAATCGACTGACTGAGTCCAGGAAGTTCCGACTCAGTTCCTCACCCCAAAATTGCTATTCTTGGCATGCGCTGCCTTAGGGATTTGCTCCTAAACAGGATCTTCATCCCTTTTTTTTCCCACCAGCAAGTTTTTCAAGTTTCTGCCTGGTTCAAATTAGGTGAGCGCTGCATCCCAGCAGCATAAACAGCGGCAAAAACCAGACTCAGGAGGAGCGGAAATGTGAAGTGAGGAGGGGACTTGGCTGCTTATTGATTTCTGCCTTTAAATTGTCTCTTTCGTTCTTGTATTCTTTAAAGTCTTACTGTGTGCCAGGCTCTGTACTAAGTGCTGGGGTAGATACCAACTAATCAGGTTGGACACCGTACCTCTACCACCTGAGGCTGGCAGTCTTGTCCCCATTTTGCAGATAGCTAACTGAGGCCCAGACTAGGGGAAGTGACGAATCCAAAGTCACACAGCAGGCAAATGGGGAAGCTGGAATTAGAACCCGGGTCCTTCCGAGTCCCAGGTTCGTGCTCGATCCACTGCTTCTCTGCGATTAATTATTTGTGGGCAAGGAATGTGTCAACCCCACTTCCTAAGAAGTATCCACGTGCCTTGTCCAAACCATTCATGCATTCGATCGTATTTCTTGAGCGTTTACTGTATGCAAAGCACTGTATTAAGTGCTTGGGAGAGTACAGTATGACAACAGACACATTCCTGCTCACAACGAGCTCACAGTCTAGAGGGGGAGACAGACATTTATAGAAATAAATAGATTGCAGATATATAGAGGGGATGGGAGGGAGGATGAGTAAAGGAGTAAGTAAGAGCGGCACAGAAGGGAGGGAGTGGGAGAAGAGGAGAGGAGGGCTTAGTCAGGGAAGGCTTCTTGGAGGAGATGGGCCTTCAATAAGGTTTTGAAGTGGGGGAGAGCAATCGTCTGTCCGATAAACCACTTGTAAATAAATCAGGGAAGGCTTTATCTTTTCCCTTGCAGTGTTTTGGCCCCATTTCTCAGATTGAGTGACTTTCCCCCCCCTTTAACCAGTTATTGGATGACTGCCAAACCTCAGAGGACTCTGCAGGGACTCCCTGTCTGTTAATTCCTCTGATAAATGAATAGGGACATTTAGTTTTAATGTGGGAAGGAGATGGTGAAACTGTGGGCAAAGGTTTCTGGGGAAGGAGAACTGACATTGATAGTAAGTGATTATTATTATTACTATTGTTATTCTATTTCTCAAGTGCTCATTTTGTTAGGTGCCTGGGTGGATACAAGTTAATTGGATCGGACACAGTCTCTGTCCCACGTGGGGCACACCGTCTAAGATCAGAGCGATGCGAAAGGGGGATGTGGTCTTTTCTCACAAGTCTTTGGGAACAGGAAGCGGTACCTCCCAAAGGATTATGCAGAGGGAGGCACACGCAGAAGCAACTGGAAATCCCGGGAAGTCTTTTTCCCAAAGGAAGTTCCCATTTCTAGGATCAGCTAGCTACAGGTCACAGAAGAACGTGAATCCACCAAGGACAATTGCATTAGATCCCCCTGGATTCTTCAGAGAGAGCCCAGAGCAGAGAGCAGAACCTTGGGTTTCTTGCGGTAAATTTGCAGAAGAATCAGCAGAAAAGTGTTTTTGGGATACTGATCTCTCAAATACCTCCGAGGTTGGGGCGAGGAATGGTTGGATTGTCCTTTTCGGTCTCCTAGAAACTGGACAACCTTGTTGCTCATTTTAGCAGACCGTCTGATCAGTCAGTGGCCTTTACCGAGAGACTGCGGTATGCAGAGCACTGACCTAAGTGCTTGGGAGAGTCGGTAGACAAGTTCCCTGGCCATAATGAGTTACAGTCTAGCGCCAAAACACCGACATGCCAATATCTGCGACAAATATGCCGCTATCTTACAGCAACAGTGACAAAGCCCAGCTAGGACGTTTATCTAATTTAACAACTGAAACAGATAAAGTTTATTTTCCCCATATAAGCAACTTACTCAACAGGAAGCCCAAAGAGAGAACATTGAAACGGCTTTTAAATAAATATGTTTATCTGTCCTGATCGAAACTTGTTTTAATCTTCCGAAGCAGTTCAATTTTGTGTTTTCCTCAAGTGTTTTTTGAGATGGTTCTGAAATATTGACCTGTCCGACATAGCTTGACGAATCGTGGAGTTGGCTTTTATCTCCAGTGGTAAATCAACGGCTGACAGTTTCTACTCCAAAAAAGGAACAGGACCCCTTTGTAATTCTTTGTCAGAAAATAGATCACTTCTTCAACTTGGTTTCTGCCTGCAAACTTTTCCACAATCAGCAAGAGATGTCTGTGAGGTTAGTGTGGAGAAAAATAAAGCAATCTATATCAATTTAGGCAGCCAAACTGGGATTTCTCAGTAGGTCTAACAAGGTACCAGCTTTGAGGATGGAGGAGGGGGAAGGCTTCTTCTGCTTTGAATTTGGATGGATTTTGCAGCAGAGAGAGTCCTGAGAAAGGTTAAGTTTATTGGTTTTTGTTTTTTTGTTTTTTTGTTTTGAGCCCGGGGAAGAGACGGCTGAGGGTTGTCTTGAAACCTATCTTCAAGTCCTTGAAAGGTTTTAATAAAGATGCCGAGTGGCAGTTTATCAGGGCCCTGGAGACTAATCTAAAGCTTAAATAAAAGCAAGAGTGATTTTGTTTTAGAGGTAGTAGTAGTATTAGGCATGGTAATAATAGTAGCACTAGTAATCATTATAATAATGATGGTATTTGCTGAGCACTTACTATGTGCCAAGCACTGTTCTAAGCACTGGGAGAGATACCAGGTAATCAGGTTGTCCCATGTGGGGCTCACAGTCTTCATCCCCATTTTACAGATGACGGAACTGAGGCCCAGAGAAGTGAAGTGACTTGCCCAAAGTCACACAGCTGATACTTCCCAAGCGCTTAGTACAGTACTCTGCACACAGTAAGCGCTCAATAAATACGATTGATTGATTGATTGATTGATAAGTGGCAGAGGAGGGATTAGAACCCATGACCTCTGACTCCCAAGCCTCTTTCCACTCAGCCACGTTAGTGGTACTAAGCTGTAAGCTCACTGTGGGCAGGGAATGTGTCTGTTATTATATTTTACTCTCCAAGCGCTTAGTACAGTGCTGTGCACACAGTAAGTGCTCAATAAATATGGTTGACTGACCCACTCCCTTAGGGAATTCATTTGCTCCCATGCTTCTGCTACCATCTCTACACTGTTGATGTGTATCTAACTGTAATTCTATTTATTTACAATGACTCTATTAATGCCTGTCTACTTGATTTGTTTTGTTGTCTGTCTCTCCCCTTCTAGACTATGAGCCCATTGTTGGGTAAGGATTGTCTCTGTTGCCGAATTGTACTTTCCAAGCGCTTAGTACAGTACTCTGTACACAGTAAGCACTCAGTAAATACGACCGAATGAATGAATGATTCCCAAATCTACCTCTCTAGCCCTGCTCTCACTCCTTCTCTGTAATCAATCAGTCCATCGTATTTCCCGAGTGCTTACTTTGTGCAGAGCACTGTACTTGCTTGGGAGAGCACAGTTGCACAGACGCATCTCTGTGCCTCAGTTCCCTCATCTTTAAAATGAGGAATTGTTGCCTGTTCTCCCTCCTACTTAGGATGTGAGCACTTTGTGGGACCCAAAGATCTTGTACTTACCCCAGCGCTTAGCACAGTGCTTGACACATAGTAAGCGCTTAACAAATACTAGTATTATCATTACAATATAACAGAATTGATACAGATGTTCCTAGTCTCTCATTTCTTCCTGCCTCCAAGACGTTTCCATTTTGACTTCCTGCCAGCACCTCAAATGTAATATGTCTAAAACAGAACTCCTCATCTTCACACCCAAACCTTCTCTCCCCCACCGAGTTTGTAATGATAATATGGTAATAATAATACTATTTGATAAGTGCCTACTATGTGTCAAGCACTTCACTAAGCACTGGCTTAGTAAACCCAAAGCCTCTCTTCCCGTCAACCTTGTAGTAATAATAATAATATTTGATAAGTGCTTACTATGTGTCAAGCACTTTACTAAGCACGGGGTTAGATATAAAATCATCAATTCAGACACAGTCTCTACGGAGCACATAGTCCAAGTAGGAGGGAGAACGGGTGCTGAATACCTACTTTACAGTTAAGGAAACTGAGGCACAGAGAAGTTAAGAGACTTTTCTGGTGTGTAGAACAGTTCTTGGCACATAGTAAGCGCTTAACAAACACCATTATTTTTATTATTATTATTGTCCAAGGTCACCCAGCAGACAGATGAGTGGCAAAGCTGGGATTAGATTGCCTTTCTGTCCCAGTTGGTCACAGCAGACCACATGCCATGACACATGGAAAAACCAGCTTAGGTCTAGACCATCCAGGGCCTGGTGTCATTAGACAGGAGGAAAAACAGATTGGTCCCATTTGACCCCTTAAATTTAATTCATTCATTCAATCATATTTACTGAGCGCTTACTGTGTGCAGAGCACTGTACCAAGTGCTTGGGAGAGAACACTACAGCAATAAACAGTCACATTCCCTGAAAGACAGAGGGCTTTCAGCCACATTATCGCAAAAGCCCATTTCCTCATCAGCTTTCCAAGTTGACCGGCGAGGGTCGGGAAAAATGAATCTTACATGTAACAGTGGATGTTATGGTTAGCTTGTGTTTGTTTTTTTTAATGATATTTATAAAGCACTTTCTATATGCCAGGAACTGTACTAAGCGTTAGGGTACATACAAGCTAATCAGGTTGGACTTAAAGTGTCACCCATTGGGCTCACAGTCCTAATCCTCATTTTACAGGTGAGATAACTGAGCCCAGAGAAGTTAAGTTACTTGGTCAAGGTCCCACAGAAGACAGTGACGGAGTTGGGAGGAGAACCCAGGTCCTTGTGATTTTCAGGAAGCCACGCTGCTTCTCTCATTGTTTTGGGCAGGGAGTGTGCCTACCAACTCCGTTGTACTCCCCCAAGCACTTAGTACAATTCTCTGCCTAAAATAAGTGCTCAATAAATATGATTGATTGATGTTCTACCACACTTTTCTCTCATAGTCTCAACATTAGAACCAATCTACCCTAGCAACCTCTCTAGATTTGACAAAACGCCTACCCTGAAATAGCCACCCGTTGAGGCCAAGAATATTTTACGCAAGAATTAGAAGGACGATGTGCTAATTTTAACCCGTCCCACTGGGTACAAATATTTAAGAAGAGAAGAAAGGTTAAAAACATTGGGGCTAATTAGTCCCAACAAGGTAATCCCTGGATTCATTTCCATCCGGGTGTTAAAATGAAAAACTGGCTTTTTACTTATCATCAGGAACAATGAAATGAAGTGTGCGATTGAAATGAAAAATAATATTGACTCTAAACTCAAATCTGCTTCATTCCAAAGTACTGGATTGAAGTGAATTGCTTCACACTGTCATGTTTACCCACAGTGACTCTCATTTTTCATCTAGTTCTTGTTGTTAGGAGAACAAAAGCTCACCCATCAAAGGTGGATTCCCCTGAAGAAATCGTTCGTTTTAATCTTTAAAATACTTATAATCATCATTTATTTTAAAAATCACACTGATATAGTATTGCTTTTAAATGGAGGTCTGCTGGAGACATCTCATTGCGGCTTTGTACAAGGCTATGTAGAGAAATAATTTCAAGAGGACTCTACAGGGTGATCAGAAAAGAGGGAGAGAGTGGTAGAGAGAAGGAGAGTGACAGAGACGGAGAGAACCGTCCTTTTTACGTGTACATAGCTAGAAATGATATATTTTATAATTTTTTTTATATTTATGCCTGCCTTTCCCTCTAGACTCGTTGTGGGCAGGGTCGTGTCTACCAATTCTGCTGGATTGGACTCTCCCAAGCAGTTAGACAGAGCTCTGCACACAGTAAGTGCTCAATAAATACCATCGGTTGATTGACTGTGTAGATGACATTACCGATAGTGAGATTTATCAACGCGTGTTGGTGTGGCCTATGTGTAACCTTTGTGTATCATATTTAGCAATCGTGAATCCATAATCAATTATTGGTATTTATTGATTGCTTACTGTATGCAGATGGCTGAGATAAGCACTCAGGAGAGTAGTGTTAGACACAATCTCTGCCGTCAAGGAGCCGAAAATTTAGTCGGGGGGAGAAAGGCATTAAACATAACAGCAGAGTATAAAGTTATGTGCACAAGTGTAGGGAGGGTGAGAGTGGTGTCTCTTTCTACTAGGCCGCCCCGGTTCATCCGTTTGCTACCCTCTCAACTGAGGCTTATCGATCACCCCCCTTCAACTCCTCATCTGTTAAATCAATCAATCAATCAATCAATCGTATTTATTGAGCGCTTACTGTGTGCAGAGCACTGTACTAAGCGCTTGGGAAGTACAAGTTGGCAACAACCCAAGTTGGCTCACGTTCTCAGGAGTTCTTTACCTATTCACTAGTTTGGCCTAGTGGATAGAGCACGGTCCCGGTATTCAGAAGGCCCTGGGTTCTAATCCTGACTCCGCTGCTTCTCTGCTGTGTGACCCTGGACTATTCTATTTATTTTGTTAATGATGTGCATATACCTTTAATTCTATCTGTTCTGACGATTCTGACACTTGTCTACATGTTTTGTTTTGTTGTCTGTCGCCCCCTCTTAGACCGTGAGACCGTTGTTGGGTAGGGACCATCTCTATATGTTGCCGACTTGTACTTCCCAAGCGCTTAGTACAGTGCTCCGCACACAGTAAGTGCTCAATAAATACAATTGAATAAATGAATTCCACTTATCTGTGCCTCGGTTCCCTCATCCGGAAAATGGGGATTAAGACTGAGAGCCCCATGGGGGATAGAAACGGCATCCAACCCGATTTGCTTGTATCCACCCCAGCGCTTAGTTCCAGTGCCTGGCGCATAGTAAGCGCTTAACAAATTCCACAATTGTTAGATGGATCTCTATTGACATTTAGAAGTGCAGTGACTAAAAGACCATGTAAAATCCATGTTAATAAGGAGAGAGAGTAACAGAGTAAGGTGGTGTTTAAATTAATGCTAATATCATTTTAGGATGCAGGGAACATGGTTATCTCCTAGCTCTCTCCTTTTTTCTCTTCTTTTTTTTTTTTTTGAGCGTGGGCCAAAGAGTTTCTGCCTGGAGACATGTGGGGCAGAAAAAAGCTGATTGATTCAGCCAAACAGCAAAGGAAATAGTTGAGGAAGAGGTACCAACTGTTCCAAACCTTAGTCTGAACAGATTTTTCCCCAGACCTTTCTGGGTATTCCCAGAGTATCCAAATTATCGCCCAACATTCACGCAACACCCACGGGGTGGATGGAACTGAACGACGCATTTATCAGATGCCCAACTAAAGCGGAAGAAGTTGTGCTTCCTGGTGAGAGCAGTCACCATGCAGGTTCTGTGTTCATTCTTGGCGGTTATTTGGTCACTGGGTATCAAGACAGAAGGTGTAATCCCTGTCATGAGTAATGAAAAGGAAGGAACAAACACGGGCCTGGGAGTCCAAAGACCTGGGTTCTAATCCCGGCTCTACTGCGTGACGTTGGGCAAATCACTTAACTTCTCTGTCCAGGAGGCCTTCCCAGACTGAGCCCCTTCCTTCCTCTCCCCCTCGTCCCCCTCTCCATCCCCCGCCATCTTACCTCCTTCCCTTCCCCACAGCACCTGTATATATGTTTGTACATATTTATTACTCTATTTATTTTACTTGTACATATCTATTCTATTGATTTTATTTTGTTAGTATGTTTGGTTTTGTTCTCTGTCTCCCCCTTTTAGACGGTGAGCCCACTGTGGGGTAGGGACTGTCTCTATATGTTGCCAACTTGGACTTCCCAAGCGCTTAGTACAGTGCTCTGCACACAGTAAGCGCTCAACAAATACAATTGATGATGATGATGATGATGATGTGCCTCAGTTTCCTCATCTATTATGGGGATTTGATACCTGTTCTCCCTCCTACTTAGACTGCGAGCCCCGTGTCAGGTGTGTTGGACATGATTATCTTGTATATCTACCCCAGTGCTTAGTACAGTGTTTGCTACCTAGTATATAGCCTGTCCCGCCGTCGACCTCCGGCCCATGTCCTCCCCCAGGCCTGGAATGCCCTCCCTCCACACATCCACCTAACTAGCCCTCATCGTCCCTTCAAAGCCCTACTGAGAGCTCACCTCCTCCAAGAGGCCTTCCCAGACTGAGCCCCCTTTTTCCTCTCCTCCTTCCCCTCCCCACAACACCTGTATGTATGTTTGTACAGATTTATTACTCTATTTATTTAACTTGTTCATATTTACTATTCTATTTATTTTGTTAATGATGTGCATCTAGCTTCATTTCTATTTATTCTGATGACTTGACACCTGTCCACATGTTTTGTCGTGTGTCTCCCCCTTCTAGACTGTGAGCCCGTTGTTGGTTAGGGACCGTCTCTATATGTTGCCAACTTGTACTTCCCAAGCGCTTAGTACAGTGCTCTGCACACAGTAAGCGCTCAATTAATGCGATTGAATGAAGGAATGAATATAGCTGAAGGAATTTCCTCTCAACCCTGACTGGCTGCCCATCAGCATGATACTGATTTACATTTCTTCTCACCTAGAATTAATCAATCAATAAAATGCATTTATTGAGGATTTACTGTGCAGAGCACTGTTCTAAGTGCTTGGGAGAGTATGACACATTCCCTGCCTACCAGGAGTTAACACTCCAAGGAGAAGACAGACATTAAAATAATCAATCAATCAATCAATCGTATTTATTGAGCGCTTACTGTGTGCAGAGCACTGTACTAAGCACTTGGGAAGTACAAGTTGGCAACATATAGAGACGGTCCCTACCCAACAGTGGGCTCACAGTCTAAAAGAAATTTCCGTTCTGTACATAATTGCTGTGGGGCTGAGGGTAGGGGGAATAAGGGGTGCAAATTCAAGTGCAAGGATGTGTGTAAAGTACTGTACTAAGCACTTGGGGGAGTATCATCATCATCATCATCAATCGTATTTATTGAGCGCTTACTGTGTACAGAGCACTGTACGAAGCACTTGGGAAGTACAAGTTGGCAACATATAGAGACAGTCCCTACCCAACAGTGGGCTCACAGTCTAGAAGGGGGAGACAGAGAACAAAACCAAACATACTAACAAAATAAAATAAATAGAATAGATATGTACAAGTAAGATAAATAAATAAATAAATCGTATTTATTGAGCGCTTACTGTGTGCAGAGCACTGTATTAAGCGCTTGGGAAGTACAAGTTGGCAACATATAGAGACAGTCCCTACCCAACAGTGGGCTCACAGTCTAGAAGGGGGAGACAGAGAACAAAACCAAACATACTAACAAAATAAAATAAAGAGAATAGATATGTACAAGTAAGATAAATAAATAAATAGAGTAATAAATATGTACAAACATATATACATACACGTGGGGAGAGTCATTGTCTGTCGGCTATGAAGAGTGAGGGCATTCCAGGACGGAGGCAGGACCCGGGCCAGAGTTCAGGGATGAAGTAGATGAGATAATAATAATAATAATAATAATAATAATAATAATAATAATAATAATGATTATGGCATTTGTGAAGCATTCCATTTATTTTATTTTATTTTATTAATATGTTTTGTTTTGTTGTCTGTCTCCCCCTTCTAGACTGTGAGCCCACTGTTGGGTAGGGACCGTCTCTATATGTTGCCAACTTGTACTTCCCAAGTGCTTAGTACAGTGCTCTGCACACAGTAAGCGCCCAATAAATATGATTGAATGAATGAATGAATGAATGAATGCCAGCCCTATACTTAGCTCTGCGGTGGATACAAGCGAATCAGGTTGGACTCACTCACTGTCACACAAGGGGCTCACAGTCTCAGTCCCCATTTTACAGATGAGGGAACTGAGGCACCGAAAAATGAAAAGACTCGGCCAAGGTCCCACAGCAGACGAGTGGCAGAGTCAGAATTAGAACCCATGGCTTTCTGACTCCCAGGCTTGTGCTGTATCCATTATGCATGCTGCTAAATTGGTGTTAGAGGAGCAAAATGAGCCTGCTGGGTGGTTGTGAGAAATCAGGGAGGTGACTAGGAGGTGGCCAGGTGACTGAGTGCTAGATTGATTGATTGATTGATTGATTGATTGTTCACAGAAAGCAGGAACTATTGAGAATCTCCCAATTGCTTCCATGTTGGTCTATTTCCACCATCTCGTGGAGTAAAATGCCCACCTGAAATGCCCCCAGTTCTACCCTGATTCAGAATAAGAACTTATTCATTCATTCATTCATTCATTCAGTTGTATTTATTGAGCGCTTACTGTGTGCAGAGCACTGTACTTGGGAAGTACAAATCAGCAACATATAGAGACGGTCCCTACCCACCAACGTGCTCACAGCCTAGAAGGGGGGAGTGTGCATGCTAAAATACTACTACTAATAATAATTCTGGTATTTGTTAAGTGCTATGTGCCAAGCACTGTGCTAAGCCTGGAGTAATCCTGTCAGACAGCCCTACATGGGGCTCAGGTCTAAGCAGGAGGGAGTACAGGTATTTCATCCCCGGAGAAGCAGCGAGGCTCAGTGGAAAGAGCCCGGGCTTTGGAGTCAGAGGTCACGGGTTCAAATCCCGGCCCCGCCAATTGTCGGCTGTGTGACTTTGGGCAAGTCACTTCACTTCTCTGGGCCTCAGTTACCTCATCTGTAAAATGGGGATGAAGACTGTGAGCCCCCCGTGGGACAACCTGATCACCTTGTAACCTCCCCAGTGCTTAGAACAGTGCTTTGCACATAGTAAGCGCTTAATAAATGCCATCATTATTTTTATTATTATTTTATGGATGAGGAAACTGAGGCCCAGAGAAGCAAAGTGACTTGCCCAAGGTGATGCACCACCTGAACGCCATAGCCGGGTCTTTTCGTTTTCATTATTACTACAGTTGTTAAGTATTTATTAGACAAGCAGCGTGGCTCAGTGGAAAGAGTGCGGGCTTGGGAGTCAGAGGTCATGGGTTCGAATTCCGCCTCCCCCACATGTCTGCTGAGTGACCTTGGGCAAGTCACTTCACTTCTCCGTGCCTCAGTTCCCTCATCTGTAAAATGGGGATTAAGACTGTGAGCCCCACGTGGGACAACCTCATCTCCTTGTGTTCCCCCCAGTGCTTAGAACAGTGCTTTGCACATAGTAAGCGCTTAACAAATACCAACATTATTATTATTACTATGTGCCACACACTGCTCTAAGCATCGGGAGAGATACAAGTTAATCATTTGGCCGCAGTCCCTTTCTCACGTGGTGTTTTTAGTCTAATTAGGCAGAGAAGGATTTAATCGCCATTTTACAGATGAGGTAGTTGAGGTACAATCAATCAATCAATCAGTCGTATTTATTGAGCGCTTACTGTGTGTAGAGCACTGTACTAAGCGCTTGGGAAGTACAAGTTGGCAACATATAGAGACAGTCCCTACCCAACAGTGGGCTCGCAGTCTAAAAGGGGGAGACAGAGAACAAGACCAAACGTACTAACAAAATAAAATAAATAGAAAAATATGGAACGCTTCATGAATTTGCGTGTCATAGAAGTCACACAGCAGACATGTGGCAGCGCCGGGATTAGAACCCAGGTCCCCTGACTCCTAGGCCCGGGGTCTTTCCACTAGGCCACACTGCTTCTCTAATGGGTCTTAAAAAGTTTTGGGCAGGGTGCGGTGGCCCAAGCCGTAGGAAGAACTTGTGTAGCAGATATTTAGCCCAGGCCATGCTGCGAGAAGAGCATGAGAACCATCCCAGCTTCTTTCCCTCCATTCCTTGCTGATTATTCCTATGTGGGAGGTGCTGGCAGGCGGGTCAATCAATCAATCAATCAATCGTATTTATTGAGCGCTTACTGTGTGCAGAGCACTGGACTAAGCGCTTGGGAATCCAAGTTGGCAACATATAGAGACAGTCCCTACCCAACAGTGGGCTCACAGTCTAGAAGCAGCGTGGCTCAGTGGAAAGAGCCCAGGCTTTGGAGTCAGAGGTCAAGGGTTCAAATCCCGGCTCCGCCACTTGTCAGCTGTGTGACTTGGGGCCAGTCACTTCACTTCTCTGGGCCTCAGTTCCCTCATCTGTCAAATGGGGATTAAGACTGTGAGCCCCCCGTGGGACAACCTGATCACCTTGTATCCTCCCCAGCGCTTAGAACAGTGCTTTGCACATAGTAAGCGCTTAATAAATGCCATCATCATTATTATTATTATTATAAAAAGGGTCCCCTGGCTCCTTCAGTTCTGTCCTCCGGTCATTCGAAACGGGCACCGCCGAGGCGAGGGGAGTTGTGGATGTTTCCGGTGTCCGTCCCGGAAACATTGGATGTTCGGCCTCGGTCTTCCCGCCAGATTCCTCAACCACCAAGCGACAGCTTCCGGAGAAATTGATGGAAAGGTCGGCTGTCCCTCATTCTGGGTTTTGAAATTCTCCGATTTGTGTTTCCCGAGCGAGTGCCCCTGATTCCTGCGAGAGCTGGGGTGAGACGGGATTTGAAGAAAAAGCCGTGCAGACTGTCTGGTAGCTTTGATCCAGTTCCGAACAAATAGACCAAGTCAGTCAATCAGTGGTGTATATCGAGCGCTTACTATGTGCAGAGCACTGTACTAAGCGCGTGGGGGAATACAGTACAACAGACTTGGTAGACACACTCCCTGGCACAGTCCTGGGAGTCAAAAGGTCATGAGTTCTAATCCCGGCCCTGCCCCTTGTCAACTGTGTTACCTTGGGCAAGCCACTTCACTTCTCTGGGCCTCGTTACCTCATCTGTGAAAGCGGGATTAAGACTGTGAGCCCCACGTGGGACAACCTGATGACCTTGTATCTCTCCCAGCGCTCAGAACAGTGCTTTGCACATAGTAAGCGCTTAATAAATGCCATCATCGTCATCATTCTCGGGGCCTCAGTTCCCTCATCTTTAAAATGGGGATTGAGACTGTGAGCCCCA
The DNA here is from genome assembly GCF_015852505.1 of Tachyglossus aculeatus. Lineage (NCBI taxonomy): Eukaryota > Metazoa > Chordata > Mammalia > Monotremata > Tachyglossidae > Tachyglossus > Tachyglossus aculeatus. The sequence goes on along the minus strand of NC_052078.1, from coordinate 22,601,336 downwards.
TGTGGGACAGGGGCTGGGTCCTACCCTATTGGGTTGTATTCACCCCAGCTCTTAGAATCAATCAGTCAATCAATCAATTGTATTTATTGAGCGCTTACTGTGTGCAGAGCACTGTACTAAGCGCTTGGGAAGTACAAGCTGGCAACATATAGAGACAGTCCCTGCCCAACAGTGGGCTCACAGTCTAGAAGGGGGAGACAGAGAACAAAACCAAACATACTAACAAAATAAAATAAATGGAATAGATAGGTACAAGTAAAATAAATAAATAGAGTAAGCACTTAGCAAATGCCAATATATTATTATTATTATTGCTACTACTACTACTACTATTAGCATTACTACTTTTACCACCTGTGATACCAGATACATCCCCTCCAGGAAACTGGATTTGACTGGACACAGATCAGTTTAATACAGTTCATCAAAGAGATTGTGAGTTTGAATCCTGGCTTTGCCACTTGTCAGCTATGTGGCTTTGGGCAAGTCACTTAGCTTCTCTGGACCTCAGTTACCTCATCTGTAAAATGGGGACTAAGACCGTGAGCCCCACGTGGGACAACCTGATCACCTTGTATCTACCCCAGCACTTCGAACAGTGCTTTGCACATAGTAAGCGCTTAACAAATTCCATCCTTATTACTATTTTTATTATTATTAATAAAGCTTAGTGTCTTCTAAAGCTCACACCCAACTGTAGTTCAACCCGATTGGCTTGTATCCACCCCAGCGCTTAGTACAGTGCCTGGCACATAGTAAGAGCTTAACACAATTGTCACTTAGCATGTGGTGATATTATGATATCCTGATATTCCTGATATTATGGCCCTATAATAAAATGTCCAGTCTTTGTCCATGGGAAATCAGGGAGTTTCGAGTCACGAACGGGCTGCTCTTTGCAGTAAAGCAGAAATGGACCTGAATGCAAGCCGCAAGGGACAGTGCGTATTAGCGGTGAGCTCTATGTACCCAACTGGTGAGTTTAAACGAGGTCAGCGAGTTTCTCCAAATGAATCACAGCGAGAGGCCCCTCCGAACACAATCAGGCTAGCTGAAATGGAAGCGGATTTCACTTGGGGAAGCGAATGCCATTTCGGAGAGTAGGTCGTTAACTAAAGACTTCATACATCTTTCATGGGTCCTGTAAAGTCTACTAAGCCACTGAACCTTGCTGAAAGCATCTACCCGTCAAAGGCCTGTCTGATAATGGCTCTGTTTGCTTCATTTTCAAGCTGGCTCTTATTATACGATGGCATTTATTAAGCGCTTACTATGTGCAAAGCACTGTACTAAGCGCTCCCCTTACTTGCTGTGGTAACAAGGTAACCATCACCCAAGTGACCGCACGCCAGGATCAATCGATCAATCAGTTGTGTTTATTGAGCGCTTACCGTGTGCAGGGCACTGCACCAAACACTTGGGAGAGTACGATATAACAGAGTTGGTAGACGCACTCCCCGCCCACAACGAGCTTACAGTCTAGAGGGGGAGATGGATGTTAATATAAATAAATAAATTACAGATATATACATCAAGTGCCGCGGGGATGAGGGAGGGGTGAACGAAATGTGCAAATCCAAGTGCAAGGGTGATGCGGAAGGGGGTGGGAGAAGAGGAATTGAGGACTTTGATGAGGTAATTGAGCCACAGAGAAGTTAAAGTGACTTACCAAAGGTCACATAGTGGAAAAGGGATTTTAGAACCTTCTGGTTCCCAGATCTGTGGTTTTCCATGGTTTACGTGAGTCAGGAATAGGGCTTTTCCCTGTGATAAAAAACTCCTAACCCTCGGCTTCAAGGCTCTCCATCACCTCGCCCCCTCCTACCTCACCTCCCTTCTCTCCTTCCTCAGCATTTACCACCGGCCAGCATGTATTCATGCCTCTCCTTGCAGAGCTGCATAATGTAGCCTGTCGTTCAATCCATCGTATACAGGTTCTAGCAGAAGTGATTCCTCCTGCCTCCCGCCCAGGGCAAAGTGCCTGATGATGGACCAAGTAAAAAGGGAATAACTGAGTATCTCCTTCACGAGGTCGTTTTGGAAAAGCAGCATGGCCTAGTGGATAGAGCACGGGCCTTGGGAGTCAGAAGGATCTGGCTTCTCATCCTGACTCCTCCGCTTGTCAGCAGTGTGACGCTGGGCAAGTCAATTCACTTCTCTGGACCTCAGTTTCCTCACCTGTAAAATGAGGATTGAGACCATAAGCTCCATGTGGGATCTGATGAGTGCTTAGTACAGCTCCTGGCACTGAGTAGGTGCTTAACAAATACCATAAAAAATGTTCATAAGCTCAAAATTCTTAAAGTATTCTATAAGTGTGATATTTTAGCCTTGTTACCGCAGGTATTTTGGGATAGACTGGCTATTTTGGGATACCACCGCCCACTCCCAGCCACAACCCTTATTAATCTGAACTAATGTTCTGTGGAATGATGGTGCCCACCAATCATATGGTATTTGTTAAGCGCTTACTGTATACAAGGCACCGTACTCAGCGCTGGGGTAGGTACAAGTTAATCAGGTTGGACACAGAAAACAATCTGGAAAAAAAAGTAGTCTCCGGACAGTTCAATTTGGGCAGGGAAACACCTCTGCAATTCTGTCGTATTGTCCTCTCCAAGTGTTTAGTACAGTGCTGTGGACACAGTAAGCGCTCAATAAATCCCTTTGGTTGATTGATTTACGGAGCTCTTGTGTAAGGATAATTTGACTGACCTGCCTTTCAGTGAGAAGGGCTATTTACTAAGAGCAAGGGAGCCTTTTCAGATTTTCCAGTTGGCGATGCAGGACAATCGACTACCCGATTTAGCTTTCTCGATCTTTAGGCGGACCCTTTCCAATTGATTTTAAAAGGAACAAATGCTGACCATTCTCCAAGTTAACTGCCGACTGAAACGCGGCAAATTCTCATGCTATTATAAAACAACCTCTGGGGAATCATCCCCCTCGAAGCGCATTTCACATCTCATTTATTATTTGAATGAGGATAAATAGTTCCTGACGCCTCTTGCCCCAAGGACTTTACGAACACCAGTCCCTGAAGGTTATGAAGCCAGAGCTTGTAGCTGACGGGCTGGTTTGGGTGAAAAATCAGGGAAAAAATGCAAAGAGACAACGGAACTATTAATGAAACGGTGACTGCAAAATGGTGCCTTTATCGTAAGGCCCAGGGAGTTTCCCTTGGGATGGATACGTTGTCTGAAAACACATGATCTAATAGTTTTCCACAAACTGCTTCTGCATTAAAAATGAATGCCCCACAGCACTTACGTACATATCCGTAATTCATTTATTTATGTTGATGTCTACCTCCCTCTCGAAACTGTGTGCTCCTTGTGGAGCACAATACGATTGATTGATTGATTGTGGGAAGGGAATGTGTCTACCAGCTCTGTTATATTGTGTTATCTCAGGTGCTTAGTATTCATTCACTCAGTCGTATTTATTGAGCACTTACTGTGTGCAGAGCACTGTACTAAGCGCTTGGGAAGTACAAGTCGGCAACCTATAGAGATGTCCCTACCCTACGACGGGCTCACAGTCTAGAAGGGGGAGACAGACAACAAAACAAAACATGTAGACAGGTGTCAAAATCGTCAGAACAAAGAGAATTAAAGCTATATGCACATCACTAACGAAATAAATAGAATAGTAAATATGTACAAGTAAAATAGAGTAATAAATCTGTACAAATATATACAAGTCCTATGGGAAGGGGAAGGAGGTTGGGCAGGGGGGATGGGGAAGAGGAGAGGAAAAAGGGGGCTCAGTCTGGGATGGCCTTCTGGAGGAGGTGAGCTCTCAGTAGTACAGTGCTTTGCACACAGTAAGCCTTCAATGATTGATGGGTTAAAGGGTTTCCAGTGGTTATCTGGTCAAACAGAAGTATTTGCACCTTCAGAGACTTTCCAAACAGCCGTTTTGCAATGGCATTATATTTTAGAAGCGGTGTGGGAAAAGAGATCCCTGGAGTCTGCCGTTTTTTAATTTCTCGGGGCCTTTTGGAAGTCATCTTTCTGCCCCATTGGACAGAAGGCGTTGGAGAACTGTCTGTTTCTGGATTAGCCTCTGTCGTCCCTCTTCCTTGCTCTTCCAATCTACTGTTTCTTGGAGGTGTTGTGGGGCTGAGGTGCCGTTTGTGATAGTGGCTCATACGTTGTGGAGAAGCAGCATAGCCTAGTAGATAGAGCTCGGGCTTAGGAGTCAGAAAGACCTGGGTTCCAGTCCTGGCTCTGCCACTCGTCTGCTGTGTGACCTTGGGCAAGTTGCTTCACTTCTCTGGACCTCAGTTACCTCTTCTGGAAAATACGGATTAAGATTGTGAGCCCTTTGTGGGACAGGGACTATGTCCAACCCAATTTCCTTGTATCTACCCCAGTGCTTAGCATAGTGCCTGGCACATAGCGCTTAACAAATACCACACTTATTATTATTATTGTGGGTTAGTAGATGGGATTCTGCGATGCCCGAATCTCTGCTTGGGACCCATGTTTGATTCCAAGGTAAAGGGAAAGATTTCCCTTTAGGGGCACTAAAACTTGGTTCTTTTTATTCTTTTTAATGGTACTTGTTAAGCTCCTATTTTGTGACAAGCACTATACTGAAGGCTGGGGAAGATGCAAGATATTCAGTTTGGACAGTACTTGTCTCATATGGGGTTCACAGTCTAAGCAGGAAGGAGGAGGATTGAAACCCCATTTTACAGATGAGGAAACTAAGGTACAAAAAAGCGTTTACAGTCTAGAAGGGGGGAGACAGACATCAAAACAAGTAAACAGACATCATCAGCACCAATATAAATAAATGGAATTAGAGCTGCGTATACACATCAGAACAAGTAAAACAAGGATTACTATAAATAAATAGAATTATAGATATGTACATATACACACGAGTGCTGTGGGGCGGGGAGGGATGTAGAACAAAGGGAGCGAGTCTGGGGGAGGGAGAGCTGAGTAACGGGGGGCTTAGTCTGGGAAGGCTTCCTGGAGGAGGTGAGCCTTTGGTAGGTCTTTGAAGGTGGGCAGTGTGATTGTTTGGTGGATTTGAGAAGGGAGGGCATCCCAAGCCAGAGGTAGGACGTGGGCCAGGGGTCGACGGTGGGACAGGTGAGAACGAGGCACAGTGAGAAGGTTAGTACCAGAGAAGTGGAGTGTTTGGGCTGGGATGTAGAGGGAGAGAAGGGAGGTGAGGTAAGTTAAGTGACTTGCCCAAGGTCACACAACAGACAAGCGGTGGAGCCGGGATTAGAACCTATGACCTGTTTCCTGTCCACAACGAGCTTACATTCAAGGTGACAGAATTGTCCGAATTGACTGCGTGACCTGAGCCCCTGCCGAAGACACATCAAATAATAATAATAATAATGATGGCATTTGTTAAGCGCTTACTATGTGCAAAGCACTGTTCTAAGTATTTACTGAACGCCTACAGTGTGCAAAGCTCTGTTCTAAGCGTTTGGTAGAGTACCATACAACAGAATTGGTAACGCGTCCCCTGCCCACAAGGAGCTGACAGTCTAAACGAACTGGTAGACAGGTTTCTTGCCCACAGGAAGTTTATACCCTAGAGGGGGAGACAGACACTAAAAAAAAATAAATAAAGGAAATATGATTCTAGCTAGAGTCCTTCCGAGCAGACCCTTGCAGATCACAATCAACACTGCCCTCCCGAATCTTGGTCAGATCACAGCCCAGCAGATACAATCTTTTCAGCACGACAGAGACACAGAAGGGCAGGGAACCCCACCAAGACCTTTCCTCCACGTGCTCATTGATTGTACAAAAGCGCTGGACCTCATCAGTAAGCCAGGGCTCTGGAAATCGCTAAACAAATTAGGTACCCTGCAGCATTCACCAAGGTGTCTACTGACTGTGCTGAATTGTAATAATAACTGTGGTATTTAAGCGCCTGCTATGTGACAGGAACTGTACTAAGCGCTGGGGTGGATACAAGCCCTTGGTACGATGCTCTGCACACTCTAAGCCCATCAATACCATTGATTGATGTGTTTTCGGCACTAAGCTCAGCTCAGTCTGCTAGGAGCTTGGACAATACTACCACCACCCTTTAGACCTTGAAGGTAAGCTCTCTGAGGACAGGGACCGTTTCTACCAAATCCTCTAGAATGTAAGCTCTAGATGGGAGGGAAAGGAGAAGAAGGGAGAACCGAAGTGTAGGAATCCAGCACTTGCAATAAATGCCAAAGGGAGGATCGCTCACTCAGCTGCCTCAGCAAGCTGGTCGCTTCTTCCATTAGCAGAGGCTAGGAGAAAAAAGATCTCAGATAGCCCCGGGCCGCCAGGCTCCACCAGGAAGCAGAGGCCCCTTCATCATCATCATCATCATCATCATCATCATCATAATAATAACAACAATAATAATAATGGTATTTCCTAAGCACTTACTATGTGCCTGGGGAGGATCGACGCAAATTGGGTTGGACACAGTCCCTGTCCCTCAGCGGGCTCACAGTCTGACCCCCCATTTTCCAGATGAGGCAACCGAGGCCCAGAGAAGTGAAGTGACTTGCCCAAGGTCACACAGCAGGGACGGGGTGGAGCCAGGATTAGAACTCAGGCCCTTCTGACCCCAAGGCCCGTGCTTTATCCACGAGGCTGTGATGAATGTTCAGTTCAAGCCACGGCCTAGTAGAAAGAAAACTGAGAGTTCCTGTACTCCTCCCTCACACCTAGATTTGCACCCTTTATTCACCTTCAGCCTCACCTTCGGTCCCACAGCATTTATTTCCATATCCATGATTTATTTCTTTATATTCATGTCTGCTTCCCTCTCTAGACTGTAAGCTCGCTGTTGGCAGGGAGCGAGTCTGCCACCTCCGTTGTATTGTACTCTCCCAAGCAAGAAGCAGCCTGGCCTAGTGGATAGAACACAGGCCTGGGAATCAGAAGGATTCAACTTGCCAACTGTCAGCTGTGTGACCTTGGGCAAGTCACTTCATTTCTCTGGGCCTCAGTTCCTTCATCTGGAAAATGGGGATTAAGACTGTGAGCCCCATGTCGGGCAGGGACTGTGTCCAATCTGATTAGCTTGTATCCACCCCAGCACTTAATACGGTGCCTGGCACATAGTACGTGTTAAACAAATACCATCAGTATTATTATTATTATCACTAAAGAACTCTGCATACAGTAAGCGCCCAATGAATATGATTGATTGATTGACTCGTTTGCTAAAGCAGGTCATAAACAAGAGGTGGAAGTCAGAATGCTTTCAGGGGAATCTGTCCTGTTCAAATCTGGGCTCAATTCCAACGAAGTTTTGGGATTCGGCCAAAGCAACAGCTGGGAGGCCACGGATGGATGGCCAGATCTTATCTTTTAGGTCTGTGATTTCTGTTGCTTTTGAATGATTTTGAAAAAAAAAAACCCTCCCTAAGATTAACGCTGTAACAACTAATCTCAAGGATCACTTTGTCCCAATCCACAATATTTAGGACACCCCATCTGCCTGGCTTACCTCCTTGGCTAGAAGAATCATGAAATCGAAAATTCTTGTTGAAGAACTGGTTTACGTTACTATGAGGTTGGCTCAAGCTCCTGCTATTCCCGAATTCGGAACTTCAGAGCAGAGGAATGTGTTCACGCCCTCTGTACCCAAGTAGGAAGTCTGAGAAAGACTTGAGCCCCTCGGACAGAAACTTTAAATGGTTGGCATTATCAACCAGCTCTGCCATGTGTCCGCTCTTTATTTCTATGAATGACCGTCTGCCCCTCTGGACTGTGAGCTCTCTGTGGGCAGGGAACATGGGTCAACCAACTTTGTTGTGTTGTAATAATAATGATAGCATTTATTAAGTGCTTACTATGTGCAAAGCACTGTTCTAGGCACTGGGGAGGTTAAAGGTGATCAGGTTGTCCCACAGTGGGCTCACAGTCTTCATCCCCAGTTTACAGATGAGGGAACCTGGGCCCAGAGAAGTGAAGTGACTTGCCCAAAGTCACACAGCTGACAATTGGCGGAGCCGGGATTTGAACCCATGACCTCTGACTCCAAAGCCCGGGCTCTTTCCAGTGAACCATGCTGCTTTTCTGTACTCTGCTTCTCGTTGCACTTTCCCAAGTGCACAGTACAGTGCTTTGCACACACTAAGCTCTCATGATGCCTGTCGTTTTGTTTTGTTGTCCGCCTCCCCCTCTTCTAGACTGTGAGCCCGCTGTTGAGTAGAGATTGTCTCTATCTGTTGCCGAATTTTGCTTTCCAAGCACTTAGTACAGTGCTCTGCACACAGTAAGCGCTCAATAAATATGATTGAATGAATGAATGAATTATTGATTGATTCATTGAGAGAGTATTAGACACAATCCCTCCCCTCAGAGTTTGCAGTCTAGCAGGGGAGATGGTCTGACAGTCGTGTTTATTGAGTGCTTACTCTGTACTAAGCGACCAGGACCCCCGGCCCACGTCATCCCCCGGGCCTGGAATGCCCTCCCTCTGCCCATCCGCCAAGCAAGCTCTCTTCCTCCCTTCAAGGCCCTACTGAGAGCTCACCTCCTCCAGGAGGTCTTCCCACACTGAGCCCCTTCCTTCCTCTCCCCCTCGTCCCCCTCTCCATCCCCCCCATCTTACCTCCTTCCCTTCCCCATAGCACCTGTATATTTGTATATATGTTTGTACATATTTATTACTCTATTTATTTTACTTGTACATATCTATTCTATTGATTTTATTTTGTTAGTATGTTTGGTTTTGTTCTCTGTCTCCCCCTTTTAGACTGTGAGCCCACTGTTGGGTAGGGACTGTCTCTATATGTTGCCAACTTGTACTTCCCAAGCGCTTAGTACGGTGCTCTGCACACAGTAAGCGCTCAGTAAATACGATTGATTGACTGAGAGTACAACATAATCAACAGACACATTCTCTGCCCTCAACTCAATCTAGAAGTGGAGAAACAATAAATTGTAAACTGTAGATACGGGAAGCAACAGAATGTAAAGATGTATAGAATCAACTAATGAATGGTAGCTACCGATCCCCATAGGAACAGTTTCCCATGGGGAGCAGCATAGCCTAATGGGCAGAGCATGAGTTTGGACGTCAGAAAGACCTGGATTCTACTCCTGGCTCCACCACCTATTTGCTGTGTGACCTCAAGCAAGTCACTTACCTTCTCTGCACCTCAGTAACCTCATCTGTCAAATGGGGATTAAGACTGCGAGCCCCATATGGGACATGTGTCCAACCTAACTCTAGCTCTTATCTACCCCAGTGCTTAATACAGTGCCCGGCACAGTGCTTAACATTGCCATAAAATCAGTCAGTACTATTTACTGAGTGCTTACCGTGTGAAGAGCGTTATATAAGAGCAGCTTCAACTCCCTCCAGCCCATCCCCTTCCTGCTTTCAATCAATCAATTGTATTTATTGAGCACTTACTGTGTGCAGAGCACTGTACTAAGCGCTTGGGAAGCCCAAGTTGGCAACATATAGAGACGGCCCCTACCCAACGATGGGCTCACAGTCTAGAAGGGGGAGACAGAGAACAAAACAAAACACATTAACAAAATAAAATAAATAGAGTAATAAATATGTACAACCATATATACAGGTATACATATATACAGGTAAATAAATATGTACAAGTAAAATAAAATAATAGCTGTGGTATTTGGTAAGCGATTTCTGTGTTCCAGGACTGTACTAAGCACCGGGGTAGATACAAGAAAAACAGGTTGACATAGTCCCCGCCCCACATGGGGCTCACAGTCTCAATCCCCATTTTAGAGCTGAGGTAATAATAGTAATAATGATGATGGCATTTGCTAAGCGCTTACAATGTGCCAAGCACTGTTCTAAGCGCGGGAAGGAATACATGGTGATCAGGTTGTCCCACGTGGGGCTTACAGTCTTAATCCGCCACTTGTCTGCTGTGTGACTTAGGGCAAGTCACAACCCAACTTGTTCTTCCCAAGCGCTCAGCACAGTGCTCTGCACACAGCTCTCAATAAATACGATTGAATGAAGGAACTTCTCTGCACCTCAGTTCCCTCATCTGTAAAATGGGGATTAAAAAGTGTGAGCCCCACATGGGACAACCACCACCAGCAGGCCCCTACCTGCTTTCTGCCACTTTCATTCTGCCAGTAGTAAAATTTGAATGCCGGACATTTTCATTCATCCCGTTTGCCAAAAACATTCTCAGCAGCTTGCTAGGGAAAGTTTAGCGGAAGGATAGTTTTCAACATCCCTGTCCTGCCACTACCAAAGAGCCGTGCTGAGAAGCAGCGTGACTTAGTGGAAAGAGCCCGGGCTTGGCAGTCAGAGGTTGTAGGTTCTAATTCCGGCTCCGCCACTAATCAGCTGTGTGACTTTGGGCAAGTCACTTCACTTCCCTGTGCCTCAGTTACCTCATCTGTAAAATGGGGATGAGGCCTGTGAGCCCCACGTGGGACAACCTGATTACCTTGTATCTACCTCAGGGCTTAGAACAGTGCTTGGGACATAGTAAGCGCTTAACAAATACCATCATTATTATTATTATTATTATTCAGGACCTCCCAGCTCTCCTCTGTAAGACAACAGGTTTAAGCCTTCTTTTCCTTTTTTAATATTATTCGTTAAGCACTTACTATGTGCCAGGCACTGTACTAAATGCTGGAGTAGTGGCAGGCAGCCGGTCACCGAGGCAAAGGTTTGAGAAGCTTGATGGTTTGGGGTGGTTCATCGATGTTTTCCCGAACCTAAGGATGTTGGAAAACTAGCACGCAAAACTTAGGCTGCGTCCCTCCGCACCTCCCCGATGAGCCCTGCTCTCTCTGATAACAAAATAATAACAGTATCCTTCCCCTCCCCACAGCACCTGTATATATGTATATAAGTTTGTATGTATTTATTACTTTATTTTATTTGTACATATTTATTCTATTTAGTTTATTTTGTTAATATGTTTTGTTCTCTGTCTTCCGCTTCTAGACTGTGAGCCCGCTGTTGGGTAGGGACCGTCTCTATATGTTGCCAACTTGTACTGCCCAAGTGCTTAGTACAGTGCTCTGCACACAGTAAGCGCTCAATAAATACAATTGAATGAATGAATGGAGTGGATGAAAGCAAACTGGATTGGACACAAGTCCCTGTCCCACGTGGGGCTCACAGTCTCAGTATCTCTTTCACAGATGAAGTAACTGATCCCCAGACTTGTCCAAAGTCACACAGCAGACAAGTGGGGAAATCGAGATTAGAATCCGGGTCTTTCTGCCACCCAAGCCTGTGCCCTACCCACTAGGCTGTGCTGCTTTTTTGAAAGACCGAGTCCTGAGGACATTTGTTACCACGGGAAAAAACTCTCGCATCAAGCCCAAGCAGAGAGGCGCGGTTGAATATTTTTTCCAAAGTGCCCACATGAAAAGTTGTGCTGGAGCTACACTGTCCTGAAATCTAGCTGCCGCTTGGCTGGGCTCCGCTCTGTCCTTTGGCAGCCTCCAACCCTGCCGACTTTGTCGGTTTCAAAAGCGGCCCTTTCTGAAGCGCTTTCTGCTGATGAAACATGGCGGGCTTGGAATCGTGCCGACCTCACGGGTCTCATGGGCCAGCTATTAGAGCTCGGTATTTTACATCCCCTCGGACCGTCTACTGTGCCCGAGAGGGCAGCCAGCGGACTGCCGAATCGACTGACCCGTTTCTCAACTGGAGCAGGAGGATTTTAACAGGAAGTTTCTGCTTCGGATGCCATGTGGAAATCTCCCCAAAGGCAGAGGGGGGGTGTCTCCTAAATCAAGCGTTTAAAATGTCATCTTTGAATGTGCTAAGTGACTTTCCTGCCCATTTATATTTCTCTGCTGTTTCAGAAACTCCTTTGAAATCTGGGCTTCTTGTCTCCTCTTCCAAGTTCTAAGCGTGGAGTGTTTCAAAAGTATGAGGCCCTCAAGCCAAGCTTCCCAGATCAAGCCTATCAGGTACAGGTTGAAACTGAATTTTCTGATATTTTCCTAACCTCTTCTGATGAACTGTTAAAATTTTCAGTTTATCTGCTCTTTCTCTGCAGTTCCCAGAGCAGGGAGAACTCTTGGTAGGCGTGTATTCAAATCCATCCTTTTCATACTACAAAGATCAAATCATCCCTGCTGTGATGAAGAAGTGTTTTGGGGTTTTTTTTAATGGTATTTATTAAGCACTTACTATGTGTACTAAACGCTGGGATAGGTACTAGATAATCAGGTTGGACATGGTCCTTGTCCCATATGGGGCTCCTAGTCTTAATCCCCATTTTATAGATGGGTAACCCAGGCACAGAGAAGTGAAGTGACTTGTCCGAGGTCACACAGCCGAGAAGGGGCAGGGCGGGGATTAGAAGCCACGTCCTCTGATTCCCACCGTGGCGAGTGGCTCCTTGAAAATTGGCGCTCTTTCATTCTCACATTACCGACTCAAAAAATAAATGAGAATAAGAATAAATAGAAACTAGGGCGAAAATCACTGTAAAGATCAAACTGCAGCAAAGTCCACTTACAGGAGATGGGGAAACCAGAAACATATGCTGATGGTCCTCTAGGCTGAGAAAAAGAGGCTTCTTATGACTGATTTACCCAATGAATCTAATCACTTCCCAGGTCTCTCGTTCAGAGCACAAAACTTTAGTCAACTGAGGGATGGAAGAAGAGCCAGAGGCTCTGAAGGAGCTGAAGATGAAATTCCAAACTGGAAAGAAGAAACAAGTCACCCACTAAGGGGCAGGATGGGAAAGAAAATAATAACAATTTGTCTACCTGTTAAGCACTTACCACGTGTCAGGCACTGGAGTTGATATAAGATAATCAGGTCAGATACAGTCCCTGTCCCACACGGGGCTCACAGTCTAAGGAGGAGGAAGAACAGGACTTTAATCTTCACTTTACAGATAAAGAAACTGAGGCACCAGAAGTGAAGTGATTTTTCCCAAGGTCGCACACACCAGATGTGTGGCCGGGCTGGGATTAGAACCCAAGTCTCCCCCGGCACCCAGGCCCATGCTCTTTCCACTAGGCCATGCTGCTTCTCTAATAATAATAATAATAATAGTATTTGTTAAGTGTCTATTTTGTGTCATGCACTATGCTAAGCTCTGGGATGGTTATGAGCCAGTCAGATTAGACAAAGACCCCTGTCCCATCTGGGGCTCCTATTCTCAATCCTTGTTTTACAGATGAGGGAACTGAGGCCCAGAGAACTGAAGTGACTTGCCCAAGGTCACCCAGCAGACATGTGGCAGGAGTAAAACAAATGCCTTTCTGACTCCCAGGGTCTTGTCAATCCACTACACCATACTGCTTCCCAAGGTAAAGGGAGACCAGACACAGGAGACTAGAAGACACAGGGAAGCGAACGATGAACTCTGAGAGAACCAGGGAAAGTGGCAGGGAAAGCCTAGAATATTGTCTGCGTAATTAGTGTGAGGGAACGGTGAAGTAGGGAAGTGAAAGATTACTTAGCGTCCGTCGAAACCTTCTGGAAACTAGACCTGACTCTGGGTCTTGGTGGGTTGATGAGCCCAGTGAGACGGAAAAAACACAAAGCCTCAGCTGAAGTGGGAGGGAAGGCACTACCATGCCTTTCGTTTTGTTGGAAAAAAAAAAAAAAGCACAGAAAAAATCCGATTCCATCCTGCTGAGTTGGATTTTCATGTGGATCCCAGGGAAATGCTTGATTTAAGTTTCACAAAGCCTCTGGCTTCATCAGGCTTTGTGGCTTCCCAACCAACTCCTTTGTTAGGAAGCCAGACTAAAACCACATATTTCAGGGGGCTAGTGAAATCCCACGCTTTATCCCTGAACTCCAGCAAGTAAGTTGAGACCACTTCAGTCCTGGAAATATTTGCTTTTCTTCCCTGCCCTCTTCTCTGTCTGCTCTACTGACTTTGGGCAAAAGCAACAACAATAATAATAATTGAGCTGTTTGGTAGACCTTCCACAGCTAAGCCCTCATTTCCCCAACTCCCTTCCCATTACCTATGCATGTTTTTTCTGGTATTTGTTAAGCGCTTACTATGTGCCAGGCGCTGTTCTAAACGCCGGGGTACATATAAGGTAATCAGCCTGGACACTGTCCGTGCCCCATATGGTTCTCACAGTCATAATCCCCATTTTACAGATGAGGTCACTGAAGCCTAGAGAAGTGAAGTGACTTACCCAAGATCACACGGCAGACAAGTGGCAGAGCTGGGAGTAGAAGCCTCGTCCTATTTAGATCTGTACCCTTTAAGCAGTTGATAATCCCCCCATCCTCAGCCCCACAGCACTTATGTACATACCCTTATAGCCTGCCATCTCCCCCACCTGTATTTTATTTCTATTTCTGCTCCCCCGTCTAGACGGTAAGCTCCTCATGGGCTGGGAACATGTCTGGAAAAAAGCAGCGCGGCTTAGTGGAAAGAGCCCGGGCTTGGGAGTCAGAGGTCATGGGTTCTAATCCCGGCTCCGCCACTTGTCAGCTGTGTGACTTTGGGCATGTCACTTCACTTCTCTGTGCCTCAGTTCCCTCATCTGTAAAATGGGGATTAAGACTGTGAGCCCCCCGTGGGACAATCTGATCACCTTGTAACCTCCCCAGCGTTTAGAACAGTGCTTTGCACATAGTAAGCGCTTAATAAATGCTATTATTATTATTATTATTATTATTATTATTATTATTATTGTTATTGTTATGGTCCCCTGGCTCTGCACACAGTAAGCGCTCAATAAATACGATTGGAGTAAAGCCTTTTCTAGTTCACGCTCTCATCTATAATGGGGAAATAAAAATTTTATTCCTAAACTCAGAAAGCTTTGTTGCAGTTTTGTGATACAAGTACTATCAGATTTGTATTACAAAGTAATCCCCCCAAGCACTGAGCCTGTTCTTGATGTAAATTTCTGACAATGTAACGATTGGTGATGATGATGATGATGTGGGACAACCTGATTACCTTATATCTTCTATGTATCTTATATATATCTTATCTTATATCTTATATGTATTAATGAAATACAATTCATTGATATCTACCCCAGTGCTTAGAAAAGTGCTTGGCACATAGTAAGTGCTTAACAAATACCATCATCATTATTATTATTATTATTATTACCAAGCCTATTGTATTTCCCAAGTGCTTAGAACAGCGCTCTGCACACAGTAAGTGCATAATACGTTAGAGAAACAGTGTTGCCTAGTGGCTAGAATGTCGGCCTGGGATTCAGACGGACCTGGGTTCTAATCCTGGCTCTGCCACTCTTGTAGGCAGGGAATGTGTCTACGAGCTCTGTTATACTGAGCTCTCAATCAGTCAATCGACCATATTTATTGGGTGTTTACAGTATGCCGAGCGCTGTACTAAGCATTTGGGAAAGTACACTCCAGCAGGATCTTACGGTGAGCTTATAGTCTAGAAAATGCCTGGCCATTTTATGAGGAATGTTGAGAAGCAACGTGGCCTGGTGGAAAGAGCACAGGCCTAAGAGTCAGAGGGCCTGGATTCTAATCCCGGCTCCACCACTTGTCCGCTGTGTGTCCTGGAGCAAGTTACTTCACTTCTCTGAGCCACCGTTCCCTCATCTCGAAAATGGGGATTAAGACTGTGAGCCCCACGTGGGACTTGGACTGTGTCCAGCCCGATTAAGTTGTATCTAGCCCGGCACACAGTAAGCACTTGATATATGCCATTAAAAAAATTAGGAAATGTACAGATTTTGCAATTTCTCTTTCAGACTAACATTCATCTTGCCACGTATAGATTCTATCATGGAATCACTGCTCATTGGCAAAGGGTTCCTGATGGCCTGAACGCATTTGCAGAAATAAAAGACACAGTTTGTCCTCCTGGGGACTCGGTGAGAATAAAAGCTTAGATTTGTGTGCCAAAAGGCACTCTCCGCAACCCTGCAACACAAAAACACCAAGGAACCATATTTTCTCACTTTATTGTGCCCTTTGAAACATACCGATACACCTTTTGGGACTCAGAACTTCTCATGGCCTTGAAATAATTAGATTGGAAGAAGTTATTAGCTTAGCCACTGCTTTTGTTCAGCTGACAGTTTTATTTAGGCTACACATTGGGAGGAGGGATTTCGAAGAATTTATTCCATTTGTTTCTTAAGAGGCTAACAATATCCCGGCCTTTAAACTTGGCTCCTACCCACAGAGAGTTAGTTAGTCTTTTGAATGTGGTGTGGATCCCAGTCAAGTGATTTTTATCATTTATTTTGAACTTTATTTGGAAGAAACTTTTCAAGTCGAGCGGAGTTTTCTTTCCCTCCAAGCTTGACCTTCAAGTTTAAGAGGATTGTGCAGTTGCGGTAGATGATGAAAGATTCATTTCTTTTTCAATTCAAAGTTTTCATTTTTAGCTCAGCAGATGAATAAGAATAAAATTGTCTGGGTTAGGCAGTGTGTGGGGCAGGGTTGGAAAACCCATTTTTCTCACTCTCCATCTCATTAGACTTGTAGACTTGAGGGCAATGATCATGTCTACCTACTCTATCGTATTGTAATAATAATAATAATGATGGTATTTGTTAAGTGCTTACTATGTGCCAAGTACCGTTCCAAGCACTGGGGCAGAAACGAGGTAATGAGGTTGTCCCACATAGGGCTCGCAGTCTTCATCCCCATTTTACAGATGAGGTAGTTGAGGCATAGAGAAGTTAAGTGACTTGCCCAAAGTCACACAGCTGGTTAGTGGCGGAGCCAGGATTAGAACCCACAGCCTCTTCAAAGCCCGTGCTCTTTCCACTAAGCCACGCTGCTTCTCTTTAGTGGGGAATAGTAAATGCCATCATTATTATTATTTAGTCTCCTAAGTACTTTGTACGGTGCTGTGGACATAGTAAATGCTCAATAAATTCAATTGGTTATTACTGTTACTAGTAATAATGATAATAATAATAATTTGTGGTATTCGTTAAGGGCTTATCATGTGGTAAGCACTGTACTGAGCACTCGGGTTGATATGAGATAATCAGGTTGGACACAGTCACACCCTCTCCCCTCTCTGTCAGGAGATTTTTCTGCTGAGAAACAGAACTCAGTAAGTAAGTAGGCAGGTAGAAGGGTGGCTCGTGAGGAGCACATAAAGGGAATTTTTTGTTGCAAGACATATTTTCAGCAGAAATGACCACAATGTTGTACTGTGGGAGCTGTTGCCCCTGTAGTATAATAATAATAATAATGATGGTATTTGTTAAGCGCTTACTATGTGCAAAGCACTGTTCTAAGCACTGGGGGGGATACAAGGTGATCAGGTTGTCCCACGGGGGGCTCACAGTCTTAATCCCCATTTTACAGATGAGGGAACTGAGGCCCAGAGAAGTTAGGTGACTTGCCCAAGGTCACACATCAGACATGTGGCAGAGCCGGGATTCGAACCCATGACCTCTGACTCCAAAGCCCAGGCTCTTTCCACTGAGCCCCGTTGTTGGGTACGGACCGTCTCTGTATGTTGCCGACTCGTACCTCCCAAGCGCTTAGTACAGTGCTCTGCACACAGTAAGCGCTCAGTAAATATGATTGAATGAATGAATGAATAATGATAGTACTAACTGTGGTATTTAAGTGCTTACTACGTGCCAGGCACTGTACTAAGTACTGAGCCGGATACAAGCTAATCGGGTTCTGAAACCTCCTTGTGGGCAGGGAACATGTCTACCAGCTCTATTATATCATCAGCTGTGTGACTTTGGGCAAGTCAGTTAATAATAATAATAATAATAATAATAATGATGACATCTGTTAAGCACTTACTGTGTGCAGAGCACTGTTCTAAGCGCTGGGGGGGATACAAAGTGATCAAGTTGTCCCACGTGGGACTCACAGTCTTAATCCCCATTTTACAGATGAGGTAACTGAGGTTCAGAGAAGTGAAGTGACTTGCCCAAGGTCACACAGCAGGCATGGGGTGGAGTCGGGATTCGAACCCATGATCTCTGACTCCAAAGCCCGGGCTCTTTCCACTGAGCCACGCTGTAACTGAGGCACCGAGAAGTTAACTTCTCGGTGCCTCAGTTACCTCATCTGTAAAACGGGGATTAAGACTTTGAGCCCCCCCCGTGGGACAACCTGATCACCTTGTAACCTCCCCAGCGCTTAGAACAGTGGTTCGCACATAGTAAGCGCTTAATAAATGCCATTTTTATTATTATTATATTGGACTTTCCCCAGCACTTAGCACAGAGCTCCGCACACAGTAAGCGCTCAATAAATACCGTGGATTGGTCGATAGAGTGGCTGATTTTTCTCTCACTTTAGTCAAGTACTTTTCAGGATTTCTGTTGAGGTCCTTCATCTCGTGAAATGGTCTAAGGGGCTCATCGGCCAGCATGTATTCATGCCTCTCCTTGCAGAGCTGCGTAATGTAGCCTGTCGTTCAATACATCGTATGCAGGTTCTAGCAGAAGTGATTCCTCCTGCCTCCTGCCCAGGACAAATTTCCTGATGATGGACCAAATCAAAAGGGAATAACTGAGTATCTCCTTCACGAGGTCGTTTTGGAAAAGCATCGTCGCCTAGCGGATAGAGCACGGGCCTTGGGAGTCAGAAGGACCTGGCTCCTCATCCTGACTCCTCCGCTTGTCAGCTGTGTGACGTTGGGCAAGTCACTTCACTTCTCTGGCCCTCAGTTTCCTCACCTGTAAAATGGGGATTGAGACCGTAAGCCCCGTGTGGGACCTGATGAGGGCTTAGTACAGCCCCTGGCACTGAACAGGTGCTTAACAAATAGCATAAAAAATGTTCATAAGCTCAAAATTCTTAAAGTATTCTATAAATGTGATATTTTAGCCTTGTTACCTCAGGTATTTTGGGATAGACTGGGCGACTGAATAATTTGGAAAGAGCCCGGGCTTTGGAGTCAGAGGTCATGGGTTCAAATGCCGGCTCTGCCAATTGTCAGCTGTGTGACTTTGGACAAGTCACTTTAGTTCTCTGGGCCTCAGTTACCTCATCTATATAATGGGGATTAAAACTGTGAGCCCCCCGTGGGACAACCTGATCACCTTGTAACCTCCCCAGTGCTTAGAACAGTGCCTTGCACATAGTAAGCGCTTAATAAATGCCGTCATTATTATCATTATTATAGACTGGGCGACTGAATAATTTGGAAAGAGCACGGGCTTTGGAGTCAGAGGTCATGGGTTCAAATCCCAGCTCTGCCAATTGTCAGCTTTGGGCAAGTCACTTTACTTCTCTGGGCCTCAGTTACCTCATCTATATAATGGGGATTAAACTGTGAGCCCCCCGTGGGACAACCTGATCACCTTGTAACCTCCCCAGCGCTTAGAACAGTGCTTTGCACATAGTAAGTGCTTAAGAAATGCCATCATTATCATTATTATATTCTCTCACCATTCCACTTTCAAAAAATAATTGTAGTTCTACGTTAACCAGTCTAAATTGTTAAAAAGGAATCCAGCTCTAACTCTCGTATCAGCTATGAACTGTTAGGGATTCTCTCTGGGCAGAAATAACCGAACAGTAACAATCTAGCAAGGGAATAATATTGCGCATTACAAATGAAAGAAAATGGAACAAATGATATTTGGCTTCAAGCCTCTTCAGAGAAATCACTGTGGTCATATATGATTTGACTAACGCAGCATTCTCAACTCCACATTTAACACAGTGTTTACAAAGTTTAAAAAGGGCATCCACTCTTCACTAACAGCTCAGTTAAGATAGATCTACTATAGCATTGAGACCATTTCTCAGCCCCAACATATGCATTTAGCAGTATGATTTATGCATTCAATGGAAAAATACATTCCTAATATTCTACCACCACTAGAATTTGCATTGATATTCTGTTGATTTGTAGATGGCTTGAGCTGAAAAACATTTGTCACTTGGCTTATTCTTTTATACGCTTCCCCTCCCACAGCACATTCATAACTTCATCTCTTCAAGAGAAATCTTGGGCCGATTACGGTTTAATCTGCCCCTCAGAGAGTCTTAGTACTCTGTGATGACTCTGGTTGCTCCCTTGAATGGGTAACATGACAAATTATGTCCCGAGTCTCCCAGACATATGTTGGGAAGTTATACATTCTAGAACTGGGCCGCTTATTGTTTGCACAGCACAGTACTAAGTGCTGGGGAGAGTACCAGACAAAAGGTGACACCGTAAGGTCATTGGGCACAGTCCCCGTACCACATAGGACTCACAGTCTTAATCCCCACTTTGCAGATGAGGTAACTGAGGCACAGAGAAGTGACGTGTTGCGGCTTAGTGGAAAGAGCAAGGATTTGGAAGTCAGAGGAATCCCGGCTCCGCCACTTGTCAGCTGTGTGACTTCGAGCAAGTCGCTTAACTTCTCTGTGTCTCAGTTCCCTCCTCTGTCAAATGGGGATTAAAGCTGGGAGTCCCGTGCCTGAACTGTGTTCAACTTGCTTAGTTTGTATCTACCCCAGGGTTTAGTACAGTGCCTGACACAGAGCAAGTGCATAAGCAATACCACTAAGAAAAAATACCTGGCGAGAGAACTTTCAAGGAGAGCTGGGACTTCTTCTTCCTCAGGATGCTTCGACTGAATTCTAAAATCTTATCCAGTCTGCTCTCTTTTTTTATGGTTATTATTTCAGAGTTGGGGGATTCATACATCATTCTGTCAGTTACCTGTGCATCTTGGCAAAATCAGTCCAGCGGGTACTTGAGGCTGTCTTGTCCCGACTTCCTCCACAGAGCAGCAGAGCATCCAAAGCTCCTTGTCAAAAGTCAGTCCTCTACAAATCCCATCATCAGTCAATCACCCAGTGATATTTATTGAGTGCTCACAGTGTGCAGAGCACTGTATTAAGTGCTTAGAGAGTACAGTACAATAGAGTTGGAAGACACAATCATTGCTCCACAAGAAGTTTACAGTCAGAGTAATAGTGTATTTCTTAAGCCCCTTCTATAAACTAAGCACTGTGCTAAGCTCTGGGGTGGATACCAGGGAATCAGATTGGACACAGTCCCTGTTCCACATGGGACCCACAGTCTAAGGAGGAGGAGAAGCAGATATTGAATCTCAAATCCCTTCAAGGCCTTACTGAGAGCTCACCTCCTCCAGGAGGCCTTCCCAGACTGAGCCCCTTCCTTCCTCTCCCCCTCATCCCCCTCTCCATCTCCCCCATCTTACCTCCTTCCCTTCCCCACAGCACCTGTATATATGTATATATGTTTGTACATATTTTTTACTCTATTTATTTTACTTGTACATATCTATTCTATTTATTTTATTTTGTTAGTATGTTTGGCTTTGTTCTCTGTCTCCCCCTTCTAGACTGTGAGCCCACTGTTGGGTAGGGACTGTCTCTATATGTTGCCAGCTTGTACTTCCCAAGCGCTTAGCACAGTGCTCTGCACACAGTAAGCGCTCAATAAATACGATTCATTGAAATGTACAGATGAGGAAACCAAGAACCAAAGCAATTAAGAGACTTGCCGAAGGTCACACAGCATGCAATGGTCTGTGTCGAGTTTAGAACACATGCCCCCTTCTTCCCAAACCTGAGTGCTTTTTGCTAGCCCACCCTGTGTGACAATCACAACTTTCTTGATGGAACCTGGGAAGCAGTGTGGCTTGATGGTTAGAGCACAGGCCTGAAAGGCAGAGGGACCTGGGTTTTAATCCTGCCTCTACCACTTGTCTGCTGTGTGACCGTGGGCAAGTCACTTAACTTCTCTGTTCCTCAGTTACCTCATATGTAAAAGGGGAATTAAGACCATGAGCTCTATGTGGGACAGGGACTGCGTCCAACGTGATTAGCTAATACCTATCCCAGCACTTGTACAGTACCTGGCACATAGCAAGCGCTTAACAAGAACCATAATTAATCTCTGGAAACATTACAGGTAATCGTTACAGGTAGGCTTTCCTAGAATATCTGAGAAATTAATGACACAGGAGCATATCTTTGTCACTTAAAATTGTTAGTCACCTGAACTTTTCCTATTCAGTTTCTTTCTTAAATGACACACCAGAATTTTTTAAAAAAATTCAGCATTTTGATTGTTGGTTCTGTCCTCGTTATAACCGTTAATTTGCTTATGTTGTTATTTTGTGGGGGGTTTATACACGTCCCCTTATGGATAAGCCCAAGCTTTTCCAGTTAAATTGAAATTTGCAATCTGCAGCTTTAAACCAGTTTTACTTCGGTCCAGTTACTTACATTTTGTCAGAGCTCCTACCCGTCCTTTAACGTTGATGCTTAGATTAATCATGATAAAGGCAGTGCCCTTGTTAAACTGGTAATCAGTTTGGTGAAGTGATGGGGAGTGGTTTAGCACATGTGAATTAGTGTTTTTCACACTTTTTTTGTTTTTACAAAAGTCATTTCTACTGCCATGATAGGGTTTTTTATGTCTCTAACCTCAGACCTCTTACACACCGCCCTCTTTCCTGCGTGGAATTCTCTCTCCCTCCAGATCTGACAGACCACGACTGTCCCATGTTCAGAGCCCTACTAAAATCATCTCTCCTCCAGGAAGCTTTCCCCACTTCATTCGTCCCCCTCCCAACCCCCAGGTTATATCACTCAATCAGTCAATCAGTGTTATTTACTGAGTGTTCACTGTGGGCAGAGCACTGTATTAAGTACTTGGAAAATAATAATAATAATAATGGTATTTTTAAGCACTTGCTGTGTGCAAAGCACTGTTCTAAGTGTTGCGGGGGGGAATATGAGGTGATTAGGCTGTCCCACGTGGGGCTCATAGTCTTCATCCCCATTTTACAGATGAGGTAACTAAGGCACAGAGAAGTGAAGTGACTTTCCCAAAGTCACACAGCAGACAAGTGGCGGAGTCAGGATTAGAACCCATGACCTCTGACTCCCAAGCCCGGGCTCTGTCCACTGAGCCACGCATACAACAGAGTTAATAGATATGATCCCTGCTCACAATAAGCTTTCAGTCTAGAGGGAGGAGACAGACATTATTCATAAATAAAGTTATGGCTGCATATAAATTGTATGTGTATATATATATATATGTGTTTGTGTGTATATATATATACATATATACACACATATATATGTGATATATATCATATATATGTGATATATATGATATATATGATATATGATATATATGATAGATATATATGATATGTATATATATGATATATATATATGATAGATATATATGATATGTATATCCACATATCCACTCCGCTCTCCCACTGTCCCTCAGCTCACACTCTTCATTCCTCTCAGTTGACCTGCTCACTGTGCCTCCTTCCATTTGATTTAGTTTAAGTTATTATTATGGCATTTGTTTAGCACTTACTACGTGCCGGCCACTGTACTAAGCACCGGGATAGATGCAAGATAATTTGATTGGACACAGTCCATGTCCCACATGGGGCTCACAGCCTTAATCCCCATTTTACAGATGAGGGAACTGAGGCCCCAAGACATTAAAGTGACTTACCCAAAGTCACACAGCAGACCTGTGTTGGCGCCGGGATTAGAACCCAGATCCTTTGACTCCAAGGTCCACATTCATGCCACTAGGCCATGCTGGTTCTAGGAGGAACCTAGCACCACTATCTTTATTTCAGAGGGAATCATTCCCTTTCAATTGAAAGGTGAGTTGTCAAAATCCAATGCACGGTTTGCATATGGATGGATGGTCTTTTTGGGAGACTGCCTTGGGTTGCAGTTCAGTGTAAGTGTTCATAACAAGCAAAGAGGGTATGAACGAGCTATTAAAAGTCAGGTTTTTAAAGAGTGGGTTTTGGATGCATTTCCAGTGTGAAAATAAACGTCAAATCCTCTTTCAGTATTTTCATGTACTTTCATTATGAGAACAGAATTTACTCCAGTAATAAAATATCATGTTTTTTATGGTATTAAGTGTTTTCTATGTGTCAGGCCTAGTATTAAGAGCTGGGGTAGATAAAAGATCATTAGGTTGGACACAATCCACGTCCCACGTGGGCTCACAGCTTTAATTCCCACTTCACAGATGAGGGAACCGAAGCATAGAGAAGTCAAGTGACTTGGCCAAGGTCACACACAGTGGACAAGTGGCAAAGCTGGGATTAGAACCCAATTTCTTTGACTTTCCACTAGACCATGTTTTGCTCTCGATTATTGTGCTTCTTTTACCTCCCGCCTCTCACCCGACCTCTTCTTCCTTCTCCTTGTTTTTTTCGAGGTAGACAGAGGATAGACTGAGAAACTCCATCACACTTAATCTGAGAAACTCTACCCAGCCCTACCAGAAAGAGCAAGGACCTGAGGGTCAGAAGACCCAGATTCTAGTAACAGCTCCCCCGCTTTCCAGCTGCGTGACTTTGGGTAAGTCATTTATCCTCTCTAAATCTCCATTTCGTCATCTAGGGAATGTGTGTACCGACTGCGCTATATTGTAGTCTCCCAGGAACCTAATACAGTGCTTTGCACACGGTAAATTCTCAATAAATTGATCGATTGTGAAATGGGGTTAAGAGGCCTTCACTGGGTTCTAATCCCGGCTCCGCCACTTGTCAGCTGTGTGACTTTGGGCAAGTCACTTCACTTCTCTGTGCCTCAGTTACCTCTTCTGTAAAATGGGGATGAAGACTGTGAGCCCCACATGGGACAACCTGATGAACTTGTATCCCCCCCAGTGCTTAGAACAGTGCTTCACACTTAGTAAGCGCTTAACAAATGCCATTATTACAATTATTATTTTCTCCCTCCCTCTTAGACCACGAGGGAGAAGGACTGTGTGTGATTATCTTCCGCCTCAGCACTTAGCACAATGCTTGGCGCACTGTAAGCTCTTGATACCTCCCATTATTTCTGTTATTATTATGATCAATAACAATGAATTATCCAGAGCCAGAGGTGAAGAAAAAGGAGAGGGAAATAGATCTGGGATTAAGTGATGGGAGATTCCCAGCTTCAAGGAAAAGGGCTGGGAAGCTAAAAACGAAGAGGGATTGAAAGGGATATATTGGAAGTGGATGGGGAAGGAGGGAAGATCATCTCCAGACAGGTGAAAAAGAGACAGCGAGCCAGAAGGAAATTGCAGGAGGGAAAGGAGAGGAAAAGCAGATGAAAATTAGCAACCTGAACTAACCCTCGCCGTGAGAAAGGTCAGTAAAGATTAGAGAAGGTGGAGTGAACCTCCTGTGAGTAAGAGAAAGGAGCAGTGGCTCGCACTGACATTTTTGGAGACAAGCTCGTAGATCAGCAGGAGGCTTCTTCAAATCCTGGCTTGAAGGAGGCAGAATCACAATGAAAAGGGCAAACCCAGTACAAGAGAAGCAGCATGGCTCAGTGGGAAGAGCCCAGGTTTGGGAGTCAGAGGTCAATGGTTCTATCCTGGCTCCGCCACTTGTCACTGTGTGACTTTGGGCAAGCTACTTAACTTCTCTATGCCTTAATTACCTCATCTGTAAAATGGGGATGAAGACTGTGAGCCCCACGTGGGACAACTTGATTACCTTGAATCTACCCCAGCGCTTAGAACAGTGCTTGGCACTTAGTAAGCGCTTAAATACCATCATTATTATTATTAGCAAAGAAGATGGGAAGCAGGCAACAGGATCAAGGATTTGGAGTGGACTCTGCTGACAGGTGTTGATTGGTGAGTCAGTCAATTATATGTACTGAGTGCTTACAGTGTCCAGAGCACTGTACTAAGTGCCTGGGAGAGTGCAATATAACACTGCCCACACAAGCTTATGGTCTAGAGAGGGAGATGGACATTAATGCAAATAAGTGACAGATTTGTACATGAGTGCTGAGGGGCTGGGAGGGTGGGATGAATAAAAGGAGCAAGGCAGGGTGATGCAGAAAGGAGTAGAAGAAGGGGAAAGGGGGGCTTAATCAGGGAAGGCCTCTTGGAGGAGATGTGCCTTCAGGAGGCTTTGAAGCGGAGGGGAGAGGAATTGTCTGCCGGATACGAGGAGAACGGAGGGAGTTCCAGGCCAGAGGCTGGACATGTGCGAGAAGTCAGTGGCGAGATAGACCACTCATTCATTTATTCATTCATTCAATCGTATTTATTGAGCACTTACTGTGTGCAGAGCACTGTACTAGGCGCTTGGGAAGTACAAGTTGGCAACATATAGAGATGGTCCCTACCCACCAACGGGCTCACAGTGTAGAAGGGGGAGACAGGCAACAAAACATGTGGACAGGTGTCAAGTCATCAGAATAAATAGAAGTAAAGCTCGATGCACATCATTAACAAAATAAATAGAATAATAAATATGTACAAGTAAAATAAATAGAGTAATAAATCTGTACAAACATATATACAGGTGCTGTGGGGAGGGGAGGGAGGGGGAGAGGAAGGAGGGGGCTCAGTGTGGGAAGGCCTCCTGGAGGAGGTGAGCTCTCAGGAGGGCTTTGAAGAGAGGAAGAGAGCTAGCTTGGCAGATGTGCGGAGGGAGGGCATTCCAGGCCAGGGGGAGGACGTGGCCCGGGAGTCGACGTCGGGACAGGTGAGAACGAGGCCTGGTGAGGAGGTTAGTGGTGGCAGAGGAGCGGAGGGTGCGGGCTGGGCTGGAGAAGGAAAGAAGAGAGGTGAGGTAGGAGGGGGCGAGGGGTGGACAGCCTTGAAGCCGAGAGTGAGGAGTTGGTAGAGTGAGTAGATTGACCTTAAAGGAGCAAGATGTGTGGGCTAGGTTGTGGGTAGGAAAGTGGTGAAGTGGGAGGGGCAAGGTGATTGAGTGCTTTAAGGATCGGTGGATTGGTGCTGATAAAATATTGCCAATCAGTCCATCAATCAATTTAGTCAACTTCTGCTGGGTGCAGACCACTGTATTAAGTGTCAGGGAGAGTATGCTACAATTAGTAAACACAGTCCCTGTCTTCGAGGAGCTTACATCAGGAGCTTCATATGGGACTGTATCTCGCGTGATTATCTCATATCTATCCCAGCGCTTAGAATAAGCTCCGTGACACAATGGAAAAATCATGGGCCTGGGACTCAGGGACCTGGGTTCTAATCCCAGCTCTGCTACTAGTCTGCTCTGTGACTTTGGACGAGTCACTTCTCGTCCAAAGAAAAGCAGCTTGGCTCAATGGAAAGAACACGGGCTTTGGAGTTAGAGGTCATGGATTAAAAAACCCAGCTCTGCCAGTTGTCAGCTGTGTGACTTTGGGCAAGTCACTTAACTTCTCTGGGCCTCAGTTACCTCATTTGTAAAATGGGGATGAAGACTGTGAGCCTCCCGTGGGACAACCTGGTCACCTTGTCACCTCCCCAGCATTTAGAACAGTGCTTTGCACGTAGTAAGCGCATAATAAATGCCATCCTTCTCTGTGTTTCAGTTTCCTCAACTGTAAAATGGGGATTCAAAACTGTTTTCTCTCCTACTTAGACTGTGAGCCCCATGTGGGACAGGGACTCTGTCCCACCTGATTATTTATGTCTATTGATGTCTGTCTCCTCTAACCTGTGAGCTCGTTGTGGGCAGGAATTGCATCTGTTGTTGTATTGTACTCTCTCAAGGGCTTAGTACAGTGCTCTGTACACAGTAAGCATTCAGTAAATACAATTGAATGAATGAACTTAACAAATGCCATTATTACAAATTGGCAGGAGAAACAGACATTGAATTAATTTACAGATAGAGAAGCAGTGTTGTCTAATGGATAGAGCATGGGCATGCAGTAAATAAGTGCTCAGTAAATATCACTGATTCACTGATTAACCTAACCTGGGGGAGGATAAATGAAGTGGGGAAAGCTTCTTGAAGAAGAGGCGATTTTAGTAGGGCTTTGAACACGGGGAGAGTAGTGATTTGCCAGATATAAAGGGGGAGGGAGTTCAAAGAAGAAGAGAAGATGGTGTGCAAGAGGTCCAAAGTGAGAGAGATAAGACCACGTAATAACTGTGGTATTTGTTAAGCACTTATTGTACGCATCAGGTGCTCTACTAAGCACTGTGGTAGATATAACCTGTGGCAAGTTGATACAGTTTCTGTCCCAAATGGAGCTACAGTCTCAATCCCCATTTTACAGATGAGGTAACTGAGGCCCAGTGAGGTGACTTGCCCAAGGTCTCACAGCAGACAAGTGACAGAGGCTACACTAGAACCCATGACCTCCCAACTCCCAGGCCCTTGCTCTAATCCACTGCACAAAATGATGTCAAAAATACTGTGAAAATGACTACTTTATGCATGCTAAACCACTGCAGCTCATTTTATCAAAGCGATTTTTAGTTTAACCAGGGCACTGTCGTATCGTGATTAATCTAAACAGATTTTAAAGGACGGGGCAGGAGCACTGAGAAAATATAAGTGACTGAACCCAATGTAAAGCTAGTTTAAAGCTGCAGATTGCAAAACATGTCGTAATTTCAATTTAACTGGAAAAGTTTGGGTTTATTATCCAGAGGGGGACATTTATAAACTCCACGCTAAATATCGACGTAAGAAAATTAATCGTTCTAATTAGGGGAGAATTAGTGATAAATATGATGAAAAATTTAAAGAGTTCTGGCATTTTCTTTAAGAAAAAACCAGCATATGAAAGGCTCAGTTGATTCATAATATTAAGTGAAAATTATACATTCCTGTGCCATTAATATCTCAGGTATCCTAGGAAAAGCCTGCCTCCAAAACACTTGAGGTTTCAAGAGAAAGCTATAGATAGAGTTTATTATCCACATCCCTTCAAAACAAATTTTTCTGGGTTTTGTTAAGTGCTTACTATGTGCCAAGCATTGTACTAAGCGCTGGGCTACTTGATACAAGGTTGGACACAGTCCATGTCCCATATGTGGCTCACAGTCTTAATCCCGATTTTACAGATGAGGTAACTGAGGCCCGAAGTCACACAGCTGACAAGCAGAGGATCCAGGATTAGAACCCAGGTCCTTCTGAAGTGGGTATAACAGAAATACAACCGTGATTGTGATCATGAGGAGACAGAAGATTAAATGGCACTAGAGAAATTGTCTTTCGCTTGCTAAGTGCTTCTATGAGCAAAGTCCTAGGCTAAGCACTGAGGTAGATCAACTATAATTGGATGTGAGCCTGTTGTTGGGTAGGGACCATCTCTATATGTGGCCAACTTGAACTTCCCAAGCACTTAGTACAGTGCTCTGCACACAGTAAGAGCTCAATAAATACGATTGAATGAACTAATGAATGAATTTTGATTAATTGATCGATTGTGTTCTTCCAGACATCTCTGACAGACTAAGGTGAGCTCAACCGGGAAGATGGCAAGGAGACAAACCTAAAACCAAACAGGAATCTAGGGCTAATTTTTTTTTTATGGTGTTTGGCGCTTACTATATGTCAAACACCGTTTTAAGTTGTGGAGCCAGTACAAGTTAATTGGGTCGGACAGAGTCCCTGGCCCACATGGGGCTCTCGGATCAGTTTTACAGCATTAGGAAAGTAGCACAATGCTTTTCTCACACACCCAGCCTCATCTGTGGGGTGCCGTTTCCGCTCCAATCACTCCCCACGGTGACCTAGATGAAATGCTTTTTAATTTTATTTCATTTTCCCTTAAATTAGAAATTGATTAATTTTTTTTTATTTCTTCAAGATGAATGTAGGCAGGATTTTGGAACTAATTCTAGTTAATTAACAGGCAGTTATTGGATCCCCAAGTTGCCAGTCTTTCCAGCTTCACAGAACCTTCAGGAGCCTCTCCTTCCTCTTCATCCAAACTGTTACCGCGCTGTCAGTTGCCATATCCCATCTCACCTAGAGTAACGGCCTCGTCACTGGCCTCTCTGCCTCCTGGCTTTCCCCTCTCTGGGCCCTTATTCCCTCTGAGAAGCAGCAGCAGAAGCAGCCTAGTGGATCAATCAATCAATCAATCAATCGTATTTATTGAGCGCTTACTGTTTGCACGGGCCTGAGCGTCAGAAGGACCTGGCTTCTAATCCTGGCTTCACCGCTTGTCTGCTGTGCGACTGTGAGCAAACCACTTAACTTCTCTGTGCCTCAGTTACCTCATCTGTAAAATGGGGATTATAACTGTGAACCCCATGTGGGACAGCGACTATATCCAACCTGATTATTATTATTATAATAGCTGTTGAGCGCTCATTGTGTGCAGAGCTCTAAGCACTGGGGTAAATAGAAGTATTCTGGTTGGACACAGTCCCCTGTCCCACATGGGGCTCACACTCTTAATCCCCGTTTTACAGATGAGGCAACTGAGACCCAGAAAATCAATCAATCATATTTATTGAGCGCTTACTGTGTGCAGAGCACTGTACTAAGCACTTGGGAAGTACATGTTGGCAACATATAGAGACGGTCCCTACCCAACAGTGGGCTCACAGTCTAGAAGGGGGAGACAGAGAACAAAACCAAACATATTAACAAAATAAAATAAATAGAGTAAATATGTACAGGTAAAAGAAATAGAGTAATAAATACGTACAAACATATATACATATATACAGGTGCTGTGGGGAAGGGAAGGAGGTAAGGTGGCTGGGTGGAGAGGGGAAGGAGGGGGAGAGGAAGGAGGGGGATCAGTCTGGGAAGGCCTCCTGGAGGAGGTGAGCTCTCAGTAGGGCCTTGAAGGGGCAGAAAAGTTAAATGACTTGCCCAAGGTCACACAGCAGACGTGGTGGAGCCTGGATTAGAACCCAGGTCCTTCTGATTCCCAGGCTCATGCTGTATCTGCTAAATCATGCAGCTACTATTTGAGTTCGTCCCCCTAAGCATTTGGATACCTAATCCCCTCATCTCCCACAGCACATTTGTATATATTCCCTTAGTCCATTGCCTCTCCTGCATGGAATTCATTTTTAGGACTAGCTCCCCTGCTAGACTTGAAAGCTTGGGATGTGGGAAGGGATCACGTCCACCAACTCTATTGTACTCTCCCAAGCTCTTAATACAGTGCTCGCCCTGAAGTGAGGGCTCAATAAATGCCATTGAGTGGTTCCTGGAAGGGATATGATTTTAATAGGGCTTTGCAGAGGCCTATTGGATATATTGGATATGAAGGGGGAGGAAGAGAGCGGAAGAGGGAGGGATTGATGAAGATACTTATCAGAGAATAGGCACGTTCTCTGCTCTCAAGAGGTTACCAGCGGCTCAAGACCTCAGATCTCCAAGGTTAAAAATCGACATTCTTTCCAGGGAAAAAACGCCCAGAATGGCAACTTAAGAATATGACATTTTAGATAGAGAACCGAGGATAAACACTAAAAGGAATAGGCAAAAAAGCAAACAAACCAGTAACCTCCTAAAAGCGTGGAGGCTACTAAATATCACCATATTAGAAGCCCAAGAAAAGTGCGTTCCATGGAACAAACAAACAAAAAACAGGCAACTAACCAGAAATCCAGTATGCTCACTGGTGACAAGAAGCCATCAGAAAGAAAAAAAGAAGTTATCTTTACCAAACCAAAAAGTTAACCAAAGGAAGCCTATGAATTGTAGCAGGGAAGGTGAAAATAGAAAAATTGTGCTACTTTCTATTGCCAACAGAATTCTGGCTGAAATGTAAATTTATGTCTGTTTGGCCAGATTTTCCGAATCTGGAAACTTTATGAGTAAAAAGTTGGTGGTTGAATTCCCCTTCCCACTTCCACGTGCGCCTTGAAGAGGACAAAGATTTGAAATACGTGAGCCCGATGTTAGACTACAAGCCTCATGTCGGACAGGCAAGTTTCTGGTTTCTTTTCTATCTGCCCCGGTGCTTAGTCTAGTGCTTGGCACACTGTAAGTGCTTAATAAATACCACAGTTAATATTTTCCCCACTAGGGATAGTTTGGTTCAGACAAGCTCTGCCAGTAGGAAAAAGTACAAAGAACCCAGAGGGAAAAATGTCTCAGTTCACTTCTTCTCGGGGAAATCTTGTGAATTTTTTTAGCAATCATCAGTAGATATAAATGTAAATATGTAGTTAGACCAAGAGTTAATTATTCATAGGTAGTAAAGTGGGTATGCATACTACTACACATCCCTAGCTACTAACTGAGGAGAAAATTCAGCATTGCATTCAACACGCAATCCATCCATCGATCAATTGTATTTATTGAGTGCTTACCACATGCATAGCAGTGTACTAAGCACTTTGGCAGAGTACAGTATTACAGAGTTCAATTATAAACGCACAAAGCTGTAGTGAATTCAGTTAGCCAGCAAATGTTAATATGGTTATTGCGGTTTCAACTCAACTGCTTGCAATTTTATTTTAGTATCTGTAAAATTACTACATTTGTTCATTTTTAAAATGGCATTTAGCCATTATTAGAGATTTAAAAGCTTGAATCTGCTCGAAATTCTTTTGAGGGTGGAAATAAGAGGCTCACATTCTCCATAAAAGATCTGTACATCTTCCTTGCCGAGAAGGAAATATTCGAGTATTTCTGGTTTTAGGAATTGAAGGTAGTAAAAGGTTTATTGTTGTGCATCCAGAAACATTATGTTATTTTCAATTTTACCGAAGCTGGTAACTACATTTACATCCAGTAGTTAGACACATAATATTATTATGCGGCGACATTCTCTAGAGAGAGCCAACATTATTTATTCAGCACTTTGAATATGCTAGAATGTGAACAAAACAAATGCACGGCATAGATAGGTTTACAGATGCCTAGGAAACAAACTACATCATAATTCATTTCCACCTGAGAGAAGGTGATTAGCTTTGTAGCTGTCTTACAAATTTATGGGACAGTTCCAATGCCAGTGATTTGCAGATATGAAAGGCACTTTAAGAAATATCCGAGTTCTCTTTCTGCTGCATTGATTTTGAATTAGATGTGTCAAACTCAAACATCCCTTCCAAACACGTACACCAAATTCTCCAACAAAAGTTTGTTTTTAAATGTCCTCCCTTTGCAGTGAGTATTACTAATACCTTAATATCGTCTTTCACAACCCTATGTCTATCACATCTATCTCTCTTGTGGATGGCATTCAGAGAGGCCACATTTTGACTGGAATTGGTAATATTAAAATATGCAGAATCAATGATGATAATAATCATCATAATTGTGGTATTTAAGTGCTTACTATTTGCCAACCACTGTACTAAGTGCTGGGGTAGATACGAGATAGACCCCAGTCCCTGTCCCCTGTGGGGCTCCTAGTCTGAGGGAGAACAGGTATTGAACCCCCACTTTACAGATGAGGAAATCGAGGCACAGAGAAGTTGAATGGCTTGCCCGGGGTCACATAGCAGACAAGTGGTGGAGACAGGATTAGAACCCAGGACCCCTGACTCCCTGTGTTGCTGCCTAGTCACTAGGCCATGCTGCTCTCAAGGAAGCAGAAGCAACAGAACAGAAGGAATGCTCTCACCTCTAATGGAGAATGAGAATGCTCAGTCTTTTGCGACTCTGATAATAATAATGTGGTATTTGTTAACCATTTACTATGTGCCAAGCACTGAACTAAGCACTGGGGTCGATCATCAAAGTGTAAGTAGGAGGGAGAACAGGTTTTGAATCCCCATTTTGTGAAGTGACTTGTCCAATGTCACCCGAAGATGAGCGGTGGAGCCGGGAGCTAGGTATCTGTGCTCTTTCCATTTTAGGCCCATTGATAATAATAATCATAATAATGTTGGCATTTGTTAAGCGCTTACTATGTGCAAAGCACTGTTCTAAGCGCTTGGGGGGATACAAAGTGATCAGGTTGTCCCACGTGGGGCTCACAGTCTTAATCCCCATTTTACAGATGAGGTAACTGAGGCTCAGAAAAGTTAAGTGACTTGCCCAAGGTCACACAGCAGACATGTGGCGGAGCCGGGATTCGAACCCATGACCTCTGACTCCAAAGCCCATGCTCTTTCCACTGAGCCACGCTGCTTCTCATTGATACTGCTAGGGTAGTCATGGGATGTTTCTTTCTTAGGTTCGGGGTATTTTTTTGCCATCAGGCTTTCCAAAACTGAACAGATGGGTGAGCGATGATTAGAAAAACAGTTCACTGAACCACAGGCACACAAACATTGTGAGTTGCATCTATTTTATCCAGCACAGCCATGTAGCTCTTCCCTGTCATGAAGAAAAAGTTAAGCTAAATATCCCTGTCACCATTACACCTTGTCCAATTAATTTTGCTCCGCTCATTTCTAAGCATTCACCCGCTGGAGGCATTTATCTGCGGTTGGCAGGGAGTTTTGAGTCACAAAGTGGGAGATAAAAGTGAAGCCAAATCAATTTAACTTCTTCCATTGTTTTCCCCCACTGTGTTGGTTTCACCAGCGTTTCCTTGTCATGGAGAATGGGAAAGTCTAAAACAGTCTGTGTCTTTCAGGTTCCTTATTACGGTGTTGAGGGGTGATTTCAAAGGCATTTATTAAGTGCTTGCTGCCGGCTAAACCCTGGGGTGGCTATTAAATAAGGCTGAGTCTTGTCATCATCATCATCATCATCATCAATTGTGTTTATTGAGCGCTTACTGTGTGCAGAGCACTGTACTAAGCGCTTGGGAAGTACAAGTTGGCAGCATATACAGTCCCTACCCAACAGTGGGCTCACAGTCTAAAAGGGGGAGACAGAGAACAAAACCAAACATACTAACAAAATAAAATAAATAGAATAGATATGTACAAGTAAAATAAATAAATAAATAAATAGAGTAATAAATATGTTATATTTAGGCTTATATTCATGGGCTTATATTTAGGCTTATATTCATGGGCTCAATGTCCTTTAACCTAAAAATCTCACCAACCGAAAGAAGCTGAAGGTAACGACTGATTTGGAATTTTGCCGTGGAACAAAATCCTACTGTCATCCATAATTGAGACTGATCATTACAACTACAAAATCTGCCCTATATCATCATCATCATCAATCGTATTTATTGAGCGCTTACTGTGTGCCCTTCTTTTCTTGTCCAAACTCTTCTTCCTTCTGATGAAGTAAGAGGGTAAAGAACTGTAGAATTCAAAGGAAGGTTCCTGGTTTCTCCACAGAGCAGCGTTGATTGGGGATGGAAAGGCCGAGATGTTGATCAGACCCTAAACCTCTCATTCTTCAAGTTCCACCACAGTAAATAATAATAATTGTGGATTTTGTTCCACGCTTACTATGTTTCAAGCACTTTTCTAACTGCCAAGACTCATAGTCGAAGTAGGAAGGTTTAGAATCCCGTTTTGGCTTAGTTCTTGCTTAGGGGTGGTCAGTTCAGCACTCAGCGCACAATTAGTGCTCAATAAATACAGTTTTTTTAATGGTATTTGTTAAGAGCTTATTATGTGCCAGTTACTGAACTAAGCGCTACAAGCTGATCAAGTTGGACACAGTCCCTTTCCCACATGGTGGCTTACGGTCTCAATTTTACCGACGAGGGAACTGAGGCCCAGAGAAGTGAAGTGACTTGCCCAAGCGCACACAGCAGACGAGTGGCAGAACTGGGATTACAACGCAGGTCCTTCTGACTCTCAGTCCCTGATTGAATGACTGATTGATCCAGTTGGGCTCATCACATCGACAGCGAAAGCAGAGAAGCTCGGATGTCAATGGAAGGCCGGGTTTCAGCGCTAAATCGAATAAAGGTCTCGGGATCCCAGGGGGCTGAGAAGCTAAATAGCAGTGGCCTAATTTGGTTCAGTGAGTGTGCTAATTACCAGCTTGTAATGACCATCTTCAACATCCTAAATAATGGAGAGACGGAGGGGTTGCATGCAGGGTATAAATAATGACGTCTCATACACCGCCTCATCGTCTGCCAGTGAAATATAGTAATAATAATAATGAATAATAATGGCATTTGTTAAGCGCTTACTATGTGCAAAGCACTGTTCTAAGCGCTGGGGAGGATACAAGGTGATCAGGTTGTCCCAGGTGGGACTCACAGTCTTAATCCCCATTTTACAGATGAGGGATGAGATAATATAATAATGAGATGAGATGAGATAATATAGATGAGATAATAATAATAATAATGGCATTTATTAAGCACTTACTACTGCTACTACTAATAGTAATGATGGCATCTATTAAGCGCTTACTATGTGTAAAGCACTGTTCTAAGCGCTGGGGAGGTTACAAAGTGAACAGGTTGTCCCACAGGGGGCTCACAGTCTTCACCCCCATTTTACAGATGAGGGAACTGAGGCACAGAGAAGTGAAGTGACCTGCCCAAAATCGCGCAGCTGACAATGGGCAGAGCCGGGATTTGAACCCATGACCTCTGACTCCAAAGCCCGGGCTCTTTCCACTGAGCCACGCTGCCAAGATGAGAAATATGTCAAATTCCTGCAGCAGTGGAAGGGTTGAGTGCTGGGTCCGAAATGGCATAGGAAGGTAGCTTTTAAAGGATCAGGGAGGAGAAATATCCAGCCCTTGGAAACAAAGAGGGCTACGTGGTGTGCAGGGAAATACCACAGCAGCCCTAGTGGACTAAGAAACCACAGTAATAATAATAATAATTCATTAAGCACTTACTATATGGCAGGCTCTGTACTAAGTGCTGGGCTAGGTTCGAGAGAATCGAGTCAGGCGTGGTCTCTGTCCCACGTGGGGCTCACAGTTTAAGTGTGGCCTAGAGGATAGAGCAAGGGCCTGGGAGACAGAAGGATCTGGGTTCTAATTACGGCTCTGCCCCTTGTCTGCTGTGGGACCTTGGGAAGACGCCTTCACGTCGAGAGGCAGCATGGCCCAGTGGAAAGAGCCCGGGCTTTGGAGTCAGAGGTCAGGAGTTCAAACCCCGGCTCCTCCAACTGTCAGCTGCGTGACTTTGAGCAAGTCACTTAACTTCTCTGGGCCTCAGTTACCTCATCTGGAAAATGGGGATTAAGACTGTGGGCCCCCCCCATAGGACAACCTGATCAATCAATCAATCAATCGTATTTATT
Organism: Tachyglossus aculeatus; assembly: GCF_015852505.1. Lineage (NCBI taxonomy): Eukaryota > Metazoa > Chordata > Mammalia > Monotremata > Tachyglossidae > Tachyglossus > Tachyglossus aculeatus. Next base: position 22,564,642 of record NC_052078.1, on the reverse strand, counting down.
GAGCGCTTACTGTGTGCAGAGCACTGTACTAAGGGCTTGGGAAGTACAAGCTGGTAACATATAGAGACAGTCCCTACCCAACAGTGGGCTCACAGTCTAGAAGGGGGAGACAGAGAACAAAACAAAATAAAATAAAATAGAATAGAATAGATAGAATAGATAGGTACAAGTAAAATAAATAAATAAATAGAGTAATAAATAAGTACAAACATATATACATATATACCTGATCACCTTGTAACCTCCCCAGCACTTAGAATGGTGCTTTGCACATAGTAAGCGCTTAATAAATGCCATTATTATTATTATTATTCTCTGGGCCTCAGTTACTTCATCTGTCAAATGGTGGTTAAGACTAGGAGCCCCATGTGGCTCGGAGACTGTGTCCAACTCGATTTGCTTGTATCTACTCCAGCGCTTAGTACAGTGCCTGGCACAAAGTACAACACAACTGAGTCGGTAGACGCGTTCCCTGCCCACAGTAAGTTTACAGTCCAGAGGGGGAGACCGACAATATAAATTCATTACGGTTATGTACATATGTGCCGTGGGGCTGAGGGAAGGTTAAATAAAGGGAGCAAATCAGGGTGGCGCAGAAGAGAGTGGGAGAAGAGAAAAGAGGGCTTACACAAACCTCTGCTAGAATCTATAAAACAAGTGAACAGTTGTTGGGATATGCTTGCAGAGCACTGTACTAAGCATTTGGGAGAGTACAATATAACAAGCATTTCTTTGATATGTTGCCCCACACTCCGAACTTGTACTTACACAAAGGGAAACTTTCTCAATTAAAATCCTATTATTATAAGTCCACTTTTTCACCCTCCTTCTGGATTTTATCTCAGTTTCACGGCAGAATTAGGCTCATAGCTTCCATAGGCAAAAACCTCAGATTCCAAAGTCGACCAGGTATCTTTCTTATCAGGACAGCTCTGCAGAATTCTCCTCAGGGCTGAAACTCGCACTGTTGAAATTGTCAAAATGAAAAGCGCCGAAAGTAAATGAGAGCTCCAACCTGAGCTAACAGTCACAGAAAATGCAATTTAACAGCATGTTAATTAGGTCCCCTTTTTTTAATGTTTCTTTGAGAATGAAATGTATTTTCCTTCTCGGGGAGGCTCTCCTTCCTGATATTCCAGTTTGCTACAGACGATTGATCGATAGTATTTAGTCAGTTCCAACTGAGTGCGAACATCGTACTAACACTAAGCAACTGGGAGATGAAAACAAAGGAAGTTTGAATCAGAGAAGCAAAGCATCTAAGAGAGGTTGGACCAAGTAGGAATTCAGAAGCAGAGAAAATTTCATCTGCATTTATTATTATTATTAGCAATAATAACAATGGTAATGATAAAAATATTCTCAACAAAAATCCTCTTCAAAAATTATTTATTTATATTAATGTCCATCTCACCCTCTAGACTTCCAACTCTATTGTCTTGGACTCTCCCAGGTGCTTAGTACAGTGCTCTGCACACAGTATGTGCTCAGTAAATACCATTGATTGATTAACAGTAACAGTAGTTGCGGTATTTGTTCAGTGCTCACTATAATAATAATAATAATGGCATTTATTAAGCACTTACTAAGTGCAAAGCACTGTTCTAAGCACTAGGGAGGTTACAAAGTGATCAGGTTGTCCCACTGGGGGCTCACAGTCTTATTCCCCATTTTACAGATCAGGTAACTGAGGCCCAGAGAAGTGAAGTGACTTGCCCAAAGTCACACAGCTGACAATTGGCGGAGCCGGGATTTGAACCCATGACCTCTGACTCCAAAGCCCACGCTCTTTCCAATGAGCCACGCTGCTTCTCTTGTGCCCAACCCTGTACTAAGCACTGCAGAACACCACCAGACATGGTCCCTATTCCACATGGGACTCACAGACTAAAAGGGAGGGAGAACAGGTATTTATCCGCATTTTACAGATGAGGAAACCTAGGCTTAGAGAAGTTAAGTGACTTTCCTAAGGTCACACAGCAGAAAAGTGGCCGCACTAGAACAAGAATCCAGGTGGCTTGATTCTCAGGCCCTGGTTGTTTCCTCTAGACTTCACTGCTACGTTAACCATAAATAACCCATGTCTGCCTAGCTTCCTTGTTAAAGTAAAAGCTCCTTTGGTTAGAGACTGTGATTTTTACCCCTCTTATAGTCTCCCAAGCACTTAGAACAATGCTTTGCCCATAATAAGTGCTCAACAAATGCTACTCGTTGCTAGATCACAAGACTAAGGCGCTGTCAGCACCTTCTGTTGTTCAGTGTCTTCCTCCTCATCATTAATGGTATTTATTGTGCTATGCTAAGCATTGTACTAAGCACTTGGAATAGTACATCTGAGTACTAAATGAAGAATGCCAGATATGGATATTCTTTATATCCATTTGTTCATTTAGTCGTATTTGTTGAGCACTACTATGTGCAGAACACCGAACTAGAAGCTTGGGAGAGTATAATAAAATAAACAGATGCATCCCTTGCCTAGAGTTCTCCCTCTTCCTCCATAGGAACAGTGTTTCCCGGTGGAAAGAGACAGAACTTGGGGTTGGAAAACCCGGCTTCCGGTCTTGGCTATGCCACTCGCCTGCTTTATGACCTTGGGCAAGCTGTTTGGCTTCTCTGTGCCTCAGTTTCCCCATCTGCAGAATGGGGATCCAGTCCCTTTTCTCCTTCCTGCTTGAACTGTGAACCTCATGTGGGGCAGGGACTGTGACTGACACGGTTGCCTTGTATCAGCCCCAGCCTTTACAGTGGTTGACATCATCATCATCATCATCATCAATCGTATTTATTGACACACAGTAAGTGCTTAACAAATGCCATTACTATTATTGTTGTTATTAGACAAATGCAAAACACCGTGGCTAGTGTTAGCAGAAACAGAGTCAAACAACTCTCAGTGGACAACCTCACATCCAGGGAATTTTGAACATGAGAGGGTTACAGGAAATCGTCTTCAATGGTCCTGAGAAATGCCAGCAGTGACATTCCACAAGCCCTCTGATTTTCTACAAAAAAATAAACAGGTTTGTCTTCTGTTTCTGCATTTGTCCAGCTGCAGTCAGCCCAGCATGCTGCCACCGAGTTGTCCATCAAGTCTTGCTTATTCAGTTGAATTATTTAGCCTAAATTTAGCAAAGTACAAGCACCCCCAATCAAACTGCAGCTTTCGGATCTTGCCACTTGCTCGTTTGGTTGGTTTTGTCTTAACTGAGCCAAACATAGGTATATCCTGTTAGTCCTAACGTGTTCCTCCTCCCAAGTCACTTGACGCATAATTCTGTTTCTGGCCTTCAAAATACATTCATTTCGCTATTGTCTACAACCATGGAATTAAAATCCATTCTAAATCTCTAATCCATAACTATATTTTGATCATCATCCCTTATTTAGTGATTCTTATTCCAATCATTCTGGGGGCTTCCCCTTCCATTCAAAAATTATTATTATTATGTTTTTACTGCCAGAGCCTCATGCCAAATTAGTTTTTTGGCATTCAAGTCATTTTGGGGGCTTCCCCTTCTGTTCAAAAATTATTATTATTATTATTTTACTTCACTTCCAGAGCCTCGTGCCAAATTAGTTTTTCACAGACTTTTGATGTTTGTTGGAAATGCCTCAAGACTTTTTTTTTTAAATGGCACTATTGTATATAGAGGGCATTCATGCGGACATGCTTCTCACCAAAGTGGGAGAAAAATAATTCAGAACTAGGCTTGCATTGGTCTTTTCATTCATACTTGTGCCCTCATTAGCCAAACTGAACAATCTGTAGCCTCAGACTCAGTCAGTGGCATTCATTGAGCACTTAGTATGTGCACAGTACTGTACTAAGTGCTTGGGAGAGTTACAACAGAGATTTTTCTAATGGTATTTGTTAAGCACTTACTATGTACTGTACTAAGCACTGGGGTGGATACAAGCTAATCAGGTTGGCATCCTAGCTTCATGTAATAATAATAATAATAATTATAATAGTATTTGTTAAGCGCTTACTATGTGCAAAGCACTGTTCTAAGCGCTGGGGAGGTTACAATGTGATCAGAGTGCACAAATTATTGTTATATACCTTAATACAAACTGGAGAGTGAGGGTTCATTGGTCACAGTACCTGAGAAGCAACGTTGGCCTGATGGAGAGACTCTGTGAGTAAGGAGGACCTGGGTTCTAGTCCCAGCTCAGCCACCTGTCTGCTGTGTGACCTTGGGCAAGTCGCCTCACTTCTCTGGGCTTCAGTTGCCTCACTTGTAAAATGGGGATTAAGACCGTGAGCCCCAAGTAGGATGTGGACCGTGTCCGACCTCATTAGCTTGTATCTAACCAGCACTTAGTACAGTGCCTGGCATAAAGAAAGTGCTTAAAAAAAAAACACAAACCCCCCCCCAAACCCTAGCATGTTCTCTTCAAAGGAAAGATCTCCATTTCTTGCTGCAATTTCCTTTCAATCCCTTTTATTGTGATTAACTGAAAGTTTTCTATTAATACTAATGCTAATAACAATAATGATGGTATTGATTAAAGCACTTACTAGATGCCAAGCATTGCTGTAAGCACTGGGGCAGCTACGTGATTATTAGATCAGGTGCCGTTCCTGACCCACGCAAAATTCCCAGTTCCCAATCAATCAATCAATCGTATTTATTGAGCGCTTACTGTGTGCAGAGCACTGTACTAAGCGCTTGGGAAGTACAAGTCAGAGGGAGAGAGTCAAGGTGTTTTATCCCCATCCTCCAGACGAGAAAATAGAGGCTACAGGGAAGCTAAATCCAAGGTTATACAGCAGGGGAGGGACAGAGCCCAGGCTAGAAATGACTCTCAGTTTCAGTAAGCTTTGCTCAAGAAAAATATATGATACAGTACTCTGTTTTAATGTACTTTCCCAAGCCCTTAGTACAGTGCTCTGCAAACAGTAGGTACTCAGTAGATACCTATGATCGACTGGTCGATTGATTGGAGTAAAGCCTTTTCTAGTTCACGCTCTCATCTCTAATGGGGAAATAAAAATTCTATTCCTGAACTCAGAAAGCTTTGTTGCAGTTTTGTGATACAAGTACTATCAGATTTGTATTACAAAGTAATCCCCCCAAGCACTGAGCCTGTTCTAGATGTAAACTTCTGACAGTGTAACCATGAAGGGCTTTTCTTATTTATTTTTAAGGTGTTCGTTAAATGCTGAATATATGGCAGGCACTGTACTTAGCCCCGGGGTAGATACAAGCTAATCAAGTCCATGTCCCACATGGGGGTCACAGTCTTAATCTCCATTTTACAGATGAGGTAAGCTGTAAATTTAGATTATAAACTCACCGTGGGCAGAGAATGTGTTACCAACTCTGCTATATAATACTCTCCCAAGTGCTTAGTACAGTGTTCCATACACAGTAAACATTCAAAAACTACCACTGATTGTTTGATAACTGAGGCACAGAGAAGCTAAGTGACCTGCCCAAGGTCATGCAGCAGACAATCGGCTGAGCCGGAATTAGAACTCAGATCCTTCTGACTCCCAGACTCACCTTCTACCCATTAGGCCACCCTGCTTCTCAGCCAAGGGTGATAAAGAACTTCTATTTTATACTAAAAAGATGTCTTTCATGGCAGGCACTACATTGTTACCTATCAAAAAGACCCTTTCATGTTTCATAAGTCACACAATGTATGCTGAGATTGCATTCCTATAATTGCTGAAGCTGAGAAATCCTTTGCCATTTCCACCTCATTGCAAAGTTTTATAAAGGATTTCAGCCGTACCATTTTGTATTCATGCTATAATCCTCACCACTAGCACCAAGCAGCCGAACAATACTCCATGGAAGGTGGTATGCCCTTTTAAAGACTTCCCACATGCATTTTCAACTTCTGCATATTCAGAATTTCGATTGGCCTCTACATCACCGGCTGCTGTTGCTATAGATGGGGAAACAATGGCAATCACCGACGAGTCTTGGTGTAGAAGAATAAATAAAGGTCAAAGAATTGCAATTTACGATCATCTTTTCCAAAACCTATGAGCCATTAAATCCTCATTCGACGCTGGTCCAGAGCCTTAGAAAATTGTAAATCAGAGAACTTGCTTTCCGTGCGTGATGCGGTTGGTATATCAAAGACCACTGCCATGAAATTACTAATGTCGCTTCAGCATGCAAGAGGTGTGCATTTCAAAAAATTGTCTGGAACTTCCCGTAAACACACACTGAATGTAATTCCATGTAGCAATCTCACCTGACTCTCAAGTAAACTGTTTTTACTTTTTTTACTTTCCTAACTTGCACCTGTCTCCTCTCCACCCCATCTTTTGTCCTTATTCACCCCACTTTATTTTTGTAATGGTATTAATTAAATGGTTACGTTGTGCTCGGCACTGTTTTAGGCACTAAGGTCGATAGAAGGTAATCAGCTCCCATGTGGGGCTCACAGTCTTAATCCCGTTTTACAGATGAGGTGACTGAGGCACAGAGGAGTTAAGTGACTTGCCCAAGGTCACATGGAAGATAAATGGCAGGGCCAAGATTAGAAAAATGATAATAATAATGATGGCATTTGTTAAGCACTTACTTTGTGACAAGTAATAATAATAATAATGATGGCATTTATTAAGCGCTTACTATGTGCAAAGCACTGTTAATAATTATGGCATTTATTAAGCGCTTACTATGTGCAAAGCACTGTTCTAAGCACTGGGGAGGTAACAAGTGATCAGGTTGTCCCACGGGGGGCTCACAGTCTTAATCCCCACTTTACAGATGAGGTAACTGAGGCACAGAGAAGTGAAGTGACTTGCCCAAAGTCACACAGCTGACACGTGGCAGAGCCTGGATTTGAACCCATGACCTCCGACTCCAAAGCCCAGGCTCTTTCCACCGAGCCATGCTGCTTCTCTAAGCACTGAGGTAGATGCAATCTAATCAGATTGGAAAAAAGTCCATGTCCCCCGTGGGGCCCCCAGTCTTAATCCCCGTTTTACAGATGAGGAAACTGAGGAAGAGACAGGGCCTCACAGACAGGGACAGGGCAGAATCTGAGGAGTTAAGTGACCTGCCCAAGGTCCTGCAGCAGACAGGTGGCGCAGCCGGGATTAGAACCCAGCTCCTTCTGATTCAGCCTTCGTCTTTATGGACTGAAGTGTTCTTTGTAGTCTCAGGAACCTCTCCTTCCCCCTTCATGTTGGTCCAAGGTCACGTGGAAGATAAATGGCAGAGCCAGGATTAGAAAAATGATAATAATAATGATGACATTTGTTAAGCACTTACTTTGTGACAAGTAATAATAATAATAATGATGGCATTTATTAAGCGCTTACTACGTGCAGAGCACTGTTCTAAGCACCGGGGAAGTTACAAGGTGATCAAGTCCCTCTCCAGTGATACTAAATTTCTTAAACCATGGCAACCAGAGCGGCACACTTCAGTGGAGTTGGATTACATTTCTTCCCACTGGACCCCGCTGCTTCTTTGTCTATTAAACCTCCATCCTGGTTACTCCGCTGGGGCGTCTCCCAGCCCGCGTCCCCTGAACCTGTCTCCCGTCATCCTCTTTGGCTCCTCTGCCCCCTCAAAAATCCTCAAAAATCTCCGGTGGCTACCAATCAATCTGCGCATCAGGCAGAAACTCCTCACCCTGGGCTTCAAGGCTGTCCATCCCCTCGCCCCCTCCTACCTCACCTCCCTTCTCTCCTTCTCCAGCCCAGCCCGCACCCTCCGCTCCTCTGCCGCTAATCTCCTCACTGGGCCTCGTTCTCGCCTGTCCCGCCATCGACCCCCGGCCCACGTCATCCCCCGGGCCTGGAATGCCCCCTGTCCCTCTGCCCATCCGCCAAGCTCGCTCTCTTCCTCCCTTCAAGGCCCTGCTGAGAGCTCACCTCCTCCAGGAGGCCTTCCCACACTGAGCCCCTTCCTTCCTCTCCCCCTCGTCCCCCTCTCCATCCCCCCATCTTACCTCCTTCCCTTCCCCACAGCACCTGTATATATGTATATATGTTTGTACATATTTATTACTCTATTTATTTATTTATTTTACCTGTACATATCTATTCTACTTATTTTATTTTGTTAGTATGTTTGGTTTTGTTCTCTTTCTCCCCCTTTTAGACTGTGAGCCCACTGTTGGGTAGGGACTGTCTCTATATGTTGCCAACTTGGACTTCCCAAGCGCTTAGTACAGTGCTCTGCACACAGTAAGCGCTCAATAAATACAATTGATTGATTGATTGCCCCCTCATTCCTTTGCCCAGACCAGTCCCAAATCCTGTAATTTTAAACCAGCTCAGCACTTGGCTTCTGTTTGACTGTGACTTCTAGCCTGTGAGCCTGCTGTTGGGTAGGGACCGTCTCTATATGTTGCCAACTTGTACTTCCCAAGCGCTTAGTACAGTTCTCTGCACACAGTAAGCGCTCGATAAATACGATTGAATGAATGTAAGCTCCTTGAAGGTGGGGATGGCGAAAACCACCTCTACTGTTCATCCCCAGGGGTTTAGCACAGTGCTAAAGTGCTCAGTCAGTAGCTCTGGATGATTGTTTCAGCCTGATCTGTCACTGCTGAGCAGTTGCTCAATGGAACTGTGAGCCCACTGTTGGGTAGGGACTGTCTCTATATGTTGCCAACTTGTACTTCCCAAGCGCTTAGTACAGTGCTCTGCACACAGTAAGCGTTCAATAAATACAATTGATTGATTGATTGGAAGGAGCACGGGCTTTGGAGTCAGAGGTCACAGGTTCAAATCTCGGCTCCGCCAATTGTCAGCTATGTGACTTTGGGCAAGTCACTTCACTTCTCTGGGCCTCAGCTACCTCATCTGTAAAATGGGGATTAAGACTGTGAGCCCCCTATGGGACAACCTGATCACCTTGTAACCTCCCCAGCGCTTAGAACAGTGCTTTGCACATAGTAAGTGCTTAATAAACGCCATCATTATTATTATCATTCAGTTTTTATTGAGGGCTTACTCTGTGCAAATCACTTTACTAAGTTGCTTGCCAGCCTTGCCTTTCTCGAACCCAGGACCCACCAGAGCAACGAAATTCTAGGGACAGGGCGGGATCCCCGAGCCCCTTCCTTCCTCTCCCCCTCGTCCCCCTCTTCATCCCCCCATCTTACCTCCTTCCCTTCCCCACAGCACCTGTATATATGTATATATGTTTGTACATATTTATTACTCTATTTATTTACTTATTTATTTTACTTGTACATATCTATTCTATTTATTTTATTTTGTTAGTATGTTTGATTTTGTTCTCTGTCTCCCCCTTCTAGACTGTGAGCCCACTGTTGGGTAGGGACTGTCTCTGTATGTTGCCAACTTGTACTTCCCAAGCACTTAGTACAGTGCTCTGCACACAGTAAGCGCTCAATAAATACAATTGATTGATTGATTGTTTGATTGATCCGAGATGGAGGACAACCGCTACCCTTCCTTTCATGCCCCCTCTCCACGTGACACCACTGGGGAACTTTTAGAATAATTATAGTATTTGTTAAGCACTCACTCTGTGCCAGGCACTGTACTAAGCACTGGGGTGGATACAGGGTAATCAGGTTGGACATGGTCCCTGTCCCGCGCAGGGCTCACGATCTCAATCCCCGTTTTACAGATGAGGTAACTGGGGTCAGAGAAGTGAAGTGGCTTGCCCAAGGTCACGCAGCAGACAAGTGGCGGAGCGGGGATTAGAACCCATGACCCGGCTCTACCCGCTACGTCAAGCTGCTTCTCAGCACCCATTCACTGTAGTAAGACAGACATCTTAGTTGCAGGAGAAAGTTGCACGTGCAGAAGCATCGTGAGACAAGCACAGGCCTAGGAATCAGAAGATTTGGGTTCTAATTCCATCCTGCCACTTGTATGCTGTGTGACCTCGGGCCAGTCACTTCACATCTCTGGGCCTCAGTTACCTCGTCCGTCAAATGGGGATTAAGAACCTGTGCCCCATGTGGGGCATGGACTGTGTCCAACCTGATTACCTTGTATCTACTCAGTGCTTAATACATTGCCTGGCACATTCCTTCAATCGTATTTATTGAGCGCTTACTGTGTGCAGAGCACATAGTACATAGTAAGCACATAGTAAGTACTTAACAAATACGATTTAAAAATGGACGTTTGAAACATATAGCCCTTTAAAACTCTGATAAAATCTTAAACGTCTGCCAGTAGGCTTGGTTTAAATTCATAAGCGTATCTTAGACGCGTCTCCTTTAAGCCGTGATATTTTTGACCGAATGAGAATTTGAGAGGAATTCATCTTGCCCAGTATCGCCACTCTCCTTCGAATCGACACCTTATCAGTCAATCAATCAATCGTATTTATTGAGCGCTAACTGTGTGCAGAGGACTGTACTAAGTGCTAGGGAAGTACAAGTTGGCAACATAAAGGCAGAGATGGTCATCAAAGACGATGGCAGAGACTCAACTTCGTTTAGTGAATAGAGCCCGGGCCTGGGAGTTAGAAGGTCGTGGGTTCTAATCCCAGCTCCGCCACTTGTCTGCTGAGTGACCATGGGTAAGTCACTTCACTTCTCTGTGCCTCAGTCAACTCATCTGTAAATGGGGATTGAGACTGTGAGCCCTATGTGGGACAGGGGCTGTGTCCAACTCAGTTTGCTTGTACCCGCCCCAGTACTGTGCTCATAGTAAGCGCTTAACAAATACCATAATGATTATTATTATTATTATTACTGTGTGGAAGAAGGCAATGGAAAATCCCTTACTTATCTTTTCCAAGAAAACCCTATGGATGCACATACCAGAACGACTTCATGACAGAAGGTGGGATGTTCTGAAGAGGGTGTGTCTATGGCCCCGCTATGGATCGGAATCAACTCGGTGAAGAAGATGCATCACCAGGTAAGACCTTTATTCAGTTTTGACAGAGGGAATGGATATTTTATGTTTAATAATTATGGAACTTAATTGTGGTACTTGGTAAGCACCTACTCTGTGCTAGGACTTTCGCACTCCCGGGCCCATGCTGTATCCACTGTGCTATGCTGCTTCTACTATAGTCTCCCAAGGGCTTAGTACAGCGGTCTGCACAGAGTAAGTGCTCAATAAGTACCACTGATGGATTGATTCTCTCTGCCTCAGTTTCCTCAAATGTAAAATGGGGATTAAACCCTACTCTCTCCTACTTAGACTGTGCGTCCCATCTGGGAAGGGACTGGGTTCAGCCTGATTAACTTGCATCAGTCCCAGTGCTTGGCACAGAATAAGTACTTAACAAATATCATTATTATTATGAATATTATTATTGGTAGGCAGGAGAGAGAGCTAAGCAAAGCGGCGTGGAACGGCGTGGCCTAGTGGAAAGAGCTCAGGCTTGGGAGTCAGAGGACTTGGGTTCCGATCCTGGCCCCGCCACTTCCCTGCTGTGTGACCTTGAACAATAATAATAATAATGATGGCATTTATTAAGTGCTTACTATGTGCAAAGCACTATTCTAAGTGCTGGCCCCGCCACTTCCCTGCTGTGTGACCTTGAACAATAATAATAATAATGATAGCATTTATTAAGCGCTTACTATATACAAAGCACTTTTCTAAGTGCTGAGGAGGTTACAGGGTGATGAGGTTGTCCCATGGGGGGCTCACAGTCTTAATTCCCATTTTATAGATGAGGGAACTGAGGCCCAGAGAAGCTAAGTGACTTGCCCAAAGTCACACAGCTGACAATTGGCGGAGCCGGGATTTGAACCCATGACCTCTGACTCCAAAGCCCGGTCTCTTAAGTCACTTAACTTACCTCATCTTGAGGATTCTGACTGGGGCAAAGCCTAACACAATCTAACACTTTTTGATTCTTCTTCTGGACTGTAAACTCATCGTGGGCAGGGAATGTGTCTACCAACAGTCTTGTCTCCCTTCTAGACTGTGAGCCCACTGTTGGTTAGGGACTGTCTCTATATGTTGCCGACTTGTACTTCCCAAGCGCTTAGTACAGTGCTCTGCACACAGTAAGCGCTCAATAAATACGATTGAATGAATTCAATACTTGTTCTCCTTCCTGCTTCGACTGTGAGCCCTGAGTGGGACAGAGACTCACCTCACCTGATTATCTTCTATCTCCCCCATTGCTTAGAGCAGTGCTTGATGCATACTAAGCGCTTAACAAATGCCACTATCATTATTATTATTAGGAGAACGTAAAATGTGAAAAGTACCCAGAAAATAAGAGCCACACAAATGGCTAAAAGCATAAATTTCTCCCCACTTTATAGATGAAAAAACTGAGGCACAGAGAACTTGAGAAGCAGCGTGGCTCAGTGGAAAGAGCCCGGGCTTTGGAGTCAGAGATCATGGGTTCAAATCCCGGCTCCGCCAATTGTCAGCTGTGTGACTTTGGGCAAGTCATTTCACTTCTCTGTGCCCCAGTTACCTCATCTGTAAAATGGGGATGAAGACTGTGAGCCCCATGTGGGACAACCTGATCACCTTGTATCCTCCCCAGCGCTTAGAACAGTGCTTTGCACATAGTAAGCGCTTAACAAATGCCACCATTATTATTGTCATTATTATTATGCTCTGTGCCCCAGGTACCTCACCTGTAAAATGGGGATGAAGACTGTGAGCCCCCCGTGGGACAACCTGATTACCTTGTTACCTCCCCAGCGCTTAGAACAGTGCTTGCACATAGTAAGCTACTATGCCATTATTATTATTATTATTATTATTATTATTATTATTATTATTATTATTATTATTATAAGTGACTTGTCCAAGGTCACACAACAGGCAAATTGCAGAGTGGGGATTAGAACACAGACAGAGGCTCCAACTTCCTGGCCCGTGCTCTCTCCACAGGGCCACAATGTTTCTCTGTTAGCTCTTTTCAGTCAATCAATCAATCAATCAATCAGTCGTATTTATTGAGCGCTTACTGTGTGCAGAGCACTGTACTAAGCGCTTGGGAAGTACAAGTTGGCAACATATAGAGACAGTCCCTACCCAACAGTGGGCCCACGGTCTAAAAGAGCAGTCAGTCCCTAGGCTTCTGGGGCATGGGCAATTCTGACTGTTTTGCTCCAACCTTTCAACATCTCTCCAAGTTATTCCTCCTTTTTTGTGGTACCTCCATGACGGATGACTACGGCTTTTCTGGTAAAAGGAAACTTAAGCGCGCCAGGCATTGTGTTTATTTTCTTTATGAATTTTTCTCCTTGCGACACTTATTTTTCTTGAAAGTCTTTTTATTGACCTCAAAAAGATGCCATGTGTTTTCTGAAACAAAAGATGTTGGTGTTCTTAATTGCAACGGTTGGTTTTGAAATCGAATGTTGAGTTTGGAAAACTTTCCAGGGATTCACACAGAAAAACGTGGGCTGGTGTTCAGTTCTGGTTTCTGGAAGAACCATTTACGTTCCAAGCTACCTGGCTGAAATTGTACAGTTTATTCAAGTTCAACTTGTAATTTTCCCTTAAAGTTCAGTGAAGTTCACAGTGCTGAACGCGTCTATTTCTTCTCTCTGATTTTTCTGCTAAGATTTTTATGATCCGGTCACAAGAAACATTTAGAAAATCAAAATAATTAAGTATTTAATTTATGAGCACTTCCTTTTTATCATTTTGTTTTTTTTATAAATGTTTATTTCAAGTGCAAGGATCTTAGGTCACCACAGGGTTAAGAGCGTGATTACCTAAAGCCCTTTGTATCCCAAGACCTTTTCAGGTCAATGTATTCTTGGACGAGAGATGCTATTAAAAAAACTAATAAATGCTCTTTTTATGGTATTTTGTTAACCACTTACTATGTGCAAGGTACTTTATTAAGCCCTGGGGGAGATACAAGCTAATCGGGTTGGACACAGTCCATGTCCTATGTGGGGCTCACAGTCTTAATCCCCAATTTCCAAATGAGATAACTGTGGCCCAGGGAAGTGAAATGACTTGCCCAAGGTCACACAGCACATGCCTCAGTTACCTCATCTGTAAAATGGGGATTAAGACTGTGAGCCCCTCATAGGGCATGGACTGTGTCCAACCTGATTAGCTTGTATCCAGCTTAGTACTTAGTACAGTGCCTGGCACGTAGTAAGCACTTAAATACCACAGTTAGTATTATCATTATTCATTCATTCATTCAATCATATTTACTGAGCACTGACTGTGTGCAGAGCACTGTACTAAGCGCTTGGGAGGTACAAGTCGGCAACATATAGAGACGGTCCGTACCCAACAACGGGGCTCAGTGGAAAGAACCTGGGTTTTGGAGTCAGAGGTCATGGGTTTGAATCCCGGCCCTGCCACATGTCTGCTGTGTGACCTTGGGCAAGTCACTTAACTTCTCTGGGCCTCAGTTCCCTCATCTGTAAAATGGGGATTAAGACTGTGAGCCCCCCCGTGGGACAACCTGATCACCTTGTATCCCCCCGCAGCCCTTAGAACAGTGCTTTGCACATAGTAAGCGCTTAACAAATGCCATCATTATTATTAGAAGGGGGAGATCATCATGTGGCAGAGTTGGGATTAGAAACCAGCTCCTTCTGTCTTCCAGTCTCGTGTTGCATCCACTAGGTCACACTGTTTCCCATTTTTCGGAATATTACTATGGATCCTCCCCATCTGGGGGAAGATAAGACAGTTCAGATATGACATATTGAGAGAAACTTTGAGAGTGTGTGTGTGTGCATGTATTTATCCTTTGTTTCAAAGTTAATGTGCCAGCCATATCCATGGGTGTGGATTAAAAGACCAATGTGTGGCTCTCTGACACGTTGTTTGCACTGAAGGTCGGGGCCTTTCACCGAAAATGGCTTTGTCACTCAAACTGAATCTCTATTTTGAAGCGAGCCTTTTTGCATTCTAATCTGTGCACGTTCTTTGCTCGAAGAGCAAAGCAGCTCCTCTCCTGATTTCCTATTATAAACATACCAAACTTGCCTATGTATGGCTATTTTGCATTATTTGAGATGTTCTATGACTTTATAGCATTGATTCTTTTCTCTGGGTTGGCATATGACCATTTCGGTTCCTTACACAGTAGTCATGTGGATACCCTAATACTAGGCTCCATGCTTTCATTCATTCATTCATTCAATCGTATTTATTGAGCGCTTACTGTGTGCAGAGCACTGTACTAAGCGCTTGGGAAGTACAAGTTGGCAACATATAGAGATGGTCCCTACCCAACAGTGGGCTCACAGTCTAGAAGGGGCTCACAGTCTAGAAGATCCCCATGCTTCTAAGATGTTCTAGCCAGTGGAACGGTTTTGCTCTGAGTATTGTTTCCAGCTTCAGTTTCAGTATTGTTTTAGAGTAGCAACATGGTCTAGTGGGTAGGGATGGGCCTGAGCGTCAGAAGGACCTGGGTTCTAGTCCTGGCTCTGCCACTTGTCTGCTGTGTGCTTCCCCTGAAGTGCTTTCCGTCTGCAATACTGGGTCATCACTGTGGACTAGGTACTGTCTCACTTTCATTCATTCATTCATTCAATCATATTTATTGAGCGCTTACTGTGTGCAATCAATCAATCATATTTATTGAGCGCTTACAGTGTGCAGAGCACTGTACTAAGCGCTTGGGAAGTACAAGTTGGCAACATATAGAGACGGTCCCTACCCAACAGTGGGCTCACAGTCTAGAAGGGGGTGTGCAGAGCACTGTACTAAGCGCTGCAGTGTAGGGACTATTTAAAAAAGACACCACCAGCTCTTTCTTGAGCTTCATGTGCAAAATAATTGGATTCTGGCCATTCGTACATTGCGTGTCACTCTAAAGAAAATTGCTCTCTACGCACTTGAGGGTGTGAATTGGATCTTTCTTGATTACGCCTGGAATCACGGTTCCTCTTCTCCTTACCGCTCTCCCAGAGCTGAGTTTAGTCACACCTCTTGTAGAGGCCTATTTTTTTATTTTTCTTTTTTTTTTTACTGAGATCTTTCCATCTGTTGGATGGTTTCTGAAAGGTTTTATTAAAAAGAAGGGCTCATCTAAAATGACACGCGTCCTTGCGAAAACAAAGAAGATTGGGAGGCTGGGGGATGCCTGGGGATATTTCGTAAGCGGAAGAAAGTTAGCAATTGTTACCGTGGTTCTCGATTCAGAAATTCAGTCATTGAGAACTGCAGATGCGTCTTTTGCGATCTCAAAAGAGTTGAGTGGGGAAGGTGGTCTTTGAAATGGAGAGGAAAGATCAAACCCCCATATCCTTGCCTGAGGAAAAACCAAGTGCGTCAAGGTGTAAACCTGACATGACTCTTAAAGGACAGTGAGGACTTGGAGATGACATGAAGATTTCCAGCTTCTCAGGAAGAACGGCAATCTTTGAGGGGAAAAAAGTTGATTTGATGGCCATTTGCTCTGCCTGCCTGGATCAGGAAACGATATTCCAATGGAAAATTCCTTTCTTTATCTGAATCTGATTGGGGCAAAGCCTAATAAAGCCCTTCCTTCCTCTCCCCCTCGTCCCCATCTCCATCCCCCACATCTTACCTCCTCCCCTTCCCCACAACACCTGTATATATGTATATATGTTTGTACATATTTGTTACTCTATTTATTTATTTATTTTACTTGTACATATCTATTCTATTTATTTTATTTTGTTAGTATGTTTGGTTTTGTTCTCTGTCTCCCCCTTTTAGACTGTGAGCCCACTGTTGGCTAGGGACTGTCTCTATATGTTGCCAACTTGTACTTCCCAAGCGCTTAGTACAGTGCTCTGCACACAGTAAGCACTCAATAAATACGATTGATGATGATGATGATAACACAATCTAACACTTTTTGATTCTCCCTCTAGACTGTAAACTCATCGTGGGCAGGGAATGTGCCAACCAACAGTATTGTCTCCCTTCTAGACTGTGAGCCCGTTGTTGGGTAGGAACTTTATATGTTGCCAACTTGTACTTCCCAAGCGCTTAGTACAGTGCTCTGCAAACAGTAAGAGCTCAATAAATACGATTGAATGAATGAATGAATACCAACTCTGCTACATTAGATATTTTGCGCCAATCTGCTCTTTGTAAAAAGCAAGTCAAGTGATAATTTGTGCGGCTTCAGCGTGTCTGAATGGATAGAGCAGGGGCCTGGGGGTCAGAAGGACCTGAGTCCTAATCTCGGCTCTGCCGCATGTCCGCTGTGTGACCCTGGGCAAGTCACTTCACTTCTCTGTGCCTCCATTAAATCATCTGTAAAATCAATCAATTAATCAATCAATCGTATTTATTGAGCGCTTACTGTGTGCAGAGCAAGATTGAGAGCCCCACGTGGGACAGGGACTGCAACCAACCTGATAACCTTGTATCTTCCCCAGCGCTCAGGAGAGTGCTTGGCACATAGTAAGCACTTAACGAATACCATCATTTTTATTATTACTCTCCCAAGCACTTAGTACAGCGCTTTGCACACAGGAAGTGCTCAATGAATGTAGTCTGTGGAATTGCTACAAATTAATAGCACATCCTCTTAGTGCTAGCTGGTTATCATGGCAGATAGCCTTCCCTCTAGACCGTAAGTTCACTGTGGATAGGGAATGTGTCTGTTTACTGTTGTAGCATACTCTCCCAAACACTGAGTACAGTGCTTTGCGTATTGTAAGCACTCAATAAATACGATTGATTGATGGATGGACGGCAGATTTTGCCAGAACGGTTTGTAGACATGCGTGTCGTGCAAATTATTTTTTGAAAACAGTGTTTTCAAAGTGTTTTAGCTACAGGAAACAGATAGCCTCAGAGAACAGTTTGCTTTATAGGTGAAACATCCTGACCTTCCTAAAAGCAAAAATCTTTGACTGAAGAGGATTCGGAGTATCTTCAGTGTTTTCCGAGTCTTGGACTTTTACGGCGATGCAGCCTATATGATCCATTCTTATCGGCTTTCATAAAGACAAAAGCCACGTGCCTTTGGAAGAGATTGGGAATTCGGGGCCAGATTCCAGTTAACTGCCTCTCCCCTGGTCCATGGTATGCTCGTTGACATCTAATTTTTCTTCTCTTTGTAGCTTCCAGGAAGTCATTCAGTGGTTCAAAGCCCCATTTGTTCCTCATCATCATCAATCGTATTTATTGAGCGCTTACTGTGTGCAGAGCACTGTACTAAGTGCTTAATAATTAATAATGAATTATTAATAATAATTAATAATTATTATATTATCCTCAATAATTAAGCTCACACTAAACCCCAAAGTGCTAAGCAAAATCTGGTCATCCTCTGAATGCATTGGTAAGTGGAGCTAGAGAACATCAAAAATGATGAAGTACAGACGTGATGCTGCTTGGGCTATTTTCTTTTTGCCTTCATCAGATCGCCCAAAGTTAACTACTATGGTATCTGTGTGCAGTTAGTTCAGATGGACGGTTTGGGCATCATCAAGTCAGTCATTAGGGTCACTGGATCACAATGTACTTCAACATTTTTTAGACTCCTCCAAATGACCCAACGTTCGTCTCTTCTCAGGCAGTGGGATGCCAATTTATTTTATTTCATTTTTTTTTTCTGAAATTGCTCTTGGAAAATTCATGCCTTTTAATTTGGCAGACTAATAGATGAAAATGAACAATTATCAACACTTCACTGCTTCCAGTGTGGTGTGACTGAGAAAGACGTTAGCAAGAGGAAGATCCTGAAGAGGTAAATTTGTCTCTCCAAATTATGACCCTTATGACTCTGCAGAGGTTACAACATCCATATAGTAGTTTGGCACTTAAATTGTAGAAGGCGCGTTTCAGAAAATCAAGGTTCAGAGCCTAGCCATGGAAGAAAACCTACCAAATATAAATCTTTAAACCACCTGGATTTGGGAAGGAAATCTTGCTTTCAACAAATTATTCCTTAAAACACTATTTTTCAGAAATCATCAGGCCAGTAAAAAGCCTGTTCCTTCTTCCAAATTATATGCATATTTATCAATTCTACTTCCTCCCTTTACGAGACAATGCAGTCTTCCAGTGCCTTATTTTATTTGGGCTGATGTTGATTTCTTTGGGCTCATCCCGGTTTCTTTTAGAGTCTGGGCTTTTGTTTCTTTTCATTGGTTTCCTAGAGGATGATTCTGTTTCATGAGTCACTTAGAAGAGCAGTGTGTCCCAGTAGATAGAGCCTGGGCCTGTTCTCATCTCAGCCCCTCCACCTGTCTGCTCTGTGACCTTTTCTCTGTGCCTCAGTTCCCTCATCTGTAAAATGGGGATTAATAATAATAATAATTTTGGTATTTGTTAAGTGCTTACTATGTGTAAAGCACTGTTCTAAGCACTGGGGGGATTAAGAGTGGGAGCCCCACGTGGGACATGGACTGTGTCCAACCCGATTGGCTTTTATCTACCACAACGCTTGGTACGGTGCCTGACACATCTGCCAAGCTAGCTCTCTTCCTCCCTTCAAGGCCCTGCTGAGAGCTCACCTCCTCCAGGAGGCCTTCCCAGACTGAGCCCCTTCCTTCCTCTCCCCCTCGTCCCCCTCTCCATCCCCCCATCTTACCTCCTTCCCTTCCCCACAGCACCTGTATATATGTAGATATGTTTGTATATATTTATTACTCTATTTATTTATTTTACTTGTACGTATCTATTCTATTTATTTTGTTAGTATGTTTGGTTTTGTTCTCTGTCTCCCCCTTTTAGACTGTGAGCCCAATGTTGGGTAGGGACTGTCTCTATATGTTGCCAATTTGTACTTCCCAAGCGCTTAGTACAGTGCTCTGCACATAGTAAGCGCTCAATAAATACGATTGATGATGATGATGATGATGACACATACTAGGCGCTGAACAAATCATAATAAATTATTATTACTAAGACACTCAATCAGCTCTCTCCTTTCTGCTTGTCCATGATTCTTTCTCACTCCAATCCAACTCTCCCACTTGGCTCATCTCAAGCCAGCCTGCTTACTCGCTGTGACTCTTTCTCATCTCTCCCACCCCTAATCTCCTGCACATGTCCACTCTCATTAATTCATTCAGTGGTATTTACTGAGCACTTACCATACTAAGAGCTTGGGAGAGTGCACTATAACAAAAACATAACACATTCGCTGCCCATGACGAGCTTCCGACTGAAGCCCCCTCCCCACTCCCATCCAGCAGACCACCGCCCTGCTTATCTTTAAAGCCCTTTCCCCACTACCCCCCATAGCATTCGTAGTGGGCAGAGCACAGGCCTCAGGGTGGGGAGGTCATGGGTTCTAATCCTGCCTCAGCCACTGGTCTGCTGTGTGACCTTGGACATGTCACTTCACTTCTCCGGCCTCAGCGACTTCATCTTTAAAATGGGGATTGAGACTGTGAATTCCACATGGAACAGGGACAGTGTCCAACTCAATTTGCTTGTATCCACCCCAATGCTTAGTACAGTGCCTGGAATATAGTAGGTGCCTAAATACGATTATTATTATTATCACTAATAATAATAATAATAATGTGCAAATCTTTGCAGCCTTTTGCTTCCTCCTATCTTCCATTTATTTTAAGGTCTGTCTGACTCTCTAAAGTATAAACTCCTTGAAGGTAGGGATCAAGTGCTGGGGTAGATACAAACTAACCAGGGTAGACACAGTCCCTGTCCCACCTGGGCCTCACAGTCTGAACCCCCATTTTACAGATGAGGTAACTGAGGCACAGGGAAGTGAAGTGACTTCCCCAAGATCACACAGCAGACGAATGGTGGTCCTGGGAATCGAACCCAAAACCTCTGACTCCCAAGTCCGGGCTCTATCCACAAGGTGTTGCTGCTTCTCGATTGATTAATTGATCTATTTATTCCCAAAGGTAGTGAAATTTATTCTCTAGTGGTTTCCTGGAGCAACTAGAAGTAATAGTAGTAATAGTAGCAGTAGTTACAGTAATAGTGATATTTATTAAGCACTTACTGTGTGTTGATCATTATACTAAGTATGGGGAGCTAATAGAAAAGTAGGAATTAAGCACAATCCCTCTCATGCTGTGCATAAAGTAGCTCCTCATTTAATATTGTTTGTGATCACCAAGCCAAGACATGGTCGCGACTATCAAATAATTACTGGAAATTGAATAACAAAGAGGAAATGGAGTTTTGCCTTTAGCATGGATGAAGTTCTGTTACTTAGGGAAGGGCAATTGTGCAGATCAGTTGGAGAAATGTTCTGGAAGATGAGGGCTTGGACGGTACTGGAATGGAACGTGTAATTATTTGAGAGAGAGAGAGAGAGAGAGAGAGAGAGTGGGATTTGGAGAGTGAGGTAGACTGTGAGCTCATTGTGGGCAGGGAACGTGTTTACCAACTCTGTTGTATTCTTCTGAGCGTTTAATATAGAGCTCTACACACAGTAAGCACTCAATAAATATTGATGATAATTATCATCAATATATATATAATAATATATATTATATAATATATGATAATGATTGATGGATCGATTGATTGAGTCGCATATGTCTCATTTAATTTTCAGAGAGAGACCTTGAGCTAGCAACAGAACCACTCTCTGCCTCAGCTTTCCCATCTATAATTTGGGGAGAAGGTCTCCTCCACTCTTTCTCCCACGACTGCTTGAGGGAGAGGGAGATTATATCTGCAAATTGCTTTTATTTTCTCCGAGAAGAAAAACCCTTCAGTGAAAGACAGAGTGTCAAGTTCTGTCAGAGTATGGGCAATTAGCTAGAAAAGTGGGTTAAAATCATAATGACTCAATGATGGAATTATAATTCATCTTTAATACCTTTCCATGCGTGGTTAGTGGCATGCTTTGATGGTTTTATTATCATGAGTTCTGACATTCATTTTTACAGTTGTTGATTACAAATGTAGAATTTGCGAGAGAGACCTGTCTGTAACTTTTCTATTGGTTTTCTCAACTTTTTTTCGAGCCTTAATTCTATCTTCCTCAACTTAGTGATTATACCGGATTAACTTAGAATTTATATCCAATTATTTTATCTTATTTGAACTCTCTGAAGTTTAGATAACCTGATCAAAAATTGTAGGAAAATTGCACAGTTTTTTTTTTCCTTTTTCAGTGGTATCTGTTAAGTTCTTACTGTGTGTCAAGCTCTGGGAGAGACACTAGTTAATTAGGCTGGAGTTTATATGACACCTTAAGTGAACTTCATATTTTAAAAAGCCAATCTTGCTGTAATCTCCACAAATGTTTTAGCCACATTGGCCTTTGAAGAATGGGAAAAGTGTTTGGCTCATTCTGGGCAGAGAATGTGTCCACCATCTCTGCTCTAGTGTACTCTCCCAAGCGTTTAGTACAGTGCTCTGCACTCAGTAAGTGCTCAATAAATTCCACCGATTAATTGAATGTAATGTGTCCAAACAGTTACATTTTAAAAAAAACTCTGTTGGAGCTGATTAATTTCACCTACTGTTTTCATCTAGTCCTCTTGTCACTTGAAGCCTGTCTCTCTTTTTTTTAATGGTATTTTTTAAGCACTTACTATGTGCCAGGCACTGTACTCAGAGCTGGGGTAGATGCAAGCTAATCAGATTAGACACAGTCTTTGTTCCACATGGGGCTCACAGTTTTATCCCCATTTTATGGATTAGGTAAACTGAGCCACAGAGAAGTGAAGTGACTTGCCCAAGGTCATACAGCAGACAGGTGGCAGAGCTGGGATTAGAACCCAGGTCCTTTTGGCTCCCAGACCCGTGCTCTGTCCACTAGGAAACCCAGCTTCTCATCAGAAACTTATTTTTCTCTTTGGGTCCGCCTCCTACCATTGTTTTCCGCCTGCTGATACTCAACAAAATCCTCCTTTTTTTATGTATTGCTAGGTGCTTACTATATGCCAGATTCTACACTGAGCACCGAGGTAGATACAAATTAGGCTATGCTGCTACCCTCTTTGGAAAATATCGGATGCGATTTTTATACTGAATTAATAGTGAGAGTGAGAAATCTTAGCAACATCTTAGAAACCATAGAATCTTTGAAGTTAATTAAAGGTGCTCATTGGGAAAATTAAAGAATCTTCAAAACTCCATTTCCATCTCTTCATGGAACTCATCAAATGGCGGTCATTAAACACCTCCCTGGGCCTGCCTGTTCTGTTCAAAATCACTAGGCACAAACACTTTGCATTTTTTACGCCCTTAATTGAAACCAACATTCTGGTTTAGAATTCCTGCCCCAGGCATGCCTTTGGCGAATCATAATTTTCCGCTTTCCTGGGTGCTCAGGTGGATTAACATAGGATCAGCGTGATCCATCTGGTGTCCGGTGGAAAAGAGAAGCGTTTTTAGATATCTCTTCCCATTCTGGGCTTTGTGTTTCCCATACCAGACATTTCTATCTCACCTCTAACTCTAGAAGAATTTTTCAGCTTGTGCTAGTATACCATTCATGCTAACTGTGCTCTTTATTTTGCTCTTTTCTTTTTTCCTCTCTCCAGTCCCTTTGTGGTGCAATTGTCCTAATGAATCAATCTCTCCTGAAGGATAATGTAAAAAAAAACCTCCAATCAATTAATCAATCGATCGTATTTATTGAGCACTTACTGTTCTAGGAGCTTGGGGGAGTACAATGCAACAGAGTTAATAGACATGTTCCCTGACCATAATGAGTTAATATTCTGTAGGGGAAGGCACCTATTAATATATGTAGTTTTTTCTACACAACGTACAGATATGTACATAAGATTTTAGAGAAGCAGTGTGGCCTAGTGGAAAGATCATGGGCCTGAGAATCCGAAGGACCTGGGTTCTAATCCTGGCTCTGCCACTTGCCTGCTGTTTGACCTTGAGCAAGTCACTTCACTTCTCTGTGCCTCATTTACCTCATTTGTAAAATGGGGATTAACGCTGTGAGCCCACGTGAGACAGGGACTATGCTCAACCCAGCTAGCTCGGATTTACCCCAGTGCTTAGTACAGTGCCCGGCACATAGTAAGCGCTTAGCACATACCATAAAAAAAGAGTTTTGGGTGGGAAGACTATCAAGTGCTCCGAGGGCACTGATCCAAGGGTACAGACCAGAAAAGAGAAGACAACCTTGATGAGATTTCAGTGCGGGAAGATTCGGCCCCTTTGCTAATTTTCCCTAGAAGCATTTTCACCTTCCCAAGTACCTAATAATAATAATTGTGGAATTTGTTCAGGGCTGACTATGTGTCAGGGACTGTACTAAGCACTGGGGTGGATACAAGCAAATCATTTGGACACAGTCCCTGTCCCATGTGGGGCTCACAGTCTCAATCCCCCTTTTACAGATGAGGTAACTGAGGCCCAGAGAAGTGAAGTGACTTGCTCAAGGTCACACAACAGACAAACGACAGAGAGGGGATTGGAACTCATGAACTTCTACTCCCAGGCACGCTTCACCTGTCCTTGGTGCTTTCCTATCTTCGGAGGGGAAAAAAAAACAGAGGAAAAAATGTCCCTGTTATACACATGTGACATTGGCAAACTTGTTGTGTATATCCACCTACCAAAGTGCAAGGTTTAATGGAAACAGCTATTTCTGTCACTTCCCTGCATGAAATAACTCAGCTCCGTCTGTGCCCTTGACAGGGCTGACATCCCTTTCAGGGGGAGAGTCTAGATGCCTTCAGAGAAGAAAACCCTTATCACCTCTGCAAATGTGTGGCAATGCCTGTTTGGGGAGTTAAATAACAACTGTGGTCTAAGTACGTAGTGATGCCGTTGTTATCCTGAGGGAGTTTCTCTGTGAACCCGTGGAGGATGAAAGGTAGTCCAGACTTTCTTCTTGGAAGCTCACACTGAGCTCATAAACAACTGTTCTACACCTTCTTATAATGGATGAAAACAGTCCTTTTGGAAGAACTGTTTTGTACCCATTGTACACCGAGGAAATCAGCCTTGTTAATGTGTTTTTCTTTCCACATTGTTTCTAACACAACTCCAGTTCTGACATTAATAATAATAATGATGATGGCATTTATTAAGCGCTTACTATGTGCAAAGCACTGTTCTAAGCGCTGGGGAGGTTACAAGGTGATCAGGTTGTCCCACGTGGCGCTCACAGTCTTAATCCCCATTTTACAGATGAGGTCACTGAGGCACAGAGAAGTGAAGTGACTTGCCCAAAGTCACACAGCTGACAATTGGCGGAGCTAGGATTTGAACCCATGACCTCTGACTCCAAAGCCCGGGCTCATTCCACTGAGCCATGCTGCTTCTCACATTAGGTAAAGCTTCCCATTTCCAAATATATGGAAATATTTCCTGTCACCTAAGTAGACTAAGAATAAAGTATAGAATCATTTACATTTCCAAGGCTTGTCCATCTTGTTAATGGCACGGAGTAAATTGCAAACTCTCCCCACCCTCCCTTGCCTCGCTGATCTCCTACTACAGCCCAAATCGGCTACTCCACTCCTCTATCACTACTCTGCTCACTGCACCTCAATCTCACTTGCCACTCTCCCCATCTTCAAAGCGCTCCTAAAATCACGTCTCCTCCAAGAAGTCTTCCCTGATTAAGCCCTCAA
This sequence comes from Tachyglossus aculeatus, assembly GCF_015852505.1. Taxonomy (NCBI): domain Eukaryota; kingdom Metazoa; phylum Chordata; class Mammalia; order Monotremata; family Tachyglossidae; genus Tachyglossus; species Tachyglossus aculeatus. The sequence continues at coordinate 22,539,289 of NC_052078.1, read as the reverse complement.
CTTCCCCAATTCGCCTCCCCCGTCCGTGTCGCCTCTGCCACTTCAGTCTGTACCCTTTAAGCAGGGAAAAAACCATGAGATTTCCAACCAACTGGTGTAATAGCAGATTGGGACTGAGTGTATATTTCTCATCCCCACTCAACATTTGTGGAAAATGCTTCCCAAAGTATTCTACCGCAATGCCACTTTCTACATTTTACAGGGGAAGCATGGTAGTAGATGCTTCTTTTCCCTTTACCGATTCCAGAAAGAAGTTGTATTGCTCAAAAGTTCATGTAATGATATAATAATAATAGTGACTGTGGTATTTAAGCGCTTATTCACACTGTACTAAGCGCCGGGGTGGGTACAACCAAATCGGGTTGGACACAGTCCCTGTCCCACATGGGGCTCACAGTCTTAATCCCCATTTTGCAGATGAGGGAACTGAGGCACGGAAAAGTGAAGTGACTTGCCCAAGGTCACACAGCAGACAAGTGGTGGAGCAAGGATTAGAACCTGTTGACTAGGCCACGCTGTTTCATGTGTGCAAATAAATCCTGCATCAGAAGAACAAGCCGTGTGATTTTGGAGACGATCGGGCTGATAATTCAGACAAACCCCTTCTCTTTTGGGGTGCATAAGATTGTTCTCGACTTCAAATTTTTCTGGGTCTTTTGTGATATCTGGGTACAGCCACTACCCACGTACATAGAATTCAGTAATAAAGTAGCAGACACAAGTCAAGTGATTTAAATACTGTCCTTGTTGTTCCCATTTAATCCTAAACTGTAATTCTGTTCAAAAGTACTTTGTGTTTCATTATGAAACAGGAACAGTTTGGAAGTCAGCTGCCTTTATAGCCTGACAAAATTGAAAGAGGAATTTTCCATATGAGAGAAAATGAAGCAAACCTACAAATAAGCCCTCTATCAAAATTCAGTTGGGGATTTGGTTCCTTCCTGCCTTGATGTGTTTTCAGAACATTTCAGAACTTCAAGGGGAAGTAGTTGATGAAAAAAGAAAGATTATAAAGGAAAAATAAATGCCTCAACAATATCTTAAATCTATATTATCCCCCCCACCAAATGGATAAGCGGTATGGCTTAGTTGATAGAGCAGGGGCTCGGGAGTCAGAAGGACCTGGGTTCTAATCCCGGCTCTGCCGCATATCTGCTCTGTAACCTTGGGCAAACCACTTCACTCTTTTGGGCTTCAGTTACCTCATCTGTAAAATGAGATTAAGACTGTGAGCCCCGAGTGAGGCAGGGACTGTGTCCAGCCTCATCAATTTGTATCATCCCCAGTGCTTGGAACAGTGCTTGGCACATAGTAAACGCTTAGCAAGTACCATAATTATTATTATTGAAACTATCTTGGAAAATGAAAGCAAACTAACAGCCCCTGGATAACATCATCAGCCTCTGTTAACACCCTAAAAATATTCAGTCACCTAAACCTCTACTATTCAGTGCAATCAGCCGCAGAGCAGTAGTATTCATTAAGCCCTCAGCGTGTGCAGAGCACTGTACTAAGCACTGGGAAAGAGTATTCGAATGGGAATAAGACTTAGATTGACACTGCATCATTTCATTGGCAAAGAACCTGCTTCCCGACTCTATTGTAGTATACTTTCCAAAGCGTTGAGTACAGTGCTGTGCACATAGTAAGCGCTCAGTAAATACTATTGATGATGAGGAGTCATTCATTCAATCATATTTATTGAGCACTTACTGTGTGCAGAGCACTGTACTGAGCGCTTGGAGAGTACAATTGGATGATTTCCTTGCAAGAGAAGAGCTAGAGGTTTGTTCCTCTCTGGTCTTCACTCATCCGGGCCGTGAGTGTCATGATAGCCTCTCATTTATCTGCTGAAATGGTCCCTGAATCAGAATACCAGCAGCGATGATTGAAAACTGAAATGAAAATGGAAATCTAGTGGGACACTGAACATTCAGTAACAGAGATTAGAGATGGAAAAGACCTGTTAGATTTCGTATCCCGTTTCCCTATCAATTTAGGATAGGTCCCCACCATATCCGTTGTTTTAAAACAAAAAATAGTAGGAGAGTGGTATTTAACGTTAACCATGGGTTCAGATGAAAATAGGTTTAACTTCTGCTTTTCACAGTAATTTCTTGCCATCTCCTCTGTTCATATTTCTTCCAGATTTTGTTGTCTGAATTTCTTGAACATTTATTCTCTCGTGGTGGAATTTGTTGATTATAATAATAATGGTATTTATTAAGCACTTCCTATGTTCCAAGCGCTGATCTAAGTGCTGGGGTAGATGCAAGGTAATCACATTATCCCACATTCATCCATTCATTGAATCGTATTTATTGAGTGCTTACTGTGTGCAGAGCACTATACTAAGGTTCACAGTATTAATCCCCATTTTACAGATGAGGTGACTTAAGCACTGAGAAGTTAAGTGGCTTGCCCAAAGTCACCCAGCCAACAAGTGGCGGAGCCAGGATTAGAACCCACGTCCTCTGACTGTAATTTCATCAGGGTGTCTAGTATTCCGGAGATGAGGCTACAAGAGATATGACTTTAAGCTATTGAAGTACGGATGCAATCTAATACAGGTGCCGCTGAATTTCTCGGCTTAAGGATCTAAAACAGGAGTTGGGGTTTTTTTGAAAATGTTACATCAATTGATGGTATTTATTGAGCGCTTGCTGTACTGAGGGCCTGGGAGAGTGTGGTACAACAGAGTTGGTAGACAAGGAACTCACGGTCCAGAGGGTTTAAAGCTATATCATTGTCAGAACGGATCAAACGCAAAATCATCATCATCATCAATCGTATTTATTGAGCGCTTACTGTGTGCAGAGCACTGTACTAAGCGCTTGGGAAGTACAAGTTGGCAACATATAGAGACAGCCCCTACCCAACAGTGGGCTCACAGTCTAAAAGGGGGAGACAGAGAACAAAACCAAACATACCAACAGAATAAAATAAATAGAATAGATAATGTATTTAGTAGCAGGAGAGGGTCTCATCTGTGAAGACTGAAGCAATGTGTTAGTGCAGAGAGCACAGCCTTGGGAGTCAGAAGGGCCTGGGTTCGAATCCTGGCTAGCCACGTGTCTGCTGTGTGACCCGGGGCAAGTCACTTCACTTCTCTGGGCTTCAGGTCCCTCATCTGTAAAATGGGGATTAAGATTGTGAGCCCCATGTGGGACTGTGTCCAACCTGATGAACTTGTATCTACTTTAGGGCCTAGAACAGTGCTTGGCACATAATAAGCGATTAATAACTACTGTAATTATCACCATTATTATTATTATTACTAAAGAGAGGACAAACAGCCATTTTTGGCCTGTATAACCCCTCCTTGCGTCCTGAAGTTCCGAAATCTTCCCATGATCCTGGATCGCCCTTCGGCAAGTCAGTCGTAGAGCGTTCAGTTCCCTGGGAGAAATGATTTGGAGATTTTTTTGTGTGTAAATCCAAGTGGGTGGGCTTTGTCTCAATAACACTCCGGATGGAGGAGGACTTGATCTCTGATATTGGCTAGAGGAAAAGAAAACTCTCCAGTGCTTCAAAAAAATAAACGCTCGTTAATACAGTCTGTATGTTTTCCTTGGGATATCCATCCATAAATATTTACGGTAACCAAATATGGCAGGTTTAGCCCACGCATCGTGTGGTTTCACTGTATGTCTTCCCTATTTAACTCTACATTCAGTCGAGCGGCGTCTGAGTATGGCCTGCCCTTCTGGAGTGAGCCAAGGCGGTCGTGATTGAGAGAGTCGTCTATGACTTGGCCCCAAGAAATTGGAAAAGAGAATAAGGTTGTTGGAAACATGTGTTTGCCCTTCACTCAAGTGGCTCAGTGGAAAAGAGCCCAGGCTTTGGAGTCAGAGGTCATTGGTTCAAATCCCGACTCCGACAATTGTCAGCTGTGTGACTCTGGGCAAGTCACTTCACTTCTCTGTGCCTCAGTTCCCTCATCTGTAAAACGGGAATGAAGACTGTGAGCCCCCTGTGGGACAACCTGATCACCTTGTATCCCCCAGCACTTAGAACAGTGCTTTGCACCTAGTAAGTGCTTAATAAATGCCATTATTATTATTATTGTTATTGCCCAAAATGTCAAACTCCCTTTTCAACGACGTAAGCTCATGTGAGCAGGGAAAGTATAATAATAATAATTGTGGTATTTGTTAAGCGCTTACTACGTTCTAAGCACTGGGGTAGATACAAGGTAATCAGGTTGGACACAGTCCCTGTCTCACATGAGGTTCACAGTCCTAATCTCCGTTTTACACGCAAAGTAACCGAGGCATAGAGAAGTGAAGTGACTTAACCAAGGTCATACAACAGACAAGTAGCAGAACTGGGTTTAGAACCCATGTCCTCTCACTCCCAGACACGGGCTCTTTCCACTAAGCCATGCTGCTTCAGACCTGTGAAGGTGGTTCCCTTTTCTCTACCCCACAGGAAGTAATAATAATAATAATAACGATGATGGTATTTGTTAAGCACTTACTATGTGCCAGGCACTGTTCTAAGCGCTGGGGAAGATACAAGATAATAATAATAATGGTATTTGTTAAGCACTGACTATGTGCCAGGCACTGTTCTAAGCGCTGGGGAAGATACAAGATAATAATAATAATGATATTTAAGTGCTTACTATAATAATAATGGTATCTGTTAAGCGCTTACTATGTGTCAAGCACTCTTCTAAGCACTGATCAGTTTGGACACAGTCCCTGTCCCTTATAGGGCTCACAGTCAATCAATCAATCAATCAATCGTATTTACTGAGCGCTTACTGTGTGCAGAGCACTGTACTAAGCGCTTGGGAAGTACAAGTTGGCAACATATAGAGACAGTCCCTACCCAACAGTGGGCTCACAGTCGTAATCCCCATTTTACAGATGAGGGAACCGAGGCCCAGGCAAGTGAAGTGACTCGTCCAAGGTCCCCCAGTGGACAAGTGGCAGCGCCGGGATTAGAACCCATGACCTTCTAGCTCCCAGGCCCGTGCTCTATCCACTTGGTTGTATGCCCGGACAAAGCAGGTAGTACACACTCCTGGAAGTGTGGAGCAGAGGGTTTTGTTAGCCCGACTGCTTCCCCCCACCACCTCCTCCAGAGACGATGAGCCTCGGTTGCTGCCGATTCTGAGAAATGGTTCACGTCTTGAGTGTGTTCCTCCAGGTGGAATTCCCGTCTGAGGGAATGCAAGGACTTTCAACCGAAACACTTAGCCTCTGCTGAAGCGTTTCCATATGCTACCGGCTGACCCCGTGCCTGGCCGCATGGAAGAGACGAGAAGCAGCACGGTATGATGGATAGAGCACAGCTCTGGGAGTCGGTTCGAATCCCGACTCCACCTCTTGTCTGCTGTGTGACCTTGGGAAAGTCACTTCACTTCTCTGGGCCTCAGGAACCTCGTCTGTAAAGTGGGGATGGGCACTGTGAGCCCCATTTGGGACAGAGACTGACCCATTTTGCTTGTATCCACCCCAGGGCTTAGGACAGTGCCTGGCATAAAGTAAGCGCTTAACAAATACCACAGTTATGATTATTATGAGATCATAAAAGAATAGGTTGGACCCACAGCCTGGTTTTACCCCACAGGTGATGGGAGAAAATCAGTCAGGGTTATTCTAGACTGTAAGCTCGTTGTGGACAGGGAATGTTATATTGGAGAAGCAGCGTGGCTCAGTGGAAAGAGCAAGGGCTTTGGAGTCAGAGGTCATGGGTTCAAATCCCAGCTCCGCCAATTGTCAGCTGTGTGACTTTGGGCAAGTCACTTCTCTGTTCCTCAGTTACCTCATCTGTAAAATGGGTGTTAAAACTGTGAGCCCCCCGTGGGACAACCTGACCACCTTGTAACCTCCCCAGCTCTTTGCTTTGCACATAGTAAGCGCTTAATAAATGCCATTATTATTATTAATGTTATACCGTACTCTCCCAAGTACTTAGTACAGTGCTCTGTACACAGTAAGTACTCAGTAAATACCACTAAGATATACGATACGATAGTTTGACAATTAATCCATCAATGTAAAAATATTATCTATGGAAGCTTCAGATGACTATTTCAAGGTACTGATATTTTAAATAGTAAGGACAGAAGACCGTTGAAAACTCCTACTCTATGCAGTCAGCATATTTTCTATTAATTAAAGTGGACATCCAGATGAAAACAGTTCACCATGAAGCCTTGATTCTCTTTCTGGGAAGGGAAAATTCATGAAGACTTGGGTAGCTTCTGACCACACCGGTGAAGGAGAAAGAGGCTCCTTAGATTGATTTTTCAGATGGTTTGTGGGGTGAAGGGGGAATGGATGGGGAATGAGAGAGAAAGGCTTTTAAAACAGCGTTCTTTAGCCTCCAAAAATAAATGAAGAACTTTAATATAAAATGCTCAGATTTTAACCCTAGGCCTAAAGCTCACTGTGGACAGGGAACATTTCTACCAACTCTGTAGTATTGTAGTCTCCTAAGTGCTTAGTAAAGTGCTCTGCACACAGTAAGGGCTCAATAAATATGATTGATTAGTTGGAAGGTGTGGTAACAAATCTCTTTTTGCCCTTGTGTGACAGCTACATTAGTTCATTCCGTGACTCCACTTCTGACTTAGTTTCTCCTTTTCTGTAACGGTTGAATTTGTCATAAAGTATCTAGTTTGTTCTGTGTTTTCAAAGTGGACAGTTTTCCATTCAGTACAGTGACCCATTCCTGAAAAGGTGTTTGGGTAGAATCAATCCGAGATTACATCAGCCAGAAGGAGGCAAAGACCATCACTGAATTCTGCTAGCTAGGCAGTACATTGACCGATAATAATTTTAATGATGATATCTTTTAAGCACTTACTGTGTGCGAAGCAGTGTACTAAGCACTGGGGTAGATATGTGATAATCGGGTACAGTGCCGACCACTCAACTCCCTCTCCCCTCAAAAATCCCCAGTTTGAATTTATCCCCTTGCCTCTCCTGCCCAGGGCCCCTGAGTATCCACTTGATTTCCCGCCACCTATCACTGGTACGTCCCTTAACCCAGGGCATTTAGGAATCAACTTATCCGAGTAATAGTTCACTTTTACTCTCACCCTCGAATAAGTCTCCTAAAGTTTTGTCAAAGATGAAACTTGGTTGAAACGCTTTTGCCATTGGAGAAAATTTAGAAAATCATCATTCCGATGGAACTCTGAGGAATACTCCTCTTGTATCATTCGGTAGGGAAGGCCCGCAAGTCGCCATGGTAACGCCACAGGGTCCCTGCTTGTAATCTTAAGGGTAGAATTCTAAAATATAGAGTGGCTCGTGCTGTTGTCAGCTCTGGAGGGATTCTGGGAAGCTGGATTCAGGCCCAAGTCCTGACAGGAAAAAGAAATGGGAGATTTCAAGTCTCTGGACTCTCTGGGGTGCTCAGGGAGGTGAAAATATCTAAGTAATTGCTCAAAAATCCAAGTGTGAGAGTTTGAAAAAAGAGTATTTGCAGAATGGAAGTAGTGGAAAGAGCTACTCCCCTACTTGCCTGCTATATGCTATATAGTCTTCTAGACTGTGAGCGCCCTGTTGGGTAGGGACCGTCTCTATATGTTGTCAACTTGTACTTCCCAAGCGCTTAGTACAGTGCTCTGCACACAGTAAGTGCTCAATAAATACGATTGAATGAATGAATATGATCTTGGACAAGTCAGCCTCTCTGTATCTCAGTTTCCTCATAGGTAAAATAGGGATGAAATACCTGTTCTCCCTCCCCTTCAGACCGTGAGCTGTATTGGGGGCTGCGTCTGACCTGCTTCTCTTGTATCTACCCCAGGCTTAGTATAATGTTTGGCCCATAATAATAATAATTATGGCATTTATTTAGTGCTGACTTTGTGCCAGGCACTGTACTAAGCGCTGAACACTTAATATTACTACTACTTCTATTATTATTATTATGTAGGGCAGCAATTGATGGTGCTCTGCACCCAGTAAGCGCTCAATAAATACGATGGAATGAATGAATGATGGCAAGATTAGTTAGCATTCATCAATCAATTGTATTTATTGAGTGCTTACTATGTGCAGAGCCCTGTAGTAAGCACCTGGGAGAGTACAGTGCAACAGATTTAACAGACACGTTACAGTCTAAAGGGGCAGACAGACATTAATATAAATAAGTAATTTATAATGTATGATTCAAAGACAAGTACATAAATGCTGTGGGATTGGGGGTGAGGCAAATATCAAATATCCAAAGGTCACAGATTGAAGCGCATTAGGATAAAAGTAGGATACACTCTGGATCAGCACCCAGATTCCGATTATTATTTTTTTTTTACTCTAGTCTTGCGATCAGATAGAAAATCCATCGAGTTTTGATTGCATTTCAGTTAACGGCAGGACGGTGCTCTCAAAATACACCAAGTACAGAGTAATATTCATAATAATGTTGGCATTTATTAAGTGCTTACTATGTGCAGAGCACTTTTCTACGTGCTGGGGAGGTTACAAGGTGATCAGGTTGTCTCATGGGGGGCTCACAGTCTTCATCCCCATTTTACAGATGAGGTAACTGAGGCACAGAGAAGTTAAGTGACTTGCCCAAAGTCACACAGCTGACACAGTAATTGCTATTTAAGGCATGGTCAAGATGAGTAATAATGGTGATGGGGGGAATCAAAATGAGCCCTGAAATGGTACAGTGATAGGAAATCAAAATAAACCCTAAAATGGTACAGTGATAGGAAATCACAATAAACCATGAAAACCTATTAAGCCAATATACACTGCAGTTCCTTCAGGAACAGGCCAGAACACTGAGCTTTGGACTGTTTTTCTTTTCCCAGAACCCTTTCTATCCCTGGATTTTTGGACTTCACTCCAAAATTAGGTCAGCCCAGAGCCCGCTTTATCACCTTCAAGCTACTTCATCATCATCAATCGTATTTATTGAGCCCTTACTGTGGAGAGCACTGTACTAAGCACTTGGGAAGTACAAGTTGGCAACATATAGAGACAGTCCCTACCCAACAGTGGGCTCACAGTCTTCCCTATAGCGATTCTCGCTTAACACAGATTGTGGTTTCTTGTGCTGTTTGGCCTGATGCAGTGGAGAGCTATTTTACATAAATTATTATTAATTGCCAATTTTTACCACCTCCTGGGAGAGGAGGCTTGGGTGTAGAAAATAACATTTGCTCTTTTGCAAGTCGCCAAAAGCTTTTCCCAGGGTTCTAGACTCTCGGTGTTCATTTCCCACTCAGGCTCTTTGCCAGATCTGGGCCCAAATATCTGCCCCTCCATACTGAGAGAAAGTGAAAAAGAAGAATAAAAAATCTCCAGTGGCTACCAATCAATCTGCGCATCAGGCAGAAACTCCTCACCCTTGGCTTCAAGGCTCTCCAATCAATCAATCGTATTTATTGAGCGCTTATTGTGTGCAGAGCACTGTACTAAGCGCTTGGGAAGTACAAGTTGGCAACATATAGAGACAGTCCCTACCCAACAGTGGGCTCACAGTCTAGAAGGGGGAGACAGAGAACAAAAACAAACATACTAACAAAATAAAATAAATAGAATAGATAGGTACAAGTAAAATAAATAAATAGAGTAAGAAATATGTACAAACATATATACATATATACAGGTGCTGTGGGGAAGGGAAGGAGGTAAGATGGGGGGATGGAGAGGTGGATGAAGGGGAGAGGAAGGAAGGGGCTCAGTCTGGGAAGGCCTCCTGGAGGAGATGAGCTCTCAGTAGGGCCTTGAAGGGAGGAAGAGAGCTAACTTGGCGGATGGGCAGAGGGAGGGCATTCCAGGCCCGGGGGAGGACGTGGGCCGGGGGTCGATGGCGGGACAGGTGAGAGCGAGGTACGGTGAGGAGATTAGCGGCGGAGGAGCAGAGGGTGTGGGCTGCACTGGAGAAGGAGAGAAGGGAGGTGAGGTAGGAGGGGGCGAGGGGATGGACAGCCTAGAAGCCCAGGATGAGGAGTTTCAGGCTGGGTTGGAGAAGGAGAGAAGGTTACTGTGTGCCAAACGTTGTGCTGGGAGGATGCCAGATGAGTCTCGAGAAAAATAACTGGAAACCAAAAGCTTCCCATCAGAAGGTCCTGAGTTCTGATCCTGGCTCTGCCACATGTTTCTTGCATGACCTCGGGCAAATCATTTGACTTTTTCTGCCTCAGTTCCCTCATCTGTAAAATAATAATAATGGCATTTATTAAGCGCTTACTATGTGCAAAGCACTGTTCTCAGCACTGTAAAATGAGGATTAAGACCGTGAACCCCATGTGGGACATGGACTGTGTCCAACCTGATTAGCTTGTATTTACTCCCGCGCTTAGTACAGCGCCTGGCATATACCAAGTGCTTAGTCTTTCAGTCTCACATCTACCCAAAGGGAATATTTCAATCAGTGGCATCTTCTTCAAATATGGAGGACAACTTATTGGTTGTATATGAAATTATCCCATCATTCTTTAACCTTCTCCAGGGAAGGAACTGTGTCCTTTAAATTCTGAAAGTCCCTTCAGCATCAAAGTGTAGATGTCTGCACAGAGAAAATTCATACTGTTTTCTTGTGGTGTTTGTTAGTTGTTCACAAATGTGCCAAACACTGAGCCCGGGGATGAGAAGCAGCATTGTCTGGTGGATAGAGCCCGGATCTGGGAGACAGAAGGGCCTGGGTCCTAGCTCCGGCTCGCCAAATGTCTGCTGTGTTACCTTGGGCAAGTCACTTAGCTTCTCTGGGCCTCAGTTACCTCCTCTGTCCAATGGGGGATTAAGACTGTGCTCCCCAAGTGGGACAGGGACTGTGTCCAACCTGGTTACCTTGTATCTACCCTAGTACTTAGAACAAATACCATCCCCCGCATCTTACCTCCTTCCCTTCCCCACAGCACCTGTATATATGTATATATGTTTGTACATATTTATTACTCTATTTATTTATTTATTTTACTTCTACCTATCTATTCTATTTATTTTATTTTGTTAGTATGTTTGGTTTTGTTCTCTGTCTCCCCCTTCTAGACTGTGAGCCCACTGTTGGGTAGGGACTGTCTCTATATGTTGCCAGCTTGTACTTCCCAAGTGCTTAGTACAGTGCTCTGCACAAAGTAAGCGCTCAATAAATACGATTGATTGATTGATAAAAAAAGATACCACAGGTTAAATACAGTGTTTGTCCCATGCGAGCCTCTTAGTCTAAAGAAGACTATTATTCTGGTAGCTCCTTCTGGGCAGGGAATGTGTCTACCAACTCTTTTATATTGTACACTCCCAAGCACTTAGTACAGTGCTCTGTACACAGTTAAGTGCTCAGTAAACATGATTGATTGACTGCTGATTAAACCTCGTTTGATTTCGGTGGTTTATTGAGTGATAGCCTATTTTCATTCCTTCCATAGTGCAGGACCTTTGAGAAATTTCCTTTGGCAATATTTCAAATTTGATTTCAGTGGCTTTTACCTGAAAGGAAATTTCCAACCCTCGTCAACACAATACTCCCCTTTTTTCAAGAAAGATCTGATTCTCCATTTTTTCCCTTACCCAGATGAATTGCTTTCTCCAATTAGGATATTTAGATTAGAGTTCAAAAGGAAGATTATTTATAGCCAGTTTTAGAAGTCTGCGGAAGTTTGAAAAACAGTCTTGTCTGTATTAATTGACCAAATGTGTCACTGTATAAAAACCTCAGAAATCGCAAAAGCCCAGTAATGGAGTTCAGTGTGTCCTGGGGGAAAGAGCATGGGGCTAGGAATCAGGAGACCGGGGTTCTAATCCTTCCTCCACCATTTGCCTTCTGTGGGACTTAGGCGAGTTACTTAATACCTCTTTGGCTCAGTTTCCTCATCTGTAAACTGGGAATTAAATATCTGTTCTCCCTCACCCTTAGGTGAGCCCAGTATGGAACAGGGACTCTGACTTTTTTATGGCATTTGTTAAGTGCTTACTATGTGCCGGGTACTGTACTAAGTGCGGGGGTGGATTATGATAATAACTACTGTGGTCTTCGTTCGGCATTTACTTTGTGCCAGGCCCTGTACTAAGCACTGGGGTAGGTACAAGGTAATCGGATTGTGCGCAATCCGTGTCCCACGTGAGGCTCACAGTCTTAATTCCCATTTTACAGAAAAGGGAACTGAAGCCCCAAGAAGCCAAGTGGAAGAGCAGAGATTAGGAACCAGGTCTTCTGACTCCCCACTAGACCCCGCTCCTTCTCAGTTGATCATTTTTAAACTACCTCAGTGCTTAGCTCACAGTAGACACTTAACAAATACCACAGTCATTGCTATTATCATTCTAAGCCTCGGATGAAGTAGCACAAATGGATCGGAGGCAAATTGACCTGATTTTCTTGGACAAATTTTTAGAGGGTTGTGCCCCTGGATATTTCTCCACTTTTCCTTTCTTTTTAATTCCTCCATCCTGAGCCCCACAGTTTCAAACCATCTGCAAGGGAATAGTAAAGCATGCCTAGAAGATATGTAGAAATGTTCCCAATGAACAGTTCATTGGATAAATATTCATGAGAGCTAGCGAATATGGGAAAGAATGAAAGGGGTCTCTCTAGTAGTAATGGCTGGTTCTTTCATGAGTAAAATGTATTTAACCGGTTTGCAGAGGGCTCAGGTACTGTCTGGAAAAAAAAGTTTAATGGGCTGGTCCTGAGAGAAGCCTTCACACAAGGAAAGTCCAATTGCAATTTTACAAGGCACTTTTAAACCCCGGAGAAACCTTGATATTTTCACTAGGAGCGGGGCGGTATTAGAACTCAGATTTAACACATCGATTTGTGTCCCCCATGGTCAGCTTGGATTGCCAGAGGAATAAATCCGAAGCTTAAATGCTGTGATGTTTATGGACAAGTATGGTATTGTGATATTTGTGAAGCATTTACTATGTGTCAAGCACTGTTCCAAGCACTGGGGTAGATTCAGATTGGACTGAATTGGTGCATTAATAGTAATAGTAATAATAATAATAATAATAATTGTGTATTTCTTAAGCACTTACCATGTGCCAGGCACTGTTCTACTGTTCTAAGTGCTGGGGGAGATACATGCATATCAGGTTGGACACAATCACCTGTATTACTGTTACAACAACGCTACTCCCACAACTACTGTCGGTATCAATAAGGGACGTCCAACGTAGACTTAGGCACAGAGAACAGACTTGACAATATGGAAGATGATGCTGACATTCCACAGTGAGTTGAAAAATACTTTTGAATATTGAAATAGGAAGAATCGCCCCATGCTTCTAAAATAAATTACGGCTAGAAGCAGCGTGGCTCAGTGGAAAGAGCACAGGCTTTGGAGTCAAAGGTCAGGGGTTCAAATCCCAGCTCTGCCAATTGTCAGCTGGGTAACTTAGGGCAAGCCACTTAACTTCTCTGTGTCTCAGTTACCTCATCTGGAAAATGGGGATTAAGACTGTGAGCCCGCTGTGGGACAACCTGATCACCTTGTAACCTCCCCAGCACTTAGAACAGTGCTTGGCACATAGTAAACGCTTTATAAATGCCATCATCATTATTATTATTATTAGAAGGACGGGACAGAGCACGAATATGTACATAAGCACTAATGGGAGGTTGTGAGTACTTAAGTTAGAGGGCTAGGATGAGGCAACAATATTGTATCGTACTCTCCCAAGTGCTCAGTACAATGCCCTGCCCACAGTAAGCGCTTAATAAATGCCACCGATGGATTGATTGAGCCGTGCTAAAGTGTGGCAGTGGCAGTCGGGAGGATATAAGATGAAAAGAGGTGATTTCAGAAGGGCTTTGGGAAGAGCGAGAGAAGTTTTGGAGAGATGTAACAAGAGCCCAAGGCAGGCAGGAATCACCATATTAACATTTGGGATCAAGCAAGGTTGCAGCAGTTTTTCAACCAGCCTGGTGTACAGAGGGGCCCGGGGCGGGGAAAAAAACCCAACTCTGCTTTTAACTTTTGAAACTTTTCAACTGTTTCATTTTATCCATGGGTTTTTAGTGTGGAACTAGTCTTATTTAGGAGCATCCCTCAGGCATCCTGTGAGTTCTTGGGTACCTACTGCGTGACTCGCACACACAATTAGTAATTTTTTCTTTCACTGTGGTCGCTGCAGTGGTGACTTTACCCCACCCCTGGGGACTCCCAGGAGTCTGGGACATCTCCACCTTCTCCCCCGCTCACCGTTTCTCATCCTTGTCACCCCCAAAATAATAATAATTGTGTTTAGTACAGTGCTGAGCCTTTAGTACAGCACTCTGTGCATAGTAGGCATTCAGTAAATATCATCGATAGGTATTTATTCAGTGCTTACTTTTCACATAGTAGGCGCTCAGTAAATACTACTGATAGGTATTTGTTCTGAGCTTTTGTGTTTCAGCTGAGCAGCAGCATCGTTTGAAGTTTCCTTTTACCCTATCCATAAAAGGTCCCCTCTGCCCTCCTTACTTTCAGATTCCTAATTTTTCCCAGTAGAGCAGTCTTTTAGGCAGCTATGTTGAGAAGTATTAATAGTTAACCTACAGTCCCGGTTTCTACAGGTGTGGGTTCGAATTCCGGGTCTGTCACTGCCCGCTGTATATCATTGTGGAAGTTGCTTAACTTCTCTGTGCCTCTTTTTCCTCCTCTGTAAAATGGGTGTTGTCCCTCCATGCTTTTTTTTAAAAGGTATTTGTTAGGCACTTAGTATGTGCCAGGCACTGTACTAGGCGCTGGGGTAGATATGAGATAACTGGATTGGACATGGTCCCTATCCCACAAAGGGCTCAAAGTCTTTCCACTTTTAACAGATGAGGAAACTGAGGCCCAGAGAAGTTAAGTGACTTGCCAAGGTCACACAGCAGACAAATGGCAGACTAGAACCCAGATCTTCTGGCTCTCAGGCACATGTTTTTTCCATTAGGCCGCGTTGCTTCACAGATTGTGATCCCTATTTGGGGTAGATCATTTGACCTGATTATCTCAATATTATATTGATATCAGATATCTCAAGACTATCAGATTATATTACCCTGGACCAGCCCCTCTCAAGCCTTCCCTCTGACATGCTTCACGCTTAACGGCCATTTTACATTTCTTCCCTCTGCAGGAGAAAAATGGGGATTAAGACTGTGGGCTCCATGTGGGACAGGGTTTGGGTCCAACCTGTTTTACAGATGAGGAAACTGAGGCCCTGAGAAGTGAAGTGACTCGCCCAAGGCCGTAAAGGAGGCAAGTGGCGGAGTTAGGTTTAGATCTCAGGTCCTCGGACTCTCCATTCTGTTGATTTTCCCACCGGAGCATGCACTCAGAACCAGGTTTGCCTTTTTGTATTATTTCCCCGCTACAGACTAAGAACACCACAGACACTGGGTTGGGACCGAGTTGAGATAAGGGAAGTGTAGCATGGTGGTGATGGGCCTCTTCAAGTCGCCTCTCATCATTCAGTCGTATTTATTGAGCACTTATTGTGTGAAGAACACTCTACTGAGAGCTTGGCAGCTCATTCCCTGTCCATAACAAGCTGACAGTCTCCCCCTTCTCCACCCACATCCCACCGGACATCGCCTCGATGTTTTTGATCTAAGTTGGGTCCAAGACCTTGTCTCTGGTTCACCCGTCTTGCCGAGCTCCGACTCGAAGCGAGGGTTCTCGGTTCAGATCCCTGTTGTCTTTAGTCTGCTGTCTGTCTAATAGCAACAGGGATGTGGGGTAGGTGAGACTGGCAAAGGGAAGCTGTTGGGACCATGGGACGGGCCAGTGTAAATTCTGTGGGCCGAATGGAATTTTTGCTGCCGAATGCCTTTCGGAAAGTGTTTGTCAGCCTGATCTCTTCTGGGAAAGTGGATCATTGAGACATTGGCACGGCCCGGTGTGGATTTTGATTTGTACTTATTGGCGAGCGTGTGCCTGGGAATGAAGAGTTAGAGAGACAACAGAGAGAGGGCTTTTTCACTCTGCTAGGAAATGCCTGACCGCAGAATAAATGTTTTATTACAGTCCTTGTATTGAGATCTGGTCAGGTCAATTGTCTTCACTCCAGATCCTTTAATGCCTTTCTGGGAGAAGATTTGCTATTCTGCACTTTCCTAGGGACACTCTTAAGCTCTTGAGATTCAATTTTGAGTTAATGTTACATGTTACGATTTTTTTAACTACCCCTTGGTCTGCACGGAACCATAGAGAGAAAGAGAATGTTTTTGTTGTAAACAGAAGATGCACAGCCTGTCAGTTTCCGTTTTCTAAAGGACAGTTTATATTGGCAGATCCTTTTTGAAAAAAAACTGCTTCACATTTAGTCCAAGAAGACAGGTACTTTTTTATGATATTTGTTAAGCACTTACTATTGTGGCTGGCACTGTACTTAGAGTTGGGGTAGATGCAGAGTAGTAAGGTTAGGTACAGTTCATCATCATCATCATCAATCATGTTTATTGAGCGCTTACTGTGTGCAGAGCACTGTACTAAGCACTTGGGAAGTACAAGTTGGTAACATATAGAGACAGTCCCTACCCAGCAGTGGGCTCACAGTCTAAAAGGTGGAGACAGAGAACAGAACCAAACATACTAACAAAATAAAATAAATAGAATAGATATGTACATTTAAAATAAATAGAGTAATAAATATGTACTATATATATATATATACAGGTGCTGTGGGGAAGGGAAGGAGGTAAGATGGGGGTATGGAGAGGGGGACGAGGGGGAGAGGAAGGAAAGGGCTCAGTCTGGGAAGGCCTCCTGGAAGAGGTGAGCTCTCAGTAGGGCCTTGAAGGGAGGAAGAGAGCTAGCTTGGCAGATGGGCAGAGGGAGGGTATTCCAGGCCCGGGGGATGACGTGGGCCTGGGGTCGATGGCGGGAAAGGCGAGAACGTGGTACGGTGAGGAGATTAGCAGCAGAGGAGCAGAGGGTGAGGCTCAGTATCAATCCCCATTTTACAGCTGAGGTAATTGAGGCACAGAGAAGTGAAGCGACTTGCCCATTGTCACACAGCAGACAAGCGGCAGAGCCAGGGTTAGAATCCAGGTCCTTCTGACTCCCAGGCATATGCTCTGTCTACTCGGCCCCAAAATTATTTCCACTCTTTCCCCGTGGCCTAGTGAAAATAGCAAAGGCCTGGGAATCAGAGGACCTGGGTTGATGGAGTGATGGTGAGGGGACTGTCCATAAGTGAAAATGTGATTGAAAATGCAGCCTCCTCCCTGGATTCCTGTTGCCCCACAGCATCCCAGCTCTGCCACTTGTCTGCTGTGTGACCTTGGACAAGTCATTTAATTTCTCTGTGCCTCAGGTACCTCATCTGTAAAATGGGGATTAAGACTGTGAGCCCCAGGTGGGACAACCTGATTACCGTATATCTACCCCAGTGCTTAGAACAGTGCTTGACACTTAGTAAGCGCTTAATAAATACAATCACCATCACCATTATGTACTTATCCTTATCTGCTACTTCGGCTCTCTGTAATTTATTTGAATGTCTGTCTCCCAGAGGAGCCTGTAAATTCCTTGAGAGAAGGGATCAAGTTCATCTACAGAACTGTATTCTCATCTCCCTAGTGCTTAGTACAGCACCCTGCAAAACTACTGGTTGACTGATTGCCTCAGTTCGGTGAGTATATTTGTTGCCGAATTGTACTTTCCAAGCGCTTAGTACAGTGCTCTGCTCACAGTAAGCGCTCAATAAATACGATTGAATGAATGAATGGGTGATCCTGTTACAACACCAGAGTGGCTTGTAAGTTTTCCCCATTCTACGGATGGTGGAGCATCTTGACAGCTTTTTTATGTTTGTGTGATATTTGTTGAGCACTTATTCTGTGCTACGCGCTAGGGTAGGTATAGAGAAGCAGCATGGCTCAGTGGAAAGAGCATGGGCTTGGAAGTCAGAGGACATGGGTTCTAATCCCTTTTCTGTCACTTGTCTGCTATGTGGCCTTAGGCAAGTCACTTAACTTCTGAGCCTCAGTTACCTCATCTGTAAAATGGGGATGAAAACTGTGAGCCCCACGTGGCACAACCTGATCACCTTGTATCTACCCCAGTGCTTAGAACAGTACTTCAGACATAGTAAGTGCTTAACATATGCCATCATCATTATTATTTTATTTTTATAAGCTAATCAAGTTGGACACAGTCAGTGTCCCACATGGGGCTCGCAGTCTTAATCATCATTTTACAGATTCATTCATTCAATCGTATTTATTGAGCACTTACTGTGTGCAGAGCACTGTACTAAGCGCTCAGGAAGTACAAGTTGGCAACATATAGAGACGGTCCCTACCCGACAGCGGGCTCACAGTCTAGAAGGTGAGGGGACTGAGGCACAGAGAAGTGTAATGACTTGCCCAAGGTCACACAGCCAGCCCGTGGCAGAGCTGGGATTAGAACCCAGGTCGTTCTGGCTCCCAGGGCGTTGCTCTATCCACTAGGCCACACTGCTTCTCGGCTTGGAGGACCGTTACCTTGGTACAGAATTTCACGCCCAGCCGTAAGCACACTCTGTCTAGCAGTCTTCCGTGTTGCCCTCTTTTATTGCATTTTCTGTCTTTTTTATCTCTCTGCGCCATTGGACGGAGGATTGCCTAGGCAGCAGAATTTGGTGACTTTTACGTTCTGTGCGGCTGATGAAAACTTTTGGTTGTGTGAAGCGTTGTCTGGATGCAGGCAGTGCAAGATGTGAAATTTCTTCGGATTTCTTGTCAGACCCCACTGCTGTGTTGCATTTGTGAATCGCCCGTGTATATTCTTGTCAATATTCCTCTAGAACCCAGACATCTACATGTAGTAATTCCTGAACTGCTCTCTCAGATACTTTTGACGGGTCACTTGACATGCTGCTATAGAAGAGAAGCAGTGTTGCCTAGTGGATAGAGCCCGAGCCTGGAAGCCCAAAGGCCTTGGGTTTTAATTCCGGCTCCGCCACTCATCTGCTGTGTGACCTTGGACTAGTCACTTCTCTGTGGCTCAGTTACCTCATCTGTAAAATGGGGATTAAGATGGTGAGTCTTAGGAGGAACAAGGACTGTGTTCAACCTAATTAACTTGTACCTACCCCAGTTCTTGGGACAGGCACCTAGTAAGCACTTATCCAATACCATTAAAAAACAAAGAATGATGATATATCATCGTATATCATTTGATGATGAGAAGCAGCGTGGCTCAGTGGAAAGAGCCCAGGCTTTGGAGTCAGGGGTCATGGGTTCAAATCCCTGCTCCGCCAATTGTCAGCTGTGTGACTTTGGGCAAGTCATTTAACTTCTCTGTGCCTCAGTTACCTCATCTGTAAAATGGGGATCAAGACTGTGAGCCCCCCATGGGACAACCTGATCGTCTTGTAACCTCTCCTGTGCTTAGAACAGTGCTCTGCATGTAGTAAGCGCTTAATAAATGCCATTATTATTATTATTATTATTATATATCCAGCTACATCACCCTTAGTGTATTTCTGTTTAATCTGAGTTTGAATTAGAGAACTTTTTTCATTTCAAACACAAGCGTCCATGCACTAGAAAGAATGAAAAACTGTAAGGAAACGCACAAACGAAGCAAGCCAGTCCAGCATCACATCAGCACTCTATCTCCAGCCATGTCAGGTTTCTACCTTAATAAAGACACTCCCAAATTGGTAATGGGAAAGGGTGTGGGACATTATTGCTTCCCACGCTACTGCAATAACCTAAGGTAAAGGGCACGGAAAGGATCGTTTATATGGGTTTTTCAAAGGAAAGAATTCCCCGAGAATGATTTGAGAGGATTCTGAGCGAATGTTTGCAGTAAATTGCATTCTGCCAGAGTAAATTAGGCTGCTCAGTCTTTTGCAGGCCCATTTGCCAAATATCCATTCACCACAGCAGTTACCCATCAGAGGAATGATTTTATGCTCCCTTAGGAGCCACCAAAGTTCTTTTTTGGACTACTTTTCAATTGGGCTAGGTAAAGATAATCGTACTCTATATGGGCCGTTATATTACTGCCCCCTCTCCAAGCCATCCCCGTCATTCCATACCTTTTTGCCCCCCAAAACTTCCTTCCTCCCTCCCCTGATTCTCCCTCACCTCCTTCATGCCTATTCCACTCTAAATCCATTTCGGAGAAGCAGTGTGGTCTAGTCACTACACGCCAGAACCTGCAGTCAATAATAATAATGATGGTATTTGTTAAGCGCTTACTATGTGCCAAGCACTGGTATAGGTCACGGAGACCTAGTTTTATCCTGGCTCTACCACTTGCCTATTGGATGACTTTGGACAAGTCAGTTAACTTATCTGGGCATCAGTTCTTCCCATCTGTAATATGGGGATGAAGACTGTGTGCCCCGTGAGGGACATGGACTGTGTCCCACCTGATTAGCTCGTATTGACCCCGGCGCTCAGTACAGTGCCCGACGCATAGTAAGCCCTTAGATACCATAAAGACAGAGCAAAAATAAATTGACAGTCTCCAAAGGAATAGGGAGGTGGGGAGGGCCCAGGGCAGCGAGGCTGCAGAGATGGTGGAACTGAAATCTCAGAATAGAGGCTCATTTCTTCTTCTTGATGGGAGTTGCCGTCACCTCTATCCTTTGCAGAAAGTAAGCACCGAGCAAGTTTAATGAATAGTAATTAAATTAGACAACAATAGCTGCAGAGCCCGAGCAATCCAGTCACCAAGACAAACACACAGCCATATGTGGACACACGCAGAAAGGAGACACGGAAGCACACAGATAAAAAAAAAATCAACAAAGACACAGACATGCCTGTGCATAGAAGACAGGGAGAGATTCCTAGAGCCTCCTCGAAACTGTAAGCTCATTGTGCGCAGGGGATGTGTCTACCACCTCCGTTGTGTTGGACTCTCCGTTGTGTTGAGTAAGTGCTCAAAAGATAACATTGATTAATAAAAGCGGGCTCCCATCTGGGCCTTCCAGCAAAGACCCTGGAAAGAGCAGACCAAGCCTTTGGGGGTAGAGTAATAACAGCAGTTGGGTTGGTTGTTAAGCACTTACTATGTGCTAAGCACCGCATCCAGCTCTGGGATGGAAGATCGATACAATGAACTCGGGTTGGACACGGTCCCTGTCCTACAGGAGGCTGACCGTGGAAGTGGGAGGGAGAATGGGTGTTGAACAAAGTGGAAGAATAGGAAATGAAGGCTTAGTCGGGGAAGACCTCTTGGAGGAGACGTGCCTTCGATAACATTTTGACTATTCAGGAGAGTCATTGTCTGTCAGATATGAAGAGGGAGGACGTCCAGGCCAGAGGTAGGATGTGGGCGAGAGGTCGGCGGCGAGAGAGACAAGATCAGTGTACAGTGAGTAGGAAAGTAGCGAGGTGAGGTAGGAGGGGACAAGGTGAATGAGAGCTTTAAAGGGATCCCATCTACAGTGCTCTGCACATAGGAAGCGCTCAGTAAATACCATCAAATAGATAATACTTCCCTTCCTTCATGGGAAAGGTGTTCTCCAAACTGGCCTAGAAAATCCTGAGATCAGTTGAGCATTTATTATGTGCTAAGCACTATTCTAAATGTTAAAGTAAATGCAAATGCAATCAGGCCAGACACGGTTCTTCTCCCACACGGGGCTCCCAGTCTAAGAGGGAGAGAGAAGTACTGAATCCTTATTTGGCTGATGAGGAAACTTAGCGAGATGGAAATGACTTGCCCGAGGTCACACAGCGGGCAAGCGGCAGAGGCAGAATTCGAGCCCGGGTCCTTTGACTCCCAGAACTGTGTTCTGTGAGGCTACGCTGTCTTCGGTCAGAGTCGAATTGTCAAACTTTTCCTTCTAAGGGTGGTAGTGACTTGGTGCTTTTACTCAGACTGGTAATGCGTTACTTGTCACCAGAAATACTTTGCAATATAGCTTCCGCAGAGAAAATCATTTAAAAAGCTTTCAATTATTTAATAGTGTCACTGTGAAATTGCTGCTCCTCTTCCAATAGGCTTAGATAATAATTACTTACCCTGTTATAATAAGACTGGAAAGAGGGTAAAATTACATCCCTTACCACACACACCCTTGTTTACAGAAACGTTTTAATTGCATGGATTATTTTCTCCAAATCGGGCCGAACTTGCCCTGTCCTTAGTTAAGGCAGAGTTGCCATGTGTATTTTGAAGACCTAATTACTTAAAAGATGGGCTGTGGGTGTTATGATGTAATCCAATCATAAATAATTCAAATTAAATTATGTTTGTCAAAGCCAATGAATAAAACACAGCATTTGATTCAATAGTAGGATTCTGGTTTGCATCGCTGGGAGCTTTCATTCATATTTAATAGGGGGAAGCACCGGGGTATAGTGGAAAAAGCACAGGCCTGGAGTCAGAAGACTGTAAGTTTCAATAGGAGGGAGAACAGGTATTGAAACTCCGTTCTACAGATGAGGGGATTGAGGAACAGAGAAGTTGGGTGGCTTGCCGAAGGTCACCCAGCAGGCAGTGGGAGAGGCAGGATTAGAACACAGGCCTTTGAAACCTATGTCTGTGCTATTTCCACGAGTCCATGTGGAATTAGCACAAGCGTAGGTTTCACCCGGCCTCTTCCATGGCTGTAGGTTTTAAGGAACTGAAGGGGAAGAGAAGGTTCAAGACTCTTTTGCCTTCTCCCCTCTCACTTTCCTCCTCAACCAGCGTGGCCTAGTGGCTAGATCATGGGCCTGAAAGTCCCAAGGATCTGGGTTCTAATCCCGGCTCCACCCCTTGACTGCTGTGTGACCTTGGGCAAGTCACTTCATTTCTCTGTGCTTCCTTTAACACTTTTGTAAAACGGGGACTACAATTGCGAGCCCCATGTGGGACATGGACTGTGTCCAACCTGATTAGCTCATATCGACCCCAGCGCTCAGTACAGTGCTCAGCACACAGTACGCGTTCGATTCCCTCACATCTCAGCATTACCTGTTTCAAAGTGAAGAGAGCGAAACTTGGCCCATTTTGGAAAGAAAGGATTAATGCTTTTTGATCTAATGCCATCACAATATGCCCCAGCGAGAAGCCTCTCTGCAATTTTGAAGAAGGAGAATCAGTCTCGCTACTGCAGTGGGTGGGATAATGCATTCTCTTGGGGAAAAAAAAACGGACTCATCTCTCCAAGGTGGAAATTTAATAGCGAAGCATCTACTATTGAGGAAAAGCAGGGATACCGATGGAAGAGATCAGCCTTTTCGTTGAGAAACCAGTTCGTTTCTGTAACACTTTTAGTAATCGTGACTATTTTGAAGCAACACTCCTCAGACGAGGGACATTTTTCACTTCAGTAGCACAACTGGGATGAACCTCTGCTCTGAGGGAGCTATGCCCCTGGGTCCCCACAATGAGGGAATGAGAAACCAAATTATCTTTTAATGAATGGTATTTATAAACAGTAACCCCCTGGCCCCTGCCTGAAGTAACTTAACAATACCGGGTTGCGGTAAGAGGCAGAGAAAAAAGAAGGCAGGGGAATGTGGAAAAGAATTTTTAATGATACCATTCTCAAGAATGGCAACTTCAGTCTTGGATGTTTAACATGCATCCGTGAGCCAGTTTCCCCTGTCAGTGGCAAAACAGCCCCATTCAGTCTCTCCAATTTTTGACCATTTCTGAGGTAAATTCCTCTCCCTGCTGATCAATATTCAGTTTGCAAAGAATAGAATTACACTTCGCCTCCGGAATAGCTTCATTTGGAAACCACTAAGGTCGTTGTCTGGCTATTTATACCTCATCAGTAAGAATATTCTCTGAAGAGTCTTTAAAATTAAAGTGAATGGTATCTAGTAATATTCTGCGTTCTTAAAATGGGCATTCTGATCTGGCCTTCCCTCTTTCCACCCTTTGGGTATTTTGTTCCTTTTTTACTAAAGCCACCAGGTAGATTATAAGGGAAGACTGCTTAATGAAACTACCACAATTAATGCTATACAGAATGCTAATCCCAAATGCAATGTGGCACTTGGAGAAAGCTTTTGGAGGTTACTTTCAGTCAATATGTAGTAGAAGACCAATCACCTTGGCCAAAACTTTTTATCCGTGACGTGGCCGTGTTCCTTATTTTACAATACACTGAACTTGTGGTGGGCCACCGAATACCATTTACATGTTCCTCATAAAACAGTTATTAGGTGCTCTTAATGGATGATTTATTAGGGCTTATTGGTTAAAGTGGTTTTGTAGAGCCGATTACTAGGGAAAAGGTAATTACATCCAACAGGGGCAGCCCATAGCCTGTCTTACATCCACAGATTGAAGTACGCTGCCAAAATGATTAAAGGGAAAATACATTTTGCTGGGGGAGGGAAGATAAAAAAACCCATCGGGATATAGGAAGTTTTCCTTCAAATGCATCAAGCATCTTGGCTTGTTGTTTCATTTTGACTCACCTACTGTTTTCTGTTGTTTACATGTGGTACTTATTGAGAAAATGAATTCGTACTAGCTTCCCTGAATCACTTCTGTATGCACACACATAAATGTGCAAACCTATCTGGGAAGACTAATTCACGACCAACACATCTTGCCACGTCGTAGCGATAGCGGTGATAGTCATGGGATTCATTCCATAATAATAATGATAATTACGGTATTTGTTAAGTGTTTACTGTGAACCAGGCACAGTACTAAGGCCTGGGGTAGATACAAGCAAATTGGGTTGGACACTGTCCCTGTCCCACATGGGACTCACAGACTCAATCCCCATTTTACAGATGAACTAACTGAGGCCCAGAGAAGTGAAGTGACTTGCCCAAGGCCATACAGCAGGTGAGTGGAGGAGCTGGAATTAGAACCCAGGACCTTCTGACTCAGACCCGTGCTCTGTCCACTACACCATGCTTCTCGCAGCATAGATCTGGGCCTGCTGCCCAAACAATAGTAAGATCAGCTACACACAGCCTCTAGTACCAAAAGCATCACAGAAGCCACATGGCCTAGTGGATAGAGCACGGCCCTGGGAGGCTGAGGACCTGAGTTCTAATCCTGACTCTGCCACTTCCTTGCTCAGGCAAGTCACTTCACTTCTCTGGGCCTTGTTTTCCTCAAATGTCAAGTGGGGTTTCAATCCCCGTTCTCCTTCCTACTCAGACTGTGAGCCCCAGTTGGGACGGGGACTGTGTCTGACCTAATTAACTTGTACCTACCCCAACGCTTAGAATAGTGTTGGACACATAGTAAACGCTTAAAAAGATGAGATTAGGATAAGATGGACTCTTTCTCTCTTGGGCCTTTACTTCATCCATCTCTAACCATAAAGATGTCCCATAGTTCCAGGAGCCAGGGCCCGTAAACTCTGGGTTGATCCTGAGGGGAGGCAGAGAGAAACCCACAGGTGAAAGAAAAAGCGGAATCAATCAATCAATCAATCGTACTTATTGAGTGCTTACTGTGTGCCGAGCACTGTACTAAGCGCTTGGGAAGTACAAGTTGGCAACATATAGAGACGGAGTCATCCATCTTATGAAGAAAATTGAGGTTCTTGGTAGTTGATTTTCCTTACCAGTAACTTCGGTTATTGAGAGCAAAAATTACTTGCCACTCTTCTTCCTCTGGAAAGTTCTCTAAGCTTTATCCTTGACATGCCTTCTACCAGCACTGAGTACAGTGCTTGGCACTCACCGCATAGCAAATACCATAATTATTATTATTATGACCATTCTGGCCTTCTAAACAAATGCTCCTAACTACCCTCTGCATTAGATCGGGGCTTACACATTGCCACCATCGAGAATCACATTCTCCAACCCATTTGTTCGTATCAGGGCATATCTGCGTCCTCGTTCAAAATCATCTTGAAAAGCACGGAAAAGAGCATGCGAGTTTAATAGCTGAGAATCATTGAGATTCTTTATCTCTGACTCTTTCGGCCCAAACGCTTTCCCGCTTTGGAGAACCCTTGTACTGGAGTAAGCCTTAAGAGCGGAATCCACAGGGCCTCTGAAAACCTCAGATTAAATTTCAGTGTGCTTTTGTAGAAGAGACTTTGTTAAGGAAGACTGATTTGAAGGAATTAGGAATTGTGTTCAGAATGAGTAGCGGGCGATATGAGACCTAAATGGAAAGCGGTTTAGTGCACTGAAAACTGTTAGCATGCGATTTTGGTGACAAGGCTGACTGTAGTGGCTCTCTCAAAATTTCAGCTTGTTTGAATGGAAGGGGAAAAAGTATCCTGATGTGGAACTGTTACAGGTTAGAGTACTTGCTTCTTTCCACCCAAGAGATAATAATAATAAATTAATAATAACAACAACATAATCATGTTAAGCACTTTCTACATGCCAAGCACTGTACTAAGTAAGCACTGGGATATGTACAAAATGATCTTGTTGAATGCTGTCTTTGACCCACATGGGGTTCAGAGTCTAAGTAGAAGGAAGAATGGGTATTGATTCCCCATTTTACAGATGAGGAAACTGAGGCACAGAGAAGGTAAGTAACTTGTCCAAGATCTCACAGTAGGCAAGCGTGGCTCTGCCACTTGTCTGCTGTGTGTGATCTTGGGCAAGTCACCTTCTCTGTGCCTCAGTTCCCTCATCTGCTAAATGGGGATTAAGACTGTGAGTCCTATGTGGGACAGGGACTGTGCCCAACCTGATTAGCTTCTATCATCATCATCATCATCAATCGTATTTATTGAGCACTTACTGTGTGCAGAGCACTGTACTAAGCGCTTGGGAAGTACAAATTGGCAACATATAGAGACAGTCCCTGCCCAACAGTGGGCTCACAGTCTAAAACAGGGAGACATAAAACAAAACCAAACATACTAACAACGGTTAGTCAGTGCTTGGCAAATAGTAAGCACTTAACAAATACCACAATCATTATTATTCCTCCAAGTGCTTAGTACAATGCTCTGCCCACCACAAGTGCTCAGTAAATTGATTGATAGCCTGATAAATACCTCGCTAGACTGGAGGCTCAATTTGGGCAGGGAGCGTGTCTAACAACTCCGTTATATTGTACTCTTCCAAGGGCTTAGTACAGTACTGTTTTGCACACAGTAAGCATTCACTAAATGCTATCAATTGATCATGAGATGCCTCCTGGGTATCAAGGGGCTAATCAATATACCTGAGACTTTGAGAAGGGAACACTGGGAAAAGACAGTGGAAGATTCTGATTTCTCTAAGGGAGTTTCATGAGGGAAAAGTTCAAGATCATTAGCCATTCATGGAGTTTTCACCTGGGTTGGCTCGGAGAAGGCATCTTTCCCCTACCATTCTCTAATTCACCCAAGGCACGTGTGCCTTCTTGGAGAGAGACAGGGAAGAAATAAGTGGAGAAAGGCAGGGAGCCACCGGGAGGATTTCAACCGAGTCAAAATCCAGGCACATTTCCAATTTAAACAAGTCACAGCTGCCACTGTTGTCTTTTCCCCGGCTTTGAAACCCTGGAGCCTTGGGCTCATGACTTCAGAAGTCAGTCTTACCCCTAGCCTAGCCCACAACACAAAGGACACCTCGAGCATCCTCAATATCAGGTTTTTCAGTAATAGGTTCCAACACCGTGAAAGTCCCTGGTAATGTAATTCCGAACGTCTGCACGGGCCACAGGGCAGGATGTGATCAGTATTCAGAACACCATCGGTGAGCATAGTGACAGCTCGTTTTTACCATTTCAGGTTGGATGACTTTTGCCCCTCGCAGTTCAACTTAGCTCTCAGGCTCAGAAGGAGTCCTATTCCATTAAAAATGGGGCAAGCGGTGTGCCTCACAGAAAGAGCACAGCGCCGGGAAATAGAGGTCCTGGGTCTGCCACTAGTCTGCTAAGTGACCTTGGGGAAGTCATTTCACTTCTCATTTCCTCATGTGTGAAATGGGGATTAAATAAATGTTCTCCCTCCTACTTAGACTGTGAGGCCCATGTGGGATAAGGACTGTGTCCAAGCTGATTGCATTGCCCCCGTGGGACAACGTGGTCACCTTGTCCAGTGCTTAGAATAGTGCTTTGCACATAGTGCTTAATAAATGCCATCATTATTATTGTTAGTATGTAGTAGGCTCTTAGAAAATACCTCAGTTGCTGTTATTGTGAAGTTGTCTTCACTGGAAATGAAGTGTGCCCAACCTGAGTTCTTAATACAGTGCTTGTAACATAGTAAATGCTTAGCAAGTATTGAGGTCAGCAATCCCAACCCCATTTTTTTGCATCTTTTTTTATCATATGTGTTAAGTGCTTACTATGCGCTAAGCGCTTAGATAGATATAAGCTAATCAGGTTGGACAGAGGCCCTGTCCCACGTGGCATTCACAGTCTTAACCTCCATTTTACATATGAGGTAATTGGGAATTTGGGGGAATTTGTGTTTAGGGCTGCAATTTCGTCATTCAGAGAAACGGGTGGAATCTTGGAGAATAAAGAGCGGGGAGAAAGTTTTCGAAAAAGACAAAATTGCAGAGGAGTAAAGGCAGGAGTAGAGTTGACTGTTTCATTCACGAGTGAGGAAGGTGGCGGAATTAAAGGATGACTCGAAGGATCGAAGGAAGAAGGTTTTTGCTCTCCTTGAACAGATGGAATCAGGTTTCCAAATTTGCCGCCCAAAGTTTAACACTGGAAGGCAGAAAATGTTCAGACACTAAGACCTTTTTTGTTACGGTATTTGTTTAGCACTGTGCCAGACACTGTACTAAGCGCTGGGTCAGATATAAACTAATCTGGTTGGACACAGTCCATGTCCCAGCCTTAATTCCCCATTTTATAGATGAGGTAATTGAGGCACAGAGAAGCGAAGAGACTTGGCTGAGGTCATGCAGCAAATAAGTGGCGGAGCCACGATCAGAACACAGGCCCTTGTTCTGTCCACTAGGTCCGTTGCTTCCCAAGCACTTAGTACAGTGCTCTGCACACAGGAAGCGCTCAATAAATACAATTGAATGAATGAATGGCTTCTCAAGCTTGATCATTTTTACAGGCAACTTGCAGAGAGCATTATTGAAAGTCCTTGATTCCACAAGATGTGTTTTATGTCGATGTGTGCATTCTGGAAGCAAACAAGAAAGCACACAGGTAATCCAAATCACTTCTCAGAGTGCAGCCTCTCTTTCTAATCCAGCTCTTGCTCATCCTGTCTCCTGGCCTGGGACTCCCTCTCTCCCAGACTCAGAGCACAGTTCTCCGTGCATTCAAATCTCTCCTAAAGTCCCACCTCCTCTGACAAACCTCTCCTAATTTCCCCAAATCCTTAGGTAATGCTGAGAGGCAGCATGGTTTATTGGTTAGAGCCTGGGCCTAGGAATCAGAAGGACCTGGTTCTAATCCTGGCTCCTCCACTTATCTGCTCTGTGACCTTGGGCAAGTCTATGTACTTCTCTGTGGCTCAGTTACCTCATCTGTAAAATGGGGGTTAAGATTGTGAGCCCCATGTGGGACAGAGAATGCGCCCAACCTGACTATCCCAGTGCATAGAACAGTGCCCGGCACACAGTAAGCACTTAACAAATACCATCATTTTTTAAAAAAACAAACCAAACATTCCTTCAGCGCACTCCAGCATTTATGAACTTATTTATACCCTCCTTAGTATTCACATACGTACGTGCGTTCAATTATTTAATTCGACCATTCTAGTTGTAAACATTTCTGTGTTTGTCTCCTCTGTTACAGTGTGAATTATTCATGGGCCAGGAACATTTACTTTCCCGTACAATGCACAATACCTAGTGGGTGCTCAATAACTTCTGCTGCCACCAATTAACACTGCCATGACTCAGAGTCATAAAAGCACTATTAAGTAAAATCTGACCTAGTGGAAAGGGTCTTGTCTTATGCCGTCGAGTTGTCTCCAACCCATAGCGTTACCACGGACACATCTCTCCCAGAACACCCCCGCTCTCCATCTGCAATCGTTCCGGTAGCGGATCCGTAGAGTTTTCTTGGTAAAAATCTTGAAGTGTTTTACTGTTGCCGCCTTCATGCAGTAAACTCGAGTCTCCGCCCTCACCTCTCTCCCATGCCCTGCTGCCCAGCACAGGTGAGTTTTGACTTGTAGCAGATTGCCTTCCACTCGCTAGCCACTGCCCAAGCTAGGAATGGAATGGGTAGGCCTCTGCTTGACTCTCCTTCCCATAGCCAAGACTGGTAGAGGACTGGAAACTGTCCGGGTGCAACCATGAGAGGGGAATGGAAAGGTTACGGACCTGGAAATTAGGAGATCTGGTTTCTAATCCTGACTTGGGCACTTGCCCTCGGTGTAACCTTAGGCAAGGTGCTTAACTTCTCTTTGCCTCTCTTTCCTCACCTGTGAAATGGAATTAAATACCTGATCTCTCTCTTAGAGCATGATCCCCATATCAATCAATCAATCAATCATATTTATTGAGCACTTATTGTGTGCAGAGCACTGTACTAAGTGCTTGGGAAGTACAAGTTGGCAACATATAGAGAAAGTCCCTACCCAACAGTGGGCTCACAGTCTAAAAGGGGGAGAAAGGGAGGAGGGTCCAAACCAATGACCCGCCAACTACCCCAGGGCCTGGCTCGTAGCATTATTAGCAATACAATAAAATACTACTACTAATAATAATTCATATGTTTGCAGGATAGAACTCTCAAATTCTCTGAAGATATCTTTGTAGTTGTTTCCAGGATGGTATTTTCTTTAATACTTCCTCCAAAATACCTGTACCCCTCCCCTTGATCCAGATGTTTAGTAGGAAGAGAGAGCAACCTTATTTGAAAACTGGAGAGGTATAGACATACGATTTTATACGCAGAGACAGTTTTCATCTGTAAGTTTGTTTTGGAGAAACGTGAAGGGGCCGAGGGATTGGACAACAGTCTCCACTTGGAGAATTGGCAACAATTCTCTGCCAAAACTGAAACATTTTCTGTGCTCTGAAAAATGCCATGTGAGTAGAGAAGCCCCATGGCCAAGTAGAGGAGCTGGGTTTGAATTCTGACTCATCCAGTCGCCTGCTGTGTGATCTTGGGCAAGTCACTTCACTTCTCTGTGCCTCAGGGATTAAAAACCAATTCTCACTGTCCCTTGGACTTGAGGCCCCTGTGCAACAGGGACTGTGTCTCACCTGATTATTTTGTATCTACCCCAGTTCTTGCCACCTAGCAAGTGTTTAAATGTCACCAGTGCTGTTATTACCTTTTGGAGTGGTACCCTAACTTTTGACATCATAGGTGTTTATTGAGCACTTCTTATGTGCCGAGAGCACTGTACTGAGGTCCCGCAGTATGCAGAGCACTATCCTAAGCCCTGGGAGCCTACAAGTAGAAGAAAATTCATTCAATCAGTCATATTTAATGAGCCCTTACTGTGAGCAGGGCACTATATTAAGCACTTGGGAGAGTACAAACAATAATAAAATACACACATTCCCCGCCCACAGTGAACTTACAGTCTAGAGAGGGAAACAGACAATAATATAAATGAATTACAGATATGTACCGAAGTGTTGTGGGGCTAGAGGCAGGAGTGGTGAATCCAGGGAACAAGTCAGGGTGATGAAGAAGGGTGTGGGAATAGAGGAAAGGAGGGAAAAATAATCCCCGTCTTTGAGGATCTTACAATTAGTCAGTAATTTGCATCTGAAACTGTCCTACCACTGCATCCCATGGTTTATGAATGAATCAATCCTATTTATTGAGCACTTACTGTGAACAGAGCACTGTCCTAAGTGCTTGGGAGAAACTATACAACAGTGTTGGAAGATACTTTCCCTTCCCACAACAATCTTAGTCAGTTGTATTTATTGAGCACTTACTGTGTGCAAAGCACTGTACTAAGGGCTTGGGAGAGTACAAAAATACAGTCGTGGGGGGGAGACAGATATTAATATAAATAAATTACAGATATGTACATAAGTGGGGCTGAGGGAGGGGTGAGAAAAGGGAGGAAATCCAAATGAATTAAAACAACGCCCATCACCCCTCTGCTATATCTCTGATTCTTCTGGAGCCCTTTTCTCCTGCAAAGGCCATCAAACCTCAATCAATATTCCTTGAGGAGTTTTGGTTCCTTCACATTTTGAGAAAAAGTTTGGCCCGCTCTTTGTGTGCCTGCTAAGTGCCCACTTAAAATACTTTATTCACAGCCTTCAATTGCAGTGAAGGTGGTATTTTAGCCATTCAAAGCCTCCCTCCTCATTTATGAGCAGAAATAGCGGGCCCATATTTGAGGGGACATTTTTAGAACCGTGCGTGGAGTGATTCACGTATTGGAGGACGGCTACCGTTTTTAGATCATTAACATCGATTTTCAAAAATTCCACCTTGAAGCCGCTGCTGAAAAAGTCCTTTACTTTAAAAGGCAGATGTTCGGAGGGCTTCCAGAAGAATCCAAGCAGTGTCCTCCGGGCTGAGGGTGGGAGAGGGGGAGGATTTCTATACAGGATTAGATTAACAATGGGAACTTCCCTTTCCTTACCCAATCACCCCCTCACCTCTCTGCTGCTTTGGTTTTTTCCCTATCCCACAAAGCAAACAGCTGAGCTGAGTTATTGCCAATAATCCTGTCATAAAGTACCACTAAACAGTTTGCATTGAATTGCTATCAGCCCTCTTGGATGACAATATGTCATGGGACTGATTCATTCATTCATTACTGACATCTTTCCAAGCACCTTCACTGCCTGTTCTTATTAATTACTCCCGTCAGCTTCTGAGAAGAGTCCACTGACCTTGTTTGTAATTCTGCTGCTTGTTCCATTTTTTAATGGTATTTGTGAAGAGGTTACTGTGTTCCAAGTACTGTACTAAGCACTGAGATGGATCCGTGAAAATCAGGTTGGATGCAGTCTCTGTCCCACATGGGGCTCACAGTCTTAATTCTCATTTTTTTATAGGTGAGATATCTGAGACTCAGAGGCTCAGATTCGGTCACACAGCAGGCAATTGGAGGAGCCAGAATTAGAACCCAGGTCCTCCTGACTCTCAGGCCTCTGGCCACACTGTTCCTTGCCCGAAGTCACGCAGCAGGCTAGTGGCGGAACCTGGATTCAAACTCAGGTCTTTCCAACTCCCAGGCCCGTGCTCCATCCACTAGACCACACCGTTCCGTCCCATTTTTTCTCAGTGCTCAGAGAGACTTAGGATTGACCCTCATGTCGAGCAATTCCAAATTTAGGCTTCCAGGGTTGAAAATGTGGCTTCCTCAGCCAGTGTTTGGATGCAGTGACATTCCTATCTGGGAGAGATGACTTTAGAAAACAGCATTCCAGATGTAAAGAGTCTCACCAGCAATCCTCTCCAGACCATCATCATCAGTCCTCCGAGGCTACGGTTTTCCTATAAACACAGAATTCAGTCAGTATCTCATCACCAGATGTTCCACTCAAAGCCCTAATGGGCATGGCTCTCCTCACCCCAATTAGGGTGGGGAATTCGGAGCTTTTGAGTGTAAAGTTTCGTCTTCTAATTCTATCATGTTTTAATGAAAAATAGTGTACCCCCAGGCAGAGATTTCAGCTATGTTCCTAGAGTAGAGAGCTAATATTTGTTTCAGGCTCTCTTTGTAGGGGTTTTCGTCAAGGCATTCAAGCGTAAGCAGTGAGGGTGAATCTGCCTACTGAATTCCCTCAAATCCCTGTTCTCCCAGGAAGCAGATTTGGCTCCTCTAAAGAAATGATCAGAATCTTCAGCTACTAAATGGTAAAGACAGTTAAGAGTTCATTCGATTCAGTCGTATTTATTGAGCACTTATTTGCGGGCAGAGCACTGTACTAAGTGCTTGGGAGAGTACAGTATAACAATTAACAGATGAGCTTACAGTTTAGAACTGAGCCCTCCCTGAGCCTTCTCATCGCCCACAAAATCAATCAATCATCAATCGTATTTATTGAGCGCTTACTGTGTGCAGAGCACTGTACTAAGCACTTGGGAAGTACAAATTGGCAACATATAGAGACAGTCCCTACCCAACAGTGGGCTCACAGTAGACGCACGTTGGTTCTAGTCTTGAAACGATTTATGTCATACTTTGGAGAGCTTGTAAAAACTCCTTGAGCAGAGAGAATATGCACTACCTAGTGGAAAGGTTGGTCCTGGGTTCTAATCCTCCTCAACCACGTGACTGCTGTGTGACCTTGGTCAAGTCACTTAACTTCTCTGTGCCTTCCTTACCTCATCCATAAAATGGGGATCAAATGCTACTCCCTCCTACTTAGAATGTGAGCTCTACGTGGGATAAGGACCATGTCCAACCTGATCAACTTGTATCTAATAATAATAATGGCATTTATTAAGCGCTTACTATGTGCAAAGCACTGTTCTAAGCGCTGGGAGGTTACAAGGTGATCAGGTTGTCCCACGGGGGGCTCACAGTCTTCATCCCCATTTTACAGATGAGGTAACTGAGGCACAGAGGAGTTAAGTGACTTGCCCAAAGTCACACAGCTGACAATTGGCAGAGCCGGGATTTGAATCCATGACCTCTGCCTCCAAAACCCGTGCTCTTTCCACTGAGCCACGCTGCTTCTCCTAAATGTTCTACATGCTACCCCAGCATGTAGAACAGTGCTTGGCACATAGCCAGCAGTTAACAAGTATTGTAAGTAGTATTATTACTTTAGATCGTGCCTGCCAACTCTGTTGTATTGTACTCTCCCAAGTGCTTAGTACAGTTCCCTGGACACAATAGGTGCTTAATAAGTCCCACTGATTGATTGACAAATTCATGGGTGAGAGGTCTATGGTGGAATGTTAAAAGGAAACCAACTCTGATATACCATTTTCTGACCCAAACCTCCCAACCTGATAACTCGCTCCCTGCAAAGCGGTGCTCCTCCTCCACAAAGACTTCTCTGGTCTCTAGACACCTTTACTTAATCCAGGCTATTATGCCCCTCAGCTTAGATTTCCTCTCTCATCTCCAGTCTTGTGATGCTGTGTTGCTCAGATCACCTCCAAACCGCTACCTTGTTGGTTCAATCTCTCATCATATCCCGACTGGATTACTGCATCAGCCTCCTCTCTGATCTCCCATCCTCCTGTCTCTCCCCACTTCAGTCTATACTTCACGCTGCTGCCCGGATCATCTTTGTGAAGAAACGCTCTGGGCATGTTACTCCTCTCCTCAAAAATCTTCTGTGGCTGCCTGTCAACCTACGCATCAAGCAAAAACTCCTCACTCTCGGCTTCAAGGCTGTCCATCCCCTCGCCCCCTCCTACCTCACCTCCCTTCTCTCCTTCTCCAGCCCAGCCCACACCCTCCACTCCTCTGCCACCGCTAACCTCCTCACCGTGCCTCGTTCTCACCTGTCCCGCCGTCAACCCCCGGCCCACGTCCTCCCCCTGGCCTGGAATGCCCTCCCTCCGCACATCCGCCAAGATAGCTCTCTTCCTCCCTTCAAAGCCCTACTGAGAGCTCACCTCTTCCAGGAGGCCTTCCCAGACTGAGCCCCCTCCTTCCTCTCCCCCTCCTCATCCCCCCCGCCTTACCTCCTTCCCCTCTCCACAGCACCTGTATATATATATTTGTACAGATTTATTACTCTATTTATTTTACTTATACATATTTACTATTCTATTTTGTTAATGATGTGCATATAGCTTTATCACTATTCTGACAACTTGATACCTGTCCACATGTCTAGTTTTGTTGTCTGTCTCCCCCTTCTAGACCGTGAGCCCGTTGTTGGGTAGGGACCGTCTCAATATGTTGCCAACTTGTCCTTCCCAAGTGCTTAGTCCAGTCCTCTGCACACAGTAAGCACTCAGTAAATACGATTGAATGAATGAATCTCCATGCAATAAACTCAACTCCTTCCTCCCCTAGCCCCAACACATGTCTAGCTATGCACCGACTGCACATACGTTTCTTCTGCTCACACACTCCTGTTTCAGAGTGATTATGACCTTGCACCTGGCTAACTTTGATCGGCTAATGAAGCCAATGACTTGGTTCACAAGATTAGAGCTGTCAGGGGTCAGCTCCACAAAGTCTCCATCATCCTGATTCTCTCATCCAAACTCATCCTTCCAGCCAGCCTTCAAGAAGAGATCGCCAGCTTGATCTCCAAATATTCCCTCCCTATCTGCGCGCTGAGCTCATGAACTCATCTTCCAAAATCACTTGGGCCCGGTCTTCTATCTCTCACTCTCTGGTGGTTCCATTCGCCACTGCCTCTATAAATGCCCGAGCCTCCCATAAACTAAAAACAACCTTCTCTAGCTTGTACTAGAGAAGAGAAGCAGCAAAGCAGCGCTTCAGAGAAGCAGCGTGGCTCAGTGGAAAGAGCACGGGCTTTGGAGTCAGTGGTCATGGGTTCAAATCCTGGCTCCGCCAATTGTCAGCTGTGTGACTTTGGGCAAGTCACTTCTCTGTGCCCCAGTTACCTCATCTGTAAAACGGAGATTGACTGTGAGCCCCCTGTGGGACAACCTGATCACCTTGTAACTTCCCCAGCACTTAGAACAGTGCTTTGCACTTAGTAAGCGCTTAATAAATGCCATCATTACTATTATTACTATCCCCTCCACAGTCAACTCATCTACCACCTTCCTTCCTGTCTATACTGCTTAATCAAATACTAGATTCTGTTATGTAAGTTAGGTGGTCAGTCAAACTGAGAAATCTAAACAGATTTCTGACACCCAATGCCTCAACTCCACCCCACCCCAACTCCCTTCTAGTTCCTCTGCAGTTGGAAGGGTTGAATTTTAGGCATTAAGTCAGCTCTGTCCCTCTTATTTATCCCCCTCATTTATCCACTCTCTTCTCCCATTTCACCCCGGCTCACTCTCTTCATTCTCTTCAAGCCAACCAATTCATGGTGCCTCTCTCTCATTTCTCCCACCTCTGCTACGAATGATTTCAGTCATATTGGCATGTGGGGATAACTTTGACTTTCAGCATCATCATTGTCAAATATGATGACTATCCATAATGATGTAACATTGGGGGCTCTTTGGATTGAAAAATGTCTTTAATAATAGAATAGAAACCACTTTCTAAAATACTAGGTGTTTTCAAGGCCTTGTAGAACTTTAAACTTTAAAAGCTTTTGACATAACTGTGATAGAAAATATTTTGAAAGTGATTCATATTGTTTTGCTGCAACCTAGCTTGTTTCTTATTTGACTTCACTTCATCAATCGTATTTATTTATTGAGCGCTTACTATGTGTGCAGAGCACTGTACTAAGCACTTGGGAAGTACAAATCAGCTAACCATAGAACACAGTTAGCCTTCTATTCAACCACCTCTATATTTTATAACAGAGAATGGAAATAAAAATATGGCAATTTTAGGGAGTGGCTTATATGTTCCTCAAATACTGACATAAAACTTTATGAATTATGCTTTTCAATACAATAGTAATAGCAATGATATTTGTTAAGTGCTTACTATGTCCTAAGCACTTTACTAAGCACTGGGGTAGATAAAAGATAATCAAGTTGGACACATTCCCAGACCCACACAGGGCTCAAAGTTTAAGTAGTAGTACCAATAGTAGTAGAAGAAAAGGCATCGCTTGAGAGCCATCAAGGTACAAACTGGCACCGTCATATTCTGGGGAGCAGAATTTAAATCACTTAAGTTGCACGTCGCTCTTGCTACAATTGGGAATTGGTTCAGTGTCACCTCAACCTCATGTTTTCCGAATATCCAATTGTAACATGATGCTCTTCCCTGCAATTCATATCTCCCTCCCAGTGCGTTTCCATCACCTGTTGCCTTATAATTTCAACAACCTTTAAATCATAGGACGGGCACAAGATTGTCAAGTTGAACCCAGACTTTATCAATCAATCAGTAGTATTTATTGAGCGCTTACGGTGTGCAGAGCGTTGTTCTAAGATTTGGGAAAGTACAATACAACAGAGTTGGTAGACAAGTTTCCTGCCCACAAGGAATAGTCTATGCGGAGATAAGATTAAAGTAAATTACAGATGAGGGAATCAGAGTATAAGAATATCTACATAGAACTGTGAATACATTTGATTGAGATGAGCTAGGTGGTTTGGGGGTATTACAGTTTTAAATAAACTCTGCCCAATTTCAAAGCCCAGCACCCCAAATCCTATCAACCTACTCCCTATCTTTAACATTCACATATTCATTTATACACATCTTCAGCCCTTATTCACATAGTCATTCAGTTATTCACCCTGATCATTCCCAATGTAAATGTTTAAGGCCTGTCTCCCCCTGTTAAAGAGTAAGCTCCTTGTGGGCCGGGAACTTTTCTTTTGCTTCTGTTTTACTTTCCCCAGTGCTTAGCACAGTACAGAGCACCCATTGGGTGCTCAACAAACATGAGCACTATTATCACACAAAGTGGCTATAGGGGTTGTTTTAGCACTGTAGTCCATCCGAACACCAGAATATTTTTTTTCCTGCACAGCCCTTGTCCTCAGAGTCAAAGGTAGGAATCCTTTCTTCATCCCTATCCAGGTTTAAGCAGTGAATTTCTTTAAAAGAGCTATCTAGACTGTAACCTTGTTTTGGGCAGGGGATGTATCTACCAATTCTGATGTAACATAATAATAATAGTAATAATAATAATAATAATAATGGTATTTGTTAAGCACTTGCTATGTGCCAATCACTGTTCTAAGTGCTGGGGGAGATACAAGGTGATCAGGGTGTCCCAGGTGGGGCTCACAGTCTTAATCCCCATTTTACAGATGAGGTAATTGAGGTCCAAAGAAGTTGAGACTTGCCCAAAGTCACACAGCTGACAAGTGACAGAGCAGGATTAGAACCCACGACCTCTGACTCCCAAGCCTCTCCTCTTTTCTTGTAGCCATGTACTCTCCCAAGCGCTTAGGACAGTGCTCAGCACACAGTAAGCGCTCAATAAATGCCATTGATGATGATGATGATTTCGAATAATACTTAACCGGTGGACTAGTATTTGGAAATATTTTTTCTTAGACAACAATTTCAAGGGCAGACTAAGAACAGAAAGAAGATTATACCACTTACTCGAATACAAGATACTATTATGTAAATTAGGTTGTCAAACATACGGAGAAACCCAAACAAAAGGGGAGAGAGTTTTTGTAGGGACCAAATGAAACTGTCCCGCTCCATTTCTGAGTTTGATTAGACCTTTTTTTGTGGAAAACAAGGCTCTTTAGGGTTGCCCAGAAGGAAAATGAATGAGCTGAGATGGTGAGTTAAATGAAATAGCGTCGGCCATCCAGAGGTAATAGGAAGCAGCGTAGCCTAGTGGAAAGTTCACAGACCTGAGAGTCGGGGGACCTGGATTCTGATCCCAGCTCGGAGAAGCAGCGTGGCTCAGTGGAAAGACCATGGGCTTTGGAGTCAGAGGTCATGGGTTCAAATCCCAGCTCTGCCAACTGTCAGCTGTGTGGCTTTGGGCAAGTCACTTAACTTCTCTGTCCCTCAGTGACCTCATCTGTAAACTGAGGATTAAAACTGTGAGCCCCCCCGTGGGACAACCTGATCACCTTGTAACCTCCCCAGGGCTTAGACCAGTGCTTTGCACATAGTAAGCGCTTAACAAATACCATCATCATTAGCTGAGTCCTCTTGGATGAGTCATTTCATTGTCTTGTCTTATGCCGTTGGGTCGTTTCCGACCCATAGCGACACGACAGATACATCAATCCCAGAATCAATCAATCAATCAATCGTATTTATTGAGCACTTACTGTGTGCAGGGCACTGTACTAAGCGCTTGGGAAGTACAAGCTGGCAACATATAGAGACAGTCCCTACCGAACAGTGGGCTCACAGTCTAGAAGGGGGAGACAGAGAACGCCCCACTGTCCATCTGCAATCATTCTGGTAGTATATGCATAGAGTTTTCTTGGTAAAAAAACAAAGTGGTTTACCATCGCCTCCTTCCGCGCAGTAAACTTGAGTCTCCACCCTCAATTCTCTCCCATGCCGCTGCTGCCCAGCACGGGTGAGTTTTGACTTGCAGCAGATTGCCTTCCACTCGCCAGCCACTGCCCAAGCTAGGAATGGAACAAGTAGGCCTCTGCTTGACTCTCCCTCCCGTAGCCAAAACTGGTAAAGGACTGGAAACTCAATAAATTTGGTTTCCCCAGTTTCCCACAGGTTTCCCCAGTGTCCGCTGAGAGGGGCCACTTCACTGTGGGCTCTGTTTTATTGTACTCTCCCAAATGTTTAGTACAGACCCCTGCACACAGTAAGCACTCAAAAAATATGATAGATTGATTGACTTCTCTGGGCCTTGGTTACCTCATCTGCAAAATGGGGATTAATAATTTGAGCCCCTCGTGGGACCGGGACTGTGTCCAACCTGATTAACTTGTGTCTACCTCAGTGCCTAGAACAGGGCTCGGCACATAAGTGCTTAACAAGTACCAGAATTATTGTTATCGATTGCTTGACCTTGGACAAGTCGCTTAACTTCTCTGTGCTTCAGTTTCTTCAACTCTGAATTGGGGATTTAATGCCTGTTCTCCCTCCTGCTTAGACTGCGAGCCCCATGTGGGACAGGGACTCTGTCCAACCTGATTGTCTTATATCTACCCCAGCGCTTAGAACAGTGCTTGACACATATCAAGTGCTTAACCTGATTATCTTGTATCTACCCCAGCGCTTAGTAGAGGGAGAAGCAGCTTGGCATTAGAGGAGTGAAGCGTGCTGGCTTTGCAGTAGTAAAGCAGTGAAGCAGTAAAGCAGTAAGTGCTCAGTAAATACACTTGATTGATTCTTCCTCCTCCCTGCCCAGCTTCGTTCCCTCCCTTTTTTTATTTATTTTATTTTGTTAGTATGTTTGGTTTTGTTCTCTGTCTCCCCCTTTTAGACTGTGAGCCCACTCTATATGTTGCCAACTTGTACTTCCCAAGCGCTTAGTACAGTGCTTTGCACACAGTAAGCGCTCAATAAATACGCTTGATTGATTGATTGATTGAATAGGGTAGGAGGGGACAAAGTGATTGAGGGCTTTAAAGCCATGGTGAGGAGTTTCTATTTGATGCAGAGGTGGATGGGCAACCACTGGACATTCTTGAGGAGTAGGGAAACATGGACTGAACGTTTTTGAAGAAAAACGAATGGGGCAGCAGTGAAGCGTGGACCGAAATATGGAGAGATGAGAGAGAGGGAAGTCAGCAGGACCTGTTCCTCTTGGCTAATGAGGATTTAGGGAAAAATCTCCCCTTCCTCCTAAGGAACAAAACCCATCTCTAAGCTGTGATACCCCAATAATGCAAGTTCCTCTTCTTTCAGAAGCATAGCCATTTAAATTAGACTATTTTTCATGGCAACCCCTGTTTTAGCACTTGCCGCTTGTCCATAGTGTGCTACTACAAAACACGAGCACCCAAGGGAATTGAATTCTGCATTGCTTTTTTCACTCTCCCCCGCATAGAGGGGATCTTAAATCACTGCTCCACCTGGTCACACGTGGCCGCTGAATCGATAAATACTCCGCGGGTAATCAGCAGTCAGAGCTGTTCGTTCCGTTAATGAACTGAACTATCCTTTTCCCTGATCCTCCAAGAGATTTCTCTACAAGTTCTTCTTTGCCTCTCACAGAGGGAGAAGAGTGTGACCCTCTGACCATAGATTTCTTTTCAAATCCTGAGGCTGAGGGAGTGTCCCAGCCGATTCCGTGATATTTTCTTTCCAGGGTCAGCTCTGAGATACGTTAATGAAGCATGATCGATCAATAAATTGACGGTGTTTAGTGATGGGATTTGGCAGCGTGCTAAAATTCTTTGTGCCTCAGTTTCCTCGGGATAAAACAATTGATAATTTGTAAAAGTCAGAGTTCAGTCGTCCAGGGGGTGGGGTGGGGTGTGGATGAGGGGAGGACATTGAGGGGGTTCATGTTATGTGGAGGAGGAGGCGGGGGGGGGGGGAGTCATTCATTCATTCAGTCATTTATTGAGCGCTTACTGTGTGCAGAGCAGTCAGTATCACACAGGAGAGTAATTCAACCCCTTCGCTTTTAAGTTGCTTGATAGATCCTCCCGACAACCTTGGCGATCAACCCCACAATTGTCGCCTAGTGGATAGAGCCTGGGACTGGGAGTCAGAAGGACCTGGGTTCTAATCCCGCCTCCACTGCTTGTCTGCTGTGTGAACTTGGGCAAGTCACTTCATTTCTCTGGGCCTCAGTACCCTAGTCTGTAAAGTGAGGATTAAGACCATGAGTTGCATGTGGGATGTGGTCTTGTAACTATTCCAGTGAATAGTACAGTGCCTGGCACATATAGTAAGTGCTTAACAAGCACAATATACATATATATATATATATATATATATATATATATATATATATATATAATCTCACCCCGTCACGGCACTCTCCAACTTACATAAGTGTGGAGATGGAGGGGCTATTGCTACTTCTAGACTGTGAGCCCTCTGTTGGGTAGGGACCATCTCTATGTGTTGCAAACTTGTACTTCCCAAGTGCTTAGTACAGTGCTGTGCACACAGAAAGCACTCAATAAATAAATAAATACAGTTGCATGGACTCTGTGAGTAGGGAACGTGTCTGTTGTATTGTACTCTCCCAACCGCTTAGTGCAGTGCTTGGCACACAGTAAGCGCTCAATAAATATGATTGAATGAATTGAATGGGGTGAGTTGCCCATCTTAACTGGGCAAACCAGTCTGTCTGTCTGTCTCCTTCTTTTCCCTAAAGCATCAGATTCTGCCAGATAACAACAATAACAGTAAGAATGAGGTATTTAAACACTTACTTTGTGCCAGTCACTGTACTAAGTGCCTGGGTAGATTCAAGATAACCTTGTCAGGCATAGTTCAACATAGGGCTCACAGTCTAGGCGGGCAGGGAGAACAGGTGTTGAATCCCCATTTTAGAGGAGGGAACTGAGGCTCAGTGAACTGAAGTGACTTACCCAAGGTCACACAGCAGACACGTGGCAAAGCAGGGATTAGAACCCAGATCCTTCTGATTCTCAGGTCCGTGCTCTATCCGCAAGCCAACCTGAGGGAACGAGAAAAGTGTTCGTGCCTCCTCATTGGATCAAAATAGGGTCCACTTTAACTGCATAACCATGAATCGGTCAATCAATCAGTGGTATTAATTGAGCACTTACCGTGTGCAGCGCCCTGTACTAAGTCCTTGGAGAGCCCAATGCAACAGAGTTGGTAGCCACGTTCCCTGCCCACAGCGAGCTTCCAGTCTACAGGTGAGTATGACACATCAAAAACAGAGACCCACAGTGTGCACCCAAGTGACCCATAGAAGAAAGCAGAATTTTGGAGATCGTAACAGAATAAACTGGGGAAGTGGAAACTATAAGATGGCCTTAACAGGAAGACATTGGCACGGATTCACCAGTTTAAATGTTACTTGGTCATTGGTTTCACTGAATTGGCTTCCCATTAATGATGGATTATTTAAGCTTGTTACTTTGGGTTATTTCATAGGCTTCAGCCATACTTTCAGTTCAAAAACATCAGTGAAGGCAAATAAATGTGTATCGGCTTTCCAGAGGAATTATGTGCCCATCCCTCTTTCCCCATATCAATCTTCACCTTTTAAGCAATCATTTTTTTAGAACTTTCTATTTCAAAAATTATTTTTTTCTTCTAAGGCAAAACCAAGTTCTGAACCTCTGTTGGGGAAAGCGAGGCCCAGAACAGTGAAAATCAATGTAGAGAGATAAAGGTTGTTAAATAGATTTCTCCCCACCACCCAGTTCTCATTAGACTCACTCCAATTAATGCTTTGTGCTTTAATAATCTAAGACTGTTTCTGGAGATAAAAGCAACTTTAAATTACCATTTTGCTGGCCTGCTATTGCAACGCTTAGATACTTTTTTTATGCCCAGACCCTAAAAAAGAAATCAGAGCTTTCCCTCTTGGATTTTTCTGCTGATATTCGTGGCTCTCTCGAGAGGCAAGTGTGTCTAATTCACACCTATGTATTCTTTCCCAGCGCTTAGTACAGTGCTCTGCATACAGTAAGCAGTCGATAAATACAACTACTACTACTGATGTTCTGTTTGGATTCTCAGTTCAATCGATCAGTCAGTGGTATTGATTGGGACCAATGCAAGAAAGCTAAAGTGACTTGGGAGTAAATGTCTCGGGGTGAGAGGAGCCATTTGTGAAATCTCTCTTTTCCGTTGAACTTGCCAACACCTTGACAGTGAAATTGAAATATTCGGATATTCAAGTATTGGGAAGCAGCATGGCCTAGTGGATAAAGCACGGGCTAGGAGTCAGAGGATCTGGGTTTTAAACCCACCCCTGCCACTGTCCTGTTTTGTGACCTAGGGCAAGTCACTTCACTTCTCTCTGCCTCAGTTTCCTCAACTGCAAAATGGGGACTCAATATCTGTTCCTCCTTCTACTCAGACTGTGAGCCCCATGTGGGACAGGGACTGCATCTGGCCTGATTAACTTGTATTCTTGTATTCTAAACCCCAGGGTTTAGAACAGTCTTGACACATAGTAAGCGCTTAACAAATACCATTAAAAAAAGAGTCCAAGTCTCCCAACCACAGAGAGGTTTGGACATCCCCTTAATTCTGTAGACCTTTATTTTGGTCTTATAAATTACAAATTTATTCTTATTAATATCTGTCTCACCCTGTAGACTGTAAGCTCATAGTAAGTGCTTAACAAATACCATAAAAAGCAAGCAGTGTGTATTATTTACTTTATAGTTGATTGATTCCTCAGGAGTTCCTTTTCCTAAAGGGCTCAAGGTATTTATTGAATTTGATTTTTAAAATTGGGAAGTAAGAGCCTCTAATCAATCAATCAAAGCATTGTTCTAAACGCTTAGGAGAGTACATCAGAATTAGCAGAAACATTCCCTGCCCATAATGAGCTTACAGTCTACAGGGGGAAACAGATATTAATAAGAATAAATTTGTAATTTGTAAGACCAAAATAAAGGTCTACAGAATTAAGGGTATGTCCAAACCTCTCTGTGGTTGGGAGACTTGGACTCTTTTTTTAATGGTATTTGTTAAGCGCTTACTATGTGCCAGACTTTGTACTAAGTGCTGGGGATAGACACAAGATC
Source organism: Tachyglossus aculeatus (assembly GCF_015852505.1). Lineage (NCBI taxonomy): Eukaryota > Metazoa > Chordata > Mammalia > Monotremata > Tachyglossidae > Tachyglossus > Tachyglossus aculeatus. The sequence goes on along the minus strand of NC_052078.1, from coordinate 22,494,501 downwards.
ATCAGGATGATCACACTCCCCGTCCCACTTGGGGCACCCAGCCTTCATCCCCTTTTTACAGATGAGGGAACTGAGGCACAGAGAGGTGAAATGACTTGCCCAAGGTCACACAGCCGAAAAGTGGTGGAGTTGGAATTAGAACCCAGGTCCTCTGGCTTCCAGATCTGGGCTCTATCCACTAGGCTATGCTGCTTTTCTCTCCAAGCACCCACAGAGGTTATTCTCTGTCACCAAACGATCAGAACCCAAGCACTGACCTCACGTCTTTGTTGTCCTCATGAAAATACCATTGCAGTGAGGCAGTTCAAACAATGCGAATTTGGTTTGCAATGACGTTACACCATCTGTTTTAATGGAAGCAGTGCTCCAGCAGAAAGCTTTGTTTGGGACCAAGAATTGAGGGTGGGAGGGGTGTTCTTTTCATAAGCTTCCCTGCGACTAAACCACCACGGCTAAGTTACAGAAAATCGGAATTCTGGATTCATAAAGCAACAGGAGACTCAGACTGGAAAGGTCAACTAAGAGACAGAGGGTTCATTTTCGAGAGGGAGGGAGGGGGGGAGTGTCTGAGAGACATGCAGAGAACGGATTTTCGAAACTTACAATCCCAAAGGGAATCGGAAAAGTGGGAAATTTTTTTCCATCAACGCCACACATCTCCAGCTCAAGTGGCAGGGAATTCGATCTCTCGGCCATCCCGGCAATATTAAGAGAAAAGAAAATGGTATGAACTGTATAAATCGTCCTCAAATGAGTTTCCCGGCATGTTAGACAAAACTGCTTCATTAAACGGGTGGTATCTCCATGTTCCCTGGGGAGGCAGAGTTTCTGTTTAGGGTTGAACTCGAAACAAATAGATGATAGCCTTGAATTCTAATAACCCCAAATCTACTAGACAATTCTTCTAGCTCTGCACACAATAAGTGCTCAGTAAAAGCTATTGATTGATTCTAGTTCTTTAACCAATTGACTAAGTCCAAGATTCTCATTATTCACTTCATATTCTCTTCCTATCTGACAGACCATCACTCTCCCCACCTTCAAAACCTTGTTGAAGGCACGTCTCCTCCAAGAGGCCTTCCCTGACTAAGCCCTCATTTCTTCTTCTCTTATCCCTTCTACGTCACCCTGATTTGCTTCCTTTATTCATGCCACCCCCGCCCCTCAGTCCCACAGCACAGCATGTCTCTTTATATCTGTAATGTATTTATATTCATGTCTGTCCCCCTGCCCTAGACTGTAAGATCGTTGTGGGCAGGGAACGTGTCTACCAACTCTTTCGAGTTGTCGTCTCCCCAGCACTTAGTACAGTGCTCTGAGCCCAGTAAGTGCTCCATAAATATGATTTATCAATCGATTGGCTAATCATTAGGGGAATATCCAACCATGTTGCCAAGATAGTTGCTTTGCAAGTGATTGCAAATTACTTTAGGCAAGTCATTTAACTTCTCTGTGCCTCATTTACCTTATCTGTAAAATGGGGATTAAGACTGTGGAACAACCTGATTACCTTGTATCTACCGTAGTGCTTAGAACAATGCTTGGCACATAGAAGGACTTAACACATGCCATTATTATTATTATTAATAAAATGCTCTTTGATTTCATTTTTATTGGTCATAAATGGTCTCTGTCCAAGTGAAGATGGCCTTTTTCTATCTCTCTTTCACTGGGGCTTATGGAAGTTTTGCTAAAAGTAGTGATCGTGGGATTGTGAAGTACTTGCTAAGTGCCAAGTGATGGGGGAGATGCAGGATAACCAGATCCAGCACAGTGCCTGTCCCACAGGGAAGTTCACAGTTTAAGCGGGAGAGAGAACAGGTATTTAATAATGATAAGGAGAATTGTGGTGTGTGTTAAGCGCTTACTGTTTGCCCGGCACTGTACTAAGCTCAGGGGTGGACAAGCAAATCGGGTTGGACACAGTCCCTGTCCCACATGAGGCTCACAGTCTTAATACCCATTTTACAGATGAGGTAACAACAATAGTAGTAAGAAGAGTAACAGCAATAATGATGTATGTAAGCACTTTGTCCCAATCTCTGTAATAAGCGGCTGGGGTAGAGTTAAGATAACCATGTCAGAAACAGTTTGACAAGGGGCTCACTTTCCACGGGGGAGGGAGAGCAGGTATTGAATCCCCATTTTACAGAGGGTGGAACTGAGGCACAGAGAAGTGAAGTGACTTGCCCAGGGTCACACCGCAGACAAGCGGCAGAGCCGGCATTAGAAATCACGTCTTTCTGACACCCAGACCCTTGCGCTGTCCGTTAGGTAATACTGCTTTTTATTTAATCTCCGTTTTCCAGATGTGGAAAATGAAACAGAAAAGTTAAATGACTTGCCCAAGGTCACACAGCGGGCAAGAAGTGGACGTCTCCTGACTTCCAGTCCTGTGCTCTTTATACTAGGACACCAGGGCGTTTTGATTAAAACGAGGCACATGGCTTTGACTGGAGAAACAGGATTCTTTCTTTGTGAAAGTTGGTTCTTGCATTTCAACTCAAGATGCGTCTTTCAGGAACAGTTTTCCTAAATCTAAGGGCTGCCGGGGGAGCCCTGGGGAAATTAATTAATCATTCATTCATTCAATCGTGTTTATTGAGCGCTTACTGTGTGCAGAGTACTGTACTAAGCGCTTGGGAAGTACAAGTTGGCAACATATAGAGACGGTCCCTACCCAACAGCGGGCTCACAGTCTAGAAGGGGGACACAGACAACAAAACAAAACATATTAACAAAATAAAACAAATAGAATAAAGAAGTGTAGATAAATAAACTAATAAATATGTACAAACATATATACATATATACATTACTATTAATTAATAGTAATTAATCAATCAACTTTATGGAAAGACCAGAAAGTTGATCATTTCATTCATTCATTCAATTGTATTTATTGAGCGCTTACTGCGTGCACAGCACTATACTAAGCGCTTGGGAAGTACAAGTTGGCAACATATAGAGACGGTCCCTACCCAACAGTGGGCTCACAGTCTAGAAGATAGTGATGGCATTTATTAAGCGCTTACTATGTGCAAAGCACTGTTCTAAGCGCTGGGGAGGTGACAAGGTGATCAGGTTGTCCCACAGGGGGCTCACAGTCTTAACCCCCATTTTCCAGATGAGGTAACTGAGGCCCAGAGAAGTGAAGTGACCTGCCCAAAGTCACACAGCTGAGAACTGGCGGAGCTGGGGTTTGAACCCATGACCTCTGACTCCAAAGCCCGGGCTCTTTCCACTGAGCCGCGCTGCTTCCTGGATCTCTATTAAAGGAGAAAGAGTTTAAGACGGGCAGTACTAGAATCTTCTGTCCAGTGACTACCTTTAACTCCCCTTTTTTAATCGTATTTTTTAAGCGCTTACTATGTGCCAGGCACCATACGAAACGCTGAGATAGCAGAAAGCTAATCGGTTTGGACCCCATCCATGTCCCACATGGGGCTCACAGTTGTCACCCCCTGTTTTACAGGTGAGGTAACTGAGGCACAGAGCAGTGAAGTGACTTACCCAAGGTCACACAGCAAGCACGAAAGGGAGTCCCATTAGAACCCAGGCCCATGGTTTATCCACAAGGTGGCAGTGCTTCTCCTTCGTGGGACAAGGACTATAAAATAATAATGATGGCATTTGTTGAGCGCTTACTATGTGCGAAGCACTGGTGTAAGCGCCGGATCTGACCTGATTTGTATTTACCCCAGATTTTAAACTGTGAGCCCACTGTTGGGTAGAGACTGTCTCTATATGTTGCCAATTTGTACTTCCCAAGCGCTTAGTACAGTGCTCTGCACACAGCAAGCGCTCAATAAATACGATTGATGATGATGATGATGATGATGATGATCTTAGAACAGTGCTTTACACATACTAAGTGCTTAACCAATGTAATAAAATAATAATAATTTCTGTCATCATTATTAGCATTATTAGACTACTTTCTAATCACCGGCTAAGAGAAGAGCTTTTTATATCCGTATTTGGAAACTTAGTCCACTGTGAATCCAAAATCCCTAAGGGAGGAAACTCTCTCCCAGGAATTCCTTGTTCCTTCTCCTCAACAGCCATCTTAGGAATTAAAGCACTCTGCCCGAAAATGCCCCTCTAAACCTATCCTCCATCATCATCATCATCATCAATCGTATTTATTGAGCGCTTACTGTGTGCAGAGCACTGTACTAAGCGCTTGGGAAGTACAATTTGGCAACATATAGAGACAGTCCCTACCCACTATTGGGCTCACAGTCTAAAAGGGGGAGACAGAGAACAAAACCAAACATAGTAACAAAATAAAATAAATAGAATAGATATGTACGAGTAAAATAAATATGGAAGCCCTCAGGAATGAACAAGAACTCATTTATTGAAAAGGTAGATCAGCTTTGATGGGGTCCAAACACAGATTAAATCGTACGCATAACATTCTTTCAGCTGTTACTTGTTTCTAAAGGAGACAGTTCTCTTTCTGCAGAGAGTCCTCATAATTTTCATCAAATTTGACGTGTTTTGATTTGATTTTCCCATAAGCTACAAACAGCCTCTGTCCCCTAAGAAAATTGTTGGATGATGACTGTTAAATGCTTACTATGTTTCAAGCACTGTTCTAAGGGCTAGGCTAGATTCGAGTTAATCAGGTTGGACACAACCCCTGACCCACATTGAGCTCACAGTCTCAATAGGGGGGGAGGACAGATAGTGAATCCCCATTTTACATATGAGGAAACTGAGGCACAGATAAATCAAGGGATTTGCCCAAGCTAATTGGCAGAGCTGAGATTAGAACTCAGGTCCTCCAACTCCCAAGTCCGTGTCCTTTCCACTACGCCACACTGCTTCTCAAATGACTTCTGTTTCAAACTACTTTTGCAGTCGACTCGAGCAAATTAGGTAAATAATGCAGGCAAAGAATGCACTTTGACCTCAATTACTTGGATACTTCAAGACAGCGGTTTTGCTTTTTTTCCCCCTTTTGCCTGAAATAACGGGATAATTGGCGTCGAAGTGTATTTCTGGTTGTGAATTATCCAGACAACTGGTTGCATTTCCATGAGATCATGTTAATGATGTTTTCATTATGCTTGCAGAAACCTCTGTCGTGTACAGTCTCAGAGCCTGAAGTAGAATTTTTCACTCTTCAGTTTCTGAAGTGCACCTTGAATCACTGTCAATCAATGGCATTCAATGAGCAATTACTGTGTGCAGAGCATTGTACTAAGCACTTGGAAGAGTAGAGTACAATACAGGAGAGTTGGTAGACACGATCCCCAACCACAAGGAATATCATCAGTTAATCTAACATTTTCCAACCACGACATTCCACTCAATGGTGGAGTCCCACATTTTCAAAACCTAACTTGACTTGGCAAGCTCTGTTATTCCAGAATTGGTCTTAGAATGCTATCGAATGAGTTCAAGAAGGAAAGAAAAATGAAAAAAAGACGGCAGTTTGCATAAGTGTCCATCCCACAGAGAGGGAAAAGGGTGATAAGAGCACACTTTTTTTGAATAAAAGACACTTAGCCTTAATATTCCAGGACGCTGGCAAATTCCAAGTTTCCAGTTAAGGGCTTCAGTTAAATTAAGGACAAAATGGAAACTTTCTGACCTGCTAGCTCTTCAATCTCCCTTAAAAACCCCCTTTTCACTTGCCTTTAAAATGGCACACAGTGGCACCCAATGGAGAGGGTGCGGAGGAATCAGGTCCTCTTTATTGTTTTTCGGCATCTCTGAAATTTCTTTGGCATCTCAATTTAGCCGTCTGGGGTATTGCAAGCTACTCCATTTATCGTGACCCGTGATGGTCCTTTTGAATTTCAAACACTCCCTTTGGAACAGAGAGAGGAAGCATTTCTGTGAAATTCACAAGCAACATTCCCCTCGTCTGACCTCTGCCTCGGGCTCCCAGGACGAAAGGCATAGGATTAGGCCAAATTGTTTTCGCAACATGAAGTACACATTGTTATTTTACGGTTTGGATGGTTGAAGCCAAGCCAGGAAGGCAAAAAAAAAAAAAAACGAAGCCGGCCACCCCTTCTGTCCACCCCCATCAGAATCTGATGCAAACGAGCAGAAGTTCAGAAATTTTATTTGTGTTGAATAAATCGATTTATGACATGCATCTGGAGTCTGGGAATGTTTGGCAGGGTGTCTGAGCACAGAGGGAAAGCTGCAGAGGAAATATAAGGGAGAGGGTGGAGGTCACATGAGACTGATGTAGTAAATAGAAAGCTCTGAGGAGCCAAGTGAAACCATGTCTCCTTCTAGCTTCCTGTTTCCTCCCTATGTTGGCTCTTCATTACGAAGCAACTCATCCCCTCTAGAAGACGATTAATTTTTCCTGAACTCTTGCTCTAACTGGATGCCCCCTCTAGACTGTAAGCTTGTTGTGGACTGGGAATATGTCCATTTATTCTTGTATTGTACTCTTCAAGCGCTTAGTTCAATGCTCTGCGCATAGTAAGTGCACAATAAATAGGACCGAGTGAATAAATGACCTGGATTATTATGTTGAAAACTTGAGGAGACCACAATACCGTGCTAATTCTGGATGTCTTCTTTCGCCCTCTTTGCTTCTTTGAGAGTGGAGATGTAGGGAGGGAGCATGCTGTTTTGTGTTGTTTTTATGGTATTTGTTAAGCCCTTACTGTGTGCTAGGCACTGTACAAAGTGCTGGAGTAAATGCAAGCTCATCCGGTTGGACACAGTCTATGCACCCTGTGGGGCTCAAAGTCTTGATCCTCATTTTTCAGATGAGGGAACTGAGGCGCAGAGAAGTTGAGATGTCTCTTGGTGGTTTTTTTTATAGCATCGGTTAAGCGCTGACTATGTGCCAGGCAATGTACTAAGCACTAGGATAGATAGAAGGTCATCAGGCTGGACCCAGTCCCTGTCTCAGACAGGGCTCATCATCTAAGAGGGAGGGAGAACAGGTATTGAATCCCCATTTTACAGATGAGGAAACTAAGGCACAGAGTAGTGATTTGTCCAAGGTCACACAGCAGACAAGTGGTGGTAAAGTCCCTTGCCCGTAGTGGGACACCAAGCTACAAGTCCCAGAATTCCAGGAGATCTCAACTGAGGCTCATCTGAGCATGATCCAGCCTGGATATGGAAATGGGATCCAGGGTAGCCGGAAACTGGGGAGAACTAGGCCGGAGAGTTCTGCAACGACACTGTCGATTCGGGGCCATTTATACACTTTTTTCTAAATTGCCCTGAATAGGGGTCAGAGGAACTGGGTTTTAATCCTGGCTCTGCCACTTGGCTGCTCTGTGACCTTGTTGTTCTGACAATTCTGTCACCCGTTTACATGTATTGTTTTGTTGTCTGTCTCCCCCTTCTAGACTATGAGCCTGTTGTTGTGTAGGGACCGTCTCTATATGTTGCCGACTTGCACTTCCCAAGCGCTTAGTACAACGCTCTGCAACCAGTAAGAGCTCAATAAATACAATTGAATGAATGAATGAGCAAGTCAGTCACTTGTATTTATTGAGCGCTTACTGAGTGCAGAGCACTGTACTGAGCTCTTGGGAGAGTACAATAGAACAATATAACAGACACATTCCCTACCCACAACAAGCTTATAGCGTCCAATCTGATTATCTCATTTCTCCGCCAGCACTTAGTACGGTGCCTGGCATTGATAATTTGGCTCCATTGCTTTTTATTTCTCTTTGCATCCGAGATTTGAGTCCTTTTTTTTTAATGTGTCTTTTTAAGTGCTTACTGTGTGTCAAGCGCTAAACTAGTCCCTATCTAATGTGGGGTTCACAGTCTAATGGGAAGGGAGAATCCCAGTTTTATAGTTGAGCAAACTGAATTGTAGATGTTCATTCATTCAGTCATATTTATTGAGTGATTACGGTGTGCAGAGCACTGTACTAAGCACTCGGAAAGTACAATTCAGCAACAGAGACAATCCCTGCGCAACAACGGGCCCACAGTCCAAGGTCACACAGCAGGCAAATGGTGGAGCCGGGAATGAGAGAGGAAAACTACACACAAACACCCCCACACACTCACAATATAACAGTACTGCTACATTGTACTCTCCCAAGTGCGTAGTACAGTGCTCTGCTTGCAGTAAGTGCTCAATAAATATGATTGACTCACACACAGAAATACACAACTGACAAGCTCAACGCAAATACGTATTCAGACAGCAGCAGTGCAAGAGCCCTGAAAGCAAATCAAAAAGAAGTAGGTAAAACCAAAAGAAGGAATGATCAGTTACACATCTGTGTAACCCAAAGGAAAAACAGAATCTTTCTGCTGTCATGAAGTCATTAAATGAACAAACATGATCATTTCCCTACTTGTGTCATTTTGCCTTTCGGAACAGAATCATAGGCTGGTCTATAACCTTGTTACATTTTTTTTCAATAATATTAGCCTCCCAGACAGTGCAAAGTGCTACCAAAATGAAAAATAGGGGAATTAAATGAGAGAAGTAGATGATATTGAATTTTCCAATATTTAATTCATCAATTTTCCCCAGCTCTAAAGTCTCAATACATCGAACAGAATATAAATATACTTCATTGAATTCTCTACCCTTCCTCACCCTTCAAAAAAAAATAGCTTTATGATCCAAGCTTTCATTAATGAACTAATCAAAGTTTCACAAAGTGGCATCTTCATTATCCAGATGGTGTAACGTCAAAATCCTGAAGCCTGAAGCATCGGCAGAGTCCATTGGAACGAAAATAGCCATCTGCCATTGCAGGGGCTCCATGAGTCCTTTTCCATTAAGGTTTTGCACCCTGTCAGCAGATAACTCCAAGACTGTCTGGATGAAAATGACTCAAAATCTGTATTTGTTCAGAAAGCCAGGAATGCTTCAGCAAGCCAGAAGTCATGGGTTCTAATTCTGCTCCGCCTCTTGCCTGCTGTGTGACCTTTCACTTCTCTGGGCCTCAGTTTCCTCAACAGTTAAATGGGGATTCAGTAGCTTTTTCTACTTGACTGTGAGCTCCATGTAGGACAGGGACTGTGTCCCACATGCTTTACTTGTATCTCCCCCAGCACTTAGAACAGTGCTTGACACATAGTAAGCTCTTAACAAATACAGTTTTTTTTAAAGGTACTATTAAAAAAAAAAACCTTGCAGTACCTCACGATTTAGACAAAAGCGATGTCACTGAAGTGTGGGTCTGAGGATTCAGAAAAAGCAAAGAAACATGAACGAAAATATGTGGGATACCGAGACTGAATAGTTATGAGGTCATGGCATTGGATACCATACCAAGGATGTCTTTTTTCTCAAAAAAGATTCTTATGACCCAAACCCACCACCACAGTGTCACTGACGATCATGGCTGATTCCACCCTCATTCCAAAGTGGAAATCTCAAAGTGCTAGAAAAACCTCTTCAGTGATTTTCGGAAAAATATCTCCCCCGTCAAAAACTAGATCCCAAACATTAGACTCGCCCATATGGTCAGATAGTTGTGCAAATGATAACGTTTCTTGTTCAGATAGTATATCTTCTGAGATCTACAAGCAGGGAGGAAATGTGCAATTCATATATCATCATGGGCTCGTAACGGAGCAGTGAATACATTCCTCAGGACTTCACAGACACTGCGGTGGTTTCCATTTGGGGGAAGGTGAGAGTACAGTGCTCTGCACGCCCTAAGTGCTCAGTAAATACTATCGCGTGGTTGAGAAATATGACTGATGCCATTCTATCTCCCGAACGAAATGCTTGGTTTTAAAAATTCCGTTTTCTACTTCCTTGTTTGTTGGATGATACGATGGATTCATTCATTCATTCAATCGTATTTACTGAGCGCTTACTGTGTGCAGAGCACTGGACTAAGCGCTTGGGAAGTACAAGTTGGCAACATTCAGAGACGGTCCCTACCCAACAACGGGCTCACAGTCTAGAAGGGGGAGACAGACAACAAAACAAAACATGTGGGCAGGTGTCAAGTCATCAGAATAAATAGAAGTAAAGCTAGATGCACATCATTAACAAAATAAATGGAATAGTAAATAGGTACAAGTAAAATAAATAGAGTAATAAATCTGTACAAACAAATATACAAGTGCTGTGGGGAGGGGAAGGAGGTAGGGCGGGGGAGATGGGGAGGAGGAGAGGAAAAAGGGGGCTCAGTCTGGGAAGGCCTCCTGGAGGAGGTGAGCTCTCAGTAGGGCTTTGAAGGGAGGAAGAGAGCGAGCTTGGCGGATGTGCAGAGGGAGGGCATTCCAGGCCAGGGGGAGGACGTGGGCCGGGGGTCGACGGCGGGACGGGCGAGAACGAGGCCCGGTGAGGAGGTTAGAGGCAGAGGAGCAGAGGGTGCGGGCTGGATTGGAGAAGGAGAGAAGGGAGGTGAGTCTCAGACCAGTCATGAAGTCTTTAGGACAGAAAACCTTCATGAAATAATTCACCATAGTGTTACACCCTCTCTTTTCCCTGCCACGTGTGCTCTCATGGAGGCCGTTGATATAACGAGCAAGTAGAAAGACAGAGGACAAAGCACAATTTTTTTATAGTATTTATTAAGTGATAACTCTGTCCCAAGTGGGGCTCACAGTTTTAACCCCCATTTTACAGGTGAGGTAACTGAAGCACAGATAACTTTGGGTGGGTTTTTTTTTTAATGGAATTTGTTAAAATCAACCAACACTAAACCCTGGGGTAGATACAAGCTAATCAGGTTGGATACAATCCATTCATTCAATCATATTTATTGAGTTCTTACTGTGTGCAGAGCACTGTACTAAGCGCTTGGGAAGTACAAGTTGGCAACATATAGAGACGGTCCCTACCTAACAATGGGCTTACAGTGGGTTATTTGCATGAAGCAAGTTTTACCTTTTCCTTTTGTCCCAAATATTTTCTTTTCTCTCCTAATGAAAAGGCTTTGGAAGGCAAAGCCTTTGGTGGCAAAATAAAGGGGATAATTTTGCAGCAAGAAAATTTCTCCTTTTCACAACAAATGGATCATGTTTTCTCTGTCAAAGAACACGACTCCATGTCCTACAGTCTGTTTTACAGATGAGGTAACTAAGTCCCAGAGAAGCAAAGTGACTTGCCCAAGGTCATACAGCTGAAAAGCGATGGAGTCAAGATTAGAACCCAGGTCCTATCCACTAGGCAACACTGCTTGTGCTCAAGGACGAACAGCAGGGGAATGGAAGAGCTGGATTAGAACTGTGATTAGAATGAATTTAGGGAAGATTTAATTAGGCAGGATAACTAGTTTTCTCTGAGCGAAAGCCACATTTTAAGATGAAATTTTAAAGTTAGCGTTCAGGATTTTATCCTGTGGTAAATATAGTAATGAAAATGGATGTAACAGAAAGGCTTATATTATTTTGGTTTTTAATCACTCTAGCAGAATTTGTCAGATTGAAATAGTCCTTAAATACCAATGGATTCCTAAAAAGAGCACTGTAAATCAACATTTTTGCACTTTCTTCTCAAAGATGATCTTCGTCACTGGCCACAACATTACAAATGTGCATTTATAATTTATTCAATCAAACAATCATATTTATGGAGGGTTTACTGTACTAAGTGCTTGAGAGAGTACAATATAACAAAATATATAATATTTACTGGGTGTTATAAGAGGAAAAGGAAGTCCTTAATGCTTGAGTTCTCATTGAGAAGTAACGTGGGTTAGTGGAAAGAGCCCGGGCATGGGAGACATAGGTCATGGGTTTTAATCCCGGCTCCACCACTTGTCTGCTGTGTGACCTTGGACAAGCCACTGAACTTCTCTGTGCCTCAGTTTACCTCATCTGTAAAATGGGGATTAAGACCGTGAGCCCCACGTGGAACAATCTGATTACCTCGTATCTTCCCAGCACTTGGAACAGTGCTTGGCACATAGTGCTTAACGTGTGCTTACCATAATTATTATTCTTATTTGCCTCAGTGTAGATTTTTCCAGGTGAATTTCAAGACGGAATCTGGGGCAAAAGTCCAAATTATCCGAAACAACCCCACATTCCTGACGAGAAATGGTGAGACCTGAAATTCGGTTTTTGTTCTCCTCGGTGGGGCAGTTCCCCTATAGCGACCGCCTCCATTTTATTCTCTTTGCTTTGCCTGCCTGGGACCTCCTGGATTTACTTTTGGCAGTTTGTTACTTAATAGTTCGTTAGAATTCACTTAATTGGGCTTCCCCACCCCCAGTGAAAACCACCCCCAGTGGAAACCAAGGATGGAATTAAGCAATTGTTCTGATTTTCAGAAGCTTCTAGGAATTCAGTAGGCTGTGAGAAACTTCCTTAATTGCTTCAGATTAGTCATGGTTCAAACAATTAAAAGATTTTTTAAAAACAGAATTAAGGCCAACTGACTCAGGAGAAATAATAAGGAAGCGGGCAAAGAGAAGTGAAAGACTTCAAAATTAGGAAATGGATTCTACCAAACACGCAACCCTATGTTTAAACTTTGGAAGATCAAACTCTCAATGCTTTCAAATGGGCTGAATTCCTTTTCCTGAGGCTTCTTCACCCATTTATGGTTTACCAAATAATATGAATTTAATCAGTAATTACTGCTGCTCCTTACTGGAGGGTTCAGAACCCAAAAATATTCCCTGGCCAAATCATGGGAAAGTGTTCTTGGATTAAAATGGCAGATTAGTTGATGCCACTTGAGGCCTGGACTGTCAAGATAATCTTTTCGTGATTACCCCTCTAGCCCGTAAGCACACTATGGGAAGGGAATGTGACTATTTATTGTTGTAATGTACTAAATCATGCCAGTCTTTTCAGTAATTATTTCTACTCCATACTGGAGAGTTCAGAGCCTAAAGGATACTCTAAACCATAAAGTGGTTTTTGCAGGGAATATGTCTGTCTATTGTTGTATTGTACTCTCTCAAGTGCTTAGTACGGTGCTCGGCACACGGTAAGTCCTTAATAAATATGACAGGGGAATGAATGAAGCCTGGGTAATTTTTAAGAAGGTATTTTCGGCATATGTTTCTGAGTGTGTGAGTTAGTATGTGTGTGTGTATGAGTGAGATGCAGCCCTTGCCTTCAAGGAGGTTAACATGTAGCAGGGCTTCCATTTCTCGTTGAGAGTTCTTGCTTAGAAATCTTGTGAGTTCTCTCCCAAATATGTGAGTCCTTGGTAGAATTCTGCAATTCAATGGCTCTCTCCCTTCTATCCAACCATGGAGGAAAGCAATCTTTTCTTTAATGAGCATTTTTCTCGAGGTTAATAAATCTTGGTATCCAAATTATCTATGGTGCTTGATTTTTGGAACGATGGCGCGGCAAGATGAACTATACACTTCAGTGCTCAATAAATATCCATACAAATGAAGAATTGGAGCTTAATATTCTTTCAGCTGAGGGTAGAGTTGGACGAAAATAATGACTTCTCTTTTGTAAATTTACTTAGTTGGTGTTTTAAAATTTTAATCAGAGGAAAAATATTTCTTTATATTAGGGACTGAGCATCATCAACACCACCGTGAGTATTTATTAAGCACCCCTGCCACAGTGTGTGCAGAGCTGAATACTGTAAGCTCATTGTGGGCAGGGACTGTGTCACTTTATTGTTAGATTGTACTCTTCCAAGTGCCTTAATACAGTACTTTGCGTGCGGTAAGCGCTCAATAAGTATACTTGAATTGAATGAATGCTGTGCAGAACACTGTGCTAGGTGCTTGTAAACAAGATAGAAACATGCATTTCCCATGCCTCAAGGATTTAATCACCTAGTGAGGAAGATAGGGAGACACGAATTTGGTGTATACAAAGAAAACAAAAATAAATGCACAGGTGCTACTTGTAAAAACAAAATTAAACAAGCACAGAACAAAACCTCCAAGTTAATTTTTCATTTGCCAAATATTTCCCTCTTAACATTTATTAGCCTACATTGCATAATAAACTACTGAAAACAAACACATTTCCAACTGTCCCAAAACATGACACTTGGAGTACATGTTCAGTTCTATTACTGCACCTAAAATTAGCACTCCTAATTAATGTGCGATGACCTAGTATGTTTTCAATATAAGGGGCCAGTGGAAAAAAAAATCAGTGTAATTAGTCTTCTGCATTTCAGTGATGGCACTGATGCCTTTCGTCAATCAAATAAGGGTTTACCATGTGCAGAACACTGTACTAAACACTTGGGAGAATACAGCATAACAGAATGGTAATAAAAAATAGCCTGTGCCTCGCGACTGTGAGTCAGTACTCCTTCCTTGTCCTGCTTAGTTTGTGTGTTTGTGGTATTTGTTAAGCGCTCACTAGGTGCCATTCATTCATTCATTTGATTGTATTTATTGAGCACTTACTGTGTGCAGAGCACTGTACTAAGCGCTTGGGAAGTACAAGTTGGCAACTTATAGAGACGGTCCCTACCCAACAGCGGGCTCACAGTCTAGAAGGGGAGACAGACAACAAAACAAAACATATTAACAAAATAAAATAAATAGAATGGCTAGGCACTGTTCTAAGCACTGGGGTAGATACCCACTAGTCTGGTTGGACACACTCCCTGTCCCACACGGGGCTCACAGTCTTCATCCCCATTTTACAGATGGGGGAACTGAGGCCCAGAGAAGTGAAGTGACTTGCTCAAGGGCACACAGCAGGAAAGTGGCAGAGGCGAGATTACAAACCAGGTTCTTCTGACTCCCAGGCATGGGCTTTAACCACTGGGCCTCACTGCATTAACCCTACGAGTGGTTCTGTTCCCTCAGATTCCCCTTCCCTTAACAATAATAGTACTGGTATTTGTTAAGCGCTTACTATGTGCCAAGCACTGTTCTAAGCACTGGGGTAGATACAAGGTAATCGGGTTGTCCTACGTGGGGCTCACAGTCTTCACCCCCATTTTACAGATGAGGTAAATGAGGCAGCGGCTCAGTGGAAAAGAGCCCGGGCTTTGGAGTCAGAGGTCATGGGTTCAAATCCCAGCTCCGTCAATTGTCAGCTGTGTGACTTTGGGCAAGTCACTTCACTTCTCTGGGCCTCAGTTCCCTCATCTGTAAAATGGGGATTAAGACTGTGAGCCCCAGGTGGGACAATCTGATAACCTTGTAACTTCCCCAGCACTTAGAACAGTGCTTTGCGCATAGTAAGGGCTTAATAAATGTCATTACTATTATAGAGAAGCAGCGTGGCTCAGTGGAAAGAGCACGGGCTTTGGAGCCAGAGGTCATGGGTTCAAATCCAGGCTCTGCCAATTGTCAGCTGTGTGACTTTGGGCAAGTCACTTAACTTCTCTGTGCCTCAGTTACCTCATCTGGAAAATGGGGATGAAGACTGTGAGCCCCACGTGGAATAACCCGATCACCTTGTATACCCCAGTGCTTAGAACAGTGCTTTGCACATAGTAAGCGCTTAACAAATGCCATTATTATTATTATTATTAAAGTGACTTGCCCAAAGTCACACAGCTGGCAAGTGGCGGAGCTGGGATTAGAACCCACAACCTCTGATTTCCAAACCCGGGCTCTAGCCACGCTGCCTTTCAACTGCCCTGCCAGACTGATTGGGCCAGCTGGGCTCCTTTCTTCTCCCACCATCTTGGAAGACCCTCAGGCCTCCACCTCTTCAGATCCTTCTCAATCAGTAGTGTTTTTTGAGTGCTTCTTCATGCAGAGCACTGTAATAATAATACTAATAATAATGGCATTTATTAAGTCCTTACTATGTGCAAAGCACTGTTCTAAGCACTGGGGAGGTTACAAGGTGATCAGGTTGTCCCACGGGGGGCTCACAGTTTTAATCCCCATTTTACAGATGAGGTAACTGAGGCCCAGGGAAGTTAAGTGACATGCCCAAAGTCACACAGCTGACAATTGGCGGAGTTGGGATTTGAACCCATGACCTCTGACTCCAAAGCCCGGGCTCTTTCCACTGAGCCACGCTACTAAGCGCCTGGGAGAGTACAGAACAACAGAATGAGTAGCTCTTCTTCCTTCTTTCCCCTCCACCTTCCGCTCCTCCTGTGGCACCCCTTCCCAGCCAACTCCCTCCTGCCGCTCACCGGATTAACAGTGTTGCCTAGTGGATAGAGCACAGGCCTGGGAATCAGAAGGACCTGGGTTCTAATCCTGCCTCCGCCACCTGTCTCCTGTGTGACCTTAGACAAGTCACTTCACTTCTCTGGGCCTCAGTTCCCTCATCTGTAAAATGGGGATTAAGACTGTGAGCCCCATTTGGGACTGGGACTGTGTCCAGCCTGATTAGCTTGTATCTCCCCTGGCACTTAGTACATTGCCTGACACATAGTTAGTGCTGAACAAATAACCATTAAAAACCAAACAAACTCATCCCTGCCTCATCTTAAAATCTCAGTCCCCTCTCCCTTGTCCAGCTGAGGTAAAATTTCACCTGCTCCGGTGACAAAATTTGAAGGTCTGAGCGCTCTTTGGGAAATGGGAGTTTTAGAAGCCCAGGAAAACTTAGACCTATCGACCAACCAAATGAGAAGACCTCTATTGCCTCCTGGTCCATTTAGGAAATTTAATATAATTAAATGCTGAGATAAATGCTGTAAATGGAAAGAATGGAACAGAAGGAAAACCTTGAACAATCACCAGAGAAACTCATTAGCATAGCACCAGAGAACTAGCCCTGAACATTTGCTCTCCCGGTTGAAATTATCCTCCCCCTTGGAAATCTGGATATTTCTGTAACATACTTTTTATTTATAATGTTCTTTTTGGCTTCATGTGCAGAAGGCTGAAGCCAACCTTTCCATTTACAACAAAGAAATCTAATCACTCTGAGTGACGCATGTCCTCAGTGATTTCCTTCCAATCGCCACTGTGACGATCCATTTCTGGAAAGAAAGATGGCACCTGGATTCTGAAATCCAAGATATTTTGATTTTATTTTTAATCTGTGCTGTCAGGGCAGGGCGACTTCAATGCAAGCGGTCAGATACAACACAGGTGACTGACTCATTCAGTCAAACTTGATTGTATTCAATTTGCCTTAGGAAATACAGCGGGAGCCTGGAATTTACTAGTCAGGTGAAAATAATATAACTTCTAAACCAAATGAAAGAATGAATCAGTGAATCAGTGGTATTTACTGAGTGCATCTTGTGTGTAGAGTATTGTAATAATCCCCACCCCACCCCAAAAAATCTAATTTCAACCCTTACCCAGTATTCTCTCGATTACAAGCCATTTATTGTAGAAGAAACCTCCCCAATTTTTTATTTTGTTTCCCAATGGACAGCACAAAACTGGGAGTGAGGTCTAATCTGGCCTTCAGCATTTGCCTGCCGGGTGACCTTGCAGAAAAAATCTCTGGGCCTCAGTTTCCCCATCTGTGAAATGGGGATGCATTAAAAGCTTTCCTTCATTGTGAGGAACTCTGAGCCCATGTAGGATGGGAACTTTGTCAATTTGTTTGCATTGTCTCTACCCCAGGGTTCAGTACAGTCCTTGGCACATGGTAAGTGCCACAATTATTGTTAGCCATTAATATATTTAAATCCTAGTGGAACTGAGTGGATCTTTAACTAGATTTCTTCCTTTTGTGCCCTTCTCCCCAGATTGGTACCTCAATACCCTGTGTCCTTCCTGACCTGCAGCAAACCAGACAAATATTAGATGTAACCACAGCAGTCTCTGCAGAATCTTCAGAGTATGCTCCCAGGATTGAGTTTCAAAGGCAGCTCCAAAATGTCCCCACACTGACATGTTCGTGGTGTTAGGGTTCAAGCTTTGGGTTTTTTTGATAGTCTCTATATGGAAATATTGAAACAGATGTTATTTTTACTCTTCAGGCATCTGCCTTGCAGTGAGACATAGCATCTGGGGAAAAGCGTCATTATTTGATGAAAATGCTTGTGTGTTTATTCTGATGACAGAACACTGATGGCAGAGTTCTTGACTAGAATTTTCTTTCTATGGGACCAACAGCAGAGTGATTCAGTGAGCAAAAGTGGTGCATTTGGGTTTTCTTAAATTCCCAAACCATGTTTGGGATCCCGTTACTGTGCTTTTCTACCAATACTGGCCATAAATAGAATACTGCTCTTACCTCTTCTAGTTTTAATGCAATAAGGGAAAAGATCTTTAGCTCCAGAAAGATTCCGATGATTATTTGCCAAATCGAGGGCAAAAACCTGAACAGTTAAGTGTCTCCGATAAACTATCTCCAGGAAAACAAACTATTTCACTAATAATTTTGTAGTGTTTTCACCACATGGCTCTATGTTCCAACAAGGGCTTGGGTTCTAGTCTCAGCTCTGGCACTTAACTGCTGTGTGACCTTGGGTAAGTTACTTAGCTTGTCTGTGCCTCAGTTCCCTCATCTGCAAAATGAGGACTCAGTACCTTTTCTCCCTCACTTAGACTGTGAGCCCCATATGAGGCCTGATTATCTTGAATCTTCCCCAATGCTTAATACAGTGCTTGGCAATAGTAAGTAGTCAACAAATACCACAGTTATTGAGATATATTTGGGTGCATCTCTTCCTAGCAAGACGAAAAATACTCTAATTCCCATTGTTTGGAAGTTAAACAAATGACAGAATAGATCATTAGCATTTATTTCCAGAGGTAATCATTCATTCTAATTTCAAGTTCTTTTCCAATTCATGTAACCAGAAACAAGATAAAGAAAATGAGTTAAAACACTATTCTTTTTTTCAGCTTTCGTGAGCCTTTGAAAATTCAGAGTCTAAAAAACCGCCCCTCCGATTAACCTACTTGTTCTTGAATTTTTCATGCTCGTTTCCTCATTGACTTTATTTAAACCCCACTTGCTTATCAGCACGCAGTTCAGGTACTTTGTAAGCATACTGTTATTATGATGCTTTCTTTTGAAGATTTAATCATGCCTGAGAAGATGCACTTTAACCTCAAAATAAGCAAAGTAAATGGTCCATTCCACTATTTTTCTTCTGAAAAGGAGATTATGATAATAACCAACTAAACTCTTATTCTCTGTAACTCTATGGGGTAAATGAAAATCTGCCCCAATGTTTTTAATCCTATACATGTTGTCTAGAATGGTTCTCGCTGAGGGATCAAACAAAATAAATGACCAAAACTGTAAGGAGCTTCAAAAACTATAGTATCCTCATTTTAGCCATCGAGAGGTAGCATGCTAAATGACTCAAGGAGCTATTCAGGGGAGAACATTGGTTCTCGAACTGAGGCACGGCAATCCTAGGACCCAATTCCAACCACTGGGAAACCATACTCTTCTCCTGTAGCGTCTCGCGGACTTGTATTAGTAAGTAAAAATCATGCCCAAGAATTATTTCAGAAAGAAATGCAAGCTCAATCGATCGATGGTATTTATTGAGCGCTTACTATGTGCAGAGCACTGTACTAAGCCCTTGGGAGAGCACGACGTAACATAATTAACAGATACGTTCCTTGCCCACAACGAGCTTCTGGTCTAGAGGGCTCCTGTCAGGAATATCGACTGAGCCTCAGTTCTGAGGCTTCAGGAGGGAGAAGTTGAATGTGGAAATCAATATAGCTGGGGTGATTTGTGTGAGCTGTCTCATCTCTGGGTGTGTTGTAGTGTACTGATTCTGTTGTACTCTCCCAAGTGCGTAGCACAGCACTCTGCACAGGGTAAGTGATCAGTAAATATGGCTGAGTGTGGATACAGTGGCAAAGATGGGGGAGGGATTTTAGTGGAAGTAGCAGAGGTGGAAGCAGTGTTGTCTAGTGGGTAGAGCACAGGCCTGGAATTCAGAAACACCTGGGTTCTAATTCTGGCCCTGCCACTTGTCTGCTGTGTGCCCATGGGCAAGTCACTTCACTTCTCTGGCCTCAGTTACCTCATCTGTAAAAAGGAGATTAAGACTGTGAGCCCCACGTGGGACAGTGTAAGCACCCATACTCTCAGCCCTACCAGTCATGCTCCCTCTGGGAGATGGAGGGCAATGTTGCCCAGTGGATAGAGTACGGGCCTGAGAGTCAGAAGGGCCTGAGTTCTAATCCCAACTCCGCCACTTGACTGCTGTGTTACCTTGCGCAAGCCACTTCACGTCTCTGTGCCTGTTACCTCATCTTTAAAAAGGGGATTAAGATTGTGAGTCCCATGTGGGACAGGGACTGTGTCCAACCTAATTAGGATGTATCCACCCCAGCCCTTAGACCAGCGCTTGGCACATAGTAAGCGCTTAACAAATACCATCATTATTTATTATTCTCTCCACTTCAGTTACCGCCTCTGTAAAATGGGCATTAGGACTGTGAGCCCCATGTAGGGCATGGACTGGGTCCAACATGATTAACTTGTATCTTCCTCAGTATTTAGAACAGTGCCTGGCACATAGTAAGTGCTTAACAAATGCCATTGAAAAAAGTGAGAAATCAGGCAGGGATGTAAGCACATTGTGAAGTGCGTCTCCTAAACTGCAGGTACAGCCGAGACCAAAACCAGGTCTCCTGATTGCCAGAGTAGCAGCAGGGCTGATTCCTGGGGCCATCATGTTTGGGTAGGATAACAAACTCTGGCATGTGGTGGACGGGATTTTCCTTTGTATTTGGTCCTTTTTCTTTTGGTCTTTAAAATGCCGATGCTCAGCTCTTTCCTATTTGCTCCCTCGTACGCTTTTCCATCATGCTGTCTAATATGATTTTCATTTTTTTTCCAAAGTGCCTGGAAAGTATTGATGCGAAAAACACATGGAGGCAGTTTCAATTTTCATGAACTGTCGTCAATTATGTACTGAGATCTGATTAATGGCCGGCTTCAACTTTGATGGACCGTCTAAAAAAGAGTTTGAATTATGGAAATAAAAGCTATTCGGCTGACAAATGACACGGTCCTTTCCTCCTCACCTCAAACCAGACTTTGTTTACATCGAAAGGGAGAAATACCTAGCGTGTGTAGACATGTGAGGGATTTTACTCACCTGGTAAAGGCAGTCCACAAATATGTATTATTTACGGTCATCTGAATGACTGTAATCTGAATGCATTGGTAAGGTGAGAGAACTGAATTCCCGTAATCTGTTTCGAGGAGTGGAATGAATTCCACGGTCATTTGGTCTTTGATCAGTCTAGAGCTGTACAAGTTGGCCCCACTTTCTTATTTTTCAGCACAGTGGGGCAGTCTGAACCAGAGGAGTGGAGTTTTGTGACCCCGATTTCTGGTATGGGAAGGCATAGAGGCTTCTTGGAGCCATGGGGGATATTTCTCCCTCTGGTTTCAGCTGTGAGGGAGAAATTGTAGGTTTACTACTCTCAGCTTCAGTCATTCATACCCTATGTCTCTGACAAAAGATGAAGAAGGATGCATTTGGATTGTGGCCTTGGGGCATTTGATATTCACCCCACCTTCGACCCCCCCAGAACTTATATACCTGTCTTTAAATGATATATTGTCAATTCTTTACTTACATCAGTGTCCATCTCCACCTCTAGAAGGTGAGCTCTGTGTGGGAAGGGAATGTGTCTGTCAATTCTGTTGTGGTGTACTCTCCCAAGCGCTTAGTTCACTGCTCTGCACATGGTAAGTGCTCATTAAATACTGTTGACTGATGAAAAGGTTAATCCGCCAGCCTGGAATGGCAAGCCACAAGATCAGGATTTTAATAATAATAATAATAATAATTACAGTACTTGATAAGCGCTTACTATGTACCAA
Organism: Tachyglossus aculeatus; assembly: GCF_015852505.1. Taxonomy (NCBI): domain Eukaryota; kingdom Metazoa; phylum Chordata; class Mammalia; order Monotremata; family Tachyglossidae; genus Tachyglossus; species Tachyglossus aculeatus. The sequence goes on along the minus strand of NC_052078.1, from coordinate 22,472,937 downwards.
GCACTTTTCTAAGCACTGGGGTAGATACAAGTTAATCAGGTTGGACACAGTCCCTGTTCCACTTGGGGCTCACGGTCTCAATCCCCATTTTACAGATGAGGTAACGGAGGCATAGTGAATTGACTTGCCCAAGGTCACTCAGAAGACAATTGGCGGAGCCGGGATTAGAACCCATGACCTTCTGATTCCCAGGCCCGTGCCCTATCCACTATGCGATGTCGCTTCCCTGTTATAATAATAATAATGATGGTATTTGTTCAGGGCTTACTATGTGCCAAGCACTGTTTTAAGTGCTGGGGTAGATACGAGGTAATCAGGTTGTCCCATGTGGGGCTCACAGTTTTAATCCCCATTTTACAAATGAGGGAGCTGAGGCCCATTGAAGTGAAGTGACTTGCCCAAGGTCACAAAGCAGACAAGTAGCGGAGCTGGGATTAGAACCCATGACCTCTGACTCCCAAGCCAGGGCTCTTTCCAGTAAGACATGCTGCTTCTCTGCTATCTCTTCCTTTTTTTGTTTTTAATGGTATTTGTTAAACACCTACTTTGTGCCAAGCATCTTATTAGCATTGGGGTAGATACAAGAAAAATAGGTTGGACAGATCCCTTTCCCACATGGGCTCACAGTCTGGAGGATTTAATCCCCATTTTACAGCTGATGTAACCGAGGCCCTGAGAAGTGAAGTGACTTGCTCTTGGTCACACAATAGACCTCTTTGAAACCTACCTTCAATCAATCCCTCGATGGGATTTATTGAGGGCTTACTATGCATAAAACACTGTCGAAGCACTTGGGAGAGTACAGTAGAATTGGCAGTCATGAAACCTGCCTTCAAGGACCAGATAACCTAGAGCGGTAGAAGAATTTCAAAATAAATTACAGATTGGGGGAGGTGACTAAATACTAAGGTATTTATTTAAGGGCTGTAGGAATAGGGGAAAGCAGTGCGTAGGTAAAGCAGAAGGGAGAGAGGATAAGATGGGGAAGTGAGTCAGGAAGTTAACTCAAGGGCTAGGGTTAGGGTTAGGATCATTCTTAGAGCTAGATTTGGGGTTAGGGTTATAGTTAGGGTTAAGATTATGATTAGGGTTAGCTAACAGGAGAGTTTTAGGATTTTTGTAGAGCTAAAGCTCTACTCTAAAATCTAGCACCACATTCTCCCCCTACCTCCTTTTCACCCCCAGAGTTAAAAATAAAAAGATGACACCTATGCCATCTGATCGAGCAGATCTTCCAGGAAGTTTCCTTTCTTTGTCTCTTTAAATATCTTAGATCAGTGGCAAAATGGAGAAAGTCACGCTCCAACTCACAGAGCGAGATGCCCATCATGATGTTGTCCTCTCCCAAGCACTTGAGAGGGCTGTGCACACAGTAAGAGCTCAGTAAATAACACTGATGGATGGAATGTTTGATTAGCATCATCAATAATTGCTTTGACTAGATGCTGAGGGTACGATGCCATTTTATAAATGTTCTGAGATTCTAAAGAAAAAAAAAACTAACATGGACTTAATAATCTATTCAGGTAGACCAGCCTAAAGTGGAAGAGACATAGTCACTGAAATGCATATCAGTCAATCAATCTAAGGTATTTATTGAGCCCTTACTCTTTGCAGAGCACTGTGCTAAGCACTTGGGAGAGTACAATATAACAATGTTATACAGACACATTCCCTGCCCACAACAAGCTTACAGTCAGGAGAGGGAGACAGACATTAAATTTAAATAAGTAACGATGTATAATTTATAGCTATTATAGTATATATTGTACAATATATGTTATGCAATATTGTGTTGATATAGATATTAAACATATATGTGCCAGGCACTGTACTACGTGCTAAGGTAGGTACAAGATAATCAGGTTGGATGCAGCCCCTGTCCCACATGAGGCCTGCTTTCTTAATCCCCATTTTACAGATGAGGTAACTGAGACAAAGAGAAGTAAAGTGACTTGCCCAAGTTCACACAGCAGACAAGTGGTGGAGCCAGGATTAGAACCCAGGTCCTTCTGACCCCCAGGCCCATGCTCAATCCACTAGGCCATGCTCCTTTTCATTGTCACTATTATTATTCAAACACTGAGGGGGAAGAGAAGGAAGTTATTTGAATCATGGTAAAATATGCTGGAAAGCCAGAACATTATCTTCAAGATAGATAGAAATGCTGGCATCAAAATCCGATACTGCTAGAAGAGCAAATTTAAGGGAAAGTCAATTTTGACAGGAGAATCCTTACAAAGAACATAATCCTGACACAGCATGCTAAAAGAAAATGAATAATGTCCTGGAATTGGAAGAAATCCAGTTCTTTATAGCCAACATGGGTGGTCATCTGTTTTTTTTAATTCATATTTTTTAACGGTATTTGTTAAGCATTTACTGTGTGCCAGGCACTGTACTAAGCTCCAGGGTATATACAGCTAATCAGCTTGGATCCAGTCCATGTCTTACCGGAGGTTCATAGTCAATCTCTATTTTACAGATGAGGGAACCGAGGCACAGAGAAGTTTAGTGAGTTGCCCGAGGTCGCACAGCAGACAAGTAGAACCCGGGTCCTCTGACTCCCAGGAAGACTCCATACTTCAAAAATGTGGTGTGAGCTGCTTACAAAGTCAGAGATGGGTGAGCCATTATCATCAGTGGTATATAGTGAGCACTTACTGTGTGCAGAGCACTCTACTAAGCCCTGGGGAGAAATACTTCGGAGTTGATAGGCACTTTTCCCTGTCCACAATGAGCTTAGAGTTTAGAGGGGGAGACAGACAAAAATATAAGTAAATAGTTGATAACAGGAAGGCAGGTAGCAGATGGAATCAAGTCACAACAAGATGCCAAAATAACTGAAAATGGCCACAGGAATACTGAGGTCTCTGAGAAGGTCTGGTGATGGAATATTTGAATCAGAGGTGGATGTTGTGGTCTTGAAGAGGTAAGAATGGTGTAAGCTCATCTCTAAGACTGTAAGCTTGTTGTGAGCAGGGAATGTATCTCTTAGATCATTACAGTGCACTCTCCCCAGTGCTTAGTACAGTGCTCTGCATGCAGTAAGCACTCAGGGAATATGACTAATTAATAGATTGCCATTGATTTATGCCTGAGGAAGGAACCAGGGCAAAGCAAAGGGGGAAAAGTGGTTTGAAAGGTGACTGAACAGATTTCCTAGCACACTGCGCCTTACTTAACAGGTAGATCCTTAGAAAGAATGGCAAAAAAAAAATACTAGATGGGACAACCTCTTTTAAGTCATCGGAGATATCATTTTCCCCTGTTATCTGAATTAGAGGAGGGTAAGTGCACCTTACATTTTCATAGAGCCAATTGCAAGACACTTACAAAAATGCTTCGATCTTTTGTATGCCAAGGAAACTCATGAGGACAGACTCCCTAAAGACCCATAAAGTGGACAGCGAATGAATTGAACGTTGTCCTTTCTCCAGACTCAGAAACAAGCAGGCTGTGGGCAACAAATAAAAACAGTCTGCCAGAATAGCTTATTATCAGCTATTTGACTCCTTGCTCCAGTCAGTGAAATTTTATTGATTGTGTTTTTCAAAGCCACCCTGCTTATATCATTCTTGATACGCTAAGGTGGCTCAAAAGCCCGTGCCCAGCTTCTCAGACAGTGGATTGCTGAATGAATTGTGAGGCCACTCATTAATCGTGACTGTCTGGCAAAAGCAAACAACTCCATTGGAAGGCATGACAGATTAAGTAAACTTTTAGAGCGTCTACGGAACATGAGAAGGGCAACTGTAATTAAAACTTTGTGGAGCTATTTTCCCTTTCAGAAATGGATTAGATACCTCATCTGTAAAATGGAGATTAAGACTGAGCCCCATGTGGGACGAGGACTGATTCCAACTTGATTAGCTTGTATCTACCCCAGTTTGGCACATGGTAAGCGCTTAACAAATGCCGTCATTATTATACAGAGGAGAATACAATCCTCTACTTCACTAGGGCTTTTAATAATAATAATGATAATAATAATAATAATGCGGGGATAGATACAAAATGATCAAATCAGGCCCAGTCCCTGACCTACACAGTCCTCACAATCTTAGAGGGAGAAAGAATATAATAATAATAATAGTATTTGTTAAGTGCTTATTTTGTGCCAGGCACTGTTCTGAGGGCTGGGGTGGATACAAGCAAATTGTGTTGGACACAGTCCCTGTCCCATGTGGGGCTCACAATCTCTATCCCATTCTACGGATGAGGTAACTGAGGCACAGAGGAATTGAAATGCCTTGTCCAAGGTCATTGGGCAGACAGACGGCAGAGCCGGGACTAGAGCCTGTGACCTCCCGGGCGATCTCCATTATGCCATTTTAAACCCATTTTATAGATGACGAAACCTAGGGGCAGAGGCGAAGTTAGGACTAGAACCCAGGTCTCCTTACTCCCAAACCTGTGGTCTTCCCACCAGTGTGTCCTTTCTAGGGGGAGTCTTGAAACCACTACTGAGGGTGCCTAAAGCCCCATGATCCAGATAAGAAACCGCCTTAGGGGCAGGGGCTCTAATTGTACATATTTATTCTATTTATTTTATTGTGTTAATGTGTTTTGTTCTCTGTCTCCCCCTTCTAGACTGTGAGCCCACTGTTGGGTAGGGACCGTCTCAATATGTTGCCAACTTGTACTTCCCAAGCGCTTAGTACAGTGCTCTGCACACAGTAAGCGCTCAATAAATACGATTGAATGAATGAATGAATGAATGAATGAATGAATGAATGAATGAATGAAACCAGGAAACCAGTCCAGAGCAAAAACAGATTCAGGCTGTACAAACAACAAGCACGACGCCCTTGGGTGTGCACTTTGTGTCATTTCTGTAGAATCCCTTTCTGCCTCCCATGGGTGAACATCAATGTCCATGGTGTTTCCTTTAAGCAGAAGGGAAAGTCTCTCTCTCTCTCTCTCTCTCTCTCTCTCTCTCTCTCTCTCTCTTTTTCTTTCCCATTCTCCCTATAATAATTGTGGTATTTGTTAAGTACGTACTTTGTGCCAGGCACTGTTCTAAGCACTGGGGAGGATACAAGCTAATCAGTTGGACACACTCCCTGTCCCACATGGAGCTCACAGTCTTCACCCCATTTTACAGTTGAGGGAACTGAGGTGCAGAGAAGTCAAGTGACTTGCCCAAGGAGACACACAGGAGACAAGTGGCAGAATGGAAATGAAAACCCTGGTCCTTCCGACTCCCAGGCCCCAGCTCTCTCCACTAAGCCGTGCTGCTTCTCACAGCAATCAATCAATCAATCAATCGTATTTATTGAGCGCTTATTGTGTGCAGAGCACTGTACTAAGTGCTTGGGAAGTCCAAGTCGGCAACATATAAAGACGGTCCCTACCCAACAGCGGGCTCACAGTCTAGAAGGGGGAGACAGACAACAAAACAAAACATATTAACAAAATAAAATAAATAGAATAGATATGTACAAGTAAAATAAATAAATAAATAAATAAAGTAATAAATATGTACAAACATATATACATATATACAGGTGTACATACGTATATACATATATATATATATACACAGCAGCTCATTTATTGAGCTCCTTCTCCTAGCAGCTCATTTGAGTGCTTACTATGTAGTATCCTCACTTAGGATACTACAAGGCAACAGAATTAGCAGATATGTTCCCTGCCCATAAGCAGGGGACCTGGGTTCTAATCCTGACTCTTGCCATCTGTGCACTGTGTGGCCTTGGGCAAATCACTTACCTTCTCTGTGCCTTAGTTTCCTCATATGCAACATGGGTATTCAATACTATTTTGTTAGTATATTTGGTTTTGTTCTCTGTCTCCCCCTTTTAGACTGTGAGCCCACTGCTGGGTAGGGACTGTCTCTATATGTTACCAACTTGTACTTCCCAAGCGCTTAGTACAGTGCTCTGCACACAGTAAGCGCTCAATAAATACGATTGATGATGATGATGATGATTTAGACTTAAAGCTCCATGTTGAACTGTGTCTGATGTACCTATCTTGTTTCTGTACCAGTGCTTAGTACAGCCTAGAAAGAGTTGAATAAATACCACCCTCATTCTTATTACTGACTCATCTTTCCTGACCTCCTCCCTCAGATCAGACACATCCAGACATAAGTAGGACATTCTGATATCTGTGCTTTCTCTGTCAACTGCCAAATAGCATCAGCTACTGAACCCTAAGCTTTCCCTGGGGATTTGCTGATTCGAACCCCTAAAACACAAAGGAATGTGTCTGTAAATCATTTTTTTCTGCCCTCCTGACTCACGTGTCCCTTTCAGTTCACCGTGCTTCAGCTGCTTGGCTACTATTTTGTTCCCTTCTAGTCCGCTCTTCTTATTACCTTCAGGTGACGTCATGTGTCTGAGCTTCTCCTCGGTGCTACCTTCCATAACTCCACCCTTAGTGATTCTGCGCTGCTCATTGAGATTATTTATCATCTCATTCTAAATGGGATGGCCTTAGACCCTGGGAGGATGAAGATCCTGTGTAGATAGACTATGAATTGACAGTCTCACGGGTGGAATCGACATATGCCGACCACCGTAATCGTCGTGTAACCGTTGGTAGAAAGCGATGTTGGAAACGCACACGGCTGAAAGTTCTATTTTGTCAGTAACAGAGAGATCACAGTGGATCCTAGGTGTCTCCTGAAAGGATATTTTCAGAGCGGTTGATGTGAAAAGAGGGGAAGAAAGTGACAAAGCTATTCCGTGCTTTACAGAAGTCTCAAAGATCAAGTAGCTGACACGGTAGCTATATAGTCAAAGACTGAAGCCGAATTCCATCGGATTAGAAAACCACTCGCTCTGACTATCCTTTCAATCACTCTGAGTTTGTCTCTTCAGACATGTTTACATCTCTCCGTCTCTAAAATTACAGGGACCTACGTTGTAGAAATGCAACCTGCCAGTGTTCCACAGAGAAACAAGGTTACAGGGAGATACTGAGAGTATTTCAGCTGAATTGCTGTGAAGTCCCCCATTTCAGGATGAGGGCAGGTTACAATTCTAGAGGATTTAGAGCTGGTTTGAGTCACATTCTCTCAGAATAAAGGTAAAAAGTGGTATATTGTACAGTGTTAAGCACTTAGTGTCCTGTTCTGTGTACAGCAAGCTCCATCAAATACCATTAATTTTTTTTTTCATGGAATTTGTTAAGCACTTACTCTGTGCCAGGTAGTCTATTAAGCGCTGGGATACATACAACCGAATCAGGCTGGACACAGTCCCTGTCTCATATGGGGCTCCCAGTCTTAATCCCCATTTTACAGATGAAATAACTGAAGCCCAGAGAAGTGAAGTGATTTGCCCAAGGCCCCACAGGACACACGTGCCAGAGCTGGGATTAGAACCTGGGTCCTTCTGACTTTTTGATATACCAGTGATTGATATTGCGTTCCATTCTGACATCCATTATAACATTCTGACATCCAAATTATAAACGTTGGACAAAAACACTCTACGTCCACAATTTAGGGCAGAGCACTGTGCTAAGTGCACCCCAGCGCTTAGAACAGTGCTTTGCACATAGTAAGCGCTTAATAAATGCCATCATTATTATTATTATGGGAGAGTACATAGTCTCAAAAATATTTTTGTAACCTCCAATGAAAGAGAGGGAAGGATTACATCCAACTCAAGAAAAAGCACTTTTGAATTGAGAAGCCTAGTGGAAAAACCAGAAGCCTGGGAGTGAGAGGACCAGAATGCTAATCCTGACTCCACCACTTGTCTTCTGGGCCTCAGTTTCCTCATCTGTAAAATGGGGATTAAGACTGTGAGCCCCAAGTGGGAGAGGGACTGTGCCCAGCCGGATTATCTTGTATCTACCCCAGCGCTTAATACAGTGCATGATGAACAAATACCATTTAAAAAAAATTATAATCATCGTAAATTAATCATTCTTCAGCGTGAATCTCAGCGTAATGAAGAAGGAGCCTGTTTGAACCTAAACCTGCTCTGTATAGTCTGCTTTTTAAAAAAATATTTATTGGTCTTTCTGAAAGAGCACGCTGTTTATTATCTCCTCGAGTTGACTTCAGCTTGCAAATTAGTCATCTATCACATGATCCATCAGGTAGATGGTATTCCTACAGGAAACGCTGTCTGCTATAAAAAGAAATGAAATCTTGACTAGGTGAAAAATACGTGTGTCTGCTGGTTGTGAAATGGAGCAGTTTGTCGTGATCCTCTCCCCACTCCAGTTGGAGGAAAGCAGGGCAGGATTTATTTAATCCAAACTGAATAATAATGGAGGTATTTGTTAAGTGTGTACTGTGTTCAAGCACTGTGCTGTGCACTTGGGTATATGCAATAATTAGAGAAGTAGTGTGGCTCAATGGGCTTGGGAGTCAGAGGTCATGGGTTCAAATCCCGGCTCTGCCAACTGTCAGCTGGGTGACTTTGGGCAAGTCACTTAACTTCTGTGTGCGTCAGTTACCTCATCTGTAAAATGGGGATTAAGACTGTGAGCCCCATGTGGGACAACCTGATCACCTTATATTCTCCCCAGCACTTAGTAAGCGCTTAACAAATGCCATTATTATTATTATTGTTGTTATTAACTGTGGCTTTTAAGTGCTTACAATGTGATAAGCACTGTTCTAAGCCCTGGGGTTGGACATAGTCCCTGTCCCACATGGGGAAGTGTGGGCAAGGAACGTGTCTACCAAACTCTGTTCATTCATTCAATTCATTCAATCATATTTATTGGGTGCTTAGTGTGTACAGAGCTCTGTACTAAGTGCTTTGGAGAGTATATTATAACAGTAAACAGACCCATATATTGGTACAGTGCTTTGCACACAATAAGCTTGCAATGAATACGATTGATCGATTGGCTCAGAGTCTAAGTTGGAAGGGGAACAGAAAACTATCCAAAAAAATTTGCTAATGGACATCTTTACTTTTCAGTCACCATCTTGGGCATTTTCCCACCATAATGTCAGAACTCTCCTTTCCAGTTAAACTTGAACAAGTCTGGTAAATTCCCAAGGTTTATTTCCTGTCATCCTTCCTCCCAACATTGGTCCACTTTCCCAACTGCAGAAACCTCCCTCCGTATCTTGCTCTCCCACATTGCCACAGGACTCAGAAGTGAAATCAGATTAATTTCCCATGAGATAATACAGTTCCAAGAGTCGAAACTTTATCAGACTGTTCAGGCTAACACAAATTCGCGGAATGGAGGGTTAATAAATTTTGGTCCAAGACAAGTCATTTCCCTGGAAGTGACAAACTGCTTTTTTATTACTTCAAACCCATTTTTAAAGTAATCAAAGAAAGTGAATGGGAAAGGTTATGTATTTTTATTGGATTTATTGCTGTAATGAGTGGAAGTTTTAGAGTGGGGAAAAGAACTTTTGTTAACAGTCAAAAATGACTTAAATAACAGAACCACTCGATCAATAGTGTGTATTTAGCACTTACTGTGTGCAGAGCACTGTCTTAAGTGTTTGGGAGCGTACCGTAGAACAGGGTTAGTAGAAATAGTCCTGGTCCACAACGAGGTTACAGGGTAATTCTCTTTATGTACACCGGTTGGAAGGGATTCTCACTGTTTTTATCCCTCAAAATTGTCCAGTATGACAACTTCAATCCCAAAGAATGACTAAATGTAGATTTACCTCTTCCCATTGCTTCTGAGTAGTTAAAATGAATCTCTCTCTGTCTTTTTCTATCACCCCCGCCCCCTTATTCCCTGACCACGCTCAGTCCTATTAGAATCGCACCCCCGTCCCTTAACAATTATCCCAACAATTATTTAGGTGCTTAACTATGGGCAAGCACTATACTAAACTCTGGGGTAGATACAAGGTAATCAGACCGAACACAGCCCCTGTTCCACAAGAGGCTCAGTTCTAAATCGGAGGGAGGAGGATTTTATCCCCATTTGACAGATGAGGAAACTGAGGCACGGTGACGGTAAGTGACTTGTGCGAAGTCACACAGCAGGCAAGTGGCACAGACGGGATTCTTCTAGACTGTGAGCCCACTGTTGGGTACGGACCGTCTCTATATGTTGCCAACTTGTACTTCCCAAGCACTTAGTACAGTGCTCTGCACACAGTAAGTGCTCAATAAATACGATTGATTGATTGATTGATTGATTAGAACCCAGGTCTCTGACTCCCAGGCTCTTGGTCTTTCGACTAGGCCATTCAGCCTCCCATTGGCCACACAATTTACCTTGAAGTTCATCAGTACCTGGCCATTTTATTTTTTATGGCATTGGTTAAGTGTTTTATATGTGCCACACACTGTACTAAGCACTGGGTGGATACAAGGTAATCAGGCGGGGCATAATCCCTGTCCCACATTGGGCTCACAGTCCTAATCCCCATTTTACAGATGAACTAACAGAGGCACAGAGAAGTGAAGTGACTTGCCCAGGGTCACTCAGCGGACAAGTGGCGGAGCGTGGATTAGAACCCAGGCCCGTGGTCTACCCACAAGGCCACGCTGCCTCTATTGATTAGTCAATCCAGAGACCCAACCCCTTCTTCGGAGTACAATTCCTGGATTTGTGGGTCGATGGGCCCTTGTGAGGTAGCCTAGATGGTGTATGTTTGGTTTTTTTTCTCTGTCTCCCCCTTCTAGACTGTGAGCCCACTGTTGGGTAGGGACTGTCTCTATATGTTGCCAGCTTGTACTTCCCAAGTGCTTAGTACAGTGCTCTGCACACAGTAAGCGCTCAATAAATACAATTGATTGATTGATTATTCAATGGAGAATACCTGTCCAGCAGGAAACAGGTGATGAGAACACCCTGCCCAAGGAATACCCTTCCTTGAGGGCCTTGGGAAGCCACCACGTTGAGTTAGTAGACGCCAGGAAAGTGTAGTAGCATGGAAAATTCCAATTCCAGATGTCAAGGTGGTCCTAATAGGGTCACGTGGAAGATACATTACAAACTGGAAATGCTCAAAGAAGCAGCTCAGAATTGCTTGACCTTCCAATGTGTTGCAGTTACGGTGGGCAGAAGAAAATATGGAAGAAAGTAGGCTCTAGTGGAGAGAGCACAGGTTTGGGAGTCAAGAGACCTTGTTCTAGTCCCCAGACTGCTACCGAGTGGCTCTGTGTCTTCAGGGAAGTCACTAAACCTCTCTGGGTCTCCTTTGCCCCACCTGGCGATGTAATGTGAGCTCCCCTCTAGATTGTTATAATAATAATAATGATGGCATTTATTAAGCACTTACTATGTGCAAATCACTGTTCTAAGCGCTGGGGAGGTTACAAGGTGATCAGTTTGTCCCACGGGGGCGCTCACAGTCTTAATCCCCATTTTCCAGATGAGGTAACTGAGGCACAGAGAAGTTAAGTGACTTGCCCAAAGTCACCCAGCTGGCAATTGGCGGAGCCAGGATTTGAACCCAAGACCTCTGACTCCAAAGTCCGTGCTCTTTCCACAAAGCCATGCTGCTTCTCAGCTCCTTGTGGGCAGAGAATGCATCTACCAATTCTTTTGTATTGTACTCTCGCATGCTTCTAGTACAGTGCTCTGCACACAATAAGTGCTCGATAAATCCCACTGATAACTACTGATCGATCCATCCATCCATGAGGTGTAATCTTATCAGTCTGTCTTCACTACCCAGGCATGTTTTGAAGAAAGATTGACGTTTATCTGAAAGGGCTTTGGAGAAATATAAGAATTAGAGAAATTCAGTGCTGTTATTTTTGCTCTTGTTAGTAATAATAATGGCATTTCTTAAGTTCTTACTATGTGCAAAGCACTGTTCTGAGCGCTGCGGAGGTTACAAGGTGATCAGGTTGCCCCATGGGGGGCTCACAGTCTTAATTCCCATTTTACAGATGAGGGAACTGAGGCACTGAGAAGTGAAGTGACTTGTCCAAAGTCACACAGCTGACAATTGGCGGAGCCGGGATTTGAACCCATGACCTCTGATTCCAAAGCCTGTGCTCTTTCCACTGAGTCACGCTGCTTCTTTATTGTTATTCATTCGGTCATATTTATTGAGCACTTACTGTGGGCAGAGCACTGTACTAAGCGCTTGGGGGAGTGCAATATAACAGAGTTGGTAGTTGCATTCCCTGTTCACAAGGAATTTACAGTCTACAGAGGGAGCTTATATTACATCCCCAGGTAAGGCAAAGGAGACACACAGAGGTTAAGGTATTCGGAGACCAGAGAAGGCCACAATACAGCAGAGTATTAGATTTAATTTCCATGATCAGAATAGAGATTGGGGTTTGCGAAGGTATTAATCAGTGGTATTTACTGAACGTCTACCACGTGCAGAACACGGTATTAAATGCTTGGGAGAGTCTAATGTAGAGCTGGTAGACCTGTTCCCTGCCTAAAACTAATTCACCTCCCCCAACAGATTATAAGTGAGTTGGAGATGATGCCCTCGGACAAAATCAATCAAGCAATTGTATTTATTGAGCGCTTACTGTGTGCAGAGCACACAAAAGATGAAGGGAAAAAACTCAGCCTCAGTGGTTACCACTGGATGTCTGCGCTAGCTCAGGTCTCCAGGGAATATTTGAAGATGCACCATTGGCATTAATCGCACGGTTCCAACCAATTCTGTTGACCCTTCCTATGGCCCTGAATTCATTTCAAAAGTCAGTCGAAATTCCGCAAAGGAAAACCAAGTCCAAATTGCAATTCTATTCACTGTTTTACAGCCAGTGATTTACTTCCATGCGGGCAAAGTGGGCGTTTTTATGGGAGCCTATAAATTAACGTTCTAAAGTGTCGGGAAAAAGCCGCTAAGGACAGGATCGACTCGGGCCATCTATCCGCACGCTAACAGCATTCGGTTGTGAACTTGAATATTTTGTTGTAGTTTTATTGCTAATTGCTTCGAAAAACAATCTGCACTTCCCAACCAAGATGGGTTTGACATTGCAAAGCCAAATGCCAGTGAGCCCCTTCAGAAGCAGTCAGATCCGCAATAACTGCACCTTCGTCTCCCAAGCTCATTCCTTCCATCCATCCTCCACCCACTCAACGGACTCTTCTTTTAATAGTCTGAGTTCCTCTAATTTGCCCTCGCCTCCACCTCCCCTGACACCCGCACCTCTCAAACTCTCCAAGGATATCAAAGTCAATTTCAGTCCCTCACTGGGAGGGGAAAACTACTACAACATCCACCCTGCCCCCTGCCTCCATTGTACTCTGCTTTTTTTTTAAAAAAAAAGGTATTTGTTAAGTGTTTACTATGTTTTAGGCACCATACTAAATGCTGCGATAGATACAGGCTAACCAAGTTGGACAAAGTCCATGTCTTACATGAAGCTAAATTCCCAATTTACCGATGAGGGAGCTGAAGCGCAGAGAAGTGAAATGACTCGCCCAGGGTCACACAGCAGCAAGTGGTGGGGCTGTGATCGAACCCAGGTCCTCTGACTTCAAGGCCCGTGATTTCTCCACTTCAGCCACACTGCTTCTCTATGAAACAAAAAACTCTGCAATGTGGTCACACTTTTTGGAGAAGTGGGAGATTCTTAGAGGTTGGGCTTGGCATTTGTCTAGGGATAATTGCTTATTATATGACTATAGGTTACTAATTATATTATTAGTCCATCGGTAGTATTTATTGAGTCCTTAGTGCCCACAGAGCACTGTATTAAGCATTTTTGTTATTGCTGTTACAATGCTGACAGTGGGAACCCCCTTCTAGACTGTGAGCCCGTTGTTGGGTAGGGACCGTCCCTATATGTTGCCAACTTGTACTTCCCAAGAGCTTAGTACAGTATGTGCTCAGTAAATACGATTGAATGAATGAATGACTGCGCCAAAATGGACTTTGTCCTTAAGTTCTGAAGAACATGGACAGAAGGTAGAATTGCTTAGACCCCCCTCCTGTTATTTTTAATAATAACTGTGGTATGATACTAAATTTTGGGATAGAGACAATATAAATGCATTAGATTCAGACCCTGCCTCACCTGGGTCTAAGCAGGAAGGCGATCAGATGTCTTGTTCCAGTTTTTACAAGTGAAGACACTTAGCCCAAGGAAGTCGTGACTTACCCAAAATCATACCGCAGGCCAGTGTTAGAGCTGGAATAAAAGCCCAGGCCTTCTGATTCCCAGAGCCGTGCTCTTTCCTCTGGGATAATTCTCCTCCTCCCTGAGGGTCATGAGAGAGAGAGAAAAGAGACAATTCTTCCGGAAATAGCAGCTCCCTGAGCTTAGAAATTCCATCGTCAAAACGGTTTCCCCACACAGAGCTCCAGACATAAAATAAACATGAAGAGAAGAAGAGCCTATTCACAGCCAGTGGTTCTCACTGATGAAGTGGAACTTAAGTTAAATTAAATTTTTGTAGTTGGTAAGCAGCTCCCTATTCTACAAGGTACAATCGATTGAGTAGACAACAGAATAGCTACGTGGCGTTTGGGAGATTGATGGACAGACAACACAACCAGCTTTAATACGTGGCTTAGGTGGATAGGGCACGGAGCTGGGAGTCAGAAGGTCATGGGTTCTAATCCCGACTCCACTAATCCCGACTCCCGCTGCGTGACCTCGGGCAAGTCACTTCACTTCTCCGGGCCTCAGCTCCCTCCTCTGTAAAATGGGGATTAAGACTGTGAGCCTCTTGTGGAACAGGGACTGTGCCCCACCTGATTAGCTTATATCTAGCCTAGTGCTTAGAACAGTGCCTGGCACATAGTAAGCACTTAACAAATACCATTATTATTATTATTATTATTACCACAAAACTAGGGATTTACAGGGCTCAGGAAGGTAACAACTACTAAATGGCTGAGGCCTGGACAACATATTGAATATCTTTGTCAGTTTCACTAACCCCATCTAAGAGCCTTTCTCAACATCAAAGCTCCTTCTGAGCAGGAAAGCGTCTACCAACTCTGCTGTATTGTCGTCTCGCAAGTGCTCAGTACAGTGCCCCGCACACAATAAGAGCTCAGTAAGGACCACTGACTGATGGACCGACTAGGATGATAACAGCATAGTCCTGAAATGCTGTCAGCAGAGCAGGACTGTAACAATAATCTTCTTAACTCTGATGCAGTCTCCTTTGCACTACAGATGTGTCTTGGCCCAGTTACAGAGACTTTTTTAAGTGGAATTTGTTAAGCACTTTCTATGTGCCGGGCACTGTACTAAGCGCTGGGGTAGATTCCATCTAATCAAGGTTGGACTCAGTCCCTGTCCCAGAGGGGGGCTCACAGTCCTAATCCCCATTACTTTAGTGCTTATTATGTGCCAACACTGTACTAAGCACTGGGGTAGCTACAAAATAATCAGGTCCCACATGGGACTCACAGTCCAAGTAAATCCCCATTTTACAGTTGAGGAAACTGAGCCTTCAGGAAACTTTCTGACTAATCTCTCATCTCCCCGCCTGTTTTCCCTCCCCTCTCCTTCACCTAGTCCATTCCCCCAAGTAGCACTTGACATCTTTAAACTCTGTTGCTCCTCCCTACCTGTCATTTATTTTTGTTTACTGTAATGACCATCAAAATATAAGTTCCTCCAGAGCCAGAATCGTTTCTACGTAGCCTATTATACTCTCCCAAGTGCTTGGTACAGTTTTATGCACATGATAGATTCTCAGTCAGTACCACTGGTTGATTGATAATGGCAGCAGTGGGCAGGGAGGAGTACAACTCCAGAGCATCCTACCATCAGGGGACCAGGAAAGCCACTATCTTGGCACTCCCTAATCCCTTTCCAGGTCAGAAGGGTCAGGAAATGCCAGCTATTTCCTGTCCATCTTCGTCAGCTTTTTGCTATGGTGGCGAAACTAATAGCCTTGCCCTCAAGTTGCCAAGTCCCGGGGGCACAGTGGTTCCCATAGAGTGTGCCCCATATGCCCGAGAACCACATCTGCTATCAAGAGGAAGCCAGGTATGGCTCAAGAACTGTGGGTTGGTGGTCCCACATATGCCTTAAAGATCTTGGCGGATTTCCCCGTGCAGCTAAATTTGTGTAATAATTTCTAGAGCCCGAGTCCAGTGCTGATGGAGCAATAGAGAACCACGCTATAAAGAATTTGGTCTTCCGCTTACCACTTCCCCTGCACCTGTCAAGGGAAAAAAATCATGCCGGTGTTGCATGATTTTAGTCCTTACCCCATTGTGACTAAGGGCGTGTTTGGTTAAAGATGTTCTTCAGGATTCTGTCTGAAGTGTTCTGCCTAGAATCTCACCTCCAATGGAATACAGCAATATGTACCCAATAAGAATCCATTATTCTAACTTTATTTTCAGTGACGATGGATACGGTGTTCAAAGGTTTCTGACAGCATGAATCTGGGAGTAAGAATGACCTGGGTTCTTATCCCGGCTTTGCCATTTGTCTGCTGTGTGACCTCGGGCAAGTCTCTTCTCTTCTTTGTGCCTCAGGTACCTCATCTATAAAATGGGGATTAAGACTGCGAACCCCATTTGGGGCTGGGACTGTGTCCAGCCCAATTACCTATTATCTACCCCAGTGTTTAGTACAGTGCACAGTGCCTGGCACATTGTTAGCATTTAGCAAATACCACTATCATTATTATCATTATTTCCTCTGTATTTCCAATATACTGAGAAGGGGCTAATGTAGACGTCTGAAGGATTGTTCTGATGATTAATGCCCCTCCTTGTAGATTTCTGAAGAAATGCCACCAGATCTGGTGTGCGTTCCCTTCTACGTGGTTTTGGTGGCGAGAGAAAATTCCTCAAAAGATGGAGCAAAGGCCACATCTTCAAATTTTAACCAGTTTTCTTGCCTTCCAAACATCTCATCAATCAGTGATATTGATTATATATATATATACACACATATATATGTATATATACATATATACCTGTATATATCTATATATGTTTGTACATATTTAGTACTCTATTTTCCTTGTACATATTTATTCTATTTATTTTATTTTGTTAATATGTTTTGTTTTGTTGTCTCTCTCCCCCTTCTAGACTGTGAACCCGCTTTTGGGTAGGGACCGTCTCTGTATGTTGCCAACTTGTATTTCCCAAGTGCTTAGTACAGTGCTCTGTACACAGTAAGCTCTCAATAAATACGATTGAATGAATGAATGATATTTATTAAGTGCTTACTATGTGTAGAGCACTGTACTAAGCGCTTGGGAGAGTACAGTAAAACGAATTAGCAGACATGATCCCTGCCTTCTTCAAGGGTAGGAAGTATGTTTATCATCATCAATGGTATTTATTGAGCACTTACTGGCTGCAGATCAAAATGGGGATTTAATACCCATTCTCCTCCTTACATTGACTGTGAGCTCTGCAAGAGACAGGGACTGTGTCCAACCTGATTAACCTGTATCTACCCCAGAGCATAATACAGTGCTTGGCACATAGTAAGCACTTACCAAATACTATAACAAACAAACAAAAGGGAAATAAATACCAATCATACACACAGACACAAATACACACACAGTACACAGACACGCACACACAACCTCTTGAGTTGATACATCTGCCGTGGCCCTGGGCTGAACCCAAAAACCTCACAGCACAACATCATCCACTCCCTCCGAAGACATGCTGACATCGGTAAAAACATCACGAGCGTCTTTCTATTTATTTTTTGGTTTTACAAAGTACAATTTGAATATTTTAGCCATCATCGTGAAACAGTTATCAATTCCTCGGTTCCCCGGAGAAGATAATGACCTTTGCTTGGAAGAACTTTCTCCTCCGCTCGTAAAAACTTTAACTTCGTTGCGGCAACCCAACCTTCAAATTTGTCTGAGCCTTTCACAGCCAGTGTCGATTCCAAGCCGGTTTTCTCTTGGGCTGCCTGTTTTTTATTGTGGTTTTCTGCCTCCCCGACAGCTTTCCAGTCTGCAGGCCACAGATGGTGTTTGGGTGTACGGTTTCGAAAGTATTTATGAAAAACCTTTTGGTGTGGAGTGCTGAGAGCATAGTTTGAGGCAAATCCACAGCGAACAGGAAAGCCGTCTAGTGAATAGCTGGTGGGTTTTTTTCGGTATTTTCCCGGGGAAGGGAAAATTCGTTGCTTTTGCTTTGTGTGGATGATTCGATTAAAAATCTTTTGCTCGAAGCCCCTTAGGAAAGAGCGGTGTAGCTTTTCCATGCTCTCTTCTGGCTTGGCTTGGCTTGGCCTCAACAACACAGCCCACCCACTTGGCTCCTCTAATACCAACCTACTCACACTGCTTCTCTCTCGCATCCCACCCTCTGCTCACTTCCTCCCTCTTGCCTGGAGCTGGCTTCTCCATCACGTCCAGCAGTCCAACACTCTCCCCCATCTTCCAAGCCCTTCTAAAATCACATCACCTCCTGGAAGTCTTTCCTGACTAATCTCCCATCACACGGCTCAATTGTCCCTTTTACTGTGTCACTCTTAAGTCCTCACCCACCATTCACCCCCCACCTTCTCCCCACTTCATTGCATAATAATAATAATGGTCGTTAATAATGATGGTGTCTGTTAAGTGCTTTCCACCTGCCAAGAACTGTTCTAAGCTCTGGTTAGGTACAGCTACTTAGGTTGGATGCAGTCCCTGTCCCACATGGGGCTCAAAGTCTTAGTCCCCGTTTTACTGTGATCACGAGCTGACAGTCTTCAATCAGTCAATAAATGGTATTTATTGAGTGCTTATGTGAGCAGAGAACTGTACTGATCATTGGGAGAATTGAACAGAGTAGGTAGTTGTGACCTCTGACCTCAAGGATCTTTCAGTCTACTGGGAGAGCCACACATTATTAATACTAATAGTGGTAATAATTTAGACTGTGAGCCCACTGTTGGGTAGGGACTGTCTCTATATGTTGCCAACTTGTACTTCCCAAGCGCTTAGTACAGCTCTGCACACAGTAAGCGCTCAATAAATACGATTGATTGATTGATTGATTGTTATGCTCTTACTAGGTGTCAAGCACTGTTCTAAGAGCCGGGGTAGATACGAGGTAATCAGGTTGGACACACTCTCTGTCCCACAAGGGGCTCACAGTCTTAATCCCCATTTTACAGATGAGGGAACTGAGGCCCAGAGAAGTGAAGTGACTCACTCAAGGTCACCCAGCAGACTGGTGGCAGAGGTGGAATTAGAACCCAGGCCCTTCTGACTCCCAGGCTACCCTGCTGCTCAAAAATACATTAAAATCCATTTCAGGCAGGGAGAAGCAACAGAGTATAAAGATATGAACATAAGTGCTGTGGGGATGGGGAGGAAGGGAATCAAAATACTTTAGGCATGTGGACCCAAATGCATAGGTGACAATCAGCAACCCTATCAGTGATATTTACCGAGTGCTTACTGTGTGCAGAGCGCTGTACAAAGCAATCGGGAGAGTACGATATCACGGAGTTGGTAGGCGTGATCACTGTGCCCGAGGAACTTACAGACCAGAGGAAGAGCAAATAATAAAATCAATTACGGATAAGAGGAAAGGCAAAGTGTAAGGATATGTACATAAGCGCTGTGGGGCTGAGGGTGGTGTGAATATCTGACAGGAGATAATAATGATGGTACGTGTTAAGCGCTTACTGTGTGCCAAACACTGTCCTAAGCGCAGAATGGGGCTTTGAAGGTGACACAGAGGGAAGGAGCAGAGGGTAGGTGGATGAGAAATTAGGCAAGCAAAGCTTCCTGGAAGAGACATGATTTTAGTAGGGGTTTGAAGATGCGGTGAAAGGTGGTCCATTAGATATATACACAAGGGATGAAACAGAAGAGTTTGGAGGTTATGCTTGGATGGAAATCCTGGCATCCCATCACGGCGACTTCTTGTCTTCCCTCCCTGCAGGCCATGGTGCGATCATCTCTTTTTCTACCCAGTCAATCCACCGATCATATTTCTTGAGCACTTCCTAGGTGCAGAGCACTGTAGTAAGCACTTGAGAGAGTTCAATGTAACAGAATTGGTAGGCATGTACTGTGTTCACCTTAACTTTCTATATCTGGGGATTTGTTTAGTCAAGACTTAGTAGTAGTTTCAAACCACACTTCTGGCTCCTCCAAATGAGAGTCGAAAAACCCTCAATCCCTCAAGAACCCTACCCCAGCTCTGAGTATCCTGAGTAAAAATGATCAAGGTTGAGTAGTGTTGCAATTCAAATTTTCTGTTTCATATGTGTCATCACTTTCTTTCATCCTTAAAGACCCACAAAAGGGGAAATAACACTCCACGGTTAACAAGAACGTCCTCTTTGTCCAAAGAAAAATCTGGACGGAAAGGATAAATGAAAGCGGAAGTGGTTTAATTGTCTGGTCTCAAGACCCAGGATGTTTTCATGTGGATTTCCCCTGCTTCCTCTATTCTAAAGAATTATTTAGAATAGACAGCATATAATATGTCTGGAAGGGGGAGACAGACAACAAAACAAAACACACAGCAGATGTGGGGCAGAACCAGGATTAGAACCCAGGTCCTCTCACTCCCAAAACCATGCTCTATCCCCTGAATCAAGCTGCTCCTCTAAAACCCCTCCCAACGAAAAATAATAAAATAATAAAATAATTAGTGCAAAGTAATGGGAGGGGAGATAGGAGATAAATCTGAAAATGCCTGTTGGCACATGTGGTTTTTAGAAGGGAACGTGGTTTAGCAGGATTAGGAATTGGGGGAGTCCTCTTCAGGAGAAAGCACAGTTTGTTGGAGAAAGCCTGGAAAAGGTGTAGATCTCAGCCCTCCATGGAGCATGGCCTAGTAGATAGACTCCAGGCCCGATGATCAGAAAGACAAGGGTTCTAATCCCAGCTCTGCCCCTTAATCTGCTGTGTGACATTAGGCAAGTCACTTCACTTCTCTGTGACTCAGTTACCTCATCTGTAAAATGGGGTTGAAGATTGTGAGTCCCTTGTGGGCAGGGACTATATCCAGCCCAATTACTTTGTATCCACCCCAGCGCTTAGTACAGTGCCTGCCACATAGTAAGCGCTTAAGAAATACCATCATTATTAGTGTTACAAACTCAGTAGTTATC
This sequence comes from Tachyglossus aculeatus, assembly GCF_015852505.1. Classification (NCBI taxonomy): domain Eukaryota; kingdom Metazoa; phylum Chordata; class Mammalia; order Monotremata; family Tachyglossidae; genus Tachyglossus; species Tachyglossus aculeatus. The sequence continues at coordinate 22,452,019 of NC_052078.1, read as the reverse complement.
AGGTATCATATAAGGTACCTCAGGTATAGCTGTGCTGCACATACATTCATTCATTCAATCAGTTGTATTTATTGAGTGCTTACTGTGGGCAGAGCACTGTACTAAGCGCTTGGGAAGTACAAGTTGGCAACATATAGAGACAGTCCCTACCCAACAACGGGCTCACAGTCTAGAAGTGTTTCAGCTTCACCGCAAAACTGATGGAACTGTTAATCTTAGGGTTTTCTCTTGTTTTTCTGTATGATATTTGTTAAGTGCTTACACTGTGTCGGGCACTTTACTAAACACTGGCATAGAAACAAGATAATCAGGTTGGACACAGTCTCTGTCCCTCATTCACCCCTCCCTAAGCCCCACCACACTTCCGTATAAATCTGTAATTTGTTTACGTCTATAATTGTCTGGATTGCCCTCTAGACTTTAAGATCCTTGTGGGCAGGGAGCGTGTCTGCCAACTCTGTTATATTGTCCTCTTTCAAGAGCTTAGTGCAGTGCTCTGCACACAGAAAGCACTCAATAAATATGATTGACTGACTGATCGATAGGGCTCATAGTCTTAATCCATATTTTACAGATGAAGGAACTGAGGCACAGAGAAGTAAAGCAAGTCGCCCGAGGTCCCACAGCAGACATGTGGCAGTGCTGAGATTAGAACCCAGGTCCTCTGGGTCCCAGGCCTGTGCTCTTTCCACCAGGGCACGCTGCTTCTCAGGAGGTTCCTATCTATGTAGTCGGACATGCATCTAAAGGGTAGCAGGGTATGCATGGGGATAAGCCAAACAGTTCACAAGAAATCAGGGAATCATTCAAACACAGCCTCCTGAATCAATCAATCAATTGTATTTATTGAGCGCTTACTGTGTGCAGAGCACTGTACTAAGCGCTTGGGAAGTCCAAGTTGGCAACATATAGAGACAGTCCCTACCCACCAGTGGGCTCACAGTCTAGAAGGGGGAGACAGAGAACAAAACCAAACATATTAACAAAATAAAATAAATAGAATAGATATCATCATCAATCGTATTTATTGAGTTCTTACTGTGTGCAGAGCAACGTACTAAGCGCTTGGGAAGTCCAAGTTGGCAACTTATGGAGACAGTCCCTACCCAACAGTGGGCTCACAGTCTAGAAGGGGGAGACAGAGAACAAAACCAAACATATTAACAAAATAAAATAAATAGAATAGATATGTACAAGTAAGATAAATAAATAAAGAGTAAGCAAATATACAGTGAATGTTTCTGTAGCTGTGCTGCAGATACAAAGTTGGCACTCCGGTGAGTATTTTTACATGTGACATCTAGCCCAGTCCGTATCGCCTACGGACGGGCTTTGCCGCGTAGCTCAGGATTTAAAATCGCCGAGCTACAGTAAGTCAATATTAGTGAACTTGGAAAATCACCACCGGACCGATGGAGAACGTCTTTTCTGGCTCTCTGAGCTTGTGTTCTCTTCCTGGCTATCCTGTTCCTCTTTCTTTTCCTGTGTCTGCTCCTGTTTCTATCTTTAGCTCTGGGGATGTATCTGGGTTTGCATCTGGCTTTTCCTCTCCCTGGGGAAGCATGTTTGTTCTCTTCTGTGGGTGTGTATGTCCAGAAGTAGATGTCATTCCTATGTGTGTTTTTCTGTGTCTTCCCTTGGGGGTTTCCTTTTGGATGTGTGTGTGTGTATGCCTCGTGAATGTCGGAATGTCGTCGATCAATCAGTGAATCAATGAGTGAGATTTATTGAGTACCTACCATGTAATAAGCTCTGCAGGAGAGAACAACATAACAGGGTGGGAAGTCACACGTTCCATGCCCACAAGGAGCCTTCCAGTCTAGAGACAGAGACAAACATTAATACAAATAAAGTACGAATATCCCTCTAGACTTTAAGCTCATTTTGGGCGGGGGAACGTGTCTACCAACTCTGTATATTGTACTCACCCAATCGCTTAGTACAGTGCTCTGCACACACTTAATACCGCCGATTGATTGATTGATATGGATCCAAACTACACGTGGGTGAGTTGACACTGTTTTATGACTGTTGTTCAAATGGTTCACGTGGATGTGCTTGTATGTGTGCTCAACTTGTTGTGTGAGTTTGTCAAATCTAAATCTCTATACGTGGCAGTACCTCTACAACATATGAATGTGTTGGTGTCCTTTGAAGTCAGCCTTGTGTCAGTCTGGCCCACCACGCTATTTGCCGCACGTAAGTGAAGGGGATTCCATGAAAGTAATTACCCCAAATTCGCACATGTTGAAAAACAAAACCAGGTATACATATTTTTATGGTATTTGTTAAGCACTTGATGTCTGCTAAGCACAGACTGAGCTCTGGGGAAGACACCTCCTCCAGGAGGCCTTCCCAGACTAAGCCCCCCTTTTCCTCTGCTCCTCTTCCTCCCGTTCCCATCACCCCGACTCCCTCCCTGTTCTCTGTCCCCCTCCCCAGCCCCACAGCACTTGTATATATATGTACATATTTATTATTCCATTATTATCTATTATCTCTAATTATATAGAGATAATATCCATTATAGATATATAGTCATATATATCTAGACATATAGATATATAGAGAGATATGTAGATAGATTATAATAGATAATTATAATTTATCTATTATCATTCTATTATTTATATGGATGCTGTGGATGCCTGTTTACTTGTTTTGTTGTCTGCCTCCCCCCCCTTCTAGACTGTGAGCCCATTGTGGGGTAGGGATTGCCCCCATATATTGCTGAATTGTACCTTCCAACTGCTTAGTACAGTGCTCTGCACACAGTAAGCGCTCAATAAATACGACAATGAATGAATGAATGAAAGATAATCGGGGTGGACACAGTCCCTGCCCGTCATAGGGCTCTCAGTCCTAATCACCATTTCACAGGCGAGGTAACTGAGGCACAGAGAAGTGAAGTGACTTGCCCAAGGTCACACAGCAGACAGGTGGCAGAGCCTATTTTTAGAGCCCGGGTCCTCTGACTCCCAGGACTGAGCTCTTTACAACTAGGCCACATTGCTTCTCATGCATGCTTCCTTCAGAGTTTTTTAATTCCCAAAGTTTTGAGCAGAAAGAGGAATTCTTTAGGATGCCATTTTTTTTCTGTGTTGCTATCTATTTTATTTTTTTAAAGAAATGGTATCAACCGGTAGACCTGGTTCGATTATTTCAGGACAAATTCGATTATTTTAAAGTGGTTTTATCCAGTTCACAGGATTAGGCTCCGTTGATTAGATCTCACTGGAGATTTTTCTAGTGTTTACAGTATTCCGAGAATAGGAATGTAGAAATGGACGGATGCCGAAACACAAATTTACATTTGAGAAATGAGCAGACGGAGACAAGAAATTCAGATTGAAAATGAAGCTACCCTGACCCCAAATCCCCATGGTGTGAATTGAAATAGGAATTGAAAGTGCGGCTGGAGACTTAAAATCTATTTATTCATTCAGTCGTATTTACTGAGCACTTGCTGTGTGCGGAGCACTGTACTAAGCATTTGGGAAAGTCCAATGCAACACTAGACTGCCCTTCCCTGCCCACGATGAGCTTACAGACTAGAGCGGGGGAGATGGACATCAATACAAATAAATCAAATTACAGATATGTACATAAGCGCTGTGGGGCTGGGAGAGGGGGGAAGAGCAAAGAGAATAGGTCAGGGTGATGCAGAAGGGAGTGGGAGATGAGGAAAAGTGGGATTTAGTCTGGGAAGCCTCTTGGAGGAGATGTGTCTTCAATAAGGCTTTGAAGGGGGTGCGGGAGAGTCATTGTCAGAATTGTCAGTCTTTCAATGACAATTGTCATTGTCAGTCTTTTAGACTGTGAGCCCACTGTTGGGTAGGGACTGTCTCTATATGTTGCCAACTTGTACTTCCCAAGCACCTAGTACAGTGCTCTGCACACAGTAAGCGTTCAATAAATACTATTGATGATGATGATGATGATGATGATGAATTGAGAAGGGAGCCCAGGCCAGAGACAGGACGTGGGCTAGCCATGTTAGATGCACAAGACATTAGGAATGTCATTCATTTTCTAGTGAAGCTTAGGTAGCAAACTGAAGTAGGCAATCTGGACTTTCTGGCAAAGTTATCTCCAAGGCGATAAAAACAATAATTGTGGTATTTAAGCTCTCACTATGTGCCAGGCACCGTACTAAGATAGGAGATAATCAGGTTGGACAAAGTCCCTGTCCCACCTACAGCTCTCACTCTCAATCCCCGTTTTACAGATGAGGTGACCGAGGCCTAGAGAAGTTAAGGGACTCGCCTAAGGTCATACGGCAGGCAAGCGGCGGAGCAGGAATTAGAACCCAGGTCCTTCTGATTCCCAGGCCCTTATTCTATCCTTTTTTACCTTTGGTCACCTTCATCGAATGGCAACTGAGTTGTTTTCTTGGTTTTTTAGGAAAATGCTCTGGGGGACATTTGGCTGAGGAAGGAAGCAGGACACAGTCTCAAACACAGCAGCGGGGGACTGATACTTCTTTCATTAGAGTGATTCGGGGTAGGCAGATCTGTGTTTAATCATGTCTCGCTCAGCTTGGAGAAGTGGTTTCAACGCTTCTCCCATGTGCGTGAGTGCTAATAGCGGTGAGCTGTGGTCAGGACGGTGTGCAGACAGCGTGGATTCGAGTCCTGAGAAATTCAACTGTTAGGAGGAGTCTTCCTTCAGTAAAGCCAGCATTTCCAATAGCAGAAATCGGGGTAAGAGGAAACGTGCTAATCTGAAAAATCAGGATTTCTGTGCTGGAAGAGAGCGGGCATGTTAGGAGGAGTCTTGCTTCAGTATAGCCAGCATTTCCAATAGCAGAAATCGGAGTAAGAGGAAACGTACTAATCTGAAAAATCAGGATTTCGGTGCTGGGGGAGAGCAGGCAAGGTGACGTATCCCATTAGTTCTGGGATTTGAAGTAATGTGAGAAGTAAAGTGAAAAGCAGCATGGTCTAGTGGAATGTGCATAGGCCTCGGACTCAGAGGATCTGGGTTCTAATCCCAGCTCTGCCGCATTCCTGCTGCGTGACCCTGGCCAAGTCACTCAGCTTCTCTGTGGCTCTGTTTCCTCGCCTGTGAATTCGGGATTAAATGGCTTTTAGGATGCGAGCCCTATGTGGGACAGGGACTGTGTCCAACCTGATTATCTTGTATCGACTTAGTGGAAAGGGCACAGGCTTGGAAGTCAGAGGTCATCCCGGCTCCGCCACTTGTCAGCTGTGTGACTTTGGGCAAGTCACTTAACTTCTCTGTGCCTCAGTTACCTCATCTGTAAAATGGGGATTAAGACTGCGAGACCCACGAGGGACAACCTGATCGTCTTGTATCTACCCCAGCGCTTAGAACAGTGCTTGGCATATAGTAAGCACTTAACAAATGCCATCGTTATTATTATTATCCTAGTGCTTAGTTCAATGCATGGCACATAGCTCTCATAGCAAGTACCATAAACATCAGGGAACGTGCCTACCAACTCTGTTCTCTACTGTACTCTCCCAAACACTTAAACAGTGCTCTCCTCACAGTAAGAGCTCAAGAAATCATTGCTGGATTGATTTTTCTCCTTTCTCCTGAGACCATGAGCCCCATGTGGGGAAGGAACTGTGTCTTATCTGACTATATTTACCAAGTTCTTGGCACAGCTTAGCAAATATTATTAATAATAAAGCAATGAGCTGGTTCAATCAGCATTGCTTAATTAAGTAAAAAAAAGATCCTTAGGTGTTGATCATCTCCCATTTGCAAGCTGAATCCAATAAAAGCCCGGGGCATCCCAAGAGAGGAAAAGGAAACCTTAAAGCTCAGTCTACAGTTCTAGATGTTGAGGTTTGGAAGACACAGAAGCCACCTTAGACGTTAAAATATGCCGGGAGGAACCAGCAGGAGCCTGTTGTTGGGTAGGGACCGTCTCTATATGTTGCCGACTTGTAATAATAATAATAATAATGGCATTTATTAAGCGCTTACTATGTGCAAAGCACTGTTCTAAGCACTGGGGAGGTTACAAGGTGATCAGGTTGTCCCACGGGGGGCTCACAGTCTTCATCCCCATTTTATAGGAGAGGTAACTGAGGCCCAGAGAAGTGAAGTGACTTGCCCAAAGTCACACAGCTGACAATTGGCAGAGCCAGGAATCGAACCCATGACCTCTGACTCCAAAGCCCATGCTCTTTCCACTGAGCCATGCTGCTAAGTGCTTTGCACACAGTAGGCACTCAATAAATACAATTGAATGAATGAATGAATGATAATAACAATGATTGTGGTATTTGTTAAGTGCTTACTATGTGCCAGACACTGTACTAAGAGCTGGGTGGATACAAGCAAATCGGGGAAAGAGGAGGTTCACAAGGGGAGGGTCTCTGGTGCTTGCAGGGGGAGCCAGAAGTAGCTGAGGAAGTGTCAGTCAGACAGTCATATTTATTGAACACTTACTGTGTGCAGGGCACTGTACTAAGTGCATGGGAGAAGCAGCGTGGCTCAGTGAAAAGAGCAAGGGCTTTGGAGTCAGAGGTCATGGGTTCAAATCCCGACTCCGCCAACTGTCAGCTGTGTGACTCTGGGCAAGTCACTTCACTTCTCTATGCCTCAGTGACCTCATCTGTAAAATGGAGATTAAAACTGTGAGCCCCCGTGGGACAATCTGATCACCTTGTAATCTCCCCAGCACTTAGAACAGTGCTTTGCATATAGTAAGCGCTTAACAAATACCATCATCATTATTATTATTATTATGGGAAAGTACAGTACAACAATATAACAGACACCTTCCCTGCCCACAACAAGCTTGCAGTCTAAAGGGGGAGGAAGGCGTTAATAGAAATAAATAAATTACAGATATGAGCATAAGTGCTGTGAGGCTGGGAGGGGGGATAATAAAGGGAGCAAGTGAGGGCGATGCAGAAAGAGAAGCAGCATGGCTCAGTGGAAAAGAGCCCGGGCTTTGGAGTCAGAGGTCATGGGTTCAAATCCCGGCTCTGCCAATTGTCAGCTGTATGACTTTGGGCAAGTCACTTCACTTCTCTGGGCCTCAGTTACCTCATCTGTGAAATAGGGATGAAGACTGTGAGCCCCCTGTGGGACAACCTGATCACCTTGTAACCTCCCCAGCGCTTAGAACACTGCTTTGCACATAGTAAGCGCTTAATAAATGCCATCGTTATTATTATTATTATTAAAGGAGTGGGAGAAGAGGAAAAGAAGGCTTAGTCAAGGAAGGCCTTCTGGAGGCGATGGGCCTTCAGTAAGACTTTGAAGGGGGATAGAGTCATTGTCTGCCCGGTACTAATAGTGCTGCTACTACTGTTAAAGCAGCATGGCTCAGTGGAAAGAGCCCAGGCTTGGGAGTCGGAGGTCATGAGTTCTAATCCCAGCTCCGCCACTTATCGGCTGTGTGACTTTGGGCAAATCACTTCACTTCTCTGTGCCTCAGTTACCTCATCTGTAAAATGGGGATTAAGACTGTGAGCCCCACGTGGGACAATCTAATCACCTTGTATCCCCCAGCGCTTAGAACAGTGCTTTGCACATAGTAAGCGCTTAACAAATACCATCATTTGAATATTATTATTGGAGAAGCAGGGTGGCTCAGTGGAAAGAGCACGGGCTTTGGAGTCAGAGGTCGTGGGTTCGAATCCCAGCTCTGCCACATGCCTGCTGTGTGACCTTCGGCAAGTCACTTCACTTCTCTGAGCCTCAGTTACCTCATCTGTAAAATGGGGATTGAGACTGTGAGCCCTGCATGGGACAACCTGATCACCTTGTATCCCCCCAGCACTTAGAACAGTGCTTTGCACATAGAAAGCTCTTAATAAGTGCCATCATTAGCATTATTATCATTATTACTATTATTACTACAACAACTATTCCTACTACTAGAAGAGCCCCGTTTCAAGCTCTTTATGGCACAGATCTCAACCGTCACAAAAGTCCTAGCTATTGCAATAGGCGCAACTTCCCCAAATTCTGAAAGTTGAGAAGCTACATTTCTGACAGTGTTTTCTCATCTTTCTAACCCCGGAGCAAAGACTGGTGGGAAATCCCAATCTGGGAGCAGCCTGCAGACATCAGCTGTCCAGTGGTAATAATTATAATTAATAATAATGGGGGTATTGCTTAAGCGCTTACTATGTGCCAGACACTTCTTTAATCGCTAGGATGGATTCAAACAAATTGGGTCAGACGTAATCCCTGTCCCACGTGGGGCTCACAGTCTCAGTCCCCATTTTACAGATGAAGTAACTGAGGCACGGAGAAGTGAAATGACTCCCCCAAGGTCACACATGGGAGTAGAACCCGTGACCTTCTGACTCCCAGGCAGAAATGGAGCAGGGACCGATGGGAAGTCTCGTCTGTGTGGGGTCTAGAGGAGAGCAAAAGAGATGGAAATTGGCTGTCTTGGGTTCTAATCTCACGCTGAAGCAGCGTGGCCCAGTGGAAAGAGCCCGGGCTTTGGAGTCAGGGGTTCAAATCCCAGCTCCGCCGCTTGTCAGCTGTGTGACTTTGGGCAAGTCACTTCACTTCTCTGTGCCTCAGTTCCCTCATCTGGAAAATGGGGATGAAGACTGTGAGCCCCCGTGGGACAACCTGATCACCTTGTAACCTCCCCAGCACTTAGAACAGCACTTAGAAGCACATAGTAAGCGCTTAATAAATGCCATCATTATTATTATTGTTATTATTATTATCTCCTCTACTGGTCTCCTCTGTGGTCTTGGGCAAGTCACTTCATCTCTTTGTGCCTTGATTTTTCTCATCTGTAAAACAGGGAGAAAACATCTCCTCCCCCTGCCTTTTAGATTGTGAATGCTTGTGGGACAGGAACTGTAGCTGAACTGATTATCTCTTATCTACTTCAGTGCATAGCAAAGTGCATCACATAATGAGCACATAAAAATGACAAAGTTAACTAGGAAAGAGAGACAGAGAGAGAGAGAGACAGAGAGGAAAGCCAACTCAAAGGGAAAAAGACACAGCTGGCAGATACAAGAATAGGGAGAAACACATAAACAAAGTTGAAGAGAAAGAGACAGAGAATGCGAAGATGAGAGCAAGGCAGAAGTGGTAAGAAGAAAGTACAAAACCCAAGAGTCAGAGAGACAATGAGAGAGAGAGAGAGAGAGAGATCATATAAATATGCCATAAATGTTTTGTGGGTTTCTGCTAGCTACATTAGTAATGAGGAAAACATACTTCTGAGAAGGAATTTTTTTTTACCTGAGGGGGTAATTATTCTGTTTTTTCATTCTGAAACCTTTTGAGAGGCTAAATCTTCAATCTTCTTTTCCCTGAAACTAATCACAGCTTGAATGATGTCCGTTGTCGCATCTTCCTCCGGAAGCCAGATTATATTCCATCCTGAGGTGGTCAGTCTCTCCCTCTAGACTGTAAGCTCGTTATGAACAGGGAACATGTCTGCTAATTCCTTTGCATTGTTCTCTTCCAAGTGCTTAGTACAGTGCTCTGCGTGTAATAAGCGCTCAATAAATCTGATTGATGGGGGCAGAAAGGGACTTAAGGAGTGCAGTGTGGAGAGTATATCTTGCTCCAACTGAAAGGTAATAAAATTAGTGATGGAAGGAGATTACAGTTCACTGTTTTTCTCATCATTTGGCTAGCTGTGATAAACTTTTCTCTGATAGTGTGGTAGAATTAATTGAATTACCGACCAAAGCAAGGCAAAAAATCAAATGGGACTCTAACGTGGGACATTCAGGGAGTTTCTGACTACCATATGTATGCCATTTTCTACCCCTGCTTAATTAAATTGCTTAATGGAGCAATCAGTGGTTTTTCTTTTGTTGTCTGTCTCCCCCTTCTAGACTGTGAGCCCGTTGTTGGGTAGGGACCATCTCTATAGGTTGCCGACTTGTACTTCCCAAGCGCTTAGTACAGTGCTCTGCACACTGTAAGTGCTCAATAACTACGATTGAATGAATGAATGAATGAGCACCTACTAGGCACAGAGCACTTGGAAGAGCATACTAGAAGCAAAAGATAGCCTCGGCCTCAAGGGGCTTATAATCTAATGGAAAAGTCAAGCAGATATGTTACTTATAGTGGGAATAGGAGGGAAAATTTGGATATAATTAATCGGGGACGATCTGTTGGATTTTGGGACAGATTTGAAGCCTTCATTGTCTTCCCGCAACATCGAATTACCTGGGTACCTCATAGAGGCTTTTCCTTTCTTGGAAACATTACATTCCACCAAGCATTCACTCTGCAGTGTTTTTATTTTTTTTTAATGGCATATGTTAAGTGTTTACTATGTGTCAGATACTGAACTAAGCGCTGGGGTAGATACGAGCTAATCAGGTTGGACACAGTTCATGTCCTACATGGGGCTCACCCTCTTAATCCCCTTTTATTAAGGGAAAAGGAATGAACAGATCCAGTCAGTAATTGAACGAACACTTCCTAATTCTGATCAATCGTTGGTACTTGCTGAGTGCTTACTGTGTGCAGAGCGTTGTACTAAGTACTTGGGAGAGTGCACTACAACGGAGTTGGTAGACACGTTCTTTTCCCATATGAAGCTTACAGTATAAAGAAGCCAAAACCTCTCTCTAATAGGTAGTTTTGGATTTTTAAAATTTTATTTGGAAATATTTCACTTGGAGATATAGTTTTGGGGAAGTATTCATCTGGAGGCACCAGATTTTCAGGGAAATATTGGTCAGGAGATACCGTATATTCAAGGAAATATTCAGCAGGCAGGAAGAATTGGTGGAGGTGGAGAGAAGATATGATATTCTTGTACATATTTACTATTCTATTTATTTTGTTAATGTTGTACATTTAGCTTTGTTCTGACCACTTGACATCTGTCCACATGTTTCATTTTGTTGTCTGTCTCCCCCTTCTAGACTGTGAGCCCATTGTTGGGTAGGGACTATATGTCCCTATATGTCTCTATATGTTGACAACTTGTACTTCCCAAGCGCTTAATACAGTGCTCTGCACACAGTAAGCGCGCAATAAATACTATTGAATGAATATTCATTCCCGAAGCCCTCCTCTCCCAACTGTGAAAATTTAGCAGTCGCCGTCACCACTGAGTTGGTGAATTTAATAGCCTGTCATCGCGCCTAAGCCAGGTTGGCCTCTCATTAGATCACGGGGGAAGGAAGCACATTTTCATTTTATAGAACGACCTTCAATGTCTGCACCACAAAGTTGTCTGGCATATAAATCAGTTAGAGTTAGTCCTTGGGTGGGAGGAAATGGAAAAGTGAGTAGGCCCAAAGCTGCCAAAGATCCGGGGAATATTATTCATTCATTCAATCGTTTTTATTCAGCGCTTACTGTGTGCACAGCACTGTACTAAGCGCTTCGCCCATTCACCCCAAAACTGACTGAAATTTCACACGTAACAACAGGTTTGTTTAAGACCTTTTTTTCCGGGGTTTGGTAAGTCCAGATCCATTGGCAGCCAACAATTACGGCAGCGGACACAGAGCAGATGGTGACCATCTGTTTTCTCTCCAACCCTATATTTAAGCCATTAACAAGAATGTCAAGTTTGGGCATGGTCTGTGTGTTGCCAGTTAAATGGATTTAACTAATTATTCCCTCTGCTAAATAATAACATGGGTTACCTCAGATCCAGTCCAGATAGGCAATTGATACCAGAGTTGCTAGGACTATGAGACTAGATTAAGCAATCATTCAATCATCATTCGAGCAAAAACTCCTTACTCTCGGCTTCAAGGGTGTCCATCCCCTCGCCCCCTCCTACCTCACCTCCCTTCTCTCCTTCTTCAGCCCAGCCCGCTCCCTCCACTCCTCTGCCACCGCTCACCTCCTCCCTGTACCTCGTTCTCGCCTGTCCCGCCGTCGACCCCCGGCCCACGTCCTTCCACTGGCCAGGAATGCCTTCCCTCCGCACATCCGCCAAGCTAGCTCTCTTCCTCCCTTCAAAGCCCTACTGAGAGCTCACCTCCTCCAGGAAGCCTTCTCAGACTGAGCCCCCTTTTTCCTCTCCTCCTCCCCACCCCCCTGCCCTACCTCCTTCCCCTCCCCACAGCACTTGTATGTATTTGTACAGATTTATTATTCTATTTTACTTGTACATATTCACTATTCTATGTATTTTGTTAATGATGTGCATATAGCTGTAATTCCATTTGTTCCGACGATTTTGTCACCTGTCTACATGTTTTGTTTTGTTGTCTGTCTCCCCCTTCTAGATTGTGAGCCGTTGTTGGGTAGGGACCATCTCTATATGTTGCCAACTTGTACTCCCCAAGCGTTTAGTCCAGTGCTCTGCACACAGTAAGCACTCAATAAATACGATTGAATGAATGAATGTTCACTGAGCGTTTAGCGAGTTTTCCTTCCTTCCTTTTCCTTCCTTCCTTTTCCTTCCTTCCTTTTCCTTTTCCTTCCTTGGGGGTTTACCATATATACATGGTATATATGTTTGTACATATTTATTACTCTATTTATTTATTTATTTATTTTACTTGTACATATCTATTCTATTTATTTTATTTTGTTAGTGTGTTTGGTTTTGTTCTCTGTCTCCCCCTTTTAGACTGTGAGCCCACTGTTGGGTAGGGACTGTCTCTATATGTTGCCAGCTTGTACTTCCCAAGCGCTTAGTACAGTGCTCTGCACACAGTAAGCACTCAATAAATACAATTGATTGATTGATTGATTGAGAACTGCACTAGTTGCTTGGGAGAATACGATGCAATAGACTTAGTAGACACTTTTTTTCTGCTCGCCATGAGATTACAGCCTAGAGGGGGAGATAGACATGAATATAAATAATGACTATGTAAATAAGTGCTGTAGGGTTGATGGTGGGGAGAATATCTGCTCTGTGACCTTGGGAAAGTTACTTCACTTCTCTGGGCCTCTGTTACCTCCTCTGTAAAATGGGGATTGAGACTCTGAGCCCCACGTGGGACAGGGACTTTGCCCACCCCGATTTGCTTCTATCCATCCCAGCGCTTAGTACAGTGCCTGGAACATAGTAAGTGCTTAACAAATACCGCAATTATTATTATTATGTACTTTCCAAGCGCTTAGTACAGTGGTCTGCACGCCGTAAGCACTCAATAAATATGATTGAATGAATGAATGACTTACTATCATCAAATACTTAAGAGTTACAGATCCCAAGTATGCAGGTGATGCAGAAAAGGGAGGGAATAGGGAAAATGAAGACTTAGCCCTTTTCCTCTCCTCCTCCTCCCCTCCCCATCCCCCCCCGCACCCCGCCACAGCACTTGTGTATATTTGTACATATGTATTACTCTATTTTATTAATGATGTGTAAATAGCTATAATTCTATTTATTTTGATGGTATTGACACCTGTCTACTTGTTTTGTTTTGTTGTCTGTCTCCCCCTTCTAGACTGTGAGTCTGTTGTTGGGTAGGGGCCATCTCTATACGTTGCCGATTGTACTTCCTAAGCGCTTGGTACAGTGCTCTGCACACAGTAAGCGCTCAATAAATACGATTGAATGAATGAATGAATGAGGCTTTGAAGGTGGGGAGAGAGGTGGTCTGTCGCATTAGCAAAGCAGCGTGGCTCAGTGGAAAAGAGCCCGGGCTTTGGAGTCAGAGGTCATGGGTTCAAATCCCGGCTCCACCAATTGTTAGCTGTGTGACTTTGGGCAAGTCACTTAATCAATCAATCGTATTTATTGAGCGCTTACTGTGTGCAGAGCACTGTACTAAGCGCTTGGGAAGTACAAGTTGGCAACATATAGAGACAGTCCCTACCCACAGTGGGCTCACAGTTTAGAAGGGGGAGACAGAGAACAAAACCAAACATACTAACAAAATAAAATCAATAGAATAGATATGTACAAGTAAAATAAATAAATAAATAGAGTAATAAATATGTACAAACATATATACATATATACAGGTGCTGTGGACAAGGGAATCTTCTTAACTTCTCTGTGCCTCAGTTGCCTCATCTGTAAAATGGGGATGAAGACTGTGAGCCCCACGTGGGACAACCTGATCACCTTGTAACCTCCCCAGTGCTTAGAACAGTGCTTTGCACATAGTAAGTGCTTAATATATGCCATCATTATTATTATTATTATGTGAAGCAGGAGGCAGCTGTAGGCCAGAGGGAGGATATGAACAAATGAAAACAGTGTGGCCTGATGGAAAGAGCTTGTGCCTGAGAATCAGGATTCCTGAGTTCTAATCCCAGCTCCAACACTCGCCTGCTGTGTGACCTTGCGCTAGTCACTTCACTTCTCTGTGTCTTAGTTTCCTTATCTATAAAATGGAAATTCAATTAGTCTGGGAGCCCCATACAGGGCAAAACCTGTGTCTGCTGACCTACCTCAGCCATTAGCGCAGATATTAGCACCTAGTTAAGTGCTTAACAAATGCCCCACTATACTGAAGAAAGGGACGAGAGTTTTGGTGTGTGAATTTGAGGGGGTACAGAGTTTATTCTCCTCAAAGGAATAAGCCCGACAATAATAGTATACTACAGTCTCTTGCTCTTCGGTAGATGTTCTGTTTAATAGTTTACCAGACCCTGAATGTAATTTCCCCTGGAAAAGGCACTGGATGACTCCTGGAGTTTCTAAGAGGATGTTGTAAAACTGGCAGAACTTGGTATACACAGAATAAAGCCCCCCCCCACCCCCCCCGCTGCCGCCTTTATATTTGGTAAGACCTATTATCTAATTCTTTTCATTTCTTATGAAAGGAGTAGTTATTGTCCTGATTTCACATCCTCAAAAATCTCCAGTGGCTACCAGTCAACCTAAGCATCAGGCAAAAACTCTTCACTCTCGGCTTCAAGGCTCTCCATCACCTCCCTTCTCTCCTTCTCCAGCCCATCCTGCACCCTCCGCTCCTCTGCCACTAACCTCCTCACCGTGTCTTGTTCTCGCCTGTCCCACCATCAACCCCCGGCCCACGTCCTCCTCCTGGCCTGGAATGCCCTCCCTCTGCACATCCGCCAAGCTAGCCCTCTTCTTCCCATCAAAGCCCTACTGAGAGCTCACCTCCTCCAGGAGGCCTTCCCAGACTGAGCCCCCTCCTTCCTCTCCCCCTCCCTCCCCTCCCCACAGCACCTTTATATATGTTTGTACAGATTTATTACTCTATTTATTTTACTTGTACATATTTACTATTCTATTTATTTTGTTAATGATGTGCATCTAGCTTTACTTTTGTTTATTCTGATGACTTGACACCTGTCCACATGTTTTGTTGTCTGTCTCCCCCCTCTAGACTGTGAGCCCGTTGTTGGGGAGGGACCGTCTCTATATGTTGCCAACTTGTACAGTGCTCTGCACACAGTAAGCACTCAATAAATACGATTGAATGAATGAATGAATGAATGAACATCCCACCAGCAGTGGATAAATGGAAGTGTATCTAGGGGCATTAATAATTTTGGCAATTATGGTATTTGTTAAGCCCTAACTATGTGCCAAGCATCGGGGTGGAAACAAGATAATCAGGTCCCTAAGGGGGCTCACAGTCCAAGTAGGAGAACGAACAGGTGTAAGGCAGGGTAAGTGTAATCCCCATTTGCAGATGAGGGAAAATGAGGCACAAAGAAGTTAAGTGACTTGCCCAGGGTAACACACCTGGTATGTGCTGTAGCTGAATCGGAACCCAGGACCTCTGACTCCTAAGCCTGTGTTCTTTCCAATAAGCCGCACTACTTCCCAAGTAGGTAACTGGGGGTGAAAGTCATGAAAATATCTCAGGAATGATACTGTCTATTATTCTTCTGCGACTTCACAGTGTTTGGAACATGGGGATTTATAATATTCAGCATTTCCTCTTTCTCATATTAAGATCTCCTTTATGGTCAAATGTCTTATGACAAGATTTGCAGTGATGTGTTTTTTATGTGTTTCTTATACAGTCGTTTCAACTGGGTTTCAACTGCAGAGCACAAAGGGTCAAATTATTGCAGAACTGAAGACATTTTTTTGTTTATGCCCTGGTTGTTTATGAGTGACTGTAGTCTAAATGCAGATAAGGAATACATTTAAATACCCCTTTCAAGCTGCAAACAGAAACAGACTTTGTGATTTCTTTGGGGAATTGTTTCTACCAGATATTAAACTTTGTTTTTTTCCATCTTCCGTGGGGAGAGTGCCTAAAACAGTTCCTAAAACTCCAAAGGAGGTGCTGCCTATTCCATCGTGTTCCTATTTATGATTTTTTAATCTAACTCATCCTCCCACACATCACCCTTGCTTGTTAGAGATTTGATTGCCAATTGGTATTTAATCTTTCTTAGAGAGACCTGAACACAAGCGGGCTTCTGGAAACACTGGGAAATGCTACCTGCCCCTTGTCTCCTGTATGACCTTGAGCAAGTCACTTCACTTCTCTGTGCCTGTTACCCCATCTATAAAATGGGGATTAAAATTGTGAGCCCAATGTGGGACAGTATCTGTGTCCAACCTAATTACCTTGAATGTACTCCAGTGCTTAGTACAGTGTCTGGTGCATTGTAAGTGCCTATCAAATACCACTATTATTATATTTTTTAAAAATTTAAATCATTGGTTCTATTCTCTTATTCTACTACCTATTGTATTTTTGCAGCTCTGTCCATTTTCCCAAGTTGAAGCTTTAGACTTGGTTTTATATTCCTCACCATATGTTTTTAAAGGAGTCAGCTGACATTATTTGAACTATATTTCTTGAGTCATTGTTCCTCTTTCAGAGGAAGATACTACCCCTGGAAAAGGTAGGATGGGATAACACACTGGATGACACCTGGAATGTTCAAGCTTTTTTTTTAAAAAAAAATGGTACTTATTAAATGCTTACTATGTTCCGGGCAATGTATTAAGCACTTGGGTAGATAACAACGTCATCAGGTTGGACTGAGTCCCTGTTCCACATGGGACACTCCCCCTAGGTAGGAAGAAGGAAAATTTATTCCCTGTTTCACAGATGAGATAACTGAGACACAGAGAAGTTAAGTGAATTCTCGAAGGTCACACAGGAGGCCGCCTTATCTCCTTCCCTTCCCCACAGCACCTGTATATATGTATATATGTTTGTACGTATTCATTACTCTATTTATTTATTTATTTTACTTGTACATATTCTATTTATTTTATTTTGTTAGTATGTTTTGTTTTGTTCTCTGTCTCCCCCTTCTAGACTGTGAGCCCACTGTTGGGTAGGGACCGTCTCTATATGTTGCCGACTTGTACTTCCCAAGCACTTAGTACAGTGCTCTGCACACAGTAAGCGCTCAATAAATACGATTGAATGAGTGAATGAATGAATGAATCAATCAATCGTATTTATTGAGCGCTTACTGTGTGCAGAGCACTGTACTAAGCACTGAATGAATGAATGAATGAAAAAGTGACAGAGACGGGTTTAGAACCCAGGTCCTCAAACTCTCAAGTCCTTGCTCTTTCCAATAGTAATGTGGCTTCTCACTTTTTTTTCTCCCCTGGTATTTGCTAAGTGCTTTACTATGTGCCAAGCACTGGGATAGATACAAGCTAATCACTTGCCCCACCTGTGGCTCACAGTCTTAACCCCATTTTCCAAATGAGGTAACTGAGGCACAGAAAAGTGAAGCCACCTACCCAAGGTCACACAGCAGACAAGAAGCGGAGCCAGGATTAGAACCCAGGTCTTTGTGACTGCCAAGCCCAGACTGTATCCACTAGCCCATGCTGTTTTTCTCGTGACTCGTGTTTCTCTGCATCCAAGTCTTTTCTGGAAGCATCTCCCACTACCTCTCTCTCTCCTTTTCAACTCTACAGACCAACTCTACTACACCATATTCTCCCAAGCTCTTAATACAGTGCTCTGCGCACAGTAAACGCTCCATCAATACAATGCATTGATTGATCTCATTCACCTTCTCTTAAAAAACCATTCTCCCCACGTCACGGTCCCTAAAAACTCTTGCAGCTCACCACGGACACTGCGTGGGGTGGTTGGAAAGGGTCCTTCCATTTGGGAGCTCCTTGGATAAAAGTGAGAAAATGACAGTGGGCCACTGTTGAGTAGGGACCGTCTCTATAACCAACTTGTACTTCCCAAGCGCTTAGTACAGTGCTCTGCACACAGTAAGTGCTCAATAAATACGATTGAATAAATGAATTAATCCACCTTGGCAAGGGGAGGTTAGATCTCTTCCATGTTGTGAGCAGGAAATGTGTCTATCATTCTACCAAGTGTTTGTACAGTGCTCTGCACGCAGGAAGCGCTCAATAAGTACGATTGACAGACCGACCTCAGGGCAGGCAAAATGTTCATTTCTGGCCCACGATCTCTTAGACTGTGAGCCCCATGCGGGACAGGGACTGTGTCCGACCTAATTAACCTGTACCTACCCCAGCGCTTAGAGTGCTGTTTGACACATAGTAAGCACTTAACAAAATACCATAAAACGGACAAAAACAAACCCCTGGTCCTGGGAGGAGCCGTTTCCTCCCTGCCTGGAGTGAGGCGGGAACCTGTTTCGTGTTGGAGGGATGACAGACCTCGATGGAAGGAAAAACATTTGGAACGGGCTAAAGGGAACACCTCTCTCCTCCTCCCCGAACTCTGACGTGCGTCTCTGCGGATGAGTAATAGTTTCTGTGCTGCCAAATGGCTCCAAATAGCCTGGACAAATAAACTTCATTCCGATGGAATGCACACTAACATCGGTGAATCTGGGGTGACCGCTCATCAGAGAAGAGCAGGCCGGAACAGTTTGGGTTATGTATTAAACGACTGAGTTGGTCTTCAGGCTCTGGGCGAGCCACTGGGCTTGTTCATTTTCATTTTTTTTAATGGTATTCATTCAATCGTATTTATTTAGCACTGACTGTGAGCAGAGCACTGTACTAAGCGCTTGGAAAGTACAATTCGGCAACAAATATCCTCACAGAACTGAGGCAATCAGTCAACCAGTAGTTTGCAGGGTGCTGTACTAAACACTAGGGAGATGAGAATACAGTTCTGTAGATGAACTTGATCCCTTCTCTCAAGGAATTTACAGGCTCCTCGGGGAGACACACATTCAAATAAATTACAGAGAGCGGAAGTAGCAGATAAGGATAAGTACGTAATGGTGATGATGATTGTATTTATTAAGCGCTTACTAAGTGTCAAGCACTGTTCTAAGCACTGGGGCAGATACAAGGTAATCAGGTTATCCCACCTGCGGCTCACAGTCTCAATCCCCATTTTACAGATGAGGCACCTGGGGGACAGAGAAATTAAATGACTTGTCCAGGTATTGGGGAAGTGCTTACTATGTGTCAAACACTGTTTTATACACTGGGATAGATACAAGGTAATCAGGTTGGTCACAGTGCCTATCCCACAGTGGCGCTCACAGTCTAAGGAAGAGAGAGAATAGGAGGATTGAGGCACATAGAATTTAAATCAATGTCGCATTTATTGAGCACTTACAGTGTGCCAGGCTGCTGTACTAAGCACTTGGGAGAGCACCATAAGCGAAGTGGCCTGGGGTAACGGATAGACTACGGGCCTGGGAGTCAAGAGGTCATGGGTTCTAATCCCGGCCCTGCCGCCTGTCGGCTGTGTGACCTTGGGTAACTCACTTCACTGGGCCTCAATTACCTCACCTCTAAAATGGGGATTGAGACTGTGAGCCCCACGTGGGACAGGGACTGTGTCCAACCCCATTTGCTTGTATATACCCCAGCGCTTACTACGGTTCCTGGCACATAATAAGCACTTAACAAATACAATAATTACTAAGTGCTTGGGAGAATGAAATATAACTATAAAACAGAGTTGGGAGACATGTTTCCTGCCCACAGCGAGCTTAAGTGACTTGCCCGAGGTCACACGGCAAGCGTTTGGTAGAGTCAGGATTAAAACCCGGGTCCTCTGACATCCAGACCCGTGGTTTTTCCACTAGGCTATGTTGCTTCGCCAAATTGCAGTCTAAATGAGAGTCATTTAAATAGTGTTCACATCGGAGATTAAGACTTTGAGCCCCATGTGGGACAGGGAGTGTTTCCAACCTGATTACCTTGTATCTACCCTAGGGCTAAGCTCCTGCCTGGCACATAGCAGGAGCTTAACAAATACTATATTTTTTTATTATTTTATCGCAGAACTCTCTGGGTTTCAAGCAGTCCATCAGTGGTGTTTGTTGAGGATCTACTGATCACCAAGGATTTGGGAAAGTATAGCTCTCTGCCCTTAAGGAGCAGACTGTGAGCCCACTGTTGGGAAGGGACTGTCTCTATATGTTGCCAACTTGTACTTCCCAAGCGCTTAGTACAGTGCTCTGCACACAGTAAGCGCTCAATAAATACGATTGATTGATTAAGAAGCTTACAAAAACTATCGCTAACCACTAGCACCAGGGAAGGTTCTGTCCCAGGGACTGTGCAGGTTGTGAGATCAACTCTAAACTCTTGGTTAAATAATAATTATGAAGGTATTTTTTAGGCACTGACTAAGTGCTGGGCACTGTACCCCATCATGCCCGGGTTCGATGATTCAAGTCCACATGTAAGCTCATCTCTAGACCATAAGCTCACGGTGGGCAGATAATGCGTATGTTATATTGTTTTATTGCACCCTCTGAAGCGCTTCATACAGTGCTCTACACGCGGTAAGCACTCAGTAAATACGTTTGATAGAATCTGACCGGAACCGGTGGCTGTCGGAAAGCAGAAAGGGCAGGGAGGATGGGGTGTGAAGCTCTCCCCCAATATCGATCCACAGCATTTATTGAGCACTTACTATGTGCAGAGCACTGTACTGAGCACAAGAGAGTACAGTTTAATAGAGTTGGTCCCTGACCTCTATGAATTTACAATCTGATGGGGAAGAGGATAAGGTACTCAGTTGTCTTCTACGTGTTTTGGGTGTATAGCATATGTGTGTATTGTGTGTATGTGGTTTGATTGTGTGTATGTGTACACCACAAGCAGCACATCATTTTCCCCCTCGTCCCCCTCTCCATCCCCCCATCTTACCTCCTTCCCTTCCCCACAGCACCTGTATATATGTATATATGTATATATGTTTGTACATATTTATTACTCTATTTATTTATTTTACTTTTACATATCTATTCTATTTATTTTATTTTGTTAGTATGTTTGGTTTTGTTCTCTGTCTCCCCCTTTTAGACTGTGAGCCCACTGTTGGGTAGGGACTGTCTCTATATGTTGCAAACTTGTACTTCCCAAGCGCTTAGTACAGTGCTCTGCACACAGTAAGCGCTCAATAAATACGATTGATGATGATGATGATGATGATTCTGGATATTGTTCCTCTACTTTGAGAACACTCTAACTTACACCTGAACATTTACATTCTTATTCGTAAAATGTCAGGTTTTCTGAAAAATGTAATCAGTAAAGAACTTTTGTCAGGCTTTAAATTAGGATCTTTGAGTTAGAAAATAGAATCTCGGCAGCTTGATTTTCTTTTATAGTGACAGTCATCATTGAGCCAAAGGAATGCTATCAGTACACTAGCCTTCAGCAAACATGATTCCTTAATTGTCAGATCAAAGGTCCTTTGCTGTCTGGAAAATATTGTTTAAACAACAGTCATGAAACTTCTTTTTTTCAAAAGAGAAACCAATGGAAATATCCTGGTCTCTCCAACCTCTAGCTATTTTCCCTATCTTTGTGTTAAACGGAAAGCATTTGGCTTGGGAGCAAGCTTTCATACTTTCATAGCTCCGTGTCTACTCCTTTGACTGTTTATTTTTTGTATTGCATTGTTTGCGCCTTGGCAGCTGAAACTGTATCCTTGACTTTTATTAATTACCTGGTGCAAAATCCTGTGCATAGTAGGTGTTGACTAAATACAACTAAATGAATGAAATAGTGTTTTCAAGTGCATACAATCTTAATAATAATAATAATAATAATAATAATAATAATAATAATGGCATTTATTAAGCACTTACTATGTGCAAAGCACTGTTCCAAGCACTGTTCTTAACAGCGTGGCTCAGTGGAAAGAGCACGGGCTTTGGAGTCAGAGGTCATGGGTTCAAATCTCGGCTCCACCACTTGTCAGCTGTGTGACTTTGGCAAGTCACTTAACTTCTCTGGGCCTCAGTTACCTCATCTGTAAAATGGGGATGAAGACTGTGAGCCCCCCGGGGGGCAACCTGATCACCTTGTAACCTCCCCAGCGCTTAGAGCAGTGCTTTGCACATAGTAAATGCTTAGTAAATGCCATTATTGTTATTATTAATAATAAATAATGTATGTTGAGCCAATTGTAAATTTATTGAGAAGTAGCATGGCTTGGTGGGGGACGGAGGACCTGGGTTCTAATTCCGTCTCCACCACTTGTCTAGTGTATGACCTTGAGCAAGTCACTTAGCTTCTCTGTGTCTGTTACCTCATCTGTAAAAGTGGGGATGAAGACTGTGAGCCCCATGTGGGATACGCACTGTGTTCAATCTGCTTAGCTTGTATCTACCCCAGCACAGTACAGTGCCTGGCACATAATAAGCACTTCATGAATGCTATTTTTAAAAATGACAGATTGGTACCAAACCGATATCTATCGGATAAAATTATAAAATGACAAAAATTAACTGAGTAGGAATCCACAGGGAGACCAAAAGGTAACTCAAAAGGAAGTTTCAGCAACAACAAATTGATTCCTCCCTGGATGTGGCCCTTGCATTCCTCTGAGAGTCAGAAGGCACCTGGGTTCTAATCTCAGCTTGGCCACTTGTTTGTGATGAGACCTTGGGAGAGTCACTTAACTTCTTTGTGCCTCAGTTAACTCATCTGTAAAATGGGGGTTAAGACTGGGAGCCCTATGTGGGGACAGGGACTGTGTCCAGCCTGACAAGCTTGTATCTATCCCAGTGCTTAGTACAGTGCCTGGCACTTAGTAAGCACTTAAGGAATTCCATGAAAAAAAAAGAAATGACCTTTGAAAGTTTCCCCAACAATTCACTGGAAACTGGGAGAAATCATCTTATCATTGAGTATATATCTCCGCTCAATTTTTCTTAAACAAGAGTGATGGTCTGCCTCCGTTTTTGAGCAAATCTTCAGCTCTCACAGCTTGCTCGCTGGTGATCCAAAACGAACGGAAATGAAAGGTGGCAGGTAGAATTAGACGATTGGGTTCAGTCAGGGTTATGGCCTGCAAACATTATTCAAAAGTGCACTGTGTTCAAGAATATGTCCAGGTGGCTCCAAATTCTACTCTTTCTAAGTAATAAACCTTCCAGCCTTCCAGGTTGAGGAAAAATCAATAATTGCGGGTTGTCAAAAAGTGGTAGTATTATGGTGCAGAAACTTGAAGAGGCAAAAGGATTTCGACTTTCTTTCTGGTAGTTTTCCCAGCCCGCGATGATGGTAGTTGAGTGATGTCGATGGCTGTTAACTCTGGCATTTTTGAATTTCCCTTTGTTTCCTTGCCTCGATGTCCCCCCAAATCCCATTCAACCCAACCCTAGCTAGGACAGGCAAGGGGAACAATGTCGGCATCAGTTTGGTGAAGCAGAAGGGGCTCTCTCTTGCAGAGAGTGATGGATAATGTGTCTTTTTCATCCATTCTCCTCTTAGGAGTCTTACTTCCTTTGCCAGTGAAAATGCTAGCTCTGTTAGATTTATCTGACTTTTTGCCCATATGTCTTTTGAGAAGCTGCATGCCGTAGTGGAAAGAGCAGAGGCCTGGGTTTCAAAGCACCTGAGCTCTCATTTCAGCTCCGCCCCGTGTTGACTCTGTGACCTTAAGCAAGTCACTTCACTTCTCTGGGCCTCCAGTTCCTTCATCTGTAAAATGGAGATTAAATCCTACTCCCTCCTATTGAGCCCCATGGGGGACAGGGACTGTGTCCAACCTGATTAACCTCGTATCTACCCAGCGCTTAGAACAGTGCTTGGCACATAGTGAGTGCTTAACAAATGCCATAATTATTATTATAATCATTATCTAGGTATTGACTGCTTGGAGCTTCTTGGGTCAGAAGTGAACATCCTGAGGTGAAATTCCCATGGCTTTGCCTCACAAATGATCTCTTACTTAACCCAGGGACATGTCCACCAGACAAAATTGCGGTCGCTCCTTGAGGGAAATTGAGATCCAGGTATTTTCCAACTTTCTGGTGTCTCCAGACTGATTTGACCGAGAAGTCAATGTTCCCCCGGCCCCCTCTAAGCCCTCCATTAGAAGATGAGACATCTCCCTATGTTAAAGAAAGTGATGAAGAAAAGAGAAGCATCCTGGCTTATGAGATTTAGAACTGCAGGAAGCTTTTTTCTGAGCTCAAACAAAAATAGCTTCACAGCTTACTGTTTCATCTTAGGCGGTGGAGCTTAAAGCTTATCGCTTTTCCTGGGGAGCCCAGAATGGGTTTTATCTGTGGGTCCAATAGCTGTGCACTTGCTCTCTCTCTCTCTCTCGCTCTCTCTCTTCCTCTCTTCCTCTGGCTAACTCTCCCTTTCCATCTCTCTCCTCTCCCTCTTCCTTTCTTTCCCCTTCTCCCCCATCCCTCTTCCTGTATCTCCCCTTCTCCCTCTCTCAATCAATCAATCAGTCCTATTTATTGAGCGCTTACTGTGTTCAGAGCCCTGCACTAAACGCTTGGGAGAGTACAATATAACAGCATAATCCATGGACTTTCTTTCTCTCGTCCTCACTCCCACTATGTCTCTTCTTCGTTCCCTCTTTGTCTTCCTTTTTCTCTTCCTCTCTCCCTCTCACGTTCCTCTCCTTCTTCTCCCTCTTTCTCTCTTCCTCACTCCCATTCTCCCTCTCTCCCTCTTCCTCTCTGTCTCCCTCTGCCTCCTTCCTCTTTTTCTTTGGTCTAGCTGATAACTCCATTTAATGGGATGTAGAAGAAAGATAACTTGGCCAACCAGCTTGGACACCCGAGTGATACACAAACACTGTGGATTATTTGTTTTATGGTATTTGTTAGGAATTTACTGTGTGCCAGGCGCTGTACTAAACGCTGGGGTAGATACAAGCTAATCAGGGTGGACACAGTCCCTGTCCCACACGGGGCTCACCATCTCAACCCCCATTTTTCAGATGATGGAACTGAGGCCCACATAATAATAATTATAATGATGGGATTTATTAAGCGCTTACTATGTGCAAAGCACTGTTTTAAGCACCGGGAAGGTTACAAGGTGATCAGGTTGTCCCACGGGGGGCTCACAGTCTTAATCCCCATTTTATGAGGTAACTGAGGCCCAGATAAGTGAAGCGACTCACCCAAGGGCACACAGCAGACAAGTGGCAGAGATGGGATTAGAACCCGGGTCCTTCTGATTCCCAGGCCCTAGCTCTATCCACCAAACCACACTGTTTCTCTCTGTTGGGTTTGAGTTTTACTGTTGCTCAGACCAGACTTCCCAGAGGTCAGGGAGCGGCGGGCTCCATGTGAGAGCTTTTCTTCCTGCTCAGCCAGCAGGAGTTTAACTATCTCCCAGTCCGGGCCTTTGTGGCTGTTGCTAGGTGCCTGATACTCAACCCTACAGAGAGCAGAATCCAACGAATTAAGGGGAACTTTTTGAACTCCGTTGGCTAGCTATCGAGATGACGGCCAGCCCACACCGCTCTGTGCATTTTAATTTTTAAAGCCCTCAAAGGGACTCTTAGCACTGCTAATAGGTCATTTGCGGGGGGAGCATTTGCCGTTGTGCTAATCAGCAGCCCATCTGCGGCTCAAAAAAGAGGCTTTTTCTACGTGGCATTCCTGGATAGACACTGCTTGGCTTCTTGGGAAATATTTTTCTCAAATCTCCAGGGTGAGACTGAAATATTTACCCATCAGGAAGCCGTGAGAGGTATATATGGGCAGACGCTTTCAGATATTAAAGCTCATGGCTGATCTGTTGTTTTAGGGGCGCGGAGAAATCAGTCAGTCGATCATATTTATTGAGTACCTAAAATCTGCAGAGGACTGAATGCTCGGGAGAGAACAGTGCAAAGATTTGGTAGACACGTTCCCTGCCCACAAGGAGCTTATGTTTTTGAGGAGAAAGCCTAGTTGAATTTCCATTTGAAACTGGAAAATAGACCAGGCAGCGTGGAAAAGAAAAGTTTGCTTGACCCTGGCTCATGACAGACTTTCTTGTGGACTGAAATCTTTTTGTTTGAGAGTGGATAATGATAATGACTGTGGTATTTAAGTGCTTTGTCCGTGTTAAGCAGCGAACTGAACACCGTGGTAGATACAAGGCAATCAGGTTGGACTCAGGCCCTATCTATTTGGGGCGAACAGTCTGAGTAGGATGGAGACCCTCCTTTTTGCCACTGACTAAATTTGTGGGGGCAGGAAATTCTCGATGAATACTGGAGGTAAATGAAGGAGAGAACTTGCATTTGGAAGAGGGAATTTTAGCTCCAATAATTGTGTTTACTAATTTTAGTAAGCATTTCTGATTTCTTCCAAGAGCACCCGAATTGAAATAAGTGATTGGACTTGCTCATGGTGGGAAAGAAACACATCTACCAACTCTGTTATGTTGTGCGCTCCCAAGCACTTAGTACAGTGCTCTGCCCACATTAAGCATTCAATAACTACCATTGACCGGTTGACTGACTGTCCTTTCAATGCGCTTTACAAGACTTTTCTGTCATAATGATTATTTACTAGTTGAGTATGTTTGGAATTCCTCGAATTAGCACTGAGAGATTTAGGTCTTTCTTGACTTGAACCAAGTGCAAATTGAGGTGTGCTGTTTAAAATTGTAAATGCTTGTTTGATACTGATCATTTTTGAAAAACTCTTTATACCTGCAAATAATAGCAATAAGCCAGTAACACACACAGGCTATAAATGTATCAATACTGTAACAATATATTTGGTGTGTTTCATTTGTGGCTTTTAATGGCTTATTTTTTCCGCTATTTTTTAAGTGCTTACTGTGTGCCAGACGCAGATCTAAGCTCCGGGGTAATACAAGGGAATCAGTTTGGACAGAGTCACTTCACTTCTCTGTGCCTCAGTTACTTCATCTGTAAAATGGGGATTTAAGAGTGTGAGTACCACGTGGAACATGTACTTTGTCCAACCTGATTAACTAGTACCGACCCCCAGCACTTAGAACAGTGGGTGGCACATAGTAAGTGCTTAACAAGGACCATAATCGTAATTATTATTATTATCAAAAGGAACGGGAAACATGTCTACCCACTCTGTGGTACTGTACTCTCCTAAGCGCTTAGTACAATACATAGTAAGCGCTCAATAAATTCCATTGATGATGATGATGATGATAAACCTTCTCCCATTGCGTTGGGGATGAGATTCATTCATTCAATCGTATTTATTGAGCACTTACTGTGTGCAGAGCACTGTACTAAGCGCTTGGGAAGTACAAGTTGGCAACATATAGAGACAGTCCCTACCCAATAGTGGGCTCACAGTCTAGTAGGGGGAGACAGACAACAAGACATATTAACAAAATAAAATAGAATAAATATGTACAAATAAAATAAATAGAATAATAAATACGTACAAGCATATATACAGGTGTGGTGGGGAGGGAGGTAAGGTGGGAGGGATGGGGAGGGGGAGGAGAGGGAGAGGAAGAAGGGGGCTCAGTCATTCATTCATTCAATCACATTTATTGAGCGCTTACTGTGTGCAGAGCTCTGTACTAAGCGCTTGGGAAGTACAAGTTGGCAACATATAGAGACGGTTCCTACCCATATGGGATTCATTCATTCATTCAATCGTATTTATTGAGCACCTACTGTGTGCAGAGCACTGTTCTAAGCGCTTGGGAAGTACAAGTCGGCAACATATAGAGACGGTCCCTACCCAACAACGGGCTCACAGTCAAGAAGGGGGAGACAGACAACAAAACAGAGCATGTAGACAGGAATGTCTATCCTAACTTCTGAATCATTATTCCAAATCGCCAGCCAGTTTAGGGAGATCACAGTCCTATGCCAATCTCAAGGGGGAAGGATTAGCCTGGTGCATTCAGATGTCCCATCCAAATTCCTTGCGGAACCTAGGGTTTAGGAAATGTCATGAGAAAATGCTACGTTCCCTAACCTTCTCGGTGATTAGCTAAGCCTGGCTTAGAGCAAAGGGGGCTTTTTCTTTCTGCCGGGGTTCGCCACAAAATAAGCACATTTGCTTCCGCTTCTGAAAGGATGGAATCAGTCATGTTTTCCCAATAATCGGCACGTCTGCTTCTGCTCCAGTGCGTTTCCCAGATCTCAAACTCTCAGTTTCCAGTGAGATCACCACCCACAAAGCATTGTCTTTGAAAGCCAACCTCTTGGCCACAGGCTTGTGAAATCCCCGTCCCAAACCATAAGAGACATGTCAGCAAACAATTTAACTTCCTTTTTACCATATGGGTGACCAGGACAGAATAGAGGCTGCTTTTATTGGAACCTCATGGAAAGTTGATTCTCCAAACGTACTTCTGGCTGGATGAATGATAATAATAATAATAATAATAATAATAATAATAATAATAATAATAATCTCTCTGTGGGCAGAGAATGTGTCTGTTCATTGTTGTATTCTCCCAAGTGCTTAGTACAGTGCTTTGCACTTAGTAAGCACTCTTCTAGACCGTAAGCCCATGGTGGGAAGGGACTGTCTCTCTTTATACTTTCCAATCTCTTAGTACAGAGATTATTATTACTACTATTATTATTACTCTTTTTATTTATTTATTTTACTTGTACATATCTATTCTATTTTATTTTGTTAGTCTGGTTTTGTTCTCTGTCTCCCCCTTTTAGACTGTGAGCCCACTGTTGGGCAGGGACTGTCTCTGTATGTTGCCAACTTGTACTTCCCAAGCGCTTAGTACAGTGCTCTGCACACAGTAAGTGCTCAATAAATACGATTGATTGATTGATTACAGTGCTCTGCACACAGTAATAAATACGACCGAATGAATGAATATGGCTGAATGGAGGAATTAATAATAATGATGATAATAATTGTGGTATTTTTAAGCTCTTACTATGTGCCAGGCACTATAGTGATGATGATGGTATTTGTTAAGCACTTACGTGTCAAGCACTGTACTAAGCGCTATGGCGGATACAAGCAAATCAGGTTGGATGCAGTTCCCATCCCACAGGAGACTTACGGTCTTCATCCCCATTTTAGAGTTGAGGGAACTGAGGTACAGAGAGGTAAAGTGACTCACCCAAGGTCACACAGCAGACAAGTGGTGGAGCTGGGTTTAGAACCCAAGTCCTTCTGATTCCCTGAGCTGTGCTCTATGCACTAGGCCACGCTGCTCCTGGATCAGAGTTAAACTTAATCAAACGTATGACAGCTACTGAAAATGAGCCCAGGCAGCTTTTGAAAATAGGGAGGAGGAAGGAAGAGAGATAGGTGAATGTCAAAAAAAAAAAATGCATTGTTCTCTCTATTCAAAGGAAAGTATTTTTCTATCGGGAAAAAATTGCAAAACTTCTGAGTCAGAGGAAGAGACTTCATTTAAAGAATTTTATATGTAACAGTGGTATACTGCAGGCAAAATTCCAGTGTGAGATTGGAGGCCCGGTCTTGGGCCTCTTATAATTATTATAATTATATATTATAATACATTATATTATAAATAAACATGATTATTATTATTAGATAATACATTATAATGAATAATTATAATGAATAATAGCCATCTTAGATTGAATCCAAAGATTCATTTCCCAGCAGAAATTGCATGATTCTTTAGAATTAGCAGTAAGCGAGATCCTCAAGGCTGGCGAGTTCAATGCTCATTGTGACTCGACTCTCTGCAAAACCGAGAGCAATTCACTTAACTTCTCTGTGACTCTATCCCAACATCTCTAACGAGCGGTCGACCGGATTCCTTTGCCCACCAGAGTTTGAGGGTTGAATGACTAATGAAAGTCGTCATAAAATACGTTACAGCTACAAAATCAAAACACGGACCAAAAAAAAAAAGTGGGCAAAAATGTGGAATGTTTTGATGGAATGTTTTACTTTGATTTATTCTGAGGACTTGTCACCTGTCCACAAGACTGTGAGCCCACTGTTGGGTAGGGACTGTCTCTATATGTTGCCAACTTGTACTTCCCAAGCACTTAGTACAGTGCTCTGCACACAGTAAGCGCTCAATAAATACGATTGATTGATTGATTGATTGATTTTATTGTCTGTCTTCCTCTTCTAGACGGTGAGCCCCTTGTTGGGTAGGGCCCATCTCTATATGTTGTCAGCTTGTACTTCCCAAGTGCTTAGTACAGTGCTCTGCACACAGTAAGCGCTTAATAAATATGACTGACTGAATGAATGAATGAATGAATGATGGAACTGGTCTAAATTTAGTATAGTGCTCTGCACACAGTAAGTGCTCAACGCATAAGATTGAATCAATCAACCAGTCAATCATATTTATTGAGCGCTTACTGTGTGCAGAGCACTGTACTAAACGCTTGGGAAGTACAAGTTGGCAACATATAGAGACAGTCCCTAACCAACAGTGGGCTCACTCACAGTCTAGAAGGGGGAGACAGAGAACAAAACCAAACATATTAACAAAATAAAATAAATAGAATAGATATGTACAAGTAAAATAAATAAATAAATAGAGTAATAAATATGTACAAACATATATACAGGTGAATGAATGAATATTCATTATACATTATAATGAATAATTATAATGAATAATACATAATAATGATTCATTACATTATAATCATTATATCATTATAATGATACATTATAATATAATATATAATATTATATGTGAATATATATTCATTATTCATTATAATATGTCATTATAATGAATAATGAATATATATATATTCATTTATGAAATGCCATTTAGGCTAATTCAAAGTAACAGACCCATTCATTCAGTGTATATTGAATGTATAATGAATGATGAATAATGAATATATATTCATATATATAATGAATAATCATTATTCATCATTCATTATACATTCAATATACATTGAATGAATGGTTCTGTTACTTTGAATTTGCCTAAATGGCATTTCAACCCATAGTTTTTAAATTATTTCTATTATCCGAGGGTCTTCCCATTGGTTTTACAGACTGTCCTTTTCGTCCCTGCCTATCAACGGCTACCGCTTTCAACACAGGCAGGCGCTAAGCGTGGAAAGCGAGCTGGCCGTGGGCTGGTAATGTCACTGTTTATTGTTGTATTGGACTTTCCCGAAGGTGGAGTACAGTGCTTTGGACACTGTAAGCACTTAATAAATACGATTGAATGAAGAGTCCAGCCAATCCAGTTGCAAAATGTAGGATCCCGTTGGGATAGGGTGGCCAGCAGATGGTGATACTGTTTTATATTCATCTTCTGATACTGTTTTATATTCATCTTCTTAAGGACTTTACACACCCTGCTGAATTCTGCTTTGCCTTTTCCTGGAACACAGAATTCTGCAGAAACCCTTTCTACCCTAGCAGATTCTGGCTGAGGTGAACATTTTTTATTATTCTTAATAATGATAATAATAAGAATGCTCAGTGGAAAGAGCCCGGGCTCTGGAGTCAGAGGTCATGGGTTCAAATCCCGGCTCCGCCACTTGTCAGCTGTGTGACTTTGGGCAAGTCACTTCACTTCTCTGGGCCTCAGTTCCCTCATCTGGAAAATGGGGATTAAGACTGTGAGCCCCCTGTGGGACAACCTGATCACCTTGTCACCTCCCCAGAGCTTAGAACAGTGCTTGGCACATAGTAAGTGCTTAATAAATGCCATTATTATTATTATTATTAATAATGTTAATAAGAATGTCCCCACAGCTCTATCTATTTTACTTGTACATATTTATTCTATTTATTTTATTTTGTTAATATGTTTTGTTGTCTGTCTCCCCCTTCTAGACTGTGAGCCCACTGTTGGGTAGGAACCGTCTCTATATGTTGCCAACTTGGACTTCCCAAGCGCTTAGTACAGTGCTCTGCACACCGTGAGCGCTCAATGAATATGATTGATTGATTCAATCCTTCTTCGTGGATCATTCCATCGCCGGCATCCTGACAGGAGCCCGATGAAGAAGAGGCTGCATTGGATGTCACGACATATTGATGCCTGTGGAGAGAGCAGCTAGATTTACCATCAACTCGGAAAGACAGCGTGATTTATAATCTCCCCTGCGCTGTGTCGTCTGGCCAAGCTCGCAGGCGCAGGTGGGAGCCGACCCTTTTGAGCGATAAGGAGGCGAAGCAAGATGAAAAACAGAAAAGGCATTTCGTAGGGAAACAGCAGCGGAGGGCAGAGAATCAGGCTGGAGCTGACGAGAACAAATGACCATTTTCTCCATCCCTGTGCAGTGTTGCCCCTGATAGGGACCTTCTGACTGAATAGCAGAGTTATTCCGGCTTCCTCCGATTGATCTGTTAAAAGAAAACCTCATCTCTGGTGAAGGGCCCGATTTCTCTCTTTCGACAAACTCCCGACCCCGGGTAAACAACTTTCAGCCTACTGCTGGAATTCAGATCTCTTAGAGAAGCAGCGTGGCTCGGTGGAAAGAGCCCGGGCTTTGGAGTCGGAGGTCATGGGTTCAAATCCTGGCCCCGCCAATTGTCAGCTGTGTGACTTTGGGCAAGTCACTTCACTTCTCTGGGCCTCAGTTCCCACATCTGGAAAATGGGGATGAAGACTGTGAGCCCCCGGTAGGACAACCTGATCACCTGTTTATTTTATTTTATTTTATTTATTTTATTTTATTTTATTTTATTTTTTATTTATTTTATTTATTTTATGTTATTTTATTTATTTTATTTTATTTTATTTATTTTATTTTATTTTATTTTATTTTGTTAGTATGTTTGGTTTTGTTCTCTGTCTCCCCCTTTTAGACTGTGAGCCCACTGTCGGGTAGGGACTGTCTCTATATCTTGCCAACTTGTACTTCCCAAGCGCTTAGTACAGTGCTCTGCACACAGTAAGCGCTCAATAAATACGATTGATTAATTGATTGATCGTAACCTTCCCAGCACTTAAACATTTTATTCTGTTAATATGTTTTGTTTTGTTCTCTGTCCCCCCCTTCTAGACTGTGAGCCCACTGTCGGGTAGGGACCGTCTCTATATGTTGCCAACTTATACTTCCCAAGCGCTTAGTATGGTGCTCTGCACACAGTAAGCCCTCAATAAATACGATTGATTGATTGATTGATTAGAACAGCACATAATAAGCGCTTAATAAATGCCATCATCATTATTATTATTATTATTGAAACAAGAAGAGAATGACACAAACCTTCAGCCAAAAATACCTTCCCCCTCTAGACTGTAAGCTCACTGTGAGCAGGGAATATTGTCAGATGGTTGCATTGTATTCTCCCAAGGGCTGTGCACACAGTAAATACGATTGAATGAAATACGACCGAATGAATTTCATAACAAAATGCAGGATTTAGGAGCCTGCTCTGCGTTCTGAGAGGCTGCAGAGATGTCATGGGCTGTGCAAAATCACTTGGAAATTCCTCTGCTTAGAGTGCAGAGTTCATCTTTCGTACCATTGCCTCCTGCGTGTAAATCTGTCTGCCTCTCCTTATCCTCACTGGCTTCTTGTGGGGAAGGAATGTACCCGCCGACTCTGTTACGTTGTACTCTCCTAAGCGTTCA
Source organism: Tachyglossus aculeatus (assembly GCF_015852505.1). Classification (NCBI taxonomy): domain Eukaryota; kingdom Metazoa; phylum Chordata; class Mammalia; order Monotremata; family Tachyglossidae; genus Tachyglossus; species Tachyglossus aculeatus. The sequence continues at coordinate 22,418,502 of NC_052078.1, read as the reverse complement.
GTGCAGTGCTCCGCACCCGGTAAGCGCTTAATAAATACCACGGTTGGATTGATTGTTGTGTGTCAGGGCAGAGTCTCAACAGGACACGTACGGCGGCTCTCTACCACATCCTTGGCCCTCCAAATGAGAACGAGTAAGGGCCTCACTGGAGGTCATTGAGATCATCCCGTAGAACAGTGCTCAGCGCTTAGAACAGTGCTCAGCGCTTAGAACAGTGCTCTGCACATAGTAAGTGCTTAACGAATGCGATCATTATTATTATCCCTCTGTCACCTTGTCTTTGCTCTCTAACTTCTAGGCCTGGCCTAGAGAGGCCTAGGGAAGCAGCGTGGCTCAGGGAAAAGAGCACAGACTTTGGAGTCAGAAGTCATGGGTTCAAATCCCGGCTCCGCCAGTTGCCAGCTGTGTGACTTTGGGTGAGTCACTTAACTTCTCTGTGCCTCAGTTACCTCATCTGGAAAATGGGGTTTAAGACTGTGAGTCCCAGTGGGACAACCCGATCACCTTGTAACCTCCCCAGCACTTAGAACAGTGCTTTGCACATAGTAAGCGCTTAATAAATGCTATTATTATTATTATTATTATTATTATTATTATTAGAGAGACAGTTTGGCTTAGTGGAATCCCTTGTTCTTTCCACACTCCTCTCTTTCCTCCCTAACCACCTTCTGAAGCAGCGGGGCTCAGTGGAAAGAGCACAGGCTTGGGAGTCAGAGGTCACGTGTTCGAATTCCGACTCCGTCACTTGTCAGCTGTGTGACCTTGGACAAGCCACTTAACTTTTCCGTGCCGCAGTTACCTCGTCTGTAAAATGGGGATGAAGACTGTGAGCCCCCGTGGGACAACCTGATCACCTTGTATCCCCCCCAGTGCTTAGAACAGTGCTTGGCACATAGTAAGCACTTAACGAACACCACCATTATTATTATTATAATTACTTGTTAAGCATTTACTATGTGCCAAGCACTGTTCTGAGCAGTGGGGTAGATACGAGTTAATTAGGTTGGACGCTCACTCTCTTAATCCTCATTTTACTGCTGAGGGAACAGAGGACCAGAGAAGTTAAGTGACTGGCCCCAGGTCACACAGTAGGCTTGTGGTAGAGCCGGAATTAGAACCCAGGTCCTTTAGACTCCCAAGCCCATGCTCTATCCATTAAGCCACTCTGTTTCTACCACTAGCCATCTCCAACCAATTCTTTTCTAATGGCTTTCTCGGTGCCTGTGAAAATGCTACAGGACGGTTAATGAAAAGATCATGGGCCTAGGAATCAGAGGACCTGCGTTCGAATCCTGGCTTTGCCACTTGCCTGCAGTGTGACCTTGTTCCCTTAACTTCTCTGTGCTTTGCTTTCCTCTTCAGCAAGATGGGAAATCGATCCTGGTTTTCCCTCCTCTTTAATAAGCGTTCTGTAAATACCATTGATTGATTGACTGATGACTTTAGACTGGGAGCCTCATGGGGGACGGGGACAGTGTCTGACATGATTATCTTTTATCCACCCCCGGTGCTTAATACAGTGCTTGACATGTAGTAAATACTTAGTAAAAATAATAATAATTATGGTATTTGTTAAGCACTGCACAGTCCGGCTGGAGAGTGGGAGGAGGAGGGCTGAAGGGCCTTACCTCCTTCCCCTCCCCAAGGCACCTGTATATATGTTTGTACATATTTATTACTCTATTTATTTATTTTACTTGTACATATTAATTCTATTTATTTTATTTGGTTTATATGTTTTATTTCGTTGTCTGTTTCCCCCTTCTAGACTGTGAGCCCGCTGTTGGGTAGGGACCATCTCTATATGTTGCCAACTTGTACTTCCCAAGCGCTTAGCACAGTGCTCTGCACACAGTAAGCGCTCAATAAATACGATTGAATGAATGAATAAGTATTTACTATATAAGAGAATTTAGTATGAGAGAAGCAGCATGGCTAAGAGAAGCAGCGTGGCTCAGTGGAAGGAGCCCAGGCTTTGGAGTCAGAGGTCATGGGTTCAAATCCTGGCTCCGCCACTTGTCAGCAGTTTGACTTTGGGCAAGTCGCTTCACTTCTCTGGGCCTCAGTTCCCTCATCTGTAAAATGGGGATTAAGACTGTGAGCCCCACCTGATCACCTTGTAACCTCCCCAGCGCTTAGAACAGTGCTTTGCACATAGTAAGCGCTTAATAAATGCCATTATTATTATCACTATATGTTCCAGGCACGTACTAAGCGCTGTGATGGATACAAGCAGATTGGGTTGGAGGCAGTTGCTGTCACACACAGGGCTCACAATCGCAATCCCCATTTTCCAGATGAGGTACCTGAGGCACAGAGAAGTGAAGTGAATTCCCCATGGTCACACAGCAGACAAGTGGCGGAGCTGGGATTAGAACCCATGACCTTCTGACCCCCAGAGCCTTGCTCTTTCCAATACAGCGTGCCGCTTCTACCACTGTTATTGGGCTGTTGGATATTTTCCCCACTATCCTGCCTTTCCCACCCCCTCCTTAATTTCCATTTACTTTTTCCTGGTCCACTGGCTACACAACCCATAAAGCACTCAACCTCCTCCAGGGGCTGAAGCTCTGATTGGGATCAGACTGAAATGTGGTTTCTAGGCAGAGGTTGCCATGAATAACACTCGCCGTCTTCTCAGTCATCAAATATTTCCTTTGGAAAACAGATTGCTTAAGTGTTATTTTGCTCCTGTTTTAGTTGGCCAAGCATTCCTCTGCGTGTTTACCAAACTAATCAGGGCCCCTTCCTGATCAGCACCGGGGATTGCTCAATAAATCTATCTTCTTGGTAGCTTTCCTCCATCGGTATTCTCTTAGGATGTCGAAGAACTGCTTGATCTGTTCGGATTCGAACTAGTATTTTAGGCTGTGTGTATTCACTCAGTTCATTTAATCGTATTTTTTGAGCGATTGTTATATGCAGAGCACTGTCCTAAGCGTTTGAGAGAGTACAATGTAACAGGAAACAAACACATTATTTGCCCACCACGAGCTGACAGTCTAGAGGATGTGTGTGGGTGTGTATGCATGTGTATTGGTGTGCGTGTGTGTATATGCATATGTGCACATGTGTGTGCCTATTTAAGTGTAATAATAATAATAATAATGGTGGCATTTGTTAAGCGCTTACTATGTGCCATTTGGGAGAGTACAGTGTAACAGGAAACAAACACATTACTTGCCCACCACGAGCTGACAGTCTAGAGGATGTGTGTGGGTATGTATGCATGTGTATTGGTGTGCGTGTGTGCATATGTGCACATGTGTGTGCCTCTTTAAGTGTAATAATAATAATGGTGGCATTTAAGTGCTTACTATGTGCCGAGCACTGTTCTAAGCGCTGGGGTAGATACAAGGTTATCAGGTTGTCCCACATGGGGCTCGCAGTCTTAGTCCCCATTTTACAGATGAGGTAACCGAGGCACAGAGAAGTGAAGGGACTTGCCAAAGTCACACAGCAGACAAGTGGCGGAGCTGGGATTAGAACCCACGACCTCTGACTCCCAAGCCCAGGCTCTTTCCACTAAGCCACGCTGCTTCTCCAATAATAATGATAGAATTTAAGAGCTTTCTATGTGCCGTGCACTATACTAAGCTCTGGGGTAGATACAGGGTAATCAGGTTGGACACACTCCATGTCCCGTATGGGGCTCCCACTCTTAATCCCCATTTTACAGATGAGGCAACTGAGGCACAGAGAAGTGAAGTGACTTTCCCAAGGCCACAGAGCAGACAAGAGGCAGAGCTGAGATTGGAACCCAGGGCTTTCTGAGTCCCAGGTCTGGGCTTTATCCACTAAGCCATGCTGCTTCTCTAGGTGTGTGAATGTGTGGGTGGGTGTGCCTGTAATAATAATAATGGCATTTGTTAAGCGCTTATTATGTGCAAAGCACTGTACTAAGCACCTATGTGTTTATGTGTGTGTGTGTGTGTTCTCATGTGCATGAATGTGTGGGGGTGGGATGTGGAGGAAAGGGAGATTGACTTCGAAATTTATTCTATACATTGAAAATCCTAAATGTCAAGTCTCATGCCTTCACCAGGCAGCTAACTCCCTGTGATGCCTCTCCCAGAACCTAAAATAATAATAATAATAATAAGAATAAGAATAAGAATAAGAATAATGGTTTTAAGTGCTCACTATGTGCAAAGCAGGTTACAAGGTGATCAGGTTGTCCCACGGGGGGCTCACAGTCTTAATCCCCATTTCACAAATGAGGGAACTGAGGCACAGAGAAGTGAAGTGACTTGCCCAAAGTCACACAGCTGACGATTGGCGGAGCCGGGATTTGAACTCCTCACCTCTGACTCCAAAGCCCGGGCTCTTTCCACTGAGCTAAAACCAAGAGCCAACTCTCCTTTTCCAGATCCCAGAAGAGATCAAACCTTAAAACAGTCACACTGTGTTGACTTTCTAAAGTGTCTTCTCCTCAATTATTTCATTTCATCTTCAGAACCTCTCTGGGGCAACTGAAATTTGGAGAAGCGAAGTGACTTGTCCAAGGCTACACAGCCGGCCGGTGGCAGAGACGGGGCTCAGATCCAGATCTCTTGGCTACCAGATTCAGATCCGGGCCACTAGGACCTTTGGCAACGATTGAACTAGAGCATATTTCCTGGTAAGTCTCTCCAAGTTGGGTTTGAACAGTCATGCATTCATTCAATCGTATTTATTAAGTTCTTCCTGTGTGCAGAGCACTGTACTAAGCACTTGGGAAAATACAATACAACAGTAAGCAGTGACATTCCCTGCCCGCAGTGAGCTCACAGTCATCTAGGACAACTCTAGAGAAGCAGCGTGGCTCAGTGGATAGAGCCCGGGCTTGGGAGTCAGAGGTCATGGGTTCAAATCCCGACTCTGCCACTTGTCAGCTGTGTGACTTTGGGCAAGTCACTTTACTTCTCTGGGCCTCAGTTACCTCATCTGTAAAATGGGGATTAAGACTGTGAGCCCCACGTGGGACAACCTGATCACCTTGTATCCTCCCCAGCGCTTAGAACAGTACTATGTGCACATAGTAAGTGCTTAACAAATGTCATTATTATTATTACTATTATTATTATTATTACTATGTGCACATAGTAAGCGCTTAAATGTCATTATTATTATTATTATTATTATTATTGTTATTATTGTTATTATTATTAATCAGGGCCTTGAAGTGACCATGGCAGGTCACTTAAATGATCTAATCATAATAACAATGATGATGATGATGATGATATTTGTTAAGCAGTTACTAAGTGCTAAACACTGGGATAGTTACACGATATTCAGGGAGAAAACAGTCCCTAGGGGCAAATTGGTCTACGTATTAACCAATCAGTCATGTTTATTGGTCGCTGACTGTGTGCAGGTCACTATAATAATAATAATAATGGCATTTATTAAGTGCTTACTATGTGCAAAGCACTGTTCTAAGCGCTGGGGGGGATACAAGGTGATCAGGTTGTCCCACGGGAGGCTCACAATCTTAATCCCCATTTTACAGATGAGGTAACTGAGGCACAGAGAAGTTGAGTGACTTGCCCAAAGTCACACAGCCAATAAGTGGCGGAGCCAGGATTCAAACCCATGACCTCTGACTCCCAAGCCCGTGCTCTTTCCACTGAGCCACGCTGCTTCTCCTAAGCGCTTGGGACAGTACAATAGAACAGAATGGTCCCTGCCCACAATGAGCTTACAACTTAGAAAAGGGAGAGCAGGAGGGAGAACAGGTATTTAATACCCATTGCACAGATGAGGAAATTGAGGCACAGCAGAGTTAGTGACTTGTCCAAGATCCCACAGCTGACAAGGGGCAAACACAGGATTAGAACCCAGGTCCCCTGAATCCCAAGTCCATGTTCTTTCCATTGGGTCACGTCGCTTCTCTGTTCACTGTTATTCTTTCGAGGGTAACTCATTTAAGCCGGTCAAACTATTTCATCTGTCCTCCGTTCGGGTTCAGACAACAGAACGTTCCTTTCCGCTTGGAAATTCAAGGAGAGTTAACTCTTTTTTTTCTCCCAGGCCAGGCCCATCTCTTTAATTACACTGAGTGAAATTTCATTTTTCATCTATCTTTAATTATATTAATGAGATTGCCAAGCAGAAGGTGGCTCCTGATAGTAGCCTGTATCAAAGGTTTGCAGACAATGTCGGAGTGAAGAGCAAAACCTCTAAAAATACCTGCTGGGGAACCTCACTAGGAAACCACAAATCTTTGCTTGGAGCGGATGCTGTGGCTTTGGGTTTGCCTTGGTCTTTGATCTATGGGGAGCATGAAATTCTGCTCCTCTAGCAACAGGGCCTAATTGATTTTGGTTTTTATCCTGTGTATATGTCCACGTCTTCTATGCTGTTTTAGGATTACAATCTAATCTGTTCTAAGCGTCGGGGTAGATACAAGGTTCTCAGGGTAGACACAGTTCTAAGACTGTGGGGCTCACAGTCTTAATCCCCATTTTACAGATGAGGGAACTGAGGCACAGAGCAGTGAAGTGACTTGTCCAAGGTCTCACAGCAGAAATATGGCCTCATCCCTGTTCATTTTTTAGGGAAGCAGCACGGTGTCATGGATACGGCACGGGCCTGGGAGTTGGAAGGTCATGGGTTCTAATCCCGGCTCTGCCACTGGTCTGCTGTGTGACATCGGGCAAGTCACTTCACTTCTCTGGGCCTCAGTTACCTCATCTATAAAATGGGGATCAAGACTGTGAGCCCCACAGGTCCAATCCGATTTGCTTGTATCTACCCCAGCGCTTAGTACAGTGCCCGGCACATTGTAAGCACTTAACAAATACCATGGTATATATGTCTGCTGGCTCTTCCACTGGTCTGCTGTGTGACATCGGGCAAGTCACTTCACTTCTCTGGGCCTCAGTTACCTCATCTATAAAATGGGGATCAAGACTGTGAGCCCCACACGTCCAACCCGATTTGCTTGTATCTACCCCGGTGCTTAGTACAGTCCCTGGCACATAGTAAGTGCTTAACAAATACCATAGTATATATGTCTTCCTCCAATCCCCTCTCTCCCGCTATATTCTTAGATTGTGTGCCCTCTGAGGACTTGGGCCTGTGTCTAATTCCCACCTCTGTGTTCTTTTCCAGCGCTTAGCACAGCAAACGCTTAGTAAATGCTAGAATTACTACTTAGTACTATCAATCAATCAGTCGTATTTATTGAGTGCTTATTGGGGACAGGGCACATTACACTAAATGTTTGGAAGAGTACAATATAACAGAGTTGGTAAATGATACTAATAATGACATTATTAGAGAAGCAGCATGGCTCAGTGGAAGGAGCAAGGGCTTTGAAGTCAGAGGTCATGGGTTCAAATCCCGGCTCCGCAAACTGTCAGCTATGTGACTTCGGGCAAGTCACTTAACTTCTCTGTGCCTCAGTTGCCTCATCTGTAAAATACAGATTAAGACTGTGAGCCCCCCCCCCCCCCCCCCCGTGGGACAACCTGATCACCTTATAACCTCCCCAGCGCTTAGAACAGTGCTTTGCACATAGTAAGCACTTAATAAATGCCATTATTATTATTATTATTATTTGTAAAGCACTTACTATGTGCCAAGCACTGTTCTAAGTGTTGGGGTAGATACAAGTTTGTCAGGGTAGACACAGTTCTAAGACTGTGGGGCTCACAGTCTTAATCCCCATTTTACAGATGAGGGAACTGAGGCACAGAGCAGTGAAGTGACTTGTCCAAGGTCTCACAGCAGAAAAGTGGCAGAACCGGCATTAGAACCCAGGTCCTTCTGGCTGCCAGGCCTGTGCTGTATTCACTACACCATGCTAGCTCTCCCCCTTCTAGACTGTGAGCCCACTGTTGGGTAGGGACTGTCTCTATATGTTGCCAACTTGTACTTCCCGAGCGCTTAGTACAGTGCTCTGCACATAGTAAGCACTCAATAAATACAATTGATTGATTGACTGATTGATTGATAGACACATTCCCTGCCCGCAGTAACCTTATGGTTTAGATGGGGTTGTAGAGGGCGGTGGGGAGGTTCTAGATGGAGAACTACTAAAAAACTATGGTATTTATTAAGCGCTTAGTATGTTCAAAGCACTGTACTAAGCGCTGGACTACTACTACTAATAATAATAATTATTATTATTATTATTATGGTATTTGTTAAGTGCATACTATGTGCCAGGCATTGTATTAAGCGCTAGGATGGATACGAGCAAATTGAGCTGTACACAGATCTACTACTGCTACTACCATAATTATTTTTATTATTATTATTGCTACTACTGCTACTAATGCTATTACTATTACTACTATGCTACTACTAATAACAGTAATCATTAATAACAATTGTGCTATTTTTAAGCCCTTACTGTGGGCCTTAGGAAGGAGGAAGGAGGCAACGGTAAACCATTTCTGTATTTTTACCAAGAAAACTCTATGGATCCACTACCAGAATGATTGCAGACAGAGAGCAGGACGTTCTGGGAGAGATTCATTCATTCAATCGTATTTATTGAGAGCTTACTGTGTGTAGAGCACTGTGCTAAGCGCTTGGGAAGTACAAGTTGGCAACATATAGAGACAGTCCCTACCCAACAGTGGGCTCACAGTCTAGAAGGGGGAGACAGAGAACAAAACAAAACATATTAACAAAATAAAATAAATAGAATAAATATGTACAGATCATCATCATCAATCGTATTTATTGAGCGCTTACTGTGTGCAAAGCACTGTACTAAGCGCTTGGGAAGTACAAGTTGGCAACATGTAGAGACAGTCCCTACCCAACAGTGGGCTCACAGTCTAGAAGGGGGAGACAGAGAACAAAACAAAACATATTAACAAAATAAAATAAATAGAATAAATATGTACAGATCATCATCATCATCATCAATCGTATTTATTGAGCGCTTACTGTGTGCAGAGCACTGTACTAAGCGCTTGGGAAGTACAAGTTGGCAACATGTAGAGTCAGTCCCTACCCAGCAGTGGGCTCACAGTCTAGAAGGGGGAGACAGAGAACAAAACAAAACATATTAACAAAATAAAATAAATAGAATAAATATGTACAGATGTGTCCATGGCGTCGCTATGGGCCGGAGACGACTCGACAGCAAAAGACAAGACAATGTGTCGAGCACTGTGCTAAGTGCTGGGGTAGACACAAGGTAATCAGGTCCCATATGGGGCTCACAGTCTAAGCAGGAGGGAGAACAGGGATTGAATCCCCACTTGGCAAATGAGGAAACTGAGGCAAAGAGAAGTGAAGTGATTTATTCGTTTACCATCTGCACATTTTCGATCAGATCGGGCATTAAAGCATCTGACCATTTACTAATACTAGAAGCAGAAGCAGCAGCTTGGGGCCTGTAGACATGATTTCTGCCCTCATAAATTTCCACAATCTAGTAAGCTCATTGTGGGCAGGAAACTTGTCTACAAACTCTGTTGTATTGTACTGTCCCAACCACTTAGTACAGTAGTCTGCACACAGTAAACACTCTGTAAATGCTATTCATTGCCTGAATGATAGATAGGCACTAAAATAAATTACAGGTAAGAAAAAAACAACTTGCCGAAATAGTAGAGTATGTAAAATGGTGTGCCTCAAAATACAAAGAGAAGCACTGAGTGCACAAGTGCTGAGGTAATACTAGGGAGGATGTGACTTGGAGATATGAAACTTTAATCAGGAAATGCCTCTTGCAGGGAACTCAAGAGGATTTTCGAGATAGGGGGACAACTGTGGTCTGGAAGATTGGAAAGGGGAGGAAGTTTCAGAAAGGTTGAAGGGCACGAGTCAAGGGTCAGAAGAGGGAGAGTTGAGAATGAGGCCCAGGGGAGAAGGAAAGATTGGGAGGAATGCAATAGTGTGGACTGGGGTGTCGTAGGAGAAGGGGACAGATAAGCAAGAGGAAGAAAGTTGATGGAATATCTAAAATTTGTTAGGCAGGAGTTTCTGTTTGAGAACCACGGTGTGGTGAAGCAGTGGATCACGGAGGGTTATGGCTTAAAAATTTTCCTTTGGACGTTCCCCCTGGCTTGCTAAGTCTTCAGAGAAGGCCTTGTCTGAAAACACAACCAGAGCTGATGGGGCCCTCAGCCGGAGTGGAGAATCATGACTCAAAATTTTCGTTACAGCTGTGCAGTCAGTCGTATTTATAGAGCACTTACCGTGTGCAAAGCATTGTACTAAGCGCTTGGGAGAGTACGGTGCCACAGTATGATACCTGCCTGCAATGAGCATGCAGTCGCATTGAACCTGGTCACCTGTGATGCTGTTTATTGCCCACAGCCACCCTGGAAGTCCTCCAAGAAATTTTCTCCATCCAAGAAGTTACATTTCCCAATCCTTGAGAGTGAGATCCCAGTGGTGCTGCTTGCAGGTGATAGCGCTCAAGCAGCATGTCCACAAGAGTTTGCAAATGATTAGAATTATCTTTTTTTTGCGGAATTTGTTCAGCACTGCTCTGCGTCAAACACGGTTGTAAGCGCCGGGGTATATTTGAGTGTGAGAGAAGACTGGATAAGGAGAGATTCACTCATTCATTCAATCATATTTATTGAGCTCTTACTGTGTGCAGAGCACTGTACTAAGCACTTGGGAAGTATTTAAGTCGGCAACATATAGAGACGGTCCCTACCCCACAACGGGTTCACAATCTAGAAGGGGGAGACAGACAACAAAACAAAACATGTAGACGGGTGTCAATACCATCAGAATAAATAGAATTAAAGCTACATGCACATCATTAACAAAATAAATAGAATAGTAAATATGTACAAGTAAAATAAATAGAGTAATAAATCTGTACAAATATATTTACAGGTGCTGTGGGGAGGGGAAGGAGGTAGGGTGGAGGGGATGGGGAGGAGGAGAGGAAAAAGGGGGTTCAGTCTGGGAAGGCCTCCTGGAGGAGGTGAGCTCTCAGTAGGGCTTTGAAGGGAGGAAGAGAGCTAGCTTGGCAGATGCGTGGAGGGAGGGCATTCCAGGCTGGGGGAGGACGTGGGCCAGGGGTCAATGGTGGGACAGGTGAGAACGAGGTACAGTGAGGAGGTTAGCAGCGGAAGGTGTGGGCTGGGCTGTAGAAGGAGAGAAGGGAGGTGAGGTAGGAGGGGGCAAGGTGATGGACAGCCTTGAAGCCGAGAGTGAGGAGTTTTCACTTGATTTGTAGGTTGACAGGCAGCCACTGGAGATTTTTGAGGAGGGGAGTAACATGCCCAGAGCGTTTCTGCACAAAGATGATCCTGGCAGCAGCGTGAAGTATAGACTGAAGTGGGGAGAGACAGGAGGATGGGAGATCAGAGAGGAGGCTGATGCAGTAATCCAGTCGGGATATGATGAGAGATTGAACCAGCAAGGTAGCAGTTTGGACGAAGAGGAAAGGGTGGATCTTGGCGATGTTGTGGAGATGGCTCAGGTGAGTGCAAACTTGGAGTGGTAGAGTAGCGACACATTTCTGAGCCCAGCAAAGTGAAATCACTCTAAGAGCTCAATAAAGCAAACCTCTGGAACAGCTGAAAATTGCTTAGGATACAAGCATGGGGAGGAGGATTCACAGAAAATTCAGATGGGTGGCTTTTCTTGAACAGAAGTGCACAGTATATTCATGATTCACCCAGGAGCAGGCTGTGCCTGCCTAGAATACAACCTGCAAGAGAGATTTTTTTTAACCCAGAAGCACTCAAGAAAGGACTATCGATCTTGCTTAGATTCCTGCAAACCTTCAAGCATTTGGGTAGTGGCTGCTCCTATGAATAGGCTAAAACTACGCATTTCCATTTCCCCATCTTACTTTTCCCCCTTGCTTTCTCTCTCACTTCCTTTCTGTCAGATGTTTCATTTTCTCTCCATCCTCCCCATTTATATGCATTTCTTGTTCTATGCAGCAGGGTTTGAAATATGCACCTCTTTTGTCTTGAAAGGTCCCAGGGCTCAGCACCAATTTAGATACCACATTCAAAATGTTGCGACTGCATTAGTGAGATAGTGCACTCTGTTGAAATGATGGCCCTTAGTGAAATTAAGTGATGTAAACACTTCACGTGCTTGTATCCTTGCAAGTTATATTCCCGAGTCTTCCGGTATATCTGTAATCATTCCTTTTGGGAAGACCTGTGTGTTTTCAACTGGGCAGTCTATGTGACCTCAGTCAAATCACTTAACTTCTCTGTGCCTCAGTTACCTCAACTGTAAAATGGGGATTAAGACTGTGAGCCCCAGGTGGGACCAGGACTATGTCCAACCTGAGTACCTTGCATCTACCCCAGTGCTTAGAACAAACACTTAACAAATACCATTGTTCTTTTAGTACAAATTTCACTGAACAGAATCCTAATTTTCTAAGAAGGCTGCCAATTTGGGAGATGGCTCGGAGAAAGGTCATCAGGCATTAAGAACTGGGAAAAGACAACTGTATAATTTCCCGAAAATTAATCAATCGAAAGTATTTACCGAGCGCTTACTAGTTGCAGAGCACTCTACTAAGCTCTTGGGAGAGTGCAATGCAACAGAAGCAGCAGATACATTTCCTATCATTAATTCATTCAGTTGTATTTATTGAGCACTTACTGTGTGCAGAGCACTGTACTAAGCGCTTAGCACTGTACTATCCATAGCAAGCTCACAGTCTAGAGGAGGTGACAAGGAAGTGAATGGGGAGAACTTTCCTATCTCCAACTTGTATTTAGATGATGAACGTTCGTGGGGTCAATGACAGAGTCTGATTCTCCAGGTTGTATTTTTCCCCAGGGCTTAGGCTAGTGCTTTGCACACAGTAGATGTTTAATACATATGATTCCTACTAATTCCAAGCCCAAACATTTAGAGAGTTTCCTGGAGCAGCATCATAGGAGCCTGCTCATTTCACCTGGGGATTTACTACCTGAATAAAGAACATTTGACCTGCAGAACTTGAAATCTTAATATTTTGAAACGCATCCTGGGATTCAGGTTCCTAGAAGATTCTTATCTACATTTCCCGCCGAACCATAGAGAAGCAGCATGACCTAGTTGATAGAGCCTGGGCCTGGGAGCCAGAAGGTCCTGGGTTCTAATCCCGGCTCTGCCACTTGTCTGCCATGTGACTTTGGGCAAGTCACTTCACTTCTCTGTGACTTGATTTCCCTCATCTGTAAAATGGGGATGAAGACTGTGAGCCCCATGCGGGACAGGGACTGTGTCCAACCCGATTTGCTTGTATTCATCACAGCACTTAAGTACAGTGCCTTGCTTAACAAACTCCGTAATTTAGAGAAGCAGCGTGGCTTGGTGGAAAGAGCCCGGGGTTTGGAGTCAGAGGTCATGGTTTCAAATCCTGGCTCTGCCAGTTGTCAGCTGTGTGACTTTGGGCAAGTCACTAAACTTCTCTGGGCCTCAGTTACCTCATCTGTAAAATGGGGATTAAGGCTGTGAGCCCCCCATGGGACAACTTGATCACCTTGTAAGCTCCCCAGCGCTTAGAACAGTGCTTTGCACATAGTAAGCGCTTAATAAATGCCATTATTATTATAACCTTCCCAGGTTTACAGATTATCCATGCAGTCATTTAAGCCTAAAGCATTCCTATACATTCAGGAAAGTATGGCAGTGAGCAATTTCTGGAATGCTAAATTAAAGGATTAATTATAGTGCTCTGCCCTCCTTAGTTGCTCAATAAGCATTATTAATCGATTGACTGATTGATCACCCATTTTAGACCCCCATTTTAGACCCCCATTTTAGACTGTGAGCCCACTGTTGCGTAGGGACTGTCTCTATATGTTGCCAATTTGTAGTTCCCGAGCACTTAGTACAGTGCTCTGCACACAGTAAGCACTCAATAAATACGATTGATGATGATGATGATCACCTCGCTGCCCTCCTACTACAACCCAGCCTGCAGGCTTAACTCCTCTGGTGGCAGCATGCTTACTGTACCTCAGCCATGCCTATCTTGCCACCGACCTCTCTCCCACATCCTGCCTCTGGCCTGAAACACCCTCCCTTTTCATAACTGACAGACAATAACTCTCTCCACTTTCAAAGCCTTATTGAAGGCCCATCTCCTCCGAGAGGCCTGCCCTATGACCTCATTTCCTCTTCCCCCACTCCCTTCTACATCACCCCAATTTGCTCCCTTTATTCGACCCTGTCTCCCCCCCATAGCACTTTTATACATATCCCCCATTTATTTATTTACATTATTGCCTGTCTCCCCTTCTAGACCGCAAGCTCATTGCGGGCAGGGAATGTGTCTACCGTCTCTTCGCATTGTATTCTCCCAAGGACTTCATACAGTTCTCTGCGCACTGTAAGCGCTCCATAAATACAATTGATTGATCGATGGAATGATTGAGACAAGATGACTTCCATTAAGAAGGGTTCTCTCTAGGTACCAAATATCAGGGCTGAACCTGAGAACAACAGGGGTCCTTGTATTCATATTACACTTGATATTGCAGTTGAATAGCTTCCTCCTACCAATTCCTACACATTGACTTCTGGTTCTTAAAGGAACACCTGAAAAGACCGACCCCCGTGGGACAACCTGATCACTTTGTAACCTCCCCAGTGCTTAGAACAGTGCTTTGCACATAGGAAGCGCTTAATAAATGCCATTATTATTATTATTATTATGACAACTGTGACATCTAGGGTAATAGTAAAGGCATAGGAAACCAGCGTGGCCTAGTGGAAAGAGCACTGGGAATCCGAGGATCTGACTTCTAATCCCAGCTTGAATCTAATTGAATGAATGACTGAATGAATGCAAATTCTCCCGAGCACTTAGTACAGCGCTCTGAGCACTCAATAAAAGGGAAGCAACATAGCCTGGTGGTTAGACCATGGGACTGTGAATCAGAAGGATCTGTGTTCTAATCCCAGCTCCGTCACTTGGCTGCTGTGTGACCTTGGCCTATTCACTTGGCTTCCTCTGTTACCTCATCCGTAAAATGGGGATTAAGATTGTGAGCCCCATGTGGGACAAGAACTGTGTCCCACCTGATTTACTTGTATCCATTCCAGCGCTTAGTACGATGCCTGGCATGTAAGGGCTTAACAAATACCATGAATATTATTGTTATGATTACATGACACATTTGGAAGCTTGTTGGAAGGGGAAGGAGAAGGAACCGTCAGAGAGAGGAGCCCTTCACTTCTTCATTTCTACTGTGCTTTCTGTCACACGACCCCAGTCAGAACTCCTAAAGGGGAAAGGTCCTGCGTCAAACCCCCGGCGGAAAGAAGACGAGTCAGGAGCTTTAGGAATTGGGAGCAGATTCCTACGGGGAAGAACTCGTGCTTGGTATTAGCAGCAGGAAACTCCAGGGCAAGAAGATTTATGTGAAATTGGTGTGTTGGATTTAGCAACACTGAGGAGCAAGAGAAATGCATTCTTGACTTCTGTGGTCAAGGATTTGGTCCAACTGCTGGATCCTTTTCAGTGTTTCTGCGGAAGAACATTTTGAGGGTTTAGTCTTGTTTTTTGTTTTTCCTATCCTTTCTTACTAGTCATCTATTTTGGGGGGAAAATTGTATTTGGCTCTCTTTTATTTTAAAATCTTCCTCAGAGACATCTCAAGCCTACTTTGCCCACGGCCAAGGAATCTCAGTTCCTAATACGCAGGAGAAAGCAGCAGTGAAAAGTGACTCATTCATTCATTCAATCATATTTATTGAGCGCTTACTGTGTGCGGAGCACTTTACTAAGCCCTTGGGAAGTACAAGTTGGCAACATATAGCATTCGGACTCCAAAATAGCATTTTAAGTGAATAGGAATTATAGCATGTATTAAGCCCTAAATGTCTGCTAAGCACTGGGGTAGATACAAGGATATCAGATTGGCACAATTCCTGTCACACTAGACTCACAATCTATCTCATTCCCAATTTTATAGGAAGCAGTGTGGTCTAAATGGAGAGAACACAGGCCTGGGATTCAGAGGACCTGCATTCTAATCCCAGCTCTGCCACTTGTCTGCTGTATGACCTTGGGCAAGTCACTTAACTTCTCTTCCCTGATCTGTAAAATGAGGATTCAGTATCTGGCCTCCCTCCTACTCAGAATGGGACCCCAGGTGGGACCTGATTCTCTTGTATCTACCCCGAAGCTTAGTATAGTGCTTGGCGCATAGCGCTTAACGAATACCAGCATTATTTCTAGACTGTGAGCCCACTGTTGGGTAGGGACCATCTCTATATGTTGCCAACTTGTACTTCCCAAGCGCTTAGTACAGTGCTCTGCACACAGTAAGTGCTCAATAAATACGATTGCTTGATTGATTATTATGAACGACGACGGAAAATGAGGGAGTTAAATAACTTGTCCAAGGTCACACAGCAGATCAGTGGCAGGGCGGGGAGAGTGCAGCAGTTGGCACCAGACAGGCAGCTGGGGGCTGCTCCAGTCGATCAGAGGCATTTATTCAAGCGCTTAGTACAGTGCTCTGCACACAGTAAGCGCTCAATAAATACGATTGATTGATTGAGTGCTCACCATGTTCAGAGAGCACTGTACTGAACTCCAATTCTGGGACAGTTCTCTATATATCTAAACTTTGCCTGGAATCTTCCAGCACAACCTAATCCCTCGTCCAGAAGAATAGCCGGTTTTCCATTTTCAAATCTGCTCCAGAAGCTGTTTCTGCCAGGAAAGCAGCGTTCTAAATCAATGAAGAAACACCCTCAATCCCAGCCTTATGCCTGAGAAGTTCTCTTTTTCCTTGCTCCCTACCCTGTGTTTTCAAAAAGCCAGGTGTCAAGTGTCAAGAGTTCTAGTGAGATTTAAGTGTAGTTTGAGAAGCAGTGTGGCCTGGTGGATAGAGCACAGACCTAAGTGTCAGAAGGACCTGGGTTCTAATTGTGGCTCAGCTACATATCTGCTGTGTGACCTTGGGCAATTCAGTTCACTTCTCTGTGCCTCAGTTACCTCATTTGTATAAAGGGGATTGAGACTATGACTATGAGCACCATGTGGGACAGGGTTTGTTTCCAACCCGATTTGTGTGTATCCACCCCAGGGCTTAGTACAGTTCCTAACACATAATAAGCACTTAACAAATGCCATAATCACTATTATTATTACAGTGCTCTACACCAAGTAAATGCTTGATAAATACTATTACCGCTACTATGAAGTATCCTTCCAAGGGAGAATTTGAATCGGGTCTGCCTCTGGGGTTCTGGATCACAAGAACACTGACCATTTTGGACATGATGTCCTATTATCTGAAGCCCATATTCTGTGACCTAATCACCACATTGTCACCCAAAAAGTTAACGGACTTCTGTAACCACGGTTCGTCTCTCTGCTGAGTCTTGGTGCGGAAACCAGGGTCAACTCCAGCCTCGCAGATCACATCCAGATTCACTGATTCCTTTTTTTTCCCCCCAACTGGAAGACCTGGGCTATATACAATGCCTATAAAACACTGGCAGACTTTTGCAGTCAATGGAGTTTTCTCTGCTCCCGGGAAGTAGGAAGAAAAAAAATGAAAATTTGAGTTTTTGCAGCAGCTGCTACTCATTCAAACGAGTTAGCCAAACTGGGTTCCATGTGACCTGGGTTTGGGACTGAAGATGATTAATCTCTTCCTTCCCCATTTGTGGGATTTCTGGTTATGTTAGAAAACCGGTCCTTATGTCGTTATTGAACTCTTTCACCCAAGAGTTTGGTTTTGGTTGTTTCTGAAGGACTTGGGCGGGCAAAGCAAATGGTTTGGATTTTCCCTTTTACCCCCGATCGATCCAACTCCGTTTCTTTGGGCCAGCGCTGACGTGGGTTGACTTCAGGCCAGCCGGAAACAAATGAAAACATTTCATTCGGGCCTCTTTGTCTTTTTCAGACTGTCAACAAGAGGGTCTATCGGCCCCTCGCTTATGTGCTCTTTCCTCGGGGATTTGTACTAGCTTACTAGCTACATCTGGGTTGCGGGGTCTTGTAACTCCTGATTGCAGCCGTGTTGGATTAGGTGATGGCAGAAGAGTGAAAATGAGATGATACGAAGCCAGCACTGGGCAGGCATTACATCCGATGGCCCAGAGTTAGGGTGAAGGGAGACTCAGTGGAGAAGTGTAAGTTGGGAAGAATGACTCATTGTACAGTTTTTTTTCAGCCTTCTGTGAATCGCGTGGCTTTATCCACAGATCCTGCCCCATGTACATTCCTCTTTCAGGGGCTTAGTGCTGTCTTTTCTCTTCCTGAGTAAAGCAGTAACAATACTGATAATAATTATGGTATGTGTTAAGTGCTTACTATGTGCCAAGCAGTGGGGTAGTTACAGTCCCTATCCAACATGGGGCTCACAGTCTTGGTAGGAGGAAATAGGATTTAATCCCCATTTTCACAGATGAGGAAACTGAGACACAGGGAAGTTAAGCGACTTGCCCAATGTCATACAGCAGACAAGGATTTGAACCCAGGACCTCTGGCCCGCACTTTCTCAACTAAGCCACACTGCTTCTCTGATTTTTAAAAGCTATCTGATTTATCATCATCATCATCAATCGTATTTATTGAGCGCTTACTATGTGCAGAGCACTGTACTAAGCGCTTGGGAAGTACAGATTGGCAACATATAGAGACAGTCCCTACCCAACAGTGGGCTCACAGTCTAAAAGGTGGGCTCACAGTCTAAAAGTGGGCTCACAGTCTAAAAGATATATATCTAATATATATATATATCTAAATATATATCTTTATATTATATCTAAAATATCTAAAAGATATTTATAACGATACAGGCCTGTTGGTCTTGGCACCTTTTGGGCTGTATTTTGCCTAATCAAGACTGAGAAGCTTCTCCGAGCTCCAAATTTATTTAAATTGTTTTTTCGCCAGATAGTCTTGTTTGACAGTGGCCAGTTGAGTTCTCAGCTTGTCTGATACAGCCTAATGATACAGCACCTGTCTACCTTTATGTCTGTTCTTTCCATCTTTAAATGCTCAACCTCCTTAAAGCCTGGAAGTGGCTGCCATGTTTGGTCTTATGCTACAAACCAGAGCGACTCCACGGACACAGTAGTGCATCCATGGAGTTTCCTTGGTAAAAATACAGAAGTAGTTTACCATTCCGCACAGTAAACTTGAGTCTCAGCCCTCGACTTTCTCCCATACCACTGCCGCCCAGCACCGGGGAGTTTTGACCCGTAGCAGATTATCTTCCACCCGCTAGCTACTGCCCGAGCTACAAATGGAATGGGGAGGCCTCTGCTTGACTCTCCCTTCATAGCTGAGACTGGTAGAGGACTGGAAACTCTCCAGGTGCCATCCACAGCCCCCACAATACAGTAACAGCTCTGAATTTCCTCAGCTGTAAAAAATGGGGATAAGAAACTGTTTTTCCTCTACCTAGACTGGAACCCCTAAATTAATAATAATAATAATAGTGATGGCATTTAGGAAGTGCTTACTATGTGCGTGGGACCATATCTGACCTGATTATCTTGTATCTGCTCTTGAGTTTAATACTCTGCTTGGGACATAGTAAGCACTTAATAATAATAATGATGATGGCATTTATTAAGCGCTTACTATGTGCAAAGCACTGTTCTAAGCGCTCGGGAGGTTACAAGGTAATCAGGTTGTCCCACAGGGGGCTCACAGTCTTAATCCCCATTTTCCAGATGAGGGAACTGAGGCACAGAGAAGCTAAGTGAGTTGCCCAAAGTCACACAGCTGATAATTGGCAGAGCCGGGATTTGAACCCATGACCTCTGTCTCCGAAGCCCGGCCTCTTTCCACTGAGCCATGCTGCTTCTCCAAATACCGCAAGTTATCCCCACTAGATTGTAAGTGCCTTGTGGGTAAGGATCGTGTCTATTTTCCCAAGCGTTTAATTCAGTGTCCGGCCTCAGTAAATCCCATTGATTGACTGAATGAATAATAAAGCAGCGTGGCTCAGAGAAGCAGCGTGGCTCAGTGGAAAAGAGCACGGGCTTTGGAGTCACAGGTCATGGGTTCAAACCCCCGGCTCCGCCAATTGTCAGCTGTGTGACTTTGGGCAAGTCACTTAACTTCTCTGGGCCTCAGTTACCTCATCTGGAAAATGGGGATTAAGACTGTGAGCCCCACGTGGGACAACCTGATCACCTTGTAACCTCCCCAGCGCTTAGAACAGTGCTTTGCACATAGTAAGCACTTAATAAATGCCATCATTATTATTTTTATTAAAGAGGGGCAGGGGTCAACCCAGTAACCCCCAACCCCAGCTACTATGTATATTGTGCAAACTTCCTCCAATAACTTTTTTGGGTATCCTTATGACTCTCTTACTTAAGATCAAGTTATGTTCATACCATTGATCAAGGGGTGTCCAGAATTTGCTAGTGGCATCAGTGGCCACCAATCTCAACCCCCCAAGTGGACAGCAGTATAAGAAGTTGGGCACAATATCAGTTCCTCATTGGTAAGAATGCCAAAGCCTTGAGAGTCATTTCCCCTGGGGAAACTATTTTATGGAATGAAAAAAAGGTGGAATGGTAATTGTCATGAGGAAGCCCCATGGCCAGAACAGAAGTGGTGGGATTTGAACTTCCAAAGTGTTTGGGAAATGGAAGAATGAGGTTTGGCTGAAGAATAGGTGTTGTAGATGGTCTGTTTTTTTTAATGGCATTTATTGAGTGCTTACTATGTGCAATGCATGGTTCTAAGCACTGGGGAGGTTACAAGGCGATCAGGTTGTCCCATGGGAGGCTCACAGTCTTAATCCCCATTTTCCAGATGAGGGTACTGAGGCACAGAGAAGTTAAGTGACTTACCCAGAGTCACACAGCTGACAAGTGGCGGAGCCGGGATTTGAACCCATGCCCTCTGACTCCAAAGCCCGTGCTCTTTCCACTGAGCCGCCCTGCTTCTCTAAACACTGTTCTAAGTGCTGGGGGGATACGAGGTGATCAGGTTGTCGCAATTGGGGCTCACAATCTTAATCCCCATTTTCCAGATGAGGGAACTGAGGCACAGAGAAGTTAAGTGACTTACCCAGAGTCACACAGCTGACAAGTGGCGTAGCCAGGATTTGAACCCATGCCCTCTGACTCCAAAGCCCGTGCTCTTTCCACTGAGCCGCCCTGCTTCTCTAAACACTGTTCTAAGTGCTGGGGGGATACGAGGTGATCAGGTTGTCCCAAGCCCACTGTTGGGTAGGGACTGTCTCTATGTGTTGCCAACTTGTGATTCCCAAGTGCTTAGTACAGTGCTCTGCACACAGTAAGCGCTCAGTAAATGCGATTGATGATGATGAAGTGGGGTTCACAATCTTAATCCCCATTTTCCAGATGAGGTAACTGAGACACAGAGAAGTGAAGTGACTTGCCCAAAGTCACACAGCCGATAAGTGGCAGAGCCGGGATTAGAACCCATGACCTCAGACTCCCAAGCCCATGCTCTTTCTACTGAGCCATACTGCCCTTCTCCACAGCCCTTCTGTCTTCACCTCTGTTCACCCTTGATCTTACGCAGACCCACGCGTCAGAATTAAAGGCCAGAAGCCAGAACTTTCTCTCTCTCCCTGTCTTCTGAGCCGATGGAAGGTTATGTCAACCAAACATAATTATTGTAACAGGCAGTAAGAATGACCATTTCACTCTTGTTTTTGGAAGGCGTCTCCTATGTAATTTTTAATGACCCTTAGAGGTTAAGACCTCGGTGAAATTTTTCCCTCTAACAAAATCTCCAGCGGTGAGATTTTCCTGGGGTAGAACCTTTCTTCTAACGATCCCAAAATGTTTCCCTGCCATGAACTAATATTAAATCTCTCTGTCTTCCTGTCTTCCACAGCCCATTAGGAAGTCAATATTTAGGCACAAAGCAGCATGGTAGGTAGGGAAGCAGCCTGGCTTAATGGATCGAGCATAGACCTGGGAATCAGAAGGACCTGGATTCTAATTCCGGCCCTCCCACTTGTCTGCTGGGTGACCTTGGGCAAGTCACCCAGGAGCTCACCTCCTCCAGGAGGCCTTCCCAGACTCAACCCCCTCCTTCCTCTCCCCCTCCTCCCCCTCCCCATCCCCCCCACCTTACCTCCTTCCCCTCCCCACAGCACCTGTATATATGTATATATGTTTGTACGTATTTATTACTCTATTTTATTTGTACATATTTATTCTATTTATTTTATTTTGTTAATATGTTTGGTTTTGTTCTCTGTCTCCTCCTTCTAGACTGTGAGTCCGCTGTTGGGTAGGGACCATCTCTATATGTTGCCAATTTGTACTTCCCAAGCGCTTAGTACAGTGCTCTATACACAGTAAGCGCTCAATAAATGCGATTGAATGAATGAATGAATGAACTTTTTTGTACATCAGTTATCTCGTCTGTAAAATGGGGATTAAGACTATGAGCCCCATATGGGATATGGAGTGTGTCCAGCCTGATTACCTTGTATCTACCCCAGCTCTTAGGACAGTGCCTAGCACATAGTAAGTGCAGAACAAATACCCAAAAAACAAAGAAAGCAATAGGCCCTGCCTGTTTTGGAGAGCCTAAGCAGCCCCTCCCTGGTCTCCTCTGTTTCATTCAGCAGTTTTGGGAGCTGGCTACATCACCTGGGCGAGGACCTTTGCGTTCATTTTTCTATGCTGCATTTTTTATTTTATTTTTTTTGCTAACCACCAGGCCAGCCCTCGTGACCACTCCCAAACCTGAATCTCACTTTTTTTAATGGTTCTTGTTAAGCACTTACTATGCACTAGGCAATGTGCTAAGCACTGGGGCAGATACAAGCTAATCAGGTTGAACGCAGCCCATGTCCCACATGGAGCTCACCGCCTGCACCCCCATTTTATAGATGAAGTAAACTGAGGCACAGAGAAGTGAAGCAACTTGCCCAGGGTCACTCAGCAGACAAGAGGCGAAGCTGGGAATCGAACCCAGGTCCTTCTGATTCCCAGGCTCATGCTCTATCCACTAGGCCTTGTGGGCAAGAAACATGTCTACCAACTCTACTGTAGTGTACGCTCCCAAGCACTCAGTACAGTGTTCGGCACATAGGAAGCACTCAATAAATACCAGTGATTGATTTATCTCCTTTAAAAAGGGGTACCCAGGGACATTCCAGGAGTAGAGCCTGGTCTGTCATTCATTTATTTAATGATACCTGTTATCCACCTCCTGGGTACAGAGCTCTGTATTAAGTATTTGGGAGAGTGCAGTAGAAATGAACACCCAGTTCCTAATTCATTCATTCGTTCATTCAATCGTATTTATTGAGCGCTTACTGTGTGCAGAGCACTGTACTAAGCACTTGGGAAGTACAAGTTGGCAACATATAGAGACAGTCCCTACCCAACAACAGGCTCACAGTCTAGAAGGGGGAGGCTTCATTCATTCGTTCATTCAGTCCTATTCATTGAGCGCTTACTGTGTGCCAAGCACTGTACTAAGTGCTTGGGACAGTACACTATCACAATGAACAGACACATTCCCTTCCCACAACGAGCTTACAATAGTCAAGTGCTTAGTATGCGCCAAAGACTGGGGTAGAACCTGTCCCACATGGGGCTCACATTTTAAAAGGGGAAGAGAACAGATCCTTTATCCCCAGTTTTACAGATGAGGACGCTAAAGCACAGAGAAGTGGAGTAACTCGCCGAAGGTCACCCAGCAGGGAAGTAGCAGAAGTAGGATTAGAACCCAGGTCTCCAGGCTGCCAGGTCCATCTCTTTCCACTAGGCCAAATGAGGCGCTTACAGTCTAATGAAATCAATCAACTGACCATCAGGATCTTTGGGAAGATGTGTGTATCAGAGGCTTAGGGTGGAGAGTTTTTTAAACATTGAAAACAGGTTTCACACATCGGGCCAAACCCCATATCCACATAAACACCCCTCACAAATTGTGACTTTATTTTTAGTTTGCATAAGGCATCTATTAGTCCCTTTTTTTAAATAACCTCAATCCAAGACATGAAAATATGGTTTTCTTTCCCTGTCTTCCTGATTTCACTGGCTATTCTTTTGTCAGGGGTTCAGAGGTCAGATTACAGTTGTTTTCAAGAATGCAGCCATTTTTGGAACCTCTCAGAAGTCTTTACTATGGAAATGTATTCGTTAAAAGTAACATTTGCTGGCCAGACAACGTGTCTCTCCTTAATTTGAACGAAATGGAAATGTAATTTATGGTATTCTGAAGCTTAAAATTCCACAGACTGCTCGGGCCCTGGTTCCAAAAGGCAAACTGAGGAACCAGTGTATAGCGTTCAGGCCGCCCCGAAGAATGAAGTCTGTAATCGGTTGAGGAGCACAGATGGTGGGCCAATAGTTGGCTGCGTTGCTTCAGGGGTAGAAAACAGAAAATGTTCTTGTCTGTTCTTTCCTTGCAAGGAAGAGCGAACCTTGGAGGGTTCGTTTGAAAATCATAAGCTCCTTTTTTATGGTATTTGTTAGCTGCTTACTCGGCACTTCTCTAAGCACTGGTGTAAATATAAGATAATTGGGTTGAGCCCAGGCCCTGTCCCACAAAGGGCTCACAGTAAGTAGGAGGAAGTGTGATCTAAATCCCATTTTATAGTTGAGGTAACTGAGTCCCACAGAAGCTAGATAACTTGCCCGAGGTTGCGCTTGAGACTGTGAACTCGTTGTGGGCAAGGGAATTCATTCAACTGTACTTATAGAGCACTTACTATGTGCAGAGCATTGTGCAAAGGTAATATGTCTGCTATATTATTCATTCACTCTTTCAACCGTATTTATCGAGCACTTCATTCAGTCATATTTCATTCATTCATTCAATTGTATTTATTGAGCGCTTACCGTGTGCAGAGCACTGTACTAAGCACTTGGGAAGTACAAGTTGGCAACATATAGAGACGGCCCCTACCCAACAAAGGGCTCACAGTCTAGAGGGGGGAGACAAACAACAAAACAAAACAAGTAGACAGGTGTCAATACCATCAGAATAAATAGAATTATAGCTATATACACATCATTAATAAAATAAATAGAATAATAAATATGTACAAGTGCTTACTGTGTGCAGAGCACTGTACTAAGCGCTTGGAAAGTACAGAACAGCAATAAAGAGAGATAATCCTTGCCCACAACAGGCTTACTGTGTGCAAAGCACTAAACTAAGCACTTGGGAGAATAGAATACAACAATAATCAGGCACATCCCCTGCCTATAGCGAGCTCACAGTCTAGAGGGCAGGGAGACAGACTTTAATACAAATAAATAAATGACAGATATGGACATAAGTGTTGTGGGGCTGAGAAGGGGGAAAAGCAAAGGGAGCAAGTCAAAATGATGCAGAAGGGAATGAGAGAAGAGGAAAGGGAGGACTTAGTCTGGGAAGGTCCCCTGGAGGAGATTTTGCCTCCAATAAGGCTTTGAAGGGGGGGAAAGTAATTGTCTGTTGGATTTATAATATTGTTATATTGAACTTTCCAAGTGCTTAGTACAGTGCTCTGCACAAAATAAGCGCTTAATAAGTATGCTTGACTGACTGACTTGAGACAAGTGGTAGATCCAGGATTAGAACCAGCATCTCTGAAGCAAAGGCCAGTTCTCTTTTCAATAGGCCACATTGCCTCCTTTGAGGGCAGGGATCGTGTCTCCCCCCTACACTGAATTGTCCTTTCTCCCAAGTGCTTAGTGCAGTGCTCTGCACACCATAAGCGCTTTATATAGACCAGTGACTGTTGGAATGATTGACAGCAATTTAGGCTTCTCCCTGCAGGGAGATTTTTGAATGGCCTGTCCTCTCTCCTCAGTCTTCTGAGCTAAGATGGTTTTGCGTTAAACGACTCTGCGGTTAGTGACCTATCTGGAAAAGATCAGTTTATGCACAGAGTATGTCAGCTAAACCCAGCGAATGCTCCCTGAATGTCTTCGATATTGTCGACACATCTAAAAAGAAAGAAAGAAATGTGCTAGAAAGGCA
Source organism: Tachyglossus aculeatus (assembly GCF_015852505.1). Lineage (NCBI taxonomy): Eukaryota > Metazoa > Chordata > Mammalia > Monotremata > Tachyglossidae > Tachyglossus > Tachyglossus aculeatus. The sequence goes on along the minus strand of NC_052078.1, from coordinate 22,392,668 downwards.
TGATCACACTCAGTCAAATTTAGGTAGATGTTACAAGGGCCATTTCCTAGATAACCCAGAATAGGGAGGAAAAAACGAAAATCAAAACACTTAGCATTCTCTTTGGCTCACTTTAAGATAATGCTTATCAGCACGATAAGAATTAGGCTGGAATTGTACTAGCAAAGGAGACTCCCTTTTGCTTCTTTGGGATAAGAACTATGAGATTCCCTTAGAGAATTAGTTAGGATCAGCCATGACACGCAATTTACTTTCCACAAAAGTTTCACTTAATCTGATTTTAAAGATAGTAGATCAGACCTATTCTGTGGCAAATTTGATTGAGAATAAATCCTAAGGTCCATTTCTCCCTCCCGTCTACCTAATCTGTGATTCCTCTGTGAGTGAGAATTGACCCTCAGCAGAGTTTATTCATTTGGAAGTTGAAAAGAGGAGCGGGATGTCAGCTTAGACCTCGGAGCAGCTGAGAGAGCTACTGGTGAGGTGAGAGAGCCGAGAGATTATCCGCTTTGTTGGAAATGTCCTTTAAAAATGAGACGCTCTGCGTTTTCGTTCATTCTTTTCATGGGATGGAAAACAAAGAGCAAGATTTTTTTTTCAGAGAATAAAGCACATTAACTTTGGATGATTCACCCTGCCAATCTGAATTTAAGATTGGCATGGAACCGAATCTTCAATCTGAATGGAAACGGAAACCATCCAACTCTTGGTTTCCAAATCTACGCCCTCTTCCTGAGCCTCTGACCCCATCCTCCCTCACCTTCTAAAAACACTTGCTCCAACACCTCTTTCCTCCCCATCCACCATCTCGAACCAATTGTTTTCGAATGGCTTTTCCACTGCCTTCAAACACACCACAGGGTTGCCTATTGGAAAGGGCATGGGCCCGGGAGTCGGAGGATCTGGGTTTTAGTCAGGGTTTGTCTGCCGTCTGACCCTGGGGGAGTCACTACCCTGTGCCTCAGGGTAGTAAAATGGGGATAAGATACCTGTTCTCCCTGTCTCCCTAGACTGCAAGCCCCATGTGGGACAAGGACTGGGTCTGATCTCCTTATGATGTCTCAACCCCAGCGCTTAAGTAAATGCTTAACAAATACCACCATTACTATTGCTTTCCCTTTTTCCCCTCGCATGACTCATCCACCTTCTCTCTCTGTTTCTTTCTTTCCTTCTTTTCTTTCTCTCTCTTTCTCCCTTTCTCTTTCTTTCCCTTCCTTCCTTCCTTCCTTCCTTCCTTTCTTTCTTTCTTCCTTTCTTTCTTCCTTTCTTTCTTCCCTTTCTTTCTTTCTTTTTTTCTTTCTTTCTTTCTTTCTTTCTTTCTTTCTTTCTTTCTTTCTTTCTTTCTCTTTCTCTCTTTCTCTCTTTCTTTCTCTCTTTCTTTCCCTTCCTTCCTTCCTTCCTTCCTTCCTTCCTTCCTTCCTTCCTTCCTTCCTTCCCTCCTTCCTTCCTTCCCTCCTTCCTTCCTTCCCTCCTTCCCTCCTTCCCTCCTTCCCTCCTTCCTTCCTTCCTTCCTTCCTTCCTTCCTTCCTTCCTTCCTTCCTTCCTTCCTTCCTTCCTTCCTTTCTTTCTTTCTTCTTTCTTTCTTCCTCTTCTTTCTTTTCTTTCTTTCTTTCTTTCTTTCTTCCTTCCTTCCTTCCTTCCTTCCTTCCTTCCTTCCTTCCTTCCTTCCTTCCTTCCTTCCTTTCGTTTTTCTTTCTCTCTCTCCCCCCCCCCCCCCACCAACTTTACCTTTCTCCTTCAGTCATTTTCTTTCTATTTCTCATCTCTGGATCTGACCATCTCTGGCCTGGACCTCCTGCTCCAATCGGTCAGTCAATCAATAAACCATATTTATTGAGCACTTACTGTGTACACAGCACTATAGTAAGCCCTTGAGAGAGTACAATATTGGTACAATTTATTCCCTTCCCAGAATAACCTTACAGTCTACATGAGGAGACAGATATAAATATAAATATATAAATGACGGAAATGTACTTGAGTGCTGTAGGGCTGAGGAAGGGGCGAATAAAGGGTGTAAATCGAAGGGCAAAAGCTTCTTGGGGCTAATCGAGTAAGTGAAAAAACAATAAGGCTCCACCCGTTCCCTTGCTCTGAACGCCCCCAAATTTTGCTTCCAGCTCTGCTGTGTGACCTTGGGCAAGTCACTTAACTTCTCTATTCCTCAGTTCCCTCATCTGTAAAATGGGGATCGAGACTGTGAGCCCAAAGTGGGACAAGGACTGTAGCCAAACCTGATTTGCTTGTATCCACCCCAGTGCTTAGTATGGTGTGCAGCACATAGTAAGCACTTAACCAGCGCTTAGAACAGTGCTTGGCACATAGTAAGCACTTAACAAATACCATCATCATCATCAACAAACACCATAATTATTGTCATTATTATTGACCCTATCAATTAATGCCCCTGAAAGTGTCCACCTCATCACCTCATTCACCACAGGACAGAGCCTACCCTAGCCCACCATAATTGGGGCCGCATTAAGCTACATCGTTGTAAAAAGAAACAAGTTGGCAGGATCATGTTAAATTTGGCAGTTTAACGATTACTGTGGCCCAAGTTCCATAATGCTGATTTTTTTTTGTTGTTTTAAAAGAAAGGACTGGTAGGCTCATTCCAGTCTGTTTGTTTCCTCGTTAAATTGGGACTGGAAATAGCCTACCTCGATATTCATGAGCTTTAAAGATAGGCTGCTATTGACGATGATGGAAATAGCGTTTTGCAACCGACCTGCACTCCCTCATCCAAGGAAACACTCAATCTTGTATTGCTGTTTTGATTTTCTACCTTCACACCCTGCTCAGAAAGCAGCCAGCTTCCCCAGTGCAGCCGCAACCCTCAAATGTCGTACTCACCCTGTCAGTCACAATAATCGCCCAAGCCACATTATTCCACAAATAATACAAAGGTTAATCAGCAGCCATTCACGTCATTGAAGCCTTGTGGTCTAGTGGAAAGAGCACAGGCCTGAGACTCAGAGGACCTGGGTTCTAATTCCGGCTCTCTGCCAACTTCATTCATTCATTCATTCAATCATATTTATTGAGCGCTTACGGTGTGCAGAGCACTGTACTAAGCACTTTGGAGAGTACACTATAACAATAAACAGGCACATTTCCCTGCCCACAACAAGCTTACAGTCTAGAGTAGTCTAGCAGTGGCATAAGTCTAGAGGGGGTGGGGGACAGTTGGGGACTGCCAACTGTTGTGTGACCTTGGTTAAGTCATTTCACTTCTGTGGGCCTCAATTTCTTCATCTGAAAAATGGGGATTCAATCCCTGTTCTCCCTTCTACTTAGACTATGAGCCACATGTGGGGCAGGGACTGTGTCTGACATGATTATCTTGTATGTATCCCAGGGCTTAGAACAATGCTTGACACATAGTAAGTGCTTAACAGATACCACAATTATAATTATTATTATTATTACTGGCACATTCTGCACACTCCTTGCTCTGAGCCAGCAGCTTCCAATATATAAGACCATACTGATAATAAAAATAATAACAATAATTTGGGTACTTGTTAAGCACTTACTATGTGCCAAGCACTGTTTTAAATGCAGGAGTAGATACAACTTAATCAGGTTGGACACAGCCCCTATCCCACTTGGGGCTCACACTCTCAAGCCCCATTTTACAGATGAGGTACCTGAGGCCCAGAGAAGTGAAATGACTTGCCCGAGGTCACACAGAAGATCGGTGGCAGAACCAGGATTACAACCCAGGTCCTTCTGATTCCCAGGCCCGGGCTTTATCCGACTGATGGTCGGGCACATAAAGATGCTAGGTGCTGGATCCTTTTCTAGACTGTGAGCCCGCTGTTGGGTAGGGACTGTCTCTCTGTGTTGCCAACTTGTACTTCCCAAGCACTTAGTACAGTGCTCTGAAGGACCTGGGTTCTAATCCTGGCTCTGCCACCTGTCTGCTGTGGGACCTTGGACAGTCCCTTCACTTCTTTGGGCCTTAGTTACCTCATGTGGAAAATGGGGATTACAAGTGTGAGCCCCATGTGGGATAGGGGCTGTGTCCAACCCAATTACCTTGTATCTACCCCAGCACTTAGTACAGTGCCTGGCACATAGTAAGTGCTCACCAAATAATAATAATAATAACAATAATGATGGCATTTGTTAAGCACTTAGCCCACTGTTGGGTAGGGACTGTCTCTATATGTTGCCAACTTGTACTTCCCAAGCGCTTAGTAGAGTGCTCTGCACACAGTAAGTGCTCAATAAATACGATTGATTGATTGATTGATGTGCAAAGCACTGTTCTAAGCGCTGGAGAGGATACAAGGTGATCTAGTTGTCCCACGTGGGGCTCACGGTCTTCATCCCCATTTTACAGATGAGGTAACTGAGGCACAGAGAAGATAAGTGACTTGCCCTGTCACACAGCTGACAGGTGACAGAGCAGGGATTAGAACCCATGACCTTCTGACTCTCAAGCCCGAGTACCCCAATTGTTATTATTGTCCCAAGAGCTTCGCTTCTCCTTATGGCACAGCATCAGAAAATCCAGATAATTTCCGGATCACCTTAACTTTAATAACAAAGTGCAATTAAATTAGTTGCCACAATTGGCAGCTAATTCTCATTTCTTAACTGTAATAAAAACCTGATTCTAGGCCATAACGATCTGAATGAAAGTGAGAGCCATTTCTGTTGTCTTGCTTAGCTGTTCAAGACATTTTATTGAAAAACCACATATTTTTGTAGGGGAATAGAGTTTTCTGTTGCTATTTCTCGTACCCCGGGGTTAAGCCGGTTATTCTATCTTCATTACGCATTAGAACAATTTAAATTCCAGTAGAACAATTTAAATTCCAGTGGGGTCACGAGAGGCGTTTCATTTCATCAAAACCAGATTTCGGGATCCTGTTGTGCTCTGATTTCACCATTATTATTGAAGAATAATGACTCAATCCTTTTTCCAGTTTGAACTCAGGATTTTAAAGCACTCCTATCTTATTGCTTCAAGAACCGACATGGAAGGGAGAGTTTAGAGCAGTCCTTCAGGGCCAAAAATTTCACTTCACAGTCAGGAGGAGCGAACACAGTCTCTGCAGGGAACCAGATTCTGCTCTTGCCCTCTCCAAATTTCCATGTCTTCCATAATCCCCCTGATCCCACACCCTTAAACTCCCTCCCTCCCTGGTTCCCGAGACCCCTCTGCATCTTCTCTTGCACCCCTCGTTTATTTGGGTTCCAATGGCTGCTTGTGTCACCCCTCCCTCGCACTCTATCCATGGCTTCTATCCCTGTCTTTTGGTGACTTCAAAGTCAGTTGACCACGGCCAGACCAGAGTGAAACAGAGGAAAGGCAAGTGGCTAAGGGAATCATAAATAATTGTGGTATTTGTTAAGCATCTAGTCTTTATCAAACACTGTACTAAACGCTGGGGTAGATAATCAGGTTGGACACAGTCCCTGTCCCACATGGCTCTCAGAGTCTAAGTAGGGGGGAGAATGAGCATTGAATCCTCATTTTACAGATGAGGAAATTGAAGCACAGAGAAGTGAAGTGACTTGTCCAAGGTCAGAGAGCAGGCAAATGGCAGGATTAGGATTAGAATCCAGATCCTTTGACTGTTAGGCCAGTGCTTTTTCTTCTAGGTCAGGCTGCCCATGGCTTTCATTCATTCAATTCATTCATTCAATCGTATTTATTGAGCGCTTACTGTGTGCAGAGCACTGGACTAAGTGCTTGGGAAGTACAAGTTGGCAACATATAGAGACGGTCCCTACCCAACAATGAGCTCACGGTCTAGAAGGGGGAGACAGACAATCAATCAATCGTATTTACTGAGCGCTTACGGTGTGCAGAGCACTGTACTAAGTGCTTGGGAAGTACAAGTTGGCAACATATAGAGACGGTCCCTACTCAACAGTGGGCTCACAGTCTAGAAGGGGGAGACAGAGAACAAAACCAAACATATTAACAAAATAAAATAAATAGAATAGATATGTGCAAGTAAAATAGAGTAATAAATATGTACAAACATATATACATATATACAGGTGCTGTGGGGAAGGGAAGGAGGTAAGGCGGAGGGGGATGGAGAGGGGAAGGAGGGGGAGAGGAAGGAAGGGGCTCAGTCTGGGAAGGCCTCCTGGAGGAGGTGAGCTCTCAGTAGGGCTTTGAAGGGAGGAAGAGAACTAGCTTGGTGGATGTGGGGAGGGAGGGCATTCCAGGCAACAAAACAAAGCATGTAGACAGGTGTCAAAATCGTCAGAACAAATAGAATTAAAGTTATATGCACATCATTAACAAAATAAATAGAATAGTAAATATGTACAAGTAAAATAAATAGAGTAATAAATCTGTACAAATATATATACAAGTGCTGTGGGGAGGGGAAGGAGGTAGGGTGGAGGGGATGGGGAGGAGGGTAGGAAAAAGGGGGCTCAGTCCGGGAAGGCCTCCTGGAGGAGGTGAGCTCTCAGTAGGGCTTTGAAGGGAGGAAGAGAGCGAGCTTGGCGGATGTGTGGAGGAAGGGCATTCCAGGCCAGGGGGAGGACGTAGGCCGGGGGTCCACGGCGGGACAGGCGAGAATGAGGTACAGTGAGGAGGTTAGCGGCAGAGGATCGGAGGGTGCGGGCTGGGCTGGAGAAAGGGAGAAGGGAGGTGAGGTAGGAAGGGGCGAGGTGATGGACAGCTTTGAAGCCCAGGGTGAGGAGAGTGGCAGTGGGGATAACTAAGAAAGCTGAGGAGGAGGAAGAGGAAGGGGAATTGGGGAAGAGGGTCCGTGGGGGAACCTTGACCCACTTCTGGTTTGCTTTCAGAGAATGACAGTGGTTCACTATGGGCCAGAAGTGATTGTGGATCCTTCAGGCACAACAAAGTAGCCCCAATCAGGAAAGGTGGTCATCTCTATTTATTTACTCTATTTATTTATTTATTTTACTTGTACATATCTATTCTATTTATTTTATTTTGTTAATACGTTTGGTGTTGTTCTCTGTCTCCCCCTTCTAGACTGTGAGCCCACTGTTGGGTAGGGACTGTCTCTATATGTTGCCAGCTTGTACTTCCCAAGCGCTTAGTACAGTGCTCTGCACATAGTAAGCGCTCAATAAATACGATTGATGATGATGATGATCTCCCTAACTCAGGGAAAGGAGAGAAAATGGCCCTCTGTGTGAATCTCTCACTTCAGCTCAGGATTCCTGGCCATCCACAGGTGACTGGTCAGGGTTAAAAGTGAATGAGGATGTTTCTGATTTTTGCTTCTTGGAATGCCTACAGGCCAGTCAGACAAAGCCAACGGTCTTGAGCGAAAGGGATTGTTGTCAGAGAGCAGGCCAGGCATGACATCAACATAGCACGGTGCATAACTCAGAACTTTGTAGGCCCCAAAAGCCTGACTGGGGGGAATTTAGTGTTGGGATTGACCCACTTCACGATCTGGATGCCTCTGGACAAGCAATTCAGTTTAATCCCGAGAGGAATCAACAATCGTTTGCTTTGTGTTCTTTATGGTGTTTGTTAAGTGCTTACTATAATAATAATAACAATAGCATTAATTAAGTGCTTACTATGTGCAAAGCACTGTTCTAAGCGCTGGGGAGTCACAAGGTGATCAGGTTGCCCCACGGGTGGCTCACAACCTTAATCCCCATTTTACAGATGAGGGAACTGAGGCCCAGAGAAGTGAAGTGACTTGCCCAAAGTCACACAGCTGAAAATTGGCGGAGCTGGGATTTGAACCCGTGACCTCTGACTCCAAAGGCCGGGCTCTTTCCACTGAGCCATGCTGCTTCTCCTACTATGTGACAGGCACTGTTCTAAGCGCTGGGGTAGATACAAGCTAACCAGGTTGGTCATAATCCATATCATCATCAACCGTATTTATTGAGCGCTTACTATGTGCAGAGCACTGTACTAAGCGCTTGGGAAGTCCAAACTGGCAACATATAGAGACAGTCCCTACCCAACAGTGGGCTCACAGTCTAAAAATCCATATCCCACATGGGGCTCACGGTCTTAATCCCCATAGACTACGGGCCCGGGAGTCCAAAGGATCAGGATTCTAGCCCCAGCTCTGCCACTTGTCTGCCGTGTGACCTTGGGCAAATCAGTTCCCTTCTCTGTGCCTCAGTTCCCTCATCTGGAAAATGGGGATTGAGACTGTGAGCCCCAGGTGGGACAGGGACTGTGTCCAACCCAATTTGCTTGTATCCACCCCAGCGTTTAGTACAGTGTCTGACATGTAGTAAGTGGTTGACACATCCCACAGTTGTTATTATTATCATTTACAGATGAGGTAACTGAGATCCAGAGAAGGAAAGTGACTTACCCAAGGTCACACAGCAGACGAGTAGTAGAGCCAGTATTAGAGCTCTGCACATAGTAAGCGCTCAATAAATACGATTGATGATGATGATGATGAACCCAGGCCCATGCTACAACTGCCAAGCCACACTGCTTCTGTATCTTCTGACTCTAGCCCAGTGCCACCACACTTCTTTCCTTAGGGCATATGCCGCCAGTTGTGACCCACTCTGGTTATGAGAAGGAGCGATTCTAGGAGGACCAAGGCAATGCCACCACAAAAGGATCAGCTCAGAATTCTAGGTGACTTTAATGACAGAGTTGTTCACAGTTTCGAACCCTGGTCCTCTGTCATCATCATCATCATCAATCGTATTTATTGAGCACTTACTGTGTGCAGAGCACTGTACTAAGCGCTTGGGAAGTGCAAGTTGGCAACATATAGAGACAGTCCCTACCCAACAGTGGGCTCACAGTCTAAAAGGGGGAGACAGAGAACAAAACCAAACATACTAACAAAATAAGGGGCATGCAGAGAACAGAGCAAACCAAATGACAAGTCCTTACTGCCATAATAATGAATAATCTGGCATTTGTTAAGCACTTGTACTTGAAGAGCACAAGTGGGCAAGGAATGCATCTATCAACTCTGTTAGATTGTCCTCTCCCAAGTGCTTAGTACAGTGCTCTGCACACAGTAAGCACTTAATAAACACCATTGATGGATTGATCGATTGAGCTATATTCAAGATATTGAATCTGAGTAAAACATCTAATAAATGGTGTCCTTGTAGGGCAGCACGATAGATGGGATGAGAAATATCCGTCGTTTCTGTACTTCGTCGTCTTGTGGCCAACAGAATGAGAATTAAGCTGACACCATCACCATCCCAGAGTATCCCAGAAGAAGCTCAGAGGTAGGAGTTTTAGTAATAATAATAATGATGGCATTTGTTAAGCGCTTACTATGTGCCAAGCACTGTTCTAAGCACTCGGGGAGATACAAGGTAATCAGGTTGTCCCACGTGGGACTCACATTCTTAATCCCCATTTTACAGATGAGGCAACTGAGGCACAGAGAAGTTAAGTGACTTGCTCAGAGTCACACTCCCCCTTCTAGACTGTGAGCCCATTGTTGGGTAGGGTCCGTCTTTATATGTTGCCAACTTGTACTTCCCAAGAGCTTAGTACAGTGCTCTGCACACAGTAAGCGCTCATCATCATCATCAATCATATTTATTGAGCACTTACTGTGTGCAGAGCACTGTACTAAGCGCTTGGGAAGTACAAGTTTGTAACATCTACCGAAGAGCAAGAGACTGTAGCATACTATTATTGTTGGGCTTATTCCTTTGAGGAGAATAAACTCTGTACCCCCTCAAATTCACACACCAAAACTCTGGTCCCTTTCTTCAGTATAGTGGGGCATTTGTTAAGCACTTAACTAGGTGCTAATATCTGCGCTAATTGCCGAAGTGGGTAAAGAGCTTGTGCCTGAGAATCAGGATTCCTGTGTTCTAATCCCAGCTCCAACACTCGCCTGCTGTGTGACCTTGGGCAAGTCACTTCACTTCTCTGTGTCAGTTTCCTCATCTGTAAAATGGAAATTCAATTAGTCTGGGAGCCCCATACAGGGCAAAACCTGTGTCAATAAATACAATTGAACGAATGAATGAATGAAGTGCCGGAGCCAGGATTAGAACCCATGACCTCTGACTACCAAGCCTGTGCTCTTCTCCACTGAGCTATACTGCTTCTCTTCGGAGTTTTGCCTCTGACTAGTAGGATCCACAAGTTAGCTGACAGCTACTTGACTTATTCTCATATTCTAACCTTGAAACAGCCTGGTTAGTACTCAAGGTCACTGGAGACAATGCATCTAAAGATATTCTTGGCTTTGCCAAAAGTAAACACTGAGATAGAGCTGCTTACTATGTGCAGAGTACTGTCCTAAGCACTTGGGAGAACACAATGCAACAGAATTAGCAGGCGTGTTCCCTGCCCATAAGGTCTAGAGGGGGAGACGGATGTTAATATGAATAAATATGTGATTTCTAATATATATTTAAATATGCATCCAAGCAGCTGGGGGTAGACTGTGCATTGTCAATACCAAGCATGGCTAGTCACTGGGAACTCTGTTGAAAAAGAAAGGGGCCAACCGCCAGGTCACCGAGGAATTGGTACGAGTCTGACTGTGCCGTGAGGAGAAGATTCATTTATTCACTCAGCCATATTTATTGAGAGATTATTGTGTGCAAAGTACTGTGCTAAGGGCTTGGGAGAGTACAATATAACAATAAACAAATACATTCCCTGCCCACCATGGCGTAGCCTAGAGACAAGCTATCAGTCTAAAGATGAGTACCTAATCTAGCAGCTCACCACAAAGACATTAAGATGTTTTCCAAAAGCTTTATGTAGTCTGTGGAAGGAAATCCAGTGAAGCTAGTAAATGCCCTTAGTCAATCATACTTATTAAGCGCTTATTGTGTGCAAAGCACTGTACTGAGCGCTTGGGAGAGTACACTAGAACAATAAAGAGACATATTCCCTGCCCACAACGAGCCTACAGTCTCAAGGGGGAGATAGACATTAATAGAAATGAATCAACTACAGATGGGGACATAAGTGCTATGGAGCTGGGAGGGGGGGTTGAATAAAAGGAGAAAGTCAGGGGGAAGCAGAAGGGAGTGGGAGAATAGGAAAGGAGGGCTTAGTCAGGGAAGGTCTCTTGCCATTACTTCCCAAGCGCTTAGTACAGTGCTCTGCACACAGTAAGCGCTCAATAAATACGATTGATGGTGATGATGAAGTCATAAGACTAATAACAATAGTATTTGTTAAGCACTGACTATATGCAAAGTACTTTACTGAACAATCGGATAGATGCAAGATACAAGAGAATCAAGTCAGACACAGTCTCTGTCCTAGGAGGGGCTCATAGTCTAAGGGGGAGTGAGAACGAGCATTGAATCCCCATTTTACAGAGGAGTAAACTGAGAGAAGTTGAGTGACTCGCCAGGGATCACACAGCAGGCGAGTGGTGGAACGGAATTAGAACCCAGATCCTCTGACGTGCAGGCCCGTGCTCGTTCCACCAGGCACACCGCATCCCACAGCCGCTGCCTGATCTGCTTCAGGCCTGTAAAATGGATAAAGGCTATCCCAGGGCTGGGAAATAAGTTAAAAAAAAAAACAAAATAGTGTGGGATGGGTGGTTGCTGGAGCCGGAGGGAAGAGGGAGCCTTTGAGGGGAACTTGGGGTGGAGGGGCAAAGTAGCAAAATTCAACAACATCCTCAATTGTCCATCAGCAGCCTTGGATGCTATTCTAATTCATCTGGAGCAGTTTCCTCCAATTAACTCCCTCTCCCTTCCGCCATTTATGCCAGAAGGCGTAAATCACGTTTCAGCGGAAAAGTCACTTGTCTAGGCAGAATTCCTCCGTGACGGGCTTGAACTCACCCGAAAGTTTACCCGTCGGCTGAGGGTAAACTGAAAATGGGAAAACGTTTCACAGGAGTTCAAAGCTGCAAAAGTGATCCGTTTATATAAAAGGAAAGGCAAGCATTCCTCAAGTGATAACTACACTGGAATAGCTTTCTTGGCCACAAGCAATCAATTGTATTTATTGAGCACTTACCGTGTGCAGAGCACTGTATTAAGCACTCGGAAAAGTACAGTGTAAGAGAGTTGGTGGACATGGTGCCTGCCCACAACGAGCTTACAGTCCAGAGGGCAACCTTAAGGCATGGAAAATTCTAGCAAGGGTCATGCTGGGTAGGGACTGTCTCTATATGTTGCCAACTTGTACTTCCCAAGCACTTACTACAGCGCTCAATTAATGCAACTGAATGAACCATCTTCTCGACAGCTGGCTGACAAAAAAGATTTCCTCGGAGCCAGTATGGTTTCAGATATGGATGTAGTATCACTGACATGGCATCTCTGCTGTCTGGAAAAGTTTATTAGCATCACAGTCTCTCCTCATTGGAATAACAATCAGAATTGTGAGTCAAGGTTACTTCTGGACACCCTTCTGGGTCACAAATGGTTGTGTTTTTGCACCAACGCTTTGAATTTTTTTTTAATGGCATCTAAGTGCTGGGGTAGATAAAAGCTAATCAGCTTGGACACGGTCTGTGTCCCAAGAAGGGCTCACAGTCTAAATCCCCATTTTACAAGTGGGGAACTGAGACACACAAAGAAGTGAAGTGACTTGCCCAAGGTCACACAGTAGACATGGGGTGGAGCCGGGATTAGAACCCAAGTCCTCTGGCTCCTGGGCCTGGGCAACCAAGCCATGCTGCCCCACTAAAATGTTAATGGGGAGATTATCTCACGGTGGATTGGTATTCATTCATTCATTCAATCGTATTTATTGAGTGCTTACTGTGTGCAGATCACTGTACTAAGCTCTTGGTATGCGATGGGCTCTTAAAATGAGGCATAATGAAATGTCGGTCCCGTGTGCATTCCACCTTGAGACCATCCAAAGTTAGTCAGTCAGTCATATTTACTGAGCACTTTCTGTGTTTAGAGCATGGTACTAAGTGCTTGGGAGAGTACGACAATAAAAAGACTCACTCCCTGCCCACAATGAGTTTATAGTCCAGAGGAACTGTAAGTTATCTCCCGGGCTCTCCGGGTCCTCCTCTAGACTAAGCTCGTTGTGGGCAGGGAATGTGTCTGTTTATTGCTCTGGTTGTACTCTCCCAGGTGCTTAGTACAGTGCTTGTGCTGAGTAAGGGCTCAATAAATACAACTGAATGAATGAACGAGTGGCTCTTATGATAGTGACGGCCCATGGCTTCAGCTGGGGAAAGGGTTGACATAAAAGCTGTGAAATAGGCATACAAAAAGCAACTTGGACTGACTGGTGGGGAGTGGGGAGGGAGGGATCGTTGGGTGGAGGGGCAAATTCAGGGGTTTGGAGGAGGAGCTGTAAAAGCTAAACACAGAAAAATAATAATAATAATAATAATGGTATTTGTTAAGTACTTACTATGCGCTAGGCACTGTACTAAGCTCTGGGGTAGATACAAGAAAATCCAGTTGGACATAGTCCATGTCCCTTGTCGGGCTCCCATTCTTCATCCCCATTTTACAGATGAGGTGACGGAGGCACAGAGAAGTGAAGTGGTTTATCCAAGGCCACACAGCAGACAAGGGGCAGAGGCAGGATTAGAACCCGTGACCTTCTGCTCCCAGGCCCGTGCTCTATTCACCACGCCATAGTGCTCCTCTATAAAGATCTGGGCCTAATCCCTGCTCTGTCACTTCTCTGCTGTGTGACCTTGGACAAGCTCAGAAGTCAAGCTCGTTGTGGGCAGAGAACATGTCTACCAACCCTCTTATATCACACTCTCCCAAGCACTTAGCAAAGTGCTCTGCACACCATAAATACCACTGATTGATTCGGGAAATTAAAAAAAAAAGGGTAAACACAGTACCGGTTGCCAGGTGACCAGATTATAATCCTCTTTCAGCCACTTGTCTGCTGGGTGATCTTGATTAAACCACTTGATTCTCTCTGCGTCAATTTCCTCATCTGTAAAATGGGGATTAAGTACTTGTTCTCCCACCCCCTGGATTTTGAGCAAGGTGTGGGACTCTTTCTGACCTGCTTATGTTGCCTATATCCTAGAGTTTTGTAAAGCGCTCCGCACGGAGTAAATTACCACACTTTTTATCATTTTGGGTGCTGTAGTCGTTGTCGTTTTTACCAGGGGAAATAAGAGAAAACTTAGAGGGTGGGGAGGATGGAATAGAGAGGCTTGAGGGTAAGAAGGGAGCGATTTATCTGGTTGCTACTCTGGAAAAACCAGGGTGGAGACAATATGACCATTAATTTCCATTAAAGCTAAAGCTGTCTAAGCTATTATAATCCCCACAACTCATGATTCAAATGATGATTCAAAACTACCCCATGGTATTAAGCAGCTACTTATCGGTAATAAAATCGCTTTTACTGTCTCTTTCCTGTACAAAAATTCCATTATGTTTGTTAAAGATGTCGGTAAGGCTTTTGGCAATCAGAGAAGGAGCGTGGCCTAGTGGAAAGAGCACAGTCCGGGGAACCAGGAGGATCTGGGTTCTAATCCCTGCTCTGCCACTTGTCTGCTATGTGTGACCTTGGGCAAGTCATTTAACTTCTCTGTGTCGCAGTTACCCCATCTGCAAAGTGGGGTTTTGATGCCAGTTCTACCTCCTCTTACACTGTAAGGCCCAAATGGAACAGAGACTGTGCCCATCATGATTATCTTGTATCTTCCCCAGTTCTTAGAACTTGGTACATAGTAAATGCTTAACAAATAATATAAATGTATATATTATAGCATATATGTTTTTATATGCATATACGTGTTTTTCACTGATATGAAGTCCACAGCCCCAGTGCTCAAGCCGAAATTAAGAATCGACCAGGAAACTGCCCCAGCCCAATTCTCTGATTTAATTCAACCCCAAAATTCCAGAAACTGAGTGAGGGTGAGGCATGCAAGGTGGTAAACAAACTAGGGATTATGTCAATTACAGGAAAATAATTTTAAATCTTGTTTCATGCCGCATAAAATGACATCATTTTCATGCTTCTCAACTACATCAGAATGCAACTTTTATCTATTTCATCGTTACCCTCAATATCTCACACTTTGACTGATTTATTTCCTTTCTATCTTATGGACCTTCGGTCATTTTCCGTGCCTGTTACTTCCCCAAGAAAAAAAGACAAAGCTCTATCTATAAACAGCTGCCTATAATAATAATAATAATTTGGCACGTGTTCAACTGTTACTATATGCCAGGCACTGTACTAAATGCTGGGGTGGATTCAGGCTAATCAGGTTGGACACAGTTCCTGCCCCACATGGGGCTCACAGTCTCAATCCTCATTTTACAGATGAGGTAACTGAGGCACAGAGAAGTTAAGTGACTTTCCCAAAGCCACACAGCAGGCATGTGGTATTTGTTAAGTGCTTGTGGTGTTCCAGGAGCTGTACTAAGTGCTGGGGTGGATACACACAGATCAGGTTGGACACAGACCCTGTCCCACATGGGGCTCACTGTCTCAGTCCCCATTTTACAGATGTGGGAACTGAGGCACAGAGAAGTGAAGTGACTTGACCAAGGTCACACAGCAGATGAGTGTCAGGGCTGGGATTGGAACCCTACCTGCTGAGCAAAACTTGCTACTTCTCTAAGGTCATCGTGGAGGGGAAACATGTCTATCAACTCTGCTATATTGTACTCTCCCAAGCGCTTAGCACAGTGGTCTGCACACAGTAAACACTCAACAAATATGATTGGTTAATTGACTGAAATGAGAAGTCTCTGAGTATTACTCTTTGTAAGAAAATGGCTTGACATAATTCATATGAATTGCCATTTTTATAGGCATTTTTCCCATGAAGTGACTCCCAACATTCTCATATGCAACAGCCAATACAGACGTTTTGGGTTTTTGTTTTTGTTTTTTCACGGTATTTGTTAAGCGCTCACCATGTGCCAGGAATTGTACTAAGCATTGGGATAGATATAAACTTAATCTGGTTGGATTTAGTCCCTGTCCCACATGGGGGGTCACAGTTTTAATCACCATTTTACAGATGAGGGAACTGAGGCATAGAGAAGTGAAGTGACTTGCCCAAGGTCACCACAGCAGACAAGTGGCAGAGCCAGGATTAGAACTCATTAAAGTCCCAGGCCCATGCTCTATCCACTACACAATGAAGCACTTACCATGTGCTCAGCACCATCCTAAGCACTTGGGAGAGTTCAATAACAATCATAATAATAATAATAAATAATAATGATGGCATTTATTAAGCGCTTACTATGTGCAAAGCACTGTTCTAAGCGCTGGGGAGGTTACAAGGTGATCAGGTTGTCCCACGGAGGGCTCACAGTCTTGATCCCCATTTTACAGATGAGGTAACTGAGACCCAGAGAAGTGAAGTGACTTGCCCAAAGTCACACAGCTGACAGTTGGCAGAGCTGGGATTTGAACCCACGACCTCTGACTCCAAAGCCCGGGTTCTTTCCAGTGATCTACACTGCTTCCCCCCTACCAAATAATTTTGGCACTTGTTCAGTGTCAAGTGAGGAAGGTTTTGGGAGCTCCATCTTGCTGCTGCTGGTGTTTTTCCACGAAAAACGTTCAGGCCATGTGTCCCCAGTCCTCAAAAACCTCAAGGGGTTGCCCATCCACATCAAAGAGAAACTCCTTACCATCCTCTTTAAAGCCCTCCATCAAATTGAACCCTCCTACCTCACCTCGCCGCTCTCCTTCTACAAGCTAGCCCGCCTACTTTGCTCCACTAATGCTAACCTTCTCCCTGTACCTCGGATCTCGTCTATCTCGTCTCCAACTTCTCGCCCATGTCCTGCCTCCGGCCTGGAACGCCCTCCCTCTTCATAGCCAACAGACTCTCTCCCCCTTCAAAAGCCTTCCCGAAAGCACACCTCCTCCAAGAGGCCTTCCCCAACTAAACCCTCATTTCCTCTTCTCCCAATTTCTTCCACATCACCCTCGTACTTGGATTTCCTCCCTTTTTTCACCCCTCCCTCAGCTCCACAGCACTGATGTATACATCTGTAATTTATTTATTTATACTGTTGTTTGTCTCCCCCTCTAGACTGCGAGCTCATTGTGGGCAGGGAACATGTCTGCCAACTCTGTTATAGCGTATTCTCCCAAGCGTTTGGTACAGTGCTCTGCACCAAGTGTTTGATAAAAATGATTGATTGGTTGATTGATTGATAGCTGCTGTGAACCAAGAGTGTAGCGGTTACAGCTGGCAGCAGCAATACTGGATGAGTGATTCTTGTTGCCCCAACCCCTGTTCCTTCTGTCCCTCCCTCCCTCCCTCTCTCTCTCTCTCTCTCTCTCTCTCTCTCTCTCTCTCTCTCTCTCTCTTTCTTTTTCTGTTTATCTTTCTCTCTCTCTCTCTCCCTTTCCTTCCCTCACTGTAACCCTCACACTTTTATCTTGTACCCCCAGGATATAATAGTAATAAGAAACTACTTACTATGTTCCAAGATCTATGCCAAGCACTAGGGTAGGTAATAATAATAATAATAATAATAATAATAATGATAATGGTACTTGTTAAGTGCTTACTATGTGCAAAGCACTGTTCTAAGCACTGGGGAGGTTACGAGGTGATCAGGTTGTCCCATGGGGGGCTCACAGTTTTAATCCCCATTTTACAGATGAGGTGACTGAGGCACAGAGAAGTTAAGTGACTTGCCCGAAGTCACACAGCTGACAGTTGTTTTGAACCCATGACCTCTGACTCCAAAGCCCGTGGTCTCTCCACGGAGCCACGCCGAATCATATCAGACACAGTCTTAGGATGACGATTTTGGTAATGGAAAGAGGGTGGGCCTGGGAGCCCAAGGAGCTGGGTTCTAATCGCAACTCTGCCACTTGTCTGTTGCATGACCTCGGGCAAGTCACTCCACTTCTCTGTGCCTCAGTTCCCTCATCTGCAAAAATGGGAATTCAGTACCTGTTCTCATGTGGGACCTGATGATCTTGTATGTACCCCAGTGCTTAGTACAGTGCGTGACACATAGTAAGCACTTAGATACCACAATTATCATTATTATTTAAGCGCTTACTATCTGTCTGCCCAAGCACTGGGGAAGATAAAATTCAATCATTTTTACATACAAGGAAACTGAGGTGCAAAGGAGTTAAGGGATTTGCCCGAGGTCACACAGCAGGTAAGTGACAGGGCCAGGATCAGAACCCAGGTCTACCGACTTCCAGTCCCGTGCACTTTCCCTTAGGCCACACTGCTTTTCAACTGTGGCAGGGAACTTGTCTACCAACTCTATTATATTGCACTCTCCCAAGTGCTTAGTACAGAGCTTAGCACTGCTTGGACGTTTTATGTCCTGGCCACTGCTACTACTGACGGTTTGAGAGGTACTTGGTTAATTTGACACTGAATCACCAAACAATAGCCCCACACTGAAGTCGATATTGGACTACAGTCTTAAGGAGCACAATTCCATATTGTACATATTTTTTTTTACTCTATTTATTTATTTATTTAATTTATTTGTACATATCTATTCTATTTATTTTATTTTGTTAGTATGTTTGGTTTTGTTCTCTGTCTCCCCCTTTTAGACTGTGAGCCCACTGTTGGGTAGGGACTGTCTCTATATGTTGCCAATTTGTACTTCCCAAGCGCTTAGTACAGTGCTCTGCACATAGTAAGCACTCAATAAATACGATTGATGATGATGATGATGATGATGAATTCCAGGATTTTTGAGGTCTGCTTTGGTTGCAGAATAAAGTAAGTGAGAAAGGGCAAGGGACCTGGGAACACATTGCAAGAAGGGTCACTACCTCATTAATCTCCTCCCAGCAATGCTTTGCAAGCCATAGAAACTAGTAAGTGCCAAATTAAAATAGGCCCTGACTGGAATTCAGTATTATAATCACATTAATATCAAAGAAAAATTGTGATTTATGCTAGGTTACCTGCAAAGTAATAATGATTTCCCAGTTACTGTAAAAAGTGAATTATTCATCGAAATGATTCATTGAATAGGCATTAATCACTTTTAGCCCAACAAGGTAGGCGAAACCTCCTCTTTCCATTAGGATTAGTTTTTTGGCCTGCAGAGATCATGTGGGCATCAAGAGAACCTGGATCACCAGACCAACCCAGAGAATGATGGATGGTTCGTGATTTGCAGAAATCTGGAGGCCAGGGCTGGAATAGGGCTTGGGCACGTTGTCAATCTATTGTCACAGCCACAAAATCATTAGATGCTGTTCCCAACCAAAGAATCATCTCATATCACCTGGCAGAATTCAGGGGTGAAAATAATCCATCCCCCGTGAAACTGCCTCCCTCCTCCTTGTCTTTCTGGTTACCTCGTTTTTCCCAGCAGCGCATTGGTGGATCAATAGAAATGTGTCCTTGTCGGCATGCTTGTTGTGCTTTCCCTGCCTCAAAACCTTTCCCCCTATCCGCATTCCCCTCTGAGTGGACTGCATTTGGCTGTATAACCCTCAAGCCCCACAGCGCTTACGTCTTAATACTTTTCGTATGGTATTTGTGAAGCGCCAGGCACTGTACTAAATGCTAGGTTAGATACACGTTCATCAGGTTGGACATAGTCCCTGTCCTGCATAAGGCTCAGATGAGGTAACTGAGGCAGAGAGAATTTAAGTGACTTGCTGAAACTCACGCGGCCGACAAGTGGAGGAGCTCGGATTAGAGCCCAGATCCTTCTGACTTTCAGGCTAAACCACTAAACCATGCTGCTTCTCTAACAGGGTTGGTAGACACATTCCCTGCTTACAGTCCAGAGGGGAAGACAGACATTAATATACATAAATAAAGTATGGATATGTACCTAAGTGCCGTGGGGTTGAGGGAGGAGTGAATGGAGTGGGCAAATCCAAGTGCAGGGGCAACGCAGAAGGGAGTGGGAGAAAAGAAATGGAGGGCTTAGTCAAGAAAAGCCTCTTGGAGGAGGTGTGCCTTCAATAAGTCTTTGAAGGCTGGGGAGAGTAACTGTCTGGTGGATATGAAGAGAGAGGGCATTCCCGGCCAGAGACAGGATGTCTCTGTATATAGCTGTGTATATATATATATGTATATATATATATATATTTATGTATATATATATATGTGTATATATATATGTGTGTGTGTATATATATATATATATATATATATACCTGTATATATGTATATATGTCTGGTGGATATGAAGAGAGAGGGCATTCCCAGCCAGAGACAGGATGTCTCTGTATATACCTGTATATACCTGTATATATATATACATATATACCTGTATATATGTATATATGTTTGTACATATTTATTACTCTATTTATTTATTTATTTTACTTGTGCATATCTATTCTATTTATTTTATTTTGTTAGTATGTTTGGTTTTGCTCTCCGTCTCCCCCTTTTAGACTGTGAGCCCACTGTTGGGTAGGGACTGTCTCTATATCTTGCCAACTTGTACTTCCCCAGCGCTTAGTACAGTGCTCTGCACACAGTAAGCGCTCAATAAATACGATTGATTGATTGATTGATTGATGTGGGCAAGCGGTCGGCGGCGAGAGAGACGAGATTGAGGTACAGTGAGTAGGTTGGCATTGGAGGGGTGAAGTGTGTGGGCTGGGTTGTAGTAAGAGAGCAGTGAGGTGAGGTAGGAAGGGGCAACAAGAGCGGGTATTTCTCTGGTCCCCCTCCCCAGAGAAGCAGCGTCATTTAGTGAAAAGAGCACGGGTTTGGGACTCAGAGGACGTGGGTTCTAATCCCGGCACCGCCACTTGTCTGCTGTGTGTGACCTCGGGCAAGCCATTTAAGCTCTCTGTGCTTCAGTTATCTCATCTGTAAAATGGGGATTAAGACTATGAGCCCCACGTGATTACCTTGTATCTGCCCCAGCGCTTAGAGCAGTGCTTGGCACATAGTAAGCACTTAACAAATACCATTGTTATACTTATTATTATTATACCCGTCTTGCCTCACCAGGAGCCTTTCAGGTGGGTGTCCACCCTTCTGGCACATTCATTCATTCGTATTTATTGAGTGCTTACTGTGTGCAGAGCACTGTACTAAGCGCTTGGGAGAGCACAATACAACAATGCACTTGGCACCCACCCCCACTATTGTCCCTGCACCCCAAACACAGGACTTTGGGAGCCCCCAGACCCATTAATCAATCAAGAGTATGCATCGACTGGGAGGCTTACTGTGTGCAGAGCATTGTACCAAGCACTGAGAAGAATATCAATCAATCATCGATCCACTGTACGTATTGAGGGCGTACTGTGTGCACAGCATTGTATTAAGCAATAAATCAATGGTATTTGAGTGCTTAGTGTGTGCAGAGCATTGTACTAATCAATAAATCTATGGTATTTATTGAGTGCTCACTGAATGCAGAGCATTGTACTAATCAATAAATCAATGGTATTTATTGAGTGCTCACTGAATGCAGAGCACTGTACTAAGCACTTGGGAGAGTACAGTACTACAGAGTTGGTAGATAGATTTCCTGCCTACTAAGCTCTTGAGAGAAATTCAATAAATCAATCAATCAGTGGTATTTGTTCAGCTCTTACTGTGTAAAGAAGGCTGTTCTAAGCACTTGGAAGAATGCAGTAAGAGAAGCAGCATAGTATAGGGGATTGAGCCCCAGCCTGGGAGTCTGAAGGTCATGGGTTCTAATCTCGGCTCTGCCACTTGTCTGCTGTGTGACCCTGGACAAGTCACTTCACTTCTCTGTGCCTCAGTTACCCCATCTGTAAATTAGGGATTGAGACGCTGAGCCCCACCTGGGACAGGGACTGTGTCCAACCTGATTTGCTTGTAGCCACCCCAGTGCTTAGAACATCACCTGGCACATAGTAAGTGCTTAATACATTCCATTATTAGTATTATCTGTATTATTATTATTGTTACAATAGAATTGGTAGGCACAGTCCCTGCCCACGAGGAGGTTATGGTCTAGAGGGGGAGGCAGACATTAAAATAAATTGCAGATAGGGGAAATGGGAGAGTATAAGGATATTTACAAAAATGCTATGGGTTTGAGGATGGAGTGATTATCAAATACTTAAGCGGAGCAGATCCAAATCTTTAGGCAAGGCAGAAGGTAGGATGAACAGTGGCACTGAGGGCTTAGTATTTTTGGTTGGTTTTGGGGGGTTTTTGATGGTATTTGTTAAGCACTTACTATGTGCCAGGTACTGTACTAAGCGCTGGAATAGATACAAGCTAAGTAGTCAGAGAAGGCCTCTGGATTTGAGATAATTCATACTGCAATGCCGACATCCACCCAGTGATTTTTTTTTTCTAGAGTCTGTTCCAGTGGACTTCTGGCTTATTTCCCTCTTGCCCCTTGTTGGGTAGGGATTGTGTCCAACCTAATTATATTTTATTTACCCCAGGGCTTAGTACAGGGCTCAGCACAAAGTAAGCGCTTAACAAATATTATAACTATCATCATCATTACCATCATCATGTGAGTAAATCCAGAAGATATGGACTGTGGATGGGAAAAATCAGGGGTTTTTTTTTATGAGAGCTTTCGAAACTCATTGGGAAAAAGCCGAGAGCCTGGGTAGGGATCAAAACTGAGGAATTTTGGTTTGGCGCATCCTGCCCCGAAACTCTAGCTACATTTACAGATAACTCAGCTGTCACTGGCAGTCTCTCCCATGCCAAACCTCCCTCAGGCTTTCAATACTGGAAGTGACGGTTCCAAAATGAGGTGGCTTGTATTTCTATAATTTGGCATTTTCACTGGTCAGGCTGTCCTCTAAGAGGAATTTGGCCTGATTCATATTCGATTCAAATCATTCCTTCTCTGGTCCTGGTGGAACTAGTACCATCCTGCTACCAGAGGTAGCAACTCCCAACCCAGTGAATTTTGGGATAGGCTGGACACTTCATTCCATTGCTGGAAAAAATAATAATTATGATATTTGTTCAGCGCTTACTGTATGCCAGGCACTGTACCAAGTGCTAGGGTGGATACAAACAAATCAGGCTGGACACAGTCCCTTGTCCCCTGTGGGGCTCACAGTCTCAATCCCCATTTCACAGATGAGGTAGCTGAGGCACTGGTAACTGAGGCATTCGATTGAATGAATGAATGAATGAATGAATGAATGAATGAATGGGATGAGATCTCTGATCTCTCAAGTCACCTAGCCCGGAATAAAGAAAAAGCAAAAGAACAAAGTGATTTCTGACACGGAGCCAATGCCATCGTCCATTCTTTGATGCCGCCGTAATGGCATAAAACATAAGACATATTATATTCCTTTCTACCTGCTGGACATTAGAGACCGGTCTCTCATTGAAGTTGGGCAGAGCTGGGTCCAGACACATTTGCAAGTCAGTCGGCCCTGGGAAGGAAGTCTCTGTTGTTCTTTTCATTCCATCTTGCCTCACTTCCCACAGAAGTCCTCAGTCTTCAGAAAAGATGCTGAGGGAGAGCAAGAAGATATTGGAAGTTTCAGCTTCAGAGACCCCTAGGTCCAAACTCATATACTGTCCACTGGGCCTAACTGCTCCTTGCGGGGAGTAATTTTGCGCTTCCCAAGGGCCTTTATTTCAATCTTGTCTCTACACTTCAATCTGTGACCTTTGGGTGTTTGATGTTCACCCCACCCCTAACCCTACAGCACTTATTTACGTCTTGTACTCTCCCAAGAGCTTAGTACAGTGCTTTGCACTAGTATGCACTCAATAAATAAGATTAATAATAATATCTTGAAATCTAGATTTTATATTATAGTTTAACTTATTATTTATATTAGTAATAACGGTATTTGTTAAGCGCGTACTGTGTGCCAAGCATCATTTTAAGTGCTCTGTCTCCCCTTCTAGACTTTGTTTGTTAAGGGCAGGGAACGTGTCTGCTAATTCTGTCATATGCTCCTAAGTGCTTACTATAGTGCTCTGCACATAGTAAGTGCTCAAGAAATATTCACTCATTCATCCAATCGTATTTGTTGAGCGCTTACTGTGAGAAAATCACTGTACTAAGTGCTTGGGAGAGTAGAATATAACAATAAACAGACACATTTCCTTCCCACAGTTGATTGATTGATTAGCCTGTGAGCCCCATATGGGACAGGAATTGTGTCCACCCTGATTAATGAGTATTTACACTAGCACTTAGAATAGTGCTTGGTACACAGTAAGTGCTTACTATTATTAGTATAGTGTAGTGCACCAAGTTGGCGGTCAATAAATGCTACTACTACTCCCAGGAACCATTAATACTACTACTAGAACTACTTCCTAGTTAAAAAAAAGAAAAGATTCTTAACCAGTTTAGAAATGGAGCCCCATGTGGGATAGAGACTGTGTCCAACTTGATTAAACTCATATCTACCCAGCTGTTAGAACAGTGCTTGACACATAATAAGCACTTAATAAATGGCATCATTAATAAATACCATCATTAGTTCATTTGGGGAAGAAGTACATATTAATTACCATGCTTTTTCTAGATTTATCTTTCTTTCCTACATTGAGTTGTCAGTCAATCCATCAATCATATTTATTGAGTGCTTATTGTGTGCAGAGCAATGTACTCTGGTAGTATGCAACACAACAGAGTACATAGACACATTCCTTCCCTAGCTTACAGTCTAGGGAAGACGCTTACAGGCAAGAGGTATTTAATGAGTGCTTATATGCAGGGAAGCGTAGTAAGCGCTTGAATTCAGGAAAGCAGTTCTTCCATTCCACACGATTGCTTCAATTCTTGAGCGCCTAGTAGATAACAAAAAGTTACTCCTCCAAAGGAGAGGGATCTATGTTTGGTGTATTCAATCTCTCTCAAAGGAGAATTCAGCATATGTCCCTATTCAGCTTATGGACATGGCAGAATTCTGAAATTTAAAATTTCTAAAAATCCGTATAAAAGTCCTTAGTAAAAAGTTCTAGTTTGGGTTTCTGGGTCTTCACTATTATTTTTCTCTGCTGTGTTATCCCAAAGCCCTCATATTTCCCTCAAGAATAACAACAATTGTGGTATATGTTTAGCGCTTACTATGTGATGATGATGGTATTTATTAAGCGCTTACTATGTGCAAAGCACTGTTCTAAGCGCTGGGGAGGTTACAAGGTGATCAGGTTGTCCCACGGGGGACCTCACAGTCTTAATCCCCGTTTTACAGATGAGGTAACTGAGGCCCAGAGAAGTTAAGTAACTTGCCCAAAGTTACACAGCTGACAAGTGGCGGAGCCGAGATCTGAACCCGTGACCTCTGACTCCAAAGCCCATGCTCTTTCCACTGAGCCATGCTGCTTCTCAGCCACGCTGCTTCTCAAGCACTGTTCTAAGCACTAGGTAGATACAAGCTCATCAGGTCAGACACAGCCTCACATGGCGCTCAGTCTAAGTAGAAGGGAAAACCGGCATTGAATGTCCATTTTTACAGTTGAGGAAACTGAGGCAGAGAGAACTAAAGTGACTTGCCCTTGCTCGCACAACAGGTCAGTGGCAGAATTGGGATTAGAACCCAGGCCCACTGATTACCACGCTTGTGTTCTTTCCACTAAGTCACACATTGCTTCCTTTCCATGTCTCCCTTGCTAGACTGTGAGCTCCATGAGAGCTGGAATCGAATTTACTAACCCTATTATTCTCTCCCAAGTGCTCTGTCCAGAGAAAGGGCTCAACCTACAAATATTACTGATTAATTGACTTTACTAAGTGAGTATGTGGCTAGCCAAGGAGTATATGTGGTGGCCCTTCGGGGTTCAGAGAGAGTGAGATTTTATCCAGGTGTTCTAGTGAGGCTGGAGTACCATTTATTTAGTGTCTGCTTTGCACAATGCACTCTACTCGTTGTTGAGAGAATTATAGGCCTGGGGGGGAAGACGAGGAAAGACACATAAATATCTGCACACAAGATTGACACGTAGATAAGTAACTGCTTCAGCAGAATGATGGATTAGGGGGACCCAAGATCCTAGATGGAAAAGCATCTCACTGAAAGTAGAGAAACAGCGTGGCCTTGTAGTTGGAGTAAAAGCCTGGGAGGCTGAAGGGCCCGGGTTCTAATCCTGCCTTCGCCTCGTGTCTTCTGGGTGACTTACTTACCCATGGTCACTTCACTTCTCTGGGCCTCAGTTACCTCGTCTGTAAAATGGGGATTGACTGTGAGCCCCATGTGGGACATGGACTGTGTCCGACTGGATTAGCTTGTTTTGACCCCAGAGCTTAGTACAGTGTCTGGCACTGTACTAAGAGAAGCAGCATGGCCTTGTGGATAGGATTCGGACCTGGGTTCTAATCCCGGCTCCATCCCTTGTTTGCTGGGTGACCTTGGGCAAATATCTTTCTCTGTGCCTCAGTTCCCTCATCTGGAAAACAGGGATTAATTCTATAAACCCTATGTGGGACATGGACTGAGTCCGACCCGATTAGCTTATAGCTTCCGCAGTGCTTAGTACAGTGTCTGGCACATAGTAAACGGTTCACAAATACCATTAAAAATTGGAAGGGGGTTTCAATAGCATTTTGATTGAGTGGACCATGGTTTGGCGAAGGGTCATGGGAGAGCCAGATGATAATAATGGCTACGTTCCAAGCGCTGAGGTAGATACCAGCTGATCAGGTCAACAGACTGCAAACTCTCTGTGGGCAGGGAATGTGTCATCTAACTCTGTGCATTGTGCTCTACCTAGCACTTAGTATGGTGCTCTGCACACAGTAAGTGCTCAATAAATACCATTGATTGATTGCCTGAAGACCAAGGCCACTGAGTGAAAGTCTCAAAACTAAATGACACAAATTCAGCTCAGAAGTTTGTTTCTTATCCTTAAAAACTTTCGTATGGTGTCATAGACCAAGTATGAAAGAGGTCTGATCTACCGCCAGATACTTTTAAAAGGCGCTTGTTATTTCTCTTTTTGTCTAAGTTTACATTTGGACATCAGAGAAGGAAGCACAACACTTATTTTTTAGCCGATTCAGAGCCCAAGTGGAGAAAATGGCTTTGTTTTCAAAAGTTAAACAATTAGTCCTAAGAGATGATTCTGTCTTTAATCAGTAATACTTTTGAGAAGAGACCCAAAGCAGTGACAGGGATAGGTTTAAACAGAAGGTATCCCATTTTCTTAGACTTTTCAGGCAACTTCAAAGTAGAATTTAAAGTTTAGAAGATTCTCTCCTCTCCTACAAACCAAAATTCATAATGGAAATGATCATTCCCCAGATGAAAACCAAGAGTCTAATTCCTCTAGAAATCACCCATCCTTCCTAGCCGAAGGGGGGAAAAGAACTAGTAGAAAACTAACATGATTTACAACACTTACATGGTTTAGTTTTCACACACTTGAACTAAGGGTTTTTTCTGTTTTATGCTTTTGGGGGCAGTGTTTATATTTTTCTGATGAAATCTAGATTAATGAAGCAATTTTACCGCACTCTATAGATCTGAAACATACACTATATATTTGTTCTCATTTATTACCATAGACAGACCTTAATGCTTCATCATTTCATGGTCAGTGGTCACCTTTATTCCCTTCCAAATTATTTCTCTCTGGCGAGATTTCTCTTATTACCTTTTCTTTCATTGTTAGAAATCACATTTCTGGAATCCGAATTCATTTGTTTTCTAATAAATTCCAGAAAAAGGTCTGATCATTTTAGAAAATTTCCCCCCCCATTCATTCATTCAATCGTATTTATTGAGTGCTTACTGTGTGCGGAGCACTGTACTAAGTGTTTGGGAAGTACAAGTTGGCAGCATATGGAGATGGTCTCTACCCAACAGCGGGCTCACCCGCAAAATGAAATACCAGTGATCCCCAATTTGGGTTTTCCCTTTTCTCCCAGTGGCATCAGAAGGAGCCCCTGAGGGGCAGGAATTAATAATAAATATTTTATTACAAAATAAAAAACGGCCAAAGGCCAGAGGTTGGAGAATTTCACTTTCAGAAGGAGAGTAAATGGAGAAGGATGCATTTCAAACACATTTGGGTATTTTAGCTAATGCCTAATTTTTATGGTATTTGTTAAGTGCTTACTATGTGGCGGGCATTGTACTAAGCTAATCAGGTTGCACACAGTCCATGTCCCACGTGGGGCTCACAGTCTTAATCCCCATTGTGCAGATGAGGTAACTGAGGCCCAAGGTCACACGGCAGACAAGTGACAGACCCGGAATTAGAACCCAGGTCCTTCTGACTCCCACGCCTGGGCTAGTTCCTCCGAGACCCATCCTCGGTCCTAAGCACCCGCAGCTGGGAGTGATGGGGTGGGGAGAGAATATAATAATAACTGTGGTATTTGTTAAGGGCTTACTGTGTGCCAGACACTGTACTAAGGGCTGGGGTAGATATAAGCTAATCGGGTTGGACTCAGTGTCTTCACATAATCTTCCCTCAAAGTCCCTTTTGTTCGTTTAAAGGGGAGGATTTGGTCACTGGCTGACCAATTTAGATTCACCTCAGTTATGGGAACCTTGTTTCCTGAGGACATTGACCTCCAACATGAGGTTAGAATGGCCATTAAAAGTGACCCGCTGTTTTCAATGAAGTCTGTGATCCTCCACTGGATAGAAAAGAGTTATAGAAAATGGATATGTTTAGAACTATTGGTGGAGAAAAAGAGAAAAGAATGAAGGATGCCAGTTGAACAGAACCTTAGCTGACCACTGAAAGTTGAAACTACATGAATAATTAACACTGTGGTTGCCATTCTGCCGAATGTGCCCCGATCCCTCTTGTAAGATGCATTGCCTAATGATTAGAGCACAGACCTGGGACTCAGAAGGACCTGGTCCTAATTCCGGCTCTGCTCCTTGCCCCCTTTGTGACCTTGGGCAAGTCACTTCACTTCTCTGGGCCTCAGTTACCTCATCTGTAAAACGAGGATTGAGACTGTGAACACCAAGTGGGACACGGGCTGCACCCAACAGGATGAGCTTGTATCTACCCCAGCGCTTAGTACAGTGTCTGCCAGATAGCACTTAATAAAAACCATTAAAACAAAATGCACACCTTTAAAATGGATCAAATCATATTTTCCAGATATGAAATCCCATTTTGGATCTGCACCATCTGGAATTGATTCACTGTTTGCTTCTCAATGGAAAGTAATGACAGAGGGAGGAGCGATTAACAGATGATAAAGCCCTTCTGAAGCTACATCAGCTGAAAACTGGATCTGTAAGTTTGGGTTGGGTCTGGGAGGGGGACGGTCTCATAAACTCAGAGCTTGTTTGTGGCGTCCTTTCTGGTGGAAAAGGAACATCACGTTAAAGCAGAAGGATGGATTATTATTAATAATAATGAAGGTACTTGTTAAGCTGTATCTATGTGCCAGGTACATAAGCGCCGGGGTGGATACAAGCAAATCAAGTTGGTCACAGTCCCTGCCCCAGGTGGGGCTCACAGTCTTAATCCCCATTTTCCCGATGAGGTAACTGAGGCCCAGAGAAGTTAAATGACTTGCCCAAGGTCACACATCAGAGAAGTGGCAGAGCCGGGATTAGAACCCTTGTCCTTCTGACTCGGCCTGGGCCCGGGCTCTAACCAGGAAACCTTGCTGCAACTTCTGTTTTCCACAATCTCCCTGTCTTCCCAGCTCAGCATCCCCTTTTTCTGTATACCTTGCCTCGCTGGAGTAATGAGAAAGGAGCTCAGGTGATTTACCCAAGGACTCTAGATCATGCTGACTTTTCCACTGACTCACCCTGTGGCCCAGGGCTAAATGCTGTCTTCCCTTTCCCAACCAGAATAACAATTGTAACCAGCTACTGACTGTGCCCCGAAAAAATGAGTTCCCTGAGACCCATCCTCGGTCCTAAGCACGGTTCTGGAAGTCAGAAGGACCTGGGTTCTAATCCCAGCTCCACCACTTGACTGCTGTGTGACCTTGGTTAAGTCACATCACTTTTCTGCATGCCTCAGTAACCTCGTCTGGGAAGTGGGGATTAAGACTAAGAGTCCCAAGTGGGACAGGGACTCTGTCCAACCTGATTAGTCCAACCACAGCCCAATGTTTATATCTACCCAGCACAATGCCTAGAAGCAAACAGAACAGTGCTCTACGCAGATTAATCACGCGGGATATCCTGGTGATACTGTTGGAATGGCGGCGAGCAAACTAGGCGGAGAAAGAAGAATCAATCAATCCAGTGCCTCCTGTGTGCAGAGCACTGCACTGAGCACTTGGAAAAGCACAGTATAACAGAGTTGGTACATACATTCCCTGCTCCCAATAAGCTTAGAGTCTAGATTGTAAATTCCTTGAGGGCAGGGATCAGGCCTACCAGTGCAGTTTCAGTGTACTCTCCCAAGCCCCAGGCACTGTGATTCACGCACAGTAATGGCTCCAGAAAAAACACCGATTGATTGGTCAGTCGAAAGAGACCACTGAAGTTCAGGAAGTAGAGAGGACTCTGAATCTGCTCTGGCGAACAAGGGAGAATTATTGGGGAGAGCAGGAAATGTGGAGGTGATTGAAAATTAGACGAGGTCAGATCTCAGCACCATCTCGCTCTGATGCTGGGTCCTCAGAGCAGGAGGCAAACACAAACCCTTGATAGAGTTTCACTTACTTTCCTCCTTCCTGTGGTGGGGGAAGAGTCCTCTTCACCCTTATCTATCTGGTTTCAAGCAGAACAGAGAACTCCCTGTTGAGAGGTGGCCTCTCCCCTTCACGAGAAGTATTGGAGATTATTTTTTTTTTTTCGATAAGTGGTTGTTATGCAGGGTGGACTGAAAAGAAAAAAGAGAGTGTGGGAGGACTGTACTCGTTTAAAATTTCATAAATCCAATTTTCAGTGGGCTCAAAATGTTTCAAAAGCCTGGATATTATCAATGAAGTAACTTCAGCTCGATTACAGTCCTGGCCAGTCTGGGCTTATTGCTGGTTTCTGGTTTCAAAATATCGTTCCGCACAAGAAGAGAGAAAGGGGACATGGGAAAAGAAAAGTAGAAAGAAACACAGAAGCAGATGAGAAAGGACTGCTTTTATTTGTTCCTCTGATTGCACTGCATTTTTTGCCAAAAGAAGAAAATATTTTATCACGGAATACATAAAATGGCCCGAATTAAAGTGTCAGATATGAATTTAAGACCCACAGTGCATAACTTTTTCACATCTCCCAAATCAGTCCATTTGACAACAGTGCCTTAGTCGCTTTGTCCTGAAAAGACCAGGAAATGAAAAGGATATTGTTTCCTTTACTGTAACTCCACTGTTGGTCATTCCTGCAGTTTCAGAGTACCAGTGAGTGGGATCTGCTCAGTTGGAGAATGGATTCCTTGAGCCAGCTCAGCCTGTTAAAGCTGACACTTTCCATCGTTTGTCGAGGAGGAGAATCAACTCCTTCTGTAAAACATAACATCACTGCATTCCAACATTTCAGAATCAGCAGAGGGCAAAAGTGAAATTACGTTTTTAAACAGCCTTTGTTTTCTAGCTATTAATTGCTCTGATTCATCTGAAGAGGCGGGCTGAAAAACCGATGGTGACAGCCCGTGGTCAGCTGGCTGTTTATGTTCCAGAGTTGCTCAATCAATGGAACTTATTGAGTGCTTACTGGGTGCAGAGCACTGTGGTAAGTGCTTGGGAGAGCACATGACAAGAGGGCCCGTAGACACGATCCCTGCCCACAAGAAAGTTACATCACGTGGTTGTATTTTGGAAAGAAAATTCTAGCCCCGGCTCCTCCACTTGCTGCGGGACCTCAGACAACTCGCTTAACGTCTCCCTGCCTCAGTTTCCTTAACTGCAGAATGGGGATTCGATAGCTGTTCTCCCTTGTACTCAGACCATGTGGGACAGAGACTGTGTCCAAATTGATTGTACCTAACCCAGCGCTTAGAACAATGCTTGACATGTGGTAAGCGCTTAACAAATACCATAAAAAATAAAGATTTTACATTCCTCAGGCATTTTACAAATTGCATTCAGACGTTATTAAACCATGTTTTTTCATTCAGTGACATATTTTGATAGGAAATCTTCTAAATCATCAAAAAATAGTATTTACTGACTGCTTACTGTGTGCAGAGCACTGTATTAAGTGCTTGAGAAAGTACACTACAACAGAGTTGGTAGACAAGAACCCTGCCCACAATGAGCTTACAGTCTACCGGGAGAGACAGAAATTAAAACAGATTATGGGTAGGGAAAATAGTACTGTGAGTGTATTTACATAAGTATTTTGGAACTGGAGGGAGTAAGAAAGTATTCAAATCATTTTGAATAAGCAAAACGCCATACAGACGCTGTGTGGATTTATTTCAGTGCACCTAGAGCATTTTTGCTCTAGAAAAATAAAATCAAAGTTTATACTGTACGGATATCTGAAGTCAAAATGAGTTGCTCTGACCTAAAATTTTTGGATAGAACGAGGCCAACATAACTTTTTGGTAACTTGCTAGGTTGAGACCTCAAGCACAGAGTTGCTCTTGGAATTTTCACTTTGAACAAAGGCAGCAAAGAACTCAGAAACATTTGGAAACAGTGCAGGTTTTGCTTCCCTAAATGGGACCCTTGAATAATGCACTTTATCCCAAGATTTCAGGCCTTACAAATACTGAGATCTCCCCAGTTCCTTTCTTAACTGTGACAAATCCCAGAATATTGAAAGTAATGCGCTGAAATAAATGTCAGGTGAATAAGTGCCTAAGCAAATCACACATTGATAATTGTGGGTAATTATGGGTTAGAAAGTTACCTGAACAGGGAGGAGAGTTGTAATTCAGAATGATGAGAGGGTGTGAACGGTTTCTCCCTGCTAATAGGTGGAGTTTGAAAGAATTTGCTCCTACAAAGATGCAGGAGGCTTTAAAGGTGGAGCTGCTGTATTATAATTCAGAGGAATAGTTTCAGCTGATCTAGTTTACCCAGTTATGAGGGGAGAGAGAGACAGAGACAGACAGAGACAGGAGTAATGTGGCCCTGTGGATAAAGCATGGATCTGGGATCTGGGTTCTAATGCAGGCTCTACCACTTGCCTGCTGGGTGACCTTGGACAAGTCACTTCACTTCTCTGTGCCTCGGTTACCTCATCCGTAGAATGGGGATTCAATACCTGTTCTCCCTCCTACTTAGACTTTGTGTCCCATGAGGGGCAGAGACTGTAACTGGCCTGATTATCTTGGCTCTATCCTGGCGCTTACAGCAGTATTTGACACATAGTAGGCAATTTTACAAAAAACAGTAAAAAAAAAACCCAGTTGTCCATTTTGTTATTAATTAGATTTCTTAACCCTGCACCCCCTCTAGACTGTAAGCTCCTTGTGGGCGGAGAATATATCTATTAACTCTGTTGTACTCTCACAAGAGGTTACTCCAGTGCTCTGCACTCAATAAGCACTGAATAAATAACATTTATCAATCGACTGATTGCTCTGTACACCCAGTAATAGATTTGCATGTAATCTTTCTTACCAGCACGGACTTTGCACTAAACTTTTGATTTCTGCCTTTTACCACCCATTTTCAAAGTGGCTGGCATCAGCAATGAAAGTCTGAAGGCTTTGCACACCCAAAACTTGGTTTTAAATGGAATGTTTGTCTTTTCTCTTTGTAAATGTAATTGCCCAGCTTGATTCAGGCAGACAATTTAGAAAGTAACAGAATACCACTGAAGACCTGTGATGCCGAACAAAAATCTTCATTTCAGCAGGATTTGAGCCTTCACAGCATTCCAAAATTCTCAGATGGGGAAATTTTGCCTGCTTGGATTGCTCTGGTAGCTTCCAAAGGATCTGGAATGCTTTAAATGTGTCCCACTTGATAAGCTTGTAATAATCACAACTATAATTTGTTAAGTGCTTAATATAATAATAATAATAATAATAATGGCATTTATTAAGTGTTTACTATGCTCAAAGCACTGTTCTAAGCACTGGGGAGGTTACAGGGTGATCAGGTTGCCCCATGGGGGGCTCACAGTCTTCATCCCCATTTTACAGATGAGGGAACTGAGGCACAGAGAAGTTAAGTGACTTGTACAACATCACAAAGCTGACAATGTGCAGAGCCGGGACTTGAGCCCATGACCTCTGACTCCAAAGCCCGGGCTCTTTCCACTGAGCCACACTGCTTCTCTGATAATATGTTCCATATTCCATGTTCCATATTCTCTGATAATATGTTCCATATTCTGATAATATGTTCCATATTCCATATGTTCCAATAATATGTTCCAGGCACTCCTAAGCGCTGGGGTGGATACAAGAAAATTGGGTTGGACATAGTCCCATATGGGAGTCACAGTCTCAATCCCCATTTTACAGATGAGGTAACTGAAGCACAGAGAAGTAAAGTGACTTGCCCAAGGTCACACAGCAGACAAGTGGTGAAGCCGGGATTAGAACCCCTGTAACAACTTCACTACATAAAACAGTGTTTAACCCATAGTAAGCACTTAACAAATACCATAATTATCATTATTATTTAAAAACATCAATCTGTTGGACAACCTTCCTTTCCGTGGTTCCTTCTCTCCATCATAAACCATCACATAAGACTTAATGTTTGCAATCCCTAGATGTATGAGATAGTCAGAA
Source organism: Tachyglossus aculeatus (assembly GCF_015852505.1). NCBI lineage: Eukaryota > Metazoa > Chordata > Mammalia > Monotremata > Tachyglossidae > Tachyglossus > Tachyglossus aculeatus. Next base: position 22,358,325 of record NC_052078.1, on the reverse strand, counting down.
CTGTATATTAAAATAGGACAATGGAAAAATGTTCTGAATGAGGCTTAAAGGGGGTGATATTTTCTGGAGTTTAAATTGGGGTGGCGTGAGCCCTCTAAAGGCAAGCCACCAGGAAGACACAGGGTAAGGGGAAGGGGCTAAAAGAGCAGGAAGGAGAGGGTGGGAATTTATGGATGGATATATATACACTTTTATGTTTGCTGAGAAGCAGCGTGGCCTAGTGGAAAGAGCATATTCCTGGGAGTCAGGAGACCTGGATTCTAATCCCGGTTCCACCACTTGCCCGAGGTGTGACTTTGGGCAAGTCATTTCAATTCTCTGGGCCTCGGTTTCCTCACCTGTAAAATGGAGGGAATTAAATATGTCTTCCCCCCTTATAGTGTGAATCACCACGTTTGCTGGGACTGTGAACAACCTGGTTATCAGAATCTTCCCCAGTGCTTGGTACATAGTCATGACGATTCCAGAATTGTCTCTTTAGGCATACTTATACATATTAGGCCTCTGGTGCTGAATTTAGGTCTCATTCTATCATCCTTAGGTTGAGGCCTCTGACCAAGAAGGCAAGTTAATGTCTACAAGGCGTCGAGGTGCCACAATCTGCTGCCTGTGAAGAGGTAATAATAATGGTATTATTCATTCAATGATAATGCCGACTTTTCATTCATTCATTCAATCGTATTTGTTGGGTGCTTACTATGTGCAGAGCACTGTACTAAGCGCTTGGGGAGTACAAGTTGGCATCCTTCAGTAATCCCTCTTCACCGTTTCTCACAATTTCCAATAATCTTTCTCTCCCTCCCCTGAAAGGCCATCATTTTATAGATTCCTCCTCTTTGTCATTATCCCTCTCCCAGTGACTCTGCTCAGCCTGCTACCTATGACCTCCTTTCCTCTTTGGGACCCCGTCCTATATTTTTTAAAATGGTATTTGTTAATCTTACTATGTGCCAGGCACTCTCCTTAGTTCGGGGTAGATACAAGCTAATCGGATTGGACTGAGTCCCTGTCCCACAGGGGGCTCACAATCTTAACCCCCATTTTATAATTGAGGGAACCGAGGCACAGAGAAGCGAAGTGACTTGTCCAAGGTCACGCATCTTGGGCATCTTACTGCCACCTCTTAGAAAGAACCTCTAACCTCTAGTCTTCTAGACTGTGAGCCTTCTAGACTGTGAGCCCACTGTTGCCAAATTGTACTTCCCAAGCGCTTAGTACAGTGCTCTGCACACAGTAAGCGCTCAATAAATACAATTGAATGAATGAATGAACCTCTGTTATTTCAGCTCTGTGCTTTCCTTCATTCTTCTAAATCCCAAGGTATTTTGATTCCTCTTTCCCCTCCAGCTTTGACCAAATGGGTGCCACATCCCGAACCTCTTCCTGTTGCTCCTCCACTATATCTGGCAGAACTTGTTTCCGTCTGAGCACGGTCTTGTCTGTTCTGTGGTCAAAAAATACTGATCAAAGTGTCTGTCTAGCAGCTCTTCACATAATCGCTCAAACCAGCAGGTCCACATGCTATCCTGACCCTTTCCCTGCCTCACCGGCATTGTTCTGCTCAGCCTTGAGGAAAAGGTCCTTCTGCAGAGAAAGCTCTCCCTCACCGGGGAGGGAAAGAGCCCCGCTTTTTAGGGGGTGGAGGGTACGGTTGGTAGTGGCAGCAGGGTCGAGTTGCTTGGAGATCTTCCGGCAAATTTTGACCCCTTCCCTCCCAGTGGCTTGGGAATAGTCTAGCATGTGGGCGGACACCTGATGTCTCCACAGGGCTGAGTAACTCCCGGACTAAGCAAAGGTTGGGCTACAGAAGGATCGCTGAGGAGAAACGGGGGGAGCTTTTGTATTGTACTGTCTGTCCCCTCTGCTAGACTATAAGTTCGTTGTGGGCAGGGAATGTGACTCCCAACTCCATTACATCGTACTCTTCCGAGTGCTTAGTTCAGTGCTCTGCAGTAAGTGCTCAATAAATACGATCGATGGATTGATTCAGATATTTATCCACCCATTCAGGTATTCTGTAAGTAAGCAGTGTGGCCTACTGGAAAGAGCATGGGTCTGGGAATCAGAGGACCTGGGTTCTAATCCTGCCTCCGCCACTTGCCTGTTGTGCAACTTTGGGTGAGTCACTTAATTTCTCTGTGCCTCAGTTTCCTCATCTGCCAAATGAGGATTCTTGTATTGTAATAACCTGTATTCCCTCTTAGACTGTGAACTCCATGTGAGACCTAACGATCTTGTATCTACCCCAGCACTTAGTGCAGCGCTTGGCGCATTGTATAAATAAAATAATAATAATAATAGAGTACAACACATCTGGATGAATAATAATGAACATCATTATTATTCATTCAGATATGTTGTACTCCTTTTTTACTTTCAACTTCCTCTTCATCTGGATTTGACTTTCTCCCTCTCTCACACTCTTTGCATTTCTCCATTTCTCCTCAGACCATAGAGAGTTGATTCAATTATTATAATTTCAGAATAGGTAGGACCAAGTGGCAGTGTCTGTCGCTTTAAATAGATCACAGACTACCTAGGCTGTAGCAGCAATACCTCATGTTTTGCAGGATTTCCATAAATCAGGCATATTTAAATATTAGCCATCTGGGTGACTGAATGAGTTTAAATGAATGTTCACTGAACCTTGTTTAGAGTTTGGCTTGCCTGTAGAGCGATATCATACTTCAGTGAATCATTTTTGAATGTCTGGGGGAGTGTATTAAAAAAGAAAAGAACTCTAGAACCCTTTCATTGAAGTGATGTATAACCATATACGTGTACATAATTTCTGAGCTTATGTTATGAGGGAGGGGCAGCATAGACCTTTATAATGTCACTTTTTATTATTTCACAGTGTTTATTACTATTATTATTGTTACATATTATGCTGATTGTATTTCTTAAGCATTTATTATGTGGCAGGTACTGTACTAAGTTCTGGGGTGGATACGAGCGAATTGGGTACACCAATAGTACCACTCTTTCATGAGTAGTTCTAGCAGAAATTCACATCTTTTATCCTGCTCCCCTTTGACCTTTGAAGACCAGGAGTTTCAACTCAAGATTGTTGATGCAGTTCTATCACTATCTAGTGAAAATATTCAGGGACCCAAATCTGAATTTGACTCTTCATGTAATCTCCTCCTTGATGAACAGACATACAGTTGTCACACGATTATAAGACTTGAAATATTTGTACAGTGAGGGTGATTTAGTCCTAATGTATACATAGCTGTCCTTGTGATTCCAAGATGACACTTCTGACAGATAGATGGTATCTGTGTATGCCAGCGCAGTTGATAAACCCAAAGCATGACTGATAATTCCTTCCCCACCAGGTGCCTGACAAGATTTCCCTTTGATGGGCAGTTAAATTTGCCGTTTTCAGTGCCTGGAACCATTTCAAATGATCTTCTCTGTGTTGTAATTTTCTCAAGTTCATTCATTCATTCAATCGTATTTATTAAACGCTTACTGTGTGCAAAGCACTGTACTGTGCGCTTGGGAGAGTGCAATACAACAGACACATATCTTCTGCCCACGGTGAGCTCACAGTCTAGAGGGGAAGACAGATAATCTACATAAATAAATGAATGATAGGTATATACATATGTGATGGGAGGACGGGAGGGAGGTTGAATGAAGGAACAAGTAAGATCGGCGCATAAGGGAATGGGAGGAGATGAGGGCCTAGTCAGGGAAGGCTTCTTGGAAGAGATGTGCCTTCAGCAAGACTTTGAAGTGGGGGAGAGCAGTTATCTGTGTGATACGAGGAGGGAGGGCATTCCAGGCCAGAGGTAGGATGTGGGCGAGAGGTCAGCGGCGAGATAGACGAGTTTGAGGTACAGTGAAAAGGTTGGCTTTAGGGGAACGAAGCGTGTGCAGGCTGTGTTGTATTAGGAGAGTAGCGAGGTGAGATAGGAGGGGGCAGGGTGATTGAAGGCTTTGCTATTGCGGTGATGCTATTTTTCCTGGACCGAACTGTTCACTGTTTACTTCTCCAGCCGCCCAGCATACCACTGCAAACCCATTTCATTTACTTTTGTTTCTTTGGGCCTTTAAAAGTTTTCTCCAAGGCACCGTGTCTGCAGTTTCCCCATCTCAGATCATTCTTCGATAGGGTTTTGGGTCTCCTGCTGTCATTCATTCTCTCACACGTCCCATCCACTGAGGATGTGACACAAAGCACCTTAATAATTAATAATAATAATTTTGGTGTTTGATAAGTGCTTGCTACATGCCAAGCACTGAACTAAAGCACTGGGTTAAGCATAAGGAAATTCAGTTGGACACAGCCCTATCCCACATAGGGCTCATAGTCTTAATCCCCATTTTAAAGATGAGGTAACTGAGGAACAGAGAAGTTAAGTGACTTGACAACTTCACAGAGCAGACATGTGGCAGTGCCGGGATTAGAACCCAGATCCTGCTGACTCACAGGCCTGTGCTTTATCTGCTAGGCCATGCTGCTTCTCTTGTTTAGTTCCTCATTCACCACTAGACCGTAAGCTCGTTGTGGGCAGGGAACAGAGTCTGCCAACTCTGTTACATTGTTATATTGTACTTTCCCAAGAGTTTAGCACAGGGTTCTGCACACAGCGTTCAGTGAATATGATTGACATCCCACCAAGTTAGGGTCTGACACAATGATCTTTGCTCAGTTCCTGTGCAGGGAGTGTTATATTGTACTCTCCCAAGCGCTTAGTGCAGTGCTTTGAACACAGTAAGCACTCAATATATACCATTGATTGATCGATTGACTGGCTAGGATCTCATCATCAGTCCTGCCCTTTGCTATTACAAAAGACTAGATGCAATGGGGCAGGGTGAGAAGGGGGGGTGGGGCAAGGGTGGAGACAAAGAGAATTGTAAATGTAACCACAAAATATTAGATAATTATGATAGAAAATTGAAACAGCAACCTCAACTTCCAAGTGCAATAAACTAAGAACACGTTGGAGAATAAAAGGAAGTATCTGATTAGGAAGGGAAAGAGGTGAAGCGTAAGGGACAGGAGGCAACAAGAAGCTAGTGAAGCAATCCCGCACCACTGATAAGGAGACCATCTTTCTCCATGATTGATGATTTCATCAGGAAACCCAAATTTAATCAGAAGGGGAGAATGCGGGGAGGTGAGAAAAGCCAGTATGTTAAATAGGGTGAAAGTCAAAACTAATTCTATGCAGTTGGAAAGACCGAATTAGGTGTCAAATTGCCAGAGAAACGTAGACTTTTCAAGTCACAGAAACCTAGGTATTCTGTGAAGAAGCGGTTTGCTAAAAGGAGTAAATGAGCATTCATTGAATCTTTTCACTGAAATTTTCAACAGACTCAAAGGCTTTCATTTACCTTTTAATACACAAATTATACCAATATGTGAGGGATTGTCATCTTAAACACATTACAGCGTATCTGGGCTTACACTGTTTTCCCTCTGCCTTTGCAGAATTTCAATAAATCAGGCCCATTTAAACACTAGTTAAATTCTGAGACAAAACCACAAAAGCATGAAAGTTTGGCAAAGTTACCGGTATCTGGATATGAGAAACAAAGCAGGAAACCCCTGGGGAGAGGCTCAAAGCAGCCAATAAGTTTTGAAGCAGTAATGCATTGTTTTCACCTTATGATTTATTATTTGAAAACTAATATTCAAATGGATATTTTATGGTGAATTTTATTCCATTTCCTGCCTCCTTTTGCTTAACCCCAAGCTATCTAACAAACCCATGGGAAACAGTACCATTCGGGAATGCATTTTTTGATGCGGTCATGTGATGATTTTTATTTTCCATTGTCTTTCATGGAGATTAGCTCAGCGCTCACTATGTCCCAGGCACTGTACTAAGCGCTGGGGTGGATACAAGTGTGGAAACAGCCCCTGTCCCATGTGTGGTTCACGGTCTCAATTTTACAGATGAGGTAACTGAGGCCTAGGGAAATGAAGTGACTTGCTCAAAGTCACTCAGCAGGAATTAGAACCTAGATCCTTCTGATTCCTAAGCCTAGGCTCTTTCCAATACGCCACACTGCTTCTCTGACATTAATGTTTAATTAAACATGGTCCCCATCCCATGGGCACTCACAGTCTAGGAGAAGAGGATATATTTACTATTCTATTTATTTTGTTAATGATGTGCATCTAGCTTTGCTTCTATTTATTCTGATGACTTGACACCTGTCCACATGTTTTGTTTTGTTGTCTGTCTCCCCCTTCTAGACTGTGAGCCCATTGTTGGGTAGGGACCGTCTCTATATGTTGCCAACTTGTAATTCCCAAGCGCTTAGCACAGTGCTCTGCACACAGTAAGCCTTCAATAAGTACGATTGAATGAGTGAATGAATGAAAGTGCTAAATAGCTTTTAGTTAGTTTTTTTTAGTTTTTTAGTTTTTAGTTTTTAGTTTTAGCTTTCAGCACCTGTATATATGTATATATGTTTGTACATATTTATTACTCTATTTATTTATTTCTTTTACTTGTACCTATCTATTCTATTTATTTTATTTTGTTAGTATGTTTGGTTTTGTTCTCTGTCTCCCCCTTCTATCAATCGTATTTACTGAGCGCTTATTGTGTGCAGAGCACTTTACTAAGCGCTTGGGAAGTACAAGTTGGCAACATATAGAGACAGTCCCTACCCAACAGTGGGCTAACAGTCTAAAAGGGGAGACAGAGAACAAAACCAAACATACTAACAAAATAAAATAAATAGAATAGATATGTACAAGTAAACTAAATAAATAAATAGAGTAACAAATATGTACAAACATATATACATATATACAGGTGCTGTGGGGAAGGGAAGGAGGTAAGATGGGGGGGGAGGGGGGATTTCCTTCTAGACTGTGAGCCCACTGTTGGGTAGGGACTGTCTCTATATGTTGCCAGCTTGTACTTCCGAAGCGCTTAGTACAGTGCTCTGCACACAGTAAGCGCTCAATAAATACGATTGATTGAGTGATTCATTGATTGATTGATTTGATGACTCCACCTCCAGATCTCAAACAAGCATGTCAGTTTGGGAATACTGGGGAAACAGCAGGAGTTGGGAAATGGGATTCTATTTTTTTATTAGAGACTTTTTGCACCGGCTGGGATTTCGTTGTCCTGGAACATTGTGTCTGGAAGGAAAGTAAAATTATTCCTTTGAAAAAAGAGGGGCAGATTAGCTCACCCACACACACATCCAGCTTTTTCCCGGGGCTGTAACGGTTCATAGTGATGGAGCTTTTGCCTCAGAAAGACTGTGGGTGCAGTCGGAGGCTCCCTGGTTGCATCTGGGTTTCGGACCGTAGGGGAAGACTCTCCCCCTTCTAGACTGTGAGCCCGCTGTTGGGTAGGGACCGTCTCTATATGTTGCCAACTTGTACTTCCCAAGCGCTTAGTACAGTGCTCTGCACACAGTAAACTCTCAATAAATACGGCTGAATGAATGAATTCTAGCTTTGGGTCAGCAATACTGCAACTCCACAACACCCAAAATGAGTCCGGAGAGGACGGGAAGAAAGCTGCATAGCCTAGTAGATTGAGCATGGGCCTGGGACTCAGTAGGACCTGTGTTCTAATGCCGGCTCCACCGCTTATCTGCTGTGTGACCTTGGGCAAGTCACTTCACTTCTCTGGGCCTCAGTCACCTCAGCTATAAAACGGGGCTTAAGACTGTGAGCCCCATGGACACAGACAGCATCCAACCTGATTAGCTTGTATCTACCGCAGTGCTTAGTACAGGGCCTGGTAAATAGTAAGTGCTTTGCAAATACCATTTCTTCATTTAAAAAGAAGATGGAAGGCACAAAAGCTTAGCAATCATTTCTTTGGTCCTAAATTCCATCCTAATAACAGATTTACCCCTGAAATGCAACAACCCGATAACCAAAGTGAAATGAACCAATCAATCGATGGTAGCGGTGCAGAGCACTGTACTAAGCACTTTTGAGAGTACATTACAACAGGGACACGATCCTGCCCACATTGAGCTTACGGTCTAGAGGATGAGTTTACAGTCAAGAGGAAATGAACCTAGGATATGTACTTCAATCTCTTCGACCTTCCCCTGCTCAGCCAAAATACGGTCCAGCTGAATAAAGCAGCATGGCCTAATGGATAGAGCATGGGTCTGGGAATCAGAAGGACCTGGATTCTAATCCCGGCTCTGCCCCGTGTCTGCTGGGTGACCTTGGACAAGTCATTTCACTTCTTTGTGCTTCAGTTACCCCACCTGTAATGTGGGGATTAAGACTGTGAGCTCCACCTGGGACAAGGACTGTGTCCAAACAGATTAACTTGTATCTGAGAAGCAGCGTGGCTCAGTGGAAAGAGCACGGGCTTTGGAGTCAGTGGTCATGGGTTCAAATCCCGGCTCCGCCAATTGTCAGCTGTGTGACTTTGGGCAAGTCACTTAACTCCTCTGCGCTTCAGTTACCTCATCTGTAAAATGGGGATTGAGTGTGAGCCCCCGTGGGACAACCTGATCACCTTGTAACTTCCCCAGCACTTAGAACGGTGCTTTGCACATAGTAAGCACTTAATAAATGCCATTATTATTATTATTATTATTATCTGCCCCAGCATTTAGTACAGTGCCTGGCCCACAGTAAGCACTTAACAAATGGCATTTTTAAAAATGCAATCTTGTGGCTGTTAGCTCACCTGAGTGGGTGTAAGAAACATGCAATGTCCTCAGTTTCAGAGATGATTGTTGAATCATATCAGTGCACACAGCACCCTTTACCCAACTCCCTTGATACTTGCAACACCAGCCCATCACTTGGGTCACCGGTTTGTGCTGATTTCTATCACGTCCATCTCAAGGGGTGCGGTGTCCCTTCCTCACCCCAAAATAGAGTCACATTGACCCAATCCCTTCCCCTAAAACTAAATGCTAGGTGATTTTACTCCTGCTGATGATGTGAATTTCAGCTCCTGATAAATGAGTCATTCAATCGAGGTTTAAATTCCTATTTTGGAGGAATATTACACATCATTTTTCTTTTAGAATGGCAAGAGAAGGTAGAAAAATGTGCATAGATTAAGATCGGAAGGAAGAGAAAGGAGGCAAGATAAAACGTTGGGGTGGGAATCAGAATCAGATCATTTTATGGGTGGTTTTTCTTGAGTTAGGGGGAAAGATAGCTATTTCCTGAATACATGAGCAAAGGCATTTATGTTTGTGGTTCCATCTTCCGCATGGCACATCGCTACCTCAAACATGCCAAGAAGGTGCTAGAGACACTTGTCCCAGATATGCCATAGACCCAGCTTTCGATGCCCAAGATCTCAGACACCAATGCAGACGAAGCAAAATTCCCTCCCTCAGTATTCTCCCAAAGTTAACTTTATGTCCAGGAAATCACCACACAACAAAAATGTGTCCACTAATATCTTCCTGCGTTAATATTCCACCATCCTTGAGTTTTTTCTGCCCTGTGGTTCATTTTAGGTACTTATGATCATTCATTTCAGTCAATGAATCAATCATATTTATTGAGCGCTTACTGTGTGCAGACCTCTGTACTAAGCACCTGGGAGAGTACAGTATAACAGAGTTGGTAGGTACAGTCCCTGCTCACAATGAGCACACAATCTAAATTGGGAGACAGACATTAATATAAATAAATAAATTATGGGATAAATTTGTTCCAGTTATCATTCATTCATTCATTTCTATGACAGCCTTGTCTGATGTTTCACCCTTGACTTGAAGAATCAAAACACCAACAACAATCTAGAATGGCAGTCTAGGAGCCGTGGTAAAAACTGGGTAAAATTCCTAATGGTTTTTTTTTTTTTCCTTCTTAGATTGTGATCCCCACAAGGGGCAGGAACCATGCTAAATTCCCACCTGTGTCCTGTCTCCCGGCACTTAGTACAGTGATCTGCTCACAATAAGTGCGCAATATATACTATTTACTACTATTAGTGCTACTACAAGTTGGCAAAAAAGGATACCGAATTTGAGCATCTTCTCTATTTCAGTTTCCATGAAAGGCACAGAGCAAGAAATAACCACACTTTCAATAAGTCAACAAAGCTATAAGAACTTGAATCCAAATATTCCCAGTAGATTTCGAACCCATTTACTCTGTAGTCTCCAGATCACGTTTCCAGACTTCAGTTCTGAAGACTTCTGGAAGCCTGGATCGTTTCCAATTAGCGTTTCCATGAACAGCTAAGCAGTACTCACTGAAAAAAAACGTACTTTTAACAGGAGGCAGTGGTGGTTTTCCCCGGTTCATAAACACTAATTAGGTTGATTAATAATAGATCACTTCATCAAGTTTTGATGCCAACTTTACCCAAGAAAGTCAACAAGAGAGACAGAGTGGACAAAAATCATCTGCATCCCGGAAATATTTTTAATTTCATTTTGGCTGTTTGTTTCTATGTCTGACAGTGAAGTATATGCATTATTTGCATGAAAATTTAATGAGAGTTGAGGGCTAAGTAGCAGTTGATTATGCTTTACAATATGTAAGAAAGTTGCAAGTGACTCTGCCAAATTGTGGATCCTAGAAATGTACAAGTTGAAAGATACTTGAATTTTGGGCTGTAATTTGTGTCAAAATGTCAAGTAGGTAAAGCAGTCAGTTATGATAAGAACCGATGCATTTTTTAAAAATTCCCCTACCATAACAGTTAGACAAATAAAGAAGATTTCATCTCAGTACTGATATTTTTTTCCTCTGGGGGGTGATTTAGTTAAAATTAATTTCCAAAGCTATCCTGGTATCAGATATAAAGTTATGTGCATAGAGAATGAAACAGTGCTTTGGTTAGAAAAGTACAGCTAGATTCTCCTAAACTAGTTTAAGCAACTGAGTAAAGTCTAAAATAGATGGCTAAATGTATAAATTGTCATTAGTGAATTTGGAGGTAATGAAGATGTATAGAACTGCTTATACTGAGTAATGAAGTGTTTCCCACTTGCTCCCTCCAGAAACATAACCCCTTAAATATCACACAACAATTGGAATGGAATAAAACTTTCTGCTGCTCAGTTATTAATGGGCTATCTGTTTCCTAATGAATGGATTCCCGTATTTAGCAGTGGTCAGTATCATTAGTCTTTGGAATGCTTTATCTTTAAAGTGATAAATGCCGTAATTCCTGAATATAGACTGAGGCTGGTAAGAGGGCATTTTGGAGTGATGAATTAAATATGAATAAAATATCATAAAGCTATATCTCAAATAAAACACACACACACACACATCCAGCTTATAACAGGATCAGGGCTCAGAATGGGAAAATCTGAAATTCGCCAAGAATAGCGGTATTTCATTCAATCGTATTTATTGAACGCTTACTGTGTGCAGAGCACTGTACTAAGCGCTTAGCACTAATTGGTCATCACTTAACTGTGCTAAACACTAGGGTAGATAACAATACAATCAGATCATACATAGTATCTGTCCCACATAGGGAGTCAGAGGACCTGAGTTCTAATCCCAGGTCTCCTGCTTGTCTGCCGCATGACCTTGGGAAAGTGACTTAACTTCTCTGTGTCTCAGTTACTTCATCTGTAAAATGGGGATTAAGACTGTAGCCCCCCCACCCCGATTCGCTTGTATCTACCCCAGCGCTTAGTACAGTGCCTGGCATATAGTAGCGCTTAACAAATACCAGCAAGACTTAGAGCTCACAATATAATCCTCATTTATTTTAATCCATATTTTACAAATTGAAGAAACTCAGTCACAGAAAAGTTAAACGGCTTGCCCAAAGTCCCACAGCATGAGAGTTGTGAAGCTGGGATTAGCGCTGTCTCCCAGTTTATTTGTTTATTCATTCATTCAATTGTATTTATTGAGCGCTTACTGTGTGCAGAGCACTGTACTGAGCGCTTGGGAAGTACAAGTCGGCAACATATAGAGACGGTCCCTACCCAACAACGGGCTCACAGTCTAGTTCTGTACTCTTTCCACTAGTCCACACTGCTTCTCCTTCAGGGAGTCAATCAATCCTATTTCTTGAGCACTTACTGCGTGTAGAGCACTGTACTGAGCGCTTGGGAGAGCTCATTACAACAGAATTGGTAGACTCATTCCTGTCCACAATCAATCAATTAAAATCAATAGGGGAAGCTGCGTGGCTCAGTGGAAAGAGCGCGGGCTAGGGAGCCAGAGGTCATGGGTTCGAATTCCGGCTCCGCCACTTGTGAGCTGTGTGACCGTGGGCAAGCCACTTAACTTCTCGGTGCCTCAGTTACCTCATCTGTAAAATGGGGATTAAGACTGTGAGCCCCCGTGGGACAACCATCAGGTTGTATCCTTCCCAGTGCTTAGAACAGTGCTTTGCACATAGTAAGCGCTTAACAAATGCCATAATTATTATTATTATTACGTCATCTGTAAAATGGGGATTAAGACTGTGAGCCCCACGTGGGACAACCTGATCACCTTGTATCCCCCCCCCCACCCAGCGCTAAGAACAGTGCTTTGCACATAGTAAGCGCTTAACAAATACCACCATTATTATTATTATTAAAATGCAGTGCCACGTCAGCTGAAAGATCATCGTTTCTGTAGGGCCCATGGTAAAGAAGCATCTTGAGATGCAGTGTGGGCTAGTGGTTAGAACACCGATCTGGGAATCAGAAGGACCTGGGTTCTAATCTCAGTTCCACCACTTGACTGCTGCTTGACCTGGGGAAAGTCAGCTCGCTTCTCGGTGCCTCAGTTACCTAATCTGTAAAATGGGGGTTAAGACTCTGAGCCCCATGTGGGACAGGGGCTGTGTCCAACCTGATAACTTCTCCAGAGCTTAGAACAGTACTCAGCACATAGTTAGTGTTTAGCAAATACCATCATCCTTATCATCATCATTACTATTATTCATTCATTCAGTCGTATTTATTGAGCGCTTACTGTGTGCAGAGCACTGTACTAAGCGCTTGTAAAGTTCAACCATGGGCACGAGGCGAATCTGTATTACAGATCACAGATGATCCTCACCCGCCCTTCCCTGGGTATCAGCTTGGCTTCGGTAAACTCTAACCTGTATGGAGAGGAGGAAAACAGAACAAACTCAAGAGCAATGGCACGGTCTGTAAAACCCACAGAAACAAAGACTTCAGCAAGCGGGCCGATGAAAAAGGCACGCTGGAGGAATCCCTCCAATTCTCACTCGTCTGGGTGTCCCTTTCCATGGCCAAATTCCATCAGCGGGATGTGCTTGGATCGTGTCAGTTGGACACGCGAGGACTTGCAGAGACAGGCAGTGCTGGTTTTTGATTTGGTTGCGACAGGGTGATAAACAAAAGATGAGGACTGGATTCCCACGTCTTGCCGGAGGAGAAGGAGCCCACACTAATCACTCGATCCATCAGTTTTACTCATTGAGTCCTTAGTCAGGAGAGAGGAAGCAGAAGGGCACAATAATAATGACAATTATGGTATTTGTTAAGGGCTTACTATGTACCAGGCACTGTACTAAGCACTGGGGTGAATACAAGCCAGTTGGGTTGGACACAGTCCCTTGTCCCACGTGGGGCTCACCGTCTCAATCCCCATTTTACTGATGTGGTAACTGAGGCCCAGAGAAGTGAAGTGACTTGCCCAAGGTCACACAGCAGGTGAGTGGCGGAGCCAGGATCAGAACCTATGACCTTCTGACTCCCAACCCCGTGCTCTGTGTACTACACCATGCATAAAGAGCAGGAACAGCAAGCTTAAAACCTTATTTTTTAATGGTACTTGTTCAGCGCATTTTTTAATGGTGCTCTTTAAGCACTTACTCCATGTCAGACACTTTAATGAGCGCTGGGATAATAATAATAATAATGGTATTTGTTAAGCGCTTACTAGATAGGTGATGATCGGGTGAACACGCTGCCTATCTCACAAATGGATGACAGTATAAAATGGAGGGAGGAGGAACCTAATCCGTATTTTACCATTGAGGTAATGGAGGCCCAGAGAGGTTTAATGACTTACCCAAGATCACACAGCAGACGAGGGGTGGATCTGGGACTAGAACCCAGTTCCTCTGATTCCCTGGCCCATGTTCTATCGACTAGGAACTGTACTAAGTGCTGAGGTAGATACAAGATAAGCAGGTTGGACACAGTCGCTGTCCCACATAGGGCTCACAGTCGAGGTTGGAAGGAGGCGGATTTAATCCCTATTTTACAGATGAGGTGATTGAGACAAAGAGAAGTTAAGGGACTCACACAAGGTCCCACAGCCGATAAGTGGCAGAGCCAGGATTAGAACCCAGGTCCTCTGACTCCAGTCCCGGCTCGTTCCACCAGGCCACGCAGGCTTCCCTAGGACCCGGATAAACGGTGACCACTTCTTCGAGCGGGTGTCTCTGAGCTTTCTGACTGAATTTGAGACAAGTAGATTCAAATGGGGTTTGGAGAAACCCGTCCCTGACTGAGAGGACTAGAACCAGTTCAAAGCTACGCTCAGTTTGTGCCAGGGTCTTTCAGATTCAATCCTGGCATCTCTGGGCTTGACCAAATCCATTTGCAGAAGTTCAAAATAAAATCTATGGCTGAGCTCTGTGAACACTCTACGCTTATGTGGTCTGACTGGTAGGCAGTCTTCCCAAGTAAACTTGTTAAGAGTACCTGTGTGGGACTGCTAATATTCCTGCCGTCCTTTCAAAGTCATCACAAATATAAAATTGTATAATCGTTAGAGTCCCTGAACCATTTTCATGACAGTCAGCTCTCCCCCTCCTACCTCGTTGATTTCCTACAATAACCCAGCCCATATGCTTCACTCCCCAAATGCCAACCTACTCTCCACACCTCAGTCTCTTCTATCTCGTTGCCAATCCGTCGCCTGCGTTCCCCCTCTGTCCTGGAACTCCCTCCGCTTTTATCTACTCCAGTGCCTAGTACAGTGCCTGGAACATAGTAAGCACTTAACAATACCATACTTATTATTATTTTTACGTCTGACAGACCATCACCCTCCCCACCTTCAAAGCCTTATTAAGATCCCATCTCCTCCAAGAGGCCTTCCCCGATTCAACCCTCATTTCACCTAATCACCCTCTCCTCTTCATCACCTATGCTCTGGGGTGTGTAAGCACTTAACAAATACCATACTTATTATTATTTTTACGTCTGACAGACCATCACCCTCCCCACCTTCAAAGCCTTATTAAGATCCCACCTCCTCCAAGAGGCCTTCCCAGATTCAACCCTCATTTCCCCTAATCACCCTCCCCTCTTCATCATCTATGCTCTGGGGTGTGTAAGCACTTGATAGTCACCCCACCCTCAGCCCTAGGCACTTATGTATGGCTCCTTCCCCCCCCACCCGCCATTTTCCCTATTTGTATTTATTTCAATCACTCCTATGAATAATAATAATAATAATAATAATAATGGCATTTATTAAGCACTTACTATGTGCAAAGCACTGTTCTAAGCACTGGGGAGGTTACGAGGTGATCAGGTTGTCCCACGGGGGGCTCACAATCTTAATCCCCATTTTACAGATGAGGTAACTGAGGCACAGAGAAGTTAAGTGACTTGCCCAAAGTCACACCGCTGACAGTTGGAGCAGGTGGGATCAATGAATCAATGCCTTACCGTGGCAGGAGAGTTTCCGTACACCAATGAACCTTAGAGCTGTGCCATTGAGAGATACTCTCGCTAGGGTTACCCAAAATGGAAAGCTCTAAGCGGAAGCATCAGGCAAAGTTGATTGACCTGTGCTGGGCAGCAGCGGCATGGGAAAGAGTCAAATCAATTCTTTTGAAATGTGGTGTTGGAGAAGGATTTTGCTAATACCGTGGACCACTCGAAAAACAAAACAAACAAAAACAATTTGTTAGAGCAAATTAAACCAAAGTAGTCTTTGGAAGGCCAAATGACTCAACTTAGATTAGCATATTTTGGACACATTTATCAGGAGGACTAATTCTCTGGAGACGACACTAATGCTAGGAAAAGTCCAGGGAAAACGTGGAAGAGGCAGACTAGCCACTAGATGGATGGAGAACCAGAACAGTGATATCGGAAGAACCATTAGAAACGTTGTCAATAAATACGATTGATTGATTGATTGATTGATTGTGGATTATGTCAGAGGACAGGGCGTTCTGGAGAAAGTATATCCGTGGAGTTGCTATGAATCGGAAACGACTCGATGGCACTTAATAATAATAATTCATTTCAATATCGGTGTCCCCCTGTCGATTGTAAGCTCCATGTGGGAAGGGATTGTCTACAAACCCTATTGTATTGTACTCTCCCAAACACTTAGTACAGTGCTCTGCACACAATCAGTGCTCCATAAATACCACTGATTGATTAGTGAGACGGTGAAGGATGCAGAGGGGAAGAGTTAGGGTATTTGATGGCTCAATCCTAACCACGAGGATGGGAGCCTCCTGGAAGCATCCAGACGTGGACACTGAATCCTGGGAAATGGCAGTGCTCATGTCTTGTGGCTTTGCATTGGCTCAACGGTGACTTTTGATCTAGGTCTTTACATTTGCCCTATACCCTCTTGGGATATTTTGAAGAATGTCTGAAAACCCGGCAGTCCTTCCTAGCAGCAAACAAGACAGTAAGCGATGAAATGAGAAAATGGCTAGAGAAGCAGCATGACCTAGTGGACAGAGCCCAGGCCTGGGAATCAGAAGGACTTGGATCCTAACCCTGGCTCTGCCACATGTCCGCTGTATGACCGTGGGCACGTCGCTTCACTTCTCTGGGCCTCAGTTCCCTCATCTGTAATTTATTTATTTCTATTAATGTCTGTCTCCCCCTCTAGACTGTCAGCTCCTTGTGGGCAGGGAATGTGTCGTTTTACTGTTACATTGTTCTCTCCCAAGCACTTAGTACAGTGCTCTGCACACAGTAAGGACTCAATGAATACGATTGAATGACTGAAAAATGGGGATTAAGACCGCGAGCCCCATGTGGGACAGGGCCTTTGTCCATTCTGATTAGCTTGTATTTGTCCCAGCACTTAGTACAGTGCCTGTCACACAGTAAGCGCTTAACAAATACCATAAAGAAAAAAAGAGGCAGAAGGAATAGGAGAAGATAGTGCTCAAGGGACTTGGGAACAAGAGAGACTCTCTTAAGGACTATCATCTAGGGATTATCCAGTGCTTAGAACAGTGCTTTGCACATAATAAGCACTTAACAAATGCCATAATTATTATTTTCCAAGTTTCACCCTCTCTGATCCTGAGGCTCCCTTGAAGCTTGCCCCCTGCTGGGACTCCAATTCCTATTCATTTAATTCCTATTTAAATGATCTTGTCATTTAGGAATTGTCAGGGACGAGAGTCTCTGGTTTGAAACTGGGGGAGTTAGTCGGGCTCTTTGGGGAGAATCGAAATAGAATCAAAATTGCATTTTTCTTTTCTTTAGCGCTTACAGTGTGCCAGGGGTAGATACGTTTGGAGATATGTTTGTTGTTATATTGTAATAATAATGATAATGGCATTTATTAAGCGCTTATTATGTGCAAAGCACCGTTCTAAGCGCTGGGGAGGTTACAGGGGGATCAGGTTGCCCCACAGAGGGCTCACAGTCTTAATCCCCATTTTATAGATGAGGTAACTGAGGCCCAGAGAAGTTAAGTGACTTGCCCAAGGTCACACAGCTGACAATTGGCGGAGTCGGGATTTGAACCCATGACCTCTGACTCCAAAGCCCACGCTGTTTCCACTGAGCCACGCTGCTTCTCTAAGTACTCTCCCAAGCCCTTAGTACAGTGCTTTGCACACAGGAAGCGCTCAATAAATGTGGTCGAATGAATGAATGATACAAACCAATCTGGATGGGCACAACCCATGTCCCTCATTCATCCATTCAACCGTATTTATTGTGCACTTACTGTGTGCAAAGCACTGTACTAAGGGCTTGGGAGAATACAATTTAACAACCGACACATTCCCTGCCCCTCATGGGGCTCACAATCCTCACCCCCATTTTACAGGTGGGGTAACTGGGGTCCAGAGAAGTGAAGTGACTTGCCCAGGGCCACACAGTAGACGAGTGACAGAGCCGGGATCAGAATCCAGGTCCTACTAAGTCCCAGGCCCCAATCTTTCCACTAGGTCAGGCTGCCTCTTGTAATGAAATGAAGTTTTGGGGAGGTCTGAAAGTGCTTTGGAGCTCAGAGAAAACTGGTAAGAGCAGAGGAAGGGGTCTCTCTAAGTTAACATTATTCGCACCAGGGTGTGTATTGAGAAACAGGCAAAATCAGGAATAAATCAGCCAATCAATGGTATTTATTTTGTACTGTGCAGAGCACTGTACTAAGCACTTGGAAGGGTACAACACAGCAGACATGTTCCCTGCCTAGAACAAGGTTACAAACTGCAGTGCCCTGGGAATAGCAAAGAGTGTGGGCTGGGATTAATTCCAAACTAAGCCCCCCTTTTCCCAGACTAAGCCCCCCTTTTCACCATACTAAGTCAATCAATCAATCAATCAATCGTATTTATTGAGCGCTTACTGTGTGCAGAGCACTGTACTAAGCGCTTGGGAAGTACAAGTCGGCAACACATACAGTCCCTACCCAACAGCGGGCTCCCTTCCCTTGCTCCCTTTGCTCTACCCCTCTCCCCACCCCACAGCACTTGTGTGTGTATATGTACATTTCTATAATTCCATTTATTTATATTGATGCCTGTTTCCTCGTTTTGATGTCAGTCTCCCCCCCTTCTAGACTGTAAGCCTCGTGCGGGCAGGGATCGTCTCTACTGCTGAATTGTACTTTCCAAGCGCTTACTGCAGCGCTCTGCACACAGTAAGCGCTCAATAAATACGACTGAATGAATGAATCCGAGTGCTTACTGTGCGCAGAGCGCTGTACTAAGCACTTGGGTTAGTATGATATGATGAGATAAGGGGAAGCAGCGTAGCCCAGTGGATTGAGGCCGGGCCTGGGAGTCCGAAGGCCCTGGGTTCTAATCCCGGCTCCACCACTGGTCTGCTGTGTGATCTTGAGCGAGTCCTAACTTCTCTGTGCCTCGGCGCAACCTCATCTGTAAAATGGCGATTCAGACTGTGAGCCCTCTCTTGCCCAGGGACTGTGTCCAACCTGCTTCGTTTGTACCTACCCCAGCACTTAAAACAGTGCTTGACACCTAGTGAGCGCTTAACAAATGCCCTGATGGGGCTCACAGTCTCCATCCCCATTTTGCAGATGAGGGAACTGAGGCACAGAGGAGTTAAGTGACTCACCCAAGGTCACACAGCAGACAAATGGCAGCAAACCTTGCGACTCCCAGGCCCGTGCCCTAACCCCATGCCATACTGCTTATCTGTCGATGGTTATCGATCGATCTCTGCTATGTACTGAGCGCTCGCTCGCTTTGTGGAGAGCCCCGTACCAAACGCTCGGGAGGGTCCACTCCAACAGAGTCGGTCGATGGGACCCCTGCCCACAAGGAGTTTAGAGGAGGAGTTGGGTGTTAAAAACAGGTTATTGAATTGGTTTCATCACACCCCACAGACAAACGTTTTCAGTCCATGCCTGCCCATGACAAAGGAAGAAATCATCTTTAGGAGGCGTGAAGGTGGAGCCATCTAGTCTCGGCTTGCTACCGCTTCAGCAGAACCCTTTCATTTTGGCCTCATGACGGCTTTTGCTTAGTTACTCGGTTGGATGAAGAAAAATCGGATCTGGCACCTGCAGTATTGGGGAACATCCAGCTCCTCAATTTGACTCGCTTTTGGCCCGCTACACATCCGCCATACACCCCCTGGCCCGGAATGCCCCCCCTCCCTCTGCCCATCTGCCAAGCTAGCTCTCTTCCTCCCTTCAAGGCCCTACTGAGAGCTCACCTCCTCCAGGAGGCCTTCCCAGACTGAGCCCTCTCCTTCCTCCCCCCTCCATCCCTCCCGTCTTACCTCCTTCCCTTCCCCACAGCACCTGTATATATGTATATATGTTTGTACGTATTTATTACTCTATTTATTTATTTATTTTACTTGTACATATCTATTCTATTTATTTTATTTTGTTAATATGTTTGGTTTTGTTCTCTGTCACCCCCTTCTAGACTGTGAGCTCACTGTTGGGTAGGGACCGTCTCTATGTGTTGCCAACTTGTACTTCCCAAGCGCTTAGTACAGTGCTCTGCACACAGTAAGCGGTCAATAAATACGATTGATTGATTGATTGATTGATAATGATGATGACTGTTCTCACCAGGGAGAGGTCTGATGGAGGAGGATGGAGAGGAGGAACTGATGAGGCATCCTATGGGAAAAGCAGCCCCTTCCCTTCCTCTCTTCCTCTACCCCACTTTCCCCCCCTCCCTCTTTTCCACCTCTCCCCCTTTCTTTTTCCCTTCCCTCCTCTCCTCCCCCTTCTTTTTCCCTTCCCTACTCTTCTCCCCCCCTTCTTTTTCCCTTCCCTCTTCTCCCCCTCCTTCCCATTTTCCCCTTCCCTTCCCTCCCCTCCCCTCCTTTTCCCACCCTCTTCTCCCCCTCCCCTTCTTTTACCCTTCCCTCCTCTCATCCCCCTCCCCTTCTTTTTCCCTTCCCTCTTCTCCCCCTCCCCTCTCACTTCCCCCTCCCCTCCTTTCCTCCCCCTTCCCTTTTCCCCCTCCCACTTTTCCCCTTCCCTCCCCTCCTGTTCCCACCCACTTCTTCCCCTTCCCCCCTCCTCTCCCCTCTTCCCCCCTTCTTTTTCCCTTCCCTCTTCTCCTCCTCCCCTCGTTTTCTCCCCTTCCCTCTTCTCCCCCTCTCCCTTTTTTCCCTTCCCTCTTCTCCCCTCTTCCCCCCCCTTCTTTTTCCCTTCCCTCTCCTCCCCCTCCCCTCTTTTTCTCCCCTTCCCTCTTCTCCCCCTCTCCCTTTTGCCTTTCCCTCTCCTCCCACTTTTCCCCTCCCCTCCCACTTTCCCCCTCCCCTCCCACTTTCCCCCTCCCCTCCCACTTTCCCCTTCCCCTCCCTCTTTCCCCTCCCCTCCCTCTTTCCCCCTTCCCTCTCCTCCCACTTTCCTCCTCCCCTCCCATCCTCTTCCAACCCTCTTCTTCCCCCTCCCCCTTCCCCCCTTCTTTTTCCCTTCCCTCTTCTCCCCCTCCCCTCCCACTTCCCCCCCTTTTCTCCTCCTTCCCTCTTCTCCCCCTCCCCTCTCCTCCCACTTTCCCCCTCCCCTCCCACTTTCCCCCTCCCCTCCCACTTTCCCCCTTCCCTCTCCTCCCTCTTCTCCCCCTCCCCTCCCTCTTCTCCCCCTTTCCCTCCCCTCCCTCTATCCCTTCTCCCCCTCCCTGCCCCTGGCCCCTGCCCGGCCCCCCCGCCGGTGCCCCCGGCCCTCTGGGGCCGCTCGGGGGGCGGTGCCCGGGCCCAGGTCTCCTCCGTCAGGGGGAGGAGGAGGAGGAGGGAGGAGCACGAGGAGAGGAGGAGGAGGAGAAGGGAGGAGCACGAGGAGAGGGGGAGGAGGAGGAGGAGAAGGGAGGAGCACGAGGAGGAGCACGAGGGGGCGGCTCCCGCGGCTCGGGCTCTCAGCCGGCTCAGCCCCCAAGTCCCGCTCGGACCGTGCCCGGAGCCCCGTGCCCGGTGCCCCCGGTGCCCAGCCGGCCCGGCCCTCGGAGGGCTTCCAGGAGGCGGCGGCGGCTCCCATTGCGGAGGAGCCCAGTTGGCCTTGGAGGCGGGTGCCCCCGGGCCGGGCATGGGCCCGAAGTGAGAGCCCCCCCGCCCCGCGGAGCCCCGGCGGGATGGCGAGGGAGCGGGCGGCCCCGTGGGCGGCGGCGGCCGTGGGGCTGGCCCTGCTCTGCCACCTCGGGGCGGCTGCCAGCCCGACCGGCCGGCCGCACCCCCACCACGGTAAGGTGCCCGACGCCGGGCCCCCTCCCTCCGTCTGTCTGTCCGTCCGTCTGTCTGTGGGTGGGTGGGTGGGTGTCCTCGTTGTGGGCCCCCTTCCCCCCACCCGGGCTGCCAAGGGGTGCCCCCTGCCCCCTCCCCCCGCCTGACTGCCCAGCAGCCGGGTGACCCGGGCGACCCCTCTCACCTGCAGCCCCTTCCCCACAATCGGGGGACCAGCCACGATTCTCACCCCGGGACCCCTGTCCCTCCTGGGGGCCTTGGAAATCATCATCATCACACTGGCTAAGCGTTTACTATGTGCCACGCACTGCCCTAAGCGCTGGGGTAGATGCAAAGTGGGGAGGGGGACGATGGCAAGACCCCCTCCCCCATCCGCTCCCGGCCACAATTCCTACCTTGGGACCCCTGCCCCTCCTGGGGGCCTTGGCTCCAGCTGGGAAAATCATCATCATCATCACATTGGTTAAGCGTTTACTAAGTGCCACGCACTGCTCTAAGGGTTGGGGTAGATGCAAAGTGGGGAAGGGTACGATGGCAAGACCCCCTCCCCCATCCCCATCAGCCACAATTCCTACCTTGGGACCCCTGCTCCTCCTGGAGGCTTTGGCTCCAGCTGGGAAAATCATCATCATTATCATATTGGCTAAGTGCTTACTATGTGCCACGCACTGCTCTAAGCGCTGGGGCAGATGCAAAGTGGGGAGGGGGACGGTGGCAAGACCCCATCCCCCATACTCCCCAGCCCACCCATTCCCCTTCCCCCCACCAGGCACAATTCCCACCGTGGGACCCCTGCCCCTCCTGGGGGCTTTGGTTCCAGCTGGGAAAATCGTCATCATCGTAATGATAGTCTTGGCTAAGCGCTAATTATGTACTACACACTGCTCTAAGCGCTGGGGTAGATGCAAAATTGGGAGGGGGGCGGTGGCAGACTCCTCCTCCATCCCCTACCCCCCAAGCCACAATTCCGACCTTGGGACCCCTGCCCCTCCTGGGGTCTTCGGCTCCAGTTGGGAAAGTCATCATCATCATATTGGCTAAGCGTTGACTATGTGCCACGCACTGCTCTAAGCGCTGGGGTAGATGCAGAGTGGGGAGGGGGGCGATGGCAAGACCCCTTTCCCCCATTCCCCAACCCCCAGGTCGGGGGGCTTCTCCCTACCACCCTTTCCACGCTGGGAAGGGAGAGCTCAGGACACCCCGAGGCCTACAGACGCGGTGTAGATGGGCGCAGCTAGAAAAGTGAGTCAATCCAGTTGGTTCCCTTCCTCAATCCAGTTGGTTCCCTTCCCTCCACTCCGCGGTCCTCTCCGCCCTCCCTGGGCGAGCCGCTGTGAGGGCATCTGGAATAACGCAGCATCCCCAAATTCATTCAATCGTATTTATTGAGCACTTACAGTGCGCAGAGCACTGTACGAAGCGCTTACCCAAATCCCAACAGAAGAGCAGCATCTGGTTCATCCAAGCTTGTTGTGAGAAATAAAAGCAATCAGCTGGAAACTTGGGCCGAGCCCCCCTTTGGAGACGAGTTCTTCCAAAGAAAGGAAAGGAGGGAGTTCAAAAAAGAGGGGGGGGTCCAGGGGAACATGGGAATTCCAGGACTGATGGCGAAACTTCAAGTTCCGACAGCTCCGGATTCCCTGAATCCCTTGGAAGATGGTTTAGGGATGGCAATTTTTTTCGCCATTTGGCCAAGAGCCTTGAATTCTGGCAGGCGGCGAGCGGGAATTCGCTAATAAACAGGTCTGGTGGGGGGAAATAAAAGGGGTTTCACAACCACAACTTGTTCTGTTCTGTTGCCTGTCTCCCCCTTCTAGACTGCGAGCCCGTTGTTGGGTAGGGATTGTCGCTCTCTGTTGCCGAATTGGGCTTTCCAGCGCTTAGTACAGCGCTCTGCACACCGTAAGCGCCCAATAAATACGGTTGAATGAATGAAGCAGGGGGCCTGTAGATTTGGGGGGAAGGCTAATTAGTGGACTTTTTGGGTCCACTAGAGGGCAGGCTAGTTGCTAATTTCATTTTTGAGCCTAGGATTTTTTGGTATTCCTTGTCCCGCAATATTTAGCTCCTGGCTGGAATTTCATTTGGCTAGTTGTAATGATCCTCTAATGAAAAAGAGTCTAGAGTCCTTATTCTGTGCCCCCTTTTGTGTGTGTCTGTGTGCGCGCCGATAACCGATCGAATATGAAAGTTAGGCCAACTCCAGCCGGTGACCCGAAACAAATGTTCCCCTGGAAAGCCAATCAACAATTAAAAGCCAGTTGGCCGCCTGCGAGGATTTACGAACTGTTCTTACGGTCCCGCGAGAACCCTCCGAAAGTGTTGCTTCATCACAGTCCTTTGGAATGAAAAGGTCATTATCGTGTTTTTCCTTATTGAATCCGATCCTAGAAATGTTGAGAAGTGATTTGTGTGCCTCTCGGAATCATGACAGCCTTCATATACGGCTGGGGAAGGTTTGGAACAATTTCTCTTGGAAAGGGATTTTTCATATAAAGTCCGAACACATCTGTTAAATTTATACTCCACTGTCATTCTTGTTTCGTGATGTGCTGGAGAAAGTGTCTAGAAACATTGATTTTTTTGCTTTGAGGATTAGAAGGAGATTTGATTCTCTGAAGTAATCATAAATTTAAATGGGAAAACAGGCATGTAAACATTCGAGGAGTTATTTCTCTCATTGGAGGCTAGGTAGTCAATTTGTCATGGCTAATGAAACCACCCCAAAGAGAAAGGGACCGCAGTTCCTTGATCACACTTTTTAGATGAGCGGATAAACGAGCATAAGTGGTCAGTTGCAGTGTGTTCTTGTGGTGCCTTTAACGCTTCTCTGCGTGTGTCCTTCCCGTTTCTCTCAAACTTGTTCCTTCCCTCGCCTCACTTTTCCTTTGCCATAAACACATGTTCTGAACCATGGCTGCCTTACCAGGGTGATGGTTTTGAAAGGGTCCCAGATGACAGACGCTCGCCGGGCTATTTACATTTAATTCCCCCGTTCCTCTCGAAAGACAGACTCGATAAACCAGAAAGGACCGGAGGAGATGGGGCTCTGTCGCCCGGAGAAGAGAAGGGTGAGGGAGACTGAACTATTTATCTTTAAATCCCTGAAAAGGAGATTTAGCAACTAGCTTTGCTCCGCTCCTGGGCAAGACCAGATTTTAGCCGGAGGGATTTAGATTGGACGAAAAAGAACGTCTTGTCTCTTGGGATCCTAAAGCACCACAACTAGACTGTTAGCTCCATGTCGGCAGAGAATGTGCCCCACCGCTTTGTTATAATGTACTATCCCAAGTGCTTAGTATGGTGATCTGCCAACAGTACGTGCTAGATAAATATACTAAGCGCCTGGGAGAGTACAATATGACAACAGACCCATTCCCTGTCTACAGCAAGCTGACGGCCTGATGCCTATTCTGGTCTAGACACTATTCTGTAGGGGAAAAGTCGTTATCTGGAGATGGGGATTGTACTAGTTGACCTCCCAAAGGATTCCATGAAATTATAGGGTCATTTTCCGTGAAAATAAGCTTCAAAAAATGAGTATTCATCTAGTGGCTCTTGGTCACATTCAACTTGTAATTGCATCTGAGGTTGCAGGTATTCAGGTCCGAATGTCCCCAAAAAGGAATAGGCAGAAGATGGGTGTTTGGAATGCGTCGTGACGAAGCTACACATGTTGATGAAGTTTGATTATGGAAAGGAAACTCCTCCCGAGAGTGAAACATGCGTAATCAGATCTAGGACTAGCTGATGTTTTTTTTGTTATTGAGAGTCGCTTTGCTGTAGGAAAATATTTTTTTGTTTACAAAATGCTATCACTCCCTCTCTCCGAAGAAGGGAGACAGGACGATAGCATAATAAGAATGAGAAGCAATATGGTTTAGTGGAAATAATAATAATAATGATGGTATCTGTTAAGCGCTTATTATGTGCCAAGCACTGTCCTAAGCACTGGGGTAGATACAAGAAGATATAAGATATAGAGAAGTAGCGTGGCTATAGAGAAGCAGCGTGGCGCAGTGGAAAGAGCACAGGCTTTGGAGTCAGAGGTCATGGGTTCAAATTCTGGCTCCGCCAATTGTCATCTGTGTGACTTTGGGCACATCTCTTAACTTCTCTGTGCCTGTTACCTCATCTGTAAAATGGGGATGAAGACTGTGAGGCCCACGGGGGGCAACCTGATCCCCTTGTAACGTCCCCAGCGCTTAGAACAGTGCTTTGCACATAGTAAGCACTTAATAAATGCCATTATTATTATTATTATTGCAAGGTAAACCGGTTGTCCCATGTGGGGCTCACAGTCTTCATCCCCATTTTACAGATGAGGTAACTGAGGCACAGAGAAGTTGTGATTTACCTAAGGTCACACAGCAGACAAGTGGTGGAGCCGGGATTAGAACCCATGACCTCTGACTCCCAAGCCTGGGCTCTTTCCACTGGGCCTGTGAGTCAGAGGACCTGGGTTCTAATCCCGTTTCAGCCAATCGTCTGCTCTGTGACCTTGAGTCACTTCACTTCTCCGTGGCTCAGTGGAAAGAGCCCGGGCTTTGAAGTCAGAGTTCATGGGTTCGAATCCCGGCTCTGCCAATTGTCAGCTGTGTGACTTTGGGCAAGTCACTTAACTTCTCTGTGCCTCAGTTATCTCATCTGTAAAATGGGGATTAAGATTGTGAGCCCCCCGTGGGACAACCTGATCAACCTTGTAACCTCCCCAGTGCTTAGAACAGTGCTTTGCACATAGTAAGCGCTTAATAAATGCCATTATTATTATTATTATTATTATTCTCTTTCCCGCCATTTCCTCACCTGTAAAATGGGGGTTAAGACGGTGAGCCCCATGAGGGGCAGGGACTGTGTCCATCCTGTTTTGCTTGTGTCTATGCCAGCACTTAGTACAGTGCCTGACACCTCGTAAAACTTTAACAACTACAACAGTTTCTAGGATTTATTATTATCACGGACTTTACGGGAATGCGGATTCTGATTTCAGCCTTGCTGTTAATTTGTGGTTGCCTCATTGACTCTCTGGCCTGAGACACTCTTTGTTTAGATAGTGGGGGTCCCTCCTCATCTTGACCCCGCATAGGTAGAGGCCAGGCCCACTGCTACCCACCCACCCACCAGCCCCCCCGGAATATTTTCTTTATACCACCTTCGAGTTCAAAACTGGCTCCAGACCATCGCCAGGTGTGGCATAAGGGCCCCCACTTTCATAGCTTGAATAAAATAATAATAATAATCATAATGGCATTTGTTGAGCACTTACTATGAAGCAGCATGGCTCAGTGGAAAGAGCACGGGCTTTGGAGTCAGAGGTCATGGGTTTGAATCCCGGCTCCGCCAACGTGTCTGCTCTGTGACCTTGGGTAAGTCACTTCACTTCTCGGAGCCTCAGTTACCTCATCTGTAAAATGGGGATGATGACTGTGAGCCCCACGCGGGACAACCTGATCACCTTGTATCCCCCCAGTGCTTAGAACAGTGCTTTGCACATAGTAAGTGCTTAACAAATGCCATTATTATTATTATTATTACTATGTGCCAGGCACTATACTAAGCGCTGAGATGGGTACAGACAAATCAGGTTGGGCACAGCCCCTGTGGGGCTCACAGTCGCAATCCCCATTTTACAGATGCGGTAGCTGAGGCTCAGTGAAGTGACTTGTGGAAGATCACATGACAGACAAGTGGCAGAGCCGGGGTTAGAACCTGTGACATTCTGGCTTCCAGGCTCATCCTCTATTCCGCAATCCCGATTCATACAGAGGGGCACTCCTCAAACTTTCTAGGAGATAATGTCCAGTGTAAACATTCCCATAACCAAAAGGGAATATAATAGAGCACTGGGCAATGATGATTTTAAAAAAGGGAAAAAAAATCTCAGGGGCTATAGTGAGAGGAAAAGCGATATGAAACCTATCAACTGACAGAGGATAAGCAATACCAATTTAGTGGCAAAAATATCCCAGCTGTTGGTACACTTCAGGAAAGTAACAGATCATACCAATCCGAGAGTTAAAAATCTCACTGTGATAAGCACTTGGGGTATGTTGGCTGGATCTCAGTTCTGGTTTAGGCCCAGGGGGAAAAGATCTCTGGCTCCTTTTCCATATGTCCATGTTTTTCTCTTTGGTCATCAAAGAATGGATGGCCTGGCTTTGCTGCAAGTTACCTCCAGCTTCTTCCTCTGTTCTTAAGAGTCTCCTTTTGTTGTTCTTGCATTCCAAAGCATTCTGACAGCTCTCAGTACCTCCTGCCCTGCCCTGTGATCCTCTCATGACTTCGGTTTTCTCCTGGCTTGGGCTTCTTTCATCCCTTCAGCCTGTCTTTCGGGAAGGGGAAGTGTCCTTGCCGAGCTTTTTGCCAAGTAAGTATGGATGGATCCTGCTGCTGTATGGCCAAACAAATGGAAAACCAACAAATCCCAAATTCAGTACAAATCGCAGGCTTGCAGGCTGGACTCCAGAAACCAGCCTGATTTATTTCTCTCTCTGTCTCTCTTCCTCTGTCTCCATCTCCCACCTGAGCCATGTCTGACCTCTGTGTAGAGAAGGTTGTTCTAAGGCTAAATAATATCCCTCCTCTGTAGTGTGATACTTATTACATTCTGTATGAGCTTTCTTCCAATCCTGGGAAAATACTGCAGTTGTCAACTGCTTTTGCTAACCCATCCTCATTTAATTTTTTTAATGGTGTTTTTTTAAGCACTTTCTGTGGGCCAAGCACTGGGAAAGATACTAAGAATAATAACTGTGATATTGGTTACACCCTTACTCTGTATCAAGCACTGTTCTAAGCACTGAGGTAGCTACAAGCTAATCAATTTGGATGCTGTCCGTGACCCATGTGAGGCCCACAGTCTTAATCCCCATTTTTACAGATGAGGTAATGGAGGCCCAGAGAAGTGAAGTGACTTGCCCAAGGTCACACAGCAGACAAGTGGCAGAGCCGACTCCACCACTTGTCTACCGTGTGGCCTTGGGCAAGTCACTTGCCTGAGAAATGATTGCCGCAATGCATGTCTGGCACAAATGGGAATTATATCACCTTTGTAATAATAATAATAATGATGGTATTTGTTAAACACTTACTATGTGCAAAGCACTGGGAAGATACAAAGTGATCAGGTTGTCCCACGTGGGGCTCACAGTCTCAATCCCCATTTTACAGATGAGGTAACTGATGCACAGAGAAGTTAAGTGACTTGCCCAAAGTCACACAGTTGACAAGTGGCAGAGCTGGAATTAGAACCCATGACCTCTGACTCCCAAGCCTGGTTTCTTTCCACTGAGCCACTCTTTGTCTCAGAGTCCCAGAGCAATAAAGGCCGGTGTGGGGAAGGAGTTGTTACTGTCCGTTGCCTGCAAATTATCTCCCTCTAGACTTTAAGCTTCTTGTGGACAGGGGACATGTCTACCAACTCTGTTCTGAAGGCACATCTCCAAGAGGCCTTCCCTGACTCAGCCCTCTTTTCCTGTTCTTCAGCAACCTTCTGCAACGCCCTGACTTGCTCCCTAATCCCCTCTCCCAGCCTCACAACACTGAGGTCCATATCTGTAACTTATTTATTTCTATTCATACTTGTCCCCGCTTCTAGATTGTAAGCTTATTGTGGGAGGGGAATGTCAGTTATAGCGCTGTATTATATTCGCCCAAGCTCTTAGTACACTGCTCGGCACACAGTAAGCACTCAATAAATGCAGTTGACTGACTCAAGCGCTTAGTGCTCACTGCACATAGTGAGCACTCAAATACTATTGACTGATTCAAGGGTAGGATGTGGTCAGCATTTCTCTGGACCAGCCCAGAGGTGGGAAGTTGATTGGCAGAGAAAGGGAGGCCTACAGTGTTTCATTTCTATGTTCTTGTAGTTTCTGGTTGCTGTCCAACAGGCAAGACTGTGCCAAATTCAAATGGAATCTATTTTGATTTCAGTTCCCTAGGTCATTCTGATTCCAATATAGTCATTTTTAGTATTTATGGTTTTGATAATTAAGTGCTGACTAGGTGCCCAGCGCTGTCTTAAGAGCTTGGGTAGGTACCAGATATTCCGATTGGACAGTCTCCCATCCTCCTTGGGATTCATGGTCTAAGTTGAGGGAGTAGGATTTCATCTCCATTTTTCAGATGAGGAAACTGAGGCATGGAGAAGTTGCCACTCGCCAGAGAAGTTGTGCACGAGCTTGGGGCTCAGAGGAACTGGGGTCTAATCTCGGCTCTGCCACTTGCTGTTTAATTTCACTTCTGCGCCTCAGTTACCCCACCTGTAAAATCCGTTTAAATCCTACTCCCACCTTCTTAGACTGTGAGCCTCATATGGGACAGGGGCTGTGTCTAACCTGATGGACTTGTATCTGCCTCAGTGCTTAGAACAGTACTTGGCATACGGTAAGCGCTTAAGAAGTACCGTGATAATTAAGACTTGGGCCCTGTCACGTCAGCCGGCAGGTCGACTGGGGCTCGGGCCCAGCTGACAGACCCCCAATGGGGAAATGATGTTTCCGACATTCCGTTGCGGTAAATTGATTTTCAGCCCTCCCTGAGACAGGGAAGGTGTTGGGAGCAAGAGGAAACTGAATTTTGATACCCGTCATCATCAGTGAGCAGAATGCAGTCCTGGGTGCCCTCGGATACTTAACATATAAGTAGAAGACAGTCACTGCCTTCATGGAGTTTACCGTCTCAAAGGGAACATAGGCAGACAGAGTTGAGAAGCAGGGTGGCTTGGTGGATAGAGCACGGGCCTGCAAATGAGAGGACCTGGCTTCTAATCCCAGTTCCTTCACTTGTCTGCCGGGGGACCTTGGGCAAGTCACTTTAATTCTCTGTGCCTGTTACCTCATCTGTAAAATGAGGATTATGACTGTGAGCCCCATGTGGGACGGGGATTATGTCCAACCTGATGAGCTTGTGTCCACTCCGGGGCTCAGTACAGTGCCTGACCCCTAATAAGTGGTTAAATACCGTTTAAAAAAAAAAACAAACAAACCTCCCCCCGCAAAAAAGTGTGTCATGTTTCGCGGAAATGGTAAAATCCCATGACTAAGCTTGGCTACTTGGATAATTAATCATATTCATTGAGCACTACCATGTGCAGAACACTGTACTAAGTGCTTGGGAGAGTACAGTATAATAGAGTTGGCCGTCACGTTCCCTGCTCACAAGGAGGTAACTTACAGCCTAGAGGGAGTTAATATGAGTTTCCCGCTAGGACAGCATTAAAAAGTAAGAGCTCTGAATCCAGACAGCAGCCAGTGTTCAGACAATACACGGAGCGGGTTATTTTCAGCCAAAGCATTTATGGATCGGATGCTCAGGATTTGGTTTGTTGTAAAATCACGACCTGACCTCAGCCTCAACCCAGTTGAGGACTGAATACTATTTTGAACCCATACATACTTCCATGAGCTGGATTGCCATAATATAAAAGAAATGGACAAGGCCAAGAAGTCTGTCTTATGTCTTCATCCTTTTTTTTAAAATTTAATATTCGTTATCTTTCCAACATCTGGCTTTAATTTTCCAATCTCTTCCAAAACAAGTCTGATGCTGCATGAGCTGCAGATGGCAGCTTGGATTCCTTGGGCTGGGGAAGCGGCTTCCCAGAGGGAATCAGATTGGAGCGATCCAGACTTCCCTGAAATGTTAAGCCTCCGGGAACTGGGGAAGCAGGGGTTTGGCCCCCAAAAGACTGAGGTTTGTTGACTGACATTTTCACCTTTCCCCCGAGTCTTCCAGCTGATGCTACGGATGTCAGGAACACAAGGTTGGCACTGGGGAGAGGAGACTTGGTGAGACTGCCCTCATCAATCAATTTTATTTATTGAGCACTTACTGTGTACGGAGCACTGTACTAACCACCTGGGAGAGTACATTATAACAGAGTTGGTAGACATCTCCCTGCCCACGATGAACTTACAGTCTAGATGGGGAGACAGACATTAAAATCAATAATTTATGGATATGTACATAAGTGCTGTGGGGGACTGAGGCAGGGTGAATAAAGGGCTCAAATCCGAGAGCAAGGGTGAAGGAGAAGGGAGTGGGCGAAGAAACGAGGGCTTCGTTGGGGAAGGCCTCTCGGAGGTGATGTGCCTTCAGTAGGACATTGAAGGTGGGGGGAATGATCTCTTGTCAGATATGAGGAGGGAAGTCATTTCAGGCCAAAGGCAGGACGTGGGCGAGAGGTCGGTGACGAGATAGACGAGATCGCGGTACAGTGAGAAGTTTGGCGTTTGGGGAAGGAAGCGGGCAGGCTGGGTTGTAAGTAGAGAAGTGTTCACCTGAAGTCAAACTTGGCTAATTTGACCAAGCCAAGAGAAGTATTTCTGCATTTCAGGCATTATTGCCAAGAAGCCTGAAGTATTTTCTCCCAGGACCACATGCATAATCCAGGGCACTTAACCTTACCTGATGAGCGTAAGACATTTGGTCGAGCTAATTTGAGGGGACCAAAAGTCATTGTGCATAAGTCATAGGTAAAACAGTCGGACTGAAAGTGATTGGAGAACATTGGAGCGCTCCAGGAGGGAAGAAGAATGGGCTCAGATGTCTTTTAGAAGGTGAGAAGGGATGAGGTCTCTGTGGGAGGAGAGGACAGTAATTTTTGTTTTGTTTTGTTTTCAAATAGTATTGGCTAAGCACTTTTCTATGTCTCAGGCACTGTACTAAACACTAGGGTAGATATAAGCTAATAGGGTTGCGCACAGTCCCTATCCCACATGGGCCTCCCAGTCTTAATCCCCATTTTCCCGATGAGGAGACTGAGGCCCAGAGAAGTAAGTGACTTGTCACACAGTAGACAAGTGGCAGAGCCGGAATTAGAACCCAGATCCCAGGCTCTTCTCAAGTTATCAAGAGCGATCGGGAATGCTTACATGGGTATTGAAGTCCCTGAGGATCAGCATAGGGGTGGTGAGGAAGAGAAGGAAAGTGAGAAAATTGAAAGCGGGGCAAAAGGGCTTGTAGATGACTATGAATAGTAGTTTAGTGGATGGCAAGAGGCAGATGATCCGAGCTTCTTAGGAAGGAAAGATGGAAGGAGGAGATTGCATGGAGCTTAAACGGCATAGTGGGGGTTATGAGGTAATTCAAATGACTCAAAGACTGCAAACCTTAGAAGGCAATAGAGTAAGGAACGATACTTGGGATTTCTTAAACCGTGATCGAATCAGAGGTATGGATTTGGAAGAAAAGTGAGAACCAGATATTGAAAGTTTACATACCGAAATCACCACAAGAACATTTACCTTTCACCATTCTTTTGAAACATTGCAAATACAGTTAAAACAGTCTTGTCAAACTAAAGGCATTACTAGCACTTAGGTTTATGCCAACGGAGGATTTCCTCTGAAAAAGTGCAATTCTAGGTGTAAAACAAAAGTGGCATTGCAGGGTTAGCCGAGTTGAGTAATTTGAAATGACTGGAGAAGTTTTTAAGTGGAGTAATGTGATAAGACACTTCTCTTGCTACTAATGGGGATATTTCCTTTTATTGAATCATTTCCAGAAAGATGTAATCTCATATCATCATCAATTTTAGGGCGTTGGATAGGAACCATTTGAACCACATGAAGCACAAGAAGCAGCCTGGCCCTGTCGTAAGAGCATGGGGCTGAGAGACTGAGGACCTGGGTTCTAATCCCAGCTCTACCACCAGTCTGCTGTGTGACCTTGAGCAGGTCACTTCACTTCTCTGGACCTGAGTTTCCTCATCTGTAAAATGGGGGTTAAGACTGAGCCCCACGTGGGACATAGTGTCCAACCTGATTATCTTGTTTCTTCCTCAGCGCTTAGTACAGGGCCTTACGCATACTTAAATACCGTTAAAAAAAATAAAATATTTGAGCTTCCTTTCAAGAGGATGAGATAACCTCCTCCCTATAGCAGAGGGTGAACATTAGGGTTAGTAATTCTGAATATGAACCCCGGTCTCGTGATTGGATCTTCAGGAACATTCTGGCAAATGCTGGCCTTCAAATAAACAAGCTGAAATTTCTGGTCTGTTCAAGACGTCTCTGAAGGGACCTGACTGTGTGAGCTGTCTCCTGAAATATGAGAGGTTTCTGTTTCTCAAAATGCTTTTCCATCTTCTCACTTGAAGGGCCTGTGGCATCTTGGGGCAGTGTAGCCCGCACACACAAACACACACACACACACACACACTCTCACATACACTCACTCTCACAGGCATGTGTACACACTCACATAGCCACACACATACATGATCATGCAGTCACATGCAAGTGCTCACACACGAGTGCATGCAAACAGACATGAGAGTGGGCACACAATTTGTAATGATAATAATAATGGCATGTATTAAGGACTTACTATGTGCAAAACACTGTTCTAAGCGCTGGGAAGGTTACAGGGTGATCAGGTTGTCCCACGTGGGGCTCAGAGTCTAAATCCCCATTTTACAGATGAGGTAACTGAGGCACAGAGAAGTTAAATGACTTGCCCAAAGTCACACAGCTGACATTTGGCGGAGCCGGGATTTGAAACCATGACCTCTGACTCCAAACCCTGGGCTCTTTCCACTGAGCCATTCACATCGAGCAGTAATAATAATAATTCATTCATTCATTCAATCGTATTTATTGAGCGCTTACTGTGCGCAGAGCACTGTACTAAGCGCTTGGGAAGTACAAGTTGGCAACATATAGAGACGGTCCCTACCCAACAATGGGCTCACAATAATGGTATTTACGGGCATACTGTGTGTCAAGCATTGTTCCAAATGCTGAGGTAGATACAAGTCAATCCCTGTCCCCCATGGGGCTCACAGTCTAAGTAGGAGGGAGGACAGGTATTGAATCCCCGATTTGCAGGTGAGGAAACTGAGACCCAAAGAAGTGAAGTGATTTGCTTAAGGTCACCCAGAAGGCAAGTGACTGAGCTGGGATTAGAACCCAGGTCCCCCGATTTCCAGGCCGATGCTCTTTCCCCTACGCCATGCTTCTTACATGAAAGAACTCCTTGGTAAAGTATTCTTTCTTCAGAACTCCTTCAGTCTGTTCAAGGTTGGGGAATCATCCACAGTCTGCCTGTCTCCCCCCACTAAGGCTGTAAGCTTGTTGCGGACAGGGAATGTGTCTGCTAATTCTGTTTTGCTCTCCCAAGCGCTTAGTATAGTGCTCTGCACATAGGAAGGGCCCAATAAATACTATTGATTCAGGGAAGTGTTTTAACCTACCCCTGCTCATGGTGGAGAAAGCTGTGGGAGGTGAATCCGATTTCCAAAGAAAGCAGCATTGCCATTTAATTAGGGCTCTGATTAGTAAATGAAGTCCCCAAGGCCATGCTTCTTACTGCTGCTCAGCAGAAGAAAAGTCCTCCTCATGCTGGAACACATGATGAGAACTGGGCTTGAAAGAATAACCCAAAAGGAGGAAAGATAAAGCCCTGAAGTGAAAACTCTTTAATTGGAGAATCACTTGTCTTAGAGCAATGGAAATGCTAAAAATATTACTATTTTCTAGTTTCTAGTACTGTGACGAAGCAGTGGATGATTGTTCTAAAATCCCTCTGTTCCTATTCTATTTATTCCCGGGCAGTGGGTTAGATACTTTTGGGTATTAACTCTTCAGAGTCCCTGGAGGAACATCAAGCAAATTATTGTATCAGTACACCAAGTGACACTTGAGAGGCTCTTAGGAGCCAATTCATCTTTGCCAAATGCTTCTCTGGCTTTGGAAGGTGATGGTAGCCCTGGTTCAATGGATTTCGCTCTACTTCTTGGAGTCTGCATCATTTCGTGGGGGAAGTGGCATTTAATATTTTACGCAGGGTTTTATTTTGTCGTTTATTGAACACTTACCTTGTGCAGAGCACTGTACCAAGTGCTTGGGAGAGTGCAGTATAACAGAGTTGGTAGTCACGTTCCCTGCCCACAACAAGCTTATAGTCTAGATTGAACACTTACTATGTGCAGAGCACTGTACTGAACACTTGGGAGAGCGTAATATAGTGCAATATTGGTCGACTCGTTGCCTGACTCGTTCCATGACCACAAGGTGCTTACAAGTTAGAGGGCTTAAAACGTGAAAGGAATCAGTTAATCAGTGGTATTTATTGACCGCTTACTGGATGCAGAGCACCTTACTAAGTGCTTGGGAGAGTGGAGTATAATAGAGGTGGTAAACATGCTCCCACACCAGAAGGAGCTTAGAGTCCAGCGAACTTATAATGTGAGGAATCAATCAATCAGTGGTATTTATTGAGCGTCGTGTGCAGAGCACTATACTGAATGCTAGGAAGAGCACAATACAGCAGAGTTGGTAGACATATTTCTTGCCCACAAGGAGCTTACAGCACAGAGGATGTAAAAAAATGAGAGGAATGTTAGCCTCCCCCAGGGAGGGGGTTATGAGCTGCAAGATCTGAGCTGATTTTTTCCCCCACTTCTTAGGGAAGGGTACACTAGTCCCCACTTTTGAATGTGTCTGTTGTACTCTCCCAAGTGGTTATTACAGTGCTTTGCACACAGTAAGCACTCAATAAATACGATTGAATGAATGAATGAAATCAGGGCTAGCCGTATGAATGGAGACCACAGTGACTCCCAGCATGGAGCCAAGACTGAAATGTTGGCCACAATAGTGTCCCCCTGCCCCAGTAACACATGGACAGTGATTTGGATTTGGAGAATCTGAGCAGGCATGTCACTAGGGCTGCTTTTCCATCATTCTGCTTCAGGGAACTCCTGGAAACACAGATGGCTGTGATCTAGGACCTGGAAAGAAAAAAAAAAGGATTAAAATGTATTCCCCTTAATTTGGGGAATGAGCACTTGAAATGTTGTAAATAACACTGCAAATGTTCACTCTGCAGAGTTTTATAATCAGAAATTAGGTTGCACTCTGCATACTTCCTTACCGTCTCCCTTCAGACTGAAGGAGAGGGGCCTCAGTGTCACACAGTGCTTTTTTAAAATGGTAATTGTCAAATTCTTATGCTGTGTTAAGCACTGTTCTAAGATTTGAGGTAGATACAAGTTAATCAGGCCAGATACAGTTCCTGTTCCACACGGGGCCCACACTCTAAGTAGGAGGGTGAACAGGTACTCTTTTGTTTTTTTTAATGGTATTTGTTAAGTCCTTACTATGTGCCAGGCACTGTAATAAACACTGGGGTAGATACACTCTCCTCAGATTGAACACAGTCCATGACTCACATGGGGCTCACAGTCTTAATCCCCATTTTACAGATGAGGTAACTGAGGCATAGAGAAGACAAATGACTTGCCCAAAGGTCACACAGCTGACGAGTGGTGAAGCTAGAATTAGAACCCAAGACCTCTGGTTCCCAGGCCCGGGCTCTTTCCACTAGGCCACGCTTGTTAGGATTGTGGAATTTTAACGTAGTTGGCTGCTGTGGTTTTTCTTTCTTCTGTTCCTGTGTTATGCACCACCCATATTGGTCACCATTATCCTGACAATCTAGTGAAAAATGGTCAGATTTAAAAGAACCTACAGATCAATGCATCATTTGTATTGATTGATTAGTTGCTGCGTGCAATGCACTGTACTAAGCCCTTGGGAGAGTACAGTATAGCACAGTTGGTAGACATGTTCTCTGCTCGTAAAGAATGTACAGTCTAGAGGGGGAGAACAGTTGCAGATAGGACACAAGAATAATAATAATAAATTGTGGTGTTAAGCACTTACTATTTGCCAAACACTGTACTAAGTGTTGGGGTAGATACATTCTAAGAAGATGACTCACAGGGAATAAGTGTTCAGCGTTCTTTCGGATGGTCTCGTCTAGCAGGTGAATCACCTATGCTTGCTCTTAGAAAA
The DNA here is from genome assembly GCF_015852505.1 of Tachyglossus aculeatus. Taxonomy (NCBI): domain Eukaryota; kingdom Metazoa; phylum Chordata; class Mammalia; order Monotremata; family Tachyglossidae; genus Tachyglossus; species Tachyglossus aculeatus. Next base: position 22,320,763 of record NC_052078.1, on the reverse strand, counting down.
ATAGCAAGGTCTCAAGTTCCCCTTCCATAATAACATAAGCAGCTTTCTACCTCCCAATGCCTGGGGAAGGACACGCTACCTGGGTCCTCCTTCATTGTGTCTGGTTGATCACTTGCAATTCTTATTCATGGTTGTTTTTCAAACATGTTGGAGGAATGAAAAAAAATATGCCATGTATAGCATCTGTGCCAAGTTCCACTCCAATAAATTCCCTCTGTGTGCAGGTTTTAGTAGCAGGAGCACCTGCTTTAATAAAAGTTTGAAATCACAATCCCTCCCATCTGGAGCTTTGCTTATAGGAAATCATTTAAGCTTGCTTTGGGGGTTAACCTTTCTGTGGAAAGGGTGTGAATTTTGGTATCTAGAGAGAGGCAGAGATCAAGACTACATGTGAAAATGGGTAGACAAGAGGTCAGATTCTGAAGGAACACAGACCCAAACCTGTTTTTCAAAATATGCCATCGGGTGGTGGTTCCGGCTGTCTTCTGATAAAACATCTGGCAGTGATTTTTTTTAAAAAATTTTCTGGCTTGGAAAACGCAGCAGTAAGACAATGTTCTCATTGCTACAAGAGAGACGGTATCGTTCTCGGGGCCTTCTGCAGTTGCTCCTCTTCTACTTCCGCCTCACGGTTCATTTAATCGTGCTGGTTCTCATCAATTTGCCACACGAATCGCGGGCCTGGATTCTTGAATCATTTGAAGAGCCACAGGATTCCCTTTTGCTCTCATTCCCTTTTGGAATTGGATATTTACCTGCCAAGTTGTGAGCAGAAGAGTCACCGAGCTGAATCCCATTCCATCTTCTTTAATCCCTTGTAATGACAGTGAGTCCATGGTAGCCCTCGCTTTGATGAACAGCTGGAAAAGCTCAATTTGCCACTTCGGGAATCAAATGTCCTGCACTAGCCATCTGGAAAAATTGGGATCTGCTGAAATCTAACCTTATCATTAATATTCCTGCAAATGACTGGGTTTAGTAGAACCAAGTCATGAAAGGTAGTGCGTCAATCAAGTCGTTCTCCTAAGCACTTAGTTCAATGATCTGAACACTGTCAGCACTCAGTGAGTATCACTGATTGATTGGGTTACAAGTTGCGATGGGAGTGACAGTGAAAACCTAACCCAATCTGATTGCACATCAATAACTAAATCAATACTTAAACCCTACCTATCAATCAATCAATGGTATTTATCGAGTGCTTGCTGGGTGCAGAGCATTGTACTAAGCATTTGGGAGAGAACAATAACATAAGCAAGAGATGGTGACCACCCTCAAGAAATTTATAATCTAGTGGAAGTTACAATTCATTTCCAGTGTCTGGATACAAATCAGAGCGAGTAGGAGCAGTCAGTCAATCAGTGCTCTTTATTTATTTTTTTAATGGTATTTGTTTAAGCACATACTATGTGCCAGGCACTGTGCTAAACACTGGGGTAGATGCTGCGCACACAGTAAGCCCTCAATAAATACGATTGAATGAAGTTGGGCGCAGTCCACGTCCCACGTGGGGCCCACAGTCTTATTCCCCATTTTACAGATGAGGTAACTGAAGCACAGAGATTTCAGCGACCTGCCCAAGGTCACCCAGCAGACAAGTGGCAAAGCCGGGATTGGAACCCAGGTCTTCTGAATCCCAGTCCTGTGTTCTTTCCACTAGGCCCTGCTGCTTTGTTGAGTATTTACTGTATTCCAAGGGCCGTATAACTGTATTCCCCCTCTAAACTGTAAGCTTTTTGTGGACAGGGAACAGATTCTCCTGTTCTGTTGTATTCTCCCAAGTCCTCCATACAGTGTCCTGCACACAGTAAGAGCTCAATTCCGTTGATTGATCAATTTAGTGTTGTAATTGCTTGGGGCAGTATAATACAGTACAGTTGGTAGAGTATTCCTTCCCCACACGGAGCTCACAGTTTATAGGGGGGGAAAGATATTAAAATAAATTGGTGATTAGGAGAGTGGAATAGGTACCTTGATGCTGAGAGTGGGGTGACTATCAAGTACTTAAGGGGTATAGATCCAAGTGCATTAGCAACACAGAAAGGAGCGTGAACAGGAGAAATGAGGATCTAGTCAGGGAAGACCCGTTGGAGGAGGTGTGATTTTAACCGGGCTTTGAAAGCAGGAAGAGTAGTAATATGTCAGATTTGAGAGGGGAGGGATTCCCAGGCCAGGAGAAGAGGCAGGAGAAACCAGTTAGGAAAGAGACTCCAGACCTCAAACAATCACCAGGACTGAAGGAAGAATTATTGTGGCCTACAAAATTGAGGTTTGCATAAATGATTTATGTATCAGAATTGCCTTGGACAAAGATTTCGAATTCTAGAAGAATCACTTCCCGAGAATCTGCAGCCAACATTAGCTTCCCACAGCGAGCCGTTCATTTTCCCGGGGACATGTACACACAACCTAGTATTTCAATTTAATTTGGAGTCCAATTGTAGAATAAAATTAATGGCTTGTAGCATTTAATTTAAGACCTTCTGTAAATTAGATGCATCATCTAGGGTGATTTTTGCTCTGAAGAATAGTTATCCAGTTTAGAGCTTTAATTAAGTCATCAACCGAAAATTCGTCGATGATGACATCGATTGTCTTTAGCTTAATATTCAGCATAAATCAAGGGGGAGCGGGGGACAATTATGACTTTACTCTCCTTTATACTGTGTTTGTCTTCCTGATTTGGGTAGTTTTCTGAAAACGACTGTTGGGCTTTTATAATGGTGTACAGTGCTCACAGCGGCTGAATTTCTAGATGAAGAAAAAACACAGGAAATGGAGTTGTCAGGGCTGTGATTTCTGGGAAGGGTTAGGAGTCCTTACTACCGTATGACTTCAAAACTATGTCACACTTAGGGCTGCTAGCACTTCCCTATTTTGCCTAGCTTCGGAGGGCACAAGGTAAATTGGAAGGAATCTGCAGAAGACTGGAGTCGAGGAAGTGTGCAGCAGAAAAACTCAGGCTTTCCCTTTGCGATTGAAAGTCTTCAACTAAAGAACGTGGTGATGGATGAATGGTATTTATTGAGTGATTACTGTGGGCCAAACACTATTAAGAACTTGGAAGAGTACGTTACAATAGTTGAGAGATACTGTCCAGGGAACTTGTCTACCAACTCTGTTTTATTGTACTCCCAAGCAGTTAGTACAGTGCTCTGCCCACAGTAAGTGCTCCATAAATACCACTGATTGATTCCATTACAAGTTATGATAGGAGTGTTGGTGAAAACCTAACCCAATCTGATTGTGCAGCAACAATTAAATCAATACTTGAACCATATCAATCAATGGTATTTATTGAGTGCTTCCTCTGTACAGAGCACTGTATTAAGCATTTGAGAGAGTACAAGTATTTTTGTACCTTTTTTTCATCTTTTGGAAATTACAAAAAGAACATCCAGTACATTGAGTGATATTTTAAGGACAGTGATGATTTGGACCAGCCTGACAGCCATTCTTCATTAATGAATGGTAGGACAGTGCTTTGGAAGCAGTAAGAGCTCAATAACTACAACTGAATGAATGAATACTTATTGAGCGCCTCTGTGTGTGGGGCACTGTACATTGGTCAACATCCCGTGGTGGCTAGTGGTTCACACCTAGACCGTTTTACCTGGACACTTTGGCATGGCCCACTTCAACAGCACCATTGCCTAATGGTTAGAGCACAGGTCTGGGAATCGGAAGGACCTGGGTCCTAATCCTGGCTCTGCCACTTGTCTGCTGTGTGACCTCGGGCAAGTCACTTCTCTTCTCTGGGCCTCAGTTCCCTCACCTGGAAAATGGAGATTAAAACTGTAAGCCCCATGCGGAACAGGGACTATGTCCAACACAATCACCATATGTCTCCCCCTGTGCTTAGTACAGTGCTTGGCACATAGTAAGGGCTTAACAGATACCATAATAATAAAGAAAACAACACCGCCACCTCGACACTAGGTTAGACACGTTAAAAGGAATATGAATGTGAACAACAACAAAGTAACGCAAGCAGCTGCCGAATGGTGAACTGAAATTGGAAAACCGACAGTAAGAGAGAAAGCATTTTAAGGATACAGTAAAACATCACCTCAGATACCACTGCAGCCTAGCTGAAAATCTGGAGTCAATTGTGGTGGCTTGCTGATCCTTTTTGAGCAAAGGCTTTGAAAGGGTTGAATGCTTGTCCTCTCCTACCTCACCTTGCTTCTTTCCTACTGTAACCCAGCCCACACTCTGCCCTATTCACCGTACCTCGATCTCATCTATCTCACCGCTGACTTCTCACCCACATCTCGCCTCTAGCCTGGAACGCCCTCCCTCCTCATATCTGAAAGCCAATTATTCTCCTCTTAAGGCCTTCAAAGCCTTAAGAAAGCACATCTCCAAGAGGGCTTCCTGACAAAGCCCTCCTCCCTCTTCTCCCATTCCCCTTCTCCGTTGCTCCCTTTATTCACCCCCCACCCCGTCAGCCCCACAGCACTCATGTAGGTACCTGTAATTTATTCATTTATGTTCATGCCTTCCATCCCCTCTGGACTGTAAGCTAGTTGTGGACAGGGAATGTGTCTGTTATATTGTTGTCTTGCACTCTCCCAAGTGCCTAATACAGTAACCGAACCCACAGTAATAGCTCAGTTAAAATGATTGGCATGGTTCAAGATACCACAAAACATCAAGCATGGCAGCAGAGAAGCAGCCATGCTTGAGACGCAGCGTGGCTCAGTGAAAAGAGCATGGGCTTTGGAGTCAGAGGTCATGGGTTCAAATCCCAGTTCCGCCAATTGTCAGCTGTGTGACTTTGGGCAAGTCACTTAACTTCTCTGGGCCTCAGTTACCTCATCTGTAAAAAGGGGATTTTGAGCCCCCTGTGGGACAACCTGATCACCTTGTAACCTCCCCAGCGCTTAGAACAGTGCTTTGCACATAGGAAGCGCTTAATAAATGCCATCATCATCACAGATAAGGACAGACTTTGTGTGCATGTACACAGTATGACTGAGACTCTGAGTCCTATCTTGGCCTCTTCACTCACACACGCGCTTATGCTAAATTTTGCCATCAACGGTGCCTTCCTCAAGAAGGAAGGGTGACGATCAGTCAATCAAGCGGCTACAGTAGCTAGAATTTCTATTTTTACCTAAATATTTCTCGGAGCTGTTGCATCCCAAAGTGCAGATTAGTCAGACCTTTGTAAATTATCATGAAAAGACTAAGAACGTGTCTTTATTTATCTTATGTGGTTTTCCCTCTTCTTTAGCCCTGTCTCCGAATACACAGGACAACCTGCTATATATATTTGGGGTATTTGGTATTCCTCAACACCTCCCTGCATTGATCCATCCGTCATTTTAGCAAGTACTTCGTGCAACTGACAGGATGAGAGGGCGATTAGCATCTCAGCATTACTTTAAGTACGTCCCTAATATGTGGTAATCAGTATGCATTGTTATTTATCAAATGTAAAGAATTAATGAAGGATGAGACTGTGAATGAAAGCTTAATGGGTTCTCCTATAATTCCCTTTTTGTTTGCCGAGACGCCGAGCGTCACTGATTAGGTGGATCTTATCCATGTCATTCTATCCTCCGCGTCCTGGTTATAACAGGGCAACAGATGTCAGAAAGCCATTACACTAATAACGACATCAATTTAGTCACCAGACTTCACTTCTAGAAACCTGTACAAAACCCTCTCGAAGCCAGAGCTATCCAGTGTCCTGATTAGACAATTGACCTGTGGTCCTTCTGGTATAATGCTTCATCAGACACTCTTGCTCATTATCCAGTTTCTCATTAGGGACCTGGTATTTCTCCAGGCCCTTTGCCATCTCGAAGGATTTTCCAAAGCGATTTCAGTGTATTACAACTTGCCCTCCTCTCTGCATTACCTTGGGTTTGTAACCCTTAAACTCTTTGATTTTTTACCCCACCCCCATGGAATCCCTCTGTAATTGGTGTATTTTCATGTCTGTCTCCCTGTAGTTTCCAAACTACTCATGGGCAGAGATTGTGTATAACTACCTTACTGTGGTTCCTGTACCACATGGAGCTGGGTTTAGAATCCAGATAATAATAATGATGGCATTTATTAAGTGCTTACTATGTGCAAAGCACTGTTCTAAGCGCTGGGGAGGCTACAAGGTGATCAGGTTGTCCCACGGGGGGCTCACAGTCTTAATCCCCATATTACAGATGAGGGAACTGAGGCACAGAGAAGTAAAGTGACTTGCCCACGGTCACACAGCGGACAAGTGGCAGAGCCAAGATTAGAACCCAGGTCCTGCTGCCTCCCATGCCCAGGCTCTATCCACTAGACCATGGTGCTTCTCACGTTGCTTCGCCGTGTGTATCTACCCCATTGCATAGTACAGTCCTTGGCACACAGTAACCGCCTAACAAATATTAGAACAGTACTTTGCACATAGTAAGCACTTAATAAATGCCATTAAAAAAAATTCACAGTTGTTATTAGGAGGCTCGTTCCCTCCCAGTGCCAGAAGTCCGTGATCGGGATGTTTTCTGCCGTTTTAACCCATTCTTTATTGTTAGGTCTATTCCAGTTTTCCAGGTCACAGAACACCTGGTAGATGTGGGAAATGGGAGGGGTGACGTAGGAATTTTAGGGTTTATTAACCACTCCAAATGTACAGTTCTTGGGCCTGATCACCACCTCTCGTTCCCTAAAGCTAAACCCGTAAGAGACCAGTGGAAAGACAGTCCTTCAGCACCTTATGGAGTATAAAAAGTTCAGAAGAAACTCTAAATTAAATACGTCCCAAATGACGCCTGCATCTTATTCCTGTTGGGTTTTTTTGAGACATAATTCTAATAATGGGACAACGCTAGATCTATTTCTGTATCTGGGCTTGCCCCTAAGAGACTTATAATAGTCCAGATTTTAGTCTCATTAAAGCTTCTTTGTAGAAGAACTGTGGCAAAATGGGTTGAGCATAGGTTTAGGAGTCAGAGGTCATGGGTTCAAATGCTGGCTCTGCCAAGTGTCAGCTGTGTGACTTTGGGGAAGTCACTTAACTTCTCTGTGCCTCAGTTCCCTCATCTGTAAAATGGGGATTAAGACTGTGGGACAATCTGATCACCTTGTAGCCTCCCCAGCACTTAGAACAGTGCTTTGCACATAGTAAGCGCTTAATAAGTGCCATCATTATTATTATCTGGATTCTCAACCCAGCTCCGCCTCTTGTTTGCTGGGTGACCTTGGGCAAGTCGCTAACTTCCTGAACCTCAGTTACCCTGTTGGTAAAACAGGGATTAAGACTGTGAGCCCTATGTGGGACAGGGACTGTTTCCAACCTGATTACCATGTCTTTACCCCAGCGCTTAGTACAGTGCCTGGCACATAGTGAGCTCCTTCTAGTGGGATCTCATTGTGAGCAGGAAATGTCACGTGACTAGTGGATAGAGCCTGGGCCCCGGAGTCAGAAGGATCCAAGTTCTAATCCCACCTCCACTACTTGCCCGCTGTGTGACCTTGGGCAAGTCACTTAACTTTTCTGGGCCTTAGTTCCCTCACCTGCACAGTGAAGATTAAGACTGTGAGCCCTATGTGGGACGGGGACTATGTCCAACCCTATTATCTTGTATCTACCCCAGTGCTTAGAACAGTGCCTGGCATTCATTCATTCATTCAGTCATCACTATTACTCTCCTAAGCACTTAGTACAGTGCTCCACACCAGATAAGTGCTCAGTAAATATGACTGATAGTAAGTGCATAACAAATACCATTAAATAAAAAAAAAACTTATGAGGCAGATGTCTGGCTTTCAGGTAGTTTGGTAGCCAACGTCTTTCCAGAAGAAACCAAACTCTGGATGGAGACACAAAGGAATAAAGCCACTTCCCTGGTTCTGGGGAAAGAGAGGGTTTTATTCCACAAAAGTCAGGATTCATTCAGTTAATCGTATTTATCGAGCACTTACTGTGTGCAAAGAACTGTACTATACACTTGGAAGAGTAGAGTATAACAATAAAGATACATTCCCTGCCCTCACCTTGCTTACAGTCTAGAGGGGGGATGGCCAGCTTCAAGCCCTAGTGACCCTCTTGTAGGGTCGAGGAAACCTGGGGGCAAGTGCTGTTAGGCAAAGCAGGAGCCTGTGCAGGGCAGGGGTGAGGAAAGGGCAGCATGATCAGAGAGAATCTATTTTTATGAACGTCCGTCTCCCCTTGTGTGAAGGGAATGTATCAACTCAGTTACACTCTACTCTCTCACGCACTTATGCTCTGCACACAGTAAGCGCTCAATAAATGCCACTGATTAAGAAAAAGATAATAATAATAATAATAATAATAATAATAATAATCATGGAATTTATTAAGAGCTTACTATGTGCAAAGCACTGTTCTAAGCGCTGGGGAGGTAACAAGGTGATCAGGTTGTCCCACGGGGGGCTCACAGTCTTAATCCCCATTTTACAGATGATGATGATGATGATGATGACGGCGGCATTTATTAAGCGCTTACTATATGCAAAGCACTGTTCTAAGCGCTGGGGCGGTTACAAGGTGATCAGGTTGTCCCACAGGGGGCTCACAGTCTTAATCCCCATTTTACAGACGAGGTAACTGAGGCCCAGGGAAGTGAAGTGACTTGCCCAAAGTCACACAGCTGACAATTGGCAGAACTGGGATTTGAACCCATGACCTCTGACTCCAAAGCCCGGGCTCTTTCCACTGAGCCACGCTACGTCTCAAGCATGGCTGCTTCTGTACTGCCATGCAGATGAGGTAACTGAGGCACAGAGAAGTGAAGTGACTTGCCCAAAGTCACACAGCTGGCAGTTGGCGGAGCCGGGATTTTAACAAGACCTCTGACCCCAAAGCCCCTGCTCTTTCCACTGAGCCTGGCATCGGGTCAAGAAAAATAATAATACCTTGAATTAGTAGTAGACTTCCATTTTCCTTGGGACTTTCCTGTCACTTACCTCAACCCCGGTTCTCACAAAATCCCTGTGAGGGAGGGAGAAGCAGGTATTATTACCTCCATTATATAGAAGGAGAAACTGAAGCCCAGAGGAGTTCAACAGCTCGGCCAAAGGCCCACGGCAGAGCCGGGACTAGAACTCAGGTCGCCGACCCCCAAGAGCTGGTCTCTTTTCTACTAGAACAAAGTTAGGGGAAATAACTTCCTCTCCTCCCCACTTCCTAGGCATTCTGGAAGACTGAATTCAGGTAAGTCACATGAAAGGGTGAAGTGTTGAGGAAGTGAGATTTAATTGAAGAATCAGAGCAAGTGAGTGAGGAATGATACGTGAGCCCATTTCAAGGTGCCTAATTTTCGATTTCAAGACATTCAAAGAGAGACAAATGATATGGAAATTGCAGCATTCATTCAATCATTTATTGAGCGCTTACTGTGTGCAGAGCACTGTACTAAGCGCTTGGGAAGTACAAGTTGGCAACATATAGAGACAGTTCCTACCCAACAACGGGCTCACATTCAGACACTTGCACCCTGCAAAATTCCACGTCCTGTATTCAGAAGGATTCGCATAAATATTGAAAATCTGTGTTTCTCTGGTGTTTACCCTTTTTCTCCCTGAGGCATAGAGATTTAGAGCTTCTGCTGGCTAAAAGGCTTTTAAATTCTCTGCTTGCCCCTAAATTAGAGTGACTCTCCCAAATCCTTAGAAATGTTTGAGAGTCAGGCACCAGAAAGGCAGAATTATAATCATCAAGGATCAGCGGGGAAAATGCTGTTATTTAATTTCGGTAAAGTGAATTAATCAGAATAATTCCTGTCTTGGACCCATGTCAGAAAGGCCATTTATTGAACTACTTTGTGGAAGCTATTGAGTTAGGGATGTGCTCTTTCAATTGCTAATTTGTCAGTTTTTTATCCTGAGAAAATCAAGAAGGTGGCTGTAACTTAGTGTAGTTTCAAAAGCTCCTGCACCATAGACAAGGAATGAACAGCAGAGTTTTTATTAGCTGAAATGACTATCCTCATGTTGATTGATAACGTTGCTTTTGTTCTCAGTGGTATTATATTTTAAGAGCAGCAATAATAATTGTTCCCCACATCCCCTATTTTATAGAAACTGCTGAGAGAAAAGGCTTTCTCCCCGTCCCTTTAATTAAGAAATGTCTAGCCATCTCATAGAAAAATTCCATAATTCGCTGCCGTATCACAGAAGAGGGAAGCACTAAAAAGGATCTTTAGAGTCTTACTTTAAATACGTTACATTTCATGCTAGGAAAAATAGCCCCTTCTGAAGTGCTTCATAATCACTTGTCGCACCTAATAGTAAAAATAATAGTGGTACTTGTTAAGCGCTTACTATGTGCCAAGCACTGTTCTAAGCACAAAAGTAGATATATGTTAATCACGTTGGATGCAGTCCTTGTGTCATGTGGGACTCACATTCTTAATCCCCATTTTACAGATGAGGTAAATGAGCCCCAGAGAAGTGAAGTGACTGGCCCAAAGTCACACAGCAGACATGTGGTGGAGTCAGGATTAGAACCCAGGTCCTTCTGATTCCCAGGCCCATGCTCTATCCACCAATCCACGCTGCTTCTCTTGTTCAGTTCAACAGATTGTTAGCACTGTAGAATTTGGGAGAGTGAATGGTTTTTCTGGTGGTAGACAAAATGTGGTCAACTCAAAATGCATCCGAGTTTCCCCCTGATTAATGATACCACTGGGGTGCTCTAGCTAATTGACGTTTCTGACAACAGAGTTCACCCTCAGCCTCATAACCTTAATTTATAATCCCAGATTGCTCCGAGAGAGGCCTGCCAGTTTTCAGGCCCATTTCACAGCTCTTGAGCCCTGTTTCTCTTGGGCTTCTACAGCTCCTTTCTAGCACTGAAAACAGTTCATCTGTTTTCCCCAGGCCCGAAGATAAATCGCTTCCAGTTGTCGATAGGGAAAATAGTGGTGGAAAGTTCTGGAATTTTAAGGATTTTTTTTTTCTCTTAGATGAATCCCATTTTCTTCAGGATGAACAAAGTCTGCCGTTGTGAAGTGAAGTAACTTCTTGTAGTTGAAACCAGTCTTCTCATAGGAATGATGAAATCCATGGAGGGTTAGTTCCTGAATCAAGGTCGGGCACCCTAGTACGATCTAAAATGCTCAGAATTATGTTCTCGCTCAATTATGGGTGAGTAATATAACCCAGGAATTAATTTACATTCATTCAGAGGGGTTCCTTGGTTGGGTCCCCAAATTTGCTTCAATAGAAGGATAATGGCCATTTTGACCCTTTCAGTCAATCAATCAATCAATCAATCATATTTATTGAGTGCTTACTGTGTGCAGAGCACTGTACTAAGCGCTTGGGAAGTACAAGTTGGCAACTTTCGTCAAGTGAACCCTCATTCCAAACCTTTCAGCCAAACCAATTCCACCTATCTTTATTTTTTCCCAATTTAAACCTTCTCCCCTCACCCAGGGTGGCTTTATTCATTATGTTGTACTCTCCCAAGCGCTTAGTACAGTGTTCTGCACACAGGCCTGGGAGTTCTAACCTGACTCCGCCACTTGTGTGCTGTGTGACCTTGGGCAAGTCACTTCACTTTTCTGCGCCTCAATTATCTCATCTGGGAAATGGGGATTAAGACTTCGAGTTCCACGTGGGACAGGGAAAGTATCCAACTCCATTTGCTCATATCCACCCCTGCTCTTAGTCCAGTGCCTGGCACATTCATTCATTCATTCATTCAATCATATTTATTGAGCACTTACTGTGTGCAGAGCACTGTACTAAGCACTTGGGAAGTACAAGTTGGCAACATGTAGAGATGGTCCCTACCCAGCAGTGGGCTCACAGTCTAGAAGGGGGAGACAGAGAACAAAACAAAACATATTAACAAAACAAAATAAATAGAATAAATATGTACAAATAAAATAAATAGAGTAATAAATACGTACAAACATATATACGTATATACAGGTGCTGTGGGGAGGGGAAGGAGATAAGGCGGGAGGGATGGAGAGGGAGAGGAGGGGGCTCAGTCTGGGAAGGCCTCCTGGAGAAGGTGAGCTCTCAGTGGCGCCTTGAGGGCCTGGAGTAGGGCACATGGTAAGAGCTTAACAAATACTGTCATTATTAGTAGTAAAGCGCACAATAAATATGATTATTTCCCTATTCCCCCATGGCTTTCCCGCCATCTCCTTCCTCCCAGGGCTGCATGCGTTCCCAAAGCTAATGCCTTACAATTATTATTAATTGTATTTCCTGAGCACTTACTGTGTGCGAAGCAGTGTACTAAGCTCTTGGGAGAGTAAAAAGCGTTGTAATGCTGAAGCCAATATGATGTAAAACCAAAAGAGGCTGTACATTTTAGAAATGTAGCAACTGCCACTAAGCTTGACTTGACTTATCACAAGGTGAGAACCAGCAAGTCTTAGTGGAGACAGAACACTCACCTGTTCTGTGACCTTGGGAAAATCACTTAGCCTGTCTGTGACTCAGTTTTCTCATCAGTAAACTAGGGATGAAATACCTGTTCTCCCTCCTTCCTAGACTGTGGGCCCCCATGGGGGACAGGACCCCCATGGGTCTGATCTGATTCTCTGGAATCTACCCCAACGCTTAGCACAAGATAAGTGCTTTTTTTTTAATCGTATTGAGCGCTTACTGTGTGCAGAGCACTGTACTAAGCGCTTGGGAAGTACAAGTTGGCAACATATAGAGACGGTCCCTACCCAACAGCGGGCTCACAGTCTAGAATTGTTAAATGTTTAACAAATACCGCTTTTATCACTGTGAAGTTGATGTCTGTCTTTAGTTAGAAATCCCCCTTTGGGCGATTCCTGTGTGCTGGCCAAGAAACCTGTGGTTCGACATTCTTTTCCCCTTCAAACGAGCATTGTTTTGGGTGTGTTTGGACTTGCCCAATGAGGAGAACCGATACCTGATGGATGGCTTCGTGTTGCCAGATAAATTCTCCTTAGCATCTGCCGAAATCTCTGCTCTGTCGTAATTCCAAGTTAGAGAAAGAACCTTCAGGTTCGATTTTAAGACCGCCGTGCCTGTCGCCTGTTCGTCTTGAAACTGTGAGGATCACCCTTACGTCCTGGGTCTCTGACCAGCTGTTTTTATGTGCAAAAATAATAATAATGATAATAATTATTATTAGGTATTTGTTAAACACTTAGTATGTGCCAGGCACTGTACTAAGTGCTGATGTGGATACAAGCAAATGGGTTAGGGCACAGTCCCTGACCCACGTGGGGCTCACAGTCTCTATCCCCACTTTACAGATGAGGTAACTGAGGCACCGAGAAGTGAAGCGACTTGCCCAAGATCACCCAGCAGACAAATGGCGGAGCCGGAATTAGAACTCATGGCTTTCTGATTCCCAGGACTGTGCTCTAACCACTACGCCCTGCTGCTTCTCACTGGGGAAGAGAGGCAATCCAAAGCCATTAATAATAATAACTGTGGTATTTAAGTGCATACTATGTGCCAAGCACTGTACTTGGCTCTGGGGTAGATTCAAGCACGTTGGGTTGGACACAGTCCCTGTCTCACATGGGGCTTACACTCTTCATCCCCATTTTATGGACGAGGGAACTGAGTCCCAGAGAAATGAAGTGACTTGCCCAAGGTCATCCAGCAGACAAGTGGTGGAGTCGGGATTAGAACCCACGTCCTTCCGACTCCCAGGTCTGTGCTGTATCCACACTAGGCCACGCTGTACCCACCCACATATTACAACTTTCTGCTTACAGAATCAAATTTCCTCTATGCTTCATCCTTTCTATGGTCAGTATTTGTTTCCCATGCACTAGTCTTGTTAAAATTTTCAATTCTTTCCATTTTATGCTGGGATTGTAGGGAATGGTCAAAGAGAACATTGTTCATTGTATTCTAAAAAGAAAAAGCAGCAAAGTAGAGAATATGGGTCTCAAAATGAACAAAATCCCCCCTGGGATTTTGTGCAAGAGCAACTTTTAGATCTTCTAATAATCAATCATTCATTCAATCGTATTTATTGAGCGCTTACTGTGTGCAGAGCACTGTACTAAGCACTTGGGAAATACAAGTTGGCAACATATAGAGACGGTCCCTACCCAACAGCGGGCTCACAGTCTAGAAGGGGGAGACAGACAACAAAACAAAACATGGGGACAGGTGTCAAGTCATCAGAATAAATAGAAGTAAAGCTAGATGCACATCATTAACAAAATAACTAGAATAATAAATATGTACAAGTAAAATAAATAGAGTAATAAATCTGTACAAACATATATACAAGTGCTGTGGGGAGAGGAAGGAGGTAGGACAGGAGGGATGGGGAGGAGGAGAGGAAAAAGGGGGATCAGTCTGGGAAGGCCTCCTGGAGGAGGTGAGCTCTCAGTAGGGCTTTGAAGGGAGGAAGAGAGCTAGTTTGGCGGATGTGCGGAGGGAGGGCATTCCAGGCCAGGGGGAGGATGTGGGTCGGGGGGCGACGGTGAGATGGGTGAGAACGAGGGACAATGAGGAGGTTAGTGGCAGAGGAGCGGAGGGTGCGGGCTGGGCTGGAGAAAGAGAGAAGGGAGGTGAGGTAGGAGGGGGCGAGGTGATGGATGGACAGCCTTGAAGCCCAGGGTGAGGAGTTTCTGCCTGATGCGCAGATTGATTGGTAGCCACTGGAGATTTTTGAGGAGGGGTGTAACATGGCCAGAGTGTTTCTGCACAAAGGTGATCTGGGCAACAGTGTGAAGTATAGACTGAAGTGGGGAGAGACAGGAGGATGGGAGATCAGAGAGGAGGCTGATGCAGTAATCAATCGATTGTATCTATTGAGCCCTTACTATGTGCAGAGCTCTCTACCAACTGCATGGGAGAGTACGACAGAACAGAGTTGGTAGATACGTTCCCTGCTCACAGTGAATAATTGAGAGATTTGTTTAATGCTTATTAAATTTCTAGCACACTTGGGCAAGACACAAGTAATCAAACAGGGCACAGTACCATGCCCCACGTTGGGGAATCATAGGGAAGTACAAACAGGTATATAACCCCCATTTTGCAGTTGAGGAAACTGAGGCACAGAGAAATCAAGCAACTTGAACAAGGTCACATAACAGGCCAAATGGCAGAACCGGGTTTAGAACCAAGGTCTTTTGTCTCCCTCCCCTTTTCCCTTTCCAGCCAGCCACCCTTCTTCTCAGCAGTAAACCTACAGTTATTTTGCCGAGACTCATTTACGGAGACACACTTTGAATGAATGGTTTGGCAACATTACAGAGCTCCTGTTTGCCATGTATATCCCATTCATAAATCTGGGCACATCAAAATGTGCCATTGCCCAATTTTTGGCCCAAGTGCATATCCTCGTTCTCCAGTAATATCTACCAAATAGAATAATAATAATAATGGCATTTGCTAAGCACTTACTATGTGCAAAGCACTGTTCTAAGCACTGGGGAGGTTACAAGGTGATCAGCCACGAGGGGGCTCACAGTCTTAATCCCCATTTTACAGATGAGGTAACTGAGGCACAGAGAAGTTAAGTGACTTGCCCAAAGTCACACAGCTGACAATTGGCAGAGCTAGGATTTGAACCCATGCCCTCTGACTCCAAAGCCCGTACTCTTTCCACTGAGCCACACTGCTTCTCTAGAAGATATCAAGATATTGAGAAGGAGCATGGCATAGTGGAAAGAGCACAGTCCTGGAAGTCAGGGGACCCAGGTTCTAATCCAGGCCCCTGCCTCTTGCCTTCTGTGTCACCTTGGGCAAGTCATTTCACTTTTGTGCTTCAGTTTCCTCATCTGTAAAATGGGGTTTAAATCACTGTTCTCCCTTCTACTAAGACCGTGAGCCCTATGTGGGATGAAGACTGTGTCCAACTTGATTATCTTGTGTCTCCTCCAATGCTTAAGACAGCACTTGGCACATAATAATAATAATAATGATGGTATTTGAGCACTTATTATGTGTGAAGCACTGTTCTAAGCACTGGGGGGATACAAGGTGATCAGGTTGTCCCACGTGGGGCTCACAGTCTTAATCCCCATTTTACAGATGAGGTAACTGAGGCACAGAGTAGTAAAGTGGCTTGCCCAAGGTCACAGAGCTGACAAGTGGTGGAGCCGGGATTCGAACCCATGACCTCTGACTCCCAAGCCCGTGCTCCTTCCACTGAGCCATGCTGCTTCTCTGTAAGAAGAAGTAAGCATAGTAAGCACATAGTAAGCACTTAAATATTATCATTATTATTATTAATTATTAATAATAATAATAATAGTTGGAGGGAGAACAGGTAGTGAATCACTATATAACAGACGAGGAAAGCAAGTCCAGAGAAGCCAAGTGACTTACCTGAGGTCACACAGCAGTTAAGTAGCAGAGGCAGGACTAGAACTCAGATCCTCCGACTCCCGGGCCTGGGCTCTTTCCACTAAGCCACACTGCTTCCCTTGTAATTTGTTTGATTACTAGCAAAATAGCAAAAGGGTAATAAGGTGAAAGTCTGTACCTTCCATTTCATTATTGGCCTGATAGGTTTACCCTGCTTGGGAGTGATAGATGTCGGTAGATAAGAGAGCTAAGAGTCGAGTTCCTGTAAAAATGCCTGTTGTAATATTCCTCATTGCACAGATTGCTGTAGCATAATTCGAAAGCAACTGAAGGTTGTTTGATTTCTTTGACTAGCTATTAGATTATAAACTTCCTGGCTTCACGACTTCCTTCTCTTCCTTATTACTGAAATCTTTTCAGGAAGAAATCTAACAAATGATACGTCTTCTGCCCTTTTATACCAAGAATATTGATTTTAATGGGAACAGGATAGATAGTGCACTGCCTAAACATCTCCATTGCTGGACAAATGAAATAATAATGAAAATATTGCATTGAAAGTATTTATAATGAGAAATCGATTCACGCGGCTTGAGGGTTGAGCAGATTGAGAGAATTTCGAGCAGTACTACTGCCAGGGGCTTTCGGGAGGTCTGAGTTGATTTTCTGGGCTCTGCTGGCCATAGTTGTAGTGAAATTGGCTCGTGTGGGGCTTCTGTCTTGGTGAGAATTCTTGTGGATCAATATACGATCCTCATTTTGGCATCCAGAGGAATTTGAGCCAATTTTCCTCAGCTGAAGGGCGGAGTAGATGAATCAGGGCAGTTTCAAACAGTGATTGCCTAACCCCAGCAGGATGCTGCATCTGGAAATTACAATTGAGAAGCCACATGCAATGGTGGAAAGATGATGATCCTGGGAGCCAGAAGACATGGGTTCGAGTCCTGCCTCTGCCCCCCTTTCCCTGCTCAGTGACCTTGGGCAAGTCATTTAACTTCTCTTTGCCTCAGTTCCCTTATCCATAAAATGGGGATTAACTACTGGTTCTCCATCCTACTTAGAATATGAGGCCCATGTGGGATGAGGATGATGTCCGATCTGTATATATCCCATCTACCATGGAAGCAAAAATGGTGCAAACTGAATTACCATTTGGGCAGTTGAGGTGGTATTGACTTTAAAACTTTCACGGTCCCCAAGAGGCCCCAAAGGAATCATGAGAAAAGTGTGTGTGTCTGTGTGTGAGTGAGCACGCATGCTTCCAGCCAGCCAGCCAGCCTTGGGTGTGTGGAGTCTGGATTCTGCGTAGGTGTCTGTGTGAAAAGTTGTATTAACAAAGACATCTGTGTGAATCCCAGTTCAAAACAATATTTAGTTCTGGGAATTGTTTCAGAAACAGCTGCCAGTTGAGACTACATTCGAAAGCCCCGGTCCTTTCCCATGGTCATTTTTACCAAGGAAAGAGCGGGCCAAGGGTGGTAGAGGAGGGAGGGAGAAAGAGAAAGAGACATCGCACCCACCACTGGGGCTCCGTCCTGTGGGGTTTCTGGGATTGGGCTTGGGGGAGCCCCTCCGTGGAGCCGGAGCTGTCGGAGGGAATGTAGGAGGGAGGAAAATCTAGGGGTTCACTTGGGCTCAATCCCGACCCCTAGATTCCTGCTACTCTTGTTAATTCTGCACAGTGGCAGGAGTCAGAAGCCTAGGTTCTAATCCCAGTCGTGTGGCCTGGGGCAGGTCACTTCTCTGTGCCTCAGTTTCCACAGCTGTGGAATGGGAATTCAATTCCTGGTCTCTCTCCTGCTTAGACTGTGAGCCTGCTTTGGGACAAGGGACTGAGTCTGACCTGATTGACTTGTATCTACCCCAGAGCTTAGAACAGTGCTGGTTGCAGAGTAAGCGCTTCACAGACACCATAATTATTATTCCAATCCCAGCTCTGACACTTTCCTGCTGTGTGACCTTAGGCGTGTCTCTTCACTTCTCCCTGCCTCAGTTCCCACATCTGCAAAATGGGGATTCAGAATGTTATACCTGACAGTCTTATGTGAACAGGCGAGAGTTCATTCTGGTCAATATCATTTTGCTTGTAGCAGGATCGATTGGCAGAGCTTGCCTCTGTTCTCTTCTCCCCTCAGATTTTGAGCTCCGTGTGTGTCAGGGACTGTGTCCTATTTGATTATTGTGTATGTACACAGTGCTTGGCACATTGGAATTGCTTAACAGGTTCCACTCATTATTATTTCAGAACTGTGTAATCAACACAGTTGATGGATGGTGGAGGGTCTCTACAGCTTTGACCTGCTACTCATTCAGTGAAAGTTCTCATAGGCTCCTGCTGTACTGAAACAGTGGCTAATGTATGAGGTTTGAGCTTAACTCTGGAAAGTTGTTAGAGGGAGGAATAATAGTAACAATAACCGTGGTATTTGTTAAGCATTTACTATGTGCCTCACACTGTACTAAGCACTGGGGTAGATGCAAGCTAATCATGTTGGACACAGTCCCTGTCCCACGTGCGCTCACAAATCTTAATCCCCATTTTAGAGATGAGGTAGAGGCCCAGAGAAGTAAATAATAATAATGATGATGTCATTTATTAAGCGCTTACTGTATGCAAAGCACTGTTCTAAGTGCTGGAGAGGTTACAAGGTGATCAGGTTGTCCCACGGGGTGATCACAGTCTTAATCCCCATTTTACAGATGAGGTAACTGAGGCCCGGAGAAGTTAAGTGACTTGCCCAAAGTCACACAGCTGACAATTGGCAGAGCCTGGATTTGAACCCATGACTTCTTACTGCAAAGCCCATGCTCTTTCCACTGAGCCACACTGCTGTGAGTTGCCCGAGATCACGGAGCAGACAAGTGGTGGAGCTGGGATTAGAACCCAGGTCCTTCTGATTCCCAGGCCGGGCTGTAGCCACTAGGCCACGCTGCTTTGAGGAGAGCTGTTAAGGGTGATACTGGATTGTTGTTCACCAAATCGCAGGGCACCAGAACGAGAATGCGCCCGTTGTCTCTGGAAGGTGATAGGGTTCAAGCAACCAAGATGAACACATCTTCACCTCACTGCTGGTGGCCGGTGGAAATTATTCCCACAGAACAAAGTCTGGCACAAGCAGAAAATGGCAGTGGGTCCAAGAGGGTATTGGGTAAACTGTCCCAGAAGAGTGGCCCATAATGGCTTATTTTCAGAAAAGTTAGGGATGGCGGAGGGAAAGTCAGGAAAGTTTAATGTACATCCCTAACCGTGAGGAAATGAATGACCACAGCTGATATACCCACTCTCTAAATGTTCTTGAATCCAGAATAATGGACCAGATGGTCCATTCGATCACACAATCACTGATTACTCTTCCCTCCTTCAAAGCCTTATTGAAGGCACATCTCCTTCAAGAAGCCTTCCCTGACTAAGCCTTCTTTTCCTTTTCTTCCACTTTCTCCCTCTTCTGACTTGCCCCTTTTATTCATCCCCCCCTTCCAGCCCCACAGCACTTATGTACCGATCTGCAGTTTTTTTCTATAAATGTCTGTCTCCCCCTCTACACTATAAGCTCCTTGAGGGGAGGAAATGTGTCTGTTAGACTGTTTTATTGTAGGCTCCAAAGCACTTAGTACATTGCTCTGTGAACAGTAACCACTCAAAAAATACTGTTGACTGACTGAGTGCTTATTGTTTGCAGAGAACTGAAGTAAACACTTGGGAGGGTACAGTATAACAGAGTTAGTAGAAGGGTTTTGTGCCTACAGCTAGCTTATTTTATGATACTGGTACATTTTCTTGAAAGTTGATAAGTCTGAGAGGATGTGAATATTGAGTTGGCTGTTCATCTGAGGTAATTCTGTGGGAAAACACATTGCATTTGATGAGACTCTGGTCTATAAATACTAATTACACATGAGTAATATAGCTTTAATTTTAATTGGCAAGACAGATTGCACCATTCATAACCAAGGGAAGCAAAACTTTGTTTTTGTTATACTTGACAATCTTGTTTAAATGGAAAGGCAAGCTATCATCTGAGCAGCAGCATCTAGCTTGTAGCAAGGACAGTTCAGGAGAGCCATCTCAGTCCAACATATAATTTGTCCAAGACACTTAACTTCTCTTTGTCTCACTTTCAATCAATCAATCAATCTATTGTATTTATTGAGCGCTTACTGTGTGCAGAGCACTGTACTAAGCGCTTGGGAAGTACAAGTTGGCAACACATAGAGCCGGTCCCTACCCAACAGTGGGCTCACAGTCTAGAAGGGGGTGACAGAGAACAAAACAAAACATATTAACAAAATAAAATAAATAGAATAGATATGTACAAGTAAAATAAATAAATAAATAAATAGAGTAATAAATACGTATAAACATATATACATATATACAGGTGCTGTGGGGAAGGGAAGGAGGTAAGGCAGGAGGGATGGAGAGGGGAAGGTGGGGGAGAGGAAGGAGGGGGCTCAGTCTGGGAAGGCCTCCTGGAGGAGGTGAGCTTGACTCAGTAGGGCCTTGAAGGGAGGAAGAGAGCTAGCTTGGCGGATGTGGGGAGGGGGGGCATTCCAGGCCAGGGGGTGTATGGCGGATGTGTAGCGGGCCAAAAGCGAGTAAAATTGAGGAGCTGGATGTTCCCCAATACTGCAGGTGCCAGATCCAATTTTTCTTCATCAAACCGAGTAACTAAGCAGAAGCCATCCGGAGGCCAAAATTACAGGGTTCTGCTGAAGCGGTAGCAAGCCGAGACTAGATGGCTCCATCTTCATGCCTCCTAAAGATGATTTCTTCCTTTGTCATTGGCAGGCATTGACTGAAAACGTTTGTCATTGGCAGGCATTGACTGAAAACGTTTGTCTATGGGGTGTGATGAAACCAATCCAATAATCTGTTTTTAACCCCCAACTCCTCCTCTAAACTCCTTGTGGGCAGGGGTCCCATCTGCCGACTCTGTTGGAGTGTACCCTCCCAAGCGTTTTGTACGGGGCTCTCCACAAAGCGAGCGAGCGTTCAGTGCATAGCAGAGATCAATCGATAACCATCGACAGATAAGCAGTATGGCATGGGGTTAGGGCACGGGCCTGGGAGTCGCGAGGTTTGCTGCCATTTGTCTGCTGCGTGACCTTGGGCGAGTCACTTAACTCCTCTGTGCCTCAGTTCCCTCATCTGCAAAATGGGGATGGAGACTGTGAGCCCCATCATGGTATTTGTTAAGCACTTACTAGGTGTCAAGCACTGTTTTAAGTGCTGGGGTAGGTACAAACGAAGCAGGTTGGACACAGTCCCTGGGCGAGAGAGGGCTCACAGTCTTAATCGCCATTTTACAGATGAGGTTGCACTGGGCAACAGAGAAGTTAGGACTTGCTCCTCATCTATTAAATGGGCATTCAATAGAGAAGCAGCATGGCTCAGTGAAAAGAGCACAGGCTTTGGAGTCAGAGGTCATGGGTTCAAATCCCAGCTCTGCCAATTGTCAGCTGTGTGACTTTGGGCAAGTCAGTTAACTTCTCTGTGCCTCAGTTACCTCATCTGTAAAGTGGGGATTGACTGTGAGCCCCCCATGGGAAAACCTGATCACCTTGTAACCTCCCCAGTGCTTAGAACAGTGCTTTGCACATAGCACTTAATAAATGCCATTATTATTATTATATTATTATTATTATTAATACCTATCCATACTTCTCCTGAGACTGTGAGCCCCACTGGGGACAAGGACTGTGTCCAGCCTGATTATCGTGTATTCACCCCCTAGTGCTTAGTACAGCACTTAAAAGTGTCATAAACAGATAAGGAGAAGGGTGACTTTTGTCAGCATCTGAGTGGCCATGAAAATAAGCTCTAGTTCCCAATCCCAAGGAAAAAAATAAGCAGGAGAAGTTGAATGAAAGCTGCTGCCCTAACAGCTGTTATTCAAGGTGGCATCGTGCATTATGAAAAGTGTCCAGTGTAATAAAAGGGCATCAAAGGGGAATTCTTTTGGAACTAAAACTGAAAAGTTTCACTGAGGTGCCGGAATTATCCAAGAAAAATGTGTTTTTCACATTTTGTCAGTGCTGTCGGTCAGAACTCACCTTGTCCGTGAATCCTCAAAGGATTTTTTTCAAGTTAATCCCTCCTCACCCTGTCCCCAAATATTCCGTTGGCTCACACAGCTGCAGGAACTCACAGAAAGTGCCTTCATTTCCTTGCCATTAAGATTTTCCTTGCTGCTCTCCGAGGCTTCAGTGGAATCTTTTACAACATTTTCCATTACCTATCACTTCGGCTGTTGACCGGTATCTGCCCATTCTGAGCTTCTGCACCCTTTTGGTCTGCTCACATATCACTCCTGAGAGAGAAATAGAAGCCCTGAAATTAGATGACTGGGAACAATTCCCTGACCTGCCCAGTGTAGATTTCTGTTCCCTTTAGAGTGATTAGGCAGTTTCATGTCAATTTGCTCTTAGAGAAATTAGGTAACTGGGTAAGAATCTCTCTTTTCTAGTGAGGTGGGAGGGTGCTGAGTGGATGAGTGCAGTATTTGTGTCAGAATAATGATGTGTGGAGGTGTCAACTCTTGTCAGAGAGCAGAAGTATAAAAGGAATCTATCATGCAATGAGGAGTGCTAGGGAAGCACTCCTCTTCATTTTCCTTTAACTCCAACCAGTGCACATGGCTGAAGTTTTATAGGTCACTCTCTAAGCCCTTATAATGTTTGGAGGGATGGGGAAAGAATTAAACTCAAAGACTGTGTACTCATGTAAACTGTGGTACTTTGGAAGAATGTTCAAGGGCCTGCATTAGACATCAGAGTTGTTTTATAGACATAACAACTGATAAGGGCTTTAAGTCTTATCAAAGATTTAATCCACATAGAACCCTTTTAACTGTATATGCAACACTGATTTTAGCCTCCTCTGGAAGCGTCTTTAAAAACACAGCAAGACTGCACAGTTTGGAAAAGTCACAGCTTATTTACTAAGACCTTCCAAAAGCTGGGCCTGCCTGGAACATTTTCGGATGTCATCAACTTTTCCAAGAAGAGGAAGCAGATGAGGGATTTTCTCCAGCAAATCAGTCAATCTATAATATTTATTGAGAGCACTTTGTACAGAGCACTGTCCTAACCCTTGAGAGAGTACGATAGAATTAGACATTGTCCCTGCCCTCGAAGGGGTTTCAACCTACGTGGGAGACAGGCATTAAAATAGATTACAGGTAGTAGAAAGCAAGAGAGTTTGATGATGATGGTATTTAAGCACCTACGATGTGCCAAACACTGTTCTAAGCGCTGGGGTAAATAGAAGGTAATCAGGTTGTCCCACGTGGGGCTCAAAGTCTTCATCCCCATTTTACAGATGAGGTAATGAGGCACAGAGAAGTGAAATGACTTGCCCAAAGTCACACAGCTGACAAGTGGCGGAGCCAGGATTAGAACCCGTGACCTCTGATTCCCAAGCCTGTGCTTTTTCCACTAATCCACAGTGAAAGATACTATATAGAGAGGAGAAAGAGGCACAGTGTAGGTTGGCTCTAGGATTGAAGCCTGCTCTGCACCCAATAAATGTTTGATAAATACGACTGTTTGATGGGAACTGGTTTGTAGTGGGGAAAAAAGAATGGGCAAGTTAGGGAGAATTGATTTAGTGCCTTAAAGCCAATTTGAGGAATTTCTGCTAGACTTGGAGGGTTTGTGGGGGCTGAAAGATGTGGGGACAATGATGTTTTCGATCAAGGATCTGGATATGAGAGGGGAAAGAGGAGGCAGGGTGGTTCAAGAAGAAGCCGATGCAGTCGTCCGATCTTAGGGCTCTCGGACCAGTGCTACTTTCCAAGAAGCAGCTTCATATCGGTTGGAACAAACTCAGATTGATGTTCCACATTCTCAGACCGCTGCTCCAGCCTGCCTTGAACGATTTTATTGGGACAAAAGGGAATATGTGTTTACCCTTTTTCAATCTCTGCCTCGCTCAGAACTTGCCAATTCCCTTCCAGATAAAAATTGCTTCCAACTCGAGCAAGGACAAGGGAGGTGCCTGGTTGAAGCGTATCTGTGCTGTTTGCTCCTGTTTATATCTGGCAATTGGTCAGCCATCCTTGAAGATTTATGAGTCTTCAAGGTCAGAATGGCCTGGCAATTGTTTCCCTGAAAGACCAAAGATCAGAGAGGTTCTTTATTTTCTTTTTCAGTCTCAGTTTCTCATTCTTGTAACAGGAAAGTAGGAGAAATGTGTAGAACTGATATTCTGAAAAAACAAATCTCAACTGGAGGGCCAGTACTTTGGTCTTATGTTTTTATGCTTCATATCGCTCCAAACTTTCAAAGCCTTATTAAAATCATATCTCCTCCAAGAGGCCTTCTCCGACTAAGCCCTCATTTTCCCTACTCTCCCTCCCTTCTACGTTGCCCTTGCACTTGGATTTGCTCCCTTTATTCTCCCTTCCCTCAGTCCCCCAGCATTTACAAACATATCTTTATGTATTTTACAGTAATTCCTGTCTCCCCTTCTACACTGTAAGCTCCTTTTAGGCAGGGAACGTGCCTACCAACTTGGTTATAGTGTTCTCTCCCAAGTGCTTAATACAGGGCTCTTCCCACAGTGAGCACTCAATAAATACAATTGATGATAAAATAGTGCGAATACATTTAAAATTAAATTTGCCTGAGTGAATATGAAATGCCAGTATGTTATGGAGTTTTTGGTCTAATATATTCTTATCTGTGTGTGACTCTAAGATTGATGCTGTATAAAGCTATCTCTACTTTCATGCTATGTCGCTCTTGAGAAGTTTTGTAAACATATATATATTAACGATGTGGCCCAGTGAAGTCAGTGGTAGTGATAATAATAGCAGGAGATTTAAACCACACCTTTGTAAAAGCTCAGCATTTTCCACCTATGCTATCTCATTTTAAGATCAGAGAATTTTACTTGTGAATTTTTTCCAGGGCGTCTTCAAAACTTGCCTGTGCATGAGAAAGAAGGGGGTTAGAGTAACCCCATTTTGCAGATGGGGAAAACTGAGTTTAGGCCAGACTTGTTCTCGGTCAGTTACTCTAAAGCCTTGGGTTTGTATCAGCTAGGGATCGGCAACCATTTTGATTCAGATCGATGTATTAATAAGTGGTATTTAACAAAGGGTTTGCTGTGTGCAGAGCACTATGCTAAGCCTGTGGGAATGTGGTATATTAATCATTGGTATTAATAATTGTGGTGTTTGTTAAATGCTTACTGTGTGTCAAGCACTGTACCAAGCGCTGGGATGGACACAGTCCCTGCCCCATGTGGGGCTCACAGTCTCAATCCCCAATTTACGGATGAGGGAAATGAGCCCCAGAGAAGTGAAGTGGCTTGTCCAGGGTCACACAGCAGATAAGTTGCGGAGTCAAGATTAGAACTTACAACCTTATAATTATCCCAAGCCTGGGCTATATCCACTATGCCATGCTGCTTCTCTCTATGCCATGCTGCTTCTTTATTGAGGGTTTACTCTATGTAGGTCATTGCACTAAGTGCTTGGGAAAGCAATAATTAATTCATGGTATTTGAGGGCTGTGTGCAAGCACTGTATGAAGTACTTGGGAAAGTGATGTATTAATCAAGCAGTCAGTTGCATTTATTGAGGGCTTACTGTATGCAGAGAACTGTACTAAATAAATACTTGGGACAGCAATTTTATTAATAAGTTGTATTTACTGAGGGCTTACAAAGGGCTTGGAGAGTAGATTTGGTCTCCTTCGTCCCTACCCACAAGGAGCGCATCATGTTACATGGAGTGGGCCAGTGTAATAATAATAATTATGATCCTTGTTAAGCACTTACTGTGTGCCAAGCACTGTTCTAAACTCTGGGGAAGAGACAAGGTAATCAGGTTGTCCCATATGGGGCTCACAGTCTTAGTTCCCATTTTACAGATGAAGGAACTGAGGCCCGGGGGAAGTGATTTGCCCAAGGTCACCCAGCAGACATATGGCTGAGTTGGGATTAGAACCCATGACCTTCTGATTCCCAGGCCCGTGCTCTATCCACTAAGCCACACTGTTTCTCTAGAAACAGTCGGCACAGCAGATTATCTTTGAGGATCCCCTTGCCGATATCAAAACTAATAACACCAGAATACGCCAAATCCTCTCCTTGCCCAGCTTCTGCCTGAGAGAAACAGCTTAACCCAGATCGGAGGTTGTTTTCTCTCAGAATCTCCCTCGCCAAGCATCTTTGGCGAGGGCATTTTTGATTGTGTCCCAAGAAAACGTAAAATAAGGGCAAGTTTGTTGTGTCTCTACCGTTGCCTGTTGAGGTCATGTCTTGGAGTCGCACTGCTTCTTCCACGATTCCACAAATAAGTAACTGTTTCCTGTGCCCTTTTCAGTTTTATTCTCCGTAGATCCATCTCATTTGGGATCTAATTTGGATGGAAAATCCACATTCGCTATGTTCATTTTTTGGTAGGCAAACAGATGCTATTTACAGAGCCAGTGCTAACTGTTCATTAAGTGCATGCATGAACTTTCTGATTCAAGGCTTAGAGTATAATCTCAAAACAAATATCATTTGAGGAATTGGTATAAGCATTCCTTTCTGAGTGGTATGCTTCTCCGTTTCCCCTAATGGCACCCAATTAAGTCCATAAACAGTTCCTAATGCTGTTTTGGGTAGGTTGATAGCAGTGACGTTTATTGGAAACTATAGTAAGCTGTGTTGTCAAAAGCAGTTTCAGTTGAAACTCGTTGTTCAGAGTTAATTTTCTTGCCCTGTGGGAATCACAAGATCTGAGTTATAAACCCAGCTCCACCAATTGTCTGCTTTGTGACTTTGGGCAAGTTCTTAACTTCTCTGCGCCTCAGAGTCGGATTAAATCCCACACCCTCCTACTTAAACTGTGAGCCCCTTCTTGGTCAGGGACTGGATCCATCCTGATTATTTTGTATCTACCCCAGCGCTTAGTATAGGGCTTGGCACGTAGTAAGCACTTAACGAATACCGTAATTATTATTGTTATTATTTTTACAGCGCTTGGCACATAGTAAGTGCTTAAACAATATCACAGTTGTTATTATTCTCAGGGGGCCTTGATACAAGGGATAAGGAGACCACATGGTTTTTAGGATGAATGAATTATAGCTGATAGGCCGAAAAACCGACAGTGGATGACTTGTTGCTCATCATTCACTCTCCATTCCCCAATCAGATGATCGGAATACAAAGCTTTCACTGGCTTACGGACTTAATGTTATTATTAGTTTGTGGCATTTGTTAAGCGCTTATTTTGTGCCAGGTATGGTGCTAAGTGCTGGGGTAGATACAAATTAAGCAGGTTGGACACAGTCCCTGTCCCACATGGGGCTCACAGTCTCCATCCCCATTTTACAGATGAGCAGATGATTTTACAGAGGCACCAAGAAGTGAAGTGACTTGTCCAAGGTCACACAGCAGATAAATTGGGGAACTGGGATGAGAGTCCAGCTGTTTCTGATTCCCAGGCCCCGTGCTCTGTCCACTAGGCAACACCGCTTCTTGTGTTCACTAAATAGTGAACAGCAAAACCCCAAATGGGGATGCACATTTCTTAATCTCAGGGCAAACAGGTTGACTTTCAGGGATAAAACTCTCTGAATACGAGCATGGGGATTTCATTCATTTCATTTGATTGATGGTATTTATTGAGCACTCCCTATGTGCAGAGCACTGTACCGAGCACTTCAGAGAGTACAGTACCAGAGGTGGTAGACGCTTTCCCTGCCCTCAAGGAGCTTTCAGTTTTGAGTGGGAGACAGACATTCATTTCTTGCTAAAGGAAGGATCCTCTAGACTGTAAACTCGTTGTGGGCTGGGAACGCATCTACCAACTCTGTTATATTGTACTCTCCCAAGTGCTTAGTACTATGTTCTGCGCACAGTAAGTGCTCAATACATATGACTGATCTGACTCCAATAGATTCTAGTGTTAACATGCATGGGTGGGAAAAAAAACTACATATATTGTGTAAAAGGTGTGGCATGGTATGAATGCCTTAGTCTCCTAAAATGTGCAAAAGTTCTGGTTATATAGTGGATGTGTTCTGTCAGCATCTAAGTTTTTTTTAATGGCATTTGTTAAGCTCTTATGTGTCAAGCGCTGTTCTATGTGCTGGGATAGGTACAAGTGTATCAGGTCAACGTAGTTATTTAGCTATCACTGAAGCTCAAGGCTGTCAGCCAATGACATACACTAAGGGAAAGGTGCAGTTCTGTCTTGGGACTGGCTAAAAGTAGTGCTTAGACAGCGAAACCTTAATGTTTCTAGAAGTCAAACTGGTTTCTTTGAAGTCAACACCCTAGTAATTATCTAAAATAAAAGTTGAAGGTGTCAGTCTACAGACCCGAATGTACCTTCAGCTTTCTTGGCGCTAGTTTTACTTCGTCATTCCTACTGCACGGCTCTTCCAAGGAAAGTCAGAAGGCTGTTGAAAGCAAGCACCTCAATTGTTCAGATTTAAGAAAGAGCTCAAGGAATATTCCTGATTGGTTGTGACACTGGGAAATGAAGAAATGTGGGTTATGTCATCTCTGCTTTCAAGATCACATCTTCAAACCCATTCACTTTAAATCATCATCAGTCAGTTGGTGTTTATTGAATGCTTGCTGTGTGCAGAGCACTCAGTAAGCACTTTCTAGACTTTGAACCCATTGTTGGGTAGGGACTGTCTCTATTTGTTGCCGAATTGTACTTTCCAAACTCTTAGTATGGTACTCTGCACCCAGCAAGTGCTCAATAAATACAGTTGAATGAATGAATACAACAGAGTTGGTAGGCATGCTCCCTGCCCACAACGAGCTTACGGTTTACAGGGAGGTTACAGTGTAAAACATCATCAGTGATTATTCATTGTACAGTTTGGAACTAGGCACAGAATTTAGAACTGCTGGATTTCAGTGATAGGTGTTTTAGGTCATGGAGGTGAAACCAGTCCACAGAAGTGACAAATTCTCGGGAAGAAACATAGCCTTGGTCATTGAAGGATGCAAATAGGGACATTTCTGTCTCTTGTCCCGTGAGGGAGAGAACTTCTGTAGGTTGTCATGATCAGTAATCATGGCTAAATTTTAAAATGACATCCCAGAAAATTAGTGGTAGGGGAAGATTAGTCTTTTGAACACAGATAACCCAACAACTTTACAAAGAAAAGCACCTGTGATATTTTCCTGACTCTCCAACCTAGGCTTCTGAATGGTGAGATCTGATCAGTGTACTTATCATTACAAACAAAAGACTGTTTCCTAAGTAGAGACCACAGGCCAAGTCTCAAAATAACTGTCTGTACTTTGATTTATATAGTATTTAAGGGCTTTCTATCAATAAAATTGTATTTATTAAGCACTTACTGTGTGCAGCACTGTACTAAGTGCTTGGGAGTATACAGTATAACAGAGTTGGTATATAAGTTCCCTCCCAATCAATGATATTTCAATCCATGGTATTTATTGAGTGCTTACCGTGTGCAGAGCACTGTACTAAGTTCCTGGGAGAGTGCACTACAACAGAGCTGGTAGATTCATTCCCTTCCCACAGTGAGCTTATAGTCTAGTGGGTCACAGCGAGCTTACAGTTTAGAGGGGAAGACACACATTAATAGAAATAAATGAATGATGGATATGGACGTAAGTGATGTGGGGCGGGGAGGGGAGATGAATAAAGGGAGCAAGTCAGGGCAACGCAAAAGGGAGTGGGAGAAGAGGAAAGGAGGGCTTAGTCAGGGAAAGCCTCTTGGAGATGTGCCTTCGGTAAGGCTTTGAAGGGTGGGGAGAAGAATCGTCTGTCCGATACAATTCCTCTCACCTGACATGGGGTAAACAGAATGGAGACAGACCGGGCCCAACCCTAGAGAAAAGCCGTCAAGATGCGAATTCCACCAGGGCAGAAAATCCAGTCTTGCTTGTCCTCTGCTGATGGGGAGGGAGAGTCCAGCTCCCTCTGCCCCCGCCGAAAGGCAGGGTGAGCTGTGGGAGCCCAAGGCTCGCCTGGATCCTCCTACTCTAGTTTCACTGGCACAGAAACGTTGCAGGAAGTCAGTCAATCATATTTATTGAGCACTTACTATGTGCAGAGCCCTTACTTAGTGCTTGGGAGAGTACAGCGCTTAGAACAGTGCTTTGCACATAGGAAGTGCTTAATAAATGCCATCATTATTATTACAGTAGAACAGTGAACAGACACATTCCCTGCCCACAGTGATCTTACAGTCTGGGGGGGAGGGTGACAGACATTAATATAAATAAATAAATGGCAGATATGTCCATAAGTGCTGTGGGGCTGGGAGGGGGGAAGGACCAAGGGAGCAAGTCAGGGTGATGCAGAATGGAGTGGGAGAAGAGGAAAGGAGGGTTTAGTTAGGGAAGACCTCCTGAAGGAGATGGGCCTTCAGGGAGCACTCAATCAGTGGTATTTATTGAGCACTTACTATGTGCAGAGCACTGTTCTGAGGGCTTGGGAGGGTACAATACAGCAGAATTTTAGCAGTTACATTCCCTGCCATAATGAGCTTGAAGTCTTAGACAGGGAGATAGACATGAATAGGAGTAAATAATTTCTAATATAGAATTTAAAGATATGTACATAAGTGCTGTGGGGTTGGGGGTGGGGTGCATAGCAAATGTCCAAAGGTCACAGATCCAAGTGCATAGACGAAGCAGAAGGGAGAGTAAGCCCGGGAAAAGAACACTTAATTGGGAAAGGCCTGTTTAGTGGAGCTGTGACTAGTAGTGCAGTGAATCCGTGAGTGGCACAAAGGTGATTAGTGCAGCTCTGAGCTTTCATCTATTGGGCAGGAGAGTAAGGTTGTAGTCACCAAATGTGAGATGCTAAAAAAAAAAAATTGAGCATAAAGGGTGTTTAGCAGATATGGTAGAATAATGATGATGATGATGAAGATTATGGTAGTCATTGAGCCCTTACTATCTGTCAAGCTCTGTTCCAAGTGCTGGGGTAGATTGAGAAGCAGAGTGGTCTAATGGAAAGAGCACAGGCTTGGGAGTCAGAGGACCTGGATTCTAATGTCGGCTCTGCCACTTGTCTACTGAGTGACCTTGGGCAAGTCACTATGTTCTCTGGGCCTCAGTTACTTCACCAGTAAAATGGGGATTGAGCCGTGAGCCCCATATGTGTCAGAGAGTTTGTCCAACCTGATTAGTTTATATCTACCTCAGCGCTTACTACAGTGCCCAACGCATGGTAATTGCTTAAGAAATGCCTCTTTTTGTTTTTTTTCCAAAAAAATGGGTTGCTACCAGGCCTTGTCACACATGAGGCTCACAATCTATGGAGGAGTAGGATTTAGTGAAGTAAATGAGGAACAGACAAGTGAAGTGACTCGCCCAAGATCAC
Source organism: Tachyglossus aculeatus (assembly GCF_015852505.1). Taxonomy (NCBI): domain Eukaryota; kingdom Metazoa; phylum Chordata; class Mammalia; order Monotremata; family Tachyglossidae; genus Tachyglossus; species Tachyglossus aculeatus. Next base: position 22,289,198 of record NC_052078.1, on the reverse strand, counting down.
CCAGCAGACATGTGGCGGAGCCATGATTAGAACCCAGGTCCTCAGACCCCCAGACCCATGCCTGGAAGGCAGGGACATGCAGGCTGTCTAATCAGAACAAACCATGTGGAAGTTTAATACAATATGAAAAATGTTCCATTTTCCCTAAATCCAGTGCTGAAAGTCAAATGTACAGTTCAAACTGGAACACAGGCAGTGAGCTTTCTTTATTCTGCAGGCTAGCTAGTGGTGCACCCAGAATTCAAATCCAAGTCCAGCCAGGAGAATGGGGATTAAGAGTTTGAGCCCCATGTGGGATAGGGACTGTGTCCAACCTGATTAACTTGTATTTACCCAGGGCTTAGTACAGTCTTGGCACACAGTAAGGCTTGACAAGTACCATTATCATTATTATTACTATTTTTTATCATCATTATTATTCTGAGTTGCAGGCCCAGGCTCTTCCCTCAACCAGTTCCACTCCCATCTGAAACTTTCTTTTCTGTGTATGTCTAATCTAAAGGCTGCTGGCGGCGGGGAGGGGGTGATGGGGGAGATTCCCGCTGCTGGGAACCCAGGGAAAGAATCATGTCACTCACGGTTTGTCAACAGAGATGATTCCTCTGGTCTCAGTCGCAGCCTTAAGAGTGAACCGGTGACTCATTTAAAAGTCACCCTGGAGTTGAAGGCTCTCAAACATCCCTACCAGAGTAGAGTCAATGTTTCCATTAGGGCGAAGTGGGAAAGTAATGGCCAACAGCTAATTAAGGGCCTGGAAATTGCAAGCTTTGCAAAGTGCCGTTAAGTGGTAAGGCGCAGCAGGGGCTTGATTGCATTATAAACATTTAGGCTCTGAGGGCAAGCTGTCACGCTCCAGTAGGTTGTGGCTGTTCCCGGAGTCGTGGACACGAAGGCCCTTTTCAACAGGCCTTGGGGGTCAGAAGGACCTGGGTTCTAATCCTGACTCCTCCACTTGTCTGCTTTGTGACCACTGGCAAGTCGCTTAACTTCTCTGGGCCTCAGTTCCCTCATCTGTAAAATGGGGATTAAGATTGTGAGTGCCGTGTGGGACAGGGGTTGTGCCCAATCTGACTAATTTGAATCTACCCCAGCGCTTAGGACAGTGTTTGGCACATAGTAAGTGCTTAATATGCCATTAAGAAAACAAAAATGTATGCTCATTTCCTTAGTGACAAGGGTACCATGCTTTAGAGTTTGCGTCCCCGTCACCAGACTGTGAGCTCCTTGTGGGCAGAGAACCTGTCCAATAACTCCGCTGCGTTGTCCTTTCCCCATCGCTTAGTACAGAGTTCTGCACACAGTAAGTGCTTATGTTATGTTGCAAGTCATAGACTGGGCTCTGGAGGTCTCCTAGATTTATGTTGCAATAATCTGGGTTCCATCATTATTGAACTCTTTAATAAGAATAAGAATAATTGTGGCATTTGTTATGTACTTACTGTGTGTCACTGTACTAAAGCACTGGGGTGTATGCAGGCAAATCAGGTTGGACAGAGTCTCTGTCCCACATAGGCCTCACACTCTTCATCCCCATTTTACAGATGAGGGAACTGAGGCCCAGAGAAGTTAAGTGATTTGCCCCAGGCCCCACAGCAGGCAAGTATTCGAGCCTGGATTAGATTCCAGGTCTTTTTGACGCCCAGGCCTGGATTCTTTCCACTAGACCAAGCTGTAGCTACATACTCTGTTGGTTTCTCTGCATTTCCATAGCCGATAAAGTCTATTAAAATCTTGGGGCTCTGGAACCCAGTTTAAAAGTAGTGAGGTCTCATGGAAAGAAGAGGGGCTGGGGAGTGAGGAGACTCGGGTTTTAATACAGCATTGCTCAGTGGAAAGATCATGGGCTTTGGAGTCAGAGGTCATGGGTTTGAATCCCGACTCCACCACTTGTCAGCTGTCACTTGACTTCCCTGTGCCTCAGTTCCCTCATCTGTAAAATGGGGATTAAGACTGTGAGCCTCCTGTGGGACAACCTGATCACCTTGTAACCTCCCCAGTGCTTAGAACAGTGCTTTGCACATAGTAGGCACTTAATAAATGCCATTATTAATACCGGTTTAACACATGCATGCAGGGGTGACCTTGGACAAGTCGCTTAACTTCTCTGGGCCTCAGTTTCCTCATCTGTTCTCAAGCCCCCTTAGACTGCAAGCCCTATGTGGGACAGGAATGGTGTCTGATCTGCTTGCACTGTGTCTACTCCAGCGTTTAGTTCAGTGCTTGGTACATAGGAAGTGCTTAAGAAATACCAGCTATGATTTTTGTGGATTAATTGAAGCATTTTCTGCCATTACTGTCTTCTCAATCAATTGAGAAGCAGCATGGTGTAGTGGAAAAAGCATGGGCCTGGGCATCAAAGGACCAGGGTTCCAATCCCCAGCTCTGCCAATTGCTTGCTGTGTAACCTTGGGCAAGTCACTTAACTTCTCTGTGCCTGAGTTCTCCCTCCTACTGAAACAGGGATTGTGTCCAGCCTAATTAATTTGTATTTATTCCAGCACTTAGAGTAGTTTGATACATTAAGCGCTTAAAAAATACCCTAAAAAATAATCAGTCAATCAGTGATATTTTTGAGTGCTTATTGTGTGCAGGGCACTGCACTAAGCACTTGGTACAATATAACAGATTTGATAGGCACATTCCCTGCCCACAATGAGCTTACAGTCTATAGGGGGAAAAAGACAATAGAAATAAATGAATTACAGATAGAGACATAATTCCTGTCACCTAATAGAATGGGTTTCTGTAGGGTCCCAAAGGGTGAAAAGACCCTTTCCTATCCTGCCCCTTGGGTGGACTGAAGTCAATCTGAGAGATTATGAGCATTCATCCTTGAAAATTTCAATTCAGAGAATTGCTGACTCCACACTTCAGAGCCTATGGGAGTAAGAAGTACAATAGTGTTTTTAAAAACTCAGAAATTAAATGTGGACTTCAATGCTTATCCAATATGTTCAAGTTGTTAGGTTAGGTATAGATTTTTTTTTCTCAAGATTAACTCTACTGACACACTTGGAACTTTTTTTTTCTATTTAATAAAGAATTTCTAAAGGAATCAATGGTGGAGACTATAACGCATCCTACACCTTCTCCTCTTTAGACTTATTTCTCCAAGATTTTTCCAATACAAGCTGTGAGGGAGAAACGTATTTTTTTCTCCAAAGCACATTGTTTTATGTTAATTCCTATAATATTATATGAGCACAACAAATGAAGGCACTAATAATACTTGTCAGCTATCTTTTTAATTATGTGTCATAGTATTTGCTGAGTGCTTACTATGTGCTAGGCACTGTACTAAGAGCTGGGATAGGTGCAAAATAACAACATGGTTCAATGGGAAGAGCATGGATTTGGGAGTCAGAGGTCATGGGTTCTAATCCTGGCTCTGCCACTTGTCAGCTGTGTGATTTGGGGCAAGTCACTTCTCTGGGCCTCAGTTCCCTTATCTAAAAATGGGGATAAAGACTGTGAGCCCCAAATGGGACAACCTGATTACCTTGTATCTCACCCAAAGCTTAGAACGCTGCTTGGTACATAGTAAGCACTTAATAAATACCATCATTATTATTATGATTAGATTGGACACTGTCCATGTCCCACACGGGGCTTATAGTCTTAATCCACATTTTACAGATAAGGGAACTGAGGTGCAGAGAAGTGAAGTGACTTACCCAGGGTCACACAGCGGCCAAGTGATGGAGCCGGGATTAGAATCCAGGTTCTCTGACTCCAGTCCTGTGCTCTTTTCACTGGACCACATTGCTTCAATCTGTAACAAGTCTGTGATTGTACAAAAAACAATAGTCCCCAGGTAGCTAACATTTATTTCCGTGGTGCAAACAAGCCCAGCCTTTTGAAGAATGCACATCACTCTGTAATATCTGATAGAATAGTGGAGGAGAGAGAAATAGTGAGGATTAAAAAAAATAGGATGAATCTATCACTCTAGGCCAGAACCCAAGCAGGGTTTCTGGGAAACTGAAAATATGTGTGTTGCATTCACATCTTGGGATAGGCCTTATATCACTCTCTCCGACAGGGTTAAGAAGCCAGCCCTGAGCCGTGATCTCTCATCTCCAGAAATCAAAGGCTTTCCAAATTTGAGCAGCGGTTATGGCAATTTGGTGGTAAACATCACAAATCTTTCTTGAGGTGTTCCTTTGGAATTGGCAGATAGATGTGCTTTCCGTGGTTTAAAAGTTGGTTTGACTAGCAAACTGCCATTGTGGAATCATCATATTTTATAGGTGATTTTATTATTTTTTTCTTTCTCCCGAGGATGGTTTCCCTGTTTATTTTTTCTGAATGTTTATTCGGTAAGCGCTTATAATGTGCCAGGCACTGTATTAAGCACTGGGGTAGATACAAGGAAAGCAGGTTGGACACAGTCGCTGTCCCACATGGGGCTCCCAGTCTCCCAGTCCCCACTTTACAGATGAAGTACCGAGGCACAGAGAAGTGAAGTGACCTTCCCAGAGTCACGCAGCAGAAAAGGGGCAAAGCTGGGATTAGAACCCAGGCTCGTGCACTAGCCACAAGGCCACACTGCTTCTCTTATAACACCATCCGCTCTCTAGGGCTCTATTTCCACCCCATCATCACCCCATAGCAAATTGCCTAGCTCCCGGCTTTTGATAGGTGCTGACCTTCTTTTTTCCTGTTTTTTTTTTTCCCTTTTTTTATGGTATTCTTTTAAGGGGACTACTCCCAGACCCCTGGTGGTCTTAACACCGCTGCCCCTGATCAGGTACTGAATCTCATTGTCCAGGGTCACATGAGAGAGAAAGTACAAAATGCCTACCTTCCGCTGCATCCACGGCTGACTCAAACTTTACCAGTACAACGGCTGAGAACAACTCTCAGGATCTTGTTAACGGAAGCAAACAGGGATGGAAGGGACTCTACCAACCCTGAGTTGGAGGGTGTCCCAGTTTGGACAATCCAAATTATCCAGGGCCTAGGACTCTGTCAGCTGCAGTTGGCCATCCATGGTGACGGTGAAGAGGATGGATAAGGGAATGAATATCACAAAGGAAAGGCTGTGACAAGGCTGCGTACCAAGTAATCCCTCCAGGGTTAATCGCTGATGATAGAAGAAACATTTCCCGGCCTGCACTTCAGGCCAAAGCAAAAAAACAAAATGCCCTCAGGACCCAGCAGGTCTACACTAAATTTGATCTGGAATGTTAACCAGTGTCAGCTGTCTGAATGCCACGGCTTTTCTTCACCTAGGGAAACACTATCAAAGATTTGAGAATAATAATAATAATAATGGCATCTGTTAAGCACTTATTCTGTGTCAAGCACTGTTCCATGCTCTGGGGTAGATAGATGCTAATCAGGTGGGACACAGTCCCTATCCCACGAGGGGCGTACAGTCTTAGTCCCCATTTTACTGATGAAATAGCTGGGGCACAGAGAAATTAGGTGACTTGTCCAAAGTCACCCAGCAGACAAGCCGCAGCGTGGCTCAATGGAAAGAGCATGGGCTTTGGAGTAAGAGGTCATGGGTTCAAATCCCGGCTCCGCCACTTAGCTGTGTGACTTTGGGCAAGTCACTTAACTTCTCTGGGTCTCAGCTATCTCATCTGTAAAATGGGGTCTAAGACTGTGAGCCCCCTTGGGACAACCTGATCACCTTGTAACCTCCCCAGCGCTTAGAACGGTGCTTTGCACCTAGTAAATGCTTAATAAATGCCATTATTATTATTATTATTAAGTGGCAGAGTTGAGATTAGAATCCAGGTCCTTCTGATTCCCAGGCCCTTGCTCTGTCCACTAGGCTGGAATTGGAACCTAAAATACAGCAACGTTGGTACAGTGGCTGAAAGAGACTAAGCTTTCTACAACATGTAACTGACAATCAGGCTTATGCTTTTGGAAATGTATTGCAAGGACACATTAATGTGTGCATATGTAGGATACATATCTGCCTTTCCTGTTTGAAGGAGGCACCACGGAAAATAATACACAGCCATGGATGCATGTATAGAATTGAAATAGACAATTTTTCCCCCCTCCTCCTCTCATTTTTTTCCACTCTTGCTCTGTTTTATCTCCCTACCTTTTCCTGTATTTTGCTCCCTAAAGCTCTGCCCCCAAATCCCACCTCCCCAGAACTCCACGAGGGCCCCCTTTATGACTTGCACTTGAAGTTTATTTCTGTCGTTAAAAATGAAAATTGTGGAGGAAAGCACATTTTGCCACATGTGCTGTACCTGAAATCTCTTAACGATCCCCCTTGTGTGATTTGCCGTCTGTCCACTCTGTTCCCTTTGCCCGGAACAATGAGGAACCAGAGAAACATTCCCTTATCCATAAGTGCCATTACTTTTATTGTTCTTATCCTCCTTGTTTTCTTTATCTTGTTTTCCATCTTTGTGGATCTAGCACCATCTTCTCAACCCCACTCCTTCATAAATCGGGAGATGCAGGTGGGGCAGGGACAGGATATGAATGACCATCTCTGTATGCTCAGCAAATACACAGTGGACGCTCAATAAATACTCCTTGTGGCCAGGGAACGGCTCTGTTGATTGTTAATAATAACAATAATAATAATAATAATGACATTTGTTAAGCGCTTACTATGTGCAAAGCACTGTTCTAAGCGCTGGGGGGGCTACAAGGTTATCAGGTTGTCCCACATGAGGCTCACAGTCTTAATCCCCATTTTCCAGATGAGGTAATTGAGGCCCAGAGAAGTGAAGTGATTTGCCCAAGGTCACACAGCAGACATATGGCAGAGTTGGGATTTGAACCCATGACCTCTGACTCCAAAGCCCTGGCTCTTTCCACTGAGCCATGTACCTCCCAAGCTGTCAGTACAGTGCTTTAAACAAAGTAAATGCTCCGTATATATGATTGAATTGAATTAGTATTTAACTCCCCCAAAGACCCTTTGGCGCTGCTGCTTCTAAACAGGGTGACTTAGCAGATACAGCCTGCATCTGGGAGTCAGAGGGATTTGTGTTCTAATCCTAGTTCCTCCACTTCTCTGTTGTGTGACCTTGGGCAAGTCGCTTCACTTCTCTGGGCCTCGGTTACCTCACCTGTAAAGTGGGGATTAAGGCTGTGCGCTGCATGTGGGACAGGGACTGTGTCCAAACTGGTTACGCATCTACCCCCAGCGCTTAGTATAGTGCCTGGCAAATAGTATGTGCTTAACAAGTACCATAAAAGAAAAGATAGAGAATCTGTGGCCAAGCCACAGTGACTTCTCTCCAGCTGGTCATACCTGCACCCACAGGCCGAAATAACCCTCTGGCCAGGTTGAGTGGTCACCCTTAATAGCCCTCTACTCGTCCTCTAAGTTGTACAAGTCCAGACAGGTGTTCCCTTTGCTGTAGTTAATCAATGAATATTATTAATTTAGCCCTTACTATGAGGAAAGCACTGTGCTTAGGATTTTTTAGGATATTTGTGAAGCACTTACTATGTGCCAGCCGCTGTAGCACTTAGAGCAGTGCTTGGGACATAGTAAGCGCTTAACAAATACCATTATTATTATTACTAATTATTACCTTCCCCTCCCCACAGCACCTGTATATATGTATATATGTTTGTACGTATTTATTACTCTATTTTATTTGAACATATTTATTCTATTCATTTTATTTTGTTAATATGTTTTGTTTTGTTCTCTGTCTCCCCCTTCTAGACTGTGAGCCCACTGTTGGGTAGGGACCGGCTCTATATGTTGCCATCTTGTACTTCCCAAGTGCTTAGTACAGTGCTCTGCACACAATAAGCGCTCAATAAATACGATTGAATGAATGAATATTACTAAGCACTGTGTGGGGTGGGGTACAAACAAATTGGGTAGGGCACAGTCCCTGTCCCACGTGGGGCACTGTAAAAATGATGTAACTGAGGCCCAGAGAAGTGAAGTGACTCACCCAAAGTCACCCAGCAGGCAAGTGGTAGAGCTGGAATTGGGACTTCTGACACCCAGGCCCGTGGTCTAGCCACTAGACCACACTGCTGCTCCTCTGCCACCAGCACAAAACCATCCTGGTTTCCAAACGACATCCACCCGCTCATAGGCACTCGCTTCCTGGAACACGGAGTGTTGGCAGGGAACTGTGTCCTCAGCCATTTGGAACGGGCAGCGGCTGTACAAACATCGGCAGCTCAGAGGAAGGGAAAAAAAACCCAAACCAAACTGTGAAAGCTCCTAGCCATAACTGTAATTAATACTTAATCATTTTAAGAAAAGCAGTTAACAAATTGAGCTGATTTTTAAAGCACACTATTAACCAGGCAAGAAACCCTCTGAGTGTGGGAAAAGGGAGTTAAGGGAGGCAGTTGTCGCAACAAGTCTCATTCCTGGAGCCCGTTCTCTTCCTCATCCGGTCATCCGGGGGTAAGGGGTTAGATTCTGGCACAGTGGATTGATCTGTTTTCCTCTTCCTTCACGTTCAGCCATTTCAGATTTTCTTCAAGTCCCACTGACTTAAACAACCCACCTGCCTTGGTTTAATTTTTTTAAAATTTTACTAAGCACTTAGGAAGTACTCTCTTTAAAAAGAATAAATTAGAAAAGTGCCGGAATCTCATTTAGTCATATTTATTGAGTGCTTACTGTGGGCAGAGTACTGTACTAACAGAAGCAGTATAGCCTAGTGGCAAGAGCATGGGCTTAGAACAGTGCTTAGAACAGTGCTTTGCACATAGTAAGTGCTTAACAAATACCATTATTGTTATTATTATTAATCCTGGCTCCGCCACTTACCTGCTGTGTGACCTTGATCAAATGACTTAACTTCTTTGTGCCTCAGTTATCTCATCTGTAAAGTGGGGATTGAGACTGTGAGCCTAACGTGGGACAGCCTGATTACCTTGTATCTACCCCAGCTCTTGGAACAGTGCTTGGCACATAGTAAGCACGTAACAAATATCATAATTATTATTATTATAAGCACTTGGGAGAGTACAGTGTAACAATAAACAGAAAGATTCCCTGCCCACAATGAGATTACAGTCTAAAGGGGGAGACAGAAATAAATTAGAGATATTTCTTTCATCCTAGGTATTGTTTATACTGCAGCAGGGTGTGAGCTTAAGGCAAAAAAAATTGAATTCCCTTTTTTTTTTTACTGGTATTTGTTAAGCGGTTACTATGTGCCAGGCACTGTAGGAAGTACCAGAGTCGATACATGCTAATTAGGTTGGACACAGTCCCTGCCCCATGTGGGACTCAGTTTTAATCCCCATTTTACAGATGAGGGAACTGGGCTCAGAGAAGTGAAGCGATTTGCCCATGGTCACACAACACACAAGTGAAACAGCCCGAGATTGGGACCCAGGTGCTTCTGATTCCCAGTTCCGTGCCCTATTCACTAGGCAACCCTGCTTCTTCTCTTAATTTTGAAATGTGTGCTTTTCTTCGTAAAATTTGACCTGGTTAAGTGCAAGTTTTAATATTTTGGATTCTTTAATGTGCAACCCATGAAGACCCTATTTAGGCTGAGCCCCTCATCCAGGACTCTGTATGCAGTGAAACCAGTCCCATCGACTGTCTAATTACAAGAAGAACAGAGGAATTTAAGTGCTTATTGTGTGCCAAGGACACAGTAAGTACTGGGAAAGATGCAAAGTAACCAGGTCAGACACAGTCCTTGTCCCACACAGGGCTCACAATCCAAGTAGGAAGGGGGCCGGGTTTTGAATCCTATTTTACAGTTGAGACGTTGTGACCTGCCTCAGGTCAAAACAGCAGCTGCGTGGCTTTTCTTCTTTAAATGCCATCGAGTCATTTCCGACCCATAGCAACTCCATCCACCCTCTTCAGAATGTCTCGTCTTCTATCGTGAAGTCATTCTGGTATGTGTATCCATAGAGTTTTCTTGGTAAAGATACAGAGGTGATTTACCATTGCCTTCTTCCACGCAGTAGAAACTTGAGTCTCTGCCATTGTCTTTGATCAATATTTTGATTTCTTCTTCATCCGCCTTTGACCCTTTCCCATGCCACAGCTGCCCAGCACAGGTGAGTCAACTTTGACGCTTCGGCTCAGACCTTTCCATTATGGGTAACCATATTTGGCATAGCTCTAAGCCTCATCAGTGTACACAAACTCTCCTGCCACGATTCATAGGAGAGAGGTGCGTGGCAGAATGGGATTAAAACCAGGATCCTCTGACTCCTAGTCCTTTACTCTTTCCATTAGGCACACTGCTCTTTCGCTATGATGTCTTGCTTTGATCTTAGGAGGGGCTGTCTGCACAAGGATGACACTGCCTCTTTTCTGGTGATTGAAGTCAAAAAGCACTCATCCTTGTCAGATCTGCCCTCTGACCATCCCTGGGGAAATGAAATTTCACTCCTGAATATGCTATCGGCAGAAACCATTGCCTCTCCAAAGACAACATCACACTGCCAGCGGGGAATCTGTAGAAGAATTTGGAAGAAAATAAATCCCACTTGGACTCAAAGAATTGGAAATGCTTTCTTTGCATTTTCATGGTGGGATTCTGAGGATTTAGGAATGATGTGCAGTGAGAAGAAACCCCACATCTCTCCCTAAGTGAATGCACAGATTATATGTACAAAATCTGGATCCACGTGTCAAATATTATAGTTTACCATTTATATAAGTACCAAATATTTATACAAAAATAATTGTGGTATTTGGTAAGACCATGAGCCCTGGGATTAGAGCCCAGTTCCTTCTGACTCTTGTGCTTTATCCACTAGGACAAGCTGCTTCTCACCAAATTGGGATAGGTGCTTGGAAACTATTGCCTGGAATGGATCAAAAGACTTTCTGGAGGGGTAAACTGGGAAGAAAGGACAAGGCCTGGGAGTTAGAAGGACTTGGGTTCTAATTCTGGCTCTGCCACTTGTCTGCTGTGTGAGTGTAGGCAAGTCACTTCTCTGTGCCTTAGTTACTTCATCTGTAAAATGAGGATTAAGACTCTGAGTCCCAACTGTGTCCAACTTGATTAGCTCGTATCTACTCCAGCACTTAGTGTAGTGCCTGACACATAGTAAGCACCTAAGAAATACCTCAGTATTATTATTTTTATCGTTAAATTCACAATTCCCTTTGTCATATTATTGTCTTGTGAGCACAGAATGAATCGTAACTCTGCTTATAGAAGAGTGTTGGAAGAACTTGGCTTTGCAACAGACCAGTATCCAAAGCAACACTTGAGTGAGTCCTTGTTCATTCCGATGCTTAATGATAGGTTTTTTCTTTTTTAAGCACTTACTATGTCAAGCCCTATTCTAATCGGAGAAGCACCATGGCTCAGTGGTAAGAGCACAGGCTTTGGAGTCAGAGGTCATAGGTTCAAATCCCGGCTCTGCCAATTGTCAGCTGTATGACTTTGGGCAAGTCACTTAAGTTCTCTGTGCCTCAGTGACCTCATCTGTAAAATGGGGATTAAAATTGTGAGCCCCACATGGGACAACCTGATCACTTTGTATCCTCCCCAGGGCTTAGAACAGTGCTTTGCACATAGTAAGCGCTTAACAAATACCAAAATTATTATTATTATTGTTATTAATAACTGGGGTAGATACAAGCGAATCAGGTTGAACACAGTCCCTGTCCCTCACAGGGCTCAAAGTCTTAATCCCCATTTTACAAATGAGGTAACTGAGGCACGGAGAAGTGAAGTGGCTTGCCCAAGGTCACACAGCAGACAAGTGGCGGAGGCAGAATTAGAACCCAGCTCTTTCTGCCTCTCAGGCCCGTCCTCTATCCACTAGGCCATTCTGCTTCTCTGGTAGTGATAGTATTGATGGTAACATTTCTAAGCAGCGTGGCTCAATGGAAAGAGCACGGGCTTTGGAGTCAGAGGTCATGGGTTCAAATCCCAGCTCCGCCAATTGTCAACTATGTGACTTTGGGCAAGTCACTTAACTTCTCTGGGCCTCAGTTCCCTCATCTGTAAAATGGGGAGTAAGACTGTGAGCCCCACGTGGGACAACCTGATCACCTTGTGTCCCCCCAGCGATTAGAACAGTGCTTTGCACATAGTAAGCGCTTAACAAATACCATCATTATTATTATTATTATAAAATAGGTGAGACATCATACCGAGCACTGGGGAGAAGTGCAAGGACATTGCTTTAGTAGTCTTCAGGGGCTCACAGTTCAAGGGAAAAGGAGGGTGACTTGCCCGAAGTCACAAGTGGTACGTGGTGAAGTTCATTCATTCATACTTTTAATTGTATTTATTGAGCGCTTCCTGTGTTCAGAGCATTGTACTAAACACGTGGGAGAGCACATATAACAATAAACAGACACATTCTCAGCCCAGAACAAGCCTCAGGGATCCTCGGAGTCCAAGGCCCGTGCTCTGTCCAATAGGTCATGCCGCTCTTCACAGTGCGAACTGCAGTTGGTTCGTCAATCATCGTCATCAGTGGTATTTATGAAGTGCTTCTTGTGAGCAGAGCACTGTACTAAACGCTTGAGAGAGTACGATACAACAGAGGTGGTAGGCCTCCCTCCCCCTGCCCACAACGAGTTTCCAGTCTAGAGGGGGAGACTGACATTGATAGACATAAATCATTTGTAAGGTATAATGTTGGATGAGAAAGAAAAAACTATAGAAAGATTTATTTGGGGAAAATTAAGTAACAGAGGGTCCTCATATAGGTGTTACCACAGTGGGCCTGGTTACTTTTACCACAGTAAATTGGGAAAAGTCAAGAAAACATTCTACCCTAGAAGGTGGGTTTGGCTGAAATCTGTTTAGTCTTCTCATCTGTGAGGTCCTTATGGGCAGGGATTCCATCTACATTCTCTAGCATTTGAACTCGCCCAAGTGCTTAGCACAGTGTCCTGCAAACTGTAAATGCTCAATCATCATCAATCGTATTTATTGAGCACTTACTGTGTGCAGAGCACTGTACTAAGCGCTTGGGAAGTACAAGTTGTACAAGAAGTACAATGGCAATAAATGCCATTGATTGATTTCCCGGGACTGAGTTTGCATTTACTGTAGCTAGCAAGTCTCCCGTTTCAGGAGGGCTTTCCCCTCTCACTTTATTGGGGAAATCATACTCAGAGTCCAGGATTTGAAACCAATCCAAGAAGCAGATGTGTTTCAGCTCTCAGCTTTACCGCCATTGTAAAACAATTTTCTCTGTGAGTCATTTTCCTCCCCATTCCCTCTTCTGTTCTACTCCTGTGCCCCCATCTCCTCTCCCCTTCCTTCTGGCGGCTTCACAGATTGACCTTCCATTTCTCCACCCTCCTGGCACTTACCCTCTCCCTTCCTACTCCCATCCTGCCTCCGCAGCTTCCGGCTGGCAGTTCCAGGTACTGGCATCAATTTTCAGAGATTGATCCAAAAAACCCTTTCCACCAGCTTGAAAATAAGCTTGCCTTTTCATGACCCGCACATATATGTGCACATTTTGGTGCATATGTTTTTGTTGTTGTTGTTGTTGTTGGCTTTTCTTTTTTTTTATTTTCTTTTTGTTGTTTAGGCACTTACTATGGGTACCAAACCATTTTAAGCACTGACATGGGTACAGGTTAATTAGGTCAGACACAGTCCCTATCCCACATGGGTCTCGCAGTTCTAAGTAGGAGGGGGGACAGGTATCCTCATTTAACAATAAAGAAAACTGAGGCACAGAAGAGTTAAATGATTTGCCCAAGGTCACACAGCAAGCAATTGGCAGCACTGGATTTAGAACCCAGGACCTTCAGACTTTCAGGCCTGTGCTCTAGCCACTAGGCTTACTTCTATTTATTCTGATGACTTGACACCTGTCCACATGTTTTGTTTTGTTGTCAGTCTCCCCCTTCTAGACTGTGAGCCCATTGTTGGGTAGGGACCTTCTCTATATGTTGCCAACTTCTACTTCCCAGGCGCTTAGTACAGTGCTCTGCACACAGTAAGCGCTCAATAAATACGATTGAATGAATGAATGAATGCTTCTCCAGGGTTCTCTGTGAACCTGTGCTTGCATACGCACACACACAGAAACACAAACAAGATATAATATGCTATCCCCTCAGCATCACCTGTGCACTTAAATCTATACCCTTTTAGTATTTAATATTCACACTCACCTCCCCATCACAACTTATGTATACATTTGTAATTTTTTAATGTCTGCCTCCTCTAGACTATACCTAATATCCACTGCTTAGTACAATACTCTGCACACAACATTCCATAAATACAATTGATTGACTGATTGAAATATATAAAATTGCCCTTTATATTTGAAGAAGATGCTGCTGATGGTGAAATTCACGTCTTTTATTTAATAGTATTTATTAAGCGCTTACTATATGCCGGCACTGTTCTAAGCTCGGGGTAGATACAAGGTAATAAAGGTTGGACACAGTGCGTGTCCTACCTGGGGCTCACAGTCTTAGTCCCCATTTTACATATGAGGAAACTGAGGCACAAAGAAATTAAGTGACTTGACCAAGTTCACACAGCAGACAGGCTAGGACCCAGGTCGCGTAGCTACCAGCCCCGGGCTCTTTCCTCTAGGCCACACAGAAAATATTTGGGGTCTTGAGTGAATATGTCAGGCATTGAGAAATTCAAGCCCGCACTAGGGATAGCCCTGATTTCACTCCCCTCCCCAGTGAGGTGTGGGTGGATGAAGTAAGGATATCTGGTAAACATTTCAAGCGGAGAGACGAGGCCCTATTAAAACCCGAGATGACTGTGCACCATTTGAAATATTAACCCTGGAAAATCTATCCGTTTTGCTGGCTTTTGGCTTCTACTCTGCAAAACCGGTTAATGCTTCCAAATGCAGCAAATCTGGTTCCTGTTTTTTTGTTGGGTGTATTTGTTTTTTTCTTCCTTCCTGGCCTCGGGCCAGTCATCTGAGAAATTTCTTTCAGCAGAAAAAGTAATGCCTTGCCCTTTTAGATGTATTAAAACCCACCCCGGCTCGGCCAAGAATGAATTATTTCAACGCCGGTTTACTTGAAAGAGCAGGGAGCAATAAAGGTGATTTGTGCTACCCTCCGCGATTTGTGCTACACTCTGCCAGAGATTTTGTCATGCTTTGCCTGCTGAAATGATCATTTAGCCCAATTGATAGAAAGGAACATTTACATCTTTAAAGTAGCTTTCTGTTACCTGCTATCCTCCCTCCCCCAAATTTTTTTTGAGTCTGTAGGTGCGGGAAGTCAAAGGCAGGTGGTACAATACATTTGATTGGGATTCAAAGTGTTTCAGACCAAACCAGCAGTAATGATTCTGAGAAAATGGGAAACAGTTTGGTAGGCCCTTCAGTTGGAATAAAGCAAAACAGAATTTGCTCTCCTGCTTGGTGACTAAAAAGTGTTCTTTGAGGAGTAAGGATATTTATTAATAATAATAATTATTGTGGTATTTATTAAGTACTCACTATGTGCCAGGCACTGTTCTAAGTGCTGGGATAGATAGAAGGTAATTGGTTTAGACACAGTCCCTGTCCCACATAGGGCTCATAATCTTAATCCCCATTTTGCAGATGAGGGAACTGAGGCACTGAAAAGCAAAGTGACTTACCCAAGGTCACACAGCAGGCAAGTGGCAGAGCCAGGATTAGAAGTCACATCCTTCTGATTCCCAGGCCCATGCTCTATCCACTAGGCCATGCTGCTTTTCAAGTCCCGCTGAGCCAGCCTTCACATTCCAACTGGCTGTGCTTGGGGTTTGCAGGAGGGGGAACAGGTTGAAGTGAGCTTTGGAGCCTGTCTTTTCTAATTAATTCCCTTCCGACAGGAAGCATACTTGCCTGAACACGTGCATACACAACACACACACACACTCACACTCACTCCCCTTCCCCCCCACAACAAAGAGCAAGCCTTCTGCAACTGAGTTTCTCATTGGCTCCCTTAGGAACTAACCTTTCCAAGTCAGGAATGCATTCACCAAGGATTACAGTTCTGAGAGAATCCAGCTGTTGGGAAAATTGTTGATGAGGGTTGGCAGGCCTCTCTGAAGACCTTTCAGCAAGGGGTACAGCTGGAAACCTCACACTGATAAGATCTTTGTTGAAGTAAGTCGACATTTTGTCTCAGGGAATTATTTTTAAGCTCTTCCCATTAGATTGTAAACTTCTCCCACCAGATTGTAGGATCCTTGAGGGTAGGGATGTATCGTACTCTCTCAAGTACTTAGTACAGTGCTTTGCACACAGTAAGCACTCAATAAATACAATTCAATGAATGAATGTATCTACTAACTCTGCTTTTTTAAAAATACGGTATATGTTAAGCCCTGATTATATGCCAGGTACTGTACTAAGTGCTCTGTTGTCTTGTACTTTTCCCAGCGCTTAATACAGTACTCGTCACTCAATAAGTGCCAAATTCGTACCAGAGTGATTGAAGATGCTTTTGAATACTCACATGATTTATGTGCACACCTCCAATTAGGTATTATGTTGTAATGTAAGAAAAAGAGTTACTTGACTGACCATTTGAAAAGGAATTAAGCAAAGGGAAATTTCAAAAGAATTCTCAGCTATTCTTTGGATGGTGTGTCGCTCTTGCACTTGGATTTGCACCCTTTATTCCTCCCTCCCTCAGCCCCACAGCACTTTTCTACATATCCAAGATTATATTAATGTCTGTCTCCCCCTCTAGACTGTCAGCTCACCGTGGGCAGGGAATATGTCCCTTCTAGATTGTCCCTTTTAGACTGTGAGCCCATTGTTGGGTAGGGACCGTCTCTGCATGTTGCCAACATGTACTTCCCAAGCACTTAATACAGTGCTCTGCACACAGTAAGCACTCAATAAATACAATTGAATGAATGAATGAATGTCTACCAACTCTGTTATATTGTTCTCTCCCAAGCACTTAATACAGTATTCTGTACACAAGTGCTCAAAAAATAAGATTAATTGGTTGATTGATGGTGCATGAAGTCAGAGGTGGTTTTGTTATACAACTTTGTACAAGAGCACAGGCCTGGGAGTAGTAGGACCTGGGTCCTGATCCCGGCTCTGCCATATGCCTGCCTTGGGTCCTTGGGTGAGTCATTTAACTTGGTGCCTCAGTTTCCCTTATTTGTAAAGTGGGGATTAAGACTGTTAGCCTAATGAGGGACGTGGACCGTGTCAATTTGATTAGCTTGTACCTACCCCAGCGCTTAGTAAGGTGCCTGGCACAAAGTGTCTTGTCTTGTCTTATGCTGTCAAGGCACCTCCAACCCATAGCAACTCCATGGACACATCTCTCCCAGAATGTCCAACATCCATCTGCAGTCATTCTGGGAGTGTATCGGTAGAGTCTTCTTGGTTAAAATACGGAAGTGGTTTACCATTTCCTTCCTCCACACAGTTAACTTGAGTCTCCACCCTCGTCACTCTCCCATACTGCTACTGCCCAGCTCGGGTGAGTTTTGCCTTGTATCAGATTGCCTTGCACTCGCTAGCCACTGCCCAAGCTGGGAATGGAATGGCTTTTGTCTCCGCTTGACTCTTCCCGCCTTAGCCAAGACTGGTAAGAGTACTGGAAACTCTCCAGGTGCCATCCTGAGAGGGGGTCTCATTATAAGAGCATAACAAATACCATTAAAAAAAAGACAGTGAACAAAAATGCCTGTTCTCCTCTCTGCTGAGACTGTGAGCCCCTTATTGGACGGGGACCATGTTCAACTTAATTTGCTTGTATGTACCCCAGCACTTAGAACAGTGCTTGCCAAATAATAAGCACTTCATACCATAATGATAAGTACAATGATAATAATCGCTTCCGAAGAGCACATAATAATAGTAACAGTAGTATTTGTGAACATCCACCGGTGTTGTGGTTGTGTCCATTTGGGCTTTGGATTGGGTGGGTTTCAAGGTCATTGGAAGTGGCGATGGTATCTTCAGTTTATGTAGCAAAGCACCTGTAGCTTGACATGTTTCCAGGGGCTGCTCACAAGAACAGTGATTATCATGTTGAAGGGCAGCCCGATAGTTGCTGCTGAAAGTTTTCTCGTTCTCAGCCGAGTTGTCAGTTCCCATTAAAATGGTCCGTGAAACAGGCCTTTCATGAAATTACACTCTGCTTACAGTGGAAAGTACGAAATAACATTCAGGATCCAGCCTCTTTGAAGTTCCACCCCCAGCATCTGGGGCTTGTCATTAGTAGACGAGTTGAAAGTACGCATGATCTGGTCAAAAGGCGAAGCCAAATCTGGGCTGCTGGGTGGCTTTGAGCAAGTCACAAGACTCCTCTGGTTCTTCTCAGTTTCCTGATCTGTAAAATGGGGGTTTAATGCCTGTTGCCCTGCCCCACCTTAGACTGTGAGCCCCATGTGGGACAGCAGGACTGTGTCTGGTCTCATGATCTTGTATCACTCCAGCGCTGAGTGTAGCACTCAATTGCCACAAACAACGTAAGAAGGGTGACTTGGGTCAACATCCAAGTGGCCGAGAAAATAAACTCTAGTCCCAGTTCCAGAGAAAGAAATCAGGAGTGAGTGAATGAACAGCTGCAGGCCTCTCAGTGATTATTCAAGATGGTATCATGTATTATGAAAGGAAAAGTGCCCATTGTTATAAATGGTCATCAAAGGGCAATTCTTCTGAAATGAAAAAGTTTCACTCAAGGGGCTGGATCTCTGGGAAAGATGTGATTTTTTTTTAATTAAAAAAAAATTACCCCCAAACTGCCCCGGTTACTCTGCCCTTAGCTGTATTCTATAGCCTAAAGCTCATGGAGATTAGGCCACACAAAACCAAAGCCCCTTGTCTCTGATCTCATCCATCATTCAATCAGTCTTATTTATTGAGTGCTTACTATTACTATGTTCAAGTCCCTTAGATTGTGAGCTCCATGATCGTCCTGTATCTAACCCCAGGGTATAGTGCGGTTCTTGGCACCTTGCATTTAACAAATGTCAGTAATAATAATTATCATTATTATATTTTGAATTCAAAGAGTTTTGAAAGACAAAACTTTGGACAAGTAAGGTCCATAGCATTCCTGAGGATGAAGTTGTGATCATTTCGTTTCCAGGGGCATGTTGTCTTTTATGTGAAGTTTTGCTGGGGCCATGGTTCCCACTAGGTCTAGATTTCTATGGATTTATAGTGGACTGATGTAGAGTTGCAAAGAGCAGAGTCAGCCTAATTGCAGAGTCAACCCTCTAGACTGTAAGCTCATTGTGGGCAGGGTTTATTGTTGTATCGAACCCTCCCAAGCGCTTAGTACGGTACTCTACACACAGTGAGCGCTCAATAAATACAATTGAATTGAATTGATTACCTCAGTGCTGAGTATGATGCCAGGCACAGAGTAAGCACTTTACAAATACCATAAAAAAAATTGTGGACTGTTTGTGGCCAGGGGGTGTGTCTCTTATACTGCTGCATTGTACTCTCCCAAGCTTAGTACAGTGCTCTGCACACAGTAAGCACTCAAATACGATTGATTAGATTCTAGCAAAGCCATTTTTTAATCCTGCTTCCTATGGGGTCATCCTCATTATCAGTAAGTTCATGACGAGTACGGAGAGACTTAGGTGGACAGTCCAGATTGGGTAAAGGGAAGGACTACTCTTGGATAGAGCAGGGGCCTGGGTTCTAATCCCAGCTCCACCACTTATCTGCTCTGTGACCTTGGGTATAATAATAATAATGATGGCATTTATTAAGCGCTTACTATGTGCAAAGCACTGTTCTAAGCGCTGGGGAGGTATCATGTATGTCATGACACTTCTCTCATCTGAAAATTGTGGTGAAGACTGTGAGCCCCATGTGGGACAGGTACTGTGACCAACCTCATTACCTTGTATCTACCCCAGCTCATAGAACAGTGCTTAGCACAAAGTAAGCACTTTACAAATACCACAATTATGATTATTATTATTATCGTTATTATTATTAGACTCTGTCCTGTGCTCTTTCCACTAAGCCATGCAGTATAGACTGAAAACCCCTTGTGGGCAGGGAAGCGTCTACCAACTTTGTTGTTCCATACACGGCACTCTCCCCAGTACTTAGCACAGTGCTCTGCACACAGTAACTGTTCAGTATATATCACTGATGGATTGAGACACAGGTCCTGATCACCTACTTTCAAATTCTTCAGAGGAAAGGAACTCATATAATGAAGAGTTTAGCTTGGGTTAGGATCTCATTGGAAGAAATTTCCATTCAGTGCCGTCATAGAACATGCAATCAAATGTGTTTGCTTTTGCAAGCCCGGAATTATTGAGGGGAATAATTGTATGCAAAAATGCCAAGTTGCCAGGCATGTCGGAAGAGCTCGTCGGAGATCTGACCTATAATATTCAAATTTAAACATCATCCTTTCATGCTGGCATGGCGGAAGCTAACAGCTGCTCAGTCATGAGTCTTTTTTCTGTTCTTGTCACAGCAGAGGTATCTGGGAATACACAGGCTCAGCCCCGTGAAAGGCTCAAACAATTAATAGGAACAGTCAGGGGTAAATCCGAGGCACAACCTTTCACCTCAGGTCGAAATGTGCTGAATGAGATTAACATTTGAAAAGAGTGTTATAGGGAAAACATGGGCCCATTGCTTTTGTGCAGATGAAGCAAGAATGGTTATGAAATTATGCTAATCCTGTTGGTCCCTGAAAAAGAAAATACTTACAGTCGGTTGCATTTTCTTGGAAGAGTACGTTTTATCCAAGAGATCTAGGGATTCCCATTAAGCAAAAAGTCAAAAATCATCTTGGGATCATTCGATCGACAAAGATATGTGGAAAATGTGTATTTTCCTCTCAATTTGTGGAATTGTTTTTCTAGGTCCGTTTCCCCCTCTGGACTGCAAGCTTGTTGCGGGCAGGGGTAGTTTCTCCTGACTCTTTTGTAATGTGCTCTGTCAAGCGCTTCGTATAATAGTGCTCAGCACACAGTAAGCACTGAGTGAGTACCATTGATGATGTATTATTCTATTTATTTTATTTTGTTAATATATTTTGTTTTGTTGTCTGTCTCCCCCTTCTAGACTGTGAGCCCGCTGTTGGGTAGGGACCGTCTCTATATGTTGCCAACTTGTACTTCCCAAGCGCTTAGTACAGTGCTCTGCACACAGTAAGTGCTCAGTAAATAAGATTGAATGAATGAATATCTGTGTGGAAAAGTGTGCACGCACACACTCACACATGCACACTTGTGTCTATTTCCCCAGTTACTGTTATTCTTTCTTCAGTATTTTCCACTTTAGAGTGCCACATGTGTCCCATATGCTGGGGTTGGCAGCCAGATAGACAAAATCGAGGTACAGTGACTATGTTGGCGTTATAGGCGTGAAATGTGTGGACTGGGCTGTAGTACAAAATCAGCAAGGTAAGGTAGGAGGAGTCGAGCTGATTGAGTGCAATAAAGCCGGTAACTGGTAAGGAATTTCTGCTCGTTATGAAGGTGGGAGGGCAACGATTGGCAGTTCTTGAGGATGGGGGAGCTATGGCCTGAGCGTTTTCGTAGAAAAATGATCCAGGCAGCACAGTGAAGTATGGACTGGAGTAGGGAGAGACTGGAGACAGGGAGGTCAACAAGGAGGCTGATGCTTCTTAAGCCCTTGTATTCAATATCATGCAGTGCTTTTGCTTCTTTCCTTTTCTGCAACCTTGACAAAGTTAATACAATAAAATCACCATGGCAATTTTACAGTTAAAATAATTGTATTGTGTTAAACAGCAGTGAGTGGCAAGGGTGCAAATCATTCAGCTATAGAGGAACGTGACAATAATACAGGAACTTGTATCCAGAGGAATAGATGGAATGGTTATCTTCTAGTCATCCACTTCCTAACCTATGAATTCCTATGGAGCCCTTTACTATCTGGACAAGACTTTTACTGACCGTAAAGATCCTCCGAGAATCCAGGAGCCATAATCCAGGAGAACTGGCTGTGTGGCGGTCAGTCAGTCCTTAAATGGGACATACGGTGAGATCAGGGATGAGGAGAGGAGGTTCGGCGAGATCCTGAGAATGAAAATAGATCCCCCAAGAGTCATGGCAGGATGCAGTCTCGATGCCCTGGGCAGGTGACTTTTCTCGCAGTAGAAAGACACTTAAACTTCTCTGGGTCTCCATCTCCTCAGCTGTAAAATGGGGATAAAATAGCTGTTCTCTCTCCCTCTTAGACTGTGAGTACCATGGGGATGGGACTTTGTCTGACCCGAATACTTTGTATCTACCCTGGTGCCTAGCATAGTGCTTGGCACATAGTAAGTGCTTAACAAATATCACCTCTGTGAACCTAGGCACAGCATCCTATAATTCTCTTTGCTGAACCACGGGCACCTGATCCTAAGTCGCCTGCTTGAGTTACTGCATGAATCCCACCCAAAAACACCCCTCACCTCTTTTCAGTTGGGTTCGAAATGACCCACACCCTTGTCAAAAGACCCAGAGACATGGAATTTGGTCAGTGGAGTGGGCTCTGGGCTGAATGATTTCAAAAGAATGTGAGATGGCCATCGGGTCATAGTCAAGCTACCAGAAGAAAAAGGCCCCTTAATAATAATAATTATGGTATTTGTTAAGTGCTTATTCTGTGCAAGCACTGTACAGAGCACTGGGGAGAATAAAAGCAAATAGGGTTCGACACAGACCCTGTCCTGCTCACAGACTTAATACCCATTTTACAGATAAGGTGACAGAGAGGTGAAAAGACTTGCCCAAGGTCATACAGCAGATGAGTAGCGGAGTCAGGATTAGAACCCAGGACCTTCTGACTTCCAGGCCTGGGCTCTAGCCACTAGGCCATGTCACTTCATCCTTTTCTCTCCATCTGTCTCGCTGGCCGCCTGAACAAGAGGTCAGACCTCGAGTGGACACTGGAGAGTGTGGCTTCAAAGCAGTCCTTCCACATTGGCTCCAAACACGCATGTTGAGAAAGTGTAAAGAATATGAAACTCAAACTGTGGCCCACATGTAAAGGAGGCTTTCATCTCCAAGGTTCTCCATCTAGCATCTTCGAGTACCAGCTTTTCCTTCAAGGAGTTCATGATCATCATTGTGTAAAATGATCACCGAGAGAGATTTTCATTTGATTCCCAATCATCTTTGATGTAGAATAAAGAGAAGCAGGCCGTTATCTTTTTTCTTTTAAATATGACAGTGAATGTTTGGGCTCCTGGATGAAATGGTCTTCTTCAAAGTCTCGAGGATGCGCTTCTAATTTCAATGAGTCTGGGCGAAAAGCAAACGACAACTTTTTCTTTTCAGGGACGGGCAGGAGGGAAAGTTGAAACCTGTATTTAAATCATGTTAAGAGCCTGGCTGGATTCCTTAGGAGCTTCTGTAATTTAGTGGGAGTGATTTAATTCGGGCTGAACTTTAACTGATGAGGGAAAGATTAGTAATTGATTAAGTGAAGGCCAAGAAATAACGCCAGGTTTCAAGCCATTATCTTCTGAGGTATTTCAGAACACGAAGGTATTCCCCAGTGCTCTAATGGCCAGATTAATCATGATAATAACTGTGGTATTTGTTAAGTACTTGCTATGTGCTAAGCATTGTGCTAAGCCCTGGTGTAAATGCAAAATAATAAAATCGGACACAGTTCCTGTCCCAAAGGAGGTTCATTATCTACCTTCCAACTTTGCCAACTTCTCCTGGCCAACATTTAAGCTTAGATCAGGAAAGGGTAAATAACATATTTTTTTTCCTAGAATGACTGATTGTATTAATCTCAGGTACAGCTTTGAAGGAAATAAGGTAGAGGTTTTTAATGACTTGCCAATAGCCTTTATTGACCTATTATCTTAGATTTGCAACTGATTCCACTGTTGGAAACTATGGTCTATCCGATCCCATTCCTACTTTTCCTTTGTCAGCAGAGAAAGCACTGCTGCCCTGTCATCTTCCACTAGGATTCATCGATCAATTGATTGAATTTATTGAGCGATTACTGTATGCAGTACACTGTACTAAGCCCTTGGGAGAGTACAGTATGACAGAGTTGGTAGACACGTTCCCTGCCCATAACGAGATTACAGTCTACAGGGGCAGAAAAGTCAAGTGACTTGGCCAAGGTCGATGCAGCAAAGAAGTAGCGGAACTGGGATTAGAACCCAGGTCCTTTATCCACTAGTCCACATTGCTTTCTATTGATTGACTGATTGATTCTCCATAGCCCTGGCAGGCCCAAAACCTAGTAAAGTCAGGCACTCCTTCTCCCCCAAGCTGCCTGCATCCTCATCTTTCAAAGAGCCACCAAGTTCTGACTGCTATTTGTGTTTCACTGTTTCACCTGTTTCACAGTCATGGGGATCTCACAGCTACACCAGGTAGCTTGGAGTTGTATTTCAGTGTAACCTCATCCTAAAAAATTTCATCAGCTAGGACTTAACGGTTCTTCAGAGGTGCAATTTGGTAGTGATTTCTTAGGAAATCAGCGGGGAGCTAGTGCTATCACCCTGTTAGGTTCTTAATAATTGTGATAGTTGTTAAGTGTTTACTGTGGGTCAGGCACTGTACTGAGGGCTGGGATGGATACAAGCAAATCGGGTAGGACACAGTCCCTGTCCCACATGGGACTCCCAGCCTTAGCCCCCATTTTACAGAGGAGGGAACTGAGGCCCAGAGAAGTGATTTGTTTAAAGTCACACAGTGGCAAAGGTGGGATTAGTACCCAAGACCTTCTGACTCCAGGCCCTTGCGCTATCCAGTATGGCGTTTTTGAAAACACATCTCCTCCAAAAGGCCTTTCCTGACTCAGCCTTCAGTTCCTCTCCTCCCACTCCCTTTTTCGTCCCCCTTGCACTTTCACCCTTTACTCACCCCTCCCTCAGCCCCACAGCACTTAGGTACATATCCGTAATGTATTTATTTATATTAATGTCTGCCTCCCCCTCTAAACTGTAAGTTTGTTGTGGCCAGGGAATGTCTACCAACTCTGTTTTATTGTACTCTCCCAATCAGTGCTCTGCTCACAGCAAGCACCCTCTTTATGATATTTCTTAAAAGCTTACTGTACATCAGATGCTTTACTAAGAATTTGGGTAGATACAAATTTATCAGGTTGGTCACAGTTCATGTCCCACATAGGGCTCACAGTCTTAATCTCCATTTTACAGATGAGGTAACAGAGGCACAGAGAAGTGAAGTGAATTGCCCAAGGTTAAACAGCAGAAAAGTGATGGAGCCAGCGTGAGAATTCAAGTCATTCTGACTCCTAGCCCAGTGCTCTTTCCACTATTCCACTCTGCTTTAATGAGCACTCGATGAATATGGTTGATTCTTGGGTTTAAACAACGCTCCAGGGGACCGGAGATAACCATTCTACCTGCTTTTTTTTGTTCCTTTGTTTTTTTTTTCTTTCTATGATCATTGTTGAGCGCTTACTATGTGCCAGGCCCAGTACTAAGCACTGGAGTATTATATAGGCTAATCAGGTTGGACCCACATGGGGCTCACAGTCTTAATCCCTATTTTACATTTGAGGGAATTGAGGCCCAGAGAATGTAAGTGACTTCCCCAGGGTCACACAGCAGACATGTGGAAGAGCCAGGATTGGAACCAAGGTTCTTGACCCCTTGGTCTGTGCTTTTCTAGTAGGCCACAGTGTTTCCTATGATCACCTGAGTGACACAATAACAACTGCGGTATTTACTAAGTGTTTTCTATATGCCAAGTACTGTACCAAGTGCAGAGGTGGATACTAGAAAACCGGGCCCCACATGGAGCTCCCAGGGTAAGTGGGCAGGAGAACAGGTATTGAATCCTCATTTTATAGATGAGGAAACTGAGGCCCAGAGAAGTTGTGACTTTCACACAATCACCCAGCAGACAAGTGGCAGAGCTGGGATTAGAACCCAGGACCTCTGACTCCCGGGCCCATGCCCTTTCCATTAGTCCACACTGTTTCTCTCCCCTCATTCCTTCCTTAAGGAAGTTGGAGTTTGGCCATTATTTTCCAAATGGTGATGAATGTAGCTGTCACGAACTCTAACGCCCATGGCCTGCAGTCAGATAAAATATAGGCCACAATGACTCACAGCTCAGCTCTTCTCTTCAAGCCAGAGAGGAATCGATTGTGTGTTTCCCCGGGTAATTGATCATGGATCTAGGCTAGTGTTTTCCCAGCTGGGATAAAACGACTTCCAACATCAGGCTAGCAGGTCGGAATTGACCCAGGTGCAAAGGGAGTTAGTCACCATTTCCCTGTCAATCAATCAGTCGCATCTTTTGAGTGTTTATTGTGTGTATTCACTGTAGCAGGAGAGTTTGCATATGCTGATGAAGCTTAGAACTGTGCCATATAGGGTTACCCATAATGGAAAGGTCTAAGTTGAAATGTCTGATCAAGTCCATTGACTGGAGCTGGGCAGTGGCAGCGTAAGCAAGAGGCAACAGCTGATCAGAATGGTCAAAGACAACTGCAGAGACTCAAGTTTTTATTGCATGGAGGAAGGCAATGATAAACCACTTCCGTATCTTAACTAAAAAACTCTACAGACACACGTACCAGAATGATTTTGACAGAAGATGGGAAGTTCACTCATTCAGTCATATTTATTGAGCGCTTACTGTGTGCAGAGCACTGTACTTAGCACAAGGACAATTCGGCAACAGAGACAATCCCTGCCTTGAGTTCAGTAGAGAGCCTGGTGTGGAGGGTGTCTATTTGAGCGTCAAGGGAATGTAGTTAGGGTTTGGAGGCTAAAAGGAGCATGACTACGTTAGAAAATTGGAGGGGGTCAAAAGATCAGAGGGCTCG
Organism: Tachyglossus aculeatus; assembly: GCF_015852505.1. NCBI lineage: Eukaryota > Metazoa > Chordata > Mammalia > Monotremata > Tachyglossidae > Tachyglossus > Tachyglossus aculeatus. Next base: position 22,262,567 of record NC_052078.1, on the reverse strand, counting down.
AGGGGAACGTGGTCATGGGTTCGAATCCTGGCTCCACCACATGTCTGTTGTGTGACCTTGGGCAAGTCACTTAACTTCTCTGAGCCTCAGTTACCTCATCTGTAAAATGGAGATTAAGACTGTGAGCCCCATGTGGGACAACTTAATCACCTTGTATCCCTCCCCAGCACTTAGAACAGTGCTTTCACATTATAAGCGCTTAACACATGCCATCAATATTATTATTATTATTAACAGGGCTGAATAAGAACATGGAGAAAATGTATGGGAAAGAAGGCAGGTGAGTGGAGGTTGTGGTCAGAGAGAGGGATTTCAGAGTTGGTGTGGGTAGAGATTATACAGTGACTAGAGATGATGAGATCTATTATGTGTCCAAGTTGGTGAGTGGGAGAGCTAGAGTGGAGAAGGTCGGTGGAATGGAGGAGTGAAGGAAAATGGGTACCGGAAGAGTTGTCAGGAACATCTATGTGGATATTGAAGTCCCCAAGGATCGAGGTGGGGATGGAGAAAGAGAGAAGGGATGTGAGGAAAGGGATCACCCCTGAGTGAAATCAAACCATACGGGTACAAATCGACTGTTAAACACAGCATGGAGCCAGATTCCCTGGCTAGAAAACTGCGCAGGTTCTTGTATGCTGGGATGGAGAATGGAGCCGTTCAGCTTCCTGATTTCAGGACAGATGGAATCAAATGGATTTGCTGGTCTCCCCCTCCCCCATCCTCTTTTCCATCCTGAACTGCTTCAGTCTTCTCCTTCACCAACGGTGATTCCTCCATCCTCACCTGTCCCATGGCTGCTTTCCTTTCAGCGAGCTTTTCCGCCGGATTACTCTTCAATCAGTCTTACTGTGCTTAATTACAGAGTGCTTACTGTGTGCAGAGCAGTGTGCTAAACTCATGTCTTGTCTTATTCAATCATTCATTAAATCAATCATATTTATTGAGTGCTTACTGTGTGCAGAGCACTGTACTAAGCACTTGGAAAGTACAATTCAGCAACAGAGTCCCTGCCCAACAACGGGCTCACAGTCACAGTCTTACGCTGCTGCGTTAGAGGAGTACAGTACAATAAAGTTAGTAAATATGATCCCTACCCACAGGGAGCTTATAGTTGGGGAGACCGACATTAAAATGAATTCAGATCAGGGAAGCAGGAGGGTATAAGCATATGGACATGAGTGTGGTGAGGGGGTAGTGAGTATCAAAGTGCTTAGATGGTACAGATTCAAGTACATAGGTAACACAGAAGGGGAGGGCATTACGGTGGGGAGATGAGCATAGTCAGAGAAGGCTTCCTGGCGGAGGTATGCTTTTAGTATGCAATCGACCGATCGTATTTTTTGAGTGCTTACTGTGGGCTGCACAAAGCACTGTACTAAGTGGTTGGGAGAGTATAATATAATGGAGTTGGTAGACACTTTCCCCGCTTACAACAAACTTACATTCTAGATAGAGAGACAGACATAAATAATGAATAGATGTACGTAATTGCTGTGGGGCTGACAGAGGGGTGAATAAAGGGTGTTTGGAAGAGGTTAGGGTGGAGGGAGAGAACTGATTAAATGGCCTTATATCAACCAATCCAAGGTATTCATTGAGCATTTATTGTGTGCAGAACACTGTATGTTGTATTAAGCTCTCCATTAATAAGATTAATGGACTGTACTAAGCACCTGGGAGAGTACTATACAACAAGCCAATGGTGTGGAGTTTCTGCCAGATGCAGAGTGAACGGGCAACCGTTGGAGGTTTTTGAGGAGGTTTTTGAATGTTTTTTCAGAAAAATGCCCCGGGCAGCAGAGTGAAGTATGGACCGGAGCAGGGATAGACTGGAGGCAGGGAGGTGAGTGAAGAGACCAATGCAGTAGTCAAGGCAGGATGTCACGCGGTAGCAGGTTGGATGGAGATGAAGGGCTGGATTCTAGAGATGTCATAAAGGCTCCAAAAAAGGTGAAGAAGAGCTGGTCCAAATTCCTGGGATTTTATTGTCCTGGCAAATGGAGAGGAGCCGGTTGAGGAGGGAAAGGTTAAAAGCCGCCCCAGGGAAATGTGGTCATAAACTGACAGGGTTCAGGAAGCAACTTTTAAAGAGAAGGGAAAGAGAGGAATTAGCCAAATGAAGAAAGTGGGTTTTAAGGAGGTGGATTTCCACCTACTGAGAACTGGTGGGAACAGCTCCAGGCGGAGGAGGTGAATAAGGCAGAGACATACGGGAGAGCTGAGAATTCCTTAGAGAGAGCCCAGCTTCAGGGTAGGATGGAAGATTGGAGAGCACTGTGCTAGGGGGAGGAAGAGCAGAGCACTGTGGGGTTTTACCCAGTCGAGGCCCCATCAAGGGGGTAATTTCTTCCTTCTCCCCATGCCCCCCCCCACCCCTGATTCCTCAACCTCCACATCCAGCCCTAGGACTGTGTTTCATTGTGTTCCAGGAAGCAGGTAACATCTAAGAGAATTTTAAGAATTGAAGTGGGTCTAGGGGACACAAACATCATTACAGAGGAGGAAAAAAAGGAAAACAACAAAAAATAACAAAACTCCCAGCTACACAATCATTAATTTAAAACCTCCCGCAGGTGTACTTCTCCATCTTCAGTCCGAGGTGATGACAGAGAAGTAGTTGAATTGCTTTAGGATTCTGTGGGAAAGCTGTAAAGTGTTCTGCCCACAGTAAGCACTCAATAAATAGGATTGATTGAATGAATGGATGCAAAGTAACCAACCTGCAAGAAGGATTTCCTTTTCATTCTGTTTTACTGCCAGGATTGCTTTTCCTCTTGTTAAGTGCTTCGGAAAGTTTATTTGTGTTTCTGATTGAGAGTGTATGACCGGATGGGGAATAAGGAGAGGCAGTGAAGGTTTATTCCAGCTGAGTTGGAATATGCTAGAGTGGTAGGGTCACTGGGCTCTCACAAGAAGATCCTGAAGGCAGGGTCAAAGACACTTTCAAATCTGCTTCTCTGTGGCTACTTCAGTGCTGAGTACAGTGTTTGGCACAGACTAAGCACTTAAAAAAGTAGTGTTGCTTAGTGGATAGAGCAAAGGCCTGTGAGTCAGAAGGACCTGGGTTCTAATCCTGGCTATGCCACTGGTCTGCTGTGTGACCTTAGGCAAGTCACTTCACTTCCCTGGACCTTTGTTCCCTCATCTGTAAAATGGGGATTAAGACTGTGAGCTCCACAAGTGACATGGACTGTATCATCATCATCAATCATATTTATTGAGCACTTACTGTGTGCAGAGCACTGTACTAAGCGCTTGGGAAGTACAAGTCGGCAACATATAGAGACAGTCCCTACCCAATAGTGGGCTCACAGTCTAAAAGGGGGAGACAGAGAACAAAACCAAACATACTAACAAAATAAAATAAATAGAATAGATATGTACAGGTTAAATAAATAAATAGAGTAATAAATATGTACAAACATATATACATATATACAGGTGCTGTGGGGAAGGGAAGGAGGTAAGATGAGGGGTTGGAGAGGGGGACGAGGGGGAGAGGAAGGACGGGGATCAGTCTGGGAAGGCCTCCTGGAGGAGGTGAGCTCTCAGTAGGGCCTTGAAGGGAGGAAGAGAGCTAGCTTGGCGGATGGGCAGAGGGAGGGCATTCCAGGCCCCGGGGATGACGTGGGCTGGGGGTCGATGGCGGGACAGGCGAGAACAAGGTACGGTGAGGAGATTAGCAGCAGAGGAGCAGAGGGTGCGGGGTGGGCTGTAGAAGGAGAGAAGGGAGGTGAGGTAGGAGGGGGTGAGGTGATGGAGAGCCTTGAAGCCCAGGGTGAGGAGTTTCTGCCTGATGCGCAGATTGATTGGTAGCCACTGGAGATTTCCGATTAGCTTGTATCTACCCCAGCACTTAGTACAGTGCATGAAACACATGTTTAACAAGTAACATAAGAAAAGAAAATATTATGGGAAGAAAAAATAGCTTGGATGACTGCCTTCCAAGGGAAAAGCAAGCCATAAATAATTAGAAGAGTAGGATGGAAACATTGACCAAACATTGACCCAAAGGTAACGGCCACCATGGGCCTCTGCTGAATATCTGATCTCTCAAGACCCTGATAAAAGATTGTGGTTGCAGGGATAGCTTGAGATGAGTACATTTCTGTGAATTTCTTCATTTTTGTCTTCCTTAAAGCCCTCAATCTGCTCGCCCCTTCCTACTTCACCCTGCCAATCTCCCTCCAGCCCCACTCTAATCCTTTATTTTGTTTGGTTTTTCTGGTATTTGTTAAACGCTTCCTGTGTGTCAGGCAGTGCACTCAGCACTGGAGGTAGATACAAGCTAATCAGTTTGGACCATAGGCAATGTCCCACATGGGACTCACCGTCTTAATCCCGATTTTACAGTGCTGTGGGGCTGAGGGTGAATTGACTATCAAGTGCTTAAAGACTACAGATTCCAGCACATGAGTCGCACTCCTGTGAGGTCGGGGAGGAGAACTGTCTGAGCAGACTCTGGATTACCACAAATTAGAGTCGAGTTTGGGTTGCCTTAGCCTTTAAGTTGGATCTGAAATCATAAACGCGGTCTGACCAATGTCTGTCGGCAAGGCAGCCTTGGTTTCATTTCCAGTGACCCCTTAGTTCCAAGTAAGTGCGGTGTCTCCGATTGAATGTGTCCACTGGGGTATCAGCTGACTTATTTCAGGGTGAAGTGAGGAGAACATAGCCACCAAAAGGCTGTGACCATCTAGCCTCAATCTTCGCAGAGAGCACGGATTCAAACAAAGGACAGGCGACTTCATTTTTGCCCATTTACCTTGTGAACTGCATTAGAAGTCCGATTTTTAAAATGCAGCCATTATAAACTCAGCAGGTTGTCATCTTCTCCTCAGACCAGTAGGTCCGGGGGTTGATTCACTTCACAGGCAGGGATAAAGGGTCTTTGGCTCGGCTGGCATTGGTTCATTCCACATTTCCCAGTATAATTGCTTCCACCTTTTTTTGGCTCTAAACATCACCGGGTTGCCAACAGAAAACACGAATAATTCACTACCTTTCACCCCATCTCTCTTCCCCACAAGCCCCTGGGCCCCCCAAAAACAAAATGAATAAGAAAAGCAAAGTCTTTGAATTCTCAAACATCTGTTCTTATACTGTACTCTCCCAAGTGCTTAAATACAGTACTCAGCACACAGTAAGTGCTCAATAAATGTGATCGAATGAATAAAGTTAAAGTGTACTCTCCCAAGCACTTCATGCAGTGCTCTGCACACAGTAAGCGCTCAATAAATACAATTAAATGAATGGCCCCACAATGGAACGGCGGACAGCCTGTGTTGGATTTGTGAACTTGACAGTGGAAGAGCCCCCATTTCTGCTTTAGAAGCAGGTATCAGATTCCATTTGGAGATGTGAGCAGCTGTAAATAATCAAGTTCCTTCAAACCCAAGGTCCACTGTAAATTAGCTTCATTGTCGATGACATTTTTTAAAAGCTGAAGGAACCCTCAGCTGTATTTAGTTAGAATCCCAGAACTCAATCTACATCTTGCCCATCACCTCAGAATTTATGCTATTCTCCCTAACTTCAGACCAGACGAGCCCAGCGGAAAGAGAGATTTACCATGGTTCTGTAACTTCCCAAGGATTCCTAGCTTATGATGCAAGGTAATGAGGTGGGCATTGTCTAGCTATCTGAACAGGTCCAGTGCCTGTCTTAAGAGAAAAAGAAGGGAGAAGAGTCATTCACCCCAAACCAAATCTTAGGAAGGAATTAAGCAAGTGTGCACCTCCTCTGTGGAAATTCCATTTCACAAAGCCAGGAAGTGGTCTGACCTAGTAGTGGCTATATTTCTTGTGCTTCTTTACCCCCCAGGCCTTTGACCTTGCCTTTATCCTTGGGAATCCAGAGGGGAGGAGGACTTAGAGGTCAGGAGCTGTATATGGAGAGAGCCAAAAAGGCAGACTGCCTCAATTTCCCCTAGGTAGAACTGTTCTTTCTAACAGAATGGGATGAAAAGTGTCCTTGGCTGAAGTTTTATGCTGCTAAGTGGGCCGGGTGAGAGTGGTGATTTTTATAGTCAAAGAAAAGTTGGTTCTTGGCTGAGCTGAGCCCAGAAGCACTGATTAACAGCTTCCAAATGTGTAGCAGTTACCAGTGTGATGCCTCGAATCACTCATTCTAACAGGTCTAAACAGAAAAATGCAATAGATTTAGAAGGCTGAATAAGGGGGTGTGGACATATTCGCAGACTGTTAGATCATGAAGACTTGTTTGAGGGAATGTTGCAGGTGGAGATAGAGAAGCAGCATGGCCCAGTGGGTAGAGCACGGGCCTAGGAGTGGGAAGGACCTGGATTCCAATCCTGACTTTGCCACTTGTCTTCTACATGACCTTGGGTGAGTCAGAAACAGCGTGGCTTAGAGAAGCAGAGTGGCTCAGTGGAAAGAGCACGTGCTTGGGAGTCAGAGTTCATGGGTTCAAATCCCACCTCCGCCAACTGTCATCTGTGTGACTTTGGGCAAGTCATTTAACTTCTATGTGCCTCAGTTACCTCATCTGTAAAATGGGGATTAAGACTGTGAGCCCCACGTGGGACAACCTGATCACCTTGTATCTTCCCCAGCGCTTAAGAACAGTGCTTTGCAAATAGTAAGCGCTTAACAAATGCCATTATTATTATTATTATTATTATTATCATTATTATTATTATTATTAACCATTCTGGGCCTCAGTTACCTCACCTGTAAAATAGGGATGGAGACTGTGAGCCCCACGTGGGACAACCTGATTACCTTGTATCTACCTCAGCACTTAGAACAGTGCTTGGCACATAGTAAGCGCTTAATAAATACCATCATAATTATTATTATTACTTTCATTATGCTTTTATGACTTTTAATCTACTGTGCTTCCCCTAGAATGGACAAATGAATGAACATAATTCTGGGCTCAGATAGACCATTGGGAGGAACCCTGAATGACACTGCTTTGGTGCTCTCGATCTTGGAATTTGAGTTGTTGGTCTAGAGCCAGTGCAGATTAGCATGGTTCTGTTTGATGCGAGTGCGAACAAATCAATTTGAACCCATCCTCCTGCTGGGGGCAAGAGCAAAGATGTCTTCACGGCACTGCGTTTCTAACCGGACCCCGGGTTCAGTGTGGAAGTTTCCATTGACTGGTAGCAGTATTTCCCGCACCTCTGCTCAGCCTATAAATTGTCCAGCATACAATTTGGGATGTAAGTAAATTGATAATTTAACAAGCAGTAAAATATATTAGGCTGAAGTATAAAAGTTTTCCTGGAACCAGCATGAATCTAATTTGTAGTTAATGGCCTATAGATTTGCTTTTCTTGGATTATTAACATAGAAACCCCGTAGCCCACCTATTTTCTTCTATGTCTCCAGCCAAGTTTTCAGTGAAGGATATTGCTTTGGCTTTATACCAGGTCAAACCATTTGTGGAATTTTCCACTGCTTGGTGGAATTTCTGTTGGTTGAGATACATATATGTATGTATCTATACATATATGTATGTATGTATAATCAACCAACTGAAATATACTTGTATATACACACACACATAAATTAAAATCAATGTCCCTGGTTTTTTGTTCTTCTTAACAATCAAGATCGTAATGAATTGCAACAGCTCTCATTCTCCAGTATTTGGGAGCCAAGTGGCCTGGTTGTAGATTTTTGAGCATCCTCTTTCCTCCTGTTAGCTGTCTTACGGATGGCTCATGGCTGGCTCCCACCATCCTCAGAGAAGAATCATGAAATCAGTCCATATACCTTCTGTCAGCAACTGGAGGAACTTGAAACAACTGACTTAAATGAGAAGTTTCTGCTGGCTTGATAGATACGTTCCCTGTCCAAAAGGAGCTTAGAGTCTAGAGAGGGAAACAGACATTAATGTGAATAAATCAATCATAGATATGTGCATAAGTGCTGTGCGTCTGAGGGAAGATTGTATAAAGGATGTGATGCAAGGGTGACGGAGAATTCATTCAGTCGTATTTATTGAGCACTTACTATGTTCAGCGCACCGTACTAAGTGCTTGGGAGAGTACAATATAAACATGAACAGACACATTTCCTGCCCACAACGATCTCTCAGTCTAGAGAAGGGGGTGGAGGAAGAGTAGAGGAGGGCTTAATCAGGAAGACCTCTTGGAGGAAATGTATTGTCAATAAGGCTTCGAAGATGGCCAGAGTGACTGTCAGACATGAAGAGGGAGGGCATTCCAGGATAGAAGGAGGTTGTGAAATATATATTGCAAAGTTATATATTTATTCATGTGAAATATGTATACAAATATGTATACCTGTCTATTCCATAATTTGGGGGCTGTTTCATCCAGCTCTGTTCATGCCCTGTTCTTATTTCACAAATAAAATTTCAGAAACACCTGCCAAGGGGAAACACTAGAACCAGAGAGGAGGTGCAGATGAGCAATTTTAACTGTGGAACCAGTTGTCGAAACTCAGTCACAATGTGACAGAAACCGCCCTCCTTCCCCACACACCCCTGACTACACACTCACACACCCCAGCCGGCTTGCCCGAATACAATCTCCCGCTCATCGATTCCAGAAAGAGATGAGGGAAAGACCTCTAGCCGTCCTGTAGTCTTCAAGCAAATTGAATACTCCCTGCATCGCTTCCCTGCCTGGCCCGATGCAAGCCCTGCTCAGTCCCCAGACTGTGGTGAGGTTTCTGTGGCTCTCAGCGGGCTGTCAGCCAGTCTAGGCAATTGCAGTGTTGGCAACTGGACATATCTGGAAACCAGTGGCAGGCCTCGAAAAGATGGCTATCACTGGCAGCTGCTGTTAGTCCATCATATTTCTTGAGCACTTTCTGCCTGCAGAGCACTGGACTAAGCGCTTGTGAGAGTACACTATAACAAGCGCATTACTGGCCCATGCGAGCTTACAGTCTAGAGGATAATTGCGGTGTTTGTTAAGCGCTTACTATGTGCCAGGCATTGTACTAAGGAGTCTGGTCCCCTTTGCCAGTAAGTGAGGGGGAGCGAGAGAATGAAATAGAATAACTGTGTGTTTGTGTGAGAGAGAGAGACAGCGAGAGAAATGAGAGTGGAGGAGAATGAGGAGAAATAGAAAAAGCCAGAGAATGTCTCAAATATAGATTATACGGTGCCTTCCCACTGCAGCAAAGCAGACATTCTTCCCAATTCATCAATCAATAGTATTTATTTATTTTTATGGTATTTGTTAAGCACTTACTATGTTCCAGGCACTGTACTAAGCACTGGGGTAGGTACAAGCTAATCAGGTTGGACACAGTACATGTCCTACGTGGGGCTCACAGTCTTAATCCCAATTTTACAGATGAGGGAACTGAGGTACAAAGATGTTAAGCGACTCATCTGAGGTCCCCCAGCAGACAAGTGCAGGGCGCTGCACTAAGCACTTTGGAAAGTACAAAAGAGTTCAAGGACGTGATCACTGTCCTCTAGCCTGGTTAGTGCTTAATTCCCACTTGTATATTCTCTCCCAGTACTTAGTACAGTGCTCTTACACTGTAAGTCCTTAATAAATACTATCCCTACTACTACAACAACTTGGTTTCAGGAAAACAGAGTGCTCCATGAAAGACAGCTAAACGAACCCAATCTCCATTCCTATAGGAAATCATATAATAAATCAATCAAGTGATTGTACTTATTGAGCACTTATGTGTGCAGAGCACTGTACTAAGCACTTGGAAGAGTGCAATATAACAAAGTTGGCAGACATGCTTCTTGCCCACAAGGAGGTTACTGTCTAGAGGGGGAGGTGGACAATAATATAAATAAATTACTGATATGTACATAAATGCTCTGGAGCTGTGGGTGGGAGAAATAAGACGTGAAGATCCAAGTTCAAGGGTGATGCAGAAGGGAGATGGAGTAGAATAAATGCTGTCTTAGTCGGGAAAGCCCTGATGGGATTTTAATCTAAAGTGCATTAATGTCTTCCTGAGATTAAAAAAGTGAACCAAAACAATATAAATATAATAAAGATCAATGATGAAATCCAATATATTATGCGGCCAAATAGTGTAAATATATACCAATAATACAAAGACTTTGAATTTGATTGTTTTTATGGGTACATATGGAAAGACTTAATTTTAAAAGTGCTCTTTCAGCAAAAAGATCTGTGCTGACAGTGGAGATTTGCCATGAGCTGTCCTTAATGCTCAACTGAAATGGATTTTAGTCACTCTATTTGAGTTGGTCAGAATACTTCGAAATGGAAGGGGAAGATAGGTGTTTAAGTCAAAGTTAACGTTACAAATTATTTTGAAGGGAGAGTTTCCTGTAAGAATTTTAAATTCAGTGGCACTGCTCCAAAAGAGAGCAAAAAAATTCTTTTTTTGTTTTTTCTTGGTATTTCTTGTGTTTTTTATGTGCCAGGCTGGATTGGATATGAGATAAGCAGGTTGGACACAGCCCCCTCCCACATGGAATTCACAGTCTAAGTAGGAGGGAGAGGAGGTACTGAACCCCGTTTTTCAGATGAAGAAATTGAGGCCCAGAGAAGTAAAGTGACTTACCCAGGGTCACACAGCAGACAGTGGCAGAGCTAGGATTAGAACCCAGGACCTCCAACTCCAAGGCCCATGCTCCTTCTGCCAGGCCAAGCTGTATCTTATGTATCCTATGTATGTGTGGAGAAGCAGCATGGCTCAATGGGCTTTGGAGTCAGAGGTCATGGGTTCAAATCCCGGCTCCGCCAATTGTCAGCTGTGTGACTTTGGGCAAGTCACTTCACTTCTCTGGGCCTCAGTGCCCTCATCTGTCAAATGGGGATTAAGACTGTGAGCCCCCCGTGGGACAACCTGATCACCTTTTAACCTCCCCAGTGCTTAGAACAGTGCATTGCACATAGTAAGTGCTTAATAAATGTCATCATCATTATTATTATCTTAATGTTATGAGTGTGCTGTCTCCATACTTTCACAAGCACCATCCTCCTCATTATCGTTGGTATTTATTGCACACCTACTGTGCGCAAGGCATTGTACTCTGCTCCACCTGAGAAGGAAGCACCATATGGGGAGGCTTCTGTGGGCAGAGCACTATCCGGAGCTCTTGAAAGAGTACAGTGAAAATACAAGTTATGATCACTGACCTCAAGGTGCTTACCGTCTACTGGAGTAAGAAGCGGGCACCGATAAAATGTGTACAATTGGAGCAAAAATGGAAAATACATGCAACAGGTAACCGCCAAAGCAAGCAAACCATGAACAAGTGTTCGAAAGAAACCACTGTATACATAATAATAATATGATACTTGTTAAGCACTTTTTTATGGCATCTGTTAAGCGCTTACTATGTGCCAAGCACTGTTCTAAGCGCTGGACTTATTAGGTGCCAGGCACTGTACTATATGCTGAGGTGGATACAAGCAAATCAGGTTGGATACAGTCCCTGTCCCATGGGGGCTCACAGTCTCAATCCCCATTTTACATATGAGGTAACTGGCCCAGAGAAGTGAAGTGATTTGCCCAAGGTCACACAGCAGACAAATGACAGAGCCAGCATTAGAACCCATGACTTCCTGACTCCCGGGCCCATAGTGTGTCCACTATGCATTCATTCATTCAATCGTATTGAGCGCTTACTGTGTGCAGAGCACTGTACTAAGCGCTTGGGAAGTACAAGTTGGCAACATATAGAGACGGTCCCTACCCAACAATGGGCTCACAATCTACACCAGTGCTTTCCCAAGTGCTTAGTACAGTGCTCTGCACACAGTAAGCACTTAATAAATGCGGTTGAATGATTGAATACTCAGGGTAATTGATGGGATGAGGAAGGGGGAAGTTAGATTGGAGCATTACAGGTTCCCAGCTAATCGCATTCCAGGGTGGATCCAGAATGCTTCAAGGCAGAATCTAGCACTGTCGTGGGATTTGTTTTGCTCTGAAGACATTGGAGCCATCTGTGCTCAACTTAGACCGGAGACTAGCAAAGCGGATGACATCTGTCTGTCTCACGGTGCGGCCTCAATTCTTTAAGTTCATGCAAGAAGTGGAGTAGACCCCATCCTTGGTGTAATAACGGTAGTTGTAATAACCATGGTATTGGATAAACACTTCCTATGTGCCAAACATTGTACTGAGAACCGAGGAGAGTGAGTCCAATGTTTTTCCATAAGAATTTCCATATGTACTGATAAAAAAATCAAATTCCAAGTCTTGTATTATGGGTATATATTTATACTACTAGTGGATCACATAATATATTGTATTTTTGTCCTGGACTTTTATTATACTTCTATAGCTGTCTCAACTTTTTAAGCGAGGGAGAAATAGTCTTTCCCCTCCCTCTCACCCCTTATCTCAGCTTCCTGTCAATCTTACCAGTCTAGACGTGCGGCTTCCTTTTTCAGGACAGAAGCAATATGTTTACATCTCTCTGTGCTTTCCCCCAGCTCACCACTGGCTGCCAAGGGGCCCACAGTCTCTTTAGCTTGTCAACCCGACCCCCCCGCACCCGCCCAGGGAACATTGGAAAAGAGCAAAGAGAAAGAAATGCAAGACAGAATGAGTCCAGGGCTCATCCGCAGGAGCGGACAGGGTGAGATTTCCAACTCCTTCAGAGTTAGGTTAACTATCTCATTGATTTTTGTTTCTCAGTGCCTCCTCAGAGAAATTGTACCAATGATATCTGGGTAAAACTGCCAGCTGCCGCCCTTACCTGGCTACATTGCCTGGGCGAAACGGAGAAGTAATAATCCCAGGCATTTAAATTGATAGACATCAGCTAGGGAAGCACCAATTCCTTCTCTTCTAACTGATGCGACTGGGTTGGCCTCTCTTGGGTGGGCATTTCTTCTCAGTTCATTGTCTGGGGTTCATCCTGAGAGAAAGCGGGCCACTTCTTTCAGGAGCAAAATGCGGACATTATACAGAGCGCTCTCTTAAATGGTAGCACCTGAATTTGGCGAACGTATTCTATTCCAGTAATTTGCTGGGATAAAAAGGTCTTTCTAGAAGTAAGAACAATGAGTTAAAGTAAGGTTGTTAGAATGAGCATTCTTGTGGAAGACCTTGAACCTAAACACAAAAAAGTGGGAATTTGCATATAAATAGGGCAGTAGATGGATCTCCCAGTTTTTCTTGCAGACCTTTTAAAAAATTGAATTCAGGTTTTTTTCTTGCGGGGGAGGGAGCCGTGCAAAAATATTAAAAAAAAAAATGTTTGGGGGACTTAATTTCAATGAAAGGGTTTGGTCGAGAAGCCAAAAATGAACAGGACTTTTCTTCAGCACTGAAAGCTGAAGTGTATTGATGGGATTTTTCAAAAATGAGAGTTGCCTGTCTATTGTGGAGCCTGATCATTTATAACAAAAGACAGGTTAAAATGTGTTTGCCCGACAGAAGCAGAGTGTTTTGAAATGCGAGCTCTAATGTAAAATGAAAAGGAAACTTGCTGATGTCTTCTCTTCTGTTTTATACTGAGATGCCATCCTCGTTAGGCTGCTCTCTTGGAAGTTCGTCGGGATAAGTTGGAAACTGTTGGCCCCACCATTTGGGATACGTGCAGGAAAATAAAAATGATCAGTGTTGAATGCCAAATGTAATGTATGCTAATCACATTCCAGAGTGGATCCAGAATACTTAAAAGCAGAATCTAGCACTGTTGTGGGATTTGTTTTGCTCTGAAGCCATTGGAGCCATCTGTGTTCAACTTATACCAGAGAGAACGTATTAGCAATGAGGATGACATCTCTCTGTCTCACAATAGGGCCTCGATTCTTTAAGTTAAGGCAAGAAGTAGAGTGGACTCCATCCTTAGTGTAATAATAGTAATTGTAACAATTGTGGTACTGGAGAAGCACTTCCTATGTGCCAAGCACTTGTACTAAGCACTGGGGTAGATACAGGATAATCGGGGCCTCACAGTCTAAGTAGGAGGGAGAACGGGTTTTGAATCCCCCTTTGCAGATGAGGAAACTGGAGCACAGAGAAGTGAAGTGACTTACCCGAGGTCACACAGCAGGCAGGTCATGGAGCCTGGATGAGAGCCCAGTTCCTCTTACTCCCAGGCCCAGGCTCTTTTCACTAAGCCACACTGCTGCTTGTCATGATAATGAGCAGCGTGGCTTAGTGGTTAGAGCACGGGACTGGGAGTCTGAAGTAATCGCGGCTCATCCACTTGTCTGCTTTGCGAACTTGGGCAAGTCACTTCACTTCCCTATGCCTCAGTTTCCTCATCTGTAAAATGGGGGTTCGGCCCCTGTTCCCCATCTTACTTAGATGGTGAACCCATCTTGGGACAGGGACTAGGTCTGACACGATTAGCGCTTATGAGCCTCCAGTGGTTAACACCTGGTAAATGCAGAACAAATAACATTATTATCATTTTATTCCCATTTTACCAGTGAGGAAATGAAGGCCCAGAGAGATGAAGTAACTTGTCCATGATGGCACATACCACTGTGGAGGTTGCTTAACTCAGTCAATAAATGGTATCTATTGAGCACATACTCTGCTCAGGAGAGTGGGGAGACATGATCGCTGCCTAGAAGGACCAACTCCCATTCCCATTCTCTTTCCACAAGACCTCCCTGTTTCCCCTGTGTAACCGCTGTGAGGGCCAAGCTCAGTCAGTTGTATTTATTGAGCACTCACTGTGTGCAAAACACTGTATTAAGCAAGCTCATCAGTGGCTTGGGAGAACATAGAGTGTCCGCAGTTTAAGACAGTAGAGATATTGTCTGCTCCACGGTCACAGGACATAATCTTCTCAGGGGATTCTGTTGGCCAGAGGCAGCGGGAGAGGATGTGTGGATGATTCCGCGGAGCCCATCACCATTAGTGGATTTAATAGCAGGGATTTGTCCTTCTACCTGTAGGATACGTGTTTTCCTCTCCTCCCCTTCCCACAGTCCCAAGCTAAAGTTTTGCATGTGAAGGCCACCCACTATTTGGTCTCTCTGTTGCTGTGGAGACGGCAGCAGAAACCCTCTCCCTGATTGGACAAAGGAGGAGAAAAGGGGCATCTTAAGTGACTTGCCCAGGGTCACACAGCAAACAACTTGGCAGAGACAGAAATAGAACCCAGGTCCTCTACTCCCCTTTTCTCTCCCCTTCGTGAACTAGAGACCACGTTTCTGGATGATAATAATAATAATGATGGCATTTATTAAGCGCTTACTATGTGCCAAAAACTGTTCTAAGCGCTGGGGAGGTTACAAGGTGACCAGGTTGTCCCACGGGGGGCTAACAGTCTTAATCCCCATTTTTACAGATGAGGGAACTGAGGTACAGAGAAGTGAAGTGACTTGCCCAAAGTCACACAGCTGACAATTGGCGGAGCTGGAATTTGAACCCGTGATCTCCGACTCCAATGGCTGGGCTCTTTCCACTGAGCCACGCTGCTTGGATCTGACCAATCATATTCATTGAGCACTTACTGTGTGCAGAGCACTGTACTAAGCGCTTGGGAGAGTACAAGACAATATAATAGACACATTCTCTGCCCACGGTGTGGTTGCAGCCTAGAGGGGGAGACAGACATTAATATAAATAAATAGATTTAAGATATGTGCCTAAGTGCTGTGGGGGTGGTATTGAGTAAAGACAGCAGGTCAGGGAGATGCAGATGGGAGTGGGAAAAGAGGAAATGAGGGCTCAGGGAAGGCCTTTTGGAGAAGATGTGCCTTCAATAAGGCATTGAAAGCGGGGGATATGAGGAGGGTTCGTGTTCCAGGCCAAAGGCAGTAGTTGGAGGAGAGGTCTGTGACAAGATCAAGATACAGTGAGAAGGTTGTCAGTAGAGGAACAAAGTGTGCGGGCCTGTTTGTGTTAGCGAGGCATGGTAAGAGGGGGGCAAGGTGATTGCTTTAAAGCTGATGATAATGAGTTTCTGTTTGATGCGGAGGTGGATGGGCAACCACTGGAGATTCTTGAGGAGAGGGGCAACATGGACGGAACATTTTTGCAGGAAAATAGTCCAGACATCAGTGTGAAGTTTGGACTGGAATGGGGGGAGAAGGGAGTCAGCGAGGTCAGCAAGGAGGCTGATACAGTAATATAGTCAGGATAAGTGCTTGGGTTAACGTGATATCAATTTGGATGGGGAGGAAAGGGATGATTATAGCGATGTTGTGAAGGTTGAACTGACAGGATTAAGTGATAGATTGAATATGTGGGTTGAATGAGAGGAGTCAAGGATAACACCAAGGATAAGGGCCTGTGAAACAGGAAAGATGGTGATGCCATCCACAGTGATGGTAAAGTCAGCGGGATGACAGGGTATGGGTGAGATGATGAGGAAGTCTGTTTTAGACGTGTTAAGTTTGAGGTGACTGCAGGACATCCAAGTAGAGATGTCTTGAAGGCAGGAGGAAATGCAAGACTGCAGAGAGGGAGACAGATCAGGGATGGAGATGGGATTTGGGAATCGTCCACATTGTGGTGGTAGTTGAAGCCGTGGGTGTGAATGAGTTCTCCAAGGGACTGGGTATAGACGGAGAATCGAAGGGGACCCAGAACTGAAGCTTGAGGGACCCCCACAGTTAGGGGGTGGGAAGCAGAGGAGGATTCCGTGAAAGAGACCTAGAATGAGCGGCCAGAGAGATAAGAAGAAAACCAGGAGAGGACAATGTCAGTGAAGCCGAGGTTGGATAATGTTTCCAGGAAAAAGGGGTGGTTCATAGTGTCGAAGGCAGCTTGAGAGGTCGAGGAGGATTTGGATGGAGTAGAGGCCATTGGAATTGGACAGAAGGAGATCATTGGTGACCTTTGAGAGGGTGGTTTCTGTGGAGTGAAGGGGACAGAAACCAGCTTGGCCTAGGATTCTAATCTCAGCTCTGCCATTTGACTGCTTTTTGATCTTGGACAGGTCACTCAACTTCTCTGCACTTGAAGTTTCTCATTAGTCAGATGGGGATTCAAAACCTGTTCTCCCATTTAGACTGTGTACAGGACTGGAACTGTGTCCAAGCAACCCAGTTTGCTTGTATCTACCTCAGCTCTTAGTACAGTGCCTGGCACATAGTAAGCACTTAACAAATGCCATAGTGATTATTATTACCATGTGTCTACCCCAGTGTTAAGTACAGTGCTTGCATAAAAGGAACTTAAAGACTATATTTATGATTGTTATTATTACCATTACTGTTTCTGCTTTCTAATAGCTCCTGAACTGAATTCTGTTTCTTTATCCAAGAGTCTCACCTAAATGATCCATTGTTTTCAGAAAACGTCAAGTTGTAGGAGAACTACAGAATCCTCCTTTTGTTCGGTTCATTAACGGAGTTGCCGGATATCATTCAAATTTAATTTTTTGCAGTTGGCAGCAGAGCTGTTTGAAGCTTTTCTATTAATAAGAAAAGATTTGAGCAGAATTGATGCATGTGTCTTTCTGTTGGTTCATCACCAAGTGGAGTGATTTCCCTCTCCCCTCCCCCCCCCGCCCCCCCCCTCCCCCCCGTTCCATTCCAGATGCACATTAGAATAATGCCGAGCAATTGTTTGCTTTTTATAAAAGTGACTGGATCGCCAGGCCAACTTGCAAAAGGTGAAGTGGAGAGTCAAGGCAATTATCGGAACCATTCAGGCAAAAAGAAACACAGAAAAAAAACCCTTGCATGAAGAGAAAAAAAGTGTTTTGATATGAATTATCCCGATTAGCTGTCTTCACATATCAAATCTAGTAGATGACTGGGAAGCTGCATGGCTTAGTGGAAAGAGGCTGGGCCTGGGAGTTAGAGGACCTGGGTTTGAGTCTTGACTCTGCCACTTGCCTGCTGTGTGATGTTGGGCAAGTCACTTCCCTTCTCTGTGGTCCAGTTCCCCCATCTGCACAACTGGAATTCAATCCCTGTTCTCCCTCCTACTCGGACTGTGAACCCCATGTGGGACCTGATTCTGTTATATCAACTCCACTTGATAAATGGTAGTTAGTGAAACCCACAGACAGACTAAGGAGAAAATCCAGCCCAACACAAGTCTTTGGGCAGATTATTAGCTCCTGAGGCAAACGGGCGTTTCTTCTTTCCTGAAACATCTCTAAACTGTAAATTCTTCCTTAGAGGGTAAGCTCATTATAATAGTAATAATGATAATGGCATTTGTTAAGCGCTTACTATGTGTGAAGCACTGTACTAAGCGCTGGGGGGATACAAAGTGACCAGGTTGTCCCACGTGGGGCTCACAGTCTTAATCCCCATTTTACAGATGAGGTCACTGAGGCGCAGAGAAGTGAAGTGACTTGCCCAAGGTCACACAGCAGACACGTGGTGGAGCCGGGATTAGAACCCATGACCTCTGACTCCCAAGCTTGGGCTCTTTCCACTGAGCCACGCTGCTTCATTATGGGCAGGGAACATGTCCCTAATTCTAATAATAATAACTGTGGTATTTATGTGCTTACTATGTGCCAAGCACTGCTCTAAGCATTGAGGTAGATACAAGGCAATTGGTTTGGACACAGTCCCTGTTCCAGGTGGGTCTCACAGTCTTAATCCCCATTTTACAGATGAGGGAACTGAGGCACAGAGAAGTGAAGTGACTTGCCCAAAGTCACACAGCAGACATGTGGCAGATATGTAGAAGAGCTGGGTTTTGAACCCATGTCGTATGATTCCTAGGTCCCTGCTCTTTCTACTAAGCCATGTTCCTTCTCTTCACTCATTGTCGTCTTTATTGAGCACTTACTGGGTGCAGAACAGTGTACTAAGTGCTCAGGCGAGTACAATAGACAATAAACAGACACCTTCCCTGCCCACAGTGAGGTAGGGACAGACATTTTAAGAAATAAATAAATTACAGAGACGGGCATAAATAATTAGTGTTGGATGCGTGGGGGGTAGGGGGAGAGAGTGGCAACAAGGGGCAAGGTTTACAGTGGCTTCATCTGTAAAATGGGGATTGAGACTGTGAGCCCCATGTGGGACAGGGACTGTGTCCAACCCGATCTGCTTGTATCCACCCTAAAGCTTAGTACAGTGCCTGGCACATAGTAAGCGCTTAACAGATACCCCAATTGTTATTATTCACTACTGCCAGTCACTTCTGGCCATTAGCTCGTTCAGGGCAGGGACCATATCAGCTAATTCAGTTGTATCGAACTCTCCCCAACGCTCAGTACAGTGCTCTGCACGTGGTAAGCGCTCAATAAATACCACTGATGGATTGATTTGATGCTAGCAGCCTAGAACTGAGGGACAGCTCATAGAGAAGCAGCGTGGCTCAGTGGAAAGAGCACGGGCTTTGGAGTCAGAGGTCATGGGTTCAAATCCCAGCTCTGCCAATTGTCAGCTGTGTGACTGGGCAAGTCACTTAGCTTCTTTGTGCCTCAGTTCCCTCACCTGTAAAATGGGGATTAAGACTGTGAGCCCCCCGTGGGACAACCTGATCACCTTGTAATCTCCCCAGCGCTTAGAACAGTGCTTTGCACATAGTAAGTGCTTAATAAATGCTATTATTATTATTATTATTATTATTATTATTATCCCTTACTGATGACGCCCCCTCGTGACTGAAATCTGCCATTACCACACTGGCCATTCCAGTGACAATTTTATTCCCCCTCCACCCGGGCTTTGAAAGGATGCAAAAATCCTGAGATTCATGGCACGTTGAGGGGCCACGAACATAATACGCTAATTCATCACATTCAATTTCATAATATGTTCAAATATTTGTACTGTTGTCATTAGCGGATACAAGAATTAGCTGGAATCACCCTGATGGGAGCCAACATTCTGAGATTTTTTTTGGCAAGCACAGAAAGGTCTCTACTGGCAAATCTCAAAATCGGTTTTAATTAATTGGACTATTTTTAGAGGTATTTGGCAACCAAAACTTGATTTCAACCCATGGTTTAGTCTGAACAAGAAGCTGGGGACAGAACAGCGGTAAGCTCTCAAACCCTGGGGATTACGGGAAGATTTTTCATACATAAATCTTGTCCAGGAAAAGCAGGGCTGAAGTAGATGTGTATCTTGGGTAGGGCTGGGCTTTCTGAATAGGAAAAAGTTGAGTTAGACCCTTCTGGTGGGCAAACAACAATCTGTACATCTTGGATTTCCACAATAGCTAGGGAAAGGTTGATACCAGGGGATGTGGGGATGTGATGAGCGGCAGTTTCTTTCCCTGCCGAAATGGAGCTCACTAATAAAACATTTCATTCCCCACCGGCTACAACAAAGGACATTTGCAGGAAAATATATTGGTTGGTTACAGTGGTATTGAAATTATATCTCCTCCAATAGGTCTTCTCTGGCCTATCTCACCTCCCTACTCTCCTACTGCAGTCCAGTTGGCACACTTCACTCCTCTAATGCCAACCTACTCATCATACCTCAATCTCATCTATCCACTGCCCACCCCTCACCCATGTCCTGCCTCTAGCCTGGACCACCCTCCCTCTTCATATCTGACAGAGAATTACTCTCACCTCCCCCCTTCAAAGCCTTAATGAAGGCATATCTCCGCCTGCAACGCCTAACTAAGCCTTCTTTTCCTCATCTCCCACTCCCTTCTTCCCCACCCTGACTTGCTTCCTTTATTTATCCCTTCTCCCAGGATAAGCTCACATATTTTCTATTTGCATATCGTAATCATGATTGGGGTATTTTTTAAAACACTTTCTAAGCACCAAGTACTGAGCTGGGGTAGATAGGAGATAATCATGTTGGATACAGTCCCTGTCCCATATGGGGCTCACAGGCTAAATCAGAGGGAGGACAGGTATTTAATAGCTATTTGCAGATGAGGAAACTGAGGCTCAAAGAAGTCAAGTGATAAGTGACTTTCTCAAGAACACATAGCAGACACATGGCAGAGCGTAGAACATAGTCACTGGGCAGAGGGAAGGGTCTCTTGAACTCAGAAATCTGGAAAATTTTTACAGCATAACCATTTGAGTTGTGTCCAAAACTAGAAAAATATCCAAGTTCTAAGCGTTGACTTCTACTTCTTCTACCGGATAGGGTATCTTGGGGTTATAACGCAGGGGTTGAAGCCTAATTTTAGCACTGTTTTTCTGTGTTAATTTCCCTGTGTATACGTTTTTTGGAAATTTGGTTGATTGTGATTTACAAAGTTTGTCCAATTACTTAATCAGCATAAATATGCGCAATCATGCAATTTCATTAAGGAATGTTGTCTAGCTAAGCGAAATGCTGTAATTCAGATATTCCAAGACATTTTAAAAATCCTTAGCAAACTTCGTGAAGACACGCCATGAAGAAATATACTAATTGTTATTACATTTCAGTAGCAGATTCATTTTGTCAGACAGGAATGATAAGAATTTCCAGCTATTGCTTGAAGCTGTAGACTCCTGGTTTGTCTGGGAACAGACAGGTTTAGGATTATGTAAACCATGGTCACACCAAAATTAATACTGCCATGTGGACAGTTACCAATCAGTCGTGTTTTCTGAGCACTTACTGTGTGCAGAACACTGTACTAAGTTGATTGGGAGAGCACAGTATAACATTAGAAAGACACATTCCCCACCCAAAGCAAGTTTACAGTCTAGAGAGGGTGACAGACATTAATTTAGATAAATATGGGTCAGTACATAATTGCTGTAGGGCTGAGGGTGGCGAATAAAGGAAACAAATTAGAGCAACGCGGAAGGGCTTAGGGAAAGCCTCTTGGAGAAGTGCCTTCAATGAGGCTTTGAAGGTGGGGAGAGTTGTCTGTAATAATAATTATGGTATTTGTTAAGCACTTACTATGTGCCAGGGACTGTACTAAGCGCTGGGGTAGATACAAACAAATTGCATTGGATACCATGGCCACTGTAGCATTATAGTGGACAATGGAGAAAAACAGACATGGAGATAGAAGTGTCAGGCCTAGGAGCCTGAGGACCTGGGTTCTAATCACAGCTCTGCCATTTGCCTACTGTGTGATCCTGGGCAAATCACTTCACTTCCCTGTGCCTGTTTCCTCACTGGGATTAAATACCTGTTTTCCCTCCTACTGAGTCTGTGAGCCCCTTGTGGGTCAGGGACTGTATCCAGCCTAATTAATTTGTATCTACTTCAGTGCCTAGACCAGTGCTTGACACACAGTAAGTGCTAAAGAGATACCATAAAAACAAAAATAACAAAGAAATGTGGTAGGAGAAAATGACTAGGCCATTCCTCTTGAATTTTTCTAAAAAGGACATTCAGGTTTACAGGGCTAATACCCAGGCTTTTAACTCCAAGAGTTGTAGCATATCAAGTTGTATGCCACAGGATCTTTGAAATAGCTCAGGCCAATAAGAGATTTGCAACTCCTCAGTGGACACTCAGTAAGTGCTAAAGAGATGCCATAAAAACAAAAATAACAAAGAAATGTGGTAGGAGAAAATGACTAGGCCATTCCCCCTGAATTTTCTAAAAAGGACATTCAGGTTTACAGGGCTAATACCCAGGCTCTTAACTCCAAGAGCTGTAGCATATCAAGTTGTACGCCACAGGATATTTGAAATAGCTCAGGTCAGTAAGAGATTTGCAACTCCTCAGTGGACACTCCTGATTTTAGGTACTTGATAAGGAACTGGGCTTCCTAATCTACAACTCCCTCAACAATGAATGACATCCTGACCATATATGTTTGGGTTTTTTTTTGTTTTTGTGTGTTTTTTTATTTTTTATTCCCTACAATTTCGGTATCGGTTTGCCTTCTGCCCCTCTCCTCTGATTAGTTCCCCCCCAAGCAGGATCTGATTAGTGGGCAAACCTGTCCGTTGAGTGCATGGCATACCCAGGCCACATCTGATTGGCGGGCACATCTGCCTGTTGAGTCCCTCCCCCATGTTAGTGACTCAGTCAATCTTGTGTGATTGAAAGCCAATTTGTACTTCCCAAGCGCTTAGTACAGTGCTCTGCACATAGTAAGCGCTCAATAAATACGATTGATTGATTGATTGATTGAAAGGCAGAAGAGGGGCAGATGGGGCCCGCTCAGCATGGCCTAGTGGCTAGAGCCCGGGCCTGAGAGTCAGGAGGATCTGGGTTCTAATTCCGTCTCCGCCACATTTCTGCTGTGTGACCTGGGGAAAGTCACTTGACTTCTCTGTACCTCAGTTCCGTCATCTGCAAAATGACGATTAAGATTGTGAGCCCCTTTGTGGGACAGGGACTGTGGCCAACCCAATTACCTTGTAAAATTATTATTATTATGGCATTTGTTAAATGCAGCTTATGTGCCAGGCACTGTAATAAGCACTGGGGTGGATACAAGGAAATCAGGTTGGACACAGTCCGTCTCCCACATAAGGCTCACAGTCTCAGTCCTCAATCCTTTTAGACTGTGAGCCCACTGTTGGGTAGGGACTGTCTCTATGTGTTGCCAATTTGTACTTCCCAAGCGCTTAGTACAGTGCTCTGCACATAGTATGCGCTCAATAAATACGATTGATTGATTGATTGATTGTATCTGCCCTAGCGCTCAGTACAGTACATGGCACATAGTAAGCGCTTAACAAGTACCACATTTATTATTACTATCATTATTATTTCAGGTTCCTCATCAGCCCCTTCTCTCATCTCCTCTCATCTTCACTCGCAGTGTTTCCCCCGAAACCTCCAGCCAAGTTCCCTCTCTCAAACCCGAACTATACGATGGCATTTATTAAGCGCTTACTATGTGCAAAGCACTGTACTAAGCGCTGGGGAGGTTACAAGGTGATCAGGTTGTCCCCTGGCGGGGGGCTCGCAGTCTTAATCCCCATTCCCAGTCTGTCCCCCTCTTCTAGACTGTGAGCCCGTTGTTGGGTAGGGGCCATCTCTATATGTTGCCAACTTGTACTTTCCAAGCGCTTAGTACAGTGCTCTGCACACAGTAAGCACTCAAATACAATTAAATGAATATTCAGCACCCACTGCATCCTGCTTCTTATGGCAGCAGGCACCCTCAGTTTCCCAGGTCTCCTGCCTTCCAGCCCCTTGCGCTTCCTGTATGACTTCCAAAGGTAAAAACATCCTTCGTATCCAGCAGATCATTGCTCTCCGGGTCTTCAAAGCCCTTCTGCAATCGCATCATGTCATGGACAAATCCCCATCAGATTTCCCAACCTCCTGCCACTTTCACACACTTCTCCATCCCGTAGCACTTAGGTACAGCTTTTGATATTTGATTCCTTCCTCCTCTCTGAAATTGATTTTCATTTTCTTCCGCCTTGAGGGCAGGGATCTGGTCTTCTAGTTTGTACGTTCCCAAGGGATTATGTAAGGAACTTTGCTCGTGCAAGGTGACCTAGTGGAAAAGCACCGGTTTTAACGTAGAGAAGTTATAGGTAGATACAATGCAAACTCTGTGTCACCTGTAAAAGGGGATTCAATCCCTGCTCTCTGTCTCTCCCTCTTCCATGTGGGACAGGGATTGTGTCTAATCTGATTTAAATTGTATCTACACTAGGGTTTTGCACCATAGGAAACTCCCTCTAGACAGTAAGCTGGTTGTGGGCGGGGAATGTGTCCGATTGTTTTTCTTTTGTACTCTCCCAAGCGCTTAGTACAGTGTTTTGCACACAGTAAGCCCACAATAAATAAGATTGAAAGAAGTGACTGAACATATACCATCATCAATGACACTTATCAAGCACTGTACTAAGCACTTGGGAGAATACAATTCATAGAATTGGCAGACACATTTCTTGCCCACAACAAGCTTACAGTCTAGACGGATGAGCTTACTTATTATTATTAGTAGAATTATCATTATTAATATGATTATCATTCTGAATGGCTTGGCTTCCCTTTGGCTGAAGGAATTATTACAGACTGGCAGCAACCGAGGGCATATTCTAGGCTCAAATGCAAACCTACTGATACTGCTCCTTTCAATTCTGTTGGCACCGTCTCTCTCCTCAGCCACTTAACAAGGCAGGGACAACCCTTCAGCAGAAACACTCAGACTCTGAACGGTTTCTCTGCTTAGCGGACCGCAGCGGGGCGAGCCAGAGGAGAGATCATTGATCACAAGACGGCACGCCGTCAGCCATTTAATTAATGGACAGGGGACCGAAAACAAACAAGAATCAGTTCAGCCAGCCCATTACAAGAGACCGATGCCGCCACCTTCTCTCTTTCATGCCACCTTCTCTCTTTCAATCCTCAAAGTCAGTCAGTGACCTGATCCTGCTGTTTGTATCTGCACAGCATCTCCGAAATCTGCTCCTTCCCCTCCATCCATCCATTCGTGCATTCAGTCCTATTTATTGAGCACTTCCTGCGTGCAGAGGAAGCGCTATACTAAGCACTTGGGAGAGTACAGTATAACAGTAAACAGACACAGTCCCTGCCCACAACGAGCTTCCAGTCTAGAGGGGGAAACTGCTACCACCCAAACTGCTACCAAGTCAGCTGAACCAAGAACTTATCCCATCTTCTTGTTGACTTCCCTGCCTCCAACTTCCCCTATCTGCTCCCCACTCTGCTGCCCAGAACATTTTTTTCTAAATTTTGCCCACTCCTCAAAATCCTCTAGTTGTTCCCCCATCCACCTCCGTATCAAACAGAAACGCCTCACCATCGACTTTGCCCTTCACTCCTCTCTCTCTTCCCCCTGCCGCCTATCCTCCCTCCTCTCCCACTAATCAGTTGATGGTATTTATTGAGTGTTCACTGTATGCAGAGCACTGTACATAGCGCTTGGAAGAGTCCACTCCAACAGAGTTGGTGGATATGTCCCCCTCCCACAGCGAGCGTACAGTCTAGAGCTTTAGTCTTTGCTACAACCCGGCCGGCACAACTCTGGTTCCTCTGACACCACCCTACTCTCTGTTATCTCGTCTATCGAACTCAAGACCGATTGCTCATAGCCACTGAGGGTTACGAGGGCAAGTTTATCCACTCCTCCGGAGCTCCTGAGGGCCACGAGTCAACCCTGAAGTGGGAACTGGAAGGGTGTTGCGGACCCTGTGAAATTATAGTTTGATTTCTGGGAGCGTCCCTACCTTAAGGGAAAAAGTCACAGCGATGATTAAATCGGTCCCCTTGGCGAGCCCTTCTTGAACCTCTGTCCTAGCAGTGCAAGAGCCTGGCAGAATTGGAGCATTTGCTGATGGGAGGGGATAATGCTGAGATGGAGGAGGTCGCTCATCTGAACTCTGGGTAGCCGGGAGCCATAAAATGTCTAACCCCGCCATCTGACTGAAATGAAGGCTGGAAGGAATGATTGAATCGAATTTTCTTCCTGTGGTTGTAGGCTAAAGCCAGGTGAGCAAGGCCAAGACCCCACAGATGGTTTTATAACTTCTGCCTGTCAATCCATCCACTTCTGGAGGGGTCTTCCACCATGGCATGGCATTTCTCAAGGGCTTACGCTATGCTAACCACTGGGGTATAATAATAATGATAATAATGGTATTAAGCGCTTACTATGTATCAGTCAGTTGTATTTATTGAGAGCTTACTATATGCTGAGCACTGTACTAAGTGCTTGGGAGAGTACAATATAAGAATACAACAGACACATTCACTGCCCACTGTGAGCTTCAGTCTAGAGGAAGAGGTACCATATTAAGCGCTGGGGTGTATACAAGCAAATTGGATTGGAAACAGTCCCTGTTCCACATGGGGCTCATCATCATCATCATCATCAATCGTATTTATTGAGCGCTTACTATGTGCAGAGCACTGTACTAAGCACTTGGGAAGTACAAATTGGCAACATATAGAGACAGTCCCTACCCAACAGTGGGCTCACAGTCTAAAAGACTCATAGTCTTTAGTCTTTTGACATAGTCAAAAGGCTCATAGTCTGATTAGCTTCCAACCTGATTTGCTTGTATCCATCCACCCCAGCGCTTAGTACAGAGAAGCAGCGTGAGTTACTGGAAAGAGCCCGGGCTTTGGAGTCACAGGTCATGGGTTCAAATCCTGGCTCCACCACTTAGCTGTGTGACTTTGGACGAGTCACTTCACTTCTCTGGCCCTCAGTTACCTCATCTGTAAAATGGGGATTAAGACTGTGAGCCCCACGTAGGACAACCTGATCACCTTGTATCCCCCCCAGCGCTTAGAACAGTGTAAGTGCCCATAGTGCTTAATAAATGCCATTATTATTATTATTATTATTATTATTATTATCATTATTATTATTATTGTTACAGTGCCTGGCACATAGTAAGCACTTAACAAATACCAAAATTAATTAATAGTAAGCAGATGAGCTAATTGAAGCACAGAGAAGTGAAGTGACTTGCCCAAGGTCACACAGAAGACAAGTGGTAGAGCCGGGGTTAGAACCCAGGTTCTTCTAACTCATTCATTCATTCATTCAATTGTGTTTATTCAGGGATTACTGAGTACAGAGCCCTATATTAAGCGCTTGAGAAATGCAGTTCAGCAACAAGTAGAGACAATCCGTGCCCAAAATGGACTCATGGTCTAGAAGTGGGGAAACAGAGGTCAAAACAAGTAAACAGGCATGAGTTCCGTCATTATAAATAAATATGATTATAGATAATTTCACATCATTAATAAAAATAAATAGAATTGTAATTATAAATATGTACATATATCCGCAAGTGCTGTGGGGTGGGGAGCGGGGTAGAGCAAAGGGAGCCAGTAGGGGAAGTGGGGAGGGGGAGCAGGGGATAAATTGGGGGATTTTCCCAGGCCCACCCGTGCTTTATCCACTAGGCCACACTGTATCCGATTGGACACAGTCCCTGTCTCACCCAGAGCTCACGATCTATATTTCATTGCCATTTTGTAGATTAAGATACTAAGTCCCAGAGAGGGTAAAGTGACTGGCCCCAGCTCACACAGCGGGGCAGTGGCAGAGCTGGAACTCGAACCCAGTATTCTTGACCCTCGGGCTTCTACTTTTTTCTCTGGGCAACTCTGTCTCCGTGGTCCAACTCAGGGTCTTCTAATCTGTCAGCTCCTTGAGGGCAAATAATAATAATAATAATGGCATTTGTTAAGCGCTTACTATGTGCCAAGCACTGTTCTAAGCACTGGGGGGCGGGGATACAAGGTGATCAGGTTGTCCCATGTGGGGGCTCACAGTCTTAATCCCCATTTTACAAATGAGGTAACAGGCTCAGAGAAGTTAAGTGACTTGCCCAAGGTCACACAGCAGACATGTGGCAGAGCCAGAATTCGAACCCATGACCTCTGACTCCAAAGCCTGGACTCTTTCCACTGAGCCATGCTGCTTCTCTAAAAATTAGATATACCAACTCTCTTTGTTTTGAGCTCCCCAAGCCCTTAGCATAGTACTCTGCACACAGTAAGCGCTCAATAAATCCCATTGATTGATTGATTGGAGGTCAAGGTAAGAATCGGAGGGTGCATTGGGTTATCACTGTCACTTACGGACAGTTGGAAGGGGGCTTAGCCTTGAACCAATCAGTTTTGCGCCTCGCCAAAATGTTCCCAATCTGTGCCATTGATCCTAGGGTAAAATATATTTAACCGATCTAAAACTTTTTTTCTGCACTTCATTGTGCATATCTAATTTATTTATATTACTGTCTGTCTCCCCCTCTCAACAGTGAACACGTTGTGGGCGGGGAATGTGTCTGTTTATTGTTATAATGTACTCTCCCAAGTGCTTAGCACAGAGAAATGAAATGCTTTAATGGTGCATTTCCTTTCCTCTGAACCAAAAAATGTCCAGTGCCTGGTCCTGGTCAGTTTACAGTTTGTTTTCTTAGAGTTGGAGATGCCTGGGGCAAAGATACGAAAACACTCCTTTTGCTGCCGGGACTTTGTGACAATCCTCCCATCAGAATCACCCCGCTCGTTCACCCCACAGCGAACTCCTCATGGAATGACTACTTCTGGCCTCTATTTATTTTTTATTTATGTACATTAATGCCTGCCTTCCCCTCTAGAATGTGAGCTTGTTGTGGGGAGGGAATGTGTCTGTTCATTGTTATATTGTACTCTCCCAAGTGCTTTCATTCATTCATCCAGTCATATTTATAGAGTGCTTACTGTGTGCAGAGCACTGTATATGGAGAATACAATACAACCATAAATAGAGACATTCCCTGCCCACAAGGAGCTTACAGTCTAAAAGCAGGGGACAGACATTCATATAAATGAATAAATTACAGATATGGACATAAGTGCAGTGCTTTGCACACAGTTATCGCTCAGTAAATACGATTGAAGGAACTAAAGAAGGTGTCTATGTTTCGGCCTCCTCCTCTCTTCACGGGTAGCCATCTCAGCCGGAGGGGATGGGTTTCTCGTGGACTACCCGGCTGGGGTGGCGAGAGTCTTGACGATTGTCCTCCTCCCTCCCAGGCTGGCGTTACGAAGTTGAGCCGGGCCCCTCACGGGTGGAGGATGAAGTAGACGTGCTCACGGACGGTCGCAGGTGGAAACGGCAGCTGGAGCCGCCCAAATCCCTCGACACCAATCGGGCCGGCGTGGGGCAGGACACCTCCGAGCCCAGGGCCTTTCCGGACCTGATCCTCGAAGATGGACAGGACAACAGCACGCAAATTGAGGTAAGGGCGGCAGCTGCCTCTCTCTTTCTGCACTTGTCCGGGTGTATCAGTGAACGAGAATTGGCATCTAGCAGAGAAGCAGTAGTGGAACGAGCGGGGACTTGGATTCAAATCCTGGCTCTGCTACTGGCCTGCTGTGTGGCCTTGGGCAAACCACTTCACTTCTCTGGGTTTCAGGAGGACCTGGATTCTCATCTTGGTTCTGCCACTTGTCTGCTGTGTAACTTTGGGGAAGTTGTTTCACTTCTCTGGGCCTCAGTTTCCTCATCTGTGAAGTAGGGATAAAGTCTGTCAGCCCTATATGGGACAGGGACTTTGTAACAATTGCACTGTATCTACCCCAGCGCTTAGGATTCAATGCCTATTCTCCCTCCTACTTAGACTGTGAGCCCAATGTGGGACAGAGACCATCTGACCTGATTAGCTTGTGTCTACCCCAAAGTGTGCTACTATGTGCCCCTCACATAGTAAATGTTAACAAACACCACAGTTATAATTTTTTCATGTTATCTGTTAAGTGCTTACTATGTGCCAGGCACTGTACTAAGCGCTGGGATAGAAACGAGTTAATCAGGTTGAACACAGTCCTGGTCCCACATGGGGCTCACAGTCTTAATCCCCATTTTACAGGTGAGGGAACTGAGGCACAGAGAAGTTAAGTGACTTGCCCAAGGTCACCCAGAAGACAAGTAGTGGAACTGGGATTAGAACCCAGGTTATTATAATTGTTATTATTATTGTTGTTGTCATTATTCTATCCAAGTACAAAGGACTGACTCAGTCTTTGAATAAGGGTCAATTTATTTGGTCAGTTGTTTTTTGTTGTTTAAGGATAAGTGGAATCCAGGAATTGAATTATCTAAGCTGGGCCCAAAATTTCCACAGCTCGCCCAATTCATTAGCTGAGAGTGAGGTCTATGCATAGTTGCCAGGGTCAAAATCCCCAGAAAATAGGACCCGCAAATGTGTAGCATTGACAAATGCTGCTCTTGACCAGCCTCTGTGCAGCAAATAAAGGAAGCAATGTATTGGGACCGTTATTGAGTTTAATTGAAAAAGAAAGTTTTGGTTTTGGTTTTTGAAATGAGATCATCCTCATTCTCCTTCCTCTAAATGTCTCCCTAGGTCATTTAGATAATTTAATTCATTTCCCTGGCTGTTCCCCACTTCTCTTTTATGTATCAGTGGGGCTAAAAGGTAGTAAAATGGAATTTCATTGGGTTTCTCTTCCGTCTGGACCCCCTGCCCCTCACACCTTCTTGGACTCCAGATCCTCTATCCAGGGAAAGAAAAAAGTCCAAGCATTTTCACTGTTTCTGCAGAAGAAGCATCCTGAGAGAACAAAGCCTGTTTTTGTCCCTAATTCAATGGAAATAATGTGGAGATTTTTTTGTGCAGTGTAACAAATCCCAAAGAAAGCCCAAGCCTTTTCAATGATCCAGTTGACTGAAGGAACAGGTTTCCTCCCTATCAAAAGATGACAGTTATTGATTTTTTAACTTTTTTTTTCAATTTGAGACTAATTGCATTTTCTGGTTAATAAACATAGAACTCACCAATTAGTACATGTCACTCTTGAACTGAATGTTGATTGTTATTCCGTTCCTTCCTTAATTCCATCTGTTCATGTGGATATTTAACTCTCCAGCAAGGATGAATAGGAAGCTTGCTTCTGATTGGTTATTGTAGAGATTATGTTGCCGACTTGTACTTCCCAAGTGCTTAGTACAGTGCTCTGCACACAGTAAGTGCTCAATAAATATGATTGAATGAATGAATGAGATCCCACACAGGTGGATACTAATCCTAGGGACCGCCTAATAATAATAATAGTAATAATAATAATGGTATTAAGTGCTTACAGTGTGCCAGGCGCTGTACTTAATACTGGGGTGGATACCCACAAATCGGGATAGACACAGTCCCCATCCCGCATAGGGCTCACAGTCTTATTCCCCATTTTACAGATGAGGTAACTGAAGCACAGAGAAGTGACTTGACCGAGGTCACACAGCAGACAAGTGGCAGAACTGGGATTAGAACCCATGACCCGATTCCCAGATCCGTGCTGTAGCCCCCAAGCCATGCTGCTTCAATTGCCTAGAATTGTTAGGTTACCGTGGTATCTATCAGTCAGTCAGTGGTATTTATTGAGCGCATACTGTGTGTGCAGTGTACTGTACTGACCACTTGGAAGAATGCAGTAGAGCCCCACTATCTATCAATCGTATTTATTGAGTACTGTGTGCAGAGTACTGTACTGAATGCTTGGGAGTGTACAAAATAACAATATTATAGACACATTCCCTGCCCACAAGGAGCTTTCCATCTAGAGTCTTGCATTGGATTTCTGGGGGTTTTGGTAGGGCCGGGGGGCATGAAGAAATATGAGATCCTGAAGATAGATGTCACTTGCCTGTTTAGTTGCCCTTGGAGTGTTGGAATGTGTATGGTGAATTTTCTCCAGCTGATAATCTCTTTCCAAAAGATTGAGACATTTTAGACTTTCCAGGAAAATAGCGATAGCCGGAAAGAGATCTGAAGTATAAACAAAAATTCTCATTTTAAAGAATGTGTTCCGATCTGAATTGAGTTTATCCAAAAACATTAATTTGGATTTCATTTTGCATTTTTCCCATCATTGAGTTTATTTTAAGCATATTTTAGAGACTGTTGGCTAAATTAAAGGATGTTTAAGAAACAGACATTCACAAGTGCGCTCACACACACACACAACACTAGATTGGGAAAAGAGATGAATCGATTACTGGAGACGACGTTCAGGCACATATGAGTAAATCTGCTTTTTAGTGATAATTTAAGTACTTTTTATCAAACACTATTTTAAATGCTGGGGGTACTTACAAGATAGGTTGATCACAGTCGCTGTCCCACATGGGGCTCACATTCTAAGCCGGAGGGAGGCACAATGAATCCTCATTTTACAGATGAGAGAACAGAGGCCCAGAGAAATTAAGGACTTGCCCAAGGTCACACAGCAGACAAGTGGCCGAGTTGGGATTAGAAGCCAGGCCCTCTGACTCCAAGATCTGTGCTCTTCTACTAGGCCATATTCATCCCCTCGTACTCTTTCTTTTCTTCCTCTCAGGTATGGTTTTCGAATGTAGATTCTGGTCATTGTGTTATCTTTTTTATTTGTGTCTTCATTTATTCAAGCAAATGCCAGGTTACAAGCATCCTATGATACCCTCAACCTGTGATGTATATTGACAGTTTCTTGAGGGCAGGGATCATGTCTACCAACTCTATTGTAATGTACTTGTCCAAGCACTTAGTACAGTGTACATCACCAGGAAAACTTTTGTAATTGCTCTTGGGATGACAAAGTCTTCCTTTGATTTTAAAGAAAGTGGATATGGTTATAAATATTACAGCAGAAGAAGACCCTAATGGAGAGAGGAGTTCAAAGTGATACAGTGCTTCTGTCTTGGAAAAGCAAAGGTCTTCAGAAGGAAAGAAGATGACCGATGTCGAATTGACAAGGGATTTGGTTCTGTTGTGCTCAGGGTTGTGTCCTCCGTGTTTGCTCCCTTCCCTTGGTATGACTTAAGTGACTTGCCCAGGTCACACAGCAGGCATTCGTGCTGGACTCTGGTCCCCAGGGAGCTTCATTTTGGGAGTTTGTCTCACTGCTTTCAGGCCAGGGGAGGCAGCATTCGGGGGAAAGGCTGGTGCCCATGTGCTTTTCGGGACATCTGTAACCCTTTGACCTGCACTTCGTTTTTCCCTTTCCACTTCCAGCCAGGAGCGGGAATAAGCAGCGAGCAGCCGGCCTTCCACCCGACACTTTGGCAACCCAAAAGGACAAAACAAAAACATCCTTCTTCATCTGGGCTGTGCCAAAAACTCCCTTCTGTTAGTTCTCTGATCATTTTATTGCAAAATCTAAACGCCCGTTTTATAGGTCCTGAAGAGGCCTATTTCACCAAGTCAGCAGAACCGTATTGTGAAACTATTTCTCTGACTCCAGCAGGGACCATTGAAAACCAAATCTATCGGGCAGACTGTGCTTTTTCATTATTTGGCCAGCCTCATCACTGTAGGCTGTTAGACTGTTCTCTAGACTGTAAGATCAATGTGGGCAAGGATTGTGTCTGTTTATTGTATTATAGTATCCGAAGCACTTAGTACAGTGCTCTGCATGCAGGAAGTGCTCAATAAATACGGCTGACTGACGGACTGTAGAGCAATCCCCAGAAAAATGTGGCCATCTCCCAGCTATGCTGACTAAAAATTGGACCATTCCTGTCTGGGTTGCTTTCTCCTCACACTGGGTACCGGAAAACCACATCCCATGAGATTGCCCTTCAGGGTCTTTATTTGGAAAATGGTAGGGTGACAGCCAGGATGAAAATAAGAAACAGAGTGGCCTAGTGGTTAGACCACAGGACTGGGATTCAGAAGGACCTGGATTCTCATCCTGGCTCTGCCGCTTGTCTGCTGGGTGACCTTGGGTGGGTTGCGTCACTTCTCTGTGTCTCAGTTACCTCATCTGCAAAATGAGGATTAAGACTGTGAGTCCCAGGTAGGACGTGGGTTGTGTCCAACCTGATAAGCCTGTGTCTACCCCAGTGCCTAGTACCATGCCTGCCATGTATTAAGCACTTAACAAATACCATAAAAGAAAAAAATGCGTGAAAATGATCAACTTCCAATTCCTCAGGGTGACTAGGGAAATTGAGAGCACACTTTTTAGCCAAAGCTCACTCCTTCTCCTCTTCCTCCTCCTCCCTAAACCACCCTCCCACCCAACCTTCATCGGTTAGCTTGGGAGAAGGCAGAGTGGCCACTCACTATCTTAATCCCCTTTCCCTTCCCTTTTCCTCCTGTGTGGTTGTGCTGTTGGCCAAGAAAGAGATCCAAAGGGAAACCAGGTGAACCCAGCAGCATGGCCTAGTGGAAAGAGCACGGGTCTGGGAGTTGGAGGACCTGGGTTCTAATCCCCGCTCTGCCACTTGCTTGCTGGGTGAACTTGGGCTGGTCACTTCACTTCTCTGGGCCTCAATTCCCTCATCTGGAAAATGGGGACTGAATCCCTGTTATCCCTCCCCTGTAGACAGTGAGGGCAGTGTGGAAGAGGGACTGTGTCCGATCTGATTATCTTAGTGCACATAGTAAGACCTTAATAAATACTACAGTGCTTCTTCTCCTCCTTCTCTTCTTCGTTTCTCCCTCTCTTCCTTCCCCTTTTCCTCCATATCCTTTTTCCCCTTCTCTTCCTTCCCATCCTCCTTCTCGTCTTTCTCCTTATCTTCCTTCTCCTTCTTCTCCTTCCCCTCTCCTCCTTCCCTTCCTCGTCTTTCTCCTTATCCTCCTCCTCCTTCTTCCCCTTCTCTTTCTCCTCCTTTTTCTCCTTCTCCTTCTCCTCCTCCTTCCCCTCCCCGTCATCATTATGATGATCTTGACTGAGTGTAGTGGGGCCCACTTCAGCAAGACAGGAGCTGATAAACCCTTGGGTCCCCAACAGTTGGTGGCGAGGCCCTGTGGGAACAGAGGTTTGGGTGTTTGAAGCCGAGTAGCACTCTGCCGATGAGACGGCTTGGCAGAATGAGTGCTATTAATAGCAGGTGGGCTGCCAAGGGAAGGGACATAATAATAATAATGGCATTTATTAAGTGCTTACTATGTGCAAAGCACTGTTCTAAGCGCTGGGGAGGTTACAAGGCGATCAGGTTATCCCAAAGGGGGCTCACAGTCTTCATCCCCATTTTACAGATGAGGTAACTGAGGCACAGAGAAGTTAAATGACTTGCCCAAAGTCACAGAGCTGACAATTGGCAGAACCGAGATTTGAACCCATGAACTCTGACCCCAAAGCCCGTGATCTTTCCAGTGAGCCACGCTGCTTCTCATGATTCCTCAGCAGCATCACGGGGTCCTGCTGGCTCTCAACAGGTTTAGTCTTCCAGAAGTCCCAGAGTCCAGAGTCCCAAGCCCACCCCGAGACCCCCTCCAAAGGCAACAGCAAGTTGGAAGTGTCCATTTGGATGCACGGAGGAATGGGTTGAAGCCCGCAGAGACCTGAAACAGGCTTCTGGCAGGGAGGCTTACTCCTTTGGACTGAAGTTGTCTACCAACTCTATTATATAGAGAGAGATGCGGCATGGCATAGTGGATAGGGCACAGGCTTGGGAGTCAGAAGGTCATGAGTTTTAATGCCGGCTCCGCCACTTGTCTGCTGTGTGACCTTGGGCAAGTCACTTGACTTCTCTGTGCCTCAGTTACCTCATCTGTAAAAAGGGGATTGAGACTGTGAGCCCCACTTGGGACAAGGGACTGTGTCGAACACTATTTGCTTGTATCCACCCCCGTGCTTAGTACAGTGCCTGGCACCTAGAAAGCACTTAACAAATACCATAATTATTATTACTATTTCGAGGCTACGACACTAGGCTGTGGTCACTTTGGCTGTATGTTGACCCCTCTGCCCCACTGATATGCTTCACGTGTATTTTATAATGTGCCACATCCTGCCCCAGCCAAAGCATGACTGGTAGAGAAGAATGAGTGAGGCTTAACACTCCACCATCCTTTGAATTCAACTGAAGGGCTTCCATTTCCAGTGAGATTTTGCAGGGTCAACGGACAACTACTGTTCCTTCAAAAATCGTTACCTCTTCCCTTCGGGCATTCTGATTCCCTCAACAAGTCAAAGTAAAAATAGTCAGATGAGGGCATTTACTGTTTTCCATTTTATTTAGAGAAGTAGCATGGCTTAGTGGAAAGAGCATGGGCTTGAGAGGCAGAGGATGTGGGCTCTGATCCCACTCTGCCACTTGTCTGCTGTGTTGCTGTGTGACCTTGGGCAAGTCACTTAACTTCTCTATGCCTCAATTACCTCATCTGTAAAATGGGGATTAGGACTGGGACCCCCATGTGGGACAATCTGATTACCTTATGTCTACCCCAACGCTTAGAACAGCGCCTGGCACATACTAAGCACTTAACAAATACTATTATTATTATTATTTCCATGTGCCAACTGATTTTACTTTAAGAATTGAAAGGTCTGGTGTTCAGAACCCTTCTATAAACTCATTTACTATGAGAAGTTGTCCCTTTTTTCCTAAATGGTTTTATTATTATATTTTTAGGACAGTCATGCTACCTCGAACATCAAAGTGCATCTCCCTGTTTTCTTTCCAAGGACATATAAGCAGTAACTTTAAGCTAATTAACAAAGACAACCAGGCTCTGGGCCCGCCCAACCCACAGTGATATTTCTGTGAAATTATATTTCGTTTTTAAACCCTGTTTGAGAAACCCTCTATTTGCCGAGGGGAAATGAAGCCTGTTATTTTTTAATGGCCTGCCCATCCAGGATAGCTACAGCATTACCTTTCAGGAGGGTACTTACAGACCAGAACGCTCGCTTGTTAAATGCAGCATATGTGTGTCTTTGTGCTTTCTCAAATGGGACTCATTTATGGGAATTGTTTACCAATATCAGAGGCTTTAAGGCATCGTTTTTTTTGTTAATTGTAATTCCCTATCAAATACCCTTTTTCGCACCCTTAAGGGATGTAGGCCCCAATGAATCCAATGCAGTTAGGAGCTGGCTCGTTGTTTACAAATGGCTAACAGAATTTAACGGAGAGCGGACAGAGGGGCTTCACGATAAATACATTCTCTTTAATATGTGACGCACCACCCATGGACAGTTATGCAGGCTGTTGAAAGTTGGTGTTTTCTTGTGATAAGGTCATTACGACTGAATGAATGATTGATGACTGGGTAACTGCTTTCTCAAGTACTCCCCAAAAACAGGTGGTCCTTAGGGAACAGAGGGTGGCTGTTTCAGAATCAGTCAGTCAGTCAGTGGTATTTATTGAGAGCTTACTTTGTGCAGAGCACTGTTCTAAACGCTTGGGAGAGTGTAATATAACAGAATTAGTGGACACGTTCCCTGCCCTTAAAGAGCGTACAGTCTAGAGATATAGTCGCTCATCACTCAATCAGTGAATGGTATCTGTTGAGCACTTAGTGGGGCAGAGCACTGTGCTAAGCCCTTGGGAGAGTGCAGTACAATCAAGTTGGCAGACCATAGCACTGTACTGAACACTTGGGAGAGTGCAGCACAATAGAGCTGGCAGACCAGAGCAAGATACTGGGCACTTAGGAGAGTGCAGTACAGTAGAGTTGGCAGAGAGGATCCCTGACCACAGGGAACCAGAGGCTTCCTGAGGCAAAGAATATGTCTCATAGATAGTCCCTTTGAAAAAACTGTTAAAGTTTCCCTTAAAGCCCTTCTCCCTGGGGATCCCAGCACGTGTCCGGAGAGACTCCGAGAGCATTCCTTCTCCCCCAGACATTTCACAGTTCCTCACCAAGCGTGGAATAAGTGTGGAAAGGACAATATTTTGAAGCCCCAAGAGGGTGGCAGCCTCCTGCCTGGCTGGGAGACAGGCCCCCTGGGTTCTAATCCCACCCCTTCCACTTGGCCTGCCGTGTGGCACTGGACAGGTCACATAGTCGCAGCGTGGTCTAACGAACGGAGCAAGGGCCTGGGTTCTAATTCCGGCTCCACCACTTCTCTGCTGCATGACCTTCGACAAGTCACTTCACTTCCCTGTGTCTCAGTTCCCTCATCTGCAAAATAGGGATTTGGTATCTGTTCTCCCTCGTATTTAGACGGTGAGCCCCATGGAGCACCTGATTATCTACCCTACCACTTAGAACAGTGCTTGGCACAAAGTAAGGGCGTAACATATACTGATTATTATAATAATATGTTGGAGGCAAATAGGGGCACAGTCCCTGTCCCACATGGGGCACGTGTCTCTGAGTCTTGGAAGCCCTGTGTGGGACAGGAACTGTGTCCAACCTGGTTATCTTGCATAGTACAGTGGTTGGCACAAAGTAAGCCCTTAACAAATATTGCAGAGATTATTATTAGCATTAGTAGTACTATCATTTTTAATATTAATAAAAATACTACTAATAATAATAATCAGCATGGCCTAGTGGATTGACCAGGGGCGTGGGAGTCAGATGGACCTGGGTTCTAAGCGCAGCTCCGCCACTTATCTGCTATGTGACCTTGGGTAAGTCACTTCACTTTTCTGTGCTTCAGTTACCTCATCTATAAAAACAGAGATGAATACTGTGATCCCCACGGGCGTCATGGACTGCATCCAACCTGACTAGCCCAGAGTACTTTCCCAAGCGCTTAGTATAGTGCATGGCACACAGTAAACGTTCAGTAAATGCTTTCAATTGATTACTTAGTACAGTGTCTGGCACATAGTAAGCACATAGTAACAAATAAAACCACAGTGCCAATATAGAACCAGGTTAGGAAATGGGAACATTTGGGGACATTGCTATAAATCTACCATTTATTTAGGCAACATAACCTATAACAAAGTAGTTATAGTCTTGGCATTGACACACAGATGAATGTGTAAGAGTTATAAGCTGTAGAAGGTCAATCTTCCAGATAAAAGAGTTTTTTTTATACCGAGGGACCACGAAATGCCAAGATTTCTGTAGGGCCAACTCGCTTATTAAATTAAAGCGAAAGGTCTTAGTAGGAGTTGAACCAAAATCCACAGCTTCTAAACAGGCTGGCTAATACCTAGCTACAGAGAGAATCCAAATGAGCATCTGTGCTGTCTCAAAAATAACCTGTCCAGAGCTCCAGGGTAAAGACTTGGTCTCCCAGCAGACATAGGAAGTTGACTTTGTTTCACATTTTCCTGCTCAAAGGAGCATCACCCCACAAGAAATTGTTATTAGCATTTGTTAATGGCTTATTATTATGTCGAGCCCTCTTCTAAAGCATTGGGGGAGATACAAGTTAATCCGGTTGGACACAGTCCCTGTCCCACAAGTGGCCTAGTAAGAGCACAGAACTGGGAGTCAGGAGAACTGAATTCGAATTCTAGCTCTGTCACTGATCTGCTCTTTGACCTTGGACAAGTCACTTAACTTCTCTGTGTCTGTTTCCTCATCTGTGAAGTAGGGATTCAAGACCAGGGAATGTGTCTACCAACTCTATTCTGTCGTACTTTACTAAGTGTGTAGTGCAGTGCTCTGCACACAGTAATTGCTCAGTAAATAGGACTGATAGAATGATTAATCTGTTCTCCCTCCCCCTAGACTGTGAGTCTCAGGTGGGACAGGGAGGTTGTCTGATCTGTTCATATTGTATAAACCCCAGGGATGAGCACAGTGCTTGACACATAGTAAGTGCTTAACAAATACCATTCTGATTACTTAGAGGCATACTGGGGTGTTTCCGTAGATAGGTGGGATGATAGTCTGAACTGGAAAATGAACAGTTTCTGCCATTGTCACATTATAATCATGGTGGGAGAATGGTTTTAAGAAGAAATGTAAATTTCCAGCTCTCTTCTTTAAAGGTTAGTTAGAACACTTATTTCCCCCCCTCCTTGTAGACCAGTTTAATTTCCTTTTCAGTAAGTACTAACTGAAGTTAAGTCTCTGTATGAATTGAGGTGCTGGAGCAGATATTTTCAAGAAAAAATAACCAATAGAAATTTTCACCTCAAATATTCCACACAGTCCTTAAGTTATAGAACTCAGGGCTATAATTACAGTGTTTGATCTGCCGAATGTTAAAAGATTTTCCTTGAAGCGGGGATCAAGGTATCATTTAAAGTACCTCCATATAGCAGTCATTTGGAATTAAGATCACCACCTAATAGCTTTTGATAGAGGAGTTCATTTTCAAGAGTCAATCATTTGAACAATTTGGATCAATTATTATAAAATGTTGATGAGTGGAGACTGTAGATAATTTAACTGATGACATACTAGTGTGACTTTTCCTTGGCAAATACTATTTTTCTTTATTTTGTATAATTTTTTTCATATTTATACTGCTCAAGTACCTCTTCCCCCAGTCTTAAAATGCTTCACACCTCTATGGAATCGTCTGCCCAGGTAATATTGCAAATAATTTCTAAGTGCTTCAGTTTCATTCCTGAAGGAGTGGAAAAGTGATCAGAAGAATGATCCAGGCAGCAGAGTGAAGTATGGACTGGAGAAGGGAGAGACAGGAGGCTGGGAGGTCAGTGAGGAATATGATGCAACAGGTGCTTGGGCCAGCACAGTAGGAGTTTGGGTGGAGAGGAAAGGGCAGATTTTAATAATAATAATAATAATAATAATAATGGCATTTATTAAGCGCTTACTATGTGCAAAGCACTGCTCTAAGTGCTGGGGAGCTTACAAGGTGATCAGGTTGTCCCACGGGGGGCTCACAGTTTTAATCCCCATTTTACAGATGAGGTAACTGAGGCCCAGAGAAGTTATGTGACTTGCCCAAAGTCACACAGCTGACAAGTGGCGGAGTTGGGAGTTGAACCCATGACCTCTGACTCCAAAGCCCAGGCTGTTTCCACTGAGCCACACTGCTTAGTGATGTTGTGAAGGTAGAACTGACAGGATTCCGTGACAGATTAATTGGGCAGGTTGAATGAGAGAGATGAATTGAGAATAAAGTCAAGATTGTAGGCTTGTGGGACAAGGAAGACGGTAGTACAATCTACAGTAATGGGAAAATCAAAGGGAGGACAGAGTTTGGGTGGGAAAATGAGGAGATCTGACTTGGCCATGTTAGTTTGAGGTGTTGGAGGGACCTCCAAGTAGAAATGTCCAGAAGGCAGGAGGAAATGTGAGACTGCAGAGAAGGAGAGAGATCGGAGCTGGATATGTAGATTTGGGAATCGTCCACAAAGAGATGGTAGTTAAAGCCATGGGAGCAAAATAATTCACGGAGGGAGTGGGTATAGATAGAGAATAGAAGGGAAACCAGAACTGAGCCATACCCATAATTAGAGGGTGGGAAGCAGAGGAGGAACCCCCGAAAGAGAGTGAGAAGGAATGGCCAGAGAGATAGGAGAACCAGGAGAGGACAGTGTCGGTGAAGTCAGTTAGATAATGTTTCCAGGAGAAAGAGTTGGTCCCCTGACTCAGAGGCAGCAGAGAGGTTGAGGAGGATTTGGAAGGGGTAGAGGCCATTGGATGTTGCAAGAAAGAGGCCATTGGTAACCTTAAAGAGAACTGTTGGGTGGTCGGTGGGAGGAGAGGCAGAAACCAGATTGCAGGATGTAGAGGAGAGAGTTGGAGGAAAGTGGAGGCAGCTCGATAAATACCATTGATTGATGGACTGATTGATTTCACTGTTCCTAATGCCAAAGCCTAGTAATACCCAGTTAGTCAACTGTAAAATTCCTATCCATTGCTTAGACAGTTATTCTCTAAAGCATGAAATGTGATTACCCTTATCTTAGCAAGCATCACCGTTAAGGATTTAAAGCACTGCAGTGGAGAGCCAACTCTCAAAATTAGTGGTATAAAGGCACGGTAATTGGACAAGACATGACTCAATTGTTCCAGGATTATATGTGAGCTGTGGTGAACCTGTTAGCTATAAAACAGGTGATTAAATAGGTGGTGATCACATTCAGAGCCTGATCGAAATAGTTTGGCATGCAGATTCTTCAGACTGTCAAAATGCATGATCCTTCTGCAAAAA
Source organism: Tachyglossus aculeatus (assembly GCF_015852505.1). NCBI lineage: Eukaryota > Metazoa > Chordata > Mammalia > Monotremata > Tachyglossidae > Tachyglossus > Tachyglossus aculeatus. Next base: position 22,220,647 of record NC_052078.1, on the reverse strand, counting down.
GATCTGGTAACTTTGTTGGCTGGGCTTTCACTAAGAAATCAGTGTGATATTTTGTTAAGCGCCTACTGTGTGCCAAGCCCTGAGCTTGACACTGGACAGTCTGACCAGACACAGTCCCTTTCCCCCATGGAACTCACAGTGAAGGGGAGAGGGAGAAGAGATATCTTGCCCCCATTTTACAGATGAGGACTTGGAGATGCACAGAGAAGTGAAGTGACTTGGCCAAGGTCACACAGCAGGCAAGTGGGGGGCCTGAGATTAGAACCTAGGTCCACTTACTCCTAATCCTGTGCTCTTTCCACTAAGAGACACTGGTTCTGTTTTCAGAACTCCGAGGATTTCCACCAGAATTAGTTGGTGTGGCCTAGTGGAAAGAGCACGGCGAGTCAGAGGACTTTGGTTCCGATTCTGGCTCTGCCCGGTGCTTGCTGGGTGATCTTGGACAAGTCACTTCACTTCTCTGTAACTCAGCTCCCTCAACTATAAAATGGGGATTCATTAACCGATCTCCCTCCTACTTTAGACCGTGAGCCTCTTGAGGGACAGAGACTGCATCCGACCTAATTGACATGTACCTACCCCAGCGCTTAGAACAGCGTTCGGTGCATTGTAAGCGCTTAACAAGTACCATCAAACAAACATCCAGCTTGAGTTTGGTGTGAGACTTGGGGTGAGCGATTTCACTTTGCCACATGACTTTTCCAAGGGTGACCCTTGGCCTAGTCCTTTCCACAAGCAGGTTTTACTTCAGACTGAACATGATAAGCAGTGTTGTATTTGATGGCCTTTCCAGCCCAGTGCTCTGTCTCTTTTCTTCCCAACATCCTCTTGCCAACTCTGTCTGGGTTTGACCCGTCCAGACAGCTTAATTAGGAAACTAGAACGTCTGGGTCAGGAAAAGTTACCAGTCACAGATCTAGGCTAATTATTATGCTTTAAAAAATGGTTTTAAGCAGAGTCTCTTGCTCTCTCAAAGCAACTCCCAGAACCAGCCGACATAAAAGCCTCCCTGCCAGGGCTCCGGGAGGAAGGAGAGCTGGGTTCTAGAGAGCGGAGAAGCAGCGTGGCTCAGTGGAAAGAGCACGGGCTTTGGAGTCAGAGGTCATGGGTTCAAATCCTGGCTCCGCCAGTTGTCAGCTGTATGACTTTGGGCAAGTCATTTCACTTCTCTGGGCCTCAGTTACCTCATCTGTAAAATGGGGATTAAGACTATGAGCCCCCCGTGGGACAACCTGATCACCTTGTAACCTCCCCAGCGCTTAGAACAGTGCTTTGCACATAGTAAGTGCTCAACAAATGCCATCATTATTATTATTATTCCAGTTCTGGCTGTCACTAGCTTGCTGTATCACCTTGGACGAATCTCATAAACTCTCTGGGCCTCAGTTTCCTCATCTATATAATGGGGCTAAAATACCTGTTCTCCATCCCTCTTGGACTTTGAACCTCATGTGGGACAGAGACTTTATCCAGTCTGATTTTCCTATATTTACCCCAGCTCTTGGCATGTAGTAAAGGCTTTAGGTATTTTTATTCTTCTTCTTATTGTCATTGTTATTAATAATATCTCTTATTACTACTCTATTCCTTCTCCTTCTCTTCCTTTCTCTCTTTTTTTTCCACGGTACCTTTCTTCTAGCTGTTCCTGCTTATTTGAAGCAGTGTGGCCTAGTGGAAAGAACACAGCCTGAGAGTCAGAGGACCTGGGTTCTAATCCCAGCTCCGCCACTTGTCTGCTTCGTGCCCTTGAGCAAGTCATTGATCTTCTCTGTGCCTCAGTTCCCTCATCGGCAAAATGGAAATTCAATATCTGTGCTCCCTCCTACTTAAAGTGTCAGGCCCCATGAGGGAACCAGTGCTTAATACAGAGTAAGTGCTACACAAAACCCACAATTATTATTACTATTATTATCATTGTCATTATTAGTATTCCTTTTTCCCGTTACTCTCCTCTTTCCTCTGCTTTCTGCCATAATGACTCTCTGTTGGCCATGTCTGTTTATTTTCCTTTGGTAGGGCTTTGCCTAGTTCCCACTGTGGGGTGGATAGACATTGAAAAGGAGTGGAGAGAGAAGCGATGTTGTCTAGTGGATAGAGCACGGGCCTGAGAATCATAAGGACCTGGGTTCTAAATCCAGCTCCATCCCTTGTCTGCTATATGTCCTTGGACAAGGCAGTTTGCTTTTCTGTGCCTCAGTTGCCTCACCTGTAAAATGGGGACTATGACTGTGGGCCCCATGCAGGATGTAGACTTTGTTCAACTTTGATTAGCTTGAATCTACCCCAGCACTTAGTGCATTGCCTGGCCCATAGTAAGTTCCTAACAGTTATCATTTAAACAACAACAACAACAAAAAGGTGGACCGGAATGCCATAGTAGGATAAATCCCGGCTGCACTTCTTGTCTGCTCTCTGACCTTGGGCAAGCCACGTAACTTCTCTGTGCCTCAGTTACCTCATCTGTAAAATGGGGGTGAAGATTGTGAGCCTCATGTGGGACAGGGACTGTGTCCAACCTGATTAGTTTGTATCTACCCTAGCACTAAGCACAGTGCCTGGTAGAGTAAGCACTTAACAAATACCATAAAAAAATAAATAAACCCAGCCAGATCAGCACTCTGGGAAATAATGTAGGATGGGGAAGAACTTCCAAAAGTATCACAGAAAGAGAATGGGGTTGGAGGCATCCTCAGAGTTTCCAGTTCAGTGTTCAATAAATCAACCAATCAGTGGAGTGCTTACTATGTGCAGAGCACTGAACTAAGTGCTTGGGAGAGTACAATAGAACAATAAACAGACACATTCCCTGCCCACAATGAGCTTACAGTCTAGAGGAATCTAGCAGTTGAGTTTCCTGAGACGGACATTAAGAGTAATTAGACGTAATAGTTAAGGCTGTAAGCTGGTTATGTAAGCTTTTTTAGAGGGAGAAGAGGTGGTTAGGTGTGATGTGGAGCCTCGAAGCTGATGGAAAGGGATTTTTATGTTATGTGAGAATAAATGGGAAGCCATCGGGGGGTTTTAAGGAGAAAAGTGATGCATTCTGAGCAGCATTTTAAGAAGATGATGAAGGAGGTTGTTGGTAGGCTAGAACCAAGAGGGAAGAAGCTAGAGTAGAACAAAGAGGGGCCAAGGGAGAGGAATAAGGAGGCTATTTCAGAGATCCAGTCAGGGGCTGAGGAGGGTTTAAATTTAATGTACAGCTGTGGTGATCAGATATCCTCGGTAAATGAGGCCCCGTTGTTCCGGTGGAGAAAATAATTCCTCCCTTCCAATTTCCAGAGACCCTCCCTTTCAGAGACAGCTAAAGGCCCTAGGAATATAGATGTGTTCAGTATACGGGTAAAGTCAACGTTGCTTAGTTATGCCAGTCACTGTTTGTGGAAAAGCAGTAATAGGCTAAAAGGAGAAACATAAATTGTTTAATCTGAATGCTTCGCATTATCCAAGCTTTCTGAGTCAAGCAGGCAGAAACACCGCTGCTTATCCTTTTACTCTACTGCTTCCCTTTTCTGAATTTTTTGAGTAATCAATGGTATTTATTGAGCACTTATTGCATGCAGAGCACTGTACTAAGCACTTGGGAATACACTTGGGAGCCCAGTCATCTCACACTGGGGCTGCTGATGATAGTAGCCACAGTAGCAGCAGTATTTATTAAGGGCTGTGTGCAGAGCACTCTAATAATAATAATAATTATGGTACTTGCTAAGCACTTGCCATATGCCAGGCACTTTTCTAAGCGCTGGGGTGGATACCAGCAAATTGGGTCAGACACAGTCCTTGCCTGGGTAGGGCTCCCAGTCTTAATCCCCATTTTACAGATGAGGTCACTGAGGCACAGAGAAGTGACGTGACTTGCCCAAGGCCCCATAGCAGGTGATGATCGGGGAGAGACAAAGAGAGTTGGATGGAGAGAGGGGGCCCTGGGAGAGGCAGAAGGCGGCCCAAGAACAGAAGACCCAGAAAGCCAGAGGAGGAGCAGAAACATGAAGGGTGGCAGGAGCGGAGAGAAGAAACAACACTAAATTCCCAGGGAGATTCCCACAGGGTCAGCGCATTGGAGGAGCAGTGTGGCTTAGTGGAAAGAGCCTGGGCTTTGGAGTCAGAGGTCATGGGTTCAAATCCCAGCTCCGCCACTTGTCAGCTCTGTGACTTTAGGCAAGTCACTTCACTTCTCTGGGCCTTAGTTCCCTCATCTGTAAAATGGGGATGAAGACTGTGAGCCCTCCTTGGGACAACCAGATCACTTTGTAACCTCCCCAGTACTTAGAACAGTGCTTTGCACATAGTAAGTCCTTAATAAATGCCATTATTGTTATTATTATTATCATTATTATTATTATTTATGTGGTTCATTTGGGGATCACATTTGTGTTTATGAAACCTGTCCCTCCAAGTGGAAGTGGAATAGATGCAACTATTTGAATGTGGCCACGATGAGATCAAGAAAATTAAGCGCTCAACAAATTCCAACATTATTAAAATTCCCCGTCATTATGTGAAATTTGGATCTTCCAAGTTGCCCCAAAAGGTCTAAAGTTACTTGTTTATGCCTGGAAACGTTCCACCGGCCGGATGGTCCACCCCGTTGCTAGAGCAACCCGAACACAAAGTAGACCCTCTTTCATGTTCACCTGGCCATTTGGAGAGAGAGAAGCAAAGGGATGGTGTGTGAGGGCAGATTTGAGCAGGAACCCATCCTTATCAATGGAGCAGGGACCCAAACGTAACCATGAAAAGCACTAAGAGCGGAAGAATTTTCAGTTTCTCCACTGAAATGGAAATACTTCTGTTAATGTGCAGAACTGTCGATGAATGCTTCATGCCTGAAATGCATCAATCTTGACTGTTTATCAATCAAACTAGGTGGTCTTGAGTTCAAGAACTAGTTCAGGTGGCACTCAAAAAGTGAATACACTATAAATCTTCTCTGTGATTAAATGAGATTTGGGGAAGTGAACTTAAGATTCTCCTCTTACTATTAACGTAATAATAATGATGATAATAATAATAATGGCATTTGTTAAGTGCTTACTATGTGCAAAACACTGTTCTAAGTGCTGGGGGGGGATACAAGGTGATCAGGTTGTCCCACGTGGGGCTCACAGTCTTAATCCCCATTTTACAGATGAGGCAACTGAGGCTCAGAGAAATTAAGTGACTTGCACAAGGTCACACAGCAGATATGTGGCAGAGCCAGGATTAGAACCCATGACCTCTGACTCCCAAACCCGGGCTCTTTCCACTGAGCCATGCTGCTTCTCGTGGCACATACTCTGTTATCGTGCACTTTCCCAAGCGCTTACTACAGTTCTCTACACATAGTAAGCTCTCAATAAATACCATTAATTGATTGATCCTAGTTCAAATTTGTTTGTTGCTAAGTTGCTGTTTTATTTGCGAAGCATGTTGGTTGAAAGTTTATTATCATTATGATTATTGTTATTGTTATTGTCATGCTTTATGGTAAGAGCTCACTACGTATCTATCAAGCACTGTTCTAAGCGCTTGGGTAGATAGAAGTTAATCAGGTTGGACACAGGTCCCTGTCTCACATGGGACTCACAATCTAAGTAATAAGATGCTCTTTAATAGTGTTGTTTAGTCACTGCTGCTTGCCTTGTAAGCGAAATGCCATTTCAGCTTCAGCGTGGCAATCACTGTTGGTGGCTTTATTATTAGAAAAGCAGCATGGCCTATTGGATAGAGTCAGAAGGGCCTGGGTTTTAATCCTGGCTCCACCATTTACCGGCTCTGTGACCTTGGGCAAGTCCGTGCCTCGGTTCCCTGATCTGGAAAATGGGGATTTAAAACTCCCGTGGAAGACAGGGACTGTGTCCAGCCTGGTGCCTTGCACATAGTAAGCACTTAAAAAAGACCATTAAAAGAAAAAAGAGCACTGTACAAAAATTTCCTAATTTGAGGTGAATGTGAGCTCCTCAAGGGCAGGTAATAATAACTATGGTACTTGTTAAGCACTTACTGTGTGCCAAGCACTGTTCTAAGTGCTGGGATAGATACAAGATAATCAGGTGGGATACAGTCCCTGTCCCACATGAGGCTCTCGGTCTTCATCCATTTTCCAGATGAGGTAACTGCGGCCCAGAGAAGTGAAGCGACTTGCCCAAGGTCTTACAGCAGACATGTGGCAGAGCCGGGATTAGAACCCAGGTCCTTCTGACTTCGAGGCCTGTGCTCTATCCACTAAGCCAGGCTGATTAGTAACCTATGTGGGTTACTTTTCTGTTGCTTTCCCAAACACTTAGTAAAGTGGTCTGCACACAGTAGGGGACAGAGTAACTACTACTGAATGAATGAGCAAATGAATGATTTTGTTTTGAGAGAGTACCATGAGTGAAAACCCCCCAGCAAGTCGAGAGGCAGGGTGAAAAGAGAACGGGACTGGGAATCCAGAGACCTGCATTCTAATCCCCGCTCTGCCTCTTCCCTGTTACGTGACCTTGGACAAGTCACTTAAATTCTCTCTGCTCCTCATCTGCAAAATGGGGACCAAAGAGCCGTTATCCCTCCCTTTTAGACAGTGAGCCCTGTTGAGGACAAAAACTGGGTGCCATCTGAGGAGCTTGTTCCTTACCCCACCACTGGGTACACAGTAAACGATCAATAAATGCCATCATTATTGTGGGGGACTGTCCAGCAGTAGCAGTGGCCGGGAGAGAATTAGGAAACCCATCTGTTTGGGAATCAAATATAAAGATTTTTCCTCTCTCTGAGTCTTCCACATCAGTCAGGGACGGCGTCTGCCTTATGACAGTCCCAGGCAAACGAGCATTTCCCAGCCGTATTCCACGGGGAAGGGGTGGGAGTTTTAACAGTAAGTAGTTCCGCTCTTGGAGATCCTCTTCCTCCCCAGTCCAAGGCTTTGAAGTGGCAACATTGCAAAGGACTGTGAAGAAGGAAAACCAGTGGCCTTCCTTTTTGGCCTAGAGGGGCCAAACTTGCCCCCTTTCTTGGAAGCAGCATGGCTCAGTGGAAAAGAGCCCGGGCTTTTTAGTCAGAGGTCATGGGTTCAAATCCCTTCTCCGCCAATTATAAGCTGCGTGACTTTGGGCAAGTCACTTAACTTCTCTGTGCCTCAGTTCCCTCATCTGTAAAATGGGGATTAAGACTGTGAGCCCCCCATGGAACAACCTGATCACCTTGTACCCTCCCCACACTTAGAACATTGCTTTGCACATAGTAAGCACTTAATACATGCCATTATTATTATTATTATTATTATTATTATTATGTCTGCCCACTGAAGCAGCATGGTCTAGTAGATAGAGCACAGGCCTGCGAGTCAGAAGATCATGAGTTTTAATCCCAGCTCCACCACTTGCTTGCTGTGTGACCTTGGGCAAGTCAATTCACTTCTCTGGGCCTCAGTTACCTCATCTGTAAAATGGAGATTGAGACTGTGAGCCCTACATGGGACCAGGGACTGAGTCCAACCTTATTTGGACACACACACTGTATCCACCCCTGCACTTAGTGCAGAGCCTGGCACATAATAAGCGCTTAACAAATACCACGATTATTATTATTTTTATTATTTAAAAATCACCCTGACATCAGCTAAACTCCACATTTGTCCCTGAATTGCTGGACTAAATTAATTGAAACATATACTGTACATCCAGCACTTAGAACAGTGCTTTGTGCATAGTAAGCACTTAACGAGTGCCATCATTATTATTATGTACACGATAGCTTGTGTAGCTAGAAAAAATTTTGCAGGAATCAAACCTCAGCCAGTTTCCTGAGCCCCCGAAGGAATAACAGTCATGTGTGCCTCATCTATGTATTTTTTTTCCTAGAGCTTAGTAATACATCAGTGAATTAATGGTATTTATTGAGCATGTACTGTGTGCAGAGCACCAAATTAAGTGTTTGGGAGAGTACAATAAGCTCTGCACACAGTAAACCTTCAATAAGTACTATTGTAACGTCTACTGAATTTGCCTGAATTCAAATGGGGAAATTGGAAATGGTCAACATTATCTCATCTCAATTGCACTTCTCAGTAAGTCCAAAGTGAAGTGAGGCAGGGCTACCAAAGGGAAATATCTGTTGACTGGTCTTTTCCGTTATTAAATCACCAGTGCTTTTAATCCCTATAGATACTTTGAGCAAGAAAAAGACTTCCAATTTCCCAGATTTTTGTCTTAGCCCTGCCTGGGCCTCGATTCTGTTTCTCAATGGTATTTCTCTGTCCGTTATTGCAGGAGGACACAGATCACAATTACTACGTTTCCAGAACATACGGTCCATTTGATTCTGCGAGCCGAGATCTGTGGGTGAACATAGACCAGATGGAAAAAGATAGAGTCAAGATCCACGGGATCCTGTCCAACACTCATCGGCAAGCTGCGGTAAGAGGCTGTCCGAGAACGCCTGGGGCTTTCTCTCTCCGATAAACTCATGTCTTGGGCGATGGAACGATGGTTCTCATTCAGAGCAAGAATTCGAATCATTGTAACTTGGAAATTGTTATTTATGGCCATGGTTGTCTGGAGCGATTGGGCAAAGACAAGCAAAACCAAAACGATTTTTCACTCGCTTGACTGACTGCAGTATGGCATAGTGCATCGAGCTTGGGCCTCGGAGTCAGGAGGTCATGGGTTCTAATTCTGGCTCCAACCTCTAGTATGCTGTGTGACTTTGAACAAGTCATTTCACTTCTCTGGGCCTCAGTTCCCTCATCTGTAAAATGGGGATTGAGACCGTTAGCCCCACATGGGACAGGGAATGTGTCCATCTTGATTTGCTTGTATTCACTCCAGTGCTCAGTGCAATGCCCTGAGCGCTTAACAAATACCATTGTTATTATAATTATTATTACTATTATTATTATTAATATTATTATTTTCCTTAGTGAGATCAGGGCTGATGAGTTGAAAGTTCACGTGTTCTTGGGACAGATACTCAAAGCTGCTATCGAAGCAGCCTTTAACTCATAGACTAAAGGATGCTAAAATCCGGAGGTCGCTTAAATTGTGTCAAGTCGTATATTGCGATTTCCGCGAGAATGTAAGTAAATCTTTGGCCAAATGTCAGTCCCCCTCTAGTTTTATAGCATTGTTTTAGACCCCAGGGGTGTAATGCCGTCTTCAGACTAGATCAACTCGGATTACAGTCTCCTAAACTATGAATGCAAATCTTTTCCCAACTTCCAAATTTGAACCCCATCACTGACCTCCCCCCTCCTGAGAACAGTGTGAATAGATCTTAGAAACTGTGAGGTCAGAGGCCCAGCATCAGGATTCAGACGGTTCATTGTGTTGCTCCCTTCCCAGTTAGTTACCACTAGTTATCCGGGCTTGGACAGCCCCCAAAATTCCGAGTGATGATTTTACCTGAGCATTCCTTGAATATTCAACATTCCAGAGATCAATCAATCAATCAATCGTATTTAATGAGCGCTTAGTGTGTACAGAGCACTGTACTAAGCGCTTGGGAAGTACAAGTTGGCAACATATAGAGACGGTCCCTACCCAACAGTGGGCTCATCTGCAGCTGAAAGAAGAGACAAACTTCAAAATCACCTCTCTGCTGGACCCCTCCCTCCTTTTCTCCCAAGTACAGAAGCTAGATGACAGTTTCAGAAATTATTCACAGAATGAGATTTGGGTCACCTTCTCAAAGAAAAGCGATAATTGTGCTGGATTAGAATGACTAGTAGCAGGTGTTTTCCTGGCTCAGCACTGTTTCCCAGCCCCCATTGGTGAGAGGAGAACAGAATCCTTCGGGTTGAACAAAAGCTTGAAGCCAAAGCGGGAGATTTGACAGGCAATCTGACATTATAGAGTTCACTGGAGAAGGAGAAGGCCTGGCCGCAGAGGAATGTGCTTGGCCTAGTGGAAAGAGCCCAGACATGGGGGTCAGAGGGCCCAGGTTCTAATCCTGCTCTGCCATGTAAGCTCTGTGATCTTGGGCAAGTCACTTCATTACCTGTTCTCCCTCCTACTTAGACTGTGAGCCCCATATGGGACCTGATTATCTTGTATAATAATAATAATTATAATGATACTTGTTAAGCACTTACTGTGTGTCAGCCGTACTAAGTGCTGGGGTAGATACAAGCTAATCAGGTTGGACACAGTCCCTGTCCCACATGGGGCTCACACTCTTAATCCCCATTTTAACAGATGAGGTAACTGAGGCCCAGAGAAGTGAAGTAACTTTCCAAGGTCACACAGCAGACATGTGAGAGAGCCAGGATTAGAACCTAAGTCTTTCTTACTCCCAGGCCCGTGTTCTATCCACTAATCCATGCTTTTATCTACCACAGCCCTGAGTACAGTGCTTAGCACATAGTAAGCACTTAACAAATACCACAGTTATCTCTGGGAACTGAAATCAGAGAGAAAGGGGGCAAGAAGGGCTGTTTGTCTCTTGTCCTGACACCAGATAGTCCACTCATGTTAATGGACCTGAAATAATCTGGATTGGCACGTGATTCCAGTGTGGCGCTGAAAAATTCACATGGACAGGGAGAAATCTGGAAAACCAGTTAGGCAGAAGCCCCTCCCTGCCTTACCCATGTGTAATTTCAGAAGGCAAACTGGCTCGATAGCAGTTGAATTTTCCATTCAAAGCAAGGAAAATAAATCAGCAGATACAATATAAAGGCTGTTTGTCCTTGAGAGCCGTCTCTTATACTTCCCTCTAAGACACAATGAAGATATTAAAGTGTTTAAAATCCAAATTAGCTGTCTAGCCAGGGCTGCTTAGTAAAACCTTCCAACTGTCTGTACAAAGATGAGTCTCCCTCATCACAAAGCTAAAGTAGGCCATCCTGCGCCGAAAAACGCAGTGCTTTAAATGCCAATGATTTCTTCAGGAATATCTGCAAGGATTTATTTATGTTCAAAGTTCACTGTTGAGGTTCCTCACATTTGTATGAAGCCCCAGGCACTTAAAATTAAAATGGGAATCCTCTTCCTCAAACATTTATTTCGAAACATTAAACTCTGGTGCATTGGAGAAAGAGGAGAAGGAAGAGCCACGGAGCTTTGGCTACCAATAGTAGAACATCAGAGCAAACAGTGGTAAAGGAATTTCTCTAACAATATGAATTTTGGTCACACCGTTGCCCAGTTCTTTATGCCTTCAAAGCACCATAGAAATTCCATTAATTATGACTTACAGTCTGATGACACGTTCGTGATGTCCTCCCCTCTCTGTCTATTTGAACAATTGAGGAAATTTAGGAAGAGAGTAGCTGGCCTGAGTCAGATCAAAAACAAAGCACTATCCTCACCATGATCAACTGTAGGGTTTTTTTGTGGGCTTTTTTTAATAGTATTTGTTAAGCACTTACTATGTGCCAGGCACTGTATTAAGTGCTGGGCTGGTTACAAGCTAGTTGGGTTCCACATAGTCCCTGTCCCACATGGGGCTCAACAGTTCCCATTTTATAGACGAGGGAACTGAGGCACAGAGAAGTAAAGTGACTTGCCCAAGGTCACACAGCAAGCAAGTGGCAGAGTCAGGACTAGAACCCAGGTCTTCTGACTCACAGGCCTATGCTGTTTCTGTAGGCCACGCTGTTTCCTTGAGGTCAGGGAACACATTTACCAACTCTGTTGTATTGTACTTTCCCGTGTGCTCTCATTCTCCCACCTTTTTTCCCCTCTCACCTGCTTTTCCCAAGATCTTAGTCCCACACCCTAAGGATTTAGGTACTCTCCCATCCCCTCACACACAGTACTTTTAACAATCCTTACATTCATTTTTTTATGGTATTTATTAGGTGCTTAATATGTACCAAGTGCTGTACTAAGCACTGGGGTTGTTACAAGATTATCAAATTGGAAACAGTCCCTGCCCCCTTGGGGCTCACAGTCTTAATCCCCATTGTACAGATGAGGTAACTAAGGCCCAGAGAAGTTCATTCATTCATTCATTCAATCGTATTTATTGAGCACTTACTGTGTGCTGAGCACTGTACTAAGCGCTTGGGAAGTACAAGTTGGCAACATATAGAGACAGTCCCTACCCAACAGCGGGCTTACAGTCTAGAAGGGGGAGACAGACAACAAAACAAAACATATTAACAAAATAAAATGAATAGAATAAATATGTATAAGTAAAATAAATAAATAGAGTAATAAATACTTGCCCAAGGCCACACAGCAGACAGAGATGAACCCAGGTCCTTCTGACATGACGCTGCATTAAGAGTGGTGTGGCTGTATTTGCTAGGCAGGACACTTGGTTTGGGATTTTGCTTTTTTTAAAATGATGAGAATCTGTAGAGAATCAAATTCAGTCAGATGACACGTCTCAATTTTGGCAAAACCTGGAAAATACCCAGGCCCTTGGCTTTGTTTGAGGAACTTCTCCTGCCTGAAGCTCTTCTGTCCCCTCTATCTCCCTCCAGCAGCCAATTATCAAATCATACTCAACTTATCTAAGGTCAAGACCCTTCATTAGAACTGTTCCCTTGCAAAGTGATGGATTCTTGGAAAGGAGACAAGCGCATATGAAACTATCCTTTTCCCTCTGACAGTTGGGGAATTCCTTCAATTTCCCGGTGCTGGGACAGGATTTTCTATATCCCGGCCCATAAATTCGTCAGAAAGTGGATACCTACAGTTTTTCCCCTCTTACGAGACAATTTTCATTTGAGGTCAGGTCTTCTTGAGCCAGGTAAAGTGAAGAAGTAAGGACTTGATTCAGTTGACTCCAGCCAACAAAATATTTTGCTTGAGTTACTCAGTTCAAAACAGACACACTCAGCTTTAGTTTCCCACTAGGAAATTACATATACATATATATATAAATATATATATATAAATATATATAAAATCAACGGTATTTATTGAGTGCTTACTGTGTGCAGAGCACTGTACTAAGCACTTGGAAGAGTACAGTACAACAGAATTAGCAGACACATTCCCTGGCCATAACAAGCGTAAAGTCTAGGGGAAATCATTCCTTACTGATTATCAATCTGTAAGTGTGTGTGTGTGTGTGTGTGTGTGTGTGTGTGTGTGTGTGTGTGTGTTACACACACACACGCACACAGCCCTGAATCATTCTATGTATCCACACAAGCACACTTATGTATAACTGAATAAGGAGACAAGTATAAAAGTAAAATCGGCAATTGGCAAATGATTCTGGCAGAATTACCAAACATAAAACACAATGTGGTCACTAACGATTCTGCATCAAATGTACCCACCCAGTAGGGCTAAAATCTGAGAAAGGAAATCTGTTAAATGTCCCTTTGTTTTACAATTCCCAATTCATTCCTGGGAGACAGGTTTCTTGAGACTTTCTCCTTTGAATAACAGTTATTCTTAAAAGCAGCTAACAACTCATAAAAGAAACTTGGCACTCTTTACCAGGTTTGAACATTCAATTTGATCAGCTGGACAGAAGACAGTCATTTTTTTGAAAGGATTGGATTAGGATCCTCAGCTATGCCTTCGTTTTAATGGCTGCATTGGCAATGAATAACTTTTTTTTTTAGGGCAGATAAAACGGCTCTCTAATTTCCATTCAGTTAACTTCGCGTGTTTGTTTTCGGAATAGTAGTGGTCTCAGCAGGACTCCGCCGATTTCCTGAATAGAGATGGACTCTTCCATTATTTCTAATTGGTAGGCAGGAGTCTATTTTTCCAGGAAATTCACTCCACTTTCCATCTGGCAAAAATATCGGTCTTCCATTTGCATCCTGTTGTTCTTGTAGGAACTGGATTCATTGGTCCTTAGTAACGTCACACTGTGACTATACGCTATTTCAGTGATTTTGTGATTCTGACTCTGAATATTGCACAATCAGACAGTGTGTTCCACTTCCTCTCTAGGATTACCTCAGGAGGGCCGTGGAATTTGGCATCAGTTACCGTCAGATTGTTTGTCCTAAAATATACATTTATGAGGAGTCTCTGACTCTTTTGGCAGATGCCAGAAATTCACATTTCTGTGGCCAAAGAAGCTTGCTGCTTTTATTATTTATGGTATTTGTTAAGCACCTACTATGTGCTAGGCACTGCACTAAGCACTGAAGTAGATACAGGCTCATCAGGTAGGACACAGTTCATGTCCCACTTGGGGCTGACAGTCTTCTTCCCCATTTTGCAGATGATTTTGCAGATCAGAGAAGCAGCATTGCTCAGTGGAAAGAGCCCAGGCTTTTGGAGTCAGAGGTCAGGGGTTCAAATGCCGGCTCCGCCAATTGTCAGCTGTGTGACTTTGGGCAAGTCACTTCACTTCTCTGGGCCTTAGTGACCTCATCTGTAAAATGGGGATTAAGCCCCCTGTGGGACAACCTGATCACCTTGTTACCTCCCCAGGGCTTAGAACAGTGCTTTGCACATAGTAAGCACATAATAAATGCCTTTATTATTTATGAAGTCACCGAGGCGCAGAGAAGTAAAGTGACTTGCCCCAGGTCACACAGCAGTCAACTTGTGAGGCTGGAATTAGAACCCAGTTCCTTCTGACTCCCAAGTCTGCAGTCACTTCACTAGTCCGTGCATTTCTGAGATTTTTCCGCAGGGCCTCATGAAAGGAAACCAAAGTGTCCCTGTTTGATTTGATTCTTCTGATTTTTCCTCTGGTGTAACATTGTAGGCTGCAGTGAATTGCAGCCAAATAGCTCTCTCCAGCCTACTTTCTCGGGGTAATTAAACTCTTAAATTGGTCTGAAAGAAGTCCTGAAAGAAGTTTGATGGGGGTAGGCAGATTCTTCCCATGACAGTGTTGTTTCTTTCTCCCAGTAAACTTTCCGGAGCTTAGAGAATCATAATAGCTTGACTGAATTATACAAACGGGGTCGTCTAGCAAGGAGAGCACAGACCTGGAATTCGGAGGATCTGGGTTCTAATCCCAGCTCCACCACTCTTCTGCTGTGTGACCCTGGGCCAGTCACTTCATTTCTCTGTGCCTCAGTGACCTCATCTGTAAAAATGGGGATTAATGCTATGAGCCCCATGTCAGGCATGGACATGGAATTATCTTTGTATCTACCCCAGTGCTTAGTACAGTGTCTGGCACATAGTAAGCGTTTAACAAGTAACCATAATTGTCCTCTCTGGAATGTATGCTCATTTTGGTCAGGGAATGCGACTGTTTGTTGTTATATTGTATTCTCCCAAGCACTTAGTACAGGGCTCTGCACACAGTAGGCGTTCAATAAATATCATTGATTGATTATGGCATTTGCTTCAAAACTTTAAATAATAATAATAATAGTAATGGCATTTGTTAAGCACTTACTATGTGCCAAGCACTGTTCTAAGTGCTGGGGTAGATACAAGGTAATCAGGTTGTCCCACAGTCTTCACCCTCATTTTACAGATGAGGTAACTGAGGCACAGAGAAGTTGTGACTTGCCCAAAGCCACACAGCTGATAAGTGACTGAGCAGGGATTAGAACCCATGACCTCTGGCTCCCAAGCCTGGGCTCTTTCCACTGAGCCACGCTGCTTCTCTGTAGTAATTCCCATTTTCCAGGTGAGGAAACTGAGACACAGAGAAGTTCAGTGACTTGTCCAGGGTCACAGAGCAGGCAAGTGGCAGAGTCTCCCGAATCCCAGGCTCTTGCTCTTTATATATTATCGCTCCCCACTCTTTGCCCCATGCAGCGGAGTCAGGTTCCCCCTAACTTTGTGTCCCACCAAAAACTCTACGTTGAAGTAAATTCTCTCGAGGCCGTGGCTGTGGCCAGGCAATCAGGCAAGCTGCAATAGAGTAAACTCAAGTGTACGGTACATCACAGATCAAAGTGCGTGATGGGATTCCTACAAATCATCAGCTAATTGAGGCTTCTTTTTCATTGCTTATTAATATTCCTGCAGTGAAGGTCTTCCAATACAAAAAAAAAATTAATTAAACTCAGCGTCATCTTGTATGTGAAAGCTAGTGGATTAATGGCCTGTGGCCTGTTCAACTCCTCCCAGGCAGTGCGAAGTGAGTTGGCAGGAATAAAATCCCACTGTTTTCTAGGCAAGCCCAGTCAAAATTGACTCCTTCGCATCACAGCTGCCCTAGTCCCATGATACCCAGGGGTCAGCCTGGGCCCAGGAAGGAGAATCAGACATTTCAAGATCTCCCCAGAGGCTTCTTAGATCCCTCATTCCCCTCCTGCTGGCTTAATAGGAAACACTGATCACCGTGGCTTAGTGGATAAAGCACACGCCTGGAAGTCAGAAGTACCTGGGTTCTAATCCTGGCTATGCCACTTGACTGCTGGGTGACGTTGGACAAGTCGCTTCACTTTACCAGAAGCAGCTTGGAGGAGTGGCTAGAGCAAAGGCTTGGGAGTCAGAAGGTCACGGGTTCTAATCCTGGCTCCGCCACTTGTCTGCTCTGTGACCTTGGGCAAGTCACTTCATCAGTTACCTCATCTGTAAAATGGGGATTGAAACTGTGAACCCAACCTGGAAAAGGGACTGTGCCTACCCTGATTTGCTTGTATCCGCCCCAGCGCTTAGAACAGTGCCTGGCACATAGTAAGCACTTAACAAATATCATTGTTATTATTAATATAATCAATAATAATTATCATTGATTATTATTATTATTATTCTCTGGGCCTCAGTGCCCTCATCTGTAAAACGAGAATTAAGAGTGTGAGCCCCAGGTGGGACAGGAACTGTGTCAAACCCAATTTTGCATGTTTCCACCCTTGTTTAGCACAGTGCCTGGCACATAGTAAGCACTTAACAAATACCAGTATTACTATTAATGACACAGACTGTTTTCATAAAACAGTCTTCTTTCCTTTGTGTAACAATTTCCAGTCAGGTTTTCTCCTTGAATATATTGTCCCATTACTTGGCTGACATAGGTTTTAGCTGTGGTGTGGGGTGAGCGATACAGGCACAGATGCATTAAAGCTGGGGTAGAGGTCACCTGCTCTGATGTTGGCTTCTCTTTGAAACAGCCTAAATGAGCTTGTGCTGCAGACGAGTGTGTAGCAGTGGGCTTGTGTGATGGGGGAATTTAGGAAAAAAGAAACCTTCTCAAAGAGGGGAGAGAATAAGCCCTCCCTGGATGGCCCTTAGGGGAGAAGAGATGAGAGAATCCGGGTCACTGCGTTCCAGGGAAGAGCAATTCACTCTAGGTTTATTAACAGGCTGAATTCACTGCTTTTCCTTCAGAGGACTTGTTGCTTTTGTTTATTGGAATAGTGGAAAGAGCATGGAGCTGGGAGTCAGAGGACGTGGGTTCTAATCCTGACCTCTCCACATGTCTGCTGTGGGATTTTGGGCAAGTTACTTCATTTCTCTGTGCCTCAGCTCCCTCACCTGAAAAATGGGGACTTTGAGCCCTCGGACTTGTATTCAGTCAGTCATATTGAATGAGCGCTTACTGTGTGCAGAGCGCTGTCCTAAACACTTGGTAGAGTACTTTATAACAATAAACAGACACATCCCTTGCCCACAGTTAGCTTACAGTCTTGAGGGGGAGACAGACAATATAAATAAATAAATCACAAATATGTACATAAGTGCTGTGGGGCTTGGAGAGGGGATGAATAAAGGGAGCAAGTCAGGGTGACACAGAAAAGAGTGGGAGAAGAGGAAAGGGGAACTTAGGGAAGACTTTTCAGAGGAGATGTGCTTTCAATAAGGCTTTGAAGGGGGCAGAACGGAGTAATTGTCAGATTTGAGGAGGGAGAGCCATCCAAGCCAGAGGGAGGACATGGGCAGGGGTCGGTGGTGAGATAGATAAGATTGAGGTACAGAGAGAAGGATAGCATTAGAAGAGTGAAGTGTGTGGGCTGGGTTGTAGTAAGAGAGTAGTGAGGTGAGGTAGGAGGGGGAAAGGGGATTGAGTGCTTTAAAGATCTACCCCAGTGCTTGGAACAGTGCTTGGCACATATTAAGCACTTAATAAATGCCACCATTATTACATCTTCCAAATGGCTGATTCCCTGCCAATTACAACAGTTTATTTTAAGGACCCAAGGAAGGTGTCATTTTTCCTTGTGCCTCTTCCTTGGTTTTGAATCCCCTGAGTTCCCATTGCAGTGATGTGAACAATCAGTGAGCAGAGCCTTCCCGTGAGATTTTCTAATTGAAAAAGAAGACCTCTTCCCTCCCTTTTAGGTCGATTAAAGTGTTTTAGAGACTCTCACTTCCATCCTCCTAGAGGGAAAAATTAATACTTGACATCATGCCAGTAACTGTCTCTCCTGAAAATGTGGTTCCTTTATAGGTTGTTGAAAGAGAAATCATGGCATTGGCTGTTGATATCTTGGAAATGAAAATAATTCTCAGAATGTGAACATCTTGAGGTCTGGGGTCACGTCTGCCTAAATTATCGTACTCTCCCAAAATCCTGGTGCAGTGCTCTCCTCACCAAGTTCTCAAAACCACTGAATGATGGCTCCTCAGAGTTTGAGTCACACCATAGGGAATAATTTTTAATTTATTTGTGCAACACGGTAAAAGCTTACTACATGTCAGGCACAGTACCAGCGCTGGAGTAGATCTGAGATAATCAGGTCAGACGTAGTCACTGTACCACCTGGGGCTGACTGTACTTCATCCCCAAAGTACAGATGAAACTGAAATACAGAGAAGTTAAGCAACTTGCTCAAGGTCACAGAGCAGACAAGTGGCAGAGCTGGCATTGGAACCCAGGTCCTCTGACTCTCAGGACCTTGCTCTTTCCACTAGGCCTCACTGCTTCTTAATAACGAGATTGAACAATACCCGTAAAACGATTAATATTACCCTTAGGGAGGAATTCAGTGCAGCACAATTTACCCTTCCCTGTGGTGGTGTGAATCAATCAATCAATCAATCATATTTATTGAACGCTTACTGTGTGCAGAGCACTGTACTAAGCGCTTGTGAAGCACTTGTGAAACTGTAAGTAACAGAGAGTTGAAACTTTAGAAAAGTTTGGTAAAGACCCAGAAGGCTCAGCCAAAGGCCACCTACCTCAATTAATCAATCCATCAATCAATCCATTGTATTTACTGAGTGCTTAATGTATGTACATTTAGATTACTATATTTCTTAAGCGCTTACCATGTAATAATAATAATAATTATGCTGTTTCCTAAGTGCTTACTATGTGCCAAGCACTGTTCTAAGCTCTGGGGTACTTTAATGGTGTTTGGCGAGGTCAGGTCAGAGAGGAAGGCAAGCAATTTGTGGCACAGCACATAATAATAATAATAATGGTATTTGTTAAGTGCTTACTATGTGCCAAGCACTGTTCTAAGCGCTGTGGGGGGGGGGAGGGTGGAATACAAGGTAATGAGGTTGTCCCACGTGGGGCTCACAGTCTTAATCATTATTTTACAGATGAGGTAACTGAGTACCAGAGAAGTTAAGTGGCTTGCCCAAAGTCACACAGCTGACAAGCGGCAGAGCGGGGATTAGAACCCACGACCTCTGACTCCCAAGCCCATGCTCTGTCTGCGAAGCCACAGTAGATACAGGTTAATCAGGTTGGACACAGTCCCTGTCCCACATGGGGCTCACAGTCTAAGTCTTGTCTTTTGCCATTGAGTTGTCTCCGACCCTTAGTGACGCCATGGGCACATCTCTCCCAGAATGCCCCATCTCCATCTTGGGCATATCTGGTAGTGTATCCACAGAGTTTTCTTGGTCAAAATAGGGAAGTTGTTTACCATTGCCTCTTTCCACGCGGTAAAATCGAGTCTCCACTCATGACTCTCTCCCTTACCGCTGCTGCCCAGCTTGGGTGTGTTTTGACTTGTAACAGATTGCCTTCCACTCACTAGCCACTGCCCAAGCTAGGATTGGAATGGGTAGGCCTCTGCTTCACTCTCCCTCCCGTAGACGAGACTGGTAGAGGACTGGAAACTCTCCAGGTGCGACCCTGCCAATCAAAATGGGCACAGTCCAAGTAGGTGCCCATTAACTATCAAACCAAGAAACCAGGGGAAATCACCCAATGCTTATGCTTAAATCCCAAGAGCTTTGTCACTGAATAGGTCAGTGGAGAGTTGTTTTGGGAATTTTTTTAAAAACAGGCTTCCTGGGTTATAGACTTCTTCCAGCCAACACTTAGAAATATAATAATGATAATAGTAATTGTGATATTTATTAGGTGCTTACTCTGTGCCACACACTGTACCAGGCACTGGGGTAGGCACAAGATAATCAGGCCCCATGAGGGGCTCACAGTCGAAGTAGGAGAATGCGTATCGAATCCCCATTTTGCAGATGAGGGAACTGAGGCACAGAGAATTTAAGTGACAGCAGACACTTGGCAGAGCTGGGATTAGAACTCTGGTCCTCTGACTCCGAGACTCGTGTTCTTTCCATCAGACCACACTGCTGCTCTATTAACAGTTTTCCAGCTTCAAAGCTCTATACTAACATTAACTGACTGATTAATCTCAATAGCTCCCTTGAGGTAGGTGAATCTTGAAACAAGGACAGGGGAGCCTTAGGTTGGTAGTTGAACTCTTGGCTGATCAGAATACGCAGTGAGGAGTGAGGCGAGACAAGAAGAACTAAAGTGAAGGATTGCTCAGTAATACAGGAGGACTAAATCAAGATATATTGATACCTCCCTTTCTGGAGAAGGGACATTTCCATTTTAAATGTTTCAAGAAATTGCAGTGCCTAGCACTTAGTAAGCACTTAAGAAATCCCATTTTTTAAAAAAAGTATTTAGGATCTTCTCTTAGGTAGAATGAATGAACACTGGTTCCAGCCTGTCTTCCTCGAAACTTTGTTTCATCATTTCTTTGAGACTTTCTTCATCTTCTGGAGTCCCACTTCTAGAAACATTGCAGCAGCTGCACTATATAGGCATGAATAAGCCCCAAAGTGATCCCATTCTTTGCCAAAGAAAGATTGACACTATGCTTCTCTTCCATCTCTTTTGTTTTGTTTTGTTTTTATTCATTGCTTCCTATGTGCCGGGCACTATACTAAGCACTGGGGTAGATTCAGGACAATCAGATTCATTCATTTGACTATTTAATGAGCGCTTATTGTGTGCAGAGCACTGTACTAAGCAGTTGGGAAAGTGCAGTACAACAATAAACAGACACATGGGTTAGACACAGCCCCTGTGCCGAATAGATCTCATAGTCTTAATCCCCATTTTACAGATGAGGTATCTGAGGCGCACAGCAATATTAAGTGACTTCCCAAGGTCACGCAGTGAGCAAGTGACAGAGCTGGGATTAGAACCCAGATCCTCTGACTCATGCTCTTTCCACTAGGCCACGGTGCTTCTCTTTCCCTTTCTTCCCCTCTCCCAATCTTGAATCGAGTGCTCTATTCCCCCATGACCCTCTGTTTCTCCTTTGGATATCTCTGTGTCTCTCCCATAGTAAGTGCTCAAAAAATGCAACTGATTAATTGATTGATGATGATGGAGGTGATGAAGAGTGGTAGGTTTGCTGCCCATGGGGAAGCTCGTTTGAGTGATCCTGGGTCATTTTGGCCTCAATCAATCAATCAGTCATATTTATTGAGCACTTACTGTGTACTAACTGCTTAGCACTGTTGAAATAGATGGGATAAGGTTGGAGGCTAATCTAGCCCTCTAGTAGAAGTAGTAGTAAATAAAACTACTTACTGAGCACCCACTGGGTTCAGTGCATTGTCCTAAGCACTTGGGAAAGTACAACAGGTGAATGATACACATTCCCCACCTCAATGTTTCAGTCTAAAGGATAGGGACCCAAAAATATGTACTCAAGTTGTCAGAGTCAAATAGCAATGAGTCCCGAAGTGAAACAGGCATCTCATCCATGAAGGAAAATAAGTCTTTTCTGTGGAAAATAAACAAGAAGGGGTGAAGAATAATTTGGTGTAATGATTTCAGGCATTCTGTTAAACGAGACATTTGGTAACAGTCACATCCTCATTTATTAGAAAAGCCGTCAGCAGTCGCTCGATTGAGTTCACCCCAGGGAAAATGGACTTTATTGTTTCAGTGGTAAACCCAGAGAACAGTGAGGATAAACCCTTTCCCCAAGTGCAGCTTTCAGTAACGAGGATAGAAAATCTAATTGAAAGGCACCATAACTTGGGAGTGATTAATTTCATGCCAAATAATTCATTAGGATAGTCGGCTGGATCCAGGAAACAATCATTTGCTGAAAAAGAAACCATCGAGGCCAAATTCAATTGGAAAACTGTATTTCTCGCCTGCCTTCCCAACTCTCTTTCATACTTCATTCTGCTGCCCAGATCATTTTTCTTAAAAAACACTCAGCCCATGTTTCCCCACTCCTCAAGAACCTCCAGTGGTTGCCCATCCACCTCCATATCAAACAGAAACCCCTTCCCATAATCTTTAAGACAATCACCTCGTCCCTTTCAGTCTTATATTGCTGGTTTTCAACTACTTCCAGTGGCACATTTTGCTCCTCTTATGCCAAAGTACTCACTGTACCTCAATCTCATCTGTCTCTCCACTGAACTCTTGTCCATTTCCTCCTTCTGGCTTGGAACTCCCTCCTCCTTCACAGCTGACAGACCACTACTCCCTCCTCCTTTGAAGCCCTACTAAAATCACATCTCCTCCAAGAGACCTTCCCCACATAAGCCCTCATTTCCCCTACTCCCTCTCCCTTCTGCATCATCCTTACCCCTGGATTTATGCCTTTTATTCATCCTTCCCTCAGCACTTAAGTACTTATCCTTAATTTATTTTAATGTCTGTCTTCCCTGCCAGAATGTAAGCTCCTTGTGGGCAGAGTACAGGCCTACCAACTCATTGTATTGTACTCTCCCAAAGCATTTAGTAAGGGGCTCTGCACATGGGAAATGCTCAGTAACTACCATCGAATGATCGATTGATTAGTGTGACTATTGAAAGGACTAGCCCTGCCTTCTGCTGACCACTGAGTGATTAGAAGCCCACTTTCCAAGCACATGGAGTTTTGGGAAGGCAGGGAATGTGTCTCCCAACTCCATTTTATTGTACTCTCCCAAGTGCTTAGTACAGTGCTTTGCACACCGTAAGCACTCAATACCACTGATTGATTGCAGTTTGTTTCCAAGGATCATTGTCTGGAACTGTAAGAATCCTGAAGACAGCTCCCTTCAATGAATATGTAGCTACTTATTTTACCATTGGAATTTTGGGCTACTAGTTGTGTAATTCATTTTAATTGTTCAATGTCCATCAGTCTATCGCCTGGATGGAGCACCGGGTTAGAAGGACCTGAGTCCTAATCCCGGGAGGGAGAGAGAATGAAGGAGCAAGTGAGAGCGGTACAAAGGAAGTGGGAGAAGAGAAGAGGGGAAGGCTTAGTCAGGGAAGGCTTCTTAAAGGAGATGTGCTTTCAATAAGGCTGTGAAGTGGGGGAGAGCATTTATCTGCCTGATATGAGGTGGGATGGCGAAAAGGAAAGCTGTTTCCAATTTAACTATCTTGCATCTTAATGTAGGATTCAGAACTGCCAGAAAGCAAAGGGGATTGGAGGGAAGAGAGGCCCAGAAAGGTTGAAATAGGTGAAACCCATTTTGAATCGTCACACTTTTCATTTTACATTGATTCGCGTGCACATGATTGATTTTCTTTTCCGCTATTGTTCCTTGCAGAGAGTGAATCTGTCCTTCGATTTTCCATTCTATGGCCATTTCCTACACGAAATCACTGTGGCAACCGGGGGTAAGTAGTTGGAGTAATCTAACGAGAACACCCACAACTAGTCTGTAAATGGCTGTACTGCACCCAGAGGTCAAGAGGCTGGGTGGAGATTCTTAAGGAAAGACTAAACCAGAGGAGTTATACAGAAAAGAGCACGAGGCTGGGTGTCAGAGGACCTGGGTTCCAATGGTGGCTCCACCCCAGTCTGCTGTGTGCCCTTGGGCAAGTCACTTCACTTCCCTGTGGCTCAGTTACCTCATCTGTGAAATGGGGATTAAGGCTGTGAGCCCCATGTGAGACATGGACTGTGTCCAACCTGATTAGCATGTATAATAATGATAATGATAATTGTGATATTTGTTAAACACTTAGTATGTGCCAGGCACTGTTCTAAGCACTGATACAAGATAATTGAAGGCATATCTCCTCCAAGAGGCCTTCCCTGACTGAGCCCCTCTTTCCTCTTCCCCCACTACCTTCTGCGAAGTCTGACTTGCTCCCTTTATTCACCCCCACCCAGCCCCACAGCACTTCTGGACATATCTGTAATTTATTTATATTAATGTCTGTCTCCCCCTCTAGACTGTAAGCTCACTGTGGGCAGGGAATGTGTCTGTTTATTGTAGTATTGTACTCTCGCAAGCATTTGGTACAGTGTTCTACACACAGGAAACACTCAATAAATATAATTGAATAAATGAATGAATAAAAGTGGTGGAGTCAGGATTAGAACCCAGGTCCTTGTGATTCCCAGGCCTGTGCTCTATCTTCTAGGCAACAGTGCTTCCCTCTGAGTTATCTGAATGAATGCCCACATTCTCTACTTCTCCGGCGTAGGTGGAGAGTGTAATTATGATCGATTTTTCCAGGATGATAGTATGCTCAGGAAGTTGTTTAACATAACTTTTTTCTGCCTGACTAATATTATAAAAAATGGAGCCTCCTTTGCATACCTAAACGTGCCTCATTTTGAAAATTCCGGGAGAATTTTTTTTTATTTAAGTTGATACTTAAAAATACAATAAATCTCAACTTCAGCATTGGAATTGGATATAAAATAGTTTGGTTATTCAAAGAGATCTTTAAGGTAGGAAATGGTGGCTTATTAAGCCATTTTATTCTGAAGTGTTAGTCATCCATACAAATAATACAGAAAGTGAATTGTAAACGCTCACCATCTTATTTTCCTGTTCACTGATGGTAGAAACTGAAGGCAGTCACTTACTTTTCTATTGAAAACTACAAAATAAAGCCACAACCCCTTGTCTTTTTTTTTAAAGCAAGTAAAATGTGGTTTACAAAGTGCTGTGCAGCAATAATATTGCTTGGAAAATTTGCTCAATTTAGCCTACATTTTAAAGAAAGTATATCGTGCTTTTATGCAAATTTTGTACTGCAGTGATGACTAAGCTTCATTTTTTTTTTTATTGCCTTTTCTTTTCTGAAATGGGGTTTTTATTAGGCTTTGATGGTTTGTTACAGTTGCTAGTCTGTCCTAGGAAAATCGAAGGATTGATGTGTGCTGCTGATTTCTAATTGAAATATTTATTGCCAGATACTGAATGATAGCCATCACAGGGCCACACCTGGAGAGTTTCTAGTACTCTAGCCGTCTTGGCTACGGGAGGGAGAGTCAAGCAGAGGCCTACCCGTTCCATTCCTAGCTTGGGCAGTGGCTAGCGAGTGGAAGGCAATCTGCGACAAGTCAAAACTCACCCATTATGGGCAGCAGTGGCACGGGAGAGAGTTGAGGGTGGAGACTCAAGTTTACTGTGCAGAAGGCGACAATGATAAACCACTTCCATATTTTGACCAAGAAAACTCTATGGGTACCCTACCAAAACGATTGCAGATAGAGAGCATGGCATTCTGAGAGAGATGTGTCCATGGTGTCCCTATGGGTCAGAAACAACTCGACGGCATAAAACAAGACTGAATGATATGTTGTTGAAGAATGTTATGTGGAGAAAAAGCAAAAAGCCATGATTTTGCCTACTGAGTTGAAAAGAAGAGGAGAATCGAAGAAATGACCCATAAAATTATGACCTCCCCCAACCCCCAGTCCTTTTTTGGAGTAAAAGAACATTGTTTTGGAGTGTGAATTATCCAGTAATAGTAGTAATAATAATAATAACAATAATGTTGGCATTTGTGTAGTGCTTACTATGTGCCGAGCACTATTCTAAGCGCTGGGGTAGATACAGGGTAATCAGGTTGTCCCATGTGGGGCTCACAATCTTATAATAATAATAATGATGGCATTTATTAAGCGCTTACTATGTGCAAAGCACTGTTCTAAGCACTCGGGAGATTACAAGGTGATCAGGTTGTTCCACAGGGGGCTCACAGTCTTAATCCTCATTTTACAGATGAGGGAACTGAGGCACAGAGAAGTTAAGTGACCTGACCAAAAATCACACAGCTGACAATTGGCAGAGCCGGTATTTGAACCCATGACCTCTGATTCCAAAGCCCATGCTCTCTCCCCTGAGCCACGCTGCTTCTCTTAATCTTAATCCCCATTTTTCAGATGAGGTAACTGAGACACCGAAAAGTTAAGTGACTTGCCTAAAGTCACACAGCTGACATGTGGTGGAGACTGGATTAGAACTCACAACCTCTGACTCCTAACCTGTGCTCTTTCCACTAAACCAAGCTGCTTCTCTAGTAGTAGTAGTAATAGTAGTAGTAGTAATAGTAGTAGTAGTAGTAGTAGTAGTAATAGTAGTTATTGAGTGGGTAGTGAGTGCAGTAAACCATATTAAAACTTTTGGGAAAATTTAACAGACACAAAATGTATGTACCCTGCCCCCAAGGAGTGTCTGCCCACATTCACTGTATAAAAATAATAATGATTGTGGTATTTAAGTGCTTACTATATGCTAGACACTGTACTAAGCACTGGTGTGGATACAAGCAAATCAGGTTGGACACAGTCTCTTGTCCCACATGGGGCTCATAGTCTTAATCCCCATTTTCCAGATGTGTTAGCTGAGGCCCAAAGAAACGAAGTGATTTGCCCAAAGTCACCCAGTAGACAAATGGCGGAGTCGGGATTGGAACCCAGGTCCTTCTGACTCCCGGGTCTGTGCTCCCGTCAGCCCATATCTCATTAAAATCTCAGGAGTTTCTATGGTGCAGGTTAAGGTAGGGGTTCAGTCTCATCACCAGTGGAGGAATTTCGAGCGCAGTTCAGCGTGGGGCTTTGGCGGGAAAGGGGTGAAGACTGTAGAAGCAGCATGGCCTAAAGGCTAGATCTCGGAGTCAAAAGGACCTGGGTTCTTATTCCGGCTCTCCCACTTGTCTGCTGTGTGACCTCGGGCAAGTCACTTCACTTCTCTGGGCCTCAGTTCCCTCATCTGGAAAATGGGGATTCAGAATGTGAGCCCCATCTGGGACAGGGACTGTGTCCAGCCCGATTAGCTTGTGTCTACCCCAGCACTTTCAACTAGTGCTTGACTCATAGTAAGCACTTAATAAGTGCCATCATCATTATGAATCCCAGGAGAGGCTAGAGACTTGTCATTGATGAAGCCTACCTCTTCACAATCAACATCCCTTCCAACTCCATGTCTCTTTTCTGGTTTGGCCCAGACAAGGGAGACGGCTGGGGAATAATGATTCCCCTGGACTTCATGATCTGGCCGCAGAAAGCAAAGAAGTTGCTTTCTTCATTTATCCATTTTCTCGTTCTCCTGCTCTCATCAGGGTGTGTGTCCCTTTTTTCCTCCGAACTGTGAATTATGTTGAACCTCTCTCTCCCATTAGATTCTAAGGTCCTGGAGGGTAGAGTTCATGGCTTCTGCTTTATTTGTGCGGTGTCAAGCCCTCAGCACAGTGCTCTGCAAACAGATGAATACTCTTGATTGATTGGCTGAAGGGTGGATCTGAGGAAGTGGAATCTAAATCCCAAAGGAATAAGAGCCTATTTCATCCCAGAACCAAGCAGCAAGAGGTCAGCTAAATTGTTTGTTGAGTCCCCAGTTGTTCCATAATAACGATAGCTCTGGTATTTATGAAGTACTTGCCAAGAAGTGTGTTGAGGCCTAAGTAAGGTAGAAGATAATCGGGTTGGACATGGACAGGTTGGACATGGGGCTCACTGTCTAAGTGGGAGGGAGAACAGGTATTAAATGCCCACTTTACAGATGACAAAACTGAGGCACAGAGGTCACACAGGAGGTATGTAGCAAGCTCCTTGACATTGGTATGAATCCTTCACTGCAAAATGTGGGGGTCCTAGGAATGGATCTGCTCCAGGCTGGGGGGAACCCCTTCTTTCCCAGGATTCTACTGTTGCATTGGCCAGCTGGGTGACCTTGGACAAGTCATTTAACTTCTCTTGGATCTGTTTAGCACCGTATGGGACAGGGTCTGTGTTCTACCTGATATCTTGTGTCTACCTCAGCACTTAGCACAGTGCATGGCACATAGCAAGTGCTTAACCAATACTACTATCGTTATTACTATTTTTCCTGCATATCAGATCCTCCTCCAAGATTAGAGCCCAGGCCTCCTGACTCAATCAATCATATTCACTGAATGTGTTTTGTGTGCAGATCACTGTGCTAAGCACTTGGGGAAGTACAATACAACAGAGTTGGTAGACATGCTCCCTGTTGCCCAGCCCCTCCCTCTTTCCAGTAGGCTGTCCCGCTTCCCCTCTTCAGCCTCTGTCATCTAAGAACACATTTGCCTTGGCAGATGATTCCATGAACAGAATTAAGAGAACTCCAAACTCACACTGAAATTCTGAAGGAGTGGAGGGCAGGAGTAAAGTAATGATCAAAATTGGGCTCTAGCTAGGTAACCAAGTGAAATCTTAAATCTTGTCAAGTTATCTTCCAGTGAGTTTGAAAATAACTTTTTTTTAAAAAAAATAGCTCCTATGGTGGCTCTAAACTGATGAAGATTTAGAGCCTCAGATGAAGGACAAATGAGATTTCAAGGAACCACAGGGAGGTGAGATTATGAAGAGAAAAATTGACTGCTTTCTGTTTGGCATATGTAGAGAAGCAGCATGCCTAGTAGAGTGTGGGCCTTGGAGTCAGAAGGACCTGGGTTCTAGTTCCAGCTCCATCACTTGACTGCCGTGTGACCTTGGGCAAGTCACTTAATTTCTCTGTGCCTCCATTACCTCATCTGTAAAATGGGGATGAAGACTGTGAGCCCTATGTGCGACAGGAACTGTGTCCAACCTGATTTGCTCATATCTTACCCCCAGCTCATAGTACAATGCCTGGCACATAGGGAGTGCTTAATAAATGCCATTAAAAAAAATCCCTTCTTGAGGTCCCCAAACAACCCAGCCAGTTCAGCAAGTTAACTCTTTCTGCTCGGTGACTTCCACCTTTGAAAAATCAACCAAGCTTCATGAATTAAGCAGCTGTGATTGTTTCCAAATGCTGGAATTCAACATGTCACTCTAAAAAAAAGTGTCATTACTATTATTTAAACTACAAGTCTGCCAATCTCTCATTCTAATATAGCAGGGGGCCTAACCCTACATGCAGGCATTTGTTGGGAAAAGTTGGCATCAAGGTTCCCTGTCAGTGGGGAATTGATATTAGAATTCTCTGTAACAACCATTCCGCTTTCATCTTCCAGAAAGCAATTAATGAGAAGTTTTTTGGCCTGATCACAACTGAATATGCCATTGGACTGTAAATAGGAACTTGCCTTTCCATCTCTTAGGAGGGCACCTAATAGGGCTTCCTTGTAATGCCCTTCTTGAAAGCTAAAGGATTTAAACCCTTGACCATAAGATGATTCTCCCCCAGGCTGATATGACCTTTCCTTTCCCAAACCTTCATTTTTTTTTTTTAAAAAAAGGGTAGATTTATTATCTTGAAAATTTAGATGCACTTATTTACAATTTGGCAGAAGTTGAAAATAGCTAGTTTTTTGGGGGGTTTTGGGTATTTGTTAAGCACTCACTTTGTTCCAGGCACTGACTAAACACTGGGACAGGTACAAGCTAATCAGGTTGGACTGTCCCTGTCCCACATGGGGCTCACGGTCTTAATCCCCATTTTACAGATGAGGGAACTGAGATACAGAGAAGTGAAGTGACTTGCCTAAGGTCACACAGCAGGCAAATGGCAGAGCTGGGATCAGAGTCCAAGTCCTTCTGACTCCCAGTCCCATGCTCTATCCACTAGACCACGCTTCTTGTCTAGTTTTCTTGTGCGTTTCACTAAAATTTCCTAAATCTCCACTCTGCAACTGAAACAAATCTCTCTTCTCCCCTGATCCAATGCTGTACTTCAAAGGACTTCCCTTAAGATCATAAGACTCCTTTCTCAGCTTTCCAAGACTTTGCGTGTTTTATTCATACTTATTTATTGAGCGCTTACTGTGTGCAAAGCACTGTGCTACGTGCTTGAGAGAGTACAATGCAACAATAAGCAGACACATTCCTTGCCCACAATGACCTTACAGTCTAGAGTCTACAGTCTAGTTTAACCAGTTCAAATATTTTATTTGCCATCTTTAGTTATTGGTGTGTTTCTGGTAAAAGACTGAACTGAACAGGATGCTAGGAGAAGTTTAGCCACCAACCTTGCAACCACGTGGCACCTGAATCCAATTGTACAAAAGGGTGAAGGGAGAAAACATACTCTTTCTCTCACTCTGAAAGTGCAATAAAATGAGCCAATATATACTTTAGTCACCTCAAATGAATAAGCCATTCTTTAAGTAAACACCATTCAAAATAACCCCTTGAACACACAGGCTTGGACAGTTACTCACGGTGAAATGATGGAAAGTGATGGAACCTATCACGGCATTAACTCATTACACTTTCCAAAGTGTAACTCTGGTTACTTCTGCAGAGTGAAAGCTTCTATTAGCAAAAGGACACTTGGTTTGACGCTCAGGGCTCTTGACTTCAAATGCAGCCAACTAATAATCCTCATGGTATTCATCCATGGTTTGCTCTATGCCAAGCACTAGGACAGATATGAGATACATCAGGCATAGTCCCTGACACCAAGAAAGGCTCCCAGTCTAAGACTGAGAGAGAACAGGTTTTTAATCCCCATTTTACAAATGAGGAAACTGAGGCATAGATAAATTAAGTGACTTGCCTAAGGTCACCCAGCAGGTAAGTGGTGGAGCTGGGATTAGAATTCATTCATTCAGTTGTATTTATTGAGCGCTTACTGTGTGCAGAGCACTATACTAAGGGCTTGGGGAGTACAAGTCGGCAACGTATAGAGACAGTCCCTACCCAACAACGGGCTCACAGTCTAGAAGGGGAAGACAGACAACAAAACAAAACATGTAGACAGGTGTCAAAATCGTAAGAACAAATAGAATTATTTGTTTATTTATTTATTTATTTATTTATTTATTTATTTATTTTACTTGTACATTTCTATCCTATTTATTTTATTTTGTTGGTATGCTTGGTTCTGTTCTCTGTCTCCCCCTTTTAGACTGTGAGCCCACTGTTGGGTAGGGACTGTCTCTATGTGTTGCCAATTTGTACTTCCCAAGCGCTTAGTACAGTGCTCTGCACATAGTAAGCGCTCAATAAATACGATTGATTGATTGATTGATTGATTGAATTATGGCTATATGCACTTCATTAACAAAATAAATAGAATAGTAAATATGTACAAGTAAAATAGAGTAATAAATCTGTACAAATATATGCAAGTGCTGTGGGGAGGGGAAGGAGGTAGGGCAGGGGGATGGGGAGGAGAAGAGGAAAAAGAGGGCTCGGTCTGGGAAGGCCTTCTGGAGGAGGTGAGCCCTCTCAGGTACCTTGCCCCGTTTCCTCCACTCTGCGGTCTGTTTTAGGTTATATCTCACCCGCTTGATTATAAGCTCCTTGTGGGCAGGATCACATCTCTCCTCTCTTATACTCTCCCAGGTGTTTAGTACAGAGCCCTGCACACAGTAGGTGCTCAATAAAGACGATTGATTGATGCATGTGCAATTTCTGATTCTCCACTAAGTTTCACCCAAACCTTTGTGCAGCCATCATAGTAATCAGGGGACTTGCTAAGCACTTACTGTGTGTCAAGGACTGTACTAAGCTCTGAGGTAGACACAAGATAATCAGGTTGGACACATTACCTATCCTACATGGGGCTCACAGTCCAAGTAGTAGGGAAAAGGATTTAATCCTCATTTTTTTTGATGAGAAAACTGAGGCACAGGGAAGTGAAGTGAGTTGCCCAAGTTCCCGCAACAGGTAGAGGGTAGACTTGGGATTAGAACCCAGATCCTCTTACTCCCAGGATTGTGCACTTTCCTCTTGGCCATCACCCTCCGGTGTCAGTTGTCCCTCTCCGAGCCAGGCAGATAGGAACGATCCAGAAATTAGGTGATGGTAAATCAAGCAATGCTATTTGTTGAAGCATTTACTATGTGAAGAGCACTGAAATAAGTGCTTTGGAGAGTACAATTCAACAGAATTAGCAGGTGTGTCCCTTGCCCATAATGAGCTTTCAGTCAAGATGTTCACCTTGTCTGGTGGCTTCTGGACAATTGCTTTACCGAGTATGACTTTCTAGAGAAGCAGCGTGGCTCAGTGGAAAGAGCACGGGCTTGGAAGTCAGAGGTCATGGGTTCAAATGCCGGCTCTGCCAGTTGTCAGCTGTGTGACTTTGGGCAAGTCACTTCACTTCTCTGTGCCTCAGTTCTCTCATCTTTAAAATGGGGATTAAGACTGTGAGCCCACGTGGTACAACCTGATCACCTTGTATCTATCCCAGTGCTTAGAAAAGTGCTTTGCACATAGTAAGCACTTAACAAATACCATCATTATTATTATTATTATTATTATTAATTATAGGAAAGTCACGTCCTGAAAAGGAGACAAAAGGTCTCCCAAAAAGAAGTCCTTAATTTCAAAATTGAACTGAGGGGCTGATTGAATGTTTTTTCACTTCACCCAAAAACTGACAAACCCCAAAGGCCCCTTGGACTCTCTAACCACAGACATGCCCTTTTTTTAAAAAAAAAATAGTAAAGTGCTTACTATGTGTCAGGCAGCACTAAACTAAGTGCTGAGTCAGATACAAGATGTTCAGGTTGGACACAGTCCATGTCCCACATGGAGCTCACAGCTTTAATACCCATTTTACAGATGAGGGAACTAAAACACAGAAGCTAAATAACTTGCCCAAGGTCGCACAGCAGACAAGTGGAAGAACCGTAATTAGAACCCAGGTCCTTCCCAGGCTCATGCTTTATCCACTAGGCCACGCCGCTTCCCTACTGCGTCTCTTGATAACTATCCTGTGAAGCGTGAACTGAAATCTATAGAGGCATATCAATAGATGAGATTCGTGTGGAGAAAACCTAGGTAAAACTAGGGCCCAGGACATTTGCATATGTTCTATTGAAAATCACTGTGGTTTTCCAAGTTTTTTTCCAAATGGTTTTCCAAGGTTTTTAAGAACTGAACTCAAATATGTGTTCATCGGTGAGAAAATAACAGCACAGTTTAAAAACCCTAAGAAGATTGCTCTCAGCAGTTTGGGGATTTCAACAGTCTTGCCCCGAGAGCTTTAAAAAATGAGATTTGTTAGCCCCCACATTACCTGAAAAACAGAGATTAAGTGAGTTGCTCAAGGTCATGGAGGGAGACAGTGCTAAGAGTTGAACTCCACAAGATTTTGATTTCCTGTCCGCAACTCAAGCCCATGCACTTAATTCCCCCTTTGTCGAGTAATATATACTCTGCTCCAGCTGCAAGGGGCATTTTTGGCTGGTTGACCCTCCAATGGCTGGCGTTTTTCAATATTTTAATCTGTCAATATCGAAGTTGGGAAGGTGAAAAACTTGAGCACGAACTATATTTCACACCTAGATATCATATTTCTTAGCACACACTTTATTGACATGACCACATTTACTAGTCTCCTCTGTCCTTTCAGTAAAGAAATTCCACAGCTTTTGTGAAACTGGTCACCACAGTATTTAATTATGGTGTCCATTAAGAGTTTACTTTGTTCTGGGCTTTCTCTGAGTTGGAATCAGTAGAATCTTCTCTTTAGACTGGAAGCTCGTTATGGGCAAGGAACATGACTGCTAATTCTGCTTTATTGTACTCTCCCAAATGCTTAGTACAGTGCTCTGCACATAGTACATGCTCAATAAATATCATTAATTGATTGACTGATTACCCGACACAGTCCCTGTCCCACGTGGAGCTCACAACCTAAGAGGAATGAGGACAAATACTATTATTATTATTATTATTACCCCAGTGCTTAGAACATTATGTGGCATATAGTAAGTGCTTTAATACCATCATTATTATTATTACAGTCTAGACAATTATTAGAATGAGAGTTTTTTTCTTTCATGTGGGACTCTTGTTTTTCTTAAGAGTTGAGAAAATTGACTTTTTTTTAATGGTATTGTTAAATACTAACTATGTGCCAGGCATTGTTCTAAGCACTGGAGCAGATATCAGGTAATCAGGTTGGATCCAGTCCATGTCCCACTTGGTCCTCACAGCTTTAATCTCCACTTTCCAAATGAGGTAACTGAGGTGCAGAGAAGTAAAATGACTTGCCCAAGGTCACACAGCAGGCAAATGGCGAAGCCTAGATTAGACTCCCAGGCCCGGGCTTTATTAACTAGACCACTCTGCTTCTCAAAGAGTTGATTTAGTGCTGACTTGAAGTTGACAGCCCACAACCTCCTGCACGTCATCCACAAGGCCCTGGAGCAAGGCTCGCTGCTCAACTGTTCCATTGATGTGAGGAGGTTAGGGTAATAATAATGGCATTTGTTAAGCGCTTACTATGTGCAGAGCACTGTTCTAAGCGCTGGGGGGATACAACGTGATCAGGTTGTCCCACGTGGGGCTCACAGTCTTCATCCCCATTTTACAGATGGGGTCATTGAGGCTCAGAGAAGTGAAGTGACTTGCCCAAGGTCACACAGCAGACATGGCAGAGCTGGGATTCGATCCCATGACCTCTGACTCCAAAGCCGGGGCTCTTTCCACTGAGCCACACTGTCCCCACCTCCGTTACACCCCTCATTTCTCTCTCCCGGACCCCCTGCCAATTTGGTAATTCAAGGATGAATATGGTAGGACTATAGTGAACTTCTCGTTGCCGCTTCTCTTTTACCATTTTGGAAAAATGTAGTCTACTTTGTATTCAGTTAATAACGATCTTTTTGACGTAAGCTTCAAATCAGAACTTTAAGAGAGGAAAACACAGGGAAACAAATGGGAAAGGTTTATGTTCTTCTCTATTGTTTATCTTGGAATGGGTGAGAAATGTTAATTGCGGTTTCTGAGTTGCTGGGATTCTGAAACAAGGGGGCTTTATCAGCATTCTCCTATCGCCAGCCCCTCAGAGGGGAATATTTCCAACCACTCTTTAATATTGCAGCAGGCATTCACGCTGCCGTTCATCTTCGGTACTAATGAAAATTCACCTGCCAGATGTTATCATCATCATGATCTGTTGAGAGCTTCCAGGAGGCTGTAAAAAGAAGGACATTGCAACTAAGAACCACTGAGAAGCAGTGCGGTCTAGTGGAAAGAGCCCAACCCTGAGAGTCAGGTGGCCTACCTTCTAATCCCAGCTCAGCCACTAGTCTGCTATGTGACCTTGGTCAAGTCACTTCACTTCTTTGTGCCTCAGTGACTGTAAAATCAACTGTGAAATCTATGTGACACAGGGACTATGTCCAGCCCAATTAGCTTGTATCTACCCCACATAATAAATGCTGAACAAATACCATTAAAAGCAACAAAAAAAAGAAAAAAACAAAGGCATTACCAGGGCGTAGGGAGACATTGTTAAACAGTTCACCCAGCCTGATGCCAGAGACAGGAGTCTAGCTTGGCAAGATCAATGGTTTTGTTATTGCAGTTCAGTAATAATAATAATAATTGTTATAATTGCGGTACTTGTTAAGCGGTTACGCGCAAGTACGCGTTTATGTTCCAGGCACAGTACCAAACGCTGGGATAGATATAAGATAGGTTGGAAGCAGTCCCTGTTCGACATGGAGCTCACAATCTCAATCCCCATTTTACAGATGAGGTAACTGAGTAACTGAGGCACAGAGAAGTTAAGTGACTTGCTCATGATCACATACAAGACAAGTGATGGTGCCAGTATTAGAACTCAGAAGTTTTTTTTTAAATTGGCTCTTGTTCAGCTCTTACTATGTGCCAGGCACTCTGCTAAGCACTGGGGCAGATAGAAGGTTGGATACAGTCCATGTCCCACATGGGGCTCACAGTCTTAATCACCATTTTACAGTTGTAGTAACTGAAGCACAGAGAAATTGAGCCACTTGCCCAAGGTCACACAGCAGACAAGTGGTGGAGTTAGGATTAGAATCCAGGACCCACCTCTGACACCCAGGCCTGTGCTCTCTCCACTAGGCCACGCTGCTTCCCTAGATTAGTAAATAGAACAGAATAACAGACAGCAGTCTCTCTGTCCTCAGGGAATGCACAATTTAATGGGTGAGACCAGGGCACAATTGCCAAAGATAAAAGTATAAGAACATAAATTAAAATGATGAAGATGGGAGTGTGCAATTAAATAACAGATGTAGTGTCCTAGCAAAACAAGAAGTAATACCAATAACAACTGGTATTTGTTAAGCTCTTACTATGTATCAAGCATTACTCTAAACACTGGGGTAGATATAAGAGAATCAGGTCTCTTGTGGAGCTCAAAGTCTAACTAGGAGGAGGGAGAACAGGGATTGAACCCCATTTTGCAGGTGAGGGAACTGAGGTCCACAATCACCCAGCAGACAAGTAGCAGAGCCCAGGCCCTTCCAACTTCCAGGCCCGAGTTCTAGCCTCTTGGCCATGCTGCTTCTCTGAGCCACTTTCCAAATATTTTCTTTCCTAATGGAGTATTTTGCTCAGTGTTGGTAAGATCAGGCAGAAAGAGTTAATGCGGCTTTATTTGTCTGATGAGATGTGTGAAAAATACCATCTTTCCTGTCAACAAGTTTTTATTTGTAGATATGATTACCATCAGCAATTTTCTATGTGAAAGTTCCTCTTCCTCAGCTCTCTTCTCCAATATATAAGAGAGCAGTCCAGCACAGCATGAATGGGGAATAATGTTGTTTAACGACAGAGGATGGGGTTGTAGGGGGCCTGGGTTCTAATCCTGGCTCTGCCACTTGCATGCTGTGTGACCTTAGGCAATTCACTTCACTTCTCTGTGCCTCAGTTAACTCATCTGTCAAATGAGGTTAAATACCTGTACTCAGACTGTGAGCCCACTGTTGGGTAGGGACCGTCTCTATATGTTGCCAACTTGTACTTCCCAAGTGCTTAGTACAGTGCTCTGCACACAGTAAGCGCTCAATAAATACGATTGAATGAATGAATGAATGAATTTATATACAGCCTACTTAGACTGTATGGTCCATGTGGGACCTGATTATCTTTTAACTACTCCAGTGTTTAGTACACTCCTTGGCACATAGTAAGTGCTTAGCAAATACCATAATAATAATAATCACCATTATTTTTATTATTCATTCATGCAGTCATATTTATTGAGCGCTTACTGTGTGCAGAGTGCTGTTTGTATGGTGTTTGTTTAGTACTTACTAAGTTCCAGGCACTGCACTAAGCACTGGGGTACATACCTGCTAATCAGATTGGATGCAGTCCATGTCCCATATGGGCTGAAGGTTTTAATCCCTATTTTGCAGAAGACGTAATTTAGACACAGAGACGTTAAATGACTTACCCAGGGTCACAAAGCAGACAAGTAGCAGAGGAGAGATTAGAACCCAGGTCTTCTGACTCCCAGGCCTGTGCTCTTTCCACTAGGCCACGCTGCTTCCCAGAAGTATTATTTTATTATATTATTATTATTATTATCATCCTCATCATCCCAGAGTTTAGAACGGTGCTTGACACAAAGTAAACACGTAACAAATACCATAAAAATAATAATGGGGAGGAAAGCAGAAAACAGTCCTTGGATTGTTAACATCTTTATTGGAATGGCCTTATTTGGATCAGTTGCTCCCAGTTTATTTTCTTCGAATTGGTATTTCCCGGCTACTGAAAATTGCCTCTTTCCCATCTCTAAATAGAGGGGAGGAGGAAAATGTAGCAGATTCCATCTGCCCAGCACCATTCCCTGATTCACTTCCCTTTCAGAGGACTGATAAATGCTAACTCGCAGCAGGAATTATCTTGTGTATATTTGTACATATTTATTACTCTATTAATGATGTGTATATAGCTATAATTCTATTTATTTTGATGGTATCGACACCTGTCTACTTGTTTTGTTGTCTGTCTTCCCCTTCTAGACTGTGAGCCCGTTGTTGGGTAGGGACCGTCCCTATATGTTACCGATTTGTACTTCCCAAGCACTTAGTACAGTGCTCTGCCCACTGTAAGCGCTATACGATTGATTGAATGAATGAATGAATTAGCATTGTTTTCACCTGATTGTTAGTTAATTGCCTTTTAATAGCTGTTAACTACCGTAAATCCCTGTTTCTCATCTCTTAGCTGAGGTGGGTGGAGCTTGGAAGCAGATAAAGGAGGGCACTGACAGGAAAATTGGTGGTTGGGACAAGTCCCTCTCCTTACCCTAGCCCTTCTTGGCTTTGAACAGGTGTGGGAGTAGTATAACTAGATGTAATTGGTCTAAAAAGGGAAATTGGGCTGAAAGCAAAGATTTTTAGAAAAAGCAAGGACCGTTATTTCAAGATTAGGCCTAAGAGTCAGCCAGACTTTACTCAGTGCTTTTTCATTGGGTAGATGGAAAATCTTTGAAGATGGAAAGGAAATAATGTGAACTTCCAGAAGATTCCTTTGCTGAGAAAATCCACACGTTCCCCTTCCTATTCAACCATCGTGCATCGGGTTTTATTATTCTGTTCCTTCTTTCCTCTTCGGTATATACCAGTTAAGTATCCCTTCAGGTGTAACTGCAGGCTCAAGGCGAATACTTAGCCTGCATGTGCAGGGTTTATTTCTGTTGGGAAAAACAACAGGGTTTTGTGTGAAACCACCACCAGTGATACAGTTTGAGAAAAGAATTATGTGAGCATATAAATGGCCTCTAGAATCTATTCTAATTTAAGCCAGTTAAAATGCACATTGTATTCTATCTAAGAATCTCAGCCCAACCTTCGTCGTATCAGAAGTGGGAAATATAATCTCCGGTTTTCGAGTTAGAAGCGGGGTTGCGATAATAATAATTGTGGGATTTGTTAAGCGCTTACTATGTGTCAAGTGCTGGAGTTGATAGTGATAATAATAATTTTGGTATTTGTAGAGCACATTGGCCATATCACCGAAACCTTATTTAGCT
The DNA here is from genome assembly GCF_015852505.1 of Tachyglossus aculeatus. Lineage (NCBI taxonomy): Eukaryota > Metazoa > Chordata > Mammalia > Monotremata > Tachyglossidae > Tachyglossus > Tachyglossus aculeatus. The sequence goes on along the minus strand of NC_052078.1, from coordinate 22,181,771 downwards.
CCTTGGCCCCAGTGACCAACCAAAAATGAATGCATTTAATCCAATTTCCCACCCACAGCAAAAACACTTTGTGTGACTGACATTCAGAGTTGGGAAAAGATGGATCTGAGGAAGTAAAGTGAAAGTTTGTTCCAAACCCCGAGTAGTTCTAGCAAATATGCCCTTTGCTGCCAAAAAGAGCACTGCTTTCTCACCAGTGGGCCAAAGAATTATGGTGTTTTCTGGGGCAGCGGTGATAAATTCAGTGAGGTATAAATTTCCACAGAAGGAGATAGCTCACCTGTGAAAGATGGTAACTTCCTGTAGAGTATTATTACTCAATAAGGCTGTCTTTTTGTTTCAGCTAACCAAGGATGGGGGTTATATAGCTTTGTGGCTGAAGTGTCCCAAGTTAGCTATTTCTTTTATAAAGTGAGCTGTCAGAATTTAAGAGGACCTCACTTTTGAAGGTTCTCTGTAGATGGTTTGTTTTCCGAAGATAATATTAAGGGAAGATTAAAAGTGACTTTTCCAGGACTGGACAGCTATGACCTGCAGAGTTGGATTTAATGAAGTTGACTTTAGGTCCCTGAAACTCCTTCGAACAGTAGATAAGTCTGAAAAGGTTGAACTTCATTCCCAGTGTAATGCAAATAAATAACTAGATTTGGGAAGGATGGCTATGTGGGGGTCAAGTGGACTGGAGAACAGGGACCCTCCTTTTTGAGCCCCCACTGCATGGATAGTGCTTTTTCCCCAATTGTCTTTTCCCTTCTTGGAGGTCCTTTCTGAACTATCGTCCTGTCACCGTCTTACAAAGGCTTCCACTCAACTAGTACTACTTTTCAATCAATCAATCAATCAGTCAGGAGTGTTTATTGAGTGCTTACTTCGTCCAGAGCACCATGGGCTTGGGAGTCAGAGGACGTGCGTTCTAATCCCAGCTCTGCCAACTGTCTTCAGTGTCGCCTTGGGCAAGTCACTTCCCTTCTCCATGCCTCAGTTTCCCCATCTGGAAAATGGGGATTGAGACTGTGAGCCTCATATGGGTCAGGGACTGTATCCAACCCGATTAGCTTGTATTCACCACAGAGCTATGCTGTACTATGTACAGTGCCTGGTACATAGTAAGTGCTTAACAAATACCATAGTAATTATAATAGTCACATAGTAATTGCTGGCAGACAGCTACTTTGCCAGTCCACTTAAGGAGGGAATGGTTGCTTTGCATGGTTTGTTTTTTTTTATATACTCAAAAATTCGCATTATGGACCACAGCAGTTCAGCTCCAGAAATAGTGGGAAGCCATTTGTCCATTCTTCCTGGAAAACTTGATCCCCAAACCAGCAACCACCTGCCTATTCCTGTTTTATCACAAAAGTAAAACATCCTTTAGCCGGCAATTGGAAGCGAGCCTCCATAATCACCCGGAGTGGTTTTGAAAAGGGTTATCTCCCATGGAGATAACAGTCTTCTTCTAGACTGTGAGCCCACTGTTGGGTAGGGACTGTCTCTATATGTTGCCAACTTGTACTTCCCAAGCGCTTAGTACAGTGCTCTGCACACAGTAAGCACTCAATAAATACGATTGATTGATGGAGATTAAATATTTAGCCTCCTTAGCTGCATCGTCAGTTTATGATCAGGAAATTATCATTCTTCACAGATAAAACTGGTAGACAAATCGAACACCGAGAGTCACGGTACAAGTCTGTAATTTTAAGGATCTGATATGTGGCCTTTGAACACTGGGGATGTGGCTAGAGAAATAATAACTGTGATATCTGTTAAGCGCTTACTATATGTGGCTAGAGAAATAATAACTGTGGTATTTAAGTGCTTCCTATATGCCAAGCCCTGTTTTTAAGCACTTGGGGTATATACAGGGTAATTAGGTCCCCCATTCTAAATAGATGAGAGAACAGTTATTGAATTTCCGTTGTACAGATGAGGGAACTGAGGCACAGAAGAGTTAAGTGAATTGCCCAAGACCATACAGCAGGTGAGTGGAGGAGCTGGGATAAGAGCCCAGGTCCTCTGACTTCCAGGCATGGGCTTTTCCCACTAGGCCACGCTGCTTCCCTGGAGGGAATATAAGAGAGGTTCCATGCATGTTAGTGTGGAAGCTTTCAGGACATATGTACTTCTTGAAATAGTAGATAAATTCAACATCTGAATGAACCACAGGGAATAGGTCTCCAGTTATGACATTTAACAAACAGACAGCAAGAATTAAGAGATCATTAAAATGAATGTCAAGGATTATAATGAAGTACCATCTTGTCTAAAACCTTGTAGTTTAAAAGAATCAAGGGAGACCAGTTGCTTCTACCATGATCAAGAGAGGGTATCTGGGATGTAGATACCCAGTAGAAGTGATTGGATAGGATAGGAGACAGCGTGGCCTAGTGGATAGAGCATGGGCTTGAGAGTTCATATATTTATTTCTATTAATGTCTGTCTTCCCCTCTAGACTGTAAGCTCATTGTGGGAAGGGAATGTGTCTGCTTATTGCTATGCTCTCCCAAGCACTTAGTTCAGTGCTCTGCACAGGGTAAGCCTCAATCAATAAGATTGAGTGAGCTTTTGCTCCTCACTTACCTTGTGCAAAGCAAGTCAGGGAGGGTTTTTTAATTGCCTCACTGCAAGCCACCACAAATGAGAAGCGTTGAGAAATATCATGGCCTATTGGATAGAGCGTGGGCCTGGAAAGCAGAAGGACTTGGGTTCTAATTCTGGCCCTGCCATATGTCTGCTGGGTGACCTTGGGCAAGTCACTTCACTTCTCTGTGCCTCAGCTGCCCCATCTGTAAAATGGGGTTTAAGACTGTGAGTCCCAAGTAGGACAGGGACTATGTCCAACCTGTACTGCGCAGTGTTTAGTACAGTACCTGGCGCATAGTAAGCACTTAACAGACACAATAAAAAAAAGGTCTTGGTTGGGCCTATTGAATTCTGGACAGTGACTCCTTCAAGCTTTATGTTCTAGAAGTCTTACTGTGTTTGCTGTTTTCTCCGTATTCTTGCGTTGTTTGGTCCTTCTGCACTAAATCTTTCACCATGTGACTGCTGCCAACCTTCAAGTCCCTCATTCAGATTGTGAGCCACTGAGAGCTAGGGACCAAGTCTTCTTTACTCTTCAGTGTATTCTTCTCCAAGTCTTAATACAGTGCTCTGCCATCATCAGTCATCATCAATGGTATTTATCAAGCACCTACTCTGTGCAAAGCACTGTACTAATTGCCTGGGAGAGTAGAGTGTAAAAATGTAACAGACACATTCCTTGCCCACAATAAGCTTACAGTAAGCTTGTCAAGAAGTACCACTGAATGAATGCAAATGGCATCTCAGATAGCACTAGCAGTTTCACAAATGATCTCTCATTTCTGTGTGTTGTATGGTACTCCATTCCCCCGAAGTGAGCTTGCGTGCTGCCTTAGAAAATAATGAAGGAATCCTTTGTGGGAGGATATTTCTTGCAGGTTGATATTCTAATAAACGACTTGGTAAAACTCAGGCTCTTGGAAAAACTGCTCAGTCCCTTGAGCAGTTAAATAATAATTATGGTATTTGTTAAGTGCTTACTATGTGCCAGGCACTGTACTAAGCACTGGAGTAGATACAAGATAAATGGGTTGGACATAGTCCCTGTCACATATAGGGCTCAGAGTCTTAATTCCCATTTTCCAGGTGAGGGAACTGAGGCCCTGAGCAGTGCAGTGACTTGTCCCAGGTCACACAGCAGATCAATGGCAGAGTCAGAATTAGGAACGAAGAGTCAGTTGAAACAGGAGGCAGTGAGCTCATCTAAGGCACCTCTGTCTCCCGACAAGGGCCTGTCATCCACATTGGATTCCCCAAGCTGAGGGATCCCGTTGTCTCTCAGGGTTCTCTAAAGCAGGATCTGAGGGCAGGGTGCCATTTTGCTCTAATACTTAAAGGCGGTTGCAACCCTCTACCTAATGGCAGAAGTAGTAATAGTAGCAGTAATAGTAATAAGCTCTCTGTGGACAGGGAATGTGTCTGTTTATTGTTCTATTGTACTCTCCCAAGCGCTTAGTAAAGTCCTGTGCACACAGTAAGCGCTCAATATATGCGATTGAATTAATGAATGAATAGGCGCTTGGAAAGTACAGAACACAGAAGCGATACAGTCCCTACTCACAAGGACCTTACATTCTAATGGGGGAGGCCAGTGTGTAAAGATCTGCAAATACAGGAGTCAAAAAAATTGTTGAGTACATAATGTATTTCCTTTATTTTGTTGTAGGTTTCATATATACTGGAGAAGTGGTTCATCGGATGCTGACGGCCACACAGTACATAGCTCCCCTGATGGCCAATTTTGACCCTAGCGTGTCAAGGAATTCAACCGTCAGATATTTTGATAACGGTATGAAACGATCCCTTCATTTTTGCTGTTTTCATTGTAGAGTACTTTTTGCATTTATAAGCTGTGATTTATGTCATAGTTGGAAGGGGGTTTGTCCTGGAAAATTGCCTTTAACGAAAAAGCTTGTTATTATGTTTTTGGTGGCAGTAACAGAATTAGTATTTATTGAGCATGCACTGGGGAAAGGCATTGTGCTAAGGCCTTTGGAAATACAAAGTAGTGACACATTACTTATTGACAAAGAGATTGCACTCTAATGGAGGAGCTAGAAGTAAAATAAATAGTTAAAACAGTTGAAATAGAAGCCCTTATTAGATGACAAAATATTTAGAATTATTTGTGGAATTTTGTGGTATTTGTTATGTGCCAGGCACTGCATTTAGCACTGGGGTAGATGCAAGATAGTTGGCTTGGACACAATCTCTGTCCAAATGGGGCTCACAGTCTTAATCCCCATTTTACAGATGGGGAATGGGGCTCACAGTCTTAATCCCCATTTTACAGATGGGGAAACTGAGGCAGTAGGTGCTCAATAAATAGCATTGGTAGAGAAGCAGTGTGGCCTAGTGGAAAGAGCATAGGCCTGGGAGTCAGAGGATCTGGGTTCTGATAGCTCCTCCACCACTTGTCTGCTGTGTGATCTTGGGAAAATCACTTCACTTCTCAGGGCCTCAGTTACCTCATCTGTAAAATGGAGATTAAATTCTCCTCCCTCTGACTTAGACTGTGATCCCTTTGTGGGACAAGGACTGTGTCCTACCTGATTAACTTGTATCTACCTCAGCACTTAGAAAAGTGCTTGACACAAAGTAAATAGTCAAAAGTATTTAATATGCACCAAAGGTGTGTAGTGCACTTGCTAAATAATAATGATAATTATGCTATTTGTTAAGCACTTACTATGTGCCAGTACTGTTCTAAGCGCTTAGGTGAATGCAAGCAAATTGGGTTGGGAACAGTCCCTGTCCCACGTGGAGCTCACAGTCTCAGTCCCCATTTTACAGATGAGGTAACTGAGGACCAGAGAAGTGAAGTGATTTGCCCAATGTCACACAGCAGATAAGTGGCGGAGCTTGGATTAGAACCCATGACTTTCGTACTCCCAGACCCGGGTTCTATCCACTACTGCTTCGAGTGCAATAAAATTAGTAGACAGTCCTTGCCCTCAAAATGTTGACAATCTAGCAGATGAAACGAACACTAAAATGAATTCCAGAGAAGAGGAATTAATAGCATATAAAGATAGGTGCATAAAGGGTGAAATTTTAGGTAACAATCAGTCAGTCAATGATATTCATTGAGCACCTACTAATAAGAAAATTTTGCTTATGCTAAAACCTTTTAGCTAGCAGACCCTCAGTAATATTTATCCAGTTTCCACAGTATTCATAATTCACTGAAGAAACAGGGGAAAGACAACCCCCTGCCTTTGAGGCTTATAATGAAATACAATATGCTGTGTTGAAATAGAGGGAAAAATATGTGTAGCAACAGGATTATTCTGGTTTGCATCTCCAGCATTTTAGGTGAAGCCCAGCCAGAAGACGCATGGTAGTGAAGATAACTTTGAGAGTTCAGGCAGCAGCCTCTCTGGCAGATTGTTTTTCTGGATTTTGCTAATTGAAACGGTAGGAAAAGAAAAAGGAAAAAAAAAATAACAGCACCAGAATCTTTTCCGTTGACCTAGCCGATTAAAAAAAGTAAAGTTTTAGAGATCAAAAACTCAAGTGCCAAAGGGAGGTAGAATTCCTTGGGTTTCTTCATCGTCTCGATTTTCAGGATTTACCCAGGAGATTATTTTTCCTTTGAAATTCACCCCTACCTTTTTCCCAAAACACCCAATGTACTCTAGCCCTGATTTCAAGCTGGGAATTCAGTGACTCTTAATCAATCAATCAATCAATCAATCGTATTTATTGAGCGCTTACTATGTGCAGAGCACTGTACTAAGCGCTTGGGAAGTACAAATTGGCATCACATAGAGACAGTCCCTACCCAACAGTGGGCTCACAGTCTAAAAGGGGGAGACAGAGAACAGAACCAAACATACCAACAAAATAAAATAAGTAGGATAGAAATGTACAGGTAAAATAAATAAATAAATAAATAAATAGAGTAATAAATATGTACAACCATATATACATATATACAGGTGCTGTGGGGAAGGGAGGGAGGTAAGACGGGGGGATGGAGAGGGGGACGAGGGGGAGAGGAAAGAAGGGGCTCAGTCTGGGAAGGCCTCCTGGAGGAGGTGAGCTCTCAGCAGGGCCTTGAAGGGAGGAAGAGAGCTAGCTTGGCGGATGGGCAGAGGGAGGGCATTCCAGGCCCGGGGGATGATGTGGGCCGGGGGTCGACGGCGGGACAGGCGAGAGCGAGGTACAGTGAGGAGATTAGCGGTGGAGGAGCGGAGGGTGCGGGCTGGGCAGTAGAAGGAGAGAAGGGAGGTGAGGTAGGAGGGGGCGAGGTGATGGACAGCCTTGAAGCCCAGGGTGAGGAGTTTCTGCCTTAAAGGCCACTAATACTTCAAAACATAGAACCGTGGAAGCAGTGTTGCTCAGTCCTCTGAGTTGAAAGAGAGATTTTTATTTTATTTTTTTCTGTTTTCAGATTCTGACTGAGCTATCTATGGAATCTGTCTTCCAAACCCCTCAAAATCAGGAAAACTGGGGGGAGGAATACTTTCTAAAACTGTTGTGTGGGGTTTCTACTGCAAGCCTGGGCAAGTGAGATGCACAAGAATAATAGCAATAATAAAAATGATAACGACAAGGGTCGAGGTATTTAAGTACTTGCTCTGGTTGCAACACTATACTAAGCACCAGGCCAGTTCCAAGATAAGCAGATTAGATGCAGGTATGGTGTACTTTGAAGGGAAAAGAGATGCATCATTTCCAGGATTCTCTTCTGTTGGTTATTTTATTTCCCTTCTCATTTAATGATAGAGAATGACATGGTACTCACTTTGAACCTTGGCATGGGTCTGTCTGATGGACAGATTGATTGATTTGGTCACTAACCGGGTCCTTAGAAAGCTGTTCTTTGACCAGCAGTAGAATTCTGTAAATTATTCATTTATATTGATGCCTGTCTCCCCCTCCAGGCTGTAAGCTCGTTGTGGGAAGGGAATGTGTCTATTTTAGTACTATACTCACCCAAACACTTAGTACAGTGTCCTGCACACCATAAGTGCTCAATAAATACAATTGGATGAATGAATTCGGGAGCCCTAGAATCTGCATTTTGCATAGGCAGGGAATGTGTCTACCAACTATCCCAAGCGCTTAATACAGAGCACTGTATTAAGTGCTCTGTGCAACACATGCTCAGTAGATACCATTGATTGATTGGCTGAGTGATCACATGGAGAGTTGTCACAGTAACAAGCTGGATTTGATGAGTCAAATTCTAAACTACACAGGAGATGGGGATTCAACTTGAGGGCTCTAACCCAACTTTTGTAAAGTTCATAATGGCCCTTACACATCATATGGGAGAATTAGGTAATTAGAGCTAGGATTAGTAATTCATTGCCTTAGTAATTCATAATAAAAGGCAATGGGTGGGAAATTCTACATTCCTCTTCCATTACTGTAGGATGATTTCACTAGAAAGCTGATCTCCCTGTTTTTAGTGAGTGCGGCAAGAAATATACCTAATTCTCCCAGCTGATGTGTAAGGGCCAAGATGGGCTGTACAAAATCTAGGTTAGTCACCAAGCACTCAGTGAGCACTTGTATTGAAAAGCTAGCTTTGGTTTTTGTTGTATTCTGTCTTTTTCACCTTCGAATTGTATTAATTGTGAGAAAACCACGGTGGAATACAATATGCTGGGTTGAAATAGAGGAAAAAAGCATGCCTAGGGGATAGAGCCCGGGCCTGGGAGTTAGAAAGACCTGGGTTCTAATCGCGGCCCTGCCACTTGTCTGCTGTGTGACCTTGGGCAAGTCACCTAACTTCCCTATGCCTCAGTTACTGTAAAATGGGGATTAAGAATGTGCACCCTATATGACATGGAGTACGTTCAACCTGATTAGCTTGTATCTACCCCAGAGCCTAGTACAGCACCTGAAACATAGTAAACACTTAACAAATACCATAAAAAGGGACTTTATGTTAAACTCACTCTCTGCAAATAAAACAGGCACAGGTTATTTTTGAAGATTGTCAGTACCCCCAATCTCCATCCCTCTTAGACTGCGAGCCCTGAATGGGTCTGTGTCCAACCTGATCATCCTCTATCAGGGCTTAGTATAGTATACTCGAGTCACAGTATGCGCTTAACAAATACCACCATCATTATTATTATCCTTTATATTGTGTGTAGCCTATGGGCTACTCCCAATTGAGTTGTTTGGGTCAATATTTCATCTAGGTTTCACTGGAGGCTTCAGGATGGTTCTCTGTTTAGTGCCCTGCCTGTTGAGCTGTTTCTCATTAAACAGCCCCATAGGGCTCTTGGCTGGCTTGGGAGCTTTCAGATTGAGGATGAGGTGGCTTTGCTGATGCCTCTTGTGTTCCTGTATCGATTGTGGGGGGAAAAACCTCTCACTCAGAGAAGCCAGACAATATCCTAAAGAGATCCCGAAGATTTCTAGCAAGTTTGAAATACCAAGGCCACCTGTATCTGGCAGACACCAAAGACATGAAGTCACTTCTCCAATCACAGACTCAGATTCAGCAAGTGAATAAATCATTCGGTCGTATTTATTCTGCGTTTACTGTGTGCAGAGCACTTTACTAAACGCTTGGGAGAGTACCAAACAGCAAAAAACAGACACATTCCCTGCCCACAAAGTTCTTAAACCCCACCTCTTTAAAGCCAAATGAGCATCAATCAATCAGTAATTAATTCCATCGATGGTATTTATTGAGCACTTACCCTGGGCAGAGCTTGGGAGAGCACATTACAATGGAGTCGATGGACACGTTCCCTGCCCACAAGGAGCTTACGGGCCCAAGGGGGAGACAGACATTAAAATAAATTATGGATATGTGCGCAAGTGTTGTTGTGAGGCTTGTGGCGGGGGGGGGGGGGGGGGGGGGGGGGGGGGGGGTGACAATCAAATGCTTAAAGGGGACAGATCCAGGAGTGGAAGCGACATGGAAGGCAGAGGGAGGAGAGAAAACTTAGAACAGTGCTTGGCACATAGTAAGCGCTTAAGATATGCCATTATTATGAAGCAAGGGGGGCACTGAATGCCGTCTAGGACAAACTTCCATTAACCCCAGCATGAAGTACACTGGAAAGAGCACAAGCCTGGGAATATGAGGACCTGGGTTCTAATCCCAACCCTGCCTCTTCCCCACTGCATGACCTCTGGGCAAGCTGCTTGATTTTTTTTTTCTGTGCCTCCATTTCCTCATCTGTAAAATGGGGATTAAAGTCTTTCTCCTCTTTAGACTGGGAGTCTTATGTAGGGCAGGGACTATATTCAATCTGTTTATCTTGTACTTACCCCAGCACTTAATGCAGTGCTAGACACTCCGTAAGTGCTGAACAAATAAGAATAATAATAAAAAGAGTGGTATTTGTTAAGGGCTTACTATGTGTCAACACTGTTCTAAGCTCTGGAGAAAATACAGGATAATCAGGTCAGACATAGTCCCTGTCCCACATGTAGTTCACAGCCTAAATAGGAGGAAGTAGGATTTCATCCCCATTTTACAATTGCGGTAATGAGGCCCACAGCATGAAGTGACTTGCCCAAAGTCACACAGCAGACGAGGGGCAGAGCCAGGATTCGAATCCACGTCCTCTGAGCTGTAGGCCCCAGCTCGTACCACACTGCAATTGCTATTCCATATTGTAGTATTATTATCACTACTACTAGTATTATCTTTATTATTATTGTTGTTATTATTATTATTGTGATTGAACTCAGAAAACAGCCGGTGGGCTGGAAGGCCAAAGTGGCTTTTTGAAATGCCAGTGTCAATGCTAAGGTATCATCTCCCTAGGATCCATTTTGGTGTTTTTCTCCCTTTTTTGCCTCGTCTTTCCTGACTGGGTCCTCAGGGACAGCACTGGTGGTGCAGTGGGATCACGTCCATCTCCAGGATAATTACAACCTGGGCAGCTTCACATTCCAAGCGACCCTCCTCAGTGACGGCAGGATCATTTTCGGATATAAAGAAGTAAGTGCGGCCGAAGGGATGCGTTTTTCGCAGTACTTAGATAGCAACTGAATCTCCCCTTTTCTCTTTGTCACTGCTTGATCATTAAGAAATGCCAAGTGAATTGAATATATATACACACATATACCAGGTGGTACTTATAATGTGGAAATTGCAGGAAAAACTAGGATTAAACCTTATATATTGAGGACCTACCGTATGCAAACCTTTGCAAGAGTAAGACTGAGCCCGCTCCTTCCTCTCCCCCTCTTCTCCCTCTCCATCCCCCGCACCTTACCTCCTGCCCTTCCCCACAACACCTGCATATATGTCTGTACGTATTTATTACTCTATTTATTTTCCTTGTACATATTTATTCTACTTATTTTATTTTAATATGTTTTGTTTTGTTCCCTGTCTCCCCCTTCTAGACTGTGAGCCCACTGTTGGGTAGGGACCGTCTCTATATGTTGCCAACTTGTACTTCCCAAGCGCTTAGTACAGTGCTCTGCACACAGTAAGTGCTCAATAAATGCGATTGAAGAGTAAGAGACAAGAGCCCTGCTCTTATGGAGATTATGGTGTAATGGGGGAACTGACAGACACAAGTTAGAAATGGTTGGAAGCCAGGAAGAAACAACACTGCAGCTGCTGATGAGAGCAAGATAGGATAAATAGGTAAATGGATAAATGTAAATTGATGCACTGGAGTTTGTGGTTAAGCTTCGAGTGACGGTGTGGAAACAAACTGTGTCCAACCTGATGGGTCTTGAATCTACCCCATGCATCGTAGAATGCTTGGCATGTTGTAAATGCTTAGCAAACACCATGATATATATACTTATATTATGAAGTCATCCTGCGTAGTAGAAAAAGGTACCACTGACTGTGTGAAATCCCTTTATGGGTGCATGTGTGCAAGTTCTGCCTCTGACCTGGAATGTCCCCCCTCTTCATAGCCAACAGATAATCACTCTCCCCACATTGGGTACACAAATAGGTTGTCCTTTGTTGGGTGGTAGTGCTTCACATTTGCAGCACCTGGTGCTGTTTTTTTGTCTCCTTGCCTCTCTTTCCATGTGAACTTGTTGCACATGGAACTCACTTTCCATGTGAAAAACCATGGTATTTGTTAAGAACCTAATATGTGGCAGGCGCTATACTAAGGTGGATACAAGATAATCAGGTTGGACGCAGTCCAAGTCCCACATGGTGCTCATAGTTTTAATCTCCTTTTTGCAAATGAGATAACTGAGGCACACAGAATAATAATAATTAGTATTATTATGGCATTTGTTAAGCGCTTACTATGTACAAAGCACTGTTCTAAGCACTGGGGAGGTTACAAGGTGATCAGGTTGTCCCACGGGGGCTCAAAGTTTTAATCCCCAGTTTACAGATGAGGTAACTGAGGCACAGAGAAGTTAAGTGACTTGCCTTATTAAGTAAGTAATTATTAAGTAATTTAATAATAAGTTAAGAAGTGAGGTGACTCCCCCAGGTCACCCAGCAGACCAACAGCAAAGTCGGGATTAGAGTCCAGGTCCTTCGACTCACAGGCTCATGCTCTTTCCCATATCCTGTCCCACGTGGGGCTCACAGTCTCAATCCCCATTTTCCAGATGAGGTAACTGAGGCTCAGAAAAGTGACTTGCCCAAGGTCACACAGCAGGTGCATGGCGGAACCGGGATTATATCCCATGACCTTCTGATGCCCAGGCCCATGCTCTAGCCACTACACCATGAGTGACCAGCTCCTGATATTGGCCGAGTGGCCCAAGTCACTCAGGGAAAAACCGCTCAAATGAGGTCATTCCTGTTTGTAGCATCCTTCTCCAGCCCAGCCTGCATCCTCCGCTCCTCTTCCGCTAACCTCCTCACTGTGCCTCGTTCTTGCCTGTCCCGCCGTCGACCCCCGGCCCACGTCCTCCCCCTGGCCTGGAATGCCCTCCCTCATTTAGAAAATGGGGATTAAAACTGTGAGCCCCATGTGGGACAGGGACTTTGTCCAACGTGACTAACTTGTATATACCAGAGAGCTTAATACTGTTCCTGGCACATAGCAAGCACTTAGCAAATGCCATAAAAAGTATATATCTATATAAAATGAATTAGTCATTTATACTACTGTCCCTCTCCCCCTCTAGACTCTAAGGTCGTTGTTAGAAGAGAAAGTGACCTGTTGTAGTGTACTCTCCCAAGCGCTCAGTATGGTATTGTGCATGTAGTAAATGCTCAGAAAATATCATTGATGATGATGATGATGATAGCAGCCTTCAGTTCTGTGGTGCCCTCTCAAGGGAAAGGTGTAGCAATGTTGCCACACAACCATGGAGGAGCAAGGAATAAAGAAGATTATTTTCTGGAGATTTGGGGGCCATTTGACTTCTGCCAGGAGACACAGGCGACCTCAGGGTTAAATCTGAAAGAAGGCCTATCTTCAAGAATGTTTAATAGAGAGAATGGCATTTTAATCTAGTCTCCTGTTTCAATACTTAAAGCTAATGTTCCTTACTGTAACATTTACTGTTCCCGTCTAAGAATATGTAATGAGGACGTGGTCAATGCCAATTAACTGGCGAGGCCAATAGCACCCTTAATGGCTTTGGATGTTGTTGGAGATTTCATTGACACGCAGACTGCCTCTGTACATTAAAAGTCTAATGACCCTTCGTTCAGGTAATCATCCAGAAAAATCAGTGTAATGAAAGTTGGACACTTGCTGAAATTGCCCTGTGGGTGGAGGAGGAAACTAGTTCCCAGAGGGAACAGTTGTTCTGCTCCAGGAGAAAAAGCTGAACCCCACAGGAGGGCATGAGAAGGGTAAACATGGAATCCATGCTCACTGTGTGGGCACTAATACTGATGCAGGGCCTCCAAACCAGCACTCTCAAAGCCTTTGCAAACATGAATGGAGAAAGGTGGAAAAAGAGAAAAAAAGTACGGAGACTCCTTCTAGTTGGAAGTCATCCTGAAGAGAGCAGAGAAAAATAGATTATTCACCACAGAGGCTTCCATATTTCCCTGGGGTTTTTTATGGTATTTGTTAAGTGCTCATTATGTGTCTACTGCTGTTCTAAGTGCTGGGGCAGGTACAAGATAATCAAGTTGGACGTAGTTCCTGTCCCCCATGGGGCTCACAGTTTAAATAAGAGGGAGGACAAGTGTTTCATCCCCCATTTGACAGTTGAGGGAACTGAGGTACAGAGAAATGAAATGACTTGCCCAAGGTCACACAGAAGATTGGATACAGTCCCTGTCCTGCATGAGGCTCACGGTCTCAATCCCCATTTTACAGATGAGATCACTGAGGCCCAGGGAAGTGCAGTGACTTACTCAAGATCAAACAGCCAACCATTGGCCGGGCCAGGATTACAGCCCGGGGTCTCTAACTACCCGTGACCTTTCCTTTAGGCTGCGCTGCTTCTGTTTTATTCAGGTCTCACTCCCATTCCTTAATAAACCGATACACAAAGGAGAATGGAAATCATTTTTGTCAGTCAGTGCTGCTCTCTTTATTGCCTGTAAATGAGAATCGTACACAGCGTACAAGAGCGTTTTAATAGTGTCATGGTTCTTTGATTAACCATTCAGGCGTAGTCCTAAGAGGCAGATTGAGACCTTTTAAAACAGGTTCTTAAGATCAAAAAGGGCAGTGTAAATAATTGGGTAATTAGGGTAGGACCTACAGACCCTAGATTCTTAACCCTTTGTCATCCTTCCATTTCTCCCTGTGTGCATTTGGATCTGTGACCTTTGATCATTTGATATTCTCTCCACAGCACTCATGTACATATCTTTAAATCATATATTATAAATTACTTATTCATATTAATGTCTGTCCCCTCCTTAGACTATAAGTTCATTATGCTAGCTCTGTTGCATCGTCCTCTCCCAAGCACTTAGTACACTGCTCTGTGCATAGAAATCATTCGATGAATATCATTGAATTTCTACCAGTTGGAACTTATAGTGTGGAAATTGCAGGAAAAACTAGGAATCAACCTTATATACTGAGGACCTGCCGTATGCAAACCTTTGCAAGAGTAAGAGACAAGAGCCCTGCTCTTATAGAGATTATGGTGTAATGGGGGAGACTGACAGACGCAAGTTAGAAATGGTTGGAAGCCAGGAAGAAACAACACTGCAGCTGCTGATGAGAGCAAGATAGGATAAATAGGTAAATGAATAAATGTAACTTGATGCACTGGAGTTTGTGGTTAAGCTTCGAGTGACAGTGTGGAAACAAACTGTGTCCAACCTGTTGGTCTTGAATCTACCCCATGCTAAGTAGAGTGCTTGGCATGTTGTAAATGCTTAGCAAACACCATTAAAAAACACCATGTACTCAGGGTGGCTGAGGAACATGATAATAATGACTGTGGTATTTGGTAAATGCTATGTTCCAAGCACTGAAAGGTATGAGATAATCAGGTTAAACACAATCACTGTCCCATTTGATGTGGTAAAATGGAGTTTAACTGGGATAATGTCCCCCAGAGAATGTGAGTTCACTCAAATGATAAAGTGTGGAGTCATGGTTCCTTTTATTCATCAAGGTTATTGAAAATTATGCTCATTTTATGCATTTACCTACTTCATGACAGCCTTGGTTAAACCCAGGGTGACAAAGAGTTACTGAAAGATTTGTCTTTTTTACCCGAACATCAGTATGCTGAAAGCTTTGTCCAGAAATGGATATCGTTGCAGAAAAATGTGCATCCAATTTGAGAGTTTTTAGAGGAACAAAAGTAATGCACAGAAGAAAATAGAGTCTTATTCACGCTCTGCCTGTTTCATCGTCATTTTGAGGCCTGTCATAATTATTATGCTGACTGCATGATTTGATTTGTAGCTTACTCATCAATAAAATTGCTTCATTGCAATTGACTGTTGATCACAAGGGCAGAAAAACCCAATATAAGGCCTTTATTCTGATTCTTTCCTCCCAGTTCCCTCTCCTTCCTGCCCTTTGCTGAATTCTTCATGACAACTTGACCGCTGATGCCTTATCCAACATGCTATTTAATAAAATCTCACCACATAGGTGCTTTCTCATTACCACTGGCTCTTCTTAGAGTTGGTTTTCTTTGTATCTAACCCTAAGTCTCCCTTCCTTATCTGATTCCCTGTAGAAACCCTAAATAATTCCCCACCTTCAGTTATAACACTGGAAGCAATCACAGCTGTATTAAATCTCTTCTAGACTGTCATTTTTTTCACCAGTTGCCACCATTTTACCATGGAATTTTTCAACCTTCGTAAAATCTTGGCTTCTGCCGGTATCCATTCAAAGTTATCAAGACTATCTGAAATTCCATTTGTGATTTCAACTGGGATGGAATTCCAGAATGCAAAGCAAGGCCTGCCCTAGAAAATCATTCACATAAATGAGGGCAAAGAAATTCACTTTAGCCTACCAGTCCAGATTTCTGGGCTGAATTATCCAGATTATCAAGATCAAATTGTATTTGACCTGAACTATACCAATGATTTGCAAGGGCTAGTAGTGGGAAGCAGCATGGACTAGTGGAAAAACCACAGGCCTGGGAGTCAGAAGGGCCTGGGTTCTAATCCCGGCTCTGCTACATATCTGATGTGTGACCTTGGGCAAGTCACTTAACTTCTTTGTGTCTCACCTGTGAAATGGGGATTCAGTTCTTACTTAGACTCCCTCTTCCTTAAACTGTGACTGTGGGACTTGATTACCTTGTATCTACCCCAGCACTTAGTACAGTGTTTGGCACATAGTAAGCCTTGACAAATACCACATATATGGCTTAAACTTACCCGATCCTTGGTATTCAGAGGAGAATGTTAAAGGTCCATTTATTATGGTTTCTGTGAAGTAGAACACCCACACAAGGCCTGGTGGATAAAATTTAAAATGCTGGCCAAACTTGCACTTTTAGGTAAATCAAGATGCCTGGAGGAAGTTGAAATCCTCCCCCAAGATCATCTCAACATGTTTTCTCTAATGTAAATATACACTTAAGAGCAACAGTCAGTTAACAGCATTCACTGAGTGCTTACTTTGTGCAGAGCACTGCTCTAAGCACTTGGGAGAGTACAGGGGTCCCAGTTTCCTCCTGAAGGCTTTTTTCACGAACAGAATTTCCCTGACGTTTCTGTTTCCTTTCTTTCTTTTTCAATGGAAGCTTAGATTCCGACAACTTTAGGAAGGCTGAGTGAAACCAAGGGGGAGGTGTTCAGTATTTTTGGAGTGCCCATTGGGTGAGGGCAAGTAGGACCCAGTGATCCCATTTCCCGATTTCCAGCCCCACTTTCCATCACCCATTCATGAACTCAGCCAGGGCTCTTCCACAATGGCAGGGACCAAGAAGCACCTCAAAAAACCTTAACATCCACTCCCGAGTCATCACAGCATTCTGAGTCACGGGCCACCTCTACATAAAATTCATCTGAGTGAGACTGAGTTTAGGAGTTTACCAAAAGCAGCATGGCCTAGTGGGAAGAATACTGGCCCGGGAGTCAGAAGGACCTGGGTTCTAATCCCAGCTCTGCCGCTTTTCTGTTTTGTGACCTTGGGAAAGTGACTTAACTTCTCTGGGCCTCAGTCATCTCATCTGTAAAATAGGGATTGAATGGGCAGCCCTTTGTGGGACAAGGATTGTCCAACCCGATGATCTTGTCTCTACCCCAGCACTTAGTACTGTGCCTGGCACATTGAAAGCATTTAACAAATACCACAATTATTATTAGTAAGAGCCCGGGCCTGGGAATCCAAGGACCTGGGTTCTAATCCTGGCTCTGCCATTTATCTGCTGTGTGATCTTGAGCAAGTCACTTGACTTTTTATGGTATTTCTGTGTTCCAGGCACTTTTCTAAGCGCTAGTGTAGATACAAACTAATCAGGTCGGACACTATCCCTGTCCACATGGGACTTAAAGTCATTCATTCAGTCATATTTATTAAGTGCTTACTGTGTGCAGAGCACAGTCTTAATCCACATTTTACAGATGAGGGAACTGAGGGCTAGTGAAGTGACTTTCCCAAAGTCACACAGCAGACAAGTGGCAGAGCCAGGATTAGAATCCAGCTCCTTCCGACCCCCAGGACTGTACTCTATCCACTAGGCCATGCTGCTTCTCTGTGCCTCAGTTACCTCATCTGCAAAATGGGGATTAAAGGCCTATTCCCCCTTCTACTTAGAATAGGAGCCCCATGTGGGAGCTGAGTATCTTGTCTCTGCCCCAGCTCTTTCTTAGTGCAGTGTTTAGCATATTGTAAGCATTGAACAAATACCACAATCATTATTGTAGTAGCTGGCTCCATATGTTCTTTGAACAAGAAGAGGGGAAAAGAAAAATGACATCTTATTCCCCACTATGTCCTTCCAACTGGATACCTTGATTCATCCACACACCCTCGGTTATCATTCCAACGTATTATTGTTTGTTTATTTTTTTTTTAGAGGGTAAATTCATGCCTAAAACACTCCAATGTGTTTCTTTTCTAGATTCCTGTCTCGGTGTCGGCGATAAGTTCGACCAACCATCCAGTGAAGGTGGGCCTGTCTGATGCCTTCGTGGTGGTCCACAGAATCCAACAAATTCCCAGTACGTAGAAGAAGGGTATTAAATCCAATGGGTGTGGGTGGGCAAGAGACTAATTCAAGACCACCCACAAGGTTTGAGGCACGAATCACTTAATTCATTTCAGCCCGTTAATGAAAATGTAATTGTATTGGGTGTATAACTCTCAATGGGGTTTTCTGTCTTATTGTTTCTCTTGAACTAATAATAGGGCCAATTTTTAATAGTCGTATTAGTATTTATTAAGTGCTTATTGTTTGCTGAGCACTGTACTAAATGCTAGGAAATAATTCTCAGTTGGTAAGTAGACACATTAGTGCTTCAGGGGGCTCGCGATCTAGAGACAAGTGATGAGAAGCAACGTGACCTGACAAGAAGCAGTGTGGCTTAATGGAAAGAGCACAGGTACTATAAAATGGGGATTAAGACTGTGAGCCCCAAGTGGGACAACCTAATAACCTTATATCTATCCCAGCACTTAGAACAGTGCTTGGCACATAATAAGCACTTAATACCAACAGTATTATAGGAGTCAGAAGACCTGGGTTCTAATTCTGGCTCTGCCACTTGTCTGCAGTGTGACCTTGAATAAGCCACTTGACTTCTCTGGGCCTCAGTTGTCTCATCTGTAAAATGAGGATTAAGACTGTGAACTCCATGTGGGACTTTTGTCCGCGGCTTTTGTCGGTTAAAACTTTAACTCAGAGAACTGGCAAGATTTAAATCAACTAGAATTCCCTACAGATGAGAAAGGGGAAGATGTTCAGGATTTCTTTGGGGAAAATAGGCAAGGTGAAGTTTTGGATCTTTTTTGTTGTTGATGTTGAAAAGGGAAATGGGACATGGACTGTGTCCAACCCGATTATCTTGTATCTATCCCAGCACTTAGTACAGTACCTGGCACTTAGTAAGTGCTTAACAAATATGGCCCTTCTGTGTGAAAGACACTGACCTAAGCACAGGGAAAAATTTCATAGGTGAGAATTAGATACGGTTCCTGGCCCTCAGAGGGCTCCCAATCTAAGGATAAAGAAGGGAGAGGGACATCTCATATATCTATCCCTACACCTAATAAGAAGCTGCATGGCATTGAGAAGCTTCCCAGCGTAGTGGATGGAATACGGGTCTGGGAGTTAGAAGGTCATAGGTTCTAATGCCCCACTTGTCTGCTGTGTGACCTTGGGCAAGTCACTTTACTTCTCTGTGCCTCAGTTACCTCATCTGTAAAATGGGGATTGAGCCTGTGAGCTCCATGTGGGACAGGGACCGTGTCTAACTTGATTTGCTGTATCCACACAGCATTTAGAATAGTGCCTTGCACATAGTAAGCGCTTAACAAATTCATTATTTTTATTACAATGTTTGACGCATAGTAAGTGCTTAACAAATGCCATGATTACAAAAGAAGAGAAACGCAAGGACCTAGTCAGCCTTCCCAGGCAGAAACAGGGGCTGATAGGAAGTGCCGACAGGGTAAGAGCAGCTTCTCTTAGAGAAGCAGCGTGGCTCAGTGGAAAGAGCACGGGCTTTGGAGTCAGAGGTCATGGGTTCAAACCCCAGCTCCGCCAATTGTCAGCTGTATGACTTTGGGCAAGTCACTTAACTTCTCTGGGCCTCAGTTCCCTCATCTGTAAAATGGGGATGAAGACTGTGAGGCCCCATGTGGGACAACCTGATCACCTTGTATCCCCCCAGCGCTTAGAACAGTGCTTTGCACATAGTAAGTGCTTAACAAATACCATTATTATTCTTATTATTCTCTCCCAGGCCGCAGACTTTCTGGTGGAACTCTAGCAAGTCTGCTCGCTTATCCTTAAACATTCCACCTCATCTGCCCCCAGTGTTTACCACATGGGTGAGATTCAGCCTTATTTCACTTCCTCCATCACCTCCACAATAAGGCTATTCGATGACTCAGAGATGATTCCTACAATGGTACCAGAGTCCCCGTGACCTCTATAACACCAATCGGCCCCCACAACCACCGACTCTACTCTTCAAGGGTTTAAGCAGCGTGGTTCAGTGGAAAGAGCCGTGGACTTTGGAGTCAGAGGTCATGGGTTCAAATCCCGGCTCCGCCACTTGTCAGCTGTGTGACTTTGGGCAAGTCACTTCACTTCTCTGGGCCTCAATTCCCTCATCTGAAAATGGGGATGAAGACTGTGAGCCCCCCGTGGGACAACCTGATCACCTTGTATCCCCTCCAGCGCTTAGAACAGTGCTTCGCACATAGTAAGTGCTTAATAAATGCCATCACTATTTCCCGGGAAAGACTGTTGGAGAGACTCCTCGTGACTCTGCCTCACCAGTCTGCGATTTGTGAGACGTCCCCTTAATCCAAGAAAGCTACTAATTCCAGGTGGATATTCCAGAAACCCAGTTGTTCTTCCAACAAAACAGGAATATATGAGTCGGCGCGTCTGATATAATAACCGCCTGGAAGAACTGTTAAATAACGTCCACCCATGGAGAGCTGATGAGCTTCGCTTTAAGGCAGCATGTTCCTGCATTCTTGTCTTTCAAAGTTGTTAAATCAACCGTGCCTCCAGTCAATTATGGCAAAAGTGAAATGAAAGACTAGTTGTTTTAGTTTATTTGTTGGTTCTTTAGGACACAGGAAGAATTTCAATTGCAGCTTGCTTTTGTCAGAAAGCACCTCAGAGATCCTGTAGTTATATTTTTGGCTTCTGTTGGTTAAACCTTTAACTCAGAGAACTGGCAAGCCTTAAATAAACTAAATTTCCCTTCAGATGAGAAAGGGAAAGATGTTCAGGATTTCTTTGGGGAAAATAGGCAAGATGAAGTTTTGAGTCGTTTTTGTTGTCGATGTTGAAAAGGGAAAGAAAAAACTTTTGAAGTACAAATACATTTCCTTTTCGGGGACCTTTAGGTCATGTCTCACGGTCAGTTTGCAGTTGTGATGGTCCCACATAACATCCTTTTAGCTGTTTTATGTAAAAGCCTGGTTGTGACAGCTGTGTTAGAGGATTCAAGGAAAAAGTCTTCCCCTGGGATCTGTACCATTTGGGCACTTGATATTCACCCTTCCTTCAGTCCCATAGCATTTCTGTACAAAACCATAATTTATTTTAGAGTCTGTCTCCCCTTCTAGACTTTGAGCTCCTTCTGGGTGGGGGAATGCGTCTGTGCATTGTGGGCAGGGAACGTGTGTGTGTGCATTGTTATATTGTACTCTCCCAAGAGCATAGTACGGTGCTTTGCACACAGCAGGCATTCGGTAAATATGATTGAATGGTAAATGAATGAGTACTCTCCCAAATGCTTAGAACACTGTTCTGCACACAGTAAAGTCTCGGTAAACACCAGTAATTGATTGACTGATCCATAGTGCACGGATTGGAGTTATCATTCAGGCAGAAGGAAAAGCAAAGGCATTTGGATCTGATGATATGTGCAACTCCAAAGCCAGCAGGTTAATCTTCCCCCTCAAAATGCTCTAGCCATGGCACTGAGCTTGGCCAAGTCATTTAACTTCCCCATGCCTCTGTTTAGTCATCTGCAAAATACCTGTTCTCCTTCCTGCTTAGGCTGTGAGTCCCAGGTGGGATGAGGACTGTGTCTGATCTCTTGATCTTGTACCATCACAATGTTTCATACAGTACTTGGCACATAGTAAGCACTTAACAGATAATAATAATAATAATAATAACAATAATAATAATAATAATAGCATTTATTAAGCGCTTACTATGTGCAAAGCACTGTTCTAAGTGCTGGGGAGGTTACAAGGTAATCTGGTTGTCCCACGGGGGGCTCACAGTCTTAATCCCCATTTTACAGATGAGGTTACTGAGGCACAGAGAAGTTAAGTGACTTGCCCAAAGTCAAACAGGTGACAATTGGCAGAGCTGGGATTTGAACCCATGAACTCTGACTCCAAAGCCCATGCTCTTTCCACTGGGCCATGCTGCTTCTAGATGTCATCATTATTATTATAAGATTATCATTAGTATTGGTGTCATTATTATTATTGTTGTATCAGTATTTTTTCTGCCAACTCAGGTTCAGGAGGAAGGAATTAGTAAGTAAGCTCCTTACGGGAAGGGAACGTATCTACCAACTCTGTTGTATTCTCCCAAGCACTTAGTACAGTCCTCTGCACAAAGTAAGTACTCAGTAAGTACCATTGATTGGTTAGTTGATTGATTTTCTGCCAACTGGGATTCAGGGAAAAGGAGTGAGTAATAATAATTAAATAGTTATGGTACTTCTTAAGTGCTTACTATGTGCGAAGAACCGTTCTAAACTCTGGGGTAAGTACAAGTTAATCAGGTCGGATACAGTCCCTGTCTCACATGGGGCTCACACTTTTAATCCCCATTTTGCAGGTGAGGTAATTGAGGCCCAGAAAAGTTAAATGACTTGCCCAAGGTCAAACAGCAGACATGTGGCAGAGCCGGGATGAGAACCCCGGGATTAGAAGGGATTTGATCCTTCTGACTCCCAGGCCAAACTGCTTCTCCGTAAGTAAGCTATCTTGTTTTGGGCAAGGAATGTGTCTGTCAGCTCTGTTGTACTCTCATAAGCGCTCAGTACACTGCTCTGCACCCAGTAAGCACTCAATAAATACCAATTGCTTGATTTACTGAGTGAGCGATGCATTGGCTGAATGTAGTAGCCACCCTGAGAGCCAACTGGCATGTAGCCTTGACAGCCAACCAGCTGGGATAAGCCCGGTTGCCCTTGAGTGACCACATCCCATTCGGAGAATCCCAAGAGGGTGGACTCTGGGCAAGGACACGCTGGAATTGTCTGTGCCATCATCCCACTTGGATCCATTGAGGAAGGAAGCAGGCCTGGAGGTTCAGCCGGGACAACGGACCAGTCCGTGGGAACCCAGAAGCCTCTGCCATGCTAAGCTATTGGCTGTCCGCTCACGCGGCAGCTAAACCCATTTCCGCATGTTCTTCCCCAAATCCAGATGGAGAACAGCTGGTCCTCGTCCTCTGTAACTGCTCAGGGACCGAATGACACTGAGCCCATTGTGGCCACCTGTCTTCAAAATCCCCCTTTGTTAGACTTTCTTCAGAAAGAAGGAGCGAGGCCTAAGTCAGTCAGTCAGTTGTATTTATTTAGTGCGTACTGTGTGCAGAGCACTGTACTAAGCTTTTGGGAGAGTACAGTATAACAATATGGCAGACACATTCCCTGCCCACAATGAGCTTACTGTCTAGAGGATGTGCATAGAGTTTAGAGGAAAGACCAGGATCCTGAGACACAGAGGACCTAGGTTATAATCCCACCTCCACCACACGCTTGCTGGGTGATGTTGGGTAAGACGTTTAACCTTTTAACTTTTTTGTGCCTCAGTTTCTTCATCCGTAAAATGAGGGTTAAATGCCTGTTCTCCCTCCTCCTTAGATTGTGACTCAGGGACTGTGTTTGATCTGATTAACCTGGATCTCCTGCAGAACTGAGGATAACATAAGTGCTTAATAACTAGCATAATTACTTTTATTAGAGGGCCCATTTTTCAGTCTATAATCATCTTTGCTGTCCCACGCCAAAGCTTTCATTTAGGTCCCAGTAGCCGAAAATGCATGGCCTAGTGGATAGAGCACGAGCCTGGGAGCCAGAGGACCTGGGTTCTAATCCTGGCTCCACCACTAGTGTGCCTTGTGACCTAAGGCAATTCAATTCACTTCCCTTTACCTGTTTCCTCATATGTAAAGTGGGGATTAAGACTGTGAGCCCCACAAGGGACTGGGACTGTGTCCAACCTGATGTATCTACCCCAGCGCTTAGTACAGTGCCTGGAACGCAGTAAGGGCTTAACAAATACTATTATTAAAAAAAAGTTTTCTGGTAAGGAATCCACCAATGCCAAGGAAACTCTTCCAGCAGAACAGGCTTAGGGTATCAGCCAAAGCCTTTGAGACAAGAAGTGCTGTAGGCACATATGCACTGTGAATAATCCACCCAGAAAACCACTGACCAATCTCCATATCAATTCAGGAAAGACCAGGAGGAAATGGGTTTATTAAGCTTTCACAGGAGTAGATAATCAACCTTTTCCTGCACCATTTTGCTGAGTCCAAATAGCGAGATGGACTAACGGGGAGCCTAAAAAAAATGTTATTTGCCCACCTATCCCCAAGATGCTGATGCGCAACAAAGGTTTGCAATGGCAACAAAGAACTGACTGCTATCGCTAAAATTGTAATCTAGGCAGTGCATTGTCCAACTATGAATGGACAGACAAAGAACTGGAAAACAATGAATGAGAGTATCTTTTGGCAGACTTTGCCCATTCACTTTCAGCATCCTAAATCATATAAGCCCATTCAGCTCTCTGGAGCATTCACATGCTTTTTCTTTTTTTATGGTATTCGTTAAGCACTTACTGTGAGCGAGGCACTGTACTAAGCACTGGGGTAGGTATATGCTAATCAGGTTGGGCACAGTCCCTGTCCCCCATAGGGCTCACAGTCTTAATCCCCATTTTCCAGAGGAGGTAACTGAGGCACAGAGAAGTGAAGTGACATACCCAAGGTCACGCAACAGATATATGGCAGAGCAGGGATTAGACCCCAGGTCCTGATTCCCAGGCCACACTGTTTATTCATACCTACCTTCAGCATTTACATAGGCATGTTTATTCAGTTGGACTTTTGATTATTTATTGTGATTGCTCTGTAAATATTTTTATGTCTGACTCCTCTTTATGGCCAGGGAATGTGTCATGTCCTTTGTTTTGCTATTCCCCAGTGCTTAGTATGGTGCATTCCACCCACTAAATGCTAGTTTTTTATTTTTTGTGGTGTTTAAGTACTTATTTTTGGGCCAGAAACTGAACTAAGAGGTGGGGTAGGTACAAGCTAATAGGGTTGGACACAGTCCGTGTCCCACATTGGATCACAGTGTTAATCCTCATTTTACAGATGAGGGA
Organism: Tachyglossus aculeatus; assembly: GCF_015852505.1. Classification (NCBI taxonomy): domain Eukaryota; kingdom Metazoa; phylum Chordata; class Mammalia; order Monotremata; family Tachyglossidae; genus Tachyglossus; species Tachyglossus aculeatus. The sequence goes on along the minus strand of NC_052078.1, from coordinate 22,156,818 downwards.
ACTAAGACCCAGCCAGAGAAGTCAAGTGAGTTTCCCAAGGTCACACAGCAGACGAGTGGTGGAGCAGGGATTTAAATGCAGATCCTCTTACTATAAATGGTGATGGTATTTGTTAAGTGTTTACTATGTGCTGAGCACTCTGCTAAGCACTGGGATAAAATGCAGGATATTACACTACTATTGCTACTACCACTACTACTCCTGAAATGGCATGGCCTTTTGGAAGGAGCACAGGGCTGGGAGTCAGAGGACCTGGGTTCTAATCCTGGCTCTGCCACTAGTCTGCTGGGTGACTTTGGGTAAGTCACTTAATTTCAGTGTGCCCCAGTTACCGCATCTGTAAAATGGGGATTAAGACTGAGCTCCTTGTGGGACCGGGACTGTGCCCAAATTAATTAGCTTGTATCTACCCCGGTGCTTAGTACAGTGCCTTCTGGCATTTCGTAAGTGCTTAGCAAATACCATGAAAAGCAGGGGTGGGGGTAGAGAGATGTGTTGCCAACTTGTACTTCCCAAGCGCTTAGTACAGTGCTCTGCACACAATAAGTGCTCAATAAGTACGATTGATTGAATGAATGAATGAAGAAGAAGAAGAAAAAGTGAAAGGCAAAAGGGAGAAGGGCAGGAGGAGGAATTGAGGCAGCATGGCCTCGTGGAATGAGCATGGAATTGAGAGTCTAGTCACAGCGCAACCACTGGCCCGCTGCGTGAACTTGGGCAAATCACTTCACCTCTCTGGGCCTCAGTTTCCTCATCTGTAAAATGGAGATGAAGTAGACCACAAGTCCCATGGAGGACAGAGAATTTGTCCAACCTGATAACCTTGTATTTACCCCAGCACTCAGCACATAGTAAGTGCTTAATAAATATCATAATTATTAAGGGATAAAGGGAGAGAGGTAGGGAAAAGAGAAAGGGTCGAGGTGGAGAAAGAGGAAAGTAGGAAGATAAAAAGGGAGGGGGGAATGTAGGTGTCTCTATGAGCTGCAGTCTGTAAGGATAAGGACTTTATCAGCTCACCCTCTCCCCTCCACCTCCCTGGCCCCCCATTCTCAAAATAGTAGACATCCCAGCTAGACCTACTCAGTTTGAGCCCCAGAAAATCCTTTTAAGTATAAATCATATCTATAAATTATATATTATGAATGATTTTTCCATAGTAATGTCTGTCTCCCCTTCTTGACCGCAAGCTCACTGTGGACAGGGAGTGTGTCGACCAACTCTGTTGTATGGTATCCTCCCAAGCGCTTAGTACAATGCTCTGTACACAGTAAACACTCAAATACCATTGATGATGATGGTGGTCAAGCCAGGTCTTGTTTTAAAGCAATCTATGTTGTTAGATTAGACTTGTTATTCAAGATGCCCTCCATATCCTCATCCCCATCAGGAGCAATTACTGAGCATCTACCATGTGCAGAGCATTGTAGCCTGAGAATGTTGGTTGTGTTTGGTCATGGGTGAAGAAAGAACTCTTTGCTTTCTTGAGCAATTGGCATTTCAATTGAGGGGGTAAAAAGGAACATTTTCAAACAAGCCTTTTGGCACTTTGTATACCTAATGGCTTGCTGTTTAGATTTCCGCCTGATGGAATTCTTTATAAACACATTTGGATGATGTGGTTTTCAGGAAAATTGACCCAAAGCATTGTCAGAGTATGGTTGACTTAAAAAACAAGACACGTTTGGGTTTCTGTCCATACTACAAAAGCTTAACTTTAAGGTCAGAGGAAAGAGACAGTAATGCCACTTTTGCATTTCAAGCACTTAGTATGGTGCTTTGCGTACAGTAGCGCTCAGTAAGTACTATTGAATGAGTGAACTTGGAATAAAATTCATAAAAGCACACTGGGACTTATGGAAGTCCAGTTAGAATTTTGTGCTCCATCTTTTTTCCACTTCTTTCTGACACTTTTTGAAAGGTGGACATGAAGAACAAAAATAATAATAATAATAATGATAATTGTGGTATTTGTTAAGCACTGGGCCAAGCACTGTACTAAGTGCCTGGATAGATACAAGATAATTAGTTCAGACATAGTCCCTGCCCCTCTCCCGAGGGGGAGGGAAAATAAATATATAATCTCCATTTCACAGATGAGGAAACTGAGATATGGAGAACTTGGGACTTACCCAAGGTCACAGAGCAGGCAAATGGGAGAGCTGAGATTAGAATTCAGCTCCTCTGAATTTCTCTGAGGTCCAAGTCCTCAGAGGTCCTCTGACTTCCAGCCTCATGCTCTTTCCATTAGGCTACACTGCTTCTCTAAAGAAAGATAAACTTGTCCAAGCTCTGACGCTTGCCAGCTGTGTGACATAAGGCAAATCATTTAATTATTTTGGGCCTCAGTTTCCTCATCAGTAAAATTGGGATTCAATATCTGTTTTCCCTCCTTCTTGAGTGAGAGCCCCATGTGGGACAGGGACTATGTTTTGCCTGATTATTCATTCATTCAGTCAGTCATATTTATTGAGTGCTTACCGTGTGCAGAGCACTGTACTAAGCGCTTGGAAAATACAATACAGCAATAAAGAAAATCCCTGTCCACAGTGGGCTCACAGTCTGGATGGGGGGAGACAGACATCAATACAAGTAAACAAGAATCAATATAAATAAATAGAATTATACACATATACATATATTCATAAGTGCTGTGGAGCGGGGAGAGAGGGAAAGAGCAAAGGGAGCGAGTCATAGTAACGCGGAAGGGAGGGGGAGGTGAGGATAAGTGGGGCTTAGTCTGGGAAGACCTCTTGGAGGAGATGTGCCTTTGGTAGGGCAAAGTGAAGTATGGACTGAAGTGGGGAGAGGCAGGTGGTTGGGAGGTGAGAAAAGAGGCTGATTCTGTAGTCCAGGCGGGATAAGATGAGTGATTGTACTAACATGGTAGCAGTTTGGATGGAGAGGAAAGGGTGGATCTTGGTGATGTTGTGAAGGTGAGACCAACAGATTTGGTGACAGATTGGATGTTTGGGGTGAATGAGAGAGTGGAGTCAAGGATGACACCAAGGTTATGGGCTTGTGAGATGGGAAGGATGGTTGTTCCATTTACAGTGACGGGAAAGTCCAGGGGAGGGCAAGGTTCGGGAGGGAAGATAAGGAGCTCTGTCTTGGACATGTTGAGTTTGAGGTGGAGGGAGGACCCACTCCAGTGCTGGGTACAGTGTTCAGCACAAAGTAAGCGCTTAACAAATACCACAGTTGTAATTATTATAATTACCTGAAAATTCATTCTAGGCCAACATGAATTCTTTTATGCCATCAAATCAGAGATTAATAAGAGCAGATTCAGAGCTGTTTGTTTTAATAGAAGCCAAACTAGGTAGCAGTGCTTACGGACAGCATTCCGCCTGGAATGAGGAAATTGCTTTTTGCTAGGAATTATCATAAATCTGGACAGTATTTGTTGAAAATCGGAAATGGAATTCACCTCAAGCACTGCTATCGAAAACAGCCTATCCTGACTTTAAGCCCAGCCTGACTTCTGTTTCCTGTTGCCCTGATTTCTTGATTACGACCCCGTTGTTTAGCTTTTTATAATCCACTTTGTATCTGGGGAGTTTTACTTTTTCAGAAAAATGACTCTTGAAACTCAAAACTAGCTCTGTCTGGGAGAAGGGTGAGATTACGGGCTATTTCTCTCATTTAAAATGTTTCTTCCATTGGGAGCTTCGTTAAATGAATTAAGGTCCCAAATTCTAACAAGCAGGAGAAAAATCCTGAAATTGTTTATAGATTTGAGTTATTTTTGATCTCATGCCAACCGTCAACACTCAGCTATTAAAATCAAGAAGAGGGCAGACCACGGGACAGTGGAGACAGATTCCTTCTTGGTTTAACTCTGAGCGACAACACAGTTCCTCGATGTGTAAGGTCCCTTGAGGACCCCACTTTTCCACTGAAGCTTTCTGAATGCACAAATAGATGAAGGTTAAGCAACCGTTACACGAGACATCCTTTTGTGACGGAACATAAAACACTTCGAAGGTAGATAGCGTCTCCCCATATTGAAATTTCTTTGTTCTGATAGAGATAAATATGCAAGATTGCAATATGCAAATATGCAAGATGGAGGAAAGATGTTTGATGGTAGACTGTCAGAATGCAGTCGCCAGAGCAGAATGCAGCTTCTGTGTTGAGTTCTTTCCTTTGCCTTCCATTACCTTAGTAAGTTGCCTTCCCAAATTGAGAACTGTTGGACAATGTTCAGGGTAGAGAATGGATATGTCAATTTATCAAATACTGCTATTTATTAGGACCTACTCTATGCAAAGCACTGTCCTGAGTGCATGGGAGAGAACAAAGGTGCTCAGAAACTTATTTCCTGCCCTTAAAGTGTTTACAATATTATTCTTTCTTTTTTAATGTTATAATGTTTAGTGCTTACTATGTGTCAAACCCTGTTCTGAACACTGGGTCAAATGTAAGTTAAGCAGGTTGGACACAGTTGGACTGAAGATAAATGAAGTTTGGATGTGTTCCAAGGACTTTATGCACTGGAGTAGATATAGCTTAATCAGGCTGGACATGGTTCCTGTCCCACATGGGGCTCACGGTTTAAATAGGAGGGAGAACAGGTATTTAATCCCCATTTTAAAGTTGAGGACAGTAGGTACAGACAAGTTCAGTGACTTGCCCAAGGTACACAGCAAGAAGTTGGCATAGCTGGGATTTGAACCTAGGTCCTCTGATGGGCTCATACTCTTTCCACGAGCCTGTGCTGCTTCTCAGGGGCATTCCCTGGCCATATTCTTGGACTCCACATTTAGTAATGATAGTGTTGCCAACTTAGTGGCCAAGTGGAAAGAACCTGGGCTTGAGAGTTAGAAGTCCTGAGTTCTAATTCCATTCTGCCAGTTACTTGCTGTGTGGCCTTGGACAAGTAACCTAATTTCTCTATGCCTCAATTTCCTCATCTGTAAAACGGGGATTCAATACCTGTTCTCCCTCCTATTTGAACTTTGAGCCCCACGTGAGATGGGGGCTGTGTCCAGCCTGAATAAGTTGCATCTACCCCACTGCATAAAGTCCTCGGGACACAGCCGAAGCCCCAAAGGGGTTCTTTATTTCAAGTGGCTTTTAAAATAGCTTAGAAGATTCTGGTTTGCTGGATGGACTCAAGGATTTGGATTATGAAACATGGTTGGGGTGAGAGTATCGTTCTGGAGAGCGGTTAGTTGCTAGGGGTGCAAGAAGAAGTCGAGGGGAGGGAGAACTTTTCTTCCTCTCATGGCCTCCCCATTGTTCAGTTGAATTTTGACCACCCAGATGTCCACCTCCAGAGTGAAGCTATATCTTTACCACCCATCTTGAAACTGAGTGTCATACTTTTATTAAAAGGGTTTTAGAAACTCGAATATTTTAGGGCTATAGTTACTCTAAAACCTTGGCTGAAGCACCTTACCAAAATTTCACTCTTTCACTATTCCCATATATTTCATATGTCTTTCACTAATTGTCAAAAGTGAACACCCTTCATCTAATCCCTGACCAATTCTGACAATCTGTGCACCCAAAAATGGACTACTTAAAAGCCACAATCAGTAAAGATCTTTTTTTATATCTAGGATAGCACAGGGGCTAAGGTTAGGAATGGAGAAATATTTAAGGCAAAGGTTAAGTTTTAGGGTCAGTTTGTTTTTCAAAGATTGAACTGCTGACAGCAGATCATTACCTTTTATGATTCTTCCTTATCGTAATGACAACATGTCTGAACATAATCCTTGTAGTTCTAGCTTCACATTCAGACATCAATAATTCAAGCATCTACTTTTAACTGAAATATGAGAGTGACCCAGTCATTTGAAAGGTCAAATAGGGGACACATCTCAATGTTTAGAGTATTTATTACCATTAGTGGACGCCAACAGAGCTAGTGAATTTCTCTGTTCAAAAAGAGAATGTGACGAACGATTCTAATCTTGAATGTTTTGGGTTTTTTTCTTTTACGGTATTGACTAAGCACTTACTGTGTGTCAAGCACTAGTCTAAGCATTGGGGTAGATACAAGTGAATCAGGTAGGACACGGTCCCTGTTCCACATGGGACTCACAGTCTAAGTAGGAGGGAGAAGAGGTATTGAACCCCCAATTTACAGTTGAGGTAACTGGGGCACAGAGAAGTGACTTGCCCAAGTCCACATAACAAGCAATTGGCAAAGCTGGGATTACAACCTAGTTTGCATATAAATCAGTCAATCAATGAATCACATTTATTGAGCACTTACTATGTGCAGAGCACTGTACTAAGCACTTGGGGGAGAGTACAATCCAACAGAATTAGCAGATACGTCCCCTGCCCATAACGAGCTTACAGTCATTTTACAGCTTCCAGGGTTTGGGGGTATTGGGTTTTTGCATGGTCAGGCCATAAAGATTTTTGTTCATGTGTATTTTAAGATTTCAAGAGTGAAAGCAGTAGATACCGGTAAAGGATCTACAATAAAATTTCATTAATTTGGAACCCACTATTCTTGAGTTTTTCATAATTTTGACTTGCCAACTTCCCTGTTTCTTTCCTGAACATCATCTGATGCTTCCAGTGGAAGATGGTGGCTAGCACATTATTATTTTTATTATTATTCATTAACCAGTGGCAGACAACTCTGTGAAAACACTGTAGAAAAACACTGATCACAGCTGTTGGCCCAGGGTTAAATAGAAAGATTTGAAAAGACAGTAGCGAAAGAGGCAAGCCAGTAGAACCAACCTTACCAAGGAGTTTGAGGAGATTCACAGACAGTCACATATGTAGACACACAAACACAAACTCCAGTAGTTATGCAATAAAACTGCATTTTAAAATGTCTTTTACAATTCTGGGCAGTCAGTAATGAAGACTGAAGATGAATGAAACATGGGCCTGGGAATCAGAAGAACCTGGGTTCTAATTCTGACCTTGCCACTTGTCTGCTCTGGGAAAATGGCCAAGTCCCTTAACTTTTCAGTGCCTCCGTTTCCTCACCTGTTAAATGAGCTACATAGGTCACGAGCCCCGTGTGGAACAGGGACTGCATTCAACTTGATTATGTAGTATCTACCTCAGCGCTTAATATAGTGTTTGATACAGTTACCGCTTAACAAATACCACAATTAGTATTAATTACTATTAGAATTGGAAAAAGGTGCCACTGCAAATTTGAGAGCCTTGTTTAAAAATGCATGATCCTAATGGAAAGTTATACACATGATTTGGGTAGCAATAAAAGCCTCATTAAATTGGACTGGAGATTTTTTTTTTTTTTTTGGTAAATTGTATTTGTTAAGCACTTACTACATGCCAAGCTCTGTATTAAGCACAATACAAATTAATCAAGTTGGACACAGTCCCAGTCCCTGCTCACAGTCTTGATCCCCATTTTACAGATGAGGGAACTGAGATAGAGAAGTGAGGTGACTTGCCCAAGGGGTCACACAGCAGGCAAAAGGTGGAGCTGAGAATTCTTAGGATTAACTCCTTAAATAGGATTTCATTTTCAAATGTCAAAGAGAATGATTTGATCAAGTTGTAAACCAAACTTTAAAAGAACTATCCATATTTTTCAACTCTCTAGTTCATACCAGTTCTTATATTTCCAAGATACTCTCCTCCCCAGCAGAGAAAATTCCCCATTGATTTCTCCATACCCTTTTGAATCTTATTAATCTCTAATGTTATATTTACATAGAGTTGGAGCCTACAGTGGCAGGCTATAACTTCACTGGTGTATAACCAAATTCTCTACTGGCCACACTGCCTGTGCCTCAAATTATCTATCAATCATGTCTTCTAGCTAATCCAATAAAAATATCACCGCTGCAAATTAGCATGTACTCTTGGACTGTTTGAATAATTAATCAGATTAGTATACGTTTGAATTGGGTTCCTTAGGAATTTTGATTCCTATCAGGTTTTTAATTGGCAACTCCTGCAACATTGGTGTTTTTAAGTGGATTTTGGGGGAACAATCCAAATGGCTTAACCTCGGTTAAGGAAGGAGCGAAGCAGATCACTGGGGTTCATTAGGCACCACCCGGGCCTTGATTTCTTTCCCCTCCATGCATTCAGTTCAGTTTTCAGGAAGGAAGACAAATCTATATTTTTTGGAATCTGCCACACGGACGTTGCTTAATCCGACGTGTTTGGCAGGTGTATTATCCCTGGGACTCATCAGGGTCAGGCACTTGATGTCTCTTATCCGTGGCTGGGGAATCAAAGAAAATCTCATCTGTTTTCCTTGGGTTTTTGGAACATGGAAACTGAATGGGGAATGCAGTATGTCCTGATGAATAGAGCATGGGTCTGGGTGTCAAAAGGACCTGCATTCTAATTCCGGCACGGCCACTTCGGGCAAGTCACTTCACTTCTCTGTAGCTCTGTTACCTCATTTGTAAAATGGGGATTAAGACTATGATCCCTATGTGGAGCAGGAACCATGTCCAACCTGAATATCTTGTATATGCCCCAGTGCTTTGTACAGGGTCTGGCAACCAATCAATCAGTTGTATTTATGGAGCACTTACTGTGTGCAGAGCAGTGAACTATGCTCTCAGGGGAGTACAATATAACAGAGCCGGTAGCCACGTACCCTACCCACAATGAGCTTACAGTCTAGAAGAGGAGACAGATACTGATATTACATTGTAGACTGACCCAATCGATCCACAGCAAATTCTCTGCAAATTGAATTTTATTCATTCATTCATTCATTCAATCGTATTTATTGAGCGCTGACTATGTGCAGAGCACTGTACTAAGCGCCTGGGAAGTACAAGTCAGCAACATATAGAGATGGTCCCTACCCAACAACGGGCTCACAGTCTAGAAGGGGGAGACAGGACAACAAAAGTGTTTGAATAAGGTATAAATAAATTAACAATACTGATATTACATTGTAGACTGACCCAATCGATCCACAGTAAATTCTCTGCAAATCAAATTTTATAATGAAGAGTGAATAAGGTATAAATAAATTAACATACAATCGGCTCATATTGGGTTACTAGAGGCAAGGTGGAGATGTGGAGAGGAAAAGTTAGAGACTTCAGGATGTTAGGAAGGTTTATCCTTAAACCTTAGAATTGGTGTCAAGGAAGGCAACCACTACACAGTTCCTCCAAGCAAGAGAGAGAATATTGAGATAAATTGAGATAGATCTCGGTGAGTTGGGAAATTCCTTGTAAACTTATATTCCTAACTTGAAAAATATAGACTGATTATAGAGGTACAGGGGGAAAACAGTTTCTCTCCTGTGTGAACTGTGGAAGAGAAATGATATCAGGCCAGAACTTGATATTTCTGAAACAACTCAGTGATTTTTGAATCTTAGCCATTCTGTCTCAGAGCCGTAAATTCAGTATGATACCAGAAAAATCAAAATGGGATTCAGTAGCACCAGACTGTATTGTTCTCTTGGGCCTGTGGACACATAAGGAGCTCGTAGGTAATTTTAAAGCCCAAAGGGAATATGTTCCAGATTTGAGAGAGCCTGCTTTATAAATGAGAAGTCCAATCTAAATGCAAAATAATGACTGTCATATGCATGGTGAATATTGCCATTTTAAAAACTAATGATTTTGGCTTTTTGCGTATTGATTTCAGCCACCGTTTTTCATGTGGAATGAAGAACATTCTAAATTGCACATTGCATTGTTCCAGCTAGTCTAAATGTTGTTTCAACTCTTGGCAAGCTCTCTTGCCTCTACATATCCATAACAGAGAAGAAACATGGCCAAGTGGAAAGTGCACATGACTGGGAGTTGAGACCTTGCCCCTTAGCTGCTCTGTGCCTCAGTTTTCTCATCTGTAAAATAGGGATTAAATACCCAAACTACTTCCCTTTTGGACTATAAATCCCAGGTGCGACAGGGACTGGATCTATGGTATTTACCCCAGCCCCTAGCCTAGTGCTTAGCACACAGTGACCATTTAACAAACATCATTATTATTATTGTTGTTATTATTACCATCATTATATTCAGAAAGAAATCTTAGCTTGGGGCAGTAGTATTATCTGGTTGCCTAGATTTCACTTTCCGAAGTCATGCACAACAGCTCTAGGGAAGGCAAAATTTCATTTCTGGGTTAGGAACACTGGGGAGGAGCTCAGGAAATGAGTTGATAAGTTTGTGTGAAGCTTGAGAACCAACTCGGCATTTCCCTAAATCTTTGTTTTTGAAAGGTTCCTCCACCTGACAGTTTGAAGTCGTTTCAAAAGAATCCCTTGCTATGAAAAGAGGCTTTCATTTAAAATGGCAGCGGGCAGAATTTAATGTAATTTCTACCCTCCAGTGGTCTTTAAAAATTGCTCTCAGAGAATAATTTGAGTGGGAAAATTCTGAAAAATACCTTTTTTTTCCCTTCTTTCTTCCAATAGATGTACGGAGAAGAACAATTTATGAATACCATCGAGTAGAGCTACAGATGTCAAAGATTACCAACATTTCAGCTGTGGAAATGACACCGCTACCTAGTAAGTGGGTGTTTGAATCCATACATGCGCTAGTGGTGTGCGAGTACGGTACATAAGGCATGGCCTAGTGAAAAGAGCATAGGGCTGGGAGTCAGAGGACCTGGATTCTAATCCTTACTCTGCCACTTGTCTACTACATGACCTCACGCAAGCCACTTAATTTCCCTGGGCCTCATTTAAGAAATTAAGAATTGATTTCCCCCATTTAAGAAATGAAGATTCAATCCCTCTTCTCCCTCATACGTAGACTGTGAGCTCCCTGTGGGACCAAATCATCTTGTATCTACCCCAGCGCTTAGTACAGTGCTTGGCACATAGTGATCAGTCAGTCTTATTTATTGAACGCTTACTGGGTGCAGAGCAGTGTACTAAGCGCTTGGAAGAATATAGTATAATAGAGTCAATAGGCGTCCCCTCCCCACAACAATCTTACAGTCTAGAAGGGGTAAGAGCTTATTGTCACTCATTATTATTGTTGTTATCATCATCATTGTGATTATTATTAGTGTGACAACAAGTGTTACTAGTTCACTATCACAGAAGGTTCCAGGGTGGCAACAGAGATACCCCTGTGGCTAGCTGAAGCTGACTTATTCCTCCTCCATAGTCCACTGAGGTCTGTTGTGGACTATGTTAACAACCCACAGTGGCAATTTTACCATAATATTCTTATAACATGTCTTCTGCTATTACCCCTCCTCTCCTCAGGACACACAGATCAACACCTCAGTTCCTCTTATGACTCCCAGGGACCCTTCTCTTTTGCCCTCATCTCTCCAGCACTGAGTGCTCTGTCCACAGTAAGCGCTCAATAAATACTATTGACTGACTGACCGAATGTGTTAGTTCACAGCTCCTCGTTTGTGTTTGCTGTCCAGGTCATCATCTGTTACATTCTTCTGTAAGCATCAATCAATCGATCGTATTTATTCCCTAATTAACTCCCCAAGCCCAAGTCACATCAACCCATCGCCCACATCTAGCAGTGGCATATTTAGTATTTATTCATGCCCTCCCGCGGCACTGTATGTCAATCAGTCAATCGTTTTCATTGAGCGCTTACTGTGTACAGAGCACTGTATTAAGCACTGGGGAGAGTACAATATAACAATATAACAGAGTTGGTTAGACAACATTCCCTGCCCACAGTGAGTTTACAGTCTAGAAGGGGAGGCAGATGTTAATATAAATTATGGAGAAGTACTAAAGTGCTTTGGGATTGAGACTGTAATTCGTAGTCTCAATGCTCAGAAATATCATTTGCTTAACTAATCAGTCGATCAATCTATGATATTTATTCAGCATTTACTGCATGCAGGGCACTGTACTAAGCACTTGGGAGAATACAATAGATCCAAGTCAGTAGACATGTTCCCTGCCCACAACAAGTTTACAGTCTAGACAGTCTTTGTGATACTTTGAAAATAATAATTCTGGTATTTGTTATACTGAACTCTCACAAGCGCTTACTACAATGCTGTGCACACAGGAAACGCTCAATAAATGCAATTGAATTCCCAGCCAGATTGCTGGCTCCTACTACAGCTACTAATAATAAAAATCATGGTATTTGTTAAGCGCTTTCTATGTGCCAGGCATTGTACTGAGCATTGGGGTGGGTACAAGCAAATTGGGTTGGACTGAGTCCCTGTCCCACTTGGGGCTCACACTCTTAAGCCCCATATTACAGATGAGGTAACTGAGGCCTGGAGAAGTAAAATGACTAACCCAGGGTCACACAGCAAACAAGTGGTGGAGTTGGGTTTAGAACCCAGGAATTTCTGTTTTAACTCCTTAAATTGGACTAGAGATTTTTTTAATTTTTATTTTTGGTAAATTGTATTTGTTAAGCTCTTACTACATGCCAAGCACTTTATTAAGCGGCCCATGCGCTATCCATTATACCACGCTGTCTCCCTCATCACTGAACTGTATAAATTGTGGTTCTAGAGAAGCAGCGTGACTCAATAGGAAAGAGCACGGGCTTTGGAATCTGAGGTCAGGGGTTCAAATCCCGGCTCCACCAATTGTCAGCTGTGGGACTTTGGGCAAGTCACTTAACTTCTCTGTGCCTCAGTGACCTCATCTGTAAAATGGGGATTAAGACTGTGAGCCCCACGAGGGACAACCTGATCACCTTGTAACGTTCCCAGTGCTTAGAACAGTGCTTTGCACATAGTAAGTGCTTAATAAATGCCATAATTATTATTATTATTATTCTGCATTTTCAGGGACAATGCCTTGGGCTGAGTATTGATTCATACAGGGGTGTGGTTGGGAAGGCTGATAGGGAGCCAGATGTCTATGCCAGATGGGAAGCAGCATGGCACAGTGGATAGAGCACGGGCCTGGGAATCAGAAGGTCATGAGTTCTAATCCTGGCTCCACCACTTGTCTATTGTCTGACCTTGGGCAAGTCACTTAACTTCTCCGTGCCTCAGTTCCCTCATCCCTGTAAAATAGGGATTGAGACTGTGAGCTCCACGTGGGGCAGGGACTGTGCCCAACGCAATTTGCTGGTATCCACCCCAGCACTTAGAACAGTGCCTGGCACACACAGTCTGCTGTGGGACCTTGGCCAAGTCACTTCACTTCTCTGAGCCCCAGTTACCTCATCTGTAAAATGGGGATTTCATTCATTCAACCGTATTTATTGAGCGCTTACTGTGTGCAGAGCACTGTACTAAGTGCTTGGGAAGTACAAGTTGGGGATTGAGACTGTGAGCCCCATGTGGGACAGGGACTGTGTCCAAACTGATTGGCTTGTTTCCACCCCAGTGCCTGGCACATAGTAAGCGGTTAATAAATACCAGAATTATTATTGTCATCATCATTATTATTATTATTGTTGTTATTATTAGATGGCCGCTTCTAGACCCTTCCATCCCTTAGATCAATCAATCAATCAATCAATCATATTTATTGAGCGCTTACTGTGTGCAGAGCACTGTACTAAGCGCTTGGGAAATACAAGTTGGCAACATATAGAGACAGTCCCTACCCAACAGTGGGCTCACTCAAGAGAGATCTCCCTTAGCCTATCGCAGCTCCACCACTTACCTACTGAGTGTTCTTGGACAAGCCACTTACCTTTTCTGTGCTTCAGTTATTTATTTATTATTCTTTTTATTTTATGGTACTTAAGCACTCACTATGTGTCAGGCACCATTCTAAGCACTGGAGCAAGTATACGTTAATTAGGTCAGACAGTCCCTGTCCCACATGGGGCTCACAGTCTTAAGCAGGAGGAAGGACAGGTATTGAATCCCCCTTTTCCACTTGAGGAAACCGAGGCCCAGAGACATGAAATGACTTGCCCAAGGTCGCTCAGCAAACAGTTGGAAGAGCTGGGATTAGAACCCAGGGCCTCAGACTCACTAGGCCATGGTGCTTCTCAGTTCCCTCACCTGCTCTCCTGTTTGCTGTTAGAGGGGTCTGGTTTCACTTTGGGCTTTGATAGATCAGTCTTCCTGTAGCCTCCAGGAGAGGAAAGCCTCTTTATTCCAGTTTGCCATCCGGCAGCCTCTTTGATCAGCGGCTACTGTCAGCCAGTGCCTCAGGGCCACATCTAGGGTTTATCATCGGAGGCCTTGCTTCACTGTAAATCCAACTCTCTTAGAACACGGGGATCATGTACGTGCAGATTCCTGTTCAAGGACTCTGTGAGAAGCACTCATCAAGCAGCTGTCTTAGATGGGTTTCAGGAAGCAGCGTGGCTTAGCGGATAAAGCACGAGCTTGGGAGGCAGGAGGACCTGGGTTCTAATTCTGGCCCTGCCACTTGTCTGCTGTGCGACCTTAGGCAAGTCACTTCTCTTCCTCGGCGTGGCTCAGTGGAAAGAGCACGGGCTTTGGAGTCAGAGGTCATGGGTTCAAATCCCAGCTCTGCCAGTTGTCAGCTGTGTGACTTTGGACAAGTCACTTAACTTCTCTGTAACTTTACATCATCTGTAAAATGAGGATGAAGACTGTGAGCCCCACGTGGAGCAACCTGATTACCTTGTAACTTCCCCAGCACTTAGAACAGTGCTTTGCACATAGTAAGCGCCTAATAAATGCCATCATTATTATTATTATTATGGGTTCAAATCCCAGCTCTGCCAGTTGTCAGCTGTGTGACTTGGGCAAGTCACTTAACTTCTCTGTGCCTCATTTACCTCATCTGTAAAATGGGGATTAAGACTGTGAGCCCCCTGTGGGACAATCTGATCACCTCTTAACCTCCCCAGTGCTTAGAATAGTGCTTTGCACATAGTAAGCGCTTAATAAATGCCATCATTATTATTATTATTATGCTTTGGGACTCATTTACCTCATCTGGAGAATGGGGATTAAGACTGGGAGCCCGGTGTGGGACAGGGACTGTGTCCAACCCAATTACCTTGTACCTTCCCCAGTGCTTAGCGCAGTGCCTGGCACATAATATGTGCTTAACAAGCACCACAATTATTATTATTATTGTTTGTTGGTCATTAATGAAGGTCCCTTGCTTTTGGCTTCACCAGTAGGGTGACCCTTTCAAATGCCAGATCTCAAGGCTATTGGCATTCTTAGTGACACGTTATGATGGACTGAAGTCCTTTCCTCGGGCAAAATGTCCCCGGATCTGTTTTAGGACAGCCCAGGTCATTCATTCATTCATTCAGTCATATTTATTGAGCACTTAATGTGTGCAGAGCACTCTACTAAGCGCTTGGGAAGTACAAGTTGGTCCCCAGCAGCTTCCACAGAGTGTTAAAGCCCTCTGTTCTTATCCTTCTAGAAACAGAGAACAATGATATTTGTAATTTCTTTTATGGTTTCAAGTCCTTATTATGTGCACTAAGCACTGGGGTAGATAGAAGCTAATCAGGTTGGACACAGTCCCTGTCCCACATGAGGCTCACAGTCTTAATCCCCATTTTACAGATGAGGGAACTGAAGCACAGAGAAGTGAAATAATAATAATAATAATAATAATAATAATGGTATTTGTTAAGCACTTACTATGTGCAAAGCACTGTTCTAAGCGCTGGGGAGGTTACAAGGTGATCAGGTTGTCCCGGGGGGGCTCACAGTCTTAATACGCATTTTACAGATGAGAGAACTGAGGCACAGAGAAGTGAAATAACTTGTCCAAAGTCACACAGCTGATAATTGGCAGAGCTGGGATTTGAACCCATGACCTATGACTCCAAAGCCCGGGCTCCTTCCACTGAGCCACGCTGCTTCTCTATAAATGTCTGTCTCCCCCGCCACACTGTTTGCTCATTGTGGGCAGGGGATTGTGTTAACCAACTCTGTTGTATTGTACTCCCCCAAGGTGCTCTGCAAACAGTAAGGTGCTCAGTATACCTCTGATTTAGTCTCTTTTGCATTCCACAGCTTGTCTACAGTTTAACAGCTGTGGCCCATGTGTGACTTCCCAGATCGGGTTTAACTGCAGCTGGTGCAATAAGCTTCAAAGGTAATGACTGCGTCCGCCTCCATCCATCCATCCATCCCTCGGCAGGTTCTGAGTTTGGGTTTTAATGCATACAGTTACGAGTGGGCAAGGTAGGTGGGAGGCTGAGAGGCGCACATTCTCATGCCTTCTGAAGAAACCAATTAGCTGACCAAAATGCTTAGCATATGTCCACAGCCAACTTTCCAATCATAGACCGGCTCTAAGTCTGGGCAGTCAGCCTCTCCACTTTTCCTCCGATCACAGCGCACCGCTCTTGAAGTTCAGAAAGAAGGAGGCATCAGTGGCTGACAGAGAGATCTCCCTCTCTAGCCCCAGTACACACGCACTCTCTTTCCAACCAGAATTCGATGTTGTATTATAATAATAATAATAATAATAATGGCATTTTATTAAGCGCTTACTATGGCAAAGCACTGTTCTAAGCACTGGGGAGGATACAAGGGGGGCTCACAGTCTTAATCCCCATTTTACAGATGAGGTTACCAAGGCACAGAGAAGTTCAGTGACTTGCCCAAAGTCACCCAGCTGACAATTGGCAGAGCTGGGATTCGAACCCATGACCTCTGACTCCAAAGCCCGTTTTCAGTATCCTGAATGCGAACCCACTAAGTCATGGTGGTGAGATGTCACCCACAACCCTCTGTCCTCTTGATCAGAAATGGAAGTTGCCATATTTTCAGCCCCCGAGGGATTCCCACAGCTGGCGTCTGCTGCCGTGCTACATGACAGCGCAGCCGGTATGCTGACACCTCTGAAAGCCGTTCAAGTGTGCAGAGCGGGTTGCAAATTCCACCTCCTCTCCGCTTCACGTAATGCTCTCCTCCCCGTAGCCCTCGGAAACCTAGACCAGCCTCGCAGTGTCGGCACGGTGGATGGTTCTGTTTTGATAAGCAATGGCCTCTTCTGGTTTTGTTCCGACCTTAGAAGTGAGCTGCAGCTATAGCGTTTGTAAAACAAATCACGGATTACGAGAACAGAACATGCCTATTAGCGTTTTTAGAGGTAGGATTTGATTTCCTGGCATGAAGAGGGCTTGACAAATGGTGGAAACAGCAGGAAAATAGGAATCTCTGGCCATTCATGTTCATTGTTCCCTGTCCTAGTCCATCAAAATAATAATGGTGGTTTTTTGTTAAGCGCTTACTATGTGCCAGATACTTTGCTACATGCTGGGATGGATACAAACAAATTGGGTTGGACACAGTCCCTGTCCCACGTGGGGCTCAATCCCCATTTTTACAGATGAGGTAACTGAGGCCCAGAGAAGTACAGTGACTTGCCCAAGGTCACACAGCAGATGAGTGACAGAGCTGGGATTGGAACCCATGACCTTCTGACTCCCGAGACCATGCTGTATCTACCATACCGTCTGTTTCTCTTAATGGAGTTTGTCTGAGCCAAGCAACATCCTCTCTCTATTTGGTAGCTGAAGACAAAAGAGCATGGCCCAGGGAGCCAGAGGACCTGGGTTCTAATCCCATTCCACCTCGTGCCTGCTGTGTGGCCTTGGGCAAATCACTTCACTTCTCTGTGCCTCAGTTCTCTCATCTTCAGAATTGGGATTCAATACCTCTTATCCTTCCTACTTAGACTGTGAGCCCCGTGCAGGACAGGGACTCTGTCTGACTTAACTTGTACCTTCCCCAGCGTTTAGAACCATGTTCGACACATAGTAAGCGCTTAACAAATACCACTAAAAAAAAAAAAAAGTACCTTTCCATGTATCTGGATCAAAGGGTTCGCTTGAAACGGTGAGTCAATCTCGGAAGCCAAGTCTGTTGAGACCTCGGGTGTCCAAATAAGCCGCTGATAACATAAGATGTCACTCAGCATATTTTATGGAGCAGAAAATTACTTCACCCTCAGCTTCTTAAAATCCCTGTGTGCTGGCATTTCTTTTTAATAAGTTACGGAAAATCTGAACACATGAACCGCGTGAAATGGCGATCGAATTAGCATTTTAGAAATTTGGGATTATATTTGCATGACAGACTTGATGGAAAGACACCGAGGCACAAGAAAAGAAAGCCGGGCAGGGCTGTTTAACGGGCACAGCAATTTCACTAACTGGGGTCAACTTTCTGACCAATGGTTTTCTGGGCTGTGATGTGTGGGAAACAGCATTGCCTAGTGGAAAGAGCACGGCCCTGAGAGTCAGAGGACCTGGGTTCTGATTCTGCCTCCACCACAGGTCTGTCTGCTGTGTGTGCCTGCTGTGTGGCAAGTCATTTAAGTTCTCTGGGCCTCAGTTACCTCATCAGTAAAATGGGGATTAAATTCCTCTCCCTCCGATTTAGACTGTGAGTCCCATGTGAGATGGGGGTTGTGTCCAACTTGATTATCTTGTATCTACCCCAGCACTTAAAACAGTGGTTATCACATAGTAAGCATTTAACAAATACCATAAATATAGGACCTGGCCTGAACAGCCCTGTTGTCCTTCTCAGCAGCAACTATTGAAGCGGCATGGCACAGTGGGTAGAGCATGGGCCCGAGATTCAGAAGGTCATAGGTTCTAATCCCGGCTTCGCCCTTGTCTGCTGTGTGACCTTAAGCAAGTCACTTCACTTCTCTGGGCCTGTTACCTCTTCTGTAAAATGGGGATTGAGACTGTGAGCCCCGCTGTGGGACAGGGACTATATCCAACCTTATATAGTATATCTTATAAGCTTATATCCACCCCAGCACTTCGTACAGTGCCTGGCATATAGAAAGCATTTAACAAATACCATTATTATTATTATCATTATTGAACCTACTATGTCCAGAGCCTTGTGCACAATATATTTTGTGCCGAGTGTCAGTAGGTATAGGGCCGTGCTGGTTAATTACTACATAAAGAGCAGTGTACTGGACATCTTCTATATGCAGAGCCTCATACTGCATACCCACTGCCTGCAGAGCACTGTATTGAGCACCTACTATGATTCAAGCTATATGTGGGTACCTATTACATGTAAAAGTCTGTGGTGGATGTCTGCTGTGTGTTGAGCCATGGATGAGTTCCTATTATGGGTAGCGTCCTATACTGGACATTTATTACATGCAGAGTCCTGTACTGTCATGCACAGAGCACTGTATTGGCATCTGCTCAGTGTGAAGCTCTTTACCAGCCAACTTTTCTATGCAGGGCACTGAACTGAACTCCTACTGTTTGTAGTCTCCAGTAGTACTTGTTAGGACCATTCAGTAGAAACAAAAGAGGAGGTCCCTGTGCATATTTGTGAATTCATTGAACAGTCCATTTTATTAATTCTTTTTTCACTGCTTCAAAATGTTTCTACTAGGCTTGTCTCTTTAATTAGAGTATAAGCTCCTTCCAGACAGGGAACTTGTCATAGCCTTCTGTTGTACTTCCCAAGTGCTTAGTACAGTGTTCTGCATTCATACTATTTTACTACTACTATAAACTACTACTACTACTATTCAAGGAGCTTATAGTCCAAAGGAGTCTTAGCAACTGATCTTACTGGGCAAGCTAACAGTTATATCTTGGAAACAAAAGGACCTGAGATAAATAAGAAGGATTGCATAAAAAAGCTTGCATTGCTAAATGTACTCAGTCATAACTGTTAAAAACATTTGTGCTGGAATTTAGTCTTTGGCAGCCAACCTGGGCTGTCAGCAAGATTTATATGTTGTCAAAGACCAGAGTTATGGAGCGTCTCTGTGCAGTAGCCGAAACTAGCTTGGCTAGTGTTACAGCGGATTCTGTAGGTTGCTGGGGTTATTTTTGTTTTTGGGTTGTTGTTTTTTAAAGCCAGTCTTATTCCTTCAGAAATAATCATGCTTTAAAATCACAAGATGAAGTAGTCTTGTAAGGGGAAGTGGTTGATAGATGCTGCTTGATGATGCTGGATCAAAGTCATTCATTCATTCAGTCGTATTTATTGAGCGCTTACTGTGTGCAGAGCACTGTACTAAGTGCTTGGGAAGTACAAATCGGCAACATATAGAAATGGTCCCTACCCAACAACGGGCTCACAGTCTAGAAGGGGGAGACAGACAACAAAACAAAACAAGTACCATCAGAATAAATAGAATTATAGCTACAAACACATCATTAATAAAATAGAGTAATAAATATGTACGAATATACACAAGTGCTTTGGGGAGGGGAAGGGGTAGGGCAGAGGGAGGGAGGGGGGCGATGGAGAGGGGAGGAGGAGGAGGAGGAGAGGGAAAAGGGGGGCTTAGTCTGGGAAGGCCTCCTGAAGGAGGTGTGTTCGTTCTTCAGACCTATATGGACAAAACCAGTAGTACCCAAAGCACCTAATTTCACTGGAATTTAAAGTGGAACTTCACTTGAGTACAAAAGGCTGCATGTATCCCGGGTACAATGTAACAAACTAGGAAAATGACCACTGTCAAGGCATTTATTGAATTTAGTTGCACATCTGTTGCTATGTTAGCTACAACACAAAGGAAGTTGGACAAACCAGTCCCTGATAAGAGTAACTGTGGTATTTATTAGTAGCATTCTATGTGCTAGGGTAGATAGAATATCATCAGACTGGACATAGTCCCACAGGGGGTTCACAGTCTGAGGGGGAAGAACAATGGGTATCGAATCCCCAGTTTACATATGAGGAAACTGAGTCCAAGGGAAGATAAGTCACTTGCCCAAGTTCTCACAGTAAATTGGGATTATAACCTAGGTCCTCTGATTTATAGGCCTGAGCTCTTTTCACTAGGTTACCTTTGAGTTGAGGAATGAGAAAAATCGTCCCTCATTTATCCTTTGATTTTGCAGTTAGTAGTAGTAGTAGTAGTAATAATAATAATAATTTTGGTATTTGTTAAGCACTTACTGTGTGCAAAGCACTGTTCTAAGTGCTGGGGAGGATAGAAGGTGATCAGGTTGCCCCATGTGAGGCTCACAATCTTAATCCCCATTTTACAGATGAGGTAACTGAGGCACATAGAAGTTAAGTGACTTGCCCAAAGTCACACAGCTGACAAGCGGTGGAGCCGGGATTCGAACCCATGACCTCTGACTCCCAAGCCCGTGCTCTTTCCACTGAGCCACGCTGCTTCTCTGTGGCAGTAGTACTGGTGGCAGTAGTAGCTGCAGCAGCAGCTATTATTGGGCACCCAATTTTTTTTTAATGATATTTGTAAGTTGCTGACTATGGGCCAGGCACTGTACTAAGCACTAGGGTAGATATAAGCTAATCAGATTGGACAAAGTCCATGTCCCACATGGGACTTGGGGTCTTAATCCCCATTTTACAGATGAGGTAACTGAGGCACAGAGAGCTGAAGTGACTTGCCCAAGGTCACATAGCAGACGTGTGGCAGTGCCGGGATTAGAACCTACGTTCTTCTGACTCCCAAGCCCTTGCTCTATCCTTAGGCCACGCGGCTTTTCTAACTGGGGTCATGCACTTGTATAAGGTGTTTGGGAAGAACAGAATAAACAAGTGACAAGATCCTTGCCCACAGACACACTCTAACAGAGGAGACCTAAAAATATGTCTAGCTTGAGCGGTCAAAAGAAAATATGAAATGCAATGTACATCCATATATAAGCAATAATTTGCAAATACATGAGAGTGCTAAGGAGTGTGTAAATAAAGTTGCAAGAAGGACTGCTGTGACACAGGACAAGGGGAGGTCAGTAGGGGAAAGCTTATAGGAGGAGATGAGATTTTAGGAAGGCTTTGAAGGTCTTTCCTGAGTCACGACTGGTAGTTCAGTCTAATAGTTTTTTTGGGGGAGGAAGGGAGGGTTAATGGCATTTGTTAAGCGCTCTTGTTGTTGTCTTATGCTATCGAGTCGTGTCCAACCCATAGCGACGCCATAGATACATCTCTCCTAGAACGCCCCACTTCCATCTGCAATTGTTCTGGTAGCGTACCCAGAGTTTTCTAGGTAAAAATCTGGAAGTGGTTTACCATTGCCGCCTTCCGCGCAGTAAACAAGTCTCTGCCTTCGACTCCCTCATGCCACTGCTGCCCAACACAAGTGAGTTTTGACTTGTAGCAGATTGCCTTCCACTCACTAGCCATTGGCCAAACTAGGAATGGAATGGGTAGGCCTCTGCTTGACTCTCCCTCCTGTAGTCATGACTGGTAGAGTACTGGAAACTCTCCAGGTGCGATCCTGAGAGGGGTGTTAAGCTCTTACTATGTGTCAAACACTGCTGTAAGCACTGGAGTAGGTACAAGTTAATTAGGTCAGACACAGTCCCTGTCCTGCACGGGGCTCACAGTCTAAGTAGGAGGAAGAATAGGTATCCCCGTTATATGGTTGAGGAAACTGAGGCACAGATAAGTGAAGCGACTTGCCCAAGGTCACACAGCAAGCAATCGGCAGAGGTGGATTAGAATCCAGGTCTTTCCACTTCCCAGGCCTGTGCTCTTTCCATTAGGCCCCGCTGATTCCCAGCGTGGATTATCTTGCCTAGGTGATTTCTTTGTCCTAGGCCACATCGAAATTCGTGTGCCATTTTTCCACCCACTCACTCAGCTTTATGGCGCTTTTCCTACAGTTTATCCCATCTGCATGGCATTTCACCATCTGGAAGAGTTTAGTGTCATCTGCAGACTTGGAGGTTCCACTGAAGATTTCCTTTTCCAGATCTTTTAAAAAAGATTAAATCAAACCAGCCCTACTCACCCAATTAGAAACTATGTAACAGATTTCCCCATTGTGAACTGATCCCAACAACCTGGGATCATTACTCCAAATTCTTGCAGATTCACTTTAGAAGTGAAAGCACATCTCTCTGCCGCTCATCGAATGTTGCAGTGAAAGTATTATTTGACCTTGGACAATTTGATTAATGACTGCTATCTCTGTTTCAGAAACTCCCAATTCCCTTTAGAACAGAACTATCACAATTTAGCAAATTGTTTATACTTGCTGCTACCAAAATTAATGACAAACCAAATGTTATTGAAAAGCGTAAATCCATTCAATATACTGTGGTTTCCAGAGATGAATGGATAAGGAGATGAATTCCAGGATAGAGCCAGAGAAATAATTAATCTGGGGACACAGAACCAAGCTGGAGAATATGACATAAATTGAAAAACCTTCCAGCACATTGATCTAGAAAGAGATCTGGAAAAAAATATGGAAAAAAGAAATACTAAATCATTAACCCATTACCCAGGGGCAGGATGCATTTTGCTAAGCCCCCCTTTAAAGCCTTATAGAAGGCATCTCTTCTCCAAGAGGCCTTCTCTAATTAAGCTCTCCTTTCCTCCTCTCCCACTCTCTTCTGCATCACCCTGACTTGCTCCCTTTATTCATCTCCCTTCCCAGTACCACAGCACTTAGGTACATATCTGTAATTTATTTATTTACATTAATGTCTGTCTCCCCCTCTCAACTGTAAGCTCATTCTGGGTAGGGAATGTGTCTGTTAGATTGTTATATTATATTCTCCCAAGCACTTAGTACACTGCTCTGCACACAGTAAGCACTCCATAAATACGACGGGCTGACTGACTAAACTAACATGGTTATCCCTCTCTTATAAGGGACTGTTTAAATCCCATAGGGCTTTGCATTTATGATCATTTTTAGCAAATAGCATTTGGGAAACCTCTATGTGCACCTGTTACCATGCTGGATTCTGAACCCAGGGCGGCTTCATCTCTAAATTCACTGTAATGATTTGAGGAAGGGAACTGTGCTAAACAGAAAATCCCCCATCTGAGTTTTTTCTTCCAGAGCACAGAATAGCCTCATTTAAGAAGGTGCCTTGGAGAAGTTTTCAGACTTAGGGACGGAGGAAGAGAGTGATAAAGCCAAAACCGCCTCTCTGACATCATTAATGGGTTCTGGTGGAACTGATGCCAGTGAAATGCCCGGGTGTTGGAGTGAAATGGAAAATTGACTCAACTGCTCGAAAGGGCAAGATGCATTTTCACCCAAAAGAGAGTAAGTGAGAAAGTTAAATGAAAGGACATTCTGGATTCCTACTCCAGATCCAAAAGTAGAAGGAGCTCAGTAAGTTGCCTGATGAAGTCATAAAAGGAAGGCTGGGGAAATCGACAGCTGGTAAAGACCACCTTAAATCTCTTAAGCTTGCTATCTCTTGAGTGTGCTGGAGGGAGAATTCATTCAAAAATAATAATGTCTGTCTAAGCTCTCCCTCATCAAATTAGAAATTGGCTGGGCCTTGCAGGGTAAGATTATCCTCAACCCAAGAATGCGGGTCTGTGACTTCAGATGGCATTTTTCCTTCCTCAAATAAGCAAACTTATCAGATCTCAGTCAGTCAATGGTATTTATTGAGCGCTTAGTGCATGCAGACCCCTGTACTAAGTACTTGGGAGAGTACAACAGAACAATATCGCATCATGATGGAGACATTTGGCTTCCGCCAGGTCGAACCAAAACAAACCAGCTGATTTCCTCAAATAGATGGCTGTCAGGATTGTAACAATGGCCAAAATCTCAGCCCTATTCAGTCTGGCTCTTGGATCCGTTTCCTCATCCATCACCTTCCCCTGAACACAAATATGCATTTCATTTTCATTGCGGGACTACTCTTAGATGCTTGCTTTTGTTCTTGATTCTTTAAAATACTGAAAAAAAATGCAGATGGAGTTCCCTGCAACCCTGAGGAGGCTTTTAAGTCAGAAGTTGCGAGTTTAAAGAAACAAGCTTTTGCAATATCAGTCCAAATGTTGTGACTTCACCCCCGCGTATTGTGTAGCCTTCCTACAATAAAATTTTCAAGGAAGGTGTATTTTTCCAGCCATATATTTTTTAAATGAGAATGTGAGATGGAAATTGAAAGAAGATTCTTGGAGGGAGGACTCCAATCTAAATGTCATCTGGAAAGCAAATTGGGAATATATATGTATATATATTTCCTTTCTTATGCCATATGTTTCCTTTTTGATGCCAAACCTTTAAGGTTTAACCAAACTCAGTCTACATAACCACTGGTTTGGGTTTGTTTTTTTTTGTCATGGTACTTATGAAGCATTTACTTTGTGCCAAACACTGAATTAAATGCAGGGGTAAATACAAGGTAAACAAGACACAATTTTTGCCACACACAGGGATTTTGTTAAATATGAATCCTAGTTCCAGAAGGAATTTGCTATTTTAAATCAGCAGTTTTGATGTTTATTATTTTGAATAGACTCCTTTTTGTCTCTAGGTGGGAACAAGTTATTTTGAATTAAAAATAATTCAAATTGAAAAAATACAAAAGCATCTTGGCTTCCTAAATGGACCTCAAGCCGCAGGCCTTTATGCATACACGCAGTCACCAAAACACAATACAGCTGGCAAAGATCAAAAGAAAATCAAAGCATATTCAGCAGTGGTAGGTTACCTGAGTTCAAACCAGTCATTTTCAAATTCACCGAATTTCCTGTTAGACATCCAACTGTAAGAACTCATTGAATTCATCCTGAGGATTATTTTTTCCACTTGTGCACAGCATTGCAAGAGCACTTCACATTGTGTGTAATTGATTTCTCCATGAAGATTTCATACTCATTTTTATTCTGGAATGACTGTATTCCTATGGTGGCACTGTAGAACAGCAGGTGATCTATTAAGATATTTGCCTGGAACATAGAATTTGCACATCAGTTACTTTGCATGAGAGACATGAAGAGCATTCTTGAATTGTCTGAGTTTTTGTAAAGTTTTTCAGAGAGTTATTGGTAATAATAGTTAATTATGGTATTTGTTAAGTACTTCAACGTGCCAAGCACTGTTCTAAGTGCTAGGGTAGATACAAGATATTCAGGTGTCCCTCGTGGGGCTCGCAGTCTTAATCCCCGTTTTACAGATGAGGTCACTGAGGCACAGAGAAGTAAAGAGATTTGCCCAAGGTAACAAAGCAGACAAGTGATGGAGCCAGGATTAGAACCCACATCCTCTGATTCCCAAGCCCAGGCTCTTTCCACTAAGCCATGCTGCTTCTCAAGCCATGAAAGCACCTACATTTTAATGTAAAGTTTTTGTTTTATTAATGCATGAAAAATGGCCCGCCTCTTCAGCCAGTACAGGGATACTATGAGATGAAATGAAAGGATTCATGTACAAACTCTGTGGAAAAATAAAAAGCACTATACAAGCTTAAGGTATTATTAATACTAATGTTTCAGAAAAGGTTAAAAAAACCCAAGAAGGTACCAAGTTCCAAATTCCTTTCCCCCCTCAACTGAAAATATTTCAGCTGATGTCAAAAGTGTTGTCTTGCAGGATTTCTATCCCAACCCAAGGTAATACCTACCTGGGTTGCCGTGGAACAAATGAACTCCAGTGATTATGGGCTGGAATGGTTTTCAGGAGTCAGATTAAAGAGTGACTTGGGCCACTCAGACAATATCAGGAGCTGGTCACTCATGGTGTAGTGGCTAGAGCACGAGCCTGTGCATCAGAAGGTCATGGGTTCTAATCATGGCTCCGCCATGTGCCTGCTGTGTGACCTTTAGGCAAGTCACTTCACTTTTCTGAGCCTCAGTTACCTCATCTGGAAAATGGGGATTGAGACTGTGAGCCCCACGTGGGACAGGATCTGGGGAACAGCACGAGCCTGCGAGTCGGAGGACCTGGACTCTAATCCCAATTTTGCTGCTTGCCTGCTGGGTGACCTGGGGGAGTCACCTCACTTCTTAACTTATTATTAAGTTACTTAATAATTACTTATGTAATATGGCAAGTCACTTAACTTCTCTGTGCCTCAGTTATCTCATCTGCAAAATGGGGATTAAAACCGTGAGCCCCTCATAGGACAACCTGATCACCTTGAAACCTCCCCAGCACTTAGAACAGTGCTTTGTACATAGTAAGCGCTTAACAACTATCAACATTATTATCATCATTATTATTATTATTATTATTATTATTAGATCCTCTGACTCTCAGGCCCATGGTCTTTCCACTAGACCACATAAGGCAAACACTACCAAAACGTTGGGGCAGAAATCAGTCAATCAGTGGTATTTACTGAGCACTTACAATGTGCAGAGCATTGTACTAAGCATCCAACACTACTAATCGTGCAAAAACAGTATTTTTGCTAGTCCCGACAATCTGCCCATTTCTTTCGAATATTTCCAGAAGCCCCCTCTGCTAAGAATCCCATCACAGCCTGCCAAGTTTCTCCCCTCGATCTCAAGAGAAGCAGCATGGTGTAGTGGATAGAGCATGGGCCTGAGATTCAAAAGGTCATGGGTTCTAATCCCAGCCCTGCCACTTCTCTGCTTTGTGACCTTGGGCCAGTCACTTCACTTCCCAGGCCCTCAGTTACCTCATCTGTTAAATGGGGGTTGAGGCTGCGAGCCCAATGCGGGACAGAGACTGTGTGCAGCCCGATTTGCTTGTATCCACCCCAGCGCTTAGTATGTCGCCTGGCACACAGTGAGCACTTAAAAAATCAATCGTATTTATTGAGCGCTTACTATGTGCGGAGCACTGTACTAAGCGCTTGGGAAGTACAAATTGGCAACATATAGAGACAGTCCCTACCCAACAGTGGGCTCACAGTCTAAAAGGGGGAGACAGAGAACAAAGCCAAACTAACAAAATAACAAATTCTTAACAAATGTTCTTAACAAATACCACAGTTATTATTGTTAGAGGGACTTATGATGTAATGGGGTTAGTGGGAGCCAGGACCGCCTTCCAGTGCATCGGGAGAGGGTGGTTTCTCTCCTCACACTTTCCCTCTACCACTTCTGCTCAGGATGCAAGCCCCCACTGTTTCCTGCCTTGCAAGCCTGAGGGAGTCAGGGAAATGGGTCTGGGAGATGGGCTGCCACCCCTAACTCCCAGTGGTCATCTCCTCACTTGGGCCCTGGCTCTACTCAGCCCTTTGCTACCTGTTGAGGAGGGCAGCCGATTGCTCAGAGTGCAATAATAATAATAATAATAATAATAATGTGGACATCTGGAAGGTGGGTGACACTTCTGTGAAGCAATCAAGCAAGCAGTGGTATTTATGGAGCACTTGTAAGTAGTGCACAGTACTAAGTGCTTGGGAGAGCATAATAAGCATAATAAGAGAAGCAGCGTGGTTCAGTGTAAAGAGGCCAGGCTTGGGAGTCAGAGGTTCTAATGCCGGCTCCACCTTGTCAGCTGTGTGACTTTGGGCAAGTCACTTAACTTCTCTGGGCCTCAGTTACCTCATCTGTAAAATGGGGATGAAGACTGTGAGCCCCACGTGGGACAACCTGATCACCTTGTATCTACCCCAGCGCTTGGCACATAGTAAGCGCTTAACAAATGCCAACATTATTATTATTATAATAATGAGTGAGTAGACGTGACCCTGCCTTCAAGGAGCTTCAGTTTAGTGAAGCTTTCTTTTTTTAATGGTATGTGTTAAGTGTGTACTGTGTGCCAGGCGCTGTACTAAGTGCTGGGGTAGGTATAAGGTAATCAGGGTGGACATAGCCCCTGCCCCACATGGGGCTCGCTGTCTTAATCCCCATTTCACAAATGAGGAGACTGAGGCCCAGAGGAGTGAAGTGACTTGCCAAAGATCACACAGCAGACAAGTAGCGGAGCTGGGATTAGAACTCAGATCCTTCTGCCTCCCAGGCCTGTGTTCTTTCCAGTAGGCCACACTGCTTCTCTTAAGGTTTGTGTGAGGAGCAAATCATCCTGGCCCAAGTTCAATCTATGTTAAACCCTGAGGATTTTAAAAGAAAGGCTTTAATGATAATTGTGGTATTTATGAAGCACATAGGAGGAGAGAGAACAGGATTGTTCATTGATCTCTTCCATTATCCCCTTTTTCCCCATGTTGCCGTTACTCTCTTGTCATTTCTGCCTCTGGATTGGAACCTGGGCCTTCTCTCATTTCAAGATGTTCCAGCGGGTTCGATCGCCACAGGCAAGACTGGGTGGACAGTGGCTGCCCTGAAGAGGTATGTAGTGAAATGTGACATTTATTTATTATTGTGGCATCTGGTAAGCCCTTACTATGTGTCCAGCCCTGTTCTCAGCGCTGGAGTAGGTTGGACACGGTTCCTGTCCTACATGGGGCTCACAGTCTAAGTAGGAAGGAGACCAGGTATTGAATCTCCATTTTGCAGTTGAGGTAACTGGTAATAATATAATAATAATAATGATAATTAGGTATTTGTTAAGCACTCTGTGCTAGGCACTGTACTAAACGCTGTACTAAGACTGTGAGCCCACTGTTGGGTAGGGACTGTCTCTATATGTTGCCAATTTGTACTTCCCAAGCGCTTAGTACAGTGCTCTGCACATAGTAAGCGCTCAATAAATACGATTGATTGATTGATTGATTAGGGTAGACACAGACTAATCACGTTGTCTCACTTGGAGCTCACAGTCTTAATCCCCACTTTACAGATGGGGAAATGGAGGCACAGAGAGAGAGAGAGAGAGGTTAAGTGACTTGCCCAAGGTCACACAGCAGACAAGTGGCAGAGCTGGGATTAGTACCCAGGTCCTCTGCCCCGCAGGCCCGTGCTCTATCCACTTGACTATGTTGCTTCTCACCTGGCAGAGTCGGGATTATAATTTAGGTCCTCCAGGCCTGAGATTCTGTGAGAACAGTTAAGCAATTAGATCAGTCTTTGAGTTCTGGTTACAACTTATTAAGAAGGCTCTCAACTTCCCACCAATTCACTTGGCTCGCAATATGTCAATGAAGGCTTGACTGGAGGAAAGCAAATAGGCTCTTCAAAGGTAAAAGGCCAATGTGGAAACTAGCTCCAAAGGAAATCTAATCAATATGGGGAAATAATGTGACGGAGAGCACTCTCTGTAATATTGATTCTGCCATGAATGTTAGATGGGAAAATTCTTCACCCAAGCAAAGACATTATTTTGGTCCTCGTGACTGCAATTTCCCCTCCTTTCTATCCCCTACCCAAATGAAGAGTTTCTCCAAGATGTTCTACCAATATAACAAGTGGAAAGTGACCCCTGTCCTCATTCTTCAGGAAGCTTCAAAGGGACAAATGTGACCTTTTATTTTAATGGTATTTTTTAAGCGTTTATCTTACTCATACTTAGACTGTGAGCCCCACGGGGGACTTGAATGGCTCATAATTTCCTTAGCACTGAGTACAGTGCTTGGCACATAGTAAATGCTTAACAGATGTAATAATCTATGTGCCAGACACAAGCTAATCAGGTTCGTACAGTCCTCTTCCCACTTGGCTTCCTACTTAATCCCCATTTTACAAATGAGGAAATGGAGGCACAGAGAGAGGTAAAGTGACTTGCCCAAGGTCGCTCAGCTAACAAGTGGCGGAGCTGGGATTTTTAATGGTTGCATTGATTCTCTCACTGTGGAGAAAGAATCAAAAAGCAGAGGGAAAGTCTCCTGGAAAATCAGATCCTGGAAAAACTTTCTGTGGAGAGGCTCTGATTTCAATAAGTAAAGCTTCTTAAGCCTGGATAAATATATTACCAAGAGTGTTTCATTAAAGGAATAATTACATTGTCAATTTTTTTTTTTTAACCAATCACCACCTTTTTGAGTGTCTTGCTGATCACATGTTCAGATGACCAACCAATATATAGTGACAAACATTCCAGGAAGGGGTGGTAAACTGTGGGACACCCCAGCCTCATTTCTGAATCCTAAGGGGGTTCAGAAGATGGAAAGGATAAAGACTGGAGCCGACCAAACACAAGGAGGGTCCTTGCCAAGTCTGAAATGGCCAGGAGGGATCTATATTTATATAACCAGTGTTCAACACATAGTCAGCGCTTAACAAATACCATTTAAATAAAAGATTGACAGTCTCACCCACAAGTGTGGAAAGGATTTCAGACAATGTCACCTTGGGCTGTGAAGCCAGAAGTACATGTTTAGAGATGGCCATGTAGCCATGATTTATAACATCTTTAGTTTTTACTTGAAGCATTGCAGACCAGACCAAAGAGTAAATTCATTCTGCGCAAAATCCTATTCCCCATAGGTCAGTTCCAAAGCTTGGTATCCACAAACCCCTTTCTTGCTCAGGAACTCTTTGAATTGCCAGAAGATGAAAGGTAACCTTTTGTTCTCTTTGTGTCCTTCTCCCAAGTCAAAAGAGAAGATATGTGAGAAGACTGTGGAGACAATTGAAACTTCTCCTCACACCACTACCACAGTCACACAAGCAACTACCACACAATTCAGAGCTTTAACCACCACACAAGAAAGGAGTTCATCCCAGCTGCCTACCAGCCTGCCAACTGAAGGTAGGGAAAACGAGAATGGTTTTTTTCTTTCCTGACAGGAATGGGATCCTGAAATCCAATGAGCAAGAGTTCCTATCGAAAAATAAGACTAATCTTTAGTGAGATGGGTTGCTAGTTCTGCTTTCAAAAAAAAAGGGGGCTTTGAAATGTGAGGATATCTACTAGCTTTCTTTGTTTTCTCATTTGGGTGGTGAGAAATTATCTGAGGTTCTAATTGTCCTCAGCAGAACTGGAAGATGAGTTTCTTTATGGTGTACCAGATGCCTCTGTATTTCAGAAGTGACCATTTCAACCAGGCAGTGGCTAGGTGGAACAGGAATCAGAATACCCAAGCTAAGTTCAGTTTTGCAAAGCTTTATTTAATGTTCAAAGGCACGGGTACAAAACTAGTTGGGCCACAAACCAAAGCTTCCCAGAGTTTTCTTCAAAGTTTCTCTTCAAAGTCTACTCTTTGGAAATGGGAGTATTAGGCAGAAGTTAGAGTGTGACTGACTGACTGGAGAACATTAAGAGGGAAAGCGTAAGTAGAGAAACACTTAGGTAAAACTGATGAGTGATCATACTTGGACCTTTACCTTTAAACCTCTAGTGCTTGCTCTCTTTTTGACAAGAAATTAAATGGAGATGCCACCTTCCTGCTTTTGATTGAAATTCAGCTGGAAGTTAAAGCTGGCTAGAGTCAAATGAACTGAAGAATCATTATTTAATCCATATGTAACTCTTCTATATAATAATAATAATAATGGCATTTATTAAGTGCTTACTATGTACAATGCACTGTTCTAAGCACTGGGGAGGTTACAAGGTGATCAGGTTGTCCCACGGGGGGCTCACAGTCTTCATCCCCATTTTACAGATGAGGTAACTGAGGTTCAGAGAAGTTGTGACTTGCCCAAAGTCACACAGCTGACAATTGGCAGAGCCAGGATTTGAACCCATGATCTCTGACTCCAAAGCCCTTGCTCTTTCCACTGAGCCACGCTGCTTCTCCTCTGCTGATCTAGGGTTAGGTCTAGGGGAATCAATCAAACAAGGGTATTTGCTGAGTGTTTACTTTGTGCAAAGCACTGCACTAAGTACTTAGGAGAGTAAAATACAGAAGTGTTAGGAGACATGGTAATAATAATGATAATGATGGTATTTGTTAAGCACTTACTTTGTGCCAAGCACTGTTCTAAGTGCAGGGGTAGATAGGTAGAAGGTAATCAGGTTGTCCCACGTGGGACTCACAGTCTTCATCCCCATTTTACAGATGAGGTAACTGAGGCATAGAGAAGTTAAGTGACTTGCCCAAAGTGGCAGAGCTGGGATTAGAACGCACATCCTCTGACTCCCAAGGCTGTGCTATTTCCACCAAGCCAGGCTGCTTCTCTAAATAATAATGGTCGTATTCGTTAAGCGCTTACTATATGCCAAGCACTGTACTAAGAACTGGGATAATCAGGTTGCCCCCACTTGGGGCTCACAGTCTTAATCCTCAATTTACAGATGAGGTAACTGAGGCACAGAGAAGTGGCTTGGCCAAGGTCACACAACAGACAAGTAGCAGAGGCAGAATTAGAACCCATGTCCTCTGATTCCCAAGCCCGTGCTCTGTCCACTAAGCCATGCTGCTTCTCAAGGAGCTTCTCAATGATCCTTGCCCTCAAGGAGCTTAAAGCCTAATGGAGAAGTTTCATTTTGAAAATAATTCCTGAGAAAGCGCCACAACCTTTCAGGGCCAGGGAATATGAAGGATCTAAAGATTGAATTGTACTTTCCAAGCGCTTAGTACAGTGCTCTGCACACAGTAAGTGCTCAGTAAATACAATTGAATGAGTGAATGAATTTGAAGGTAGAACCAACTGATAATACAGGCCTCTAGGCCGTAAGCTTGTTGTGGGCAGGGAACATGTCTACCAACTCAGTCTCTCAAGTGTTTAGAACAGTGCTCTGGGCACAGTAAGAGCTCAATAAATATCACTGATTGATGGATGATTGAATACAGTTCAGGAGCTAGTGTCTAGTGCAACCAATCTGGTGAAATCTGTCTCTACTGGATTTATATTTATGTTGCTATAAATCCTGGTTTCTTGTTTCACCAGCCATGCTGGTACCCTGTTATTGATTGCTGTAGCTTAAATCTTCAGCTAATGGGAATCAGTTTTATAAAATTGGTAATTAATTTGAAATTGATTTTTGTCCATAATTTGTTAAATCGGCAATATGGCCTGGGTGACTTCGTACTCAGAATAATTCAGTATTATATTTTTGGAGATAAATAAGGGCATGAGAGTTATCTTTACAAATGCTTACTTAGCTTTGGTTTGTTAGGACCTGAGAATATTAAAGAACACATGATTGAGAGCCTTTTCTTGGCACCTAGTACGCACTTAGTGAATACCGTAACTAATTATATTCTGAGGTAAGCACTGTAGCGTACTTAAACTTGAGTCAGGCAATGAATGGTTCCTACAAAATGCCTTCATTGTGCTTCGAATACCAAATCCTGTCAGTGTGACAGGTAAGTCAGGAAGTTGAAAAGCTCTGCTGATGAGATTTATGAACTCATTAAGGAAAGTTTCCCAATCTAATAACTTCAAATTTCTCTTTCCAGACGACACCAAGATCGCACTGCACCTCAAAGATAATGGAGGTAGGTACCAATATTTTTCTTGTCATGATTCCAAGGTAATTTAAACTCAATCTCTTCCTCCTCTTTCATCTGAATCAGAAAATGAATGAGCGATAAGTGTCCTGGGATATCATTCGACCCTTCTACTGCTTCTTCCTCTCATCCTCCCGTTCAAGCAGTTGGAGAGAAGAGCGGGGAATGGCAAGGGGCATAGCAGCATGGCTCAGTGGAAAGAGTCCGGGCTTTGGAGTCAGAGGTCATGGGTTCAAATGCCGGCTCTGCCAATTGTCAGCTGTGTGACTTTGGGCAAGTCACTTAACTTTTCTGTGCCTCAGTTACCTCATCTGTAAAATGGGGATGAAGACCGTGAGCCCCCCGTGGGACAATCTGATCACCTTGTAACCTCCCCAGCACTTAGAACAGTGCTTTGCACATAGTAAGTGCTTAATAAATACCATCATTATTATTATTATCACCTCCCATTTCCTTATGGCAAAGCCCAAGGTTAAACAGTTTAACTTACGGGTTCACACCCATTTGGAGGACACATTTTTTAACCAGTCTCCAGCAGTGAAAATGGTTTCTTCAAAGACAAAATCATAAGAAGATAGGGAATCCGGAGAGTTGTTTATTTTTTTTCAAAATAGCACTTCCAGGCTGTTTCCTCCTATGATGTCTTATATCAAAGCTACATACCGATAAAAAGGATTTTCAATCAAAGTGTGTTTAGTGAAGGAAAAGAGTGTGTGAGGGGGGATGTCCTCATCTTCACACCATCATCTATTATGCAAATGGAAGTCACACTATACCATTAATCTAGACAGGGCTTTATGTTTATGCACATAGTAATGATTTCCTGTGCCCACTGAAATCCCCTGGGAGCCCAGTGAGACGTTCTTGCTTTCAATAGTTGGGGACTTTTACATCCTGGATGGTACAACTTTTATCCAGGGATCAAAGCTAACGATGCTGATTTTGAGTACTTCCCTGCAGTTCTCTGCACTGATGATATTCCTGCCGGACATATACTCAGTTTAATATTTTACAGTGGTTGCTTTGAGAGAGAAGCTTCTTTGCCCTCCTTTGGAATATCCTTGTCTTGGCAGCTGCAGTGTAGTTGGTTGCATATAGGGTATTTTATTCCTTGTTGCAGCGTTAATTTGAGGCTAGATGAGCTTTTTAGGAGGTCACGTGCAAGGGCATTGTCGTTCCGTGTAGCAATGATGGGGACTTTTGTCGTAGCCTCAGAGTATTTGTCATAGGAATAATAGATATTGGGGGCCTTCTTAATATTTGTGGTACTTGTTAATCATTTACTATGTGCCACACATTAAGCATTGGGGTAGATACAAAATAGTCAATTCGAGAAAACGTCCTGTCCCACATGAGACTTGCAATGTAAATAGTAGGGAGAACAGGTATTTAATTCCCATTTTACAGTTGCAGAAACTGAGGCACAGAGCAGTTAAGTGACTTGCCTAAGGTCCCACAACAGGCAAGTGGGAAAGCCAGGCAGGATTAGAACCCAAGTCTTCTGACTCCCAAGCCCATGCTCTTTCCACTAGGCCACGCCGCTTCTTCTTTGTCCATGATCAATCAGTCAGTCGATCGTATTTATTGAGCTCCTACTGTATGCAGAGTATTGTACTAAGCACTTGGGAGAGGACAGTATAACAATATAACAGACACATTCCCTGCCCACAGTGAGCTTACAGTTACATGGGGGCTGTGTCCAATCTGCCCATATTGTATCTACCCCAGCGCTTAGCACATAATAACATTTGTAAAAATGATATTAAATGCTTTCTATACGCACTGTTGTAAGGCTCTGGGGTAGATCAGGTTGGACACAGTCCATGTCCCACATAGGGCTAACAATTTTAATCCCCATTTTACTGATAAGGGAACTGAGGCACAGGGAATTGAAACGACTTGCCCAAAGTCACAGAGCAGACAAGTGGCGAGCCAGGATTAGAACCCAGGTCCTTATGACTTTCAGTCACTAAACAAATGCAGCAATCATCATCATCATCATGATTGTTATTATTGGTAATATACTATTGCTTTCTCCTACCTGTAATTTATTGTAGTGTCTCTCTCCCCCACTAGAGCGTAAGAACTTTGAGGGCAGGAATCCTGTCTAGAAATTCTGGCTTAGGAATGTGTGTTTGTTAGGCACTTACTATGTGCCAGACACTGTTCTAAACACTGGGATGGATACAAGCAAATCGGGTTGGACACAGTCTCTGCCCCACATGAGACCCACAGTCGTAATCCCCATTTTGTAGATGAGGAAACTGAGGACCAGAGAAGTTAAGTGATTTGCCCAAGGTCCCACAGTAGACAAGTGGTGGGCCCAGATTAAAAACCAGGTCCTTCTGAATCTCCGGCCTGTGCTCTAGCCACTGGCCCATGCTGCTTCTCAGTAGTGCCAAATGCTCTGGAGAGGTCTGCAAACACTGAAGAGGGGTCTTGATGCTGTTTCCTGCTTGCCTTCTGTCTCTGACATGCAACAGAGATCAGGTATCCAATACTTCATTGGGTCTGAAGCCACAGTTGAATTCTGTGACCATAGCTGAAGTGACCCTAGGACCAAATACTAAGTGCTTGGGATAGAAACATGAAAATTGGGTTGGATACAGTCCCTATCCCACATGAGGCTCACAGCCTTAATCCCCATGTTACAGATGAAGAAACGGAGGCCCAAAGAAGCTTGTCCAAGGTCACACAGTAGACAAGTGGTGGAGCCAGGATTAGAATCCAGGTCCTCTGACTCCCATCCCTGTTCTCTTTCCACTAGGCCATACTGCTTCTCCTGTTTGGAGAGCTCAACTGATTCAGCCTGTTTGCCATGTTTCATGGCTATCCATCTTTCTGACTTCTGTCACCCTGAACATTTTCACTATTATTTTCATCATCCATCCCTGAGAAGAAGAAGAAATTCATTTATTTCACATTCAGCTCCAACTTCCAAGAGGCCATGCCTCTTAGCGTAGAACTTGAGACATGGAAATCAGGATAGTCATCACCTATCTGGAAGGAGGAGTATCACCTGAAAAATAAGGGCCAGATTAGCATCTGGAAGAGTGAGCCTCAGAGTCCCTCAGTGTCTTTATCTTGACTAAGTGTCCAAAAGTGTCATTTTCTAGGTGTAAAATCCGCTTCATTTTAGCAGTAGACCCAGCATCTGACCTGATTAGAAATTCCCTTTCCTTAGGCCATTTCTTTATACTTGCAATAAAAGAACTGAGAAACTTCAAAGTAATAGAAAAGCAAAGTCACTCAACAGGATTTCTCATTCCGCACCCCTGAACTGGGTTTTAATCTAGGAAGTCATTCTTGATGAATTTTCAATTATGCACTGAGTTTTTACGATGCCCCTTAGATTAGGTGTGGATAAAACCGCCGGCACCAAAGGCCACTTCTTTGATATTTGTAAGGTTGATCAGCTTTTCAGTCAGAGCAGATGATTCGGGACAGATGAATACAAAATCTTGAGTCTTTTCAGGCAACATCCTGTAAAACTCTAATCAAAGGGACCTTTTATGATGAAAAATGAGGCCCTATCTGATCAGAGTGGGTCTTATAGCAT
The DNA here is from genome assembly GCF_015852505.1 of Tachyglossus aculeatus. Taxonomy (NCBI): domain Eukaryota; kingdom Metazoa; phylum Chordata; class Mammalia; order Monotremata; family Tachyglossidae; genus Tachyglossus; species Tachyglossus aculeatus. The sequence continues at coordinate 22,119,561 of NC_052078.1, read as the reverse complement.
GGATGCCAGCAGCCAACTAGCTGGGTGGGAACAACAAAGGATTTCATATCAGCTCTGGATTTCCTTCCCCAGCTGGAACTTTGCAGGGCACATTTGAGGAAGTTAGTTCTAACTCAATTAAAATTCTAAGTTTCCAGCCCAAGTGTATGACAATCAACCCTTCTATCTCGTCTTGTGTATCACCCTCAGTGAGGCACACAATAGCATAAACGATTACTTGATTTTCCTCTCTGTGGTGTGGTTTTCCCTTTCCCTGTGCTGACAGCAAAGCTTGGAATTCAAAGATAGATGTTTTTCTTCAAGGATCTTCTTTCTTCTGGCCAGGTAAGCCAGAACCTATGTGATTTGGTGGTCTCATTTCTGATAATGATTATGATCTAATCATTATCGTATTGGATTACTGCTTGGGGTACCTCATCAGGACTTGTGGCCCCTCAGAAATAATCCGTGAAGATCAATTATTTCCAATTTATGCTCAGATGCTAAATGGAACCCTTTTCAATCTGTTTTGCTCTTCCAAAATGAGGAACTGGATGGAATGTCCATAGAATTCTGGTAAACTTACTTTCTCTTGATGTATCAGTCCTAGGGAAAAGACTATCTTCTGAACTAGGGAAAAATTTGACTCTGCCAGGGAATGATTCAGTTGAGATATTTTGTTATCTTAAAAAAATTTGGCGTTTTCTTTATAATGTGCTGTGAAGCCCTTCAATTTATTTTAAAAGCACAGCAACAGAGTGAATTTTCAAGAAGTCACATGGTATTTGGTAGGTGCTTACTGTGTGCCAGGCACATTACTAAGCGCTGGGATAGATATAGGCTAATCAGGTTGGACACAGTCCATGTCCCACATGGGGCTCAGAATCTTAATCCCCATTTTATGCATGAGGTAACTGAGGCATAAAGCAGTTAAGTGACTTTCCCGAGGTCACACAACAGGCAAGTGGTGGAACTGGGATTAGAGCCCAGGTCTTTTTGACTCCCGGGCCCGGACTGTTTCCACTTGGCCACACTGCTTCTCTAAAAGGTCTTTCGATGACCTTTTAATTGAAATTGTTGGTGCTACCTTTGAATAATTGGGCTCAGAATTGTAGGTGGCATTTTCCAGATGAGGCTTTTTTCAGAATTAGTTCAAGATGTGTAGCTAATAATGCAGAGAGTAGACTCTCAAGCATTTCTACAAAGTGATTACTTTGAACATTCTAATGAAGCCACACCTTTACTGAGTTGTTCTGAATAGCTGCTCTAACTCGAAATCTCAAAATCAAGTTCAATCTGTCTTATTTTTGAACATTATCAAAAATACATCTTCCAAAACACAGCTCCAGAAGCCTGCTCTGTGACTTCGTAATAATTCTGGGTATGGTATCTTTATTAACTTTTTAGTCATGATGGGTTAATTTCCTTTGAGTCATTCATCATTCAGCCAAATTATGATTTTCTTCTCACCCATCAATCACCTAGATTAAAGAACACAACTTTCGATATGTTATCTCAGTCTTTACCAGGCTTTGGATGTGTTTCTTTCCAGTTCACAATCTCAAAAGCTAAGGAAAACTGACTTCTTTTTGACAGGCCATTGACTAGATATCACTTTCCATTTCAGAGTAGCATTAAAGTTTGTGCCTCGTCTGGCTGTCTCTTACGGCAGCACTAACCCTGGTGGAGGTAGGATGCTGTGCATGACTGTGCATTCAAATGTTTTTCTATTGCCCAATGCAGTCTACTGAGAAGCAGCATGGCTCAGTGGAAAGAGCACGGGCTTTGGAGTCAGAGGTCATGGGTTCAAATCCCAGCTCCACTACTTGTCAACTGTGTGACTTTGGGCAAGTGACTTAACTTCTCTGCACCTCAGTTACCTCATCTGTAAAATGGGGATTAAGACTGTGAGCCCCCCGTGGGACAACCTGATCACCTTGTAACCTCCCCAGCACTTAAAACAGTGCTTTGCACATAGTAAGCGCTTAATAAATGCTATCATTATTACTATTATTATTATTACTCTGGTGATAGGGGACTCCAGATGAGCTGAGGGCTCTGTTATTGTCTTGAAAATTCTGAGACCTGATATAGCTTGTCTGCTAGCATGTGCGCGCACGCACACACACACACACACACACACACACACACCCACACACACACACACACACACCCCCCCCCCATCCATACATATATGTGGACTCACGTAATATCAAGTCACCCATTTAGAGTCTCCCCACTAGATTATAAGCTTGAGGACAAGGATCATCATCAATCGTATTTATTGAGTGCTTACTGTGTGCAGAGCATTGTACTAAGTGCTTGGGAAGTACAAGTTGGCAACATATAGAGACAGTGCCTACCCAACAGTGGGCTCACAGTCATGTCTACTCATTTTTTTTCACCTTACTTGTTACGCACCTACTATGTGTCTTTGGAAGGCCAAATGACTCAACTTAGATGATCATATTTTGGACCCATAATCAGGAGGACTGATTCTCTGGAGAAGATACTATTGCCAGGAGAAGTCCAGGGAAAACATGGAAGAGGCAGACCTGCAGCCAGATGGATAGAGACCATAACAACGATAACGGAAGAACCATTAGAAAGGTTGCGGACTATGGCAGAGGACAGGACGTTCTGGAGAAAGTAGATCCATGGAGTCGTTGTGACTCAGAAATGACTTGATGGCACTTAATAGTAATAATAATACTGCGTGTCAAGCACTGTTCCAAGTGCTGAGGTAGAAGCAAGTTTATCAGGTTGGACACAGTCCCTGTGCAACATGGGGCTCACACAGTAAGTGGGTGAGGGGAGGATTTAGTCCTCATTTTATTGATGAGGTAACTGAGGTACAGAAAAGTTAAGTGACATGTCCAAGGTCACACAGCAAGCAGGGTTTAGAATCCAGGTCCTCGGACTCCTAAGCCCATACCCTTTTCACTAGCTCATCTGTCATTTATTCTTTTAATATTAATGTTTCTCTCCCCCTCTAGAGTGTAAACTCATTGTGAGTAGGGAATGTGCCTGCTATACTGTTATACTGTGCTCTCCCAAGTGCTTAGTACAATGGTCTGCACAAAGTAAGCACTCAATAGATATGATGGATTGATTGATTGCTATGTGCCAAGCACTGTTCAAGCACTGGGGTAGCTCAAAGGTAATCAGGTTGGACACAGTCCATGTCCCACATTGGGCTAACAGTGCTTGGGAGAGTACAATAAAACAGTAGACACGTTCTCTGCCCACAAGGAGCTGAAATTTCTGAGTACGAGGGACAGGAGGAGTGAGGAGTTAACTGTCATGATTTCAAGCAATTACCTGGTATTAACTCTTAACATCCTTGCAGTTTGCTGGGGCCGAAACTCATGCTTCCTGTGAAAACCATTACCTGTTGAATCACCTTTGAACAGGGCGATAGTTAACCCCAGTGCTTAGGCAAAGTTTTGGTCTTCTTCATAAACCTCCAGCTTTGCCTTAATTGAGCAGAAGAGAAATTTAATCATTGTTAATTCCATGGCTACTACCCTGTGCTTCAGTGAAAGGGTGTCAGGCCGTTGAAACTCACCTCTCTTTCAGAGGATCGGCTCCGTCCCATTCTTTGAAATTCCTCCTAGCTGAAGGGAAGAGTCCTGAACTCATCAATCATGGGAAAACAACATCTCAGATTGATCATTGCATTGAGGAAATTTAATCTAGTAGCTCTGATTAATCGCTTCCACTTCCATTTGCCTCAAGACTCGCTTTGGGGGGGAATTCAGGAGCTCACCCCAGAAACCCCAAGATTTCCACAGATCTTAAACAGCCCTTGCCAGTCCAATTTTATTGTGACCCTATTTTCACCAAAAGCTAAAGTGGTAAGGGTCTCTCCTGGCTCCGGGAGAGAGCCAGGTGATTGATTTCTCTGCCCACCCCCTCCCTTTAATCCCCTCTCCTCCCACTTCTGGGTGCTATCTGAGAATCATCAACATCCCAGACATAAAGTGTTGTCTTGCATCCTCCCTGCCTAGTGAAAGATGAAGTCCAAACCCTATTTTGCCACTGATATGAAACCTTGTAATTCTAATGTCCTGCCCAACTGGTCCTCTGCAGTTCTATTTTTCACTTGTGATGTTGATGTATGGGATTCCTCTTTATTAATTTTAAAATCCAAACAAGAATGGAGTGCCAGGCCCATCATGATACATGACTTCTGCCCTTAGGAGCCTTCCTTTCTCCTTTCCCGAGGTGTCAGGGTATCTGTCAAACTCCGGCAGATCCTCAGATGTGGCAGCGGTAAAGTCTTAAATCCCCAGGAAAAAGGGGAGATTCTGCTCCTTCATGTTTGAATCAGTGCTCACACTAATATTGACTATCAGCTGGAGAAAGGTTTTCTGGATTCTCTGAAGAACTACGGGAATAGCTGGGGTACCTCCCCTACTCAGACTACATTCCCTCAAGGATCCCCAAGTTTTCCTTTTGTTTTTAAATGGCATTTGTTAAGTGCTTACTCTGTGCCAGGCAGGTTTTGATACAAGCTAATCAAGTTGGACACAGTCCATGTCCCACGAGGGGTTTAGTCTTAATTCCCATTTTACAGATGAGGGAACTGAGGCACAGATAAGTGAAGTGACTTGGCCAAGGTCACAGAGCAGACAAGCGGTGGAGCCAGGATTAGAACCAACCAGTCAATGATGTTTATTGAGTTCTTACTGTGTGGAGAGCACTATATTTTGCACTAACGTGAGAACAAGGCAATGGAGTTGGTAGATATGGTCCTCGCTCTCAAGGACTTCCTTTTTATTAAGGGAGCTTACATTCTAGGTTCAATAGAAGCAGTTTGGGCCTGGGAATCAGAGGACCTGGATTCTAATCCCACTGTAATTAATAACTGTTTGCTGACTTGGGCAAGTCACTTCTCTCTGTGCCTTAGTTTCCTCAACTTTAAAATGGGGATTAAATGCCTGTTCTCCTTCTGTAAATTCCTTAGGCGCAGGGAACCTGTCTACTGAGTCTATCGTTTTGTACTCACCCATATGCTTAGGACAGTGCTCTGCACATAGTGAGCACTCACTAAATATCAATCAATCAATCAGTGGTATTTAATGATCATTAACTATGTACAGAGAACTGTACTAAGCACTTGGGAGAGTACAATACAACAAAATTAGCGGTCACATTCCCTGCACATAATGAGCTTACAGTCATTGATTGATTACTATCCACCCATTGCATTCACCCACAAACTTCCAGTTGTGGAACTGGAACTAGACCATGAGGCAGTTTAATGGTGGCTAGTTCACAGCTCACCATGCCTAATATAGAATACAGAAAAAGCGTGGGCACCTGAAGATGCACAAAAGAATGAATGAAAAGATAGAATGTGGTGGGGGAACGGGGAAGATATAACATGATGAGATGCTCAATGTCCTTGGAAAGTGATTGAGCCAGGTCTCTTAAAAGATGCTGGAAAACAAAAGAAAACAGGAGTTCAATAATGAGATCTATTCTGTAGAGAATGTCCGAAATGTCCTAGATTTTCATCACCTGATTTCCTTAAGCCATGTGTTATAAAACCTAAATCTATAAAACCGTCTGGGAAGGCCCCAAGGGGAAATTGAAAACAACTTTGCAATGAGGAAAATCAACTTTTAAAGCTTTTGCAGTGTAACTCCCGCCAGCCAGCAGCAAATCTCTGCCATATGTCCATCCCAAGGAACATTGTGAAAGATTCTCCACCGCCTTGGGAAGTTGTGGATACCAAGAGGACAGACTATAGCTTTCCAAAAGCAACTAAAAAAGATCAATATTAGCCCATTATGGCTATAATGGGCCAGGGAATTTCATTTAAAATATTCCAGACTCGTGTTAGAGGCTGGGAGAAGCTTCAGGGAAAGAATGTGTGTCCTGTTCACTCTTTTTTTTTTATGGTGTTTGTCTAACACCTACTATCTGTCAAACACTTTACAGGAAAGTACATGTTAATCAGGCTAGATACAGTCCCTGTCCCACGTGGGGCTCAAAGTCGAAGCAGCGTGGTCTAGTGAACAGAGCACAGACCTGGGGGTCAGAAGCACCTGGTTTTTCATTCAATCGTATTTATTGAGCGCTTACTGTGTGCAGAGCACTGTACAAGGTTTCTAATCCTGGCTCTGCTACTTGTCTGCAGTGTGACCTTGGGCGGGCCACTGAATATCTCTGTGCCTCAGTTCATCCAGTGGAATTTAACTGAGCGCTTACGGTGTACAGAGCACTGTTCTAAGCGTACAGTATAACAATAAACAGACACATTCCCTGCCCACAGTGAGTTTACAGTTCCCTCACCTGTAAAATGGGGATTAAGACTGTGAGCTCCCTCTGTGGCACAGAGACTGTGTCCTTCCTGATCTGCTTATACCCACCCCAGCACTTAGTATAGCAAATACCGCAATTATTATCATTATTATTATGTAGGAGAGAGAACAGGTTATTGAATCCCTCTTTTGCACACAGCAGGCAAGTGGCAGAGCCGGGATTAGGACCCAGATCCTCTGGCTCCCAAGCCCATGTCGTTTCCACAAGGCCCCACTGCTTCCCACTCTCGTTTCTCTCCGGCAGTTAAGTTCCCGACAAGGATTTTTAGCAGGGTGTAAATCACTCAATTTACGTATGACACAGTGTTTGACGTATCATAGATTCTCCTGGAAGAGCTCTCCAAGTTAAATTTGTATTTTATACTGATGCCGGTGCGCTTCGATAGATCGATCGATCAATCAGTGGTGTTTATTGAGCGCTTAACAGAGTACAGCAAAATTAGCGGACACATTCCCTGCCCATAACGATCAGATAACAGCCGATGATCAACAAATCTGCACCAAGGGAAACTTAAGCTACAAGAGGTTTCTAGCAATCAATTGATTTTAACTTTAAGAAGATCAGTGAACCCAAATGCAACTGTGGTGTTTATCTAGCTGGGTTTACTCTTTTAATTTAGCATCTTCAACTCAAAAACCCTGATCCTGAAGTTCCTAATGCTGAACACTGTAACCTCACTTACCCTGGATTATTTCAGCAGAAACTCTAGATGTAAACCTTCAAGTTATTTGTCCTGATGCAATGCTCATAATAATAATAATGATAATGGTATTTGCCAAGCACTTACTATGTGCCACACACTGTTCTAAGTGCTCAGGAAGATACAAGGTAATCAAGTTGGACTCAGTCCCTGTCCCACATGGGGCTCAGAGTCTCAATCCCCGTTTTACAGGTGAGGTAACTGAGGCCCAGAGAAGTGAAGTGACTGGCCCAAGGTCACACAGCAGACAAGTGAACATTCCATAGTTTTTTTGTTTGTTTCTTTCGATCCTTTTGTAAACTCAATATGCCGAATTTTGCTTAAACTGAGCCAAGTAACAGGTCCCGGTGTAACAATAAAACTCTAGGAAAGGCAGCAGGTTGTATAGGTAACGACTTAGGAGCAAAATCACTGCCCTAAAACTGCCACCTACTCTGCTTCTTCCTATGAATTTATAATCTCTTCTGGTGACCGATGAGGGAAGGAGGAAGATTCTCTCGAGGAGTACCCAGGGGAATCCTGACTCGGCACATTCCGGGCACAGCGCATTACTGGATGCGACAGACAGACTGATAGTTCTGCATGGCCAGAGACTTCTGTCACCATCGCAGTAACCTCTGCACTGTCCCTGTGCATCATCATCATCAATCGTATTTATTGAGCGCTTACTGTGTGCAGAGCACTGTACTAAGCACTTGGGAAGTACAAGTTGGCAACGTATAGAGACAGTCCCTACCCAACAGTGGGCTCACAGTCTAAAAGTCACTCCAGGCATTTGGATCTGTTCCCTTTAGGCACGTGAAATTCACCCCACCTCCAGCCCCACAGCACTTGGGTCCATATCCACAAATTTATTTCTATTAATGTCCGTCTCCCCTTCTAGACTGTGAGCTCCCTGTGGGCAGGGAATGCGTCTACCAACTCGGTTGTATTGTACTCTCCCAAGCCCATAGTACAGTGCTGAGCACATAGTAAGTGCCCAATAAATGCCACTGATTGATTATGAGCAGGGAACACGTCCACTAACTCTGTTGGATCATACTCTCCCAAGCGCTTAGTACAGTGCTCTGCCCACCTTAAGAACTCAGTAAGTACCACTGACCAACTGATTGATTGAGATCTTAGAGGTATTTTGTTCTGCAACTATAGACTGTACCCATTCTCCCTACAGGTTATCTTACAATCAATCAATCAATCGTATTTACTGAGCGCTCACTGTGTGCAGAGCACTGTACTAAGCGCTTGAGAAGTACAAGTTGGCAACACATAGAGATGGTCCCTACCCAATAGTGGGCTCACAGTCTAGAATGCATTCATTGTGCAAAATGCAATCCTTGTACATATTTACTAGTCCATTTATTTTGTTAATGATGTGCATTTAGCTTTAATTCTATTTGTTCTGACGACTTGACACCTGTCCACATGTTTTGTTTTGTTGTCTGTCTCCCCCTTCTAGACTGTGAGCCCGTTGTTGGGTAGGGACCGTCTCTATAGGTTGCCAACTTGTACTTCCCGAGCGCTTAATACAGTGCTCTGCAAACAGTAAACGCTCAATAAATACGATTGAATGAATGAATGAATTCATTAGGGCCAGGAGGACTGGGTGGGAGAGTGTGAATAGTTGAATACAAACCATCACCACTATTGTCAAAATTTAGGAGCATATTAGGAGCACGTTTTCCCTCCCAACCATTGGTGTCTGAGCAATGTCCAATCACTCAATCAATAGTATTTACTGAGTGGTTACAGTATGCAGAGCCCTGTTCTAAGCACTTGGGAGAGTACACTACAATAGAGTTGGTAGATATGCGCCCTGCCCATAACGAGCTTTCAGTCTAGAGGGGAAGACATTAATATAAATCAATAATTTTTGGATATGTACCTGCGCGCTGTGGGGCTGAAGGTGGTGTGAATCGTAAATGGTACAGATGCAAGGGTAGAGACAGTGCCGAAGGGAAAGGGAGTTAGAAAAAAGAGGGCCTCCATCAGGGAAGCATTCTTGGAAGGAGATGTGATTAGAAGGAGGTCCTGCTTTAATGGTAGAGCCCAGGAAAGATACACTGCTGTATTTTCCTGGACATCTGGGTTCTAATCCCAGCTCTACCACTTGCCTGCTGTGTGACCGTGGGCAAGTTGTTTGACTTGTCTATGCCTTAGTTTCCTCACCTGTAAAATGGGGATTAAATGCCCATTCTCCCTCCCCCTTGGTCTCTGAACCCCAATAGAGGAAGGGGACTTTGGCCTATCTGATCATCCTATGTGGAACCCAGGATTCATCCCAATTTTGGGCAAATAGTAAAGAAGCTCAGAAGTTTCTCGGCTGAGAAGGAGCGTGACCTAATGAAAAGAGCATAGGCCTGGAAGTCAAAGGACCTGGGTTCTAATCCCAGCTCTGCCACTTTTTCATTCATTCATTCATTCATTCATATTTATTGAGCGCTTCCTGTAGGCAAAGCACTATACTAAGCACTTGGAAAGTACAATTCAGCAATAGAGACAGTTCCTACCCACACTGGGCTTACAGTCTAGAGGTGGGGGGGCAGGGCTTGGCCTACTGGGTGACCTTAGGCAAGTCGCTTAACTTCTCTGGGCCTCAGTTACCATATCTGTAAAATGGGGATTCAGACTGTTAGCCCTAAGTGGGACAGGGACTGCGTCCAACATTTTATCTACCCCAGTGCTTAGTACAGTGCTTGGCCCCTAGTGCTGAACAAATACCATTAAAGAAAAATTAAATAGTAAGTTGTCTTCTCCTCCCTTCCTCCCCTTCCTTCTCTCCTCTTCCTCCTCCGCCTCTAGTTATTGTAGTTGCTGTTGACGAGAGGGAACCTCCAAGATGGGAGACTTAATAGGGGAGAGAGTGTCTGGGGAGGGAGTTTTCTGGCTGAGTAATCAGAAAGCATCTTAGGAATGATGGTCTTTGGACCCAGAAGAATGTTTTCATTCTTCGTATTTCCCCTTCATTCTCTCATTTAGAGAATCACCGAGCACCTATCTGTTACACCTTGGAAGCGCAGCTTACATCTTTATGGACAGAAATACTGAAAAATGTTCTCAGCAACAGTGGATCAAAATTCCCCTTATATTAGGCGTGACACTGCTCAATCTGAAATTGAAAAAAGAGACAAGCACTTTCAACATCCAGTGAACCAGTGCTTCAGAGCTGTCGAGTAATTGCGATGGTTTAATGGGGAAATCAAAATCAGATCCATGGTGTAGCTGATTTAGGAACTTCAGACTGCCCCAATTACTTTTATAACAAGGGATATCAATTTTGTTTATTAAGCTAGGAATAAACCATTCTGAAAGGTTCCATTAACTAAGAGAGCTGCATGAAAGAAGACTCTTTAAATCAGTATTGAAGATATTAGGAAATTCATGTGTCTTATTAACCCTTGGAGACAAGAGGACATAAAGAGAAGCAGGGTGGCCTAATAGAAAAAGTCAGAAGGACCTGGATTCTAATCCTGGCTCTGCCACTTGTCTGCTGGGTGACCTTGGGCAAGTCACTTCACTTCTCTGCCTGTTACCATTTCTGTAAAATGGGGCTTTAAGACTGCAAGCCCTTTGTGGGACATGACCTATGTCCAACCTGATTAGCTTGCATCTACTCTAGTGCTTAGTATTATTGTCATTATTATTATTACTATTAATCAGATTTATTAAGCACTTTACCGCATGCAAAGCACTATACTAAGTGCTTGGGAAAGTACAGTATAACTAGACAGTCACATTCCCTGCCCACAGCAAGCTCACAGTCTAGAGGACAGTGCCTGGAACACAGTAAGTGCTTAAATACCATTTTTTTAAAAAAGAGAGAGAAACCAAAGAACTCAGGAGTCTCTTTTCTGATACAGTTCTGTTCTTGTAGCCTCTACAGATGACAGCGCTGCAGAGCGGAAAAACAGAAGTCTCCACGCAGGCCTAATTGTGGGCATTTTAATCCTGGTCCTTGTCATCGCTGCTGCTGTGCTGGTGACAGTCTACATGTACCACCATCCCACCTCAGCTGCCAGTATCTTCTTCATCGAGGTGAGTGCTGCCCATCAATCAGTGGTATTTACTGAGCACCTACTCAGTGCAGACCACTGTATAGCAGATTTAGGGGAATATTACAGAAAAGACACACACACATTGCCCACCCTCAAGGAGCTTACAGTAAGTCAAGCAGTCAGTTGTATTTATTGAGCGCTTATAATAATAATTGTGGTATTTGTTAAGTACGTACTACATGCCAGGCATTGTACTAAGTGCTTGGGTGGTAGGCAAATTGGGTTGGCTACAGTCCCAGTCTCACATGGGGCTCACAGTCTAAATCCCCATTTTACGGATAAGGTAGCTTAGGCACAGAGAAGTGAAGTGACTTGCCCAAGCGTTTGGGCAAATACAATATAACCGACACAGTCCCTGCCCACAATGAGCTTAGAGAAACGTTGTCAACCTCCTTTCCTCCCATACTGCCGATGGGATTTCTACCTGTTCTGAGCGCATGAAGAAATAACGGATAGGTGGGCTTTCACTCTTGCTCTACTACCTTTTTTTCTTGGGAATCATGGAAGAAATGAGTGGGGTCAACCCCCATTTAACTCAGGCCTAAACTTCTCTGGCCAATTATGCCTAGATATCTTGGTTCTCTTTCGTTGTGACTTGAGGCGGGGTGCGGAGGGAGAATATGGACTTTCTAATAAGACTGACTGCCCTCTTGAGTGGGGTAGGTGTTTCCCTCCTTGAGGCTGGAGGGTGGGACAGGATCACAAGTTCTCTGGCCAAGGGATGGCATCTTCCAAGATGAGACAATGAACATTCCCGCCACCCAACCGTGTCATAGTGGAACCCTGCTCATGTCAGGCAGGACTACATCCGCTTCTGTGGGGGATCAGAGGCGACATTATTAGTATTATTATTATCATCATTATTAAATCAAGTGCTTCCTATGTGTCAGGCACTATTCTAAGCGCTGGGTTGATGCATGTTAATCAGGTCAGGAGCAGTGTGGCCTAGTGGATAGAGCCAAGGCCTAGGAGTCAGAAGGACCTGGGTTCTAGTTGGGCTCTGCCACTTGTCTGCTGTGGGATCTTGGCCAAGTCACTTCACTTCTCTGAACCTCAGTTACCTCATCAGTGAAATGGCGCTTATGACTGAGACCCATATGGGACATGGACTATGTCCAATCTGATTACCTTATATCTACCCCAGCGCTTAGAACAGTGCCTGCCACATAGTAAGTGCTTAGGACCGTGTCTGGCACAGAGTAAATGCTTAACAAATACCATAAAAAAAAGTCAGACACAGTCCCTGCCCCAAATGAGGCTCACAGTCTAATTAGGAGGGAGAATGGATATTAAATTTTACATATGAGGAAACTGAAACCCAGAGAAGTGTGAAATGACTTGGTCATGGTCTCACAACAGACACGCGACAGAGAAGCGATTAGAACCCAGGTCCTTTGAATCCCAGGCCCGGGCTCTAACTGCTAGCCACGCATCTTCCCATGGCTCATCCTTTCCTCCAGTTGCAGGTAGGCCCGGGCTGACTCAGAAATTCTGCCCCTTGGGGCTCATCTCAGAGGGGGGACCCTGGCCAAGCTTCCATTTCCGCCCACTCGGGTTTGCTGCAACCCGAGACCGTCCTGCTGTGTGACCTCATGGAAGTCACTTAACTACTCTGTGCCTCCCTTTCCCCATCTAAAAATGGAGATATTGTTTCTTCCTCTCCCTCTCCCTGTAATCCCCCCACCCCGCCTCGTGATACAGGGATTGTGTTCAATTTACCTATATTGTAGCTATTCCAGTGCGTAGTGCAGAGTTGGCATGTAGGAAGCACTTTGCAAATGGCATTTGTTAAGTTTTTACTACGTGTGTCAGAGGCTTTTAAGGAAGTCAGGGAGTAAAAGAGAATAATTAGCAAGGAAAAACAGATCCCGTCCTTCCCACATCACTGCCTGATGAAGTGTTTTCTAATTGATTTGTTAGTAATCGTGTGCCAATGAATTTTAATCCCAAACTCTGAAACCAACAGGAAACTGTGTTCTCCAGGCTGACCTCATGTTCTGGCAAGTAATTGTTGCCTTTTAGTCTGTGCAACATTTCTTTGAAAAACAAAGGCATCAGAACTGTTTTCATTGGAGTTCATTAGCAACATGTCAGTTCAATCAGCTTCTACCTAGCAAAAGTTCTGCTTTGATGGGGTCATTTCTCTCCCACCTTTTTTTTTTCTTTTTTAGAAATGGTATTTGTTAAGCACTTACTATGCACTATGTACTAAGCACTGGGGTAGATACAGGCTAATCAGGTTGGATGCAGTCCACTTTCCACATGGGGCTCTCAGCTTTAATCCCCATTTTTGAGATGAGGGAACTGAGGCCTGGAGAAGTTAATCGACTTGCCCAAGTTCAGACAGCAGACAAGTAACGGAGCGGGGATTAGAAGCCAGGGCCTCTGATTCCTGGACTTGTGCTCTATGCACGAGGCTTCGCTGCTTTCTCTTAGGAGGCAGGAGGAGAGTGGTCCAGAAAGATGGTGCATGGCTAGATCTTCCAATAAATGGAGGAGTGAAAGACGTATTGGAGCTGGGGACCAGCTTTCTCCTTTAGGTCGGAGCCTGGTTGTCCTCCCTAATTGAGCGAGAGCTTTGTGGATGTGCCTTAGCCCTGCCTTGGTGATGTAAAGCTACTTTTCAGCCCTTTGAGTTGCTTTGAGGGTTTGTTCAACCAGGGAAGAAGTCCTGATTGCTTTCTATTTGTATTTATTTTTTGTCTGGCACTTAGTAAGTGCTTAACTTTTATTTCTTTATATTAATGTCTTTCACCCCCTCTGGACTGTCGGCTCATTGGGGGCACGGAATGTGTCTATTATTATGTTGCTGACTCTCCCAAGTGCTTAGTACAGTGCTCTGCACACAATAAGCTTTCAACAAAATATCATTGATTGAGTACTTATTATGTGCCAGGCATTGTCCTGAGCACTGGGATAGATGCAAGATAATCAAGTTGGACACAGTCTCTGTCCCACATGGGGCTCACAGTCTTAATCCCCATTTTGCAGATGAAGTAACTGAAGCACAGAGAAGCTAAGTGATTTTCCCAGGGTCACACAGCAGACAAGTGGTGGAACTGGGATTAAACCCAGGTCCTTCTGACTCCTAGGCCTATGCTCTATCTACTAGGCCACGCTGCTTCTCCGTTGAGTGCAGAGCACTGTGCTAAGTCCCTCTGGAATGCAAGCTCGTTGTGGGCAGGGGATGTGTCTGTTTACTGTTATTTTGTACTCCCCCAAGGGCTTAGTACAATGCTGTGCACGTAAGTGCTCAATAAATATGACTGAATGAATACAACATAGCAGAGTTGGTAGACACATTCCCTGCCCGCAGTCTGGAGGGAGAGACAGACATCAATATAAATCAGTAAATTACAGCTATGTACACAGGTGTTGTGGACGTGACAAAAAAAAATCGAAAGGGCAAGAGCGACACAGTACAAGTAGAGGAAATGAGGGTTTAGTTGGGGAATGCCTACTACATGGAAGGCAGGAGATGAGGAGAAAGATGACTGTAAGGGTCAGTACACCTTTTGGCTGAGATGGTACCTCTAGGCCCAGGAACATAGGTCATCAGAGGAATGCTGATCCTTCCTGATCCGCTGGAGAGCCCGGTGGATTTCCTCTCTTTGGCTTTTCCCTGCAGTTCAGTTAGCATAACTAGGCCATTTCCACAGCTGCAGTTGCTCCCAGCCACGTTGACCCTCAAGAATTACATTTCTCTCCTATTTTATTCCCTGCACAACTCACTTGACTTTACCTGTCCACTCTCCATGAGACGATACTTTATTTCTCCCCTTGACACCATTAGAACTATTGAACATAAAAACTTTCTTTGGAGTTTTCTGCCCTCTCTCCTCTGCAAGTATTTACACGAGCTCATTATTTCAGGCCAGCTCATATCGAAATGTCACATTTGTTTGGAAAGAGAAAGACCCCAGTGACATTATTCATAGAGGAAAAAAATGTAATAAATGGCCAGGTAGACAGAAAAAAAAAATCTTAAGAGAAGTTCCACTGGGCGTCCAACAAACAGAACAAAATATTCTAAAAACAACATAAAAAATACAAACATTTCAGACACTGCAATGGTCATGATCTTGGTGGTCTAATGCACAACTTCCTCAAGAAAGAATTGTCTCTTTCTTCCCAGGAACTATGGGATCATTGCAGCAAAATCTCTCTCCAAACATCCACCCACCCCACCCCGGTCTTTTAAAGCTTAGCTTTTTGCCTTATGAGATTCCCATAAACCCCTCTTCTTTGTGTATTAACAGTTTTAAGAGCAGCAGGGTTAATGACCCACAGTGAGAGCGGGCTAACACAATTACACAATAATTAATTTATCCATTAATCTGTGTGTAGGCAGTGTAAAACACACAGCAGCCTGGATCTAACATATGCCTGGCAAAAGGCCAACCTTGATGTGCCAATTCTTGTGTACGGCTTAATAGGGACAGAGGAATGTCTTGTGTAAGGAGATGTGAGTCTGTTAGAGGGGTTTTGAATCGATCGATGGTATTTATTGAGTATTTACTATGTGCAGAGCACTGTACGAAGTGCTTGGGAGAGGACATAAAATGGAGCAATTGTGAAAATGACTAAGATTCTTTCATTCATTCATTCAGTCGTATTTATTGAGTGCTTACTGTATGAAGCCAAGAAGCCAGGATCTATGAACACAAGGTTTCCCTAGTCTAAATAATGGCTCTAGGAAGTGTGTTATCACTAGACTCAGGAGAGTCACATTGATGATTATTTCAACGAAATGCCTTACGAAGCACTTGACAGTCATTAAGCTCAGGTTTTCATCCAGAAAGCAAAACTCCATCCCGTTCTTCCATAAAGCCTGGTTTGACCACACGGTTAGTATGGAACACCAATAAGGAATTAGTGAACATTCCGCCAAAAGCATGTGTCTCTCTGGATAGAATTCAATCACCGTTGTGGGCAGGGAATGTGTCTGTTTATTGTTCTAGTTGTTTAGCGCTTAATACAGTACTTTGCATACAGTAAGCGCTCAATAAATAGGATTGAATGCATAAACAATGACAGAGAAGACAGTTGTGTACCCTCCCATGGCTTCGATTCAGGGACACGTATTATTGCATGAGGTTGCCTCAAAGTGGGGTTCAACAAGAATGTAACCTCAGTTTTTGGAGAACTAGGCATGTCTCTCTGTGTTGCTTATTGAGTTCAAACCCACTAGTATCTCTTGCTCAGATCTATAGATTTGGGGCATTGTTCCCTTTCTGTGCGGGGCTGAAGGGTTTTTGGTTGCTTTTTTTTTTTAATGGTGTTCGTTAAGCATTTACTATGTGCCAGGAACTGTAGTAACTGCTGGAATAGATCCTGTAACCATGTACAAGTCCAGACAGGTGTTCCCTTTGCTCTAGTTAATCAATCAGTGAACGGTACTGATTGAGCAGGGCATTGTGCTTAAGGCTATTTTTAAGGGTATTTGTTAAGCAGTTACTCTGTGCCAGGCACTGTTCGAAGAGCTGGGCTAGGTACAAGCTAATCATTTTACAGAGGAGGGAACTGAGGCCCGGAGAAGTGAAGGGACTTGCCCAGTCACTCAGCAGACAAGTGGTGGAGCCAGGATTGGAACTTAGGTCCTTTGATTCCCAGGTGCATATTCTTTCTGCTAGGCCACCCTGCCTTCCCTCTTCAGCCCACCTCCTAAAGAGAAAAAAATAGCCTGAAACAAAGACCTCGTCTTAATGGTAGCTTTTAAGCGCTTACTATATGCCAGTCACTGAATTAACCACTGGGGTACACACAAGCTAATCAGATCAGATAGAGTCCATGTCCCACATGGGGCTCACAGTATTAATCCCCGTTTTACAGATGAGATGATTGAGAAGTTAAGGGGTTTGTTCAGGGTCACACAGCAGACGATTGGTGGAGCCAGGATTAAAACCCAGGTCCTTATGACTCCCAAGCCCTCTCCTCTAGGCCACCCTGCTCTGCCACATCGCCAGCTCATATGCATTTTATATTTCAAGTGAAAGTTTGGGTGCGATACCTTTTGCCTTCCAATTGATCGATTGAGGGCACCCGATTTTAAAGGAAAATCCATATGGTGGGGAGGGGGGAAAGCTTTTTAAAAGTCAAGAGGAAGGGGACTTGCAGAAATAAGAAATCGCTACCATCTAGTGGAAACCAAGGTACCTGAGACATTTATTACAATAATGAAAAATAGGAAGGAAGCAAAAAAGGCAGAGTCTTGGAACTAAGGACTGTCATCATCAGTAGCAGCGCTGATGGAATGCCTAATCTGTGCAAGCCACTAAACCAGCTGCTTGGAAACATGCGCTAGAAATAAAAGAAATAGGGCCTGCCCTCAAACAGGCAGTTGCCATGTCTCAACAAGCCGAAAAGGCCAGGATTCTTCTGTCCAAAGAGACAAAGACTGAGAAGAGAAGTGACTGATGTGTGAAAAAATCATGATGGGCGTGAAACTGTTGTTCATCAAATCTCAAATGATGATCAGTCAGTGATATTTAAAGAAGCAGTGTAGCCTAGGAGAAAGAGCACGGAGCTAGGATTAGATCCAAGGTCTAATTCCCAGGCCAGCGCTCTTTCCACTAAGCCACGATGCTTCTCACTAAGCCAGACTACAGCTTGTCTGCTGTTTGACCTTGGGCAAGTCACTTAAGTTCTTTGTGCCTGAGTTTCTGCAGCTGTGAAATAGGGATTCAGTACTTGTTCTCCCTCATTCATTCATTCAGTTGTACTTATAGAGCACATACCATGTGCAGAGCACTGTTCAAAGCACTTGGGAGAGTTCAACAATGAACAGACATATTCCCTGCCTACGGTGTAGACCGTGAACCCATTTTGGGACAGGGACTCATGTATCACCTGATTAACGTGAACCCTGACACTTTGAACAGTGCTGGAGACATAGTAAGTGCTTAATAAATATTATTATTAGTACTATTGTCATTACAATATGAGGTCTTCTGATACCCAGAAGAATGTGCTTTCCATTGGACCAACAACATGGCTTACTCTCCCAGTAGGACAAGAGGGCAGCCCGGGTCTCCTTTAGTGAGGGGTAAGCACATGGAACTCATTATCTCAGGAGGTTATGCAACCTGAAAATGTCAACATATCCTAGAGGCATTTTGGATAACTCCATGCACTAGAGGTCCATGATGGGATTTCCCAAAATAAAATTGGGTGTATAAAAGAAAAGGGCAAGGGCCTCAGAAGATGTGAGTGTCAGGAGAGTCCCTTTATCCTGTGCTTTCACCACAGGATTCTGGTGATGTTAGGAGACAGAGAATTGTAATGCTAGGATGTTCTCCTTTAGCCAGGAGGAAAAACGGATCAGCCTTTGGTTTTCTCCAGAAGAAAAGGCAGAATCCAGGGTCTAACCCCAAATAAATATATGACATTTACTTAAGGCCATGAGGGAAGAGCCAAGGCTAGGAAATGGATGGATAAGAGATGATCTTAATGTAGCATTGTGTGGTAGATTAGAAGAACAGTGACAGAAGGCAGAGATAACAGTAAGACAGAAAGTATTTGTGGAAAACTCAGTATGCCTATAGTGGGTATCTAGAGATTCCCCTCATGTACAGTCAAACATTTCTTAAGCACAACATGGGTTGAGAGGCTTTAGGTGGGGCGGGGGGGGGGGGGGGGGCGGCGGGACACACCAAAATCACTTTACATATCAAATGTCTTGTATTCCCTCCATTATATTGTTGTATTTTACTCTCTGAAGCTCTTAGTCTCTTAGTGCAGGGCTCTGCACGCAGTACCATTGACCGATAAATGTGATTTGCAGCCTACATGCACAGGTTCTCTTGACAGTTAGAAATGGCCAGCTTTGGGAGAAAAAAAGTATGTTAAAGAATATGTTAAATGGTAACTAAAACACCGCTGAATCTCAGGGAAAAAATGCTTTAGGGTAAGCTACCAATTTCATAAGCCGTGGGTTGAACATCAGTCAAAAAGATGTTTTTGTTATTAAAGAAAAAGGATGTACTCTACCCAAGAATGAAGTGCATAGTCAAAGAGTATCAGCCTGGATGTTGCAATCTAGTTTGGGGAAGTCTGAAGAAATCACTAACCTGATTGAGCAAGAAGCTGGCAGTCTTAAATTCCAATGTAATAATAATACTTGTGGTATTTTTGAAGCACTTACTAAATGCCAAGCACTGTGCTAAGCACTGGGAAAGATATAAGATAATCAGGATGGACACAGTCCCTGTCCCACATGGGGCTCACTGTCTATAAGACACAGTGAGCCCATTGTTGGGTAGGGATTGTCTCCATTTGTTGCTGAATTGTACTTTCCAAGCAGTATAGTGCTCTGCACTCAGTTAAGTGCTCAATAAATATGATTGAATGAATTACCTTAGACAGAAAGAACTTGCTGGAAATGTAGGTCATTTATCTCAGCATTGACTTGCCAAACAAGGTGTGAATATTTCCTTCAATCAATTGTATTTGTTGAGTGCTTACAGTATGTTCTACTATGGCACTGCATTAAGCGCTTGGGAGAGGAAAATACAGCAGAGTTGGTAGAGAGCTTGCAGTCTAAAGGGGGAGACAGACCTTAATATAAATAAATTATGGATATTTACATGAAGTTCTCTGGGGAACTTTCAGTTCATTCATTCATTCAATCATATTTATTGAGCACTTACTGTGTGCAGAGCACTGTACTAAGCGCTTGGGAAGTACAACTTCAAAAATACAGGGTTCTGGAATGATTTCCCTAAATCCTGGGGGATCAGCTAGTTGCCTGTGGGTTGTTTAGGTTTCCTGAATTTCTAAGGCAAGTGGGAGTCTTAATGAAGTCCTTCTTTTCTGACAAAATTTGTCCCATCTCTTGAAGGGGGAAGAGAACCTGGATAAATGAAATCCACATTAAAAAATAAAAATTGTACCCAAGTTTCAACCAATCCTCACCCCACCAAGCCTCTCATAAAAGTTGCTTATAAAAAGGGCCCTGAAGGGAATATGTCTGTTATATTGTAACCTCCTAAGTATTTATTACAGTGCACTGCATGACATGCTCAATAAATATGATTAATTGAGTGATTGCTCCTTCCCCTTCCTCAGCTCCCCTGCCCTGTAGAGATGGGAGTGAGGGACAAGCAGACTGAAGCCTGAGTAAAGGAAGATTAAAAAGGAGAAGGGCAATTGGGCCTGGAATGGTTTAGCTTGTATTCTTTCCAGGTCAGGGAAACTGCCATTTCTCTATAGGAGAACAGTGCATGCTGGATCCCTAGAATGAAAGCAGTGTGGCTTAGTGGAAAGAGCAAGGGCCTGAGAGTCAGAGGACCTGGGTTCTAATCCCGGATCCACCATTCCTTGCCTTGGGATCATGGGCAAGTCACTTAACTACTCTATGCCTCAGCTTCTTCGATTGTAAAATGTTCTCCCTCCTATTCAGATTGTGAGCCCCATCTTGGATGGGGACTAATTAACTTGGCCTTCCCCAGCACTTAGAACAATGTTTGACATCTAGTAAGTGCTTCACAAATACCACCAAAAAAAAACCCAACCTGGAATGGAGAGGGAGAGGTTAGTCTGATAGATGGTCCCTCTGTAATCATGAGGATGGTTGTCTAGGAGATGGACCATGGGCGTGGCCCAGAATTTGGTGTTAAGATTCACATTTTGGCACATATTTTAAACTGTAAGATCCTTGTGGGCAGGGAATGTGTCTACCAACCATGTACTATTTGTTCTCTCTCAAGTACTTAGTAAAGTGTTCTACAAATGGTAGGTGCTCAATAAGCACCATTGATTGTAGGCAAATCAGTCAGTAAGAGCAGGAACAGTGCACTTCATCTGCAGAATGAAGTTTTCATTGAAATGTGGATCTGCATAGAAAATAGCAATCTGTTGCTCCTTTCCCCAGGAAGCCCAGGGAAAGAAATGATAAAGTGTTGATAGTAGTTGATTAAATACAAAATGATTATGTCCCAGTGAGCACATCTGTTGAGGATTCATGAAATCCACCCACTGTTTTACATAATCCTGGGTTTTATTTTCCTCTGCCCAACAGGACAGTTGGATCCTTGAGGGGGGTTCTATGGGTGGGCGTTTTGGGGTTTCAATTTTATTAACAATCAATCAATGATATTTGTTTAGCACTGCGTATACCAAGAGCTTGGGAGAGTACAATAGAGTAGGTAGACCCAGTCCCTACCTTGAAGGAGTTTATAATCTAGTGGGGAAGACAGACATTAGATTTCCGGTAGGGGAACATGAGGATATAATGATATGTACGTAAGTGTTGTGGTAGAGGATCAAAGAAAGGACTTGCAGGGAATAGATTTAAGTGTGTGGATGATGTTTATGGGAGGGATGAAAGGGTAGGGACATGAGAGATTAGTCAGGGAAGGCTTCCTGGTGGAGATATGATTTGAGTAGAGCTTTGAAGATGTAGTCTACCAGGTAAGAAAGGAGTTAACCTGGTTGGCATTTCATGGAGCGAGTTAGAGTTTGAATCCAGAACCTGTGATTGGTGAGAGGATAATGATGGCTCCATTTGCCACTTAGAAACTTAAAGGGAAAAAGAAATCTGGTCTTCGCCATTCTGCTCACTCGTATGATTTAATTGTGTGGCCTTCTGTATTTCAAAAACCATGAAATGAGTGGTGTCTTAGTGGGGAAACAGCAGAGCTCAGAAAAGGAGATCTAATTTCCAGCTGTAAAATCAGTTAGGGCCCTGCAACCAGCTGTAAAATGCACTGCCACCGCTCAGTTGAACTTCAGTCTGCTGTGGAACTGAGGCCCGGGATGTTGTTTTATTGTGTGCTTGCTTATTCCCCAGCTAGCTTAAGGCAGGAACATGCAGGCCACAAGGTAAACATGGAGAAAAGAAATCAACCACCACATACCTCTCCCAAGGCCACGGCAGATTTGGGGTTGTTTACTGGCGGCTGAGTCTTTGCTTTCCTTCGGCTGTGCTCCCGGGCTCCAGCAGCATGCCCCGCACTCCTGACTTGATTAGAATCACCCTCTCAGAAACATCAGATTGCCTCTCCAGCCCATCCTCATTCCCACTAGGCATTTCCTGGAACATTCCCATTCTGCTCTAACCTAATTGCCATGTAAGAGTAACTTGGTTCAGGTAAAGGTGAGCTTTAAGTCCCTTTGGAAAGTCTAGTGGAACTGCCTTGGTGCACGCTGAAAGCCAGCTGAGGGGATGTTTGTATGTTATAATAATAATGATAATAATTGTGGTATTTGTAAGGCGCTTAACTATGTGCCAAGGCACTGTCTACTGTGTGACCTTAGGCAAATCACTTCACTTCTGTGCCTCAGTTACCTCACCTGTAAAATGGGGATTAAGACTGTGAGCCCCATGTAGGACATGGGCTGGGTCCAATCTGATTAGCTTGTATCCACCCAGCGCTTAGTACAGTACCTGGCAAATAGTAAGTGCTTAACAAACACCTTTTAAAAAAAAAAACCATACTAAGCACAGGGGTGGATACAAGGTAATCAAGTTGAACACGGTCCCTGTCCCACACAAGGCTCACAGTCTTAATCCCCATTTTACAGATGAGATCACTGAGGCCCAGAGAAGTGAAGTGACTCAGCCAAGCTTACACAGTACTTTCCCAAGCAATGTTCTGCACACAGTAGGTGCTCAATAAATACGATTGAATGAATAAATGAAGTGGCAGAGCCGGGATTAGAACCCAGGGCCGTGATCTATCCACCAGGCCATGCTGCTGCTTCTCATGTTATCAAGAAGAAGGCAGTGTTCTATTCACTAATGATATCTGATCCAAACAGTGATGGACTCTTTTGTGGTCAGTGATCAAAGATCAAAGTTAATTTGAAGAGTGCAAACAACAATCAATAAGGTTACATGGCAAAGAAAAACCACAGACTTGTTCAAGGGAATCAAGCCTGACAGAATTTTTTTACATTGTAGGAAGAATCATTGATCACAAAGATGCCCAGGACTATATAATAACTGTGCAGTCATTTGTCATACCGATAGGAATAGGAGAATCAAAAGCAGCATTTATAATTGATTTAAAATGCCTACAGCCCACTTGAACCATTCACACTGGACCAATAAGATGGCAAGCGTGACTATGTAACAATAGACAAGATGAAAGGAATATCTAAATAGTGGAAACAGACCAGACTGGAGTAAAAGCCTGATGCTAAATGGGGTTCCTCAGCTTAGTCACTGGGAATTATAACCATTGTTTATGATCATGCAATTTAAAATTATTCCAACCTCAAACGAATTCAGAAATGAAACCGATGAGGGACAGGAGATAGGTGGGCAACAGAGACAAAGTGGAAAAGTGTCCAACCTAATTAATTTGTATCTATTCCAGTGCTTAGTAGAGTGCCTGGCAGATAGTAAGTGCTTAACAAATACCATTTAAAAGAAAAAAGAAGATTCACAGCACAGTGTCAGGACAGAAATTCCCATAATTTGCCGGAATTAAAGGATACAATTAGACTGCTAAAAGGAAAATATTGGGAGGGTAAGGGATTGGCATATGGAAAATGGCACCAATTTTATATGAGATTAAAATGGAACTGGGACAAATTTGCATTTTGGTTTAGAAACATTTACCAACCACTGCCAACTTGGAAGAATCTAGCAGCAGATCTGAAAAACACCTTAATATAAGGCCAGTGAATGAGGATTCTGCATGCAGGGCTGGAGAATGGGTGAAAACAGGAGACATAAAGATGGTAATAGGGGTAAAGACAGCGGGGAAAGAATGAGTTACTTTAAGATGGTTCACTAGGGGTGACAAGACAGCCTGAAGACTAAAGGAAACTGATTAAAGCCTCTGAAATAATCCATCAGAGCAAGAAATAATCTGAAACAGGGCTGTAGACCAGGGGCTTGAAGAAGACCAGGCCACCTAACAGAACAAAATTGGTGCTTAGCTCTATGAGAAATTAATGCAGCAGTGAAGATGGAGGCAGTCATAAATTCACATACAAGAAATCACCTAGTGCAAAGAGCACAGGCCTGAGAGCCGGAGGCCCTAGGTTGATCATGGCTGTGTCACTTTCCTGCTGTGTGACCTTAAGCAAGTCATATCAGTTCTCTGGGCCTCAGTCACTTCATCTCTAGAATGGGGATAAAGAATGTGAGCTCCCTGTGGGACATGGATTGTGTCCAATTTATTTTGCATGCATTCAGTCATTCTTCTTGAGCATTTACTGTGTGCACAGCACTGTACTGAGTGCTTGGAAGTTAAAATTCAGTGGCAGAGGGACAATCCCTGCCCACAATGGGCTCACAGTCTAGTAGGGGGAAGACAGACATCAAAACAAGTAAACAGGCATCAATGTATGTACCTCAGAGCTTCGTATAGTGCCTGGCATATAGTAAGTGCTTAACAAATACCAAATTAAAGTCTCGAAGGGCTCAGTGAACAGAAAGGTATGGATGTCAGCATGAAAGAGCTTGGGCTTGGGAGGCAGAGGACCTGGGTTCTAATCCTGGTATGTGCTTTTTTTTTTAAGTGGTATGTGCTTCTCTTCCCTACTGTGTGACCTTGGGCAAATCACTTGACTGTTCTATGCCTCAGTTTCCTCACATATTTAAATGAGGATTAAATACCCATTCTCCCTACTACTTAGACAGTGTGCTGCATGTGGGATAGGGATTATGTCTGACCTGATTAACTGGTATTTACCCCAGGACATAGTACCGTGCTGGGCACATAGTAAGCTCTTAAAAAATCCCCCAGTTATCATTATTGGTAGATGGTCCAAACCTAAGCTCGAGAAGGGATGATCAGAAGGGCAGTCATCCCTTAGTACCGCCAAGTGTCCCACTGCCCTAGGACAGCCAGCCAGGAAGGACCGCTCACCGCTCACATGAATTCTGAGACATCTCTGCATCAAAATAAGGTATGACCTCCTGAACTCCAGCCTTGAACTCTATAGCTAATGACCTGTACGTTTTGGCTTTAGGTTTTACATTTTCACCCCAGACCCACCTTGCTTAGCAAGTTGCACAACTGGTCTTTTCCATTTGAAAACCGTATGCGTTACCCATGGAACAAAGTTGAACCGTTTGGAAAGGAAATACTGTTCTTTCCAGAAATTTCCATCTTTTCTAGACAGAGAAACGTTTGTATGCTGCCATGGAAACCAACGAAATGTTTTATATTATGATGGCTTTGGTGTCGAATACAGTTTGGGGCATCTAGAGTATTGTGGATTCTCAATAAATGGCTTGGTTCTTTTCCATTAGTAACAATAACAGTTAAAACAAGGAGAAATGGATCATCTAGAATTCAGGACCTCCTAAGGGGACTCGATCTCCCTGACAATATCAAGGAGGCAGAGCTGCTGCTTTGATGTCTAGTCACAGCCATGCCCTGTTGTCAGCATGTTCACAGTGAGGCCATTTCTTTAAGAAGAAAGGGGACAGATGCTATATTTTATGCATCAGGTGCCTTGTTTGATTGATTAATAAGAGTCAGAGACGTTTTCAGGGATGAGTAGACAACTGCATTCAGGTACAGGAAAATGATTGATAACAGGAAAAATTAACGTTGAGACCGGCTAAAATATATTTCCCAAACCTCTCTTTGACAATTCTGAATAAAAGTGGCAGTGGTGAATTGGAAAACCACAGCCTGGGGAAAATGAATGATAGTTTCGTTAATTAGGAAACTCTTGGGTTGAAGTATGTAAAACCAATGAAGGGTGTAAACAGGGCAAATATGAAATTATTCTTATAATTCCAGAACAACAGGGCACCTTTCACATCTTGTAGTGGGGTGGATCAAAACAAGCAAATGGAAAAAAAAAAACCAAAAACGGTAGGATAGTTAGAATCATATATTTATGCTTCCTAGCTGTTGGGGCAGAAAGTATCAGTGGATTCACAAAAAGTTTGGATAAATCCATGAAGTGACTATGATGGGTTATCAGAGGGAATTGTAACCATGTTAGATGGGATATCTCTTTAAATTATATATTGTAAATCATTTATTCATATTAATGCCTGCCTCCGGCTCTGGACTGTTAAGCTCAATACGGGCAGGGAACGTGATGTCTAATTCTGTTGTATTGTACTCTCCCAAGTGCTTAGAACAAGTGCACGTAGTAAGTGCTCAATAAATACCATCTATTGATTGATTTACATCATTGACAATGAGGATGGAGGTAAGGAGATTCACCTTCAAAATGCTTCTCTGGTGGTGCTGGCACAGACTGACTAGTAGGCTGGAGGCTGGGGCTTAGCATGACCGGGGAGACATTTCCATGACACGTCAGAGAGGCCAGGCTTTTACCAAGCCTGACCTCTCTGAACGGGGTGACCCAACCAGGTCTTAGGGGGCTCATTTTCTGAGTGGGTTGTACCCTGGGTGCCAGGCAGCCCCAAACTGACAGGTGGTAGTGACCTCGGGGCTATCGTCAACCTGATCCGGTTTTCCGATAGCGTCTTATGTATTTGTGTCGGTTATATTGTTATGTTGTACCCTCCCGAGTGCTTAGTACAGTGCTCTGCACACAGTAAGCGCTCAATAAATACCACTGCTTGATTGATATTCCACATGCCAGCTGTGTCCCATGCAGAGTTCTCCTAGCCAGCCCATGCTCTGACCCAGTATGAAAGGCCTTATGGATGACTTGTTTTTACGTTAACTCAGGTTGTTTTCAGTAACTGCCCCTCTAGACTGTGAGTTCCCTGTGGACATCTCTGCACACAGTAAGCGCTTAATAAATACGATTGAATAAATGCGATTGAATGAATGAATGACAGGGAACCTGTCTATCCACTCTGCTATATTGTACTCAATCAGTTATTCCTATTTAGCCCTTACTAGGCACAGAGTACTGTACTGAGCTCTTGGGAGAGTACAATGCAACAGATACTTGCCCTGCCCACCCACGCACTTAGTACAGTGCCCTTTCTAGAGTAAGTGCTAAGCAAATATGATTTCATGATCAATAATCATCTCAGTGTTGCTAAGTACTGGGCATAGTTGGTTAAATTAAAGAGTGGGTAACTGCTAGTCATGTCAGTTATTTCACCAGATATTTACAACATAGTTTGTTAGAGAATGTGTTTTCTTTGTTCAATATTTATATCCTAGTCATCTTGACATGTCACTTGGAGAAGTGGGCTAGGCAGCTATTTAGTATGAGAGTGGCCTTAGTCTTTCAATTTCTTAGCTAGAATGCCATCATCTATTTCCATAATGCCCAATCACAAAATTTAGCATTTTGAGAGAATACCATTGAGAAAACATTTCCTTTCCTCCAACCCTCAAAAATCCTCTTGGAAAAGGGCCTTAATGCATTGTAGAGTGGAATTTGACATCCAGACCTTGTGAGTCATGTCATAGATCAGTTGTGAAAATCAGCCCAAAACTGTTCGGAAAAGGGATTCCAATCAGTGGTATTCATGTAGCACTTAGCATGTGCAGAGCACTCTACTACACACTTGGGATGTACTAAAGAGGATCACAATGTACTGGGCAAGACGGACATAAAAATACATTACAGGTAGGCAAAGCAACTAAGTTTTAAGTGTTCTGTGTTGGGGTAGGAGTAGGGTGTTGGTGTTGTACTAAGGATGGAAAATGGAGTTGGGAGAGGAGAAAGTAATTTGAAGAGAGTTCTCTCTCATTTCTAAAGCCTTTAGATATGCAGCATGGCCTATTGGAAAGAGCACGGGCACTAGATTTGGGTTCTAGTCCCCGCTCTGCAACTTGTCTGCTGTGTGACCTTGGGCAAGTCATTTCACTTCCTCTAGGCCCCAGTTACCTCATCTGTAAAATAGAAATTAAATCCTCGTCCCTCCTACTATGGGACAGAGACTGTGTCTAACCTGCTTAACTTGTACCTACCATAGTGCTTAAAACAGTAGTGTTTTGCACCTAGTAAGTGCTTAACAAGTACCAAGTACCATAGTTTTTCCCTCCTTCCTAAACTGTGAGCTCTATGCAGGACAGGGACTTTGAACTGTTAACCTTGTATCTACCCAATGCTTAGAAAAGAGTGCTTGGCACACAGTAAGTGCTTAAATACCATAATTATGGATTATTATTATTCATTTGGGCCATGTGGTGAATTAACAGTGTCTAATAAAGTTCCCTTTTTCCTTTCTCACTTCTATAAATCCCTATGTCTGCTGTTACAGAGACGTCCAAGCAGATGGCCCACTATGAAGTTTCGAAGAAGTTCTGGACACCCCGCTTACGCCGAGGTAGAGCCCGTCGGGGAAAAAGAAGGTTTTATTGTTTCCGAGCAGTGCTAAGGAGTCTAGGACCGTGGACCCAGTACAGGCCTACAGGTGTGAAACTTCTACTTTGCCTATATCTTTCAAGGAAAGGAGCCCTTCGCTGCTGTAGTCAGAATGAGAGATTTCTGGATCCATCTCGACCGAGAAGGAACAATCAAACCTTTCTGAGATGCCGGATTCTCACTCGAAAGTAGTTTTTCCTGGTGGGATGGTAGATGGTCGTTCATTCACAACAGCCCCGTGGACTTAGGGGAACTCTGACACGACTATCTTGCTGTTGGCTTAAGCTTGGGATTGGCTTAGGAAGCAAGAGGAAGGAGAATAAAGCTTTAGTTCCCAAGGGTTCTCACCCCCATGGTTCAAACATTTTTTTTCGGGTGTCTCAAAGATGAACTGTTACAACTCTGTAACCTTTTCCCGACAAAGAATGATGATGGGTATCATCCAGGTTGCTGAAATGGTAGAAATACACACACACACACACACACACACACACCCAAATAACCAAATTGTTTTCCATCATTTCGGAAGTGAGAGCCGGTGGGAGGGAGGGGGATTTTTCAGGTCCAGATTCACCTGTTCCCAACAAGTTCATTACCTTTTCTTGTGAACCATTTTTCTGTGAACACCTTCCCCTGCTTTGGAGTTAATCCCCTCTTTGGGGGAGGGGTGGGAAGGGTGGCAGTGGAGGGTTCCTGGGTTTTTCTAATGGGATCGGGGGAATTCTAAGTTTCTGCAGGCTGCCCCAAAAATGCCAGATTCTGATCTGTTTGGAGAGATGGGATCGGTTCTCCTAAGCACAGTCTCATGGTCAACAAAAGGTACTCTGGAGACAAAAGCAACGTGGAGTGTTTCTGAATGTTTTGGAAGGGAGAACTTTGAGAGATTTCAAACAAGTGGCTGTTTGCTAGTTCACCAGGTTAGTACTGATTGCTCAGTTCTTCCAGAGAAACCAATAGAGATCCACCCCCCAAACCCCAGACATAAAAAGATGGAAAATCTTTATCAACCCTGCTGAACCATACAGTAATTTTGTTTAAAGCACATAGTAGTTGCATAAATAAATATATATATATATATATATAAAAGTATATTTTTTTTTATAGCTAACACAAGGCAGGCTCTTGTGACTGTTAAGACTGCTATTTGTCACCTGGACAAAGGAAATGGATTGCATTACTGCATACTTCCATTGAGTTGTAAAATAATCCTTAATATTAGAATATATTTTATGTTGCTGGGAGAGAGTGGTTGATTCAGATGCAGGACTCTACATCGTCCTGATGAATTAAGTCACTATCCACTAGCCAATCTCCACCTTCTCCCAACCAGACAAGGTAAAGATGGTGTCAAACGCTCCTAGATTTAAAACCGTGGCAGGACTGTTTCACTTTGGACATAGTCCTACTGTGTCCTCTCCCTGAATCTTCCTCTCTCCCATGACAATGTCCAGCAGAAAAGAAAGAAATAACAGTTCTTGAGGAGGAGAGGAGTTAATATACATGGAGCTACTGAAGTTGGAATTCAGGTACTATGTGTAGCATGTCCTTGACAATTTAACCCTCAAATTCTTTATCAACTGTACAGCGAAGCCCTTGATTCCACAATTAAGGTACAGACAGTGTCTCATGGTGGCAGATTCAGTTCTTTAATGGACTGGACCTTCTTGACAGGTTAGATTGTTGTTTAGACCTGTGTGAGTTTAGTGACTTTCTCCAGTAAGGCATCGAGTACGGGTGCTTTAGGAACGTTCCTGAAGAAAGCCTTTTGCGCTCTCAAGTTAGCCAAGATGAGGTTTAACCTTGCCCCGGCCCAGGTAGGAATGTAAAGAAAGGTGACACGAAAATCCCAAGTCCAGGGTGGGAGAAAGATCACCCAACCTCCCTGGTGGAGAAGGTCTAATTAGAGAGCAATAACTCAATGGCTAATGCAACTGAATTTTGAAAAAAGGAGAAGCTGACCATTGAGACGGCCTTCATTGGGGCACAAGATGCTGTATTTCCAGTAGATCGGGTGGTCGACTCACGTCTTCCTCCAACAGTAGATGGGCTAACCTGATTATTACATCACGCTATAAGCAGACTTCAAGGCCTGATGTCCACCTTAGAAACAAAATTGGACCAGAAATTATCTTCCATACCTTACACAAGAATTCAGAAGATGTTGTGAGTTGGCCAAGGATGAAAGAGTCTCCCAAGAGCAGTAAGCTAGTGGCAGATTTTCTTGGGGAAGACAAATGTGGCAGTGAATGGTCCTGCAGTGTCAGAAAGGATGGGGGAGGCATTAGAAAGTGGCTGAAATCTTTCCTATTCCACATATTCCTTTCCAGGGATCCTCCATCTTCTCTTTCCGTGCTTGAAGCACACCACATAGGAAAGGGAGGACTTCTAGAGAGTTTGCACAAACAACAGCAAATAAACTTGACTTACTCTGTTCCAAGAGTGGGTGGCAGTGTAGGGATATGGCCAGGAGAGAGAGTGAGAATAATTACCCATACACCTAGGAGCGGAAAGGGAGGAAAGAGATCAAAAATGGAGAGGACAGAGGAAGAGGAAAAAGAGCCATGGAGAAAAGTTAAGAATGCATGTTTGTAAAACAAGTCAAGGACGAGGGCATTTCAGACATCAGAACAGACTCTGTAAGGGAGAGAAAGGTAGTCTAAGGCATTGAGAGGCAGCATCCCTGCCCTCGTGAGTGGGTACCTGGAGAAATTCAGGACAGCAGATCTGATGGAGGACCCGTCCTGTCCCCATGCACCCAAACCACCTTAGGACAGATGTGAGATCGTGTCATCTCACTAGAAAGAATCAAGGGCATCAGTCAGCCTCCTTGTGCTGGTCAACTTCTCCAATTTGCCATTTGTGGTTAACTGTAACTGAAAGGAAGCTTTGGAAATATTCAGGTTGACCAATATCTTTGTTTAGGAGAATCTTTCCTTTCCTGTCCTGTCCCCTCACCTAACTGAGACAAAGAGCCTTCTAGACACCAGCAATTTGGATAGGCCTCCACTGGCACCCTCCAGAAGCACAAGATAAGTCTACTAAGTAGCTTGTTGTGGTCCTACCATTTTCTTTGGCTCCTCCCTCGTTCTGCTTTAACTAATCCATGAACCACTATTACTATTATGATTATTACGATTAGTTTTCAACCATCGGGAAAACACTGAGGGTCACTTGAGCTAATGTTGAGATGTCCTGGCCATGGGACACTATGGCAACACAGAAATCTCTAGAGATAACCTAATCTATCCCCATTGTCTCCAAGGGAAGAGTTTCTCCAAATAGTCCAGAGGTGAGCTGCTCAACGATCTGTAATGAAAGAGGAGTAGATCGCCTCTGCTACCAGTCAGGAATCCTCAGGGTAAGAGTAAGGGCCCTTACGAATGGGTGAAAGTGTCTTTGGTGCATTAGCTGGATAATGTAGCCCTCTCTTGCTTTTTGACTGCCATTTGGGCTTTCATCAGTTTTCACAAATGATAGCCTTATTGGGTATATTTTTCCTCTGGGCTGTCCCCAAGTCTCCAAGTCTCTGCCTCCATTAGCACAGAAAAACAAGAGTGGGTGGTAAGCATTCGCAGCTAACATACCAATGCACACTCCCTCCCGGATTGCCGGCCAACACATTAATTATAAGCACCAAAGTTATTTTTGTACCTGGTGGAAAAAGCTTGATTCATTTGCTTTTTGACTATAAAAATAAATATCATCCCAGCAGTGTCCATATGGGCAGATTCTGTCTTTTGGCCACAGTAAGGTTGAGGAATTAAGTCATTTTCCCCCTAGCTTCTACTGTTCAAGGTGAAACCAAGTAGTCAAAATTGATTTTGACCCAAATGACTCTTTCCCTGACTCTTTCAGTTCTGCTAGCTGAATTGCCTTAGGTGACCCTCAATGGACAGTCAATACTCACTTTAAAGCACTGGATTTAACATTTTTCCTTCCCTTTCCTTAGCATCAGTGGGCTTCCAAATGTAGATGGGTTTCCAAATTGGTTGTAGGGGGTCCAAATTAAAGCCATTCTGCCATGGGTCCAACCTGTAGGTCCAGAGTCAGGGGTTGAATTGATGTGGGGAAAAACAAGCAAAAAGGAATTGTCTTGGACCACATAACTCCACCTGGTCCTGTGTTTCCTCCTGAAGTGCCGGAACATCTCTTGTTTCTTTTTGCTGTAGTGAAAGTGGAAATGCACACAGAGAATGGGACAATTCAAAAAAAAAACTGCCAAAGTGGGGCTGTGTTCTTTAGAAGAGGCTACAAATGAATGTGGGGACAAAGACTGGACGATAAGGAGAAGATGGAAGATGAATAGGCCCCCAGAGAGTAGGGGAGCCGGCCGTGGCTTTTGAGACAGGGAGGTATGCCCCTAACGGGGACAGACCTACCCAAGTCTTGATGAGGCCAGCCCTAACCCCTAATCTTGGACCATTCTGGCTACACCCAAGAGGGATGACTAAATTATCTCCAGAACTTACTCCTTGGAATAGGCAAGGAAGGCACATTCCCCTCTCTCCCTCCCCAGAGGATCTGAACAGAAAAGAGTGAACCAGAAATCCAAGCCCACACAGCTGGTGGCAACTGCCATAGATCTGGGGTCTTGACCTACTAGTCTTTTTTTTTTCCACAAATGACTCTTTTCCTGAGGACTTACACAGTTCTGCTAGCTGAACTGCCTTAGGTGACCCTCACTTGACAGTCAATACTCACTCAAGTGCTCGATTCAACATTTTTCCTTCTCTTTCCTTAGCATCGGTGGGCTTCCAAACCTAGGGTGGTTTCCAAATTGCTTGAAGTAGATACACAGAACTAAAGAAGTTCTGGAAAATTCACAGGCATGAGTGTTTACAGGCCTAAGCCTAAATGCCTCTCAGGTACCCTCGAACCAGCTATTCTGAAACTGATATGTGGCTTGAAAGGGATTCGGATCTCTTTAGGATGTCTGATCGAGAGACACACTGATGTGTTGTAAGCGATGGCTTCCATCATCCAAGTCTAAGGGAGAATTGGCTGGCTCCTAAAAGCAAATATCGCATTCTGTGGCTGGGCCTGTAAAAATCATGATTTGGAAGGCAATGGAGGCCTCTGATCAATCCCAGATGGCAGCTGGGAATCAGGGGAGAATGACAACTGGGAATTTCTGACTATTTCTGGGAAATCTTACCATCCAGGAGGCTTAGCAGAGAGGTCCCGTTAGCTGAATGAGATCTGGCTTTGAAATTGAATCTTGTGAAGTCCAGAAGTCCAGAGCCTCAGGGTGTCCACTGCACTGGAGTTTCTGAGAAGGGATCACGGTATGGTTCGACGAAATCATGTGGCTTTCTTCTGAGTTGGGAGAGTTTGACAGGAGACCTGGTTTGCCAAAAAGGGTGAAAAATCATGGAACAAACCAAAAGACAGAGCACTTGTAGAGGAACTGTGTGTACACTTTGCAAAGATGCACTGTGCCTCCTCCCAAGGATCTGGTTTCTAGTGTTTCAGGGACACCTTCCCTGCTAACCCTGGCGGAAAGAGCAGAGTGGATTTCCCCCAAATCTGAGGCTCCTCTCTCTCTCTCTTTCTCCCCACAACGTTCCTGCCATCCCAACAGCAACCTTCCATTCTGTGTTACGTTCTCTTCTAGAATCCGAACGGTCACTGTTTCCTTGAATTACCTGAGCCTGCAGATGTAAAAGCCATTGTGTCTGTCTGAATTTGCACTAATGAGGTTTCAGAGCAAAGGCAGTGTGACCTACATGGGAAACCTCTATTGAAACCCAATAATGCGGATGCTACATATTTCTGCCAACTTCCTGGTTATTATTTTACTGTAAGGGTTAAACTATCATTACACCTGAATGTATTTCAATACCGAATTTTATTTGCCATCTATTTTTTTTCTCCTGGGGTTTGCTCTATTGTTGCAATAATTCATGATTTTTGTTTTCTGATGTGGCTTCTTACACTGACTTTCTTAGTAAGTTCTTTAGGTCCTGCTCTCGAAACATGAGGCCCAGTTCCTCAGTAGCCAGGGTGTAAAGAAGCCAGTCTCTGGA
This sequence comes from Tachyglossus aculeatus, assembly GCF_015852505.1. NCBI lineage: Eukaryota > Metazoa > Chordata > Mammalia > Monotremata > Tachyglossidae > Tachyglossus > Tachyglossus aculeatus. The sequence continues at coordinate 22,085,254 of NC_052078.1, read as the reverse complement.
CTACTGGACTAAGTCTGTTCACCCTAGATGTCCCAGAAGGTGGGAATGATCAATTACTTGTGTTCTTGCTGTTGATTTTCAGATTTCATTCATTTCACTTACGTTTGAAAGTCAGTAAATTTGGGGTTTTAGGAGGGGAAAAGGGAGACGTTTATGTATTACTGCTGTTATGTTTGACTACATATTAAACAATAAAAGAGGTTTTTTGGGTTTTAATTTCTTACAAATACCTTTGGTCTCGTGTGGTGGAGCATTGTCTCTGGAAATGAAAAGTCCTCCGGTAGCCAACCACCTGCATTTCTGCTCCCTTCCCCTCAGAGATGAACTGGCGTGACCTGAAAAACACGGGAGTCCTAAGCTCAGAGAAAGCTAGCTCCATCCCTGAGATTTTTGGAAAAGACGAGTCGGCCGCTATTCGAAAAATGCAACCCAATCCCCTGGAAAGGGTTTTTTGGAAATTTTGTCTGGGAAGGAACCTCGGAGAATCAGCGTTGGCGAAATGGCTGAACAGGACGGTTCTAATGGATACTGACACTCATTCCCAGGGTCACTCTGGGCTTGGGTTCCTCCTATCCAGAGATCCCCTCGAAGGGTTTACTGACCCTGTTGCATTGGACTCTCCCACGTACTTCCGGATAGTTCCTGCACACAATAAGCATTCAATAAATACCACTGATTGATTGGGTGAGGGGCTGGGAGCAAAATCAGGACTGCTGGGCCCAGCAAGAGCACCTACAGTGTCACTCATTCAATCATCTTTATGGAGTGCTTACTGTGTGCAGAACAGTGTACTAAGCACTTGGGTGAGTACAATACAACAATGAATAGACACATTCCCTGCGATGCCACATTGTGTTATACCCAGATGGACACACATCCTCAGAAGAATGTTACCTTATTCTGTTGTTCTCACATTCGGCCAGAGCCGACAGTTGGACTCGGTGTCTTCAGGCCTAGTCCCCTCCCTACTCCTTTCCTGCTTGGAGGGGCAGAACTGCTGCTTTGTTGGGATGCTGTGGGGAGAAGGACAAAAGACAATTTGAAGTTGGGCAGAGGTAGGGTGGAGGAGGAAGGGGAGGGGAAGACGAGGAGGATGATGATGATGATGACGATAATAATAATGGTATTTGTTAAGCGCTTACTATGTGCAAAGCACTGTTCTAAGTGCTGGGGGATACAAGGTGATCAGGTTGTCCCACATGGGGCTCACAGTCCTAATTCCCATCTTAAGTGACCTGCCCAAAGTCACACAGCTGACAAGTGGCGGAGCCAGGACTAGAACCCATGACCCAAATCCGTGCTCTTTCCACTGAGCCACGGTGCTTCTCTGAACATGTGCACTGAACCACGATGCACATGGCCCGTCCCTGGTTCCCTCTCTCTCCCTGGCTGGTCCAGGGGGTTAGCACTACCTCTGGCGGTGAAACAAATGGAAAAAAGCAGTGTCAATCGTGATACTGAGGAGAGACTGTGGGGATGCGGGGGTGGGAGGAGGAAGAATCAGGAGCCTGGGATGTGCTACGTTCACGGGAGCATAGAAAACAGGTTTGGGAGCCACGTGAGGTTGTGGTTACCTTATCATCAATCTCCATGGAGGGTTGATGCAGCCACTGGACTTCGAATCAATCAATGGTATTTACTGAGTGTCTATTAAATGCAGAGCGAGTGGGAGAGTACAATCCAACGGAATTAGCAGACACACAGGACGAGTCTACAGTCTAGAGGACGTCCAGTGAAGTAAAAGTCAGCTGAGCTATCATAGAGTCACCCTTGCTCAGAATCAATGCACTGGTGGGGCTGTAAGACATATAGAATTGATGAATAGCACAATTTGGGGTAATTTGGGTTAAAAAAAATGCATAGGTGACCTGGCTTTATGATACAATCTGTTCTTTATGTCATTGTTCCAAGGAGAAAATGGTTGTCTCCTTACAATGTTTCTATTTTAAGACACGGGTTTTAGGAACCAGTTTTGGCAGAAGTCCAAGCACTGCCTGAAGTTGACAGTGTGAGAATAGATTTTAATAAGAGACAAGTAGATAAGCAAATCAATCAATAACAATACATTGCACACTGTAAAGGCTGAATACTATTTCTGACATTTATTAATTACAAAGCGCTGTGCTAAGTGCCTGGATAATAACAAGAATATCAATTCAGGCCCTGTGCCCTGTTCCACTTTGGGCTCATAATCTACTTGGGAGTGAAGAGACAGGTAGAATTACCGGATAATAATATTCAATCAATCAATCAATTGTATTTATTGAGCGCTTACTGTGTGCAGAGCACTGTGTACTAAGCGCTTGGGAAGTACAAGTTGGCAACATATAGAGACGGTCCCTACCCAACAGTGGGCTCACAGTCTAGAAGACTGTGAGTGCTTCTCTAGGCCTCAGTTACCTCATCTGGAAAATGGGGATGAAGACTGTGAGCCCCATGTGGGACAACCTGATTACCTTGTATCCCCCCCAGTGCCTAGAACCGTGCCTGGCACATAGTAAGCGCCTAACAAATACCAAAATTATTATTATTATTATTATTCTCAATAAATGCCACTGATTGACTGATTGATATAATTTGATTTCTATACCTGGAGGTAGGTAAGCATCTACTCCCATTGGCAATCACTACGGGTAATAATAATTGTGGTATTTTTTAAGTGCTTACTATATGCCAGGCACTGCACCAAGCACTGGGGTGGATGAAAGTCAATCAGGTTGGACTCAGTCCCTGTCCCACGTGGAGCTCACAGTCTTAATCCCCATTTTACAGATGAAGTAACTGAGGCACAGAGCAAGAGACAGGACTTGCCCAAAGGCGCAAAGCAGACAAGTGGTGGAGCCGGGATTAGAACTCACGACCTTATGACTCGCAGGCCCGTGGCTCTATCCGCTAGACCACACTGCAGGATCTCCATTCTGCAAGGTTGTATTAAGAGGTGATGAACCTCTTAAAGATGAGGTACCTTAAAGATGAACCTAAAATGTTCCAAATGGAAAAGAACTGACCGTCTCTATATGTTGCCAACTTGTACTTCCCAAGCGCTTAGTACAGTGCTCTGCACACAGTAAGTGCTCAATAAATACGATTGAATGAATGAATTTAACAGTTACTGGGAGGAAAGCACTGTACTAAACACTGGAAAAGAATACACAAGGTAAAAATTAGACAGAGCTCCTGGCTTCCAAGGGGCTCATAATCTAAGAATGTACATAGCTATAAATTATCAATTATAAATTATTCATGTATATTAGTGTCTGATTCATCCTCTAGACTGTGAGCTCGCTCTGGGCAGGGACCGTGTCTACCAATTCTGTTGTGTTGTACTCTGCCAAGCGCTTAGTACAATGCTCTGCACATGGTAAGCGCTCAATAAAGAGAAGCAGCATGGCCTAGTGGATAGACCACAGGCCTGGGAGTCAGAAGGTCCTGGGTTTTTATCCCAGCTCCGCCACTTGTCTGCTCTTTGACCTTGGGCAAGTCACCTCGCTTCTCTGTGCCTCAGTTCCCTCATCAGTAAAATGGGGATTAAGACTGTGAGCCCCTTGTGGGGCATGGATGATCTCCAACCTGATTAAACTGTATCTATCCCAGGGTTTAGAACAGTGCCTGGCACATAGTAAATGCCAGTGTGGCTCAGTGGAAAGAGCACAGGCTTGGGCGTCAGAGGTCATAGGTTCAAATTCTGGCTCCACCACTTGTCAGCTGCGTGACTTTGGGCAAGGCATTTAACTTCTCTGGGCCTCAGTTCCCTCATCTGTAAAATGGGGATTAAGACTGTGAGCCCCATGTGGGACAACCTGATTTCTTTGTATCTCCACCAGCACTTAGAACAGTGCTTGGCACATAGTACGTGCTTAACAAGTACCAAAATTATTATTATTAACAAATACCATAAAAAAACTTAATATTGTTGATGATGCTACGAATATGGAGGGAAAGTGGGACAGTGACGGACACACAGGGAGAAAAATCAAGCCATCAAACTGTAAAATGAAGACTAAAGATGAGGGCCAAGATAAATCACAATAAAAATAAAAGCTATAGGGTGCTGTGACTACAAGAGCAGCGTTTCAGGCTTCTTGTGGATCAGACACTACCCATCTTAGGCCGAGCCAAGGCCTTTCAGCGTTCTGAGGAGATGGCAACATTTCCTGCTGCTGCTACTCTTGCCTGCCCTGCCCTGCCCTGCATCCCCGCATGACTGAAGTGGAGCAAGGCAGGATGAGAAGGAAGTGCCAGGATGAAGTGATGGGGGCAATAGGGGATGGAGAGACTGACGCATGGAGTTCCAGCTTACCCGCTAAGGCAGTCCCGGCGAATTCGAGGGCTGAGGTATGTGTTCCTGCCTCTTCTGTCTTCCCTGAGAAAACAGAGCAAAATAATTATAATAATAATAACGATAATGGTATTTGTTAAGCCCTTACTATGCACCAGGCACTGTTCTAAGTGCTGGGGTAAGTACGAGGCTGTCCATCACCTCGCCCCCTCCTACCTCACCTCCCTTCTCTCTTTCTCCAGCCCAGCCTGCACCCTCCGCTCCTCTGCCACTGCTAACCTCCTCATTGTACCTCGTTCTTGCCTGTCCCGCTATCAACCCCTGGCCCACGTCCTCCCCCTGGCCTGGAATGTCCTCCCTCCCCACATCCACCACGCTAGCTCTCTTCCTCCCTTCAAAACCCTACTGAGAGCTCACCTCCTCCAGGAGGCCTTCCCAGACTGAGCCCCCTTTTTCCTCTCCTCCTCCCCATCCCCTCCTCCCTACCTCCTTCCCCTCCCCACCGCCTTCCCCTCCCCACAGCACCTGTATATATGTTTGTACAGATTTATTACTCTATTCTACTTGTACATATTTACTATTCTATTTATTTTGTTAATGATGTGCAACTAGCTCTACTTCTATTTATTCTGATGACTTGACACCTGCCTGATGTTTTGTTTTGTTGTCCGTCTCCCCCTTCTAGACTGTGAGCCCGTTGTTGGGTAGGGATTGTCTCTATATGTTGCCGACTTGTACTTCCCAAGCGCACAGTAAGCGCTCAATAAATACGACTGAATGAATGAAAAGGTCATTGGGATGGACACAGTCCCTGTCCCACATAAAGCTCACAGTCTTCATCTCCATTTTCCAGATGAGGTAACTGAGGCACCGAGAAGTGAAGTGAATTGCCCAAGGTGACCCAACAGACACGCAGCAGAGCCAGAATTAGAACCCAGGTCCTTCTGACTCCCGGGCCCAAGCTCTATCCACTAGGCCATGCTGCTTCTCAAATGATCATCCAAACCACACTGAAAATAAGTTGAACTCGACAATGAAAAGATCAACAGCAAAATGTTTATGTCAATTACTGCTCGAACCGCACAATACGAGTTTGACCTGCTGGCCGGGTGAATGGGACTCGGACAGAAACTGCCACAGACACCCCCAAAAGACCTGGGTATTAATCCTGGCCCTGCCTCTTGTCTGCTGTTTGAACTTGGGCAAGTCACTTCACTTCTCAGGGACTTAGTTTCCTCATCTCTGAAATGGAGATTAAATTCCCATTCTCCCTCCTAGTCTGTAAACCCTGAGTAAAACAGGGACAGTGTCTGATCTGATTGTGTTGTATCTACCCCAGTGCTTAGTATAGTGCCTGGCATACACTAAGCATTAAAATACCAATAAGGACTTCTGCCTACTCTACTCTCCAGGTAGTTGTGGGTGGGAGGAGGGAGGCTGCTTTTTTTTTTGAATATGGTATTTCTTAAACACTTATGGTGTGCCAGGCACTGTACTAGGCACTGGGCTAGATACAAGCTAATCAGGTTGGACACAATCCATGTTCCACATGTGGCTCACCATCAATCCCCATTTTACGGATGAGGGAACTGAGGCACAGAAGCCAAGTGTCTTGCCCAAGGTCACGCCTCATTTCTCTATTGTTCACAGCAGGAGTGGACAGGCTGCCCTGAACATCAAAAAGAAGCAACAACAGGATATAAGAGATGGAGAGGAGATGGCATGATCAGGGGTTTGGAGGAGTCATCCAGACTGCCCATGGAGATGCAGCCTGCAGAGACCCCTTCCTCCTCCCCTGCTTCCGTGAGTAATAATAATAACAATAATAATAATAATAATAATGATAATAATAATAATAATGGTATCTGCTAAGCGCTTACAATGTGCCAGGCACTGTACTAAGTGCTGGGGTAGATACAAGCAAATCAGATTGGACACAGTCCCTGTCCCACAGGGACTCACGGTGTCATCAATCCTCACTTTACAGATCCTCATCCTTTCTCCGCCACTTGTCTGTCTTGTCACCTCAAGCACATCACTTCACTTTTCTGTGCTTCTGTTTCCTCATCTATAGAACTGGGATTCAATACCTGTTCTTCCTCCTACTTAGACTGTAAGCCCCATGTTTGGGGGTTGGGGGGGCGGGGACAAAGAATAGGCCTGACCTGATTCTCTTATTCTTATTATTATATTATTTGTTAAGCACCTACGACGTGCCAGGCACTGTACTATGTGCTGGGGTGGATACAAGCAAATTGGGTTGGACACAGTCCCTGTCATTCATTCATTCAATCGTATTTATTGAGTGCTTACTGTGTGCAGAGCACTGTATTAAGCACTTGGGAAGGACAAGTCGGCGACATATAGAGACGGTCCCTACCCAACAACGGGCTCACAGTCTAGAAGGGGGAGAAAGACACAAAACATGTGGACAGGTGTCAAGTCGTCAGAATAAACAGAATTAAAGCTAAATGCACATCATTAACAAAATAAATAGAATAGTAAGTATGTACAAGTAAAATAAATAGAGTAATAAATCTGTACAAACATATATACAGGTGCTGTGGGAAGGGGAAGGAGGTAGGGCTGGGGGGGTGAAGGGGAGGAGAGGAAAAAGGGGGTTCAGTCTGGGAAGGCCTCCTGGAGGAGGTGAGCTCTCAGTAGGGCTTTGAAGAGAGGAAAAGAGCGAGCTTGGCAGATGTGAGGAGGGAGGGCATTCCAGGCCAGGGGGAGGACATGGACCAGGGGTCAACGGCGGGACAGGAGAGAATGAGGTATGGTGAGGAGGTTAGCAGCAGAGGAGCGGAGGGTGTGGGCTGGGCTGGAGAAGGAGAGAAGGGAGGTGAGGTAGGAGGGGGCGAGATGATGGACAGCCTTGAAGCCAAGAGTGAGGAGTTTTTGCTTGATGCATACACTGACAGGCAGCCACTAGAGATTTTTGAGGAGGGGAGTAACATACCCAGAGCGTTTCTGCACAAAGATGATCTGGGAAGCAGGTCCCAAGTGAGGTTCAGTCTCAATCCCCATTTTACAGATGAGGTAACTGAGGCACAGAGAAGTGACTTGTCTGAGGTCACACAGCAGACAAATGGTGGAGCTGGGATTAGAACACATGACCTTCTGTCTCCCAGGCCCGTGCTCTATCCACTATGCCATGCTACTTCTCTATTGATTGTACTCCACTGCTTAGAGCAGTGCAAGACACATAGTGAGCGCTAAACAAATACCAAAATGATGATGAATGAAGCAGCTTGGGAGCTTTCTGCTGCACTTCCTGTTTCAAAGCCCTTAATCCTCTTTTTGGCATTTATTAAGCACTCATTCACTCTGTGCGAAGCACTGGGTAGATGCGAGTTAATCAGATTGGGCATGGTCCCAGTCTCACAGTCCCGTGCTTCCGGGCTTCAGGACATAAACACAGCCTTGAAATGTCAGCACTTAAGAAATCTACTTGACCCCCCTCCGAAGGGCATGACGATAATGGGTTCTTTGAACTCTGACTGAGGTCTTCACCCTTTTAATGGTCCTGAACAACTTCCTAAATAAATATTCTGGGATTGCTGATTATCCTAAATATTTTTTCTAAATAAACTTTCCAAGAGAGGCAGTAGGTTCTACTAGAAAGGGCATAAGACGGGGAGTTGAGACTGGGTTTCTATTCCCCACTCTGCCTCTGCCTGTGGTGTGACCTTCACTTCTCTGGGCCTCAGTGATCTCATCTTTAAAAATGGAGAAAAGGCTGTGAGCCCTAAGTGGGCCATGGACTATGTCCAACCCGATTACCTTGTATTTACCCCAGCGCTTAGGACAGTGCCTAGTGCATAGTAAGCAATTAACAAATATCATAAAAAACACCTTTGCGGGCTTCAGTTTCCTCATCTGTAAAATAGGGCTGAGAGAGACTGTGAGCCTCATGTAGGACAGGAATGTGTCTGCTTATTCATATACTGTACTCTCCCAAGTGCTTAATACAGTGCTGTGTACACAGTTAGCACTCAATATGATTGAATGAATGAATAAGCTTGTGTCTATCCCAGTGCTGAGCATCTAGGAAGCACTTAATTATTACCATTCTTGGAAGAATAGCACTTCAAGCTTCTCTCCCACGGGATTCATTTCTAAATAATCAACGGGACAACGTGAAGTGGACTCTCAGGTTGCAGTCAGGATGTGTGCCTGCTGCGGAGGGTTATTGCATATGTTACTTTCAAACACCATGAGCTCTCATATCAGCGTGGCTCAGTGGAAAGAGCAAGGGCTTTGGAGTCGGAGGTTATGGGTTCAAATCCTGCTCCGCCAATTGTCAGCTGTGTGACTTTGGGCAAGTCACGTAACTTCTCTGTGCCTCAGTTACCTCATCTCTAAAGTGGGGATTAAGACTGTGAGTCCCCCGTGGGACAACCTGATAACCTTGTAACCTCCCCAGTGCTTAGAATAGTGCTGTGCACATAGTAAGCACTTAACAAATGCCATCATCATTATTATTAATATTTCCTAGAAGGACACGCTGAACTCTCATAGAAGACCTAGAGGGCAGATATAGAATCAAGTGTACTCCAAGACACAAATGATTGACTTACAAGATAATCAGGTCGCACTTTGGGAGAAGGCAAGTCATTGGCCTATTAATTATATTCACTGAGGAACTGCAACTGATTAGAGAGGGCAACCTCCTTTGATAGGCCTCCCAGCAGGCTAAACATGAAAGATTGAAGAGGAGCTAACTCTGCCATTCAGCGAAAGGCTCAGACAAAAGCTTCCAAAATAAAGCAGAATCCCTGAAAAGGAAGATAACAGAAAAGGCGGTGCCTAGCACATGGATTTCTGGATGGGACTTCCAGGCTGCTTGGTGAAAGTCTTCCCAAGGGGAAGGACCAGGGCTTGGTTTATGTCAGATAAACTGATCCAGGCCGTTTGAGTCCTTTGGCATGAAACTGCCACTGTTGACTGACTCAAGCCTAAATTCCAGACATAATTCCTAAAGTGTGCACAAACACAGCTCAAGGAAAGAAAAAGAAAGAAGCAAAGGAACAAAGTCTCACTCACTTAGAAACCAGTGCCCTCATTTCTCCTGCGTATTCAATCATTCATTCAATCATATTTATTGAGCACTCACTGTGTGCAGAGCACTGTACTAAGCGCTTGGGAAGTACAAGTCGACAACATATAGAGACGGTCCCTACCCAACAACGGGCTCACAGTCTAGAAGGGGGAGACAGACAACAAAACATGTAGACATGTGACAAAATCGTCAGAACAAATAGAATTATAATTATATAATAATAATGATCGTATTTGTTAAGCACTTGCTATGTGTGATGCACCGTTCTAAACACTGGGGGGATACAAGGAGATCAGGTTGTCCCACATGGGGCTCAGTCAACCCCATTTTACAGATGAGGTAGCTGAGGCACAGAGAAGTGGCTTGCCCAAGGTCACACAGCTAAGTGGCTATTTACTATTCTACTTATTTCATTTTGTTAATATGTTTCGTTTTGTTGTCTGTCTCCCCCTTCTAGCGTGTGAGCCCGCTGTTGGGTAGGGACCGTCTCTATATGTTGCCAACTTGTACTTCCCAAGTGGTTAGTACAGTGCTGTGCACACAGTAAGCGCTCAATAAATACGACTGAATGAATGAAGTGGCTGAGCTGGGACATTAACAAAATAGATAGAATAGTAAATATGTACACGTAAAATAGAGTAATAAATCTGTACAGACATATACAAGTGCTGTGGGGAGGGGAAGCTGGTAGGGCAGGGGGGATGGGGAGGAGGAGAGGAAAAAGGGGGCTCAGTCTGGGAAGGCCTCCTGGAGGAGGTGAGCTCTCAGTAGGGCTTTGAAGGGAGGAAGAGAGCTAGCTTGGCAGATGTGTGGAGGGAGGGCATTCCAGGCCGGGGGAAACGCGTGGATCGGGGGTCAACGGCTGGACAGGTGAGAATGAGGCCCAGTGAGGAGGTTAGTGGCAGAGGAGCGGAGGGTGCAGGCTGGGCTGGAGAAGGAGAGAAGGGAGGTGAGGTAGGAGGGGGCGAGGGGATGGACAGCCTTGAAGCCCAGAGTGAGGAGTTTTTGCTTGATTCGTGGGTTGACAGGCAGATAGGTCTATAACTTTCTCCGTACCAAGTCCCCACATCTACAGATTCCAACTGTGACTAGTATTGCCCCGATTCTTTTTCATTTCAGACTCCTGGTTTATTTCATCCCAGACCCCCAACATGATCATCTCGTGTCAAAGGATACACCTTGTTTACAGCTTTCATTATGAAGCCAGCCACTTTATCCGATTAGGTTTTTCTGCCCTCCAGAAACACTACACCTTTCACCTTCTCCTCCAATGTTCCCGTCAGAGGTTTGAACGGTGGTTTTGAGATATTTAGAAATGATCTTGGAAACCCAACACAATTGTCACAATGTTTCATTCTATGAAGGGAGGACAAAGGGAAGAGAAGAGGTGGAAAAAATGACTGCCGCCTCAATTTCTTGCTTCTCTAAGAATTATTTTCTCTCCCTTAAAGGATTTGTCAATTACCAGGACACTTTCAACTCCAAACCCTAACCCTTTGCCTAAACCTCCAATTTCTTCAAACACTAAAATAGATCTCAGAACCAGAGAGAAATCTGCAACCGTTTTCCTCAGTGTCTTGCAAGGGTGATCAGAAGAGCTGACCCTCCCTCACCCTCAGAAAAGAATTCTCCAGGGCGGATAGCACCTTGTTGATTTAACCAAGTTGAAATATGCATGAGATTGAGGAATTCTAAAAGTAGTAAATCTCTTCAGTGAAATGGAGACACTGTCAACTAAAGGACACCCCTGACGAAATATGTTGAATTTGCCTTAAATTTCAAGAGCAGTGAGTCAGGTGAAAAGAAATCCTAGAGCTTTTTTTTCCCCTACCTTGGTCAAAAAAGCACTAGATTTTGAAGAACCATTAGATGGAAAAAATAAACCTGCCATACTTTGGCTGCTACCTGTCCTAGAGTCTATAACTACATGTCCAGAATAAGGAGAAGAATTTGCTTTAGATTAAATCATTTCTTTGAGATTCAATTTTCCATCACTTAAAAAGGTTTTTTTTTTTCTTGACTTGGAACCAACAATTAGATTCAAAGGCGAATCTGTTTTCTAATGGCAAACAAGTCATATAATTCTTATCTGAGTTGCCCTCATCGATGATTGGTTTAAAAACAGGCGTACTTAATTCTTGAATTAAAACAGGCCAAACTCAATGGCTGTAATTTTATATCATAAACAAATCTGACAACCTAGAAGAACCCAAAACAACATGAAAGTTCTCCTTTGATTCCACACTTGAAAAAAGAGCCCTCAAAGAGCTCAATTTCTTTTATGAACTTCCTCCTCTGAGGCTGCTGTGTCCCAAAAGCCACCACAACGCTGATCCATGAAGTCGCCTGAAGCTCAGAAATACAAATTGATTTACGTATACTATTTAGTCATTATGCATTCACTTATGCATCCTTCCCTACTCTTGCTATTTCCAGGGGTCTCTATGTCTTTTCTTCTAACTAATTTTTGACTCCCTGCCTACTCCGTGAGATTGTGAGCTCCTTGAAGGCAGCTATCGGATCTTTGCCTCCACTGTTCTTTCCTAAATACTTTAAGATAATGCTCTGCCCACTGTAGAGACTCAATAAATATGCCTAGTTGAGTGATCCATTGATTAAGCTAGTGCTAAAACATTAATTTTCACTGAGGCAATTAAAAATCTTGATTCCCCACAGATCATTAAAACCATTATTATAAATAATGAATGATACTTATGGTAGAATTATAGTACAATGCTTATATTAAATTGTTTTATAAGTTTCAGGTTCATATAATTATTCCATTATATATTATAATAATTCTTTATGGTAATTCTCAACAGTTAAGTGACTTCGACATTCCACATTTGCCCATGAAATACTGGACTGTTGCTCGTTCCAAATAATTTAAAAAGATACCAATCATTGTTTTGTAAAAAAGAGATGACCTTGGGCAAGTCACCCCCCTTTTCCATGCCTCAGTTACCTTATCTGTAAAATGGGGATTAAGAATATAAGCCCCAAGTGGGACATGGACTGCATCCAACCTGATTTGCTTCTCTTCACCTCAACACCTGGTAAAGTGCCTAGCACAGAGTGAGCACTTAATCATAATAATAATGGCATTTATTAAGCGCTTACTATGTGCAAAGCATTGTTCTAAGCACTGGGAAGGTTACAAGGTGATCAGGTTGTCCCACGGGGGGCTCACAGTCTTAATCCCCATTTTACAGATGAGGTAACTGAGGCACAGAGAAGTTACGTGACTTGCCCAAAGTCACACAGCTGACAATTGGCAGAGCTGGGATTTGAACCCATGACCTCTGACTCCAAAGCCCGTGCTCTTTCCACTGAGCCATGCTGCTTGTCTGCTGTGTGACCTCGGGAAAGGCACTTCACTTCTCTTGGCCTCAGTTACCTCATCTGGAAAATGGAGATGAAGACTGTGAGCCCCTTATGGGACATGGATTGGGTCCAACCTGATTAGCTTGTATATACCCCAGTGCTTTGTATGGTGTTTGGCACATTGTAAGTGCTGAGCAAATACCACGGGGGGGAAAAAAAGTGAGAGAAGAAGGGGCTGAGGCAGAGGGAAGGGATTTTACGTAGGCTGGATTTCATCATCTCCAGGGCTCCATCTCAAACCTCACTGGCACTCACCTACTGCTATCCTCCTTTCTTTTCTTTTATAGTATTTAAGCACCAAGGGCCAAGCACTTTGAGCCAGGCACTGTACTAAGCACTGGGGTAGATACAATTTTATCAAGTCAGACCCAATCCCCGTCTCCCATGGGGCTCATAGTCTACGGAGGGAGAACAGATATTGAATCCCCATTACACAACAGAGAAAACTGAGGCATAAAGAAGTGACTTGCCCAAGATCACACTGCAGGCAACAGCTAGAGCTGGGATTAGAACTCAGGTGCTCTGATTCCCAGGCCCTGGCTCCTCCCACTAGGCCACACTGCTTCTCTGTCCAGTCATAACCTTCTGGCCTGCCACGCTTGTTCATCCCAAACTTCACCTCCTGGTCACGTTCAGGAGCAAAATCAACTCCTGCCACCACCCTCTGGCTAATGCCGTGTCCCCATTTCATCAGCCAACTCAGAGATGCTGCTGAGGGAGGGACTGGGGGCAGACAGAGATCCCAAGTGGGGTCAGTCATTCAAGGAGGGAGGGGGACCAGCATCTGGGCAACAGGACGTATGAGGGAAGCGTGGTTGAAGGGAGGGAAATCAGAGATCTTGTGGTATTTAAATATAAAATACAAATGCCCCCTGGCAGATGTATGTATTTCAAGAGGTAGTGGAAGGGATGTTCGGGGACGAACGTGCCGACGGGCGCGTGCAGAAAAACGGTGGGGTGGCATGGTCTCACCGAGTGTGTGGAGACCATCTTGATGAGGTCTCTGGTTGGGGCACCATCTTGAATGTCTCTAGTGTTTTGGTGAGTCGAGAAGTGATTTGCTTGCCTTTTCCCACCCTGAGGATTTACTGACCTTGCTTCCTTTCTAAAGCTGACCCTGACACAGTGTGGAACAGGTGCAATCTTGGGGTACCTCACTTTGTCCTTGCTCCCATTGGCTCCACACACTCTCTGAGGAGACCTAACTGGTTCTATCCTCCTCACCCACTCCACTCTTCCCTTCCCTTTTCACCTCACCACTGCCCTCACCCCCCCAAGCCCTCCATTGTTACCCTTCTGACTTGGGGTCCTTGCTATGGTTGAGGGCCGGGAATGGGCAGAAGCTCCTGGAAAAGGCATATTTGGGGGACACAGGGCTGGTGTGGAAGCACAGCAGGGCAAAGATGTCAATCGCTTCCAGACAGGGATGGGGAGAGACTCTGAGGGAAGGGAAATCAGTGATCCTGTAATGTTTGAATTGAAATATGGAAAAAACAAACAAATCTTGTCAGGGACATTTTCATGCCACGAGGCAGAGATGACTGGAACAATAAACCAGAGGTAACCACTATGCATGCACAACATCAGAGTGGTGGAGTGGCAGATTTTGTGCATGTGTGGCAGCCATCTTTAGATCACTTGGTTCGACACTATTTTGGTCGAAGTGGTGGCCACCGTGAAGGCCTCAGATATAAATCAACCAATCGATCATATTCACTGAGCGCTTCCTGTGTGCAGAGCACCAAACTAAGCATTTGGGAGAATACGGTACCACAATAAACAGAAACATTCCCGGCCCACAACAAGCTTACAGTCTAGAGGGGGAAATAGACATTAATATGAGTTTCTCTCCCAGGTCCCTCTCCCCTATTCGATCTCATTAGCTTTCCAGAAAAGCTCTGTTTGTTTCCCTGTTTCCCTGTCCTCTAACGTCTATCTTCCCAGACACAAAATGCAGAAGGAAGTATCGATCAAACCTCAGGTTTTTTTTTTTTTTAAGTATGTGCTCTTTCCACCAAGGTCTACCATTCATTGATCTTGGCTGGAAATCTAGACTTTCAATCAGACCACATTCTTTCGCTACTATGCTTATGTGAGAAACTCACAATCTGATAAATTCAAGACCGTGTCCAATTGGATTTTCTTGTGTCTACCATAGAGCTGAGTACAATGTTTGGTACATGGTAAGTGCTTAAACATTATTTTCATTATTAATGCTACTATTATTAATATGCCATGAAGGAAGCTGAGTAATTTTGAGGGAATCTCATATGATTCTGCCTATTCTCCATCTCTCATATCCAATTCTCTTGATTCCCATTTCAACCGAGATAAAGCATCTCCAGCACATCAAGAATTGAATACAATTTCCTTTTTCCTGCCTATGAGAACTGATTTAACCTCTCCTCTGCAATATAACTGGGGACAACTTCACCTTGCTTAAGTGTCAGCCCGCACATCCAATCTCATTAGAGTGGGACTGCATGCAGAGAAAAACAAAACCAAGCAGGGAATCACCCCATAAGCAGTTCGCTCTCCCCCGTCTCCGTTAAGAAGGGAGGCTTTTAAACGATGAATTTTAGCATGAAATTACCTTATTAGTCTTGACAGCCACTGTGACTTACTTTACGGTGAGTTCTGTGCTGTATTGGAAACAGATGAAATGCCAGAGATTGGGTATGAGCCTGCCGGAGGGAATGTCTGTGCCTACCTTCTAAAGAAAAAATGTAAAAGCGGCGCGCTTCCAAACTGAGAAAAATGTCAGGGGAGAAAGAAAATTCAGACTGAACCCATCCTGTGAGACTCAATTTTCATGAGCGCTTCAGGAATCTGAATCCAGTCAACAATGGGGAGTTTAAGGAAATGCTGCAGTCTTCTCAGGTAGAGTCACAAACTCACATAATGGCCAGAGACTGGGTCAAAGGATTGATGTGTGCTGGCCCTGTACTCTGGACAGGTGGAAAAAAAAAATGGGGGGTGGGAGGTGGGGGTAATGGTGATCGTTGACCACCACTTGGTGCAGTGCATTGTTCTAAGTGCTGGGGGAAGCAGACAGTGGTTTCTCTGGCATCAAAGACTCCTGACGGCAGCCAATCCACCCAACCCTTGGGGCCTGGGGGGAGTGAGACTCATGAAGGAGCTCATGGCTTTGCACTGTGATGCTTTCTGCTACCCCACCAAATCTTCCCTACAGCTTTGTCAGTAAGCGACACCTTGGGAAGCTATTTTTCCATTACTGTTTTGATGTGGGTGTGATCACATTCCCGGAGTTGATATTCCATTTTATAATTTATTCCTCCATCCTCCTGTTATTGAAACCAATCCCTGAAAACGCTCCAGATGAATTCCTCGGAGGATTACCCAGGCTAATAATAATAATAATGATAATAATAATAATGATAGTTGTTAAGCGCTTACAATGTGCCAAGCACTGTTCTAAGTACAGGGGCAGACACAAGTTAATCAGGTTGGACCCAATCCCTGTCCCAAAAGGGGCTCACACTCTTAATCCCCGGGCCTGGAATGCCCTCCCTCTGCCCATCTGCCAAGATAGCTCTCTTCCTCCCTTCAAGGCCCTACTGAGAGTTCACCTCCTCCAGGAGGCCTTCCCAGACTGAGCCCCTTCCTTCCTCTCCCCCTCGTCCCCCTCTCCATCCCCCCATCTTACCTCCTTCCCTTCCCCACAGCACCTGTATATATGTATATATGTTTGTACATATTTATTACTCTATTTATTTATTTATTTTACTTGTACATATCTATTCTATTTATTTTATTTTGTATGTTTGGTTTTGTTCTCTGTCTCCCCCTTCTAGACTGTGAGCCCACTGTTGGGAAGGGACTGTCTCTATATGTTGCCAACTTGTACTTCCCAAGTGCTTAGTACAGTGCTCTGCACACATTAAGCGCTCAATAAATACGATTGATTGATTGATTAATCCCCATTGTACAGATGGGGGAACTGAGTGAGGCCCAGAGAAGTGACGGGACTTGCCTAAGGTCACACAGCAAACACGTGGTGGAGCTGAGATTAGAACCCAGGTTCTTCTTCTAACTCTCAGGCCCAAGCTTGATCCACTATGTCATGCTGTTTCTCAGCATGGCTCCTTGAAAAGTTCACCAAGGTTCTAAAATGACTTCAGGCTGGGTCAGAGCAGAGGGTGTACTGTCTAATCCATTCCCCATCACCAGTGGAGTAAAGTAGGGATGAGTTCTGAGCCCTGTCCTGTCCAACTTACTCTATAAAGCCACCTTGGAAGATGCAGCAAGAGACCAGGTGGCAGGCATTAAAATATACTTTCGCACCTCTGGGAAAATCTGCTATCTCAAGAGACTTCAAGCACCAAAGTCCTAGAAACCAACAATCAACCTAGCCACAGTATCCTAGTGATCTTTGTTTGTGTCTTTCAGTTGTGTTGGACCTCTGTTTCACCTCTCTCTCTGAGTCTGTCAACAATTCTTCTCCCCTTTTTTTATTATTTGCGAGCCCCCCAAGAAATAATAACAGGGCCTCCTTCCCCCCAGTGCATTCTTTTCCAGCACTTAGTACAGTGCTATGCACTATGTAAGCGCAAAATACTATTTCTACTACGATGATTACAAAGGCTACCACTAGTAGATGCAGACGGCTATGCTTTAGACACCCTCACCCGGCACCCCTCACCTGCACTACTGAAACTACATTTACCACAAAAATGTATAATAATAATAATGGCATTTATTAAGTGCTTACTATGTGCAAAGCACTGTTCTAAGCACTGGGGAGGTTACAAGGTGAACAGGTTGTCCCCCGGGGGCTCACAGTCTTAATCCCCATTTTACAGATGAGGTAACTGAGGCCCAGAGAAGTGAGGTGACTTGCCCAAAGTCACACAGCTGACAATTGGCAGAGCCAGCATTCGAACCCATGACCCCTGACTCCAAAGCCCGGGCTCTTTCCACTGAGCCACGCTGCTTCTCTGCCTATGCATTTGGATCTGAACCCTTTAAACGCTTGCTATTGACCCCGACCTCAGTCCCACAGCCCTGACGTACCGATCCGTAATTTATTCTAATGTCTGTCTCCCCTTTTGGACTACGAGCTGACTCTGTTGTACTGTCCTCTCCCAAGCATTTAGCACTGTGCTCAGCACACCGTTCGTGCTCAATAAATACCATCAATCGGGTGATTGGTAAGTGGGAGAGAGCTGAGTGGGCATCTTAAAGCTGATGGTCAGGAGTTTCTGGGTGATGTGGAGAGGAATCAGACTAACTATTGGAGGTTTTGAGAAATGGGGAGGTCTGTGCAGGTCAGTGTATCTGAGTTTACTGGGGCATCCTGGATTTCTGAGGCTGGTCCGGGAAATTTTAGAGAAATGTGCTGCTGACCCTCGCTCAAATGGGGCCCAGATCTTGCCTAGACCCCCATATTCAGAATGGAGCACGCTCAGTCCACTCTCAATTTAAATCCTACACCATTCTGGGACCTGAAGTAGAACCCCAGAATTTCAGGCCCCCAGTTATGTCATCCTACCACTTAGTCGCCCCCAACTCTCACAGTTTCCAAAAGCGAAGGATGAGGCTGATGAGCTTGAAATGGTGCTCGATAGCCCTGTTTAAAAGGACTCTCTCACAGTTTCCAAAAGCGAAGGAAGAGGTTGATGAGCTTGAAATGGTGCTCGATATCCCTGTTTAAAAGGACTCTAAACAGAATGAAATTAGTGCGGAAGGATAAAAAATAGCCCGTCCCTGAATGTTCTCCGCCTTTCAGGAAATCACTGAGGGTAGTTTACCTCTAACTGCTGGAACAACATGAGTAACATTTTGGGACTGATATTTTTCTTAATTTAGGTTTTCCTACTCTCCAGCAAATATCATTTGCCTAAATCTAGGATGATATCCAACGAGCAATGAAGTGGAGAATCACGATAAAATAAAATTTATGTTATCGGCCCCACTGACAATGTTTCTGGCATTTTGACAAATGTGCATCACGAGGAATGTGATGATTCCACCCAGTTAAAATAGGTCGTATACATGAATGTGCACATTGCTTGTTTTAGAGCACAATTATCACGCCTTGTCTTATAGCAATGAAAATATTGAAACAATTTTATCTGCCATGAAATCCGCGGCATTCGATGTGGGGGTCGGCAATGCAACGGGAGATGTAGATCAGCATAAAGGGCAAGTAATGAATTGGACACAAATGATTCGCCATGTAAACAATAATATGCTGAGAAGGATCGGAATGGACTATTTGCAAAAGTGCATTTTAGAAAATGCACTGCCATCTTAAGCCTAGGAGAAAAGAGAGTGCAATGTCGTCCATTCAATGAAATTAGACTTGTGCTGATATTTGCCTGGTGGAGAATTTGGGAGAGGAAGTTAAAGGATTCTCTTCTCCCCTCAAACTTCAGAGAAGCAGCCTGGCCCAGTGGATAGAGTATGGGCTTGGAAGTCAGAAGGACCTGGGTTCTCATCCTGGCTCCACCACTTGTGACCTCAGGCAAGCAGCTTAACTTCTCTGTGCCTCAGTTACCTCATCTGTAAAATGGGGATTAAGACTGTGAGCCCCATGTGGGACAATCTGATCACATTGTATCTACCCCAGTGCTTAGAACAGTGCTTGGCATATAGCACTTAACAAATCACCATAATTATTAATACTGAACGTTGTAGGAGGAGGAGGATCAGCATATATTGAGTGCCTTGTTGGTATGGAGCATTGAGCTTGGATCGTACAAAATAAAGAAGTGACACCTTCCCTGCATACCAGGACTTTATGCTATATATATGTAGCTCAGGGCTCAGATCTAAGTGCATAGATGATGCAGAAGGGAGACAGAGTAATAATAATAATTGTGGTATTTGTTAAGCACTTACTAGGTGTCAGGCACTGTAGTAAACACTGGGGTGGACACAAGTAAATCGGGTGGACATGGTCCCAGTCTCACATGGGGCACTCAATCTCAATCCCCATTTTACAGATGATGGAACTGAGGCCCTGAAAAGGGAAGGGACTTGCCCAAGGCCACACAGCAGACAAGTGGCAGAGCTGGGGTTAGAACCCATGACCTTCTGAGTCCCAGGCCCAGGCTCTATCCACTGCGTCATGCTTGGTGGCGGGATAGAGGAGAGCAAGACACAGGGAATAAATTGGTGTTAGAGGAGCAAATTGTATGGGCTGGGTTGTAGCCCAAACAAACAAACTTTATGAGCATAGTGCCAAAAGTAACATATGCAGAGTCAGGGCTCAGTCAATGGGGAGTCCTGTGTAGGATACACTTTGAAGAGAGGCCACTGGGTACGTACCTGTTTATTGTTGTACTTTCATAATAACAATAATTATGGTATTTGTTAAGCACTTACTATGTGCCAAGCACTGTTCTAAGCACTGGGGTAGATACAAGGTAATCAGGTTGTCCCACGTGGGGCTTACAGTCTTAATCCTCATATTACAGATGAGGTAACTGAGGCATAGAGAAGTTAAGTGGCTTGCCCAAGGTCACACAGCACACAAGCGGCAGAGCCAGGATTAGAACCCACATCCCCTGACTCCCAAGCCCGGGCTCCTTCCACTAAGCCACGCTGATTGTACTCTCCCAAGAGCTTAATACAGTGCTCTGCGCACAATAAGTGCTCATTAAATACAACTGAATTAACTGGGAGCAAGATAACGGCCAGCCTTAAGGGTGGGAATAGAGAAGCATCCCCTGAAGATGTCCCAAGCAGGTGGAGATGGAAGGATGACAAGTTGAAACAGGGGTGGGAATCATTCAAAGCAGTTGAAAGGGGCTGGATCAATTTGGGGATAATCTTTCGATTCTCCTTAGTTTATTTCTATCCGAGTTTAGCCCATTGCTGAGATTTCCCACCACTAGTAATACATAACAGAAAGACCTGATTATCTTGGAACTGTACCGCCTCAAGAAATCTTCAGATGAACATCATAATTCAAAGGAAAAAGCAGATGTATACAGGACAAGTGATGCCAGATATGTACTTTGGAGTATTAAGAAATACATGATTTGATGAACGGGCATTGTGCAACAATAATTTTCCCCAGCCCAGCCTTGGTAGGGGCATTAATATATACTAGTCTGTCAACTGCTTTGTGGTTTTTCACTGCATTTTCTTTTTTTTTCCCCATTTCACTTCTAGCATATACAGGAAACTGCAATTCTTCCAGGGATCACATAAGATTGTAAACCCCATCTTGAAGACCCAAATAAGATGCAACTGCATCTGTATACTGCAATTCAGTGTTTCTCTCTGAATAATACTGCAAATAATATTCATTCATTCAATCGTATTTATTGAGCACTTACTGTGTGCAGAGCACTGTACTAAGCGCTTGGGAAGTACAAGTTGGCAACATATAGAGATGGTCCCTACCCAACAGTGGGCTCAATAATACTGCCAATTCCACCAGTGACTGATGATTTTTTTTTTAATTTGTGCAAAAATGATTGAAATTGAATATTTGGGAGCCAAACTCCAAAGTCCATTCCTTCATATTGGCTTTATGGATTGGCTTAATTAGAGGGATTCAGTAAAATGCAGTACGGCCTTGTGGATAGAGTCCAGGTGTGAGAGTCATAAGGACCTGGGTTCTAGTCCTGGGCTCTGCCATTTGTCTGCTGCATATGACCTTGGGTAAGTCAATTCACTTCTCTGTAGCTGACCTCCTTTGTAAAATGGGGATTAAGGCTGAGAGCCCCATGTGGAACAGGAACTGTGTCCAACCAGATAAGCTTGTATCTACTCCAGCACTTTGTATAGTTTTTGGCACATAATAAGTGCTTAACAAATACCATTAAATGAAATTTAAAAAAATGGCAGGGCCCTCAGGCCATAGATACATCCAAAAACCGAGTGAAAAAACAGAATTCTAACAGGGACTCTGCCAAGTGCCACTGGGCAAGTCCTGTCTAAGCTGACATCCAAAAATCCTTTATAGAATCCAGGCCCTCCTCCCCGCAATATTTGGCTTCAGTGATTCCAGTATTTCAGTGAAAGGATATTTTGGCCTGTACTCTGCATTTAAATCAAGCCTAAGTATGTTTTTCACTCCCATTTATCCAGTAATTGTATCCTTGTGGTGCCTTGTTTAGTCTCCCATTTGAAAAAGGGAGGCTAAGACTTGCTGACTGATGAATTTGGATGCAGCTTTGGTTGTGAAGGTGTCTGTTGCTGTCACTGGGGTCATGCTAGCACGGTGGCTGAAATAGGCACTGGAACTGTCTTAGGACAGGAGTTCAATTTCTTTGTGAAAGACTGTTCCGCTGGGGACTGGACGAGGGCCTCTGAAAAGGCATTTGGCATCTTGGGAGAGTATAGTATTAACAGACACATTCCCTGGCCACAGTGAGCCTACCGGGGAACTTACGGTCAATCATTTGTATTTATTGATCACTTACTGTGTGCAGAGCACTGTACTAAGCACTTGGAGGAGGACAACAGAACAGACACATTTCCTACCCACAGCAAACCTACAATCAATCATACTTATTGTGCACTTACTGTGGGACTGAGCACTGTACTAAGCATTTGGGAGAGTCCAATAAAACAATATTGACAGACACATTCCCTGCCCACAATAAGCCTACAGGGGAGCTTACACTCAATCAATCATATTTATTGAGCACTTACTGCACGTGAGCACTGTACAAAGCTCTTGGGAGAGTACAATACAAGAATAAAACAGATGCATTCCCTGCCCAAAATGAGCCAGAGAAGAGTTTACAGTCTAGAGGGGGCCAACCGGGTTTTATTTGCCAAAGACTGTTTTTCCTCCTGTTTTCCTCCATGCCCACCAGGCCAGCTGCCCCTTCATGTAGAGCATTAAAAAGCCGGGCCTACCTACACTATTCGAACTCTCTAGAGGACATTTGTGGGCAACTGTGGCCACTGTATGCATAAGCAAAAGAAAACTAGCGCTCTCAACCACTCCCAACACAGAAGTAGCCCGGATGGAAGTCCACACGCCGATGACTTCCCAACTCAATCGACTAATCAATGGTATTTATTGAGCACTTACTTTGTGCAGAGCACTGTATTAAGCACTTCATTCAACTGTATTTATTGAGGGCTTACTGTGTGCAGAGCACTGTATTAAGTGCTTGGGAGAGCCTCCATATATCCATAAGACAATTCCTCTCCCCGGCTTCAAAGCCTTATTGAAGGCCCATCTCCTCCCAGAGGCCTTCCCTGATTAAGCCCTCTTTTCCTCTGCTCCACCTCCCTTCTGCATTGCATTGACATGCTCCTTTTATTCCTCAACCCCAACGGCTACATATATAGCTGTAATTTTATTTTACTTATAAAATGAAGTATACTTTAGAAGTAAAGTATAAGTATAGACTTTATATAAGACTTTATAAGTATACTTTACTTATAATTGTCTGTCTCCCCCTCTGGACTGTAAGCTCATTATGGACAGGGAATGTGTTTGTTTATTCCTATAGTGTACTCTCCACACAGTAAGCGCTCAACATATTCCCTGACCACAACAAGCTTCCAGCCTAGAAGGGGAAAAGGACACAGATGTAAAGAAATAAACAACAGATATGGACATAAGTGCCATGGGGCCACGGGAGGGGTGAAAAAAGGGAGTAAATCTGAATACAACCCATAGGGAAAAGTGAAAGCCCCCGCCTGGTCCCTTCACCCCGATGTCACGGATACCCCATCCCACCCCCCGCCTCTCAATTTCTCCTAATTCGCACCCCTTGTCATTCGCCTCTACTTCCCACCACGGCTATTCATTGCTGTCATCTACTGCTCCCCTGGCTCCACCTTGGCATTCCTGACTGACTTTCTTGCTTCTCTCTCCTTATTCCCTCCCTCTTCTCCCACGCCGATCCTTTGGGATTTCAACCACCACACAGATAAACCCTGTCGCCCCGCCAATAGCCTGTTTCTGCTCACTGTCTAGCTCTGCAGGTCTTTTTACTCCAGTCATGCATTAGCACGGACAGAACTGAGTTAGCCTTTTGTTTACTGTTATATTGTACTTTCCCAAGTGCTTAGTACAGTGCTCTGCACATAGTAAGCACTCAATAAATACGATTGAATGAATCATAGCTAGACACTGTTCCATCTCAAATTTCCTTAATTTCAGGTGACCACAATCGGCACCGCCTCATCCCTGGATTCTGTCCCCACTCCAACACTGGGACATCTGGGCCGTGAGGCCCCCTTCTTCCCCATCTGCACCCCTCCCTGGGCTCCCAAACAAATCTGCCCTCCCCTTGACGCTAAAATCCAGACCCTCAATACCTCCCTCTCCACCCAACTCAAATCTCTTGCCCACATTTCCTCTGCCACTGTTGCCTCACCAAAACCCAGCTCTAGAACTTCGGAAGCAGCCTGGCCTAGTGGACAGAGCACGGGCCCAGGAGTCAGAAATTCACAGGTTCTAATCCCGGCTCTGCCACTTATCCGCTGTGTGACCTTGGGCGAGTCACTTAACTTCTCCATGCCTCAGTTACCTCATCTGTAAAACAGGGATGAAGACTGTGAGCTCCCCATGGGACAACCTCATCACCTTGTAACCTCCCCAGCACTAAGAACAGTGCTTTGCACATAGTAAGCACTCAATAAATGCCATCATTATTATTGTTATTACTCTAAGCCTCAATTCCCTCTTTGGTAAAATGGGGATTAAGACTGTGAGGCCTCTGTGGGACAGGGATTGTGTCCAACCTGATTAACTTGTATCTAGCCCAGCCCTTAGAAAAGTGCCAGGCACCTAGTAAGAGCTTAACAAATACCATAATTATTATTATAATTATTATTAGAACTTGCCCCCCACCACCAGTCTGTACCTCTACTTGTACTCCTGCAGCAAGCACTAGTGGCATGCCACCCATCTCCAGTTAACATCAGTCACTTCAAATTCATTCTGACTTGCTAAATTCAGCCCTCTCCTCTGCTCAACAGCAGTTATAATCCTCCCTCACAAACTCCCACACCCACAACTGCCACAAGCTATCCCGAAACTTTAACGGTCTCTCGGAGATTCATTCATTCAATAGTATTGAGTGCTCACTATTTGCAAAGCACTGCACTAAGTGCTTGGAAAAGTACAATATAACAACGAACAGGCACATTCCTGCCCATAACGAGCTCACAGTGTAGCGGGGGAGACAGACATTAATATAAATGACTAGATAAATAAATGACAGATATAGACATATGTGCTGTGGGGATGGAAGGGAGAATGAATGAAGGAGCAAGTAAGAGCGGTGTAGAAAGGAGTGGGAAAAGAGGAGGGGAGGGCTTAGTCAGGGAAGGCTTCTTGAAGGAGAAGTGAAGTGACTTGCCCAAGGTCACACAGCAGATGAGTGGCAGAGCCAGCATTAGAACCCAGGTCCTTCTGACTCCAGGGCCCAGGCTCGGTCCACTAGGCCTCGCTGCTTCTGTTTTTCTCTTCTTGGTAAGAGAAGCCTACTCTATTAACCAGCAGAGAAATGGAGCTGGGCAAAGCTGATAATTATGCTACGCAGGGCTCTCAGGAGTGTGAAAAAAAGATTAAGTGTCTATATTGTCCCTTCTAGCCTGTCCCGGTCACTGAAGTTACGACTCGTGAAGATTGTAAACAGCACCTGGCTGAGCCTGTACCTCCAGCTTCCAGCTGATTCTCTGGCTCATTAAATATAAAGGGGAAAGGAAAGAGGCTAATATTCTAAAATTGAAATAAGGAACTGCCTTCACTACATCCTATTTCATGGGGGAAGAGGCAAAGGTAGTTGAAAGCTGTTACTCAGACCAAAGTCTGTTACCCGTTGGGCCTTTTCATCATGTCCAAAGCCCTTCTGTCCTTTTCCCAACCAAAATATGAAGCCAAGGAAAGTCACTGCAATTCACCATTTCCTATTGCCTTGACTGGCCATTCTATAGTCCACTTGGTAGAAGGAGTAATAGCCAATCAATCAATGGCATGTATTGAGGGCCTACATTGTGAAGGGCACTGTACTAAGTGCTTGGGAGAGTACGGAGAAGCAGCGTGGCTCAGTGGAAAGAGCACGGGCTTTGGAGTCAGAGGTCATGGGTTTGAATCCTGGCTCCACCACATGCCTGCTGTGTGACCTTGGGCAAGTCAGTTAACTTCTCTGAGCCTCAGTTACCTCATCTGTAAAATGGGGATTGACTGTGAGCCCCACATGGGACAACCTGATCACGTTATATCCCCCCAGCGCTTAGAACAGTGCTTTGCACATAGTAAGTGCTTAACAAATGCCATCATTATTATTATTATTATTACGGGCAGCCTCCCCTAGGTGTTCGAATGCTGAAGAGGTGCCTCAGTCCCCTCCCAAATTTCATTACTTGAACCCCTCACTAGATTGTCTGTTTCTTGAGGGCAGGGAGTGGGACTACTTACTCTGTAGTACTCTCCCAAGTGCTTAGTATCATGCTCAGCACAGAGTAAGCGTTCAAGAAGTACCACTGACAGATTGCTCTGCTTCAGATGGTACACTCCTTCACTTCCCAGACCTGCATGAGATTCTTAAGTAACAGAATCAGAGTTGTGAATCTCATCAAAATAGAGTCTGTCAATAGGGAGCCCCATGTGGGACACGGACTGTGTCCAACCTGCTAAGCCTGTATCTACCCCACCTCTTAGTACAGTGCCTGGAACAGAGGGAGTGCTTAACAAATACCATTAAAAACAAAATAGGAAAGCCAGACAGTCTCTGGGAGAAATAACATGCACTAGTGGAAAGAATACACAGTGCTCTGCACACAGTAAGTGCTCAATAAATACGACTGAATGAGTGCCTGGGAATCAGAGGACCTGCGTTCTAATCCCAGCTCTGCCACTTACTTCCCTACTTTGTGACCTATGGCAAGTCACTTTACTTCTCAGTTCTCTCATCTGCAAAATGGGGGTTCAATACCTGTTCGCCCTCCTACTTAGACTGTGAGCCCCATCTGGGACCTGGTGATCTTGTATCTACCCCAGAGCTCGGTACAATGCTTTAAACATACTGCTTGGTGCTTAACAAATGCTATTATTGTCATTATTATTATTATTATTATTGTTGTTGTTAATAGTAATGAATCTGTTTAGGGTTTAGCAAACAGCTTCAGTAGAAAGAGGCAAAATCTATATAAGGCTAATAATTCTCTGCTTTTTAGTTCAGCAGTTAAAGCTGTACACCAGTTCCTTGATGTCTTGGAAAAGAATACTTTGGTTTCCTGGTGTGTGGAAATTTGGTGGAGGGGAAAACTTTTTCACACCATCATCATTATCATCATCATCAGTGGTGTTGATTGAGCATTTACTGTGTGCAGAGCACTGTAGTAAGTGCATCCCAGGGAGCACTTTCAAATCCTGTTGCCTGTAGTCATCTGGGAGCCTTGAGGGTCAAATTTTGAGCTGGATAATTTGGGGTTTGCACAAGCAATTAACAAACAGCAATCAAGGATTGGACAAGATAGGCAACTGCAAAGTTTGCTCCTCATTATGTCTGCCAAGGGAGGGAGCTTGCTGATTCCCTCATTAACTGCAGCCTCATTTAGGATTTTGGCTTCCCCAGATAATGAATGTCCTTGTCTAGCGCTGGGAGCCATATTGAGAAAGATCAGAAACCCCACCAGATGGGGAACATGTCCTGGCATTCTTCAGAGACTGATTTTCTCTGGGAAGCAGAGGGAATCGGGAAGGTGAACTGCACACGTGGCTTTTTCTTGTGCCTCCGCTGTAGGACAAAGTCCTGGCTAGTTCTTGGATGGGGAGGAAATGGGCAGACTGACATTCTTGGCAGAAGCTACACAGCCCTTCAGAGTCTGGGATTCTACAGAGCGCTCGGTGCAGTTTGCAAAGAACGTCACAAGAGAGAAATCCCATCCCCAGCAGCTAAAGGCTCTTTGGAATCATGACCTTTTCTAGCAAGCCAGGAAGCTAAATGATACAAGTTTGATTCCCCCTGCCTTTTCAGGGGAAACCTAGCCAGGTTTCTCTCTGGCTTGGTGCGGGGAGTAATTGTCTCTCCCACGACCTGCTTCCTCGTTGACACTCTCTGCCAACTCTTAGCCTTCGATAATGACAACAGTCGCAGCATTTGGTAAGTGCTCATTATGTGCCAAGCACTGCACTAAACGCTGGGGCAGATAGAAGAATATCAGATCAGACACAGTTCCTGCCTCATATAGAGGCATATACTTGTAAATATATATATACTTGTACATATTTACTATTCCATTTATTTTATTTTGTTAATATGTTTTGTTGTCTGTGAGCCTGCTCTTGGGTAGGGACCGTCTGTATATGTTGCCAACTTGTACTTCCCAAGCGCTTAGTACAGTGCTCTGCATACAGTAAGCGATCAATAAATACGATTGAATGAATGACTGTATATAGAGATTGGCCTTAGACTGTGAGCCCCACATGGGACCTGATTATATCTACCCTAGTGCTTAGTACAGTGCTTGGCACATTGTAAGTGTAATACTATGACTATTGTACTATTACATGTCTATTATAATAGTCATATGACTAATAATGACTATTATAATACTATGACCACGACTATTAAGAGGGACAGAGGACAGGTTATCAAATCCCTATTTAGTTTACAGATGAGGAAACTAATGCATGGAGAAGTTTAGGGATGTTTCCAAGGTGACCCAGCAGGCAAGTGGAGGAGCTCAGATTGGAACCAAGATCTTCTGATTCCCAGGATCGTGCTCTTTCCACTGGGCCACACTGCTTCGCTGCAATCTGCTCTGCAGTTTGCCTAAGGAGGAGTCAGGAATGGTGTTGGGGAAAAAGCCACAGCAAGTATGACTGGCTTCTTGAGCTGAAACTCCTGTCCACAATACCCAGAAGCCACACTCCATGAAGAGGTTTAGAGATACAGCACCACTCTACCTGCACCCAGGATAGGGAGAGCAAATTCCCTCCCTCTAGAATATAAGCTCATAATAATAATAATAATAATAATAATAATAATAATGGCATTTATTAAGTGCTTACTATGTGCAAAGCACTGTTCTAAGCGCTGGGGAGGTACAAGGTGATCAGGTTTTCCCACAGGGGGCTCACAGTCTTCATCCCCATTTTACAGATGAGGGAACTGAGGCCCAGAGAAGTGAAGTGACTGGCCCAAAGTCACACAGCTGACAATTGGCGGAGCGGGGATTTGAACCCATGACCTCTGACTCCAAAGCCCAGGCTCTTTCCACTGAGCCACGCTGCTTCCCAAATCACCACAACCATCCATCCCTGCACAGGGCATTGTAGGCAGGGAGCATATCTACCAACAATGTAATATTGGACTCTCTCAAGCACTTAGTTCGGTGCTACGCACACAAACGTTCAATAAATACAAATGTATGCAATGTTTTGGGGTTTTTAAGTAGTCCAATATTTTCCACTGGGGAGAATTGGCATTATTTCCACAAAACAAATCCACTCCATACAAGAAGAGACCTTATCTGTCTCAAAATAATCCTTGAAATAACTTTTCCCTCTAAACAATCTGTTTTTACGATCCTTAAATCGATCTCAATGTAAAGATAATCGACTGTGTGCTGAGCACTATTAGTGCAGCAGTCTTTGCAATTAAACTAGATTCAGGCTCTGTCTTTTGCCCTTTGGGCATGTCAAAAACATGTGGAAACTGTTCAATTTCTTTGTGGTTTATGTCTCTTGCCTCTCCAGGAAAGAAAAACAAGGAAATGAAATGAAATTACTCTAGGGAATTGGAACACCTGAATAAGCAAAATGAAAACGTAAGGTCCTCTCAGGAAAATCTTATCCATCGTAATTCATGTAGTGCAATGTCATAAACTCCAGATATGGAAAGAGTGCATTTAAATCTGCCCTTCCAGAATGAATGCCTACAATTTGTCATCTTATGTTTGTCCATAAGATGAGCAAAGCCACATCGGGTCAGACCAAAGTCCAACATCCTGTCGCTGATTCAGGTGCACCTCCTACATACAGAATTCCATCCTAGGTGTTCGGGAATTACAACAGAAGGAAAAGACACATTCACTGCCTTGAAGAGGGATAGAAAATGGGAGCAAACTTGGAGAAATCACATGACATTTGCCCTTTTAGAAGTCCATCCTCATGGTACGAAGATGAGGATAAACCACCTCACAACCCCAACATTTCCCTAACTTTCTCCCTCTTAATGAACCACTCAAACACGTATCTTAGTCAACCTCCTCTGCGATGGACTGATATTTTTAGCACAACTTCCTCGAATAACGAATTCCCCATGAGAAAGATTTCCTTTTGCTCTTCACTTCAATCTCTGAGTTTTACTCTGTCAATAGTACACAGAGTACAGAGCACTGATATGAGAAATTTCAAAGACAGTGGTTACTGGCTTCAAGGAACTTACCTTTTTGATGAGATCTTCTTGCTGTTGGCTTCCAGCAGCACAAAATGTACCACTGTCGCGTTTGCATCCTTGAAAATTTCACTGCAGGCCTTCTGGATACTTGAAGATTTCACTGCGTAGATCTTCCAGGTAATGACTGGAAATGATAATAAAACTGTTTTTAGCACCAGTGGGGGGCCCCCCTTTTTGTCAATCAATGCTATTTATTGAGGGCTTACTGTGTGCCAAGCACTGCACTAAGTGTTTGGGAAAATACAATATGACACAGTTGGTAGACACATTCCCTGCCCACAGTGAGATTAAATGCCCTCTAGACTTTAAACTGGTCATGAGCAGGGATCGTGCCTGCTAATTTTGTTGAACTGTACTTTCCTCAAGCACTTAGTACAGTGCCCTGCACTACTAAGCACTCAATAAATACCATTGATTAATTAATTGTTTAATTAATTAATTATTATTGTTGATTAATAACAATGATTATGGTATTTGTTAAGTGCTTACTATTTGCCAAGCACTGTTCTAAACTCTGAGGAAGATACAAGGTGATTAGGTTGGACACGGTCCCCATCACACATAGGGCTCACAATCTCAAACCCCATTTTATAGATGAGGGAACTGAGGCCCAGAGAAGTGAAAAGATTTGTCCAAGGACACATAGAAAACAAGTGGCATAGTGAGGATTAGAACCCATGACCTCCTGATTCCTAGGCCCATGCTCTATCCACTCCACTCCACATATGAAAGCATGCAAAGGAAGTGCTAGCCTTTGTTTCCAACTATTAAGTTATTTTTTAACCTAATTAACTTGCACCTAGCCCAGTACTTAGAACAGTTTTTGACACATAGTAAGTGCTTAACAAATATCATACTTAAAAAAAAAAAGGTGACAGAACATCCCCAGATATCTCATCAGGATTCAGGTTTTGCAGTCTTTGGTGGAGAAACATGTCAGAGATCTTTTTGAATAGAGAAGCAGCATGGCAAAGTGGATAGAGCGCTTAGTACAGTGCTCTGCACACAGTAAGTGCTCAATAAATACAACAATGAATGGAGCACGGGCCTGAGAGTCAGATGGTCATGGGCTCATTCATTCACTCAATCCCATTCACTGAGCACTTACTGTGTGCAGAGCACTGTACTAAACACTTGGGAAAGTACAGCTGTTGGGTAGGGACCGTCTCTATATGTTGAAAACTTGTACTTCCCAAGCGCTTAGTACAGTACTCTGCACACAGTAAGCGCTCAATAAATACGATTGAATGAATGAATTAGTACAGCAATAAAAAAAGACAATCCCTGCCCACAAAGAGCTCAGTCTAGAGAGGGTGAGAATGGGTTCAAATCCTGGCTCTGTGCCACTTGCCTGCTGTGGGACTATGGGCAAGTCACTTCATTCATTCATTCAATCGTATTTATTGAGCGCTTACTGTGTGCAGAGCACTGTACTAATCGCTTGGGAAGTACAAGTCGGCAACACTCCACTTCTCTGGGCCTCAGTGCCCTCAGCTGTAAAATGGGGGTGGAGACTGTGAGCCCCACGTGGCACGAGGGACTGTGTCCAGCCCAATTTGCTTGTATCCACCCCAGTGCTTACTACAGGGCTTGGTACACAATAAGCACTTAACAAGTAAAATAATTATACATTATTATGACGAATATCGCTGTCACCTGTACATCTCTCAGGCCTGGGGTGTGGAGCACAGAAGTGAGGCCTGGGTTGTCCCCTGACCCACCCCCGTGTCCCCCAACCCTAGATGCCCTGGGGCCCTGTGCTTTGAGCCTGGGCTACAGTTTTTGGTTTTCTGACTCCTTCTTTTCCCCCCGCAGCTCCAAAATGTGCTCTGAACTGAGCTCCTCAGTGCAAGGAGGGGGTTCCAAGCCCCTTCCTCAGCTCTGCAAAGCTCCAGAGGCTCTGTGCCCACCTGGATGCCCCCCACCTTTTGAATGGTATTTATTTTCATAATAATAATGGCATTTATTAAGCGTTTACTATGTGCAAAGCACTGTTCTAAGCGCTGGGGAGGTCACAAGGTGATCAGGTTGCCCCACGGGGGGCTCACAGTCCTAATCCCCATTCTACAGATGAGGTGACTGAGGCCCAGAGAAGTTAAGTGACTTGCCCAAAGTCACACAGCTAATTGGCAGAGCCAGAATTTGAACCCATGACCTCTGACTCCAAAGCCCGTGCTCCTTCCACTGAACGCTTACTATGTGCCAAGCACTATATTAAGTGCTAGGAGAGATACGAGCTAATCAGGGTGGACTCGGTCCGTGGGGCTCACAGTCTTTATTCAGTCGTATGCATTCAGTCCTATTTATTGAGTGCTTAATGTGTGCCAGGCACTGTTCTAAGCGCTGGGGCTGATGCAAACTAATCAGGTTGGACTCAGTCCATATCCCACATGGGGCTCAGTTTTCATTCAATTGTATTTACTGAGCGCTCACTATGGGCCAGGCACTGTACTAAGCACTGGGGAGATAAGAGCTAATCAGGTTGGACTCAGCCCATGTCCCACATGGGATTCCGTCTTCACTTAATCCTTTTTATTGAGCACTATGTGCCGGGCACTGTTCTAAGTGCTGGGGTGGATACAAAGTAATAATAATAATAATGATGGCATTTATTAAGCGCTTACTATGTGCAAAGTACTGTTCATTCATGCATTCATTCAATTGTATTTATTGAGCACTTACTGTGTGCAGAGCACTGTACTAAGCGCTTGGGAAGTACAAGTAGGCAACATATAGAAGGGGAGGTAACAAGGTGATCAGGTTATCCCACGGGGGGCTCAGAGTCTTAATCCCCATTTTACAGATGAGGTGACTGTGGGGCTCACAGTCTTAATCCCCATTTTACAGATGAGGCACAGAGAAGTTAAGTGACTTGCCCAAAGTCACACAGCTGACAATTGGCGGAGCCAGGATTTGAACCCATGCCCTCTGACTCCAAAGCTCGTGCTCTTTCCACTGGGCAACGCTGCTTCTCAAATCCCATGTGGGACTCGGTCTTCATTCAATCGTATGCATTCAGTCCTATTTATTGAGCACTTACTGTGTGTCAGGCACTGTACTAAGCGCCAGGGGAGATCCCACGTGGGGCTCACAGTCTTCATTCAATTGTATTTACTGAGCGGTCACTATGGGCCAGGCACTGCACTAAACGCTGGGGAGATACGACCTAATCAGGTTGGACTCGTCCCATGCCCCACGTGGGATTCAGTTTCACTTAATCCTTTTTATTGAGCGCTATGTGCCTGGCACTGTTCTAAGCGCTGGAGCATATAAGAGCTAATCAGGTTGGACTCGGTCCATATCCCACGTGGGACTCAGTCTTCACTTAATCCTATTTATTAAGCGCTAACTATGTGCCAGGCACTGTTCTAAGTGCTGGGACGGATACAACCTAATAATAATAATAATGGCATTTATTAAGCACTTACTATGTGCAAAGCACTGTTCTAAGCGCTGGGGCTGATACAAACTAATCAGGTTGGACTCGGTCCATATCCCACGTGCGGCTCACAGTCTTCATTCAATCGTATGCATTCAGTCCTATTTATTGAGCGCTTAATGTGTGCAAAGCACTGTTCTAAGCGCTGGGGCTGATACAAACTAATCAGGTTGGACTCGGTCCATATCCCACGTGCGGCTCACAGTCTTCATTCAATCGTACGCATTCAGTCCTATTTATTGAGCGCTTAATGTGTGCCAGGCACTGTTCTAAGCGCTGGGGCGGATACAAACTAATCAGGTTGGACTCGGTCCATATCCCACGTGGGGCTCACAGTCTTCATTCAGTTGCATTTACTGAGCGTTTCACTATGGGCCAGGTACTGTACTAAGCGCTGGGGAAATACGACCTAATCAGGTTGGACTCGGCCCATGTCCCACGTGGGATTCAGTCTTCACTTAATCCTGTTAATTGGGCGCTAACTGTGTGCCAGGCACTGTTCTAAGCGCTAGGGCGGATACAAACTAATCAGGTTGGACTCGTGCCATGTCCCACGTGGGATTCAGTCTTCACTTAATCCTGTTTATTGGGCGCTGTGTGCCAGGCACTGCTCTAAGCGCTGAGGTGGATACAAACTAACCAGGTTGGACTGGGTCCATATCCCACGTGGGGCTCACAGTCTTTCTTCAATCATATGCACTCAGTCCTATTTACTGAGCGCTTACTGTGTGTCAGGCACTGCACTAAGTGCCGGGGGAGATACAAGGTGGTTGGACTCGGTCCATATCCCACGTGGGGTTCACAGTCTTCAATCGTATACATTCAGTCCTATTTACTGAGCGCTTACTGTGTGCCAAGCACTGTCCTAAGCGCTCGACTACAGTATAATAAACTGACACATTCCCTATCCACGACGAAGTTTACTTCATCCCCTTTTCCGGAACTTCCCAAGCGCTTAGTACAGTGCTGTGCACCAAGTAAGCGCTCAACAAATACTATTGAATGAATGAGGAAACTGACAAAGCACTGTCCTAAGCGCTCGAGTACAGTATAATAAACCGACACATTCCCTATCCACGACGAAGTTTACTTCATCCCCCTTTTCCAGAACTTCCCAAGCGCTTAGTACAGTGCTCTGCACTAAGTGCTCAACAAATACTCTTGAATGAATGAGGGAACTGAGGCAAAAAGAAGAGAAGGGACTTACCCAAGGTCACACAGCAGACAAGTAGGGAGGAATGAATTAGACTCCAAAGCCCGTGTTCTTTCCACTGGGCAACGCTGCTTCTCAAATCCCACGTGGGACTCATTCATTCATTCATTCATATTTATTGAGCACTTACTGTGTGTCAGGCCCTGTACTAAGCGCCGGTGGAGATCCCACGTGGGGCTCAGTCTTCATTCAATTGTATTTACTGAGCGCTCACTATTGGCCAGGCACTAAGTGCTAGGGAGATACGAGCTAATCAGGTTGGACTCGGCCCATGTCCCACGTGGGATTCAGTCATTCATTCATTCAATCGTATTTATTGAGCGCTTACTTTGTGCAGAGCACTGTACTAAGCACTTGGGAAGTACAAGTTGGCAACATATAGCGACGGTCCCTACCCAACAGCGGGCTCACAGTCTAGAAGGGGGAGACAGACAACAACACGAAACATATTAACAAAATAAAATAAATAGAATAAATATGCACAAATAAAATAGAGTAATAAATACGTACAAACATATATGCAGGTCTTCACTTAATCCTTTTTACTGAGTGCTAACTGTGTGTCTGGCACTGTTCTAAGCGCTGGGGTGGATAAAAATTAATCAGGTAGAACCCGGTCCATAATAATAACAATACTGGCATTTATTAGTAGTAGTAGTAATAATAATGGCATTAATTAAGCGCTTACTATGTGCAAAGCACTGTTCTAAGCGCTGGGGAGGTTACAAGGTGATCAGGTTATCCCACGGGGAGCTCAAGGTCTTAATCCCCATTTTACAGATGAGGTAACAGACATAGAAAAGTTAAGTGACTTGCCCAAAGTCACACAGCTGACAATTGGTGGAGGCAGGATTTGAACCCATGACCTCTGACTCCAAAGCCCGTGCTCTTTCCATTGGGTAACGCTGCTTCTCCAATCCCATGTGGGACTCAGTCTTCATTCAATCGTATGCATGCAGTCCTATTTATAGAGCGCTTACTGTGTCAGGCACTGTACTAAGCGCCGAAGGAGATACGAGCTAATCAGGTTGGACTCGTGCCACGTCCCACGTGGGATTCAGTCTTCACTTAATCCTGTTTATTGGGCGCTAACTGTGTGCCAGGCACTGTACTAATCGCCGGGGGAGATAGGAGCTAATCAGGTTGGACTCGTGCCGTGTCCCACGTGGGATTCAGTCTTCACTTAATCCTGTTTATTGGGCGCTAACTGTGTGTCAGGCACTGTTCTAAGCGCTGAGGCGGATACAAACTAACCAGGTTGGACTGGGCCCATAGCCTACGTGGGGCTCACAGTCTTTATTCAATCGTATGCATTCAGTCCTATTTACTGAGCGCTTACTGTGTGTCAGGCACTGTACTAGGCGCCGGGGGAGATACAAGGTAGTCAGGTTGGACTCGGTCCCTATCCCACGTGGGCTCACAGTCCTCATTCAATCGTATGCATTCAATCCTGTTTACTGAGCGCTTACTGTGTGTCAGGCTCTGTACTAAGCGCCGGGGGAGATGCGAGCTAATCAGGTTGGACTCGTGCCATGTCCCACGTGGGATTGTCTTCACTTAATCCTGTTTATTGGGCGCTCTGTGCCAGGTACTGTTCTAAGCGCTGAGGCGGATACAAATTAACCAGGTTGGACTGGGTCCATATCCCACGTGGGGCTCACAGTCTTCATTCAATCGTACGCATTCAGTCCTATTTACTGAGCGCTTACTGTGTGTCAGGCACTGTACTAAGCGCCGGGGGAGATACAAACCAGGTTGGACTGGGTCCATATCCCCCGTGGGGCTCAGTCTTCATTCAATCGTATACATTCAGTCCTATTTATTGAGCGTTTACTGTGTGCCAAGCACTGTCCTAAGCGCTCGAATACAGTATAATAAACCGACACATTCCCTATCCACGACGAAGTTTACTTCATCCCCCTTTTCCAGAACTTCCCAAGCGCTCAGTACAGTGCTCTGCACCCAGTAAGCACTCAACAAATACTAGTGAATGAATGAGGGAACTGAGGCAAAAAGAAGGAAAGGGACTTACCCAAGGCCACACAGCAGACAAGTAAGGAGGAATGAATTAGACTCCAAAGCCCGTGCTCTTTCCACTGGGCAACGCTTTCTCAAATCCCATGTGGGGCTCAGTCATTCATTCAATCGTATTTATTGAGCGCTTACTGTGTGTCAGGCACTGTACTAAGCGCCGGGGGAGATCCCACGTGGGGCTCACAGTCTTCATTCAATTGTATTTACTGAGCGCTCACTATTGGCCAGGCACTGTACTAAGCGCTAGGGAGATACGAGATAATCAGGTTGGACTCAGCCCATTTCCCACGTGGGATTCAATCATTCATTCAATCGTATTTATTGAGCGCTTACTGTGTGCCAAGCACTGTCCTAATTGCTCGAATACAGTATAATAAACCGACACATTCCCTATCCACGACGAAGTTTACTTCCTCCCCCTTTTCCAGAATTTCCCAAGCGCTCAGTACAGTGCTCTGCACCCAATAAGCGCTCAACAAATACTATTGAATGAGTGAGGGAACTGAGGCAAAAAGAAGGGAAGGGACTTACCCAAGGTCGCCCAGCAGACAAGTAGGGAGGAATTAGAACCCAGACCCTTCCCATACACCCGGCGCCAACCGCACCAGTCCGGGGGGCTGGTTCCAAGGTGTCTGTTTATTGTTGGGGTGTCCTCTCCCCAGCCGATAGTCAGCTGTGTGACTTTGGACAAGTCACTTAAATTCTCTATGCCTCAGTTACCTCATCTGTAAAATGGGGATTAAGACTGTGAGCTCCCCGTGGGACAACCTGATGACCTTGTAACCTCCCCAGCGCTTAGAGCAGTGCTTTGCACATCGCAAGCGCTTAATAAATGCCATTATTATTATTATTATGGACCGGGTTCTTCCAGGTAGATGAGGTAACTGAGGCATAGAGAACTTAAGTGACTTGCCCAGAGTCACACAGCTGACAATTGATGGAGTAGGGATTTGAACCCATGACCTCTGACTCCAAAGCCCGTGCTCTTTCCACAGGGTAACGCTGCTTCTCAAATCCCACGTGGGACTCACAGTCTTCATTCAATCGTATGCATTCAGTCCTATTTATTGAGCGCTTACTGTGTCAGGCACTGTACTAAGCACTGGGGAGATCCCACGTGGGGCTCACAGTCTTCATTCAATGGTATTTACTGAGCACTCACTATGGGCTAGGCACTGTACTAAGCGCTGGGGAGATACGAGCTAATCAGGTTGGACTCGGCCCATATCCCACGTGGGATTCAGTCTTCACTTAATCCTTTTTATTGACTGCTAACTGTGTGTCTGGCACTGTTCTAAGCGCTGGGGTGGATAAAAGTTAATCAGGTAGAATCCGGTCCACAATAGTAATAATAAAGGTATATATTAAGCGCTTACTGTGGGCAAAGCACTGTTTTGAGCAC
This sequence comes from Tachyglossus aculeatus, assembly GCF_015852505.1. Taxonomy (NCBI): domain Eukaryota; kingdom Metazoa; phylum Chordata; class Mammalia; order Monotremata; family Tachyglossidae; genus Tachyglossus; species Tachyglossus aculeatus. The sequence goes on along the minus strand of NC_052078.1, from coordinate 22,047,084 downwards.
AAAGTGACCAGGTGGTTCCACGGGGAGTTCACAGTCTTAACCCCCATTTTACAGATGAGGTAACTGAGGCATAGAAAAGTTAAGTGACTTGCCCAAAGTCACACAGCTGACAATTGGTCGCGTCAGAATTTGAATCCATGACCTCGGACTCCAAAGCCCGTGCTCTTTCCATTGGGTAACGCTGCTTCTCAGATCCCATGTGGGACTCAGTCCTCATTCAATCGTATGCATTCAGTCCTATTTATTGAGCGCTTACTGTGTCAGGCACTGTACTAAGCGCCGGGGGAGATACGAGCTAATCAGGTTGGACTCGTGCCGTGTCCCACGTGGGATTCAGCCTTCACTAAATCCTGTTTATTGGGCGCTGTGTGCCAGGCACTGTTCTAAGCGCTGAAGCGGATATAAACTAACCAGGTTGGACTGGGCCCATACCCTACGTGGGGCTCTCAGTCTTTATTCAATCGTATGCATTCAGTCCTATTTATTGAGCGCTTACTGTGTCAGGCACTGTACTAAGCGCCGGGGGAGATACGAGCTAATCAGGTTGGACTCGGTCCCTATCCCACGTGGGGCTCGCAGTCTTCATTCAATCGTATGCATTCAGTCCTATTTACTGAGCGCTTACTGTGCGTCAGGCACTGTACTAAGCGCCGGGGGAGATACGACCTAATCAGGTTGGACTCGTGCCATGTCCCACGTGGGATTCAGTCTTCACTTAATCCTGTTTATTGGGCGCTAACTGTGTGCCAGGCACTGCTCTAAGCGCTGAGGCGGATACAAACTAACCAGGTTGGACTGGGTCCATATCCCACGTGGGGCTCACAGTCTTCATTCAATCGTACGCATTCAGTCCTATTTACTGAGCGCTTACAGTGTGTCAGGCACTGTACTAAGCGCCGGGGGAGATACAAGGTGGCTGGACTCGGTCCATATCCCACGTGGGGCTCAAAGTCTTCATTCAATCGTATACATTCAGTCCTATTTATTGAGCGCTTACTGTGTGCCAAGCACTGTCCTAAGCGCTCGAATACAGTATAATAAACCGACACATTCCCTATCCACGACGAAGTTTACTTCCTCCCCCTTTTCCAGAACTTCCCAAGCGCTCAGTACAGTGCTCTGCACCCAGTAAGCGCTTAACAAATACTATTGAATGAGTGAGGGAACTGAGGCAAAAAGAAGGGAAGGGACTTACGCAAGGTCGCACAGCAGACAAGTAGGGAGGAATTAGAACCCAGAGCCTTCCCATACACCCGGCGCCAACCGCACCAATCCGGGGGTCCGGCTCCAAGGTGTCTGTTTATAGTTGGGGTGTCCTCTCCCGAGCGCTTAGTGCAGTGTTGAGCACGCAATAGACGCTCCATAAATCCGATTGATGGACTGAATGAGGGAATGCCGTGAGCGGCCCCGGCCACTAGGTGGAGCACGACGGCTCCCCCGGAGGCGGGACGAAGGGCCACCATTGGTCCACGAGGGTGCCAATTTCCCGCTCCTTCGCCAATGATAAGCCAGGAGGGCCGCCGGACGTATCGAGGGGGCGGGGATATTCAAATGAGGGGAGGTCGTTACAGCGCCTCACGTGGGCGTTGGGGCAGTGTACTACCGCTGCACGTTCATTCAATCCTGTGTATTGAGCGCCCACTGTGTGCAGAGCACTGTACTAAGCGCTTGGAAAGTACAGTTCAGTGTGGCTCAGTGGAAATCAATCAATCAATCGTATTTATTGAGCACTGACTATGTGCAGAGCACTGTACTAAGCTCTTGGGAAGTACAAGTTGGCAACATATAGAGACAGTCCCTACCCAACAAGTCAGAGGTCGTGGGTTCTAATCCCACCTCTGCCACTTGTCCGCTGTGTAACTGTGGGCAAGTCACTTGGAGAAGCAGCGTGGCTCAGTGGCAAGATCCTGGGGAGTCAAAGGTCGTGGGTTCTACTTCGACTCCACCACTTTTCTGCTGGGTGACCTTAGGTAAGTCTGTGCAATGTAAGCACACTCAATACCTTTGATTGGTTGCCATGTTGAAAGTCCCACATAATGTCTTTTTTTCCTTCCTTCAGTCATTCATTCAGCTGTATTTATGTTTTCTTATTTTATTTAAGTGTTGGGGTCAAAGCAAGTCAGCTTCTCAGACTCCCAAACCCGTGCTCCTTCCCCTGAGCACACTGTTCCTCAACGCAGATCAATAATGGTGCTAGTGCTTTTCAGAGCCTTGAGTTGAACTTGGGGTCTCTAATCTAAATTTCCCCATGATTAATGTAAATATATCATCTGTTGTGTCCCACATCCTGAATCTCTGCTCTTCTGAAGGTGAATTGAATTTGGAAAAATAAACCTATCTTCCTCTCATCCATGCTATCATTTGTAGAATATCTGAATTGCGTGGTTATGGGTATCTATGGAGAAATACATTTTCAGTTATTAAAAATATTATTTCAGTAACAGCATAGGTCATAAATTTGCCCCACAAAATCCGCAGGCAGTTTGGAAATGTTAAAAAAAGAAAAAAAAAAGATTTTCCTAGGCAGAAAGAAAACAACTCTTGATATCTAGCATGTTCGATTCACTTACCAAGATTTCCTAATTAATGGCTTGATGGCACCGAGCAAATAGAGCGGATAATTCTATGGAAGGTATTGAAGAAAAATGACCGAAATTAAGAACTAGATCATGAAGTTAACAGAAAAACATTTCTGCAAACAGAACCGTGTCTTTCATACAGTGGTACTGCAAACAGTTTAATGCCCTGGAGAACATTCCCCCCTCCCAGCCCCACAGCACGAATGTACAGAATTTATGTACATATCTGTAATTTTATTTATTTGTATTGATGTCTGTTCCCCCTACTCTAGACTGTAAGATCATTTTAGGCAGGGAATGTCACTGTTTATTATTACATTGTACTTTCCCAAGCACCTAGTTCAGTGCTCTGCACACAGTAAAGCACTCAATAAATACGATTGAATGGATGAACATTACTGGTAATTCTAATATGGAAAACAATCCGGGGGAGATGATGAAAGATGTGATGTAATAGACGATGATTTAGGTGCAAACACCGCAGAATTCAAATCAGCCGTTGAAGTTGAGGAACTACCTCATGAGTTAGCTCTGTTACAATTTTGGAGTGTGTTTTCATCATGAAAATGCCATATGAATTTGAATATTTATTAAGAAATGAAAATGCATAGAACCTTGTTCAATCCTGTTTATTCTTGAATCCGTATTTCATGATGTGCAAATGCTGTACTTTCTTCAAATTTCTAATGCATCTTCCTACAAATGCTATGAGAATTGATTTTTGTTCTTTCAAAACTAACACCTGCATCCAGTATTATTCTGCCCTCCATCCCACACAGCATGAAAGGTTCCTTTGTACTGTCGAACTCCCATATGTGAGTACTAATGAGTCATTGCCAAAGTCTTCTATTCTTCCATACTGCTATGGTTATTTTGTGAGGAGGAAGATTCCTCACTTTTACAAAAGATTAAATTGGTCTCAGAGCAAGTGAGCTTGGCCATTACCCAGATATTTTTATTTATTTATTTTATTTGCAGGGTTCGGAGAGCTTGCTTCAAATAATGGCTTGAATTTGAAGGATGCCGTTACTTTTACCAAAATGTATTCAGTCAGTTATCCCTCCCTCAGACCTGCTTTGGCAGGCTCTGCCTCAGAGGGAATACTGGTGATAGGTATGGGAAAGTGGGAAGAGAGTGTAACAGTTACAAGCAATATAATGAATTCCTTTAAACATGTTCTCAGACTAAGCCTTCATCACTGGACCAAGGCTTGTTTACAGTGAGGGATTCCATCACTGTCATCAACACATCTATAAAATCATTTAATCCTCACAACCTCCCACAACACTGCTAATTTTTTTTTATTTTTTATGGTATTTGTTAACTGCTTACCACGTGTCAGACACTGAGTTGAGTTCTGGGGTAGGCATAAATAAGTCAGGTTCGACACAATCCCTGTCTCACATAGAGCTCACAGTCTTAATCCCTGTTTTACAGATGAGGCACAGAGGAAGTGAAGTGACTTACCCAAGGTCACACAGACAAGTGGCAGAGCTGGGATTAAAACTCAGGTCCTTCTGACACCCAGGCCAGTGCTGTATCCACTAGGCCGTGCCACTTCTCCCGTGACCTCTGTGATTTTAGGCGCATGTTTCTATCATTGTCACCAAGCCGCAGATTCGGGCTCATGAACGTGTAACCACCATCCAGACGAAAACTCCTAAGCATAAAGTTAGCCTGCCAACAAGTGAAAATTAAGTGCCCACCTCCCCTCCCAGGAGGCACAGCTTTGGAGAAAGCCCAGTGTTGGCAGCAGAAATTCTCAAATTGGAATCTACTGGATTCTGTGGCATGAGGGTATCCATGGCAACAGCTCAGTATTATTATTATTATGCCCCCAGTGAGGAAATTGTCATGTAATCTGTCCAACTGGCTCAAACGCCTACACAAGGAAAGGGTCTTTACCAGTAATGCTCAGTAGTTCCTAGTAAAGTTAGCTCTGTCAGGCTTGGGTCCAAATTTTGAAGTTTCTAGATGCCCCAGGACCCATTCTAACTGTTTTCAAATTGGAAAGAGGCTGGCCCTGAAGAGAATAATAATAGTAATAATAAGTAATAATAACTTCAGTATTTGGTACATGCTTACTACGTGCCAGGCACTGTTCTAAAACCTGACGTGTATACAAGCAAATCGGGTTGGACACAGTCCCTGTCCCACAGAGGGCTCACAATCTTATTCCCTATTTTATGCAGAGAAGTAAAGTGTCGTGCCCAAGGTCACACAGCAGATATGTGGTGGAGTCAGGATTAGAACCCAGATCCTTCTGATTCCCAGGCCCGGGCTCTAGAATGAGGTAAGGCATTCCAAACCAAATGTGCATGGGTCTGTACTAGTTTCAGCTACCAAGCACTGGGGTAGATTCATGTTAATCAGGTTGGACACAGTCCACGTCCCACATGGGGCTCACAATCATAACTTCTGTTTTTACAGATGAGGGAACTGAGGCTCAGAGAAGTGAAGCGAATAGGCCAAGGCCACACAGCAGACAAGTAGTGGAGCCAGAGTTAGAACCCAGCACTTAGTAGTAGGAGTCGATGTTTCCATCTTCTTTCAGAGCCCACCTGGGAACACAACTCGCAGCCTACTGTCTGATTGGCAGAGAGGATATTTGGGAGCAATTTCTGTTAGCATGATTTAGTGGAAAGAATTTAGGCTTGGGAGTCAGAGAACAAGGGTTCTAATCCCAGCCCCGCCACTCCTCTGCTGTGTGACCTTGGGCAAATCATTCTCTTTGAGCCTCCATCTGGAAAATGGAGATACAATATCTGTTAAATCCCAGTTAAACTGAGCCTCCTGTGGAACCAGGGACTGGGACTGATTGGATTCTACCCCAGTACTCAGTAAGTGCTTGGCACACATTAAGTGCTTACCAACTGCAACACCCATCCCTTCACCACACTGCATCTCTGAGGTTTCTCAGAGTTCCCAAGTCAGCCATTAGCAGTTGGACACATATACAAGGATGAGATCACAAGGGGCCACAATCTCTGCCTTGCATGCACTGAGCAAAACAGCTGTCAGCCAATCACAACTTTTGATGTCAAGATTTGCTACTTGCCAGTCTCGGTTTGGTTGGAGTGAAAATGCATCTGGAAACAGTTGCATTTAATTAAGGACCATATGTATTGAGGTGTTTTGTGAAAAACAAGTGTTCATTTTTGTCAGATGAAGTAATCAAATAAGCCCCAAAACATAAGTCCCTCCAGCAGGGCACCACACTGGGTAGAATGATGTGATGATTGTCTTTTTAGACCTTTACAGACATCCTACCTTATGGTTAGGTATGTTCTATTCACCAATCTAACTTTTCCCGCTACAGCACCTTTAATGAACCATTCTAAGCCACTCATCCTTGATTCTACTCAGACTCCCTCTGGAACCTGCTCGATTTCCTGTGGAAACAAATCACATATGTTTGACATCCCCGCCCTCCCCAGTGGGAATATTTCCTTGGGTTTACATCTCTTATTTACAGTATGTGTTTTCTTAATGGATTTTCATTACTAGGCTGGTCAGCTGCAAATGACCAATGTCTTCTGGATGCCTTTTCTTGGGGGCCAGACACTACAGGAAATCTCCATTTATTTATTCAGTTCATTCCATTAATGAATGACCTATTTGAGGGCTAAGCAATGGACTGAGTGCTGGGAAAAAATACAAGGATGAGAATTCTACCTCCCAAATCTAAGAATAAAGGGGGCAAAGAGGTGAGTGACAGATTCCCAAGCAGGGTGATGTAAGAAAAACACAAAAGCAAGGAGACAAGGATATTAGTAAATACAACAAGAACAATGTGCATATACATATATACATAGAGTGATATTGTTTAGCGACCACGAAGGGGATCGATCCTTTATGGGGATCTATTCCACTTTGATCCAAATTCCTCTTGACCCCGCTGATATTCCCAACTGCACCACTTCCTGTGGTAAATGGATTCCACACGCTCACTCCCTAATGGGTGAAGAAGTGTTTCCTTTTGTTTTGAACCTTCCACCTTTAAACTTCACTAAGACCCCCCTTTGTTCTGGTGGTGAGGGATTTGGTGAACAACCTTTATGTATTTGTTCTGTCTATACTCTTCATGATTTTGTCAGCTTCCCTCCTGTTCTCTTTCAACTGTCACTTTATTCTTTCCAATACTATTCTTTATGGTCTGTCCTCACTTTGGAAGCTTCATTGTTCTGTCCATCTGGGTTTCCTTCCTGTCTTCCATTTCCAGCTCTGGAATGTCCTTCCTGAAGTGCAGAAACGAGAAGCAGTGTGTCTAGTGGAAAGAGCCCAGACCCGGGAATCAGAGGACATGAGTTCTAATCCTGGTTCTGCCAACTGCTTGCTGTGTGTCCTTTGGCAAGTCACTTAAATTGTACGTGCCTCAGTTTCCTCATCGGCTAAATGAGGATTTAATACCCATTCTCTCTCTTACTTAGGCTTTGAGCCTCATGTGGGCCAGGGATTGTGTCCAACCTATTACTCTATTTTACTTGTACGTATTTACTATTCTATTTATTTTATTTTGTTAATATGTTTTGTTTCGTTGTCTGTGTCTCCCTTCTAGACTGTGAGCCCGTTGTTGGGTAGGGACCGTCTCTATATGTTGCCAACTTGTACTTCCCAAGTGCTTAGTACAGTGCTCTGCACACAGTAAGCGCTCAGTAAATGTGATTGAATGAATGAATGAATGAACCTGATCACCTTGTATCTACCCCAGCACTTAGAATAGTGCTTGACACAGTAAATGCTTAACAAATGCCATGATTATGATAATAACTGCATGCAGTATTTAAATACTCATTCCAGCTTCACCTTCTACACTCCTTCAAGGTTATATATAGTTGACCTTCACTTACAAAGTTGACGCCATCAATCAATAGGTGTAATTGAGTGCTTACTATGTACAAAACACTGTCCTAAGCACTTGGGAGAGTACAGTATAATGGAGTTGCTAGACATGTTCCCTGCTGTGTGGCCTTGGGCAAGTCACTTCCCTTCTCCAGGCCTCAGTTTCCACATGTGTAAAATGGGGATTAAGATTGTGAGCCTCATGTGGGATGGGGACTGTGTCTAACCTGATTAGCTTGTATCTAACCAAGCACTTAATACAGTGGCTGGCACATACTAAATGCTTAACAAATACCATAAGAAGAAGAAAAAGCTTACAGTCCAGAGAGATGGTAAGGTCCTATCCAAGCCTGGGAACATGGTTGAAAAGATATTTATGGGATCCACACACACAAAAAAATAATAATGGTATTTATTAAGCACTTACTATGTGCCAAGTACTGTTCTAAGCACTGAGATAGTTACAAGGTAATCAGGTTTGCCCTAGTGGGGCTCACAATCTTAATCCCCATTTACAGATGAGGTAACTGAGGCACAGAGATGTTAAGTGACTTGCCCAAAGTCACACAGTTGATAAGTGGCAGAGCCGGAACTAGAACCCACGATCCCTGACTCCCAAGCCCGTGCTCTTTCCACTAAACCACGAGCCCCAGGTGAGATGGGGCTGTTTCTGACTTGATTATCTTGCATCTACCGTAGGGTTTAGTACAGTGCTTAGCACAGTAAGCACTTAACAAACACCACGACTATTATTTACAAGTTTGGACTTGAGCTTTGTTGTGTTAGTGGGTTTGTTCCGTCTCTGTTTCCAACTCAAAGGAAAGAGTGTGGGTCTGAGAGTCAGAGGATTCTAGTACTAGTAGTAATCGTATTTATTGAGTGATTCCTTGACACAAAGCTTTATACTAACCTCTGGGAAAGAAACACATGAATAAGGCACCAGACACTGTATCTGGCCTCAATATAAAATGGGGAGGGAACAACAGACACAGAAGAGATAGAAAAGACAAAGATGATAACAACCATGAAACAAAGGAGCAGTGGGGTTTTGAAGGCTCCACAAAGCTCAGACCAACAGTCACTGAAGTCACAGAAAGCCAAGGAAGCGAGGTAACTATCTGCCAGTCACAGTCCTTGCATTGAATCCCCATTTTGCAAATGAGGAAACTGAGGCATAGAGAAGTTATATGACTCTCACTAATCTTCTCCCAAAATGAATCATGACAAAGAAATTATCCATTTCATTCGCACCACTAGATCGCAAGTCGCTTCTACTTTGCTTGTTAACAGTATGAAAGATCTTTAGAATATTTCGTTCTTTCAGTGGGAAAACTGTACCTGGGGTGTTTTACGATATTCTTTTGCATTAAATCACCCGTTCAAATGACTCATTGTGTTGGGCGTGAAGTAGCTATTATTTGTTATTATAAATGAGCCCACAAGTGAGAGATTATAAAAACGCCAGGCCATGTCTCCAAGTGAAATAGAAAAGCCTTTCAAATGAATGTAACTCTTGCAGAAATCAAATTTGCATTTTGCCAAGCGTAAATCTGAAATGCAAATGCTGTAAGTGTATTTATCAGACTGGGCAAGGATGGCGAATAATAAACTGAGGGATAGATTCTTATTCTTTCAGCGTGATGAAAAATATTCCAGTCCATCTTATTTTGTGCTGTTTGCTTTGAACCCAGGGAGAGAAAAAAAATACATTTTCATAAATTGGCAGGAATTATTTTCAGCCAACCATATCCACAAAAAAATTCAGGATTGCTGAAAAATTGTAGAAGATGAATGGAAATGCATGATTATTTCAGGGACTTCCAGAGAAATGACTTTCTTTTTGTCTGGTATTTGTTTAGTGCTTACTCTGTGCTAGGCATTGTTCTAAGCGCTGGGGTAGATAAAAGCTAATCAGGTTGGATACGGTCCATGTCCCACGTGGAAATCACAGTTTTAATCACCATTTTACAGATGAAGTAACTGAGGCACACAGGAGTGAAGTCACTTGCCCAAGTTCCCACATCAGACAAGTTGGGGACAGGGATTAGAACCCAGCTCCTTCTGACTTCTGGGCTTGTGTTCTATCTCTAGTCCACACTGCTACTCTACAAAATCATCAAAATATTCCTCCTTCACTGTAATCCTCACCCCTAAAATGCATAATACATCCTGAAGTTCCAAAGGGACTGACTTTTAAATATGACACCTTCTGGTATCGATTATGATTTTTAAACATCATGAAATGATTAAACCTTTGAAAATCTCCTGAGTATTGAACCATCATAGGGCACAGTGGGATCCTTAGAGGATCTGGTCTTTTAAATGCCATCCATCAAAACCACAAAGAGTTTTGACCCACTGAATCCCTAGAAAAAAATCTAGAAACTCTACTGTCATATTTTGCCAATTTTTCCTTCACAACATCTCCAAGAGCTATGTCTTCCCCTCCCCAAACAGCTACCAAAGTTGTCCAAGTGCACAGTGGGAAGAAAGTAGGCTTGGAGCCAGGAAGTGTGGGTTTTCAGTCCAGTTCCATCACTTGCCTGCTCTTGGACCATGGGCAAGTCGCTTAACCACTCTGTGACTCAGTTTGCTCTGTTAGCGGGGGAATTAAGATCCCTGCTCTTGCTCTTCCTAAAATTGTGAGCCCCATGGGATTCAGGCACTGGGTCTGATTGTATTATCTTGGTTGCTAGTAAGTGCTTAGTAAATAGCATTTATTATTTTAGTAAGGATTTTAAGATGGGGAGAGTGCTGGTCTGTTGTATTCAAAGGAGAAGGCAGTTCCAGGCCAGAGAGAGGATGTGGGCAAGGGGTCGACGATACAGTAGATGAGATTGAGGTACAGTGAGTAGAGTAGCATTAAAGGAGCCAAGTGTGTGGGCTGGGTTGTAGTAGGAGAGAAGCCAGGTTGGGCAGGGAGAGGAGAGCTGATTAATTCAGTTGCATAGTCACTCCTTTACTTAATCAGTCAATCATATTTATTGAGCACTTTCTGTGGGCACTTGGGAGAGTAAAACACAATGATGCAACAGAAACATCCTCTGCCCACAACCAGCCTACAGTCTAAAGGGGAAGACAGACATTAATCTAAATTACGGACATATACATAAATGCTGTGGAACTGGAGGTGGGGTTGATGAATAAAGGGAGCAAGTCAGGGCAAAGCAGAAGGGAGTGGGAAAAGAGGAAATGACACCAGACATTACTCTGCTATCATTGGGGTATCATATCAAATTGATTTTGTTCTGAGTTCCCAGCAATGATTTCCTTTTTTTTTTCTAAATGGGATATGTTAAGCATTTTCTATGTGCCAGATATTGTACTTAGCGCTGCGGTAGATATAAAATTACCAGGTTGAACATAGTTCCTGTCCCACAAAGGGTGCACAGTCCTAATCCCCATTTTATCAGATGAGGTCACTGAGGCACAGATGTGAGGTGATTTGCTGAAGGTCAGTGGCAGACAAGTGGAGGAGTCAGGATTAGAACCCAGGTCTTGTGACTCCCAGGCGAAGTTCTTTCCAAGAGGCCACACTGCTTCTCAGTTTCCTCCCTCATGGAGTCCCCATTTCCTATGGAGGTGCAGGTGTATTCCCTCTCTGGATCTTTAGGTTATCCTCAAATCACAGGGGGCACAATTGGGCTCCTCAGCTTATAAATGGGTGCTCAATAATACATGCAGCAACAGGTGTACACAGTCAAATCAATCAATCAATCACATTTATTGAGCTCTGTGTGCAGAGCACTATACTAAGCTGTAAAATGGGGATATAATAATAATAATGATAATGGCATTTGTTAAGTGCTTACTATGTGTGAAGCACTGTTCTAAGCACTGAGGGGGATACAAGGTGATCAGGTTGTCCCCCGTGGGGCTCACAGTCTTCATCCCCATTTTCCAGATGAGGGAACTGAGGCACAGAGAAGTGAAGTGACTTGCCCAAGGTCACACAGCGGACAAGTGGCGGAGCCGGGATTAGAACCCTGGACCTCTGACTCCCCAGCTCGGGCTCTTTCCACCGAGCCACGCTGCTGGATATTATATCTGTTCTCCCTCCTACTTGCACTGTGATTCCTATGGGGCAGAGTCTGTCCCACTAGTTGAGCTTGTTTCCACTCCAGGACTTACTACAATGCTCAGAACACAGTGAGCATTTAACAATTACTACCACTATTAGTATCATTATTATTATTTTCATTATATTCTCTTCATAGTTGCATCCAAATGCCTGATCATTATGAGTTCTGTGTACAGAACAAGGTAGAGAGGAGAGAAACTTGAAAAAAAGATTTTTATCCAGAGAGGGGAAACCACTGAAAGATTTTCATTACTGTGGAGCATTTAAAGACAAAACTGAAATTCTTTAGCAGGAAACAAGTACCTTAAAGCACATTGCTAATAATTGTGGTATTTGTTAAGCACTTACAATGTGTCCAGCACTGTTCTAAGCACTGGGGGGGATGCAGTCAGATAGGGTTGCACACAGTCCCTGTCCCATGTGGGGCTCACAGTCTTAATCCCCATTTTACAGATGAGGTAACTGAGGCACAGGGAAGTGAAGTGACTTGCCCAAGAATTTCTCTGAGAAAATCTGGCTGAAATGAGACATTTTCAATGGTCAACTTGAAGTGCTGCTTTCCCAACTGATATTTTCCTCTCAGCAACTTAAATTTTTCAGTAACAACTACAAATAAGCTGAGAGCCTGGATGTGCTGTTTGACTTTGGAGCCTTCGTTTTCTGAGGAACTCCAGGAAATGCTTCAGATTTTTGTTCCTCTGGGAATCTGCAAATAGCCAAGGAACGTAATAGGAAAAACCTGTTCAGACCTAGGCACAGTCTTTTCCACTTTTCCTAAAGCTGGCCTGAAAAAAGACAAAATCTGATTTTCTTTTCCTCTACCCCGGGCAATAGTCACCCTCTCCAAGGAGAACAGCTCCAAAGACTATTCTCCAGAAGAGGCACCACCCAGTACCTCTCTATGAGACCCCTCTCCCCCAGAAAGAACATAAATTGACAGCTTTAAAGTCAAATGTCAATATCCTGGAAGCAGAAAAGGCTAGAGCATCTCACTGTCTTTAATCCGTTTTCGCCCAAATTGGTGCTGTACTGTCACAAACACTTAGTTAAATGTCCTGCTCACAGTAAGTGCTCAATAAATACCACTGATTGATTGTAAACTACAATCACGTTTTGGTATGGTTTATCACATAGTTGTCCTGTCCTTTAAGCGATTTTAAAGTTGAAGTATTTCATGGCTTCCAATGTGTCTGTCACCAGTGCTTCCCTCTTCCCCATCACCTGTATTCCTCGGTTGCAAAACATAGAAGAGCATAATGTTTGCTTCCTCACTGTAATTGTAAGCAATCAATCAATCAATCGTATTTATTGAGCACTTACTGTGTGCAGAGCACTGTACTAAGTGCTTGGGAAGTACAAGTTGGCAACATATGCAGACAGTCCCTACCCAACAGTGGGCTCACAGTCTAAAAAGGGGAGACAGAGAACAAAACCAAACATACTAACAAAATAAAATAAGTAGAATAGATATGTACAAGTAAAATAAATAAATAGAGTAATAAATATGTACAAACATATATACATATATACAGGTGCTGTGGGGAAGGGAAGGAGGTAAGATGGGGGGGATGGAGAGGGGGACGAGGGGGAGAGGAAGGAATGGGTTCAGTCTGGGTAAGCAGCGCTCCTAAAATGTTTTCTGATTGAAAAAATGTATTACAAGTACTCTCCCCAGCGCTCTGTATAGTGCTTTGGAGATTAAGACTGTGAGCCCATATGGGACATGGACTGTGGGACATAGGAAGCAGTGTGGCTCAGTGGAAAGAGCATGGGCTTTGGAGTCAGAGGTCAGGGGTTCAAATTCCGGCTCCACCAATGGTCAGCTGTGTGACTTTGGGCAAGTCACTTAACTTCTCTGTGCCTCATTCCCCTCATCTGTAAAATGGGGATTAAGACTGTGAGCCCCACGTGGGACAACCTGATCACCTTGTAACCTCCCCAGCGCTTAGAACAGTGCTTTGCACATAGTAAACACTTAATAAATGTCATCATTATTATTATTATTATTGTTGTGCCCAACCTGCCTGGCTTGTACAGGCCTTAATCTCCATTTTACGGATGAGGTCCAGAGAAGTTAAATGGACTTGCCTAAGGTCACTCAGCATCCCTACTGAGAGCTCACCTCCTCCGGGAGGCTTTCCCAGACTGAGCCCCCTCCTTCCTTTCCCTCTCCCCATCCCCCCCCGCCCTACGTCCTTCACCTCACCACAGCACCTGTATATATGTTTGTACAGATTTATTACTCTATTTTACTTGTACATATTTACTATTCTATTTATTTTATTTTGTTAATATGTTTTGTTTTGTTGTCTGTCTCCCCCTTCTAGACTGTGAGCCCGCTGTTGGGTAGGGACTGTCTCTATATGTTGCCAACTTGTACTTCCCAAGCGCTTAGTACAGTGCTCTGCACACAGTAAGCGCTCAATAAATGTGATTGAATGAATGAATTTAAGTGGCAAAGCCGGGATTAGAGCCCAGGTACATTTGACCCCCAGGGTCATGCTCTAATCCACTAGGCCACACTGCTTCTCTGTGTCCAGAGGTCACAGACTGAAGTGCATAGACGATGCAGAAAGAAAAAACAAACCAGTAAAAAGAGGGCTTAATCCGGGAAGGCATCTTGGAGGACATATAACCTTAGTAATGCTTTGAAGGTAGAGAGAGTGGTGGTTTGGCGTATATGGAGGGGGTGGGAGTTCCAGGGTAGGGGGAGGATGTGGGAAAGGGGTCGGTGGAGAGATAGACGAGATTGGGGCACAGTGAGTGAACTGGCAATAAGAAGAGCGGAGTGTGTGGGCTCGGCTGCAGTAGGAGGTTAGTGAGGTGCGGTAGGAGGGGGTGAGCTGAATGAGTGCTTTAAAGCCAATAGTAAGGCGTTTCTGTTAGATGCGGAGGTGGATGGACAGCCACTGGAGGTTCTTGAGGAGCGGGGAGACCTGAACTGAATATTTTTGTTGATAAATGATTCTGCCTGCAGAGTGAAGTATGGGCTGGAGTGGGAGAGAGACAGGCGGTAGGGAGGTCAGCAAAGAGGCAGATACAGTAGTCAAGGAGGGAAAGGATAAATGCTTGGATCAGCAGAGTAGCAGTTTGGAGGGAGACAAAAGCGTGGATTTTAGCGATGTTGTGAAGGTAAATCTGACAGGATTTGTCGGCAGACTGAATATGTGGGTGGAATGAGAGAGATGAGTCGAGGACAAAGCCAAGGTTGTCATGGTTCTCTCATTTTTGGAGAACTAACTGTGATTCCAAGTGTCTGAGCTGGCTAGTGATGGACATGGCCTAATTTCTATGACCAAAATGGGGAAGCAACCTATAAAAACAGACTGGAGAAGCAGCATGGCCCAGTGGAAAGAGAACAGGCCTGAGAGTCAAGGGACCTAGGTTCTAATCCCAGCTCCGCCACTTGTGTGCTGTGTGATATTGGACAGGTCACTTCGCTTCTCTGTGCCTCTAGAGGGGAATATTAAGACCGTAAGCCCCAGGTGGGACATAAACTGTGTCCAACCTGATTAGCGTGTATCTACCCCAGCACTTAGTACAGTTCCTGGTACATAGTAAGCACCTAACAAATACCATAAAAAACCCTAAAACCCAACTCCACCTGACTGCAGTATTTGTTTCTGTATGTGGTTTTTTTTTTTTTAAATGGTACTTGTTAAGCACTTACTGTGTGCCAGAAACTGAACTAAGTGCTGGAGTAGATAGCAGCTAATCAGCCTGGACACAATCCATGTCCCTCATGGGGCTCACAGTCTTAATGCCCATTTTACAGATAAGGTATTTATTAAGCACTTACTAAATGCCAAGCACTATACTGTGCACTGGGGTAGATACAAGATAATCAGGTCTCACATGGGGCTCACAGACTTGGGAGAACAGGAATCAAATCCCCATTTTGCAGATGAGGGAACTGAGGCACAGAAAAGAGAAGTGACTTGCCCAAAATGACACAGCAGGTAACTGGTAGATCCAGATTAGATCCCAGGTCCTCTGACTTCCAGGCTTTTGCTCTTTCCACTAGGCCACATTGCATCCCTGATACAAAGAACAACTCCTGCTGTGACTCCCAGCAGCCCCCATTATTTATTGGGGCTGTGGTTTTGGGGTGTATTCATTCATTCAATCGTGTATATTGAGCACTTACTGTGTGCAGAGCACTGTATTAAGCACTTGTAGAGTACAGTGCAAAAATAAACAGACACATTCCCTGCCCTCAGTGAGCTTAAAATCTAGAGGATATATGTATTAATCATTCAGTCAGTGGTATTTATTGAGCACTTACTAGGTGCAGAGCATTGTACTAATCGCTTGGGGGACTACAGTGTAACAGATTTGGCAGATATGTTATTTGTACT
Source organism: Tachyglossus aculeatus (assembly GCF_015852505.1). NCBI lineage: Eukaryota > Metazoa > Chordata > Mammalia > Monotremata > Tachyglossidae > Tachyglossus > Tachyglossus aculeatus. Next base: position 22,031,224 of record NC_052078.1, on the reverse strand, counting down.
TCCCAAGTGCTTAGTACAGTGCTCTGCACACAGTAAGTGCTCAATAAATATGATTGAATGAATGAACAAGCTCACAGACTAGAGAGGTAGATAGACATTAAAATAAATTAATAAATTACTGATATATACTCAACATGAGGTGGGCCTCCAAGTCAGAAGGACCTGGGTTCTAATCCCACCTCTGCCACTTGCCTGCTGGGTGACCTTAGGCAAGTCACTTTACTTCTCTGTGCCTCAGTTACCTCATCTGTAAAATGGGGATTAAGACTGTGAGCCCCATGAGGGACAGGGACTATGTCCATCCCGATTTGCTTGCATTCACTCAATCGTATTTATGGAGCACTTACTGTACTAAGTGCCTGTTTTCACACCAGCTCTTAGAATAGTGCCTGGAACATAGTAAGCAGTTAACAAATATCACAATTATGATTATCATTAGCAGTTGGAGTCAGTTTTGTAGTGAGATAATAATAATAATAATAATAATGATGATGGCATTTATTAAGCGCTTACTATGTGCAAAGCACTGTTCCAAGTGCTGGGGAGATACAAGGTGATTAGGTTGTCCCACGTGGGGCTCACAGTCTTAATCCCCATTTTACAGATGAGGGAATTGAGGCCCAGAGAAGTTAAGTGACTTGCCCAAAGTCACACAGCTGACAAGTGGCAGAGCTGGAATTAGAACCCATGACCTCTGACTCCCAAGCCCGTGCTCTTTCCATGTAGCCACGCTGCTTCTCAAAGCTTTGTCAATGGTAACCAGACACAGTTTTGGAAGCCGAGCATTTACCCCCTTCCTCCTCCTAAGAAAAACATGGCAAAACCTCCCAAAGCAAACTCCAAATGTCCTAAGGACTCATAAAACCATGATGTTCTGGCTAACATCTTCCCCCCTCTGATGCTAACCTTGGGGACTTCTACATTGAAATTCCTTAGGAAAGAGTTTTAGGGGTGAGACTGATCCATTTGCAGTCAATCAGTGTGAGAGTCACCAAAGCTAGGCTTCATGCTTTTGGCCACTTCCATTCCCATGATTTCACTAAGTAATGAAAACAGATTCCAGCCCACAAAGCGATTAGAACCCCTGCGAAACTCATTGTCAGCATACTGTGTAAAGCGCAAGTTCCTTGTTGCTATGGTCAACAGGATATTTTGCTCAAAATTTGGTGGTGGGCTACAGAAAGCCTTTTATTCCATCTACAAATCCAGCCAATTTTTTAGAATTCTGACTGAAGAAGTATATTCAAAAAGCATACAATAATGGACTGTGTCCGGGACTCTATTTAGACTGGTAGCTTGTCGCTAGACTGTAAGCTCGATGTGGGCAGGGAATGTGTCTGTTTATTGTTATAGTGTACTCTCCCAAGCACTTAGTACTGTGCTTCGCACACAGTAAGCGTTCAGTAAATACAACTGAATGACTCAATCGTCCAGGCTCAAATCCTTTCCAGGGGCAGGCTGGTTCCTGAAACATCTTTCTGAATTTCAGTTTCTTAGTAAGCCTTGCTGAGCACATAGCAGTGCTTTTCTTCAGAACATCACACAACCTGGAAAGGAAGAGTGGCAGATATTAAAAGTGGTCCAAAAGGATACATTCCCGTTGCAGGAATAATCTATGTTGACGTTTTGTGTCACTTGTTAATTCTTGGGTGTTTTCTTTCTTTTTCAAGCTGGCACCCTCCAGAGCCTTCCAAAAGTTGGCCAGAAGAGAGCTATGGCCGTGTTTTGGATGCAGTCAGGGATGTATCACCAGAATGCCCAAATATTTGCATTTTCACAAGGTGATTCTCCTTTCAGTATGCAGGGCCGGGTGACATTCCCTCCTTATGTAGGATAATGTTTACACATTAATGTGAAAAAGTGGAAAGTGGTCAAAATGGTCAAAAGGTCTTAGGTGGGATTGCAGGATAAAACATCAGTCACTCAATCAGTGGCATTTTCTGAGCACTTACTGTGTGCAATACAGTGCTTGGGAAAGTTGGTAGGCACAATCCCTTTCTACAAGGAGTCAGTCTGCAGGCATAGACAGGAAGAATAAGATGTTACACTTTAATCAAGGTGAGTTTGCCCAGTGGCATAGAATATAAAAGCAACTGAGTAGTTTCAGATCAGAATGATGCACCTGCAAATTATTTTTTTAGTCCACAACATGACATCCTTGGTTTCTTTGGGCTCCTTTGATTTCTGAGCCATTGAATCCTGATTGGCAATCAATCAGTCAATCAATCTGTAGTATTTATTTAGTACTCCTCCATGCAGAGCAGTGTATTAAGCATTTGGGAGGGGGTCAAAGGTAAGTGAAAATGATCCCTGTCCTCAAGGAGCTTGCAATCAAGTGGCAAAGAGAGACACTAAAATGAATTTACAGGTTGGGGGAAGCAATGGAGTATAAAGAAGGAATATGGATAGTAGTAGTAGTAGTAATGGAAATTTATTGTAAACCTACTCTAGTGCACTGTACTCAGTGCCTGGAAAGAATACAAGATACATTCCCTGCCCTCAAGGACTTTATATTCTAATGGGGAAGACAGACATAAAATATTTACAAACAGTTGAATCAGAAAGATTGGACATTCAAAATATGCACCTACTTTCAAGAGCAAAGGATGTTTATAAACTCAGAAATCCTAATGGATTGATACGATTCTGGAACATGAGTAGGGAATTTGAGTCTGTTCTAGAATATGATGACAGACATAGAAGAAAGATTCACTTTTTGATATCCATCATTATCGTGTGGTTGTAGCAATTGGAAGAATATGGAAAGTTAGGGGTTTAGAAGAAAAAATTGGGGGGTTAGTTCTCTCTAGATTGGGAGCTCCTTGTGGGCAGGGAATGTGTCTGCCAACTCAGTTGTCCTGTTTAGTACAGTGCTCTGCACCCAGGAAGCACTCAATAAATACCATTGGTTATTTGATGGTCCATCCCTAAACAGTGAAGATAGATGATGGGGGAGATGACTATCTCATGGTTCCACATGTGTGTGATCCGATAACGGTATGCAACTAGTTTTGTGTTCTAGTTTCCCCTATTTAAAGTAGGATTCCCCGGCAGGGTGAGTGTGAGATTCAGTAAGAAGCAGTTCCATAAGGACGAGGGCCATTTAGGTATTGCTGCTACCAAAAGTCATTGCATTTTGTTTGTTCATTCATGTCCCTTTCGGGACAGATATACAAAGAGGGAAGGAATAGAAAAAACACAGTATTTCACCTTCCAAGTCCCTTCCCAAACCCTTCTGTCCCTTCTTTGAATCATCCTTCTGGCCCAGTCCAAATAATACCGAACTTGTGCTGACTTAAACTTTATGGGTGGGCAGAGTTAAATGACAAAATATCCCCCTGACAGTAATCATAACAATGTGTTGAGCTCTCTTTTCCATTCAAGCCCTTTTAACAAACAACTAATTAATTCATGAATGCCCTCATGAATAAACAATACTGAAACCATGAAAACAAAGTACTGTATTATTGCCAGAAAAAATAGATAACTTTGAAAGATCATTAACTGTAGATAATGCTTTCCAGAAATCTGATTTAAAAGACAGTCCTGACTCAATAAATGCCAAAGTGATTGAGTGTATCATTTGGGATTGGTTCAACTGTATACCACATCCAGTCCAAATTCAACCTTTTCAATATACAACCCTAGAGAGAACAACAAAAATGAGAAATAGAAGTCCACATGAGTGTCATGAACCCTTCAAAGACTTAATATAATGGTCAACAAAATGCGGATGTACATATATGTAATGCACACATATTACATAAACACATATGTGTATATCTGCATACATATCTGCACATTACATAGGCACGTGTACATATATATATATACACACATATATGTGTGTGGAGAGAGAGAAAGAGTAAAGGAAAGAAAGATTGGAATATTACTTTTCTTGCGAAAAATCACCCGAAGATTTGTGAGGAACTAGATTTTTCTGGAAGATTAAAAAAAAATCCTTCTTTGGGTTTAAAGACCATCCATGCCAATGTGGTTTTTCAGGTGCAGAACATGTTCAGGGCTTCTGAAGTTCTGGGAACTTCTGGACACCTGTAGTGGGCTGTAATCCTCAACTAACAGCTTAACTGTGAGATTATCCAATGTATTACATTATTGTAGTACTTCGTAACTGTCATCCATTCAATTTCATTGGGCAAGGTAACATTTTCCTAGTACACGTTATACTTCATTAGCCATCAGCAAAGTGGAGAGCCAAAACGAGTGTAAAGGTGGTGTGTGTAAAGTATGAGTGTAAATGCTAGGTTTTTTTTCCTGCTCCTGCCCTGGAAAGAAGTTTCGAAATGATGGAAGGCAAAGAGACTATCCCCAGACTTGGAATAGTAAGAAGACTGAATTTTGCTCTTCCAGCTAGGACTCTCAGAAGTTATGAATTTGAAACCTTGGCTTGTCGAGGTTCATAAAACTAGCCCCGTATCAACCCCTAACCCAAATGCATGCTCACCGTACTCCTTCTCTCTGGAATTCCATGACTTTTATCCTTTCCTGCCCCCCTCTCTGCATCCCAAATGTGCCCTACCCACCTACTTTTCCTGAGCCCTTTTCCACTCCCAATCCTACTCCTGTAATTCCTACCATTCACATTTCTAAAAGATTACTACGTCGCCAGTCGTTCTTTAAGTCCATGAGGATCTTTCTTTTTTTCCTCAGACAAGGGTTCTGTTGGGCTGTTTTCTTACTGGATTTTGGGTGTCGATAGACTCGTGTACATTGTACCTTTGTTTCTGCTCCCTATATCCAAACAAACAAAAACACCGGTTTAGGCTAATGGTGGTACCGAGCGGGTGAGTTTTCAGCAAAGGGTAAAGCCCAGATAAAATATTACAATAATAAAAATATAATGATAATTATGAGATCGGTTATCCATCAAACACTGAACTTTTCTGAACCTCAGTTCCCTCATCTGGAAAAAAGGGTTAAGACTGTGAGCCCTATGTGGGACAGGGACTGTGTCCAACCCAATTACATTGTATCTACCCCACCACTTTGTTGTTGCCAATGTTGCCAATTTGTACTTCCCAAGCGCTTAGTACAGTGCTCTGCACATAGTAAGCGCTCAATAAATACGATCGATGATGATGATGATGATGATGACCACTTAGTACAGTACCTGATATGTAGTAAGCGCTTTACAAATACCATGATTATTATTAATATTATGTTGCACATAATAAATAATGGACATCCCAGGTAGTAAAACCATAGAATGGTACTTTGGGAAAGGAATCAAGAGTTTTGGAACCTCGGTAGGGTGGATCAGTGAAGAGCTAGGTGGAGTTTTGATGGATTTTGTTATTGAAATGGGGGAGACATTTTGAGATGGGGGAGACAATTGGATTTGGTGGGCACTAATTGAATCTTAGCATGTCAGGGGAACATTGTCTAACTGGAATTTTTATGGTGAACCTTACAAAATTAGCAGCTGAAATTACTTTAGCATGACACACATCAGACTGATTTTCATTGATGTCTGATTTTTTTTAAGGATAAGGCACCTGCCATTGTTTTCCTTCCTTCGATTGATTAGATGCAGATTAGTATCCATTTGGCAGCTATTTTCATTAAACTTTCATTGTGGGTGACCTCTTTGTTCTCTAAGCAAATTGCCTAAAATGGAAATTTGTCACCGTGATCTTCTGAAGCAACTTCCTGTATTGCTGGAATCACCATGGCTTTGTTTAATCTGATGGATGATTTTATACCATTCTTGTTGTGAGCCCCGAACTTCCTGTGCAAAGCAGAATGAGAAATTTTAACAGTATTTGTTAAGCGCTTACTGTGTGTCAAGGCACTGTACTGAGCACCAGGGGGGATACAGCCTAATCAGTTTGGACACAGTCTCTGTCCCTCATGGGGCTCACAACCTTAATCCTCATTTTACAGGTGAGGTGACTGAGGCGCAGAGAAGTTAAGTGACTTGTCCAAGATCAAACAGCTGACAGGTGATGGAGCTGGAATTAGAAACCAAGTCCTATGACTCTCAGGCCCGGGTTCTATTCAGTAGGCCACACTGTTGCTTCTCCTCGCTACATCTTGCTCGGGGTAACAACTTTTCCCATTTAAATGTACTGACACCTATTCTCCTCATCTCGCCTTCATCCTGCTCCTAATATGGCCAGCGTCAGCCAGAATTTAGAATACTTTGGCTCATCCTTGACTCAATTTCATTAGGCAGCTTCTAACTGAAGCAGGGAAAATGGGATGGATTTCAAAAGGATGATCGCCTATCAGCTGCTTTGAGAAAAAATTTGTGAAAGTCTGTGGCACACTTTTAGCATGAAGTTAACGGTCAAACTCTAAATTGCTGGAGCTATTGGAGGGGATGGGGTCATAGATGCTGCAAAACAATGGAAGAAAGCAAAATGGGTGAAACAACCTGAGCAGAAGGAAGTGGCTCTGATGATGATGGAGTGCCCCATAGGAAACAATGGATGAACTTGACTATTGAAGACAAGACTCTGCACAGAATAATTGACTGTGAAGCTTGAGATTTACACAGCACCACTTGCACCGTTTCTCCGTACCAGTTGTGTTTCAGAAGTAGTGCGGCCCAGAACAAGAGCCCATGTGTCAGAAGAACCGGGGTTCTAATCCTGCTCAGCCATTTAGCTGCTGTGTGACCTTGGGCATGTCACTTAACTTCTCTGGACCTCAGTTACCTCATCTGGAAAATGGGGATTAAGACTGTCAGCCTCATGTGGGACAGGGGCTGTGCCCCACCCGATTAGCTCATATCTACCTCAGCACTTAGTACAGTTTCTGGCACATAGTAAGCACTTAATAAATACCATCCAATAAAGGCGGGCAAGGGTGAAGCACAATATGGAGTGCACACAAAGATATTTAGCATCTAGGACCACTTAAAACAAAAAAGGACTGCACTCTAGTGCCGATCCTAAATTACTTATTTACAATTTTAGTCAATCAACTGTTTTTATTGAGTGCCTACTGTGTGCAGGGCACCGTACTAAGCTCTTGGGAGAGTACAACACAACAACATAACAGACACATTTCCTGCCCATAATGAACTCACAGTCTAGAAGGTGAGCTTACAATAATGTCTGTCTCCCCCCTCTGCACATAGTAAATGCTCAATGAATGCTATTAATTGATTGATGGATCCTGAGTCATAGCGCTATGGTAATCATTACGGTCCTTTAGCCCTACAATCATAAATTACAGTCCTATAGACCTGCATTAAAAACTATTGCTTGATTCTCTCAGGAGAAGCTGTCTCAGTGTAATAGGAGGATTAAGAATGTGTGGTCTATATGGGACAGAGACTGACCAATCTGATTACCTTGTATCTACCCCAGCACTTAGTATGATTTATGGCACATAGTAAGTGCTTAACAAATACCATAACAGTGTATGGGGAAGTCAAGGGCCCTCGGTATTTTTAAGAGTTCTCTAACGGTAGAGGATAGAATTAACCAGGAGACTTATCGAAGACTTCCACAAAGAGATGTAAGGAATATATTCCCCTTTATTAGAAAAAAAAAGCCTGGAATGAAAGATAATCACATTGAAACAAGGCCTTGGTGGTGTTTCTTTATCTTGTCTAGAAATCAGGGGAAGATTTAATTGAAAATCTACAAATCTGGATCCCTCTAGGATGAAATGTCTTTCCCACAGGTGCCACAATTTTCTGTCTTCCTTGATTCTGCTACAGAGTTATTATATCTCCCAGTGTTGTTTTTCTTAAATCAATTCCTAAAATGTCTCCCGCTGTATTTCTAAATTGATCACTGGTGTAATTAGCCGTTATTTATTGATTGGGTGAATCAACAAGAAGCATCCCAGTAAGAAGGATTAAGGGTGGATATGCTGGAGTGCCTTGAAGTCAAAAGCAAGGAATTTCTGCTTCGTACTGAGGGAGACAGTTGAGGTTTTTGATATGACAGTACTATGGCATACTATGACGTTACTATGTGCAAAGCACTGTTCTAAGTGCTGAGGTAGATACAAGTTAATCAGGTTGGACACAGTCCCTATCCCACATGGGGCTCGCACTCTTAATCCCCATTTTTGAGATGAGGTAACTGAGGTCCAGAGAAGTGAAGTGACTTGCTCAAGGTCACAGAGCAGACAATGTGGTAGGGTTGTGATTAGAACCCAGGTCTTTCTGACTCCCAGGCAGTTCTATCCAGTAGGTCACACTTCTTCTCAGCCTAGCTTTGCCACTTATCTGCTATATGACCTTGGACAAGTCACTGCACATATCTCACTTACCTCACCTGTATACTGGGGATTGATAGTGAGCCCCATGCGAGACATGGAGCATGTCCGACCCTGTTAGTTTGTATCTACCCCAGTGCTTAGTACAGCATCTGGCACATAGTAGACACTTTACAAATACCATTTAAAAATCCTAGCATTTGGAAGGAATTGAGAAGTTAAGGGAATGTTTTTCAGCTCCTAGAGCTCAGTGTATTTTGTAAAGGAGATCTCGGTCCCCATGAGATATTTCAGGAAGAGAAATGAGTGGTCAGCTTCATCCCAACATTCTCCTCCCCAAATCTCAAGCGTCCTGAGGGCTTATTGATTTTTTTTTCCTTCCCTGACTCCGACTCAGTACATGGAAAAGATAATTGCTAAAATCCTTTGCTGAATTTCTCACCAGAGAGAGGGGAACTGCTGAACTCCATTGTGTATATTTGATACTTACTATCTAGTGTAATCCCGGAAAACATGCTGACATATCAGGAGTCAACTTTAATTTTGTTGAGAGGACCTTTCTATTTTCATGGAGAAAGGAGTGAAGACAAGGGCACAATGAGAGAGATAACTTACTGCTTAAATGGAAACATAATTTCACTTCATGTTCGGATTGTCCGGGAGCTAGGGTGGTGAATCAGTCAATCAGTGGTATTTATTGAGAGTTTACTAGCGCAGGGCACTGTACTAAGTGCTTGGGAGAGCATAATACAACAGAATTAGCCGACACGTTCTCTGCCCGTGAAACGATGCTCACTAAGCACTTACTATGTACTAAACACTGGGGTAGATACAAGTTAATCAGGTTGGACACAGTCCCTGTCCCAAAGGGGGCTCACACTCTTAATCCCCATTTTCCAGATGAGGTAACTGAGGCCAAGAGAAGTGAAGTGACTTACCCAAGCTCACAGGGCAGGCATGTGGCGGGGCTGGGATTAGAACCCAGGTCCCTCTACCTCCGAGGCCCATGCTGTATCCACTAAGCCATGCTGCCTCCCGGGGTTTTTAGGGATGGCTGGATAATTGTGGGGGGAGTTGGAAGAGGCAGCTGAGCGCCAGGAAAATGATGAGAACCAGGTAAAACCCAGCCACCATCATTGGCTCTTGAGCTTGGGTCCAGACCTGGGAACCCGCAGGCCCGATGGAGGGAGATCTGGTACTGGAATCCCTCTGAACATTTCCGGACTCTCTCACGGAAAGCTCTCAGTACCGCCTTATCTCCCGACACGAAGCAGTGTGGCCTAGTGGGTAGAGCACGGGCCTGGGAGTGAGAAGGACTACTGGGGTAGATACAAGCTAATCAGGTTGAACACAGTCCCTGTCGTGCATGGGGCTCACTGTCATAATCTCCATTTTACAGATGAGGGAACTGAGGCCCAGAGACTTTAAGTGACTTGCCCAAGATCACACAGCAGGCAAGAGGGGGAGCCAGAAATAGAACCCAGGTCCTTCTGACTCCCAAGCCTGGGCTCGATCCACAAGGCCACGCAGCTTCTCATGGAGGATGGATGCACCCTCCATCGGGATGCTTGGAGAAAATTTGTGTGAAATTTATCCTTCTTGATAGGCACCCAGTGGTTCTGGATGTTCCATCAATTATTTCAGCCTTTCTCTCTACATCCCTAACTTCCCCTCCATTAGCCATTATGGCCCCCTGTTCCTTGAATGTATTCAAACCTCTCTTGAACCTGTAGATCTTCTTTGGTCTGTCCAATTTCCCCGATCAATACATTCCATATGATAACCACCCATCAGATGCAGTGTTTCCATTGGTAGCTTTGAACCTACCACCTTCATGTTCCGGTAACTGTTCCCTCTTCCCAATGCCATGAGACTTGACAAGTAGCCATTCTGGGTTTGCCCTCGATGATCTGGAGGATTTCAATCAATGGTATTTATTGAGCATTAATGTGTGCAGAGCACCTTACTAAGTATTCTCAGCCTTTGTCTTTCCTGACTTTTTCTACGTATAAATTATGTATTACGTGCATGAATTATTTATGTTGTCTGTCTCCCCTTCTAAACTGTAAGCTCATTGTGGGCAGGGAATGTGTCTACTAACTCTGTTGTCTCATACTCTTCCAAGTGCTCAGTACTGTTCTCTACACACAATAAGCGCTCAATAAATATCATTGATTTATTGACAGATGCCTGCATCTTTTCAGACATGTACTGATAGGTAAGTAGCCCCAGGTTTTGAAACTGAACTGAGACTTTCCTCCAAATTCAAAGTTCCTAATTCCTAAAGATCAAAGAAGGAGTGAAAGTCCAGGAAAAAAAAAAGCATGAAGAACTGGCTTGGCCAACTCCAGCTTCCTTGGCATTGTCAAGGAGGAAAATTCCAGTGATGCATTTTTTTCTCCATCTTTCTTTCTAGCCCTGTGGTTATGATGGCCCAGAGATTGTGCTAATGGGGGGAGCAGGTGCTTTGTTCAATCACTGTTTAGTCATCCAGATGAAAATTTCATAGAGGAGGCAGGCGGCCCCTGAGTAGATTTCCATAGCTGTCAGCTATATTAAAGAAGCCCCATCTACTGGAAAAACTGAAGTTTTGACAGACCCCAACAAAATTTCCACTGGGAGAGGGAAGATCCTTTAAACTGTAATAATAATTGTGGTAACTGTCAAGCATTCACTATGTAGAGCATGGGTCAGATAGTCAGAGAATGTGGGTTCCCAAGCCCAGCTCCACCACTTGCCCGCTGTGTGACTTTGGACAAATGACTTACTTTCTCTGGGCCTCAGTTTCTTCATCTGTAAAATGGGGAGTCAATGCCTGTTATCCTGACTACTCCGATTGTGAATCCAATGAGGGACTGGGACTGGGTCTGGCCTGATGATCTTGTCTCCACCCACTGCCTAGTACAGAACACCATATTAAGCGCTTGAGAGAGTACAGTATGACAGAGTAGTAGACACTTTTCCTACCCATAACAATGTGCAATATACAATGATGTACAGTCTAGCTCAGAAGACAAGCACATAATGAATTATAGACAGAAGAAAATGTACCTTCTGCCTAGTGGGTAGAGCCTGGGCATGGGAATCAGAAAGATCTGGGTTCTAAGCCCGGCTCCAACACGTACCTGAAGTGTGACCTTAGACAAGTCACTTAGCTTCTCTGTGTCTCAGTTCCCTCATCTGTAAAATGGGGATTAAGACTTTGAGCCCCATGTGAGACAGGGACAACCTAATTAGCTTGTATCTACTCCAGCACTTGGTACACTGCCTGGCACATTGTAAGTGCCTAACAAATACCATAAAGAACAACAAATACCATAAATAAGAATATAAATAATGTGGGTTAGAAGAGAATGTAATTCAATATTGCAGAGGTATTTTGGGTGAGTGCATAAGTACTGTGGTGGTCACTGGGAGGATGAGAAGCAGCATGGCTCAGTGGAAAGAGCATGGGCTTTGGAGTCAGAGGTCATAGGTTTGAATCCTGGCTCTGCCAGTTGTCAGCTGTGTGACTTTGGGCAAGTCACTTAACTTCTCTGTGCCTCAGTTGTCTCATCTGTATAATGGGGATTAAGACTGTTAGCCCCCTGGGGGACAACCTGATCACCTTGTAACGTGAACAGTGCTTTGCACATAGTAAGCACTTAATAAATGCCATCATTATTATTATAATTATTATTATGTGACATGGGATGGATAATCAGTAAAAACCTCCTGAAGGAGGTCGCATCTCTGAAGAGCTTAGAAGAAATCTTACTGCAAGTTCTTGACTTTTAAGCCTGTATCTAATGCCATTAATAGGAGGGTTGTCTTCAAATTGAGAAACCATGTGGCATAGTAGAAAGAGCACAGGGGAGTCAGAGGAGCTGAGTTTCAATCTCAATGCTGTGGGACCTTGGGCAAGCCGCTCCATGCCTGTTACCTCATCAGTAAAATGGGGATTAAAGCTGTGAGCCCTGTGTGGGACATGGACTATGTCCAACCTGATTAGCTTGTACCTACCCAGTGCTTAGAAAGTGCTTAACAAATGCCATTGAAAAAAAGCACTCTACTGCTGGCGGTAGATACAAAGTAATCCAATTGGACACAGTCCATGTCCCATATCCGGCTCACAGCTTTAATCCCCATTTCACAGATGAGGTAACTAAAGCACAAGGAAGTTAAGTGACTTTCTCAAGATCACACAGCAGATAAGTGGCAGAGGTGGGATTAGAACCCAGGTGCTTCTGATTCCCAAGTCCATGCTCTATCCACTAAGCCAAGGTGCTTTGTTTGAGTACTTGGCATGTAGTAAGCACTTAAAAAATAACTTTTTTTTTAAAAAAAAGGCATCTCTACTAATGGTTGATGTTCTTTGGACCTTAACCTGAATGGAATCTTTCTGATCCTGGAGGTTTTCAAACAGAATTCCCTCTTCTAGACTCATTGTGGGCAGGGAATGTGTCTACCATCTCTGTGCTGTGGTACTCTCCCAAGCGCTTAGTACAGTGCTCCATACATAGAAAGTGCTCAATAAATACCATTGATGATGATCACTGAAGATAGGGACAGAGGAAAGGCTTTTGCAGAATCTCTTGTTTCTGATCACATCTGTAATTTGTTTATATATCTGTAAATGTATTTATATATCTCTGATTCATTTATTATCAAGTGATTTATTGTAATGCATATTATTTTTATATATTCGTTTATATGAATATGCACATTTTTATATTTTTATTTATTTGTCTGTCTCCTCCACTAGACTGTAAACTCATTGTGGGCAGGGAACAGGTCTACTAGCTCTGTTGTACTCCCCCGAGCACTTAGTACAGTGCTCCGCACACAGTCAGCACTCAATAAATACCATTGATTGATTGATGTGCTCATCTCAGCACATCATAGCCAAATGCCCTTGTTCCTTTGAAAATTACTTTGAGTTTGGGTCCTCATTGCCACAGAGACTGAAGACCTACGTTTCAGATTCTCATTTTTCACCACTTCATTCCTAGACAGCTAAAGAGTTGATGTCTCTTCCAGTGTTCAGAGTAAAATGAATTGGGGTGGGAAATGGATCATTTAATCTTCTTTTTAAACAATAAAAAACCGAAGTTACATTATCCCAGGATCACTCAGTCACCATATCATGTAACCTTTACCCTATGCCCAGCCAGGAAAGATGTTTTATAAATGAATACATCCATATTCAGCTGTATGGCTCTAATTAGGGGTTAAAAAGAATGCAGTTCATACTACACACATTTATGGAAGGGGGATTATAAATGTGTCTTTGGGCTTTATTATTTATAAAATGTCCTTCTTCTCCCCATCCCAACACAGACTGTGAGCCTGTTGTTGGGTAGGGACTGTCTCTTTATGTTGCCAACTTGTACTTCCCAAGTGCTTAGTTCAGTGCTCTGCACACAGTAAGCACTCAATAAATACGATTGAATGAATGAATGAACACAGGCTCCAGGCCAAACACATTGGAAAATGGATTTTCTTCAAAGATACTTATTGCAAGTTTATTTTGTAGAGCTCACCTTCAACAGCCCCAGGAAACTCGTGCATGGTCATTTGGAATCCAGCAAGCTGGCTCTTTAATAAAACAACTGATGGGAAATAATTTCATTTACTCTCCCTGGCCCAGGACATGGATTCCTGTGGCTTACAGAAAGAAAAAAAAATAGGCCAAAGGAAACGAGATTGCAGTGGTGCATCATTACACAATAATGAATTACATTGCTTGTTTTGTGAAGTACATAAAGGATGACAGCTTTCTTTGGTTAAATATCTGTTAGCTAGTCAGTATAAGAGAGACCCAATTCCTTAAGGATTGTGCTACAGGAAGGAAGAAAAAGAAACAACAATCAAAAAGCATTAGTTTTTTTTTTTCATCTTAGAATCTGTCAAACCTCTATGTTTGAACATATCAAGCACTTTTCAAAACATTATATTACTGATCTCTTTCAGCTGCCTGTTAATTCATTTAAATACCAAATGGAATTCATTTTAAATTAAATAACTGTGGAGGGAACACAATGGAAAATACTTCGCATTTATCCCAAATCCGGCCCAAGCTCTTTCAGCTTAGGCGGGGGAGGGACTATCTCTTGGAAATTTCAGAAAGGCATAGATAATTCTGTGGGATCAGTATCATTTCCTAACAGTTAACAAGGAACATTCACCTTTCTCCCACTCCCTTCGGTGTCACTCTGATTTGCTCCTTTTATTCGCACACACCTCAGTCCCACAGCATTTACATACCTATCCATAATTTATTTGTATTAATGTCTGCCTCTCCCTCTGGACTGTAAGCTCATTGTTGACGGGGGATATGTCTGATATGTTATTATACTGTGTTCTCCCAAGTGCTTAGTACAGTGCTCTGCACACAGTAAGCGTTCAAATACTACTGATTGATTGGTTGATCCAATTGGAAGACAGAAGGCCAAAGCTGTATGGCCTGGAAATTGCAAAATGGATGTCGAACTCATGGCGTTTGGTGCCATCTTGCTAGTATTTTTGTTTAATCCCCACCCAGAACATGTTTATAGGACAGAACAGTATTTTGCCGTACAGATTTCCATCCTTTTCATCCATCCAGGACTACTGGAATGCCCTTGAAGTTAGCAGGAGGGAGAGTAAGGTTGTTGTGGGCAGGGAACGTGTCTACCAGCTCTGTTATAGTGCACTCTCCGAAGCACCTAGTACAGTGCTCTGCACACAGTAAGTGCTCAATACATGTGATTGACTGACTGACTCGGCCCTTTCTTCCAAGCCTGGCAGAGACTGAGTAGTTCTGGCTAGAGGATTCGTGGCATAGCCAGTTCTGCAGGCGTCTTGACTGCTACCCCAACCCAGTCCAGCTGCTGAACCCCTGGGCTCATGGGGGAGGGCACAGAGGGACACCAACGGCTAGTAATCCCATTCCATCCTGTGGCCTCTCACCCTGTCAGAGTGGAGAGTGGACAAAGCATTTCATGCCCTTGGTTAAAGAGTTGGGAAGAAAAAGCGTGGCCTAGTCGATAGAGCATGGGCTTGGGAGTCAGAAGGACCTGGGTTCTAATCCTTGCTCTGCCACTTGTCTGCTGTGTGACCTTGAGCAAGTCACTTCACTCTGTTCTGCCTCGTTTTCCTCAAGTGTAAAATGGGGATTTAAGACTGTGAGCCCCATGTGGGACAGGGACTGTGTCCAACCTGGTTAACTTGTATCTACCCCAGCATTTAAGTACAGTGCCCAGCACATATTAAGCTCTTTAAAAAATACCATACCATAAGAGAAAGAATCTTGCAGGGTTATCTGGAGGCCATATTGATGAGCCACCCATGGGAAGTCCATCGCCACTAAAACTCTCAGGTACCCAGGAGGCCTCCTGATTACTATTTTTGTTGTTTTTATGATATTTGTGAAGTGCTTACGCTGTGCCAGGCACTGTGCTAAACGCTGGAGTAGATACAAGCTAATCAGGTTAGACACAGTCCATATCCCACATGGGACTCACAGTCTTCAACCTCATTTTACAGATAAAGTATTTTTTAAGCATTTACTATGTGCCAAGCACTGTACTATGCACTGGGACAGATACAAGATAATCAGGCTGGACACAGTTCATGTCCCATGTTGGGCTCACATTCTTAATCCCCATTTTACAGATGAGGTAACTGAGGCACAGAGAAGTGAAGTGACATGCCCAAGGTCACACAGCTGACTAGGGGCAGAGCAGAGATTAGAACCCAGGTCTTCTGGCCTGTGCTCTGTCCACTAGGTCAAGCTGCTTCTCCCCCTGGAGAAGTTACCTTGGTGGGTAACTTCAGTGTGAATGAAGATTCCTTTTGGAACATCCACAATGCAATTTTCAGTGTATAAAGAGAGCTATATACCCTGAAGTAATTTCTCTAGAGTGAAAATTGAACCATGTCTCCAGAGAGAGAGAGAGAGAGATGTTCACTATTAAACGATGACAATATTGATGGTTGTGACCTATTCATGGGAGTGGGTGTATCTTCCATTAGAATTCATCCCAAAATTAAGAATTACATCATCTTAAATCCCAAATTAGAAATCTTTCCACTTTTGTCTCAAGAAAAAGCTCTGACTTTTAAGCACTCAAATTTAGTGATTATTAGCTCGTATGAAAAATTAGCCTTCTCTGAGTTGCTCTAGTAAATACATAAATTCATTAATTAGCAGCTTTTTTTTTTTACTTTTTATTAGGCCAAAGAGACGCTCATTTACAATGATCCATTCAGGTATGGAGTAGCAATCAGTTGCAGGGGATTATCCAGAGAGCGATACTCAGGTTTGTTTTGAAAACTTTTCACAACTGCCTGTAAATTGCCTAAACTTCATTATAGAAAATCAAAATGGGCTGAGGCTTAAATAAAATTAACCTTTACTAATGGACCAGTCTCCCAGTACGGCAGCAGAAGTCAGCTTTAAAAGATGGTGTTCATTTGCACCAGGGCATTTCTCATTGGTTCCAAGCACTCTACTTCTTCTGGCGGTCCTTGTTATTCATGCAGACATAAAATCGTTCAGCTTGGTAAACAGATGGAAATAATTTGCCTCAAAGCAAACTAGATGGGAGCCATTTGTACATTTAGGACCCTGCTCTCAGAATAATTATTTGCCATTCAAGCACCCGTACACAGTTTCGGCTGTGATGCTGAAGGGAAAAAAAGTCAAATACTTGACCGGGTGTTATAAGCTTTCTTTAGAAACAGAGAAGACAGTTTTATGTTTGGTGAGATATATCCCACAGTGTCTGTTAATATAATACTGTACTCTTAAAAAAAAATTGGAGGTGTGGGGATATTCGATGGGTCAAGCCTAGCTATGAGGAAAGGTGTCCAGGAAGATAACCACTAAACTATTCCTTTTAGAATGCTGGTGACCCTATTGGAGACAGAATCCAGAAATGGCAGTGATTATGTTCTTAGTTGAGGGCAGAATGATCTTCCAAAGGTCATTCAGATCTCTGTTAGGAGGAAGGACTAAGGAACTACAGGAAAAAGAAGTCTGACTAACCCTGGATCTGCCACCTGCCTGCTGTGTGACTTTAGGAAAATCACTTAACTTCTCTGTGCCTCAGTTTCTTCATTTGTAAAGTAGGGATTCAGAACCTCTTCTTGCTCCTACTTTGACTGTGAGCCCCATATAGGACAGGGGCTGTATCAGACCTGATTATCTTGTATCTTACCTCAGAGCTTAGTACAGTGCTTGGGGCATAATAAGGACTTAACAAATATGATCATCGTCATTATTATTATTAACAATAAAAATACATCTTAGGCAGGAATCAAAGATAGCAAGACCTCCCAGAAGGTACTGAAATCTGCTACTGCAGATCCATCCCTTCCTGTCTCCTCCCTGCTGCTGGAATCTTGAAGTCTTAGTACTGTTGTCTTTGCCTTTGCTCTAAAACTAGGCCTCTCTTTTATGGTATCTGTTAAGTGCTTACTATGTGCCAAGCCCTGTACTAAGCGCTGGGGTAGAGACAAGCCTAATCACTCCTGTCCCACATAGGGCTCCCAGTCTCAATCCCCATTTTACAGATGAGGTAACTGAGACACAGTGAAGTTAAGTGACTTACCCAATGTCACCCAACAGATGAGTGACAGAGCCGTATTAGAACCCAGGTCCGTGCTCTATCCACCAGGCCATGCTCCTTCCTAACTGGCCCATCCACATGGTGACCATTTAACCTGTTTGTTCTTTTAATCATCTTTAAAAATTGGTTCTGTGAAAAACAATGCTAGTTGCCATGAGATCCCATCCAGGTGTGTGACTTTGTCTAAAAAAATAATGATTGCTCTGCTACTGAGAAGCAGCGTGGCTTAGTGGAAAGAGCACGGACTTGGGAATCAGAGGTCATGGTTCAGCGCTTAAAACAGTGCTTTGCACATAGTAAGTGCTTAATAAATGCCATTATTATTATTATTATTCTAATCCCGGCTCCACCACTTGTCAGCTGTGTGACTTTGGGCAAGTCACTTAACTTTTCTGTTCCTTAATTTTCTCAGCTGTAAAATGGGGATTAAATCCTACTCCCCCCTGCTTAGACTAGGAGCCCCATATGGGACGGGGACTCCTTCTAACCTGATAAAACTTGCATCCACCCAAGCGCTTAGAACAGCGCCGGACGCACAGTAAGCGCTTAACAAATACCCTAAAGCAAACATTCTTGAGGTATACAAAGTCCTTACTCTGTCTGCAAGTAGCTGAGGGCGCTAGGATCCTGAGGCTACCAACGGGTTTCCAATTCCCAAATTGGTAAATTTGGGTGATCCGGGACACATATGGAATACTAGGGACCTTTCAGCTGGTAGGAGCTCTTGCAGATATGGATGGAATCTTCCCCTCAGTGTCTACCAACTGTATTGCGTTGTACTCTTCTAAGCACTTTGTACAGTGCTCTGCACATGATAAGCGCTCAATTAATGCCACTGATGGATTGATAGATCATTTTTAGTAAACCAAAGACAACCATATCTCCTTCTCTAAGGATAACTGTAACTACCGCGATACTGTACACTGTACACTGCTCTGCACACAGTTAAGTGCTCAATAAATATGACCTCTCGACCGTAAGCTTGTTGTGGGTAGGGAACATATCTACCATTTAGTCTGTTGCACTCTCCTAAGTGCTTAGTACAGTGTTCCACACACAGTAGCCCTCAAATAATATGATTGACCAGCTTTAAACACCAAAGACAGCTGTGTCTATTTCTCTAGGGATATCTATAGCTACCTCTAGACTATAAGCTGATCCTCTAGACTGTAAGCTCATATTGGGCTCTCCCAAGTGCTTAGTACAGTGTTCTGCACACAGTAAGTGGTCAATAAACACCATCTTTTACTGATCACCTTTTAAAAACCCAGAATAGCTGTATCTGTTTCTTTAAGGTTAGCTATTGATACCTCTAGACCCTAAGCTCCTCCTCTAGACTGTAAGCTCATTGTGGGCAGGGACCATGTCTTCTCACTCTGTTGTACTGTATTCTCCCAAGCACTTTATACAGTGCTCTGCACAAAGTGCTCAACAAACACCATTGATGATGATGATATCTAATATATATATTAAATATGTATAGATATATACACACACATGTATATATGCATTGAACTGACTAGTAAACTGATGGTATTTTTTTAAACATCCAATTTTTATGAAATTACAAGTCTGTGAGGTTGAAGTGCACTTATTTTTTTCCCACTAATAAGACTAAACATTCAACCATGCCATGGTGCTATCTTAAATTGAGACACACTAGTATGAGCTGATGACAGTGAGTTCACTAGGGAAATCTCCTCAAGGAATGATTTGTGTGGGTGATGGTGGATGGATCAATCATTCCTACTCAGCCATGGAGGAGAAAGGTCTTATCCAACTGACCCATCCACTTCCAGACACCCTCGGTAGTATATCCACACACGACAAGGAACCCAAATCAATCACTGAAAAACCATAGAGATTTACAGAACTAATAAAACCTGGTGGGGAGTAAAGAACTGAAAATACCAATAAGCAAAAATTCAGAACAATAAATAATGGAAACAAAACAAATGAAAACCCAAAGTCGTAACTCACATCAACACAACTGAGTCAAGGCAGAGACTAGTTTAGCATGGCAAAGGGGTGAAATCCAGACTCTTCTCTGGCCATGACGAGCAAGGCGTTCACTGAGCTTAAATCAAGAGAGGACAGCGATGAACTTAAATCCCACAGCTCACAACGCCTCGATGCAAGTGAACCCAAAGTCTTTACCTAACTGCGGAACAAGTAACTTGAGTATAGTTTTGCCATTTCCTAACCCATGCGGCATGTCGGAATGTGAAGAATGCAGATTGAAGTGATATTCAGATTCAGTGAGAAGGTTGGCATTCGAGGAGCGAAATGTGAGGGCTGCATTATAGTAGGAAATTAGTGAGGTAAGATGGGAAAGGACAAGGTGATTGAGTACTTTAAAGCCAGTGGAAAGGAGCTTCTGTCTGATAAGGAGGTGGATGGGCAACCACTGGAAATTCTTGAGGAGTGGGAAACATGGACTGAATTTTTATTTAGAAAAACAATCCAGGCTGTAGAGTGAAGTATGGACTGGAATAGGGAGAGACAGGAGGCCAGAAGGTCAGTAAGGAGTAAGTAAGTGCTGTAGTCAAAGCAGGATAGGATAAATGCTGGGATCAGCATGGTAGCAGTTAGGATATTAGTGATGAATTCATGGTAGCACCAACAGGATTTGGTGACAATGAATGTATGAGTTGAACTATGCAGGTTTCAATATCATCTAGACTCTTTCCTTGTTGGACAAATATTTTCACTAGGCATCTTAGCCAGAACACTTTAAGGAATGAGGAGATGTTTTTAGGTCTTCTTGAATGGTGATATTGGAAAGAAATAAGCTCTGTGTATGGAGGCATGTGCACAGCATGAGATACAATGAGAACTACAGAGTAATTTTATCTTAATGTCTGTCTGTCATCTGCTAGACCATGAGGTTCTTGGGGATAGGAATCATGTCTCCTAGTCCCATTATATTCTTCCAATTGCTTACAAAAGTGCTCTAATACTGAATAGGCAGCCTAAAAGCAGCATGGACTAGTGGAGGGAGCACAGGTCTGCGAGTCCAAGGGCCTGGGTTCTAATCCTACCTCTTCCATCTGTCGGCTGTGTGACCTTGGGCAAGTCACTTCACTTTCTCTGTGCTTCAGTTACCTCGTCTATAAAATGGGGATTAAGACTGTCAGTCCCATGTGGATAGTGGATTGTGTCCAACCTGCTTTGTCTATGTCTACCTCAATGCCTTAGTACAGGGCCTTAATGATAACAATAATAATAATAATAATGGTATTTCTTAAGTGCTTACTATGTGCCAGGCATTGTATAAATACCATTAAAAAATAGCCCTCAGGTCTGAACCACAAAGTATGAAGTTAATAGCCTTACCTGTTTTCAGTTTTCTACCTAGTCCCTCAGGCACGAACAAAATGGTTACACTGTATCTGTTTGTCTGTTCTTTAGAAATCTTTAAACAATAAAAGAACATTGCAAAACACTAATATTCCATAAGTTTACGTATATAAGATTTGTTCCCCTTCTTTTCTCTAATACACCAGCACTCAATTTCACGGGGAGTTTTCATCAGGGTCTCACAGTAAAGAAAGCCATCAATTTATCTCCTTCATTCCAAGACCTTTATTCAGTGGAACCATGAAGGCGATATGATTCTTCTTTTGCTATTTCAATTCTACGAGTGTAATTAAGAGCTCAAAAGAAGCATTTAAGAAACCAAGGGAAACTTATTTGAAATGCACTGGGAGAAAACCATTCTGCTCAAGCAGAATTGTTGCTGTCGAATCAAAACATAGAAATCTTTCATAAAGGCACAAAAGACTCAAAATTGCTCTATAATAGCGTCCTTAATAGTCATATGGTTTCATCCATTCTAAGACTGTTATTCATGAAATTACACTAACTTGTTTCTTTTGTTCATTCTTCATCTGAATTTTTAATACACCAAACTTCCAGTGTTTGGTCTCGGCATGTCTGTGGCTTCTGTACATTTCTAATACGTGGCCTCTCAGCTCTGAGTTGTCACTTGCTTAAGAAAGAAGTGCCAATCAACTCCTCTATTAATTCCTTCAGACACTTGGCTTGGGTCCCCTTCCAAAGCCCTGGAGCACTGATTATTGTGAAGAGCCTTCAATGGACATGTCATTCATTCATTCATTCACTCAATTGTGTTTAAACCCAATGTGATTTGTCTCCTGTCACCTGGGCAGGATCTGTAACATTTAAAAGAAAAATTAACTGAAAATTATTCCATGTCCCATACAGTAGTCATCCAGGGAAAGTCAGGAAGATCATCCCCAAGGTAATAGCTTACCTCTCTTTTCATGTTTTTGTTGTTGTTGTTAATGGTATTTGTTAAGCACTTAGTATTTTTCAAGCACTGTTCTAAGCAGTGGGGTAGATACAAGGTTGGACACAGTCCTTGTCCCACATGGGGCTCAAAATCTAAGTAGGGGAGAGAAGCAGCATGTAAAAAAGAAGCAGTGTTGCCTAAGGGAAAGAACACAGGCCTGTGAGCCAGAGGACCTGGGTTCTAATCCTGACTCTGCCAATTGCTTGCTGTGTGACCCTGGGCAAGTCACTTCACTTCTCTGTGCCCCAGTTTCCACACCTGTAAAATGGGATTAAATTCCTCTTCTCCCTCTGAGCCCCATGCAGGACTGGGACTCTGACCTAATTAACCTGATAATACCCCAGCACTTAGAACAGTGTTTGGCACATAGTGAGCGCTTAACAAAGCTCATAAAAAAACAGAAACAACTATCAAATCCCTATCTTGCAGTTGAGGCAACAGAGACACAGAGAAGTCCAGTGACTTGCCCAAGGTTACTCAGCAGGCAAGCGGCAGAGCCGGGATTTGAAAGCAGGTCTTCCAGCTCCCAGGCCTTTGCTTTTTAACCACCAGACCATCCTGTTTCTGAAGCCATCCCTCCTGCCAGGCTATAGAGTAACTATTTCCTTTTTTCTTTTGCGTGGGAGATATTTGTTTAGTATTTGCTATGTAGTAAACACAGTTCTAAGCACTGTTGGTACATGTTAATTAGGTCAGACTCAGTCCCTAACCCGCATGGGGCTCACAGTCTAAGTAGGAGGGAGAAAAGGTATCCCCATTTTATTCATTCATTCATTCAATCATATTTATTGAGCACTTACTGTGTGCTAAGCGCTTGGAAAGTACAATTCGGCAACAGACAGAGACAATCCCTACCCAACAATGGGCTCCCAGTCTAGAAGGGGGGAGACAGACAACAAAACAAAACAAGTAGACAGGCATCAGTAGCATCCAAATAGATAAATAGAATTATAGATATTTATATACACACATCATTAATAAAGTAACAGTTGAGGAAATTGAAACACAGAGAAGTTAAGCGACTTGGCCAAGTTCACACAGTCAACAGCTGGCAGAGTCAGGATTAGAACCCAGCACCCTCTGAAACACAGGACTGTGCTCTTTCCAATAGGCCAAGCTGCTTCTCTAGTCTTCTAGCGTTTATTCGCTGTTCTTATGTTTTCAAAGGTGTATGTCCCTCCCTAACATTCCCTGCCACATGCAGACATACGGTAGGTTGCCCAGTGGGAAACTTGTTTGCATTGTGTATTCTCCTCCTAGGTCATCCTTGAACTACTTCTACAAGCCAGCCGTTGTTTATGCAATAAAGCATTCTAAAGATCATTCATTAAACTACTCATCCTCATCCTACTTGCTACCTCTGAACAGCCTTTTCAAAACTTTATCAAAGATAGACTCAAGGCAGTGTTATTGACTACAGTATTATCTATTTTCCTGCACCTGCTCTGTGACCCAGGCAAAGTTTTTGCAATAAAACTTTCCTTCAGCATTTCAAAAAGATGTGTGACTGGGATACGGATGGTTTGCTAATCTTCTTGTGAGTGTCATTGCTTCCCCACCTCAGAGTCTCATGGGAATGCTGGTAGCTTAAATAATGACGTAAGTAATGTGAGTGTGCTTTAGAAAATAAGAGCTTTCTTTGGATTTGTGGTTAAAATGGTATTTGTTAAGTACTTACTGTGTGTGCCAGGAACTGTACTAAACACTGGGGTAGATACAAGTTAATCAGGTTGGACACAGTCCCTGTTCCTCATGGAGCTCATAGTCTTAATCCCCATTTTACCAATGAGGTAACTTGGGCCCAGAGAAGTGAAGTGATTTACCCAAGGTTACATAGTAGACAAATGTGGAAGCAGCGTGGCTCAGTGGAAAGAGCCCGGGCTTTGGAGTCAGAGGTCATGGGCTCAAATCTCGGCTTATCAGCTGTGTGACTTTGAGCAAGTCACTTAACTTCTCTGCCCTCAGTTACCTCATCTGTAAAATGGGGATGAAGACTGTGAACCCCCCATGGGACAACCTGATCACCTTGTTAACCTCCCCAGCGCTTAGAACAGTGCTTTGCACACAGTAAGTGCTTAATAAATGCTATCATTATTATTATTATTATTATTAAATGGCAGAGCCAGGATTGGAACCCAGGTCCTTCTCATTCCCAGACCCATGCTCCAACCACTAGACCACACTGCTTCAATTCCAGTGCAGTTTTGAAACACACAATCCACATTTTTCCAGAAAGAACGAGGGCTCTCAAAATGTTTGCTTCCAATTATATTTTTATTTTGCAGCTTTAAATCTCCTATGGAGTTGGAGAGGGTGTACTTCTCATTGAAAATCACACACTTCTTCAGTCTTCACAGTAAAGAGCAAAGTGAAAAAGAATTGACTTGGTAACCTAGCAACCACCCAGATTCCAGCCCCATTCATCGCCTTTTTAAAAATTTTGTTTATAATGGTATTTGTTAAGTACTTACTGTGTGCCAGGCACTTTAATAATCCTGGGGTAGATACAAGATCAAGTGGCTGGACACAGTCCCTGTCCCACACAGGACTCATAGTCTTGATTCCCATTTTCCAGGTGAGGGAACTGAGGCCCAGAGAAGTTAAGTGACTTGTTCAAGGTCACACAGCAGACAAGTGGCAGAAGGGGGATTAGAATCCAGGTCCTCCGACTTCCAAAACTGCACTCTTTCCACTAGGCCATGTTGCTTCTCCCTATAGAACATCAACCCTACAGGAGAGAACCCCATTCAGGGAGAGAGGCGGAGGAATAAAGGAAACTGAATCCATACCACGTTGCAGGGTGGTAGAGCAGGCACAACATTATTCAGTGACATGACTAAGCATTTTAAAGTCAGTCAATCTTATTTACTGAGTGCTTACTGTGTGCAGAGCACTGTACCTAAGTGCTTGGGAGAGAGCAATATAACAGACACATTCTCACAACGAGCTAACAGTCTTGTTCAATGGAGGAAACACACATATACACATATACACTGCCTAGAGAGTATCAAGATATTCACCTCTAACCCAAATGATAAGCAACACAACCTAGTGGTTAGAGCACAAGCCTGGGAGTCAGAAGGACCTGGGTTCTAATTCTGCCTCTGCCATTTCTTCGCTGTGTTACTTTTGGCAAGGCACCGCACTTCTCTGTGCCTCAGTAAACTCATCTGTAAAACAGGGATTAACCCTGTGAATGAGTGTGGGACATGGACCTTGTCCAAACATTTTCACTTGCACCTACCGCCGGTGCTTAGTAGGGTGCCTGGCACATAGCAAGTGCTTAATATCATTGCAAAAAGAGAGTTGAGAGTGAGGGACAGTTAGAGCTCACTGTGGGCCAGGTGCACATCTACCTACTCTATACTATACTTTACTCTCCCAAGTGCTTAGTACATGCTCTGCTCACCGTAAGCGCTCAACAAATAGGATTGATTGATTGAAAAGCTTGGAAGGAATGAAAAACACAAGTTGAGAAGTGACAGGTGAAGAGAGTTGATATGCAAGATGGAGATAGATGGCGGAGAGCCTTGAAACCCATCTTGATGCAAGAGGACAACAGACTCCTACAGCCTCACAGCACTGATGTACCTAGCCCTAATTTATTTATTTATATCAATATCTGTCTCCCTTATAAGCTCAGTGTAGACAGGGGATGTACCTACCAACTCTGTTATCTTGTACTCTCCCAAGTGCTTAATACAGTGCTTGGCACACAGTAAATGCTCTGTAAATACCGCTGATTGATTGAGTTCTGTGTGCTGAAGAAGGCCTCAAGAAGACCATCTGTGGAAAATAGAGTAGAGATTAGAGTAGGGAGAGGCTAGAAACAGGGAGACCAGTGATGGGACTGGTAAAGTAGCCTAGTTAAGACATGACCCACCTCATTATCTGTTCATGAGGAGAGGAAGGGGTGGAGCCAGGAAAGATTGTGCAGGGAAAAACAGACTGGATTTAGCAGTGGATTAAATGTGGAAGCTGAAATGCATGTTAGTTTGAGGTGCCAGAGAAGATTCAAGAATGTACTTTAGTTAATCTACTAGAGTGTGAGCCATATGTGGGACAAGGGACTGTGTCTGACCTGATTAAGCACAGTGTTCAGTACAGTACTTGTAGTAAGCACGCACCAAACACCATAGCAAACAAGAAGGACATCAGTGTAACACAAAGGTTCCTGACTTACACTCAGCCATTCCTGCTATCTGTAATTTATTTTACTGTCTATTTCCCCCTCTAGACCATAAACTCCTTGGAGCAAGCATCATGTCTACCAACCCTAAGTATTATACTCTCCCAAGGGTTTAGTACAGTGCTCTGCACATGGTAAAAGCTCATTAAATACCATTGATTGATTGAACACTTTGTATTACCAACACTGTATTACCACAGGGATAAATTATTTCCCCCTTTCCTAGAAAAATACCTTATTGCCATTTAGTTTACTGATCAGTTTATACTTTTGATTATTTATTTATTTATTTATTTATTTATTTATTTATTTATTTATTTATTTATTTTACTTGTACATTTCTATCCTACTTATTTTATTTTGTTGGTATGTTTGGTTCTGTTCTCTGTCTCCCCATTTTAGACTGTGAGCCCACTGTTGGGTAGGGACTGTCTCTATGTGATGCCAATTTGTACTTCCCAAGCGCTTAGTACAGTGCTCTGCACATAGTAAGCGCTCAATAAATACGATTGATTGATTGATTGATTTTGATTGAAACGTTTGCTTTTCATGACAGTACGCCATCTCCACAATTACAATCTGGTCCAGGGGCATGAAAATTTTGTATCAATCAATCGTATTTATTGAGCGCTTACTGTGTGCAGAGCACTGTACTAAGCGCTTGGGAAGTACAAGATGGCAACATATAGAGACAGTCTGAAACCTGATTGCTCACTGTGGCTTGAAGGAAAAGTCGACACGTTTTTAGTTGGATTGAATTGTACCGTCGATCCAACATGACAGACTGGGATGAAATACAATGCAACTCCCATTAGGAAAAAGGAGTTTTATTATTACGCAGTTAAAACTATCTGCCACTGGAGGATATTCTTCATCTTGAGAAACTCTACTTAGAGCATATTAGTTTTCTGAACGAATTCATTAAGAAGCAATGTGGACAGATCACAGACCTGGGAGTCTCTAGCCTTTAAGCTCATTTTGGGCAGAGAATATGTCTATTTTATTGTATCTTCCAAGTGCTTAGTACAGTGCTGTGCACACTGTAAGTGCTCAATATATACGACTGACTGACGGACTGATTGACAACAAGGAGCACTGTGGCCTAGTGGATGGAGCACTGGCCTTTAAGTCAGAAGGACCTGGATTCTAATCCTGACTCCGCCACTTGTCTTCTGTGTGACCTAGGGCATGTCCCTTGACTTCTCTGTGCCTCAGTTTCCTCACCTATAAAATGTGGATGAAGACAGTGAGCCCCATATGGGATATGGGCTGTGTCCAACCTGATTAGCTTGTATCTACCCCAGGGCTTAGGTCAGTTCCTGGCACATAGTAAGTACTTAACAAAGACCATAAAAAAGGAAAAAAAAAAACAAACAAACAGTGAGTCAGACTCCTTGGTTTGCGTCTAGCCTTCTAGGGACAAAAGTTGTGTCTGTGAAATTTGAATGTCATGTACAGCAAGGGTGAAGTCAGTGGCAATTTGGAAAAGATGAAAAAAGAGCAGAGACTATTTGCCACATAGCTTCTGTGGGAGATACAGTGCTCGGCATATACTAAGTCCTCAATAAATACATTAATATAGTAATAATATTTGTTTAGATATGTGAACCCCACAAGAGACAGGGCCTGTGTCTAATTTGCACCTGTGCCTACATTAAGCCCTGAATAAATACTAATGCTACTTAAATAATTTACTACATGCCAAGCACTACTAAATTCTGGGATAGGTAGAGGATAGTCACATCTCAGTTTCTGTCCTACATTGGGTTCCCAGTCTAAATAATAATAATAATAATCCCCAGGGCTGTGTCATTCCTAAATTACCCTTGGAGGCTGAAGACTGAGCCAATGATAGGAAACCCTGTGTATATATATTATTCAGAAAACCCTATATTTTGGCCTTCCAGGGATTTCTTGTCTGCAGTGGAAGAACCCAAAGAAATGTTGTGGAACAGATTCTCTCAGACCTAGGCACTATCAACTAATTTATTCCACCCAATGGTCCTTGTAAGTTGGCTGCTGCATCTTTTGACCAATCCCCCAATCCTTTCCCCTGGCTCCTGACTCCAAACAAAGCCCCAAACCAATCGGGCTGGACGATGAATCACAGTAGTAGTATTTGGACAAAACAGGCCTTTTATATGTCACCAAAAACATATTGTTTCCTCAAGGTGTTACTTTCCAGTTGGGGCTCTGAATCCTTCACCAATATTTTCATCTCCTCACAGGGAATCATTTCCAGAGCTATTTTAGGTCATGACAGGAATACAATGTGCCTGCCTATTCTTTGGAGAGGCATGGTGTGGGTGGGTTGTGAGATTTTCATTCCCTGCCTGCAGTTTTTTTTTATGGCATTCCACAAGTACTTACTATGTTCCAGACACTGTAATAAGCCCTGGGGTAGATGAATCAGGTTGGGCACAGTCCATGTCCCACATGGAGTTCACAGCCTTAATCCCCATTTTGAAGATGAGGGCACATAGAATCAATCAATCATTCAGAGAAATGAAATGACATGCCCAAGGTCACACAGCAGACAAATGGTGGAGCTGGGATTGGAACCTAGGTCCTTCTGACTCACAGGCCCACCTGTTCTCTATCCACTAGGCCATACTGCTTCTCCAGTTAATCCTTATTGGATGAACTGCTCTTCATTGCCCCCAATCATATGTGTCAACTTCAAAGGAACAGGGCAAGATCATCACTCCCCTATGATTTCCAAAAGATCAAGGGCCTGGGTGTCAGAGGATCCAGGTTCCAATTCTGGCTGCTCTATTTGCCTGCTGTGTGACCTTGGGCAAGTCTATTAACTTCTCTGTGCCTCTGTTTGCTCCCCTTACCCTCCTAACCTTTCCTCTCCCTACTCTAAGACTATAGTTGGATCGTAGTAAAGAGGAAAGCTTCATTGCTCCTCAAGTTTGCTAGAAGATCATGGGTAACATTTGTTCCGTTTTCAGGTAAAAGCGACACACCAGCCCTGAGGTGATTAAAATGGGGACAGTTTCAGATTCTGGTCGACTAAATCATTTTTGACAGTCCATGAGACATCCAGCTGTGAGTCATTTACTTCTCGCCAGATTTTGTATCGATCGGTTTCTTTACGGTTTGCCCAATAAATAGTTCCGTGCTAAGCGGTGTCTAGCACCGAGTTACCTCTAGATCTAATGGCATTAAATTTTCCATCTTTCCTTCTGTTTGGGGAACTATTGTTAGAGCACATGTGAATCCGTGTGAGTCACCACATAATGAATTTATCTCTTGACACATTAAAGTCATTTCCCTCCCTAACTCTGACAGTGAAATGGGAACCAAGGTATAAAATAAGAGGGGCAGGCGCTAAGTATCCAGTTCCGTGGCAAGACTCATTATGAGGCAAGATAATGATGTCATGCCACACTCTGAAGATGGCAGTAATCGACATGTCGGCTACGGTCATTGTGATGCCTGCCACCCGGTTCACTCAGGGATTTTCAATTCTTTGTTGGGAAGAGTTCAAGCTTCATCCCTTCAAGCAACAATGATCGTTTCCAGAAGACAGGTGTATCAGTAATATTTATAGAGCACTTACTGTGTTCTAAACGCTGTGCTAAGCACTTGGGATGCTAGAGGGCCAAAGACATGATTGCTGATGACAATTTAACAGGGTAGAAATATCCTTTGGGAATTTGTGGAATTTCCATTAGAGAATTAGCGAGTCCTGAGAGAGTGCTGAAGGTGATAGACTGAAAATTTTCGCTGACTAGCTCTATCATCATCAACAGTATGTATTGAGTGCTTACTATGTGCAGAGCACTGTACTGTGTGCTTGGGAAAGTATAACACAAGTGGGAAAAAGTGGGGAGGGAAGCTGAGAGACAGGTAATGTAGTGGGGATTGGATGGAGAGTTGAGTGAAGGGAAGTGGAAAGGTTTTCTTTTAATGTTAAATGTGCCATTGAGAGGGGGTAGCTAGAAAGCCTGATGGGAAGGTTTGGGTGACAAACGGGAGTTTTTCCTTCAAGGATTTTTTTTTCCTTCTACTATAAGGAACAATCAATCAGTCAATGGTATTTACTGAGCATTTACTACATACAGAGCACCATACTA
Source organism: Tachyglossus aculeatus (assembly GCF_015852505.1). Taxonomy (NCBI): domain Eukaryota; kingdom Metazoa; phylum Chordata; class Mammalia; order Monotremata; family Tachyglossidae; genus Tachyglossus; species Tachyglossus aculeatus. The sequence goes on along the minus strand of NC_052078.1, from coordinate 22,000,843 downwards.
AGCTCTTGGGACAGTACAATATACCAGAATTAGCTGACGTGTTCCCTGTCCATAAGGAGCTTGATGACAAGACAGATCTTGATTGAATCCTCCAATTTCTTTTTATCCATCCATCAGTGGTATGTATTGAGCACTTCCTGAGTGCAGAGCACTGTACTTCTAGACTGTGAACCCACTGTTGGGTAGGGACCGTCTCTATATGTTGCCAACTTGTACTTCCCAAGCGCTTAGTACAGTGCTCTGCACACAGTAAGCGCTCAATAAATACAATTGATTGATTGTACTAAGCACTTGGGAGAGGACTAGGCAGTAGAATTGGTAGAAACGATTCCTGCCTAAATGATCTTACCATCTGGTTGGTGGACAAGTAATCTGAACCTGGGTGGTCTGAAGTTCTTTATGCTATGTTAGGTGAAGAAGGAATTTAAGACTTCCTAAAAATGAAAATTGAAAATCCAAGAAAGTATCATTTTCTCTTCTTTCACATCAGTGAGGGGTGGATCAGACTGTCCTTGAATTATCATTGACCCTGAAGGTTTTCAGGGAGTAAAATGTACCCTGACAGTAGCTGAGGGACTCGGGAGAATAGGAATAGTTTTTCAGACTACCGAGCTACGTACAAAAGCAGCATGGCGACGTGAATAGAGCATGGGCTTTGGAATCGGAAGGTCATGGTTTCTAATCCTGACCCTGCCACTTGTGTACTGTGTAACCTTGGGCAAATCACTTTACTTGAGAAGCAGCATGGCTTAGTGGAAAGAGCATGGGCTTGGGAGTCTGAGGTCATGTGCTCTAATCCCGGCTCTGCCACTTGTTGTGTGATTTTGGGCAAGTCACCTGACTTCTCTGTGCCTCAGTTGCCTCATCTGTAAAATGGGGATTAAGACTGTGAGCCCCACTTGGGACAACCTGATTACCTTGTATCTACCACAGTGCTTTGAACATAGTAAGCACTTAACAAATACCATCATTATTATTATTTACTTTGTCTCAGTTACTTCATCTGTAAAATGGGGATTAAGACTGTGAGTTCTTGTATCCAACCTGATTATCTTGTATCTCCCCCAGTGCTTAGCCTGGCACATAGTAAGCACTCAACAAATATCATAATTATTATTATAATTATTACATTTCTAAGGGATGCCAGGGTACAACCAGTCTGTCATAAGTGACATAAGTGACTTTGATTATTAATAATAAGTGTAATGGTACTTGTTAAGCACTTCCCATGTGCCATGCACTGTTCTAAGCACTGGAGTAGACAGAAGTTAATCAGTTAGATATAGCCCCTACCCCACTTGGTGCTCACAGTCTAAATAGGAGGGAACAACAGTGTGGAAAAGCAATGGACTCTGATTGGAAACAGGAAGAGATTCTGGATTGGCTTGAGAACCATAATGCCCAGCCACAAGAAGGACCTGGGTTCTAATCCCGGCTCTGCTACTTACCTGCTGGTTGAACATTGGCAAGTCACTTAACTTCTCTGTACCTCGGTTCCCTCACCTGCAAAATGGGGATTCAATACCTGTTCTCCCACCTACTTAGATTGTAAACCCCATGCAGGTCCTGATTACCTTGTAACAACCCCAGCACTTAGTACAGTGTTTGGCACATCAGAAGTGCTTAACAAATACCAAAATTATTATTATTATGCTCTGCTGCCACTCTTCTGGAGGGAAAATGTTTGTGAAGAGGATTTTACAATCAGAACTGTTGAACTGGCACCAGGTGCTCACTGCAAAAGACTCCTAGGTTTGACTTGGCAGCCGACTCCCTAAATCCGCTGCTGTTCAGAACATTTGTCTGATGTTTGTTCTTGATCCCCTCTATGTCTTTGAGCTCATACCAGCCAGACACGCTCTAAATGGAGATGATCAAATGTGGAACAGCACCACGTAACTCTTGGCAGAGAATAGCTCGCTGGATTCCGCAGTATTAAAGCCCATCGTTTTAATTATCTGAACAAAGTAGGTAAAAGAAGGACAATATCCTGGATCCTTAATGATGATGATAATGATGGAGTCTCCAGCTGAAGGTGATCCATGAGCCTCAGCCCTTCAGACCCAAGAGCCCCTGGGAGTCAGAGGTCCTGGGTTCTAAACCACGCTCTGCCATTTATCTGCTGGGTGACTTTGGGCAAGTCACTTTACTCCTCCGTGCCTCAGTTCCCTCATCAGTACAATGGGGATTAAGACTGTGAGCCCCATGTGGGACAACCTGGTTTACCTTGTATCCCCCCTAGCGCTTAGAACAGTACTTGGTGCATAGTAAGCGCTTAACAAATGCCACATTTTTTTTTTACAATGGGGATTAATTCGTTGAGCCTCCCTCCTATGGAACAGGGACTGTGTCCAACATAATTAGCTCATATCTTCCCCAGCACTTAGAACCTTGCTTGGAACATAGTAAGCACTTAACAAGTACCCTTAAAAAGAGACTTGTTGCCCATCAGAAAGTAAATAAATTAATAAATCCGTTCAACTGGGGGTTTTGATCTGCCCGCCAAGCTGGATATAGAAATGAGAAAGGAAGCATTGTATTAAATAGTGACTCTCCTGACATTGGGTAATAAATGAGTGAAGCAAGAGGATATGATTTAATTTTCCACACACCAAGGTGCTCAGACAGTGTGTACATGAGGCAAGCAATTCCAAACTATATTGGGTCCACTAGCCCTAAATGTAATCACTGCTGCCCATCATTCACTGCCAAGGAAAGTGAGCAGGATTTGGGGGAAGACTGGGAATAAAGGATGGTGCCTGGAACTCTCTAACCCTTTTCTTTTCAAGACAAGAATGCTATCAGGTTAACTGAGGACCAAGGGATTGCTCCTTCTAAATAAAGATTTGGCAGTTGTTAAACACTTACTATGTGTCAAACAGTATACTAAACACTGGGACAAATTCATAATTAGACTCTTTATGGGGCTCAAGGTCTGAGTAGGAAGTAGAACAGGTATTGAATTTCCATCTTGCACATGAGGGAACTGAGGCACAGAGAAGTGGTTTGCCCAAGGTCTCAGAGCAGATGAGTAGCAGAGGTGGGATTAGAACCCAGGGCCTCCAACTCTCAGGCCTGGGCTCTTTCCATTAGACCACGCAGCTTCATTCCAGCCTTTGTAGTTCTCTTTGACAAATAGAAATCAAAATTAAGATTCCCTCTTTAGCATTAACCTCTGCACACAGCAAGATCTCTGTTAATGATTTTTTTAAGTGCCCACTATGTGCCAAGCTCTGTGCTAAACACTGGGATAATCAGATAAAACAAAGTAAACAGGCCTCCCAAAGTGCTCTGCACACAATAATTGCTCAATAAATTGAGCACTTAATAATAAATGGAGATGCGGAGTGCAAGAGCATGGGCCTGGGAGTACAAGGACCTGCGTTGTAATCCCAGCTCCACCGCTTGTCTGCTATGTGAACTTGGACAACTCTCTTAACTTCTCTGTGCCTCAGTTCCCTCATCTGTAAAAAGGGGGAAAATATCCACCTCAGTCTCCAGGGTTAGCTAGTTTATTCCCCTCCAAAATCGGGCTCTTTAGAAATCTGGACCTTTTCCATTTGCAGGAAACCCTACTATTGTTTGAAAAATCAATCAATCAATCAAGGGTATTTATTAATTTAGCTAGTTTTTATGGTATTTGTTAATCACTTTACTATGTTCCAGGCCCTGAACTAAACCCTAGGGTAAATACGAGCTAATCAGGGTGAACCCCACATGGGGTTCACAGTCTTCATCCCCATTTCACGGATGAGGTAACAGGCACAGAGAAGTGAAGTGACTTGCCCAAGGTGATACAACAAACAAGTGGTGGAGACAGGATTAAAAATCACGTCCTTCTAATCCCCAGGTCATGCTCTATCCACTAGGCCATGCTGCTTCTGAGCAGACAAGAGAATGGGAAATAATAATAAAACAATATTCCCTCTGCAATTTTTATTTTCTCTTCTCTTCCTCATCCTGACAAGTTTATTGTAGGGTTTATTGTGGTCTGCCCTTTGATGAAATCTTCCACAAAAAAAGTGAAGTGAAAAATGTCCCTGTTGTACAGCATTGTCTATGCAACTCCAAGAAGATAAATATTTTCAATGCAGGAAATGTAACACTGCAGAATGGGTAGCACAGAATTAAAAGTTTTACTACAATCTGGAAGAAAGTGAGAAATTCTGAAGCTCTTTTGGGGAAAACCGCTTTCTGCCTCAGAGTTTTAAATCAAATCTCAGCCCTTGGTGATGATAATTTACTAGAAACATTTATCCCATTGCTTAGCTTTTAGTCTGTAAATCAGTTGTGACTTGTGACCCCGAGACTTCACTGGATAACTTTGGTCTCTTTATTCAGCATCACAGGATGACCAAGACTCCTTACCTTGCCTATCTGGCTCAATATATACACTCAGGACAATGGGAAAATCATTTCTCTAGGTAGAAGATTGAACCTTCGTTTGTGTGAGCATTATTGGGCTTATCTAAGACTTGTCTTCTGGTGACTTGTATCTTAGGAGGAAAAAAAATGATCCAATTCTCCATCACATTGCTTTGTGGGAAAATGGAAAATAGCCATTGAGAAGCAGCATGGCCTAATGGAAAGAGCCTGGACCTAGGAGTCAAAGGACCTGGGTTCTAATCCCGGCCATGCCACATGTCTGCTACGTGACCTTGGCCAAGTCACTTCATTTCTCCGGGCCTCAATTTCCTTATTTTTAAAATGGGGATTAAGACTGTAAGCCCCATGTGGGACAGGGACTATGTCCAACCCAAATGTCTTGTATCTACCCCAGCACTTAGTACAGTGCGTAACACATTGTAAGCAATTAATAAATACTACTGTTATTACTGTTATTATTAGGGAGGTGGAGGACCTAGGTTTTCATCCTGCCTGTGCCACTTGCCTGTTTTGTGACCTTGGACAAGTCACTTAACTTCAGTAGGCCTCATTTTCCTCATCTGTAAAATTCAGTATCTTCCCTCTTAAGCTGTGATTTTAACCTCCTTGGAGATATGTATCGTGTCTAACAAAACTCTTCCAAGCGCTTAGTACAGATGCCTGGCACACAGTAAACACTCCCTTAATACCCTTAATTGATTGATTGAATGATTATCTCTGTAAATCCTTTTTCCCTAGAGAGTGACTGGTGAGTGCCATGCTGGTCCCTGGTATAGTGGTTTCCAAACAGTCCATTCCCATTTGTTGCCTGTGACTGTGATTTGCTATTATTGTTATTCTTGTTTATTCTTGACTTTACATGAGCCCTGTTCTGCCTACAGTTACTGCTCAGGTATTTGCTGGAATCCATTCTCCTCAAATGCCTACCCAGTGGAGCTATGGAACTGTGAGGCCCATTTCTGTGCTGGTAGTCTGATTTGCTTCCCAGAACCTCAATGTTTGTATCCTTTGTCTGGCCATTTTGATGAGGATTATGCTTCATAGATGTCACTTGTGCAAAATAAATACTATGTTGTATTGTACTCTCCCAACTGCTTAGTACAGTGCTCTACCCATAGTAAGCCCTCAATAAATACCATTGCTTGATTGCCATTAATAGGTGTTTTTCTGTTTGAAGCTGATTCATTCATTCAATCATATTTATTGAGCACTGTGTGGAGAGCACTGAACTATGTTCTTGGAACGTACAATTCAGCAATAAAGTGAGACACTCTGTGCTCACAACGGGATAGACATGGATATAAATAAATAAATAACAGATGTGATTTAAATATGGAAACATGGGATTTATAACTAAGAAAATTAGCCACCCAAACCAACTCAGAATCTGCCCCAGTGGTCATCTAATCCCCTTTGTTTCAAACCTTTACTTTCTTTAACCCAAATTCATTACCAACACCATAGAGGCTTCCATGCCTCCAAATCACTGAATTAGCATTCATTAGTAAACTCTGTCGGCCATGATCCCTTGGGAGCAACAGAATGCTTCACTCATACAATTTTCCATATGCTGAATGTCCTCATTCATTATATAGGCTTAGCCACGTTTAGAGGCAATAACTTGCATTATTAGTCTTCACTATGCTGGTGGAGAGTTTTTTTCCTCTGAGGAAAAATGATACGAATTTTTTCTGGTGAAGACTACTTGAGAAGGCCAAAGACAATGAAATAACTGAGACAAGTAATGCCTGATAAAGGACTATCTCACCCCAATATACTGCCTTCCTTTTTTTTAAAAAAAAAATGGTATTGTTAAACACTTAACTATGTGCCAGTCACTGTACTAAGCTCTTGGGACATTACAAGCCAGTCTATTTGGATACAGTCTATGTTCCGCATGGGGCTCACGGTATTAATCTCCATTTTACAGATGAGGTAACTGAAGCCCAGAGAAATTAAGTGACTTTCCCAAGATCCCACAGCAAACAAGTGGTGGAGTGGGGATTAGAACCCAGGTCCTTCTGGCTCCCAGGCCCATGCTCTAAACACTAGGCAACACTGCTTCTCTACAGGCCTTCTGCCTTTTAATATGCCAGGCCTACACCAAAAAATTGTTTTTGAGGAATAGAGCCGGTGAGCATTTGAGCGAGTGTTGAATTGGCAGTGATGTGTTTCATCTCACTGGTTAGGGAGGGTCTGAGAGGAGACATAGTGTATTATGGGAAAATTGGTTTCTTCATAGTTTGGGAATGAAGCAAGAGGTTTTGAAAGAAGGCCAGAGTTGAGGTATTTAGAGTCAGGCCTTTCAGGAGATAATAAGATAGACACTGGACTTGGATCCCTGATTCTGAAAGTCCTGCTCTTCTGAACTTCAGGGCCCAGTCAAATGGGGGCACATCAGAAATTTTGGAGCTTTGCATCTGAGTTCCAAGCTTGAATTTTGCCAAAGGTCAAAGGCCAAAGAAGAAGGAAGGGATCATAGGCAGAATGGCTGACACCAGGGTGAATAGGACAGGCACTGTGACCAGGAAGCTCCTTGTGGGCAGGGAACGTGTCTACCAACTGTCTTCACACAGTAAGCACTCAACAAATATCATTGATTGATTGATGGTTCCAGGGTAAAGAGGAGTCTGTAACAGCCTTAAACCACCTAATGAAAATATATAAAGGTTGAGGGGTAGGACTAAAACATGCCATCCAAAGAAGGGACAAGAATTTTAATGAAGCAGAGTGACTTTGGGGAAGTCCCCACATTCCTTTTTTTAATGGCATTTGTAAAGCACTTACTGTGTGACAGGCACTGTACTAAGCACTGGGGTAGATACAAGCTAATTAAGTTAGACACAGTCCATGTCCCAGATGGGCCTCATAGGCAAGGTAACAGAGAACTCAAGTGACTTACCCAAGGTCACGCAGCTAGTGGCAGAGCCAGGATTAGAACTCAGGTCCTCTGACTCCCAGCACTGTGCTGTTTCCACTAGGTTATGATGCACTCTCGAAGAAAAGATGGGGGTGAAGTCACAGCAAGGAAGGTCTGAAAGTCTCAGCTGAGAGCCTGTGATTTCTGAATCACGGCCTGCCTTGAAAGCCAACCCATGCGTAGCCATGTGTAGCCTATTCTCAGAATGCGTGTCGGACTCGAAACGATGCCAAATAAACAATGCTCTGTTCACTAGAAACGCAGCTGAGAGATCCATGTTCACTTCACACATCATCTTCAAGGCTGGGGCCAAGCAGTGAGACTATTTCTATCCACGCCTAATGAAACAATCCTTGTTGTGCTTAGTAGGGCTTTACTGAGTAATTCTCTCCAGATGGTTCACACTGAGATTAAGTATGGCCTAAGAAACTCGCCATCTGATGAGATGGTGTCGGATATCAGACTTGATGGCAGCACAGGCTAGAAACGAGATCTCTCCCAGAATGAAATTTAAATTAAACTCCTCTCTGAGATTGGGACTCATATTTTGATTTTTGATTATTAATCATCCACCCTCAGCCCCACAGCGCTTAAGGATATATCCTTATTCCATTTCCTTATGTTAATGTCTGTCTCCCACTCTGGACTGTCAGCTTCTTATGGGCCGTGGTTGTGTCTACCAACTCTGCCAAATTGTACTCTTCCCCAAAACAGAGCTCTGCATACAGTAAAGCACACAATAAATGCCACTGATGATGTTGTATTCTACTCTCCCAGGTGCCTGCAATTGATAGATTGACTGATTGATCTGAAGTTATAAGAAACTTCATTATAAACTCTAAGGAAGAAATCCATCTGTTTAGCTCAAGTGAATTATTCAGCCTTGGAGATAAATACCTCAATCATTCAATCAATCATTTTTATTTATTGAGCGCTTACTCTGTGCAGAGCACTGTATGAAGTACTTGGAAGGGTAAAAGGAGTTCACTGCAGAGGAGAAATTAACAATAGCCAGTCTCAAGACATCATATTTCATAACAGCACTCAAATGGTAGGAACAGGAGCATGGGACTAGGAGTCTGAAGACCTGGGTTCTAATCCTAGCACCACCACTTGCCTGCTGTGTTTGACTTGGGGCAAATCCCTTCAGCTTCCTGTGCCTCAGTTTCCTCCTCTGTGGGATAGGATGCCCATTCCCCCTCCTCCTTCTTAGACTGGGAGCCCCATGTGGGACAGAGACTGTGCCTATCCTGATTATCTTGTATCTACCCCAGTGCTCAGCACAGAGCTTGGCTCAAAATTATCACCTAAAAAATACCATCATTATCTTCATCATGATTATTATTATTATTGTCATTAATATTACTACGGCCAAATGGTTTCCATATGGTTTCCATTTGGTTTCCAGTTTGAAGCATTTTTGAGAAGATTCCTACTTATTTCAATGGTCTTTCCTCCCTGTGGGACAGTTCCAATTGATAAATGGGGAAATTTAGTTGGCACAGAGTCTTTTGGATTTCTCTGCACAAGTTCCCAAGGTCCTTAAAGATTCACCACCTTTCTGGGGGGGTTTCATTGGAAGAGAGTATTTGCAATGGAGTTTCTCTATGATGATTCCTCTTAAAAGAAGCAGAATTTTCTACTTACAACAGAAAAACAGAAGTGTCAGATCAGATCAGTGGACTAGCCAAGAACTTCATCCCCAACAGCGGCAACAAGGATGCTTAAACCCTGCAATGTTGTTTCCCTTTACATCCACCTTAATTTTTATTATTATTAATAATAATAATATTTGTTAAGCACTTACAATGTGCCAAGCACTGTTCCTTGTTATTTGGTAAGCGCTTACAATGCTCCAAGCACTGTTTAAAGCACTGGGATGTATGATGTAACAGCCATATTTTCCCCTCTATCAATCAGTCCATGGTATTTATTGGGCACTTTCTGTGTGCAAAGCCCTGTACTAAGCACTTGGGAGAGTACAACAAAGCAAAGTTTGTAGACACATTCCCTGTCCACAATGATCTTACAGTCTAGCTCTGAGAAATGATGTGATTTCTCCATGCTTCTTCAAGATTTTCAGGACGTCAGTGGTATTTATTAAATGGTTACATACCATCTGCTCTAAAGCACTGATTCACCTCATCCCTTCCTACCTTAGCTTGCTGAAATCCTACTACAGCCCAGCCCACACACTTCTCTCCTTAGTTTGCTTAGCTTACTGTGCCTCAATCTCATCTATCTCGCCAAGAACCCTTCTCTGAGGTCCTCCTGCTAATCAACCAATAAATCAATCATATTTATTGAGCACTTACTGTGTGCAGAGCACTGTACTAAGTGCTTGGGAAGTACAAGTCGGCAACACATAGAGACAGTCCCTACCCAACAGCGGGCTTACAGTCTAGAAGGGGGAGAGTGTACATTGCTAATAGTAATGTTGGTATTTGTTAAGCACTTACTAGGTGCGAAGCACTGTTCTAAGCGCTGGGGAGATTACAAGGTGATCAGGTTGCCCCCCGGGGGGCTCTTAGTCTTAATCTCCATTTTCCAGATGAGGTCACTGAGGCACAGGGAAGTGAAGTGACTTGCCCAAAGTCACACAGCAGACAATTGGCGGAACTGGGATTTGAACCCATGACCTCTGACTCCACAGCCCAAGCTCTTTCCACTGAGCCATGCTGCTTCCGACATGGAACTCCATCCGCCTCCGTATACACCAGACCACCACTCTCCCCAACTTCAAAGCCTTATTAAGGTCACATCTTCTCCAAGAGGCCTTCTCTGACTAAGCTCCTCTGAGTGCAGTGGAAGTAGAAAGCAAGCAAGCAACACATCCCCAATCCAGAAGGAACAAACAGTCAACTTTAAAGCTGAGCTCAGATGAACTGAAAACATATAATAAGCTATTTCCTAGGTAAATGAAATAGCCTTCTCCAAACTTAACCAGTGGAGTTTTCCACACTGTGCTCAGAATTTCAATGTGGTCTGACCTAACTAGATCTTTCTTTTAGAAATCTCTACCTTCCCTTCTCCCTGTTTCACTGACAGCTATGGTCAGGCAGGTAATGATTAACTCTTTATGCCATATCCATTCACTCTGTCTCTTTCCCCTTCCTCAGCTTTCCTCTCATCTCCATTAGAGTAATCAATCATTGGCATTTATTGAGCACTTCCTGTGGGCAGAATACTAAGCACTAGGGAGAGTAAACTGGAACACAATCCCTGCCCAAAAGGACTTTGTAGTCTAGATATGTATTTATTCATTATATATTTGTCTATTTTTTATGTCCTTCTAGACTGTAAGCTCATTATGGTCAGGAAATATGTCTATCAACTCTTTTGTATTCTCCCAAACACTTAGTACAGTGCACTGCACACAGTAAGTGCTCAGTAAATACCATTGATTGACTGATGACTGGTCCATCATCTCCTGTCCTGTCATTTTTTTCCTCTTCCTTCTTATCCGCTTCTGTCCTCATTTCTCCTCTCTTTTCTCTCCTCTTCCCTTATATCCTCTTCTCTCTTCTCCCCTTTGCACTCATCCCAAGTGCTTAGAACAGTGCTCTGCACATGGTAAGCATTCAATAAAGGCAATTGACTGCCTTTCCAAATCAATTAATAGTCAATCAATGGTTTGTATTGAGCACTAACTGCGTGCATATCACTATACTAAGCACTCGAGAGAGTACAGTTTAACAGAGTTGGTAGGCACATTCCCTGCTTTACAGGAAGCTTACAATCTAGAAAATAAACACTCTCCTGAAACCTGACTTTCTGGGTGTTTATTTTGGATTTTGGCTTGGAGAAGCAGCCTCCCTCTCTCTGAACCCCAGTACTGTCCTGCTCCACCACGATCCACTCCCCTCCACCTCTCTTTCCAACCACTATCTCCTGGTCTGTCAGTTATTGGGGGGCAACTGTTTTGATGCGTTATTGTAGTAGGAAGCAGCAAGGCCTAGTTGGAAAAGCACAGGCCTGGAGTCACATAACTTCCAGGACTGCATTCTAATCCCAGCTCTTTGGGACATTCTCTGTGCCTCAATTTCCTCATCTGTAAAGTTTTGTGGTCTGCAGCCCACCAGCCTAAGCTATCACTACTTTGCGATTCACATGGAAAGGTGATCAGTGATAACTCATAATCAAATGTCGGGAAACAGAACCTCCATTCATTACAGTGTGCCAAAATGAGGCACTAATCACTATCAAGAAGTTTGATTATGGTATTGCTAAGCTAAAGCTGGCTGGACAGTTCCTATTTCTGGCAGGCTGGTGGTCAACATTTGCTGCCAATGGATTGAAAAATCAGTTGGAATGATAACATCAGCAAACCACGAAAAAAGAAATGAAGGGGAAAAGAGTTACTGTATTCTTACTATATAATTAAATACCCATCTCTTTGGTGATCATGACATTTTTTAGACCCATGCTTGGGGTGTCACAACATCCTAAGGAACCAGTCATCCTGGACCATACCCAGAGAGCTGATTACTTTTAAACAAGGAAACGTGGGCCTAGGTGTCAGTGGACTTGACTCTATCACTTACCTGCTGTGTGACCTTGGGCAAGTCATGTAAATTCTCTGTACCACAGTTACCTCATCTGTAAAGTGGGGATTAGAGCAGAGTGTACACAATGAGTTGTGGTGGGAGAGGAACAAGGATTTTACCAATGGAATCAGAGCAAATGTTCTCCCCATTCCCAGTATAAAGCATCAAAATGAAATCGCTACTGTAATTTTAACAATCTTCTCTTCCATTTCTTTTATGGTATTTGTTAAGAACTTCCTATGTGCCAGGCACTGCACTAAGCACTGGAGGAGATACAAGATGATCAGTTTGGATAGAGTCCATGTACCACATGGGGCTCACAGTCTTAATCCTCCTCTTACAAATGAGGTCACTGAGGCACAGAGAAGTGAATTGACTTCCCCAAGGTCATACATCAGACAAGTGACAGGGTGGGGATTAGAACCCAAGTCCTTTGGGCTCCCAGGCCCTTGCTCTTTCCACTAGATCATGCTGCTTCTCATATCTGGCTGAAACAAAGAACAATAGTTTGATTCTTGGAGGAGATTATCAGGTTACTTTCCTATTTAACCTAACATAAAATGGCATTTCAAGAAGTAGCCAAACCCAGATCATTTAAACAGATGAAGTTTGCTCTGAAAGAAAATTGGAAACAGTAAAGGAAGTATAGTTAACTGGAGTGCATTATCTTCAAAACATCTCCCACTCTTCCTTTCTAGACTGTAAGCCCATTGTGGGCAGGGAATGTGTCTGTTATATTGTATTCTCCCAAGTGCTTAGTGCAGTATTCTGCACACCGTAAGCATTTAATAAATAGGATTGACTGACTGACTCACCTTCCTCGCGGCAGGGTGAAATAGACCCTGGCTTCCATCATTTCTTGTGGAGAATGAAGTAGTAACATTGACCAGTTCAAATCTGCCTCACCCACAATAAACACCGAGCTTCAAAGATTCCTGCCAAATGACCTGGAGCTCAAATCATGTCAAGGATAGGAGGTCATTTTGGAAAATCCCTCAAGATGTCCAGGTCTAACTGTGGAAAAGAAGAGTACTTGGAAGGAGGGGAGCAGACCTCCCTGTGAAAGAGTTGGATAGTTTGGGTCACTAGCACTGTGTTATCCAAAACAAACCTTTTTAAAGTTCACAACAAGGGCAGGGTCATTGATCCAGGGACAAGAAAGTATCAAGAGAAACTATCAATCTCAACTTTATAGCCTATAAAAAGGCAGGTAAGAGGAAATTTAATTTTGGTATACAAAATCTTAACTAGGCCAGTTACTGCCAAACTCAGTTACCATTTCTTCGGGGGACAGATAGGAGGACAAAGAACATAATTGCAACATAAAGAAAAACACATTTGAAACAGATGTCAGAAAGTCTTTCTTCCCAACCCCCATTATTTTCTTTCCAGGAGAAAAATCTGGTGCTCACCAGGCCAATATAAGCTGACTTTTAGAGCGAGGACATCACTCAAGAAACAATTATGGTAAATGGCAATCCTGAGGGGATTTGAATATTCAAAGAAAATGAACTTTAATGGGCAGAATAGTCTTCACTTAGTTGCTGAAATTTAACACGCCCATAAACCTCAGAAGAGATGTAGTAAGAAATGATAGTTACCCATGCACTGCCCTGTGTATTTTAATTACGAACTTCACCCTCCCCCTGCAGAATGAAAGTTCAAATATGCATTTTGACACGGGGAAGATTGAACAAATCTTTTACTGGAAAAAATAAATGACCCTAATCTCACTTAAATTTGGTACAGCTGTTTCTAATAAAAAAGAAAACATTAAAAAAAATACCCACCAGATTCGTGGTTTGAAACATCTGGTGATTTTGAAGGAAAAAAGTGAAACATAGCAACGCAGGTGAAGCAGAAGAGGCAAGTTCATCCAGTTTAAGCCACAAGGAAGTGCAACTTCACGTTGTGCTTTCCATCCAATGAATGTCCTTTACACTTTATTCTTTGTGGCAAAAATGTCAATGTGATTTCACAGAAAATCAGTGCTGTCAGATGAGCTATTGTAATTTTCTCATAAACAATCATTCATATTTATTTAATGATTTTTGTGTGGCGAACACTGTACTAAGCACTTGGGAGAGTACACTCTAACAGAGTAAAGCCTATCTTACTGAAAATCAATCAATCGTATTTATTGAGTGCTTACTGTGTGCAGAGCACTGTACTAAGCGCTTGGGAAGTACAAAGGTCACTGGAGTGGCAGCATGACCTAGTGGAAAGAACTGGAAGTCCTCTGACTAACCCCAGTTTGGCCCTTCGCCTGCTGTGTGACGTTAATCAGGTCACTTAACCTCTCTGAGCCTCCATTTCCTCCTCTGTAAATTGGAAATCTGCTTTCCCTACATCTTAGATTGTGAGCCTCCGGTGGGAGAGATGTTTGTGTGTCATCTGGTTACCTTGTATCTAGCCACAGCTCTTAGTTCCTAGAAAGCAGTTGTTAAGTGTCATAAACAATATGGTGGAGCCAGGATTAGAGCCCAGGTCCTTGCTTTATCTAGTAAACCATGCTGCTTCTTATCCAAGGAACTGCCACTTGTCTATGGTATGACCTTTGGCAAGTCACTTAACTTCTCTGCGCCTCAGTTACCTCATCTGGAAAATAGGGGCTAAGCCTGGGAGCTCCACATGGGACATGGACTCTATCCAACCTGATTATCATTTATCTACCTCAGCAATTTTTACAGTGTCTGGCACATAGTAAGTGCTGAACAAATTCCATTAAAAAAACCATTTCTAAGATTTTCCATCAATCAACTGTATTTATTGAGCACTGATACATAGAATTAGTCTATGGGAATTCTCACAGCCTTGACAGGTAGGTCTCAGAGTCTGATCTGAACAAACTCTACTATCCCCAGTGGAAATATCTTTTACTGTCATGTCAGAATAGTCTGTTACTAAAACACGTTATCTTTGATAGCTCTACGGCAACTTACATCTAAATGGTTCGGAAGACCTTTGATCTGCTTTTAAAGGATGCCAAGGCTCTGTTTATAAACAGCAGCAGTTTGCCACGATGGGGCCGTGACAGGATAGAGATAATGGACTTTGAAAGTCAATAAAGAGGAATTTGCCACAGAATTTTTCGAGGAGAAGGAAGAAAGCCAGGCAAGGATGGTGGATGCTGCCAGAGGCGAACAGGGTTTATTGTCATTTTTGACTAGTTTGTTACTTACATAAATTATTATTTGTTTTCAGATAGAAACATTGAAACAGAGGGATGACACGTGCACTCAATCAGCTTGCCTGCCCTTATCATACCTAACTGATCTACTCCAGCCCAGCCCGCACACTCCGCTCCTCTAGCACCAGTTTACTCACTGTGCCCTGCCCTCATATATCTTGCCGCTGACCTCTTGCCCATGTCCTCCCCCTAGCCTGGGAATCCCTACCCCTTCATAAATGCCAGACCACCGCTCTCTCCACCTTCAAAACATTTTTACAGTCACATTTCTCCAAAAGACTTTCCCCAATTAGGCCCTCTTTTCCCCTGCTTGCTCTTCCTTCTATATCATCTATGCACTTACTTAGATCTGTGACTTTGGATATTGCTTATTCACCCCACCCCCAACCATTAGGTTTAATATAATCCCTGTCTTGCTTGGGGATCACAATCTAAATAGGAGGGAGAACAGGAGAACTGAGGCCCAGGGAAGTTGAGTGATTTGCCAGAGTCACACAGCAAGCATTTGGCAAAGCCAGAATTAAAACCCCGTTTCTCTGACTCCTAGACCGTAGATCTTTCCACTAGGCCATGCTGCTTTTCCACTTACCTACTGTGCAACATTGGGGAAGTCATTTAACTTCTATGTGCCTCAGTTTCCTCACCTGTAAAATAGGGTTTAAATATCGGTTCTCCCTCCTGCTAAACTGTGAGCCCTGTGTGGAATGAGGACTGTGTTCCATTTGATTATTCCATAACTACTCTCCTTCTTAGTTCATGTCTTGACACATAGTAAGCGCTTAACAAATATCACAGTTACTAATGCCCCAGACCAGAGAAAAATAGGGGTGGGAGGGTGTTTCGTGGACTGTCTTGCACCAGGCATGGACCGCTCCACTCCCAAGGGTGAATGGACATCCACTTTGCCTGCTGTGTGATTTCCAGCTGAGTCACAACCTCTCTGTGCCTGAGCTTCCTAAGCTGGAAAATGGAGATCTTTCTTAAACTGTAAGCCTCATGTGGGACATGGACTGTGTCTGACCTGATTATCTGATATCTATCCCAGCATTTAACAGAGAATTTGGCACATAGCAAACACCAAAGAAATGTTGTTATTTTCATGATTCTTCCCAGCTCAACCCCAGCTCTGCTGTGTGATCTTAGGCAAATCAGTTAACTTCTCTGTGCCTCATTTTCCTCGTCTGTATAAAAGGGATAAAAGAAGCAGCATCCCTTGTGGAAAGAGCACAGACCTAAAAGTCAGAGGACCCAGGTGCTATTCCAGGCTCTGCCACTTGCCTGCTGTGTGACCTTGGGCAAGTCACTTAGTTTGTCTGTGCCTCATTTCCCTCATTTTCAAAATGGGGATACAATACCTGTTCTCCCTCCTACTTAAACTGTGAGCCCCATGTGGGGCCTGGTTATCTTGTACCTACCCCAGTGCTTAGTAGAATGCGTCGTGCAAAATAAGCACTTAATCCATCGATGTTATTTATCGAGTGGTGCTGACTATGTGCAGGACACTGTACTAAACACTTGGGAGTACAATACAACAGAATTAGCAGTCACATTCTGTGCCCATAACGAGCTTACAGCCTAGAGCTTAACAAATATCATTATTATTATTATTGTTATATGTTGGGAGAAGTGGGGCTTTAGAGAGGAAAATCCCCCAGGAATGACTACTGCCAAGTCCAACTAAACTCAGTATTTCAGCTCTTGCCTGTGGTATGTCAAATTAGTTGTTGCTGTTGAAATCCGAAGGGCCCGTTTTGCTTCTTTCTACTGAACTCAGCAGTGCAGTGCCATTCTCTGGAGAACGCTCAATGACATCACATCCAAGATCTGCTTCCTTCCCTCCCTTCAGCTTTCCACATTCAAATGCCAAGCACTGACTACCGTAATTCAGCATTTTTTCCCCAATCATTTATTTTGAAAGAACAGGCCTTAGTGACTCTTCAGGGCAGTGTGAGGTAAGATCTAGTTATCAGTTTCAATCCACATCTTATCAGTTTCAATCCACATCCACCTCTTAGGTGAAATTCAGCATATAAACTTGAGCTGGGAGTTGCTCCTTCTTCACTTTCAAAATTATTTGTACCTCCCTGCCACACCAAAGAGAAAGGAAATGACATATGGTGAGTGCTTCGAAGGAAAATATAGAGACGAAATGCTTCCTTGCATTCTAGTAATTGAAAAACAGCTTCGTGTCTGCTGACTAGGACAATTTCCCAAGCATCACTCAGAGCAAGGCTCCTATAGTTTGATATTAAAATAGTATTTACTCTAAATGGGATTGATTATGAGCACTGACTCCTTGTTATCAAAATTCCGAAAGGAGTTTCAAAGAAGAGCTGAGTGGAGCTAGTGTGATGCACTGAAATGTTCTCATCAATCTTTCTTGGAATTGCTTGTTCTGGGGTGACATGACCATCATATATTCTCATAAAAATCCAGAAAAGTAATTGGCCCATCACGGTGGGGTTTTTTTTGAGGAGACATAAATATCTTAAGGCTTAGAAGTATTTTTCAGAGAGGGTCTCTTAGTGAATGCTTCTACTTTTTCCCCCTCTAGCCTGTAAATGCACTGTGGGCAGGAAATATAACTGTTTCTTGTTGTATTGTCCTCTCCCAAGAGCACAGTTCAGTGCTCTGCACACAGTAACCACTCAGTAAATATAAATGAATGAATGAATAAATAAAAAGCCAAGCAGCACGGCCTAGTGAATGGAGTATGGACTTGGAAGCCAGAGAACTGGGTTCTAATCCCAGATCCACCACTGCCGCGTGACCTGGGGCAAGTCACTTAACTTCCCAGGGCCTCAGTTTCCTCATCCATAAAATGGGGATCACATATCTGTTCTTCTTCTACTTAGACTATGAGCCCCATGTGTGGGAGGGACTGAATTCAGTCTAATTAACTCATATCTACCGCAGTAATTAGAACAATGCTTAACAAATACCATAAAATAAAGCCAAGCAAGCACCCACAAAAAATGCCCCTCTTAAGAACACTGGGAAATAAGAATGCAGAACATATCCAAAGATTTTTTTTTAAATGGTATTTGTTAAGTGCTTACTCTGTGCCAGGCACTGTACTAAGCAGAGGAGAAGATACAAGTTAATCATGTTGGATGCAGTCCCTGTCCCACATACGTTTCCCAGGCTTAATCCCCATTTTACAGAAAAGGTAAATGAGGCCCAGAGAAGTGAAGTAACTTGTCCAAAGTCACATGGAAGACAAGTGGCAGAGCCGGAATTAGAACCTTGGCCCTTCTGACTTATAGGCCCATGCTCTATCCACTAGACCACACTTCCTTCCCTTTATACTGCTAGGAAAATAATCTCTTTCTCTCTCTGAATGAATAGACCTCATTCCAATCACGAATCATTTTGTGGCACAACATCCCCATTGCGGCTTTTACATCCGTCAATTGATGGGAAAATTTAGCATCAGGAATGATGCACTAAACAGCAGAGGCAAGCAGCATCCTACATAAGGAATATTGGTAAAGGATGAATATCTGGAGGGAAAAAGCCTCAGATGACACTTTTATTAAAAGGAAGAACAACAAAGGATAAGCGACCTCTTATCCATTTGTCAGAGATAAGATTATCCTTCATTATGAATCTTCTGGAGAGACTTCAGGTACAACTGCTCTCTCTCAACAGCCACTGGTGATTTAATTGGAGTGAAAGGGAATTTATCTTTTGGACTGGCGAACTCTCCAGAAAACCATAAGGAAATGATTTATTCTTACTTTCCTCACATCTGTAGAGACCTTGTAGAGTGACAAAGCTCTCTGAGCATGCTCATCTGATCTTTGCTCTGCAAACTGCCTTCAGATAATCGCTAAAGTCATGGGATCCAGCGTGAGATTGCTGTCTGGGATGAATTGTGGAGGAAATTGCTGTTTCACCAACAGAAAGATGCAGTGCACTAAAAAGCCCCAGTCTATTGGCAATCAATCAATCAATGATATTGATTGCGTGCTTACCTTGTGCAGAGCACTAAGTGCTTGGGAGAGTACAATAAAACAGAGTTGGTAGACAAATTCCCTGCCCAAAATGACCTCAAAGTCTAGTCGCTAACTTTTGTGCCTCAGTTCCCTCATCTGTAAAACAGGGATTAAATATCTATTTTCCTTCTGATTTAGGCTGTGAATCCCATTTGGGATGGGGATTGTGTCTGAGCTGATTATCTCGTATCTCCCCCAGACCACATAATAAATGCTTAACAAATATTTTCTCTTGCCTCCTACTTCCTTCTTCCAATCCATTTCCAGGCTACTGTTCTACTCCTAGTGGAGTAGAGCACAGGCCTGAGAATCAGAAGGACCTTGGTTCTAATTCCAGCTCTATCACTTGTCTGCTTTGTGACCTTGGGCAAGTTACTTCACTTCTCTAGGCCTAGGTTACCTCATAGAGCCCTATGAGGGACAGGGATTGTAACCAACCCGATTACCTTGTATCTACCCCAGAGCTTAATACAGAGTCTGACTCATAGTAAACACTTAACAAATACCATGATTAATAGCAGTAGTAGTAGCAGTAAAAATAGTAGTTATTAAGTGATTACTGTGTGCATAACACTATACAAAGCCACGGGGAAAAAACACCACAGGTGAGACAAAATCCCGGCTTCACCACTTGTCTGAACTTGGGCAAGTCACTTAACTTCTCTGGGCCTCCGTTCCCTCATCTGTAAAATGGGGAATAAGACTCTGAGCCCCATATGGGACAGGGACTGTGCCTAACCTGATTAGCTTGTATCTACCCCAGCGCTTAGTGCTTGGCACATAGCAAGTGCTTAACAAATTGTTATTATTGTTATTATCTCTGATAATTATCTCCCGGGGCTCACAATCTAAAAAATGAGGTGGAGTTTGGAGGTAGGCACAATAGGGAAAATGAAATAATCTAAATGACAAACAACATAAAAGTTCAAAGTTCAGCAACTCCTGTGCTAT
The DNA here is from genome assembly GCF_015852505.1 of Tachyglossus aculeatus. Classification (NCBI taxonomy): domain Eukaryota; kingdom Metazoa; phylum Chordata; class Mammalia; order Monotremata; family Tachyglossidae; genus Tachyglossus; species Tachyglossus aculeatus. Next base: position 21,980,851 of record NC_052078.1, on the reverse strand, counting down.
AGGGGACCAGTAGAAGTCTCAGGGTGATGCAGTCCATATCATCGAGAGTCCAGGTAATATCCAAAGATTCCCAAATTTCTAGAATGAGCCCAGGCTGGCCATTGCCACTGTTTAAATCCCTGGCAGTCCCTGTGCATGTTGGAATCTGGGGGTGGGGAGGAAGGAGAGGAGTATGTCCTCAGCACCATGAAAGGAAGGAGCCGGGTTTTACCTGTAGTTTCACTGGTAGTTCTTGGGAAATTGGAATGATTTCTACATGCAGGTCCACTGCTTCCTTCTGTCAAATTTCCTAACTGAAAAATGCATGCAAACAATCGAGTGCTATTGTGTGAAGAGCACTGTACTAAACTCTCGGGAGAGTACAATGTAATGATATAACAGACATATTCCCTGCCCACAACAAGCTTACAGTCTAGAGGGGGAGATAGTATTGGTTAAACACTTACTATGTGCCAGGCACTGTACTAAGAGCTGGGGTAGATACAGGGTAATCAGGTTGGACACTGTTCCTGTCCCACATAGGGCTCAGTCTTAATCCCCATTTTAGAGATGAGGTAAATGAGATACAAAGAAGTTAAGTGACTTGTCCAAGGTCACACAGCAAATAAGCGGCCGAGCCGGGATTAGGACCGAGGTCCTTCTGACTGTATCTCATGCTCTATCCAATAAGCCAAGCTGCTCCTCTTGAAACGTGTAGGACCCGCTTGAAAATGGCAAAATGGGGTTCAGAGAGAAGATTTTGAAAGCCTTCCTTCCAGTCTCTGAAGGAGGCTGAAAAATGGTGGCTGTGACACTCTTAATCTCCTGAGTCCCTCTCCAGCTTCAGCTGTGGTCTACTTTGCCATTTGTTTCATCCAAGCCTGATCATTAAAATAGCGGAGGCTTTAAATGACTAATTGCACCCGTGAGATTTGGTGTTTCCTGAGCAGCAGAACTCCGGACTCAGTAATGGGCTCCAGTTCCCTGTTTGAGCTCTTAATTATCACCCAAACATTTCCTGATTCAAGCCCAGAGGCCAGGCCCATTTTTCTTGGCTGTAAATGAGAAATCCCTGACCTTGTGAAATGAGGCTCAATAATGTGGAGCCACAAATCCTAGCATTATTCAGAAGCTTCCTCTCCTTGGCTGGAATTCCTAGTCACCCCTATCTTGTCCTCTCAAAATGATCTTGTTATTCTGGGGCCCTACTTGTCCCAGAAAACCAGGACCCCTGGGCAGCAGCTGATAATCAGAGGAACTCTGGAATTAATCAGGATGGAATTTCATTGCAGAACCACCGCAAGCACACAAGTAGGCTCAAGCAAACACTTTTTAGCCCGCCCATATCGAATCGTGACACAACATTCCAGTGGTGGATCCCCCAGTTACAGCTGCCTTCATGGGTCAGGCGGTGCTTGCCTAGGTAATAATAATATTAATAATATCAACTGTGATCCAACAACCCAACCCGCACACTTCACTCCCTAATGCCAACCTTCTCACTGAACCTAGGTCTCGTCTATCTCACCACCAACCTATTACCCACATCCTGCCTCTGGCCTAGAATGCCCTCCCTCTTCATAGATGACAGACAATCTCTCCCAACCTTCAACACCTTATTGAAGGTACATCTCCTCCAAGAGGCTTTCCCTCACTAAGCCTTCTTTTTGTTTTTCCCCCCTCCCTTCAGTGTCATCCTGACTTGCTCCTTTTATTCATCCCCCCCTTCAAGCCCCACAGTACTTATGTACATGTCTGTAATTTTATTTATTTGTATTAATGTCTGTCACCTGCTCTAGGCTGTAACCTTATTATGGTCAGGGAAAATGTCCATTCTCTTGTGCTCTCTCAAGCACTTAGTACAGTGTTGTGCAAACAGTAAGTGCTCAGTAAATATGATTGACTGACCTGTGGTATGTTTTAAGTGTTTACTATGTGCCAAGCACTCTACTATGCATTGGGATAGATACAAAATAATCAGGTCATACACAGTCCCTGTCCCACATGGGTTTCTCAGAATATAGAAGTCACCAGTTCTCTAAAATATTTTCGAATTGCCTTTAGGACTGCCATTATGTCTGACCCACACTCACTATGAATAAAGAATCTCTTTGGAAGGCAGGGGGAAGCCAAAGATGAACTTTCAATTAGTGGTATTTGTTGAGCACTAACCGTGTGCAGAACACTGTACTAAGTGCTTGGGGGAGTATAATATAACAGTATAACCGTCACACTCCCTGCCCACAGTGAGCTAACAATCTTAGAAGAGCACAATATAACAGAGACAGTGTAACAGAATAACCCAACATCCTCAGCATACCTTGAGCCCTTCTATCTCTGTGCCAATCTCTTGTTCACCTCTTCCCTCTGGCCTGGAACTTCCTCCCTTTCCATATCTGACAGATGATCCATCTCCCCTCCTTCAGAGTCCTATTAAAATCACATCTCCTCCAAGAGGTCTTCCCCGATTAAGCCCTCATTTCCCCTGCTCCCTCTCCTTTCTGCCCGTACCCTTTAAAAACATTTGCTATTCACCCTACCCTCGACCTCACAGCACGTGCGAACATATCCATAATTTATTTTACTGTCTTGTCTCCCAGTCTAGACTGTAAGATCACTGTGAGCAAAGAACATGTCTACCAACTCTGTTGTACATTCCCAAGCACTTAGCTCAGTCTCTGCAAACAGCGCTTAATAAATATCATTGATGGATTGATCGATTGATTTAGGCAATTCCTTTCAGAATCATCTGTCTGCTAATAGGAGGGATGAGAGATCTTGGAGAGGAGCAGTAAGCCCATGGAAATGGGAACAATTCAGTCAAGAGGGAATTAGGGAAAAGCTAAAAGGAGAGGTATGTTACTGATACATTGGAAGTAGAGATAGGCTTCTCATGAAGATAAAATAGGGCAGAGATAGATGGACCGGTTAGCTTAATGGAGTATCAGCCAATGCTAGAACACATCATCACCAGAGTTGAACAACAGTTGAAATGATCAGCATGGCATGTATTAAGCATTTACCATATGCTATGCAGTGGTCTATGTACAAGGTCACTAGTTCAGAAGCATATCTTGTCCCACACAGGGCTCATAAGCTTTCTTGTCCCCACTTTTCAGGTAATGATACTGAGGTCCAGAGAGATAAAATGACTTCCTTCATTCCATATCTCAGATCAATCCACAATGAAAAGATAACCAAAAATACGTGCAAATAAACTGTAAGCTTCTAACCATTCCATGTACTCCTCTAAAGCCTGTCTGTGACTAGGATGGAGCTATCCATAAGTTAAACCTCATTCCTGGGGGAGATAAATTGTTTTTTTCTTTTATTCATCAGCAGAAATCCCTAGAGGCCCATGAATTCTGATAGATACTGAAACCCTGAATCAGATAAAACAGGCATGGGCCAGCAGCTCTTGCAATCAGATGACAGGTCCCATGTTAGCTCACTATCTTGTCTCAGTTTCCTGTCAACTCCTTTCTGATATATGGTTATCTCACTGAGGGAGAGAGAGGAAACATGGCAGTGGTCCTGCTCATATTTAGTCAGTAATATGTGGTTTCTAATAAGCTGAGAATGGGTTTTCTGCAACAAAATTTTAGGACCAACTTATCAATCCTTTGAAAGATAATGCCTTCCATCTCCTTTAAACTCAACCGAAGCCAGAATACGCTTGCTGGAAAACAAGTTTGAACATAACTGTCATTGATAAAGGGGATAAACTTGACTTGAAACACATTAACTTTGTGAAAAAGCAATCGGTCACCATCATTTGTATTAACTTTCTGGGGATAAAGGCATTTTTCATCAACCAGAGCTTCTGTTTCCTATCCCCTCATAGTCCCATCCCCTGAGAGGAGGCAAAGCAGGAAGTCATAATGAAACCTGGATCTCCAGGTTCACCTGGGAACCTCTGGGCCCCCAAATTCCTCCTGCTTCCTGTGCATCACCCCAAAAAGAAAGACACCGTTCACTGCAGGCATTTGGGGCAAATGAAACATCTTTAGACCTGTTGAAACTGGGGTGGCAGCAGCAGTTTGGACCTTGGACTTGGATCTGTAACCCTTGGGCACTCGGTATTCACCCTGTCCTCAGCCCCAAAGACCTTATGTACATAGCAGTAAATTACATATTAATTAATATATTAATGCCCGCCTCCACCCTCTAGACTGTGTATATATCTATAATTCTATTTATTTATATTGATGCGATTGATGTTTACTTGTACTTGTTTTGCTGTCTGCCTCCCCCTTTCTAGACTGTGAGCCCGTTGTTGTGTAAGGATTCTTTCTGTTGCTGAGTTGTACTTTCCAAGCGCTTAGTACAGTCGTTTGGGCAGGGAGCATGGCTTACCAACTTCGGATTGCACTCTTGCATGTGCTTAGTACAGTGCTCTGCACAGGGTAGGCACCCAATAAATTTGTCTGATTTGGCAGGAAAGATGCCTCTTCATTCCAACAAGTCAGGACCTTATCAGAACCCAGGGATGGGTTCATTTGGGAATTGGTGCAGCAAGAGAGAGAGAGAAACTGGGGATGGAAAGGCTGAATTTTATACAAAATTTACTCTGCGAGGCGAATTGAATTATTTGATTATTTTTGGATGCAGAGGATTGAGTTATTTATTTTGGATGTGGTGAATTGAATGATTTAATGATATTGAGCTTCCCTAATGGGAGGAAAATACTTGGGCGTTAATCGCGCAAGGCAAAAAAAAACCCAGGTCCCACCTAGGAGGAATTCACTGAGGGGTTGTTGGCACATGGTGAGGCCGCTGCTTCCCACCTAAATGCGCTTCCCACTCGGGAGGCATCCACTTAAGTGTTACCCACCCATAGCTCAGGGGTCTGTCTTCCAGCCCCATGAGCGCTCAGCAGGACAGGATGGGACACTCACCCATCCATCCATCCATCCATCCATCCTTCCCACGGGTCCTCAGCTGATGCAGACCGAGCAGGCATCCCATGCTCTGGGCAGAGGTGGTAGGCAGAGCTCTCTCAATCCGCTTCCCAGAAGGTCAAAGGCCGCAGGGATTTATCACCTGTGCTCCTAGGCCATTCCAGTTCTGGCCTCAGTTTATCCAATTTCTGCCCTCCATGCCTAATTTGATTGGCATGGAGGGCGAGGGACACCTTCTGTATTCACGGCTTGGGCTGCCAATCTAGCCAATTTAGTCATGGGGATGGTATCCCACCTACACTACCCAGTTCCGCCTTGGCTCAACTGAGCATTGTACATATTTACTATTCTATTTATTTTGTTAATGATGTGCATCTAGCTTTCTTTCTATTTTGATGACTTGACACCTGTCCACATGTTTTGTTTTGTTGTCTGTCTCCCCCTTCTAGACTGTGAGCCCGTTGTTGGGTAGGGACCGTCTCTATAGGTTGCCAACTTGTACTTCCAAAGTGCTTAGTACAGTGCTCTGCACAAGTACGTGCTCAATAAATACGATTGAATGAATGAATGAATGAATGAGCACGAGGTGGCATTTGACCTTGAGAAGGTGGGTACCCTGGGTTTACTGTGGGATGGGGTCCCACATAGGGAGCTCTTGATACAAGCTCAGAGAAGCAGTGTGGGTCAGTGGCAAGAGCACTGGCTTGGATTCAGAGGATGTGGGTTCCAATCCCAACTCCACCACTTATCTGCCGTGTGACCCTGGACAAATCATTTAACTTCTCTGTGCCTCAGTTACCTCATCTGTGAAATGGGGATTAAAACTGTGGAGCCCCACGTGGGACAACCTGACTATTCTTTATCTACCCCAGTGCTTAGAACAGTGCTTAGAACATAGTAAGCATGAAATGAATACCATCATTATTATTATTATATAACTTTCTAGGGAGCAAGTCACAGACCAAGGCTCAGAGAAGCAGCGTGGCCTAGTGGAAAGAGTGTGGGACCTGGGTTCTAATCCCAGCTCTGCCACATGGCTGCTGTGTGACCTTGGGCAAGTCACTTCACTTCTCTGGGCCTCGGTTACCTTATCTGGAAATTGGGGATGAAGACTGTGAGCCCCGTGTGGGACAGGGCTGGTATCCAACCAGATTTGCTTCTATCTACTCCAGTGCCTGGCACATAATAAGGGCTTAACAAATTCCACAATTATTATTATTATTAATATTATTGGGAGGGAAGGGTAAACAATGGTCTCCATCCCTCCAGGATGCCAGAAGTCTGAAGTCCTTCCTTCCCAGTTTCTAGGAAAGAGATGTCAGCCTGCTTAAGTTGCCATGTTGGTTGTTTTCACTGAATTCAGTCTCTGCCAAAGATATTGAGAAAGTAGCACTAGATTGTAAACTCCCCCACTGGACTGTAATCTCCTTAAGGGTAGGGAGCATGTGTACCGATGGTATTGTGTTGTTCTCACACAATCCCCTTTCCCATAGCAAGGGCAAGTTTCATTTGGGCAAGCAAATGAAAAAATAAAAATAAAAGCATCTTAGCCTACTGGAAAGAGAGAGGACAGATTGCTTTCAGACTATTGTGACTTGCTCAATTTTTTATTTTTATTTTCTGCAATATTCCTTCATGTGTGGGTGCTTTATAAAACAAAATTAATCTATCAGTGTCAGTCAAGGATTCAGGTCTGTGGTGAATTTCATATCAATTGTAGAAGCATCTCCAGGCAAATTTAACACATTAATCTTGAATGCCCTAATTACATGCTTCTTTGGTTGCTGAAATAGATTTAATGTGGTTTTCCAAAATGTCTAGCCTATTCCAGGAAGAAATAGACACACAGGGAGAAGCTGAGGTCATTTCACCTCAATTCCATAGTTAACTGTGGTTATATAACCCAGAGCGCAACTGGTCTCCTCTCTGTTGGAGTCCAACCGAGTTAGGAGAACAGTTCCCTTGGAAAATGTTTCTTTTCCAGGTTTCTGTTTGGCAGGATAAGCCAAGTGTTGGTGCTGACCATGGGAAGATAGGAGACAAAGTCATTTTCCATAAAGGAGCCTCATTTCTGAAGCTTGCTTCCTCTTCCAGAGCTGCAGATCAGGTATCTGAAAGCCTTCAGGGTGAAGTGGCTTGCTTGATCTGTTTATACAGGTTCTTCCACCAAGTGATAAGGTAGAATAGCAGAGGGGTGATTGCAAGTTATAATCACTTGGCTTTTCATTTTTAAAGCACTGAATGCCACCAAATAGATTATTTTAAACAATGGAAAAATAAATAACCCAAATGTAGTAGATATGATTTCATCCACCACTCAAATTCACTCCCCTCAGAAGATCTGGGCAATCAAAACCGGACCTTGATGGCTGAAAACTGAAGTGAAGGATGTTTGCTTAGTAGGCTGATTAGAAAATGGGACCCACCTAATTTCTGAGAAACAACATGGCCTAGTGGAAAGGGAAGAAGATGGGGTTTTGAATTTCAGCTCTGCCACTTGCCTGCTGTATTTCCCTGGGTGAGTCGCTTCACTTTTCTGTGCCTCGGTTTTCTCCACTGTAAAATGAGAAGCAGCATGTCCTAGTAGATAGAGCATGGGTCCGGGAGTTGGAAGCATCTGGGTTCTCATCCCAGCTCAGCCACTTTGCTGTGTGACCTTGGGCAAGCCATTTTGTTTCTCTGTGTCTCAGTTACCTCGTCTGTAAAATGGGGGTGAAGACTTTGAGTCCCATGTGGGACAGGGACTGGATCCAACTTTATTAGCTTGTACCTACCCCAGTGTTTAGAGCAGTGCCTGGCACGTAGTAGGGCTTAACAGCAAAAAAACCCGACAAAAAGCCTGTTCTTCTTCCCTCTTATATGGGATAGGGATTGTGTTTCATCCGATGGAACTGTATCTACTCCAAGAGCTTGGCACCTAGTAAGCACTTAATTATTATTATTATTATTATTCTTACAGTCTGTTGAAAGAAGTAGAAGGAAATTAATGCCTTTTAATTATCACAACAGTCAGATCTCCTCAGATGAACAAAGAGCAGGAGGCTAAGAGTTTGGGAGTTTTTCTCCTGAAGCAAGAGGGCCTAAATCTGACAGTCTCTTGGGCTTAGGCTGAAACAGTGTGGCTCAGTGGAAAGAGCACGGGTTTTGAAGTCAGAGGTCATGGGTTCAAATCCCGGCACCACCAATTGTCAGCTGTGTGACTTCAGGCAAGTCACTTAACTTCTCTGTGCCTCAGTTACCTCATCTGTAAAATGGGGATTAAGACTGTGAGCCCCCCGTGGGATAACCTGATCACCTTGTAACCACCCCAGCGCTTTAAACAGTGCTTTGCACATAGTAAGCGCTTAATAAATGCCATCATTATTATTATTTGGCTTTTTAGAGACGTGATAGGGGTTTCAACAGGTTAGAGAAGCAGTGTGGCCTAGTGGATTGAGCACGGGCCTGAGAGTCAGAAGGACCTGGGTTCTAATTCCAGCTCCACCACTTGTCGCTTTATTTCCTTGGACTTCACTTTTCTGTGCCTCAGTTACCTCATTCGTAAAATGGGGATTAAAATGGGGATTATGAGCCCTATGTGGGAGAGGGACTGTGTCCAACCCAATTACCATGTATCTACCCCAGTGCTTGGTACAGTCCCTGGTGCATAGTAAGTGCTTAACAAATCCCACAATTAGGTGTAGGATAGGACTACCCCAGATAGCATTCAAACTTTTTCCCACCGATCTGGGGAGAAACATAACCCTTTTTGAGATTTCCCAGCATTGCCTGATGGAAAGAATGTTGGAGTCAGAAAACCTGAGTTCTAATCTCCACCACCTGCCTGCTGTTTTACCTAGGGAAAATCACTCCATCATCATCACCATCATCATTGATATTTATTGAGCACTAACTATGTAGAGCACTGTACTACTACTAATAATAATAATGGCATTTATTAAGCACTTACTATGTGCAAAGCGCTGTTCTAAGCTCTGGGGAGGTTACAAGGTGATCAGGTTGTCCCACAGGGGGCTCACAGTTTTAATCCCCATTTTACAGATGAAGGAACAGAGGCCCAGAGAAGTGAAGTGACTTGCCCAAAGTCACACAGCTGACAAGTGGCAGAGGCAGAATTCAAACCTATGACCTCTGACTCCAAAGCCCGTGCTCTTTCCACTGAGCCACGCTGCTTCCCGTAGTTTGGGAGTGTACAATATAATCAAGTTGGCAGACTTAATTTTCATGCTTTAGTTTTCTCATCTTTATAATGCGGGGGAAGTTACCAGACTCCCTTCCTTTAGCCTATGAGCCCCATGTGGGACGGGGGCTGTGTCTGATCTGATAATTATTATTAATAATAATAATGTTGTACTGTACTTTCCCAAGCACTTAGTATTGTGCTTCACCCACTGTAAACACTCAATAAATCAATCCATTGTATTTATTGAGGACTTGCTGCATGCTAGGAGAACAGTGTGGCAGACTATGGGGCTGGAGAAATGGAGAAAACAATCAAAGCTGAAAAAGAAATTTCATGGCCAAACAATTGCTTAAAAAAAAAAATCCTCTGGGTGATCATTAAAACTGCAGCCCTCTCTAGTGGTTGGAAGACACTTATTTCCTTTTTAAAGACACTTCTATTCTTTGGGTTCCTATACCCATGCAAGAGGAAGAAAAGAAAATTCCTCCCAAGCCAGTGAGGAAATGTCTTGGGTTTTGTCTAAGACTGAGAAGTCACTTGCCACCTCCAGGGACCCATTAGGGAGAGATGGCAGGTCATGTCAAATAAGCTTGCCTCACCGAGGAGAAGGGGCAGCAGCCAAGATGACTGAATCCTCATCTTGCTTGTAATAATAATAATTATTATTATGTTTAATAATTATTAATAATTATTAAATTAATAATTATTAATAATTATTAAATTAATAATTATTATTATTAAGACTGAGCCCCCTCCTCCCAGACTGAGCCCCCTCCTTCCTCTCCCCCTCCCCATCCCCCCACCCTACCTCCTTCCCCTCCCACAGTACCTGTGGTGTTTGTACAGATTTATTACTCTATTTTATTTGTACATATTTACTATTCTATTTATTTTATTTTGTTAATATATTTTGTTTTGTTGTCTGTCTCCCCCTTCTAGATTGTGAGCCCATTGTTGGGTAGGGACCATCTCTGTATGTTGCCAACTTGTACTTCCCAAGCACGTAGTACAGATTGAATGAATGAATGACTGAATAATGATAGTGGTATTTGTTAAGTTATTGCTCTGTCCAGCACTGTTCTAAGCCCCGGGGACAATACAAGATAATCAGGTCAGACACCGTGCCTGTCTCACACAGGGCTCAGTCTAAGTAGGAGGGAGAACAGGGATTGAATTCCCACTTCACAGGTAAGGGAACTGAGGCCCAGAGGAAGTGAAATGACTTCCCCAAGGTCACACAGCAGGCACGTGACGGATCTGAGATTAGAAGTCAGCTCCTTCTACTCCCAGGTCTGTGCAATTTCCCCTAGGCCACGTTGCTTCTTGTCTCTAAGTGGGCAGTGAGGCGAGGGTCTTACCTCAACAATACAAGGTTGGAGTGATGGAGGGAGGGGGTGGGAAGGAGTCATCTGCCCACAGTAAGCACTCAAGAAAGTACTCATTATTGAGAAGCAGCAAGGCCAGGTGGAAAGAGCCCGGGCCAGGGGGTCAGAAGACCTGGCTTCCAATCCTGCCTCTGCCACTCATCTGTTGTGTGACCTTGGGCCAGTCACTTTGCTTCTTTGGGCCTCAGTGACCTCATCTGTAAAATGGGGATTAAGACTGTGAGACCCCTGTGGGACAAGGACTGTGTCCAACCTGATTAGATTGCATCTACTCCAGCACTTAGAACAGTGCTTGGCACGTAGCAATTGCTTAACAAATACCATTATTAGTACTCCTCTTGGCTTTTGCAGAATCTAATCCACCATGGGAGGATTAGAATCCAGGCCCTCTGATTCTCAGGCGTGTGCTCATTTTGCTAGGCCATGGCACTTCTCCAATTAATTCAGGGTTAATTCAGTCCGTGGATGGGAGCTGAGCTGAGTTAACTCAGCTGTGAAAATAAACCCTTGTTCACATGCCAGGTCTCTGACAACACTCTCTCACCCCAGCTCATGCTGATGGTAGCAACTCTGGGTGATTATAAGTATATACCAGCTGAAGTACTTGTAGGGGTTACATAGCCTGAGTGATGGATATTAATTGGGGAGTGGAGGATGTCTTGAAGCAGGTAAGAGTTATGGTCTGGCAGATTCCAAGGGGGAAGGGAGTTCCAGGAGGGTTGTGAGCAAGCCGTGGCTAGGAAGTTTAGTTTGAGAGGAGTAGTGAGCATCAACTGGGAAGTAACCGGCGAAGGGACCAGGTCCATTAGGATAGAGTGGATGAGAGAGTTAGAGTCAGCGATCAAGAGGTTTTGCTTATGGCTGGCAGGAATGGGTAACGATGGAAGGCTTGTTGAGGAACTTGGCATAGTGGAAAAAACACGGGCTTTGGAGTCAGAGGACCTAGCTTCTATTCCTGCCACCACCACTTATCTGCTGTGTGACCTTGGGTTAGCTGCTTAAATTCTCTGGGCCTCAGTTACCCTATCTGTAAAATGGAGATTGAGACTGTGAGCCCCACATGGGACAACCTGGCTACCTTGTATCTACCCCAGTGCTTAGAACAATACTTGACTCATAGTGTTTAACAAATACCATGATTGTTATTATAATGATTATTAACAAACATCACCAAAAAGGAGGGAAGAGATGTGTGATAAACAAAATTTTAAGATGGTGATCCAGGTCACAGGCTGAAGAGGGGACTGATAGGAGGCAAGGAGACCAGTGATGAGGCTAATCTAGTTGGGTATTGAAGAGATCTTGATCAGAGTGATAGCCACTAGAGTGGAAAGAAGAAGCATAGTCAAAAAATGTGGTATCAAAAGGGATCAAGCGCTTAGTACAGTGCTCTGCACACAGTAAGCACTCAATAAATATGATTGAATGAATGAATGATCAATATAAGTATTGAGAATATTAAGAGGAAAGAGATGAATGTGCAAAGAGGGTATTGTAGAGAATTATCGTCATCTGGGGAGGGGGTGACAATAGTTACAACCCCATCATAACTTGACCATTTGAGCTATATGATTGCAGCATTGGGAATTTCATATTATTGCATTTCTACCAGCCTATTCACTTTGTACTTGTCTAGTTCCCATTAGATTGTAATCTCCTTGACAGCAGGGATAGTGCCTACTAACTCTGTTGTGGTCTCCCAAGCACTTAGTACTGTGCTCTGCACACCGTAAGCACTCAGTAAATACCACTGCTTGATTTATTGACTGGAAGACCAATACACTTGCCCATCAATATTCACCCCTTGCCCCCTAGTCTGTAAGCTCGTTATGGGCAGCGAAAATGTCTGCTAATTCTGTTTTATTTTACTCTCCCAAGTGCTTAGTAGAGTGTTCTGCTCATAATAAGTGCTTAATAAATACCACTCATCGTGATTGAGTGAATAATACATTTTCATGACATGTTTTTCCAGAATACTCTCAGGCACTCACCATATATGTATCCACTGAAGTATCCCCTTTGCCGCCTATCTGCAGCTATTTCCTACCTTGAATGTTTATAGCTCCACACTAAAAGGAAATGCTACCTCCCCCCACCAAGGTATTGAAAAATAATATAAAAATGGAGCATGGTGTTGAAAACATATCAACAAACCATCTCCTAAAAGAATCAGGTTGTTGGATTTTTTTTTTCTCTCTCTCTCTTTCGATTTACGTTCTCTCTCACAGGTAATTTACCCAGAAAAAATTTTTCCAGTTAGCCTCTCAAATGAACTTTTAATCAAATAGACACCTGCAACTCCCAAATCCATGCATTTACCCTTCAGATAATAAGGCATCGTGGAGGATATAAGATCTGTGACCTATCATATTGAATTTTAGCTTCATCAACGAGATTATTATCAGCACAAAAAATGTGAACAGCCAAATGGTCTAAACTGCAGCTCAGCAATTTATTGCCTTTTTTTCAATGTGTACAGCATTTTTCTGATAATGCAGTGCGTTGGGGAGGGTGTTTAATTATTTATTTGACAGGATGTTATTTTATTTTTCCCATTCCCTCTAAATTTTTCTTTCATAATTGTTTTGGGGTGCTGTATTGAGTTTTCTCTGTTTCTATTGATTTTCTGATATGTGATTTGATAACTTGGATTGCCTTCTATCTTCCCCCTCTTTTTAAAAAGTGTTGTTTGTTAAGCCCTTGCTATGTGCTAAGCACTGTACAAAGCATTGGGGGAGATTCAAGCTAATCAGTTTGGACACAGTCCCTGTCCCACTGGTCTTAATCCAGAATTTACAGATGAGGTGACTGAGGCCCAGAGAAGTGAACCAACTTGCCCAAGGTCACACAACAGACCATTCATTCATTCGTTCATTTATTAAGTTGTGTTTATTGAGCACTTACTGTGTGCTGAGAACTGTACTAAGTGCTTGGGAGACTACAATATAACAATAAACTGACACATTCCTTGCCCACCACGAGTTTAGAGTCCAGGCAGAGTCAGGATTAGAACCCAGGTCCTCTGACTCCCAGGCCCATCTTCTTTCCACTAGGCCACGCTGCTTCTCGTGAGATTGTGTGGTTGGCAGGATATAAACCTGCAGGGGAAAACCTCAGTGGATTTCTAGTCCAGTGCCTTACCCACTTGGTCATGACTACAAATTACAAATCCCCTTCTTCAATGGGAGTGCACTTTTGGTTCCCTCTGAACTGCATTCCCCACGTTGAACTCTGTCATTCCTCATCCTGATGGCACATAGTCTCCAATCCTGACTTGAACAGCCCAGAAGAAAAGGAGGCCAGCCCTCTAATTGGCTGATCGGCTGCTACAAATTCCTTTTCATTCCACTGCCGTGCTTGAGTGGCCAAGGTATTCCCGGTATTTCAGCCCAAAGAGCCCTCTTTGCCTTGGTTAGTTCACTGAACGTTAAAACTTCCTCCACGGTGGCAGTGAATGAAGCGTCTTGTTTGGGATCAGACCTAAGCCTCTGCTAACCTCAAGGAATTCCTGGGTCCTAGTAAAATGCAGAAAAGGGCATGAAGAGATGTTGTTTTCTTTTGACCACGTGTGAAATAAAGAAGGAGCTCCCAGAGGCTGCAAGGCTAGTGGATCAGTTGTCACCACATGAAAGAGAGGAGGAAGAGGATTTGGGATAAATTTATCAACCTTTAAAGCCATGCTTCTTTCCTTATTAATGATGGTATTTGTTAAATGCTTTGTGTCAAGCCCTGTTCTAAGCTCTGGGGTAGATACAAATCGATCAGGTTAGACGCAGTCCCCATCCCACATGGGGCTCACAGTCCAAGTTGGAGGGAGAACAGATATTGAACCCCCATTTTGCAGTTGAGGAAACTGAGTTACAGAGAAGTTAAGTGACTTGCCCAAGGTCGCACAGCAAGTAAGTGGCAGATCGAAGATTAGAACCCATGTCCTCTGACTCCGAGGCCCATGCTCTTTCAAGCATCACTGCTTCCCAACTCGTAGAAGACTCCTCTCTCCATCATGCCTGAATATTGGATGGCAAATAGGAAAACTTAGAATTTAAATGAGAAACTTATAGGAGAAAGGATTTTGAGGAAGAAAGAACACTTTTTTATCATCTCTACTGAAATTAATTGACTTTCTTTTTTATGTGTGGGAGTCAGAGAACCTGGCTTCTAATCCTGTCTCTGTGCAAGTCACTTCACTGCTCCATGCCTCAGTTCCCTCATTTGTAAAGTGGGGATTCAGTAGTTGCTCTCCTTAGACTGGGAGCCCTTGGGGAATAATCACGATAATTATGGTACTTGTGAAGAACTTACTATGTGCCAAGTACTGTTCTAAGCACTGGAGTAGTTACAACTTAACATGGGCTCACAGTCTAAATCCCCATTTTTCAGATAAAGTAACTGAGGCCCAGAGAAGTTAAGTGACTTTTAATGCCTTTAATCTTACCCTAGTTTGGTCTCATTACTATTTTACTGCCTCCCATTTTTCTGTAAGAACTAAGCAGTGCTACTCCCCTATCTGTGGCTCCCAAAGGACCTGTTCCCTTAGGAAAGCTATTTGAATCATTACTTCCCAGGCCACATCGGCTGCCCACCCTCTATTTTCTGGTTTGGAGGATTGAAATCTGCTGCACTTTAATTATATTGTTTCTCCGGATGCTCCCAGCGCCCTGCTGCACTCATGAATTTTAATACTTCCTCCCAATGTACCATAATGATGGAATTTCTAAAGACCCTACTGTAGCTATTTCCAAGAGGTGTAATGTCTTTTCTGCTGCAGCCAGTAAAGCTGTGTTTATCCTGAATTCCAACTTCACAATTTTCCTGGATCCTCCTACCAGCTCATGTTGAATAGATATCTATTCAGATTTTTTTCGTGGTATCCATTAAGCACTTACTCTGTGCCAGGCATTGTACTAAGCACTGGGGTAGATACAAGCTAATCAGGTTGGACACAGTCCCTCACTGGGGCTCATGCTCTTAATCCCCATTTTACAGATGAGGTAACAGAGGTACAGAGAAGTCAGGTGACTTGCCCAAAGTCACACAGCAAGCAAGTGGCAGGGCCAAGAATAGAACTTGGGTCCTTCTGACTTCTAGGCCCATGCTCTATCAATCAATCAATCAATCAATCGTATTTATTGAGCGCTTACTATGTGCAGAGCACTGTACTAAGCGCTTGGGAAGTACAAATTGGCAACACATAGAGACAGTCCCTACCCAACAGTGGGCTCACAGTCTAAAAGAGGGAGACAGAGAACAGAACCAAACATACCAACAAAATAAAATAGGATAGAAATGTACAAGTAAAATAAATAAATAAATAGAGTAATAAATATGTACAACCATATATACATATATACAGGTGCAATGGGGAAGGGAAGGAGGTAAGATGGGGGGATGGAGAGGGGGACGAGGGGGAGAGGAAGGAAGGGGCTCAGTCTGGGAAGGCCTCCTGGAGGAGGTGAGCTCTCAGCAGGGCCTTGAAGGGAGGAAGAGAGCTAGCTTGGCGGAGGGGCAGAGGGAGGGCATTCTATCCACTAGGCTGCCTCTGTGGCTTCTCCATTTCCTTTGCAGATATAAAATTACCCGTTATATAGTGTCCATTCTGTCTATCACCCATTTCCCTCTCCTCAGACAAGGCAATTCCTGGTTTTGTTAAAATGAAGGGGGGAGACTTCCATCCCCACCTTCTTCAGAAATGGACTTAATTGTAAATAAACTTGTGCTGTCAGCTGTGGACCAACATCCTTTGTCAGGGAAACACTAACTGAACTGGCCCACTTTGCTGGCCAGAGAGAAGGTAACCAGCTGGCCCATCCACGGATCCATTGGATGGCACTCAGGGAATCAATCAACCATTGTATCTATTGTGCGCTTTATTGTGTGCAGGGCACTGTTCTAAGCGCTTGGGAGAGTATGATATAACAATAAATAGACACATTCCATTACCACATTGAGCTCAGAGAGAAAGGGAAGAAGAGGGACTTGGAGAAAGACTTAAGCAAAGATACAGGCTGGAAAGAGTGCCAGGGTCAAGAGCGTTTTGGGGGATAGGAAAATGGGGGGTGACATAGGGGAAAGGGTAACCAACATGAATCAGATTCCCAACTCTTCTGATTCCCAGGAAAGACCATGGGTCGTAAAATATAAAAAAATGCCATTTTTCTCGTGCCCTGATTAGTGCTCTTAGTTGCCTTGAAGATAGTGGTTTTACCACAGCAGCACTTAAACCAAGTAGAGGAACTTAAATAAAGTGCTTTACTGTGTTCCGTAGATCCATAAAATTGACCCAAACAACACAAACATTTTAAAACAATGATAAAGGCACAGATGATAGATGATCAAATAATGCCTTGTTTACCCACAATGAAATATTTTGAATGATTTTTTGAGTAAATATGCAAAAATGGTACTTTATTTTCAAAGTGTAACTTTCCCCTCCTGCTCAGAAAAAAAACATTTTATACCTGGAGGTAAGGTTTCTATACATGTTCTCCTTCCTGCTTAGATTATGAGCCTCCTGTGTGATAGGGACAATGTCTGACCTAATTAACTTATCTATTGTCTGACCTAATTAATTTATATCAACTCCAGCATTTAGAATAGTGCTTCACACATAGTAAGCACTTAATAAATACCATAAAAAATGATCTATGCTAAATTGCTCTGCTATTATCAATGCCAAATTTTAATGGGCTATGATAACTCTAAGGCAAACTATTTCAAAAGGAAGGGCAAGAGAAGTGCTAACTTTAGTCTAAGCTAATAAAATTCAAGAGTTCTCGAAGAAGAGCATTAAAATGGCAGATTTCTAAACTGAATCAGATCATAGGTCCTTCTAGCCTAATATTCTGTTTTCCAAAGATAGCAACAAGACGCTGAGGAACAGTGCTTGATGCATTTATCCATAATTTATTTATTTATATTTATGTCTACCATGCCCTCTAGACTGTAAGCTCATTGTGGGCAGGGAGCGTGTACCAACTCTGTTGTTTTGCACTCTCTCAAGTGCTTAGTAATAATAATAATAATAATGATTGTGGTGTTTAAGTGCTTACTATGTGCCAGGCACTGTACTTAGCACTGGGGTAGATACAAGATAATAGGGTTGGATACAGTCCCCGTCCCACATGGGGCTTATAGTCTTGACAGTACAGTACAGTGCTCTGCACAGTAAGTGTACAGTAAGCACTCAATGCCATTAATTGACACCAACTGTGACACCAACTCTGTTATAGTGTACTCTCACAAGCCCTTAGTACAGTGCTCTGCACACAGTAAGTGCTCAATAAATACAATTGACTGACTCTTTATTCCCCTGTACTCTCCAGGACCCTTAGTTCAGAGCTTTGCTTATAATAGGCCCTTTACACTAGAAATCCACCTAACTTCCAGGACCATAATTAATAATACCAGCATGTTGTACTAGCTTACAAAAGTTACAAAGCTCCATACTCTTTTTTCATGGAATTATGTTCTCACCCATAAGAACTTTAGCCTCAGAGTGAAGCCAATAGTGGGTCAAACCCCAAGAGAACTTTTTTAGGATTGGACTCAACATTGTTCATGGTTGCACTGAACTCTTCCAACCGCTTAGTAAATACGATTGAATGAGTGCTTAGTAAATACGATTGAATGAATGAATTAATTAATGAGAGTCAGTCATTTATTTAACTTTACTTTTATGGTAACACACATCATAAAAAACAAAGTCCAACTAAGCGCTGAAGGGAACCATGTGGAAATGAAGTGAAATGGAAATCTGTTTCCAGGAATCCTACTCTAATAGTACCTATTCTAATAGCAACTGTGATTTTCACTGTGTTTTACTATGTGCCAAGCATTGTGGTAGATACAGGATAAACAGGTCAGACACAGTCCCTGTCCCACAAGCGGCTCACAGTCTAAATAGGAAGAACAGAGATTTAATCCCCATTGTACAGATGAGGAAACTGAGGCACAGAGAAGTGAAGTGATTTGCAGAGCCGAGATCACGTTCCAGGTCCTCTGACTTCTGGTCTGGGTTCTTTCTGCTAGGTGTGCTGCTTCCTAGTTATTCTCCCATGGTCACCCAAAATGATCATTATGGCAATTCCTCTGGCTTTTCTCTGACTTCTTCGTTATTGTTCGGAGTCAACTGCTGATCAGATCAGAGTCTATTGACATAATCTGGGACAGGTGAGCATCCAAGGACTCAAAGAACAAAAATTTCCCTTCCTGCAGAACTACTATTCTTTGTAATTCTCCGCTTATCCCCCTAAAGTGCCAAGTAGAAGCAAAACTCTCCTTAGAGCCGCTATTTGTGTTCAGGCCCAAAATAATCATTTTATTCACTAACTCAGTTATCTTATTGCAAAAGACATGGAAGCTTGGTGTTGGCCACAAATTTCATTATCCCACAGGATATTAAAATTCTGCTATCAAGATGTCAACATTTTGATAACAAATATGGCCCTAAAAAGATTGCTTCTCAGACCGTATCTTTAAAGTTCATTCATAATGCAGTAATATATCTCCTATCCTGGCTGCTAATATTGATTAATCTTCAGCTACATTAATCAACAGCTCAGAGGAAAAAACTGTGAGAGAGCGAGGCAATAGCAAAGAGACAATAAGTAGGCTATGGATTGGGCTAGGAACTAGATTCTCTGGCTACCTTATCTCACCAAGAGAGATCTTAAATACTCTGCAACTCCCCCCAGCCCTCTCCCCAAAAATAAAAGATCCAAAGAAAGACTAGATGAACTAGAGATGGGGCTAGTGACAACATTTCAGTGGCATGTATTTTTTAGCTATTTGTTAAGCTTTTTCTACATTCCAGATACTGTGCAGTACTAAGTGGTGGTGTAGATACAAGCTAATCAGAGTGGACACAGTCCCGGTCCCTTATGTGGCCTACAGTCTTAATCCTCATTTTACAGATGTGGTAACTGAGGCACAGAGAAATTAAGCGACTTGCCCAAGGCCTGCAGGACACTTCCAGTCACCCAAGCACTGGGGTTCTCATCTCATGACCCCCTCTTCCATCACCTAGTAGTACGTATCTTTATATTCTATCGCTTTCCACACCCTATAATCTATTTTAATGCCTATTTTCCCTGTTAGATTGGAAGCCACTTGAGGGCAGGGATCATGCCTACTACCTTTATTGTCCTCTCCCAAGAGCTTACTATAGTGCTCTGCACAGAATAGATGCTCAATACATACTATTGGTTGATGGACTGAATTATGTTCCTTGGACCGCTAGTACAGTGCTTTGCACAAAGTGAGTGCCTAACAAAAGGCATAAAGAAATGTAAATGAAATAAGTAATTTCATCTTTAATCATTAAATGAGCACAACTGGATTCAGATTCTCACTAAAATACATTTTTAAAAATTATAAAAATGCTCCAATTAATAGAGCATTTACATAGTGACATCGAATGATAACTGAGCATGATTTACTAAAATAATTTCAACTCCCTCTTGAATCCTGACATTTTGCCAGACATATGGGTTAATTCAGTCGAAGAACCCTGCAATGGTAGAGGTTAAAAAAAACCTCTACCATGATAAAGTTAGCTAGAAGGCTGGGGGATGGAAGCAGCAGCTATAGCTTGAAAAGGACAGAGTGAAGAGAGGAGGGGAGAAAGAGGGAGAGAGCCAGAGAGAGAGGAGAGAGGAAGGGAGGGAGAGGGAAAGAGAAAATGGTGGAGGGAGGAAGAGAGAGAGGGAGAGAGAAACTTCAGGAGAAATTGGGGGAGATAGGAGCGCAAGTTAGAAGACCAGCCTAGTCAAACACTCTGCACACTGGTGACAAATTTAAGCATATTAATCATGAAGCTTCATGAGGGAGGCTTCAGGGCAGCAATGTGATCTAGTGAGTGGAAAGAACATTGGCCTGAGAACCTGGGTTCTAATCCCGGTTCCTCCACTTGTCGGCTGTGTGACCTTGGGCAAGTCACTTCACTTCTTCTATGCCTCACTTCCCTCATCTGTAAAATGGGGATTAAATCCTCCTCCCTCTGACTCCGACTGTGAGCCCCATGTGGGATAGGGACTGTGTCCAACCTGATTAGCTTGTAGCTAGCCCAACTCTTTGAATAGTGCTTAACACAAAGTACTTAACAAATACCATATAAAAATATATAGGTTGATAGATATAGATATGCATGTCCCTTCTAGACTGTAAGCTCATGGGCAGAGAATGTGTCTGCTATATATTGTATTCTCCAAGTATTTAGTACAGTGCTCTGAACCCAGTAAGCACTCAATAAATAGGATTGACTGAATGACTCTGTGTGTGTGTGTGTGTGTGTGTGTGTGTGCTCTGGGCTTTATATTTGATTATAATGCTACTGGCAGTGTGTATATGGTTCCAAAGACCAGTAGAGGATCAACAAACCCTACCCACGTGGACAGGGACTGTGTCCAACCCAATTTGCTTATATCCACCCCATCACTTAGTATAGCGCCTGGCACAAAGTAAGCACTTAACAAATACCATAATTATTATTATTACTCCACTGTTTACAAGCAAGGAAGATCCTTGCAGTACTAGTGAATGTGACCCTCACTGGGTTTTTGGTTTCCATTTCAGTTTTCTACTCCTTTCCTTCCTGTCTCCATCAAATTTGAGTTCTTATGTTTTTCTGTGCACCACTTTATACTGTTCCTTGCAGACAAATATGTCTTTTAGTTTTGTAGCACTTTCCCAAAACCTTAGCACAGTGCTCTGCATACAGCAAACACACAAAAAGGCAACTGATTGATTGAAAAAATTGGCCTTAAATGTTTTCCAGATTGCCCATTCCACCATTTTTCAAAGCATACCTTATGTCCAACAATAGTTTCAAATAAGGAGCCAGACTCTTCCCTCAGTTGGGAAATAAGCCATTTCATGTTTCACTGAAATAACAGGATCACTTTCAGTGAAATCCAGAAAATGGAAAGAGAAAATTATCCCCAGCTAAAATCGCCCCTTTCAAAAGTTCACAGTCTACTTCCCCCTCTTCAGAATAACTGTCAAGTTGGGTACAGGTCAGTGATATTGGCTCTGATGGCAAGATACTAAGCTGGATCAATTTCAAGGCCAACTGAATGTCTCTTACAACAATAGCAGGGCAAAACACACCATGTATTGACAAGCTGGGTTTTCTGATAAGTGCTTCACTGACAGCCCTCAATGAAATTGCGATATCTCTTTCGGCTCCGTAAGAGAGTTGATTACACGTTGCTGATTCTTAGGTCTGATGCTTTTCTCACTCTACTCAGGTGCCTTCATTTTAGTCTTAAGGATTCTTTATGATGTAAGCATGTATCTCCCCATTCCCAATGACCCCTAGATATGAAAATGTCTCATTTTGCCTCATGGTGTTCTTTTCAAGAAATTATCTTGTTCCCCCTTGAGAAGCAGCGTAGTCTAGTGGAGAGAGCCCGGGCCTGGGAGTCGGAGGACCTGGGTTCTAATCCTTGCTCTGCCACATGACTGCTGTGAGACCTTGGGGAAGTCGCATCACTTCTCTGTGCCTCAGTTACCTCATCTATATAATGGGGATTGAGACTGTGAGCCCCATGTGGGACATGGTCTGTGTCCAACCTGATTAGCTTAAATCTACCCTAGCAGTTAGTACAGTGCCTGGCACATCTAAGTGCTTAAAAAATACCCCCCCCACACACAAAAAATCCCAGCCATAGCCACCTCTCACAGTCAAAGGGGGAAACAAGTAATCATCCCCATTTTACAGATGAGAAAACTGAGGCTCAGAGGAGTGACTTGCCCAAGGTCACATAGCAGCAAAGAGGTGGAGCCAAGATTAGAGGGTTAGAACCCAAATCCCCTGGCTCCCAAGCCCTTGTTCTTTCCACTAGGCAAACTATTTCTCCTCCCTTATTGACACCCATGCCCATCACCCCCGCCAGCTCTTCCATACATTCAACTCCCTTCTCAGGCCCCCGGTTCCTCCCCCTCCTCCTTCCCTCACCCCCAATGATCTGGCCTCCTACTTCATTAACAAAATTAAATCCATCAGGTCCGACCTCCCCAAAGTCTCTTCCCCCCTTTCTCCAACCCCCCGGCTCTCAACACTCTCTGCTACTCTCCCATCCTTCCCAGCGGTATCCTCAGAGGAACTCTCCTCCCTCCTCTCAAGTGCTACTCCGGCCACCTGTGCTTCTGACCCCATTCCCTCTCATCTTATGAAATCTCTCGCTCCATCCCTTCTCCCCTCCTTAACTTCCATCTTCAACCACTCACTCTCCACTGGTTCCTTCCCCTCTACCTTCAAACATGCCCATGTCTCTCCCATCCTAAAAAAACTCTCTCTTGACCCCACCTCACCTTCTAGTTATCGTCCCATATCCCTCCTACCATTCCTTTCCAAACTCCTTGAATGAGTTGTCTACACGCGCTGCCTAGAATTCCTCAACAACAACTCTCTCCTCGACCCCCTCCAGTCTGGCTTCCGTCCCCTTCATTCCACGGAAACTGCCCTCTCAAAGGTCACCAATGACCTCCTGCTTGCCAAATCCAACGGCTCATACTCTGTCCCAATCCTCCTCGACCTCTCAGCTGCCTTTGACACTGTGGACCACCCCCTTCTCCTCAACACGCTATCTGACCTTGGCTTCACAGACTCCGTCCTCTCCTGGTTCTCCTCTTATCTCTCCGGCCGTTCTTTCTCAGTCTCTTTTGCAGGCTCCTCCTCCCCCTCCCATCCTCTTACTGTGGGGGTTCCCCAAGGTTCAGTGCTTGGTCCCCTTCTGTTCTCAATCTACACTCACTCCCTTGGTGACCTCATTCGCTCCCACGGCTTCAACTATCATCTCTACGCTGATGACACCCAGATCTACATCTCTGCCCCTGCTCTCTCCCCCTCCCTCCAGGCTCGCATCTCCTCCTGCCTTCAGGACATCTCCATCTGGATGTCCGCCCGCCACCTAAAGCTCAACATGTCGAAGACTGAGCTCCTTGTCTTCCCTCCCAAACCTTGTCCTCTCCCTGACTTTCCCATCTCTGTTGACGGCACTACCATCCTTCCCATCTCACAAGCCCGCAACCTTGGTGTCATCCTCGACTCCGCTCTCTCATTCACCCCTCACATCCAAGCCGTCACCAAAACCTGCCAGTCTCAGCTCCGCAACATTGCCAAGATCCGCCCTTTCCTCTCCATCCAAACCGCTACCCTGCTCATTCAAGCTCTCATCCTATCCCGTCTGGACTACTGCATCAGCCTTCTCTCTGATCTCCCATCCTCCTGTCTCTCTCCACTTCAATCCATACTTCGTGCTGCTGCCCGGATTATCTTTGTCCAGAAACGCTCTGGGCATATTACTCCCCTCCTCAAAAACCTCCAATGGCTGCCAATCAATCTGCACATCAGGCAGAAAGTCCTCACCCTGGGCTTCAAGGCTCTCCATCACCTCGCCCCCTCCTACCTCACCTCCCTTCTCTCCTTCTACTGCCCACCCCGCACCCTCCGCTCCTCCACCGCTAATCTCCTCACCGTACCTCGTTCTCGCCTGTCCCACCATCGACCCCCGGCCCACGTCATCCCCCGGGCCTGGAATGCCCTCCCTCTGCCCCTCCACCAAGCTAGCTCTCTTCCTCCCTTCAAGGCCCTGCTGAGAGCTCACCTCCTCCAGGAGGCCTTCCCAGACTGAGCCCCTTCCTTCCTCTCCCCCTCGTCCCCCTCTCCATCCCCCCATCTTACCTCCTTCCCTTCCCCACAGCACCTGTATATATGTATATATGGTTGCACATATTTATTACTCTATTTATTTATTTATTTATTTATTTTACTTGTACATTTCTATCCTATTTATTTTATTTTGTTGGTATGTTTGGTTTTGTTCTCTGTCTCCCCCTTTTAGACTGTGAGCCCACTGTTGGGTAGGGACTGTCTCTATGTGTTGCCAATTTGTACTTCCCAAGCGCTTAGTACAGTGCTCTGCACATAGTAAGCGCTCAATAAATACGATTGATTGATTGATTGATTGATTGATAGGCAATCCTGCTTCCCACTTTCTACACCGTGTCTCACTTTGACAAACCTTCCAAGACTTCACCTACTCTCTTGCTCAATGTGGGTAGTCAACCACACCAGAGGAAGCTGATTAATGGTCCATGGGTTCACGGCTCCTGTGGCCCGGGACATACAAATTCAATTTTTTCCTAATGTCGCTACTTGAACTCTGAGTTTTCCTTTGTCCTGCAATTTGCTTTTAATGGAACTCAGCCCCAGAAAGGCGGAAAGATTAAAGCCAAGAATGACATCGAGATGAGCGGGTCAACTCATAAATGACAAGTCGACAGAGGATAATTGATCCTATGGCTTCAGTCCAATGCTTCAAAGTCCCCTCTCTGTGTGCCCAGAATGAAGAATGTTCTCGTTGAAGACATAGCAATAGAGGAAACCATATGTAAACCCCCAAATCCAAGGATTCCCAATCACTGCATCTGATCCAAAGCCGCAAAAGAATATTTCCCCCTATGCTGGCAAAAAGAATGGTTCCTTAGCAAGTAGTCTCGGTTTATTAGTTATGTGATACATAATAATAATAATAATGATGTTATTTGTTAAGCGCTTACTATGTGCCAAGCACTGTTCTTAAGCGCTGATGAAAAGAACCCATAGTCACCGGGTTCCCATACATGCCAAGTAGCTTGCTAATGGACAAGAACTTCAAGCACTATCTGGATTGGAAGTGTGCTAAAAGAATGAAAAGATTTACTCAAGAGATTGGAGTAAAGAAATGTTTTGTTTTGCTTTGTTTTTTCTTTGTTTTTTTTCAAGTCTTAGCCTCTTGGACATTGAGAAAAGAAGCTAGCCAGAGAGAAAAGGGCAGATTCAATACTGGGTTGGAAAAATCCAGAGCAAAACCATTGAAAAAAATCTCCTTTCCCCTTTGCTTTTTCTGCACTTGTCTGACTCACGGTTCAAGTCGTATTTCACCTTGATTAAGTTGCCAAAACTTTATCTCAGCCTTGAAAAAAAGTATACAAAATTGACCAGCCCATAAACACTTTTATCAGCTCAACGAGATCCACAGAGGCAAGATGAATGCAAGCGATTTTCTCTTACTCCCCAGCACGGATTCCAAACTGGATGAAGCTATGTTCAAGGCATAGCTTAATCAATAATGCAAGAAACCTTGTGCACGTAGAACAATCTTCTCCCCATATACTAACCCCATCATCCTTTCTCCTTGTTCCTTCAAACTTTTAAGCTTTGATATTCCTTTTGTACCGGAGGAGGAGCCTCCATTTTGGGAATCATTTATCCCAAGAGAGGCTGGGAGTGAGAAAATGAATATTGGTTGAAAATGAAGAGTTCTGAGACACAGGCTGATCCACAAGAAAGAGCCCACGATATTGAACTTCATTATAGATCCTGGATCAATCAATCAATCGTATTTATTGAGCGCTTACTGTGTGCAGAGCACTGTACTAAGCGCTTGGGAAGTACAAGTTGGCAACGCATAGAGACGGTCCCTACCCAACAGTGGGCTCGCAGTCTAGAAGGGGGTGACAGAGAACAAAACAAAACATATTAACAAAATAAAATAAATAGAATAGATATGTACAAGTAAAATAAATAGAGTAATAAATACATATAAACATATATACATATATACAGGTGCTGTGGGGAAGGGAAGGAGGTAAGGCGGTAAGGGATGGAGAGGAGGAGGAGGAAGGGATGGAGAGGAGAGGAAGGAGGGGGCTCAGTCTGGGAAGGCCTCCTGGAGGAGGTGAGCTCTCAGTAGGGCCTTGAAAGGAGGAAGAGAGCTAGCTTGGTGGATTGGGGGCGGGGGGGGGGGGGGCATTCCAGGCCAGGGGGTGTATGGCGGATGTGTAGCGGGCCAAAAGCGAGTCAAATTGAGGAGCTGGATGTTCCCCAATACTGCAGGTGCCAGATCCGATTTTTCTTCATCAAACCGAGTAACTAAGCAGAAGCCATCATGAGGCCAAAATGAAAGGGTTCTGCTGAAGCAGTAGCGAGCCGAGACTAGATGGCTCCATCTTCACGCCTCCTAAAGATGATTTCTTCCTTTGTCATTGGCAGGCATTGACTGAAAACGTTTGTCCGTGGGGTGTGATGAAACCGACCCAATAATCTGTTTTTAACGCCCAACTCCTCCTCTAAACTCCTTGTGGGCAGGGGTCCCATCGACCGACTCTGTTGGAGTGTACCCTCCCGAGCGTTTGGTACGGGGCTCTCCACAAAGCGAACGAGCGCTCAGTACATAGCAGAGATCAATCGATAACCATCGACAGATAAGCAGTATGGCATGGGGTTGGGGCACGGGCCTGGGAGTCACGAGGTTTGCTGCCATTTGTCTGCTGCGTGATCCTGGGCGAGTCACTTAACTCCTCTGTGCCTCAGTTCCCTCATCTGCAAAATGGGGATGGAGACTGTGAGCCCCATCATGATATTTGTTAAGCGCTTACTAGGTGTCAAGTTTTAAGTGCTGGGGTAGGTGCAAACCGAGCAGGTTGGACACAGTCCCTGGGCAAGAGAGGGCTCACAGTCTTAATCGCCATTTTACAGATGAGGTTACGCCAAGGCACAGAGAAGTTAGGACTCGCTCAAGATCACACAGCAGACCAGTGGTGGAGCTGGGATTAGAACCCAGGGCCTTTGGACTCCCAGGCCCGGGCTCAATCCACTGGGCTACGCTGCTTCCCCTTATCTCATCATATCATACTAACCCAAGTGCTTAGTACAGTGCTCTGCACACAGTAAGCACTCAGATTCATTCAGTCAGTCGTATTTATTGAGCACTTACTGTGTGCAGAGCGCTTGGAAAGTACAATTCAGCAGTAGAGACGATCCTTGCCCACACAAGGCTTACAGTCTAGAAGGGGGGAGACTGACATCAAAACAGGGAAACAGGCATCAATATAAATAAATGGAATTGTAGAAATGTACATATACACACACAAGTACTGTGGGGTGGGGAGAGGGGTAGAGCAAAGGGAGGAAGGGAAGGGAGCCCACTGTTGGGTAGGGACTGTCTCTATGTGTTGCCGACTTGTACTTCCCAAGCGCTTAGTACAGTGCTCTGCACACAGTAAGCGCTCAATAAATACGATTGATTGATTGATTGACTTAGTATGGTGAAAAGGGGGGCTTAGTCTGGGAAAAGGGATCACTGACCTAAATCCTGGATGGTATCCGAGAATTCTAGGTCTACTCCCTTCTCTATTAGGATAGTCTTTCTTCCATTCACGGGGATTTAAAACTCTGAAATTCCTGTAAATTAATAAATTCAGTGTCATGGGGCCAGTGCTTGCATGTTCACAGAGAACATTTCTCTAAGTGAATTGCCAAATGGATTTAAAAAAAAACTTCAGAAAAAAAAGAAGGAAAACTCCACTGAATGCAGATGCCCCTTCCAAGCTGGGGAACTCAGCTCGGCCTAGTGGAAAGAGCATGGGCCTGGGAGTCAGAAGTCCTGGGTTCAAATTCCAGCTCTGCCACCTGTCTGCTGTGTGACCTCGGGCAAGTCACTTTACTTCTCTGTGCCTCAGTTCCCTCATCTGGAAAATGGGGATTTAGACTGTGAGCCTCACGTGGGACAGGGACTGTGTCCAACCTGATACCTTGTATTTACCCCAGTACTTAGAACAGTGCTTGGCACATAGTAAGTGCTTAATAAATACCACAATTTTTATTATTAACGCAGCAGCAGGAGAAAAAGATGAGAGAGGCGCCGGGCTTAAAATTTGAATATCTGATTATAAAGGCATTTATCAGGTGTCATATCTGTATCAGACAGCTAAAAACTGGAGTGTCCAGTATAAAACTAGGGGACAAATGGCCACCTGAATGATTGTCCCACAGTGATGTGGGAAGCACGTTTCAAATTTAATCAATTCGTGACTTTGGGCTGGGAGACTGTAAGCTCTTTGTGGTCAGGGAATGGGTCTGCTAATTCTATGTTGTACTCTCGCAAGTGCTTAGTACAGTGCTCTGCACACAGTAAGCTCTCAATAAATATGACTGGTGGACTGATCGATCACCTCCTCCCTTAGAATAATCCAGTTCCAGGCCTTCGAGAAACAATGGCACCGTGAATTTGTAGAGCACTTTCATTTTCCTAAGCCATCTCACATAATCTGTGTCCTTTTGTACTCACAATGGCCCTATAAGGTTGGGAGAGGCAGGGACTATTATGCCCATTTTACAGAATGGAAGCCTGGTGGTTCAGAGAGGTAAAATAATGAGGCTAGTGGCGGAGCTGGAATTGGAACCCAGGTCTCTGACTTTCAAGCCTGTGTTTTTTTCCATTACACCATGCTGCCTTTTAAAATATTTGCTGCATTTCAGAGGATTTCAAAGCCCA
The DNA here is from genome assembly GCF_015852505.1 of Tachyglossus aculeatus. NCBI lineage: Eukaryota > Metazoa > Chordata > Mammalia > Monotremata > Tachyglossidae > Tachyglossus > Tachyglossus aculeatus. Next base: position 21,952,083 of record NC_052078.1, on the reverse strand, counting down.
AAACACCTCCAAGATGCCTTAAGCCAAGATTTTTAAAAAAGTCATTTGAACCAATCCCAAATCTTAGAAAGGATAAAATTTACCCGAGGCCAAATATTAAGCTGTAGTTACTAACATTGAGGCCTGAAGAATGAACGAGAATTAATTGACTGGCTAATTAATAGTCCGGAGCACTAGGAAAAGAAAGCACTCCTTAAACACCTCGTTCTGCAAACGACAATAGTAAAATAGCGAAAAACTTCAGTAAACTGAGTAGATTCTGGAACTCTGAGGACACACTCTGAAACAGCTTTTGGATTAAGTGTTAATACAGTTTAGTAGAGAACCAGGCTCTAAACCAATGGTGGAGAGTGGCAGTCACCCAACCCAGAACCACTCCTCTTTAATGTAGTCCTCAGTCCCACCGAGACTTCAGTAAGTTCATAAAGGCCTTCTCACTTTACAACCTCTATAGCCTATCCTATTTTCAGGTAGGTTGTACTGGGTGGGATCAATCTGTCTAACTTCCCTTGATTCTCCACTGCCAATACTCTTTACGGCCAGCACCTCTAAGTACTCTAGGTGAAAGTGGCATATTCTGTTTCCCTTGAACAAGCCCAAATTTCCTCCCTTTTCTTCAAGCAACTTTCATCATCTTTATGGTCAATAATACCCAGTATGGATGGAGCCAATACAGAGTGCTTAGTCCTGCATGAGAAGAAACAACATGGCCTAGTGGTTAGAGCATGAGCCTGAGTTCTAGTCCTGACTCTGCCACTTGTCTGCTGGGTGATCTTAGGCAAATCACTTGACTTCTCTGTGTCTCAGTTACCTCATCCTTAAAGTGGGGATTTTAAGACTGTGAGCCCCATGTGGGACAGGGACTGTGTCCACCCTGATTAGCCTATATCTACCCCAGCACTGAGTACAGTGCTTGGCACATAGTAAGCGATTAACAAATACCATTAAAAAAAACTGTTCTCCCATCCCCTTAGACAGCATGGGACAGGGACTGGTTCTAATTGGATTGTAATTAGCTCGGTGGTAATCACAGTGCTTGGCACAGTGTAAGCATTTGACCAATTCCTCAAATATTATTAGTATCATTACTGTGTATAGTCCTCTTTCACTTGAAATTGGACTTTCATAAGTCATAATCACATTGGAAGTGGCATCACATATAGAACCAGCATGGTTTAGTGGATTGAACAAAGCCCTGGGAGTCAAAAGGACCCTTATTCTCATGCTGGCTCTGCCACAAGTCTGCTGTGTGATGTTGGGCAAATCACTTCATTTCTCTGTGTCTCAGTTGCCTCATCTGTAAAATGGGGAGAAGAGTGTGAGCCCCGTGTGGGACAGGGACTGTGTCCAACTTGATTAACTTGTATCTACTCCAGTGTTTAGAATAGTGCTTGGCACATATTGAAGATTTAACAAGTACTATTATTATTATTGGACTGCAGCAGTGAAATAAACTTAAATCCCACCCACCTCCAGTTGGTTAGGATCATTTATGAGGATGGTTGGATTTTCAAGAGCAACCGTTAGGCAGAAGGGAGGTAATTAGCGAGGTATCTTGTTTGTAGCATTTGGGAAAATGTGAGTCAGAGTTATTCTCTGGAACAACTAAGTGTGCTGGCTTAGAGTCTCTCTAACTGAGATTCCATACTTAATAGGATATTTCACAATTGCCTCACCAGAATTTATCCGATGATCTTGAACATTTTTCCCCAACCTTCCCCAGGTCCGTTGAAGGGTCAGATTCCTAAAACTGCATAAAAGAGAAAAACATATTTGCAGAATTTGCTTCTCAAGTTGGCAACTTTGGAAAGATGGGCCAATTCATTTGCAGATGCGTATAATAGGGTGTTTGTGTGTGTGTTTTGTAGGCTTTCTGTTTCTGATGTGTGCCACATATGGGCTACTGCTTGTTTTCACTGGAAATCTTTAGGAAGGCTCTCTGGGTAGTGTTTCAGTCTGTATGCATTTTTTATGGTATTTGTTGAGAGCTTGCTCTGTGCCAGGCACTGAACTAAGCACTGGGGTAGATACAAAATCATCAGGCTGGACACAGTCCAGGTCCCACCTGGGGCTCACAGTCGTAATCGCCGTTTTCCATGATGAGGTAACTGAGGCACAGAGAAGTGAATTGCCCAAAGTCACACAGCAGACAACTGGTGGAGTTAGTATTAGAATCCAGAACGGTTCCCTAATGGTATTGATTAAATATCACTGATTGGTGGAGAGACAGACAATCTCTTTGGCTTTCTTCTATGCATCTCTCTCTAACACACTGTCTCTCTCTATCTATCTATTTCTTGCCTTTTCCTCTCTTACCACAGACCTGATTCCTTACTGAGTCCCTGCCTTTGAAAGCCTCCCCTCTGAGTGCTGGCAAACAGAACTGCTTTAATAAAAACGAGCCATGAGGAATATGGAAAGCAGTGGCGTGATGCAGCTGAAGCATTTAAGGAATGTTCCCTCTCCTGGATCTCACTTAGAGAGGCCTCAGCGATTAATGTGTTCCAGTGAACTGAGGCCCAGCTATTGGAGAGACAGCGGAAGCCAAAGATTCTTCCAGTTCCTGATACTCCTCTCTTTTCCCTATGTTCTTTGGGTTTCATAGAACTTCAAATCCTGGCCCAGTCTCTCTCCAGAGAGTCCAGATACAACACACTAAAACTATCTCAGAGGAGGATCAAAATAGAAGGAATTTCATAAGCTCTCCCAACTAACTCACACCTCACCTATGGGGAAGGCATTAATTAGATCTAACTTCCATACCACCTATAAGTTCATCCCTATTTCAACCTGCCATTTTCACTCTTGACTTGATTATTACACGAGTGCATGGATTACCTTTGGAAACGTTTTTTTTTTTTAGGAGAGGATCTCATATTTTTAAAATGAATAAAAATCATATTCTTCCTAAGGCCATTTGAGGTCATTTCCTTGCCACTTTATACCTAGGAGAAATGGAGACCAGATGGTCAATTGCCCCTGTTGGCCTAGGCTAGTTTGGTGCACATTTAATTGTTAATGCACATTTAATTGTTAATTGGCTTCTAGTACCTGACCAGGGGGGAGACTCAGAGACCATAATTTCTTTCAGCTTCCAAAGATCTGCCCCCATTCAGCTCCATTTCCCAGAATCTCTCAGTCACCTGGAACCTTCAGGACAGGCTATGATTCAGAGCCCCCTTTTCAGACGACGATCCCTAAGGTCCCAGCCCTTAATCCAGTACAGTTGCAAGCTGTGCTGCTTGGAACATCATGATCTAAAGGAAAGAGCATGAGGTAAGGCCTTGGAAGACCTAAATTATGGGTCCAGCTCTCTTCCTCATCTGCAGTGTGACTTATTTTTTCAGTGTATTTATTCAGCACTTTGCTCTGTGCAGAGCACTGTACTAAATGCTTGGGAAAGTACAATACAGCAGTTTGTAATGCTGTATTAATGATGGCATTTTTATAAAGCACTTACTATGTGCAAAGCACTGTTCTAAGGGCTGGGGAGGATACAAGGTGATCAGGTTGAGCCCCCCAACAGGGGGCTCACAGTCTTACTCCCCATTTTGCAGATGAGGTAACTGAGGCCCAGAGAAGTTAAGTGACTTGCCCAAAGTCACACAGCTAACAAGCGGCAGAGCTGGGATTTAAACCCGTGACCTCTGACTCCAAAGCCTGTGTTCTTTCCACTGAGCCACGCTGCTTCTCATTCATTCATTCAATTGTATTTGTTGAGCACTGTGTGCAGAGCACTGTACTAAGCGCTTGGGAAGTACAAGTTGGCAACATACAGAGACGGTCCTTACCCAGCAAGGGGCTGACAGTCTAGAAGAGCAAGACAGACAACAAAACAATGCAACATGACTTGTTTTATCAATTGTATTTGAGCACTTAATTCTGTGTGGAGCACTAGTAAATCTTTGGGTGACTACAGTATAATAGTTTGTAATGTGATTTGTTTTATTAGTTGTATTTGAGCACTTAACTCTGTGCAGAACATTGTTGTGGCTCAGTGGAAAGCACCCATGCTTGGGGGTCAGAGGTAGTGGGTTCTAATCCAGGCTCTGCCCCTTGTCAGCTGTGTGACTTTGGGCAAGTCAATTCACTTCTCTGGGCCTCAGTTACCTCATCTGTAAAATGGGGATTAAGGCTGTGAGCCCCACATGGGACAACCTGATTACCTTGTATCCCCACCAACACCAGTGCTTAGAACAGTGCCTGGCACATAGTAAGCACTTAACAAATGCCATCATTATTATTATTATTACTATTATTACTAAATGTTTGGGAGAGTATAAGAGTTTGTAGACCTGTTCCCTGCCCACAAGCTGTTTACAGTCTAGACTTATTGTCTTCTGTTATTATACTTTCCCAAGCACTTAGTATAGTACTCTGCACACGGTAAGTGTTCAAAAAATATGAATGACTGACTTTGTGACCTCACTTAATTTTTCTGGACCTGATTTCCTCAGTCAAAATAATAATTGTAGTATTTGTTAAGCGCTTACTATGTGCCAAGCACTGTGCTAAGCACAGGGGTGGATACAAGCAAATCAAGTTGGACACAGTCCATGTTCTGCAGAGCGCTCACAGTCTCAATCCCCCTTTATGAGGTAACTGAGGCACAGAGATGTGAACTAATAATAATAATGATAAAGTAAGCACTATGTGCCAAGCATTGTTCTAAGCACTGGGGAAGATACAAGGTAATCAGGTTGTCCCGGATGGGGCTCATAGAATTAATTCCCATTTTTTGTTCTAAGCACTGGGCTAGATACAGGGTAATCAGGTTGTCCCATGTGGGGCTCACAGAATTAATCCCCATTTTACAGAGGAGGTAACTGAGGCACAGAGAAGTTAAGTGATTTGCTCAAGGTCTCCCCACAGACAAGTGGTGGAGCAGAGATTAGAGTTCATGACTTTCTGACTCCTCCTAGGCCCATGCTTTATCCACTGTACCATGCTGCTTCTCAAAAAATGGGGATAATGGAAAAACCTCTGCCTACTCCTACCTCATGGGTGTTGTGGAGTTAAAATGAGAAAATTATTAAAGGGCTTTGGGGAAAATAAAAATATACAGATTGAAGTTGTCGTCATCACTATCATTGGTGCTTACTTTGTACAGTGCCCTATTCTAAGGTGCTTGGGGCACACTAAGAAAAATAAAGATGCATTTACAATCCAATGCAGAGGGAAACGGTCGATATAAAGGTATGCAGAACATACCTAGAATAAGAGTGAGAGAAGAGACACAAATGAATAAAAGAGAGGAATCATTAGATAAATATAAGAATGTTAAGGTATTTGATGGGATATCATGACCCTGACCAACAAGATAATGTTATGCATTCATATCTTGCAAATGTGGGCAAGAAAGAATGTGGACCTGGGAAATTAGGAGATCATATATGCCATAAGTCAATTGTATTTATTGAGTGTTTGGTGTGTGAGCTGTACTAAGTGCTTGGGAGAATATAACATAACAGAGGTGGTAGACGTGTTCCCTCCCCACAGTGAGCTTACCCTAATGCCGGCTCTGCCACTGGCCTGTGACGTGGGAATTTGAGCAGATCATTTACCTCTCTGGAACTCAAGTTTTCTCATCTATAAAATATAGGTAACATCTGACTCTCCTATCTCTTAGATTGTGAACTATTATGTGGGACAGGGACTGTCAGATCTGATTATCTTGTATTCACCCCAGCACTTTGAACAAAATAAGTGCTTAATAAATGCAACAAATAGTCTCTTAATAAAAAGCTATTCCCAAAAGAGAAAAGATTCGCGTAAATAGATATTAACATGTGGAAGCTGTTTCATCATAGTTGGAGGAGCACAGACCAGATCAGTGAGACTGTGTTCTAGGGTGAAGCTGAGATCTGGGTGTGTTTACCCTTCTGCAACCTGCAGAGCTAAATTTATCTTCCTTTCAAAGTTTGAGAATTATGATATTAAGCACTTACTGTGTGGTGAGCACTGTTCTAAACACTGGGGTAGATATGTCAGTCAGGGACTGCAGTCTGACCTGTCCCATGTGGGGCTTACAGCCCAAGGAGGTGGGAGAACAAGGTATTGAGTCCCCATTTTATAGATGAGGAAACAGAAGCTCAAAGAAGCTACATGACTAACCTAAGGCCACACAGCAGACAAGTGGCAGAGCTGAAATTAGAACCCAGGTTCTACGAGTTCCAGGCCTGTGCCCTTCCCACTAAACCACGTGGGAGTAGTAAGCAAAGATGTTTACTTTCAAACTTGAGTTTAAAGGGTCCTGATTTGCTTGTCTAATGAAAGGGAAAACTGGCCGAAACTCATTCTAAAGCTGAGAATTGGGGCAGACCTGTGGGGCATCACAGAGAGAGACCAAGAGAGACTTTGAAGACAAGTGTCCCTTGCTGGATGTAGGAAAGTATCAGCTTTTGGGATCGGGCTTATTGAGTTCGGGTGACAAACACATGTGGGGTTGGCTGCTCTGTTTTGTAGCCCTCCTCTCTGGTGACTCAGTGTTATTTCATGACCGGTGTTGAAGCGCCCATTTTGTCAGCAGGAAAGAATGTTTGACCAGTGTGTTTTGTTCCAGCTCAGAGTAGTTAATTCTTACAGATGTTGGAAAGACTTGGGATTCAGAATGAATGTTTGGCCAGATGGAATGGGACAGTCCTTTCCAGCTCCACAGCGGTCTAGGCCTCACTGACTCTAGGCTGTAAGATAGTTATGGTTAAGGGATGTGTCCACAAATTGTGTTGTGTTGTACTGTACCAAGTGCTTAGTACTGTGTTCTGCACATAGTAAGCAGTCAAATACCATTGATTGACCTTAGTTGCATTGAAATGCGAGAAAGTTGTCCTCCAGTTACATTGGGGCCTAGCCACCACAGTGTAAGTAATTTATTCTCCCCATCCTTTTCCTCAAACTCCTTCACCTCCTTCTCCATCTTCACCTGCTCCTTTCCCTTCTTCTGTCTTCTCACCTCCTCCCACTTTTCCTCTCCTTCCCCTTCTGTTTATCCTCCTCCTTCACCTGCCTCTTTTCGTCCTCCTTTTTTTATGGTATTTTTTAAACACTTGCCATGTTCCAAGCTCTGTTCTAAGTGCTGGGGTAGATGCAAGTTCATCAGGTTGGATATAGTCCCTGTCCCACATGAACATACAGTCTAAATTGGAGGGAGGATTTAATCCCCAATTTATAGGTGAGGTAACTGAGGCACAGAGAAGTTAGGTCACTTGCCCAAGGTCACATAACAATAAGCAGCAGGGCTGGGATTAGAACTGAACTCCTTTGACTCCAAGGCCTGTGCTCTTTCCACTAGGCCATATTGCTTGCCTTATTGAACTACTATAATATTGTATTGTTAAGCTCTTACTAGGTGTCAAGTATTGGTGTAGATAAAAGTTAATCAGACTGGACAAAGTCCCTCTCTTACATGGGGCTCAGAGTCTAAGTGGGAAGTGCTGTTCACAATAGTAAGCACTTAATAAATGCCATCATCATTATTATTAATAATGGAGAACAGGTAGAATATGCATTTTATTCATGAGGAAACTGAGGCCCAGAGACGTTAAGTGATTTGCCCAAAGTCGCATAACAAGCAATTGGCAGGCCCGGGATTAGGGCCCACGAAGGTTGTTTTTCTCATTGCTGTCCCAGTTCATTTGAGGAGATATTTTCACTGCGGTATTGGGAGTTAAGGCATAGCTAGAACCCAGAGCTGATAACATCAAGGTGGATTTGATTTCTGGGTAAGCGAGGTAAGGAGTTTGTCTCCTCAGAAAGTTGGGCTTGATGAGCTCATCTGTTTTCTTCTAATTGCCTCATTCCTTACCAACATACTCAATTTTTTTTTTTTGTATCTTTCACTGCTAGTCTTGTTCCTTTCATGTGAAAGAGTCAAGAGCTTACACGTGCAATTAGAGGCTTTCTTCTAGGCAGAATTTTGGATTGCAACATCTACCTGCAAAAGAAGAAAATTTAGTTCCGGGCGTAAGTTCAAGTCATGATCCTGCCAAAAATATATGCACATTGCTAGCTCCCTGCCTGACTCCACAGCTACTTTAAAACAGAACACAGCTGCCCTCTGGTGTCCTTTTTATATAATAAATTTGAGTATACTCCATCCAGTGGCCCTATAGTGTCAAAGAAGGTATTAATAGTTAAATTTACCTGTGAGTGTGGTTAAAAATTCCAGCATAAGTCCCAAAATTGTCCATTCTCCCCACAAATGTGTCCCAAGGCAGATGAGATGTGATGGGCATTATCTCTCTATTAGTCTATATTCCACAAACTCATTGTTCATGACCCTGCATTGCCCTTTGCTGAGATTAAATATCTGTGAATCAATCAATCAATCGTATTTATTGAGCGCTTACTGTGTGCAGAGCACTGTACTAAGCGCTTGGGAAGTACAAGTTGGCAACATATAGAGACAGTCCCTACCCAACAGTGGGCTCACAGTCTAAAACGGGGAGACAGAGAACAAAACCGAACATACTAACAAAATAAAATAAATAGAATAGATATGTACAAGTAAAATAAATAAATAAATAGAGTAATAAATATGTACAAACATATATACATATATATAGGTGCTGTGGGGAAGGGAAGGAGGTAAAATGAGGGGGATGGAGAGAGGGACGAGGGGAGGGAAGGGAAGGAAGGGGCTCAGTCTGGGAAGGCCTCCTGGAGGAGGTGAGCTCTCAGTAGGGCCTTGAAGGGAGGAAGAGAGCTAGCTTGGCGGATGGGCAGAGGGAGGGCATTCCAGGCCCCGGGGGACGACGTGGGCCGGGGGTCGATGGCGGGACAGGCAAGAACGAGGCACGGTGAGGAGATTAGCGGCAGAGGAGCAGAGGGTACAGGGTGTGCTGTAGAAGGAGAGAAGGGAAGTGAGGTAGGAGGGGGCGAGATGATGGAGAGCCTTGAAGCCGAGGGTGAGGAGTTTCTGCCTGATGCGCAGATTGATTGGTGAAGAGGCCTCGTGCTTCATACCCCATCAATTAATGGTATTTATCAAGCACTTGCTATGTGCAGAGCACTGTACTAAGCATATAGTACAAGAAGTTGGTACGTTGGTTTCCTTTATACAAGAAGTTTACATTCAAGATGTAAAGGGCAAAAGACACATCAATCACTTGCATTTTTTGAGGGCTTACTGTGTGCACTGTACTGAACACTTGGGAGAGTACAGTACAACAGAGTTGGTAGAAATGCTCCCTGCCCACAGTGAAAAGTATCATGGCCTGATTGTTAGAGCACAGCCTGGGAGTCAGACGGACCTGGGTCTGTCACATATCTTCTGAGTGACCTTGGCCAAGTTGCTTAACTTCTCTAAGCCTCATTTATTTCATCTGTAAAATGGGGGTTAAGACTTTGAGCCCCACATGGGACATGGACTGTGTCCCACTTGGTTAGTTTGTTTAATTAAAATGTGGTATGAAGCACTTACTATGTGCCAGTCATAATAAGCAATGGGATAGATACACGGTAATTAGGTTGGAAACAGTCCCTGTCCCACATACGGCTCACAGGCTTAATCTCCACTTTACAGAGGAGGGAACTGAAGCACAGAGAAGTGAAGTGAATTGCCCAAGGTCACATAGCAGAGAAGTGGCAGAGCTGATATTAGAACCAAGGTCTTCCTGACCCCCAGACTCTTGATCTATCCACTAGGCAATGCTGCTTCTCACTTTTCACTATGAACCCCATGTTGGACATGGACTGTGTCCAACCTAATTAGCTTGCATCTACCCCAGCTCTTAGTACAGGGCCTAGCACATAATAAAAACTTAACAAATACTATTTTTAAAAAAAGAAACATACTAGAACCCTGGTCTGATTCTCAAAGCAGAGTCTCTTCTTCTGTACCAGAATCAATCAATCGTATTTATTGAGTGCATACTGTGTGCAGAGCATTGTACTAAAGCACCTGGGAGAGTACAATATAACAGAGCTGCTAGACATGTTCTCTGCCCACAAGGAGCTTGTAATTTAGATAGGGAGATAGACATTAATGAGCTCACTGTGGGCAGGGACTATGTTTATTGTATGGTACTCTCCCAAGCACGTAGTACAGTGTTCTGCACACAGTAAGTGTCCAATAAATACAATTGAATAAATAAATTTAGGCAATGTACATTAGTGCCATGGGGCTGGGGTGAATAAAGGGAGCAAATCCAAGGGCAAGGAGGATGCAGAAGGGAGTAGACGAAGGGGGAATGAGGGCTTAGCAGGGAAGGCCTCTTGGAGATGTGATTTTAACATCCACGTTTATTATACTGCGCTCACTGCACTGTGCGTGCTCTTCTTTGTTGGAAAGTAGTTTCCTTTGTCACAGTATTTGCGTACATCTGGTCCCTCTATCGCCTTACCATTATTGTCTTTGGCAGTAGTTGAATCCTTCCAGGAATTAGTCAACCACTAGTCCACTGTTCCCCAGAATTATGAGAAAAGGATTTCTTTCCCATCACCCTTTGCCCATGTTCCATTACACAGCCAGAGGCAAGCACATGGAGGCTGCTGACATATGAAGTTGGGAAGCTGATCACATCAACAATTTTTAAGAGAGGTTTATGTCAGTACACAGATATAGTGCCCATGATTTTTAAGGGTACAGAAGGTGGAATGGTTTCTCAGTTATGGATGGGTCTTTTCAGAATGACTTGTACATGGATCAGACTTCATTAGGAAGGTCCAGTCTGTTGTTAGCAGTGGAAAGTTGGAGAGAATATTGTAGTGCACAGATCAGTTGAATAGGCAGCATAATTTTGTTGGGATGTTTTGGATAGAGCACGACCTTAGGAGTCAGGCCAGGGTTCTAATTCTGGCTCCATTACTAGTCTGCTGTGTGACCTTGGGCAAAATATTTCATTTCTCCATGGGCCAGTTAACTCCAGCACTTAGAACAGTGCTGGACTGTGAGCCCACTCTTCTAGACTGTGAGCCCACTGTTGGGTAGGGACCTCTATATGTTGCCAACTTGTACTTCCCAAGCGCTTAGTACCATGCTCTGCACACAGTAAGCGCTCAATAAATACGATTGAATGAATGAACAGTGCTTGGCACATAGTAAGCACTTAACAAATACCATCATTATTATTATTAACTCATCTGGAAAATGGGGATTGAGACTGTGAGCCCTTTGTGGGACGAGGATTGTGTCCAACCTGATTATCTTCTATCTACCACAGTGTTTAGTACAGTGCCTGCCACACAGAAAGTGCTTAACAAACACCATTAAAAAAAGTTTTCTCTCCTTACAAACACCCTATGGTGTTTATTAGTGTGTCTTTAGGAAAGGTTGAATTTACAAACTAACGAGTAATATTTATGAGGTATTAAATTTACCGAGAGCTGAAACTCACTATTTTAATCAAGGGAGAAATCAGTGATTGGATTTCCTCAGATAAATGAACTCTATGCCAAATTTTCAAGGGTGAGGATAATATTGCTTTGAAAATAATCCATAATTCATGTTTAACAGTATGTGTAATGGTATTTGTTAAACGCTGACTGTGTGCCTGGCATTGGGGTAGATCCAAGCTAATCCATTTGGGGCTCACAGTTTTTATCCCCATTTTACAGATGAGGGAATTGAGCAACAGAGAAGTTAAGGGACTTGCCCAAGGATTTTCAGTGGACAAGTGGCAGAGCCAGTATTAGTACACACGTCTTCTTGACTCCCAGGCTACGCTGGGAGTTACTAGCTCTCTCCAATAGGCCACACCGCTTCTCTAGGCAGTGCAAATGCTTGTTGCATCACGTTTACAAGGAACAGATAAGAACCCTCAGCTGTGAGTCATTTAGATGTTTCTGTGACATTTCACCTTTGAACTTGGCTCCTCGTTGGCCGAGGATATGGCCGGATTGCTATTTGTCATCTGAGGATGCTGGCTCTTCATTTTGCTCCTGGCTGCAAGGATTTGCATTGTGGATAACTCCAGGGCCGCCAGGGTAGCTTGAGTGAATAACTCAACAGATGTTGCTATTTAATAATTTCCTGAGGTGAGTTCCTGTTTCCTGTTGTGCAAGTGATAAGTATGGAAGTCCTCTAAGCGCAGAATGGGCACAACAAGGGATTCCTAAGCCGGCATGGCTTGGTCTCTAGTAGCTGTCCATCAGGCAGGTAGACTGATACGAGGAAGAGTTGGAGGCTGAGAAGCAGTGTAGCCTAGTGGATAGAGCCCGGGCCTGGAAGTCGGAAGGACCCAGGTTCTAATCCTGGCTCCCCAGTCTGTCTGCTGTGTGGCCTTGGGCAAGTGGCTTAACTTCTCTGTGCCTCAGCTACCACATCTATAAAATGGGGATTAAGACTGTGAGCCCCAGGTAGGCTGTGGACTGTGTCCAACTTGATTAGCTTCTAGAGTGTGAGCCCATTGTTAGGTTGGGATTGCCTCTATCTGTTGCCAAACTATACTTTCCAAACGCTTAGTACAGTGCTCTGCACACTAAGTGCTAAATAAATATGATTGAATGAATGAATGAATTAGCTTGTATCTACCTCAGCGCTTAGTACAGTGTCTGGCACATACTACATAAAAAGCGCTTAGCAAATACCACTAGCATTGGGTAACAGCCAGAGACCCCAACTCCAAGGAGGTGATGGGGTAACCTAGTGGTTCTACAGGTTTCCGGGTGACTAGGTTAAGCCCCTGATTTTTGCTGCCGCAGTCATTTGGACTGTGCTCCCAGCCTTTTTCCTTGCCCCAGAACCCCTAATAAACTTTTTATTGTGCTTTTTAAGCACTTACTATGTGCCAAGCACTGTACTAAAAGCTGGGGGTGATACAAGATAATCATTTTGGACTCAGTCCCTGTTCCACCTGGGAATCAAAATCAAAGTTTGAGGGAGTAGTAATAATAATAATGGCATTTATTAAGTGCTTACTATGTGCAAAGCACTGTTCTAAGTGCTGGGGAGGTTACAAGGTGATCAGGTTGTCCCACAGGGGGCTCACAGTCTTAATCCCCATTTTACAGATGAGGGACCTGAGGTCCAGAGAAGTTAGGTGACTTGCCCAAAGTCACACAGCTGACAATTGGTGGAGGCAGGATTTGAACCCATGACCTCTGACTCCAAAGCCCGGGCTTTTTCCACTGAGCCACGCTGCTTCTCTATAGCCACACTGCTTCTCTATGTAGGATTTAATCTCCATTTTACAGATGAGAACACTTGGGTATGGAGAAGTTAAATGATTTGTCCAAGGTCCACAGCAGACAAGTGGCGGAACCGAAATTAGAACCCAGGTCCTCTAACTCTTGGGCCTGTGTTCTTTCCACTAAGCCAGGCTGCTTCCCAAAGAAGTCCTCCCCTCAAAGACTTTAGAGCTTCTGAGTGAGATTGTTCTTTGAATCTTACCCGCCACTCCCAATAACTGTCTCTCTTGCCCTACCTTCCTCCTCCACCCTATGTACCCTTCACCACCATCTACTGTCAAGACCTAGTGGTCCTGAGAAACAGCATGGCCTAGTGGAAAGAGTTCGGGCCTGGGAATCAGACGATGTGGGTTCTAATCCCAGCTCTAGTATGTGATCTTGGGCAAGTCACTTAGATTATCTGTGCCTCAGTTACCTCATCTGTAAAATGGGGACTGTTTGAGCCCCATGTGGCCCAGGGACTGTGTCCAATGTGATTATCTTGTATGTACTCCAGTGCTTATAACTTCACTTGGCACATAGTAAGTGCTTAGAAAATACCACAATTTTAAGACGCTGGGCAGATTCAGCTGAGAAACAGAGTTATCCCCCACCTCCCTCCCCATCCACAAAAAAAATCCTTTCCTAAAAGCTGCATCTGCCCCCCGACAGATTGTCAGATAAAACCAAATGGGGAGACTCAGGTTCAACCTGTACACTTTCCCCACTTTCCTTTCAGCCTTTTCATCCTGCTATAAATTTGAGAAATTAAAAAATGCTCAACTGAGAGCAAAAATGGACTGTTTCACAGTGAACTCCCCCAAACATGAAAAGAAACAGGAGCATGGCCACCCTCGCCCCCTCCCCACCTCACCAGTTGGGTATAGGAGACCATCTTCAACTAAAAAAGGTAACATTGTGTTTGTTTAAAATTGAGTTTATTCTTGAAAGGGGGAAAAATACAGTTAGAATAATTCACTAACGTCAGTGCACTAAAGCCAGTAAACACATTTGATACGACTGAATGAGCCCTCATAATCAGATTGCTTTTGAGTCTGAGTTTTCCTGTTATAGGAACCAGGCTAAGGAACAAAGTTCTGCCATTGCATGGGACAGAGCAGCAGCATTCCTTTAGATTTTTTTTTTTTTACAAATGCAGAATGAGGATAGAGAAATTCATATCTGAAGAGCAAGCAGCTCGGCCTAGGACTAAGCCAGGAAAACACTTTCTGGTGTTCGATGGGCAGATCTTCATCATTTCAAAAGCATTTGAGCATTCTGAATTAACCAAGTGCCTTTCAACCTCTGCTAGTCTATCAGGGATGAGAGCTTTGAAGTGTTCACTGTGTTCGATGTAACGTACACACACAATGCTGGATATTCTACTTTATGTGCCATTGGGTGAGGTGTAGAACACATGATGGAATGTGGTATTAGGAGATCAACTCAGATGTGAGAGAGTTTGCATAGCTTAGTATTCTGAGCAGCACACGAAGCTGTCATCACCCACCAAGGCAGTAAAGACTCTCAAAATAGAGGAAAAATCATGAATGAAGGCGTTTCTACTAAAATAGATTTTAATAGCTGGTGTGAACGATTTGCATAACAAAAGCCAAATTACGGTTGATACATCATCATCCAGTGACTAGCCCGGCCATTTGACAGACAAAGTGCTTCCTTCCTAACTGAAGCCCCCCTGTTGAAAGCAGTTTTGCCAACAAATTAGAATGAACAAGGATTTCACGCACGTGGTAGCAAATCGAAGGTACACGGCCCAGCGGTTTAATTTTGCTTTTTTGTATCGCACGGCACACCTCAACAGAGGATAACGGGCTGCTTCCTGAGGATTTAGCAACTTGTGAGAAGAAAAACTCAAGCACACACTTTTAATGCAGGGTATCGTTCTCTTCTTAAACAATCCCTTTCCCAACAGCGAGGATTACAACATAAGCACAGAATGCAAACTCTGTATCAATCAGACACAAAACGCGTATGAGTCGCCCTGTGAATATAACTGTAGCTATGCAGGAGAAATTGGGGCAAAATCTGTCCCGGGAATTTTTCCAGATTTAGGGTGGGTTCCCGGAGGCATCCGTGTGTTTTGGAACGATTGCTCAAGCAGATATGACAGCTTAGCCTTTGAGATCGTCGAGGTTAACAGCTCAGTGGCCTAGTGTGGGGATATAGCATTTCAAAATGCAACTGCACTTATGACTGTAGCATATTTAATCTAATTTATTATACAGCTTCCTACTCTAATACTTAACTAAAGTGTTTTCCATATTTCATAGTGAACTTTTCCCCGAACAGCTATTGTTTGAGCACACAGACAAGCCCACCTTTCTAATTGATAGAGCTTTGAGCTACTCAGAGGCAAATGGCAGAAACCTAATAAATTCAGGAAACAAATTCAATCTTGGGGAGCGGATACTGCCGCCCCCTTCTGCCTCACAATCCTTCCGTTCGCCCTACTGTACGATAGATGTTCAAAATGGAAATCCTAAAGTTAATGTTTTAGCTCACCTTAACAGGAACTCTAGACTTTTTTTAGGTCCCCTCAGAAGTCTGTACAAAGAGCTAAATTCCACCTTGTTTCCAGCCTCTAACTATCTGTTGCTTCCAGAATGTGATGGAATGGCTATCTTTTTTTCCAACTAGCTAGAATGGGCTCCCCAAGGTTCAGATATGAACTGTGCGTTACAGAACGGATTCATTGTAAAATCGATAATGAAGTTGTTTCCCTTTCAGAGGCCAGGGTGGCAAAGAAGACATCCAGCTCCCATTCTGGTTTCCTTCCCCATCAAAATCTTGTTTCTTTTGGTCACCTCTATGGTGGTGGTGACAAAAGGCATGCCACATTTTAAACATGTCACTTCCTTTGTCATTTCCTAAGCACCCTAGCACAGTGCCTCACTCCAAATGGGAGCTGAACAAATATTACTGCTACCACTACTACTTAAGCAACTTTCATTTTAATCAATTGTATCTGTTGGGCACTTACCTTGTGCAGGGCACAGTAGTAAGTGCTTTTAAGCAGTTTATGGGTGGTTAGTAATAGAGGGACAGGTTGTTTCACTGCCTCCTTGCAAGAAGAATCTTCTCCCTCCCTGAAATGCTGTGAAACTCAAAAAAAAAATAGGCAATGGGAAAAATGAGACTGATTTTGCTGTTCCTTCCATAGACAATCACACATCATCATTTTCAGCTAGTTGTTTAGTTACCTAGTGCAAAGTGGAGCTAGGGAGAGGTGAATTCACACCAGGTATCCAGGAAAATTGTGCTATGGGATTTTGCTCTTCTACTGAGTTTGCAATGGGCGAATAGGTGAGAAGGTAAGCGTCCTCACTGGCATTTGAATAAACAGACCAAATGAGGGTCTGATTGTGGAGCACGGTTACAACACCGATGACAGAAGGAACAATTATAAGACAAGAAGAATTCATTTTGCCACAGGTTAACAATAGAAAAGCTTTCCCAGGTAACAAGATTTAGTAAAAACATGAACTACAAAAACTTGCGTCTCACAACATAAGAAATATGTTGTTCTACAATTCTCGAGAGAAATAGAATTCCCATTCAGTTTGGTTCTCTGGACGGCTTTGTCGTTTAGCCAACTGCTCTGTGTTCTTTCACAAGGCTTTAGGGAATATCACATTGATCAAGGCAGATATATTCCCTCCTGAGCTGAAAGGATCACTCAGTCCTCTTTCACTGGATAAAATACAGATTTCTTGATTTTCCATTTTGCTGTCAGTGTTCAGTTTGAGATGCCTGTCTCTAGCTGGGAAAAATGTTTAGCAACGTTATGGTTTTTTTAAAAAAATAGTGGCACTGTAAAAATAGCACTTTGGTATTGAACATACCTGCATCCCCTTTCTGCAGCTTGTAGCACAGACAGAGACTGGAGGAAAACTGCTACTGAGTTGTGATCTTGAAGCCAAGTGAGTTTGAAAAATTGTCTGCTAAATTTTGATTTTTGATGGTGGTACTGCATGAAGCAAAAGCATCTTGATTTCTGGAGTCTAGGCAGTCAAACTCTAGTAGTTTGACAAAATATTATTGGACTTAAGTGTGATTTGGAGATCACTGATGATGGTAATAAGAAAAACTAAACTGCTGCTTCCAGTCACTTCTCCTGATTACAACAACCTTTTAAGATCGGGTGCCCTTGAACACCTTAGAAATGTGTCCTTTTCAAGAAACTCTAATTGCCCCCTTTACCCTGAATTTTTACAAACCCAACGGCTCTTAATTTTCAATCACAGAATATGGTCTGTTTTGTGGCTTAAAACATACAGCCTTATTTAACAATATAATGGAATTGAACGGACTTTTTGACTGTTAATTAGATGTAAACGTAAATTTTACAAGTGTATTGCATTTTCAGGTCGGAGGTGGGATAAAGCTTAAAAATGTCCACAAACTTAAAACAAGACAGGCTTTCAAAGGTGCAAAAATATGACATTTACCTTTGGCCTAAAAAGCTTTTAAATAGAGTTTTTTTTAAAGGCTTACTCTTTTTCTTAAATTCCCCAAATGCATTCTCAACATTGGATATCTCCCAATGACTATAAACTGTGTTTATAAAAAAAAAAAAAGAAACAAAAAACTACTACTGCCAGGAAAGTCAGAGTGAGGTTAAGGGAGTCACTGGAGTTGAAGATATCACATGTCACCTTGCTGACGTGGAAGTAAACGACGGCCCTTCCGTTACGTGATTTGTGTAGGTTAATTAATGCAATGTAATGATCCTTTTGCAGAAATTCACAGAACCATAGCGCATATTGCCCGAGGGATGTAGGTCACTCTCTTTATACAGAGTTTGTTCTCTTCTCCAAGTTCTCTACTGGTTCCAAGCCTCAGTTCTCAGTGATTGGAGATTAGGCGATTAAAATAAAACTATCAGCCCCAAAGGGCATCCAAGTGCCATATCTGTAATAACAGTAGTGTTTGTTAAGCACTTACTATGCGCTAAGTACTGGGATGGATCCAAAACAATCAGATCAGCTACAGTCCCTGTCCCATTGGACTCATAGTCTAAAGGGGAGGGAGATTATATAATCCCCATTTCACAAGAAAGGAAACAGGCACAGAGAAGTTAAGTGATTTTCCCAAGGTCACACAGCAGGCAAGGAGTGGGGCCTGGATTCAAACCCAGGTCTCCTGACTCTGGTTCTGTGATCTTTCCATTAGGCCACACTGTTTCCAGTGGACCAGCCAGGAGACAGGTCAGTTAAAAGTCAGGTTGTCCAGGATAAAATCAGGAGAATTTACCATTTTAGTGAAGGCTAAGTGAAGGCAGGAAAAAAAAAAATCAGAAAAGCACGGTCCATTAAAGAATGTGGATGCTTGCATTTTCAGGCTCTGATATAGTGATCCTGGGACCAGATCAGTGCCCCACTGGTTGAACTCCCAGCTGACTTCCCTCTGACTCGCCCTGCCAGTGAAAACTCATTTTGGCACCATCAGTTCTCTGTCGGTCAGCGATCCTGAGTGTCTGAGCTACCTGAACTACAGAAGAAAAATCACCTAGGGCTGTCCTCTGCCGTTATTCATCTTTGAGCCTTGATTAGGAGAGAAGACAGTAAGAATGTCTTCTTTCTGCTCAATTTCCGAGCCAGAACCCAAATTCACGCTGGGGCTCAAGAATCTCCAGTCTATTTCACTTGGGGGTGTAGATTTCAAATTTGCTAAATTTCCTTCCACTTTCACCGCGATTCCCATTCCACTCTCCACCAACTCCTGTCCGGTTTGGTGCCAACAGGGGCACTAGAGTGAATGCTTCTTGGTGAATACCTGAACTGTTTCTTGGCTCAAAGGAAACCTCTTTCCTTGGGTTATACAGGTCCCTCAGCACAATGCAGCCAGAAGATTGTCAAGCTAACTGTTTAGAACACAGTTTTCTGAAGAAAAGCCTGGGGGGTAAGGGATATTCTTGATAAGTTAGGCTGTCCATGAGGGAGGGAGAAAGTGCGGAGCTCCTAGTGGAGTGAAAGGCTGAAACCCCCATTGTGGTTAAAGGGGTTGGGGGAATCTGGGGGTCAGATGGCATTCAAATTCTACCCTTTGAGAAGTGGCTAGGCAAAGCTTTTTGGTCCTGACATGCTTCAAGGCCAGGGAGAAATGGGACTGGAGTCTCAGAGGCAGGCCCCAGGACTGAATATTGGAGTAAAGAATGAACTGGGAAAAGATTCAGGACAGGGCACAAACGATGAGAGTTATTTGGTGTCTGAATAGGACCCATCTCGCTAAGGCTGCTGGGAAATAGGACTCAAGCCTGTCTTCCCTCTGCCATGGCTATGAAACTGATTGAATTTAGGCAGATGTCCTCTGAATTAGGGGCCGCATAATGGCTTCAGAGCAGATATCTCTGAAGTCACTGGAAGGGTTATTAAATTAAGGGGACTGAGCTTCGCATGATTCCAAAATGACAGCATAAGAAGATTCCTTCCTTTTACGGATGGGTTTAAGGCATTCGGGGCCCCCATTAAATCTGGGAAAAGTAGTTTTCTGGTAGTATCATAGCCAATCGAAGGAAACCTTTAACATATTCAGCAGTGCCCTATCTCTAGACAGAGTTAATTTGCTCTTAAGGAATTAACCGTTTTTAGCTAGGACCTGGCTCTTCCTTCCAGTTTCTAATTCTCAGTGTGAGGACCAATAATTCAGCCAAGTATAAGATAATGAGCATGTGGTCTTTAAAGCATTTCTCATCCTTTACAAAGGTTAGGTTTCGAATATGTGAGAGTGAAGCTCAAAGGTCAAAGGAGAAAAACTAGTTAACAAATTCAATGTAATTGGCCGGAAGCATCCCCGTCTTTCCGGTTCTCTGCACCGTGCCGTACATCCAGCCGTCGTCTATCGGTTGCACGTTGACAATGTAGTCTCCATCTCGAAAGGAGACCTCGTCCTCGTCTTGAGCGCTATAGTCGTACATCGCCCGGTAGGTCCTCTGTCAAAGGAATGGAGATCTGTGCCATCACTACCTCGGTTTTTGTTGAGCACTGCCCTTCCCGAAGCTTTTTTGCCTCATCTCACCTTTTTGCCCTCACAACCAACCTTTAGTGCTCAAATGCCATTGTGAGGGCAAAAAATGAGAAACTGAAGAAAAATAATCAGTCTGTCAACCACCCTTTAGTGCTCAAATACCATGGATGGATTATTTCTCTTCAGTTTCTCATCTTTTCCCCTCACACCCGCCCTTTAGTGCTCAACAAATACCACTGATGGATCGATTTATTTCTCTTTAATGGAGTGCCACCTCATATTACAGCTCTTAAGGGCTGACTTTTACATGTAGTATACTCAGTTCTCTGATTACAAATGCTTCCATCAATTATGAAATTAGAGAATTAGGGAATGTTCTTCCAACAGTACAAGCCTGTGTGCAATGCTATTGAGCTTTCTCTAGACCATAAGCTCAATATGGACAGGGGGCAGGTCTGCTAATTCTGTTGTATTGTACTCTTCCAAGGGCTTAGTACAGTGCTATGCACAGAGTAAGCACTCAAATACCATTGATTGATTGAAGGAATTCTTGTGAATTCCAGTGTGGCTTAGTGGAAAGAGCATGGGCTTGGTAGTCAAAGGTCATGGGTTCTAATCCTGGCTCCACCACTTATCAGCTGTGTGACTTTGAGAAAGTCACTTAACGTCTCTGTGCCTCAGTTACCTCATCTGCAAAATGAGGATGAAGACTGAGCCCCATGTAGGACAACCTGATTACCTTATCTCCCCCAGTGCTTAGAATAGTGCTTGGCACATAGGAAGCACTTAACAAATACCATTATTATTATTATTATTATTATTATTATTATTATTATTTCTGTGAGCACGCAGACAGACTTGCTACAGTGCTTGTTTTCTCTAACATCATGCTTTAAGGAAAACCAGCTGGATGCTGATGATTGGGATTCAGCCAAAAAAAAAAAAAGATCTTTTTTCAGCCAATAATCAGGGGCCACATAAAGGCAAACACTTTTCTTTCAAAAGTCTCTCTGGGACTGGGTCCAATCCACCTCAAAGATGATGAAAATACCCATTCTGCAGAGAGTGCCCTCTCTAAAGGTTTTCAATCTTCAACCAGTAGGAATCCTAATGAATAAATACATTTTGAGAGCAATGTTAACTCTGGCTCCTTTTTCAGAAGCTCACATGGGTAAGGTGTTGTATTCATTCATTCATTCAATCATATTTATTGAGTGCTTACTGTATGCAGAGCACTGTACTTGTATCAAACCTTGACTCACCCAAGGGGAAAGTCTTTTACTCACCAGACTCGGGGAAAGTTGCTGGGAATGTATCGACCTCACAGATGACATGCTGCTCTGGTGCATGTATCCGTATCCTTGGCACTGGCTTTGTTGATATGCCCCAGGAAGGACAGGGGCTGCATGTTAATGACAGAAACAGAAACAACATGTTATGGGAGGTTCTAAGGTTGCTTTCTCCAGTCCAAAAGGTCTCACGACTCCTTGCGGTCCACCAAAAGGATGTGCCTGAAAGGAAATGCCATTTGCCATGTTGCGTTCTAACACTGTGCAGGACAGATGTGTTACTGCTCTCTTGGTTAGCAAATAAACATGCAGGGGATAGGTAGAAGCACTCTGGCCTAGTGGATAGAGCACAGGCCTGGGAGTAAGAGGACCTTGGTTCTAATCCTGACTCCTCCACTTACATGCTGCTATGCGAACTTGGAAACACTTCACTTCACTTTTCTTGGACTCGGTTTCTTTACCTGCAAAATGAGGACTCAACCTGTTCTCCCTCCTTAGACTGAGAGCCCCGTGTGGAACTTGATTATCTTATACCTTTCCCAGTGCTTAGTATAGTGTTCGGCACATAGTAAGTGCTTAACAAATATCACAATTACTATTTTTTAGGCAACGCAAGGGAGTGAACTGGATTGAAATCTTACCAGTTAGATTTACCAATTTAGGAGGATTGTGTCTTCAGACCAATCCGGGGATAGGTACTAACTTCACAGCCTTAATAATTCTCTACAAAATTGCAAATGGACAATTGCAAATTGGCAGCCCCACTTATGAAGAAAGTTGGGGGGGGAGGGGTAAACAATTCCTAAGAAGCCATCTGTGCCTTATTTCCACCCTTTATTCACCCCTTTCTTACCCACCCCCCACTATGTGACCATGGGCAAGTTGTTTAACTTCTCTGTACCAGTTACCTCCTTTCTAAAATGCGGATTGTCTGTGAGCCCCATGTGGGACATGGACTGTGTTCAACCTGATTAATTTGCATCTATCCGAGAGCTTAGTACAGTGCCTGGCACATACATTTTATAAATGTGGAAACTGAGGCATAGAGAAGTTTAAATGACTAGCCCAAGGGCACTAACCCCAATGTCAGGGATGATGCAATGCCCCCTTGCTAAGCAGCCCTGACCCCTTCTAATTAGTATATCTGACGATCCTCCCATTGCTTAACCCTGCCCGAGACAATCCATCAGTTGTAGGTATTGAGCACTGAATTAAGCACGTGGGACAGTACAGCAGAAGAGGGGTTTTTGACACATTCCCTGCCCACAATGACCTTACAGTCTAGAGGGAAGCGTTTTGGGTCCATTAACATTTTTTGTGGGATTTAAATGACCCCTGGAAGTATGTAAAACCAAGCCATTTTTTATAACTGAAATGGGTAAATAAAATCAAGGTTATATTGACTGTCAGTACAGGTGATATAACAAGAAGCAATAAAATGAAATTTAAGGAGGGTATGCTTAATGAAACATTACCAAGCAGTAGGATGATTCCAGCAATGTATGACAGCATGAATACTTTAAAGCAGTTTAGTCATAAAGCAATTATAATTCATTAATGTAGTTGCCATTTAATAATGATAATAAGTGGGCTTTTTCATAGTCCAGCAGGCAATTTAGGTTTCAAGCTATCTGTGTTTCCAACTCTGTTACAAGCAATTTCTAAGTGATCAAGGCCTCCTAGAGTACTTTGGTCATACTGAAGTATAAAGTTACTTAAGAATTCAACAGTAGATCTTTGAAATAACTACTTTTCAATATTTTCAACTGCATTTACTTAAATGCATGTGGTAGCATGAAAAGCAAAGAGCACCACTAAAATGCTTTCCCTGATAAAATACATTGAATAAAAACTGCTGGGCATTTTCAGCAATAAACTATCTTTCCAGAGATTCCCCTTTGATGCATTTTCACAGTGCCTGCCTGTAAAAGTGAATATTTCATCCTTCAATCCGGAACGCTTAAAAAAGATTGTCAGTTTTTCGGAGAACTGGTTCAATCACTTTGGAAATCCTAGTGATGAAATGCTGACCCTTCAGTGGCTCCCTCTGTAAGAGTCTGCCCTGTTTCTGAACTGCTTGCCCAGTTGCTGTTGAACAGTAAATTCAGAGTAGACTATTGTCATGATTTTTGCAAATCAGAGATGCCCATAAAATAACCAGGAGTACAGGGGACAAGTTGGCTGCATACCAAGATGAAGAAATTCAGAGAGACACTGGATAGTAACGATTGATGATGATGATGATGACTCCCAGGCCCGTGCCCCAACCCCATGCAGCAGCAGACAAATGGCAGCAAACCTTGTGACTCCCAGGCCCGTGCCCTAACCCCATGCCATACTGCTGCTCTATCGATGGTTATTGATTGATCCCTGGTATGTATTTCACCTGGTATGGTATTTCACCTCCTCCAGGAGGCCTTCCCAGACTGAGCCCCTTCCTTCCTCTCCCCCTCGTCCCCCTCTCCATCCCCCCATCTTACCTCCCTCCCTTCCCCACAGCACCTGTATATATGTATATATGTTTGTACATATTTTTTTTACTCTATTTATTTATTTAATTTATTTGTACATATCTATTCTATTTATTTTATTTTGTTAGTATGTTTGGTTTTGTTCTCTGTCTCCCCCTTTTAGACTGTGAGCCCACTGTTGGGTAGGGACTGTCTCTGTGTGTTGCCAATTTGTACTTCCCAAGCGCTTAGTACAGTGCTCTGCACATAGTAAGCGCTCAATAAATACGATTGATGATGATGATGATATGTACTGAGCGCTCGCGTGCTTTGTGTCCCACAGGGGGCTCACAGTCTTCCTCCCCATTTTATAGATGAGGTAACTGAGGCCCAGAGAAGTGAAGTGACTTGCCCAAAGTCACACAGCTGACAATTGGCAGAGCTGGTATTTGAACCCATGACCTTCAAGGCCCTACTGAGAGCTCACCTCCTCCAGGAGGCCTTCCCAGACTGAGCCCCTTCCTTCCTCTCCCCCTCATCCCCCTCTCCATCCCCCCATCTTACCTCCCTCCCTTCCCCACAGCACCTGTATATATGTATATATGTTTGTACAGATTTATTACTCTATTTATTTATTTTACTTGTACATATCTATTCTATTTATTTTATTTTGTTAGTTTGGTTTTGTTCTCTGTTTCCCCCTTTTAGACTGTGAGCCCACTGTTAGGTAGGGACTGTCTGTATATGTTGCCAACTTGTACTTCCCAAGCGCTTAGTACAGTGCTCTGCACACAGTAAGCGCTCAATAAATACGATTGATGATGATGATGATGATGACTCCCAGGCCCGTGCCCTAACCCCATGCAGCAGACAAATGGCAGCAAACCTTGTGACTCCCAGGCCCATGCCCCAACCCCATCCAACAGACAAATGGCAGCAAACCTTGTGACTCCTTTTAGACTGCGAGCCTACTGTTGGTAGGGACTGTCTCTATATGTTGCCAACTTGTACTTCCCAAGCGCTTAGTACAGTGCTCTGCACACAGTAAGCGCTCAATAAATACGATTGATGATGATGATGACTCCCAGGCCCATGCCCTAACCCCATGCAGCAGACAAATGGCAGCAAACCTTGTGACTCCCAGGCCCGTGCCCCAACCCCATGCAGCAGACAAATGGCAGCAAACCTTGTGACTCCTTTTAGACTGTGAGCCTACTGTTGGGTAGCGACTGTCTCTGTATGTTGCCAACTTGTACTTCCCAAGCGCTTAGTACAGTGCTCTGCACACAGTAAGCGCTCAATAAATACGATTGATAATGATGATGATGATGACTCCCAGGCCCGTGCCCCAACCCCTGCAGCAGACAAATGGCAGCAAACCTTGTGACTCCCAGGCCCGTGCCCCAATCCCATGCAGCAGACAAATGGCAGCAAACCTTGTGACTCCTTTTAGACTGTGAGCCTACTGTTGGGTAGGGACTGTCTCTATATGCTGCCAACTAGTACTTCCCAAGCGCTTAGTACAGTGCTCTGCACACAGTAAGCGCTCAATAAATACGATTGATGATGATGATGATGATGACTCCCAAGCCCGTGCCCCAACCCCTGCAGCAGACAAATGGCAGCAAACCTTGTGACTCCCAGGCCCGTGCCCCAACCCCATGCAGCAGACAAATGGCAGCAAACCTTGTGACTCCCTTTAGACTGTGAGCCTACTGTTGGGTAGGGACTGTCTCTATATGCTGCCAACTAGTACTTCCCAAGCGCTTAGTACAGTGCTCTGCACACAGTAAGCGCTCAATAAATACGATTGATGATGATGATGATGATTCCCAGGCCCGTGCCCTAACTCCATGCAGCAGACAAATGGCAGCAAACCTTGTGACTCCCAGGCCCATGCCCCAACCCCATGCAACAGACAAATGGTAGCAAACCTTGTGACTCCTTTTAGACTGCGAGCCTACTGTTGGTAGGGACTGTCTCCATATGTTGCCAACTTGTACTTCCCAAGCGCTTAGTACAGTGCTCTGCACACAGTAAGCGCTCAATAAATACGATTGATGATGATGATGACTCCCAGGCCCGTGCCCTAACCCCATGCAGCAGACAAATGGCAGCCAACCTTGTGACTCCCAGGCCCGTGCCCCAACCCCATGCAGCAGACAAATGGCAGCAAACCTTGTGACTCCTTTTAGACTGTGAGCCTACTGTTGGGTAGCGACTGTCTCTATATGTTGCCAACTTGTACTTCCCAAGCGCTTAGTACAGTGCTCTGCACACAGTAAGCGCTCAATAAATACGATTGATGATGATGATGATGATGACTCCCAGGCCCGTGCCCCAACCCCATGCAGCAGACAAATGGCAGCAAACCTTGTGACTCCTTTTAGACTGTGAGCCTACTGTTGGGTAGGGACCGTCTCTATATGTTGCCAACTTGTACTTCCCAAGCACTTAGTACAGTGCTCTGCACACAGTAAGCGCTCAATAAATACGACTGATGATGATAGTAAGAGGAGGGACTTAGAGAAGCAGGGTCTGAGTGGAAAGAGCATTGGCCTGGTAGAGGACTTGTGTTCTAATCCTGAGTCCGCCATTTGTCTGTTTTGTGATCTTGGGAAAGTCATTTAACTTTTCTTTTCCTTAGTTACTTCATCTGTAAAATGGGGATTGAGACTTTGAGCCCCATGTGGGACAGGGACTGAATCCAACCTATCTTGTATCTTCCACAGTGCTTAGTACGGTGTCTGCAACATAGTAAGCACTTAAATGCCACTATTAGTCTTATTATTAGTTATTAATAAAAAAATACCATTCAATAAAGGACGTGGAGCTGCACAATAATATGTTTTGGAAAGGATTTGGGCAAATGTAACGCTGGGAACTGACCTGGCTGTAGAACAGAGTGCTGGCTATTTGACTTTGTAGGTATGGAGTTAAATGTATTTTAAATGCACAAATATTTTCAGTGGTCCCTGGTTATTTTTGAAGGATTCCTTGAGTTGCCCTTGACTTTCCTAGGCTGGAGATTCCCCTAATCCTTAAACTTGGTACACACAGAACCATAAACTCTTCTTCCAGACAAGACTCCTCCTGCCTTATCTTCTATTTTGTAGCCACCATCCTTTGTCTAAGCTCATGTTTATAAGGAGAGCTATCCTTAGGTCTGAAGACCAATCAGCTTTGATGTAAGGGAGACCTATGAAATATGGAGCAGTTGAAGCCAAGGGCTAGTAGAGCCCAGAACAATTAGGAGAGGAGCAATAGCATTTATTTGGTGCACACTGAGTGCAGAGCACTGTACTAAGTGCTGGGAAAGAATGCACAGGTGAGAACTGGACATGATCTTTGTCCCTCTGTGGGACTCACAAAATATAGCTGATTTGATTGTTGTAGTTGACTTTGATATTCACCCCAGCCTTATGCACTTACATAAATATCTTCATACTCTACCATTTCCCCTATCTGTAATTTATTTTAATGTCTGTCTCCCCCTGTGAACTGTAAACTCCTTGTGGGCCAGGGTCACATCTACGAACTCTGTTGTAGTAGTAGATGCCAAAAGGTATGATAACAATAATAATGATAATAGTGGTACTTAAGTTCTTGCTATGTGCCAAGCAGTGTACTAGGCACTAGGGTAAATACAAGATCATCAATTCCCAAATGGGGTTCACAGTCTAGTGGGGGAAAAACAGGTAATAAATCCCCATTTTGCAGTTGAGGGAGCTGAGGCACCAAGACGTGGAGTGATGACTCACCAAAGGTCACACAGAATGTAAAAGGCAGAGCTGGGATTAGAACCCAGGTCCTCTGATTCCCAGGCCCATGCTCTTTCCACTAGGCTAATGCTGTGGGACCTGATTACCTTGTTTCTTGCAACGCATTGCTTAACAAATATAATTAGTATTATTATTATCTACTATTAGACTGACAATATGACATTTTCACTCCGAGGCTTCCAGTTTGCTACAAGTCATTCAGAAAACTTGTCATAAATAAACTGCATTATCCTCCCCCAGGTATCCATGTTCCCTAACAATACATGAAAATGATTTTATTGTATTATGCTTAAATTCATAAAACCAATATCCTATATTGGAAGACTTAGATTGTCATAAACTCTTCCACAGATGAAAACCAAGCACATTTGGAAGCTCTGGGAGCATCTGACTTCAAAAGCTTTGAACTGCTCTAGAAGATGTGAGAAGAGATAATTTGAAACAGGTAAGATCTTAATGACCAACCAGAAGTTAAATATCCTGTATTCAATCAAAATTAGATAAATTAAGTCCTTCAGGGGTTTCCACCTTTGTAAGGCCTATGAACTCTTCTGGGATATTGCTAAAGGGGTTCGTTACTAAATTTCTTCTTGCTAGTGCATCTGAGGAACTTGATCTCACAGTGTTCTCTTTTTAGTACTGCTTCTCAAATTCTTCTGTCGAAGGGTCACTCTGGCCTCTATTCAATTCAGTGGAGACTCATCCAGGTTTGAACTCAGTCAGTTGTATTTATTGAGCACTTACTGTGTGCAGAACACTTTACTAAGCATTTGGAAGAACAAGATAAAGTAGACATGATCTCTGCTCTCAAGCCCTTACAATAACCAAGTCATGATAAAAATGGCCTTTATTTCTCTCTAGTTATAATCTCTAAACTTCTGTCTGGAGGCTTGGCAAGCCAGAACTAGACTGACAAGATTGCAGTAACAATCGGATTTGACCCTATTAGTCTGACTTTATGGACCCTATGAGCTCTGTAAATTCCTTTTTTCATCTAAGACATTGCTTTATAACTGGCCACCCTAAAATGACCAAAAAAACCCCACCAAAACAGAAAAGGTGTGGCCCATTCCATATGTGACAGGCAGGACTGAGTGTAGTGTTGTTTATATGTGAATGATAATGGTATCTGTAAATAATAACTGTGGTATTTGTCAAGCGCTCATTATGCACCAAGCACTGTATTAAGTACTGGGGTAGATGCAAGATAATCAGGTTGGACACACTCCATGAAAGCTTTATCTGGGGCTTCTGCTTCTGATTTATCCCAGTGTTGGGATTTCTGTTGACCCACTTCCTTCTACCTGTTTCCGTCGAGTCAGAGTTTAGTGACTGTAACAAGCAGCAGGAAAATAAATTAGATAATTCTCAGATGAAGAAGTACTTTGTCTAAAATTGCAGAGGCCACCCCATCATTCCTGTCCTATTCTTCACACATGCCTTAAAGCATGAAACATAAGCACCAGACAGTGCTACTAATTCGACCAGCAGATTCTGAAGCGTGAGCTGCAATCTTTTTGCAATAGGCAGTCTTCCACGGAAACTAAGGTTCATTCATTCTTTCAACTATATTTACAGAGCGCTTACTGAGTGCAGAGCACTGTACTAAGCACTTGGAAGAGTACAATATAATAATGGCATTTGTTACGCGCTATGTGCCAGACACTACTAAACACTGGGGTGGATACAAGCAAATCAATTTGGACACACTCCCTGTCCCAAGGGGAGGCTCATAGTCTCAATCCGTATTTTACAGATGAGGTAACTGACACATAGAGGTGAAGTGACTTGCTCACCGTCACAAAGCAGACAAATGGTGGAGCCGGGTTTAGAATCTGTGACCTTCTGACTCCTAAGCCCATGTTCTAACCAGCCCGCCGTCACATAGAGTCAAGGCCTGTGGCATGCCAGTCAGGCTGTGACATGGTCAGGATGAAACCAGAGGGCAATTTTGTTTTGTTTTGTCTTATTTTTTACGGCAGTTAAGTGCTTACTATGTGCCAGGCACTGTACTAAGCACTAGGGTAGATAAAAAGTAACCAAATTAGACAGTCCATGTCCCAAATGGGGCTCAGTCGTAATCCCCATTTTGCTGAGGAGGTAACAGGCTCAGAGGTTTCTGTTGTTGTTGTAATGATACTTGTTAAACTCTTACTATGTGCCAGACACTGTTCTAAGCACTGGGGCAGATACAAGTTAAGTTGGACACAGTCCATGTACCACATGGGGTTCACAGTCCTAATCCCCATTTTACAGACAAGGGAACTGAGGACAGAGAAGTGACCTGACTTGCCCAAGGTCACACAGCAGACAAGTGGCAGAACTAGGATTAGAACCCAGTTACTTCTGATTCCACGGCCCATGCTCTACTGACTAGGCCATGAAGCTTCTCAGTTTTTCATTTCACTACAGACTTCCCCAGCCAGTTGAAAGGTAACTTTTCCCTCCCTTGTTGACATGTTGGGGTTTCCTTTCTTCCGTGTTCTCCATGATAAACTCTGACTAAGGTAGTAACCCAGATTGAAGGGGATTGCTAGAATACTACTGGATAATCGTTTCTTGTAACTGGGGAATTCTGGGTTACATTGGTTACAGATTCTAAATCTCCATGTGGATTTGTGTATCCCATTAATTAGCTGGAATACCTCACCAGTTCCCGAGGGAATTTCATAATCCATAGGAAGTCGTAGTACTCGGGATTTTGAACTTGAGCCTCTATCTTATCAGAATCGTATTTAATATTAGAAAGAACCAGACATCTCCCTGCTGTCTACACACTGTATAGACTCAGATGTATTTTTGGTTCCTCCAAATAGGTTCATATCAGACTGATTGAATGTGGTCCTGGCATATTACTTGCAGATAGGAATATGTGAAACTGGAATAAAGAACAGGCATTTTCCAATTAGCTTTAAGCATGTGGTTCAAGACTAAGCATTAGACCTCTGGATCTGATCTCCTGAGTCTTTTCAAAGTCAATGAGAGTTTCCTCATTGCAGTCTGCCTCCATCATCACTATTAATTGAGCAGTTGTGTTTTCAAAGCTCTGGGACCACTGATAATCTGTCGAACAGCTGCTGTTCCACATGGAGTTCACAGTCTAAGTAGGAGGGAGAACAGGTATTGAACACCCATCTTACAGATGAGGAAACTCAGGCACAGAGAAGTGACTTCCCCAAGGTCACACAGCAGGCAAGTGGCAAAGCCAGGATTAGAACCCAGATCCACAGGGTCCCTGTGCTCTTTCCAGTATGCCATACTGCTCCCCTAGTACAACACCCTCAGAATAATCACTTGCCTAACCACCCTGAACCCTATTCATTCAGGCAAGATGTTCTTTATTTTACTATTTCAAACTCTAGGGACCACATGGTTCCCTTTATTGTGTGTGGAGATGGTTTTCATTAATTCCAGGTTGGTCAATGAGAGACACATGTGTATGCCCCAATCCAGAATCACCCTCCAAAAACATTCTTATCCACTGATGATGACAGCAAGTGCTTATATGTGGTCCTCAGATCAGCTCAAAATCATGCTGGGTTTCTTGTCTTGGAGGTTTATAGGTCTAAGAGGAAGGCTCTATTAGTTTTCAATGGTTTGTATTAAATGGGGGCATTCCTCTTTGGAGAGTTAATATATTCAAGTGGTATGCTTTTTTTCAGAAATCTATCCAAAAGACAACCTTTTCATTTAACAGCTGGAAGTGATGAAACTTCACCAGAGAAAATTTATACTTCACACCCCCTTTTATTGTCTTTCTAAAATAGGAATCAATTTTAAGTGGCAAACAATGCCATTTCTTTTCAGCCAGGCTTCCTCTGCTGTTCTGTTGCAACTAGGGAATAAAAACTACATATTTCCATGTAGCCCAGACAATTTCTGGTTGGTTGTAAGAAAAGAACATCATTGCCTGGCTGGAAACCACTCAGAAAAAGCAAATCCTAAATCAAAAATTAGGGAGAAACAACTTATGAGTTAGCAGTAGTGTCTTCCAAATGACACCATAAAGTCCTTTGAAGTTGGACTGAGAAACCATGGCTTCTAATTCTACTTATTCCTATTACCCAGAAAATCTGGGCCTTTGTGGGAGTGGCTTCAGAGTAATAAATAGGGACCCCCGAAAAGACACCATCAATCAGTCCATCAATCAATGATATTTCTTTTGTATAGTAGTTACCTTCATAAGATTAAAGTGATCTACCAGTCATATATGTTGATACTAAATTGCATATTAGGCCCCTAAAATATTATACATTGGATCAACTAAATATAAATCCTTCAAAGGCAGAGGTTGTCTAGAATATCAGCAACATTGCCTAGTGGTTAGGGATCTGGGGTCTAATCCTAGTTCTGACACTTTTCTGCTTTGTGACCTTGAGCAAGTCATTTCATTTCTCTGGCCTGTTACCTCATCTGTCAAATGAGGATTAAGACTGTGAGCCCCATGTGGGACCTGGACTGTTTCCAACCTGATAATCTTGTATCTACCCCAGCACTTAGTACAGTGCCTGACATATAGTAAGTACTTAACAAATACCATTTTTAAAAAAAGTCAACAGTGTCTAAATTAGTCTTGCGCATCACCATCTGGATCCTCAGTACATGATGATAATGAAATCTTGTAGCTTCCCAAAGGTAATTATTATAGAAAGTCCCATGGGATATAACCCACCCTATGGGTAGGTTCACAAAAAATCTGCTCCAAAAAGAGAAGTTGCCCAATCTCCCTCAGGACCTGAGTCTAATGGCTCTCAGTTCTAGCAAATCCTGGACAAAATATATAGCCTACTCTCGATTCTCTGACTGGAGGCAAATGGAGCAAGGCAAATCATCAACACTTCTGCTTGACTAAGCTCTTCTGATTGATGATTCTGGCTGAGGAATGACCTCTGGAAGGAATTTCCTCGAGGAGAGATGCAAATTGGTGCTCCTCACCTGGAAAGAGACCAGACTGCAGGGAGACATATGTTTGGGCTTTGACAATGGGGAAAATGCTCATGATTTGGCTTCTGTTTGGAAATTTTGGAGGAAACAGGAGCTCTGCAAGGAACAACCATATATCCATCTGAGGCCCAGAAAGGTAAGACTGAGTATAATATTTTTTATGGTATTTGTTAAGTGCTTACTATGTGCCAGGCACTGTACTGAGCACTGGGGTAGATATAAGCTTATCAGCTAGGACACAGTCTCTGTCCCACATGAGGCCCATTCCCCATTTTTAACAGATGAGGAATATGAGGCACAGAGAAGTGAAGTGACTTGCCCAAGGTCACACAGCAGACAAGGAGCGGAGCCAGGATTAGAATCCAGGTCCTTTTGACTCATAACCCATGCTCTATCCACTAGGTCATGCTTCTTCTGTAATAATAATGATAATAATAATAGTGGTATTTGCTAAGCACTCATGGAGCTAAGTACTGGGATGGATACAGAGTAATTAGGTCAGACACAGTCCCTGTCCTGGAGCTGTATGAGGGTCTAAGTCTAAGTATGAAGGTGAACAGGTATTGAATTCCCATTTTACAGATGAGAAAATTGACACAAACTAGTTAAGTGACAAGCCCAAGGTCACACAGCTGTCAAAGGCAGAGCTGGGATTAACACTTACAACTCCCAGTTTTACAACTCCCAGGCCCTTGCTCTTTCCACTGTGCCAATTGATCATTCATTCAAGTCAGTCATATTTATTGAGCGCTTACTGTGTGCAATGTTGCATTTATGAGTACTTAATGTGAGCAGCCTGTATTATGAGCTTGGGAGAGTATAATTCAACAGAGTAGCTACATTCCCTCCCGACAAGGAGTTTACAGTCTAAGTATTCCAGGTTACCTTTAGCTTACATGCATTATTATTTAAGCACTAGCTCCTAAGCTTTTCTTTTCCTTCCCTCATTTGACTCCATGGCTCCCTCCAGTTATTACCCCATCTCCCTCCTACCATTCCTTTCCAAACTTCTTGAGCAAGTTGTCTACATCCCGTCTCAAGTTCCTTTCCTCCAATTCTCCCCTAAACCCCTCCAATCTGGTTTCCGTTCCCTTCACTCCATAGAAACCGCCCTCTCAAAGGTCACAAATGATCTTCTGGCCAAATCCAACAGCCTCTACTCCATCCTAATCTTCCTCAACCTTTCAGCTGCCTTCAACACTGTTGATCACCCCCTTCTCCTGGAAACATTATCCAACCTCAGCTTCACTGACACTGTCCTCTCCTGGTTCTCCTCCTATCTGTCTGGCCACTCATTCTCAGTCTCTTTCACGGGCTTCTCCTCTGCCTCCCACTCCCTGACTGTGGGGGTCCCTCAGGATTCAGTTCTGGGTCCCCTTCTATTTTCCACCTACACCCATTCCCTTGGAGAACTCATTCACTCATATGGCTTAAACTACCACCTCTATGCTGATGATTCCCAAACCTATATCTCCAGCCCTGATCTCTCTCCCTCCCTGCAGCCTCACATTTCCTCCTGGCTTCAAGACATCTCTACTTTCCTCCCATCACCTCCAACTTAACATGTCCAAAACAGAACTCCTTATCTTCCCTCACAAACCCTGTCCTCCCCCATGACCTTCCTATCACTGTAGAGAACACCACCATCCTTCCTGCCTCACAAGTCCGTAACCTCGGTGTTATCCTTGACTCCTCTCTCTCATTCAACCCACATATTCAATCTATCACTAAATCCTGTGGGTTCATCCTTCCCAGCATCACTAAAATCCACCCTTTCCTCTCATCAAAACTGCTGCCACCTTAATCCAAGTAGTTATCCTGTTCCACCTGGATTACTGTATCAGCCTCCTTGCTGACCTCTCAGCCTTCTATCTCCCCCAACTCCAGACCATACTTCATTCTGCTGCCCAGATCAATTTTCTACAAAAACATTCGACATGTTTTCCCCACTCCTCAAGAAACTCCAGTGGTTGCCCATCCACCTCTGCATCAAACGAAAACTCATCATTGGCTTTAACGCACTCAACACCTTGCCCCCACTTACCTCATCTTGCTATTCTCTTACTACAACCCAACCCACACACTTTACCCCTTTAATGCTAACTCCCTCACTGTACCTCACCCTCGTCTGTCTCCCTACGAACCCCTCGCCCATGTCCTCCCTCTGGCCTAAAACGCCTTCCCTCCTCAAATCTGACAATTACTCTCACCCACTTTAAAGCCTTACTGAAGGCACATCTCATCCAAGAGAAGGCCTTCCCTGACTAACCCTCCTTTCCTCTTCTCCCATTCCCCTCTGTGTCACCCTGACTTGCTCTCTTTATTCATCCCACAGCCCCATTGCACTTATATTCAGATCTGTAATTATTTATATTAATGCCTGTCTCCCTCTCTAGACGGTAAGCTCGTCGTAGGCAGGGAATGTGTCTGTTTATTATTATATTATACTCTCCCATGTGCTTAGTACAGTGCTCTGCACACAGTAAGTGCTCAGTAACTACAATTGAATGAATCTACAGTTGTATTTGAGCACTGTGTGCACAGTACTGTACTAAGCACTCAGGAGAGCACACCACTGATTGATTCCCCCAGTACTTGGAGCAGTGCTCCAATGATTAACAAATAAAATAATAACAATAATTAGGTTCCTACTATGAGATTGTTCAGGGTATCAAAACTATCTGAAGGGGGCACCTCCACTGCAATTTACACCATTGCCTTCCTGCCCTGTCCCTCATAATAAAATAAGCACTAGCATCTAGCCATGATTCAAAGCTTACTAACAGACGGAGGCAAAAAAAAAATTATATCAGTGCTGGACATCTTGAAAGCCAGCCCAAGTGTCTTTTTTAAAACTGCTCTCAGATCAAAATTCCATTTGTCACAATGCAGTTGAATTACACGCTTTGATTTCTTGGATTCCTTTCTTCCACTCAAGATCTAAATGTCAACTGGGGCGGGGGGGGGGGGGTGAACATTGAAAAAAATCTTGGGCGGGCTGAAAAAGCATCAGGATGCTTTAATGTGGTTGTTGGCCAAGAAAAAAATGCATTTTTTTTCTCACATCAGTTCTCAGAAAGGGACCACGGGGGCATTGTTTGAAATGAAAATCTAACTTCTACGTATATTTTGAAAGGAAAGCAGTCCTTGAACAGCAGGCACAAATGCTTTATATTAGGCAGAGGCCAAGCTGAAATTACATTTTAATTCGGAAAATGTAAAAAAAAAAGTGGTTGCTCACCAAACTTTTTCCTCTCCCTATGACTTTTTACCAGCTTTCATCCTAGTCTATCTTGGTTATTTTCCAGTTATTACAACAATCTATTATTTTCATAGTTGGTCTACACTCTCTCCAACTCACCAAAAGTTGTGGCTCTAATCTGGGCTAAACCACATGGCTACCACAAATCTCAACCCCTGCCCCCCCATTAAAAATGCATTTCCCCAACATTTTAAAATTCTGGTAGAACAATCCTCTACCAACCAAATTTACTCTTTCGGCCCACCAAGGTACCTCTTAAATTCCTTTCAGGATATCAGAAAGTGGACCGATTTTTGGCATATCTTGAGGTCAGCCATCTGGATCACATTATGCATACATAAAGAAAATAAAGCCATTTTGACAGTGAAGAATACTAACAGGAAACACATATCAGCTGTGGGGATCGAAGTGCCAAGAAATGCAGGCGCTTTCTTTGAGTCAGCAGCAGTTGCCTTGTCCTGAGGAGAACTCTTTCCTCAACTTAAGAAGGCTGCATTATTGGAAGAGTGAAAGTGGCCATTTAATAAAGACCTTCTGTTTCACATGGGTTATGTCTACTATCTCTTCCCAGGGGAAGCACAGGAATTTAAAAAGGGAAAAAAGGGGACTCTCCCGCACTTGCAACCATTGAAACGAAAGAGATAAAGCTTTGGCTTTGGGCTGCTAGCCCTTTCAAATGACAAGGACAACAGCAACTGCAAAATCGGGAAGATCACCATGGAAAATACAGTAACACTAAGAAGTAAGGGAGGCCATGCAAGATGTGAAAACATGAGGAAGATGAAAGAACAGATTGCTGAAAAATGAGCAGGAAACATTTAGAATGATTTCCAATACAGGGTTAGGATGTCAGATCTAAACAAGTTAAGCTAATCTAATACCAAAAAGCCACAGAGATCATTCCAAACAATAAAACTTCAGAATCCAAATAAAAGTGGGTAAAGTTTAAATAAAATCTGCTCTTATTAAATCAAAGCAAAACAGGAGAGACCTGAGACAAACACCCTTTGAAAAAAATTTCAGCAATTGGAGGATAGTCAGAAGGAAAACTTAGAGGTTGAAAAACAGGGCAAAAAAAAGGGTCCTGCAATCAAAACAAGATGAGGGGGAAATAGCATGAAAGGCCTTTAAGTCCAAAACAATGAGGACAATGTAAGGAAAAGCCTTTATATGTTAACGGTGATAGAAACCAAATGTTGACATCTGCAGTGATACACAAGGAAGCATTTGGAGAAAGGGAGCTGCAGGCCGGGAATCTGAATCCCCCTTCTGCAGTCAGTCAGTTGATCGATGGTATGTATTGAATGCTCGCTGTGGGCAGAGAACCTGTACTAAGTGCTTGGGAGAGGACCCCTGCCCACAAGGAGCATACAGTTAGTAAAGGGAGACAAACAGAAATAATAAAGATAGGGGAAATGGTAGACTATAAAGGATAGGTATGTACAGGCTGAGAGGGGGAACGCAGCCAAAGGGAAGGGTTGATGCAGAAGAGAGACAGGAGAGGAGAATGAAGGGCTTAACCAGGGAAGGCCTTTTAGAATAAGGGATGTGATTTTGGGAGGGTTTTAAAGTTGGGGAGAGTTGATGGCCTGTCAGATGTCTCCAAACCTGTTTTTAAAGCCACACTGCCCCTTCATTCACCAAGTGTACCTTGGTGGACCAGGGAGGTGAGAACAGTTCATGAGAAATAAGCTTAAGACAGCAGTTTATGCATTTAAAACAGCAAAGACAAATTTTAGGAGGGGAGAGAGAGCTGTCCATGACATGCAGTGATGTCCCACAATTCAAGATCTAACTCCCTGATGCCACAAATACTTAAGAAACTAAAAACACCTATTTGTGGACGAGCAGCATGTCATCTGGATGTATCATAGGGCTTAGGCAGACTAATCTTTTTCTTCTTATCCCCCACGAGTAATGCCCCAAAACTCTTTTCCATTTCCAAAATCTGCTTTTAAACGAATATGTTTGAACAGTGGGAAAGAATAGGAAGACAAAAACTTCTGAACAAACATTCATAATTACCAGAAGTGCTTCTCCCACACCTTCCCACAGAAGCCAAGCCCTAGTGTATATTTCAAAGGAAGTACAAGATTCCAAAGCAGCTACTAGAGTCCCATTTCCATTTCCTACTCTCAGTTCCACCAGGGGAATGAGAATTAAAAGGGTTCCATGGTAACTTTCTGTTGGCTTGGTAGAGCACAGAAATTCAACCGAACAGTATAGGAGAGACAAAAGAATGAATGGACACTCTGAGACTCGCTTTGCAACCTAGCAAGGCCAAAAAATGCAGTTTATCAAGTCTATCATTCCCTGAAGCGTTGAGCTGTTTTATTGTTGCTAGGTAGCTATGCCCATGTAATGTTCCAATTAAAATTAGAGGGCATTACAGGGTTTGGGCCACATTAGCACACTCTTTTCCTCTGATTTAAGCTGCCTCCTTTGACTGTGGAAATTGATTTTCCATCTGAGAAGCAGCGTGGCTCAGTGGAAAGAGTCAGAGGCTTTGGAGTCAGAGGTCATGGGTTCAAATCCCGGCTCCGCCAATTATCAGCTGTGTGACTTGCGGCAAGTCACTTAACTTCTCTGTGCCTCAGTTACCTCACCTGTAAAGTGGGGATTAAGACTGTGAGCCCCCCGTGGGACAACCTGATCACCTTGCAACCTCCCCAGCACTTAGAACAGTGCTTTGCATATAGTAAGCGCTTAATAAATGCCATAATTATTATTATTATTATCTACACCTCACATTTTATTACTCTTCAGAGATTTGGAAGGATCAGCTTCACAGAGACCACATTCCCTCATGCACTACCATTTGTCAAACCGAAGACAGAATGACAATTATTATAAGGTGAATCAGCATGGCCTAGTAACAGGAGCACAGGCTTGGGAGTCAGAGGCTGTGGGTTCTAATCCCTCCTCTGCCACATGTCTGCTGTGTGGCCTTGGGCAAATCCCTTAACTTCTGTGCCTCAGTTCCTTCATCTGTAAAATAGGGATGGAGACTGTGAGCCCCCCGTGGTACAACCTGATCACCTTGTATCTACCCCAGCATTTAGAACAGTGCTTGGCCCATAGAAAATGCTTAACAAATACCATCATTATAAGGTTGATTATTCTATTTGACACCAGCAGTGAACTAAGCAGGAGTTACCTGTTCAATACTGTTGTTTCTATTAGTCCAGTACACGATACACATGTCTTAAACCTTTGAAAAGAATTACATGGATTGAGATTGCCTTTAATTTAGATGGTTGATCATTTATGAGTCTTCATTCCCAGAGATAGTAAAGAAGGGGTATTCATGCATTAAATTAATGCAAATGGTTTTCAAATCTGTCCATCGGCCAAATGTTTGGTACACGTGTCAAAACTGTTAATAAAACTTCCAGGTCTGCACACGTTAGAAGTGAATTAGTTGTCTTTGAAAATGGGAAACGCTTGATACCTCCTTCATCAGATCCTCTTGTTACCTCACTGGAGTAAGAGAAACTAGGGTTTGCCTCAGAAACTTCTGATTTTTCATCCCCCAGACTTGTGCCGAAGGTACTGGCAGAGTGAGACCGATGTCTTTTATAGTGACTTGCCTTCTCTAGGTTGGGAAAAGAGAAATATTTGTGTAACTGGGTAACTGAAAAGCAGAGACAAACAGAAAATCTCAAATATATCAAAATATAAGGTAATGGATACAAAATCCACGTATTGTCGATTTTAACATGAACAGCTTTTTAAATCATCGTTATTATTGTTGCATTGTTAAGCACTTACTATATGTCAAACTATTCTAAATGCTGGGAAAGAAATGTTAATCAGGTTGGACACAAACCCTTTTCCACATGGGGCTCACAGACTAAATAGGAGAGAGCACAGAAACTGAACAAGCATACTGCGGCACAGAGACGTTTTGATGTACCCAAGGTTACGCAACAGGTAAGAGGTGGAGCCGGGATTAGAACCCAGGTCCTCTGACTCCCAGCAATGTGCTCTTTCCTCCAAGCCACTGCTGCTTCTCTACTCTGGGACATGATGGACACTTCCCTATCTTGCTTTCTATTGGAGAAAAATGCACATAATCTTGTCTTTTGTTCCAACACGTCCATAAGAAAGTCCTTCATTTTTATCAGCCAAGGACCCCTCATACTGAAACGGTATTTTAAGATGTGTCCGTCCTCCCCGAGTCTGTAAGCTCATTGTGGGCAGGGAACATGTCTAGCACCTCTGTTGCACTGTACTCTCCCAAGCACTTATGATGATATTGATGGTATTTGTTAAAAGCTTACTATGTGCCAAGCACTGTTCTAAGCACTGGGATAGATACAATATTATCAGGTTGTCCCACATGGGACTCACAGTCTTAATCCCTATTTTACAGATGAGGGAACTGAGGCCCAGAGAAGTAAAGTGACTTGCCCAACATCACACAGCAGACAAGTGGTGGAGGCGGGATTAATGGCCCAGTTGTTAAACATAATTGACTCGATCTATAGTTATCAAATAATAAGGCAGCCTCAATCACAGATTCCAAGAAAACTTTGGGTCAACATTTTTCCTGGCCTGGAAAATTTCATCAGTCATTCTCTTCCTTAGAAGAAACACATGTTGAGAATGATTAAAGATCTGGTGCATATGAACATCACACGATTAAAGAATGTTACCAATAAGAACAATGATCATATTTTCTTTTTTTTATAAGTTTTACTTGCACATAGCATGATTCTTTTTGGCTCTGGGGCAGTAGATCAGTGCTAAGCTGAATGGCTGTAAGAGCCCCAGGGCTTTTCCCAGTAAAAATAAGTGGGTGGGTCTGAATTATTGTTGGCAGTCCAATACTGCAGCAAACAATGTATCTACAATAATAGGGGTCCCTTTTTTCAAATATCTTGACAAAAAATAATAAATAATTCATTTATATCATACTGAGTAAAAAGTCATAAGACTATACCGAGTTCAAAATAAAAATTCTCAAGATCTTCTATCATCTATTGATTCATGACATTTTCTGACTGAAAAACACAGTGACAATGGAAATGGCTGTCATTCTAGGAAACTAAACAAGAATTTCAATCCAATAGAAAAATATTTAAGTGATACAAGCTAACTGAAATAAATGAAAGTTATTTTCTTTTTAAAATTTTCCAATTACATACATCATTTTACAGCTAAAAAGACCTGAAAAATTTTCTTCACAATACCCTAAGGCTGGGTCTACAAAAGAAGAGAAAATAGAGAGTTGAGCAATTATGCAGATGACATCAGTGTTGACCTCCAATTTAGGGTTATCCAGGTCTTCATATTCAATTCTTTCTGTTATAGATAGTTATTTTAAAAAGCATCTAGTTAATTTTCACCCTTAACCTTGTCAGACTAGGCAATAGTTACACATCAGGTTGAAATGCATCCTGGGAAATGATTTCTGAGGAACTGCCCTGAAATACTGCCACTAAAATACAAAACCTCTCCAGAAATTAAGTCAAATAGAGCTTCTAAGATATATTCTTTTTTAGTTCTGGAGGAATCAATTTTCATACCAATCTGTAAATCTCATTTAGTAATCCTTTATCCAAGTTATTTTATGACCCTCTCTCTGCTATAAAAAATGTTGGTATCTGCCTGTATTTTCCATTCTTTAAATCCGGTAGACAACATACGTTATGATAAATTCCTAAACTGAATCTCTTCTACATCTCTGAAATTGGGTGAAAACCAAATAACTAATTATAAGCTAAAAGCAAAAAACCTGGAATCTCTATGGCAAGCTGAAAATGTGGATGAACAGAAACCCTACACTTTGTTTGAACTGAAACCAGAAACAGCAGGACATGCTAGTCTCACTTAAAATAAAAATGCTTTCTTTGAGTCTTTAGCTGTTTATTTGATTAGATCTATTTTAAAGGAATGTTAGCTATAAACACAACCTTCTTTTAAAAGTCACTTTAAAAACTCCAGTATTTACAACATATGGATCTGCACTCTGTAAGCACTTGATATTCACCCCACCCTCAGCTCCTCAGCACTTATGTACGTATCCATAATTTATTATCATGTCTCTCCCCACCCCCAGACAATAAGCCCCTTGTGGGCAAGGAACGTATCTACTAACTCTGTTGTATTATACTCTCCCAAGCGCTTAGTACGGTACTCTGAACACAGTCAGCACTCAGTAAATACCAATGTTTAACTGATTGCTGACTCATTTTGGCCAGAATCCCTGTGTTACATTCAGTTTTAGGACAAAACCGTGTCAAGAGATCAGCAATACCCGTAAGCATGTGGAGACTCCTAGATTGAATATTATCTTCCAGTGGGTCAATGTCGAAGATGGAGCCAGGATCTGTACGCCAAACTTTGAGGTCTTTTATCAAAAGAGAGAAAGAGTAAGAAGCAAGTGGCAAGAAACAGAAGCACAGATTTAGAGTCTGATATTGTCTGAACAGCTTGCATGACAAAGGGATGAAAATACAACTAAAATTTAGGTACTTGAGTAAATTCAAAAAGGATGAAATAAGACTTCTACTATGTCTCCCAAAATTTTTGACAACCTTTAGCTTTTCAGATGTACACACGGCAATTTCTGAAAAATCTCAATATTTCAGTTTTTGATTTTGGTGTTACTGCTTGTCAAATCATGTAAATGGACATTTATTTTACCAGTGGTTTGTTTAGAGAACTTGGCACTTTACAAAAGATTTTCTGCTTAATTCTCATTTGGCTTTATGGTAGCAAATCTCTTAATTATCTTTGGACTAAATCACATCAAATAATATAGTGACATAAAACTTATTGCATATTTTATAGTAGAGAAAATAAGCAAATCAGAAAAAATCCATTATTTCCATTTAAGCCTTTCTTGAATATTAATTTTTATATTTCCAACCTATTTAAATTAAATGAATATTGATAATGAGCATTACCTCATTAAAAATTCATATTTAGCACATGCTGATTGCTCAAATCATGAAATAACGATGGACTTTTCATTTCAAAAGTGTACTTATCTTAAATTTAACCCAGATAACTTAAAACAGTCATAAAATTGAAATCCAAGTATCATATTCAAGTGAATATCAACTTATCTCTGAACCAAATAAATCTATTTCAGGGAAGAGTAAAATCTCTTTCAAGGGCAGTTCACTTGCACAGGTATAAGATTCACTTTGAAAAATAAATGATTTAATGAAATACACTTTTCAAAATGGACCTGGAGAATCTTTATAAATCTTCTAATACCCAGGAAAGAGCTATCTGATTGTTAGCAT
This sequence comes from Tachyglossus aculeatus, assembly GCF_015852505.1. Classification (NCBI taxonomy): domain Eukaryota; kingdom Metazoa; phylum Chordata; class Mammalia; order Monotremata; family Tachyglossidae; genus Tachyglossus; species Tachyglossus aculeatus. The sequence goes on along the minus strand of NC_052078.1, from coordinate 21,909,003 downwards.
TTGGGGCTTTCTCAGCCACTGGTCTTTTCCCATTTTCAACCCTCCAAGCCGTCCGGCAGTCTTGAAATATCATCAGCGTTCCCACAATAGAGGCAGACTGGCCAGAGGCTGAGAGGATAAGCAAGAGCTGTCAGAATCCCGAGGTAGTGACTGTCAACCAAACAGGCTCTTGGACCAATAAGGAAGCAATAAGGTGTGATCACGGAGCCCTAAACCTCACTGGACCTCAAACAAGACAATCCCAACTAGTCCAAATCAATAAAATCACCCTTCTCCCCTTCCCTTTAGTTTCTGAATGCACGACTTGAAACTTTAAGGGATGTTTGCGTTGACAATGTTTTTCAATTTTTGGCCCTACCCTGTGAAAACAAAAGTGACAATTTCTTGACCTTTCTAAACCCCTGTCCTTTTCTCATCCCCAATATAAAGCCTGCACTTAAGAAAATGTTGTTTTTTTATAGACGGGAAGATAAATGCTTTGAATGGCAACTTTTCAAGTACTTTTTGAAGGCCACATTTATCTCTCCTTTCCCCATCAGTTTCAACTCTGCTTGAAGTTTGGGGTTTGTATTTGTGAAAAGTACACAAAATCCCCGATTTTTCTTTTCTTGTTTATATGAACAGAGAACTACAATGTTAAATTTCCTCCTGCCCACAAAGCTCTTAACCATGAAAAGCAGTTGGAGTAATAAGAGATGACTCAAAGTGAAGGGCATCACAAGCCCAGGCTTCAAAGACCATCAGCTGTGTTTACTTACATTTCAAGTTCAGATCACTTACTCCTTATTTTGGCAATATTAAAAATGAAATTTCCAAGTGGCCTTTGGAAATGCACTTAATTTTCTCTGCAAATAGTCCCTCCATGTTACTCTAAAACATTACTTCTTTGCCAGAGCACTAAACTAAGCTAAGCTACAGATAATTAAGGGGAGGTTGAAGAGACTACTGCTCCCAAAGGACATCTTTTTTGGGACTTAATTAACATATCCAGGAATTTAGAGTTTCCAAGGAAGCTATATTTTGTGTTTTGGCTATGTAATCCATCCACGAAAAACAGAGTTGGAGCAGAAGATTTAATGGAAGCATAAGGTCCCCCCTCCCCCCGGCAAATTGAAAAATAAGGCGGCCAGATTTCAGGAAAAATCCTTCAGACCTTTAAGAATTGCTTATGCATGGGTAACTCACTACAGAGAGATGCCAACAGTACCTTGGTGGATGAAGAAGCACTGGTTTGAACAAGCAACCAATTACCTCAAGGAGCACTGGCATCAAAAACTGGGATGGGGGGTCTAAATTGCCCACTGAAATTGCCCTCTACACTTTTAGCTCCTCCTCTAGGCTGTAAGTTCCTTGTGGACAGGGAATGCATCATCATCATCAATCGTATTTATTGAGCGCTTACTATGTGCAGAGCACTGTACTAAGCGCTTGGGAAGTACAAATTGGCAACACATAGAGACAGTCCCTACCCAACAGTGGGCTCACAGTCTAAAATGCGATCTCCCCGGGGGGAGGTGCACCGTTCCTGGAAGTACTGCAATACCAGGTCGATGCGTGGAGTGGACGGAGCAAGCCCCTATTCCATCTCCCTGTTCCAAAAATCCATTTAATATGTTGTCCTCGGATAGAGGACGTATCAGATATTAAACTGATAAGAACAGATACTACACTTGATCTTAGCTAAAAGGCCGAGAAGCGAATGCATCTATTCATTCATTCAATTGTATTTATTGAGCACTTACCATGTGCAGAGCACTGTACTAAGTGCTTGGGAGAGTACAAAATAACAACAAATTCCCTGCCCACAAGTCTACCGACTCTTGTTGTATTGTACTCTCCCAAGAGCTTAGTACAGTGCTCTGCACACGGTAAGCACTCAATAAATACCACCATTTGATTGACTGATTGAAAGCCACATTGGCAGAGTCACTCAGGAGGTTGGCCTACCTGCTGAAAGCTTAGAGTCTGAGTTTCCTCCCTGCTGTGGTGGCTTGGGCCTATTAGCCACTGAGGGGACTCCCAGAAGATCTACCCGTGCTCTGCACACAGTAAGCGCTCAATAATACGATTGATTGATTGATTGATCTAATCTGTTTCCGGGTTGGAACCCTGACAGGGCCTGGTTTGGGCAGCTTGGGTAGGATGGCACAGCTGTGCTTTCCCCCTGGCCATGGGAAATAGGGCTTATTGTCGGCTTCGACAACGAGAGCTGTCAGACGTGTCTACCCCTGTCTCTTTGTCTGCTGAAGTAACAGGAGGAACAGCTTACCCACGATGATCCCAGGTCTCCGGTCCATCTCCACTATGTGAGGGTGGACTCCTTTATATGCAGCGTCGCTAACCACCTGTGTGTTTCTCCTCACGCGCTCCGTCACAGGGTCATCCACCACAGGAGTGAAGCCTCTTCCCTTCGTCTTCTCGAAGTCTTCATGGTACTTAACCTGGAGAGGAAAATCAGGGGTTAGCAGATCAAGTTCTGACAGGTGTAATTCCACTGACTTTGTATATACCCTAACCTTGACCTTAACAGTAGTAGCTCTTTTTATGGTATTTTGTTAAGTGCTTACTGTGTGCCAGGCACTGTACTAAGTGCTGGGGTAGAGACAAGCTCATCAGGTTGGGCACGGTCCATGTCCCACATGGGGCTCACAGTCTTAATCCCCATTTTACAGGTGAGGTAACTGAGGCACAGAGAAATGAAGTGACTTGCCCAAGGTCACACAGCAGAGAAATGGTGGAGCCGGGATTAGAACCCATGACCTTCTAACCCCCAGGCCTGTGCTCTATCCACTATGCCATGCTGCTTCTCTTCGTGACGATATCATTTTTGAAGCACATCTGCACATTTCTCCTCCAATTAGATAAACCAATACTCCTCCACACCATAAGCTCATTGTGGACAGGAAACAAATTTAACCAACTCTGTTCTATTGTTCTCTCCCAAGCACTTAATACTGTGCTCTGCATACAATAAACACTCAATAAATAAGATTCTTGGTTCCTCTTCTCCTTTCCCTGTGGCTTTAACAAGGACCCCGGCTCCAAGGATTCAGAGACTGGCAGTGATTTCTGTGAGGACTTGAATCACTATATTAATGCCATGAATTATAAGAGCCTCTTACAGAGTTAATGAAAGCTGAAGCTCCAAAAGATGCAGAGTCTTTGGAATACCCCAAATTTACTTGCCAAAGTGGGTGAAAGATTGATTTTTCCATTTACAAATATAAATGTCCTTTCTAGTTATTTAATTAATATGCAAACAGCTCATTAGAATATCACAGCCACACAATCCTAAATAGTTGATATTAGTAAGCAAGCATTGCAGTTTAAATTAGCTTGAATTATTCATTTTAACCATTTTTAAACAAGCAAACAACCTTTTTTCACGCACTCTGCCCCATGCAAGACAACACAATCAATCTCAAAACGAAGACAAAAACCATCCAAGCAAGTGGGTATCATACAAGACATTCCAGTGAACAATAAAAAGCCACACAAGCAACTGTGAGAAATGATTTTATTCATATCCTGAAAGATTTCATTACAGTCCAGGGCTTTTGGACAGTCCACAAGATGGGGGACTCGTGCGTCATATTCCAGTGTTTGTTAGCCAGCTAGATTATTGGTTAATTATTATCTTCAGGTCATCCCCCAGTGTTATCTCATAGCACATTTTAGTCACGAGGAAAATCAGGCTGTCGGGCCCTACCATTGAAATATTGTTTTGGGTTTCTCTGACATGCCTCAGTACAGGTGTGTCTAGAATCAGGCTTGGTCTCCCTTCCATTTGTTTCTTGTCATGGGTGTACTTTACCTACAAAATGGGAACAACACGCATTTAGATTAAAACGAGGAGCCACATAAAACCGTATGACAAAACTGGTCCAAATAGCATCCTTCTCCAGACTGTGGAATCATACCAAGATCCTCCCTAAATCATTCCAGGTTTCTTAGTGGTGGAACACCACGTTAACGACCTATATTCAAGGGAGAAGTTGAACAATTTCTATCAGGAGGGCCCAGGTTCAAAACCCAGCTCTGCCACTTACCTGCTGTGTAACCTTGGCCAAGTCACTTAACTTCTCTGTGCCTCAGTCACCTCATTTATAAAATGGGGATTGAGACTGTGAGCACTTTGTGGGACAAGGACTGTGTCCAACCTGGTTAGCCTGTACCAACCTCTGTGCTTAGTACAGTGCCTGGCGTATAGCAAGGCCTAACAAATGCCATTTTTTTAAAAAAAGTGTCTACCGACTGTATTATATTGTACTCTCCCAAGAGCTTAGTACAGTGCTCTGCACACAGTAACTGCTCAATAACTATGATCGATTGACTGACTGAATTGACCCTGGCCATGACAGCAAACCCCTGGAAACTCCCTCAGATGGGTACTTTCTCCAAGAACAGTGAATGATCTGAGGTTGGAAATCTTAAAAGGATGTCTACGAGGTATGTGCAAAACTCTCTGCACCCTTCTCCAGTGTCCCCACTTGGGAACTGAGGTTCAGTCTAACAGCAATCCACCAACAGTGTCGACAGAAATGCCTCTGCCTGTTCAGGCTGGATGGGAAGAGCCAAAAATGAAATAAACCTTGGAAATATTTTTTCTTTTTATCCCACTTCTTTGGGGTCCCTCCTGCAGGGTGAAACAGAGAAACTCACGTCTCATATTGCACCAAGTCATAACCTGATGTGAAAAAGACAGGAATAACTCCCTGATGGTTTCCATCTAGGAATTCACATGTAGTTCAAATTGCCTCCATTTTCCCAGGGACTGTGGAACAATGGGAGCCAACTTGAAAAGGCATAATTGCCTGGGTCCCAAAAGCAGAATGAAATCATTTTTTCCTCTTAAGCACCTGTAACCCAAAGGGAATGAATGGGGAAAGAATTTTCAGAAAGATCCTTGCCCCCAGATAAGAGGGCTTTAACACTGTAAAGCTTTGCTATAAAATCCTAGCTTCAGAGAGCTCACATCATACAGGAAATCACAAAACTCTTCCATCAATTTTGATGCAGACAAAATCATTACGTTTGATATTCGCCCCACCCACAACCCACAGCACTTATCTATAAATTATGTATTTAAACTGTTTATTCATATTAATGTTGATCTCCCCCCAGACCAGACTAGCTCATTATTGGCAGGGAATGTGTCTGCTAATTCTGCTGCACTATACTCTCCCAAATGCTTAGTACAGTATTCTTTATATAGTAAGGGCTCAATAAATGCCATTGACTGATTGGTCAGTTTTGAAACCCTGATGAGGTTTCACTGGGAAAAGCAACGCTAACTTCCTTGAGGGAAGTTATCTGTGCCTCAATGATCTCATCTGTAAAATGGGGATTAAGACTGTGAGCCCCAAGGGGAACAGGGCCTTTGCCCAACCTGATTAGCTTGAACCTAGCTCAGCGCTAAGTACAATGCCTGGCACAGAGTAAGCCGCTTAACTAATGCCATTAAAATAACTTGGTATTCTCCAAAGGGCCTAGAAAAGTGTTCTGCACAATTTTGTACACATAAAGTAGACTTTGATGATGATGATGATGAGATGCCTGCCATGGTTAACAAAATTCCATATTTAGTGTATTAAAAAATATTTTAGGTTCTTGCCTTGGAAGATAATTATTGCCTGAACTTACCTGGGGAGAAATGGGCCAAAGTATATTCAATTATAAAATTGTTAAAGTGAATGCACCTCAGCCAAAATGAAATAGAATTTTAACTGAGGTAAAAATTCTGAGTTCATATAGACTCAAACAAATAGCTATTATTCACCATATTTTCAAAGCATAATTTTCCCCATTTGAGCCCAAAAGGTTCTGTGTGACTCATAAATGATATTTCTAAATTACATTTTCAACTATGTAAATATTCATTACAGCCTTATCACTACACTCTGACAGCTAGGCATCAGAATTTCATTTGAGAGGAAATATAAGGAAAAACGAGCGAAGGATAATTTGACTTTTGGCATGGAAAACGTGCCTGAATAACAATAAGAACTGTTGAGCATAATAGCCATTTGAAGTACAAATCAGAGTATCAAAAAGTAGTACATCCCAGCAGCCCTGCCTATGCTATCAAATCATTTTGTATGAAGGAGGGTGTCCTGTAATATCCCTGTTTTAGTATGGATCAATAAATACCACTGATTGATTAACTCAAAATTTCTTTTTGAGCCACCAGAAAATTGAATTATAGGGGAGGGCAAAAGTTCACTCAGATATGGCTCTATTCTAGATGCATTCCCTCTATTCCTTCTAGACTGTGAGCCCGTTGTTGGGTAGGGACTGTCTTTATATGTTGCCAATTTGTACTTCCCAAGCGCTTAGTACAGTGCTCTGCACACAGTAAGAGCTCAACAAATACGACTGAATGAATGAATTCCCTCACTCTCTTGAACATCTTAAAATATAGAAAGATCCAAACCACTTGCCGAGCTAATGTTTTCTTGATTCTTCTTGACTCTTTTCATCTCTGGAGTGACACTCACATCTGTTGCTTTGCCCAGTTTTTCTTTATAATGGACCTGTTATTTCACAGATGAAAAATAATGTACCATAGACAATAATCCAACAAACCACAATTCTCTAACTCTGAATTATACAATTCAATTTGAAAAGTCTCCAAGGCAAGGTGACAAAAGAAAGAACTCAAAATCATTGGGGTTCTCTCATCCTAATGAGATGCAAAACTAATCTACTTGAATTCATCACATAGTTTCTCTATTCATCTACTCTATAGCTGGATTTCATGTATTACTTAAATATAAAATTATCTTTCTAGAGGTGAATTCTATGTATATTCTGTTGTGGTGGATTGCAAGGAATTAACTCTCAAAGAACAATTCTTAAATAAATGATGCCATCAAGTGCAGTAAAACACTGTCCATTTCAGGAGTCAACCTATCCATAAAATTGTGATTGGCAAATAATGCAGTGGGAAGTTAGGAGTTAAAGTTCTTCCCCAAAGGGAGACCTCCAGTAACACATCAACTAATGTACTGAACCAATGTCGTGCGGAACTAATGTTGCTTTGAGCTAATGTTGTGCGTAGGAATTAGTTTTGTGCAGGACTGATGGATGCCGACAAGAGGGCTAATGATGTGGGAAAATAAGTATTAAACTGTGAAAAGAAAAACACGATGCCACGAATTGCACAGATATGCAATAAAGGGGACCACATAAAAGAAAAATTTGCCATTAAAAAAAACCCCTAATGGTGTGGCTTTATTGTCCAACCTCCAGAATCCCAGTTCTGATCATTATCTAGCCAATATTAAATCATATTCGACGTCCTTCGATCGACTCCCTAGCCGTCACCGTGGGAATGCTTATTTTCTGAGCTGAAGACTGTAGTTTCTCAGGGTCAATGGCACTAAGAGGGGGGAGGAGGTGCAGTGGATGATGAAAAACTGAGAGAGGTGACATTCCCATAGAGAAAACCCACTACTTCCACCTCCCCAACCTGCCCCTTAAACTGGGGTCCCCAGCCAGATGAGAGTGGCCGTTGACGACACTCTCCAATCTGGAGACCCCCCTCCTTCCCACCCACAACCCACTCATGACTCCGGATGCCAGACCAACCAGCCGGAAACCGGGATGTAATGGGCCCCCTGGCACTGGTTCCTTCCACTCTTCCAGCCCAAAGCTTTGCCTTCCCAATTCCCAGTGAAAATCTGCCACTGGCCCACTGTTGACCCCACAGAGAAAATGCTTCTGAGAAACAGATTCCCACACTGCTGATGTTCTTCTGATTTTCTTTAACTCTCTTCAGCTCCGGGGGGTCGGAAATGGCGGTCGCATGCTTGATTCCTTCCTTATATTTCACCTGCATGACATGAAAGGGAATTCCCCATGAAGTTCCTGGACTGTGAGGACAAGTTTTACAATCCAGTATTGGCCAGCTGGGATATACGCTATCCCCGGATGTGGCAGGCCGTCAAGACCCAATACACTTCACAATCTCTGGACCTATCCTCTCCCTATCGGATTTCCAGCCCAGGTCGGCCACCGCTCTGGGGCCCAGAAGCAGGCTTGAAATTTCAGTTTAATCTTTCCCGTACTGTCTACCTCCTCCCTGACTGGTAAAACAATTTGCTAATCAGGAGAAGCAATGTGGCCTAATAGATTGAACACAGGGATGAGAGTCAGAAGGACCTGGGTTCTAATCCCAGCTCCGGAACTTGTCTGCTGTGTGACATGGGCAAGTCCCTTGACTTCTCTGGGCCTCAGTTCCCTCATCTGTAAAATGGGGATTAGGACTGTGAGTCCAATATGGGACAGGGACTGTGTCCAACCAGATTTGACTGTGTCCAACCCAATTTGCTTGTATCCACCCCACTGCTTAGTACAGTGCCTAGCACATACTAAGCGCTTCACAAATACCACAATTATTATTAGTAAGTGCTTAACAAATGCCACAAAAAATAAAGCATCGTGAGGAAGATTTGCCCCAATTCCTCCATCTTCTAGGAGAGGGCCAGAGGAGTGTGATTGTGTGGAAGAACAAGGAAACAGCTCAAATCTTTGGGAGACTTGCAGATGGGAAAAAATCAGTAAGGTGCTTAGTTTTCATAACCAACACCATCATAGCCTTTATCACTATCAACACCATCATGTTGGTATAAACATGTGGGCAGGGAACATGTCTACCAACTGTTTCATATTGTAATAATAATAATGATGATGGTATTTGTTAAGCGCTTACTATGTGCCAAGCACTGTTCTAAGTGCTGGGGTAGATACAAGGTAATCAGGTTGTCCCACGTGGGGCTCACAGTCTTAATCCCCATTTTACAGATGATGGAACTAAGGCACAGAGAACTTAAGTGACTTGTCCAAAGTCACACAGCTGATTAGTGGCAGAGCTGGTATTAGAACCCACGACCTCTGACTCCCAAGCCCGTGCTCTTTCCACTAATCCATGCTGCTCCCCAAGCAGCTTGTACTCTCCAAGTGCTTAGTACAGTGTTCTGCACACAGTAAGGCCTCAATAGAGACCACTGACTGGCATCACCAACATCAGATACTCTCCTTAGATATAAGGTTTTTGCTGGCAACCAACCTCTTTTGACATGTGGCCATGAAAGAGAAAGGGAAAAGACAAGTTACCAGGCTGAAATTTTCTTGGTTCTTCTTGACTCTATCCATCTCAGGGGTCATAGTCACAGGAGTAGCTTTGTATTGTGGCTCTTTATACTGGAGCTGGAAAACATATTTCAATTTTGTAATCAGGCTAAGAAAATAATACAGTTTTAATGTGATAGTTCAGATTAAGGGAGGTGCCATAAGTACTTTATTTCTAAAACTCAGTCACTGGTAAAATCTTGATCGAAGTTGTACAGTGAAATTTTGTTCATCCAGTCCTGCATTTTAATCTTTCCCGTTGCTTGCTTGCCTTTTTTATGTTCCTACATTTTGTGGTTGTTTTTTGTTTGTTTGCTTTTCTATGTTATTTGTTAAGTGGTTACTATGTTCCAGGTACTGTACTGAGTGCTGGGGTAGATTCAGGCTAATCAGGTGGGGCACAGTCCACGGTCTGATATGGGGCTCAGTCTTACTCCCCATTTACACATGAGATAATTGAGGCACAGAGAAGTCAAGTGACTTGCCTAAGGTCACACAGCAGACAAGTGGTAGAGCCGGCATTAGAACCCAGGTCTCCTGACTCCAAGCCTGTACTTTTTCTGTTAGGCAATGCTGATTTCCAAAGCAAATACAGCTAGGTATACTGACTGGTCATCATCCTGGATGAGATACCACTGGTCAGAAAGGAGTAGGATTCTCAGTGTGTGGACATGAAGCCATTATATTACAAGAACCTTGAGAGCAGAGACCATGTTATTTATTTTGAATTGTACTCTGCCAAGCACCTATGACAGTGCTAAGCACACCAAAGATGATCCATAAGTACAGATGATGAATGAATGAATGAACTTTCAATGCAACAGGGAAACCCTGAGTAAACCTCACAATTAACCTCACCAGTTTTCAATATGATTTCATTTATAAAACCAATAAGTTCCATATGGCACAAAAAAAGAGGCTACTTCAGAAAAAATCATTTTCTTGAGCTGTGCAAATTAGTTTTGGGAACAAAACAGAAATCACAATAACAAACAGACCTTCATTAGACACAAAATTAGTTTGCAGGATAGAATGAAGTCACAGAAAGAGCATTATTACATTAGATATAAGCATTTAGCAAAATAGGAAAAATACTCAAAGTAATGGGATCACACATTGCTGATAATCTTCTGGTTTTCTTTAACGCGCTTTAGTTCTGGAGGATCAGAAATTGCCGTTGCTTGCTTAATTTCTTCCTTGTATTTCACCTACAAAATTTGTCAGAAAGAATATTTGGAGTTGATTTTTTAAACCAGGTCTTACTGATACTGCATGATTATTTTCCCAAATCCTCTGCACTGTGCAATTTTTAATACCAAGATCATATAAAAGGAATAACTTGGGATGCTCAAATGTTTTATTTATCTGATGATTTTGAGACTCTGTTTCCCTTTAAAGTTTAAAAATAATGACATCTCTGTGGGTCTGTGAATGGGTATGGGACAAGACGTGGGGGAGAGGGTGTGTGTGTTTGTGTGCATACATGCACTCACATTGTTAGACTGTGTGGATACATTAGAATAGCAGACATGTAAGAGTCCTTGAAAATACAAGTAGAAATGGTTAGGAGTAAATGTGATGTGCTTAGTAAAATCTTTTTCTTTCCATTTTGAAGTACCAAATTAGCAGCTGAGCGAAGGTGAATGGTGAACCTTAAATCCAAGGTCACCCTAGTTTGGGAGCAATAGGATGATGCAAAGCATTTAGAATGCTGGCCAACCTTGGGTTGGATGAAAATGAAAATGACTTGTCTCTGTATAGTTGTCTCCAGGAAAATAGAATTTGTTTTGTTCACCCAAATACATATCCAATATTCCTAGCCAGGTGGGGAGAGAAGGACGCAGGACTGAGTGACAGAGGAATAAGGAACACAGAAAACGAAGTCAAAACAGACCTAGGTGACATTCAGAATTCAGCATAAATATGACCTGGGGCAAGGGAAAGGAATAAGGGAGATCACAACCTGCTAATAAACTGGAAAGGGCAAAATTCATTCTTTTTACCATAGTACTGACTTTCTCTAATTTATAAGCTTCTTGTGGGCAGGGACTGTATCTAATAACTGTTATAGTGCACTCTGTCAAGCTCTTAGAACAGTGCTCTGCACACAGTAAGCATTCAATAAATTCCACTGATTGACTGATTTCTTAAAAATGGGCCCATGCTGGAGAAGCAGCATTGTTTAATGGAAAAAGCATAGGCCTGGGAGTCCGAAGTACATGGGTTCTAATTCCTGGCATGACACGTGACCTTGGGCAAGTCACTGAACTTCTCCGAGCCTCAGTTACCTCATCTGTAAAATAGGGATTAAAACCATGAGCCCCATGTGGGATGTGGACTGCGTACAACCTGATAAGTCTGTACCCAATCCAGCGCTTAGTTCAGTGCCTGGCACATACCAAGCACTTAACACATACAATTATTTTAAAAAAAGAAGGCACTCAATACATGCCACTGTTGGATGGCATGGATCATTCATTTCTGGAGGATTCCAAAGACCTTGTGTTTCCCTCCCACTGGAACTGTTATACTCACTATGCCATGACACTACCCTAAGGTGTCAGGGAAGCAATATGAATTGATGGGAGCAAGACTTATATTGTTTACATTTTTTTTATTGGTTCTTAAGTCCTGGGGTAGATACAGTGCTGGGGTAGATACAAGTTCATCAGGTTAGAAACAGTCTCTGTCCCACAAGGGACTCACAATTTAAGTAGAAAGAAGAACACTGTTCAATCCCCATTTTGCAAAAAGGAGACGCATTTTGCCAGAGAAGCAAAATGACTTGCCCAAGGTCATACAGCAGACAGGAGGCAGAGCCGAGATTAGAACTCAGATTCTCTGACTCCCCAGGCCCAGACTCTTTCCACTAGGCTATGCTGCTTCCCTTGTACCATCAGGAACCTGTCCTGAATGGATGACTGAGTTGGAAAGAGGGAGGGTGTCATTGTAAAGCATAAAATCTCCAAATCTAAATCTCACTGAAATCTCTTTAAACTCTCTGAACACTGTTGAAGGGGTGGATTTAAGGGGTCTGTTTGGGGTCAAATAGCTCAAAAATACGTAACTGTCTCCAATTAATATTCAGTGTCCGCACAGTAATAGCAGACACAAATGCTGTAGTCTTATGAGGATCTTAGATTCCAATGGGAAAGACAGTAGACATGGCTGGGTATGTCCATGCTGAGAGATTAGATGGTAATAATAGTAATAATAAATAATAACAATGGTATTTGCTAAGCATTTGCCATGTCCCCAACCACTGAACTAAACACTGAGGTAGATGCAAGATAATTAGGTCCCATATAGGTCTCACAGTCTAAGTAGGAGGAAGAAAATCTTCATTCTGCAGATGAGGGAACTGAGGAACAGGGAAGTGAAGTGACTTGCCCAAGGTCACTTCAAATGAATTTGTCAAATGAACAAATGAATCAATAACAAATGAACAAAATGATGGATGACAGAATAGACTAACTTAATGAGGAGGGGACTTAGAGAAGGCCTAATGGTGGAAAAGCAAAAGTGCTGAAGAAGAGAGAAGCAGAAAGGCAGCCTATCAATCTCAGGATGGAAGAGGAAGCTACAGTTCTGGAGAACGAGAGATGGAGGTAGTGTGGAAAGGGGAAGTGGGCCCACTAAAATAACCAGAACTGTTTCAAAAGTTGCCAAATAAATATCCAGCTCCTTAATTCACCTACTGAATAATTTCTTTTACCTAAGAAATCAAGTGCCTCGATTACCTCACCTGTAAAATGGGGGTTCAATTCTTCTCCTGCTGACTTAAGACTGTGAGCCCCGTGTCGGGCAGGGACTGGGTTCGATCTGATCATCTTGTATCTACCCCAGCTATTAATGCAGTGTCTGGAACCTGTTAATAAGTACCATAAAAAAAAAAAACAGGAACTCGGAAGTCAGGCTTGCTAAGACATGCTAAATATTCTGTTCTGAAAGGTGAAATCCCTTCACTGATAACCATTACAAGACTATTCCAGTGACCTTGTCCTTAGTGTCTCTGAAACATCTAAATGGTACAGCGGTTTGCATTCCAATTATCAGACAGAATTGGAGGGCTTTGTAAGCTGATGAAATCTCATGAAATAATGCACAGGACAGGAGCAGGATTTATATTTAACCAACAAATGCAAAACAGTTACCTGGCTTTTGTTTGCTCTGGGAAAGGATAATTCATGGGGTGGAGAACTTACTGAGCTAATATTCTCCTGATTTTTCTTTGCCCGCTCAATCTCTGGAGTCTCTTTCACTGCTGTGCCAGCTCCTACTCCTTTCTTATAAAACACCTTCAATGTAAGAGAAGAAACAATAATTATGATTCAGTTAAGACCAGAAGCCCTGGAACCAAATCTCATAAAAAAAGGGTCTAGGCAGAAGGCCAATTTTCACAAGGCTGGGAATATAATTTCTAAGTAAGAAGGTAGGATTTTTCATTTTCCAGCCATCTATCCCATTGCGCAGCCTGATGATAGGCAGCTCAATGCTTATATCCAAAGTTTATATCGAAGTTTATAAATAGACTCCTTGTTCCATCCTCTGATTGGGATCTTACTGCTTAGAATTTGAAATTCCAGCTCATTTCCTTAAAGAAAGCTAGAATCTATCAATCGTATTTATTGAGGGCTTACTATGTGCAGAGCACTATACTAAGCGCTTGGGTGAGCACAACAGAATTAGTAGAAACAGTCCCTGTCCACAACGAGCTTACAGTCTAGAGGACTGTAATCAAACCAGAACTCCCTTTTCACATGATAAGTGCATTTGTGAGTGAATCAAAGGAAGTAGTTTATTCACATTCATAGAAGGAATTGCTTATGCCTATATTATTTGATTAAAGTACATAATGACTAGGGTGCTTGAGAGGGCCCAATATGAATCAATCAATTCTATCTATTGAGTGCTTATTGTGTGCAGAGCACTATACTAAGCACTTGGGAGAGTACAATATAGCAGAGTTGGTAGGCACATTCCCTGCCCACAGTGAGTTTACAGTCTAGAGGGGGAGACAGACATTAATATAAATAAATAGATTCTGTATATATTCATTAGGGCATGGTTTGTACCCCAAAATGCAAGAGTGACATAAAAGGGTTGGGAGAAGCTAAGATTTTTATTTTTTAAATGACATTTGTTAAGCAGCAACTATGTGCCAGTCACTGTATTAAGCACTGGGTTAGCTCCTCGTTAATTAGGATGTACACAGTCCCTATCCCACATGATGCTCACAGTTTCCATTTTACAGATATCATATAATGAATATAATAAAAACTGTCTTGTGATAATTACTGAAACTTTTATCCCCAAAAGTCTGAGGTATTGCTTCCCTCCCAGGTGGAACTGTAAACTCCCTCTAGACTGTAAACTCCTGGCGGGCAGGGAACATGCCTACTGACTCGGCTATATTGTACTCTATAATAATAATAATAATAATAATAATAATGACATTTATTAAGCACTTACTATGTGCAAAGCACTGTTTTAAGCACTGGAGAGGTTACAAGGTGATCAGGTTGGCCTTCGGGGGGCTCACAGTCTTCATCCCCATTTTACAGATGAGGGAATTGAGGCACAGAGAGGTTAAGTGACATGCCCAAAGTCACACAGCTGACAACTGGCGGAGCCGGGATTTGAACGCATAACCTCTGACTCCAAAGCCCGGGTTCTTTCCACTGAGCCATGCTGCTTCTCTACAAAGTGCTCTACCAAGTGCTTAGTATAGTGCAGAGCACACAGAAATTATTCAATAAATAGGAACAATTGATTGATTAATATTGGGCACTCCTGAGCTTCTCAGTCAGTAAGTACTTTAGTCAAATAATATGGGCCTACACAATGTGAATAAACTACTTCCTTTGATTCACTCATAAATGCACTTATTGTGTGACTTCTTTGGGGCAAAGGGAGCTCTAGTTTGATTTCTAGCATTCCCTACCTCAAAGCCCTTCTGAAATCACACCTCCTCCAGGAAGCCTTCCCTAACTAATCTTTCATCTCCCCACCCTATTTTCTCTCTACTGCATGACCAATGCAGTTGAATTCTCACCCCATGAGCATTTAGGACTTAGGTACTCACCCTACTCTCTCTCAGGAAGAGCACTTTTGTACATATTTTTAAACTTGGTTGCTTTCCCTGCCTGTAATTTATTTTAGTGTCCGTCACCAGCTATATTGTAAACTCCTTAAAGGCAGGCTTTATGTCTACAAACTCTCCTGCACTCTCTCAAATGCTTAGTAGTGCTCAGTACAGTATTTTGCACAGACTAAGCACTCAAAAAATTCTTATTTATTGAATGATTGACCATTCAAATTCTTACTTTTCCTGTAACAGGTAATCCTAATTAATGTATTGCCAATTCTCATGAAAACACTTCTGAAACTAGCTGCGTGCACTACTAAATTCTCACCTAAACTTCTGCAAAGCAGAAATAGCCTGTCAATCAATAAACTGTTTCATGCAGTTTTCATCAGCAGATTTCAGTTTGATTCCAGGGAAAATAATTGCCTAATTTGACAATTAAACACTCCGCAATTTAATACTGACATGAAAATGGAGGAGACTGAATGTTAAATTTAATAATGTTTTATGAACATTCATTTAGGTACATTGTGGAGAACTAACAGTGAATTAAATGGAAAAATCAAGAAATTCTATATTGCTTTTATTAGTATCATTCTAATGTTATTTGAAGAAGAGACTGTGGCCTCCCCTAGATTTTTCTCTTTTAAATGCATTTCCAACTTGGTGAGCACTACTGTATAAATCACTCCCTGAGGGTTGATTGGAAAATTTAAATTCCTCAGTAAAAATAACTGTTGCTTGACTGACAGCTACACTATTATTTATTTATATTAATGTCTGTCTCCTCCTCTAGACTGTAAACTCATTACAGGCAGGGAACGTATTCACTAATTCTTTTGTACTTTCCTAAGCTCTGAATAATAATATAATAATAATGGTATTTGTTAAGCACTAACTATGTGTCAAGCACTGTTCTAAGCATTGGTGTGTAGATACAAGGTAATTGGGTTGGACACAGTCCCTCTCCCATATGGGGCTCACAGTCTTAATCCCCATATTACAGATGAGACAACTGAGGCACAGAGAAGTTAGGGGACTTGTCCAAGGTCACACAGCAGAGAAGTGGCAGAGCCAGGATTAGAACCCAGGTCCTTCTGACTTCCAGGCCTGTGCTCTATCCACTAGGCCATGCTGCTTCCTACAGTGCTCTATACATTAAAAGCTCAATAAATATCACTGATTGGTACAGTTTTCGGCACACAGTAAGCACTCCAACAGTATGGCTGATTGATTGATTGACTGATTCCCAAGAATTGGGCCATACTTACCCTGAAAAAGATGCTGTAGCCCTTGGCAAAAGTAGCTAGATCTAGCCAGAAAATTCAAGCAAATTAACAAAAACGATTACCTGACAGGAAAACCAAGAAGCTTCTTTCCTTGGATGGAACAAAACACAGGGTATTTGAAAGGTGAAGCCTTTTACTTACTGTGCTGATGTTTTGCTGTGCTATTTTAATTCTCTGGATTTCTGGAGTATCTACCACCGTGGAATAGTTTCCTAGCATCTTCTCTGCTTCGCCTTTGTATTTTTTCTAAGAAAATATAAACATTTGTAAAGTACATTTTGATTTTGTCAGGACAACAGGGAACACGTTCTGGGTCACCTTTGGATGGTGACTCATAATAATTATTTTGGTATTTCTTAAACACTTACTACATGCTAAGCACTGTATTAAGCACTGGGGGAGTCACCAAATAATCACTTCATGCTCATCTCTGTCCCTCACGGGGCTCACAGTCTAAGGGTGAAGGGAGAACTGGTATTTAATCCTCATTTTACTGGTGAGGGAACAGACACAGAGACGTTAATCAACTTCCCCAAAGGGACACAGAAGGCAAGAGGGAGAGCAGCAATTAGAACCTGGGTCTTTTCTCTTTCCCCTCAATGGTGCAGCTTCTATGTGACTTTTACTGATGAGGCTTGACCCAATCTAAATGCTTTTATCATGTCCGGGTTTGCAGACAGAGTGGCCATTGACAGCACTGATGAATTCTGGACACTCCTGACTTAACCAAGACTGTGCGTGTGCAACGGAAGTTCATTGTTTCCATGCGTTACTTAAAGTACATTATGCATCTAGCAGAATAGGTCATGACCTCAGAGGACACTGCAAACCTTTCGATCAATCAATTGTATTTTTTAGAAGCTTACTTCTAGAGCAGGGCACTGCTCTAAGGGCTTGGGAGGGTACAAGACAGCACAACAACTGTCACATTCCCTGCCCACAGAGAGCTCACAATCTATAGGTTTCACACCTAAATGCTCAATAACTATTATCTAAACACTTTACTTCTCTGTGCCTCGGTTCCCTTAACTGGAAAATGGGGATTCAATACCTGTTCCTCTCTCCTACATATACTGTCAGCTCCATGTGGGACAGTGACTGCATTCTTTTTTTTTTATGGTATTTGTTAAGTGCTTATTATGTGCCAGGCACTGTTCTAAGTGCTGGGGTAGATACAAGATAATCAGGTTGGACATGGTCCATATCCCACATTGGGCTCACAGTCTTAACCCCCACTTTACAGATGAGGTAACTGAGGGCCGGAGAAGTGAAGTGACTTGCCCAAGGTCACGTGGCAGACAAGTAGCAGAGACAGGATTAGATTCCAGCTCCTTCTGACTCCCAGATCTGTGCTGTATTCACTAGGTCATGCTGCTTCTCAGAGACCTGATTATCTTGTATCTACCTCAGCCCTTAGTAGTGCTTAGCTCATAGTAAGCACATAACAAATACCACAATTGTTAACAAATGACACTCAGTAGGAGCTGTGAACAGACAACAAAATGTCCATTAAGTTGTAAATAAGATTGCTAGCCCCCCAAGCATTGGGGTCATGTCTTTTGGTTCTACTGTTATTATCCAAGCACTTAATACACTGTTCTACACCCACTTGACCTTCAAAAAAGCACCACTGATTGATTGATTAAGTAATCAAAATAAGACAAGGAAACATAAAATGAGTCACAAATGGAAAATATTTGAGGAACAGAAACCATTTCCTCCTCCTTTGGCGAATAACTGATGTACATCCGTTACAGTCTGGGTTCAGAACTGAAGAACTTTCCTTTAAAGCTTTCTTGGGGTGAAAAACAAATCCAGTGCTACTCAGCTCTCTGCTAGATCAAGATAGCAACCTTACACCGCCCCCTCCACATTAATCAAGAGTTTCAATCAACCAATTAATGGTATTTATGGCATGCTTACTCTATGCACAGCATAGATGCCTGGGAGAGTACAATACCACAGAGTTGGAAGATATGTTCCCTGCTTCAGTCTACAAAGACAACTAGGTCGATTCATAGAATCAGCTCTGAAGCTCTGGGCATTAAAACCCTTCCTCCTGTAGACCTAATATAGTGTTTTGCCCACTTTAAACACTAAATAAATGCTGAATTAATGAATGAATTCTGAAGACATTCATCACCTACTGACCTGACTGAAGATTTCGGATGCTCTCTTTGCCCGCTGCATATCAGGAATATCTGTGCCCACCTGCATTCCTTTGCCTCTAATTTCATTTTCCAGAGCTTTCTTGTACTCTTTCTGAGAATAGAGAATGGCAGAAAAGTTTAAGATCTTGGCTCCAACTCCTTTAGAGTTTGAACATCTGGCGTCAAGGATTTGCTGGCCAAGGTGGTTGGCTTCCAAGGACCAGAAAGATAGCCACCAGAGGTTGCAACTCTAGAGGCTGCTGAAAAAAGTTCACCTGTCTTCCAGAGTGAAAAAATTCTTCAAAATGCTCATTGGATTGTACATTACCTGGCTGGCAATCTCTGACGCTCTCTTAGCTCGCTGAATTTCAATGGTCTCAGGGCCAGCTTGCATTCCTCTGCCTTTGATTTCCATCTCCAGATCCCGCTGGTATTCCCTCTGGGAATATTATTATTATATTATTATTATATTATATTATATTATTATATATTATATTATTATTATTATATTATTACTCTATTTATTTATTTATTTATTTATTTTACTTGTACATTTCTATCCTGCTTATTTTATTTTGTTGGTTTGTTTGGTTCTGTTCTCTGTCTCCCCCTTTTAGACTGTGAGCCCACTGTTGGGTAGGGACTGTCTCTATGTGATGCCAATTTGTACTTCCCAAGCGCTTAGTACAGTGCTCTGCACATAGTAAGCGCTCAATAAATACGATTGATTGATTGATTGATTGATTGGGAAGAAGCAAAATGGGCAGCAGGATGGTGAGTTGCAGAAACCAAATTTTAATTCCCTGGATTTGATCAAAAAATGCAAGGACTCTCTCGATGCCATGTCTGGAGGAATTCCACTGAGCTCTAGTTGTCTACATTAAGTGCTACTTAATAAGAAGAAGAAGAACAACTATAGTATTTGTTGCTGTGTGACTTTGGGCAAGTCACTTAACTTTTCTGTGCCTCAGTAACCTCATCTGTAAAATGGGGATTAAGACTGTGAGCCCCACGTGAGACAACCTGATTTCCTTGTACCTACCCCAGGGCTTAGAACAGTGCTTTGCACATAGTAAGTACTTAACAAATACTATGTCATAATAATAATAATTATGGTATTTGTTAAGCACTTACTATGTGCGAAGCACTGTTCATCTTCACGTGCCAGGCACTGTACTAAGCACTGGGGTGGGTACAAGCAAATCAGGTTGGACATAGTCCCTATGCTCACTGTCTTAATCCCCATTTTACAAGTGAGGAAATTGAGGCACAGAAGTGAAGTGACTTGCCCAAAGTCACACAGCAGACAAGTGGCAGAACTGGGATTAGAACCCAGGTCCTCTGACTCCCAGGCCTGTGCTCTATCCACTAGGCCATGCTGCTTCCAGCTTCCAGACTGTAAGGTCCTTGTGATCAGGGATAATAATAATAATAATAACAATAATAATAATAATAATAATGGCATTTATTAAGTGCTTACTATGTGCAGAGCACTGTTCTAAGCGCTGGGGAATTTACAAGGTGATCAGTTTGTCCCATGTGGGGCTCACAGTCTTAATCCCCATTTTACAGATGAGGTAACTGAGGCCCAGAGAAGTTAAGTGACTAACCCAAAATCACACAGCTGACGAGTGGCGGAGCCAGAATTTGAACCCATGACCTCTGACTCCAAAGCCCGTGCTCTTTCCACTGAGCCACGCTGCTTCTCTACCAACTTTGTTGTTACTGAAAACTCCTTCTCCCCACTGTTAACTGCTCCTTGTACAGAGTCCTTCCCTGGATTAATAAATTTCCAACTGGGATGACAACCCATGCACTAAGGTCCTCAGGGTGAGATCATGCCAACCCCTCTTCTGCTTAGCTAAAGTATCCTTGACTCAGTTTTTAACAAACAGGCAATGGATTCCTATTTCCCCAACCAGCCAAATAACAAAGCTTTTATCAGAATGAAATTTTCCGTGATCTGAAAATAAGATGTGAATGCCTGAAAGACAATTAGAATAAGGAGAAATGGACAGAATTTGTTTGGGTTTCTCTCCACCTCGTTTTTTAAACTTCTCCACCTCCCCTGCTCACTCTTCACCTGGTTTGCGATGTCAGAAGCTTTCTTGGCTCGCTGGATGTCGAGAGAATCGGTTCCAGTCTGCATCCCCTTCCCCTTAATTTCAGTCTCCAGGTCTCTCCTGTACTCCTTCTGTGAATGATAGCATTTCCAGCACTTGGATATACAATAATCAGCAGTTCACTATGGAAGCAGCTTTTGGGAAGATTGCAACCCTGGTGGTCAGGAGACGTGGGTTCTAATGCCAGCTATGTAAATATGGTTCTGTGAAAAACATTCTCATAACAAACTCAAAATAAGGAAGGGAAATGAAGTATTTTACATTTATACTAACCTCACTAGCCATTTCAGATGCTCTCTTTGCCCTCTGGATGTCCAGGTTTTCTGAACTGAGTTCCATTCCTTTCCCTTTTATTTCATTTTCAAGATCTTTTTTATATTCTTTCTGCAAGAAAAAAGTGCAAAATTTCAAAGACTGATGAACTATTATATAAAATTTCCATAGTGTGTACATTGCAGGCAGATATTTTATGTAATGAATAACTTTCATTGAAGAAAATTAGTCTTCTTCCTTCATTTTTCACTTTAATTAAGTCCAGTATATCTTCCAGAATTGTATTTTATCTCCCTTTCACTCTTTCTTCCAACCATATCTGTACTAGTTTAGTAACAAAGACACTGTGGGCAAGATCTTTGAAAGATAGACCTCATTAATTATTTGAAGTGTTTCTTGGAAAAATCGCTATAAAATGTGAGTTGCCTGAAGAACATAGTTGAAAGAGAATGGAAAATTACCAAGTCAAATGGTGTGATACACTTTGTATTTCATGCACTGCCCTTAACTACATGATTGCATTGTTTGAGAATTTCAACTCTTTAAATATTTTAAATGCTTACTTATTTTACATTAGATCTGCAAACCTATGAAGACTTTTATCTCTTTTATCTCTTTGTAGAATGCGTTTGTACAAAGCCAATTTTACTCCATTTCTGACAAGAACACTAATAATATGACTAAATTAATTCTGCTCTAATAATTGATGCCTTCCACATTGACCACAATCCCATATAGGACTGGATTGTTGGCTCCCTTTTGTGTTTCATCCCATGTAATAAGACATTAGCCAATATTGCCCTTAGCTAACAGCATACCAGATAAGCCAGGCTTTGGCATGTATGTATTTTATTTTCAGTGAAGAACCTGGAAATCGATATAAGTGAAGTAAATGAAATCTAAATCCTGTCAACCTGACAGTTTCCAATTCTGTTTCATTAAGAAATTAAAAAGAAAAAAAACATGAAAAAAAGCTACGTCCTTTTTTAAGATTGCATTGTTTAAAAAGTTTTCCTAGAAAATCAATGGCAAGACAACACTCTTCAGTCTGAAGCGTATATTGGGTAAACTCGATTCACTAAGAGATGACAAGCAATAGGACTCAGGGAAAGAAGGATCCAGAAGTTCTCAAGCTGCAGTGTTGGTAGATGTGTTGTACCAAGTGCTTAGTATGTGCTCTGCGAATAGTAAGTGCTCAATAAATAGTACTGTTCAATTGACTGGTTTTGTGATAATAAGCCCAGCAGACACTCAATTGATGCTTTTGGTGGTGGTAGTGGTGATGATGATAATGATGAAGATGATGCTGAACAGGCCCAAAGAGACCAATAGCCCTTAAATGGGGATACTTGCTCAACTCATTCAGCCAATCAAATGCATTTAGTGAGTGCCTACTGGGTGCAAATCACTGGATTAAGCACTTGGGAGAATGCAATACAACACATTTGGTGGACACATTCTCTGCCTACAATGACCTCTCTCCCAGGTACCTTGCATCCACTTTTGAGGGTGGCCCATCAGAAGTACATTTAATAATAACAATGATAAGGCTATTTAACTAAGTGCTTACTGTGTGCCAAGCAGGGAGCTAAACACTGGGGTAGATATGGGATCATCAGGTCGGACACAGGCCCTGTTCCACATGAGGCTCACAGTTGAAGATGGAGGGAGAACAGGTATTTTATCCCCATTTTATAGATGAGAAAATGGAGGCACAGAAAGTGACTTGTCCAAGGTCACATAGCAGCCGAGACTAGAAACCAGGTCTTCTGATTCTCGATCCTTTTGTTCTTTGCAGTTAGCCATGCTGTCTCCCAGAACTGTATCAGTATTATCAATTGGTATGTTTAAATTGTATCAAATTGAATAATGCTGAGCCTTCTGATTCGCCCAACAGGTGGTATCATTCATTTTCTAAAAATGAAGTGTCAGTGTCAAAACTGGCAGAATGTGATGAATCTGTGATGCGGAGAGAGCACTCATCTAGACTGTGAGCCCGTTGTTGGGTAGGGACCGTCTCTATATGTTGCCGACTTGTACTTCCCAAGAGTTTAGTACAGTGCTCTGCACTCAGTAAGCGTTCAATAAATATGATTGAATGAATGTGACTGCTGTATGCAGAGTCTACTGAGCACCGTATTCGACGTTTGGGAAACACACAAAAACGTAAGAGATTCGATCCCTTCTCTGAAAAAACTTACACTTTAGTCGGGTAGGACAGAGGAACTTTAGCTTTGAATAAAAAGGACTCGAACCCCAGCTTCCTGTCAGTATAAAATTCCCTCTTGAAAACAGCGCTTGAGGTCAAACATCTTGTGCTTAACTTTGGTTGTTTAAAACTTGAAAGAAAATCCATTCATCAAGAATTATACAGACACAAAAAAATCATTTTCTTAGCTCCTCAAAGAAAATATTTTTGTGTCCTTTCCAAAGCTGGCAATTAAAAAAAAAAGATGTAGGGCTTCAAATGAAAGAAAACTGCATGCTGTGTATATCATCTGGGCCATTGTATTCAGTGCTTTTAAATAATGACAGCTTTATTTTTCTCCGCACATAATCTGGGCTTTAATATAGGCAAGGACACCATTGCCGGAGTCAAAATCTATTAACTGAGATAATATTACTGAAATGGAAGCCAGAGAAGCCAGAGAAGAAGGGGATTCCAAAAAGATGACACATTTTAACAATAGCACATGCTTAGAGGATTGAAACTTTTCCCACCAAAACAGAAATATTGGAGGCAAGTCTTTTTCATCTCAAACTGCTTTTACAGATTCTGAACCACAGTATGAGAGAAAAATGTAAAAAAAAAAAAGCCACATAAATTACCATCTCTCTAAAAGACCTAGGTCATTTTCACCCATGACTCTCAAAAGAAATATTAGCAGGTACTCTTCCTATGTAAAAAGAAGAAAAACTATTAGAAGGAAAAGGAAATGCTTGATTTCTAAATAAAACTGCAAACCATAAAATTCTTTCCCATTCAGGGGGGAGTTTCAGCGGTTACTGTATCTGTATCTAACTAGAGCCATAGAGCTGAAACTAATTTAACTGAGAATCTGAATTTCATCTTGGAGAGTTCTGGTCTGCATAACATCCTCCCTGATATCATAAGTCCTACCCTGAGTGGGCTACAGAAGCTGAAGTAATCAAGGTGTTTCTTTTTGAAGGCGTATCTAGTCACCACCTTTCCCAATAGAACAACAGGAAAAGGAAGAGGCCTGGAAAGCCTGCTGGGGGAAACTGCAACTCGAAGTCCAGAGGGGCAGGATTTCTGTATACTCTCCGAGCCTCCAGACCTTTTGTGTTTTTGTGAAGCAAAGTTGGGTCAGAACTTCTTCCTCAGTCTTGCCCTCTTTCCTCCTGAGGACCTAATGAAAGGTGAGGAGCAAGGGCAGATGGAAAGTGAGGTAAACCACTACTTCAGGATATCTCCCAGCAGGGGCAGCCACATGGAATCTTCTAACAATGACTGCCAGGAGGCTTACCTCAAAGATAGCAACACTTGGGCCCCTGGGGAGTTGGGGGATTTTAGGGGGGACCCCTAATTTAAGACACAGATTGAAAGGCGCAGACTGAGAGGTAACCTGTCCAAGACTAGGATCTATGTGGAGAAGCTGCTCTGGAGCCATTATAGAGGTGCATTCCCAGGGGAGATGAAGCAATTTAAACCAAATGGAGGGTGGGAGACAGGCGGTGTGTAAAGGAAAGTGAAGTCAAGGGGAAAGAAGCTGAAAAAAAAAAGAAAGGGAAAGAAGCCCTCACAGTATCATTTACAGGGAACCATGACCAGAGAGAGCTGGAGGAGGAGAATGGTTCTAGGGACTAGAAGATTCACCTGAGGAAGGAGAGGTGGAAAGGAGAGAAAAGAGATGACACAAGAGACAGCAGGAAGGACAGGTGGGAAAAATGGGACAAATGCTACCCAAAATAGTATACAAAATAGATAGCAGCTTGACCCAGGGGAAAGAGCATGGACCTGGGGGTCAGAGGACTTGGGTTCTAATCCTGGTTTACCGACTGTGGGACCTGGAGCAAGTCACTATACTTCTCTGTGCTTCAATGCCCTCCTCTCTCAAATGGGAATTCCAATACATGGTCTCCCTCCTACTTAGACTGTGAGCCCCTTGTGGGACCTGTTGATCTTGCCTCATTCTCGCCTGTCCTGCCATCGACTCCTGGCCCACGTCCTACCTTTGTCCTGGAATGCCCTCCCTCCAACTAGCTCTCTTCCTCCCTTCAAAGCCCTACTAAGAGCTTACCTCCTCCAGGAAGCCTTCCCAAACTGAGCCCCCCTTTTCCTCTCCTCCTCCTTCCCTCCCCACCACCCCTCCTCCCCCTCTCTGCCCTACTCCCTTCCCCTCCCCAGAGTACTTGTGTATATTTGTACATATTTATTACTATTTATTTTATTAATGATGTGCATCTAGCTATAATAATAAATAATTCTATTTATTCTGATGGTACTGGCACCTGTCTACTTGTTTTGTTTTGTTGTCTGTCTCCCCCTTCTAGACTGTGAAACCATTGTTGGGTAGGGATGGTCTCTATATGTTGCCAATTTGTACTTCCCAAGCACTTAGTACAGTGCTCTGCATACAGTAAATGCTCAATAAATATGACTGAATGAATTAATCAATAATATTTTTTGAGTTTACTGTGTGCAGGGCACTGTACTAAGCCCTTGGGAGAGTACAAATAGCAATATAACAGACACATTCCCTGCCCACAATGAGCTTACAGTCTAGAGGGGGAGACTGACATTAATATAAATAAATAATAATAAGAGTATTTGTTAAGCACTTACTATGTGCCAGGCACTATACTAAGAATTGGGAAGGATACAAGCAAAAATTGGTTTGGACAGTCCCTGACCCCTGCGGGGCTTAGAGTCTCAATCTTCATTTTACAGGTGAAGTAACAGGCTCAGATAAGTGAAGTGACTTGCCCAAGGTCAGACAGCAGACAAGTGGTGGAGCCGGGATCAGAATCCAAGACCTTCTGACTCTATCCACTGCTTCTTGCTGCTGTTTGAGTTGGGGTGGTGAGTAAATGAAGCAAGTCAAGGTGACTCAGAAGGGAATGGGAGAAGAGGAAAGAGGGCTTAGTCAGGGAAGGCCTCTTGGAGGAGATGTGTCTTCAGTAAGGCTTTGAAGGGGGGAGCTTAATTGTCTGTCAGATATGAAAAGGGAGGGTGTTTCAGGCCAGAGTCAGGATGTGGCGAGAGGTCTGAGGTGAGATCAGTGAGACTGAGGTACAGTGAATAGGTTGTCAAGAGAGGAGTGAAGTGGGTGGGCTGGGTTGAATCTACCCCAGTGCTTGACACACATTAAACTCTTAACAAAAATTATTATTACAATAATAATAGTAATCACTGGGTTAGATTCAAGATCATCAGATTGGACACACTCCCTGCACAATCTAAAGGAAAGGGAGAAAAGAAGTCTTATTCCTATTTATAAGGAAACAGATAAGGGAACTGAGGCACAGAGAAATTCAGTGTCTTGCTGAAGGTCACCCTGCAGACAAGTGGCAGAGCTGGGATTGGAACCCAGGTCTCCTGACCCCCAGGCCTGTGCGCTTTCCACTAGGCCATGCTGCTTCCTTCACATCCAGAGGAAAGAGGCAGAGATAATCGGCTTCATGTTTAGAGATGAGTCAGCCAAGACAGGGAAGAGCTTACCTCTTTCAGTAGGTTGGTCACATACTTTGCGTGTAAGAATTCTGGCGTCTTGTCTAAATCCAGTGACATCCTCCCTTTGATCCCTTTTTCAAAATCCTCCCGATAAACTTTCTGTCAATAAAGGGAAATGAACCATCATAAGACCAATGCAGAGAGAGGCACAAAGCAAGTCCCTGGACAGCCAGCTTGCTGTGGACGGGAAACATTTCTACCAACTCTGTTATATTGTACTCCCCCGAGCGCTTAAAACAGTGCTCTGCACCTAGTAAGCCTTCAATAAATCCGATTGATAGACTGATTGATCCCTGACTTGGATGGGGGTGATTTCTCTCAAATCTTCCAATCCCTGAATCTCCAGGAAGCTCCAGTTTAAAACCAAAGAGATTGAAACACAGCGAAAAGCGACATCATGAGAAGGTATCATCCCTACACTGACTGGCCATGGAGTATAAAACAAGTTAGAGTTCCCTTGAATTCCTGGGAAAAGAATTCCATGTGAGTACTAGTAGAAATGCTATTTATTAAGTGCCTACTGTATGCCAAGCACGGTACTTAGCAATGGGGAAAAAATACACGGATGAGAGCCCAACACAGTACCAAGACCTCAACCGATTCACAATCTACGAATAAGATGTTGGATGGTAAGGGGAATGACAACAGACACATACAAATAGATAAAAATAATCGATCAATGGTATTTATTGGGTGCTTACAGGGTGCACAGCACTGTAAGAAGTGCTTAAGAGACAAGATAAAGATACAAACACAAAACAAACACAAAAAAGCTGTAGGGTAATGTGGCTAGAGGAAAAGAATTGCAGGTCCTTCATGGTTCAGAATCCGTAAGTCACTGTCAGAAGCTTCCCAGCCCCACAGAAATTATGTAAATTCTGTCATTTATTTAAATATCTGTCTCCCCTCTTTAGAATGTGAGAGCCTGGTAGGTACTGAACATGTCTCCCAAATCTATAATATTGTACTCTCCCAAGGACTTAGTACAGTGCTCTGCATACGGTAAGCACTCAGTAGATACCACTGATTGATATGCAGGAGTTCCTGGATAGTCTGCTGGGATACTGCAGTGAGTTATATTAAATAGGAAGCCTCAACAGATTTTCCTCCAGGAATAGAATATAGTCCTCTTCTGTGCAGCATTATATTTTAATGGATGTTAGGGTAGGCCGGTTATCTTTATAAATCATTATACTGCTAGCATACTTGCGGTGATTTTTATCATATGCATTGGATTAATTAGAGAATGTTTACAAACTACTGGGGAGGCAATCTGAAAAAATTAATGCAGCTTTCCAAAGTGTCTTTCTCCCAAGGAGACTATGGCTCCATATACGTAATTATCCCTGCAACACCAAACCTTTGTCAGTTAGTTAATTGTCTTTATTGAGCATTAGTGGGTGCAGATCACTGTACTAAGCGCTTGGGAGAATACAATATAACAATAAATAGACAAATTCCCTGCCCACCTGAGCTTACAGTCTAGAAGGGGGAGACAGACATTAATATAAATACAGATATGTATTTATACAGATATGTCATGGAAGAAACTATTGAAGCAAAGGGTTTTGCAAGAGCCAAGTATTTGGGATAGCAGAATGACCATAGAAATGTTTTCCTCAAAGCAACCCAAAAACCTCTACCTACCTCACTCTGCATCTTTTGAGCCTCCTTTGAAGCCTGATACAGTGGTGTGACAACAAACTCGAGCATCGACTTGCCTTTCTCCTTTTCATATTCCTCCTTGTACTTAACCTGGATTTTTTCAAAATAGAAATCACAATGCTTCCAAAATCCGACAATTTTATTTTCATTGCCTTTGGGTGATCTCCTGGACTAAAGTCAGGGGCATGTGCCTGGGCTGGCTAGCAACTCTCTGCCAAACCAAAACACATTTAATTTCCATTCCTCACCTTTCTTCTCTGGTTATGAGGAATTGAAAAAGTGAGACCAGCTAGAGCATCCTCAAGACTGTAAGGTCATTGCAGGCAGGGAATATGTCTGTTTACTGTTATATTGTACACTCATCAGTGCTTAGTACGGTGCTCTGCACACAGTAAACAATGATTGACTGTGAGGAGTCCTACTTGCTAATAAATGGCACCAGAGAACACAGGTTTTGCGGTTAGTCAATCAGTCCATCAATGGTATTTACTGAGCATTAATGTGTGCAGAGCACTGTACTCGGCACTTGGGAGAGTACAATACAGTGGAGTGGTAATTTGGAGTGGTAATTTGATCCCTACTTTCAAGGGGCTTACAACCTAGTTGGGGAGACAGACATTGAAATCCATTTTGATAGGGAAAAGGACAGAGTATTGAGGAGCTGAGATGGGCATGAAGAACTTCAACTGCTCCCACAAATGACAGCACCAGTCTCTGATTTTCTGAGGCTGTGTTTGGTTTCCTTGTTTGAGGGATTCCTTAACGCATTGATGACAGCACCAGTCTCTGATTTTCTGAGGCTGTGTTTGGTTTCCCGGTTTGGGGGATTCCTTAACGTATTGATGCCAGTTGGAATTGACTTCTCCCTGGTTAGAAAGTGGACGCCGCAGCTGGGGCAGGTGAGTGGAGGATCTTGGCATAGAGGAAAGAGCACAGGCCTGGGAATCAGAGGACTTGGTTTCTAATCCCGGGTCTGCCACTCATCTGCTGTGAGACCCTGGGCTAGTCACTCAACTTCTCTGAGCCTCAGTTTCATCATCTTTAGAATGGGGATTAAGACTGAGAGCCCCACGTGGGACAACCTTGAATCTACCCCAGTGCTTAGAACAGTGCTTGGCAGATAGTGAGTCCTTAACAAATACCATAATAATTAAAATGTAACACTATTCAACAGCAACAGGCAGGAGAATGATACTTTTTTTAAAGTGGTATTTGTAGTCTAAAGTAGTTTAAAGATTAGAGTGAGCTCTTCTATAAGACTGCAAGCTCGCAAGAGCAGGGACCATGTCTTCTACTTTTACTGATGTTTCCATGCCCTTAATATAATGTTTTGTGCCTAGTGGGAACTCAATAAATAATATTGAAATATTACTGAATGAAAACAGTAGACATAAAAATAAGCTACTAAGAAATCAAAGTATTCTTGTTAGGTGAAAATAGTGATTTTTTTACTGCATTATGCAGATCTATGAATTACACAGCCACAAGTGAAGGTTTTCAGATATAAAAATCTGCTGAGGGAGAGGAAAAAGAAATCAAGAAACCTTTCTTTCTTCACTCTTTTTTTTTGGGTGGGGAGGAATATGAAGACAAGGCTTTGAAATGGTGGAGGATAATATTCCCGGTACAGTATTTCCACAACCAGATGGCTTACACATTTCAAAAACATTTTCGTTAGTCAGCATTCACTCATAAACTAGCAAAAAGATGTCATCATTCCTTTTGGAAATTGGATAAGTATATGGAAGATCTAGTCTTCTCACCATATAGCTACCACCGCACTCTACTTCTCCTTCCAGGGTTCTGGGCCTGGACACTTCTTTCTCCCACCCACAGGGAAGTGGACTCTGAGGATTGGAGGGCCCTAGAATTTGTTCCAACAGTACTTTATGTAGACTGGAAAGGTGTGATCTTTACACCCCTATCCTGGTAAGTCTCAAAGATAATGATCTCAGAGAAATCAAATCCAAATTTCAATGGATTGTCTCGTCCCGAATGAGGCCAAGAGATCCTTCATCCCATTCATTCCAACTTTCTTTCCATATGCTCTCTAGAGAAATTGACCCAGCGTAAGCCGGAAATGAGCGAAGGCTATTTCCAAGAAGGAAATTCATATGTCATGTGTAATTGTTTAATAACATTTGACAGAAGGAGCAGCTTTTCATATAGAATAATTTGGATGGACATAACCTTTTGGTCCCTAAGAAATGCAGCATAGATTACATTAGTAAATCATGCCACAAGGAAACAAATCTGACATATTATTCAGTTTGGAATCCCACCAGGATTTGGAGGTATTAGAGTACAGTTCTTCCCCAACAAGATTGGAATGTTATCTACTCTGAAGATGATGATAAATCCAGATGAAACCACCTAAAGTTTAGGATCTTTTAATATGGTGGATTTTTTGGAACTAGTTCTCATAATTGAATTGAGAATTTGGAATTAATCCCTTACCAGTAAATTTAATTTTATAACCCCAAATTGCAAATCAGTGGATTATACCTCATCAAATAAATGACCATAGAGATGTATGAGTTAGTCATATGTGAATACTAGGAGTTATTTATTTTTTTCATTGTTATGAAACGGGTTTTTTAATGTGTATTTCTATATTAAAACAGTTTCCATATGTTTCAGAAGATAACTGAGTGTGGAACCCTTGCTTGGGATTTTCTAAAGGGTCAGTCAAAGCTCATTTTAACAGCAAAAGGCCATTTCAACCTCTGAGGCAGTTTCAAAATGTCCAGCAAATTAAGTGATGTTTCCAGCAACCCTGCACACCCTCCATTTTATAGAAAACGGGAATTACACTGGGAAGGTACCTGGCTTTGGAGGATGGAGTTTCCTTTATGATGGAGGTGATCAATTCTGTCTGCAGAAAAATGGTAACTCCCTTTGCTTTCCTCAAATAACTTCTTGTATTCATGCTGAAATAGAAAAGGTGGAAGGAAACTTACACTTAAGGTTATAGAAAGGGATGTGGAGCAGGGAGGGGTGGGGAATAATTAACAAAACATTTTAGTATATCAAAAATGAACATCTCTCATGACTAAAAATTGAAAATTTGCATTCTCCATGGTGCCAACTGCTAAAGACAAAATCCCTCAATCTGGAGTTAGGAAGTTCTGCAGAAGCTGAAGTAATTCAGAAAACTTTCCCATTGTAAAGATACGAGGTGAAATTAAAGGAGCCAAGAGATCAATCTAATATATACTTTACAAACCCAGAGTATTTGTGTAGGTCATATATTAATACACCTGCTATTATTTAAATAATGATAATATCAATCAATCATGTTTATTAAGTGCTTACTGTGTGCAGGACATTGTACGAAGCTCTTGGGAAAGTGCAATATAAAGTAGTTGATAGACATGTTCCCTGCCCACATAAAGCTTACAGTCTAAAGAGATAAAACAGGGAAGAGGCATGGCCTAGTGAAAAGTACTTGGACGTGGGAGTCAGAGGACCTGGGTTCCATTCCCAGCTCTGCCAATTGCTTGCTGTGTGGCCTTGGGCAAGTCATTTACCTTCTCTGTGCCTCAGTTTCCTCACCTATAAATTGGGGATTAAATACCTCTTCTCCCTCCTGGGCTAGACTGTGAGCCCCATGTGGGACAAAAACTGATAAACTTGTATCTACCCCAGCGTTTAGAACAGTGCTTGCATACTAAGCACTTGACAAATACAATAATAATGATAATCATGATGATTCATGATTCAAAGCACAAGTTAAGGTAGCAGACGTACTTTGCAAAAGATTGTATCTGCTGCTCAGGAAAATCAGTTTTCAAGACTTGCCATGTGCCTGAAAAAAGAATTCACTTTCTGGGGATGAAGAGAAGATTTGCTAGCCTCTGTTTGCCTCCCAGTGGAAGGTAAACAGAATTGGCAGAAGAGCTATCCACATCTTCCTAATGACATAATTCCATCAGAAAAACGAAATACTATTTCAAGCTCTTTGTATGTTAAAAAAAATTGAATCATTAAAAAAGCCACAAAAACACGGATTCAAATATAATGAATTTTCTAAAACTCAGGCGTTCTCCATTTCCCCTTCTTTATCAACCTTCTGTTGGTCTCACACATCAGTCTGAAGTGAATAAACATGTTTATGAGGGTAACAAAAATCCTTCTGCTCACAAATACCAACGACTATCCTTTATTTTGTATTTTTACGGAAACCCGGACCCATTGAGTATTGTGCAATTTAGAATAAAATACCCATTTAAAGAGAATTCTCTCCAGGAAAACTCAAAGGCTCTCTGAAATGACAACAAATGAAGTTCAATTTAAAGTTGAAACGTTAATGAATTGAAATGCTGGTATTTTTATAGGAAACAAATTCCATTTCTGCTCAACAACTAGGCCAATTTATGCAGCTGCTGTACAACTCGTATTCCGTGGCCTACGTATGCTCTTAATTCCCATCTGAAGCTTGGCATTGTACCCGACAACAGATTTCATCCACTAATCAATCAATCAATCATATTTACGGAGCACTTACTGTGTGCCAAGGGCTGTATTGAGTGCTTGGGAGAGTACAATATAACACATTTCCTGCTCACAATGATCCTAGAACCTACATTGTAAGCTCCTTGAGGGCAGAGATGGTTTCTTGAATTGAATTCTCCCAAATGCTCAGTACAGTGCTCTGCTCACAGTACCATTGTATCATTGATTGGATTCATGGATTTCCATCAGTGAATAGCCATGAATTCACAGAAATAGCTTATCAAGATTAAATCAGTGCAATATGATACCATTTCCAGACAAAGAGACTGTCAAAGTTTTTCTAGTTGCATAGTTCAAATAGGGTCACAGCATCACTGTTTTGAGGGTTGTGAGGTATATGAGAAATAACCTGGTGATTCTACTTGTGCATGCATGACCATTCATGAGTGGCACCATGACCTTAATAGAAAGAGCACATGGCTGAGAGTCAGGAGAACTGAGTCCTAAATTCAACTTTGTCACTTGTCTGCTCTGTGACTTCTGGCAAGTCACTTCACTTCTCTGTGCCTCAGTTCCCTCATCTGTAAAATGAGGATTGAGACTATGAGCGCCATGTGGGATAGGGACTGTTTCCAGTGCAATTTGCTTGTATCCACCCCAGCGCTGTATCCACTGTAGTAAGCGCTTAACAAAGACCATAATTATAATTATTATTGCCCACTAGGTGACTGTGGGTGAGTCATTTAACATGTCTGAGCCTCAGTTTAAATGCCTATTCTCCTTCCCCATTAGACCTTGTGCTTCATGTAGGCAGGAACTGTGTTTGTTGTTTTGGCTTATGGTACTTTTAAGCGCTTACTATGGGTCAAACTACAATGCCTGGCACTTAGTAAGTGCTTAACAAAGACCATAATTATAATTATTATTGCCCGTTAGGTGACTGTGGGTGAGTCATTTAGCATGTCTGAGCTTCAGTTTAAATTCTATTCTCCTTCCCCATTAGACCTTGTGCTTCATGTAGACAGGAACTGTGTTTCTTGTTTTGGTTTATGGTACTTTTAAGCGCTTACTATGGGTCAAACACTGGGGTAGGTACAGGCTCTGGAATAGGTACAAGTTAACTGGGTCAGACACAGTCCCTGTCCCGCATGGGGCTCACAGTCTTAAGTATGAGGGAGAACAGGTACTGAATCCCCACTTTACAGTGGAGGAAACTGAGACACAGAGAATCCAAGTGACTTGTCCAAGTTCACACAGCAAGAAATTAGCAAGACAAGTAGCCGAGCCGGGATTAGAACCCAGATCCTCTGAGTCCCAGGCTCGTGCTCTTTCCACTGGCCCACACTGCTTCTCATTAGGCTAAGCTTGTTGTGGGCAAGGAATGTGTCTGTTTATTGTTATATTGTACTCTCCCAAGTGCTTAGTACAGTGCTCTGCACATAGTAAACACTCAATAAACATGACAATGAATGAATGAATGCATTTCACTTCATTTTTCTGTACTTCTCCAGCACCTGTTATAGGGAACCAACACCAAATGGATGCTCAAAAATGTTGCTTCTACTACTATTACTAATACTGCTGCTACTACTACTACTAGTCTTTTCTCTGGACTGTAAGCTTCTGTGAGCAGGGAATGTGTCTATCGACTCTGTTATATTGTACTTTCCCATGCACTTAGTACAGTGCTCTGCACACAGTAAGTGCTCAGTAAATGAGACTGATCAATTGACTGATTGATCACGACTGCTAGGAGAAAATAGGTGTGGTGATCAGTCAATCATCAATTGTATTTATTGGGTGCTTACTGTATGCACAGCACTTTACTAAATTGTGCAAAACTGCTAACTGCACTTATTTGCAAAGAAAAAACTGGATCTGTGAATATTCAGGCCATAATACAGGAAATCCAATAATAACAACTGCATTTTACTATCAAAATCCATAATGATCTAATTTGAAATTAAACTTACATCACTGAACATTTTGCTGGCTTTCAAAGCATGGTCCAAGAATAATAAATTCGGGAAATCTGAAACTGGATCATGCATTGTTTGCCTTCCTTTCTTGTATTTCACCTGTAGAAAAAAAATCAAATAGCTCAAATTACAACTCGGAAAAAGGCTCAAAATACGAACCCCACAGAGCTAGACTAGACTAGACTCTAGACTGCAGGCCCGTTGTTGGGTAGGGACCGTCTCTAAATGCTGCCAACTTGTACTTCCCAAGCGCTTAGTACAGTGCTCTGCACCCAGTAAGAGCTCAATAAATACGATTGCTGATGATGATGACGACTCCCAGGCCCGTGCCCTAACCCCATGCAGCAGACAAATGGCAGCAAACCTTGTGACTCCTTTTAGACTGTGAGCCTACTGTTGGGTAGGGACTGTCTCTATATGTTGCCAACTTGTACTTCCCAAGCGCCTAGTACAGTGCTCTGCTCACAGTAAGCGCTCAATAAATACGATTGATGATGATGATGACTCCCAGGCCCGTGCCCCAACCCCATGCCGCAGACAAATGGCAGCAAACCTTGTGACTCCTTTTAGACTGTGAGCCTACTGTTGGGTAGGGCCTGTCTCTATATGCTGCCAACTTATACTTCCCAAGCGCTTAGTACAGTGCTCTGCTCACAGTAAGCGCTCAATAAATACGATTGATGATGATGATGACTCCCAGGCCCGTGCCCCAACCCCATGCAGCAGACAAATGGCAGCAAACCTTGTGACTCCTTTTAGACTGTGAGCCTACTGTTGGGTAGGGACTGTCTCTATATGTTGCCAACTTGTACTTCCCAAGCGCCTAGTACAGTGCTCTGCACACAGTAAGTGCTCAATAAATATGATTGATGTTGATGACTCCCAGGCCCGTGCCCCAACCCCATGAAGCAGATAAGTGGCAGCAAACCTTGTGACTCCCAGGCACGTGCCCTAACTCCATGCAGCAGACGAATGGCAGCAAACCTTGTGACTCCTTTTAGACTGTCAGCCTACTGTTGGGTAGGGACTGTCTCTATATGTTGCCAACTTGTACTTCCCAAGCGCTTAGTACAGTGCTCTGCACCCAGTAAGCTCTCAATAAATACGATTGATGATGATGATGATGATGACTCCCAGGCCCGTGCCCTAACCCCATGCAGCAGACAAATGGCAGCAAACCTTGTGACTCCCAGGCCCGTGCCCCAACCCCATGCAGCAGACAAATGGCAGCAAACCTTGTGACTCCTTTTAGACTGTGAGCCTACTGTTGGGTAGGGACTGTCTCTATACGCTGCCAACTTGTACTTCCCAAGCGCTTAGTACAGTGCTCTGCACACAGTAAGCACTTAATAAATACGATTGATGACGATGATGATTACTCCCAGGCCCGTGCCCTAACCCCATGCAGCAGACAAATGGCAGCAAACCTTGTGACTCCTTTTAGACTGTGAGCCTACTGTTGGGTAGGGACCGTCTCTATATGGTGCCAACTTGGACTTCCCAAGCGCTTAGTACAGTGCTCTGCACACAGTAAGCGCTCAATAAATACGATTGAATGAATGAATGAACTAATTTCTGACCCAATTAATCATTTCCAAATGGCCACTAGATGGCGATCATTGCCCGCTGTGCTTTGAAGGGTTCTGTTCTCAAAAGATACAGAAATTCTTGATTTACACTCCAATTTTTTTCCAAAATAGGGGGATGAAGTTAACTAGATCGAGTTTTATGAATAATCCTTCAATTCTCAAAACATAACAGATGCATCTATATTTGTGCAATCCAAAAGGAATTTACATTTTGGCTTCAGATCTTTTATTCACTTGATCTTTATTTCCTTCTCCTTTAACATACACATTGCAATAACGTTCATTTTGTGACCCTTATTTTTGGTGGAATGCAACACCTCACAAATGGAGTAAAAGGGACAGGACTGATATTCCTGATAGCTCTGCTCAATGAAAATGGTAAATTTCAATCTGTTTGTGATTTTAAACGTAAATTATGAAAAAACTTCCCATGCATTTATATGGGTGTCTATATAAATGAACAAATGAATAAAAGTGTGTGTGTGAGAGAGAGAGAGACAGAGAGACAGAGAGAGAAAGACAGAGACAGAGACACACTGCTTAGACCTAAAATTCACTGCTAGAAAAACAGTTCAGGGATTTAAGAGATACAAGTTAAATCAGTTTGGACACAGTCTCATTCCCACATGGGCCCCCCAGTCTTAATCCCATTTTACAGATGAGGTAACTGAAGCAGAGAGAAGTTCAGTGATTTATCCAAGGTCACACACAGACAAGTGGTGGAACAGGAATTAGAACCCAGGTCCTCCTGACTCCGAGGCCATGTTGCTTCTTAATCTATTCAGACCACAAGAAATTATGAGCAAAAGGACTCACATCACTGGCCAGAGTTGACGCGTACTGACTCTGTCGGAAACAAGCACTGTCCAGCGGGTTGTATTGGTGCTTTCTATCCTTCATGTCATTTTCAAATTTTTCTTTATATTTAACCTGGGTCCGAAGAAAAGATAATTAAATCAGAGACAAACCTTTAATAGAGAAATCACATTTATCGAACAGAACACTCATAATATCTGGAGCAATTCAAGCACTCTAAAATTCAGAGTCACTGATGGAAATGGCCAATTTCTCCTATCTGAACACAGATTTTGTGAAAATGGATTCCATTATGGGACTATTAAGTCTGGTCCAGGAGTAAGAAGTTCTACTGGAATATTTTGGAGCCTACAGTGACTCGAAAGTTATCAAACTTTCGCTCCAGCTGGTTGTTGTTGTTTTTCTTGTGGTATTTCTTAAGCATTTATTCTTAAGCAATATTTCTTAAGCATTTTCTGTGTGTCAAGCACTGCTCTAAACGCTGGGTAGACACAAAGTAATCAGGCCAGGTACAGTTCCTGTCCCATATGGGGCTCAAAGTCAAATATGGGGGAGAACAAGTATTGCATCCCTGTTTTATTGAGGAAACAGGCACAGAGAGGATTATTAACTTGCCGATGGCTGCACAGCAGGCAAGTGGTGCAGGGATTAGAACCCAGGTCCTCTGAGTCCAAGGCCCATGCTCTTTCCACTAGGCCACACTTCTTCCCAAATGGGCAGCATGAAATTATGAAATGAAATGTTCACCATATTATCGGAGTGAGGATCTTTCTATTTAAGGGTAGGGCTAAACTTGGGTAGGCCCAGGATTGAGGAAGTATAAGGGAGCTTACAGCCTAGACTGTAAGCTCTTTGTGGGCAGGGAATGTGTCTTTTACTTTGGACTCTCCCAAGTGCTTGGTACAGTGCTCTGCACACAGTAAGCGCTCATTGACTGTCTGACTGGAACCGTTAGGCCAAAACTCATTCCCTTCTTGCCCTTGTCAGAGCTGACATTGCCAAAGTTATTTTCAGCTCAGAATGACCACTGTGAGCCAGATGAAGAGAGTGGGATGGTACTATGGGACTAGGGGTGATGGGTCTGCCCCTCGCAAGAGGCCTTAGGCCAATCCCAAAAGGAATATAAAAGCGGTGAACAGGAAGGTGAACAAGGAATAAAAGAGTGGAGGGCAGGAGGTAAAGTAATAACGAACAATGATGGAATAAAAGGGAGGCACATCTCCTTCGAGAGGCCTTCCAGTCATTCATTCAGTCAGTCAGTTATATTTACTGAGCGCTTACTGTGTGCAAGGCACTGTACTAAGTAATAATGAACAATGATGGAATAAAAGGGAGGCACATCTCCTTCGAGAGGCCTTCCAGTCATTCATTCATTCAGTCAGTTATAATAATAATGATGGCATTTGTTAAGCGCTTACTATGTGCAGAGCACTGTTCTAAGCGCTGGGGGGATACAAGGTGATCAAGTTGTCCCACGTGGGGCTCACAGTCTTAATCCCCATTTTACAGATGAGGGAACTGAGGCTCAGAGAAGTTAAGTGACTTGCCCAAGGTCACACAGCAGACATGTGGCAGAGCCGGGATTCGAACCCATGACCTCTGACTCCAAAGCCCGTGCTCTTTCCAATGAGCCACGCTGCTTCTCCTATTATATTTATTGAGTGCTTACTGTGTGCAAGGCACTGTACTAAGTGCTCGGGAGAGTACAGTATAACAATAAACAGATACATACCCTACCCACACTAAGCCCTAATTTCCTCTTCTTCCACTCCCTTCTGCACTGCCCTTGCATTCAGATTTGCACCCTTTATTCACCCCGCCCTCAGCCCCACAGCACTTACGTACATAAATGTAAGTTACTTATTTTATTGTCTGTCTCCACGTCTAGACTGTAAACTTGTTATGGGAATGTGTCTAC
This sequence comes from Tachyglossus aculeatus, assembly GCF_015852505.1. NCBI lineage: Eukaryota > Metazoa > Chordata > Mammalia > Monotremata > Tachyglossidae > Tachyglossus > Tachyglossus aculeatus. Next base: position 21,869,831 of record NC_052078.1, on the reverse strand, counting down.
CAACTCTGTTATACTGTACTCTCCCAAGTGTTTAGTACAGAGCACACAGTAAGTGCTCAATAAATATGACTGATTGATTGATTGAAGGGATAGAACTGTTAAAGAGGAGATAATGAAGAAACCAGTGGATTGCCTTGGGGCACAGGAAAGAAGGACAGTTCTGCTGAGAGTGTTGAACTAGTTGTAGGGAAATGGGAAAGAGTGTGGCCTAGGGGGAAGAGCCTAGATTTGGGATTCAGAAGGACCTGGGTTCTAAACTCGGCTCCACTACTTGTCTGCTGTGTGATCTTGGACAAGTCACTTCACTTCTCTTGGGCCTCAGTTACCTCATCTGTAAAATGGGGATTAAGGCTGTGAGGGACAGGGACTTTGTCCAACTTGATTCTGTAAAATAATAATAATAATGATGATGGCATTTGTTAAGTGCTTACGATGTGCCAAGCACTGTTCTAAGCGCTGGGGGGACACAAGGTAATCAGGTTGTCCCACAATGGGCTCACAGTCTTAATCCCCATTTTATAGATAAGGTAACTGAGGTCCAGATAAGTTAAGTGACTTGCCCAAAGTCACACAGCTGACAAGTGTCAGAGCCGGGATTAGAACCCATGACCTTTGACTTCCAAGCCTCCGCTCTTTCCACTGAGCCACGCTGCTTCTCTGAGCCACGCTGCTTTGAGACTGTGAGCTCCATGTGGGACAGGGGCTGTGTCCAACCTGAATAGCTTGTACTAACCCCAGTGCTTAGTACAGTGCCTGGAGCATGGTAAACACTTAACAAATATTAATAAAAATTAAAATTAAAAAATGAAATAAATAGGTCCCACTTCCCACTCATTTCCTCTCCCAATCACCCCAACTTAGACTTCCCTGTGAGCTCAGACCCTAATAAATCAATATCTGAACACTGTTGATTTCATTCATTAGTGCCCTAGTGCTGCAGATAATTAAAAAGCCTCTTAAAACCCTGTTATCATTTGAAAAGTGATCAAAGAAAATAGAGAGTGTTTTCCCACTCAGTCCTACACCACAGAATAGAAACTAAATCACGATCTTCAGTTCAAAGGTCATTAGTAATTTAGAACTCTTATTGAATAGCAGTTTCAGGAGTACCAGATTGTAAATTAGATACACTTTCACATGGTTTGTCGCACCAATTGACATATACTAAAATATTTAGCTGTTCTCCTGGCTTGCTTCAATTTTTGTGTTACACAAACTGTTGGAAGCTATAATGTGAAATACAGTTATTAAACAATGAATAGTCTCCCTATGTGATCATTATGCATTTATTTAAATAGGCTAGGTATACCTAGAGTGCTTGCATTTACAGTATTTATAGTATTTCATTTAGATTTTTTAATTAATCTGAAATATTCCTGGTTCTGTTCAATAGCATTTTGAGTTCTGTTTCAATTAAAGAAAAACTAACATTTACCTCCAATTACGGCAATAATATCCTTTGTTTTAATAATAATGGTGTTATTCATAACAATATTAGTATTAATATTAACATTCCCCCAGACAGTAAGCTTTATTGTATTGCACTTTCTCATGAGCTTAGTACAGTGCTCTGCATAGGGTAAGCACTAAATAAGTGCCAATGATTGATTGACTGATGATAATTATAATACTTGTGGTGTTTGTTAAGCTCTTAATATGGGCCAAGCACTGCATTCACTCATTCATTCAATCATATTTATTGAGTGCTTACTGTGTGCAAAGCACTGTACTAAGTGTTGAAGTAGGTGCAAGTTAATTAGCTGGACACAATACCTGTCCCACATGGGGCTCACTGAATAAAGGTGTGGGAGAACAGATATTTAATCTCCATGTCACAGATAAGATACCTGAGGCTCAGAGAAGTTAGGTGACTTGCCCAAGGAAACACAGTAGACAAGGGGCAGAGTTAGGTTTAGAACTAAGGTCCTCTGACCTGAAAGACGTGTGTGCTTTCGTTGCTTCCTCAACATGGAGGAAACATGGTAGTCTTGAATGAGTAGGAAAAGTCTCTTGCTTGGGAAAACATATAGGTGGCATTGCCAGTAGAATTAGCAGAAGCCACAAACCCATTTCTCAGGACCAATGGAGGGAAGCAGGACTGAGAGACATCCAGTCCTCATCACCCCATTCTACGTTTTCACACTTGTGGATCACGCAATCAATCATTCATTCAATCGTATTTATTGAGCGCTTACTGTGTGCAGAGCACTGTACTAAGTGCTTGGGAAGTACAAGTCGGCAACATATAGAGATGGTCCCTACCCAACAATGGGCTCACAGTCTAGAAGGGGGAAGACAGACAACAAAACAAAACATGTAGACAGGTGTCAAAATGGATGGCATTTATTGAGCGCTTACTGCATGCAGATCACCGTACTAAGAATTTGGGAGTGCATAAGAGTTGACAGACACACTCCGTGCCCACAATGAGATATAGATGCAGCAAGGGACTTTAAGATGGGGTTAAGATGTGATTGCAGCCTCTCTGAGCAAACTCTTTCATACCTCAGGTTAGTATCATTTCCCAAAATCCTTGAATTTCATCCCTACCTCACAGGGGACGTTGTGAAGATAGAATGAGCTAAATGAATGCAAAAGTGCATTCACTGTAAAATTGTAAAATGCCATCCAAATTCAACGCATTTTTACCATTGTAATAAAGGAACTGCCATATTTGGTTTCACAAGCAAAGCAGCATGGCCTAGTAGATAGAACACGGGCCTGAGCGTCAGAGAGACCCGGGTTCTACTCCCAGCTCGTCCACTTTTCTGCACTGTGACCCTGGACAAGTTATTTCACTTCTCTGTGCCTCAGTGTCCAACCTGATTACCTTATATCTACCCCAGTGCTTAGTACAGTCCCTGGTGCAGCCGAAGGCATTGCTGAGAGGCAGTGGCAGCTTGCGGCAGTCCAGAACATTCTCTCTCTGAGAGATGATCACTGCAGCAATAGGGCCAAATTGAAAGCAGCACCAGACACTTCCACAGCAAAGGCATCAGCATAACAAAAGAAATTTTTAGGTGCACTATCTTTGTAGCCTGTTGGGCTCACATCTGTCTTTTCAGCAACTGTACACACATGGATGAAATCTCCCTTCTTCTCTCTTTCTTTCTACACACCCACCCACATGAGCCATCTGCCACTTCCCTCACTCTAGACTTCTGGGGACCAGCTGTGAGGGAAGAGAGTTACCCCACTCCCATGACACCGGGGTTCCCATCAACCCCTGTTCCAGCCCCACTCCTCAAAAACCTCCAGTGTTGCCCATCCACCTCCACATCAAACAAAAATGCCTCACCATTGGCTTTAAAGCACTCCATCACCTCGCCCCCTCATAGCTCACCTTGTTACTCTACTACTACAACCCAGCCTGCATACTTCATTCCTCTAATGCTAACCTTCTTGCTGTACCTCCATCTTGTTTATCTCGCCACCGATCCCTTGCCCACATCCTGCCTCTGGCCTGGAACACCTTCCTCTCCTCAAATCCTTCAGACAATTACTCTCCCCTACTTCAAAGCCTTACTGAAGGCACATCTCCTCCAGGAGGCCTTCCCTGACTAAACCCCCCTTTTCCCCTTCTCCCATTCCCTTCTGCAACGCCCTGACTCGCTCCCTCTGTTCTTACTCCTTCCCAGCCCCACAGCACTTATGTACATATCTGTAATTTATTTTTTATTTAATATTTATCTCTCCCCACTCCAGACTGTAACTCTTCCGGGTCTGCCCCGGAAACCAATGGGAGACCTTCAGCATATTCTCATTAACCTGATAAACTTGCACCTACCCAATGCAGTGGTTTGGCAGAACTACATCACAGCAGTGACAGATCATTGGGGAAAAGGGCTTCTGAATCCCCTGGGTTCCTCAATCATCTGACCCTACCTATGACCTCTCCCAAGAAAGCCACATCTGGCAGAAAAGGAAGAGAAATTCATTTTATCTGGACAATGACACTGTCTCAAAGAAAAGTTTTAACCAAAATTCTAAGAGAAAAACCTAGTGGGGCTTTGGCAGAAAACATCCTCTTTTATAAGCAAAAGATGTGGTAAGCAAGGGGGCTAATGGGTGGCCACAAAATAATGAATTTGACACTTGACATGTTGCTGAATGTGCCCATGGAAAGGCTTTCGAAAATTGTAGGGTGGAGGAAGACCATCTAAGCAGTCCTGTAGTTCTTCAAGTCCACCATGAACACTATCCACCAAACAAGCCCTCTGAATTCAGTGCCTGGCCAGCTGACTAAAGATCTTATCTACCAACATTCTGAATGGTAGAAAAGGAGTGTGTAGGACTGCATTCTTCCAGTTAAATGAGGAATGTATACAGTCAGCAGGGCATCGCAATCTTGAAGAGACCTCTGGCATCTTATAAGCCAAGAAAAACATGGTCTTTGATTCTCCACTCACCCCAGAGCTTTGGAAAGCCATTGGCCTTCTGGACAGAACAAAGACTTAATTTGCAGGTCTGCAAAGCTACTCTCAACCCAATCGTTGAAACTTTTCCCTTTGGGAGAGTTGAATTTCCCAAAGGGGTGACATCATACTCTGGATCAGTTTTCATGAGACTTAGACAGGCATTCAGCTACCAGGGACAGCACAATTCAATTGTATTTATTGAGTGCTCACTGTGTGCAATGAACAAATACTCCATTTATGACATCCCATTCAGATCTTCATCATCAGCGGTATTTATTGAGCACTTACTATGTGCAGCCCATTGTACTAAGCAATTGGGATAGTACAATACGAGTTGGCAGACACGTTCCCTGCCCACAATGAGCTTACAATCATGGGTGAGGAACAAAATGGCAAAGCTATAAACTGGACCACTGTAGCTAAAAAAAGGAAAGGGTCCACCCCTGGTGAAAGGCAAGCTAAGCCAATAGCATCAGTCCCCCATAAGTTCTACAGGAAATCAAACTTAAAGATGAGAAAGGAAGAGAATCCAAGGTTCATATTGATGATTTAGGACCCATCAAGAACTCTAATGATAGCACCCTTGAAATGAAAATGTGGTATAAAATAGTGGTTCTACAATCGTTCAAAAAGCCAATTAATATCACATGGATTTAGTGTTAAGTGTAGATTGATATCCCAAAGAGTTTATTACCACAAAACTAATTATAATATTTTAGAATGTAAGAGTTACATTTAATATTGAATTTTCAGAGCAATTTTAAATTGGTCGTTTAAGAGGGTAGAGAGTCTATTCCATCTCTTTACTATATGTACACCGAATGTAATTAAAAATAAAGAATAATTACTCTAAATATATTGATTTTTCTTGTCATGATCAAAATGAAAAATTAAAATTATCTTCCTTGTGGGGAGTAATTAGGTTTCATTTATTAAATGAAGACTAAAATTCCTAAGAAGACTGAAGGCTCTAACCCTTCTTTTAAAGCCTGCTGGGTTAACTCAAGATTTCTTCAGCTCTCATTTCAATCTAGGTCCTATTCCAGGTCCTTCTCGGATAATAATAATAATAATAGTGATATTTGTTAAAGGCTTCCTATATGCCAAGCACTGTATTAAGTAAGCACTGGGACAGATGCAAGATAATCAGGACAGCCACAGACCCTTCCACATGGGGCACACAGTCTAAGGAATGAGAAGAAAGGAACTGATTTCCCATTTTACAGATGAGGAGACTGATCCACAGGGAAGTTAAGGAACTTAACCAAGGTCATGCAACCGGCTAGTGGTGGATCTGGGATTAGAATTCAGGTTCTCTGCCAGACCAGGATTCTTTCCACTAGATCTCGTGGCTTTGTCTTTTTATTCACATTTTCTCTCCTTTCTTCCCTCCTCCATCTCCCTTTTCCCCCAACCGATAGTTAGGATAATTGAGAGTCACAACAGTCACTTCCATCATTTTGCTCTTCCTCTCTGTCTCAGAGATAAAAGATTCTTGCTTAGAAACAATACGGCTGCCAAGAATACAACTACTGAGCTGATCCACCCTTAGCCATCTGAAAGTTGAATCACCCCCCTTCTGGGGATGACAGCCATCAATCAATCAATCATATTTACTAAGCGCTTACCTCATGTAGAGCACTGTACTAAGTGCTTGGGACAGTACAACACAACACTATATCAGACATATTCTCTGCTCATAACGAATTTACAATCCAGAGGGGAGTTTATAGTCTAGTCATATATGACCATAACTTCAATGGGAACCCTGTTATCTTAGGCACCTGGAAGTGGAACCCAAGTCTGAGCAACATCAACACCCACTTTATTCACCTCACCATTTTGTTGGACTCGAAGTGGGGAAGGTGTCTCAGTAAAAAAGATCTATTGATGGAACTCAAACTGAGCTTTATCCTGGGAAATTCTGAGGCTGTTTTCTACGCAAGGTCCTTATGGGCAGGGATCTTTTTTTTTTCTTTTTTTATGGTACTTGTTAAGTGCTTACTATGTACCAGGCACTGCACTAAGTGTTGGGGTAGTTGCAAGATAATCAGGTCTCTGACCCACATGGGTGTCACAATCTTAATCCCCATTTTACAGATGAGGTAACTGAGGCACAGAGAAGTGACTGGCCCAGTGTTACCCAGCAGATATATAGCAGAGTCTGGATTAGAACCCAGGTCCTTCTTACTCCAGGCCTGTGCTCTACCCACAAGACCATGCTGTTTTTCTAAGTCTAAATCTCTAAGGGATCACATCCTTCCTCTCCCCCTCCCCATCCCCCCCCGCCCTACCTCCTTCCCCTCCCCACAGCACCTTTATATGTTTGTATAGATTTATTACTCTATTGTACTTATACATATTTACTATTCTATTTGTTTTATTTTGTTAATATGTTTTGTTGTCTGTCTCCCCCTTCTAGGCTGTGAGCCCACTGTTGGGTAGGGACCGTCTCTATATGTTGCCAACTTGTACTTCCCAAGTGCTTAGTACAGTGCTCTGCACACAGTAAGCGCTCAATAAATATGATTCAATGAATGAATCTACTAAGCCTATTGCATTGTACTCTCCCTAGCATTTAGTACAGTGCCCTGCACAGTAAGAGCTCAATAAATACCATTGATTGATTAATGTCACACTGTAGGAAAGAGTCAGCCAATAGGAAGAAACCATTACTTACAGGGAAACAAGACAATGAGCTTACTAGCGAGATAAGGGTCCAACTCAGCTGTTTTGTGGCTAAGCCTATCTGCCTCCCCTGGGTATTAGCCAATCCTCTGACCTTAGGAAAGAGCCCGGGCCCGGGAGTCGGAAGACCTGGGTTCTAATTCTACCCCCAACCATTTACCTGATCTGTGAACTTGGGCAAGTCACTTGACTTCTCTGTGCCTCAGTTACCTTATCTATACAATGAAGATTCAATACTATTTAGACTGTGAGCCCCATGTGGGACAAGGACTGTTTCCGACCTGATTATCTTTAATCTACCTCAGCACTCGGTAACAGTCCTGGACACAAAGTACGTGCCTAATACCTGAAGTCCAATTTCAACAATAGTTCATCTGGACCTCTCTTCCTTAGTTTGAACAGGCCCCCTGTATTGATTAACCTGAAACCCCTTGGCCAATGCCAAAAAGAAGGATAAATGTTACCGTACCCTTATCTTTACATTCTACATTATTAATTATTTATTCATATTAACGTCTCTCTCCCCCTCTAGACTATATGCTCATTATGGGCATGGAATATGTCTACCGACTCTGTAGTACTATACTCTCCCAGGCTCTGCCACTTATCTGCTGTGTGACCTTGGGTAAAATGGAGATTAAGAATGACCTGTAAAATGAGGATGAAAACTGTAAACCCCATGTGGGACATGGACTGTGTCCAACCTGATTAGCTTGTGTCTACCCCAGCACTTAGTAAAGTGGCGGGAACATAATAAGTGCTTATCAAATATCATAAAAAGTGCATAGTACAGTTTTCTGCACACAGTCTGCACACAATAAATACCACTGATCATGATACGATCATAGAGCTGGGATTCAAGAGGCCTGGGTTCGAGTTCCGACTCAGCCATTGCCCTGCTGGTTAACCTGATGTCACTTAGCCTCCCTGTGCCTGAGTTTTCTCATCTGTAAACTGGGGGTAATAGTCCCCCCTCAATTATTTATATCTCAGCCCTAACCTCCTACAACAGGCGTGATGGGAGGGTAAAAGGAGATCACAGATGTGAAAAAAGCTCTGAATGAATAAAATGTCCCAAACAAATTCAAGGTGTTATTATGAGATTCCATTAGGTCATTGTGCTTTTTCAAAGCAAACAGGCTGAAAATTCAAACGTGACAAAAACTGGGATATTGTAAGTGTGAGTTTGTTGTTTCCGAGCCCAGAATATGAAAGACAGAAATAATGATCTAACGGCCTCGCCAAGTATATATGCTGATGCATGGAAGAAATCCCAGGGAACATAAACAATGATCTAAATTTCCTGACTCAGGAGAACACTTAAGTCCACAAAAAACCCAACCCTCTTTTCTGCCAAAAATTAGACACACTTGTTTTCTGAATCTTAACTTTACCAGTTACTGCAATCCTACCCGAAAAAGTTGCAGAAATATTATCTTGGCACTTTTGTGCTCTGGGAGGCACCATCTAGAATCTAAAATAGAGGACTGTGTCTCAGAAATCAGATCTCTGAATAAAGTCATTGTGGAACTGTCGTGGTAACCTTACTTGACTAGAAAGTTTAGATGCTTCCATAGCGTGTTCAAAATCAGGTCTTCCAATTACGGCAGACTCCTTCTTCATGTCTCTCTGACCTCTCTTGTATTCAGCCTAAGAGATACGCAAGGGTGAGAAATATTAGGAACAACTCTAAATGAAGAATTGAATTTATATCATCTGAAATTGGGTAAGATGAAAATAACAATTATAACTTTTCAAGTTCCAAATCTGTCTCTTTTTATTTATGCACAGTATGACTAAAATTAGCTCTGAAATGACCTTTCTTTGCAAGCAAAGCTAGAAAGAAAGGCAGCATGGCCTAGTGGAAATGGCACAGGCTTGGGAGTCAGAGGACCTGGGTTTTATTCCCTGCTGAACCACTGGCCTGCTGTGTGATCTTGGGCAAGTCATTTCACTTCTCTGCACCTCAGTTACCTCATCTGTAAAATGGGGGATTAAGACTGTGAGCCCCATGTGGGACATGGACTGTGTCCAACCTGACTATCTTGTATCTATCTCAGCAGTTAGTACGAATAGTTAAGTGCTCAACAAATACCATTAAAAAAAAATCCTCATGTATTGCCAGAGTTTTGGTCCATACCACTTACACTTATCGTAAAAAGCAATCACCTGTTATAAAGGAATGGAGTTGGGAGGGTGCATGCTGGGAGAATTTTTGAGTAGAAAAAGGATACATATTCCATGTACAAGATATTCCAAATATGAATCTTTCTAGCTCAACTAAGTATGATTTTTTTCTGCTCTTGTTTGTAAAATAGCTGAATTAATGTGAAAACCAAGTCACACAGCCACGGCTTGAGCTCTCTCTTGGGGGGGATGGGAGGTTTTTCAAGATGAACCTGTGGGTATGCCGTGAACTTTCTCATGGGTCCAAAGAGGAAACAACTCTGCCAACCCAAGGCTCTTTGAGTTTCCTCCTCCCACTGAACCCAAAAACCAATCAACTCCATGGGGAAAAACAACAAAAACTTGAAAATGGTTCAAACAATGTGGGTAAATTCTGCCAACCCAGGCAAGTGTATCTTCCCATAGCACCAAAAGCCCATGGGGGCAGTCTACATAAAGCACTGCTGTAAAGAACTCTTCTTGGGTCCTGCTGAAGAGGTTCAATGTCTCTGCCCTACAAACTACTCTACTCCCCCTGATATCCTTCTGGCTTTATTAGAAGACAAACCCTTCATCTTCATGTTAATGAGTAGGTGCTCATTAAGCACTTACTGTGTGCCTTGGCTTGGCCTTTGCTTGCAAAGGGCTGGAGTTGGTACAAGATAATCAGTTGGACATAGTCCCTGTCCCTCATGGGGCTCACAGTCTGAAAATAGGAAACTGAGGCCCAGAGAAGGTAAGAGATGTGTCCCAGGTCACATAGCAGGCAAGTGGCAGAGCTGGGATTAGAACCCAAGTCCCCTTATTCCCAAACCTGTGCTCTTTCCACTTGGCCATGTTGAAAACTGAAGAGAACAGCCAGGGTGAAGAGCTCAAAGGCAAAGAAACAGGACAGAATGCTGAGAGAGGAAAGGGTTGTAGATGGAGAGAGGTAATAGAGCAAAGAAAGTATAGAAATAATGTCAAAATAATGTCTCATTGGATTTCCCACATTCATTCATTCAATCTTATTTATTGAGCGCTTACTGTGTGCACAGCACTGTACTAAGTGCTTGACATGATGGCAAACTCCTTGACGGCAGGGATATGTCTACGAACCCTACTGCATTACACTTTCCAAGGACTTAATATAGTGCTAGGAACACAGTAAGCACTCAATAAATACCATCGGTTGACTGATTGATGATTGCATCAGCACTAAATTCTCCTGCAGGTGGAGAGGAGAATGAGAAAAGAGCTAGAGAGGGAGGGGAAAAGAGCAAAAAAGAGGCAGAGTGAAGGAAAGAATGAAAGAGAAAGAGAAAAATCAGAATCTCTCAGCCCTCCCTTTCCTGCTTAGCTTCATTACCCACACAGCCCAACTTATCAGTCTTCCTGCTGAGATTGTCCTCTCTCTCTTTCTTTTCCCATCTCATCTAATTGCTTCTTTGAAGACCCTTCTCATTCACAGAGAAAGCTTCAGTACTAAATCCCTATTAAAACACCTTCATAATTCAGACTCCCTACCCTCCGGTCTGAATTAGAGGGTTGGGTTTTCTTCCCTGAAGGATGCATTTGCACATTGCCAGCAATTACGTGTGTATTACATTGCTTATGATCTTGGAGATCTGGGTCGCCATCTTTATATCTGGCCTGTCCAGCCCTGCCGTATACTTGTGGACATCTTGGGACGTCTTCTTGTAAGACACCTAAAGGAAGACACAAGATGAGTCAGAAAATGCATAAGGAAGCAAGAGCAATAAAAGCAGATCACACCCACGAAGCCACAGATTCATCCCCGGACTACCTAGTTTCACATAAGAAGAATAATTTCCCCATACTGTCTTCATTACTGACCTTTCATTTCATCTGGGGTGAGAAGAAGGGGCAGGGCTTTGAGGGGTAAAGCATACAAGCTGGGGTTGTGGAGGGGGTAGTTCGGCATGCATTCAGTCATATTTATTGAGAGCTTACTGTGTGCAAAAGCACTGCCCTAAGTGCTTACTCAGTGGCTTACAAGTCCACAAGAGGCAATTTAGGATTGGAAATACTTGGCTCATTTCAGCCCAGCTTGGAAACTCCCAAGACTGATTGGAATTCTGTTATAAGGGACACTTAGGGTCTGACCTGTAAAAACGGAGTGAAAACAATGGCTTGGCCAACTCTCTTTCTGACTGGGTGAAAGATAGCAATAATTATAATAATAATTGTGGTATTTGTTAAAGCACTTACTATGTGCCAGGCATCATTCTAAGCATTGGGGTACATACAAGCTAATCAGTTTGGACACAGTCATTGTCCGGGGACTTGCCCAAAGTCCCACAGCAGACTAGTGATGGAACCAGGATTAGCATCCCAGTCCTTTTGACTCCCAGGGCCATGCTCTATCCACTGGGCCAAGGCTGCTTCTTGTCTTGTCTGCTGGGTGACCTTAGGCAAGTCACTTCTCTGAGCCTCAGTTCCCTCATCTGTGAAATGGGGATTAAGACTGTGAGCCCCTTGTGGGACATGACTGTGTCTAACCTGATTATTTTGTGTTAACTCCAGCACTTAGTACAGTGCCTGACACATAATAAGCGCTGAACAAATGTCATTTAAGATAAAAACAATTCTGCCAACTACAGCAAAAAAAAACCACATGTAAGCAATTTACAGCAAATGTATGAAGACTATCTGAAAGGATGAAAAGGACCCTGAAAATCTGCTCTAAGCTCCAATCCTCAGGCATTTTCATTAAGTTGGTGCTGGCGCTATGCCCATTTGGTGGGAAAACTCTTCCTAGCTGGCAGAGCAAACCCAGAGGCCAAGTAGGATTAAACCCCCCAGGTGAAACAGAGCCAAAAGTATTGTCCAGCTTCAAAACCAAATGTTTCCAGGTCAGCCCACTGATGTGCAAACCGTACAGTTCTTTTGCTAAAATTAAAAAAAAAAGTAAAAAGGAAACGAAAACCTTGGCTTTGAATAGAAACCCCCTGACTCCCCATTTTAGGCTTCCCATAGACTTCTCTAATTACGTGCTGTTCAGCCTAACAAGCTCCTGAAGTGAGGTGGCCACCACAAAGGATCTAGGAATGGAGAGCTGAATAGGCCCCCGTCATCCACTCTAATTGCAAATTGAAGGCCAATGCAAGTAGCTCCGCACGGATATTAAGATGGAAGTGAACCGGAAATGCAGGGGAGGGCAGTGGGGGTAGGGAGAGGAGCCCGACTACTCCCTCCCCCTTCCCCATGAAGCCAAGGACCGTGGACTCAAGTTTGGGAAGGGCTCTGTGTGGGAGAGATAAACTCAGATGGCGACAGCCTTATCTACTGTGCTTCTTGCTGAGCTGTAATACTGTCCATAGACCGAACAATTTCTCTTCCCCCCTACCCAGACCAGAATCCCTATCACTTTTGTTGGCGGAAAAATTTGCCAAGAGCTGCAAGATGCATTGGCTCCGTTCCACTGCTTGTCACGGACTCCGGGGAGAGGAGAAACATTATGCAGCAGAACCATACTTTTCCTGAAGCGATCAAAAAAAAAAGTGGGGGGCGTGTTTCCCATCTCTAGATTTGCCCGTCCAGATTGTGGGCTCGTTGCTGAGATTCTGACCCATCTTAAAGAAGGAGTTTCTGAGCTTAGCTTGGTCACTAAACTACTGAAATCTACTGAGTGAGGGCAGGGGGGAGAGGGGGACAGATCTCCTGGGTCCAAATGTTCATGCAGGGCTTTAGTGACTTCTTATAGAATGTATTGACTGCATACGCAGGTCACCCAGCAGACAAGTGGTAGAGGCAGGATTAGAACCCAAGGCCGAACTAGGCGTTTAACGAATACCACCATCATCATTCCAGGCCTGTGCTCTATCCACTAGTCCACACTGCTTCTCCTTCCTCTTTGACTGACACTTTAACAAGAGAGCATTGACCTAAGAGTGCAACTGTAGCTGAAAAGACTGATATGGGTTTGTTGCACCCTCCTTCATTGGTTACAGACAGAGCTGGATCCTTGGGGCATCAGTGGGTTTCGGTCTCAATCAATCAATCAATCGTATTTATTGAGCGCTTACTGTGTGCAGAGCACTGCACTAAGCGCTTGGGAAGTACAAGTTGGCAACACATAAGATCTCATAAGATCTGTCTCTGTCTTCTACTCTACCTTTTCAAGACCGAGTCCCCCCAAACCCTTTTTTCCTGGAGACCAACTCCTCTCTCAATTTCCACTAGACTGTAAGCTCCACAAGGGCAGGGAGAGTGTCTACTTTACTGCCCAAGCACTTACTGTCTCACTAGCGTAGGCTCCCTAGAATAAAGCAGTTCCTGAAGCACTCTCTTAGAGAAAGTCCTAAACTGTTGAGTAGGAAAAGTTTTCCACTGGATCAAAAAATATTCTGAACCTAGCTTGGGGCTCTCTCCCTCATAACACCATAGAACAGAGAAGTGATGTAGCGTGGTAGATAGAGCCCAAGACTGGGAGTCACAAGGAACTGGGTTCCAACCCTAGCTCTGCCACCTGTCTGCTGTGTGACCTTGGGTAGGTCACTTCTCTGTACCTCCATTCCTTATCTGTAGAATGGGGATTAAGACTGTGATCCCTATGTGGGGGACAGTCCCATATTAGCTTTTATCTACCCCAGTGCTTAGTACAGTATCTGGCACAGTGTAAGCGCTTAACAAGTACCATAAAAAATGGTTCTCATTTAGCACTTACTTTGTGCAGAGCGCTCTACTAAGCACCTGGGAGTGTACAACACAACAGAGTCGGTAGACATGCTCCCTGTCCACAATGAGCTTACAGTCTAGAAAGGTGCATGGATGTCGGAGATCTGTTCATTCAATCGTATTTACTGAGCACTTCTGCCGTGCAGGGCACTGTACTAAGTGCTTAGGAGAGTACAATATAACAATAAACAGACACGTTCCCTGCCCACAAGGAGCTCTTGACAGGATCTTTCTAAAAGTGGCATATGAAATCTGGGGTCAATCCAGTTCTCATAACTGTATAGAAGGTGCAGTCCAAGGACTGTGTTTGACATTTGACATGGTCTGGATCCTGAATCACTGTTAGTACCACAATCTGCCTGACAGTGTCCCATGGGACATATTACACTTCTTGATTTACAACTGTGTAAAAAAGATGGCTTTTTACCAATAACACTTCCAAATGAGAGATGACAGTAGATTAAAGAAGAAAATGAGAGGGGTAAGGAAGAAAAACCTATCCAAAACGCTATTAAATATTAGAACAATATATTTTTTTTCTCAAAAACATTTGTAGCTAGAAACGTGATAACAGGAACATTTCCCAGTATTAAAAGAAAACTAGAACTTTGTCTCTACCCAGCAACAAAATATAAATAAGCTTTAAGAAGGTCAAGAAATGTTAGGAGTATACTGACTCTAAAGACAGGCAAGTTTCCAACATCCAAATGCAGTAAAAAATAAGGTCGCACCTAGAACCCTTTCAATTGTAATATTCTTTCTGGGATGAAAGCTAAAATTTGGAAATCATGGGGTCTGAAATGATGTTAAGGTCCCCGAGTTTATCTTTGAATGTCCTCCCAGAAACGTGTTATAGGTTATTTTGGCTCATCTGTGGGGGAAAAAAAAATCTTTATAAAGCTTTTTGTTGCTTTATTACATTTAAGAAAACCCATCTATCATTTTGGAAAATAGCAATGGGAATGTTGTGACCCCTGCTGATATTTTTAAAAAACTGTACACTAAACCGATTACTAATCTGAATCCTTGAAAAGTTTCACCTCTCCAAATTCATCACAATGGCCTGCTAGTGTCAGTATAACATGCAAAGCATGAAGTCTAGGTAAAGTTAAGAATGAGTTTTTGAAATAAACACTGAAAGTCTACCACTTTGATAAGATTGATGATAGTCAATGACGAAAGGGGGATTTCCATTACAAACTTTCCTGTGGAGGGAACCAAAAACAGGTATAGTGTCTCCGATCCCTAATTGCATAAGAATAACAACCAACAAGCTGCTTGTCACTTTAGAGACACAATAATTGGGGTCGGTTGGCTGTTTTAAGTCATCTTTTCATTAAAGGATACATAAAGTATGTAGTTTTATGGGCTCGTGGGCTGTTTCTCTATAAGCCCCACTGTCCAAGAAGTATTTTGAAAACAATTCTGGAACTATGTAGCCTTAAAAAAAAACTCTTATCTTTGGGTCATTTCCTACTTCCAGTAGCGGTGCCTGATGGATTGAACACAGGCCTGGGGGTCAGAAGGACCTGGGTTCTAATCCCAGCTTTGCCACTTGTCTGCTGGGTAACCTTGGGCATGTCACTTCACTTCTCTGGGTCTCAGATACCTCATCTGTAAAATGGGGATTGAGACTGTGAGCCCTACATGGGACAGGGACTGTGTCCAACTTGATTTGCTTGTACTGACCAGTGCTTAGTACAGTACCTGGCACATAATAAGTGCTTAACAAATACCATCATCATCAACTGCTCACTCTTTGATGGCTCCTTCCCTTCTTTTCTTCCAACATACTCCCATATTATATATAAAGAAAAAGCTTCTCTGAATGCGACTAAGCCCTCCAGCTACTGCCCAATTTCCCTACTCCCTTTCCTGCCCAAACTCTTAAAACACACAGGATACCCACGTTGCCTCCCTTCCTTTCCTGCAAATCCCTCCTTCAGTCAGTCGGGCAATTGTATTTATTGAGCACTTACTGTATGCAGAGCACTGTACTAAGTGTTTGGGAGAGTACAATATAACAAACATATTCTCTGCCCACAGTGAGCTTACAGTCTAGAGGGGGAGACAAGGGAATAAAGGGAGGAATAAAGGGAGCCAGTCGGGGCAATGCAGAAGGGAATGGAAGAAAAAGAGGGCTTTGTCAGGGAAGGCCTCTTGGAAGATGTGTGCCTGCAATAAGACGCTGAAGCGGAGGTGAGTAATTGTCTGTCGGATATGAGGAGGGAGGGCATTCCAGGCCAGAGGCAGGATGGGGGTGAGGAGTTGGCGGCAAGATAGATGAGATCAAGGCACAGTGAGAAGGTTAGCATTAGGGGAGGGAAGTGTGCAAGCTGGGTTGTAGTAGGAGAGTACCAAAGTGTGGTAGGAGGGGACAAGGAAATTGAGTGCCTTAAAGCACAGCCCACTAAAGTCCAGTTTCTGCAGCCTTCATTCCTCTGAAACATCAGTCTCCAAGGTCACCTATGAGCTGCTCTTCATCAAATCTAATGGATGCTACTCTACCCTGATTCTTCTTGGCCGCTCGCCTGCCTTTGAAACCATGGATCACTCCCTTCTCCTGGAAACACGGTCTGACCTTGGTTTTAATGACAGGGTTTCGTTTTCCCTGGTTCTCCTCCAAGGCTCTGGCCATTCCTTTTCAGTCTCTTTCTCCACCTCTCACCCCGATTGTGGGCGTTGGGGTGGTGAGTCGTCCCTCCTGTGAAGTCTAACACCTGGGCCATATCTACCACTAACTACTGCTGCTGCATGTCTTTGCCAACTTACACATCTGTGCACTTGTAAACACTTGTCCGCTTTCTTATGGTACTTATTAAGTGCCTACTCAGTGCCAGACACTGCACTAGAGAAGCAGCATGGCCTAGTGGGAAGAGCACGGGCTTGGGAGTCAGAGGACATGAGTTCTAATCTCAGCTCTGCCACTTATCTGCTGTGTGACCTTGGGTAAGTCACTTCACCTCTCTGGGCCTCAGTTACCTCATCTGGAAAATGGGGATTAAGGCTGTGAGCCCCATGTGATATAGGGACTGTGTCCAACCTACCCTAGTGCTTAGAACGGTACTGGGCAAATAAGCCCGTAACAGATATCACAATTAGTATTATTATTAATTATTATTGTTATTACTATGCATTTTGCCTTTGCTTTGCATGTAAGCTTGTTGTGGGCAGAGAATGTGTCCATTTAATGTTATATTGTACTCTCCCAAATGCTTAGTACAGTGCTCTGTTCATAGTAAGCGCTAAATAGATATGATTCTATGAGTGAATGAATGAATGTGTTGCTACCTCCCCACTTTTTTGCTCACTGTGCTTGCTTTTGACAGTGAGGAACCACAGCATGAGAGGCACTGTGCCAACCACTAAGAATAATTCAGAGCTCTGTCTGAGGGCTACTTACCAGATCGCCAAGCCTCTTTCTGGCCAGTGAAGAGGACTTAAAGAATGGAAGTACAACCTTTCCCGCCCTTAGTGGCCCCCACCTGACCTGACCCAACCACCCTCCCACTAGCCACTGGTCTGGTGGTCACCACACACCTAGGGGTGGTTCACTGCTTTCAGTGTTGGAACAGAGCCGGGAGGAAACTGGCGGCCCGATCGGAGCTGGGGCCAATGAACCAATGAGCTGCTTTCCAGCTCCGGTCTCCTAGGATTGAACATCTGCATAATATTTTCAAGTCTAACTGAAGGTTTATAAAGTTTGTGCCAAAATATAATGAGCCTTGTTCTCCTGCCTGGGGCCTTTTGAGGGGGTTTCCCCAAGCGTCGGAAAACCGAGAAAAGGGAGAGATCCCTGAGCATTCCCAATCCCTCCCCACCCCACTCCTTCCCTACCATCAGCACCAACCCAAAAGAAGGAGTAACACCCCCATCCTCCAATGCTGCGGTGTCTCTGTGGAATTTCACAAATGGGCAGCGATGGCGTAGCATACGCTTACATTACTCTGGTGCTTATTGACTTCCATGGCATGCTTAACATCTGGCAGCTCCTTCATATGGGTATAATCTGAAGCTCCTTTTTCCGCATCATGTTTCTG
Organism: Tachyglossus aculeatus; assembly: GCF_015852505.1. Lineage (NCBI taxonomy): Eukaryota > Metazoa > Chordata > Mammalia > Monotremata > Tachyglossidae > Tachyglossus > Tachyglossus aculeatus. Next base: position 21,851,839 of record NC_052078.1, on the reverse strand, counting down.
TTTGTAGAGAACCTTGAAAGGAAAGATAAATTCAATTTCAGTCTTCCTTGACAGAAGCTTTCCTTTCATGAAAAGAAAGTCCTTTACTTTTTAATTTTTTTTTTTTTTTGGCTGAGGTTTCATACTTTCACCTCAGCTGCTGGCTAAACCTACCTCAGCTTCTATCCAAGGTAATAAATATTACAGTCTGGTTCTAATGCTACTGTGTGATGTCTGCTGTATTTCTGACTACTTAGCTAATACTGCCATGTCTGAGAAGATGGACTAGGGTCTCATGTTTAGCTTTAATGCTGCTCTCCAACATGACTTCACAACCACATTAGACTATGAGCAAATATGAGCAAATACTTTCCTCAGGATCAGTCCCTTCACTTTGCTTTCTTTCTTTTCTTTCCTGCTAAGCACTTAGTTCAGTGCAAGCACTTAGTAGAGTGCTCTGCACACAATAAGTACTCAATAAATACCACTGAATGATTGGTTGATTTCCTATTACTTCTTCTGTCTCTCTGTCACTTTTTCTGTTCTCTCTGTAACTATATATGTCTGTCTCTCTTTGTCCTGCTCTCTCTTTGTCTCTCTCTCTCCCTCATACCCTTCTCTTCCAAACTGCAAAGAACAAGACTCACATTCATGCCCCTATAAATCTCCAATCCAGGAGCACAAGTGTTCTCCATGGCATGAAGACAGTACTTTTAAATCACTTTATTACATATTCATGTACCTTTTAAATGATTTAGGAAAATACAAAATAGTTTATTGTGTTCACACAAGAGAAAACGCAGTTAACAAGATGAGAGAGGACCGGCAGTGGTTACCATGATCTGATGCTGTCTTAAATTTACGAAACGGCTTTTCTCAATCATTTAAAGAGTGTGAAAATGCACAGCCAGCTTCCCACTGACCGAACTCTATCTGTTTCCATTAAGAAAAAATGCTGATCTTTGATGCCATAAGGAACATGTATACACAGAAGATTAACTTTCAGGAGATTCTACTGCAGAGACAAAATGGTCCCTAAGCAAACAGAAGATGTTAGAACAATGCAGTTGAAAGTCATTCAGCACATGAAAGAGTTGAAAATAAAGACATCAGGACTAAAGGCAGAGACTGTAGTAACTAATACATTTATTGACAGAAAACCCTATGAAGGTCCGCTGGATTCCATGGAAAGGCAGAGAGAAAAAAGAGCAAAGTATTTCAAAGTGTCAGACAGGGGTGTTGAAAGAGGTATATAAAACACCTAAAAGAAGTGCGTGAGATGGAGAAGGCTCACACAAGCGCATAATCAAAATCGTCAGATTTTCATCATGAAAAATGCAACGAAAGCATTTGAACTTGATTGAAATTTGAAGAAAACCTGTATGCCAATATTAACTAAATGATCCTTCCTTGTTAATATTAAGTCAGAATGATCCATCTATTTGGGGAAGAATTTAAAGGTTTCAATACCCAACATTTAATATCATTCTAGTTCAGAGGTGGTCTTACAGTATTATCAGGGATCAGAATCCTAAAAAATGACTTATTTTTTAAATAGAAAGAATAAGGGATATTATAAAAGACTGATATAAATAAATAGGAAAGATTTGATGACTTTACTGTTGATAATGGTAGAAATTGCTCCTAAGAAAATGTGCTTAATTTGAAATTAAAATACTAATATCTAAGAATGGCACTTCTGAACGCTTGGAGTAATATTAATTGTGGTACTTGTTAAGTGCTTACTATGTGCCAATCACTGTACTAAGCACTAGGGTAGATATGAGATCATTAGGTTGGACACAGTCCATGTCCGACAAGAGGCTCACACTCTTAATCCCCATTTTACAGATGAGGTAACTGAGGCCCAGAGAAGTGAAGTGACTTGCCCAAGGTCACACAGCAGACAAGGGTGGAGCTGGGATTAGAATGCAGATCCTTCGGACTCCCCTGCTCTATCCACTAGGCAACACTGCTTCCCTGAAGAGGGTATGACCCTGTGCATACCCTCTGGCACTCTGTGGCCTTCCAAGAGCATATGTACAGAGTCTCACCACACAAGGCCTTTATCATCAGAACCTAGCTATGAAACCAGGAATTTGGGAAGGGGAAATGAGAAGGCTCCGATTCCGCAATAATATTGGTCACAGAACAGTTGAGGGATGGTGGGGACAAACTGTGGACCCAGACTGGAGGCTGGGAGGTCTCTGAGTGGGCATTTTGTTTGACTTCCATTGGATTTTCTCTCTGCCTGATACTGTTAACATCTATCCTGTGACTACAATTTGGCCTAGTGGAGAGAGCATGGGCATCGGAGTCAGAGGACAAGGGTTCTAATCCCAGCTCTGCCAATTGCTTGCTGTGTGACCTTGAGCAAGTCACTTCACTGCTCTGTGCCTCAGTTTCCTCACTGTAAAATGGGGATTAAATACCTGTTCTCACTCCTACTTACACTGTGAATTCCACTTGGGGCAGGGACAATGCCCCACCTAATTAACTTGTACCTAACCCAGCATTGAGACAGTGTTTGACACATAGTAAGCACTTAACAAATACCACAAAAAATATAAATTTATGTACATACTTATAAATTATTTATTTATATCAATATCTGTCTTCCCATCTCCACTGTAAGATTATTGTGGGCAGGGAATGTATCTACCAACTCTGTTGCAGTGTGCTCTCCCAAGTGCTCAGTACAATTGTTGTGCACACAATAAGATCTCAATAAATGCCACTGATTGATATCATATGTTCTTGCTTCCCTCATTCCTAAACCTAAGGAAACTCCTTTTCTAGTTTTCCACCAGGTTAACAGGCCAAAACATGGTAAGGCATTGAGGTTAAAATGGACTATTTTAAGGTGAATAAAGTTTCCACTATTGGGTGAAAGGGAAGAATTGTCTGAGTCAAATCCTACCTCTATCCCGAGGTGATTACTGGCAAAGGAATTCCTATATTCCTGGTCCTTCTAGCATGGGATCACACTCACATCCCCCCCAAAAAAACTGATCCCATCCAAACCATTTCTCTATGTGAAAAACGAATCATAATTCTTTCAAACCCTGGCCAACATGGGTTTTCCTACACAGGCAGAGTGGATTATTCACAAAAATGTCAATCACTCCCCAGAGTCAACAGAAATAGGCCAGCTGCCATAAAGAGAAAGCATCATATTTTCCAGGATTTTTTCACTTTGACATTGTATGATATGCCAAAGTATAAATAGAAACTATAGAAGCGACCCAGAAGAAGGAAAAAAAAAAATACAAAAACAACCCACACTTTTGTTAGCTTTGTGGTGAGTTTTCGGCAAGAAAATATAGCAATTATGTTATTTATCAGAATTACTTTGAATTGCTAAAATGGAGCAGTTATGGTCCACTTTGAGGGGGATGGAGAAAACCTGGTAAAGATCTAGAAAAAACGATTAATGGGACTGTAACAGCCCCTCAAAGGAACATCATTTAGCCTAGAAAAGAGAATGTTTAGGAAGGACTTCAAGCTAAGAAGAATTATTAGAAGGAAGACATTAACCAGCCCTTCTGTATCTCCTTAAATAACAGAGTTAAGGAAATGGGTTTAGATTGTAGTTCAAGAAAGTTTGGTCATATGTGGGTGGGGAAGACTATGTTTTTACTATAAAGTGAATAAACACTAGAACAGGCTCTTAAAAGAACTTAACAATATTCCCTTTCCTGGGATAATTTTCACTGTGGGCAGGGAATGTGTCTACCAATTCCACTATATTGTACTCTCCTAAACACTTAGCATGGTATTCTGAACATAGTAAGTGCTCAGTAAATGTGACGGATTGAACAGGCCCTGCAATCAGTAGTATCAACTGTCATGAGAAGTAGCGTGATTTAGTGGAAAGAGCACGGGCTTGGGAGTCAGAGGTCATGGGTTCTAATCCTGGCCCCACCACTTGTCTGCTGTGTGACCTTGGGCAAGCCATTTAACTCCTCTGTGCCTCAGTTACCTCATCTGTAAAATGGGGATTAAGACTGTGAGCCCCACGTGAGACAATCTGTTTACCTTGTATCTACCACAGCACTTAGAAAAGTGCTTGGCACATAGTAAGTGCTTAACAAATACCATTATTATTATTACTATCTCAACACTTGGATCTGTGCCTTTGGGGCATTAGATATTCACCTCAGACCCACAGCATTTATATACCTATCTTTAAATTATATAACATGCATTATGTATTGATATCAGTGTCTGGCTTCCCCTCTAGAAAGCAAGCTTGTTGTGGGCAGAGACTGTGCCTGCCAACTCTGTTGTGCTGTACTCCTCCAACCACTTAGTACAGTGCTCTGCATCCAGGAAGCACTCAGTAAATACCACTGATGATGACGATAATAAACTGGTTTAGATGCAGTTTACTGCCTAGAGGTGGGGGAATTTCCATAATTTCAAAGGGAATGCTTAATAACAGGACTAGATCAGTTTTAAAATATTGTGTATATGGAGAATAAAACACTTGGGGATTTCACTCTTTTTTCTGACTAGGAATGGTTTGACTACATGTTTTCATATGGCTAAGTAGCTCATTCAATATTTTAAACTGACCCATTGATAATTTCAAAAACATAAAACTGTAGGCTTCAGCATTTTAGTGGCTTCCATAGGATCATCATAAACAATAATTTATCAAGTATCCCATTAATACAAAGTTTAAAAGGCTATATCACTTTCTATTCAGCATTAAAAAAATTAGTTCAGTTTTAACTCCATAAGGAATCATGTGAATTATGTGAACATCACACTAGCGACTACTGTGCTTTAATTCATCACGTTTGCTTTCTGCTTTTAAGCTAATGGAAACTTATTTCACAAATACATTTTTTGAATTATGTTCATTAAATAGTAAGTTATCATTTGAGTAGTGTTCCCCATACTATAATCTTTGATTATTTGAGACTCTCAATCAATCATATGTATTGAGCACTTACTGTGTGCACAGCACAGTACTAAGCACTTGGGAGAGTACAATATAACAGAGGTGGTAGACACATACCCTGCCCACAACATGCTTACAGTCTAGAGAGAAATAGATATAGCCTAGTAATGAACTATTTCTATCCTGGCTCCAGAAAGTTCAATTTTTAGATATAAAGAAGTATCGGGACTGGGGGGATAAACTGTCATTCCAGAAATTCTAAATCTCATACTCTCTTGGGCCGAAACTCTTAAATCAACCAATCAATGGTATTTATCAATGGTACTTACTAAATCAAAACACTAAGTTCCAGAAATTTTAAAACGGTTTGAAAATAAGGGAACATTTGATCCAATGTAGAAAAGGGGCCATAGGGAAGAAATTATAAGGCCCATAATGCCTCTAGTTTGCCAATCTAGCAGAAGCAGATTACTTTATGACAAATCAAAATTGTAACAAAAATTCCCATAGGGCTCTTCCAGCATCTCAGGGTTCTCAACCATTTTGGGGTTGCATTCAATCACACGGGAATTAGTTATGGCATGTTTGCTTTGATTTCTGAAAGCATGATTTGCAATCGTGTAATATACAACCTACCACTGGCTTAAGAAAGCATGTTCCCAATCAGCTCTTGAAATAGCCTTGTAAGTTCGCTGTAGCAAACATGGGCTTCTTATTAATTTTCCATCTTTATTTCTCCAGTGCTTCTTATCTACTATCAAGTGTGGGACTGTAATTATTTGCTTTATAAAGTAGTCTATAATACCAGTAAGTGGATTGATGGCCAGATGTTAGCATGCAAAGTAAACTATATATTAATCATGGTCAAAGACGCAGAATCACAGGATTATATCTTTAGCCTGGCCTTCCCTGGTTGAGATTATGTCATTCTAGCCGGGTGCAGAGTTGTGGCTTGATTTTATAATTACGAGGGAGTGAAATATATTTTGGAAATGATAGCGAGGCTTATCGTTGAAATTGTGTCATCCGTTTTCAAAGCACTTGGAAATCATGAACGAGGGTCCCTCAGACAAGAAAGGAAAAGGCTCTTTGGCAAGAGCTGACTCATCTAGGATGAAGAGTTTTAAACTCAGTTTGTCTGATTCAAGGGCAAAAGCAACTCAGGCAAATGTAGTGCCCCAATATTCTACAAGACCTCTGACCATCCAGACACAGTTTAGAAATTTTTCTTAGGGATAGATAGCCATGAAGCAAGAAGGAAAGGTGTAGAATGATTCCCAGGGCATACAGAATAAGAAAAATAAACCGGAAGTCCTAATTTATTTAGTCAATTGAATTTCTAGTCTACTGTATGTTGAGCAAGTATACTAAGCTCTTGGGAGAGTTCAATAAAAGCAGCATGGCCTAGTGGAAAGAACGTAGGCCTGGGAGCCAGAGGACCCGGATTCTAATCCCAGATCTGCTACTTGTCAGCAGTGTGACCCTGGGCAAGTAACCTCACTTCTCAGTGACTCAGTTACCTTATCTGTAAAATGGGGATTAAGATGGTAAATGCCATGTGGAAAAGGGACTATGTCCAACCTCATTAGCTTGTATCTGTCCCAGCACTTAGTATAGTATCTAGCACAAAGAAAGGGCTTAACAAATATCATTAAAAATTAAAAATTAAAATTAAATAAAAGTAAAAGATACAAAGAGAAGCAGCATGGCTCAGTGGAAAGAGCACGGGGTTTGGAGTCATGGGTTCAAATCAGGGCTCTGCCACTTGTCAGCTGTGTGACTTTGGGCAAGTCATTTAACTTCTCTGTGCCTCAGTCACCTCATCTGTAAAATGGGGATTAAGACTGAGAGCCCCACATGGGACAACCTGATCACCTTGTAATCTCCCCAGAGCTTAGAACAGTGCTTTGCACATAGTAAGCACTTAATAAATGGCATCATTATTATTATTATTTCTGCCTTTCTCTCCATCTAGACTGTAAGCTCATTGTAGGCATGGAATATGTCTTCCAACTCAGTTGTACTCTACTCTCCCAAGAGCTTAGTAGAGAGCTCTATACACAGTAAGTGCTCAATAAATGCCATTGATGATTTATTGTGGATCTTGGGGAAGTTAGAGAGACACAAACTGTATCACATAGGGGGAGCAAGAGGAAAAACATAGATACAACTGGTGATAGCAAGAGTGGAGAAAAAAGAGTAAATGCATACATAAACAAATTGATAAATACAAAAGTACTAAGGAAGCTGTTGGGATAATATGCCCATGGATGGTGGAAATGAGGTGATAAATAATTCCTGAAGTGGGTCAGATTTTAGGAGGGCTGTATGTGCTGTTCACCCCAAATTGGTCTTGCAGCTGGAGTTTGAGAAGGAAAAGCTACAGGAAAAGCTACAGGAATGAAAATTAGGAATTCTTTGGAAACAGAAAATCATATACTAGAGAGAAGTGAGAGAAGCAGCATGAGCTAATGGAAAGAGTACTGTAATCTCTTCTCTAGACTGTAAAATCATTGTGGGCAGGGAATGTGTCTACCAACTATGTTGTATTGCACTCTCCTAACTGCTTTAGTACAGTGCTCTGCACATAGCAAGCACTCAATACACACCACTGATGATTGTTAATTAGCTAGACACTTAACTGGGGAAATAACACCATTGCCCCCCATCCAAAAAAAAAAAACAACCAAGTTTTTGGAGGAGGATCAGAGATGGCTATCTGAAGCAGAAGATGGAGAACACAACTGGACATAACAATAATAATAATTATGGTAATAATAATAATAATAATAATTTAAGCACTTACTATGTGCCAAGCACTATTCCAAGCACTGGTAGATGCAAGATAATCAGGTTGGACACAGTCCCTGTCCCACAAGGGGCTCCCAGTCTTAATCTTCATTTTACAGATGAGGTAACAGGCACAGAGAAGTTAAGTGACTCACCCAAGGTCACACAGCAGATATGTGGCAGAGCCAGGATTAGAACCCACATCCTCTGACTCCCAAACCCATGCTCTTTCCACTAGGCCACGCTGGACACGTCCTCCTTCGTCTGGCCATCATAAGCAGGAAGGAATTTGCTGAGGATGTAAATGCCGATGACAACCTTGCAAAGGGTTGTCATTAACTGACAGAATTTTGAAATCCAGCAAAGACTGAGAATTCAATCTAAGAAAGAGCTTCCCTACAGGCTTATGGAAATGGTATAGGTTGTGGGAATACAGGAATGGCCTAATTTCAGGGGTCAGAGTGAAAACTACCCAAGAATCAATCAATGGTATTTATTGAGCACTTACTATGTGCATAGCACTGTCCTAAGCACATGGAAGAGCAAAATATAACCATTATTGTAGACATATTCCCTGCCCACAAGGAATTTAGAGTCTAGAGTGGGGGAAGAGACATCAGAAACTGTCCCTTTGCCCTGATGATGTGGGATTTTAGAGACAATACTTCAGTCTTTGCCTCTCTCTGCATCACACTCAGAAAGTTACTAGTGTTGCCCAATTGATGCTTCAAATAAACGTTGTGGCCCCTTATCATCTATTTATCGACCACCATTTTTAACTTCAAGGATTAGTCACTCAGCTGCACACATGCAAAAATAATTCTGAAAAATGGTACCTTGCTCTGAAGCTGGGTGACTTCTCTTGCAAACACACTGTCAATTGTGGCTGGCATCTGTTTATAAAGTGATTTGGAGAGATTCTGCTTAACTGTGCCTTTGTACTTGGACTAGGAAACAAGAAGATAAGGCAATGAAAATCCTCATTTTTCCAGAAAATACAGGAAGACCTAAAAAGGAATCTCCAGGTGACAGAACCTATTACCCAATTTATCTGGTTTTTGTTCTTTCTAATGACATTTGTTAAGCGCTTACTGTGTGTCAAGCAGTTTTCTAAGTGTTGAGGCAGGTACAAGTTTATTAAGTCGGACACAGTCCCAGTCCCACATGGAGCTCATGGGTTAAGTTAAAGGGAGGAAGAGCTAATTCCCATTTCACAGATGAAGTAGCTGAGGCCCAGAGAAGTTAAGTGGCTTGTCCAAGGTCAAACAGCAAGCAATTGGTTGAGCCAGGATTAGAAACTGGGTCTTCCGACTCCTAGGTCTGTGCTGTTTCCACTAGGCCATGTTGCTTCTCTAATAGTAGAAGTAGAGGTAGCATTAGTAGTAATAGCACTGTGATGTATTATACAGTCCTATATTATATTGTACTCTCCCAAGCCCTTAGTATAGTGCTCTGCACATGGTAAGCACTTAATAATTGATAATTTTAGACAGTAAGCGCTCAATAAATACGATTGATGATTAATGGTAGTTCGTTTTCATCCATTCATTCAATCTTGATATGTGGTACACTGTACTATGTGCTTGGGTAGTACACCACTTGTCTGCTGTGTGACCTTGGGCAAAATCACTTAACTTCCCTGCCCCTCAGCTTCCTCATCTGTATAAAATGGGGATTAAGAGTGTGAGCCCAATGTGGGACAGGGACTGTGTCCAACCTGATTAATTTGTATCTACCCAAGGGCTTAGAATAGTGTTTGGCACATAGTAAGCATTTAACAAGTACCATAATTATTATTACAGAATAACATAATGACACATTCCCTACCCACAAGGAGATTACACTCTAACAGGGGGAAGAAAACTTAAAAATATTTAAACTACTATCACAAACTGCACAAACACAAACACCTAGGTATTAAAGAGGTTGTAATTAAGTGCCTAAGCGCTGGAGATGGCTAAAAGGGTTGACAGCTGAGATTACTGAATCCCCTAGACAAGGTTTTGCAAAAAGGAAGAACAATAACTAATCAATCTATCAATCATAGTTATTGAGCACTTACTGGGCACAGGGCATTGTGCTAAGCACTTGGGAGAGTACAGTATAACAGTTGGTAGACAAGTTCCCTGCTCACCAGGACAGTTGGTAGACATGTTCCCTGCCCACCAGGAATTTAGAGAGTGAAAACTACCCAAGAATCAATCAATCGTATTTATTGAGTGCTCACTGTGTGCCCAACACTGTTCTAAGTGATTAGGAGCGTACACTACAACAGAGTTGGAAAACATGTTCCCTGCTCACAAGAGAGACTGCAAAGAACACTTTGAGGGCAGCAAAGAAGAAAGAAAATATTGGTTTTCTACTTCATAATCCTCTTCATGTCTCATAAAGCAAAATTATTTATGTTTTTTTCAGATTTGCAGTTTTGCGCATTTTGGCCACAGGTAAAGCAAACAGAAACAATGGAATGGTTGAGTTCTCTAATGAAGTGGGAGGTGTTCACAGTCCCTGTTAAAGGCCTCATCTGGAAAACCACCAAGACTTTATTCAATTCCACTTTACCACTCAAGCCTGATGCATTTTTTAATGGTATTTGTTCACTGCTTACTATCTGCCAGGGACCATACTGAGCATTGGGAATAGATACAAAATAATCAGGGTGGGTTACAGTCCCTGTCCCACATGGAGCTCATAGTCTTAATCCCCATTTTTCAGGTAAAGCACAGAGAAGTGAAGCAACTTACCCTACGTCACACTGCAGACAAGTGGCAGAAGCAGGATTAGACCCCAGATCCTTCTGACCCCCAGGACCTTTCTCTACCCATTAGGCCACGCTGCTTCAATGTTTCCATTGTTTATTTTTTGTTGTAGCTGACGCTTCACTGGATCATGGATCCAATGGACACTGAGTTTCCACTTCCTCCGCATATGCAGTGTGGCTCAGTGGAAAGAGCACAGGCTTCGGAGTCAGAGGTCATGGGTTCTAATCCCAGCTCTGCCACTTGTCGGCTGTGTGACTTTGGGCAAGTCACTTAACTTCTCTGTGCCTCAGTTCCCTCATCTATAAAATGGGGATTAAGACTGTGAGCCCCCCGTGGGACAACCTGATCACCTTGTAACCTCCCCAGCACTTAGAACAGTGCTTTGCACATAGTAAGCGCTTAATAAATGTCATTATTATTATTATTATATGCCAGCAAAGCAGACACAAGGGATCGACATGGCTGCTATACTGTACTCTCCCAAGTGCTCAGTACAGTGCTCTGCCCTCAGTAAGTGTTTGATAACACCACCGATTGACTGACTTTCAGTCATTTGATTGCTGGGCAATTTCAGTCCTGCCATGGTACTTGTTAAGCGCCTACTAAGTGCCAAGCACTGTTCTAAGCTCTGAAGTAGATGCAAGCTAATCAGGTTGGACACAGTCCCTGCCCCACATGGGGCTCACGGTCTTGATCCTCATTTTACAGATGAAGAAATCGAGGCACAGAGAAGTTGATGACTTGCCCAAAGTCAAACACCAGTCAACACTTAACAAAAACAATAAAAAACAGAATAAACTTAGCTCATTCCTTCCAAGTGCTTGCAATTTATTCTGAATATTTTCTGGACTTCAGAAAAACTTTAGGATGAATTTCACAAAGGGTCTGGACTTTACTGCTTCAAGGAACCAAAGCTGATAAGAAAGTTCTTCTGTTTGTGATATCTTACCTCAGAAATAAAAGCACCTATGTTTTTCACATGATTTAGCAGAGGGGTGTCAGTCACAGATGTACACTTGTCTTTAGACTTTTTATATTCTTCTCTATAGTGGATCTACAAGAGAAATGTATGTTAAATATATATGTTTAAATCAATATTTGCATATATGTCTATATCTCTATCAACCTTAAAGAAAAAAACAACATATTTTCTTTCTTTCTGCTGATTCTAAATGAAATACCAAAGGGACCAACACAAATTCTGACAGACTCACTAAATGAAACCCAGGAGCCAACGATAACAGAGGTGCCCATCCGTTGCCCTAGTTGATATATAATTTTCTTTTTCTAGTCTTTATTCTCCTATTTTCTTCCATCTTTTGCTTTTTCTGTTTTTCTGAGCTGTTGTTTTCACATGGATTTCTTGGGAAGCAGTTGTTATTTTTGATCAATTGTTCTTTACATTATTGGTTTTTTTCGGCCTTCTTTTTCCAAGTCTATTCATTTTCCCATCATGTGTCTTTAGTCTTTCTTTTTTATTGAAGGACATATTTCACAGGCATTACTGCTCCTCTAGATGTCATCTGCATGACTCTTTTCTTGTTTCTTTCCTTTTATTTCTCCTGGTTTCATCCCTCAATATTAAAAGGGTTACTGATTTCTCACTCTCTTCTTGAGAGATGGGCACTGGGGGAGAAGGAATAGCTTTAAATATTCCAAACACTTTTATTCTACTTTCTTTTCTAATTTTTTAATGATATTTGTAAGCAGTGTGGTCTAGTGGATAGAGCACAGGCCTGGGAGTTAGAAGTAGCTGGGTTCTAATCCCAGCTCCTGCCTCTTGTCTGCTGTGTGACCTCGGGCAAGTCACTTCACTTCTCTGTGCCTCAGTTCCCTCATCTAAAATGGGGATTAAGACTGTGAGTCCCATGTGGGACAGGGACTGTGTCCAACTCAATCACCTTGTATCTCCCCTACTGCTAAGTACAGTGCCTGGAACATAATAAGCACTGAACAAATACCACAATTATTATTATTATCGTTACTATTAAGCACTTGGGCAAGTCATGCCCATGCCTTGGTTTCCTCATCTGTAAAACAGGGATTAAGACTATAAACTCCACCTAGGTCACAGACAGTGTCCAACCTGATTAGCTTGTACCTACCCCAATGCTTAGAACAGTGATCTACACGTAGTAAGGGTTCAATAAATACCACTGATTGATTGATAATATATCCCTGAGATATTTCTAGGGAACTTCCAAAACTAGAGAAGCAACTTGGCCTAGTGGAAAGAGCAAGGACCTGGGAATCAGAAGGACCTGGGTTCTAATCCCGACTCCGCCACATATCGGTTATGTGACCCTGGGCAAGTGGGTTCACTTCTCTGGATCTCAGTTACCTCATCTGTAAAAGGGGGATTAAGACTGTGAGTCCCATGTGGGACAGGGACTGTGTCCAACCTGATTAGCTTGTATTGACCCCCGCGCTTAGTACAGTGCCTGGCATATAACCAGCGCTTAAAAAATGCCATAAAAAAGTAACTGGGGCTGCCATATACCATAGGGTAGAAGTTTCAGCACTGAAGTTCAATGAGACATAAAACCAATTGTACTAATCATTAAAAATGTCAACCCACAATTAAGGTTCAGCAATAGATTCCTGAGACTGCACAGAAGCTGCCTGAAACTTTGTACATTGCATTTGGCTGCTTGAAATCACACTGGAAGCCTATTTATCTTATCTGAACATTCAACTCATCCGGTCTTGTCAGAGATTGGCTCTAATTTTAGGTGTCTGAAATCACAGTGCTCAGGGAGCAGGAATGAAATTGCTAACAGTAGGGTAGTAAATTGTCCACTATTTTGGCCATAAGCAAAAAGCTATGACTCTCCTCTTCCATAATTTAGTAGGAGGAAGAATGACCCATCGTTCACATTAAGCTCAGTTCATTATTACGCCATCCAACCACTTTACTTTTCACTTCACTTTCACATTCTTCTCTTTGGTGGTATGTAGTTATGGACTGCAGGCCCTCCGATAAGAACTGACAGAAGCAACATATTTTAGTCAAGTGTCAAATATTCACTTTCCTCTTCTGTTTAAACAATGACACACACGTCCCAGTTAATTTCTCTCTCTCTCCCTCCCCCCCTTTCTCTCTCTCTCTCTCTTTCTAATTGTATCCAGAAAATGAGTCCAAAGCACACACTTTTCCTTATTTTGGAAAAAGACTGACCATTGTAATTTTGGAAAGTAAAAAATTTCCTCAAATGGGGATAGAAAATTCCTGGAGTCATGACGCAAAGTGGTATTATGCTGACGCTAATCCACAAGGTGTGTGATACCGAAACTAATCTCTTTTGAAAGGGTTTGACTTTTTCATAAGGTTGAACTTTGATTGATTACTAGTTTTGTTGATGACACTCTAGTTCCCAGAATGATTTCTGGCCAATTTGGAGGTTTTATTGTGAAATATAGAAGTTTCCACCTGCAGCTGCAAGGAATGGGATTTACTGGGTTTGTCCTGATATGGAAAAGAAACTTCTTTGTCTTGAAAATCCAAGGAGCCTATAGGTGTTCTTCTACTATGAAAATACATTTTTTGTCTACTTCAATCAATCAATGGCATGTGCTGGCTATACTAAGTGCTTAGGAGAGTACAATACAACAGAGTTGGTAGACATGTTCATTGCCCATAAGAAAGCAAGGGAAATAAAGCCTTTGGGACATATATTCAGACTGAAATACTGAAGGAGTATTTATATGGCATAAACATTCCCAAGAGAGACAAAGATGCCTTCTTGATGATGTTTTAGCTTGAGAAAAAAATTCTTGAAAATATATGAAATTGAGAGTAAGACTGCAATTTCCAGAGCACCAAAGGAGAATTTATAAACATGTGGCTATATTTATTTTACAAATTACTTAGTTCTTTAACTCTTAGGATAATTGTGTTTTAATTAGGATGCCTCTTTTGCATACGTGTCCCTGCTATAGAATGGCATGATCATAATAAAACTCACTCCTAAACTGTATTTCTTCTTAAAATCCCAGCCTGTTTTAATTTCTAACTACAAAAATATAAATGGAACACTTCTGAAACACTGGCCTTTAACAATAACATTTCTTTTAAAAAAAAATCCTGAGCATTTTGTTGTCAAGCATTTTTTCTGATCTAATCAATACAAGGTATGATCTAAAGTAAAATGTCAGATTCTGGAACTCAGAACAAAAAGATATTCAATGAGTAATTTAGATGCTTGATGATGTATTTTATCATTGCCATTACAGAACTTCTGTTTGTCATCTAAATCAATCAGTTGTATTTACTGAGCACTTACTGTGGGCTGAGCACTGTACTAAGAGCTTTGGAGAGTACGAGCAGCATGGCTTAGTGGACAGAGACAAACCTGGGGGTCAGAAGTACCAGGGTTCTAATCCCAGCTCTGCCACACATCTGCTGTGGGACCTAGGGCAAGTCACATAATAATAATAATAATAATAATAATAATAATGGCATTTGTTAAGCGCTTACTATGTGCAAAGCACTGTTCTAAGCACTGGGGGGGTTACAAGGTGATCAGGTTGTCCCACATGGGGCTCACAGTCTTAATCCCCATTTTACACATGAGGTAACTGAGGCTCAGAGAAGTTAAGTGACTTGCCCAAGGTCACACAGCAGACAGGTGGTAGAGCCAACATTCGAACCCATGACCTCTGACTCCAAAGCCCGTGCTCTCTCCAGTCAGCCACGCTGCTTCTTTAATCATATTTATTGAGTGCTTACTGTGTGCAGAGCACTGTACTAAGTGCTTCACTTCTCTGTGCCTCAGAACCTCATCTGTAAAATGGGGATTAAGAGTGTGAGCCCCATGTGCAACAGGGATTCTGACCAACCGGATTAACTAGTATCTACCCCAGGACTTAAAACAGTGCTTGGCACGTAGTAATTAATAAGTACCACAATTATTATTATTATTATTATTATCATTACAATATAACAGACAGATTTCTTCCCCACAAAGAGCTTGCAGCCTAGAGGAAAACCAAGAAAAAGCACTTCTACAATTAGAGGGTAAAGTGACACTTTTGAATATAAAAGGTTGTTGTGCCCACTGGCTCCTGCTAGCTATCAAAACAAATACCATTCAGGTTCATTTTGTAATGTAGAGAGAAAAAAATAAGTTCATCTACCATTAAATGCCTCTAAACAACTTAAATTCAAAAACAAAGTCTCCTCGGACTGAATTTCTTCTCCATTGTGCAAACAGGGAAGCAACATGACCTAAGGGAAAAGCATGGGCCTGGGAGCCAGGGGACCTGGGTTCTAATCCTGGCTCCACCATTGCCTGTTGTATAATCTTGGGCAAGTCACTTAATTTCTCTGTGCCTCAGTTTCCTCACCTACAAAATAGGGATTCAATAACTTTTCTCCCTCTTAAACTGTGAACCCCATGTGGGACAGGGATTGTAGCCAGCCTGATTATCTCGTATCTACCCAATGCTTAGAACAATGTTTGACACACAGTAAGCACTTAATACCATAAAAAAATAGCAATGAGATGTTGGCTAAGAAGGAATGCTAAGAGGAACTTAGATGAATTGTTAAAAACATTATATAGCCAATGAAAATACTGTGGGAAAATCACACACACACACACACACACACACACACACACACAAACACACACACTCCCAAATAAACCACTGTCTCTTTCTGATGTATTTTTATTTCTGAATTTTTTTAGCATAATCCTTAGGTTAAATCTTTCTTGTCAGCGTTACGTCGAACTGCAAACAATGAAAACATAAAGGATATTTATGGTAATAACATGAAATTACCATACCTACGGGCAATGCCTTTATCTTCTCTCAAAATGCCAATAATGTCCATTATTCAGAATGTTACAAACTGACAATAAATTTCCTACACACTCCTAAGTACTACTGCTTTTAGATTCATCTTTTTAGAAAATGTATGGAACCACTTCTTTGGAATAGAGGACACTAAATAACATTCTTTCTCTCTTGTGCCACTGCTGAAGATGCTAATGCACAAGAAATCTGATTATCCAGACTAATTGGGACCAAGATTAGTCCAGATGATCAAATGCTCAGCTATCCAAACAGAATTGGGTTGGCAATCTCAAAAAGGCCATCATCCAATTTGGTCCATTTCCACAATTTTTTAAATCATCTGAACTGACCTTGGTTCAGATAACCGATCACTTGGATATCCAGATCTCAGAATCATTCTTAGCATCAACCATTCTAAAGACACATATAATGCAAACTGAACAAAAATTGATCCATTCACTTACATCACTAATCAGTTCTGTGCACTTTCTGGCCAATTCCATGTTTCTGTCTTCAATGACCGGCTTAAGGAAAACCTAGGCAGGAAGCAGAAAGGATTCCAAGATCGTTTCACAGAGACTAGAGTAAAAATGGAATTGCTATATGACTCTTTCCCAGTCACCTACCTTCTCTTCTTCTTCATCTTCCTCGTCTCCTTCTTCTTCTCTTTCTTCTTCTCCTTCTTCGCTTTCATCCTTGAAATCCTGAATGATAGGCACCCTCATATTTGTCCCTTCAGAAAAATGAAAAAATATGCACTCTAAAATAATCCGCCTGTGTAGTTTACTGTCTTACCTCCCCAGCTTCCCCGAGATCTGGCACCCTGTTCAGAGATTAACCTGACCGAGGCCTCATCCTTATTTGGAATACCCTTGATATAGCCTATATCTGAATTACGTCATCAGGAACAGAAAAGCTTCACAGATGGTTTGCCAGTTTTCACCTGATAAAACACATTTTATATTGGCCACATCCCCAAGCCCACAGCATTTATTGTTCATATCTCAGAATTGCATATTATAAATGACTTACTTGTTCACATTAATATCTGTCTCCCCCTCCAGAATGTATGCTTGTTATGTGCAGGGAATGTCTGCTAATTCTGTTATTCTGCCTCTCCCAAGTGCATAATACAGTGCTCTGCACATAATAAGCGCTCAAAAAATACCATTAATTAATTGATTAGGTGCATGTACGTAGATGGCCTTTCCAAGTCAACTTCCTTTCAACTGGTGAATACATTTAAGAGATAAGACTTGATTACAAGTCTCTGATTCAACCATTAACGACTCCAAGACGACTGATGGATCCAGTCGGTTGAGAAGGTCACATGACTCCACCACAAGGTGAAAATGACAGACCCTCACGTTTAAGATAGTGCATGCTTTAGCGCCTGCTATCTCAAACCTCTTTCACTCGGTCTAAATAAAGCTTTCGCTTGCATTTCAGACATATCTCTGGTCAGTCACTCCAGTGGTTCCCAGTAACTCAAAGTCACTTTCTAGAACAAGTTTTCTGAAGGGAAGTTCTATCGCCGTAGTCCCCCAGTCTATTAAGAAATCATCCACAATGAAAAAAACGCTGGGTATTTATTTCCATGTACCATTCAGAGAGCATGATCTTGTTCTCTTGATACTAGGTTTTCAAAAAATTATTCTCACTTGCTACTTAGAAATTCTGATACATCCAAATTCAGAAACATTCATGTAATGAAGTCATTAAGCTTGCAGCAGTTGGAAATAAAGATCCCCTACAGTTAATAACAAAGAAAAAAAATATGATATCAAAAGCATTAGGCTTCATTCAAAATACCACAGTCACTCTGGCAGACAAATATTCTGGTTACTTTCCTTTTCTATGATTCCCTTAAGTTTATCTCATCTAAAGCCTTTAATTGGCACACATTACCTCACCGATCCGATCAATCAACACTGTTTCTTGGGTGTTTAGTCTATGCAAGGCACCATAGTATTCATTCATTCAGTTGTATTTATTGAGCACTTACTGTGTACAGAGCACTGTACCAAGCCTTGGGAAGTACAAATCGGCAACATATAGAGACAATCCCTACAACGGGCTCACAGTCTAGAAGGACAAGTACAACAGAGTTAGTAGATACAATTCCCACCTTGAAGAAGATACAGTGTAGCAAGGGAGACAGACCTAAAATAAATTACAAACAAAGAAAGCAAAAGAATTTAAAGATACGCACATAAATGCTATATGGGGAGAGGGGTAAGTATTAAGTGCTTTGAGAGGGAGGGCTCAAACGCATAGGAGATGCACTAGATGAGGAGGAACTGGAGGGAAGGCCGATGAAGATTAGTCAGGGAAGGCTTCCTGGAGGAGATGTGATTTTAGTAGGGCTTTGAAGATGAATCAATCATCACCCATATTTATTGAGTGCTTACTGTATGCAGAGCACTTTACTAAGTGCTCGGGAGAGTACAATATAACAGAGTTGGTAGACACTTCCCCTGCCCACAAGGCACTTACAGTCTTGAGAGAGGATGAGAGTGAAGTGCAGTGAGTAGGTTAGCTGGTGAGGACACCAGCTATGAGACACTTTGGGGAGATTGTGAGCCCCCCCAAAGGATAGGCATAATGTCTAATTCCCACCTGTGCATTCTTTTCTAGTGCTTAGTACAGTGCTCTGCACACATAAACGCTTAACAATTACTGGGTAGTCAGTGCAGGTTTATAGAAGTCCAGGGTTCCAAGCCAAGGAAAACCCCAGCAAATCAAAGATTTTCAGTGGTGAACCCTGGAAGCCGAAAACAGTCACTGCATTGTGCAGTCTAGAATAACAACATGGAAGAGTTGCTCCTTTTCATCCATACACGTACCCAGAACTGGAAATCATCACCCTTATCTTCAAATGAGGAGGAAAATGTTGCCATTTATAAAGATTTAGGAGAGATATGAGTATTTCACTCTTCCCTATTTCTTCCTTCAAATGTTCAGTAAAAGAAGAATGAGAACGCTTTATTTTATAAAAACAATCAATCTTTTCAGGTCCCAGTTTTCTTCTCATCCAACAGATATCCACATCACTGACATAAATTCATCCCAGCTGCCTGTTGCTCTTCAAAAAGAATGTACACCCCGATAAATGCAAGGCTTTAATTACTTCTCGCATCTGGAAAGCCTTGACAATCACAGCACGGTTCTTGAAGAAGCTCGTCTTTGGTTCGGCAACACCCTAACAGCTCCCAGAAAGAGAGGAATCAACTTGGTGATTCTTCAAGCCATTTGGGCATATATCACCCAACAATGACTGCTTAACAAGTTCTGCTTCTGAGATGTGCTCAAGAAGCTTTGATGACTTGCAGGGATGTTTTGTTAAGCCTGTATGAGAGCTAAGCTAAACCTCAGATGTGCTTATTATCAACATATTAATACTCATGTAAACAGCAAAAGGAAGGTTGTTGGAGGGTTGGCTTGGAAAGGCCACCCTGTGATCACTGACATCTACAGCGGAGAAGCAGCACGGCTTAGTGATTAGAACACGAGCCTGGAAGTCAGAAGAATCTGGGTTCTAATCCCTCCTCCGCCACTTGTCCACTGTGTGACCTTGAGCAAATCACTTAACTTCTCTGTGACTGAATGCCTCTGTTCCCTCATCTGTGCAATGAGGGTCGAGACTATGAGCCCCTTGTGGGACAAGGACTGTGTCCAAACTGATTAACTTGTATCTACCCCAGAGCTTAGTACAGTGCCTGACACATGCTTTGCATACAGTAAGCGCTTGATAAATACATCCGAATGGTAAGCATTTAAGAAATACCATAAAAAACCCATAACTGAATAAAACCTGACTTATCTCTGGCATTTTTTTACTTTTGGTCTCCCATTTTCAGGAGAAACGGGTCCAAGGAAATGGAAAAATAAAAAAAAAATTGTTTCACATACAGCGAAGTGCAAGACAATGACTAAGATGTCAGAGTGTCATAAGCAATGCTATAAGAATCTGAAACATTAACCAACATTCTCGTACCCATTCTGAACAACAATTGCTGTAAATATTGGCTTCTCCTAGCCTTATGAGTGACATGAACAGTAAACCCACATCATCATCATCATCATAATGTTATTTGTTAATACCAAGTACTGTACTAAGTGCCAGGTAAGATACAAGCAAATCAGGTTGGACACAATTCCTGTCCCTCAGAGGACTCACAGTCTTAATCCCCATGTTACAGATGAGGTAACTGAGGAACCGAAAAGTGAAGCGACTTGCCCAAGGTCACACAGTAGAAAAGTGGCAGAGCCAGAATTAGAACACTAAACCACACTGCTTCTCTTCTACCTCCTTGAGCAGCTAATCTTCCTTTGGTAGAAGGGTTCCAATCTGCCCTTTACCTGGATCTAAATTCTCACGTTGCTTTGAAATTCCAGGTTTCCAGTTGGTTATCCCCTTAAATTGTTCAGAGAGACAGACTACTTCTTAAGGTGACTTAGCTCCTTTAGGCTTCCTCTTCTCTCAAGAATGTTCCTAAAGTTTCTAGATTCAGCCTGTACTTCTATGACTCTCTATGAAACCTTGCTCTAAATCATCATCATCAATGATATATATCAATTACTATGTGCAGAGCACTTACTACACACTTGTGAGAGTGCAATACAACTCATTAGTAGACATTCCCTGATCACAATGAGCTTAAAGTCTTAACTCTCTTATATATCTAGCTAATATATCGAGGCCACATACCTACCAAAGTTTTCATGTGGTATAATTTTTCCCAAACCTTTCGGGAAACAACTGAGCAATTTTCAAAACTGTGCAGTTACTGTTTTGCTGTCTGGTATGTAAGCCAAAGAACATGAATCTAGTGGAGTGAGTGCTTCCATTAAAGTCACAAGTACTTTAAACCAATCGTAAATATTTTAATCACTTCTCCCTCTATAGAACATTGTCGTGTTTCTCCATGGAGAAAGAATGTTTGCAAGTGCCTGCCATAAGCCATACTGTATCTGCTATTATCAAATGCAAAACACATGAATACCACCGTACAGCAACTGTGCTAGGAAAATCGCTGTTTTAACAAAACTGCAGATTCACTGAACCTCCGCATCAAACAGGCCTTACCATCGGCTTTAAAGCACTCAGTCATTTTACCCACTCCTGCCTCACCTTGTTGCTTCCCTACTACAAACCCAGCCAGCACATGTTGCTCCTCTAATGCCAACCAACTCACTGTACCTCGATCTCACCTACCTCGCAGCTAACTTCTCGCCCACATCCTGCCTCTGACCTGGAAAGCCCTCCCTCTTCATATTCATTCAATCGTATTTATTGAGTGCTTACTGTGTGCAGAGCACTGTACTAAGCGCTTGGGAAGTACAAGTCGGCAACATATAGAGACGGTCCCTACCCAACAACGGGCTCACAGTCTAGAAGGGGGAGACAGACTATAGCTTGTAGCAATTCTCCTGAAATGCATGCCATGCTCTGATGGTCCTTCTCTTGGTCTTTCCCTCTTTGAGATTTAAGGAATCTTAAATCTGGACTAAAGAGATCGCATTTGGGATTTGTGGACAAAAAAAGAGCTGATTTGTACATCTACTGAAGCAGCTTGATTAACTCAGAGCACAGGACACTTGGATTATTTGGAACCAATTGATCACTGGTATCGAATGCTGAATCTGGAGAGAAGGCTACTTTCAGCACCTGAGACTGTTCATATCCGACAATTTCTCTCCCCACCCTCAAAGCCTTATTGAGGGCACATCTCCTCCAAGAGGCCTTCCCTGACTAAGCTCTCCTTTTCTCTTCTCCC
This sequence comes from Tachyglossus aculeatus, assembly GCF_015852505.1. NCBI lineage: Eukaryota > Metazoa > Chordata > Mammalia > Monotremata > Tachyglossidae > Tachyglossus > Tachyglossus aculeatus. Next base: position 21,829,820 of record NC_052078.1, on the reverse strand, counting down.
ACCCCTTCTGCATCACCCTGACTTGCTACCTTTATTTTCCACCCACCTTACCTCAGCCCCACAGCACTTATGTACATATCTGTCATTTATCTATTTATATTAATGTCTGTCTCTCCCTCTAGACTGCAGGCTCACTGTGGATAGGGAACGTGTCTGTTTATTGTTATATTATACTCTTCCAAGTGCTTAGTACAGTGCTCCGCAGTAAGCGCTCAATAAATACAACTGATTGATTGATTGATTGATACTACATCCATCAAACATTCAACACAACATTTCCCAAGACTGCTATTTGATCTGAGAACACCTGCAGCAGCGACAAAACTGCTTTTGTTTTCCGGATCTTGCTTTTAAGAAGCAGGATGATTTAGTGGAAAGAGCACAGGCTTGGGAGTTAGAGAACCTGGATTCTAATCCCAACTCCTCCACGTACCTGCTGTGTGACCTTAGACAAGTCACTTAACTTCTCTATGCCTCAGTTTCCTCATCTGCAAAATGGGGATTTGGTATCTGTTCACCCCCCCCCACTTAGACTGTGAGCTCCATGTGGAACCTGATTGTCTCGAATATACCACAGAGCGTAGTACAGTGCTTGGCACATAATAAGCGTTTAGCAAATACCATGATTATTATTATTATTCTCCTGCAAATAACAGATTTCCTCTAGCAAATTTTGTGGTATAGCTTGGAATTAATAACAAACTTCAATCAGGCCTGTGTCCTGTGGAGTCTTCATCTGAATTGAAAGAAACCATCATCATTCACATCGCCACTAACTGATTGTTTAATTAGCCTGCCAATCCTACCAATACCAGTTTTCACTGTTTTTTTCAGAGTGAGAGCTATATAAGAAGTCCTTCCGCTATGCATCTTTATAGATCCCAACCTGACTGTCTTGTATCTATCCCAGTGCTTAGTACAATGCCTGGCACACAGTAAGCACTTAAATACCACAATTACTATTATTATTATTATTATCTATTCAATTCAGTTGGAATTTTCCCAACCCTTGTGTTTCATATACAGTAACAAGTGCTCCATTTCTCCTTTGTATTCCATGCTCTGGGAGTGAGGGGAACAAAGCAATCTCTGCCATGCTCCTCTCACCAACCAATGTCCAAAAGAGATTTTGTTTGGCCCGGGTCCTGAGGCCCATATTTATGCTTCGCTTTCTTTGTGGTTCCATCTACTCTCAGACTGACTAAAATATCCCCCTGCACAACTCACTGTAGACACGCCAAGGCCTTAAGAGCCCATTGTAGGGTAGGGACCGTCTCTATATGTTGTCGATTTGTATTTCCCAAGCGCTTAGCACAGTGCTCTGCACACAGTAAGTACTCAATAAATACGATTGAATGAATGAATGAATACAACATAAGGTATATGCTTGGGGAGGATTTTTCCTCAAGAAAAATTAATCTTGTGATATGTATCTACACAGGACAAAGCTAATTCCTAGGATCCTCCCCCTTTTAGACTGTGAGCCCACTGTTGGGTAGGGACTGTCTCTATATGTTGCCAACTTGTACTTCCCAAGCGCTTAGTACAGTGCTCTGCACACAGTAAGTGCTCAATAAATACGATTAATGATGATGATGATGATGATGACCAAGCCGGCATTTGTTGAGGGAAAATGCCATATATCCTGAGATAATCAGTCATCCTTCCCGCCTAAAGATGATGCCGTGGACTGTCACTGACAGTACAATTCACCTGCGGATGTGTCTGTGTATGAAAAGAATGATTCTCTCCACCCCAGTGCTTAGAACAGTGCTTTTCACATAGGAAGTGCTTAACAAATATCACAATTACCATTGTTAATTATTAGCTCAAAAGGAACTGACATTACATGCAAGGAACTGACATTACATGCGAGGAACATCTCTACCAACTCTGTCGTACTCTCTCAAGCACTTATCATGGTGCTTTGCACACAGTAAATGTTTAATTAATACAAGTGACTGATTTAAAACAAAAGTCATCTATGGTACCCAGCCAGTGAAAACATACACAAGTAGAGCATACACAAGCATATGAAGCAGAGGCAGAAAAAAACAATAATGAGACCTTCGGGAGGATCCTGAATCAGGAAAATACATACTTTAGATACTCTTCCCTAGCTTTCATAACACATTTAGAAATAAAATGTTTTCAAGAAATAGTCTTAATTAAATGCTAAGTGGTGGCCCACACTGAACAAAGAAGGAAACTCTCCTGATTTGAAACAGAATGTTAACCCAGAAAACTGTTCTATTACACCTACTTGATATTACTGGTAACTCTCCAGATTACACTGCATGATGGCAGATTCTTATTGGCCAAGGATGAAATCATGAACCAGAGCAGCTTTCTATTGTCAGGTTCACAACACATTAGTTGCACAATCATAAATACTATAAATGGATAGAGAAAGAAATGATTGTCAGTCAGTCTATTGTAATTATTCAGTGGCTTAGTGGAAAGAACCTGGGCTTGGGAGTCAGAGGTTGTGGGTTCTAATCCTGGCTCCGCCACTTATCAGCTGTGTGACTTTGGGCATGTCATTTAACTTCTCTGTGCCTCAGTTCCCTCATCTGTAAAATAGGAATTAGGGCTTTGAGCCCCACGTGGGACAACCTGATTACCCTGTATCTATCCCAGCGCTTAAAACAGTGCTTTGCACATAGTGAGCACTTAATACCATCATTATTATTATTATTATTATTATTACTGTGCACAAAGCACCATACTAAGAGTACAATACAACAATAAACAGACACATTCCCTGCCCACAATGAGCTTACAGTCTAGAGGGGGAGACAGACATTAGTAGAAATAAATAAATGACAGATATGGACATAACTGCTGTGGGGCTGGGAGGGGAGATGAATAAAGGGAGCAAGTGAGGGTGACAGAAGGGAGTGGAAGAAGAGGAAAGGAGGATTTAGTCAGGGAAGGCCTCTTGGAGGAGATGTGCCTTCAATAAGGCTTTGAAGGTTGGGGAGAGTTACTGGAAAGTGTTGGATATGAAGAAGGAAAGCACTCCAGGCCAAAGACATGTTTCAATTCAATTCAATTCAATCATATTTACTGAGCGCTTACTGTGTGCGGAGCACTAAACTAAGCCCTTGGAAGAGTACAATATAACAATAAATAGACGCATTCCCTACCCACAACTTTGAGCCCATTTTGTGTCCTCGGTCTCTGCATCAGTTTAGGGGTACAGTTACTGAGGACAGCCTGCCATTTTTACTGAGCTACTCCTGGCTCTCAAACAAATTTCCTGCTTGAAAGCAGTTTGCACTGTATTGGAAAGAAAGCCTTTTCAATGATGCCTCCTGCAATGAGGATTAAAACTATAATACCCTGTATTGAAAATGACCTTATTGCAACAATGAACTTAAACAGCTCACTCTCTAGCCTACCTAAGCCTATAATTGAGCTTGGGATTGTTATTCAGGGGAGTAACTTAAGAGGTCTGCAGTTCTGGGCTTGGGCAGAGGACAAATGTGTCCTGAAATGTAAAAGCAAGAGGTAATAAGAGAAATGTCAGAGTCTTACAGGCTTTCTCTCTTTAACAAGTGTATACACTGTTGTCATGACAACTGTGGCATTACCATAAACTTAAATATTTATTCTTCTGTGCTGAAAAATATATTTCTGCTAGATCTTTTTCTAAAAATCAAATATAGCTGTGCTATGAGTTGCTGTATACAAAATACATTGGGCTAAATTCCCATCTTGGGCAGCTCCATAGGCATGTCTGTCTGAGATGAAGTTATGGACCTTGACACTTTTAGAAAATGAATGAACTGTGATTTTTATCAGAAACACTTTCAAAAAAACTTTAGTTTTTCTAAAGCGAAAATTCTACTTAATGATCTTTACATATCTTAGCCTAAACAAGCCACGCTGTTTCTCATGACCTGTGACCTAGGCCCAGCATGTGCTTGACTTCACCCTCGGTGATGACGTCTTCAAGGGTCCTGGATGTCCCACACTGACCTGTGGACACTAACCCCCAGCTTCAGGATTTGCCCTCCAGCTCTTGAAGGGTGATGACACATGCCAAACATGAATCAACCGACCAATCAACAGTATTTACGGAGCACTTTCTTTGTGCGGAACATCGTACTTGAGTACTTGAGAGAGTACAGCAGAGGTAGTAGACTATACCCACCTGCAAGGAGCTTCCAATCTAGTTGGGGAGAACATACCAGCCCCATGTTCTTCACCAATTAACAAAGGAAATGGATGCCATTTTGACACATTTCTATAGAAAAAACCAAACATCAATCTAATCCTAAAACTGTTCCTCTGACATGTGTGTGTGTGTGTGTGTATTCACAAAGACATACCACTGTCAGACCATTAAGGCAGGATAAATACAATCTGCTGTGGGAAAAAATAGCAAAAGTCCAACTAGCCACCTCTAATTAAAATTACTTAGTAGTCAGATTGATAACCCCGGTGTTTAAAAGGTGCTGGCATTTTTTATGGGTTCTCCAGGCACGTGTTAACTCACTCGTCTGAGGTGCTGGGGTATAGCCTGATAACTCCGGTATTTGTTAAGCACTTACTATTTGCCAGGCACTGAACTAGGCAGTGAGGTAGATACAAGGTAATTGGGTTAGTCCCAGTCCTACATGGGGCTCAAAACCTTAATTCCCATTTTACAGACAAGGTAGATGAGGCACAGAGAAGTGAGATGACTTGCCTAAGGACACAAGTGGCAGAGCCAGGATTAGAACACAGGTCCTTTTGATTCCCAGGCCCATGCTCTATCCACTAGGCCACGCTGCTCACTCGTCTGAGGTGCCAGGGTGTAGCCTAACTGGATCAGTCAAGGGATTAGAGGCTGGGATAACTTGAGTGAACCTATCAGAGAAAAATTTCCTTTCGGGTTTGTCTTCAGGGAGGAAGGGATTGAGGTTAGTAGGGGGAAGGGTGTGTTTGTCATTGGATGACTCTGAATCTCCAAGTACTCTGAGTTGTTATGAGATGCCACACATACAAAACACGGACTCAACATTTGGCAATTTTTCCAGGATTGCTTTTTTTAAAAAAAAATCCTGTCCCTTTTTGAATGAACATCTTTCAACAATAGGGCAGCTATAATGGAGGAAGGAAGATGAATGTAAAAGAGGGCGAGTAGAAGGTCAAGGATAGACAGAGGAGAGAGAAAGAGAAAGAATGAGAAAGAAAGAACAAGAGAAAAAGAAAGGAAGAGAAAGAGAAGGGGAGGAGGAGAAGGAATTATGTCTGACAGAGTTTTATGTCATTCCTGATGTCTCTGAAGTATATTTGATTTTTCTAGATAATATCATGATATCATCCTCCACTGGGCAGAGTGCTTGGAGATCTCCCCCCAAAAACATACCCTCTTAATGGCATGCTGAATTGATACCTTCTCTGAAACTTGAAGAGCTCTCCATTAAAAACCTTTTCCTCTCTGTTCAGCAGCGTTCCACCGACTGATAATGTTGTTATGTATTGATCTGTGCTTCTTTGGTTTCTCAAATTTTCCTTCAGGTGTCCCACAGGCTGGTATTTGTGAAGTGCCTACTATGTGCCAAGCACTCTATTAAGTGCTAGGATAGAAATAAGCTAATCAGATTGGACATTTGTACTTCCCAAGCGCTTAGTACAGTGTTCTGCACATAGTAAGCGCTCAATAAATATGATTGATGATGATGACGATTGATGACATATCGTTAGCTGGATAACAAGGCAGGTCCTGAGGCTCACGAACTTAATTGCCATTTTATAGATGAGGTAACTGAGGCACTGGAAAGATGAATGACTTACCCCAGGTCACCGAGCAGTCAGGTGGTGGAGCGGGGATTAGAACCCAGATTCTCTGACTCCCAGGCCGGAGCTCAATCCACTAGGCCACGTTTCTTCCCTACTGAAATACTTATTGACGTCAAAACTAAAATGTAAACTGTGGGACTCCTCTGAAGGGGTTACAGGAAACATGAGACAGCTCAGAAGATGGCATCTGTCTACTCCACTTAGGCACAATACAGAAGATGGTATCTGTCCATTCCATTAAAGGGCTGCCTATTGCAGAGAGACATCTGGGTTTCTAGACTGCTGAAAGAGCAAGCCTCACCCGAGCATGTGGCTTCCCAGTGCAGTTCCCAGAATCCACCTGTTCCTCAGCCTCACGAGCAGGACCCGCCTCGTTATCCAGCTAACGAAAGACGGATCAGCTAGTGGCAGATGGCAACCATATGGAATTCATTCCCCACAGAAAGCAGGGCGGGGTGAAAATATCCGTCGGTTCTGAAAGGGGGGTCGGATTCATTCATGGATAAGCTATTCCTAATGCGTTACCAAGACGAATGTTAGGGATGATGAACGAGGGAAATCATTGGGATTGGGTGGTCCCTCCCTGATTGTGAGAATGACTATGAGGTGTGGGGGGAGAGGGGTCAACATTCACACTGATGAACGAGGGAAATCATTGGGATTGGGTGGTCCCTCCCTGATTGTGAGAATGACTATGAGGTGTGGGGGGAGAGGGGTCAACATTCACACTGCGCTTCCAATATTATTCCCACTAATGCTGCTACCTCCAAGGGCTGTAATACCCAGAGGCACTGTAAATTTCATTTTAAAACTATTTTTTTTTCCAAATTGCTTCAAGCAATCTATTTTGGAGGCAAATTTGAACTGAAAATGCATACTTCTGAAGATAATTTTAAGTTTTAGTGACAGAACCGATGGATGGCATGGGGCCAAAAGCCAATCAGACTTCTCTGGAAGGAGGAAGGATTTGAGGCAGCATGGCCTGGTGGATAGAGCAGTGTGCTCCACACATAGTAAGCACTTAATAAATACGATTGATTGACTGGTTAACATTTGTTAAGCCCTTACTGTGTGCCAAAGACTGAATTAAGAACTGAAGTGGATACAGGATTATCAAATCAGATAGAGTCCCTATCCTATGTGGGCTTCACAGTTTAAGGGGGAGGGAGAACAGGTATTTTAGCCCCATTTTACAGATGAGGAAACTAAGGCACAGAGAAGCTAAGTGACCTGTCCCAGGTAGCACAGCAGGCGAGTGTCAGAGCCAGGATTAGCACCCAGGTCTCTGGACTCCCAAGCCCATGCTCTTTCCACTAGGTCGCTCTGCTTCTGCTCGCTATTGTCATCATTCTTTGTATCTGTGGATGTCTTAAATTGAAAATCCCTTGCTGAACAGGAACTGTGACTAAGTCATTTATTTGTATTTACCCCAGAACTGAGCACAGTTGCTTTGGCACTCAGTAAGCACTTTATAACCAACATAGGCAAAATTCGACTTTTGGCATGGACTGCTCTCCTCCTGAATGTTGGCCCGGTTGAAGGAAATTGGCTTTGAAAGGACCAAAGTTGCAAACATTGCAAAACTCTGCCATCAGCATTCCCTAACTTTGGGACATCTCCCTTGGTACAAGTGTTCATGCATATGCATGCTTAGACATTACACATTCAGACAGATGCACTTGTGTGTATTTGAAAACTGACATAAATATTAATGTGTACAAATGATGGCATGCTGAAAAAAAATCTATTTATAAAATACCCAGCTGCATAAATTATGGGTTTTAGACACTTTAACAGCTTTGACGCTCCATAAAGTATGAGCATAGGCTTGAGTGATAGAAAATGTATAAGCTCTCGTATAATGAGTCCAGTTCTCTCAATGCTGATTCTCCCTAGGATAAATTGGTAGACTTACTTTCAGGCCACTATAATCCCATTAGGTTTCTGTTTCACTAATACACAGACTTAGCAGTCTTTCAAAAGAACGCAGTAAATAAAATCTGAGATGTGTCATACACTGATTGCTTGATTGCTTAAGTAGCCCAAGATCTGTAAGCCCTGCCCAATGTTAAGTCCAATCACTGTAGAGAATATAGTTCCCTCCCCACCACTTTTTATTTTATTTACAGAATATTTTAAATGCTTATTATGTGCCAGGAACTGTACTAAATGCTGGGATAGATACAAGCTAATCAGGTTGGATATAGTCCATATCCCACATGGGGCTCACAGTATTAATCCCCATTTTACAGATGAGGGAATTGAGGCACAGAGAAGTGAAGTGATTGGTCCAAGGTCACACAGCAGACAAGTGATGGAGCCAGGATTAGAACCCAGGTCCTTCTGACTCCCAGGCTTGTGCTCTATCCAGTAGGCCACTCTGCTTCCCACACCTCTTCTTCCCCTCTCCCCGTCTCGACCACAGTTGCCCAACTAGTGATGTGCACGTGGACTTCTCCATGTAGGCTGAGTTTTGGGAGGGAGGTAATGATAACTGTAGTATTTGTTTAGGCACTTGCTATAAGCCAGGGGTGGATTCAAGCATATTGGGGTGGACACAGTGCCTGTCCCACAGGTCTTACTCACTATTACACAGGTGAGGTAACTGAGGCATGGAGAAGTGAAGTGACTCACCCAAGGTCAGAGAGCAGACAAATGGCGGAGATGGGATTAGAACCCCGGGCCTCCTGACTCCCACACTCACGCTGTTTCCACTAGGCCACGCTGCTTCTCTTGGAAGCCAGAATAGAAAAGAAAAGAATACAAAAAGCCAGAATGGAAGATCTCTCTCCCTTCTGATGCTATGCGGCCTTTGGCTGAAGCAGGTTCAATCCATTCAGCTGTATCTCTCTCCCCAGCTTCCTATTCACTAGCTCTACCCACCCAACATTTTTCTCTCCCACTCCGATTCCATGCTGCCTTCAATGGGGCACGGAGGAGGGAACTTGGGGAGAAATTCCTGGGTCTTACCACAGCCAGATGTGCCCCAGATTAGAGCAATGCCACGTCTCCCTGGCAACAAAAGCCAATAGACAACTTCTTCACTGTGCAGAGCTGATGGAGAACAGCACTTGGGGAACATGGCTGGATCAAACAGAACAGGTTCACAGCCATTAGGGGAAAGGCGGTGGTATAAGGCCTCGGCTATCTGGCCTCCGGGTTTCCAACCAGGATCCCCCCAATAATTTTTTATGGCATTTGCTAAGCACTTACTATGTACCAGGCACTGTTCTAAGGGTTTGGGGTAGATACAAGCTAATCAGGTTGGACACAGTCCCTGTTCCACATGGAGCTCACAGCCTTAATCGCCATTTTACCGATGAGGGAACCGAGGCCCAGAGGAGTAAAGTGACTCGCCCAAGGTCACACAGCGGACAAGTGGCAGAGCTGGGGTTAGAACCCAGGTCCTTCTGACTCCCAAGCCCATGCTCTAGCCACTAGGCAATGCCTTTCTGCTATAAGCAGTAGTGGTTGCACAGTTTTTGAGCTAATTCCCAATTTTACTCATTCCCCCGTTAAAAAAAATTCCTAGATATGGGGGTATGTTTGAGGAACAGAGGATCAAGAAAGTCCCTAGGAACAGTGGTGGGGATGAGAAGATGAGGGGATGAGGGGTGGCAGGGAGTGAGCTACAATGAGCTTTTTAATTACTTCTAGGAGCTCAGACATCATGTGGGCCTGGCTCTGGAGCAGGAAACTAAGAAATTACATTTCATTCTATGAGAATTAATCAATTTACTCATTCACTCTATAAGAATTCCCTACCTGCAAGCTGTGGTTACAGAATGTGTCAACCAACTCTGTTGTATTGTAAAATCCCAAACACTTAGTACAGCACTCTGTACACAGTAAGCACTCAATAATACTTGGACATTTGTTATTTGCCCCAACTCCACAGCACTTATGGCCCAATCTTTAAAGTATACATTACAAATGACTTTTTATTCATATTAATGTATGTCTCCCCCTATAGACTGTAAATTTAAACTCATTATGGGCAGGGAAAGTGTCTGCTAATTCTGTTGTACTGTACTCTCCCAAGTGTTCAGTAGAGTGTTCTGCACATAGTAAGCGCTCAATAAATACCATTGATTGATAGACTGACTGTGAAAGGCTTCAAGAAAAAAATTCTCACCAAAGCCTACCTTAATCTTTAAAAAAACGCATGTAAGTTTTCCACAGTTGATTGATTGATAATACCAATGAAAATGAGGATGAGGATGAAGAAGGTAGGAAAGTGGCAGGGACTAGAACCCACAGCTGATTTGCTAGTAGAGCCTTGGCCATTCAACATGAAAAGCATTTCCATCTAAATTGTCCAGACAAGTGAGACCATTATTCCATCACAAATTAGAACTTATAAAAGATCCAAAGAAATTAAGTAATTGCATCACGGAGATCAAGGAAGGTGGGAGCAAAAGAGACAGCAGAATTCAAGGAACGGAAACCAAGAACAAAATCTCCGTGAGTAAATATTCGTCACCAGTTAAATGGGCTGTCCTTCCTCACTGTAAATCTTACCCATCCCATCACCTAAAAGTCCAAGGCTTTCCTCTGAAAACAGCATGTTAGCATGTCCGCTTTGAGTAATCTATATGCACAGTTCATTTAACCAAACAAATCTGACATTTACTTCTTCCAAGCTAATTTTTTTTAACCACAAATAAAACAAGTGTCTTTTTTCCTGCAGCATTAATCTACCAGATAATGAATTACTCTTTGAATTACTTGGCTAATGAGAATGTTCGATCACTGTCTCATCTTGGAATAAAATTGGGATGGGGGTAGAACTAAAGCTGGAAAGTATCCTAATAAAGCAACAGAAGTCCACACTTTTAGCTATGCTGCAGTAACCACGAAACATGAGGAAATTACCTCATACTATCTACACCACATTATCCACTCCACATATAACTGACTATACTGTAGTAACAGAGGAAAATAAAAGGGTTTTTTTACTACAGCAGTGCCATGGAGGCAGCAAGATACAAAATGGTTCCCAGCAGTAGTTAATTTCATCGAGAAAAACTGACTTTATTTCCCCAGCAGAGATCCCACAAACGAATCTGTATTATAACCTGCGGGAGTCTTAATATGCTCAGCAGGTCAGATAGGATTCAGCTATTTAGTTCTGCAACAAAGCAGTGTTTGTCAAAAATGGAACCCATAGCATGGAGAGGGCTTAAAAAATCAGTCTTTTGGCAGGATTGGGGCTAGGATGTCAACTGTATTATTTATACATTCTTTTTTTTTCATGATTTAAGTTAAGCACTTACCAAGTGCCAGGCACTGTATTAAGGGCTGGGGTAGATTACACACAAATCAGGTTAGACACAGTCCATTCCCACATGGGGCTCACAGTCTTAATTCCCATTTTACAGATGATGTAAGTGAGGCACAGAGAAGTGAAGTGACTGGCCCAAGATCACACAGTAGACACATGGGGGAGCCAGGGTTAGAACCCAGATCCTCCTGGCTACCAAGCCTGTGTTCTATTCCTTAGGCCATGCTGCTTCTCAATCATGAGGGGAGCCCAAATATCTTTTTAATAATCGGAGGCTTAAATCTTAAGAGATGCTTATGATAGACCTCTCTTCCTTTCTGTATTTTTCACTCTCCATTATAAAATCATAAAAAATAAAAGTGGACCGAGTAGTAATTGTGGTATATGTTAAGTGCTTACGACAGCCCCTTCCTTCCTCCCCACCTCCCCATCCCCCCCGCCTTACCTCCTTCCCCACCCCACAGCACCTGTACATATGTATATATGTTTGTACATATTTATTGCTCTATTTATTTATTTATTTTACTTGTACATATTTATTCTATTTATTTTATTTTGTTAATATGTTTGGTTTTGTTGTCTGTCTCCCCATTCTAGACTGTGAGCCCGCTCTTGGGTAGGGACCATCTCTATATGTTGCCAATTTATACTTATACTTCCCAAGCGCTTAGTACAGTGCTCTGCACACAGTAAGCACTCAATAAATACAACTGAATGAATGAATGCCAAGATCTATGCTAAGCACCGAGGTAGAAACAAGATAATCAGGTCAGACACAGTCCGCGTCCTACAAGGGGCTCACAGACTAAATGGGAGGGGGACTAGCTATTTCATCCCCATTTTACTGATGAGGAAACTGAGGTGCAGAGAAGCTAAATGACTTGCTCAAGTTCAAACAGAAGAACCAGGATTAGAACCCAGGTCTCCTGATTCCCAGGTCTGTGCCCTTTCTCCTAAGCCACACTGCTTCTCAGTAACACAATAATATGAATCGATGTTTGCAATTCTATAAACACACATACACATATCAAAATACTTTTTCTCTGCTTTTCTACTATGTTAAAAGGGGGAGGAGGAAAAACCTTTCACACTAAGGCCCTTGTCAATTCTTGGAGCTAATGTAGAATCTAATTGCCCAATACATTCCCATTTTGCCACCAATTTGCAATTAGCCTGCACTTTTCATGCATGAGTTGACCCAATTACATAACAAATTTACACCTTTGGGAATTTCTCTTGACTGCTTGTCTTGTGTCCACCACACGACTCAATTTCACACTGTCAGCATCCTGACCGTAGTTGTGGTCTGTCTGTCAGAATGATTTATTTAAATGACAAACAACGAGAGACTCCTATAAGGCCCAGATTCACAACCCCAACCTCCTCCATCCCACCTCTCACTCCCAGCACTTATCCGAACTTTAAGTCAAATGGTTTAATAGGCCCAGGGCTCTGACCTTGAGTCACTGGGCACTGTATTTCAGCAACAATTCCCTGCTTCATAAAGCTGGCTCTCAACCAATTACAAAGGACCAGCATAATCAAATCAATTTTAACTTCTGAAAGTTGACTAATTCACCAATGAAATGTTCATTCCTTTTACCTTGTCAAACTGAAATGTAAATAACAGAGCAGAAACGATCGTGCCTTTGGTCCAACAGTGAAAGCAATAATAATTTCTTTTTTTCAGAACCATCCATCCATCAGGTTTCCCAGAGGTACTGTCATCTGGCAGAGTGTTGAAACTAGAGAAAGCCTAAATTTGAAGCATTTTTTTTTTACCATGGGACTCGCTGCTTCTGTATGGGGGGAAAAGAAAGAGAGGAAGGAAAACAAGGGGAGGGGAAGAAGGGAGAGTGAAGAAGAGGAAGAAAAATGGAGAAGGGAGAAAAAAGAGAAAGAAAAAGAAGGGATGAGAAAAACAACATGGCCTAGTGGAAAGAGTCCAGGCCTGGGAGTCTGAGGACATGGTTTCTAATCCCAGTTCTGCCACATGGATGCTGTGTGACCTTGTGCAAGTCACTTAACTTCTCTGGGCCTCAGTTAACTCACCTGTAAAATGGGAATCATTTCTCCCTCTCCTTTATACTTTGAGCCCCTCATGGCATAGGGGCTGAATACAATCTTGTACCTACCCCAGTGCTTGGCACATAATAAGCACTTAAACACCACAGTTATTATTAGAAAAGAGGAAGATGAAAAAAGGGATGGGGAAGGGTAAACAGGAGAGAATGTAAGCTCGTTGTGGGCAGGGAACGTGTCTACAAGCTCTGTTATTTTGTACTTTCCCAAGTGCTTAGTACAGTGCTTTGTACATGGTAAATGCTCAATAAATATGATTGATTGAATGAGAGAGCACGAGGGCAAGGAAGAACTGGTGAGGGGGAGGGACATGAGAAAAGAAGTGTGATTAAAAATAGGAACTGTTTTCTTACCAGAGCTGGAGAAAGAATAATAATAATGATAATAATAACTTCTGTTAAGCACTTTCTATGTAACAAGCACTGCACTAAGCATTGGGGTAGATACAAGATAATCAGGTCCCACATGGGGCTCACAGTCTAAGTAGGAGGGAGACAAGTGTTGACTCCCCATTATGCAGATAACAAAACTGAGACACAGAGAAATCAGGTGACTTGCCCAAGGTCTCACAGCAGACAAGTGGTGGAGGATTAGAATCCAGGTCCTCTGGCTCTCAAGCCCACGCTCTTTCCACTAGGCCACAGTGCTTCCCTGGATTAGTGAAAGAGCCAATCTATATTAGATAAATATTACATAATTTCATTTATATATTATGTAACTAATATTATTTCATTTAATCTATCTTTGTTACTTATATTTATCTATATGAATAGGTAAGTAAATCTGGAATTAAATGCAACTCGGACGGGTGACTTACCAAGGTGCAAACACTGGGGAGGAGGGGACAACACACAATCCTCCTCCAAACTTTTGCTGGCCATTTCAGAGCAATTCCAAGCCCCATCTGCTGAGCCAAAGGAGCCTCCAGCCCCCGGTTTTATTGAACCATTGAGGCAAACAGCTTAGAGAGGGAGTGTGGTTCAATGGAGAGAGCACGAGCCTGAAAGTCAGAAGGACCTGGGTTCTAATCCTAGCTAAGCCACTCGTCTTCTGTGCAACCTTGGGCAATTCACTTCACTTCTCTGGGCCTCAGTTACCTCATCTGGAAAATGGGGTTTAAGACTGGGACTTGGATTGTGTCCACCCTGATTACCAGCACTTAGAACAGTGCCTGCCACACAGTAAGTGCTTAACAAATACCATAAAAAAACTTGCTGCTTCCCTGAATAGTCTCACTTCCACAGACAAATATAAGCAGGTCTGGATATTTTGACATAGAACACAGAAATACCCTGATTATGGAGTAAGGCGTTTTTGCCTCATTAAAGAAACAAATGGTGGCATGTTTCCTGGCAAAGGATTTTTATTTAATTCCACTGTAGATAAGGGCCTGCTCCCACCAGTTTGGTTCCAGGGGAACTCAGTTGAGATTTCAGAGGCCTTGAGCAGGATCACATATTAAATGTCAAAGCAAGCACGGAGCGGGGATGACTGGGAGAGAGTTCTGTTAGGGAGAGTTCTGAATAGGAGTGTTGTTTTGACCCAGAGCCACAGACTCTCCATCTGCTCTTCATTCATTCATCCATTCATTCAATCATATTTATTGAGCGCTTACTGTGCACAAAGCACTGTACTTAGCACTTTGGAGAGTACAATATGAAAATAAAGACACAGTCCCTACCCACAATGAGCTCACAGCTCTCTTAGAAACACTAGTTACCCGATCTGCAACTTCGCTGTGGTTCCCCACCCTGGAGTTGGGGGAAACTAAGGCATGCCGGTCTCTGCCAACAGTCCAAAAGCATCATTTGGAGAATCGGGGCCTCTGCGTCCACCCCAAAAGAGGTCCCCCCCGAAGAAATGATTACATCTCCCTCTCTCCCTGGCTCCTTCACCGACCCTGAGCATTGGGATCACCAGAATCGCCACGCCAACTCTCTTGGATCTGTGACCTTTGGACATTTGATATCCACCCCACCTGCAAGCCCACAGCACTTATGTCCATGTCTTTCAATTACATATTCTAAATTACTTATTTATTCATGTGAAAGTCCATCTCCCCTTCTAAACTGTAAGCTCATTACGGGCAGGGAACATGCCTGCTAATTCTGTTGTATTGTGCTCTCCCAAGTGCTTACTACCACTCTTACCACCACTGATTGATTGATTGATTGATTGACCACTTACTGTTTTCAGAGCACAGTGTGAAGCACTCGGGAGAGTTATAACATGATTGGAAGACAGACATGTTCCCTGCCCACACGGAGATCAAAGACAAGCAAATGCTACCCAATGATGATCTCTATGGACTCTCCCTGCTGGAGACTCAAGTCTTCTTCAAGCGTAACTGATTTATCCGACAGTGGAAGGCTCCAGGTATTTCCCCCACCCCCTCCTTGGTCACACAAAATTTTCTCCTGGGAAGTTATTTTCAATGAGTAGCAGCACATTCCACTCAAAACCTTAGTCACTGTTTAATAAATCCCATTCAATCATTAACATCATACTGAGGCTAAGCCCTTCTTTGGAATAGAGGAATCGCTGTCATGAAAGATTTCACTGTAGCCTAATGGAAAGATCAATGAACCTGGGAGTCAGAGGGCCTGGGTTCTAGTCCCAGCTCTGCTGCCTACCTGCTCTGTGACCCTGGGCAATTCGCTTCTCTGGGCCTCAGTTTCCTCATCTGTAAATTGAGGAATTTACAGATGAGGATTCGATATCTTCTCTCCTTTTGTACTTACACACGGAGCCCCATGAGGGACAGGGACTGTATCTGACCCCATTTCCTTGTATCTACTCCAGCGCTTAGTACTGGGTTTGGAACATAGAAAGAGCTTAATGAATTCCACAGTTATTATTAGCTGAACCAGTCCAAGCCGCCAACACTGAACCACCAGACCAGGAAAGGGCAAAGAAGCTTTGGGGCCCCCAGCCCCATCTTCATGTCAGTCATGCCATCCTAGCGTCACTGGAAAAGCAAAAGATGTGTCCATTCGATAACAATAACTGTTCTAGTTTTGAAGTGCTTACTAGATGCCCAGCACTATACTAAGCCCTCTTCTAAAGGTTTTTCTTTCAGCTCATTCCAGACAGAGAACATGTCTTCAAACTCTGTTGTATTGTACCCTCCGAAGTGCTTATTGCAGTGCTCTGCCCACGGCAAGCGCTCAATAAATACCACTGATGGATCAATTGATTCGCCAGCAGATCAGCACTCCCCAGTCTCTGTATGAGCCCAGTCCCTAATTTCCCCAGGCATTTTGCAGGAAGCTCTTTCCTCGCTAGAAAAGGTGGCTTCTCCTTGCTCTCCCATAAATGAGTGCTGCCTGAAGCTGGGTTACGAATAAGAGCAAGCAGCCAGATCGGCTCGAGAATCTAAACCATCAGTCTTCCCCAATCATATGATTCCTCCTCCAGAAAGCAAAATGAAAAAGCCGGGACTGAACAGCTAATCCCATGATGACATTTCATTTCCCCTACTATTTGAAATTCCTGGGACCGCTCCACAGCCAAATGAAACATTATCGGCAGAGTCGTGAGGACTTTCAGATCCTTGACACGAGTGGACTCCTGTCTGAAAACCTGTCCCAGAATGTGGATTCTCCCCCTGCCAAAATTCTGAATGCCCTCTTAGCCCCCAAAACATACCTAAAACATCCAGATCTCCTCATTTATTTAAATTAATGTCTTTCTCCCCCTATAGACTGTAAGCCTGTTGTGGGCAGGGAATGTGTCTGTTCTATTATTATATTGTACTCTCCCAAGCACTTAGTACAGCACTCTGCACAAAGTAAGCACTCAATAAGTACAAATGATTTATTGATTTAGAAACACATGATTTCCATCCTCCATTGTTAAGCTGGGCTTCACCCTGGGTATTTGGAAAGCTTTATTAAAGAAAAACTCATTTCACTACGCTGTCTGCTGATTTCACCTTCATAAATCCTGGGGCTTCTAGAGGTTTGAACATCAAACCTTAATGAAAATGTGGGTTTTTTAAAATACAAATCAGTTTCACTCATGCTACATTTACAATAAAGATAACGCTTACCTGTCTCAGAGGATTTGATATCAAAGGAGACAATCTGTCATCAGTTTCTGGTTGTAGAAAGTGTATTTATTGTCCAGCTAACAAGATAAAAAGGATCAATTTCTTTCTTTTGAAATGCAAAAGCAGACTGAATTTAAATAAAAATAAAAAGGCTTACCTTTCAACCAGCTACTGCACATTTCACATCCTTATGTGAGTCGTTTCATAACTTTTAAGCACAAAACTTAATTCTTTGGAAAATGCACTGCACAGTTCTGTTGTGAAACATTTAAAATCCTGATTGATGATCCTTGAATAGAATAATAAAGTTTCTCGAAAGATGGTTAGGAAAAGAGATGTCAAACAAATGTAATGTTGGTTAGAATGTAAATCTGATTCTGTTTCACTTTGTAAAGGAAAAGAGGCAGGAAGGAGGGGAGACAGGCAGGAAGCAAGGAGAAAGAAATGACGATGATAGGAAGGAAAGGAAAGAGAAAGGAGGAAACGAGGGAGGGAGGGAAGGAGAGGAGAAGGAAGAGAGGGAGGAAGGACACAAGGAAGGGAGGGAGGGAGGGAGGAAGACAGGAAGGAAGGCAGGAAGGCAGGCAGGCAGGCAGGAAGGAAGGAAGGAAGGAAGGAATGTTCACAAATATGTGAATGATTTTTCAGAAAGAAAAGTCAGAACTTGTGGTCCACACATTTGAGTCTTATTAGTCATGGATAAAAATGAATTAAAAATTATTTTTTAACTCAAACAATATATCTAAATCCAGAAAAAGAAAATATCTTACCTTATAGGGGAGCAGTTTTAAACTGCTAAACAATGTAACTAAAGCAAGTCCTTGTATTTTGATATACCTCCCCCATAAAAAAATATTTTCTTAACATGCACAAAGAAGAAAAGGGTCCTGTTTTTTTGGCTGAACACTAAATAGAACTAGCCCAAAATGAGATGAAAAGAAAATCTATTCAATGATCCACATAGCAAACGTATGCCATTTTGATATTCTTTCTAGGAGTAACCTTCATTACCGTACCAATCTCGTTTTCAATCGCAAAGTAGCAAGTTTTCCCAGAAACACTTGTTTGAGGTTCAGCACATTAAAATTCCCCCAGACAGCAGTGTTAGCGCTTCGTTTCTGCAGGGAATGTTCCAATTTTAATACCAACCTGTCTTTCTGTACTTCACTCAATGATATTTATTGAGTGCCACTGTGCGCAGAGCACTGTACTAAGCGCTTGGGAGAATCCAAATAGAACAGAGTTGGTAGATATGTTCCCTGCCCACAGTGAACTTACAGCCAGAGGACTTGTAATGTTCCAATTTCAATACCAAGTTGTCTTTCTGTTCTTGCAGGGGTGAGTGTTTTAGACCCCCAAAGTGTACCCAAATGCTAACAAGATAGGAAATTTCCCACAAGGGTGTGGTGTGTGGTGTGGAAAAAAGAGCAATCAAAGGCCTTTGCTAGTGTCGCAGTCCTGTTGCCATTTCCATCAGCAGCAGGCTGAGGGGAGGAGGGAGCAACCTCCCTCACACCAACAGCGCGTTAGAGCTGCTGGGATGGGAGCCTGGCCCTAGTTCAGTCACCCCACTCTATCACCGCTGCTCCGCTCCCTCAGGATGCTTCCTTAGAGAGACGCATTGTGGGAAGCCACAGAGGCTATTGCTGAGCTTCTCCACCACAACCAGCATGACAGAAAGAGATTTTCTGCCCTTGGATTGCTCCTGTGGATCCAGTATGTTTCATTTTCGTGGTGGTCGTTGAGCGCAGTGTGAAAATAAGCACTTAGCAGACGCTATTTGCGGAAACTCCTTCAAATGAAAGTAAAGTGCCAGGAACCTTCCTGGTGCGAAAGGTACCAGGGATCATTTGGGTGAAAATCAAGAAGGGAACAAACAACAGTTGCAAGCAGAATTTTCTATGGGTCATGCTCACAGAAACAGTCGCACCTTTCAATCACACAGGACTTCACTTCTTTTGCTCTTATCAACCTCGCAGCAACCACCCCCAGATGATTCACTCAAGCCAGTTTGCTGTGGTTTCCCATCAACCCTGTAGTGTGTCACCTACATTACTGATCTGCTCCTGGGTCCTTTTCAGCCTTTGTAGTTCGGGGGTGTCAGTGACGATGCTGAATCCCCTGCCCTTACTTTCTTCGAAATCTCTTTTGTATTTGACCTGAGAGAGACAGGAAGACAGATAACATCATATTTACTGGCAGGTCAATGGCAGGCGAAGAGTCGTTTGACTCTGTTCGATGGGAAGCAGCGTGGCTTAGTGGCCAAAACATGGTTCTGGGAGTCAAAGGACCTGGTTTCTAATCCCAGCTCCACCATTCATTCATTCATTCAATCATATTTACTGTGTGCCGAGTACTGTACTAAGCACTTGGGAGAGTACAATACAACAATATACAGACACATTCCCTGCCCACAACGAGCTTACAACTCATCTGCTGTGTAACCTTAGAAGACTCACCTCAATTCTCTGTGCTTCAATTCCCTCATTCATTTATTCAATCACATTTATTGAGGGCTTACTGTGTGCAAAGCACTGTACTAAGCACTTGGTAGAGTTCAATATAAAAATAAACAGACATTCCCTGCCCACAACGAGCTTACAACTCATCAGCTGTGTAACCTTGGAAGAGTCACCTCACTTCTCTGTGCTTCAATTCCCTCATTCATTCATTCAATCACATTTATTGAGGGCTTACAGTATGCAAAGCGTTTGGTAGAATCCAATATAACAATAAACAGACACATTCCCTGACCACAATGAGCTTACAGTCTAGAGGGGTACTGTTACCCCAATGAGGGCCATGGACTGTGTCCAACCTGATTAGCTTGTATCTACCCCAGTGCTTAGTACAGTGCCTGGAATACAGTAAGCACTTAACAAATACCATTTTTCAAATGTTTTTCGGTTGGCGCAGGCCACAGACCTGATCCGAAGATGTGCAACAAGAAACCTGAGGCCCCTGCCATGGCAATCACAGCTCCTTCCCAGAGCAATATACTGGCCCTTCAGTTTCCTGATCCCTGAGGGCTGGAGACTCCCTTGGCCACAGGCTCCTGATCATCACACATGCTTAGTCAGTGGTCTCTATGGCCAGACTGGTCCAGGAAGCCCCCAGGGGGATGGTGAACTGGTTCTCCACCCTTCAGAGAAGAGGAAGAGGAAAAAGAAGGTTGTGTTCCTTTTCCACAAGCCTGCAGGGGTGAGTATAACCAGACCCTCCTGGCATTGCTCCCTGGGGAAGTCACTTCACTTCTCTGGGTATCAGTTACCTCAACTGTAAAATGAGGACTAAGAGTGTTAGCCCTATCTGGGACAGGGACTGTGTTCAAACTGATTAACTTGTTCCTACTCCAGTGCTAGAACTGTGCTTGGAACACAGTAAGTGCTTAACAAGTACCACAATAAGAAGAAGAAGAAGGTTGGGCTCCTTTTCTACAAGCCTGCAGGCGTGAGCATAACCAGACCCTCCTGGCATCACTTCCTGAGAAACAAGGACCCCCATTCAACTACCCTCTCAGCCCCCAAGCCCAGGGAGAGTCTTAATAACCTTACAGACCCCAGTGGGGAAGGAGTCCACTGCTGGGGGAGCAGTGTGGTCTAGCGGAAAGACCTCAAGCCTGGGAGTCAGAATCAGTCTGTCAAACATCTCTATTGAGTGCTTACTGTGTTCAGAGGACCACAGTAAGCACTTGGGAGAGTACAGTATAACATAAAATAATAATAATAATCCTGGTATTTCTTAAGCACTTACTATGCACTGTACTAAGCGCTGGGGTGGATACAAGCAAATGGGGTTGGACACAATCCCTGTCCCCCGTGGGGCTCACAGTCTCAATCCCCATTTTACAGATGAGGGAACTGAGGCCCAGAGAAGTGAAGTGACTTGCCCAAGGTCAGAAAGCAGCCCAAAATGAGCTTAAGGTCTAGAGGCCCTGGGTTCTAATCCCCCCTCTGCTACTTGCCTGTTGTGTGACCCTGGGCAAGTCACTTCACTTCTCTGGGCCTTAGTTCCCTCATCTGTACTTGCCAATTTGTACTTCCCCAGTGCTTAGTACAGTGCTCTGCACATAGTAAGCGCTCAATAAATACGATTGATGATGATGATGATGATCTGTAAAATGGTGATTCAATACCTGTTCTCTCTCTTCCTTACTGTGAATTATGTGTGTGATAGGGACTATGTCCACCCACCCAGATTATCTAGGCTATACCCCAGTTCTTGGTATGTAGGTAAGTGCTTAATAAATAACATTTTATTAGGTGGGGTGTGGAATCTGATGCACTTCCATGAGAGGGGAGACTAATCACACCATTCCTAAGTCAGAAAGAGGGAGAGTCCGGTGGGACTGGGGCCACCCCCAAACTGGAATAGCCTAGGCAGAAAACAAACCAGGTTGCCCACTGCACTGGGTCCCTGGAATTCAGCCATCTTGAACATGGGAGGGCAGGTCAAGCACCTGGATTAATTATCTGCTTTTCATCCCACCAGCATGGGAATGCCTGGAGGAGGATATTCAGAATCAGCTAAAAGAGTCAAGGTTGGACGTCAAGGAGAACATCATTCTCTTCCTCTCTTGAAGTTAGAGAATGAGAAAAAGGAACCACCCCCTCTCCCCATCCTTTCCAGACCCAAACACTTGGTGGGAAGGGAAGGCTCCCAGAGACAAAAAAAAAGGGTCTCACAGGCCATGACTTCAGGAGAATAAGCCCGGTGTGGACAGGCATTGTCTCTCTTTATTGCTGAATTGTACTTTCCAAGTGCTTAGTACAGTGCTTTGCACACAGTACGTGCTCGATAAATATGATTGAATGAATGAACGAATTCAAGGTCTAGAAGAGTCTGTTGGGACATAGGGCATGGGAGTCGATGAGGAAAGGAGGGCTCAGTCAGGAAAAGCCTCTTGGAGGAGATGTGCCTTCATTAAAGCCTTGAAACCAGGGAAAGGAATTGCCTGTTGGATATGAGGAGGGAGGGCATTCCGGGACAGAGACAGGACATGGTCAAGAGGTTGGTGGTGAGATAGACGAGATTGGGATACAGTAAGAAGGCAAGCACTAGAGGAGCGGAGTGTGTGGGCTGGGTTGTAGCAGGAGATAGCGAGGTGAGGTAAGAGGGGGCAAGCTGATTGAGTACTTCAAAGCCAATGGTGAGGAGTTTCTGTTTGATGAGGAAATGGATGGGCAACCACCATCTTTTAAGGGAAATAAGAATTGAAAGGGGTTGAGGTTTAAGGTTGATTGGAAATCCTTCCCCAGGGTGGAATGGCATAGCACATTAACCTTAGCTAACACTTGTGGCCTGAGCTTAAAAAACAAAATCAGTCTGGAACAACCCTTAGCATGGGTCCACAGGCTAAAAGCCAGCAGGCAGCTGATGGCTGATAGATACCAGGCAGAGGGATTTTGAGTTCGCTTACAAATGCTCCCTGTTCAAAGAATTAGAAACCTCATTAATATCCCATCTAATAGTGTTGGCACACCTGAAGCTTTATCATCTGTTTGCCCAATGGCAGATTGTCCGGGAAAGGAACAGATCTATCCTTTGGCAAATATCCTATTTCCACTTCTGCAAGGCTGCAAAAAATATTATGAAAACGACGACTTTAGGTCATTTTTCAATGGATCGAACAGCACCATGGGTATCATTGAAGAGATTTACTTTCCCCAGGAAGTGGTCCCTTTATAGAGGGAAGGAGAGAGAAAGATCCTAGTACTCTCAGCAAACTTTTTATTCGGAAAATGCACTGTACTTAGGTACTAAGAGCTTAGGAGATGTGATGCCAGCCTTCAAGGAACTTGCAATCCAGCACGGCAAACGTTCATTAAAATAAACTACTGATAGGAGATGTGACTGTGAGTTAGTGCTTAAATAATAGGGAATGTATGATATGTACATAAATGCTAAAGGAGGTTGGTAACATTTGATTGCTCAGGTTGGCTCATAAGTGCTCGAGAAGCAGTAATGAGGGCTATACCAGGGGAGATGAGAAATGTATTGGGGAAGGTCAGAATGAGATGCAATTTCAGAAGGGCTGTCTGTACTCTGTCCAATTTGAAAGAGAGGGAGTTCCAGGCTGTGGGAGAGGACATGTGCAGGAGGTGGGAGGAGGAAGAGACCAAAAGAAGGCATAATGAGTGCATTACCTTCAGAGAAACAAAGAGTGTGAGCTGGGGTACAGTGCGACAGGAGCTGATGGGGAACCTTAAAACCACTCGTAGGAAGGTCTGTTTGATGCAGAGAAGAATAGGTAGCCATTCAGTTGGGTGAGGGAAGCCATGGGATGCCATTGTAGGGACTTTTGGTGAAGAGGAGTGTTAGTTACAGTAACGTGAGGGAAACAGTGGGGTTTAAATTGGAAAAGCGGTCCTTCCTTGGAGACAGAAACCTCAATCTCCTCCCCTCTCCCCTCATCCTCCTGCAAGCAAACCCAAACAGAGACAGGCAGCGGTCTCTCTTAGCCAGGTAGGGATAGAGTCTGCCAGTATCACTCAAACCAGCCGAGCAGAAATAAACTGCAGGACTGACACTTAAGAGGCCAGGTAAACCAACTGTGGCAGTGGGAAGAATTTCAGGAAACATGGCAGAGAGGCAGGAGGGAGACACACAGCAAGGGAGCAGGTGGGAGTCAAGGATGCGGGGAAGGCAACACTGTAAACTGATCTGGGAAGGGAGAAACAGGAAACCTACAGATTAAAGAAAAGTTGATGGAATTGAGGAGCAGTGAATGTGAGTTTTAGCCATGGGGAGAGATGGAATGGCTACACTTGAGCAGCATTCAGGAGGAAGAAAAACAGGAATCAGTAGCAGATTTGAGATTTGTTGGGAAGTAGAGAGAAGTCACCACAAGCAAAAGAAGAGTGAGAGAGACAAATGTGGGGTCAAAACCCACAATCCAACACTCGCCTCAGAATCTTCTTTGTCAACCCCAGGCCTCTGGATGCAGCTATCTGAGACAAAGGAGGAAGGCATGTTGGCACTGCCAACTGTCCAGGTGGTTTCACAATTTGGAAACCATCTGGCCTGAGTTTTCTCTTTGTTGAGAGCAATATCATCAATTCGCCAGTAGCAAGAACTCTAAAAGAGATTTTGTGTGTGTGTGTGTGTGTGTGTGTGTGTGTGCGCGCGCGCACATGGGAGAGAGAGAGAAGCAAATCAAGTTGAGAGAAGCAGTGTGGCCAAGTGAAAAGAGCACAGGCTTGGAAGTCAGAAGACATGGGTTCTAACCCCAGCTCTGCCAATTGTTTGCTGTGTGTCCCTGGGAAAGTCACTTAAGTTCTAAGTTCTCTGTGACTCAGTATCCTTAACTGTAAAATGGTAATTACATGTCTGTTCTATCTCCTACTTAGGCTGTGAATACCATGTGGGACAAGAACTTGACTGATGTGTATCTACCGCAGCGCTTAGGGCAGTGCTTGACACTTAGTAAATGCTTAAGAAATGCTATCAAAAAACAGGCCAAGTGAAAGGTGAATAAGGTAGAAAGAATATGAGAAAAAGAGACAGTAAAAATGGTTCTGGTTCTCCTGATTCCCCTCCTATCTCTCTGGCCGTTCATTCTCAGTCTCCTGTGTGGGCTCCTCACCTACCTCCCATCCTCTAACTTCAGGAGCCCCTCGAGGCTTCGATTCTATTCTCCATCTACACCCACTCCCATGGAGAGCTCATTCACGTATGTGGCTTCAACTACCACCTCTGTGCTGATGACACCCAAATCTACATCTCCAGCCCTGGTCTCTCTCCCTCTCTGCAGCCCTGCATTTCCTCCTTCCTTCAAAACATCTCTACTTGTATGTCCTGCTGCACCTCAAACTTAACATGTCTAAAATAGAATTTCTTATATTCCCACACAAACCCTGACCTTCCCATGATTTTCCTGTCACTGTACACTATACCACTGTTCTTCCTGTCTCATAAGCCTGAAACCTTGGCTTTATCATCTCTCTCTTATTCAACCCACATATTCAATCTACTCCTAAATCCTGTTGCTTCAACCTTCATGTTTTCACTAAAATCTGTCCTTTCTTCTCCATCCAAAATGCTACCACATTAATCCAAGCACTTATCCTTTCCCATCTTGATTACAGTACCAGCCTCTTTGCTGAACTCCCTGCCTTCTGTCTTTCCCCACTCCAGTCCACACTTCACATGGCTACCTGGATCATTTTTCTACAGAAATGTTCAGTCCATGTTTCTCCACTCCTCAAGAACCTCCAGGTGGTTGCCCATCCACCTCCGTATCAAACAGAAACTCCTTACCATTGGCTTTAAAGCACTCCATCAGCTTGCCCCCTCCCTCACCTCACTGCTCTCCTACTACAACCCAATCCATACACTTCACTCCACTAATGTCAACCTACTCACTGTACCTCCATCTCTTCTACCTCGCCACCGACCTTTCGCCCACATCCTGCCTCTTGCCTGGCATGCCCTCCCTCTTCATATCTGACAGACAATTTTTCTCCCCACCTTTAAAGGCTTATTGAAGGCACATCTCCTCCAAAAGACCTTCCCTGACAAGGCCCTCTTTTCCCATTTTTCCACTCCCTTCTGCATTGCCCTGATTAGCTCCATTTTTTCACCCTTCCTTCAGCCCCACATTCATTCATTTATTCAGTCGTATTTATTGAGAGCTTACTGTGTTCAGAGCACTGTACTAAGCCCTCGGGAGAGTACAATACAGCAATAAACTGATACATTCCCTATGTACAACGAGCTCACAGTCAATTTATATTAATGTCTGTCTCCCCCTCTAGACTGTGAACTCGTTGTTGGCAGAGAATGGTGTCTACCAACTCTATTGTACTGTACTCTCCCAAGCACTTAGTATAGTGCTCTGCACCCAGTAAGTGCTCAGTAAATATAATTGATTGACAGATAAAAATGGAAAAGAAAAAGTAAGAGGGACAGGCAGTGAAACAAAATGAGATAATGAGAGCTAGAGAGACAGAGTGAAAGGAAAAGAGAGAGACAAAATGAGAGAAAGTCATAGACATGGAGTGAGAGCAATTTTTGTTTCAATATACTTTGATAGGTTTCTCAAAATATGTGTGTTGTTTCTTAAACTTGTTTGTGAAATAAGAATCACTGGCATGGTAGAGCAGTGTAAAATGAAAATACTGGGTATTTTAAAAGTTAAAAACTGCCAAAATCTGGAAGCGTGTCAGGGTCTCTTCTAGGTTGGGCACAAAGTTGGCCAATGGATTTGCTGGCCCAAAGTGAACCACATAGGGATAGGCTGCCCCACAAAAGGACTGTGAAAAGACAACAGCAATAAGAAAACTTGGATGACGAAACTCACTTCAGAGGCAGACCCTGGGAGCTCAATTAATCAATTGTACTTTCTGAGTGCTTACTGGGTACAGAGCACTATGCTAAGCACTTGGGAGAGTAATCAATCAATCAATCAGTGGTATTTATTAAGCCCTTCTATGTGCAGAGCACTGTACGAAGTGCTTGGGAGAGTACAATACAACAGAATTAACACACAGGTTTCCCTGCCCATAATGGTAACAGAGTTTGTAGATATATTCCCTGCCCATGATGAGCTTATAGTCTACAGGAAGCTTACAGTCTGCTGGTTCAATTCGTGGGCAGGCAACATGTCTACCAACTGTGCTATACTGTATTCTTCCAAGAGCTTAGTTCAGTGCTCCGTGCACAGTAAGTGCTCAATAAATACCATTGATTGATTCAGCCCAACTGAGTAACTCCAACCCATGCACCCTGAGTGCTTACTCTTTGCATGGCACTATGCTACACTTTCCCCTCCCACGAGCACCTTACTACAGTCTAGAGGACATCCAATAAATATTTGCTCATGACAATAAGGGTCTTCCAATGGGGGCCCCTTTGCGATTGGTGATATCTTGGAGTGGTGCAGAACAGCCATCCCAAAAAAGGAAGGAGCAAAGAATGAAAAGCAGCAAAGCCATGGATACACACTAGAAGAGGCAGAACTCACTCACGGTTGGCTATGCGCCACGCATGAAAATGAATCGACGCTGCCATTAACTGAACTTATCTTCAAAGCGCTGAGCCTTGGTTACCACGGAGACCAAGATAGGAGGTCAAGTTTACCACTCACATCTGTCTGACTGCGACACCCCCATGTGTGGGGCTCCTCAACGCCCCCCTCCAGGCACTGAAACGCTGCTCACGCAAGACAACTCGGCTCCGAAGAGAGGATCTGAGAGACTGCCTGCCGCCTTCATTTAAGACGGGTTTGAGTGAAAGGGGTTTAAAGTCTTGACCTGTTGCCCACAGCTGGCTCTGGGGATGCTATATTCCCTTCTGCCCCATGACTCACACTCCTCTCCCTCCTCATGTGGACACTTGATTTGTCAAAACAGCTTTGCTTCACCCGCTTTTGACAACCAAATCGTTGAACAGACACACAACCAGATCCAGTTTCTGTTTAGAAAACAAATGAGGCTATCCCACCAGAGTCACCAAAATTGGGAATAGGTCAGGGATCAGGGAGCAGTCAAAGCAAGTCAAAAAGAGAGGTATTTCACATCAGCTGACGTGCGACCAATAAAATTGAAACCATCAGCCACGAGCTCCCTAAAATTCTCCCTTGCACCTTTCCAGTCTCACCCTCCTCCTCCTCCCTCATAGGCTCTCCCACCTTTCTCGGTATTACCCAAGAAATCTCCTGTCTCTTAAAAATCTACCCCTTCCACCTCCACCTCCAACGTCATCCCTTCACATTTTATTAAAACACTTGTCCCGTCCTTTCTTCTCTCCCTGACTGTCATCTTCTCTCCAATGCTCCCTCTTCCTTCTATCATTCATTTCCAAACTCCTCAAGAAAATTGTTCATACCCACTGTTTCCACTTCCTCTACATTTGCCACTCTATAGAAACTGCCCTCTCTGAGGTCACCAATGACCTTCTTCTTGCCAAATCCAGCAGGCTTTACTCCATCCTAATCCTCCTAGACCTCTCAGCTACCTTCAATACTCTCCCCTTCCAGACTGTGAGCTTGTTGTGGGCATGGAATGTGTCTATCAAGTCTCGCAAGTGCTTAGTACAGTGTTGTGCACACAGTAAGTGCTCAATAAATGTAACTGATTGATTGATTGGGTGTACCTGTACAATCTCACCCTCAGCAGTGGTGGTCAGTAAACCAAAGAACAGCTCTATCCAAGTTTTACTATGGCATTGTCTATTAAAGTAGTACTGGAATTTGGCAAAATGCAAACATAACTCTGAACTCCCTTAGAACATATTTCAACATTGACCAGCATGGGGGCTCAATTTGTCAGTCAAGATTAAAGGCTAACTCCTCTACTAAGAATTCCAGTCTAGATATGTAAGGCTGAGGGGAGGAAGGGAGAGAGGGAGGGAGGGAGGAAGGGAGAGAAGGTGGGGGGGAGAGAGAAACAGAGAGAGAGACAGAGAGAGAGAGAGAGAGAGAGAGAGAGGCCATAAATCATCTGAAAGAACAGCAGGCCTGATCCACTGACCCCAAACAGTATAGTACTTAGCCCGGCTAGAACAAGGGCATGATATAAAATGGAAGGACTGAGAAGGTTACAAAATGAGAAAGTTGGGGTTGTGTTTTTGTATGTGTGGGAACAAACAGAGATACTCTGAAACAAAGTCCCAGAGAGATCATTTGTTCGAAAATGTACCCTTCCATGACAAGAATCCTCTCCAGGAATGTAGAAATAATTGCTATTAAACACAAAAATAACAGTTACCACAGCTTATTATTTTTTAGGGTACCAGAACAGGGCAGAAAAATAATAGAGGTAACTTTGTCAATCTGGGTCAAACATTCTGTATTTTCTTTTCTAATATCCCGAGACCTATTTTTCTTGTGCCCAAACTCACTTCATAGTCGATCTACATTTCACTCTGACATTCAAAGTAAAATAAGTGTTCATAAATACTTTGACTATAATTAGTTTTGTGCTTTCAACTCAGTAGTCGGGAGCTGAAATCTATGTGTATCTGAGAGAAATTACCCAGCACATGCCTGTGACTGAACTAGCACCAACGTGGAAATATCTACCCCTGGCTTAAAGTACAACCTGAAAGCCCAAGTTGAGATCTGTTTCAGGCCTGAGAAATAAATGAAATGAAAAGCACTCCAAAAGCTTTAAGGTCGACGAGAAAACGGCAAAAAAAGATGTTCATATTGGAGAATGCAAATAGGAAATGGATCTTTCCCTCCTCTTTTTGAAATCTGGGAACATTCTTGGGCCAAAGGCACCAAGTCTAACTCTGGAATGGAAGCTAACTAACTGCATGTGAGTTTTTAGGAAATTCTGAGTTCTTGTCCCCCTAAACCTCTTCCCTGTCCACAGTTTATGCAAGAATCAATGTCCCAAATCATGGGATTTGCCATTTAGCAACATAGCGGCATGCGGCGGAACATCTGAAAATTCAGGAGAGAGTATATCTTAAAATCACCTTTAGGGAAACCTTTTTTGTAGCTTACTGTGCACCAGGTAGGTACAAGCTGATCAGGTTTAACACAATCCATGTCCCACATGGGGCTCACAGTTTCAATCATCATTTTACAGATGAGATAAATGAGGCACAAAAAAGTTTAAAAAGTTGGGTGACTTACCCAAGGTCACTCAGCAGATAAGTGGCAGAGCCAGGATTAGTCAGTCAGTTAACTGTACTTACTGAGTGCTTACTGTGTGCAGAGCATTGTAGTTAGAACCTGGATTTAGAATCCGTAATTAGAACCCAGGTCCTTTTGACTCTCAGATCCGTCCTCTATCCACTAAGCCACATTGCTTCTGGTTATTTAATAATTATCAATCACATTAAAAGATTAATGAAAAGATACCTGGTGAAATGGCAAGGGACAAGTATTGCTTAATAACAAGGAATAATACTGAGTAAAATAAGTAAAACATTAAGCAAAAAAATCACTCAGATATTAGCTGAGGGGCAGGGACTGCTTCCGACCTAATTAACATGTACCTACCCCGGGGCTTAGAAGAGTGTTTGACGCAAAGTAAGCACTTAACAAATATCATTAAAAAAAACTGTGTGCCCTTTGGCCTTTATCCTTAGCTACTTGGAGTCGAGAGGTGAGCTGGAATCAGACTTTTCCTGCTTGGCCCTGAATACAAAACCTCAGTCTCCCACATAACAAAATGTAGATTCAAGGTTTACATATATGGAAACACAAGACCCTGAGAAATACCATTACTGGGTCTCACCAATGTGGCAGTTGGTCAAACCACTGCTCCTTCCTTCCTTGATATCCACCTTCATGGTTAGGAATGTATCCTCTAGACTGTAAGCTCGTTGTGGGCAGGGAATATGTATTTTTATTGTTGTATTGTACTCTCCCAAGCGCTTAGTACACTGCTCTGCACATAGCAAGCACTCAATAAATACCACCGATTGACAGATTGTTTGGACCACAGTAAATGCTTAATACCACAACTAAAGTAATAAATGAGACTGATTTTTTAGCTGACACTCTCTGCAGTATGGTGGGAACCTATTCCAATAAAATTCCTCCTAAATATGGGAGGGCTAAATGCTTCACAAATCTCATTACGGAGTGAAGGATTGGATCATGTTCCTGAACACACAATGACAAGGGTGCTCTGAAAATTCTATCAACTGGGCGGCAAGCCACTGTGGACGGGGTCAGGTGACAGTGCTTATTAATAGAATTTAGGATTCTCAGAAGTTATCAACATAGCGGGGAACGTGTCATTTGGACCTGCTGTCTCTCCAAAATAACTTCACTTTTCCCTTGAATAATGTTTACTCAAATTAAGCTCATTCTGGGCAGGGAACATATCCACTAATTTTGCTGTACTGTATTCTCCCAGGCACTTAGTACAGCACTCTGTACATAGTAAGAGCTCCATAAATATGATTGATTGATTGATCAAAGAAATGGGACTGCCCATATCTTGCTGTTTTAGACAAAAGTAATTCCATGATACTTATTTGAAGTTTTTTTCTTCTTTAATTGGCTCAATGTACTTGTGAGGATACATTATTTTTTTTTCCCAATGGCACCAAATTTTAGCCTTCTGTAAAATTTCAGCGGGTCTTTCGCACCCCAATCGGTGTCACATTGATGACATCTCCGGGCAGTGGGTACCAACCTGCTTCCACTTCTGTTTCTATTCACTAACTCCCCCTACATCACTTGGACCTTGCTAATTAGTCTGCACACTGTGGGCACTCAATGATGATGATGATGTTGATGATGAAGATGATGACAATCTCATGAAAGAGGACAATGCACCCCTAAAAACACAGTCCCACTGGGCACTCTTCATGCAGTTTAACTGGGAAAAGGGAGGTGAGGGAGGTGACAGGTACATTGCACGGAGGCGACTTTTTTAAACGTAGTTTCTTGACCCCCAGATCTAGTTTCAGACCCCTGGTTCCAGAAACACAGCTGCTCTTCGTCTTAGCCACTGCACATCCCAAATCCATTCCTCATAATAATAATAATGATGGTATTCGTTAAGCACCTGCTATGTTTCAGACACTGTTCTAAGATACAGGTTAATAATAATAATAATAATAATAATGGCATTTATTAAGCACTTACTATGTGCAAAGCACTGTTCTCAGGTTGGACACAGTCCTGTTCCATGTAGAGCTCACTGTCTTAATCCCCATTTTATACATGAGGCCACTGAGGCACAGAGAAGTGAAGTGACTTATCCGAAGTCACATAGCAGACACATGGTGGAGCCAGAATTAGAACCCAT
Organism: Tachyglossus aculeatus; assembly: GCF_015852505.1. NCBI lineage: Eukaryota > Metazoa > Chordata > Mammalia > Monotremata > Tachyglossidae > Tachyglossus > Tachyglossus aculeatus. Next base: position 21,797,893 of record NC_052078.1, on the reverse strand, counting down.
GACCCAAGTCCCAGTTCTGTGTGTTACATCAAGCTGAAGGTGCCCCAGTGCCTGTCCCGGCTGATGGGCTGTCAGGGGGCTCATCTAGAAGCCTAGTGGGCCTGGGAAATTCCTTTCATTGCAAGAGAAGCAGCATGGCTTAATGGCTAAAGCCCAAGCCTGGGGGTCAGAAGGACCTGGGTTCCAATCCCGGCTTTGCCACTTGTCTGCTGTGTGACCTTGGGCAAGTCACTTCCCTTCTCTGAGCCTCAGTTACCTCATCAGTAAAATGGAGATTGAGACCGTGAGCCCCATATGGGACAGGGACTGTGTCCAACCTGACTTGTTTGTATCCACCCCAGAATCAATCAATCAATCAATCGTATTTATTGAGCGCTTACTATGTGCAGAGCACTGTACTAAGCACTTGGGAAGTACAAATTGGCATCACATAGAGACAGTCCCTACCCAACAGTGGGCTCACAGTCTAAAATGGGGAGACAGAGAACAGAACCAAACATACCAACAAAATAAAATAAGTAGGATAGAAATGTACAAGTAAAATAAATAAATAAATAAATAAATAAATAGAGTAATAAATATGTACAACCATATATACATATATACAGGTGCTGTGGGGAAGGGAAGGAGGTAAGAGGGGGGGATGGAGAGGGGGACGAGGGGGAGAGGAAAGAAGGGGCTCAGTCTGGGAAGGCCTCCTGGAGGAGGTGAGCTCTCAGCAGGGCCTTGAAGGGAGGAAGAGAGCTAGCTTGGCGGATGGGCAGAGGGAGGGCATTCCAGGCCCGGGGGATGACGTGGGCCGGGGGTCGATGGCGGGACAGGCGAGAGCGAGGTACAGTGAGGAGATTAGTGGTGGAGGAGCGGAGGGTGCGGGCTGGGCAGTAGAAGGAGAGAAGGGAGGTGAGGTAGGAGGGGGCGAGGTGATGGACAGCCTTGAAGCCCAGGGTGAGGAGTTTCTGCCTGATGCGCAGATTGATCGGTAGCCATTGGAGGTTTTTGAGGAGGGGAGTAATATGTCCAGAGCATTTCTGGACAAAGATAATCCGGGCAGCAGCATGAAGTATGGATTGAAGTGGAGAGAGACACGAGGATGGGAGATCAGAGAGAAGGCTAGTGCAGTAGTCCAGATGGGATAGGATGAGAGCTTGAATGAGCAGGGTAGCAGTTTGGATGGAGAGGAAAGGGCAGATCTTGGCAATGTTGCGGAGCTGAGACCGGCAGGTTTTGGTGACGGCTTGGATGTGAGGGGTGAACGAGAGAGCAGAGTCGAGGATGACACCAAGGTTGCGGGCTTGTGAGACGGGAAGGATGGTAGTGCCGTCAACAGAGATGGGAAAGTCAGGGAGAGGACAAGGTTTGGGAGGGAAGACAAGGAGCTCAGTCTTCGACATGTTGAGCTTTAGGTGGCGGGCGGACATCCAGATGGAGATGTCCTGAAGGCAGGAGGAGATGCGAGCCTGGAGAGAGGGGGAGAGAGCAGGGGCAGAGATGTAGATCTGGGTGTCATCAGCGTAGAGATGATAGTTGAAGCCGTGGGAGCGAATGAGGTCACCAAGGGAGTGAGTGTATATTGAGAACAGAAGGGGACCAAGCACTGAACCTTGGGGAACCCCCACCGTAAGAGGATGGGAGGGGGAGGAGGAGCCTGCAAAAGAGACTGAGAAAGAACGACCGGAGAGATAAGAGGAGAACCAGGAGAGGACGGAGTCTGTGAAGCCAAGGTCAGATAACGTGTGGAGGAGAAGGGGGTGGTCCACAGTGTCAAAGGCAGCTGAGAGGTCGAGGAGGATTAGGACAGAGTATGAGCCGTAGGACGTATGAGAGTAGGACAGAGTATGAACTTAGTTCAGCACCTGGCACATAGTAAGCACTTAAATCCCACAGTTATTATAATTTGGAAAAGCTTCCACGGCCACTGACCGTCCTCATCACTGACCCCTGGGCTTCAGAGGGAAAGTCAAAAATCAGCTCCGAGAGAAGTGACGGGAAAATCGCCTCCAACAAAAGCTGTTATTCCCCTCTGAATCATCCTGACTCACCGCAGTCGGGAAAGAGATCACTAGGCTGACAAGACCCGCAGTGCAGACATCATAAAAACGATGTTTACAGTCCCCAGGGGGCATGGGGAGTGGGGGGGAACGGTGAGTTTTCGGCAACACATTAGTAATTGCATCGATTGTGAAGGGAACTGGTTGTCCACCCTGCTGGGGAGACGAGTGGGTTTGGACAGGAACTGTCATTTTGCAAAGGAATAAAAGCTGCCACATGAAAGAGGAGAAAATACTCATGAGGCGTTAGCTCTGGGCTAAAAGAGATTTTTCCATCGCCTGTTCCAGGAGATAATAATAATAATGGTGGTATTTGTTAAGCACTTATAGTATGTGCCAGGCATTATACTAAGCGCTGGGGTAGATACAAGGGAACTGGGTTGGATACAGTCCCTGTCCCACATGGTTTTAATCCCCATTGGACAGATGAGGTAAATGAGGCCCAGAGACTTGAAGTGGATTGCCCTGAGTCACACAGTGGACAAGTAGTAGAGCCGGGATTAGAACCCAGGTCCTGATTCCTAGGCCTGTGCTCTACCCACTAGACCACTCTGCTTCTTCAGCATGGGAGTTTGCAGTGGCCAGCACTATAGGGAATCCAGATGGGACAAGCTACGGTATCAGTAACCACAGTAAATGGAGAGGAAAGCAAGACAGGCTGCCGGGGAAAAAAGAGGGAAGAGGCTGCTTCCTGTCATATCTCACAGGTGGTTAGAAGAACAGTGGGCTTGCCTTGGAAATGCCCTCAAATGCACCTGTTTATTCCTGAGGTTTCCACTGCTCCAGATGGGGTCCAGCTGTTGGGAAATGATGTCCAGTGGAGATTATTAGGTTAAAAATGAGGGAGACGAGAAAACGAAGCAGCATGGCCTAGCGGGAAGAGCAGGGGCTTGGGGAGTCAGAGGACGTGGGTTCTAATGCTGGTTCTACCACTTGTATGACCTTAGGCAAGTCACTTCACTTCTGTGGGCCCCAGGTCTTTGTCCCGTAGTCATTCAATCGTACTTATTGAGCTCTTACTGTGGGCAAAGCACTGTACAAGCGCTAGTCATGGGGCTCATAGTCTTAATCCCCATTTTCCAGATGAGTCACCAGACGCCCAGAGAAATGAAGTGACTTGCCCAAGGTCAGACAGCAGACAAATGGTGGAGCCGGAATTAGAACTCACGTCCCAGACTCCCAAGCTCGTGCTCTTGCCACTACAAGCCAATCCATTGCTAGGGTGCAGGGAGCAACGCTTCTGCCTCCTCTCTTGGCCTGTGTCTCTTTATTGTATTGTACTCTCCCAAGCACTTAGTACACTGCTCTGCACACAGTAAGTACTCAGTAAATGCAACTGACTGACTGACAGGCCTGCTTTCCCAAAGAACCTGGAGTTCTTTTTTCTGTGGCTCTCTGCTCTGCCCTGAATTAAGGAGAGAGCCCAACTTGAATGGCAACTCTCCCATTAGACAAACTAATCTCGGAAATCCAGCTTCTGAGGGAAACTCGGTCCTCAAACGGATCACTCTTCGACCATCTGCACTTGGCGCCCGAGTCAGCAGTGAGTAGACCCAATAAAGTTTTAGATCCAGCAGGCAGAAGGGAGGGGCAGAGGAGGAAAGGGGGGTGGGGGGGTGCAGTTGTCACTCCACAAATCACCCCAACACTGAAAGGTCTTGTTATCTACCCACCAGGATTACTGGGAAGCTGCCAGCCTATAGAGGGGATTATCTCTGCTCCTTTTCCCTCCCCAAAGTGATGTCACTTACACATAATGAAATCCATGCTTTCCCCTCCCATAAAGCTTGGGTTTTCCTCTGAGTGGCCCAGGGACCGGCCTACTGGAGTTTGGTTTCTTTCGCTGCTGTTGGAAAGGGTTTTCAAAGCTTGCATGTAATTTTGCTGACTTTAATGCACAGAAAGAAACGGATGCCTTTTACTCACTGTACACATGGTAGGGAGGATTCTCAAAGGCGAGGGGTTTTCTTAAAATATTTTAATGGTGTTTGGGATAGGGTGGAGGGGCTGGGGGTGGGGGTAGGGAGAAGGATGATGGGTGTTTTGGCTGCTTCTTTCACCAAGAGAACACTGATGACCCTGTTTTCTTTTTTTACATATAATCTAGACTAGAGGTGGGGAGGCTTGGGAACCAGATAAGGCTTGTCTTAGAATCAAATGTGGCAAACAACACATGGTGGGAGTCAGAGCAGCCTGTCTTTTTTTAAGGGTATTTGTTAAGTGCTTTCTAGACTGTGAGCCCGCTGCTGGGTAGGGACTGTCTCTATGTGTTGCCGACTTGTACTTCCCAAGCGCTTAGTGCAGTGCTCTGCACACAGTAAGCGCTCAATAAATACGATTGATTGATTGATTGATTCTGTGTGACAGCCACTGTAATAATAATAATAATAATAATAATAATAATAATGGTATTTGTTAAACACTTACTACGTGCCAAGCTCTGTTATAAGCACTGGGGTAGATACAAAGTAATAGGCTGGACACAGGTAACTGAGGCACAGAGAAGTGAAGTGACTTGCCCAAGGTCCCACAGGAGACAAGTGGCAGAACCGGGATTGGAAGCCAAGTCTCCCAGTTCCCAAGCCTGTGCTGTTTCCATTAGGCCATGCTGTTTCAAATGGCCTTCTGGGTTATGCCACTGTAAACTGATCCAGCATTTTGGGGTACCTACCTGCTGCTACTGCTGGCAGTCTCATGCTGACAACCCCATCTCAGTGATACAAGAATCTGCTGAGACGCAGTGTGGCTTAGTGGATAGAGTATGTGCCTGGGAGACAGCAGGACCTGGGTTCTAATCCCAGTACTGCCATTTGTCTTCTGGGTGACCCTTGGGTAAGTCATTTCACTCCTCTGAGCCTCAGTTCTCTCATCTGTAAAATGGGGATTGAGAATGTGAGCCCCACAGGGGACAGGGACTTCGTGCTTCGTACAGTGACTTGCACATAGTAAATGCTTAACAAATACCATTATTATTATCATCTGCCACAGCACTTAGTACAGTGCCTGGCACACAGCAAGAGCTTAAACCAATACAATTAACAAACAAGGAGCTTACAGGCTAGAGAGAAGCTTACATTCTAGAGTCTACAAGATTCTTTCAATTCCCCAGGACTGTTTCTTCTGGAAACTGAGACTCTTAATAGAGAATCTGGGATGTACAAGAGAAGAAGATACCTCACAAGAATCAGTTGCAATTATCATCACTAGAAGAATGGCTGTGAAAGCTATTCTGCACAAAATCCAATAAACCCAGATTTCTTAAAAGACAAAGAGACCTAATGACAAAGCAGAACACAAAGATGATTCAAAAGGTGAGAAGTTTTAAAAATGATGAATTTGGAACAGTGAGAGGCAGCTATAATTAGCCTCCTCGATATTTCCCAAAGCCCCACTGGGTCTCATCACCTTGTCCACAAGAGACACGCCTTTGGAAGTCAGAGAGAGTTAAATGCAAAGTTCAGAGGTGACCAAGGATTAAATGGGGTCAGATATTTCTGGTTAAAAATACGAACTCTATGAGAGATAAAAGATTCGCAGGCAATAACCAGGAACACTGGCCATGAGCTATGCATTTTTTTTTCCAAATTTAATAGCCTATACTAAAACGAGGGCTGCTCAGAAAACTTTTTAGTAATGAGACAGTACTGGGAGGCGACGCCGAATTTGTAGGCTTTGTGGTTTGTGTTACTGCCAAAAAGTGTTGTACTAGGTCAGATGGATTTGGGCACCTTATTCCCAGCTCTTTGAGCGAAGAGTGGTGGTTTTGCAATGGTTCTGTAAAGGTCTTCCCTGACTAAGCCCTCATTTCCTCTTCTCCCATTCCCTTCTGCGTTGCTCTGATTTGTTCCCTTCATTCATCCCACCCTCAGTCCCACAGCACTTCTGTCCATATCTACAATGTACTTATTTACATTGATGTCTGTCTCCCCCTCTAGACTGTAAGATCATTTTGGGCAGGGAATGGGTCTACCAACTCCATTATATTGTTAAATTGTACACTCCCAAGCACTTAGTACAGCGTTCTGCACACGATAAATTCTCAATAAATATGACTGGATGGGGGTGGGGGAAGAGTGGAGAAATGCACTGCAGAAAAATGCAAACCTTCGCCCTTGGGTATAGACTGGAATTCACTGAATGAACTTGATCAACGAGGCAACAGCAAAAGAGAAATCTGTTTCCAGGAAGGAACAGAGGATATGCTGAGGCCATTTCCAAAGGGAGGTGGCAATTTTAACACTTTCCAAAACTGAGAAGATGATTCGCAGTAAATCCACCCCTGGCTGAAGGCCATGAGAAGGGAGAATGAGGAAAGAAAGCTGAAGAAAAAAGGTGCATTTCATTTCCGGACCTTCAGTTTAGGACATTCCCCCAAATATGACAGGAGATAAAGAGGGCATTTTTCACATTTTACTCAGAAAAGAGGAGGAAGGATTGTTGCTTTAATAGTATTTGTCAAGCCCTTACTATGTGCCAGGCACTGAACTACGTGCTGGGGTAGATACCAGATCATCAGGTTGGACATGGTCTATGTCTCACATGGGGCTCAGTCTTAATCCCCATTTTCCAGATGATTTTCTAGACTGTGAGCCCACTCTTCTACACTGTGAGCCCACTGCTGGGTAGGGACCGTCTCTATATGTTGCCAACTTGTACTTTCCAAGCGCTTAGTACAGTGCTCTGCATACAGTAAGTGCTCAATAAATACAATTGATTGATTGATTGATTGATGAGGGAACTGAGGCCCAGAAAAGTGCCCAAGGTCACCCAGGAGGCAAGTGGTGGAGTCAGAATTAGAACCCAGGTCCTTCAGATTCATTCATTCAATCACATTTATTGAGAGCTAAGCACTTGGGAGAGTAAAGTACAACAATAAACAGACACATTCCCTGCCCACACTGCACTTACCAGGCCCGTAACTTATCCACTAGCCACTCTGCTTCAGTTCTTGGGGTTTACAGGCTCTGGCTTCTGGCAGTTCGCCACAAACAACTGCTACCCAATAAGCGTCATTCTCTAGATCAGTAAAATAAAGATGTTGCAGCCTTCTGTCCAAAGCTTCAGCTCATTGAAGGAAGGGCTATGAAAGCATGAGTAGCTAACATCTGCCCCGCATATTTCCCTTCCCAAATAAAATCAACTCCAGGAATGTGACTTATGACTTGCTTTTTGAAGTTTTTGTTGACCTTCTGCCATATCCGAAGCCACTTCACCTCACTTAGGGCAAAACATCTTTAGGAGAAACCCGAGGATGCATCCATCAATCAATCGATCGTATTTACTGAGCACTTACTGTGTCCAGAACACTGTACTAAGCTGTTGGGAGGGTATAATATATCAGAGTGGGTGGACACGTTCCCTGCCCATAACGAGCTTACATTCTAGAGGGGGAGACGGACGTCAGTATAAGGCAATAAATTGCAGACACGTTCATAAGTGCTTTCGGGCTGAGGGAGGGGTGATGCAAATCCAAATGCAAGGGTGATGGAGAAAGGAGTGGGAGGACTGGAAATGAGGGCTTTACCCATGGGAGACCTGGATAAAATCCCTCTTGGGCTGAGGAAACCATATCGAGGGATAGGAATCAAAAGCAGCAAATCCACAGCTGTTAACCCCACAGTCCATGGATGCAGGAAGCGTAAAGGCCAGCCTTGAAAGGCTCCTTCATCATAACAGATGGAAATGAAGTTCACTAAATGATGAAAGCACTTTGGGCAAGTGGTCCCGCCATCGACCCCCGGCCCACGTCATCCCCCGGGCCTGGAATGCCCTCCCTCTGCCCATCCGCCAAGCTAGCTCTCTTCCTCCCTTCAAGGCCCTGCTGAGAGCTCACCTCCTCCAGGAGGCCTTCCCAGATTGAGCCCCTTCTTTCCTCTCCCCCTCGTCCCCCTCTCCATCCCCCCGCCTTACCGCCTTCCCCTCCCCACAGCACCTGTATATATGTATATATGGTTGTACATATTTATTACTCTGTTTATTTATTTATTTATTTATTTTACTTGTACATTTCTATCCTACTTATTTTATTTTGTTGGTATGTTTGGTTCTGTTCTCTGTCTCCCCCTTTTAGACTGTGAGCCCACTATCGGGTAGGGACTGTCTCTATGTGATGCCAATTTGTACTTCCCAAGCGCTTAGTACAGTGCTCTGCACATAGTAAGCGCTCAATAAATACGATTGATTGATTGATTGATTAAGACATTTTAAATTGCCTGGACTGACAAGGCGGAATGAGAGGAAGAAGTAGAATTCACTGAAAATACTGAAATTCATTCATTCATTCAATCGTATTTATTGAGCGCTTACTGTGTGCAGAGCACTGTATTAAGCGCTTGGGAAGTACAATTGGCCAACATATAGAGACGGTCCCTACCCAACAGTGGGCTCACAGTCTAGAAGATGATAAAGCCTTCCTGGAAAGAGCATAGGCTTGGGAGTCAGAAGGACCTGGGTTCGAATCCAGACTCCAGCACTTCTCTGTATGTGACCTCAGGCAAGTCATTTCACTTGCCCTGGGCCTCAGTTATCTCATCTATAAAATGGGGATTAAGACTGTGAGCCCCACATGGGACAAGGTCTGCGTCCAACCTGATTTGCTTATATCTACCCTAGCATATATTATTATTATATTAGCATTATTATTGTTATTATTACTATAGTTGTTAAGCACTTACTATGTGCCAGGCACTGTACTAACTGCTGGGGTGGAGACAAGCAAATCGGGTTGGACAGTCCCTGTCCCACACAGGGCTCATAGTCTTAATCCCCAATTTATAGTTGAAGGAACTGAGGCCCAGAGAAGAGAAGTAACTTGCCCAAGGTCACACAGCAGACCAGCGGTGGAGCAGAGACTAGAACCCATGGCCTTCTGACTTTCAGACCCATGCTCTAACAACTACTTCATGCTGCTTTTCCAGTTTAGTACATTGCCTGACATATAATAAGTGCTTAACCAATAACATTTTTTAAAAAGTGGAAATGGAACAAAAAGATGGGAAAAAAAATAATGCTGGAATTTATTGTGTTTACAAGGTGCCATAAACTGTACTAAGGGGTGGGGTTGATACAAGATAATTAGACTGGACACTGTCCCCCTCCCATCCAGTCTTCACAGTCTAAGGGAGGAGAACAACTATTTTATTCCCATTTTATAGATGAAGAAACCATCCAGTCTTCACAGTCTAAGGGAGGAGAACAACTATTTTATTCCCATTTTATAGATGAAGAAACTGAGGCACAGAAAAGTTAAGTCTCACAGCAGGCAAGTGACAAAGGCAGGATGAATCAATCAATCAATGGTATTTCCTGGGCACTGTCCTAAGCACTTGGGTGAGTACAATACAAAAGAATTAGCAGACATGCTTCCTGCCCACAACAAGTTTACAGATTACAGGGTTAGAAACCAGGTGTCCCAACTCCCAGGCCCGCCTCAACTCTGCCTCTCATCTTTTATCAATCGTATTTATTGAGCGCTTACTGTGTGCACAGCACTGTACTAAATGCTTGGGAAGTACAAGTTGGCAACATATAGAGACAGACCCTACCCAACAGTGGGCTCACAGTCTAAAACACTTTTAGCTGTGAGAGAACATGACACATTCATTCTTTCAATGGTATTTACTGAGCACTTACTATGTGCAGAGCACTGTACTAAGCTCTTGGGAGAGTACAATCTAACAATATAACCAAGTTGTTAGACGTATTCCCTGCCCACAACAGACTAGAGGAGAAGACAGACATAATATAAATACATTTTGGATGTGTACAGAAGTACTGTGGGGCTGAAGGAGGGGTGACTAAAGGGAGCGAATCCAAATGCAAGTGATCATTTTAGAGGGGGTTGTTACAAAGAGATTATTCCCTTTCCCTAGTCCGTGAAGGTTGAGCTTGGGCATTGCTAGCTAAGAGAAGGCAGGGTAGAGGGAGGAAGGCAAAGAGGAACAGAGTCTCGCTGCCACCAAGGAACAAAGTCAGGGAGGTTTCCAGCGATTTGCGAGGAAGCAGGAGAAATCTACCTGCTCCAATCCTTGGGTGGGGGCTGGAGAATGTTGTCGGCTTTCCCTCCCAACTTGTTTCCAGTTTTTTTACCAGACTTCAGAAGGTACTGTAAGCGGGGTAGGGGGTAAACACCTCTCTCTCTCCCACGTGAAACTTCAACAATCACATCCCTCTCTTGCCCACCACTTCCCACAATTTGTGATATCCCTTTCCCCAGAATTTTATGCTTTTGCTACAAAAAGATCATGGGACTGTTGACAATAATGATAGTATTTGTTAAGCCCCTCCTGTGTGTCAATCACTGTTTTAAGCGCTGGGATGGATACAAGGTAATCAGGTTGGACACAGTCCCTGTTCCACATGGGGCTCACAGACTTCATCCCCATTTTACAGAGGAGGGAGCTGAAAGTCAGAGAAGTTAAGTGTCTCAACTTGCCTACTGTGTGAACTTGGGCAAGTCACTTTACTTCTCTGTGTCTCAGTTCCCTCATGTGCAAAAAAGGGGATTCAATACCTATTTTCCCTCCTGCTTAGACTGTGAGCCCCATATGGGACCTGATTACCTTGAATCTATCCCAGTTTGGTGCAATGCTTGGCACATAGTAAATGCTTAACAAAAACAACTATTATTATTATTATTTTAACTATTATTATTATTAATTGATAGTGAAGTTTAGAATGAGGGAACAAAGAAAGAAATACAATATGCTGGGGGAAAGATGACATAGTTTCTCTAAGAGAAAATCCTGCCTCATTCATCTGCTGGAGTTCTTTGATGGGGTCAATAAACATGTGGATAGAGGAGAGCTGGTACACATAATAAATTTAGATTTTCAAAAGGCCAAGGATGAGGCTCCATACCAGGGGCTTTTTTTTTTTGAACTATGTAATCATGGAAGTGGAGGAGATGTTTTTTGACATGGGTTGAGAACTGACTCTAAGGTAGGAAACAAAAGAATAATCAACCTTCTTTCAGTAGAGGGAAATGGAACTAGGACTGGTTCTGTTTAACATTTTCAGAAATGATCTGAAGCATGCAGTGCCATCTTCAAGTTGTCTTCTGACACTGCACTCTTCTGGGAGGTGGAATGTCACAAAAAAAGGGGCTGAATTACAGGAAAATTTCACAAAGTTGTGTGACTTAGCCCAAAAAAACAGCAGGTGGGGGTCAGTGTGAGCAACTGTGAGCCTGCTGTTGGGTAGGGACCGTCTCTATATGTTGCCAACTTGTACTTCCCAAGCACTTAGTACAGTGCTCTGCACACAGTAAGCGCTCAATAAATACGATTGAATGAATGAATGAATGAACTGCAAGATAATGCACCTAGGAGAGAATGATTATAATAAAAATAATAATTGTGGTATTTGTTAAGTGTTTACTATATGTCAGGCACTGAACTAAGCACTGGGGTGGATACAAGCAAATTGGGTTGGACACAGTCCCTATCCCCAATGGGGCTCACAGACTTAATCCTTATTTTACAGATGAGGGAATTGAAGCATAGGGAAAAGTGACTTACCCACGGTCACACAGAAGATAGTTAGGGGAGCCGGGATTAGAATCCAGGTCCTTCTGATTTCTAGGCCCATAATCTATCCACTATGCCATGCAAAAGCAGAAGCAGCTACTCAAAATTTGGAGAAATCATCCAGATTACAACTAGGTGAGCATGGGCTGTCAACATCAACTAAGGAAAGAGATCTCAGAGTCAGATCATTATCAGCAAGAGGACAGCAAAGAACACACCTCGGCCACTCTATAAATCAAAGCAGTATGGTATACTGTTCTAATAATACTAATAATTGTGGTATTTTTTAAGCACTTACTACCTGACCATCACTGTACTGAGGTAAGTACATTCGAGATAAGTACGTCAGCCACTATAAATAAATCAGTACGACAGTGCTGTCCGGCAGAAACTATCGCCTGGTACAGTGCTTAGAACAGTGCTCGGCACATAGTAAGTGCTTAACAAATACCATCATTATTATTATTATTCAGGAGGCATTTGGACATGTGGACAAGAAGCAGCACAGCATAGAGGATAGAGCTTGAGCCTGGGAGTTAGAAGGTTCTAATCCTGCCTCTGCCAATTGCCTGCTGTGTGACCTTGGGCAAGTCACTTCACTTCTCTGGGCCTTAGTTACCTCATCTGTAAAATGGTGACTGAGACTGTGAGCCCCACTTGGGAAAGGGACTGTGTCCAACACGATTTGTTTGTATCCACGCCAGCGTTTATGCCTGGCACATACTACGTGCTTAACAAATACCCTCATGGCCAAGTGGATCCAGAATGGATTACTATTTGATTTTTGGAAGCTTTTGCTTCAAGAGAATGAAACTGGAGCCTCCTTAGAGGCTAGCACCAAAATCTATCCATCAGGCAAGCAATCAATGATATTTATTGGCCATTTAGGGTGTGCTTTGCACTGTACTAGCCACTTGGGAGAGTACAACAGAGAATAATAGGCATGATCCTTCCCATCAGGGAGCTTATACTCTAACAGGGAAGACAAACACAAATATTTTACAACACTATTAATGAATGAAATGCAAGAGTTCTTTGCTCCTAGTTGTGGACAGGGAATGTGTCTGCTGATTCTGTTATATCATACTCACCCAAGCACTTAGTACAGTGCTCTGCACATAGTAAGCCCTCAATAAATACCATTGATTGGTTGATTGATTGATTGGAAAAAGTGTTCTATTCAGGGAATAATCCAAACAATTAAATAACATTTAAATAAGTAAATGTTCACTGCCGCTATTGGGAAGCAAAAGTATCAGCTTCTAACTTGCTCTTATTTCCTCTTTATTTTAACTCCCTTTTTTCCTATTTATTGTAATGTCTTTTTACCAACACATTTCTTGCCCATCTGATTGTCTGTTTCGATTTTAATATCATTCCTTACATGCAAACGAACAAACTAAACGAAATTCCATTCATGCAAACGAAACAAACGAACAGCTCATGGAATAATTCAAGTTATTAAATTGAGCGTATTTCCCACAAAACCATGGCAGTAGCATAAATAGCGGCTGAAAGAGCTGCCCTCAGTGTATAATCATGGCACTGCACAGCATTAAATTAGGAGGTATGTTGATAAGGTCAGGGCTAAGTGTTTAGTACAGTGCTCTGTAAATACGATTGATTGATTGATTGGCTGACATTACCTGACTCTGCAATTCACTCTGCTGCTTCAGACGAAGGTTTTCAGGTGTGTCGGCCACCGTGGTGAAGGACTGCTTTGGGTAGTGCCTGGGAAAGGAATCAAAAAAATAAGCATGTAAACAGCTAAACCTATTAGAAAGGAAATCTTACCTCTAGTTCAAAATGCCGCACTGTCACCAGAAAGCTAATTTACACTTTGCCCTAATTACACTACTTACAGAGTTCATGTTCAAAGCAGTTATTAGTCCTCAAAAAATATTTTCCAAACACTCATTTATAATTCAAGTAGCACAAACATAGCTGGATACACCCACACACGAGCATGTATATGAATGTGTATTTATGTATACATAAATATGTGAAGAGCCATACTCATACATATACATACACACATATGTGTATATATAAGTAGATATTATATAGTCTATACCTGTATATATGCACTATGAAACAAACCTGTCTTGCTCGATAAAGGCACCATTTAAATTTATGATCATCTTTAAGGAAATGAGAAAGATTTCATACATAAACCTGAGGTTTTGCAGCACCTTATTAGAAACCTTGTAATGAACTGGAACTTCAAACTGTGAAGCTTACAGAATATTCATTAATCATTTTCTTGCTGGATATTGACAGCGCTAAAATGTAAACCACCAGGTGGCTTAGTGTAGGTGGTGGAAGCTAGGGAAGAATGACAAACTCAAACAAACATTTAAATCAGAGACTTAACCAGGAGTTTGGTTTGACTGGTGGACTACGCCAACATATACTGAACTCTATGCATTCGGGAAAGGGAGTGTTATTATGTGTTGCAAAATAAGTTGATGCACAAAATTTAGCCAAACAGACTGAGATCATGTAATCAAAACTTCCATCAGGAGAACTTAGCCATTCATTCGTCGGAGCTGTGAGCTGCAGTTTTATAAAGGATGCCCTCCATTAAAAATAAAATAATTTAAAGAGTTTGGAAGAGGTCCCGATTTATAAACACAGCTGCTGAGAAGAAATTTCATGGCTCTTGTGTGCAAGATTGTGTAAGACAATGGAAATAGGCAGTACCACCAGTGGGTGAGACTTAGATCATACACAGAGACATACATCCTCAGCCTGAGATAATTTACCCTCCATGTAGGTTCCCAAAGGAGTCTGTGTGCTTAAGTTCGCTGTGGGCAGGGAATGTATCTGTTATATCGTAGGTTCCCAAGTGCTTAGTACAGTGCTCTGCACACAGTAAGCACTCAATAAATACAACTGACTTTCTCTGGAAGATTGTGGGGAGGAGGGATTTACCAAATTGGGTGGCTCTGTCTGGCAGGAATAGTAATCAAATTGGTCTTGAACCACAGGGGGGCAGTAGATGAGTTCATTCTTTTTTTAATTTATTTTTTTTAATTTAATTTAATTTATTTTTTAATGGTATTTGTTAAGGGCTTACTATGTGCCAGGCACTGTACAAAGCGTTGGGGTAGATACAAGATAATCAGGTTGGACACAGTTCATGTCCCACATGAGGTTTACAGTTTTCAGCCCCATTCTCCAGATGCGGTAACTGCGACACAAAGTTAAGTGACTTGCCCAAGGCCACACAGCAGACAAGTGGCGGAGGTCGAATTAGAACCCAGGTCCTTCTGACTCACAGGCCTGTGCTCTATTCACTAAGCCACACTGCTTCTCAGGAACGTCCTTGGCAGAGGAAGATCTCCTCTGTCCCTCGGCCTCTGCCCCTCAGCCTAGTAATAACAATAATAATAATAATATGTGGAAATATCAATGCAGGGGGGAAGCCTGCCTAGTAGGTGCTCACTGTCTAAAAATCAATCAATCATATTTATTGTGCACTTATTACGTGCAGTGCACTACACTAAGTTCTTGGGAGAGTACACTACAACAGAGTTAGCAGACACGTTCCCTGCCCATTCGTGTATCCTAAACTGAGCAAAGCTTGGGGATTCAAATTCCCTTTAAAGTTTCCCCAATCTAATTTCCTGGTTGTAAAATGAAGGTCTTCAGAAAGCTGTGAAAGCAGGAGAGACAGTGTATGTACCCAGGAAGAAGCTGAGCTCTTTGAAGACATAATCATAAATTACCCATATGGATTACATTTCTTTTCAAAGCCCTCGGTATGGAATAATTAAAATGTACTCTGTGCAAACGCATCATAAATTTTGCATGACTCAGCAGGAAAATTGTTTACAAACCCACAGTAAAACCATGTTTGCCAATACCAAGTCAGGTCCTCTCACAAGGTGGTATTTGTCCTGGGGTGAAATGATTCCCCAAATTTCTGCTGAAATATGTTTTCCTGAGTCTGAAAAAAAACTTCCTTTGTCCTTGTCAATTTCTCTTTCACTGAGCTTAAACCAAAAAAAAACCCCAAACAAACCAAAAAAAAACCCAACAGTCCGTTTCAATTAGTCTACACTACAGAATTCCCAAAGACAGTCCCGAAAATTTTTCTCTAAAAATCAATCACTGTAACTAAGCATTTGGGAGAGTACATTACAGAGTTGGTAGACAGGTTTTGGGGGGTTTGTTTATGGCATTTGTTAAGAACTTACTTGTGCATATAACCTTAATTCTATTTGTACTTCCCAAGCGCTTAGTACAGTGCTCTGCACACTGTAACCTCCCCAGCACTTAGAAAAGTGCTTTGCACATAGTAAGCGCTTAATAAATGCCATCATTATTAGTAGTAGTACTAAGCGCTCAATAAATACGATTGAATGAATGAATTTGTTCTGACGATTTTGACACCTGTCTACATGTTTTGTTTTGTTGTCTGTCTCCCCCTTCTAGACTGTGAGCCCGTTGTTGGGTAGGGACCATCTCTATATGTTGCCGACTTGTACTTCCCAAGCTCTTAGTACACTGCTCTGCACACAGTAAGCGCTCAATAAATATGATTGAATGAATGAATGAATGAACTTACTATGTGACAGGCACTGTACTAAGTGCTCGGATAGAAACTGCTAAATCAGGTTGGGCACAGTCCCTTTCCCAAATAGGGTTCACAGTCTTAATCCTCATTTTAAAGATGAGGTAACTGAGGCATGGCCTAGTGGATGGAGCATGGGCCTGGGACTGAGAGGACCTGGGTTCTAATTCCAGCTCCACCATTTACCTGCTGTGTGACCCTGGGCAAGTCACTTAACTTTTCTGGGCCTCAACTGCCTCATCTGTAAAATGGGGATTAAGGCTGTGAACCCCATGCAGGACAAGGTCTGTCTAACCTGTTTAGTGTGTATCTACCCCAGAGTTTAATACAGTGCTTGGCACATAATACTTCAGGAAGTATTCCCTAATTTCCAACTCTCCTGAAGCTGTCATGCCAGCAGCCATTCCAAAATAATAATGTGCATATTTCTGTAATCATAAGTATATCTTTAAGTTTGTGCTTTTGTGCTCCTGGAACATAGTTCTAATGCCTTTGAGGAAAATCAATTAATCAGTCACCAATCAATGGTAATTATTGAGCACTTACTGTTTGCAGAGAACTGTACTAAGCACTTGGGAAGTGTCCAATAAACAGTGTAGGTAGACACATACCCAGCCCACAGATTCCACAAGGCTACAAATAGTCACTTTTGATGCAAGTTCTCATGTCACTTTGCTCTTAACTTTTCTGCCTTTCCATCTGTCTGAAGCTTCTTCCCCCTTTATACCCATCAAACGACAGCTCTTGCCATCCTCAAAGCTCTCCTGAAATCCCACTTCCTTCAGGAAGTATTCCCTAATTTCCAACTCTCCTGAAGCTGTCATGCCAGCAGCCATTCCTAACCATCGAATAACCAGATCTCCTCATTTACTTATATTACTGTCTCCCCCTCTAGACTGTAAGTTTTTTGTGGGTCGGGAATGTGTCTATTGCTGTATTGTACTCTCCCAAGTGCTTGGTATACAGTGCTCCGCACAGAGTAAGTGTTCAATAAATACGACTGAATGATTGAATAAAAAATAACTTTTGCTGTTACTGTCAGCCTCTCTGTTTTCATTCCTGCTCCTTCTGTGTGTAATACAGTTTACATCAACTTTTCTCTCCTATTATATGATGAAGTCACTGAGGTCAGGGACTGTGTCCTCTAACTCTGTTTCCTTACTTCAAGTTCCTAGATTGCAACTCCTTGAGGGCAGGGAACACATTTTTAACTCTACTGTACCTTCCCAAGGGCTTAGTACAGTGATTTGCCCAGAGTAAGTGCTCAGTAAATCAATCAATGGTACTTATTAAGTGTTTTCTATGTGCAGTGCACTGTACTAAGTGCTTGGGAGGGTACACAAATCTTACTAGTTGATTGATTTATTGATTTCAATGTTCTACACACAGAAGGCACCCCTTAAGGTGCTCTGCCCACAATAAATATTTAGGAAATACTACTGAATGAATAAATAGGGGCAAACTGCATGTGGCCCCCTCCACAACAGCCAATCAGTGGGGAGAATAGTGCCAATCGCCACGGCAACCCCCATTATACTTTCATATAGCTAGACAAGCCACTGGAGGTCTCACCTATTATCCCTTCCTGGAAGGGAGGTTTATTAAGATTTCATAAGAAGCTGTCGTTTCCTCAGATGGAACAATTTTATCTTTTAAAAGCACAAATGGGTCAAAGGTTGGAGCTGTCAGAAGAGTCCAACCCCAGGATTCAATTCCCCTTGCTTTACCTTTCTGGTATGGATATTTTTTTTGTATTTGTTAAGCACTTGCTATGCATCAGGCACTGTACTAAACACTGAGGTGGACACTCCCTGTCGTACGCGGCACTCACTGTCATAATCCCCACTTTACAGATGAGGTAACTAAGTGAAATGACTTGCCCAAGATCTCATAGCAGGCAAGTGGTGGAGCTAGGATTAGAACTCAGGTTCACTGACTCCCAAGCCTGGACTGATTTCACTAAGCCATGGTGCTTCTCTAAAGAATGCATTTAAAAAACTTCTGCAAACAAAATTGCCAAAAAGTATCTATTATATTTCCTCATTTCTCATTTCTGACATTCGCTGTGTACTTATTTTGGGCTAAGTGCTGGGGTAAGGAAGGCATAATACAACAGAGTTGGTAGATGTTCCCTGCTCATGACGAGTTTACAATCTAAGGGCACATATTTAAATTGTTCTTTCTCCTACTTAGACTGCGAGCCCCATGTGGGAGAGGGACAGTGTCCAACATTATTACCTTGTATCTCCCCTAATCCTAGTAAGTGCTTAACAAATACCACCATTATTATTACGATATAAAACCACTGATGTGCATATTTTCATAGAAATCACTACCATACAATCTACCAAATTCCAACACGGCCTAGTGGCAAGAGCCTGGGCTTGGGAGATGTGGATTCTAATCCCCATTCCTCTACTTGTCTGCTGTGTGACCTTGGGCAAGTTGCTTAACTTCTTTGTGCCTCAGTTTCTCCATCTGTAAAAAGGGGATTAAGACCATGAGCCCCATGTGGGACAGGGACTGTGTCCAACCTGATCACCTTGCCTCAGTGCCTAGAACAGTGCTTGGCACATAGGAAGCGCTTAACAAATACCAGAATTGTTAAAGTCAGAGAAATTTTCCTGCCCTTTGGAGCTTACAGATCACTCTCCTGACTCATCATCAGGGCCACCATGAATTCCAACCGTGAACAGGTAAATGCGATAATTAATCACTTTTGGCTCTTGTTTTAACCAAATATGACTTGAATACTTATTCTGAAATAAGATGACCGGGCCAAGCCCTTTCCTATTTGTGCCTGTGGCACCGATGAACCTCAATGGGACCCACGCAATGCAGGCTGGAAAGTGCTAGAACAAAAGGCAGAGAGGATTCCCAAGACATGAGAAGTGAAGAGCTCCTAGAAGGCGGAAGCCAGAGCTGTTGCTGCTTTGCTTCAGGCAGGGAAATGTCCCAAGCTGTGGAATTCCAACATCCCATCCCTGGGTCTGAATGAGTCGTCTCCCACCAGTTGTTTTCCCTCTTGCGCGCCATTCCAAAACTGGTGGTGTGCCATCTGTCGCCGTGACAACCCCGCGCTCTACATAAATGTTAGCCGTTTGTTGATTTCAGGATGCCTAGATGATCCAGGGAGAGGCACGACTCTGCAGCGCACTGTGGAGCTGGCAGAAAAATGCACTGATACCCGCTCATTAAGACGGCTCTCGAAGGTTACCACTTGAAAAGGTTCCTACGGAGTTGTTCCTTCTTCAAGAGCATTCCTACCTCAAATTTACCAAACTGCAACCAAAACCATCTGTTCTGAGCAAAGACAGTCTAAATCACTCTCCTCCCCATCCTACCCCATCGTAAGACCAGACTGTCAAGGAACCCAATCTCACACCCAAAGGGATACAAGAAACAGAGAAACGGAGTGGCCTAGTGGGAACAGCACAGGCCTGGGAGCCAGAAGGACTTGGGTTCTAATTCTGGCTCCGCGATCTGTCTGCTGGATGATCTGGGCCTCAGTCACCTCATCTGTAAAATGGGGATTAAGACTGGGAGCCCCATGTGGAACAGGACTGAATCCAACCTGATTACCTTGTATCTGTACCAGCGCTTAGAACAGTGGTTGGCACATAGTAAGCACTCAACAAGCACCATTATTAACTTCCCTAGGCTTCAGTTTCCTCATCTGTAAAATGGGGGTTCAACATCTGTTCTTCCTTCTAGTTAGACTATGAGACCCATGAGGGACAGGGACTGTGTCTGACCTGATTATCCTATATCAACCCAGTGCTTAGTACCTTGCCTGGCACAGGGTAAGCACTTAACAACTACCACAATTTTTATTATTACAAGTCAGCTCACATCTCTCCAATCCTCAAAACCCTAAATTGGCTTCCCATCTCTCTCTGCATCAAGCAAAAACTCTTCAAGATGGCTTCCAGCTTCTCCACCTATTCTCCCCATCTTACATATTTGCTCTCTTCACCCACTACTTGCCATCTCATTCACGTCATTCCTCCCTCACTAATCTGCTGGTACCTCACTCCACCTCACTCCCGCAAGTTGTTCCCCCAGGCTGGAGCTCCCTGCCCCCACAAATCCATCAGGCCACTGCCCCCTCAAAATTCTTAAAGTCCCACCTCCTCCAAAAGTCTTTCCCACATAATCTCCAACACCTGAACCCCACAATACTACCAACCTTTCCTAGCATGCATCCTCAGCGTCTACATACATACATATAATTGTGGTATTTGGTGCTTACTATATGCCAAGCACTATACCAAATGCTGGGATAGATACAAGACAATCAGGTCCCGTATGGGGCTCGGAGACTAAGGAGGAGGGAGAACAGGTATTAAATCCTCATTTTGCAGAGAGAAGTTAAGAGACTTGCCCAAGGTCACACAGCAGACAAGTGGCAGAGTCGAAATTAGAAGCCAGGTCCTCTGACACCCAGGCCTGTGTTCTTTCCGCTTGGCCGTGCTGTGTTTATTTGATTGCACAGTGATTTATTTCTTTTGATTTCTCTAATACATTTTTTGGATCTGCCTTCTTCAGGGCTGGGAATGCATCATTTCTATGTTATGCTTTCCCAAGAGCTTTGCACTCAGTGATGTTCCTAAATGCCAATACTACTATTTCACGAAGCTTTTAGAAAAATTTCTTTTTTTTTTAAATGGTATTTATTAAGCACTTACTCTGTGCCAGACACTGTACTAAGCACTGGGGCAGATACAGGCTAATCAGGTTGAACACAGTCCATGTTCCACATGGGGCTCACAGTCCTAATCCCCATTTTACAGATGAGGTAACTGAGGCACAGAGAAGTGAAGTGACTTGCCTAAGGCCACCCAACAGACAAGAGGCAGATAAGAACCCAGGTCCTTCTGATTTCCAGGCCCTCACTCTATCCCCTAGGCAATGTTGCTTCTCCAAGAAGTGTTTGCAGCGTGGCTCAGCAGAAAGAGCACAGGCTTGGGAGTCAGAGGTCATGGCTTCAAATCCTGACTCTGCCAATTGTCAGCTCTGTGACTTTGAGCAAGTCACTTAACTTCTCTGTGCCTCAGTTACCTCATCTGTAAAATGGGGATGAAGACTGTGAGCCCCACGTGGGACAACCTGACCACCTTGTATCCTCCCCAGCACTTAGAACAGTGCTTTGCACATAGTAAGCACTTAACAAATGCCATTATTATTATTACTAAGACACTGGATCAAGCCTCTCAATCAACTAAATATTCCTGCACTGATTCTACTACCCTTAAACATCAAGCGAACTGAGTTTCAAAGCTTCCCATCCAGCTGGTTTCAATAAAGAGGGAACCCTCAGAGGCTAGAGTTCATGTCTTTGTTCTGTACTGGCTCTTGTACCCTCCCCATCACATTAGTAAAAAATCCAACATTTTACACTAGATATAAATTGGATGGCCTTTAGCAAGACAGAGTGGGACCAGCTAGAAGAATCCCTGGAACATAATAATAATTAATAATAATTGTGGTATTATTTAAGTGCTTACTATCATCTTCAGTGGTATTTAATGAGAGCTCACTGTGTGTGGAGCACTGTACTAGGAGCTTGGGAGAGTTCAATACCTCCACAACACATCAAAGCAAATCCATCACTATAGATTGAATATAAAATGAGTAGTCTTTAACAAGCTAGAGTGGAACCAGCTAGAAAAATCCCTGGAACATAATAATTGTGTGTTTTGTTAAGTGCTTATTATCATTTTCAATGGCATTTACTGAACACTTATTGTGTGCAAAGCACTGTACTAGGAGCTTGGGAGAGTACAATATGACAGAGTTGGCCCCACAGTGAACTTACTATGTGCCAAGCACTGTACTAACCCCCGGGGTTGATACAAAATAATGAAGCCCCTGCCCCTCTTGGGGTTATTAAGGTCTGTAAAATGGAGATTCCTCCTATGATGAACTCCAAGAAAATGTGTCTGTAGCCTCTAAAATTCCCATTTTCCCCTCACCAAGACAGTTCTTTCTCTCTTTTTCGCTGCAGTAATGTTTTAGTGCTCCCTCTGAATTCTTTAACAAATTTGTTAACAATGGATTCTAAAAACAATCAGACATAATAAACTCAAGTGTAACAAAGGAGAAAAAAAGTAATTTAGCATTAAAGGGAACTAAAGGAGTGACATTTCCTTTCTGAATATTTCAGGCTTGCTCCCCTTCCGAAACTTTTTAAAGCTTCCAAGGTTATTTTTGCCAAGCCAAGATAAGCAACTGGTATACTCAGGAGACAGGCTGTTCCATTTCACCAAAACCATAGAGAAGACAATGATGGCACAACACAGTAGTCAAAGTATTTTTAAAGAAAAGAAGCCACTGGAATTCTAATTTTCCATGTTAGGCTCCGAATAGCCATTAGAGGAAAGATAACACTCAGAATTCACCTTTGTGAACCACACTGGAGTTTCATTAAGACTTGGAAGTCAGCTAACAATTAATTAGGCCATTAGCTCAGCTTCTAATTAAATATTTCACCACTTGGTTTCTTCATGAAGCTTTCTGGACATTAAAAACAGTGATATGGGGGGCTTGGGTTTGTTAACAATACATACATTTCTAAAAATACCTCAGGCTTTTTTTTTCTTATTTCAGCAATTAAGCAATTATTCTATTTTCCTAAACTAAAAAGTAGAATACAATTCAGTTTCCATTCTTTTCTTCAAACTACCCCATTATGCCATAGAGACAACAAAATTAGCAGGGTTCTAGTAAGACTGGGTACTATGGTGATAGGTGCCATAGAGATGTAAAATCAGCTCATCATACATGGGACCACGATGAAATTAAGTGGGTTTGGCAGGAATGAAAAGATGTTTATTTTAAGGAGAGAGGAGAACTGAATAGTGAGCTGGGGAGGCAGAGAAATGGAGAAAGCCTTTTCCGGATGGCAGGCACTTTTTTTTTTGGTAAGGAGTAGAATTTAATCCCCATTCTACAGATGAGGAAGCTGAGGAACAGAGAGGTTAAGTGACTTGTTCAAGGTCATGCAGGAGACAAGTGGAGCTGCGATTTCAAGCGCTTAGTACAGTGCTCTGCACACAGTAAGCGCTCAATAAATACAATTAATTGATTAGAACCTATGCCCTCCATCTCCCAGGCCAGGCTCTTTCCACTAAGCCAAACTGCTTCTCAGCTCCAGAGAACATTTGGGGCAGGAACAGAGAGAAGGCGTTTCTACAGGAACTTCCCTCCATCGGGATTAGATTAAAAGGAAACTAGCAGGGACTGAGCTAAGAAAATGGGAACACCTGTCCTGTCTCAGAGTATGGGACTGAGAGTCAAAAAGGACCTGAGTTCATTCATTCAGTTGTATTTATTGAGTTGTATTTATTGTATTTATTGGAAAGTACAATACAGCAATAGAGACAATCCCTGTCCACAACGGGCTCACAGTCTACGGGGCGAGACAGACATCAGTACAAGTAAACAGGCATCAATATAAATTAGTACAATTATAGATATATACACATATATATATAAGTGCTGCGGGGCGGGAAAAGGGGGGAAGAGCAAAGGGAATGAGCCCATTTCTAGGCTGTGAGCCCATTGGTGGGTAGGGACCGTCTCTATATGTTGCCAACTTGTACTTCCCAAGTGCTTAGTACAGTGCTCTGCACACAGTAAGTGCTCAATAAATACTATTGAATGAATGAATGAATGAGTCATGGTGATGCGGAAGGGAGGGCGAGCTGAGGAAAAGCAGGGTGTCATCTTAGTCTAGTTCAATTCGCTGTGTGACCTTGGGCAAGTGTGCCTCAGTTACCTCATTGGTAAAATGGGGATAAGATTATGAGTCCCAAGTAGGACAGAGGCTGTGATCAACCTGATTAACTTGTATCTACCCCAGTGCTTAGAATAGTACTTGGCATATAGGTAAGCACTTAACAAGTACTATTATTATTATTAATTTTGTACTTTCCACCCCGGACCTAGTGACAAGGCAGAAAAGTATGCTTTTTCTGAGGCAGAGTTTCCAGAGTTTAACGTCGAGACCAGCGCTGGAGCCCTGATACTATGGTGGTCATTCAATCAATTAATCAATGGTATTTATGAGCACTTACTATGTGCACAGCCCTGTACTTAGCGCTTGGGAGAGTACAATGCAACAGAATTAGCGGACATGTTCCCTGCCCATTCATTCAGTTTTAGACTGGGCAGCCTGATTTTTCAGCTCATCTGTCCCCTATCCCATACAGATTTGGTACTGAATGCCTTTATGTCCTGAACGTTTATGTCCACAATGTCCGGTCACCAAGTTCTGAGGCTGGGGACTGGTAGCCGGTAGTAGTAGTAGTAGTAGTAGTAGTAGTCATTCATTCATTCATTTATTCAAATGTATTCATTGAGTGCTTACTATGTGCAGAGCACTGTACTAAGCCCTTGGGAGAGTACAATACAACAATAAACAGGTATGTTCCCTGCCCACAATGAGCTTACCGTCTAGAAACGGGAAGACAGACATTAACATAAATAGGTTAATTATGGACATGTACATTAGTACTTTGGGGCTGGGAGGGGAAGAACAAAGGGAGCAAATCAGGGTGACGCAGAAGGAAGTGGGAGAAGAGGAAATGGGGGCTTAGTTGGGGATGGGCTCTTGGAGGAGATGTGCCCTCAATAAGGTTTGAAGGGAGGGAAAGTAATTGCCTATAGCATTTGAGGAGGGAGGGCATTCCAGGACAGGGGAGGATCTATTCTATTTATTTTATTAGTATGTTTGGTTTTGTTCGCTGTCTTCCCCTTTTAGACTGTGAGCCCACTGTTGGGTAGGGACTGTCTCTATATGTTGCCAACTTGTACTTCCCAAGCGCTTAGTACAGTGCTCTGCACACCGTAAGCGCTCAATAAATACGATTGATGATGATGATGATGAGGCGAGAAGGTACTGTGAGAAGGTTTGCATTAGAGGAGCGAAGAGTGCGGGCTAGGTTTGTAGTAGGAGAGTAACGAGGAGAGGTAGGAGGGGGCAAGTTGATTGTTTTAAAGCCAGTGGTGAGGAGTTTCTGTTTGATAAGGAGGTGGATGGCCAACCACTGGAGTTTCTTGAGGAGTGGGGAAACATATCCAGAA
Organism: Tachyglossus aculeatus; assembly: GCF_015852505.1. Lineage (NCBI taxonomy): Eukaryota > Metazoa > Chordata > Mammalia > Monotremata > Tachyglossidae > Tachyglossus > Tachyglossus aculeatus. Next base: position 21,772,652 of record NC_052078.1, on the reverse strand, counting down.
TGTTTTTGTAGAAAAACATCCAACTGTACCAAGGTTCTAACTCACTGCAAAGGAGTAGCCTGAGGAAACTGGACTCAATTAAAAATGAGAAAACATATCTAATCCACTGCTCAGACAAGCAAATGCAGACAGAAAGAAAATGGAATCGCATCCCCAAACTCTTCTCTCAGTTCAACAGTTCAACTCAAGGGCTCCTAGCCCACGCATTTAACTGGTCAAAGAAAACATTCAGGGACAATGAGAGTAATTTTCCTTTTAATAACTGTGGTATTTGTTAAACACTTTCTTTGTGCCGAGCACTGTGGTAAACCCAGCCACAGTCCCTCCCTCATGAATCACTATTACTGTAGATGCCTGCAACTCAAAAGAATGAGGAAGTTTGCCATGACTGGCAAAGCCTCCTTATCTATTTGGAGGATCAAGCTGGCTCTACATTCAATCCTCTCCCCTGAAGCACACCACCATTTCATCCATTAGACTTCCTGCTAGCCAAGCTTCGTCCCAACCCAAAGCCATTTGGGTGGTTCCCTGGTCTCCCTCTGTTACAGTGACTAAACCTTCCAGAACATAGAGAAGCAGTGTGGCTGAGTGGATAGAGTACGGACCTGGGAGTAAGAAATCCAGCTCTGCCACTTGTCTGCTGTGTGATGCTGGGAAAATCACTTTACTTCTCTGTGCCTCAGTTATCTCATCTGGAAAATGGGGATGAAGTCTGTGAGCCCTACATGAGACAAGTGTCCAACCCAATTACTTCATAACTTCCCCCAGCACTTAGTAAGGTGCCTGGCACATAGCAGGTGTTTAACAAATACTGCAGTTATTATAATTATTATTACTATTTTGTAGCCTGAAAACATGCTTTCTGAACAGATCGTTGTTTCCGGTGACTTTCAATTTCCTCGAGTAGTTTGAGGCCTCTATCCCCAAGGTAAAATCCATAAAGAATTCTCTTTATTCAGATCCACCAAGGATTTGATGTTGACTGAAACATTTGTATTTAGCCCCAAATTGCACTGTTCTAAGAGTCGTGGGGGAATTAGAAAAACACACTACTTGTCCCACAATTGCTATGTAATCAGCAGACAAAGGGTCCCTGAGTGACAATAAGCTCCTATTAGCTTTATTTACACAAACCAAAGAAGATCCATCCAAATAAAAAACTCATCCCCAGCCCCTTGTGAGTAGGCTGATCCTTTGTCCTAATATTCCCGAAGCCTTGACTTTCCATTGAGTATTTTGTTTATTAGCAGGAGCGCCACACTAAAACCAGCTGAAGAGAGGAGGCCATATCACCATATCTCAGTGGGAATAACTTTGGGTAGATCTGCATGATTACCCAGCTTTGGAAGGTCTTGTTCCATGCCACACACACTTAATCAGTTTGTTCCAAACAGCCCACTCTCCTGTCACTCCTGGGGCTATAGCAATGTACTAAGTGCCGGGGTAGATACAAAATAATCAGGTGGGACAAAGTCCCTGTCCCACATGGGACTCACAGTCCAAGTAGAAGGGAGTAATCAATCAGTCATTCGTATTTTTTGAGCGCTTACCATGCGCAGAGCATTGTACCAAGTGCTTGGTATACTATACTAGAGTTGGTAGACACACTCGCGGCCCACAGTGAGCTTAAAGTCAAGAAAGGAAGACAGATAATAGTATAAATAATATATTTTGGACAGGCACATATGTGCTATGGGACTGAGGGAGGAGTGAATAAAAGGTGCCAATCCGGGAATAGGAGAAAATAAAATGAGGGCTTAGTCAAGGAAGACCTCTCAGAGGAGATATGCTTTTAATAAGGTTTTGAAGGTGGGGCGAGTGATCATTTGTTGGATATGAAGTGGGAGGTTGTTACAGGCCAGAGGCAGGTCATAGGTTAGGGGTCAGCAGTAAGATTGACGAGATTGAGGTACAGTGAGTAAATTGGCTTTAGAGATGTGAAGTGTGGGCTGGATTGTAGTAGAAAATCAGGGAGAGAAGGGACCCTTTGCACGAGTGGGCAAGGTGAGTGAGTGCCTATGGTAAGGAGTTTGATGTGGAGGTGGATGGGCAACCACTAGTGGTTCTTGAGGAGTGGGGAAACACGGACTGAATGTTTTGTAAAAAAAAAAATGATGTGGGCAGCAGAGTGAAGTAGGGACTGGAGGGGGGAGAGACAGGAGGCAGGAATGTCAGCAAGGAGGCTGATACAGTAATCAAGGGGGACTAGTATATTCACTCATTCATTCAATCGTATTTATTGACTGCTTACTGTGTGCAGAGCACTGTACTAAGTGCTTGAATGTGTGCTTGGATTAACGTGGTAACAGGTTGGATGGAGAGGGAAGGGCTGAATGTAGTGATGTGAGGGCTGAATGTACAGAATTTGGTGACAGACTGAATACGTAGGTTGAATGAGAGAGATGAGTGGAGGGTAATGCCAAGGTAACAGGCTTGTGAGACAGGGAGGATGGTGGTGCTGTGTACAGTGATGGGAAAGTCAAGAAGAGGACAGACTTTGGGTAGGAATATGAAGAGATCTGTTTTGAACATGTTAAGTTTGAGGTGTTGGTGGGACATCCAAGTAGAGATGTCCTGCAGACAGAAGGAAGTACGAGACTGTAGAGAAGGACAGAGATCAGGGCTGGAGATGGAGATTTTGGAATCATCCACATAGAGGTGGTAGTTGACGCCATGGGAGTGAACGAGTTCCCTAAAGGAGTAGGTATATGTGGAGAATAGAAGGGTCCCCAGAACTGAGGGACTCCCATGACTAGGGGATCAGAGGCAGGGGAGGATCCCATGCAAGAGACTGAAAGAGTAGGATTTAATATCCATTTTACAGATGAGGAAACTGAGGTACAGAGAAGCTAAGTGAATTAAGGTCGCTCAAGTCTCAGAGCCAGGGTTAGAATTCGAGTCCATTGACTCCCAGGCTGCTCCTCACTGGGCTGTAACAAATGCTAAGACTGAAGAGACACCCATAAAGAGGATTTAAAACTTCCACTAATCTTCCTTAGCATCGTCCCTTTCCATCTGGGCCAGAAACTGTCAGACCCAATCCTGATGTCAAGATGGCTTCCCCAAAATCCAGGATGCAGACAACTGTAAGGGCAAAATTACCATCTGCTTCCCAGTTCCCAGTCTTCTCCTCCCAACACAAAGCCTCTCTCTCAAGACAGAAAGAATACTCCACTAGCCTATAGTAATATAATACAACATAATAATAATGAGAAGAATAATTCCACTGGAGGTGGAATGCAATCACTGCCTGGAGTTCTGCCAGGACAGTGGGGTAAAGTAGCCAAGTAGCCAAGCTCTTTCTGGGCTTGTTAATGGCCTCAAGTTGTCAGAACTTGGGTTTTGTGTCTTCTCTGAAAAGAAAGACTGATTAGGTCATGAAGTAAATCCCTCTGTGGGCTTCTATCGCTTCTGATCTTTCTACGGGTGATTTAATCGGAGTCACGTGGCCTGAGTTAATTTGAAATAACCCAAGAAATGCCATGTCAACTACCAAAAAGAATCTGCCCATGCCTTGTTCCCCAGAGAACTCATTTAGGACTCCAGGTATCCATCTTAGCTGGCGTTTTAAAGAGAGGGGACCCCAGCTTTTTGAGTTTCAAGAGTGATAACACCTGTCTGGGGAGATTTGATTTATTCCCCCATCATTGAAACTGAAGCGGTTTTTCAACTGATCCCCTTTTCTCGGACAAAGTTTGAAATCAATAAATCTTGGATTATATTTATCGAAACACCTCCATCTCCACCAGAAACTTTTAAACAGATTTATGGAATCTCTGAGCTACATGACAGTTGAGATTCTGTTCAGCTTCTTTAAAGAAACCAGCAAAACTGGTCATCCCCAATCCAATAGCAATAAAGCTACAAATGCTTTCAACTGGCAGATAGATCTGTGAAGGAAAACTACTTGCCTTTCTTATCTGACAGTGAATTAACTGGCTCTAGGCACATGGAGTTGAATGGAAAAATACAAGTGACACTAACCACTCTTCTGCCTTTCCCAAGCATTACCAATGTACAAAAGCCAAATGTAGAGTGCACAGATTAAGATAATTCCCGCCCAATTTATAGCCAACAAATTTCCAAGTGGCTCTTATTTTATTGTGGTATTGGTTAAGGCCTTACTCTGTGCCCAGCACTGTGCTAAGATGTGGAACAGACACAAGATAATCAGGTTGGACATATTAATAGCAATAAAAATAATAACTGTGGTATTGGTTAAGTACTTCCTATGTGCCAGGCACTGTACTAAGCACTGGGGTGTATACAAGCCAATCAGGTTGGACACAGTCCCTGTCCCACGTAGGACTCACAGTCTCAATCCCCATTTTACAGATGAGGGAACTGAGGCCCAGAGAAATGAAGTGATTTGGCCAAGGTCCCACAGCAGACAAGTAGCGGAGCCAGGATTAGAACCTGTGACCTTCTCCCTCCCAGACATATTCTCTATTCACTACAGGGATCACAGCCTAGCTCATTATCTTCCTTCTACCCTTACCCAAACTAATATCCAGGGGGACTTCCTGCCTAGTTTAAGGATGGTTCATTTGCCTGGAGTGCCACAGCAGACAAGTGGCAGAGTCATCATTCGCACCCAGATCCTTCTGACTTCCGGGCCCGTGCTCTATCCATGAGGCCGTGCTGCTTCTCTCCCTGGTAAAAAGCTATGCGACTGACATTCCAAGAGCAGCGGGCCCCCTCCGGTTGCTTTTCAGAGACTTTTCGGTCACTCCCTCCCGCCCCCACTTGCAGTGCCACAAAGCAAAGGACTCATGCTTATTCATGAACCCCACAAAATGTCTCTCCTCCCTGTTCCACGGAGCTGAGCCAGGGTAGAAATTTAATTCTAGGCCTTACCAAGTCAAAATGTTTCCCAGTCTAACTTGTTTCCTTCAAAAGTGGGAACTCATCTTTGGGACTCCTCACTCATTTTCCAGTTTTTATGGTATTTGTTAAGCGCTTACTATGTGCCAGGCACTGTACTAAGTACTGGGATGGATAAAAGATAATTAGTTGGGTTTGTTCTGTTTTGCTTTAAATAGAATTTGGTAAGTACTTACCATGTGTCAGGCAACTACTAAGTGCTGGGAGAGATACAAGATAATTAAGTGTGGGGTTTTTTTTGTTTTGTTTTGTTTTAAGTAGTATTTGTTCAGTACAAACTATGTGCCAGATAACTGAGCTCCGTTAGTGTGCCATCACTAAGTGATGGGATAGATACAAGATAATCAGGGTTTTTTTAATTTTTTTTTTGGCAAATAGTACTTGCTAAGTACACATACGTGCCATGCCCTATACTAAGCGCTGGGGTAGATGCAAGATAATCAGGTTGGATATAGTCCAACATAAAGCCCACAGGCTCAATCCCCATTTTACAGATAAGGTAACTGAGGCCCAGAGAAGTGAAGTGACTTGTCCATGGTCACCTAGAAGACAATTGGCAGAGCCAGGATTAAAACCCAGGCCCGGGCTCTATGCAAGCTGCTTCTGCTGCAACTACTTGCTTCAACCAGTGAAATCATTCACTCATACATTTATTCAATCGTATTTATTAAGCACTTACTATATGCAAAGCGCTGTACTAAATCTTGAATTACATGATCTCAAAAAAGCTCTAATGTCAGCTACTGGTTTCCCTCTTCCATTCCCTCTTTAGGCAAATCCACCCCCATTCATACTCCCTCAGCTCCACCTGGGTGGAGAACCAAACACTCATCAATCAGTGGTATTTACTGAGCACTTACTGTATATACAACACTGTACTAAGCGCTTGGGAGAGTACAATACAATGGAGCTAGTAATCACATTCCCCATGTCTAGAGATACCAGAGCCCTGTGTGATTCTGCCTCTGTCTCTGTTTTTCCTGGATATCACCATCTTTCAATCGTACACATGTACATAGTACATTTCATTTTACACATGTATCTGCATCTCCCTGAATACCTCAATGTTCACGGTGCATTGCTGTTTGCTTTTTTAATGGTATTTGTTAAGTGCTTACTATATGCCAGGCACAGTACTGAACTCTGGGGTAGATGCAAACAAGTAAAACGGGTTGGACACAGTCCCTGTCCCCCATGGGGCTCACAGTCGTAATCCCCATTTTCCAGAGGAGGTAACTGAAGCACAGAGAAGTGAAGTGACTTGTCCAAAGTCACACAGCAGATGAGTGGCAGACCCATCATTAGAACCCAGGTCCTTCTGACTTCCAGGCATGTGTTTGATCTGCTAGACCACACTGCTGAGTCTCAGCCTACCCAAGCTGGCCATTGGCTACATAAGTAGCCCATAGATTGCTACAGTTACCCAAGCAAAGATGGCAGTTGGGGGTTTTCATGTCCCAGGTGGGCAACCAGTCTTTAAACCCATCTAAAAAGGAAAAGAGAAAAGCCTACTAGAACAAGTCTAACCCCTATTTATAACAAATAAGAAGAAGAAGAAGAAGCAGGGAGGAGCAACATGGCCTGGTGGCTAGAGCATGGCCCTGAGAGTCTGAAGGACCTGGGTTCTAATCCCAGCTCTGCCACTTGTCTGCTGTCCTTTCACTTCTCTATGCCTCAGTTATCTCATCTGTAAAACAGGGATTAAGACTGTGAACTAAGACTGTGAACCCTACGTGGGACAGGGACTCCGTCCAATCTGATTACCTCATATCTCCCCCAGTGCTTAGTACAGTGCCTGGCACTTAGTAAGCGCTTAACAAATACCACAATTTATTCATTTTTAATTTAACAAATACCATAAAAACTATTAATTTGCCTCTCCCCACAAGGGGACACTGTTTAATGCAGATCCCTCTGGGAAACGAAAGACAGTGGAGTCCTTGGGTTCCAGCCATTTGCCACAAGTATGGATCTCTCCATAGCACCCGCTCCATGGGGGCAGTGGGAAGGGGTGATGGCAAACTTCCACAGCTTTGGGGGAAGGAATGAAGCCAGACCCTGACCCAACCCTAGGCTCCGAAAAAAGGGTTGGAGGTACAGCCAAGATGGTGACTTCACTCACCACCCTCTGCCAGGAGAACATGGCCCCGGGCCCAGCGCTGGGTCCGGTGGAGTTCCCATCATCTTCTCTGGCCTGCAGCCCCAAACTGGCAATATTTCCCCCTGCCTCAGTGGGGGTGAGTTGTCTCAAAATAATTGAGGTATCTGTTAGACTGTGAGCCCCCTTTTAGACTGTGAGCCCACTGTCGGGTAGGGACTGTCTCTATATGTTGCCAAATTGTACTTCCCAAGCGCTTAGTACAGTGCTCTGCGCACAGTAAAAGTAATGTTTAATAATATCCAAAAATATCCAAAAAAATTCTTATATTTTCTTAAAAGAAAGTCAGTTCCATTCCTGGAAGAATCCTTTTAATTAAAACAGGCCCTCTCAATAAAGGATATACAATGAAAAATCCTTTCAAGAAAATCGGATTCTTGGAACTAAACAGTCCGATCTGGAAAACAATTTGCCTTTATTCTTTGATTAATGTGCGCTCTGCACACAGTAAGCGCTCAATAAATACGATTGATGATGATGATGATGAATAATGATGGTATTTGTTAAGCACTCATTATGTGCGAAGCACTGTTCTAAGCGCTGGGGGGGATACAAGGTGATTAGGTTGTCCCACATGGGGCTCACAGTCTTAATCCCCATTTTACAGATGAGGTAACTGCGGCACAGAGAAGTTAAGTGGCTTGCCCAAGGTCACACAGCTGACAAGTGGCGGAGCCGGGATTAGAACCCATGACCTCTGATCCCCAAGCCCGTGCTCTTTCCACTGAGCCACACTGCTTCTCTATAAATAAAATATACATAAACACAGATGCCACAAAGTAGGTGGTAATGCCTTAACCATATATGTGTTGTAAAGGCCACTAGGACCCTTCCATCCTTCTCAAAATATCAATCATAATTGTGGCATTAAAACCTTAGCACCAAATCATCAGGGAGCTTCAACACCAAGAGCAGATAGAAGCTACAAAACCTAGAGGCGCTCTGACAATGGATGGCACCCAAAAGATCTGGACTTTCCAATTGGCTTTCTGGATTTTGTTTCTGAGAAGCTCTAACTCTTATCAGTGTTTCCAAGCCCTTCAAACCCCATCAGCCCTTCCTCTCTGCGCAGTCGGTTAACTCAGGGATCCTGTCCACCATTCCCAAGGAGTACGTAATAGAAGAAAATCCAAAAGAATAATTTCAAATCTGTAAGAATTAAACCAGCTGACTCAAGATGAACCACAGGGAAGTCTGTAATTGACTTTTTCAGGGCGAATTTGACATATATATCTTTCTTGGAGTGAATCTTCACCTCATGGTTGCCCTTCACAGAATATAAAATGGGTCCGTGATATGCCAAAGAAGTTCGTTGTTGGTTTGCGATTAAAAACAGTTAGTTTACTGTCCTCCTATCAAGTTTTTGTTCATCTTTCGGGTTCCCCGAGCAATGCAAAGGGGAGAAACCAGCTGCAAATTGAATCAACTTCCAAACTATTTAAATCAGTAAAATGTCAAAACTTACTATAGTCTTAGAATTACTTTAACACTAAAGAATATCCTGCCTCTTCTTCTTCTCTCCCAGGGTTCTGATGCTGGCCAGGACATTAATCAAAGGATAAAGGCGAATTGTTTTCCAGATCGGACAGTTTAGTTCCAAGAATCCGATTTTCTTGAAAGGATTTTTCATTGGATATCCTTTATTGAGAGGGCCTGTTTTAATTAAAAGGATTCTTCCAGGAATGGAACTGACTTTCTTTTAAGAAAATATAAGAATTTTTTTGGATATTTTTGGATATTATTAAACATTACTTTTACTAACTACAATTCACTGGATAATTGCTGTGATCCTGGCAGTACCTCGGGGACTATTCTAGAAGGGAGAAACAATCAATCAAATGATCATATTACACAGTAAGTGCTCAATAAATACCTCTTGAGCACTTAGTCCACACAGAACACTGTTCTAAGCACCTGGGAGAGTACAGGAGAGTCAGACAACAATAATAATGACGGTACTTATTAAGCGCTTACTATCTGCCAAGCAGTGTTCTAAGCACTGGGGTGGATACAAGGTCATCAGGTTGTCCCACGTGGGGCTCACAGTCTTCATCCCCATTTTACAATGAGGGAACTGAAGCACAGAGAAGTGAAGCGACTTGCCCAAGGTCACAAAGCAGACAAGTGGAGAAGCCAGGATTAGAACTCACATCCTCTGACTCCCAAGACCATGCTCTTCTCACTAGGCCACGCTGCTTCCACGATCTCTGCCCTCAGAGAGCTTATTTATACTAGAGCTAGGGAGATGGATAAGAAAATAAATTACAGTTAGAAGATATGCAGAGAAGGGTTCCCAGTTCTGCCACTTGTCTACTGTGAGACCTTGGCGAAGTCACTTAACTTCTCTATGCCTCAGTTCTCTCATCTGCAAAGTGGGGGTCAGTACCTGTTCTCCCTCCTCTTTAGACTGTGAGCCTCATGTGGGACCTGATTATCTTGTATCTACCTCAGACCTTAGTGTAGTAAGTGCTTACAGTACAGTAAGTGCTAACCAAATATCAGAATTTAGTTATTTATTTTTTAAGATGTGGTGCGTAGCCAAGCAAAGTGATTAAGGGGTGATTAAGGGGTGTATAGGAAGGGCAGAAATGTTGACATGGCAGTAGGGGTGGGGATGAAAGTGGGTAGGCGAGAGATTAGTCAGGGAAGGCTTCCTGGAAGAGATGAGATTTTAGGAGGACTTGGACAATGGGGAGAGTGGTGGTCTGCTAATGTGAAGTGGTTGGAAGTTTCAAGCATGATGGAGGGGTGAGCAAGATATTGTTAGGTGAGAGGTTACAAGAATGAGGTACATAGAGAGCAGCAGTATGGCCTAATGGAAAGAGCACAGGCCTGGGTGTCAGAGGACCTGAGTTCTAATCCTGGCTCTGCCATTTGCGTCTGCTGTGTGACCTTGGGCAAGTCACTTAACTTCTCCATGTCTCAGTTACCTCATCTGTAAAATGCGGATTAAGACTGAAATCTCTTGTGGGACATGGGCTGTGTCCAACCTGATTATCTTCTATCTACCTCAGCACTTAGCACAGTGCCTGGCACACAGTATATGCTTAACAGATATGATTAAATAAAGCATGAGTCAGTTGGCTTTAGAGAAGTGAAGTGTGTCAGCTGGGTGGTAATGGAAGAGGCATCTGCTTCCTTGCCTACGATTGGTAACCATTTATGCTATGCCAATTTGATTAATAGCCCAAGTACCTCCAAAGGTCAACGGGCCTCATTGGGTGGATTGGCCCATGTTCCGCACCTGTAACCGAGGCTACAATAATTACCTGGAACATCAAATGCAGCTAACCCTCATTCGATTATTTAGGAGATTAGATTACTCAAAATGACATATAATCAACCAAATATTTAAATTAAACACCGATTCAGAACGTGTGTTCATTTTTGGTTTAAACTGCCAATTTGAGCAGTTATCGATCCTAAATAAGAAACCAGTTATTTCAAACATCCGCAGTTGAAAACACGACAAGCTCCTCCACTGAAAAAACTGACAGAAGAAAAAACTCTTGATGATGTTTTTTATCAATTGTCCAGAAAAGTTATCTAGTGGCTCAGGGCAGTGATAAGACTGATTTGAAACTCTGAAATCTGGTCTTGGAACAGGAGAATTTGGATTTTATCTCCTCTCTTCCTTTTTATCACCCTGTTCTCCTCAGTGTGATATCCCCAAATGTGCTGAAGAATGGTGAAAAACACCATTTTTCCACTTAGTAAAGATGATGTCTAACCAACTCGTTTTCAATTTTCCACTTTGTGGATTATCCAATGACATTATGTCAGCGGCAAATTTGATTTTGCTCCTAGTACTCTCCCACATGGCAGGATCCATACTCCACATTTCAACTGGTAGGTCTCCCTATCAATTCCACCAGAAGCAGCATGGTTTAGCAGATAGGGCAATGCAACACAGTCAAAGCATCCTGGGTTCTAATCCCGGCTCTGTCTTTTGTCTGCTGTGTGATCTTGGGCAAGTCACTTCACTTCTCTGTGCCTCAGTTCCCTCATTTGTAAAATGGAGATTTTACAAGCTTATCAGGGTGGACACAGTCCATGTCCCACATGGGACTTTACAGTCTTAATCCCCATTTTCCAGATGAGGCAACTGAGACACAGAGAAGTTAAGTGACTTGCCCAAGGTCACACAGCAGACAAGTGGCGAGCTGGGATTAGAACCCTGATCTTTCTGGCTCCAGCTGTCCATATTTCTTCTCCTGTACTTTGAAATGGGTTAACTGGAAGCTAATGGAATTCTTTAAGAACAAAATTGGAGAATGAAGCTAAAAACGGCCCAGACCCAAGGTAGAAAGATCTCTAATTTTGTTCAGAGCAATTTATTGAATATAGTTAGATGTAGTTACTTTTGGGTTCCAAATGGCTAAAAGTCAGTTCCTCTGCCTGGCAAAGTTGATGGCTGACATGTCCTAGCTTTGCTCAGAGAAAACCCAGACTCTCGGCCCTGTCCAGTCTAGACCCTTAGTTCAAATCCTCTTAAATAAGTGTGAAGCTGCGAAATACCAGAGACATGGTTCATTTCACACAGTGGCAACCAGTCCTGAAGAAAGCAATTTCAGCAGAAGTGCTAAAGTAGTAGTTGGAGAACATAAGGTGAGGAAATAAAAATTAATCAGGAAAGGCCTCCTCGGGGAGGTGTGGTCCCAAAAGGGCTGTAAAGATGGTATAAACTCGTTGAGGGCAGGGAACATGTCTACCACCTCTGTTGAACTGTGCTTAATACAGGGCTCTGCATACAGTAAGCGCTCAATAAATATGATTGATCAATTGAGAGAGTGGTGGTCATATCAATCAATTGATGCTACTTATTGAGCGCTTACTAGCTGCAGAGCACTCTATTGGAAAAAACAAATAATGCAAGATTCCGGGAGATTCAGCAAGAAGGAGCTTAGCATTCTCAGTGGAGAGAAGGGGGTGGAAATCAGATTATAGAAGGTCAGGGAGAGAAATGGAGGAGGGAAAGTGGATATACCCAGCCTATTCAAGGAGTCTGGACAGGAATAAGAGGAGGAGATGAGGTGATAGCTAGATTGTACAGAGAGATCCAAAGAAGGTTTGGAGTACTTTTTTTTTTTTAGAATGGGGGAGATTTATGTGTGTTAAAAGGCAGAGGGGAGGACGTTATCAGAGAGAAATGCTTAAGAGTGTCTGCTTCCCAACTAGGATCTTTGCTGAGGTAAGCGATTGGCTTATTCACAAACCATTAGGTTAACCAGCCTGGCTCATCTAGTAATCTAGCAACCTCTAAACTGTGTGGCTTTAGCATCTCACTAGGGATGACAGACACTTACTACATATTAAAAAGCATCCTGGAGCCAGCCTGCAGGCACTCAATTATTATCAAAACAGTGTTTGTCCTCATAAGAAAAATTCTCATGGGAGAATGCTAAAGTGCAATATTCTAATTGGGCACAGTGGGAAAAACAGAAAGCCACGTGGAATAAATGTTAACGAAAACCGTAAGAGGCTTTGCTCTCATAGCTTTCCTTCTCTGGTCTGTATTATTTCTTTTTGTAGCACATAAAGTAGAAAGGGCAGTGACGGTAGTAGTAGTATTTATTAAGTGCTGGGTGCGGAGAACTGAATCAAGTGCTGGGAAAGGATACAGGGGATGGAATTATTCAATCGTATTTACTGAGCGCTTACTGTGTGCAGAGCACTTATAACTAAGCTCTTGGGAGAGTGCGATAGAACAATAAACAGACACATTCCTTGCCCTCAACGAGTTTAGAGTCTAGAGACTAAGACATGGTCCCTTGCCTAACTTTAAACACTGAAGGTGGTATCTACAAAAAAAAAATGCTCTCCTTTTCTCCCCCAGCATTCACCTAGACTGTCCCCTGCATTCATTCTTTCATTCATTCAATCGTATTTATTGAGCACTTACTGTGTGCAGAGCACTGTACTAAGCGTTTGGGAAGTACAAGTCGGCAACATATAGAGACAATCTCTACCCAACAATGGGCTCACAGCCTGGAAGACTACATAGCCTGACCATTCCCATTTGGAGTTAATGCTGATGGAAAAGAGAAGCAGTATTCCTTAGTGGATAGAGCACGAGCCTGGGAATCGGAGTAGCTGGGTTCTAGTCCTGGCTCTGCCACCTGTCTGCGATGTGCCCTTGAGCAAGTCACTTCACTTCTCTGGGCCTCAGTTTCCACATCTGTAAAACAGGGATTAAATCCCACTCCCTCTACCTCAAATGTGGGCCCCATGTGGGACATGGACTGTGTCCAAGCTGATAGCTTTGTATCTGTCCCAAGACTTAAGGCAGTACTGGGTATATAGTAAGTGCTTAATAAAATTAAGTGGCTCTGCCATTTGTCTGCTGTGTCACTTGGGCAAGTCACTTAACTCTCTGGGCCTAAATTATCTCATCTCTAAAAGGGGGATGAAGACTCTGAACCTCTTGTGGGACATGGACTGTGTCCCACCTGATTAGCTTGCATCTACCCCAGTGCTTACAACAGTACCTAGCATATACTAAGTGATTAACAAATACCATTTAAAAAAAAGTGTGGCAGATCCAGGATTAGAACCCAGATTTTATAGTTCTTGTGACCATGCTCTTCCCAGTAAGTTACATTGCCTCTCTCTTAGTGGCATCATGTGGGACAAGCACCAGTCCTCAGAAGTTTCACCCTGAAATCTGGCATTAAGGAGTAAAGCTACCCATTCATCATGGCGATTCTAATACTACCTTCAATTAGCAGAGACCAGAGTGGGAGGAAATGAAGAGCACTGTGAGATTGAGCAGTCTGGGGGAAACCAGGCCAGATCAAATTTGTGCCTGCTGCATGGCATAATGGATAGAGCATGGGCCTGAGAGTTAGCAGGACCTGGGTTCTAATCCCAGCTTCGCCACTTGTCTGCTGGGTGACCTTGGGCAAGTCATTTCACTTCACTGGGCCTCAGTTCCCTCATCTGTAAAATGGGGATTGAGACTGTGATCCCCACTTGGGACAGGGACTGTGTCCAACTTGACTGGCTTGAATCCACCCCAGTGCTCAGTACAGTGCCCGACACATAGTAAGCACTTAACAAATACCGTTATTATTATTGTTGTTATTGCTCTCTGGGTTAGTGCTGTGAGTTTTCCTATCTAGTTTATCCAGCGTGGCTCAGTTCTTTCTGAAAGGAAAAGGACACTTTCTCAGGGACAATCTAACACAAGCACAAACATGAGTGCGCGCACACACACACACGCACTTCTTGCTGGACTCTTTAAGCAGAAGGGAAAAAAAAACTTCCTAGAATTGTTCCTCCAGCGTTTTGGGCATGTTTTATTCACACTGCATGAATCATGCCCAAGTCCTCGCCGACCTTCTTTTGTACAAAAATGTTCTTGGAACCAGAAATATTTTGTCAATTTGGGAGATTACTTTCCCCTCCCCCAAGTCCTCATCGGAAAATTATATTTATCAATGATTTGGCCCATTAAGTATCTTTAATCCATTTTAAACAAACAAACGACTTGCTATGTATCACTCCTCTTACAGTTCAAAAGAATTCTTCCATTTGCAGGGTTTTCCTCCTCTGACTGGTTTGGGGTGCTCTCCGTGAAGCCCCAAATGGAGCATTCAGGAGGATGTGGTATTTTTTTTTCTCTGGTGTTTGTTAAGCACTTTCTGTGGCTCAGTGGAAAAGAGCACGGGCTTTGGAGTCAGAGGTCATGGGTTCAAATCCCGGCTCTACCAATTAGCTGTGTGACTTTGGGCAAGTCACTTAACTTCTCTGTGCCTCAGTTACCTCATCTGTAAAATGGGGATTAAGACTGTGAGCCCCCCATGGGACAACCTGATCACCTTGTAACCTCCCCAGTGCTTAAAACAGTGCTTTGCACATAGTAAGTGCTTAATAAATGCCATTATTATTATTATTACTATATGACAGACACTGTACTAAGCGTTGAGGCAGATAGAAGCTACTCGAGTTGGACATCATCCATGTCCCTCATGGGGCTCCCAGTCTTAATCCCCAATTTACAGTTGCGGTAACTCAGGCCCAGGGAAGCAAACTGACTTACCCAAGTTCACACAGAAGACAATTGGTAGAGCTGGGATTAGAACTCAGGTCCTTGGGACTCCCAAGCCTGTGCTCTAACCATTAGGCAACACTGAGGCACTGCAGCCAGTCCCTGTTGGAAAGCTCTCAGCTTCAGAGGCCACACAGCTCAGTTTCTCTCCTAACCCTCCTGTGGATCCTGGCTTGCCCACTGTCTTCTTTGGCCTTGACCAAAACCCTGAGAAGCAGCATTCTCAGTGATAGAAGCTCTATCCCAAGCCTAGTGGCTACAGCACGGGCCTGGGAATAAGAAGGACCTGGGTTCTAAACCCAGCTTTGCCACGTCTGCTATGTGACCTTCGGCACGTCACTTCCCTTCTCTGGGCCTCGTTTACCTCATCTGTAAAATAGGGATTAAGACTATGAGCCCCATGAGGGGCAGGTACTGTGTCCGACCTGACTAACTTGTATCTACCCCAGTGCTTAGTACAGTGCTTGACACATAGTAAGTGCCCAAAAAGTACGATTATTATTATTGCTATTATTATTAGGTCAAAGTGGATTTGGTTCAATTCAGGCTCCAAAAGAAAGGTTTCGCCAACCCTCGGCCGGGATCACACCTAGTTCTCTGCCCAATCACATCCCGGTTAACTCTTACGGGACATCTACTTCTTTGCCCATTCACAAACTCCTCCGAGGAATGGCTTAAAGTCCTTCAGCCTGTGACATAAAGGAAACCTAATCTCAGCCTTCAGACCATCTATTTAAATTCAAAGAAAAACGCGTTCCATCCTAGGAGTATCGACGTCAACTGAAACACTAAAAATATGTTTCTGGGGGAAGCGACGGCGAAATCAAAATGATGCAATCTCTGAGAGATGCCAACAGCCGAGAGAAACCTGTTTTGATTCCTGGGGAAACCAGCATGCAGTTGTCACAGGAACCCCTGCTTCAGATGCTACAGCTGAAATATGTCAGTATTTTCTCGAAACAGGCCGTGATTCACCCAGCAGATGAAGATATTGGTCTTTTTGTCGTTCTCGGATGTCACAGGAAAATTCTCGTAGCAGCAAAAACCCTCTGGGTGTGGATTGTTTTTCTTGCTTAAATGGGACCAGGAAAAAACTTGACATTTTCAGTCTCAAGTATGAAGTGGCTTTCTCCAGGCACCATGTTCTCTAATGCACCCCTTGATGTTTCCAATAATATTTAGAGAAATGATTGGAAAGCTGAGGTGAGAGGGTGGAGGGTCCCTATGCTCCGAGCACTTGAGGGACTCACCCACCCCATCCCTCGCAGCACTTAGATTGTAAGCTCATAGTGGGCAGGGAATGCATCTGTTTATTGTTCTATTGTACTCTCCCAAGCACTTAAGACAATGATTTGCACACAGTAAGCACTCAGTAAATTTGACTGACTGACCAGCTGATTAAGTCCATACCTTTAATAATAATGGTGGCATTTGTTGAGTGTTTACTCAACATTTCAAGCTCTTGGAGCTTGAAGTATTTCAAGCTCTGTAATAAGCCTTGGGGTAAATTCAAGATAATCATGTTGGACACAGTCCCTGTCCCATTTGGAGTTCACAGTTTTAATCCCCATTTTACAGATGAGGGATCTGAGGCATGGAGTAGTGAAGTGCCTCACCTGAAGTAACACAGCTGACAAGTGGCGGAGCCAGGATTTGAACCCAGGTCCTTGATTGATATACTTCCTTCTCTAGTTTTGGTCTGGGCTCCATGCAGCCCCGAGTTAGGGATAGTGGGGTGTCAAAAGACATCACACACACAGTGTGGCCTAGTTTACAAAGGACAGGCCTGGGAATCGGAAGGACCTGGGTTCTAATCTCAGGTCCGTCACTTAGCTGTGTGACCCTGGGCAAGTCACTTAACTTCTCTGTGCCTCAGTTCCATCATCTGTAAAATGGGAATTAAGACTGTGAGCCCTACATGGGACAACCTGATTACCTTGTCTACTCCAGTACTTAGAACAATGCTTAGCACATAGTAAGCACTTAAATATCATCATTATTATTATCAATTTGTATCTACCCCAGTGCTTAGAACAGTGCTTAGGACATAGTAAGTGCTTAACAAGTGCCACAATTATTATTATTACAAACACCCACAATTATTATTATTATTATATACACACACTGCACTCCCGGACTTCCAAATCTAGACTTCTCTTCCTGGACAACCACCATTCTTAGACCCCTCTTATGTTTGCTCACCATTCACCTTCGGTTCTTGTTCTTTCCTCTCTGATTTCTCTTCTGCCAAGCCCACTTTCATTCTCCCACATTTCCATGCTTCCTACCTAGCCAGTTTGCTCACCCCCTTCCCCACCACATCCCTGCTTGGAAGGTTAATGCTAAGGACCCCCCACTCTCCCCCGACTTGGCTTTATTATCCGTTTCAATGGTAGGTCGCAGTTAGAGCTGGAAGGATCATGTTGCTAAGCAACCCAGTAGCCGGCAATAAGAGAGAAAGAGAGGAGAGGCTACCCCAAGCTATCATGAGAGGGGTCCCAATTTACAGAGATCTTGGGCCTGCGTTTCTGTTTCAAGTTGAACGCATGATCTTTAACCAAGCAATCAATTGAACGTATTTATTGAGTGCTTACTGTGTGCACAGCACTGTACTAAGCACTTGGGAGAGTACAATGTAGCAATATAATAGACATAGTCCTTGCCCACAATGAACTTACAGTCTAGAGGGGCAGACTGGCACTAATAGAAATAAATTACTGATTCACAAGTACAGGACTCAACAAAGACACTCATCTGATCATCGCTAAGGAGAGAAAAGTGAAGTCATTTGCTACAGAGAGGATTTTTTATGGTATTTATTATGGCTTACTGTGTGCCGGGCGGACACTGTACTAAATGCTGGGGTAGATACAAGGTAATTGAATTGGATGCAGTCCTGTCCTACACAGGGCTCATGGTCTTAAGCCCCATTTTACAGAGCGGCAACCAAGGCACAGAGAAGCAGAAAGAGCACAGGCCTGGGAATCAGAAGGACCTGGGTTCTAACCCTGGCTCTGCTGCTTGTCTGCTGTGGGACCTAGGGCAACTCACTTCACTTCTCTGGGCTTCAGTTACCTCATCTGTAAAATGGGGATTGAGACTGTGAGCCCTATGTGGGGGACAGGGACTGTGTCCAACCTGATTAGCTTATATCTACCCCAGCACTTAGTATAGTGTCTGGCAAATATTAAGTGCTCAACAAATACCATTTAAATAAAAAAGTAAATAAATAAAAACCTCCCAGGACCCTAAAAGATTCCCAGCCAAAAGGCCCTGGCCACTTTCTTCTGGTTGTCTTCCCGAATTCAGGTATCTGCTTCACCAACCCTAGAACCAGGGCCACATGCTAAGCATACCCATTTCTCAGCTTGTAAATATTTAGTGGCCAAGGCCACATGCCAAACATACCTATTTCTCGCTTGTAGATACTTAGTGGCAAAGGCCACATCAGAGGAATCAAAGTCTGGGTTCCATCTCTGTGAGTCGAATCTTTCCCCTCTGAATTTCCATCCTTCTTGCAGTAAATCACTGCTTGTAAATATCAGGGCTGCGAATCGCCCCTCAGCATGTTTAACGAAGACAAATTAAGGCTTCTCAGAAAGCTCTGATCAAGTCCTGAGCCAGCCTCCCAACTCTCCACTTCCTTCAGATACTCTAAGGGAGGGGAATTCAGGATTTTGATCCTCCATGAAGATGTTTTAACCATCTTGCCTGAACCTAACAATCTGACCTTGAAATGGTTAGCTATCACCCCTAAAACGCCCCTCACAGCCTCAATTTCTACAATTAATGGACTCAGAGGATTTCTCCTCTCCCCCGCCCGCAACCCCACCAAAAAGGACCCGCTTATTCTTTTTCAAGCATGTTATGATGAAGCTGAAATCTTATAAAGTTGCTTCATTAAGCGGAAACCAAATCTCCAGGAGTACATTTTTACCTCATGAAGATCCTTTTGAGAGAAGAAAGAGTGTGCATCATGCCACAATTGCCATACATAAGAGCTATTTTTATTTCTTCAAGCTGACAGGGGGGAGAAAAAAGGGTTCACTTGACTCCTGGAAGCCCAGTTTTCTTTTTGTTTTGTTTTTGAAATGGCATTTGCTAAGCACTTACTATGTGACAGGTACTGTACTGAGCTCTGGGGCAGATACAAGCTAATCAGGTTGGACATAGTCCCCGTCCTTCATGGGGCTCCCAATCTCAATCCCCATTTTACCGATGAGAAAACTGAGGCCCAGAGAAGTGATAATCGGGTCCCTCATGGGGTTCCCAGTCGCAGCAGGAGGGAGAACAGTGTTTGATTTCCCATTTGGCAGATGAAGGAACTAAGGCCCAGAGAAGTGAAGTGACTTGCCCAGGGTCACGCAGCAGACACATGGCAGAACTGGGATTAGAACCAAGGCCCTCTGCTAGGACATGCTGTATCTCAGACTGCCATACGAATCTTGGCCTTTGGTATCAATGACATTTATTGAGCACTTACTATGTGCAGTGCACAGTTCTAAGTGCTTAGCAAAGTACAAAGCAGCAGAATTAGCAGAAATATTCCTTGCCCATAATGAGCTTACAGGGGAAGACAGACATCAATAACATATTCATAAATATATAAAAATACATCCTCCCCTAAACAGAAAACCAGTCTCCTTCTTCCTAGAAACATAAGCCTACTCCCACCCCTCCCGGAAAATCCCTCATTTCCAATCCAAGAAATCCCTTCAGAAGCTCGACTCAAACCCTCTTAATAAGTGCTCATATTTACTCATTCATTCAATCATATTTATTGAGCACTTACTATGTGCAGAGCACTGTACTAAGCACTTGGGAGAGTGCAATATAACAATAAACAGACACATTCCCTGCCCATAGAGAGTTTATTGAGCGTTTACTGTGTGCAGAGCACTGTACTAAGCACAAGAGAGAATACAATATAATGGAATTGGTAGGCGTGTCCCCTGACCCCAAGGGGCTTATGGTCTAGAGGGGTGATCATGTCTACTGATTTTATTATGCTCTCCCAAGCGTTAGTGCAGTGCTCTGCATGCAGAAAGCATTCCATAAATATTAGCAGTGAACAACAGCAGCTCCAGCTTGGCTGGCCCATCCTGATGATGATGATGATAGTAGTGATCCTTATTAAGCACTATATTCATTCACTCATTCAACCATATTTATTGAGTGCTTACTGTGTGCAAAGCACTGTACCTCACACTTGGGAGAGTACAACAGAACAATAAGCAGACATGTTCCCTACCCACAACGAGCTATGTGTCAGAAACTATTCTAAGTGCTGGGGTGGATCCAAGATAATGAGGTTGGACACAGTCCCTGTCCCACATGGGGCTCTCAGTCTAAGTAGGAGGGAGTAGGATTGAACCCCATTCTACAGATGAGGAAACTGAGGCACAGCATAAGGAAGTGACTTGCCCAAGGTCACTCGGCAGATAAGTGATGGAGTCAGGATTAGAACACAAATCCTTCTGACACCCAGCCACATGCTCTACCCAGTAGGCCATGCTGCTTCTCCGTTAGGCCCCGAGACTCTCACACTTCCCTGAAGATGACCATAGTGGCTACCTGTAGTTCTGTTCCCTAAATCAATCCCTAAATCTTTCAAAGTGAATATATATATATAAAAGGGAAAGGGAAAAATTACATTTATGCACATGTATACATGTAATTTTTCCCTTTCTCTTTCCCTTTTATTCTTTTTTCTTCCTTTCCCTCTTTCTCCTTGCTTCTACCTTATTCAGAGAAAAATGGCCTTCGTCCTGGAATAAAAAACTACAGAGGCAAGGAAGCAGAAGACTGAGGATGGTTTTTCTAGCTAAACTGAGGCAATATAGCCCGAGGCCTCCAAAGACATTCCAATTTTCTGTTCATCTGTCAACAAATGCATCCAGAAACCGCAAACTCACTGTGGTGACTCACCAGTATTCATGCAGGCTCTACTCTCCAAATCTTCAAAAGAAAGATAACAAATACCATAGTTATTATCGTCAAGTGCTTACTATATGCCAGGCACTGTACTAAAAGCTGGGGCGGATAGAAGTAAGTCAGGTTGGACACAGTCCCTGTCCCACATGAGGCTCTTAATCCCCATTTTACAGATGAGGGAACTGAGGCACAGAGGTCCCACAGCAGACAAGCAGCACAGTCAGGATTAGAACCCGCATCCTTCTGATTTCTAGGCCCAGGCTCCATCTACTAGGCCATGCTGAGGTGCCAGCCGACACTTGTTCAACCCAAGCCATACACTCACTGGGCTGAAGGAAGTCCCTTCTCCATCTTGGCCACCTAGAATTTCTGTCCTGTGAGCAAGCCCATCAAAATTCAGCACTTGCTGCTGTTAGAAGCCCAAGAGCTTCAGGCTAGGAACATCTGAGAAGTCTCCATTATCCCCCGTACCAAACGTACTCTATCCATTCATGCTTCCTGAAACCTTTCAAACAAATCACTGGCTGAAGTAAGTGATTTGTACAAAAGACTTTGCCCCAGATCTGCCAGTAGAACTGCCAGCACTTTCAGAAACTCCCAAGTATTGGGTCGTCTGCCTCCATAAAGATATCTCCTTTCCCGTTTATCTACCCTGTAGGTTTCATCCAAACCTGGATCTGGGCTGGGGGTATTGTTACCTTGGAATTTTCATCTTAATTACGGATGCTCTTAGTAACAGTTGCTTGGTAACAAACACATTTGACATAGATGTGTTGACTTATTATGATACCCTGAAAAGCCCTTTGACTGAAATGAAGTGCAGAGAGAAAGAGTTGAGAAACAGCTGCACAGATAACAGTGGAAAATTTTCCCCCATTAAGTTTTTACCATTAGGTAGCAATCACTAGACACTAAATTATGTCCTTAATAGCTTTAGCCTAGTTTAAATCGCAGGGAGAGCTGACTGCCCAAACTCTAGATCTTGCTGTACATGGGGATAGAAGCAATTTTCACCATGAGGAAGTTCATCAGTCAATGAATTCCCATATCTGAGAAGCCGGGTGGCCTCGCAGAAGGGCCTGGGTTCTAATCCCGGCTCCTTTCCTTGTCTGCTGTGTGACCTTGAGCAAGTCACTTCACTTCTCTGGGCCTCTGTTACCTCATCTGGAAAATGGGGATTAAGTCTGTGAAGCCTATGTGGGACAGGGGCTGTGACCAACCCTATTATCTTGTGTATATCCCAATGCTTAATACAGTGTCTGGCGTATAGTAAGCACTTAATAAATACCATAAAAAGATCACCTTGGTAATCATATGGAGGGGAGAAGCATAAGCAAATGTCCACATGAATGATGCCACAGGATCAATCAATTAATCAATAGCATTTATTGAGTGCTTACTCTGAACCGAGCACTGCTGTAAACACTTGGGAGAGTATAATACAATAGAGTTGGTAGATTTGATGCCAGCCCTTAAGGAGCTTACAATCAAGTTGGGAAGGAAGGCATAAAAAGAAATTACAGATAGGGGAAGCAAAAGAGCATAAAGGTATATCGTAAGTACTTTGGGGATGGAGGTAGGGTTAAGTATCAAAGTATCAAACTCAAAATATCAGGAGGCTTAAACGGAGATCTACAGAATTCAGGGGTGATAGCATTAAGGATGGAGATGTTAACAGTGAGAAGAGATGCAGTGCAGCCAGGTGGATAGAGCTTGGGCCTGAGAGTCAGGAGGAACAGGGTTCTAATCCCAGCACTACCATTTGTCTGCTGTGCTACCTTGGCCCAGTCAGTTAACTTCTCTAGGCTTCAGTTACCTAATCTGTAAAATGGGGATTAAGACTTTGAGCCCCAAGTGGGATAGGGACTGTGTCCAATCTAATTCGCTTGTATCTACTCCAGAACTTAGTACAGTGTCTGGCACATAGTAAACACTTACCAAATATGAAAAAAACACTGCTTAGTAGAGTGCTTGGCCCATAATACGCCCTTAACATAATAAGGTTTTCCTTGAATTGTGAATCGCATGTGGGACAAGGACAATGTCCAGCCTGATCACCTTATATCCACTCCAACGCTTAGAACAGTGCTTGACATACAGTAAGCGCTTAACAGATACCATAATTATTGTTATTGCTATTATCAACTACCATAATTATTAAACAAAGACACATACCTACAGAAAGAGCATCCAGGGCTCCTTAAGGATCTCACAACCCAAGGCAAAGGCAACTACAGAGCAATAGTTGTTTCTGCATCAATATCTAATAATAATTATTATTATGATATTTGATAAGTGCTCATTATGTGCCAGGCACTGTACTAAGTACTGGGTGAATACAAGCAAATCGGGTTGGACACAGTCCCTGTCCCTTATGGGGCTCTCAGTATCAATATCTCTAGACGCTAAGCTAGTTGTGGGAGGGGAACATGTCTACCAACTATTATACTGGACTTTCCCAAGCACTTAGCACAGTGCTCTGCACCCAATAAGTGCTCAATAAATACCACTGATGATGACGATTCATAACAAGACCAACTTGTTTCTCCATTTTACTTTATTTATCGGTAGGTGGGGGGAGGGTAGAGGGGAGAAGTGGAGACTGGTATCTAATACTGAAACTGTTCTTAGAGAATTTTAGAATAGGGTATAGCTATTTTTTAAATTGACTCCTGAGGAAACGCGAGGCAGAAACAGAACTGGACGTGGATCTCAAACCCATAACCACCTGCCCCCATTTTTTATATTATGTGAGATAAACTAGAGAGTTCAGTTAAGTGCTTACTCTGTTTCAAACACCGTAGTAAGCACTGGGCTAAGTATAAGATAATCAGGTACCTCATGGGACTCACAGTCTAAGTAGGAGGGAGAACAAGTATTGAATCCCCATTTTTCAGACAGGGGAACTGAAGGTTAAGTGACTTGCCCAAGATCACACACCAGGCAAGTGGCAGAGCTGCTATTTGAACCCAGGTCCTCTGATTTCCAGGCCTGTCCAAGCTTCAGGTAAGTAATGGTGGTAGTAGTAGTAGTAGTAGTATCATTAGTAGTAGAAGTAGCAGTAGTAACAGCATTTACTAGGCACTTTGGAAGTTCAGAATAATGAAGTAACACATTCCCTAGCCACAGAGGGCTTTCACTTTAATACAGGAGATGAGCAAAAACGTTTGTACAACTATATAGGTCAAAATAAATAAATTTAACAGACATAAACACATGTTAACTGACATCTCAAGAACATGTGAGGGCAAGAAGGAATCTAGTCACCCAAAGAGCTCACTTTTAGTCCTATTTTTTGAATTTATAGAAAGCCTTCATTTTTCTAAAGTTGGTCTTTAAATAATCAAATGCCAGAAAATCATGCAGGAAGGTGGCTGGCAACTGCTTCAAATACCTTTCCTCTGGAATGTAAGATCCTTGCAGGCAGGCATCGTGTCTATGAACTATACTGTACTTGCCCAAGCCCTCAGTACAGTGCTCTGCTCACAGTAAGCACTCAATAAATACCACTGATTGATTGAATGATTTCTGGATATACTTTAGGGGGGGAAATGGTATTTGGGTGGGTGGTTTTAATTTTGGTCACTTCAATAATAATAACGGCATTTATTAAGCGCTTATTATGTGCAAAGCACTGTTCTAAGCGTTGGGGAGGTTACAGGTGATCAGGTTGTCCCACGGAGGGCTCAGAGTCTTAATCCCCATTTTACAGATGAGGTAACTGAGGCACAGAGAAGTTAAGTGACTTACCCAAAGTCACACAGCTGACAGCAATCCCATATTCAGAGAGAAACTGGAAGATAGCATGGAAGGTAGTGTGGCCTAATAGAAAGAATATGGGAGTAGGAGGAAGACAACCCAGGTTCTAGCCCCAGTTCTGCCACTGGCCTGCTGTGAGACCTTGGGTAAGTCATTTCACCTCTCTGTACCTCTGTAAACGGGGCTAGAATGCTTACTCTCCCTACCTTATGAACGCTTATGGGGTAGGCATGGTGACTGTGAGGGGTTATGTTTAGCACAGAGAATGTGCCTCAGGCTTCTGTTATACTTCTCCAAGTGCTATAATTCACTGACTGAGTAATAATAAGAGTTATAATTCTACAACTGAATTACACACTCCATGTGAAATAAAGGATAAAATCTTCCAACATGAGCAACAGATAAGCCCTGGCCATGAGACGTTAGAATTGATTATAGACCTATGCAGAATTGATTATAGACCTAGTGTGCTGGGATACTCATATTCTCTCCCTCCGGCCAGACTCATTCCTACAGGGCTGCAGAATGCAACAAGTCAGTAGAAGGCAGGAGTGGAACACACTGCAAAGTGCATGTGTGACTTTTTCTTTTTCATTGTATTTAAGTGCTTACTACGTGCCAGGCACTATAATAAGCACTGGAGTACATGCAAGATAATCAGATTGGACACAGCCCCTGTCCCTCATGTGGCTCGCAGTCTAAATTCCCATTTTACAGATGAGGGAACTGAGGCAAAGAGAATTAAGTGACTTGCCACACAGCAGACAAGCGGTGGAGCCGGGATTAGAAATCAGGTCCTTCTGATTCCCAGGCCCATGTTCTATCTACTAGGCCACACAGCTTCTCATTTGCTCACTTTAGCCAGCTACAGGCAGAGCTGGGGCAATCAATCAATCATTCAATCATATTTATTTAATGACAAGAACCCAGATCTTCTGATTCCCAGGGTAATGCTCTTTCCTCTGGAAAGAATTTAATAAAGATCATTAATACAAATGGCTGATAGGAGGGTGTGACAAGGAGTAGAGGAACTTAGTGGTATTAATTATGTTACGCATTAGGTGCTTATTATGTGCCAAGCACTGTACTAATTGTGGGGTATATACAAATGTGTCAGGTCAGACACATTCCTGTCCTACACAGTCTTAGTATGAGGGAGTAGGATATAATCCCCACTTTACAGAGGAGGTAACTGAGACACAGAGAAGTGAAGTGACTTGCCCAAAATCATTCGGCAGGCAAATGGCAGAGCCAGGATTAGAACCCAATTTATGTGACTCCCAAGCTTATGCTCTTTTTGCTAGGCCACACTGTTCCAATTGTGGAAAAACTGTAAAACACCAAACAAGGACTAAAGTTAGCCTACCTCTCTGAATGACCTTGGGCAAGTCACTTGATGGAGAGGGGGTTCCACAGGGTAGTGGTAGGGTGTGGGTAGAGTGAGCTGAAAGGGGCCAATGCAGGGGGAATTTGTTGAGTGCCCACTTGTTGCAGTGTACCATACTAAGTACTTGGGTAGTACACCAAAGAAGTGGTATGTTCCCTGCCCACCAAGAACTTACACTCAAATGGAGGAGAGAAAGACAAGAAAAGCAGTGTGGCTCAGTGGAAAGAGCCCGGGCTTTGGAGTCAGAGGCCATGGGTTCAAATCCCGGCTCCGCCACTTGTCAGCTGTGACATTGGGCAAGTCATTTAACTTCTCTGTGCCTCAGTGGCCTCATCTGTAAAATGGGGATTAAGACTGTGAGCCCCACGTGGGACAACCTGATCACCTTGTAACCTCCCCAGCACTTAGAATAGTGCTTTGCACGTAGTAAGCGCTTAATAAATGCCATCATTATTATTATTATTACTTGGCTTTTCTGTGCCTCAGTTACCTTGTCTGTGGGATGGGGATTGAGACTGTGAGCCCTATGTGGCTCAGGGACTGTGAACAACTTGATTATCCTGTATCTATCCCAACACTTAGCACAGCACCTGGCACGTAATCACGTGCTTAACAAATACAAGTTTAAAAAAGAAGGGGTGGGATTAGAAACACCAACCAAAATCCTTTGGCTTGTTCTGTGAAGACCCCAGTAATCATGGCTGAAACAGATTCCCAAACAGAATCAATCAATCAATCGTATTTATTGAGCCCTTACTGTGTGCAGAGCACTGTACTAAGCGCTTGGGAAGTACAAGTTGGCAACATATAGAGACAGTCCCTACCCAACAGTGGGCTCACAGTCTAAAAGAGGGAGACAGAGAACAAAACCAAACATACTAACAAAATAAAATAAATAGAATAGATATGTACAAGTAAAATAAATAAATAAATAAATAGAGTAATAAATATGTACAAACATATGTACATATATACAGGTGCTGTGGGGAAGGGAAGGAGGTAAGATGGGGGGATGGAGAGGGGGACGAGGGGGAGAGGAAATGATGGTCAAAGTAAAGATTTAATCAATCTTACAAACTGGAAAGAATTGCCAGAGAAAATACCAAAGCGGATTTTTACAGAATGATATTCAGAGCCACTGAGCTTTACAGCTGCGGGTACAAAGTTTGATTAATTACCAGCAGCCAAACACTGAGCGCTTAGCTGCATAAGCACCCTCGGGCTTTGTTGCGGATGTACCTGGAAAATAATTTAGACTATATACTACACCGTAATAAGCTCTGGGGCAGATTCGAGATCATTGGTTTGAACACAGTCCCCATTCCACTTAGAGCTCTCAGTCTTACTCATTTTACAGGAAAGCTAACTGAGGCACGGGGAAGTTAAATGACTTGCCCAAGGCCACACAGCACTCTGCAAGTCCTCCGACTTCCAAGCCCATGCTCTTTCCACTAGGACAGGCTACTTCTCGGCTCAAGGCCCAATTTTGTTCTGACGACTTGACAGCTGTCTACGTTTTGTTTTGTTTTCTTGTCTGTCTCCCCCTTCTAGACTGTGAAGCGGGTAGGGACCATCTCTATATGTTGCCAACTTGTACTTCCCAAGTGCTTGGTACAGTGCTCTGCACAAAGTAAGCACTCAATAAATACGACTGAATGAATGAATACCACCACTAATTTCCTTTTCTTTCTCCCTTCTCAACAAATAGCATTGTTGAGAATACTTTTAAAATAAATGAAACGAAAAAGGGAATTTATTTCAGAACCTTATGGAAATTCACTTCCCTGACACCTTCCTACAAATTCTGCTAATTCTGCTCACACCAGCTGCTACCTTTAAATTTAATAACCTGCTCCCCCCCACAAAAAATGCAGTTACAGTGTAAAGTAACTCCAACTTCCTCATTCATATATCAAAACTAATCAAAAACGAACATGAATGTAAGTTTAAGTTGCTAAGCACAGCCATCATCAGACTGCTACAATCGCAGTATGGAGAAAAATAAGTCAAGTCACTGACTGCCAGAGAACATACAGCATGTATCCAAACATTTACTCTGCCAGGAAATGAAACTGATGTGGATGTTTGGCAAATACAAAAATGAGATGTGAAAGATAATTGTCCAGAAGCTGTGTAAATCAATTTCCTCCGTTCAAATATTTTAAAGAGAGTGCCTTTGTACATTTTAAGTAGACGCTTGCAGTAAAATTTTTTTGTATACTTTCTTTCCAAAAGCTAACAGATTTGAAAACCACCCGAAGGCATCCATTATTCTCTTTCAAAATAAAAACTTTCTTCAAATGTTTAGCTGAGGCTTTTGTTGAACAGGAACATTAAAAAGTTTGGTGAACAGTTTTCTTCTCTGTTGGGTTGTGATTTGCATGGCAATCAATCAGTGGTATTAATTGCTTGGTACTAAGCACTTGGGAGAGTACAAGACAGACGGGAGGCACGATCCCTGTCCCCGAGGAGCTTACGGTCTACTGGCAGGATGTGTCGGACGGCTGGAAGATGGCCACTACAGACAACTCTTTAGTATTAAGTACAGGGATTAGTACTGTGGTTTGCACACAGTAAGCACTCAATAAATACGATTGAATGAATGAATGAACTCAGTCTCATGGGCAGCCTTTGGTAATGAGGACACGTAATAAAAGAGAGTTTTCAGAAGACCAAGCGGGAGAAAGGAAAACTGCTCTTGGCAAAGTAGGGAATAAACACAACAGTGCCACAGAGGACGATCTTCTTGTCTACCTGTCCAGTCTTTAAGTTTGCTGTGGGCAGGGGTCATGTCTACAGTCTCTCTTGTACCACCCCAAGCGTCGAGTACAGTCCTCTAGACACAGTAAACACTCAATTAATACCACTGATTGAACGATGCACTGCAGAAACAAAGTCTGTCACACACTGATCTTACCAGCTAGTACACTGTTAGGTTCTCCTGTCAGTTTCACCACCTTCAACCCCAAAAGACAGTTGAACACACGACCAGATGCAAATCCACCGAGACTGGGAACACCAACCTCTTCCAACAGCTCCACAATGAGTCACTCCGCCTTCACATTTTCCAAACCTGCTTGTGAGTTTAAGACAGGACTGTGGCAGGAAATGAAAAAGAGACAGGGGAAGGAGAGAGAGCAGGAGGATCTAGGAGATTTCTATGACTGTCAGACTCTAGAGATTCTTCCCAGATCCCCCTGGAACAATTCAAGTTATTTTTATTACTATTGTGGTACTTGCTAAGTGCATGGTATGTGCTGAACACTGTACTTGGCACTGTGGTAGTGGGAGATGCACTATAATCAGAGTGGACACAGTACCTGTCTCACATAAGGCTCACAGTTTTATTCCCCATTTTACAAATGAGGTACTGAGGCACAGAGAAGTGAAGGGACTTGCCCAAGGTTACACGGCAGACAGGTAGCAGACCCGGGATTAGAACACAGGTCCTTCCGACTCCCAGGCCTGTGCTCTATCCACTAAGCCAAACAATAATGATTAATTATTACAAACTTGTGTGTGTCTCCCAGTGAACAATGTCACAGGCAATTGATCCATCGTATTTTTTCAGCACTTACTGTGTGCAGAGCCAAGTACCAAGTGCTTGGGAGAGTGCACTATAACAATATATCAGACACATTCCCTGCCCACAACGAGCTTACAGTCTAGAGGGGGAGACAGACATTAATATAAATAAATCATGGATAGGTACATAAGTGCTGTGGAACTAAGTCGGGGAGCGAATAAAGGGAGCAAGTCAGGGTGAGAAGGAGTGGGAGAAGAGGAAAGGTGATCTTAGGCAGGGAAGGCCTGTTGGAGGAGATCTGCCTTCAACGAGGCTTTGAAGATGGGGAAATTGTCTGTCAGATATGAAGAGGGGGGGTGTTACAGGTCAGAGGCAGGATGTGGGCAAGAGGTCGGCAGCAAGATAGACGAGATTGAGGGCATGAAATAAAATCCTCATTTTAACCTGCTTTGCAACCACCAAGTGAAAGTGTGTTTGGGTTTTAACTTGGAAGAAAGGATGGAAAGGATGGCAAAGTTACTCTTTCTATGAGACTTACGGAATATACCGGTGCATTCCAGTCTGAAAAATAAATACTCACAAGTGCTTTTTGAATCCAAGCCCATAATTGAACACATAAAAATTAGACACTTAAATGAAGTAGCCAAGCCGAAATAGATCTCAAAACCGCATGCTGGAACCCAGGTAAAGATTGAGTTGCTGAGAGCGAAACATGATGACTAAGAAAAAGAGGAAAGCAAAACAAAGAAGAACTGGGAGAAGGAATCAGTGAAAGCAAGGATGGCAGGAGACCAAGGGGAAGCGATAGTGAAAAATACTGATTAATCAATCAATCAATGATATTTATTGAGTGCTTACTGTGTGCAGAGCACTGTACTAAGCGCTTGGAGCAGCACAGTACAACAGACTTGGTAGAAACATTCCCTGCCCACAACAGTCTAGAAGGCTGGTATCTTTGGCTACTAGTCACACACTCCAAAGCCAAAAAATACCCAAACTCCAGACCATGGCTTATTCTCCAGCTGAAAGTCATTCAAATAGCATAAACACTCTCCTTGCTTTCTATTGCTGGCAAGATTCAATTGATCATATTTATTGAGCACTTACTGTGTGGAGAGCACTCTACTAAGCACTTAGGAGAGAACGATACAGTAATATAACAGAGTTGGTGGACATATTACACACGGTTCATGCATTAGAACCTGCTCTGGAAGTTAAAATGGCCCGTGAAATTAATACTGAACTACAGACCTTATTAGAGCCTAAAGGCCCTAGGAGAAATTAGACTGGGCTTGAAAGAAATCCTTTTGACTTTTCATAAGAATTGAAAACAAAACTCCCAGCACTAGTGCTGAATTTGTATCAGCCCAGCAAGATATACCTGATCTTTGCCCGGAGGGCAGGGAAATGAGAAGAAGTGTGGCCTAGTGGAAAGTGCCCTAAAATGACTTTGAAGCTCTTATGTAAGATGAAGCTGTCCAAAAAGTATACAGCTCTCTCTCTTATTCCTTACAAACCCATGAAGCACTAATTCTCTTTAAAACACCAGGCTGCAAAATATTTAAAGACCCACGGAAATGCATTCTAACACTAGCTCTTGACACAAAATCAATATGCCTTTAAGCACATCTACCTTCTCTGTGCATCTCACCAAGCTCTACGAACTGTTCATCTGTTCACCTCAACACTCTTCAATAATAAATGCATCATCGGAGAGAGAAGGCTTCTTCTTAGCAAGTCTCCTTAAAAAAATATTTGAAAATATCATAGACTAGCTGGAAGAACCCTTGAGAGACCTCATCTGTTCCAGCTCCCTGCCTCTAGACAGGTGATTGACTAACAATAATAATAATAACAATAATAGGGTTTCTTAAACTGGTGTTGAAGGAAGATAAGTATTAAGAACAGCAGAAAGATTTAGATTTCTTATGAAAAGGTGATCATCAAAATGAGTTGTTAAATGTTGGACTGAACACACACTGCAGAGAAGCAGCATAATCTAGTGGAAAGAGCACAGAACTGGAGACTAGGAGACCTTGGTTCTAATCCCACCTCTGCCACTTTCCTGCTGTGTGATCTTGGGAAACTCATTCAATTTATTTATGTCTCGGATTCCTCATTTGTAAATTGGGCTTTTTTCTGGAATTTGTTAAGCGCCTGTGTGCCAGGCACTGTAATAAGCACTGGGATAAATACAAGCTAATCAGGTTGGACCCAGACTAAATCCCACAGAGAGTTCACAGTCTTTATCCCCATTTTACAGATGAGGGAACTGTGGCAGAGAAGTGAAGTGATTTGTCCAAAGTCACACAGCTGACAGGTGGCAGAACCAGGATTAGATTTGCTCCTTGCAGGCAGGCATTTCCACTAGACCACGCTGTTTTTCTACAATGGGTGTTCAGTCCAGTGTTTAATAACTCATTTTGATGTCTTTTCTTAGGAAATTTAAATCTTTCTGCTGTTCTTAATACTCATCTCCCTTGGGCCGAGATAATGGAACTAAATGCTTTCCTGTTTTGTTTTTTGTTATTGTTTTTAAGTGGCATTTGTTAAGCACTTACTATGTGCCAGGCACTGATCTAAGCACTGGGGTGGATACCAGCTAATCAGGTTGGACACAGTCCACGTCCCACATGGGGCTTATGGTCATAATCATTTTACAGATGAGGTAACTGAGGCGCAGTCAAGTTAAGTGACTTTGCCTAAGAGTCATGGGTCAACCGGACAAGCGGCAGAGCTGGGATTAGAACCCAGGTCCTTCTTACTTCCAGGCCTGTGCTCTATACACTAGGCAATGCTGCTTTTCAATCGTTTAATCAATCACTGGGGAAATGAGCAGCAAAATGGTGGGGAAGGGAATGTGTAGAAGTAGAGACACCAAAAAAAAGAATCCAATCAGATATTTGAGTCTCCTGTGGGAATTCTACACAGGAATTCAAGTTACTTAATAACTTGATATTTCATGAATAATACGTTCATGAAAAATCAATCACTACTTTTGCAAACAACTACTGACAAAACCTCTTCTATGACTGGTTTCACAGCCTTTTTCGGAATGAAAACTACATAACTTTGCAGTGAAAGTATGCGAAAGCTCATTTTCCCATAGTAAATTCATTTCCACAATATTACTCATATAACCATACGACTGCCATCACTTGTCTAATCATGGTTTCTTATTGGTTCTAAATAATTATCAGTAAGGACCATATATAATCCTTCTCCTTTTGCAGATTCACTGAGGAAGAAAGAGTCTGATTTGCCTGCTTAACCCATTTCCTACTGCTAAAACCTAAATGCTCATGAGAATATGGCAGGTTCTAAAGAAGATCGGCTTGTTTTTCAATATTTTAATAGTTTGTGCTGCTGTGCTAGGAAATAAATTTGAATTATGTGCAATCTTGAATCTAGACATTACTTTGATCACTCTATCAAAAGATCAAAATTTAAATATTATGCAAATGGTATTATATAAATGTTCCATTTTGCATGAAATCAAACAGAAGATTTGTTTCTCTGCTTAAAACATAAGAACATAAGTAAACAATCTAATTATACCCAGGAAGAACCCATTCAAATACTACCATCCCTCTTCATTCAGTTAAAACCAGCCTGAGAAAAATCCCAAACTCTAAATCAGAATGCTCTTTTCTCTCTTAAAATGAGATTCTGCAATGTCTTCTCTAATTCCATCAATATTGCAGCTCTTGCAGTTGATACTATCATTCTGCATAGATAATGGATGCTCTTATTTTTGCATAACTAATGAAGAATATAAGTTTTGGAAGCAACACCACATTTCAATCAATGGTATTTATTGAGCGCTTCCTATGTGTTATATTGCACCCTCTGGAGAGTACGATAGAGTTGGTAGACACGTTCCCTGCCCACAGCAAGTTTACAGTCTACAGATTAGGTCTCAGGCCAGGGTCATCAATCAATCAATGGTCTTTATTGAACACTTAGTGCAGAGCATTTGGGACAGTACAATACAACTGAATTAGCAGACATGTTCCCTGCACATAATGAGGTTACAATCTAGAAGGGGAGACAGACATTAATGTGAATAAGTAATGTACAATATATAATATGTGCCTAAATGCTGAGGGGTTAGGGGTGGGGCAAATACCAAATGTCCAAAGGTCACAGATTATCTCTATTGCTCCTATTAACCATGGAACTGGGCTAAATTAAGATCATCAAAGCAGTGACTCTTGCTGAATTGTTTTCTTCTTATTTCCAGCATCTGTTCCTTCCTCACCCTCCAAATTGCCACCACGCTGGCCCAAGCACAAGTCAATCAATCAATCGTATTTATTGAGTGCTTACTATGTGCAGAGCACTGTACTAAGCGCTTGGGAAGTACAAATTGGCAACACATAGAGACAGTCCCTACCCAACAGTGGGCTCACAGTCTAAAGTCATATCCCACTTTGATTCTTGAATCAGCCTCCTTACTGGTCCCTCTAGACTGTGAGCTCATTGTGGGCAAGGAAAGTCACTGTTTACTGTTGTATTGTACTTTCCCAAGCACCTGGTACATTGCTCTGTACGATAAATACGACTGAATGAATGAATAAATGGTCTTCCCGTTTCAAGTCTCCAGTTTAAACCTTAATCTGCTGTCCAGAACATTCTTTGAAAAAAAAATAACAATTTGCATGCATCTCATCCCTCCTCCAAAATCTCCTGTAGTTATCTCTCAATGACAAGATAATCATTTTGGGGACAGTCCCTGTCCCGCATAGGGCTCACAGTCTTAATCCCCATTTCATGACTCCTGTAGTTACGTCTCAATGACAAGCAGCCACTTCTGAACACAGGCTTTCAGGATCACCCTCCTGTTCATGATTTTCTCTCACTCCACCCAAACTCACCCTCTTCAATCCTCTCAGGCCAACCTTCTCACTGTGCCCCATTCTTGTCCCTCCTGACTCTGACCTTTATTCATTATTCATTATTTAACTGTCTTTATTGAGCGCTTACTGTGTGCCGAGCACTGTACGAAGAGCTTGGGAGAGTAGAGAAGCAGCATGGCTCAGTGGAAAGAGCAAGGGCTTGGGAGTCAGAGGTCTTGGGTTCTAATCCTGGCTCCGCCACTTGTCAGCTGTGTGACTTTGGGCAAGTCATTTAACTTCTCTGTGCCTCAGTTCCCTCATCTGTAAAATGGGGATTAAGACCGTGAGTCCTGTGTGGGACAGGGACTGTGCCCAAAGTGATTATCTTGTATCTAGCCTAGCGCTTAGGACAGAGTCTGGCATGTGGTAAAGCACTTAACAGATACCATAAAAAAACATGGGGAGAGAAGAAACCTAAGCTTCAAAGCCTTGCATCAGTCTTGTAATGGGCTCTCACAATCCTGAGCTGCTACCTAGGGACTGGCCTGGCTCCAGAACTCCTTCGGCCAAAAGTTAAAACATTTAATCACCTTGCCCCTTCCTACCTCACCTCGCTACTCTCCTACTACAATCCAGCCCGCACACTTTGCTCCTCTAAGGCCAATTTATTCACTGTACTTCCATCTCATCTATCTCGCCGCCAACCTCTCACCCACGTCCAGCCTCTGGTCTGAACCAGGTCTGAACGTCCTCCCTCTACATATCCGCCAGCCATTCACTCTCTCCACCTTCAAAGCCTCACTAAAGGCACAATTCCTCTAAGAGGCCTTTCCTGAGTCCTCATTTCCTTTCCTCCCACTCTCTTCCGCATCACCCTGATTTGCTCTCGTCATTCACCTCCTCCATCTCAGTCCCACGGCACTTATGTCCATAGCCGTACTTTATTTACTTCTGTGAATGTCCACCTCCCCCTCTAAACTGTAGGCTCACTGTGGGCAGGAAATGTGTCTCATATTGTTACATTGTACTCTCCCAAGTGCTTAGTACAATGCTCTGCACTCAGTAAGCGCTCAATAAATACAAGTGATTTAGTGATTGATTTCCTTAGAATCGGAGCTGGCCTGGAGGCACCAGAGAAAGCCTGAGGATCAGAGTTTCCCCGGGGCATAAAAAACGGTCCTCGATACCCAGCAAGGGTTCAGTCAATCCTGAGGCCATAGATTTGGAGACGGATCCCTGGCTTCCCTTAAACCTTTGAGGTCTAGTGTTCCCTCCAGCCTCTGGGCTGCTTTCTGCTCTGAGGAGCCCGGGCCAGGCTTGGAGAAGATCAGGCCTGGCTAACAGAGGGGTGCCTAAATGACCAGACATAGGATCTCCCATTTCTCGGGTTCTGGATTTCATTTCCACGAGAAGCAGCGTGGCTCAGTGGAAAGAGCCCGGGCTTGGGAGTCAGAGGTCATGGGTTCTAATCCCGGCTCTGCCACTTGTCAGCTGTGTGATTCTGGGCAAGTCACCTCACTTCTCTGCGCCTCAGTTCCCTCATCTGTAAAATGGGGGTGAAGACTGTAGAGCCCCCCGTGGGACAACCTGATCACCCTGTAACCTTCCCAGCACTTAGAAACAGCATGGTTCGGTGGAAAGAGCACAGGCTTTGGAGTCAGAGGTCATGGGTTCAAATCCGGCTCCACCAATTGCCAGCTGTGTGAATTTGGGCAAGTCACATAACTTCTCTGGGCCTCAGTTACCTCATCTGAAAAATGGGGATTAAGACTGTGAGCCCCCCGTGGGACAACCTGATCACCTTGTATCCTCCCCAGCACTTAGAACAGTGCTTTGCACAAAGTAAGCGCTTAAATGCCATTATTATTATTAGAACAGTGCTTTGCACATGGTTAGTGCTTAATAAATGCCATTATTATTATTATTTCCCATTCTATAACTTTTTGCTTTCCATCCAATATTTACCACAAGATGAATGTTTTCCCCAGAGCTTCTCACTAAACTCCTTTAAAACATTTTCTTTAGAAAGCCTCACTGCACTGCTTTGAAAGAACACTACTGACAGAACCCCAAATCCTAAGGATGCTTAAGACTTCTTCTTAACCTCTGTCCCCAAAGAGCTCTGATACTCTCCTGGCTGCTGACCTTTCTTCCTCACAAGGAAAGGGACACCCCCTCCGCCCCCCAAAAGCAGCTACATCTGGATTCCTCTAGTAAGTCCTTGAGGCTATTTCTAGACTCAGACTCAACCCGGCCTGAAGGATCTCCTAAGTATCAGCCAAGTAATTGCAGTGAGATACTCTTTGTGGGCAGGGAATGTGTCTGTTATATTGTACTCCCCCAAGCGCTTAATACAGTACAGAGAAGCAGCGTGGCTCAGTGGAAAGAGCCCGGGCTTTGGAGTCAGAGCTCATGAGTTCAGATCCCGGCTCCGCCAATTGCCAGCTGTGTGACTTTGGGCAAGTCACTTCACTTCTCTGTGCCTCAGTTCCCTCACCTGTAAAATGGTGATTAAGGCTGTGAGCCCCTCATGGGACAACCTGATCACCCTGTAGCCTCCCCAGAGCTTAGAACAGTGCTTGGCACATAGTAGGCTCTTAATAAATGCTATCATTATTATTATTATTACAGTGCTCTTCCCGTGGTAAGTGCTCAATAAATACAATTAATTTGGCCAGTCCATTGGCATATTCCTAACCAATTGATGGGGGAAAAATATTGAGTCTCTCTGCACAGGCTCAGTGAGACACAGCTTCACCCCAATTCTTGACTCTAGCACTAAAATATAGATGAGGGATTGGTGAATCCTTTTTTCTCAAAAATATCATTAGGGTAGGCCACATTCATTATTGATAGGAGCACAGAAGGAATCCAAAGCCAAGAACTTAACCTTCAGGATGCTGAAGTCTAATCTCAGCATGGCCCTGCCTCTTTATCTGACTTTGACAGCCTCTGAAAACTGGGTTATGCGAAAACCTCTCGGGAGCACCAGGAGGATCATTTAAATTTTGAAAAGTAATTTAAGGACAAAAAGTGTTCAATGTTGAGAATAAATTTAATCACAGATAAGAATAACATCAAAGATTCGCTTTTACCTACCCTGGGAAAGACCA
Organism: Tachyglossus aculeatus; assembly: GCF_015852505.1. NCBI lineage: Eukaryota > Metazoa > Chordata > Mammalia > Monotremata > Tachyglossidae > Tachyglossus > Tachyglossus aculeatus. Next base: position 21,735,003 of record NC_052078.1, on the reverse strand, counting down.
TACCACAATGTGGGATCTGACTGCTTAGGAATAAAGGGGGAAGCAGCATGACTTAGTGGATATAACACGGGCCTGAGCATCAGATGAGCTGGGTTCTAATCCAGGCTCTGCCACGTGTCTACTGTATGACCTGGGGCAAGTCACTTCACTTCTCTGTGCCTCAGTTACCTCATCTGTGAAATGGAGATTAAGATTGTGAGCACCATGTGGGAGAGGTTAGTGGATTAGCCTGCATCTATTCCAGAGCTTAGACGAGTGCCTGGCACATAGTAAGTGCTTAACAAATACCACACAAGGAAAAAAGCAAAATTAACTTAATTTTTTTTAATTGAAAAACATCTCCACTTGGAATTGTGGCTTTCCTCTGAGAAAACTTTTGCTTACCGCCAAATGATCTTCAAGACTCTCAAACAATCCCTAAAAAAGGGTGGTCTATTGTAGTAATAGTATTTATTAAGTGCTTTCTTTTTTTAATGGTATTTGTTAAGCATTTGCTATGTACCAGGCACTATACTAAGTGCTGGGGTAAATTCAAAATATTCAGGTTCGATAAAGTCCATGTTCCACATGGGGCTCGCCATCTTAATTCCCGTTTTACAGATGCGGTAACTGAGGCAATGAGAAGTGAAATGACTTGCCCAAGGTCATACAAGAGACAAGTGTCGGAGCTGGGATTAAAACCCAGGTCTTTCTGACTCCTAGTGTGCCCTATCCACTAAGCCATGCTGCTTCTCCTGTTTGCACTGCACTGTCCTGAGCGTTGGGAAAGAGTATACCAGTGGAAATCAGACAGGGACCGTGTCCTTCGAGGGACTCACCATCTTACAAAAAACCTACTAGTTGCCCTTTCTAGATTACTGGTTTGAGAATTAAGAGTTTTCAGTTTCAAACAGGACACAGACCAACTATGCTGTGGAGGGCATATTAGTAACTCATATTTTTGGTGAAGGAAAGGAGCTCAGACAAATCACTTCCCATAGAACGGTGCTTTGCAGATAGTAAGCGCTTAATGAATATCATCATTATTAAACATATTCTCCTCCCAGTTAAATCAAGAAAAGAATGATTTCATAGTCAGCGATCTGGGAAATAGTTTTCTGCTTTTGTTACAGAAAACGCAGTCAATCAGTAGTACTTATTGAAGTCTTATTCCCTGTGGAACATTGCACTCACTACAATAGAGTTAGTAAACACAAACAGGTCTGTCAAGGACTTTACACTCTAGCAGGAGAGATAGACACCGAGGTAAATTACAGGAAGGGGGAAAACAACCATATTTAAAGATCTGTCCATAATTTCCATGAAGGAAAGGAAGTGGGGTTTGTACCAATGTTCTTAGGGGGTGAGGGTTCAAGTGCATAGGACATTTGTTATGGGCAGGGAACGTGTTTGCCAACTCTACTGCATTGTACTCTCCTAAGTGCTTAATACACTGCTCTTCACATACTAAGCACTCAATAAATACCATTTTTTATTATGATATGTGGTGGGGAGGAAAAATAGGACAGGGAAATGACTGCTTAGCCAGGGAAGGTTTTTGGAAGAGATGTGATTTTTACAGGGCCTTGAAGTAGGGAGGAAAAATAGGACAGGGAAACGACTGCTTAGTCAGGGAAGGTTTCTTGGAAGAGATGTGATTTTTACAGGGCCTTGAAGACGTGAGGGTCGCATAACACCTAGTCTACCAACTTCGACAATATAAATGGAGATGAAGCACATGGCATATATGCACCTCTCTCAGCTCAAAAGAATTCCCACCCCACCTGGATGATCCAATGAGTCACAGTTCTGTCTCACACGGGACAACTTGCACAGCCTGGCTTTACTGGCTCACCTAGCCAGTTGTCCTTTCTCCACCTCTTTCTCTGCCACATCTGATGAAGGACATTTACAAGACTTACGCATTACAGTAGGGCTTCTTTTCATATCCTTTATAGTTGTTCATGTTCAGGGCCATCTTGCAGACTTCGCAATGGAAACATCCTTTATGCCAGTACTAGAAAACGAAAGGTATCAGGATTAGTATTATTATTATGACACCTGTTGGTATTTTCTCTGTTTATTAAATGGTACCTGCTAAGTGCTTACTATGAGCCAGGCACTGTACTAAGTGCTGGGATAGATACAAGCTGTGTCAGGTTGGACACAGTCCATGTCCCACATGGGGCCCACAGTCTATAAATGAGGGAACTGAGACACAGAGTAGTTATGTAACTTGTCCAAGGTCACACAGCCAATGTGATTGAGCTGATTTTAGAACCCAGGTCCTCTGAGTCCCAGGAGAGAGCTCTACCCACTAGGCCATGCTGCTTATCATACAAAGCCATTTCTTTGTCTTTCTGAAACATCGGTCATGAAAAATAATAGAAAAGTGATTTGAACTTACAAGGAATAGCATCATCATTGTCATCAACCCTGACTGTGTGCAGAACAGTGTTCCGGAAACTTGGGAACATTGCTAAAAGGTGCCTTGGCCCCCTCTGTACTGTAAACTCATTGTAGATGGGGAACATGTCTATGAACTCTGTTATACTCTCCCAAATGCTGAGCACAGTGGTCTGCTCTCAGTAAGCACTCAAAACATACGACTATTTGATTGAATCTTCTGCCTAATGAGGAAGATGACAGGCATAAATTGCCCGATTTGGAATAGGCTAAAAAGCAAGAACTCAGAACACCAATAATAAAGGCATAAGCTTGCAACTATATAGGGGAATAAACAGATATGTAGAGCAGTTGGTTGGTGGGGTGGTATGAAAATCACACCCCTTGGAGGTGATTTTGGGGGCCCTGGAGAGGGGAGGGGCATAGTTTGGCAGTTGAGGTGGGTGGACTTTCCTGGTTTACTCAACCTGCTGTTCTAGTCAAAAACAAACAAAAAAAAAACAACAAAAAAAAGCAGGTCATTGTAAAACCCCATGAGACCTGCTCGCTCCGAAATGACATGGCGCTTCCACTCATCGAGCTATTATTTACTTTTGTGAACGCCCAGGGGTAGGATTTTGAAACTGATAAATCAAGAGACAGCAGGGACAAAATATCCAGTGTAAAGCCGCTAGTGTTCGAGGCCAAGTCGTGGGTGTTTTCTTTTCGTAATGTTCAACGACAACACGGTCCCTTAAAGAAAAAAAATAGAAAAAAGCAAAGCGCACTGACCCCTGTCATTGGCAACGATGCCCAGGGCGCCCCCGATCTGCTTTCCTGCAGGGTGGGTGTGGGGTCGTGGCCCCCTTTCCCTGCCAAAGGGAGGTTTTCCGGAGGGGGCAATGGGGTCTTTGCAACCTTCCGTCCCCAGATGGGTGAAGTGGGCACCCTGGCACCAGGGCGGGGGTTCGGGGGAGGACGCCCCCCGAAAGTTGGGGGTTGGGGCTCTCCGGAGGGGCCGTCAAGGCGATGGAGCCCACTGTTGGGTAGGGACTGTCTATATGTTGTCAACTTGTACTTCCCAAGCGCTTAGTACAGTGCTCTGCACACAGTAAGCGCTCAATAAATACGATTGATTGATTGATGGAGGAGACCCCCCCTCACCGAACCCGGGGCGCGGCCAGGGACCACCCTGCGAACAATACGGTGGCGGCTGCCCCCCAATCCCCACCCCAACCCCCGGGCCGCGCCCACCCAAGGGGAGGCCCGGGACCCCCGAAACACCGGCCCCCGGCCCGGGGGGGACTCGTTGCGGGGGGACGGGATGGGGGGTGGATAAGTGGGGGAATGGGGAGGGCAGGTAAGTGGGGGAATGGGGAGGGCAGGTAAGTGGGGGAATGGGGAGGGGGAGGGCAGGTAAGTGGGGGAATGGGGAGGGGGAGGGCAGGTAAGTGGGGGAATGGGGAGGGGGAGGGCAGGTAAGTGGGGAAATGGGGGGCAATGGGGAGGGGGAGGGCAGGTAAGTGGGGGAATGGGGGTCGGAGAATGGGGAGGGGGAAGTCGGATAAGTGGGGAGATGGGGAGAGGGGAATGGGAAGGGGGGGAATGGGGAGGGCAGGTAAGTGGGGGAATGGGGAGGGGGAGGTCGGATAATTGGGGGAATGGGGAGGGGGGATAATGGGAAGGGGAGGGCAGATAAGTGGGGGAATGGGGAGGTGGGGGAATGGGGGGGAGGTCGGATAAGTGGGGGAATGGGGAAGTGGGAGAATAGGGAGGGGGAGGTCGGATAAGTGGGGGAATGGGGAGGTGGGAGAATGGGGAGGGGGAAGGCAGATAAGTAGGGGAATGGGGAGGTGGGGGAATGGGGAGGTGGGGAAATGGGGAGGGGGAGGTCGGATAAGTGGGGGAATAGAGAAGTGGGAGCACGGGGGGCAGATAAGGGGCGGTGGGGAAGTCGGAGAGGTGGGGAAGGGGAGGCGGGATAAGTGGGGGAATGGAGGCTCCCCGTTTCCCCCCCTCTGGGGAGACCCCCCTCCCGTCACCCCTCTCCCCCCGGCTCCGGGTCCCGCTGACCTTGTCGAGGCAGGTGACCTTCTCGGTGGGGTAGACCACCTTGCCGCAGCGGGCGCACTGGGGGTTCATGCTGCAGACCTCCCGGGGGCATCCCCCGGGACCCCCGCGACCCCTGACCCCCCTGACCTCCGACCCCTGGGCCGGGAGGGACGGTCCGGTCCCTGCGGGGGCCGGCCCTCAGCGACGGCTCATCGAGGGCAGGGCAGGGCAGGGCAGGGCAGGAGAGGAGAGGGGGCGTGTGGCTCTGTGTCGTCTGCGTGTGTGTGTGTGTGTGTGTGTGTGTGTGTGTGTGTGTGTGTGTGTGTGTGTGTGTCGGGGGGTGTCTGTGACTGCCCACCGTGTGACGGGGAATCACGTGGCTCCGACCCATCCAGCCCCGCCCCCCGACCCCCAGGACCGGCCAAAAAGCGGCGGCGGCGGCAGTTAGGCCCCAACCCAGGCGGAGAAGAAGGTGGACCCCAGCCCCCTCCTCACATCCTCACTCAGAGACCCAAGCCCCATTCACGCCCCCCCCCCCCCGTGCCACATAATCCCTTTACGTCTCTATTATTGGTAGTAATAATACCTGTATTAAGTGCTTACTATGGGCCAAGCGCTCCTCTAAGCGCTGGAGGGGGGGACAGTCTTCATCCCCGTTTCCAGATGAGGTAACTGAGGCACAGAGACGTGTGAGGGGCTTGTCCAAGGTCACACGGCCCTTAATAATACTGGTATTTGTTAAGTGCTTACTATAGGCCAAGCGCTCTTCTAAGCTCTGGGGGGGAGACAGTCTTCATCCCCGTTTTCCAGATGAGGTAACTGAGGCACAGAGAAGTGTAAGGGGCTTGTCCAAGGTCACACGGCCCTTAATAATAATACTGGTATTTGTTAAGTGCTTACTATAGGCCAAGCACTCTTCTAAGCACTGGGGGGGACACAGTCTTCATCTCTGTTTTCCAGATGAGGTAACTGGGGCACAGAGAAGTGTAAGGGGCTTGCCCAAGGTCACACAGCCCTAAATAATAATACTGGTATTAAGTGCTTACTATAGGCCAAGTGCTCTTCTAAGCGCTGGGGGGGACACAGTCTTCATCTCTATTTTCCAGATGAGGTAACTGGGGCACAGAGGTGTGTAAGGGGCTTGCCCAAGGTCACACAGCCCTTAATAATAATACTGGTATTTGTTAAGTGCTTACTATAGGCCCAACGCTCTTCTAAGCGCTGGGGGGGGGGGGGGGCACAGTCTTCATCCCCATTTTCCAGATGAGGTAACTAAGGCACAGAGAAGTGTAAGGGGCTTGTCCAAGATCATGCAGCCCTTATTAATAATAATAATACTGGTATTTGTTAAGTGCTTACTATAGGCCAAGCGCTCTTCTAAGCCCTGGGGGGGACACAGTCTTCATCTCTATTTTCCAGATGAGGTAACTGGGGCACAGAGAAGTGTAAGGGGCTTGCCCAAGGTCACACAGCCCTTAATAATAATACTGGTATTTGTTAAGTGCTTACTATAGGCCCAGCGCTCTTCTAAGCGCTGCGGGGTGGGGAGGGCACAGTCTTCATCCCCATTTTCCAGATGAGGTAACTGAGGCACAGAGAAGTGTAAGGGGCTTGCCCAAGGTCACACAGACCTTAATAATAATACTGGTATTTGTTAAGTGCTTACTATAGGACAAGTGATCTTCTAAGCGCTGGGGGGTGGGGGGGCACTGTCTTCATCCACATTTTCCAGATGAGGTAACTGAGGCACAGAGAAGTGTAAGGGGCTTGTCCAAGGTCACACAGCCCTTATTAATAATAATAATACTGGTATTTGTTAAGTGCTTACTATAGGCCAAGCGCTCTTCTAAGCCCTGGGTGGGGACACAGTCTTCATCTCTATTTTCCAGATGAGGTAACTGGGGCACAGAGAAGTGTAAGGGGCTTGCCCAAGGTCACACAGCCCTTAATAATAATACTGGTATTTGTTAAGTGCTTACTATAGGCCAAGCGCTCTTCTAAGCGTGGTGGGGGGCGGGGGTGACACAGTCTTCATCCCCATTTTCCAGATGAGGTAACTGGGGCACAGAGAAGTGTAAGGGGCTTGCCCAAGGTCACACAGACCTTAATAATAATAATAATAATAATACTGGTATTTGTTAAGTGCTTACTATAGGCCAAGCGCTCTTCTAAGCGCTAGGGGGGACACAGTCTTCATCTCTATTTTCCAGATGAGGTAACTGGGGCACAGAGAAGTGTAAGGGGGTTGCCCAAGGACACACAGCCCTTAATAATAATACTGGTATTTGTTAAGTGCTTACTATAGGCCAAATGCTCTTCTAAGCGCTGGTGGGGGGGGTGGCACAGTCTTCATCCCCATTTTCCAGATGAGGTAACTGAGGCACAGAGAAGTGTAAGGGGCTTGTCCAAGGTCACGCAGCCCTTATTAATAATAATAATACTGGTATTTGTTAAGTGCTTACTATAGGCCAAACGCTCTTCTAAGCGCTGGTGGGGGGAGTGGGGGGGCACAGTGTTCATCCCCATTTTCCAGTTGAGGTAAGTGAGGCACAGAGAAGTGTAAGGGGCTTGTCCAAGGTCACGCAGCCCTTATTAATAATAATAATACTGGTATTTGTTAAGTGCTTACTATAGGCCAAGCGCTCTTCTAAGCGTGGGGGGGGGGGGGGGTGACACAGTCTTCATCCCCATTTTCCAGATGAGGTAACTGAGGCACAGGGAAGTGTAAGGGGCTTGCCCAGTGTCACACAGCCCTTATTAATAATAATAATACTGGTGTTTGTTAAGTGCTTACTATAGGCCAAGCGCTCTTTTAAGTGCCAGGGGTGTGAGGGGGTGACACAGTCTTCATCCCCATTTTCCAGATGAGGTAACTGGGGCACAGAGAAGTGTAAGGGGCTTGCCCAGGGTCACACAGCCCTTATTAATAATAATAATAATAATAATAATAAAGGTATTTGTTAAGTGCTTACTATAGGCCAGGCGCTCTTCTAAGTGCTTGGGGCGGGGGGGGGGCGGGGGGGCGGGGGGACGACACAGTCTTTATCCTCATTTTCCAGATGAGGTAACTGAGGAACAGAGAAGTGTAGGGGGCTTGCTCGGGGTCACACAGCCCTTATTAATAACAATAATACTGGTAGTTTGTTAAGTGCTTACTATAGGCCAAGCGCTCTTCTAAGCGCTTGTGGGGGGACACAACTGGGGAGGGGGGGTGGGGACACAGTCTTCATCCCCATTTTCCAGGTGAGGTAACTGGGGCACAGAGAAGTGTAAGGGGCTTGCCCTGGGTCACACAGCCCTCATTAATAATAATAATACTGGTATTTGTTAAGTGCTTATTATAGGCCAAGCGCTCTTCTAAGCACTTGGGGGGCGGGGGGGGGGGGGGACACAACCGGGTTGGGGGGGGTATGTAACACAGTCTTCATCCCCATTTTCCAGATGAGGTAACTGAGGCACAGAGAAGTGTAAGGGGCTTTCCCGAGGTCACACAGCCCACAAGTGGCAGGGCCATTTGGTACTTTCCAAGCACTTAGTATAGTGCCCTGCCCACAGTAAGCGCTCAGTAAATACGATTCAATGAATGAATGAATGAGTGAATTTGTAGCCTCTTTGACTGTCAATTCATTCATTCAATTGTATTTATTGAGCGCTTACTGTGGGCAGAGCACTGTCCTAAGAGCAATCAGTGGTATTGAGCGCTTACTATGGGCAAAGCACTGTGCTAGGTGCTTGAGAGAGTACAGTACAACAGAGTTGGAGACCATGAGCCCGTTGTTGGGTAGGGATTGTCTCTATTTCTCGCCAAATTGTACTTTCCAAGTACTTAGTACAATGCTCTGCCCACGGTAAGTGCTCAATAAATATAATTGAATGAATGAATGAGTAAATTCAGGGCCACTTTGACTGTCAATCAGTCAGTGGTCTTTAGTGAGCGCTTACTGTGGGCAGAGCACTGTACTAGGCGCTTGAGAGAGGACAGTACAACAGAGTTGGAGACTGTGAACCTGTTGTTGGGTAGGGATTATCTCCGATGCTGAATTTTACTTTCCAAGTGCTTAGTACAGTGCACTGCACGCAGTAAGTGCTCAATAAATACGACTGAAAGAATGAATGAACGAGCTTACAATTTCTAATGTTCTTTGGACTATTTGAGTCTTCTAGATAGAGAGAGGAAAGGGAGGGGGATTTCATTTTCTTGAGATGAACTTCAAAGATAATCTGTAGTTGGCAAAATTTATAGGTAGTGATTGTGAAGCAATTGTGTACAATTCTCATACCTACAAAAATTTTGCACCATTTTTTACAACTAGAACAACTAGTCACACACACATACAAGCCAGGTGGCACTGTCAACTACACACCCACGCTTAAGAGCCACCCTGTCACACATATATAGGCACATGCAGGTGTATATACACACATTTGTGCACCCACACACACGAGCATCATTGGTAATAATTTTGGTATTTGTTAAGCACTTACTATGCATCAGGCACTGTACTAAGAGCTAGGGGGGGCGGGGACAAGGAGATCGGGTGGGAAACAGTCCCCGTCCCATGTGGGCTTCACTGTCTTAATTCCTGTTTTACAGGTGAGGGAACTGAGGCCACAGAGAAGTGAAGTGAGTTACCCAAGGTCACACAGCAGACCAGTGGCAGAGCCAGGATTAGAACCCAGGGCCCTCTGACTAGGCTACACTGCATCAAGGACCAGGGCTGCGCTACTCAAGCTCCAGGTGTGGATGGGGTAAGTCTGCCTGGGACAGGCCAAAGAGGTGGGGGGCACTGATGCACCCCATCCCAGTTTCCTCTCCCTTCCTCCTTCCCTCCTCAACCCCATGTTTCCACAGTCGTCACTGCATATCCTCTGGACCAGTGTGGACACCCCCCACCCCACAAGACCCTCCCTTTTATTTTTAATGTTATTTGTTAAGCACTTACTATGTGCCAAGCACTGCTCTAAATACTGGAGTAGATAGAAGATCATCAAGTTGGACACAGTCCCTGTCCCACATGGGACTCACAGTCTCATTCCCCATTTGGCAAATGAAGTAACTGAGGCTCCAAGAATTGAAGTGACTTGCCCAAGCTCCCACAGCAGACAAACTCTGCTGGTTATTGAAGGGTTATTGAAACCTAACTCCAATTTGGTGGTGATTCTTTTCTGTATTTATCAGGCAAATAGCACCTGGGTGGGCTAGACTTTTCCGGTATTGCATGCCCTTGGCCGGGACATTTCAAATGAGCGTCACGAGCTGGAACATTGACTATCTCAAGGGCAAAGAAATGGATTTGGCTGAAGCCCTGGCAGGCTTTATCTAAATGTGTTATTCCTCCTTCTCCCTAAGTGCAACCTTAAACCCAAAATACTGATGGGAAACTTCAGGACGAATGTTACATTTTGCTCAGAGTCCAGGGCAGGAATGTCAGGCTCCCCAAAAATGTTTGGGGAGGACCAAAATCCCCAGAACGGATTACTTCCCCTCCACTTCCTGTGTCTCCTCTGTAGTAACCATCTCAGACCTCCCCATGGGGCATTATCCCCATCAATAAGTATGATTGATTGATTGATTGATTGACTAATCGTCCTGCCTGGTTAGTCCCTGCGGTGGTATGGGGTTTGGCATACAACACAGGAACAGCCCTGAACAAGGGAAGAAACAAAAAGAAGTTTTCTCCAAAAATTTTCCTTAAAGGGAAGATTCTTGCAAAGAAAACTTGCTTCCCCAAAGCATCCCTTATATTGCAACATCCACTCCCACGGTCTGTCCAGTGGCCTTCATTTCTAAACCAACTTCTCAAAGCCACCAGAATACAAGAGAAAATGCTGCAAGCCCTAGGTGCTTGCAAATCTCCCTCCTTCGAGTTAAGAACTTTAACCGATTCCTCTTCGACTGCCTGAAACACCTCAATAGGAAACCTATCACAGCCAGGTGCCTTATTTTTGGCGAGGCAGTGTAAAGCTGACCTAACTTCACTTTCCATGATGAGTGGCTCTAATTCAAAAGGAGCTTCCTCAAATACGTCTTATATATTGCTATCTTTCTGGTCTAGTTCCTGTGTGGGCACCAAAATGAATTACAAGTAGGGGGAAGCAACAGAGTTTAAGGATGTGTATAGGATAATAATAATAACTGTGTAGTTGTTAAGCACTTACTATATGCCAAGCACTCTACTAAGCGCAGGGGTGGACACAAGATAATTTGGTACTATGTGGGGCTCCCAGTCTGAGGAGGAGGGAGAACAGGAATTGATTCCCTGTTTTAAAGGAGGTAAGTGGCAGAGCCGGGATTAGAACCCAGGGCCTCTGACTCCAGGCCCATGCTCATCCCACTACACCACACTGCTTCCAGAAGGCTGGGGGTGTGCAGAGTTGAGGAAAGGTAAAGTTGTCCATCACAGGGTGATGCAGTCACAGACCTAATGGATAAAGCACAGGCCATGGAGTCAGAGGACCTGGATGCTAATCCTGGCTCTGGCACTTGCCACTTGCTGTGTGACCTTGGGCAAGTCACTTAACTTCTCCATGCCTCAGTTTCCTCATTTGTAAAATGGAGATTCAGTACCAAGTGCACTTTCCACTAGGCCGCACTAATCCCCTGCCTTTCAGCAAGGCCACACTGAAACCACTAACACCCCAAAGAATCTCACACACCTGTTTCAGTACCTCCCCATCAATAGCCCATACCCGCAAATAACACCCCCACTGTCAGAGTGCCTTTCCCAATGTCTAGCTCGAATCCCTCCTGCTGCAGTTCGAGTCCAGGTCCTCTCGCTCTGAGTCCTAGGGAGAAGCAAGACAACCTGTCGTCACCGCCCTCCCATGAAAAGCCTCATTCACATTTCTGAAGACAGTGGCTGAATCCCCTTCTCCCCAGTTTTTTTTTATGGCATTTATTAAGCACTTTCTAGGTGCAAAGCACTGTTCTAAGCGCTGGGAAGGTTACAAGGTGATCAAGTTGTCCCACATGGGGCTCACAGTCTTAATCCCCATTTTACAGATGAGGTGACTGAGGCATAGAGAAGTTAAGTGACTTGCCCAAAGTCACACAGCTTTATTCAGGCTTTATTGAAGCGCTTTCAAAAATAAAACTTCCCTTTTAAAAAAAAATGAGAAAGTCTCTTCCTGAACTCCCAGCAGCTCCAGTTATTTTAATCAGACTGGATATAGGCTTTAACACTTCAGCACACTCAGTAGCCAATCAAGAGAGCCAGAGGGGTACTTGGCGGGCTGGGGGCGGGGGTGGGGAGAGAAGGGGTAGAGACAAGCTGCTATAATTCCCCCGACAGGGCTCGGTGCTCTCTCGTTCCAACAGCACTGACTCACTAATTAGCATCATTTGGGCTTCGGAGGAAACTGGAACCCCCAAACCTGCTTGGCAAGAAGCTCCACATCCCAGCCAGTGGCATACAGAAGAGCAGTAGGTTGCTTAAAGAGCAAACAAAATGACACCTGTTTTGGAGACTCAAAATGATACTAGTCTGCATCATTTGAAGGCGGCTAGTAAATGGAGATTAAAACGTATAAAAAGCTAACTTTTTCCAGGCACCTTGGTCTGTCATTATCTTTAGCGATGCTTACTTTGAACTAAGAGTCATGTTAGGCACAGTGGGAAATTACAAAAGAAGAAAAAGACACAGCTTTTAGCCTAATGAGGAAAACAGCACAAACACAAAAACACAAGGAAGAAAGCCCAGGCCTATTCAAAATGCAGGGGACATTCTGATGGAGTCTGGGGTAGCTAGAAAGGGATGCGGGGGGGGTAAACCTAGGAGGCTTCTCATAGGAAGTAGCTAGGGATAAGAGGCTTGAAGGAGCAGTCTCTGGCAGAGCAGAGCAGAAAGGACACTAGGTGATGCATTTGTCGTGACTTGGAAGTTAGAAAATTGAGTTCTCTGGAAAAGTGAGAAGGTTTATTTGAGCCCAAGAAAGGTGCAGCAAAAAAAGAGGAACCAATAGATGGGGATCCTCAAAGCCCTTGACCAAGAATTTCATTTGACATAAGCAAGGGCTTACATCTGACGTAAACATGCCAAAATGGACCCGCAGAACAACTGGGGCCAGGAGAGGCTGGAGGCAGGAAGGAAAGGATTTCATGTTGGAGAGGATTCAGGATGGAGAGGAAGGGGGTAGAGTTGGGAAACATTCCTGGGAGACAATTGGGAGGACTCAGTGAAAGGAAAATTGCAAGCCCCTTAGGGAAGGGACAGCAACTACCTACTTATTATATCTGCCAAGCCCTTAGTACAGTACTCTGTATACAGTAAGCACTCACTAAATAACACTAATAGGTTGAGATGAATGAGGGAGAAGATTCAGAGAGGACATGGGAAAGGGAGAGGTGGCTGAGGGTTTCTGTGGAAAGGTGAGGAGTTCAGTGTTTGAAATGTTACGGTTGAGGAAGTGGCAATATATCCTGTGCCAGCCAGTCTGAAACAGGAGCAAGAGAGAATGATCAAAAGTCATCTAGGATCTCGCCTGCCATTCTTAATCCCATTCTTGCCTAATTCTTTAATAAGAGTAATAGAAATGTATTATTTGCTCCTGAAGTTTTTATTGAAGTTGTATTTAGAATTACAGCTGCAACTGTGAATCTCAAGTGGGAAACAGGATTAAAGCTAGTAAAAACACATAAATGCAAGTCCAAATTCTGAACAAATCCGGGAGATAAATATGAAGTTGGGACACATCTACACCAAGGCCTGAACCTGACTTTGGCATCATATGTGGACCTACTGCTCATTCAAATCTCCTAGGCCATTTTTCCTAAGTGCTTTATTCATGAAGAAAATTGTAAAGCAAATATTTTCCTTTTTTTTAATTGAGATAGTAAAACCAACTGAAAATTTGGCAAAATAGCAGCCAATTATTAGAATCCTACTACTATCATTTCAGGGCCAGTATTCAGTGGAGAAAGTACCCCAACAGAGAAACTGGGATTTTTAAACGAGATTTTTTTTTCCAGGAGTTGGTAACGCTTTCTAATGAAGCAGACTCTTACAGAGGGACTCCAGCCATGCGTAGGAACCCTCCACCACTTGTCTGCTGTGTGACCTTGGGCAAGTCACTTCACTTCTCCATGCCTCAGTTCCCTCATCTGTAAAATGGAGATTAAGACTGTGAGCCCTGTGTGGGACAGGGACTGTATCCAACCTGATTATCTTGTATCTAACCCAGCACTTATAACAGTGCTTAGCACATAGTAAGCATTTAACAAATACCACAATTATTATTATCATTATTATTAACCCAGGTCCTTCTGACTCCCAGGCTTCTGCTTTCTCCACTAAGCCATGCTGCTTCACAAATACCACAATTATTATTAATATTATTATCAACGAACTGCCAAAGGTTCAAAATGCTTAGTCACAGCCTTAAGAAGGGAACATGGACTGTGTCCAAGCTGATTAGCTCGTGTCTACTCCAGTGTTTGGTTCAGTGCCTGGCACATAGTAAGCACTTAACAAATGCCATTAAAAAAAATAGCTGTCATTGGCTGTTGGCCATTGGGAAAGGAAAAGAGAAAGGGAGAGAGAGTGACCCACCCCAAACCCACTTTCACCATCATCATCATAATAACAAAAATAATAATGGTATTTGATAAGCACTTACTGTGTGTCACTGTTCTTAGCACTGGGGAAGATACAAATTAATCAGGCTGGAATCAGTTCCTGTCCCACATGGGGCTTGCAGTCTTAATCCCCATTTTACCGATGAGGTAACTGAGTCCTAGAGAAGCAAAGTGACTTGCCCAAGGTCACACAACAGACAAGTGGCGAGTCCAGGATTAGAACCTAGGTGCTTCTGACTCCCAAGCCCACACTCTGTCCACTAGGTCACACTGCTTCTCTTAAGATGAACGATACAGCTCAGGGCAGGTTGGCTTGACCTTGGTGCTCAACTAATAGGTAGAGTTGAGGAGCTGGGATTTCTGAGGGTTGGTGATGCTTCTAGGGAGCAGGGACAAGGCAAAAGTGGAGAGGGCACCTCCCTAGGAAAGAGCACAGTGTCCTGTGGACCACCCAGAAAATATTCTGTACCCGCTCCTGCCTCTCCCACCTCACCAAAGGGAACTCCCAGGAATAGGAGCAGGTTTACCATCTCCTCCCACCTCCCTTTCCTGGGTCTGTGAGTCACAACATTCAGGAAATCCTGTCAGCACTTCCAGTAGATTCTCCTCCGTGACATTAGCTTTTACTGAACTTTGTGGCTTTTACATTGTTCTTTCTTTCGCTCCTCCAAATCTCCCCCTACCCCGTCAAAGCAATCTGATTATCTCTCCTGTGACTTTCTGAATCCCCAAGGTTTGCTGAAGAGATCACAGCCTAGTTCAAAGGCAGCTTCAAATTGTGATGCTAGATTGTCTTTTTCATTTCTGTTCTCTCTGTTCCCTGGGCAAGCCCAAAAGAAAACCACAAATGACGTGATGCAAAATGTTGACATGCCAGGTGAGAAGAAAAGCTTGATTATAAATCTGAGACACAGAAAAGCTGTGATAGAAAAGAGTATGAAACTGAAGCTGAGACAGTTTGGTCAAGGAACATCTAATTACATAAGATTGTCCTTTGTATTTTTTCATAATGGCATTTGTAAAGAGCTTACTAGGTGCCAAGCACTGTACTAACACTGGGGTAGATACAGGTTAATCAGATAGGAAACAATACATGTCTCTCGGGAAGCTCACAGTCTTAATCCCCATTTTACAGATGAGGGGACTGAGGTATGGAGAAGTTAAGTGACTTGCCCAAGGTGACACAACATACAAATAATAATAATTATGGTATTTGTTAAGCACTTACTACATAATTACAGTATTTGTTAGTTATAGTATTTGTTAAGCACTTACTATGTGCCAGGCACTGTACTAAGCACTGGGGTGGATACAAGCAAATAACGTTGGATGAAGTCCCTGTCCCACATGTGGCTCACAGTCTTAATACCCATTTTACAGATGAGGTAATTGAGGCTCAGAGAAGTTAAGTGACTTGTCCGAGGCCACACAGCAGACAAGTGGCGGAGCCGGGATTAGAACCCACCACCTTCTGACTCCAAGGTCCGTGCTCTATCCACCAAGGCATGCTGCTGCTATGTACCAGGCACTGTACAAAGTGCCTGGGTGGATACAAGCAAATCGGGTTGGACACAGTCCCTATCCCACATAGAGCTCGCAGTCTCAATCCCCATTTTCCAGATGAGGGAACCGAGGCACAGAGAAGTGAAGTGATTTGCCCAAGGTCACACAGCAGACAAGTGGCAGAGCTGGGATAAAGTGGTGGAGCCAGGATTAGAACCCAAGTTCTTCTGACTCCCAAGCATAAGCTCTGACCTCTAGACCATGCTGTTTCTATTTGAAGAAGACCCACCTATGATGAAATTCACCGATGTGTGTCTAGACAGAGCAATGTGGGACCCACAGTCCTGGCTACATTGTGTCCACAAAAAAGTCGTCCTTTGTGTGTTGTTGTGTTGGATGCATGTCTTCTTAAGGCAGATGTCTTCCTTTTCCTCTTTTACAGAGTCCCAACATGTAATCTATGAATAATAATAATAATACGTTACTTGTTAAGCCCTTACTGTACGTAAAGCACTGCACTAAGCACTGAGGTAGATACAAATTAATCAGGTTGGACACAGCCCCTGTCCTACATGAGGTTCACAGTCTAAGTAGGAAAAAAGACAGATATTGAATCCCCATTTTGCAGATGAGGAAAGTGAGGCACAGAGAAGTGAAATGACTTTGCCAAGGTCACACAGCAAGCAAATATGCAGCAAGGCTTAGTGGATAGAGCATGGGCCTGGGATGGGAGTTAGAAGGACCTGGGTTCTAATCCTGGCTCTGCCACTCATCTGTTACGTGACCTTGGGCAAGTTACTTGACTTGTCTGCACCTCAGTTACTCATCTGTAAAATGGGGATTAAGACTGTGAGGTCCATGCGGGACAGAAACTGTCCAACCTGATTACCTTATATGAACCCCAGAGCTCAGAACAGTACTTGGCACTTAGCGCTTAACAAATACCATAATCATTATTAATTATTATTGTTACAGTACTCTGCACACAGTAAGGGCTCAATAAATACAATCGATTGATCGATTGGAGCATTTAGGGTCCCTCAATCTGAATGTCAAGGAGCTCAGTCTGCGACTTTCCCATTAGAGCTCTTTGAAGTCCTTGTCATTCTTACTTGGAAAATGCCCTACCTAACTGAGCGTCTCTTTTCTTTCTCCTTTTTTTTTGGTTTGGTCTATGAAGGGAAGTCCTGTTTAGCAAGAGAACTATGTGCCCAACTGCTATTATATGTCTCTGTAATTCCATTATGTAACTACTTGACCGAGTGCCCAAAACCTTTGACAATAGCTGCATTTTTAAAAGATGTTATTTTAAGCTGAGGGCATTTTACAAAGTGAGTCACAGTAGCAAGAACAAATCCACCTCCAAAATCACTTGCAGATCCTCCCTAATTCCCATAAAACAAACTGAAACTGAGAGAGCATAAACTCGAGTAAATACCACTCTGGGTCAGAGCAATCCATTCAGCCCAGGACACTTGTAGTGTGCTCTCCCAAGCGTTTAGTACAGTGCTGTGCATACAGGAAGCACTCAATAAATATGATCGATTGATTGATTGTTGGACTCTGTCTCCCAGCTAGGTTCCGGAACATTTGGGGAAGCTGTGGGATATCTACCCCCACCCCAAACACCATCTTCCTAAGTAGGGATGGTCTATCGAATAGTCCTAAATTTGCTCTCTAATAGACCATTATGGAAGTACATCCACATACCATCCCTAACTTTTCCCTTTCACATTCCAAATCTCCCTTCCAAGCAACTCTAATGGACCACTCTTCTAAGAATTTACTCAGAACTTTCTGAACCTCCTGGCCCCTTCCTCCCGTTCAATTTCCTGAGGGAATGAGGTCTGCATGCTTCCCCCTTAGACACAGTAGTTTAGTGTGTTTAAACAGTCACTCAGTCATATTTATTGAGTACTTTCTGTGTGCAGAGCACTGTACTTGGCACTTTAGTTTAACCCCTACCACCTTCAAGAGTTACTGGGTACCCCTTTGTCCTGGTCTTGTGGGATTTGGGGAACACCCCCCGCCCCTGATAATTCTGTAGGCTTCAATCAAGAAGCAGTAAGGCCTAGTGGAAAGAATACAGGCCTGGGACTTAGAGGACCTGGGTTCTAATCCCGGCGCTGCTACTCATCTCCTGCTTGACCTCAAACAACTCACTTCACTTCTCGGTACCTCAGTTTCCTCATTGGTAAAATGGGGATTAAATCCCACTCCTTCATATTTAAACTGAGAGCTCCATGCGGGACAGTGACTGTGACCAAACTGATAACCTTGTGTCTTCCCCAGCACTTGGAGCAGTGCTTGGCACAGAGTAAGTGCTTAACAGATACCATAATTATTAATTATTAGTAATCATGTCCTCTCTCAAGGAGGTGGGCATATCACCACTGTGGCATGTGGGGAAGGGGAGACACTGGTATGGACAATGAATGGGAGTCTGCAAACTAAGTCAGGCAACAGAAAGGTCTTTGGGAGAAAATGTTGGGAGGCTCTGTGGTAGTTCTTGACCTGAGTTCAAAATGAGAAATGGGATAGTAAGGGTGATTTAACACAGGGAGGACAGGGTGGGGAGGGAGTAGTGCACAGAGCGGCTTAAGTTGGGACACTTGGGTCCTTTAAATGACCCTGTCATCAGCTTCTCTGGTGATTCTGGGTGTAGAAGGAAATCAGTTCACCTCCTCCTACCTTACTTTGCTGATTTCCTGCTACAACCTAGTCCATACATTTCACTCCTCTAACACCAGCCTGCTCACGGAACCTCGATGTTCCTCAATCTCGTCTGTCTTGCCGCCGACCCCTTGACTTGGATTTCCCTTGAACTTCCTAGAAAAGCAGTAGAGAAGCAGCATGACCTAGTGAATAGAGCATGGGCCTGGGTGTCAGAAGGACCTGGGTTCTAAAACCAGCTCTGCCACTTGCCTGCTTGTGTGACCCTGGTCAAGTCACTGCATTTTTCTGTGCCTCAATTACCTCATCTACAAAATAGTCATTAAGAAGATGAGCCCCATGTGGGACATGGACTGTGTCCAACCTGAATATCTTGTATATAACCCAGCACTTAGAACTGTCCTGCCACAAATACCATAAAAACAAAAGAACGCAGGCCTTGGAGTCAAAAGACTTGGGTGTTAACCCTGACTCTGCCACTTGCCCACTGTGTTCCCTCAGGCAAGTTGCTTCATTTCTCTGTGCCTCTGTTTCCTCATATGTAAAATGGAAATCAAATACCTGCTCTCCTTCCTACTTAGACTGTGAACCCCATGTGGGGCAGAAACAGTGTCTAATGTGATTATCCTGTATCTGTCCCAGTGAGGTGCTGGGCACATTTGAAGTGATATGTTTCCTGTCATTGCTTACCAGGATTTAGCCAATTTTAGGCACCCCAAACACATAAGAATCCGTACCCAGCCAAAAATCAGAGAGGAAAGGGAAGCTTCCTGATCTCATCAAGTCTCCCCTCTCCCCTCCTCCCTAGCCTCTCTTCTCGGGATGTAGCTCCCAGGAAATCTTTTCTTCAGAGTATCTTCCATTGAATTTTCAACACTTCTCCTTCAAACTCACCCTCTGAGCTATTACTGAACAATTTTTCACTTGTTTGATCCTCTATTAGCAAATAAATGCTTAATTAAACAGTAAAACATTCCTGTTTATTCCTGATGATGATTAGAGTAAAACAGAGGGTGAGGTGGGGCTAGGGTGGGGCACCTCTGAAAGGGGCTATAAAGAGGCTTCCCTGCCTTTCTCTCGGACCCCTGTCCACCACCTTGGAGCAAACCTGTTTAAACAGTCATCACTTGCTGAGTTCAAAATGGCGGTCCTAATGGCTAGGTAGAGAGAAGCTCCTTGTAGACAAGGAATACGTCTGTCTATTGTTATAGTGTACTCTCCCAAGTGCTTAGTACAGTGCTCTCCACACAATAAATGCTCAATAAATACTGATTGACTGACTAGTAGATAGGGCACAGGCTTGGGAGTCCAAAGGACCTGGATTCTAATTCTGGCTCTGCCACTTGTCTGCTGTGTAGCCTTGAGCAAGTCCTTAACTTCTCTGTGCTTCAGTTTCCTCATCTGTAAAGTGATGATTAACACTGTGAGCCCCATGTGGGACTTGGACTGTGTTCAACCTTATTAGCTTGTATGCACCTCAGCACTTAGTACATGCCTGGAACATAGTAAGTGTTTAACAAATATTTTTTAAAAATCAATCAATGGTATTTATTGAGCACTTACTGTATGCAGAACACTGTACTAAACACTTGGGAGAGTACAATATGACAGTGTTGGTAGACATCTTCCTTGCCCACAAGGAGTTCACAGTCTTGACTGGGAGACAGATATTAAAATAAATTACAAATCTGTATATAAGGGCTGTGGGGTTGAGATTGGAGTGAATATCTGGTGCTGAAAGGGTATAGACCAAGTGCATAGGTGATGCAGAAGGGAGAGGGAATAGGGGAAATGAGGGCTTAGTCAGGGAAGGCCTCTTGGAGGAGATGTGATTTTAGTATGGCTTCAAAGATGGGGAGAATGGTAGTCTGGTATATATAAAGGGGGGTGGGAGATCTGAGCCAGAGAAAGAATGTGGACAAAGGGCTGGTAGCAAGATAGATTCATTCAGTCAGTCAGTCATATTTATTGAGCACTTACTGTGTCATCATCATCATCAATCGTATTTATTGAGCGCTTACTATGCGCAGAGCACTGTACTAAGCGCATGGGAAGTACAAATTGGCAACATATAGAGACAGTCCCTACCCAACTGTGTCCAAAGCACTAAGTGCTTGGGAGAGTACAACATAGCAACAGAGACATTCCCTGCCCACAATGAGCTCACAATCTAGAGGAGGAGACAGACATTAGTATAAATAAATAAATAAATTACAGATAGATATGTGTGTGCGTGTGTATATATATATATATATGTATATACTTCATACTTCATGCTGCTGCCCCATACGTCATGCTGCTGCCCGGATTATCTTTGTCCAGAAACGCTCTGGGCATATCACTCCCCTCCTCAGAAATCTCCAGTGGCTACCAATCAATCTGCGCATCAGGCAGAAACTCCTCACCCTGGGCTTCAAGGCTGTCCATCACCTCGCCCCCTCCTACCTCACCTCCCTTCTCTCCTCCTACAGCCCAGCCCGCACCCTCCGCTCCTCCACCGCTAATCTCCTCACCGTACCTCGTTCTCGCCTGTCCCGCCATCGACCCCCGGCCCACGTCATCCCCCGGGCCTGGAATGCCCTCCCTCTGCCCATCCGCCAAGCTAGCTCTCTTCCTCCCTTCAAGGCCCTATTGAGAGCTCACCTCCTCCAGGAGGCCTTCCCAGACTGAGCCCCTTCCTTCCTCTCTGCCTCGTCCCCTCTCCATCCCCCCCTTCTTACCTCCTTCCCTTCCCCACAGCACCTGTATATATGTATATATGTTTGTACATATTTACTACTCTATTTATTTATTTATTTATTTTACTTGTACATATCTATTCTATTTATTTTATTTTGTTAGTATGTTTGGTTTTGTTCTCTGTCTTCCCCTTTTAGACTGTGAGCCCACTATTGGGTAGGGACTTTCTCTATATGTTGCCAATTTGTACTTCCCAAGCGGTTAGTACAGTGCTCTGCACATAGTAAGCACTCAATAAATACGATTGATGATGATATATGTATTATATATACATATAAATATGAATTTATATATATGTGTATGCTGTGGGAATGGGAAGGAGAATGAATGAACGGAGTAAGACAGGACGATGCAGAAGGGAATGGGAGAAGAGGAGAGGAGGGCTTGGGGAAGGCTTCTTAGGTGAGATTGAGGTTCAGTGAGTAGGCTTTTGTTACTTTTTAATGATATTTGTTAAGCACTTACTATAAGCCAAGCACTGTTCTAAGTTCTGGGGTAGATAGAAATCAATCAGGTTGGACACAGTCCCTATCCCACGTGGGTGTCACACTCCAAGTTGGCATCAGAGAAGCAAAGCATGCAGGCTAGCTTGTAGTTGGAAATCCATGAGGTAAGGTAGGAGAGGGAGAGCTGATTGAGTGCTTTAAAGCCGGCGATAGGGAGTTTCTGTTTGATGAGAAGGTGGGTGGGCAACCACTGGAGGTCCTTGAGGAGTGGGGAATCATGAACTGAACAGTTTTGTAGAAAAATGATCCAGGCAACTGAATGAAGTTTGGACTGAAGCAGGGAGAGGCAGGAGACGGGGAAGTCAGTGAGAAGGCTGATGCAGTAATCAAGGCGGAATATAAGTGCTTGGACCAGGATAGTAGCAGTTTGGATGGAGAAGAAACAACCTTTGATTCCCTAAATCACTTTGAGTTAAGGCCCATTGGAGAGAAATAATGATAATAATGACGTTTGTAAGCATTTGCTGCATGCCAAGGACAGGTATAGCTACAATTTCATTAGAAGAAAACAATCCCTGCCCCACATTGATGTCATGGTCTAAGAAGGAAGGAGATATTGAATCCCCATTTTCCTGAGGCACAGAGAAGTTAAGTGACTTTCCCAAGACCACATAACAGGGAAAGTGGCAGCGTCAGAATTAGAACCCACATCTCCTGACTCCCAATCCTGTGTTCTTTCCACTAGGCTAATCAAGCAATCAATCGATTGTATTTATTAAGTGCTTACTGTGCGTAGAGCACTGTACTATGCACTCGGGAAAAATACAACAGAGTAGGTAGAGGGGAATCCCTTCCCACAAGGAGCTTACAGTCTACAGGGGGAGACAGACATTGAAATAGGCCATATTGCTTCTTCAGAATATTCCTAAAATAAATGCTTTCCAGGATGCCTTATCTAGTTTTTGCTGAATGTGTCTTAGCTTGCACAAATCCCATTTCTTATTTAACTGGAAATGGTTCCCACATGAATCAGAAGTATCATCAGGAATTCTGGCCTGGAGGTAATTTATCAAGATTTTTAAAATGCTAGTTGGGTTGTGGGAACCTCCCCCGCTATCTAGGAAAGGCAAATTCGACGAGCAAAATGCTCGGTCCACATGTTTAGTGGAAACACATTCTGTCAAAACTCTGCTGTATGAGGCAGTCTTTGCGTCTTTTCCAAACGCCCAATCGGAGATCCTTTCGGAAGTCGGCAAGGGAATTGCCAAGAAGGAAAGGAAGCAAAGGCCTCATTCACTAACTTTTGCTACTGTAAAGGTTGGTCTGGGACCAAGCCAGGTTCCCAGAGTCCTCTTGGAGGCAGAGGAGAAAAAAATTTTTTAGTTTTGGTGGAGGACAGTCCCTCTTCCTCCAGCTTCTAGAAACAGGTTCCACAGAGCAATAGGGCTTTATCAGCTAATCACCTGATGGTAAGTTAGGCCAGAGAAGTGGTGATTGGTGACATATAAGGCATGTTTTCTGTTTTAAATCTTAATTTGAAGTTCCAAATCTCCAGTTGAATATAGTTTCTTGCATTCTTATATCTTTGATTTAAATATTTTTTGTTGGCAAATATGCCCTCTAGACTTTAAGCTCATGGTGGGCAGAGAATGTGCCTACCAACTCTGTTGAATTGTACTCTCCCAAGCGCCTAGTACAGTGCTCTGCACACAGTAAGCACTCAATAAGAACCATTGATTGAGTAATTGATTGATTGCGGCCCCTGGATTCCCTCCTGCAGACACCCTCACTAGCCTGCTAGGAGCCCCCACATTTGAACTACATCAATCAATCAATCAATCAATCGTATTTATTGAGCGCTTACTGTGTGCAGAGCACTGTACTAAGCGCTTGGGAAGTACAAGTTGGCAACATATAAAGACGGTCCCTACCCAACAGTGTGCTCACAGTCTAGTGCAGGGGTCGGGAGGGGGAGCTCCCTCAGCCAATAGGAAGGAGGAGAATCTTGTCCTAATAATGATTTATCCAATCAGCCGGACAACAGATCTAATTTTGCCTGCTCATGAAGAGATATTAAAGATTCGGTCATAGAAACCAGGCAGACCCTTCCTTCCTCTCCCCCTCGTCCCCCTTTCCATCCCCCCCATCTTTCCTCCTTCCCTTCCCCGCAGCACCTGTATATTTGTATATATGTTTGTACATATTTATTACTCTATTTATTTATTTATTTATCTTGTACATATCTATTCTATTTATTGTATTTTGTTAGTATGTTTGGTTTTGTTCTCTGTCTCCCCCTTCTAGACTGTGAGCCCACTGTTGGGTAGGGACTGTCTCTATGTGTTGCCAACTTGTAGTTCCCAAGCGCTTAGTACAGTGCTCTGCACACAGTAAGCGCTCAATAAATACGATTGATTGATTGATTTTCTTTTTAAAAAAAACTTAAGCGACAGCCTTGATAGCTCGAAGCAAAGTAAAAATGCTAAATGTTTTGTCCGTTTCTCAGAAAGCGGGGTTTGGCTCAGGAAGTTTTGCTGCCACACGGTGGCTAAACTGAACTAACATCAAGTCGCTGCAATTTGCTTAATTCCATCCTATCACTAATGCTCCTGGGTATAAAGGAGTCAGACCACCTGATCTATATTGGAGGACCAAACCACCTAGATGAACTGTGTGCCCTCGAAGAGCACCTGGGTAATAAGGACTGAAAGGGATACATGCCACAGAGAACGGAGAAATGTCATCCCAAGCGTGGTTGAGGTTCCTAGTACAAGCCAGCCTGAAACTAAGAGGACGGATCAGAATGGTGGGGGCTTTATATGGGTCTCCTAAGCATGGACAGACTATTTCAAGATGGTGAAAATGGGCACTTCAGTCCCCCAGATATTGCTGCTGAAGCCTGATTTCTGCTTCCAAAATATTTCCTCTTCCTCCGGGCCCATAAAGCCTCCATCCTGGTTCAAACACTGCATATCAAGCCTCCTTGCTGGTTTCCCTGCCTCAAACCCCTCCTTGCTTTAGTCTTTGCTGCCATCCAAATCATCTTTCTGAAGCTTCAATCAACACCTATTTCCCTTCTCCTTCCAGTTGTTGCCCATCTTCCTCTAGGCATTAAGCTAAGGGTCAATTAATCAATGGTGTTTATTGCGCACTTACTATGTGCCGCATAGCATAGAGAAGCAGAATGCATAGTGAGTAGAGTGAAGGTCATGGGTTCTAATCCCGGCTCTGCCACATGTCTGCTGTGTGACTTTGGGCAAGTCACTTCATTTCTCTGGGCCTCAGTTCCCTCATCTGTAAAATGGAGTTTGGGACTGTGAGTCCCACGTGGGACCGAGACTGTGTCCAACGCAATTTGCTTGTATGCACCCCAGTGCTTAGTAAAGTGCCTGCCACATAGTAAGCACTTAACAAATACCACAGTTATTATTATTATAAGAGGGAGAAGATGTTGACAACACCCCTTCCCCAATGTTTAGGAAAATAGAACAGGATCCCTTATAGTGCTGTACTAAATCATGGGAAAATAAGTTTGGGGCCTATTTCAGTCAATCAAGGGTTTTATTGAGTGTTTACTATGTGCCAAGAACTGTACTAAGCACTTGGGGAAGTACATTACAATAGAGTCAGCAGACATGTTCCCTGCCCACAACGAGATTACCATCTACAGACTATTTTTCTTGAAGTACTAAGGCACAGAGAAATTCTCCTCAGGATAATATAATGAAGCTGACTAATGTAATGGCAAGTGGCTGACTAGCTAGTACCTGTGGTATCTCTGATGTTAGTTTGGAAGATTCATGTTACCAAGAGTACCGAGGCTGTGGTTACCTTGGCAACCTCAGGTAACTCATGACTGCCGTAGGTTTGATTCTAAATTCCTTTTCAGAGCCCAAGTTGATTGAGTGGTACTTTATCAAAACTCTAGGTCTGGAAATCTGGTTCGTCTGCTAGAGAAGGAATAGAAATTTTGGCTGTTGAAACCTTTCTTTTCAGGATGGAAATCCTGGCCTCCACCACTGTAATCATCTATAATTCCAGGAAAATGCTTAACTTATAAGTGAATTGCCCAGATAATTGAAGAACAGTTTGAGGGGGGGATGGGGAATTGGTAGGAATTATGTGGGTCTGATGTCTCCACTGCCGAAATTCACCATGAAAAGATTAACCCTTCCAATCAGTCAATCAACCAGTGGTATGTATTGAGTGCTTACTGAGTGCAGAGCACCATACTAAGCACTCGGGAGGGTACAGTACAACAGAATTAGCTGACACATTTCCTGCCCCCTTTGCTTTCTGGCTCTCCACATAATGGCTAACCCTTCCCCTCAGCTTTCAGGCTGTTTCCTCTTCCCAAATTCACCAAATAATGACTAATCTTTCCCTCTGCTTTGTGGCTGTGTTCACTGCCTAAATTCCCCCCCAATGAGCCTTACTTCCTGCTGCTTTCTTGCTATCTCCACTGCCCAAATGCACCACATAATGACAAACCCTTTTGCTTTCTGGCTGTCTCCACTGCCCAAATTCACTACATTATGACTAATTATTCCCTCTGCTTTCTGGTTGTCTCCACTGCCCAAATTCCCCACATAATGGCTAGCCTTTCCCTCTGCTTTCTGCTGGTTTGATTTGGCACATCAATGTTTAAAATCCCCTTTGCATTTTTGCCAAACACTTCACAATCATTTTTGTTCTTATCACCAGGCCAAGTCAATATTTTGATTTCCATTTAAGATGAGGAAATCAGAGTCCACACCCAAGAATTCCTGTCCCTGAAGTGGGGCTGAATTTCCCTCAAATTCCCATTCTCCAACTCCAACCCATCTCCTCACATACAACTGAATATTTTCAAGATGTTAACGACAGGGCTGGGACCGTTTCGTTCAATCCTCAATCAATAGTACTTTTTGAATGCTGATAATGTACGGAGCACTGTACTAAGCACTGGGGGTGGTCACTGAGACATGGCCATTACCGCCACAGGGCTCACAGTCTAAGAATCAGGGAAATGGGGGACTGGCATAGGATTCATAAGAAAGATTGACCTGCATTGTGACCTTGGGCAAGTCACTTCACTTCTCTGTGCCTCAGTTACCTCATCTGTAAAATGGGGATTAAGACCATGAGTCTCAGATGGGATATGGACTGAGTCCAACCTGATTATCTTGAATCTACCCTAGTGCTTAAGACAGTATCAGGCACAAGGTGATTAAAAAATACCATACAAAAAATAACAGTTGACCCTAAAAGCAATAAGAGTAGCAGTGCAGTATAGGAGCACTTTTTAGGTTTCTCATAATCCAAAGTCCTAAAGTCCCAGCCTTAATAGTAATAATAATAATAATAATTGTGGTATTTGTTAAGTGCTTACTATATGCCAAGCAGTGTACTAAGCACTGGGATAAATACAGGATAATCGAGTAGGAGGGAGAACAGGTCTTGAAACCACATTTTGCAGATGAGGGAACTAAAGCACAGAGAAG
The DNA here is from genome assembly GCF_015852505.1 of Tachyglossus aculeatus. Classification (NCBI taxonomy): domain Eukaryota; kingdom Metazoa; phylum Chordata; class Mammalia; order Monotremata; family Tachyglossidae; genus Tachyglossus; species Tachyglossus aculeatus. Next base: position 21,708,169 of record NC_052078.1, on the reverse strand, counting down.
TGAAGTGACTCACCCAAGGCCACACAGCCGACAAGTGACAAAGTCAGGATTAGAACCCACTTCCTTCTGACGCCCAGGCTATATCCACTAGACCACGCTGCTTCCCATGTACACCTTCCAAGTTTTCCAAGTTTTCCAAGTTGTTGCTGCTGCCTTGCCCATGACTCTGCCCTGCCCCACCAGGACAGGACTGGGCAGCTTCAAGCTATTTGGGTTGTGTCTAGCAGAGAGTTATCATGGAGGGAACCAAGGGGAGGCCAGTCGAGGTTTAGGATTGGTGGGTCCTCCTCAGGTTCTCAGGCATCAGCCCTCTAACGTCCTTTACCTACTTAATAATGTTGGTATTTGTTAAGTGCTTATTATGTGCCAAGCACTGTTCTAAACACTGGGGGTACAAGGTAATCAAGGTTGTCCCACGTGGGGCTCACAGTCTTAGTCCCCATTTTACAGATGAGGGAACTGAGGCCCAGAGAAGTGAAGTGACTTGTCCAAAGTCATACAGCTGGCAAGTGGCAGAGCCTTCTGCCTCAGCGCCCCTAATAATAATAATGGTAGTATTTGTTAAGCACTTACTAGGTGTCAAGCACTGTTCTAAGTGCAGGGGGCCTTCAGGGTCAGTGAAGACCGATACCATTGAGGGCTGTCATTGGCTCCCCCTGGGGCTCCCCCTGCTCCCCTCGCCCCCCCAGCCTGATCCCAGCTCAGCCTGGATCCATTCAGTTTGACTCCACCGACTCAAGGGGAATAAAAGTTCCTGATTTACAAATGCTCATGTTGGGCCTGAGCCGATTGACTGAAAGAAAAGCAGAATTGCCCAGGTGGTGGGAATTCTCCTCAGAGCCTCTTCAAAGGCCTCAACCAAAAACTGCTCACCAGAAAGCCTGACGCGCTCCCAAATCCCACCATCTGCCAACTGGTGGGACAACCTGTTTGTGGCCAAAGGTACTTCACGTGTTCCTTTTTTTTTTATTATTTAATTTGCTTCTGGGAGGACTTCACAGTGGTCCGAATCCCCAGTCTTTTCACAGAACTTCAATTTTCTCCTCCGACCGGAACCCAAGTCTTGAAGAAATGACTTTTAACCCCTGACCTTCAACTGCCATCTCCATTTACTGGGAAAGCCCCAATCCCTGTATTGAGGAACTGTCGGCACAGTGGCTCTGATCCACAGCCTCCCTGCCGTTTCCACCAAAGAAAAGACTCATTTCTTCATCTTAACTTTGGGGAGAAAAGAGGGTGGCTCTTGAGTGAACTGATTTCCACGTAATCATCCCGCATTTGAAAATCAAGCGTCCCACATCATGGCTATTTCCCGGGTAGGTTACAGCATCTGGGCTCCAAAGAGCAGCTTAATGGAGCAAGATAGCTGCTGAGAGACTGCCAGGGAAATGGAGCCCAAACTGGTTCGGTCAAAAATATCGTGAGCAATAACGAGCGAGAGTCAGTGGCTTTTGAAAAGGGAAAGGGCTTCTCATTTGCATGGCCACCACGACCCAAGGGCAGACCACCGGAAAGGGGAAAGAGAAAGAAGACTGACTTTGTGTCATTAACCTGGCACACAGACCTGGCACGTAGACCTGGCACTCACCCGGACCCTGATGGGGGACTCGACACTGTACAAGGGACTGTCGCTATGGAAACGACTCCAGTGAACCAAAAGTATGAAAGAGCTGATCCCTGGGAAAAACACTTATGTACAGCAAAGAAACAGGGTCCGGAGTTTGTGGTGGGACGAGGGGCTTGAAGAGAGGCTCCCGGCTACGCTGGGGTCCTGCAGTCAGTCCGGGCACCCCTCAAGTCTCAGGTGAAGGGGGATGACAAAGGTGGGGTGGCTGCTGAACCCCCAGAGCCTGAATCCTCTCCCTCAGCATTCCTGACTCTCATTGACTCGGGCACTGCTGCTCAGTCCCTCCTAGGGTGATGGCAAGTTGGCAGGGACAAGAGCCCTGCCAGCCAGAGGGGTAGGGGGAGGTGAGGCGAATCGAACCTTGGCTAGGCAACTGAGTTGGGTTCAAGCTTCCCAGAGCTGCCGAGCAACAAGCATGTGGCCTGCATTCCCAGAAGGTTTCTTTAGAACACAGTGGCTCAGCGGCGCCTGGACTTATTTTTTTTAATGGTATCTGTTAAGCGCTTACTTGTGCAGGCACTGTACTAAATGCTGGGGTAGATACAAGTTAATCAGTTTGGACAAAGTCCCTGTCCCACATGGTCTTCATCCCCATTTTACAGATGTGGAAGCTGAGGCACAGAGAAATGAATTGCCCAAGGTCACACAGCAGACAAGTAGTGGAGTCTTGTCGTCCTTGTCTTCTCTATTTTTGTCAGCCTTTTGTTCGCCTCTGTCCCCAATCCCCTTTTCCCCCTTCTTCTTGGAATTGCACAGGTCTTTGGTGCGACTGGACAGCAGATAATATGCATATGAACCTTCTCCTCTCACAACACCCTGCTTTCTTCCAGAGATTTTTCTGGAGCTAGGGAAGCAGTGTGGCCTAATGGGTAGAGTCTGGGCAGAAGTCAGAGGAAGCTGGGTTCTAATCCCACTTCACCACGTGTCTGCTGTGTGACATTGGGTGAGTCATTTCACTTCTTTGTGCCTCAGTTACCTCACCTAGAAAATGGTGATTAAGACTGTGAGCCCCATGAAGAACATGGACTGTGTCTAACTTGATTACCTTGTACCTATCCCATCACTTAGCACAGTGCCTGGCACATAGTAAACTCTTAACAGATACCATTAAAAAAAGGGTAAAACCTGCGGAATTGGAGCTCAGGTTGCTGGGATCTCAAAGATTCCCACTGCCTCTTTGGGGAGTGTGATTTATAACATGGAAACATCCTTTTGTTTTTGCAACTCCAAATAGTTGCAGATTTTTCCGGGTAAAACATAAATATTTCAACAAGTCCAGAACATTCTGGCTTCACCTAATACAATGTTCCCACTCATTAGCAGATACTCCAAAATATCAGTACAAGAGGCTGGACTCCCCCTGACACTCATTAATCTGGAATGTAATTGGAGCGGTCTGGCCCAGGCACTGAAGCACTTTCTACTGAGCTGAGCCGACTTCTCAGCACAGGTGCTTCTGCGGAAAATGTCTCACACATTCAGTGATAAACAACATATGTAAAAAAGTGACCGTTTAGACTGGAGTTCAGGAAGGACAAGGAGAGCTCTTCAGCTCTGAAGCTGAGATAGGCTACCCCACCCCAGCTCTTTTCAACTTGTTTCTTCTCACCCTGTTCCTTGAATCTCCAAACAACCTAGGATAAGAACAGGCCACCACATATACTGGAACTGCCATTATGCAAACAAATCAAGAGGGTCAAAGGCTTAAATGCAGTCATGCCCCTATACTTTATTTATTTATTTACTTCTGGGATTTGTTAAGCACTCACTATGTGCTGAGCACTGTTCTAAGCACTGGGGTAGGAACAAGAGGAGCAATAAGGCCTAGTGGATAGAGCACCAGCCTGAGAGTCTGAAGGAGCTGGGTTCTAATACTGGCTCTGCTACTTGTCTGCTGTGCAACTGGGAAGTTAAGTCCCTTAACTTCTCTGTGCCTCAGTGTCCCTCATCTGTAAAATGAGGATTAAGCCTGTGTTCCCTCTCTGGGACAAGGACTGTGTCCAACTTAATTATCTTGTATCTACCCCAGTGCTTAGAACAGTGTTTAGCACATAGCGAGAAGCAACGTGGCTCAGTGGAAAGAGCACGGGCTTTGGAGTCAGAGGTCATGAGTTCAAATGCCGGCTCCGCCAATTGTCAGCTGTGTGACCTTGGGCAAGTCACTTAACTTCTCTGGGCCTCAGTTACCTCATCTGTAAAACGGGGATTAAGACTGTGAGCCCCCCGTGGGACAACCTGATCACCTTGTAACCTCCCCAGCACTTAGAACAGTGCTTTGCACATAGTAAGCGCTTAATACATTCCATTATTATTATTAAACGTTTAACAAATATTACAGTTATCATTATTATTATTATATGTGTTTATCAGGTTGGACATGGTCCCTGTCGACAAGGGACTCCCAGTCTAAGTAGGAGGAAGTAGGATTTATTTCCCATTTTATAGAAGAGGAAACTGAGGCTTAGAGAACTTAGGAGACTTGCCTAAAGTCACCCAGCAGAGCTGGATTAGAACCCAGGTCCTCTGACTCCCAGGGCCACGTTCTTACCACTAGGCCCCGGGAGTCAGAGGGATTACTTCTGGGATTTGTTAAGCACTTACTACTTTGTAATTTGTTCTTACTTATTTGTTAAGCACTTACTAAGAATCCCAGACTAAGTAGGAGGAAGTAGGATTTATTTCCCATTTTATAGAAGAGGAAACTGAGGCTTGGAGAAATTAGGAGACTTGCCTAAAGTCACCCAGCAGAGAAGTAGCAGAGCTGGGATTAGAACCCAGGTCCTCTGACTCCCAGGGCCGCGTTCTTACCACTAGGCCCTGGGAGTCAGAGGGATTACTTCTGGGATTTGTTAAGCACTTACTATGTGCTGTGCACTGTGCTAAGCACTGGGGTAGGAACAATGGGAGCAATAAGGCCTAGTGGATAGAGCACCAGCCTGAGAGTCTGAAGGACCTGGGTTCTAATACCGGCTCTGCTGCTTGCTTACTTACAATAAGTAAGAACAAATCCCAGTTCTTACCACTAGGCACTGTTCTCTGTGCCTCAGTTCCCTCATCTGTAAAATGGGGATTAAGATTGTGAGCCCCCCGGGGGACACCCTGATCACCTTGTAACCTCCCCAGTGCTTAGAACAGTGCTTTGCACATAGTAAGCGCTTAATAAATGCCATTAAAAAGAAAAAACACAAAACTAGGCCATGCTGTTTCTAGTATTTCTTCTCACCACACTATTGTAGCGTTGGAGAACAGTTGGGGAAGCCTTACAAATTGTGAAACTTCCGAGTTCCCGTTCATCTGCACGGCATCACCTTCCTGTTCATTCCCAGTTCAAATGTGAACGTCTGAAAATCCGAAATCTCAAGAATTTTACTGAGTGGCAGCACCATCTGGTGGATTTCCACCGTACTACAGCCCCTCTCCCAGTGGACTTTGAAAAGTAGTACGCAAGTTCACTAATAATAATGATTTATAATTATTTTAATAATTATATTATAATTATTTTAATAATAATTTATTAAGCCCTTACTGTGTGCAAAGCACTGTTCTAAGCGCTGGGGAGGTTACAACATGATCAGGTTGTCCCACGTGGGGCTCACAGTCTTAACCCCCATTTTACAGATGAGGTAACTGAGGCCCAGGGAAGTTAGGTGACTTGCCCAAAGTCACGCAGCTGGCAATTGGCGGAGCCGGGATTTGAACCCATGAACTCCGATTCCAAAGCCCAGGCTCTTTCCAGTGAGCCACGCTGCTTCTCCTACCTTTATAAAGTCGCCTTTGAAAATGAAAATGCAGGAATATGTGCACGCATGGCCATGCAATTCAAAGCACACACACACACACACACACACACACATATAGGGTCAACACAGTGGTCAACCCAGCCTAGACCATGGTCTCCAGGACCGTTAGAGGAGGCACGAAATATGGCTAAGGATGAACCCCTCATTTCCCCTCTAGAACCAGAAGTCACTGAGGATCATTCAAAGCTTTGCATTCTCACTCTCTGAAATATCATTTTCGGTCCCATCTCCCGAAGCCTTATATCCACCTCAGCATCTAGTATAGTGTGTTTCACAAATGCCATAATTACTATTATTATTATTACCTGAAGCTTGTTTTCATTCTAGACTTTGAGCCCACTGTTGGGTAGGGACCGTCTCTATATGTTGCCGATTTGTAATTCCCAAGCATTTAGTACAGTGCTGGGCACGCAGAAATCGCTCAATAAATACAATTGAATGAATGAATGAGTGAATGTGAACTGAAACAGTAGGTGGATTCTTCCCATTGTCCTAAAGGTGCCAGAACTAATAATAATTATGGCATTTGTTAGCACTTACTACGTGCCAGGCTCTGAACTAAGTGCTGGGGTGGATACAAGCAAATTGGGTTGGACACAGACCCTGCCCCACATGGGCCTCACAGATTCAATCCCCATTTTACAGATGAAGTAACTGAGGCCCAGAGAAGTGAAGTGGCTTGGCCAAGGTCATACAGCAGACAAGTGGCAGGGCCAGGATTAGAACCCAGGTCCTTCTGACTCACAGACTCATGCTCTAACTAGTAGACCACACTGCTTTTTGATAAGAGGCCTGATGGGTTAAGACCTTCCCTGATTTTTCACTTTATTGTTTTGTTTTTCATTTCCTCATTTCACTATATTTTCCCAGTTATTCACCCCTAGCCATCACAACTGTTCTTCTGCTGCCCTACGAGCTGACTACCTAAACCATCTCCTGATTTTGAAAGACTTACCCACACTCTAGAGTAACTTTCCCATTGTTATTCAACATGCACATGCTATTTCCCGCCTTAAATCCTTACTCAATACTCAACTGTTTGTTCTAGTATTCCAACACTAATTGTCATTCCTCATTTTGTTGATATGCTTGACCTGGTATTTTTGCTCCAACTCTTAATTGTGTTTTTATTTAATACGGAGAGAGCTGAGAAAGCACGAGCACAAGGAGGGCTATATAAATGCAAATTTTAGTTGAGTTTGCTCCTGAGCTGACCAAATTTCCAAGTATGGTGGGCCTCTGAAGAACAACTTCTAAGAAAGTTGAGAAGCAGCATGGCCTAGTGGGTAGTGGGAGTCAGAAGGACCTAGGTTCTAATTCCGGCTCTGCCACTTGTCTGCTGTGTGGCCTTGGGCAAGTCACTTCATTTCTCTGTGCCTCAGTTGCCTCATCTGTAAAATGGGGATTAAGACAGTGTGCCTCATGTGCAACATGGACTATGTCCAACCTGATTAGCTTGGATCTACCTCAGCACTTAGTACAGAGCCTGGCCCATGTAAAGCACTTAATAAGTGCCATTTTTTTTAAAGGACGTTTGGTCCCTGGAGATTTCTCTCCTTGTTCTTCCACTTATCCTTTGCCGATTTGATTCCCATCTGACCTAGTTAGGGTATTCTGCGCCATAAGTCAACAGTCATCCAATTTCTCACCCATCCAACATTCAGCCAACTTGGGACCGAAAAGGAATTAAAGAAGGAATCAATGAATCAATGAGTGAATAAATGAAGGACTGAAGGAAAGAAATTTTGCAAGTAGGAATGTCAGGATCATATTTTTTTCCACCCAACCATCAGCAAGCTTTTGAAATCTTGTCCTAGAACATGGTGACTTCTATAGTGCCCTTGTTCAAGTTACAGATCTTGAGCCAAATTCACCACTTGATGTGTACCTTTTCAATGTGAAAAGTAAAATGGATTCTTCCACTCTTTAAAGTAAGTGTAGCCCACTCCCCTCTTAGAGAATTTGTTTCGAGGTACCAAGAAATTGGCACCACTGATCAGGACAGGAAAATAATTGTCACAGAAATACAGGAACTCCAGACCGGCGGAGAAACGTTATAAAGCTTCTTATTGAGCACGAGATGTGTGCCGAGCATCTTATTCTTCTCAGCCTTTCTTCCTCAAAACAATCCTTTCAGGAGGTAGATGAAGCATGACTTTTCCCTCCTCCAATATGCAGGGGAGCTGAAGTTCTCATCAAAGACTTCTGGGGACCAAGGATTTGGATTCAGAACTTGCCAAGTGTCTCCTCTCCCCCGGCTCCCTGCAGGCCTGGCCAAATTAAGTTACCAATAAAAAATTTGAAAAAGACAACAAAAGGAATAAAGTAAGGTCTTACGGCAGCAAGCAGGAAGGCCAAAGGAAAATGGGGGTTTGAAATGGGCAGCCAGGGAGGGCGTTTCAGTTGGGTGCAACCACCAGAACGTCTACTTCTGGCTGTCAGCAGGGGAAACAGTGACTGGGGGGAAGAGGGCCTTGTTGGACCCAGAGAGGCTGGTTCAGGCTGATTCTTACCAGTTCACTCCCTCTCCTCTCCCTCCGTAGGTATCCACCTCAGCAGCTGACACCCCCTGTTTTGCTGAGCCCATGGACTATGTGGGTTGGAGCTTGGGGCAAGGCCTTAACTGATTAAGGGGAAAAATGGGGATGAAGACTATGGGCCCCATGTGGGACATGGACTGGTTCCAACCTGATTAGCTTGTATGTACCCCAGCATTTAGTACAGTGCCCGGCACCTAGTAAACACTAAACCAATTATTGGCTGGGAAAGTGTCTGCTAATTCTGCTGAATTGTACTCTTCCAGTGCTTAGTATGGTGCTCTGCACGTAGCGCTCAACAAATACCATTGATTGATTAATTGATTAACAAATACCATAAAGAAGGGCAGAAAGGGGAGCACACAACCTGCCAAAGGGAGAACAAGTGGGTGTTACTGTGTCACAGAGAGGCTGGGAGGAGCCTACCTCTTGAGCCCCATCACCATCTCCACCTGGGGGTGTCCCATATTCCCATCTCCTCATCCCACTTGGAAACCACCCACGGAGCTTCCCGCCCAGAGCCCTGGGAAAACCCGCCAAAAAGTCTTTCATCCGGGCTCTGACGTAGGCTGGTGGTTTGTTTTTACATCAAATTCACGTCTTCTCCTCAGATGGAGACCTTGTTTTCTTAGTTCCAGCCAACAGAGCACTGTAATGTCGAAGGCCTCGGGATCCCGAAAGGGAATACGTGTTGCCAACAGTGGGTAAAATTAAATCAGGCGCTTCCTTTCTAGTTGAACTGCTCAAAGTGCCGGAGATGAAGGCTGGAGACCCAGTTCCCGTTAAAACAAATATTTGGATCTCAGGATTCAAAATGGTCACTGAGGCCGCTACAGTATTCCTATTTTGAAATGAGACGGGGAGAGCAGGGGGGAAATTATACACCCCGATTTTGATCCCGTTGGAGAGGAACTCACAGGCGTCAGAACCATGAAATCAGCCTATTGACAGATTAGGTGGGCAAAGTACTTTTCCTTTTTGGAGCCCAAGACATTTCTGAAACAATTAACATTCATTACGGTTTTCCCAGCCCACGAAGGGGCTGTTTGGGGTTTAGGCACCCACGGTCCCGGGGTTCCTGGCTCTGCAGAAGAGAGCACACACTTAGCAAACAAGTCCTCACATCAAAGCAACTGTCCAATGTGCCATGGAGAAAAGAACACTTGCCTGGGTGTCACGAGACCTGAGTTCTAATCCTGCCCACCACTTGCCTGCTGTATGACCTTGGGAAAGTCCCTTAACTTCTTTGGGCCTTAGTTTACTCATCAGTAAACTGGGAATTTACCAGTTCTTCCTCCTGCTTAGACTGTGAGCCCAATCAAACAAATAATGGTGTTTATTGAGCACTTACTGTGTGCAGAGTACTCTACTAAGCTCTTGAGAGAGTACAGTGCAACAGAGTTGGTAGACACATTTTCTGCCCACAGGAGCTTATAGACTAGAAGGGGAGACAGATAGTAAAATCAATTACGGTTATGTACAGAAGTGCTGTGGGGTAAATATCAAAAGCTTAAAGGATATAAATCCAAGTGCAAAGGTGATGTAGAAGGAAGAGGGAGTAGGGGAAATGGAGGCTTAATCAGGGAAGGCCTCTTGGAGGAGATGTGATTTTAGCGGGGCTTTGAATAATAATCGTGGTATTTGTAAAGTGCGTACTATGTGCCAGATACTGTACTAAGCGCTGGTGTGGACAAGCTAATTGGTTTGGACACAGTCCCTGTCCCATGTGGGGCTCCAAGTCTTAATCCCTGTTTTACAGATGAGGTAACTGAGGCCCAGAGAAGTGAAGCGACTTGCCCAAGGTCCCACAGCAGACAAGTGGCAGAGTGGGGATTAGAACCCAAGTCCTTATGACTCCCAGATACATGCTCTACCCAGTATACATTATCCACTTTGAAGGTGTGAAGAGTAGGGGCCTGTCGTATATGAAGGGGGGAGGAAGATCCAGACCAGAGGGAGGATGAGGACAAATGGTCGGCAGACTATGTAAGACTTGATTATCTTGTATCTGCCCCATGCTCAGAGCATATTAAGCGCTTAATAAATACCACAATTATCATTAGCATGGCTAAGCCCCAAGCGAAGATACTAAAACTGTGGAGTCAACAATGAGTATTATAGCAGGAAAAAATTCAAATTTCTCCATCTCCCAGGTGCTAGGGCAAGATTCCTATAACGAACGCTCACCAGGGCAAGCTTCCCAGAGCGCACGGAGTTAGAGAAGTTTCGGTAGAGGACTTTGAAGTCCACTGAAATTGCTTTTACATCTCGTCTGTCGGGAAAGATGTGCAAAGAGATTTACTATAACTTCAAGGGGGAACAAATTTATCAACAGGATTTCTCCCACCCCTCCAAGCCCCCGCTGACAATGGTTATTTCTCTTCTGTGGGCTTCAGAAGCCAAGACCGCTTTGTTGTCTAAGCCATGTACCTGAAGAGCATAAACAACAATCTCTTTAATGAGATGACAAGGAGGCTAATTGCTGTTTCCCAATGTTACTTCAGGCCGTATCTTTTAATTGTCTGGTGCTGGCATCCTAACAGACAGTAATGAATACATTCTACACCCAGTTCTGTGAGCGCATTAGAAACTAAGTTTTTTTGTGTGTGCGCAGAGTAGGAAGTCTCTTATTAAAAGCAGACTGGAGCCTTTGGAATGAGAGTTTATTTTGACGGGTGAGGTACGTTGGATAGTTTGCATTCAGATGCAAGGGGGAAAGGAGATAAAGTGGATTTGCCGCAATCATCTAGGAGATGACATTTCTTGCTGTGTTTGAAGTGTTTTATGAATTGGAGAATGGGACCGATTTGGAAGCCTAAATTAATTTAATCTGTTTGCTTTTGTTTGATGCAGCAGCTGCACTGACACACCCCGCTTCTTTGAAAAGTCCTCCATGCCAGAGAGGCCTTGTGGAGCACGGTGGTGGTGCCTTGTCTTCCTGGGGGAAGGAAATCAGTTTTCAATTTCCCCCACTCCTCCAACCCAGGTCTGGTACATTAGAAGCAACAGTGGCTGCGGGGAGAAAGGTAGCCAGCCTCCTCTCCTGGCCTCATGCTTTCAATTAAAGGGCAGTTTACTTGCCGAAGCAAGCCCGAGAAAAAAGTACGGCGTAGTGACACTCCCTTCCCCGTTTGTCCCCTCTTCTGTCCACCCAACTCCCCCAGATTATCCATGGAAAGGATGCAGAGACAGTTGGCATTTTCCCTTGTGAGAAGCAACGTGGCCTAGTGGAAATAAGCGCTTAGCACAGTGTTTTGCACACAGTAAGTGCTCAATAAATATGATTGATTGATTGAATGAATGAATGGAAAGAGAGTGGCCCAGAAGACCTGGGTTCTAATCCACTTGACTGCTGTACTTCCCAAGCACTTAGTACAGTGCTGTGCGCACAGTAAGTGTTCAATAAATACGATTTAATGAATGAATGAATGAATGCTGTGTGACCTTGGGCAAGTCATTTAATTTAGGGGAAGGAGTGTGGCCTAAATGATAGATTACGGGCCTGGGAATCTGAAGGACCTGGATTCTAATTCCGGCTCTCCACTTGTATGCTCTGTGACTTTGGGCAAGCCACTTCACTTCTCTGTGCCTCAGTTACCTCATCAGAAAAATGGGGATTAAGACTGTGAGCCCTAGTGGGACATGGACTGTATTCAACCTGATTAGCTTGTATCTATCCCAGTGCATCGAACAGTGCTTGACATATAGTAAGCGCTTAATAAATACCATCATTATTGTCATTATTACAATAGAGTTAATAGACATGTTCACTTGTTCTCAAGAATCCTCCAATCTAGCAGGAAAGACAGGCTCTAGAATAGTTTACAGGTAGGAAGGAGAAGGAGAAGTGGATATTGTAGATGAGTGAGTGCTTCAGTCACAGGGGATAAAAGTTAATACGCCCAGACGGGCTGCAGGAGGTTGCGAGTGAAAAGTGCATAGTTGGCACAGAAATGCTGAAATGGTAGCTGTGGGAAACCTAACCTGCTCACTGCTTTTAAAGGAACTGGATGACAAAATATAGTACAGCACTGTACTGTAACACAAAAACAATCTCCTGGAAAGTACACACACTCACATGATTCAAACACCACACATTGGCTGGTTAATTCTCGTTTCACTTATGCGCATTGAGTTGGCTCTCCTAGGCAAATCCATCAAATCCTACTTCTTGAATTTGCAGCGAATGCTTGCAATAATTAAGGGAGTGGGAAAGATTCTCGGCCATGAGTTGTCATTTGTGGACGGTTGAGCTCTTTAAAACTGTGAGCCCACTGTTGGGTAGGGACCATCTTTATATGTTGCCAACTTGTACTTCCCAAGCGCTTAGTACAGTACTCTGCACACAGTAAGCTCTCAATAAATATGATTGATTGATTGATCAGTCAAGTATTACTGAGTGCAGTGTCCTGTACTAAGCGCTTGGTAGTTTTATGTAATTTAATGTAATTTCTTTATTTAAATTAATGCCTGTCTCCCCCTCTAGACTGTAAGCTTGTTGTGGGCAGGGAATGTGTCTGCTTATTGTTTTATTGTACTCTCCCAAGTTCTTAGGACAGTGCTTTGCATGCAGTAAGCGCCCAATAAATATGATTAAATGAATGAATGAGAGTACAGTACAAGAGTTAGCAGACACGATCCCTGCCCTCAAAGAGTTTACAAGGGCCAAGGTAGGAGGGAGTAAGATGGTGGCAGGGCTGGGATGGGGAGAGAGAGGAGATAAAAAACTCAAGTCCAAGAGGGATGACCATTGCTCCCTCAGGCATCCTGATAGCAATGGTGGTGGCTACTCCTTCACTCAACCCTTTGAAACAGCACTAGCATGATGCCTGCAGACTTCATCTGCACCTAATCATTCCCACAACCTGACCCTATTTATTCAAACTGAACCCACCTTTCCTGTGGATGCCCTCGGATAAAGTGCAGATATGCCTGTATTTTGTTCGAGGACACACACATATCCCGAAGGACTCGGAGCGGTAGGTCGGAAGGGCCCCAAAATTTCAGGACTGTCCTACTGAAATTGTGAGATCTGATTGATCCCTGACTCTCCCAGACCCAGTCACCTACCTTGCCTCCACCTGAGGCTCACAGATCCCTCCCACCTCAGACTCTGCCTTCCCCCTGCTGCACACGGGACAAAGCAGACAAATGGGATCTTTGAACAATTTTAGTGACAGTGAAATGTATGTTTAAAAGTATCATTTATGTGGGAAAATCTCCCTGCAACCCACTTAGACTCAATCATCCGGACAGATATTCACCTGAACTTCTCAGAGAACTGCGGAGTTGGACAGTGGGGACTCTACTTGTGTGTGGTGGCTATTTTGGGTAGCCCAAGAAGCGCTATCTTGAGCGCTTCAGGAAGCTCACTGCCTCCCCCACTATAATAATAATGGCATTTATTAAGCGCTTACTATGTGCAAAGCACTGTTCTAAGCGCTGAGCACTATGCCCCACCCTGAGTCGTTCATTTACCTTGCCTACTGTCTGAAGAAATTCCTGCCACTTCCTCATCTACCTTCAAGTTGGCCCAGCCTCCAGGATACCCCCCGTTCCCGGGAACATCCTCTCTGAAGCTGCACTCCAAGTAAAACCTCATAGAAACAAATTCCACATGCTGACCACATGGGGAATAATAGCAATAATAATAATAAAGTTTGTTAAATGCTTACTCTATGCCAGGCACTCTACTAAGCCCTGGGGTAGATATAAGGTAACTGGGTCCCATATGGGGCTCCAAGTCAGTAGGAGAAAGCACAGGTAGTGAATATCCATTTTGCAGATAAGGGAACTGAGTGTAGAGAAGTTAAATGACTTGTCCAAGACCACACAGCAGGTAGAGAAATAGCATGGCCAAATGGATAGAGCATGGGCCTGGAACGCAGAAGAATCTGGGTTCTAATCCTGGCTCTGCCACTTTGTCTGCTGTGTGACCTTGGGCAAGTCACTTAACTTCTCCGTGCCTCAGTTACTTCATCTGTAAAATGGGGATTATTATTATTATATTACTATAATAATAATAATGTTGCTATTTGTTAAGCAATTACTATGTGCCAGGCACTGAACTAAGCACTGGGGTAGATACAAGCTAACTGGCTGGACACAGCCCTTGTCCCACATAGGGTTCACCATCTTAATCCCCATTTTCCAGATGAGGTAACTGAGGCACAGAGAAGTGACGTTGCCCAAGGTCACACAGCAGACAAGTGGCCTCGATTAAGATCGTGAGTCCTATGTGAGACACACACTGTGTCCAACCTGAGTCACTCGTATCTACCCCAGCGCTTAGAATCGTGCCTGGCACACAGAAAGCACTTAACAAATACCATTAAAAAAAAAGGTAAGTGGCAGAGCTGGTATTAGAACCCAGGTCCTCAGACTCCCAGGCCTGTGCTCTTTCCACTAGGCCACACTGCTTCATCAGCCCATAAATACTGTGGCCCAGGTGTGCCCTTCCAAGCCCGAGAAAGTCCTTTGGTTGGTGACCTCACCACAGCCGGAGAGCTGTTGTCAAAAGGTCGGCTGTCCCCAGGGATCACTTCCAGGCTAGGTGCCCCGAACCAATGCTCTTCTCCATCTTGCCAAGTCTCCAGCCCGATTCAGATCTGAAGAGGATGATTTGGGGGTCACAGACACCACTCGGTTCATTTTCTTCCCTCAGACCCAACCCGTGTTCCTGCTTCCAAGCGGATTTATCCGGCTCCTCTCTTGTCTCACCATGTGACCTCATCCTTATGCAGCATCTTCCTCTGGGGAACCCAGAGGGTTGACAAAGAGTAAATCTCATTAGTCCACATACCATCCCTGTGAGGTAGACAGGACATTTTGCAGAGAAGGCACAGAGAGGTTAATTACCTTCCCCAGGGGTCGACCAGCAAGCCCATGGGGAACCAAAGGCAGAACATGGGGCTCTGGTCTCCCGCTCCTAATGCAAGCTGTCTAAGTCACTGTCTCCTCACCGGCGGATGGAATTTCATCTTTGCCGATCGCTGCCGTGTCTCCCCAGAACCACCGTCCCTTCCAAACGACTGAAGTGTAACCGAGGCCAGACTGAAGGAAAAACAACCTCTTCTCCGATTCCTCCCTTTCCCAACTTGGACCCCTGACAGCAGCTGCACACCATAAAGCTAAACACTTTCCATTCCACTCCTGCCTGAGTTTCTCCCTCGTCTGAGGCCAGAGCACATATCCTCCCCTGTGATCGTTTCTTGTTTCACATTGGGAGGAAAAGCCGGGGTGATTCGGTTAGTCTATCCATCTGTTTCTAAATAGCAGGAAAAGTGAAAGAAAACAATCCAACCTGACTGGGTGGAAATGAACACTGGATGCTGAGGGAAAAAAAAAATGTTACAGGAGTCTGATCGTGACATTCATTCTGTTGAATTTGTTGAGCACTTACTGGGTACAGAGCACTGTACTGAGCAACTACAGTGCAGAGCACTGTGTGTGTGTGTGTGTGTGTGTGTGTGTGTGTGTGTGTGTGTGTGTAGAAAGAGAGACGGAATTGTCCTTCAAACTTAAAGATGAGATTGCCAATGAAATTCACTCATAGGTATGTGTGAATGTGTTTGTGTGTGTGTGCATGTGTGAGCCTGAAAAGGCAATTGTGAGATCGCAGTTCAGCGAACCCAGCACTGTCCCTTGCTGTGCTGTTATGTCTGTTGTTTGCAGCACTTGATGCACTGCTTTCACCTTTTCCTCCTTGCCTCACAATCCTCAAAAAGAGCCACTCCTTTCTTGACTGCAGTGTGTTGTAGTGGTCTACCTGCAGCAATGGCAGGTTTTCAGGTCAGGTGTAGAATGGTGTGAGACTTTGTTTCACTGTGGTATTTAAGTGCTTTCTATGTGTCAAGCACCGTTCTAAGCACTGGGGTAGATACAAGATAATTGGGTTGGGCACAGTCCCTGTCCCACCTGGGGCTCACAGTCTTGATCCCCATTTTACAGATGAGGTAACTGAGGCACAGAGAAGTGAAGTAACTTGCCCAAGGTAACATGGCAGACAAAAGGCAGAGCCAGGATTAGAACCCGTGACCTTCTTGCTCCCAGACCCATCCTCTATCCACTAGGCACACTTCCTTGTCTAGTGTTGCAAGAGTCGGCAGCCTAGGTATCAGAAATCTGAATTCTGTGCTAGCAGATTTGGGGTTGTGGGGGTGGCTTCTCTGAGGCAAACTGATCAATCAATCAATCAATCGTATTTATTGAGCGCTTACTATGTGCAGAGCACTGTACTAAGCGCTTGGGAAGCACAAATTGGCAACATATAGAGACAGTCCCTACCCAACAGTGGGCTCACAGTCTAAAAGATACGTTGCTCCCATCTTCCTTAGTTGTTTCTTAAACCCAGAGCACCAGGCTGGCGTGGGAAAACTCTTTACAGTCATTTGCGAATCTCCTTGGATGTCTTTCCAGGGCACTGTCACCTGCAGTCTGCAGTTCTTAAATTCATTCATTCATTCATTCAATCGTATTTATTGAGCGCTTACTGTGTGCAGAGCACTGTACTAAGTGCTTGGGACTATCACTAGTTCTTTGGATGATGTTTGAATTCTGTTGATTGGAGAGGGTGTTCCAAGGGAACACCTGTCTCTTGTCGCATCTTTCAGCATTGGCTCCATGGCTGCAGAGAATAAACTGAACAGGAGAGAAGCAGCATGACCTAGTGGGAAGAGCACTGGCCTGGGAGTTAGAGAACCTGGGTTCCAATCCCAGCTCTGTCAATTGTTTGCTGCGTGAACTCGGGAAAGTCACTTCACTTTGGCATGCCTCAGTTCTCCTGTTCTCCTTCCTGATTAGACTGGGAGCCCCATGTGGGACAGGGACTATGGCCAATATAATTTTCTTGTGTCTACCCCAGTGTTTAGAACAGGGTTTGACATATCTTTAATTCAACTACAAAGATTAGGGCCTGGGTTCTAATCCCAGCTCCACCACTTGTTGGCTGTGTGACAGAACTGGTAGACATACTCCCTGCCCACAACAAGCTTACAATCTACAGGTGGGGAAAGGCATTAATACAAAGGAATAAATTACAGATACATACAAAAGTGCTGTGGGGCTGACAGAGGGGTTTAGATGCTACAGTCTGATCAAGAAGAGTCTGTCTTCTGGACAATTGCAATGCTGGTGGAATCATTAAGATTCTGTGGCACTTCTTCAGGTTTCTGTACTTTGAGAAACAGATCATGCAAGGGTTTAAGTAGGGTTGGCCCCTCCAGGCTTGTAGACTTAAGGAGACATGCGATCATTCCCAGTGTTTTACTAATATTCTCTCCCTTTAGATGGTAAACTCGCTGTGGGCAGGGAACATGTCTACTAATTCTGTTCTATTGCACTCTCCCAAGCACTTATTACAGTGCTGTGCAAACAATAAGTGCTCAATGAATATCATTGATCGATCGATCGATTTTTCATGTTTCTAACATGTGGTGATCAGTGTTTTTCATGAACATTGGGTGTGATGTATTACACTAAGCATTTGGAAGTACAAAACGAAGTGTAAACTTATCTCTAGACTGTAAGCTCATTGTGGGCAGGGAATGTGTCTTTTTATTGTTTTATTGTGCTCTCTCAAGCACTTAGTACAGTGCTCTACACACAGTAAGCATTCAATAAATATGATTGAATGAATGAATGAATAAATGAATGAATGAATGAATGAAGTGGCTCATCCTCTGCCAACAAGGAGCTTCCTCTCCAATTGGGAAAGACAGACATAAAAAATATTTTCAGATCAAATGCACAACTGAATAAAAGTATATATATAAGTCTGAAAATAAGTATCAATAAATATGTAAGTACTAGTGATGGACACCCTTTGCAATTGAATTACAAGAATGACTTCCTTAATATTTGGGAGCGGTGTCTTGTCTTTGCAAAATTATACCATTCGTTCAATCGTATTTATTGAGTGCTCATTGTGTACAGAGCACTTTACTAAGCGCTTGGGAGAGTACAATACAACAATAAACAGACACATTCTGAGCTCTTAGAGTGCAGGGATCATATCTTCCAATTCCATTGCATTTTACTCTCCCAAGAGCTTAATACAGTGTTCTGCACATCATAAGCACTCAACAAATACCACCAACTGATTTATTAGAAGGTTTTTGTATTTTTGAAGGGCCTCATCTTCAATAATAGAAGGTGTGTTGAGGAGACTGTTGAAATTTTGCCATCTCTTCAGGATTCCCTCCTTTCCTGGAAAGAAGCAGGAGTCATCTTCATTCTTCAGAGTAGTAGTAGGAAGAGGAGGAGGAGGAGAAGGAGAAATATTGAGTGCCCGTTTGGTGCAGCACTGTAATGGGCTCTTAGCAAAGTGATTGTTCCCTGTTCACAAGGAGCAAAACCTCTAACTATGGGGACAAATATAAAAATATTTACACCTAAAGCCATAAAAATAAATAAATTGTACAGTCATTGGTTCCATGATGGCATGTACAGGGCCATATAATGTCTTTAGGGAAGCAGTGTGACTTAGTGGATAGAACACAGGCTTGGGAGTCAGAAGGACCTGGGTTCTTATCCAAGCTCCGACACTTGTCTGCTCTGTGACCTCGGGCAAGTCACTGAACTTCTCTGGGCCTCAGTTATGTTACCTTGTCTGTAAAATGGGGATTAAGACTGTGAGTCAAATGTGGAACACGTACTGTGTCCAACCTGATTAGCTTATATCTACCCCAGCACTTAATACGGTGCTTGGCACATAGTAATTGCTTAACAAATTCATTAAAAAAAAAAAAGAGCCCCATTTAGGCACTCTGGAAATAATGGAAATTACAGAAGAAGGAGAAGAGATGACTCATGTGCTTTAGGAGCAGGGAGAAAGGCCAAAACACAGGTGGTGGCATGAAATTTGAGGAACAGTAATTTTGTTTTCACTGTGGCCACATCTTTCATGATTTTGCTGCCATTAGCCATCAATCAGTCCCACTTATTGAGAATATGCAGTGTGCAAAGCCCTGTAGGCTACCAAAAGTACATGATGTTGCTCTATACTTTATCCCCAACCTACAAGGGGCTCACAACTGACGGAAGAGGGGTAGAGAAGAGGCAGACTCACAAAGAAAGAGGAAGTGTGGGAAGAGAACTGTGAAAAGCAGTATGGCCTAGTGGAAAGAGCCTGGGCCTCGGAGTCTGTAAAATGGAGACTAAGATTGTCAGCTCCAAGAGGGACGTGGAC
This sequence comes from Tachyglossus aculeatus, assembly GCF_015852505.1. NCBI lineage: Eukaryota > Metazoa > Chordata > Mammalia > Monotremata > Tachyglossidae > Tachyglossus > Tachyglossus aculeatus. The sequence continues at coordinate 21,689,017 of NC_052078.1, read as the reverse complement.
TGTGTCCAACCTGATTACTTTATATCTGTCTCAGCCTTTGTACTGTGCAGATGGTATTTGCTAAGTGCTTACTATGTGCCAAACACCATTCTAAGCTCTGGGGTAGATATAAACCAATCAAGTCATACAGTCCCTGTCCCACGTGAGGTTCACATGTGAGGTTCACAGTCTAAGAAGAAGGGAAAACAGGTTTTGAATCCCCATTTTGAAAGTGTAGGAACTGAGGCCCAGAGAAGTGCAGTGACTTGTCCAAGGTCCCACAGCAGATAAGTGGCAGATCTGGGATTGATGCCCATGCCCTTTCCATGCTGCTTCCCAAATACACCTGTCCATATCCTCCTTGATTTGCAGCTGGGAAGGATCTGCAGACACAGTTTCTCAATGAAAAAGGCAACCTAGAAAATGACCGTCCTCTCGGTTACCAATTTAACTGCCCTAGGTTCCACACTGAGATTTTGGAGTGTGTAGTGGGGAGTTTCCTACCTCTAAATACAGAGCTGACCGTTGCCCAAACCTCAGAGCTTCAGGGCATTATGTTCCCTGAAATCCATGCAGGTCCTTCACGCTAGCGTAGTTGCTGTTAGAACTATTTACCTCTGCTAGAGGCTATCAATCATAAGTTAAAGAGACACAGCGAGAGGATTTTATGTGCAAATGACTCAATGATTTCCTTATTTATTGAATCTGACATGCAATTAGTTGACCTGCTAACCAGTGATTTGGGTCCTAAAACACAGCTCTTTTTATGTTCTCATCTCTATAAAATTAGTGGTCCCTGCTGACCAAAAAACTTAATGGAATGTGCTGCTCATTTTCCGAGCCTACTGAGTTGGAGAATATTCAAACGAATTCCATCGTGGCGGAGAAGTATCGGGCAGTTTTTCAATCTGAAAAATCTTGGGTTCGGGAGGTGCCAGTTGGCTACCAATTGAGAGAGAAGAGGAGGCCATTATGAATGCTAACAGGACTCCGTAGCAACCTGGTGTAGTGGATAGAGCCGGGCCTGGGAGTTAGAAGGTCGTGGGTTCTCACCCCAGCTCCACCTCTTATCTGCTGTGTGATCTTGAGCAAGTCACTTCACTTCTCTGGGCCTCCGTTCTCTCTTCTGTAAAATGGGAATTGAGACTGTGAGCCCCACATGGGGAAGGGAACCTGATTTGCATGCATCCACCCCAGCACTTAGTACAGTGCCTGGCACATAGTAAGCACTTACCAAATACCACCATTATTATTATCCTTCTGTTGACTTACTGGTCCCCAGTTTCAGCATCTCGTTAAAAACAGACAGCCTCAGCTGTGTGCTTATCTGGAGTGGCTGTCCCTCCGTGAGGTAGCCAACTGTGCTTAGGTTAGCTTGTATCTTATATGCGCTTAATATAATGCCTGGCACATAGTAAGCGCTTAACAGACACCATTAAAAAGAAAAATGCTGGTCTCCTGTGGCCTGCCCTTAATCCTTCACCCCTTCACCCTGCTCCCTCCCTTAAGAGAAAATTATCCTTGAGGGTGAAAGCTAGGTCACTCTTCAGCTCTTTTTGGCTAGCTCATTGTGGGCCCCAAAGAAAAGTTTCAAAGAAAAAGTGAGTATAAACTCCAATCCCAGGCTTTCGGACTGTGCTCTGATTTTGCAGGCATGAACTCACAATGAAAGGAATCAAGGTGGTTGGACTGTGCTAACCTCTCACTGTACCTCCATTTCGTCTATGTCACCACTGATCTCTCACGCACATCCTGCCTCTGGCCTGGAACGCCCTCCGACAGATATTGACTCTTCCAAGCCTTACTGAAGGCACAACTCCTCCAAGAGGCCTTCTCTGACTAAACCCACCTTTCCTCTTCTCTCACTCCCTTCTGCGTCGCCCTGACTTGCTCACTTTATTCATCCCTCCTTGTGTGCATATCGGTAATTCATTTATTTATATTAATGCCTGCCTCCCCTTCTAGACTGGAAGCTTATTATGGGCAGAGAATGTGTCTGTTATTGTTGCATTGTACTCTCCCAAGCACTTAGCACAGTGCTTTGCACACAGTATGCACTCAATAAATACAATTGACTGACTGCTTACATGTTGGGGTTTACTATCCTACGGAAGATAACTCTCAACTAGGGGCAGGGTGGGAAAAATCAAAATGACAATAATAAGCTGGTGTGTTCTTGAGAAAAAAAACAGGAACAGACATGGTAGACAAGGAATCAATTTCATTTTTCTGATTCCTATTGCTATTTTAAGTAACTGTGAGCATAAAACTAATTTTTTTCAATTATGAAAAATACCTTGATCTCACCCCTCTTAATTATAACGTATGTTTTCCTTTGGTAATTAGAACCCTGTGCACTTTTGTTCAACAATAATCTGTCCTCCCACTTCGCCATATATTTCCTTTAAATAAAAAAATCTCCTAATGGTTTTTGAAATTGTGTTCATGTGTAGGAATGATTTTTTTTCAACAAATTCCTTCCTAATGTGTGGGTTCATCCCTAGCAGTCTTCCTTTCTTCACTGCCTTCTCTTCAAATAAGAAAAGCTACGAGTGATGAATCTGTTTCCAGGCAAGCAAAAAGCCTCACAATTTCCTCCTGACAGGAGTGGTTCACTATTGCTAATGGCAAATAAAGTGTAGCTGAGGAAATGTGACGCTATCTGGTGAGAAAATACAGGACATAAATGAGGCTCAAGGTGACCTGAGGAAAAAGGGGGGCTTAGTCTGGGAAGGCCTTCTGGAGGAAGTGAGCCTTCAGTAGGGCTTTGAAGGGGGAAAGTGTGATTGTTTGGTGGATTTGAGAAGGGGGGACATTCCAGGCAAGAGGTAGGACAGCGGGATAGGCGAGAATGAGGCACAGTGAGAAGGATAGCACCAGAGGAGTGGAATGTGCGGGCTGCGATATAGAAGGAGAGAAGGGAGGTGAGGTAAGAGGGGGCAAGGTGATGGAGAGCTTTGAAGCCAATAGTGAGGAGTTTTTGCTTGATATGGAGTTTGAAGGCAACCTCTGGAGATTTTTGAGGAGGGAAGTGACATGCCCAGAACGTTTCTGTAGAAAGATTATCTGGGCAGCAGAGTGAAGTATGGACTGAAGTGGGCAAAGACAGGAGGTTGGGAGATCAGAAAGGATGCCAATGCAGTAATCCAGTCGGGATAGGATGAGTGATTGTACAAACGGTAGCAGTTTGGATGGAGAGGAAAGGGCGGATCTTGGCAATGTTGTGAAGGTGAGACCGGCAGGTTTCGGTGACAGATTGGATACGAGGGGTGAATGAGAGAGCGGAGTCAAGTACGACACCAAGGTTGCGGGCTTGTGAGATGGGAAGGATGGTAGTGCCGTCCACAGTAATGGGAAAATCAGGGAGAGAGGGTTTGGGAGGGAAGATAAGGAGCTCAGTCTTAAAATGTGATTAAGACGTGAGCCTCATGTGGGACAGGGACTGCATCCAACCCAATTAACTTGTATCCATCCCAGCGCTTAATAAGTGCCTGACACAAACTAAGTGCTTAACGATACCAAAATTATTACTGTGATTATTATCATTAGGGCAAGAGGCAAGGCAGAGTTGAATCTGCAGTCTGTTAGCCAGTCAGTCATATTTATTGAACGCTTACTGTCTGCAAAACACTGTACTAAGCACTTGGGAGAGTACAGTATAACAATAAATAGACATATTCCCTGCCCATAACATCCGTGACTCAGTTTGCTTATCAGCCTGCTTCCCCCGAACTTCCTACTCCCTGTCCCATCGAGGAGGAAGCAAGGATAGGTCCAAGGAGTATCAGGCCCCTGCAGACCTCCTCTTCCTTCCCAGTAGCCCCCTGGGCATCTGCCTAGAACAATTTTGGCAAGCCTGCCCTCCACTGAAGAGCCTCTGGCTCAAAGCTGGATCCCGGCCTCAGCTCCTACTCCCACCTCTCCAGCAATTAAAACTGCCTCATCTTGGCACATTCCTTGTAAATGCCAGACCTGAGGCAAACTGCTCCTCTCCATGCCCCCACCCCACCCCCCGCTTCAGGCGCCTATGCATGGTTGAACCAACAAAGAAAAAGAGCCCATATTTCGGGCCACCCGCATGAAATATGACTGCTTGTCCAGGATCCGTCGGGGCCCCTGTGGGCAGAGTAAAGACTTAGTGGATAGAGCCCGGGCCTTGGAGTCAGAAGGCCATGAGTTCTAATCCCAGCCCCACCACTTATCTGCTGGGTGACCTTGGGCAAGTCACTTAACTTCTCTGTGCCTCAGTTCCCTCATCTATAAAATGGGGATTAAGACTGTGAGCCCTAAGTGGGACAGGGACTGTGTCCAGCCCAATTATCTTGTATCTACCCCAATGCTTAGAAGAGTGCCTGGCACATGATAAGCGCTTAACAAATACCATAATTATTATTAGTAGTAGGAGTAATAGTAATGGTAATTATAGTACTAATAATAGTAGTAGTAATGGTAATAGTAGGAAGGAAGGATGGATAATAGCATTTATTAAGCGCTTACTATGTGCAAAGCACTGTTCTAAGCGCTGGAGAGGTTACAAGATGATCAGGTTGTCCCACGCAGGGGCTCACAGTCTTCATCCCCATTTTACAGATGAGGTAACTGAGGCCCAGAGAAGTTAAGTGACTTGCCCAAAGTCACACAGCTAATTGGCGGAGCCGGGATTTGAACCCATGACCTCTGACTCCAAAGCCCGGGCTCTTTCCCACTGAGCCACACTGCTTCTCTAGTAGTAGTAGTAATAGTAGTGGTAATAATGGTAATAGTAGTAGTAATAAAGGTAGTAATACCAGTAGTAAGTAGTGGTGGTGGTAATAGTAGTAGTAATAATAACAGTAGTAAGCAGTAGTAGTGGTGGTATTAGTAGTAGTAGATGAAGTAGTAATAGTTATTTATTGACTGCCTCTTGGATACAATGCAGTGTATGAAGTACTTGGGAAATACAGCAGAACCCAAGACACATTCCGTGCCCTTAAGGAGTTTACATTCCTAGAGGGGAAGACAAGCATGGAAATAGTCACAAGCCATGGAATCAAAATAAATTCAATTAAATGTTCAGCGAAAAATTTATTGTGGTACTACAGAACCTGCAGCGCTGAGCTCCGTGATCAGAGAAACAACACAATTGCTACCCGAAGTGAATCGGATGCAGACAGCAAACTGGTGAATGAAAAAAGTCCCTAAGAAGACCTGGAAAAGCTAAAAGATTCCGGCAAATCAACACCCACCGGGAACGCCATTCAGAACTGGCACCCAGTTTCCCTAACTGCTGTTCCAACCGTGGTTTTTGGTAGCTCTGCAATGCAGTCTCTTTGGTAGCACAGTGTGCAATTTTGAGGAACCATGGTTTTCAGTGACCATCATTCTAAGTCCATTGAACTGGCTAATCTGGTCTCCCTGAGCTGTAATTGTATCAGTAGGTCATTAGCATTACACAGGGAAATTTTTGTAACAGTAAACAATTAGAATACACTGCACGCTACATATGGTATCATCACCTTGAAGCAATTATCTTAACATATTCAACAGCAAAGTTATTGTGATTTGCGGTAACTTGAATGGCATTAACACAAACAAGCACAATCCTCGGTTCTCCTGTATCACAGGGATTACTTTTTTGATGTATTCGAGGGTAAGGAAAACTTGCCTGAGAGCACGTACAGTTAGGCTAATGTTGTGTGCAAGCTCTTTCCAACATGGCATCACTCTCCAGTCAGATAGACGCCAGTCATTGGAAGAATGTTCCCTAATGACTTTTCTCCAAAACACATAGCGAAAATACCCATTAGGAAGAACCGAGGGTACTTTAAGGCTAACCAGAAATGATCTCCACACACTCGTATGCTCCTTTAGTAAGCTTATTGTATTCAGAGCTGATGTAAAATATTTATTTTTCACTGTCACAAACATTTTAACAAGTATGGCCAAGGCTGAGGATTCTCTAACATCCTTATTCCCATAAACCTCTAGTTTATTCCCATAAAACCTCACAAGCTTTCAGAAGCCTAATCCCTGTGGCTGGGATGGAAAAACTGCACTAGGCAACTTGGCTTGGTCCTGAGGGCAAGTGAACTAAATCTAAAAGAGACACCTTGGAAGGTGGAAAGATTCCTAAATAGAGAAGGGAAAGGAATCCTTTTCATGTTCAAGAGCTTTAAGCAATCTATCAGAATCTAAAGTCCAGAGATTTTAGAACAACCGTTCATCCACAAATGACCAGACAGTTGAAGGATTGGAATTTTCTGAATGGTATCAGGCAGAAGAGGAAACTTATTTCAACATATCGAACAAGGCTAAAGAATTTAAGTCCAAGCTGCAATTTTGTTAAGCAAAATTCCTTCATTGGAGATCAAATAACACTTGGAATAAGAAATGTGGACATATGGGGAAAACTTCTGGAAGTAGATGAACTGGATTTCACCAAACCATTAAAATATGTCAAGCAGCTGAAGTTAATTCATTATGTATGTCACTGATGGGTCATAATAATAAATGAGTTTATATGGCAGAGGATAACCAGAATTTGGTCAAAGTGGATCAAATAAGAAATACAGTGAGAATGGAAAGGATAATGAATTGCAAAAAATGTGGTAGGAATCATCAACCACAAAGATGTCCCACATTTAGAAAAATCTGTTTCTGCTGAAATGGATGTAATCATTTGTATTAGCTGGTTATATAGAAAAAATAATACAGAACCCAAAAGAGACAGCATGTTCAATCAATTAAACATGACACCAGCGCATTTGAACAGCTTAAAATGGACAAAAAATAAGATGATTATGAATTTATGATAGGAAATACAAAAATAAATGGGAAAAGCCCAGGTAGAAGTATAAAGCTCATTAAAAATGAAGCCGAGTTTTTGCTTAACATGGATGCCCAAATAAATATTGTATCACTTGTGTGACAGGTTAAAAATGTAACCAGCCCAATATAAGGGTTCACAGATGAAACTCAGATCATACTCTGGCAAAGATATCTGTGTTTGTATAACAGCACAACCGTGGGAGTCAGAAGGAACTGGGTTCTAATCCTGGCTCTGCCACTTGTCTGCTATGTGACCTGGGGCAAATCACTTCATGTCTCTCTGCCTCAGTCACCTCATCTGTAAAGTGGGAATTAAGACTGAGTCCCATGCGTGACAGGGACTGTGTCCAACCAGGTAGCCTTGTATCTACCCTAGCTGCTTAGTATAGTGCCTGGCACCTAGTAAATGCTTACCCAACACCATAAAAAATAAAAATAAAAACCTTCTGGATGAAAGGCAAAATATTAAGCACTCACTCTCTTCACCTACTGTACGGCAAAGGGATCAGCTTCAAATTGATCTCTTTGATCGCCCTAGCCTAGCATGGAGTTTGCACAGGGATGACGATGAGGATGAAGTGAGTAGTTTAGTGCTTGAAATGATGCAGCTCTCTGTAGGAAGCAGAGGCAGAGAGTAGCTGCAGAAACAGATATGTAAATAGTCAGATCCCTTGTAATGTGAAGTTACTTCCGGTATGAACTCTACTTGGAGGAAAATTCACACTCCAGTCCACTAACCTCTAAGTTCCTTGGGGAAGGGACCATGTCTACCAACTCTGTTATGATGGCTCTCCCAAGCACTTAGTGCAGAGCTCAGCATGCATTAAGTGCTCAATAAGTACCACTGATTGATTCCAGTGCATTGCATCCCCCACGTCAATGTAAGATCCTAGGGGGCAGGGATCAGATCTTGTCTACCAAATCTATCGTACTCTCCAGGCGCTTAATATATGGTAAATACTCAATAAATACTACTGTCTAATTGGTTGTACCTGTAAAGATGTGTATGTATCTTTAAATTACATATTATAAATTACTTATTATATTAATGTCTAGACTGTAAGCTCATTATGGGCAGGGAATGTATCTGCTAATATCGTATCTGTAAGACAATTACTCTTTCCATCTTCAAAGCCTTATTGAAGGCACATCTCCAAGAGGCCTTCCCTGACTAAGCCTTCATTTCTTCTTTTCCCACTCCCTTCTGCATCGCCCTGATTTGCTCCCTTCATTCACCCCTCCTTCAGCTCCACAGCACTTATCCATACGTATCCATAATTTATGTATTTCTATTAATGTCTGTCTCTCCCTCTAGACTGTGAGCTCATTGTGGGCAGGGCACGTGCCTACCAGCTTTATTATACTGTACTCTCCCAAGCGCTTAATACAGTGCTCTGCACACAGTAAGCACTCAGTAAATACAATTGACTGATTGAGCCAATGTTACCTTGAGAAGCTGTTCCAGCCCTGCTCCGTGGCTTTCATTAAAACACTGACTTTGACTTTATTGCAGGGACTTATCTCATGGCAATATTTCACTGGAACATTACAAAAGCTATACGGTAAATAATCAGGGTGAGATTAATGGTCCCATATAATGAAAGCCATCTGTTTGCTAAACAAGTTGGCTTCTTTCAGATGGATTGGATTTGGTTACTCACTGAACGAGAGGGAGCTCACTAACGGGTGAGTCATTAGGTGCCTGGTGCCTGGCAAGCCAGTTGGAATACGTTGTTGCCAGAAGTGGAGAAGCAGCATGGCTTAGTGGTTAGAGCACGGGCCTGGGATTCAGAAATACCTGGGATCTGATCCCTGCTCTACCACTTGCCCGCCATGTGAACTTGGGCAAGTCACTTCACTTCTCTGAGCCTCAGTTACCTCATCTGTAAAATGGCGATGAAGACTGTGAGTCCCATGAGGGACAGGGACTGTGTCCAACCTGATTAGCTTGTATCTATCCCAGTGCTTAGTACAGAGCCTGGCACATAGTAAGCGCCTAACAAATACCACAGTTATTATTATTATCATATCTGACCAAAGTTAATCCAGGCCACTTGGAAGTGGATTGAAAGTTTCCACTCCTTCTGTAATCCAAATTAGTTCCTCTAACCAGAAGGTTGGGTTGGGCTATTTCATGACATAGCTTGGACTTGGTAAGACTAACTGACCAGGTGGACAGCTAGCTCTAAGGGCCCAGAATTGAAATAGTGAACTTGACTAGACCCAAGTCTTCTAACAGGCTTCTTCTAAGAGGACAGAAAAGGTTTTTCCATGCCCAGAAAATTACCTACAATTTGGTCACCCAAAGACATCCAATTTCTGTTTATTTGGGGATTAAATTCTGCCTAGTAGCTTCCTCGACAAGAAGACGATTGGAAGTTGTCATTGAAAAATGTATTCAGTGACACCCAGAATAAATCAAATCTTACCAATCAGCCAGTTTAATCTAACACTAGACAGTGTGGTCTAGTGGAAAGAGCACGGGCACAGGAGTCAGAAGACCAGGATTCTGATCCCGGCTCTTGTGTTTAATCTTCCCTTTTTACAGCTGAAGAAGCTGAGGCACAGAGAAGTTAAGTGACTTGCCCAAAGTCACCCAACAGGCAGGTGGTGGAGCTGGGATTAGACTCCAGGTCCCCTGACACCCAGGCCAGTGTTCTTTTCACTAGGCCATGCTGTTTCTAAATGTTGAACCAATCTCTCTTCTGAGACAAAGGAAAACTTCAATGATCACTGCTTTAGCTAGAAGCATGCATTCACTGAGTCGTTTATTTTTTTCCTTAGGAATTGACAAAGTCAGATGCTAGTGGAAAATGTACAAAATTCTACTGTGGGGTTGTTTTCGCAAGGCAAAAGTGGTTTCTGGAGAGTAACATAAAATAAGCCATTAACAACTGACAATTTCCTATAAGGGCTCAGTCGCAGATATATCAGCATGTTTCATTTCGTTTTAAATGGTCAGCATGCCATCCCCCAGACTGTAATAGCTGACCAGAAGGACAGAGGGAGAGGGAAGAAAGAGAGGAGGGGGAGACAGACAGCCAGGTGTGGCTTATCCTACTTGTACCACGTGCACAACCAGAAGTTGACAGGTTCAGACAAATGGAGGCTGAATTTATATTTACATGTTGTAGCTCATTTTTTCCTATTCCCATTTCCCCTTTCTCCCTCCCCTTTATGTGAGTTTCCTCTCCCTTTTTTATGTCACCATTGTTATCTCTGGATTCCATACTTTTAAAGTCACTGTGATGTTTTAAGTTGACAGAAAGAGAGTCAAGAGTTAGGGCATAGCCAGAGCGAAGTTTTTTGCAGGCTCCTTGATTTTTGAAAGAGCCAAGGAAAAACTAGACAAGGACCATTTGTTTAGTAGTGTTTGAAACATGGCGCATGTTCTATTTCAGTGAACTACTCAGAAGAAATCAAAAGGTAGTAGTGTGGGAATTTGAACGAAAGTCAGGATACCCAATTCCCAATCCCCGTGATAATACCTGGAAAAGCAGCAAGGCTTAGTTGATAGAGGATGGGCCTATGAGTCAGAAGGACCTGGGTTCTAATCCTGGTTCCTCCACTTGTCTGCTGGGTGATCTTGAACAAGTCATTTAACTTCCCTGTAGGACATGGACTGTGTCCAACCTGATTAGACTGTATCTACCCCAGGGCTTAGTACAGTACCTGGCACATAGTTAAGCACTTAACAAATACCATTTTAAAAAAATCCTGCAGTATTTAAGTGCAAAGAAGCAGCAATGCCTAGTGGAAAGTGCAAAGGCCTGAAAGTCAGAGGGCCTGAGTTCTAATCCCAGATCTGCCACTTGCCTTTATGTGACCTTGGGCAAGTCACTTAACTTCTTTGTTCTCATCTGTAAAATGGAGATTAAATACCCTTTCTCCCTCCCACTCAGACTCTGAGCTCCATTTTGGACATAGAGCTCCATGTGACCGATGTGATCATATTGTATCTACTCCAGAACTTAACACAATGCTTGGCACATAGCAAGCACTTAATAAATACCACAGTTATTGTTATTATGTTCAGGCACTGTACTAAGTACTGGGGTAGAGTCAAGATAAAAAGGTTTAATACAGTCCCTGTTGCACATGAGACTCGAATTCCCATTTTACAGATTAAGAAACTGAAGCACAAAATAGGTAAATGAGCAGAGCTGAGATCTCATCTGTAAAATAGGAATTGAAACCCAGGTTCTCTAACTCTCAGGCCCATTGTTTTTCCATTAGGCCATGCTGCTTCATTTCTTGAAAATCTGCAGTTTCCCCCAACCTGAAATTTATTTTAATGCCTTCTCCCCTGCTAAACTATAAACTCCTTAAAGGCAGGGATCACATCTATTAACCTTATTGTAACCTCTCAAACTCTTAGTACAGTGTTCTGCACAGAGTGAATGCTCACTCATTAAATAAGGACCTAAATTTGTCGTGTACATGTATTGCTCCTTGTCCCTTCTTAGAGAAGATCAATCAGTGGTACTTATTGAGCACTTACTGTATGCAGAGCACTGTTCTGAGACACTTATGTTACAGCTGTAGTGATGTATTGTACTCTCCCAAGCGCTTAATATAGTGCTTTGCACATAGAAAGAGAAGTGGTGTGGCTCAGCGGATAGAGCACGGGCCTGGGATTCAGAAGAACCTAGTTCTAATCCTGGCTTTGCCTTACATCTGCTGTATGACCTTGGGCAAGTCACTTCACTTCTCTGTGCCTCAGTTCCCTCATCTGTAAAATAGGGATTAAGAATGTGAGCCCCATGTGGGACAGGAATTGGTTCCAACCTGATTAGCTTGCATTTACCCCAATGCTTAGAACGGTGCCTAGCACATAGCAAGGACTTAACAAATGCCACACACATAAAAAAAAAAAATCCCACTGTAGCCAGAGGGAATATGAGGGAGAGCAGGTAGAGAAGTGGACACAGAGTGGCAGTGAGCCTTTCTTCATCAGAGAAGACCCAATAATAGCCCAAAATGTTTGCAGAAACAGTTAATCTACTATCAGGGGATGCTCTGTATTACCTGGGTATAACCAGTGTTACCTTCAAAAAGGACAAATGGATTTTATTATAAATATCAGCCTACATTTCCTAATAAACAAGATGGTGAGGATTCAAAAGCCACTTCTTTTTCAAGAGATGTAGAGCTACTTTGGCTAAATGGTGTTTCCCATAAGGCACTATGGGATAAGGAGATAAAATGGGGATTAAGATCGTGAGCCGCAAGTGGAACATGGACTGCGTCCAACCTGATTAACTTGTACCTACCCAGTGCTTAGAAGAGTGTCTGGCACATTGTAAGTGCTTAACAAATACCATAAATGAAAAAAGACAGCCTACTAAGATTAAATTCCCTTCCTCAGTGCCTTTTCCAGCCTCTTCGTAATGTCACTATCCCCAAACCTCCTGGCCCCACTCCGACCCCTGCTTCCAATTGAGCAGCAAGGGGAATCTGAGGTGATTTGGTGGAAAGCCCTGAGACCCTGAATTTCACGGGGCTCCAAAGCTGAGAATCTCACTCACCCAGGAGCAAGAGGAGCTCATGGGATGGGACATTCCCAGAATCCTCCCAGGACTCAAAGGAAGAGAGGAGCCAGAGTCAGCCTGGGGTTGGGTGTGGGGAACCCTTAAAAACAATTAACTGAGGTATTTGTTAAGCACTTACCATGTGCCAAGAACTCTTCTAAGCACTGGGGAAGATACAAGGTGATCAGATCAGACACAGTCTGTCCCACACAGGGCTCACAATCTAAATAGGAGGAGGGACAGGTATTGAATCCCCATTTTACAGATGAGGTGAATGAGGCCCAGAGAGGTTAAGTGATTTGTCCAAGGCCACACAGCAGGCACATGGTGGAGCTAGGGTTAGAACCCAGGTCCTTTGATTCCCAGGCCCATGCTTCTGCCGTTAAGCCACGCTGCTTGAGGAATGAGGTCTGAGGGAAATCTTGCTAAATCTGTTCAGATAATCCACTGGGCAGATAATCAGGCCCACACCCAGATAAGTTACCTGGGCTTGGCCTCCATGTTCCATCCCCTAGGACTAAGGTACCTCTTCTGGAGAGCATTCAGTCCTTTCTTTCCTCTTGGATCTCAGGGGGTTCCATCAGCAAGCTCTCAGTAGCCTGCAAACCTGGCAGCAATAGAAAACTGGCTGACTGAACCAGAAACCACCTGGATCTGGCAGATTCTGCTAGGCAGGAGGAAAAAATGAGCATGCCAGAGACCCAAGAAAATTCACAAAACTTCTCTCCTTGAGTCCTCTCTATCTAATTATTCCTCCTCTCCAACCTATCCTCACCCCTACCTCCAATCCCTACCCAGCTCCCTCTGCTCTTTTACTACAATTATTCTTATCATTATGACATTTATTAATTTACTCTATGCCTTTTTCTGCATTTATCTGTTCATTATGTATCCCAACCCTTGTGTAAATATATATATACCTATAAACATAGTGTATATATGTATATTATATATTACATATATTTATATTATATATTATATTGTGTAGATATTATATTGAGTATTCTCTATATCAGATGTGTATAAATATATATTTTATATATAAGTAGTATATATATAATATGTGCATATTGTATATATATCTATATATATGTATATTCCATCTGTAGTCTCAGAGGAGGTGTGGAGCAGCTCGTTGTGAAGAAGTGTTCTGTCTATCTTCTGAGGTTCTAGACCTGGTGTCAATCTGTAAGTGTAAGTGTATATGTGGAAAGAAATATATATATATATATATATATATATATTTATGTATATATGTATATAATTATGGAATGAGCATGGGCTTGGAAGTCAGAGGACATGAGTTCTAATCCCAGCTCTGCGACTTGACTGCTGTGTGACCTTGGGCAAGCCACTTAACTTCTCTGTGCCTCATTACCTCATCTGTACAATGGGGATTAAGACTGTGAACCCCATGTGGGACAACCTGATTACCTTGTATCTACCCCAGTGTTTAGAACAGTACTTGGCACATAGTAAGCACTTAACAAATACCATAATAATTATTATTATTATCATAAATTACATCCATAATTTACCTTAATATCTGTCTCCCCCTCTTGAGTGTAAGCTCCTTGTGGGTAGGGACTATGTCTACCAACTCTGTTGTATTGCGGTCTCCCAAGCCCTCTTTCTTCTTCTTCCTCTCCCTTCTGCGTCACCCTGACTTGATCCCTTCATTTGTCCCCATCCAGCCCCACAGCACTTATGTACATATCTGTAATTTATTGATTTATATTAATGTCTATCTACCCCTCTAGACTGTAAGCTTGCTTTGGGCAGGGAATGTGTCTGTTATACCATTATATTGTACTCTCCCAAGAACTTAGTACAGTGCTCTGCATACAGTGAGCATTCAATAAATATAATTGACTGACTGACTTAGTATGGTCCTCTGCACACAGTAAAGCGCTCAATATTTGATTGATTGATTGACTTCAACCATGCTTAGCGCTACAGGACATAGGTAAAAACAGAGATGTTCAGACACATAAACACATGCCAGTCAGTGAATCATAATTATTGAGCACTTACCATGTGCAGAGCAATGTTCTAGGCACTTGGCACAGTACAACACAACAATAAACAGCCACATTCCCTGCCCACAACGAGCTTACAGTCTAGAGGAAAAGACAGGAATTAATAGAAATAAATAAAAAAATACAGGACACTTCACATATTTGTGTGTCATAAGCCAGGGGCCTATATCGTAGCCCATCTGCTCAAGACAACTCATTTTCCCTTCAGTAGAGGCAGAGGTAGGGCCCTAAAATATTCAATAGTATCGGAAAGAGTTAAGATCTTAACTTACTATCAGGAAGTGACTTCACCCCTGGGGAGAATTGGGCTCAATAACTCTTCATCTGGTAAGAAATGTCAATACCAAGGTTAAGATGCAGATTCCATCTGCTGGAACAAGGAGAGTAGCATGGTCAATAAGTAACATACCAGCCCGTACCCATATGCTGGAAATATCTTATATCAATTCTCAGTGTCAGACTAGCAGTGAACCACTGAACATGTGCAAACATGTAATATTAGAGCTTCTAACTCAAAAAATACTTTGCTTTTTTTTCCACTTAACAAGAGTTGTATTCCTCTGAGGACTATGAATATGCAAGTTTGAAGTTTTTATGTCCAGCCATTTTTTGAGTTATTAGAGGCCAAAAGAAGGTCATGAGGATTTTTCACGGTGGGAAAAGAGCATTTGTTTCATGCTTATATAATCCAAAAACAGCTGAATTAATTGGACTCAAACTGTCTCCCAAATTCACCTTCTGGTTAAGACTCAACTTGAAATGTTTCAGCCCAGAAAGCTAAGTGAGAAACATTTGGGCCTGAAATTCTCTCTGAAGAATCTGAGGGAATTGGAGAATTCGGATTATGAAATGAGTCCTGCCCAGATCTGGCTGGAAAGTGAAAGGGCAGAATGAAACTCAGCTCTCATGGAGAATTTAATTAGCATGTTCCCTTTTCCAGCTAGTCAACTAACATCTCAGGAAACAAGCACTAGGAGCGAGTCTTAACCAAAGAACTATCTCCTTCCATAACAATGAAATTCATCTCTTCTCCAATGAGTCTAGATCCCCATGTGGACCTCTCGATAATGCTATTAACATTGCACATTTAACTGAGTGATGATTTTCTTCCAGAGATGGCAAAACTCATTCGCATCTTTTATCTTCAACACCCTATAAAAACGTGCGTCAGTAAAGGGAAGTGTGGCTTAGTGAAAAGAGCAAGAGATGGAGAGATCAGAGACTGAGTTCTAGTCAGACCATTGCTTCTGGATTCCTGGATAACTTTGGGGAAGGTCATTTAACAGCATGGCCTAGTGGATAGAGCAAGGGCCTGAGAGTCAGGAGGACTGGGTTCTAACCCCGACTCTGCTACTTGTCTGCTGTGTGACCTTGGACAAGTCACTTCACTTCTCTGGGCCTCAGTTACCTCATGTGTAAAGTAGGGATTAAGACTGTGAGCCCTATGTGGGACAGGGACCGTGTCCAACCTGATTACGTTGTATCTATCCCAGAGCTTAGTATGGTGCCTGGTACATAGTAAGCACTTAACAAATCCCACAGTTATTATTTAACCTCTCTGAGCCACTAGATTTTGAGATCCTCAAGGGCGGGGATCATGTCTACTAGCTCTACCGAGCACTTTAAACAGTGCTCTTCTCATAAGCAGTAGATATTATTGAGGATCTGTTCTCAGCTTCTTCATCTCTAAAATGGGGCAAAGATACCTGCTCTCACTACTACCTCTTCCACTGTGAGTCCCTTGAAGGCTCATCTGATTGTTCTGTATCTCCCCCAGTAAACATCCCATATCATATGGCGGGGCAAACTCCAGTCCACACTGTGGCTCTGTTGTTTCATCCTCTCCCAAGTGCTTAGTACAGCACTCTGCACACAATAAGTGCTCAAAAAATATCATTGATTGATTGATTGACTCCATCTGATTGATTGAACCGGACAGTCTTATCAGCCTGGGAGTCAGAGGACCTGCTGGGGTTTCCTTTTTGAATTCTTCATCATGATTATTATTATTATTATCATTACATCTGTTAAGGGCTTACTACGTGTCTACCACTGGTCTGAGCGCTGGGGTGGATACAAGCTTATCAAGTTGGACACAGTCCCTGTCCCACGTGGAGCTCACAGTCTCAATCCCCATTTTACAGATGGGGCACAGGGAAGGGAAATTCTTCGCCCAAGCAAACAAGCAGCAGACAAGTGGTGGAGCCGGGATTAGACTGACTCGCAGGCCTGTGTTCTATCCACTACACCAGGCTGCTTCTACTACTTCCCCCGCCCTTTCCATGGGGAGCTGGAACTAGGTGCAGGGAAGAAGGGAAGGACTGTCAGGGAGGGGCACAGATTCCCCAATCCGCTCCCTCCTTCATAAGCAGCACGACCTAATGGAAAGAGCACAGGCCTGAGAGTCAGGAGACCTGGGTTCTAATCCCACTTTTGCCCCTTGCCTGCCTTGCCTTGCCTGTGACTTTGGGCAAGTCACTTAACTTCTCTGAGCTTCTGTTTCCTCATCTGTAAAATGGGGACTCAATGGCTGTTCTCTCTCCTCCTTAGACACAGAAGCCCATGTATTTTTATGGTATTTGTAAACCACTTACTATGGTTCAGTCACTCTACTAAGCACTGGAGTAGATACAAAATAATCAGGTTGGACGGAGTCCAGATCCCTCATGGGGGTTCATGGTCTTAATCCCCATTTTACAGATAATAATAATAATAATGATGCCATTTGTTAAGCGCTTACTATGTGCAAAGCACTGGCCTAAGCACTGGAGAGGATACAAGGTGATCAGGATGTCCCACGTGGGGCTCACAGTCTTCATCCTCATTTTACAGTTGAGGTAATTGAGGCACAGAGAAGTTAAGCAACTTGCCCAAAGTCACACAGCTGACATTTGGTGGAGCTGGGATTTGAAACCATGACCTCTGACTCCCAAGCCCGTGCTCTTTCTATTGAGCCATGCTGCTTCTCTAACTGAGGCCCAGAGAAGTGAAGTAACTTGCCCAAAGTCACACAGCAGACAAGTGGTAGAGTCAGAATGAGAACCCAGGTCCTTCTAACACCAAGGGCCATGCTATCCACTAGGCCAGGCTGTATCTAATCTGATTTTCTTGTGTTTCCCTAAGTATTTAGTACAGTGCTTGGTACTTTATTGTTATTATTATTATTACTACTGAATCATGCCTGAAACCACTATTCTCGATGTCCCGGGAGACTTGAATCCATGAATTACTTGTTCAGGGAGTTGATTCGGTCCTGTTAATAATAATTTTGGTCCTGTTCTGGTCAATCCTCCCTGGCTAAGAAGCCCTGTGCACAGGGGGATTGGAGACGGTTGCTAAAGCCTGATGCCCCAGCTGCCTTGGTGGAAGGCAGCCCTGCCTGGAGCCATGACATGGAAGGTGAACAAGAAGCAGTGTGGCCTGGTGGGTAGAGCATGAGCCTGAGTCAAAAGGACCTGGGTTCTAATCCCAGGTCCACAACTTGTCTGCTGGGTGACCTTGGGCAAATCACTAAACTTCTCTGTGCCTCAGTTCCTTCATCTGTAAAATAAGGATTAAGACTATGAGCCCCATGTGGGACAGGGTCTGTGTCCAACTGGATTTGCTCATATCCACCCCAGTGCTAAGTACAGTTTCTCACATACCGTCCCTGTCCCACATAAGGCTCACATTTTCCAGATGAGGGAACTGAGGCACAGAGAAGTTAAATGACTTAAGGTCAGACAATGGCAGAGCTGGGACTAGAACCCACATCCTTCTGACTCCCAAACCCATGTAGTACTTATTGTTATTATTATTATTATTATTTGACTTGACCAAGGTCACAAGACAGACAAGTGGTAGAGCCAGAATAAGAACCCAGTTCCTCTGATTCCTAGGCCTGTGCTGTTTCCATTAGGCCATGCTCCCTATCCTGCTCCAGGGGTCAGGAACCAGGAACCCCCAACAGGAAGCCTCTCTCAAGCCCAGCAAAGACACCTGTGCCTGCCAGTTGCGGGCTTGGAGACAGGATTTCAGCCTGGAGGAGACGGCCAATCCATCCCCTCTCAAGAGCATAAATTAGCTAAAAGCATCCCCAGAGTGCTGTCCTTGTTACCGCTGTGAGGGTTGAAATTATGGCCTCATGAGCTGAAAGGATAAATAATAAACAACAGTTGCTATGGCCTCATGTGACTTTTAGGACTTCATTTAAGTGTATCCCCCTGCCTGAGTACCCAAGTGTCCCTCAAGGAATGCAGGGAGAGACAGATGTTTATCCCATTTTTCCTGCAGAGGCCGGCTGTCCTTCAACCCCACTCCCAAAATTTCCAGCCTCTTCCTTTTAATTTAAAGCATCTTCCTTTGAGCTTTTTGGTCATCTCTGGTTGTGGTGGATGCGGGATGAAAGCCGTCCTTTTGTGCAAGAAGGCAGCCGAGTGGAATGATGTGTCTGTTATTGGAGAATGCACAGCAGTTGCTCAGTAAATGTCAATAGTCCCAGCAGGAGATCCAACACCTAAGTCTTGGGAAAGTTAATTAGGGAGAAGGGGGTTTTTAGGGCAGGCAAGGCGCTGTCCTGCCCCTTCCCCCAACTTGCCTGCTCTCAACATCCACATGAGCCACCCATCTCCAGTTCCCGAGACCCAACATTCCCCCACCCTCATCCTCCCCAGTAGGCTTGGACCCAGGCTTGGGGGATTTTGGCCCCAAGAATTAAAGTTCCCTGGGCTGAGCGGGGCTGGGCTGGGCTGTCAGAGGCAGTAACAGTCATCCTGGCTCTGTTCTTCCCAGAATGTGAAGAACCTTTGCTCCAGGTGAAGCTCAGCAATTTCCTTTAGGTCAGATGAAGGGAAAAAAACGACTGAGAGGAGCCATCATTCTAATGTCCAAAAGCAGTTGTGATTATCCGCTGAAGCAGCGTGGCTTAGTGGATAGAGCAGTGGCCTAGGAGTCAGAGGACTTGGAGCCTAATAATAATTATGGTATTTGTTAAGCGCTTACTATATGCCGAGCACTTTTCTAATCCCAGCTTCTTGTCTACTGTACGACCTTGGACAAGATTTCTCTGTCTCCCCCTTCTAGACTGTGAGCCCACTGTTGGGTAGGGACTGTCTCTATATGTTGCCAACTTGTACTTCCCAAGCGCTTAGTACAGTGCTCTGCCCACAATAAGCGCTCAATAAATGCGATTGATTGAAGTCACTTAACTTCACTGTGCCTCAGTTACCTCAAAATGAAGATTAATGCAGAATAGAGAGAAAATAGGGTGGTGAGATGAGAGGTTAGTCAGGAAAGACTTCCTTGAGGAGACGTGATTTTAATTTTGAAGATGGTGGTCTACTGGATATGAAGGGTAGGGTAGTGGGCACTTGGGACAGTACTCAGCACACAGTAAGAACTCAATAAATACAATTGATTGATCAATTGATGGATTGATTGAAATTGCAACTGGACCAATACTCATCTATCATTTACAAATGGGAGGCTCCATCAGTTCATTCAATCATTCAATCGTATTTATTGAGCGCTTCTTGTGTGCAGAGCACTGTACTAAGCGTTTCTAAGTCCCAAACTGTACTAAGCAGTTTGATGTGAAGTTAGTTGGAAGTATCTTATGTGATGTGTAAATATTTTTACCGTTGTCTCTCCCATTAGAGCATAAGTTCCTTGTGGGCTGGGAATCTACCATTTCGTTATCTGCATTGTTCAAATGGACACTTGAGAAATACTACTACTACTACTACTATCAATCAATCATATTTATTGAGCGCTTACTGTGTGCAGAGCACTGTACTAAGTGCTTGGGAAGTACAAGTTGGCAACACATAGAGACAGTCCCTACCCAACAGTGGGCTCATAGTCTAGAAGGGGGAGAAATAACAAAACAAAACATATTAACAAAATAAAATAAATAGAATAGATGTGTACAAGTAAAATAAATAAATGAATAGAGTAATAAATACACACAAACACATATACAAATATACAGATGCTGTGGGGAAGGGAAGGAGGTAAGGTGGGGGGGTGGAGAGGGGAAGGAGGGGGAGAGGAAGGGGGCTCAGTCTGGGAAGGCCTCCTGGAGGAGGTGAGCTCTCAGTAGGGCCTTGAAGGGAGGAAGAGAGCTAGCTTGGCAGATGTGGGGAGAGAGGGCATTCTAGGCCGGGGGATGACGTGGGCCAGGGGTCGACGGCGGGACAGGCGAGAACGAGGCATGGTGAGGAGATTAGCCGCAGAGGAATGGAGGGTGTGGGCTGGGCTGTAGAAGGAGAGAAGGGAGGTGAGGTAGGAGGGGGCGAGGTGATGGACAGCCTTGAAGCCAAGAGTGAGGAGTTTCTGCCTGATGCGTAGGTTGCTTGGTAGCCACTGGAGATTTTTGAGGAGGGGAGTAACATGCCCAGAGCGTTTCTGGACAAAGACAATCCGGGCAGAGGCATGAAGTATGGATTGAAGTGGGGAGAGACAAGAGGATGGGAGATCAGAGAGGAGGCTGATACAGTAGTCCAGACGGGATAGGATGGGAGCTTGAACGAGCAGGGTAGCGGTTAGGATGGAGAGGAAAGGGTGGATCTTGGCAATGTTGCGGAGCTGAGACCGGCAGGTTTTGGTGACGGCTTGGCTGTCTCCCCCTTTAGACTGTAAGCTCTCTGTGGGCAGGGAAATTTTCTCATATTGTTATTTTGTACTCTCCCAAGCACTTAGTACAGTACTCTGAGTAAACGCTCAACAAATCTGATTGATTGACTAGAACTAGTATCCTTGACAACTCCTGGTTGTCACTCTACCTAGCTGGGCAGGTCATTTGAAAAGAGGTGGGAGAGTAGAGGTTGTGGAGAATGGGTAGATGCCACCAGCCATCATTAGTAGGGGTGAGGTCCAGGCAATGGTCCCAGAGATGCCTAGACTGATAGATTTGCTGAAATCTCTTCTAGTCCACCATTCCAAAATGGGAGTCCCTTGACTTAGGAAAGCTAACCAAAATGGCTTCTCTTGGAATCCCCTTTCCGCTGTTCAGCCCTGTCTCATTCACTGCAAGGAGTTGGCTAGATGAGAGAATCAGGATTTTTCCATGTATTTCTCCAAAGTAATACCAGTTGCTGAGGCAATACATCTGCAAAAGCAGTTGAAGAGGTCAAAATCTTCACTCCCGAAGACTAAACTTTGTTCTAGCTTCTTCCTAGAGAGTGTTTGAGTTTTGGCTTCACCTAAACTTCTGCAGGGAAAGATCCTGGTTTTTCACCCTGGAGCCCTGCTGTGACTGCTGAGATAGATCTGCTAGGGAATGAATGAACCAAGGCCTCAAAGAGGCTGGGTTACGAATAATTTCCAGAGCTGAATTGTGTGCCAAAGCATGATGCTTTAAAAATTAGCTTTCTGGAACTGCCCGTGAGATTTTCTAAGAGCTGTACTTGGTAGCTTTTTATCCTGGTAGCTCTTTTGTTCACAACGTGGACAAGGCGAAAACCAAAATTTTTTAAAGCAGAAAAATCTGTTGATGAATTTTCTGCCAACAAGAAAGCTGATTGAATGCAGCTTTCCTGGGGAATTTAACTGAAATGTGGGGTTTCCCTTATTTTTGAGCTTGGCTGTGAAACTAAATCTCTTCCTGATGATAACCTATTTTTCTGATAAATGTTGTCTTGACCATCTCCCCAGTAGAGCCCGTCTCCTTGTTTTTTTTCCCTTTTGAAAGATCATTAACTCCATGTACATAAATTAACTTGCACCTTATGAATGATGGATTTATTCTAAACCCTTCTGCATTTATTAAATTCTTATGTATCTTTTTTTGATGGCTTGCATACTTTTTTCTAACCCTCTGCTTCAGAGGCTCATTGCATGGGATATAATGTATCATCTAGCAAGCGCAAGCATGAAATAAAGTTGTTGGATTGTTTTTTAGTTCATATTTGATTTAAACAATCAGGGACACTGATGTTCAAGCTCTTTGGATATTATAACTGGCTAATCCATCACTCCTCTCTGGAGACTTTTCCATGTAGCTCAGCAAATCGACAAAGAGGAAGAAGTGTGGGAAAGTGTGGACTGAGTAATAAATGTTCACAAAACAAACCTTGCAACTGCTCACAATTGAATATTTCAGGTTTTAACTTACTCTAACTGAGTTAGCTCTAAAATCACACATAATGGGCTCGTTTCTGTCTTTGTTGACCTTCAGCCGGCTTTCTCAGGCTTATGGGGAAGAGAAATTAGAGAACTTTAATATAAGAAAAAATTAAAACTCACCAGGATGGCTTTCCAAAGCATACTCAGCCTTAGTGAAGACTTCATTATTTCAGCTAGTTGGAAATATCATATCTACAGCTAGAGACCGTTCAGAAAAAGAGTTCTGTGACTGTTGACTAATGAAAGCAATTTTCAATCTGGCAGAACAAATGCAGGTTCGAATACTAACTTGAATTCCAGATTTCCATTGGATGCCAGAAATCAGATGCTTTGGAGGGGAAATTGTGTCAGAGCATCTCCCTTTTAACCATTACACGATTTGTTTCCAGTGAAAAACTAACACAGGCAATTTTCCTAGAAACAGGAGAAACAAAACTTGAAGGAAATCCTCTACTCAGCTCTCTTCCATTGTTGCCATTTCTTCTCCATTCTGGCTTCAGTTCTGTGCACACCCACTCATCATTGCTAGGGACCAATGATGGTCTCTTCAATTGAAGACACACACAAATAGTAACAACCCCATTACAGTCTTGGTCATCATCATCATCATCATCAATCGTATTTATTGAGCGCTTACTATGTGCAGAGCACTGGTCCCCTGCATATCCCTTCTATTGTAATCACTCTGCACCAAGGAACAGAAAGACTTGTTATTTTGACATCGTCTTATGAAACACACTGATGCCTTTATGTCCTTACACCGCAGGACTGAGAGGAAAAGAAATAAGAATTTAGAAAGAGTTCCAAGAGTTAGGGCATTTGATCAACAGCTTCCTTGTTCGGGGTCTTATCCCCACACTTCAGACTAGTGAAACCTTACCTCCTATTTTCAGGCCTGATTTTATCGTGTTCTCCCAAGCGCTTAGTACAGTGCTCTGTACATAGTAGGTGCTCAATAAGTACCATTGATTGATTGATTGATTGAACTTTGTTTTCAATAGCCCTGAACCTCCTACTGTATTTATTTACCAACATTTGAAACAAATCATTCCTTCCTGTGTGTTTCCAAGGAATCTTGATCAAACATGTGCCTGGGCAGAGAATTATAAGAAGAAAGCTGCTTAGCTCACCCTTTTGGCATTTCCCTCAGATAAAATGTGATATTCAGAAAGAAGCTGGGTTTGTCTTGATTTAGATGCCTGCTCCTGGGTCTTAGCATATATAATATCATGTGTGTGAGTAGGTATAATATCATGTGTTTAGGTATAATATGTGTGTTAGCATGTACAGTACAATATCATTTGGGTTCCCATTTGTCATTTCTGAAATGTGGATAAAAATTACTGATTAAAATGTATCCATTCTCATAGTGTATTGGGAACTTGTGTTAAATCAACTTGCATTAAAACATCTCCTCGCTGCACTTGGGTTTTCTAAATATGAGCAAGAATGGATTCTAAAAGACCGTTTTGTTTTTACAAAGAAACACTGCAATTCAATCAAAGTGTCTCGGAAAGCCAAACATTCAACTTCTAGGAGTTATTCCTTGCTCATCGCTTTAACTTGCTAAGTTCTATACAGGGTCTGCACCAGGAAACCTTCTTATCTTGTCAGATAAAGACAGGATATAAAGCTCTTTACTGTGACAGTTCAATAAACATGCCACATGCAGATACCCATTGTGACTATTCTAACATGTTTAATAATGGTCCGCAGATGTTATTAGCCGCACCGGGGATATATTAGTGGCTTTTACCCTTCCCAATTAATTTGGAATTTGTTGCTCCAAAAATGAGGTGACTATAGTCAGTAAGGCTTTCTTTTCCGAGTATTTGGAACAGTTCATCTTTGGGGGAAGGCATGTTTTGGGGAACAGTTTCCCTTTGGATTGTTTCTTTTGGTACTGTGAATGTAACAATTTCCCAAAGTGATCTTTGAGCACCTTATTCGAGTCTTGCCTTCCACGTGATCTCCAAGGAAATAAATCTAATTCCAGGGAACTGGATTATTTTACTGATTTTTCCAAGTTCGTGGAAGGTCCATTCGATTTCAGGTCTTCTCCTGTTGAGGGCATTCAGTTTAGCGCCAGAAGGATGAGAAACTTTCCAGTGGAAATAGTAAAAAGCACAGACACGGTGATCATTTGTTAATGACCGCCCAGAACAGCGTCTCTGGAGATAGGGTCTGAGAAGCCTGTTCATCCGACTGAAAAAGAGAGGCTCCAAGAAGCTGGACACCGGGTGACTTATCTCTGGACTGTTAGATTTATGAAGGGAGAGAGGAGGGAAAACTCGACCCTCTTCTCTCCGGTGGCAATAAATATTGCTTTTCAAAATAAGCCATCGGGCATTATGATTTATTCTCTACGGACTTAACCACGGGGTTCGCCTTCGGCGCCTGTTGCCGAATTAGCCAGATAACCGTTCTGTGGCTATTTCTCTCCCTGAAAGCCCCGCGGTGCTTGAGAGACAGGGAACCGCGCTGGGGATGGGAAAAAAAGGCGAAACTCCTTAGCGGCCACTTCCGCGGAGGATAGAGCCGTGGAGCTATTTGACTTGGAAAAGCAGCTTTGGGGATTGTCCCTTAAAATTGGAGAGTGGGGCGAAGAATTGCATTCTTGCAAAAAAAAACAAGTGGGGAAAGAACTGCATTGTTGCAAAGAAAAATAGTGGGGGGAGTACTGCATTTTTGCCAAGAAAAAGAGCGGGGGGGAGAACTGCATTTTTGCAAAAAATAGTGCGGGAAGAACTGCATTTTTGAAAAAAAAAAGTGTAGGAATTTTTGTTTATTCAAGTCGAGGCCGAGGGGGAGGTCTCCATCCCTAGTGCTACAAGGAGAGGGGTGGGGGGTGTCTCTCTTTGAAAGCAAGGGGAACCCCTCCACCCCGCCCCGAGGCAGCTTTGGGTTGAGACCCCCGACCCCCGAAAGGGTCAGGTCTGACGGCGATGGACCGGCCAGGGAGGACTGGGTAGGGGGGATTCCGGGAGCCGGAGGGTCTCCAGGGGTGGGCGCAAGGCGAGACCTGAGGCCTCTGTCTCCTCCCTGGGATTCCCCCTCCCCAAAACCAGGCTCCGTGGGTGAGGATGGAGAGGAGGGGGTGGGTAGAGAAGCAGCGTGGCTCAGTGGAAAGAGCACGGGCTTGGGAGTCAGAGGTCATGGGTTCTAATCCGGGCTCCGCCACTTGTCAGTTGTGTGACTTTGGACAAGTCACTTCACTTCTCTGGGCCTCAGTTCCCTCATCTGTAAAATGGGGATTAAGACTGTGAGCCATCTGCAAAATGGGGATTAAGACTGTGAGCCCCACGTGGGACAACCTGATTACCTTGTTTGTACCCCAGTGCTTGGCACATAGTAAGCGCTTCGTCCCCCTCTCCATCCCCCTCATCTTACCTCCTTCCCTTCCCCACAGCACCTCTATGTGTGTATATATGTTTGTACATATTTATTACTCATTTATTTATTCATTTTACTTGTACATATCTATTCTATTTATTTTATTTTGTTAGTATGTTGGGTTTTGTTCTCTGTCTCCCCCTTTTAGACTGTGAGCCCACTGTTGGGTAGGGACTGTCTCTATATGTTGCCAACTTGTACTGCCCAAGCGCTTAGTACAGTGCTCTGCACACAGTAAGCGCTCAATAAATACGATTGATTATTATTATTATTATTATTATTATTATTATTATTATTATTATTATTATTGAGGCCCCGCGTGAGGAGGCTGCCGGGGACCCAGGAGTTCTGGGGGGTCCCGCCCAGCACATTAGTGGGCGATGTCTCCAAGGGGGAGGGGGAGGAATTTCCCGGGTTTTCCACCAATTCACCCTCGGGAGGCTGAGGAGGGGCGACCCGGGGGGCAAAGTGGATACATTTGAGCAGCTGCCCGCATACTTCTAGACTGTGAGCCCGCTCTTCTAGACTGTGAGCCCGCTATTGGGTAGGGACCGTCTCTATAAATTGCCAACTTGTACTTTCCAAGCGCTTAGTACAGTGCTCTGCACACAGTGAGCGCTCAATAAATACGATTGAATGAATGAATCTGCGGCTTGACCCCCGAGGGGAACGTGCTCCTCGACGGTCAGCACCGAGACGGAATCACGGGCCAGAGTGTTAAACCGGGGCTCGTGGGGGGAAGCTGCGGGGGGGAAAGAGAGAGAGGCTGGAGGGCGGGGAAAATTCATTCATTCATTCATTCGATCGTATTTATTGAGCGCTTACTGTGTGCAGAGCACTGTATCTTAATACAAGTTGGCGACATATAGAGACGGTCCCTACCCAACAGCGGGCTCACAGACTAGAAGGGGGAGACGGACGACAAAACATATTAACAAAATAAAATAAATGGAATAAATATGTGCACGTTAAATAAATAAAATGGAGAGGAAGTGATGTGTCCGTTATATGGACATTTTATACTCTCCCAATGCCCTGCCCCCGGCGGCCTTGGGGCTGGGGTCTCCCCTTCCCCGCCCCCTCCTCCAGGACCTTCCTGGGCTTTGACCTTCACCCTGCCCCCTCCATCCAGCTGCTGGCCGAGGGAAGGTGGCCCTGCCTCCTGGGCCTTGGCCTTGGCCTTTGGGGACAGGGGCCTGGCTTTGGGCCCTGAAGCCCCCTCCTCTCTCTCTCTCTCTGCCTCTGTTTCCCTGTTTGTCTCTGTTTCTCTTTCTGTCTCTGCCTGTTTCTCTCTGTCTCTGTTTCTCTGCCCTCTCTCTCTCCATTTCTCTATTTCTTCCTCTCTCTGTCTCTGTTTCTCTGCCCCCTCTCTGTTTCTCTCTCTCTCTCTCTCTCTCTCTCTCTCTCTCTCTCTCTCTCCATTTCTCTATTTCTTCCTCTCAATCAATCAATCAATCAATTGTATTTATTGAGCGCTTACTGTGTGCAGAGCACTGTACTAAGCGCTTGGGAAGTACAAGCTGGCAACACATAGAGACAGTCCCTACCCAACAGTGGCCTCACAGTCTAAAAGGGGGAGACAGAGCACAAAACCAAACATACTAACAAAATAAAATAAATAGAATAGATGTGTACAAGTAAAATAAATAAATAAATAGAGTAATAAATATGTACAAACATATATACACATATACAGGTGCTGTGGGGAAGGGAAGGAGGTAAGATGGGGGATGGAGAGGGGGACAAGGGGGAGAGGAAGGAAGGGGCTCAGTCTGGGAAGGCCTCCTCTCTTTCTCTCTCTGTTTCTCTGCCCCCTCTCTGTTTCTCTCTCTCCATTTCTATTTATTTTATTTTGTTAATACGTTTGGTTTTGTTCCCTGTCTCCCCCTTCTAGACGGCGAGCCCACTGTTGGGTAGGGACCGTCTCCATGTGTTGCCAACTTGTACTTCCCAAGCGCTTAGTACAGTGCTCTGCACACAGTAAGCGCTCAATAAATACGATTGATTGATTGATTGATTGATTGATTTAATCGCTCGAGAAATACGACTGGTGGGTGGATGGATTGGGAGCCCACGGGAAGATCCGTTCCACCTTAAGAGGGCCCTGCCCCTTTAAGAGGTGGCAGGGATGGAGTCGCGGGGGGGTGCCGCCGGCCGCCTGGAGGGGGCGCTGCCGCCCTGCGATTCCGCCTGCGCCGCGGGCTCCGCTCCCCGCGATCCCCGCGCCGGGCCCGCGGGAGGCAGGGGAGGGATAATAATAATAATAATAATAATGATGGCATTTGGGATCCCCCTGTCCGGCCCGCAAATAAAGAAATCTCTCAAATAGCAAACCGAACAAGAAATCCTCCCTCGCCCGGGGGCTGCGCCAAGCCGTTGAGAGGCTCTGGTCTTCCTATGCTTTGCATTTTGCAGGAAGAGAACCTGTTAGCAACCTTCTTCTATCAATCAATCAATCAATCAATCAATCAATCGTATTTTTTGAGCGCTTACTGTGTGCAGAGCACTGTACTAAGCGCTTGGGAAGTCCAAGTTGGCAACGTATAGAGACAGTCCCTACCCAACAGTGGGCTCACAGTCTAAAAGGGAACAAAACCAAACAAAATAAAATAAATAGAATAGATATGTACAAGTAAAATAAATAGAGCAATAAATATGTACAAACATATATACATATATACAGGTGCTGTGGGGAAGGGAAGGAGGCAAGATGGGGGGATGGAGAGGGGGACGAGGGGGAGAGGAAGGATGGGGCTCAGTCTGGGAAGGCCTGCTGGAGGAGATGAGCTCTCAGTAGGGCCTTGAAGGGAGGAAGAGAGCTAGCTTGGGGGATGGGCAGAGGGAGGGCATTTCAATCAATCAATCAATCAATCAGTCGTATTTATTGAGCGCTTACTGTGTGCAGAGCACTGTACCAAGCGCTTGGGAAGTACAAGTTGGCAACATATACAGTCCCTACCCAACAGTGGGCTCACAGTCTTAAAGGGGGAGACAGAGAACAAAACCAAACATACTAACAAAATAAATAGAATAGATATGTACAAGTAAAATAAATAAATAAATAAATAGAGTAATAAATATGTACAAACATATATACATATATACAGGTGCTGTGGGGAAGGGAAGGAGGTAAGATGAGGGGCTGTCGAGAGGCTCTGGTCTTCCTATTCTTTGCATTTTGCAGGAAGAGAACCTGTTAGCAACCTTCTGGTCCCGGCCCTTCTAATGATAATAATTAACAATTACTGTACTGGTTACGCGCTTACTATGGGCCAAGCACTGTTCTAAGCGCTGGAGTAGAGATACAAGGTAACCAGGTGGGACACAGTCCCTGTCCCACCCTTAATCCCCATTTTCCAGATGAGGGAACCGAGGCCCAGCGAAGTTATATGTTGCCGATTTGTACTTCCCAAGCGCTTAGTGCAGTCAGCGCTCAATAAATACGATTGAATGAATGGGATGACTTGCCCAAGGTGACATAGCAGACAGGTGGAGGAGCCGGGATTAGCCCCTCCCTCCTCATTCCCGGCCAAGGTGGCGGCCCACGGGTTCGGTTGGGGAATGGGATGAGCCTCCCGGGACCGGCTCTTTTTTGGTGAGTTTGGTTTCCCTCGGAATTGGGTCCCCTGAGAAACACCACACACAAACCCCAGGGTCACACACACACACAGGGGTGCACACACACACAGACAGGAGTGCACGCACACAAGGACCTGCACACCCACACATGCGGGATGGAGGCACACTTCTGGTTCGCACACGCGCGCGTATCCAGACGACACACAAGCAGATGCGTCTGTACACCGTCAGCATACACATTCACACCTAATCACACACACACACCACGGCCCCCCTTTCCCGGCCACCCAGGGAAGCGGGGAGTGGGGGGACTGGGTCTTCCCATCCCCCTCCGTATCTCCCCTTTCCCTTCCCCCTTCCCTCCTCCCCCTCCCCGAACCGCGACCCCCGGGGCTTTCTGCAATTGTCTCTTCTTAATTACACTTCCAATTTGTATCCGCCTTCTTTTCTTCACGTGTGTGGGTGGCGGCGTCCCGGGGCGGGGGGAGGGGCCCTGGACCACTCACACACACACACACACACACACGCAAGGCACACCCACGCACGACCCCGCACTTACTTGGCAAACACACCACGTCCAAATCACCATTCAGCCCACATGCCACACACACATACGCATCCCAAACAACCATACTACAGCAGGCACACACACACACACACACCCCCATCACAAGCATCTCCTCCTAGCTGCGGGAAGTTGTCCCCCGTATTAACCGCCCCACGCCCAACCCACCACCAGGTCCCTCCCCGACACGCGTGTCGCCCCCACGGGCCCTCTTCACCAAAAATGAGAAGCCGCTTGGCTTAGCGCTTAGTACAGTGCTCGGCACACAGTAAGCGCTCAATAAATACGATTGATTGATTAGCGGAAAGAGCTTGGGTAAGCCACTTCACTTCTCTGTGCCTCAGTTGCCTCATCTGGAAAATGGGGTTAAGACCTAGCCCCCACATGGGACAACCTCATTACCGTGAATCTACCCCTGCGCTTAGAACAACGCTTGGCACATAGTAAGTGCTTAACTATTATCATCATTATTAATGTTAATAAAAATGAACAGAACCCCCCTCACTTGAGTTTGCCCCTCTCCTATGTTCCGTTGCCCCTCGTTCACCTATCCACCCCGCCCTCGCAAAAAAAAACCCACACACGCGTTATTCCGGTATGGGGTCGCCTACAAAGGTGCAAGGAGACAGGGTCCTGGGTCCGGGCCAGGGCTCAGTGGTTTGGCCCCTCCTTGGTGCCTCGGACCCCTGGGCCCTCGTCCTCCGTGCCAGGGAAGCAACGGGGTCTCTGGTGCCTGGTGGTACTGTACTTCCCTCCCCGCGACCACCCCCTGGTTTTGGCTGCGCTCCTTGGCCCGGGGTCTTTCAATCAATCAATCAATCAATCAATCATATTTATTGAGCGCTTACTGTGTGCAGAGCACTGTATTAAGCGCTTGGGAAGTACAAGTTGGCAACATATAGAGACAATCCCTACCCAACAGTGGGCTCACAGTATAAAAGGGGGAGACAGAGAACAAAACCCAACATACTAACAAAATAAAATAAATAGAATAGATATGTACAAGTAAAATAAATAAATAGAGTAAAAAATACGTACAAACATATATACATATATACAGGTGCTGTGGGGAAGGGAAGGAGGTAAGATGAGGGGGATGGAGAGGGAGACGAGGGGGAGAGGAAGGAATATGTTGGAGTCCTGCTTCTGCCCCTTATGCCCCTCTGCCCCTTCCCCTGCCCCATCTCTGCCCCTGCCCCTCCTGCCCTTGCCCTCCCCCCCCATTGCCCCCATTCTTGCCCCTGCCATTCCAGCCCGGGACTCTTCCCTGCGAATCAATCTTTTAAAAACTCCGCTTCCAGGGAGGGCGCTTGCAGCAACTGATTCCAACCCGAATCCCTTCAGCAGAACCAGCCTTTCGATCCCACCCTTAAAAATAGGGGTAGACTTTACAAAGTCACGTCTCCCTCGGTCCTCCCTTCCAGTTTCAGAAAATGTTGCAAAACTCGAAACATGTCTGTGTGACTCCTGCTACATTCAGAACGTCACTGTTGCCTATTTCTGATGTTGTGTCTTTCAGCCCAGAAACACGAGATAAATTGCTTTCCTCTCTTAATTCAAAATATAATTACATTGAATGATCTTTGTTTAAGGGCCCAGATAAACTAAGATAATCTTAATTTTAATGTGACACGACCCCTATTTTTCCTACTGAATAATGAGAATAAAGCAGTCATTAATTAATACCGAGATGTCTGCATATGAAGATGATATCTAGTTGCGCTGAGACTCTGAAACATCACTTGTATTAGTAATTGATACTGTATAATTGAACATGTAGTTAGTCGTCTATTTTTAACCCTGAAGCTTGGAGTTTGTTTGGTGATTGCTGAGAACCTAATAATTAATTTGTGTTCCTAGTTGCTGCATAAATAATGTCCTCGGAGCTGTCTCCTCGTACCAGAACACCGGTTTCTCCTGAAAATCGACTTTGCAAAATCCCTAAAAACTAAACCATTAAACTGGGACGATAACTCTTTCTGTTCCCTACGTCCACGTCTTACTGTGGTATTCGCTTTTCCTGCCATTTACCAAAATAAAGTCACTAGATTCCCAACTCACCTTTTAAAGGACGGGTGTCTCTTCTGGTGGCACAATACATCGATGTTTTATTGATTGTAATATAGGTTTCTGGGCTGGAATTAAGTCTGCAAGCCCTTAGAGGACCACATTCACTAGCCAACAGATTTTTTGCTTTGAGAAAATGCATAGATTTCACCCTTATTTAAACCATGCCATGCAGTGTCTCCCCTCTCAATTTTCGGAAACATAGACTTTGCTCAGAGACATGTCGCTTTTCCAGCAAGAATTTTAAAAAAAGAACAAAGACCTTATAGATTTTCCTACCTCCAATTCACCTGTTAACACAACTTTTTAACAGGTTATTTCGCCTCTTTTCCCAAGAAAGAGTAACCTTCTTCGGAAGGAAAAAAAAAAAAACACTTGATAAATTGGATCCTGGCGTTAAGGACTCTAATCATTTCCTCACATCAGTCTACTAATGACCCCACAATTAAATGTTTCTCTCGTGTAGGGTTTTTTTTATAATAATTACTATTTTTGATGAATCCAAAGAAAGATAAAAACTCATTTCGGGGCGTCTCAATGAGACATTAAGCGTTTCCCAGTGGCGACCTCCCTTCCAATTCGTGCACTTTATTTTATCTTAAACACTATTAGCTGCGGGGGGAAAACCTATTTCTGCTTTGGGTTCTGTTTCTTAAACAATTAAAATAGCCGAGTTAGTCTATGAAGAAGTCACTCGGCTCTCTCGGCCAAGGTTTGATATTTTCCCACTGTAATTTAGGCTGAAATAGGATTAAAACGGGATCTAGGGTTCTAATCTCGGCTGCTGTTTTGGTGTGTTCACGGTAATGAGTCTTGTTCCCGAGGTGACGAAGCCCCCGGGTGTCAATCAAGCGAACTGGTTCAGAAATGCCATTGTTCGGCTGCGACGTCACTCGCCTCGCTTCTCCTTTTCCTGAACAATTGCAGGGGGCTCTGATCAGCCACTCGGAATATGGGTATTATCCCAGGGAAACTCACAGAGGGGCTGGGGGGTTTTCACCGGGCGCTCCTCGGAAGGCAGTCAAGCACGGGTTTGGGAGTCAGAGGTCGTGAGTTCTAATCCCGGCCCTGCCACATGTCTGCTGTGTGAATTAGGGCAAGTCACTTCACTTCTCTGGGCCTCGGTTACCTCATTTGTAAAACAGGGATTAAGAGTGTGAGCCTCATGTGGGACAGGGTCTAACTTGATTGCTCTGTATCTACCCTAGTGCTTAGAACGGTGCCTGGCACAGAGTAAGTGCTTAACAAATACCATAATTATTATTATTATAGTGGATAGGGCCCACGGGCCTGGAAGTCAGGAGGACCTGGGTTCTAATGCCGTCTCCGCTAAGTGTCTGCTGTGGGACCTTGGACAAGTCACTTCACCTCTCTGGGCCTCCGTTTTGCTCATCTGTGAAATGGGGATTAAGATTGTGAGCCCTATGTGAGACACGGACTGTCTCCTAGCTTGTATTTATTCAATCTTAGTTATTGGGTGTTTACTGTGTGCAGAGGACAGTACTAAGTACTTGGAAAAGTACAATACAGTAATAAAGAGAGACAGTCCCTGCCCACAACGAGTTCACAGCCTAAAGGGCTGTAACTACCCCAGTGCTTAGTACAGTGCCTGGCACATAGTAAAAGCTTAACAAATACCATTTAAAAAAAAGGAGGGGTGAGGAAAGCAGCTGACGTTTGGGGCCAAGGGAGACTGCAAGCCTATTTGGGAGGGGAGGGGGAGAGAGTAGGTCGCCAGCCCCTGCTCCCTGAGGTGATCCAGGAGGGGAGGGGACCCCGAGTCAGACAGAGACCTGGCTATTTCGGGCCAGATCCGAAGGCCCTCGCAGCTGTCCCCGCTGCCTTGACCCCCAGGACCACCCGGGCCGCCCAGACCGAGAGCCCGGTGGGCTCCAAGTACCCCACGGATGCTCAGGGAAAAAGTGGCCGTGGGGCACAAGGGGAGAGACCTTGCCAAATCTCCAGCCCGGGGGGAAGGGAGGGTCTCACTCCAGGAGCCATCGAATATAGTAGCAGCCATCGTTCAAACCTGCTGGACACACGCTTTCAGGCACGCCCCATGATCCGTGCGCACCTTTGCACACAGACGCGTACGCAGGCATGAGTCCAGCCACACGCAGGCGTAAATGCAATTCACGCAAATGCACACCACGTGCACACGGACCCGCACTCCCCCAGTCTCTCCACACACACAAACACACGCCCCATACACTCAAACCAGCTCCCACATTCATCTCCACTCGCACCGACTGAACAGATGTGGCTGCCCGGGTGTATGGGCATATACATATGTATAGCATGGCTCAGTGGACTTGGGAGTCAGAGTTCATGGGTTCTAATCCCGGCTCTGCCACATGTCTGCTGTGTGACCTTGGGCAAGTCACTTAATTTCTCTGAGCCTCAATTACCTCATCTCTAAAATGGGGATTAAGACTTGGAGCCCCACGTGGGAAACCTGATCACTTTGTAATAATAATAATAATAATGGCATTTATTAAGCACTTACTATGTGCAAAACACTGTTCTAAGCGCTGGGGATCAGGAGACCAGGTTGTCCCACGGGGGGCTCACAGTCTTAACCCCCATTTTACAGATGTGGGAACAGAGGCACAGAGAAGTGAAGTTGTTTGCACAAAGTCACATACCTGACAAGTGGCAGTACCCCCCCCAGTGCTTAGAACAGTGCTTTGCACATAGTAAGCACTTAAATGTCATCATCATCATTATTATTATGTATATGTGAAAATTTGTATGTTTGTTGTGTGGAAGGTCATGGCTTAGTGGGTAGAACACGGGCCTGGAAGTCAGAAAGTCGTGGGTTGTAATCCCGGCTCCGCCGCTTGTCTGCAGTGTGACCTTGGGCAAGTCACTTCACGTCTCTGGGCCTCAGTTCCCTCATCTGTAAAATGGAGATTGAGACTGTGAGCACCACGCAAGACAGGAACTGTGTCCAACCCAATTTGCTTGTATCCACCCCAGCACTTAGTACAGTGCCTGGCACAGGGAAAGCGCTTAACAAATACCCTAATAATTATTATTGTCTTTTGAAGTATCTGCTTCTGACGGGGCCAGCTCTTCGGGGCCCTGGAGAAAGCACATTCCCGGGACCCGCTCCCGAAACAGTGCTCAGCGCTTAGAACAGTGCTTTGCACATAGTAAGCGCTTAATAAATGCCATTAAAAAAAAAAGGAGGGCCGCGCTTTACTGGGGGCGATTAGGCTCAGCTCTTCCCCTTGGCAGAATGTGGAACCTGCAACCTCGACCAGCAGCAAGGACCCGAGGACTGCGGGATTCGGGCTCTCAGGGCGCCAAAGAAGCAGGGTGGCCTTGTGGAGAGAGCACGGGCAGGGGATTCAGGAGGACCTGGGTTCTAATCTTGTTATGCCACTTTTCAGTCAGCCAATTGCGTTTATTGAGCACTTACTGTGTGCAGAGCACCGTACTAAGCTCGTGGGAGAGTATTTGTCTGCTGTGTGAACTTAGGTAAGTCACTTCTCTGTGCCTCAGTTGCCTCATCTGTAAAATGGGGTGAAGATTGTGAGCCTCATGGGGGACTGAGACTATGTCCAAATTGATGAGCTTGTATTTACCCCAGTACTAGGTGCCTGGCACAGAGTAAGCACTTAACAAATACCATAAAAAAACAAACAAAGGCCCAAGTCGGGGCTGGTAGTGAATCCCACCTCTTCCTCCAGTGCCCCGGGGCCGCGGGGAAGGGCAGGGATGGGGAGATTGTATTAGGAGTGGGGTGAAGGTAAGGCGGGGGTAGAAGCAGGGGCCGAGTGGAAGGTGGATGGGCAGGACTGGTCTTCGGGCTTTGGGCCACGGGTCCCCATCTGCCCTTGTCGTGGTGGTGAGTTGCGGGCCCTTGGGAGTCCGGCTGACTGGAAGATGAGGGAGCTGGGTCCTGTGGCTGTTTCCCTCCTGGGGCCGGGTGAACCCCAATCCCGTACCCCTTCCCTACCCCCTCCTCAGCTCCCTCAGTCCCGACCTCCTTCTCAGTGGCCCTTAGCCCAGGGTAAAACCAGGCCAGGGGCGAGAGAAATGGGGTGGGGAGGGGGCGAGCTTGGCTGTGGAAATCCTGTGGCAGAGGAGGGATTAGAACCCAGGTCTTTCTGACTCTCAGGCCCGTGGCCTATCCACTAGGCCACTCTGCTTCCCCTAAAAGTTAATTCCATACCAACCCTCCTGTAGGAGGGGGGGCAGGTCCATCCCAACCCCGAGATCTTGCTCCCCTTGTTCCCAGGACGGGTAGTCAGTCAAGTCCCAGAGCAGGAGGAAAGTGAGAAGCTGACTGAGCTGGGGGCGGGGAAAGCTTATTTCTTCCATAAATCTTTCTATAGATCTTGGTCCTCCGGGGAAGGGGCGAGAGGAGGAGAGGATGGTGACCATCAGGGGTCGGAGAGCAAGGAACAGAGAGATGTTCCACGCAGGGAATCAGTCAATTGTATTCATTGAGCGTTTACTGTGCGCAGAGCCCTGTACTAACCGTTTGAGAGAGTACAACAGAGTTGGTAGACACATCTTCTGCCCACAACGAGCTCACGGTCGAGAGGGGGAGTCAGACATCAATCTAAATAAATAAATTAGGGATATGACCACCTCCTTCTCCGGGATTGCATGTGTCTAGTGCGTGTCCGGGTCCGGGTGTACTACAGTCCGAGGTTGGGTGTAAGTGTCTATATGCAACTGTGTGTGTGAAGATGTCAGTGTGCGTAGTCATGTGCGAATGTGTCGTCCTGGGGGAGAGGGACTGTGGTAGGTGTGTGTTCGAGTGTGTGCGTTCGTGCCCGTGTGCATGTCCGTGTGCATCTGTATATGTGCATCTGTGTGAATTTGTCAGTGTGTATGTATCCGGGTGTGTGTACAGGTCCTCGTGTGTGTCCGAGGGTGGGTAGGAGTGGGTGAATATGTCAAAGTGTGTGTCAGTGAGCGAATGTGCAACGAGGTGCGTGTGGATGTTCCCGTGTGTGTCCGAGTGTGTGTATGTGTGCGTCCCCGTGCTTGTGTGTATCCGAGTGTGTGCATCTGTGTGTGTGTGTGAATGTGTGTGTGTGAATGTCAATCCATGTTTCAGTGCGCGAGTCCACATCAGACCCCAGAAAGGCACTTGGAAATATTTCCTTTTCGCAAGCGTCTCGTACGAAGCCATTTTGACGGGTTTTTTATTTCCCAAAGGCGCGTCGCCCTTCTGTAAACCGTGTTGCGTGTTTCCTCGTCTTTTCATGAAAAGGGGAATTGTGAAAAGCATCTGTTCAGCCCCGCCGTAAGAACAAAGGCAAACTCCGGCCCGGGAGAAGCCAAGTAGCCCCGTGGCCAACGCTGCCGGCCGAAAAACGCTCCTCCCCCCGGCTCCCACCGCCCCCTTCCCGGCTGGAAACGTCTTAGGGACGCGGCTAACCTTTAGGGTTAGGGCCGGGCCGGGCTTAGAAGCTGTTCGCCCGGCCCTCTCCGAACCTGAACAAAAAAGATCTGCAGAAAATCGCATTTTTCTCCCAGCCACAAAGCAGTCCTAATCACTTCAGCTTGTGGGCGAATTTTGATTCCCGTGTCCACTCAGGGTATTGAAATCGATCGCTGTAATATTTAATATATTGCACTCGCCGGATCGCCGCTCTAGCTCCCTCATCGCTGTCCTTCTCCTGCTCCGTCTTCTTTTCCCCTCCCTCCCTCCCTCCTTCCCTTTCTCCCTTATTCCCTCCCCCAGCCGGTCCTCTCCTCCTCCGTCCCCCCAGATGTCTTGGTCCCTGCAATTGCAAATCCGTAATTTCGGGGTTATCTCCCTCCACCCAACCCTCGCTTTGGAGTGGAGGGTTAGATGGCGAGAGGCGGCGCTCCCGGCTCGGGAGAAGCGAAATCTTCCAAGGACACGGAGGAGCTTCCCTGGTCGGGAGACACAAATTACCCGGGTGGAAAACTAGCCCGGCTCCGAGGAAAAGGGGGCGGCGCGGATCGGCCGGGCTCCGTAGCCGTACTCCCAGCCACCGGGGAGACCGAGCTGCCCTTTTTCCTGCCTAACTTTCGGTTTTCCTTTCTCCTTTTCCTTGATCTGAACCCGAACCTTGAAGCCCCTTGCCTTAATCAATCAATCAATCAATCAATCAATCAATCAATCAATCAATCGTATTTATTGAGCGCTTACTGTGGGCAGAGCACTGTACTAAGCGCTTGGCAAGTACAAGTTGGCAACATATAGAGACGGTCCCTACCCAACAGTGGGCTCACAGTCTAGAAGGGGGAGCCTTAATCACCGTCCCAGCCCCCTGCTCCTGATCCCGGTTCTCTGTTCCTTCCCCTCCCCCCCCCCCCGCCTTCTTTCCTGCCCCTGCTTCCCGCCCTCTCTGTCTCTATAGTAATATTAATAATGATTGATTGATGATGATTAATAATAATGGCATTTATTAAGCGCTTACTATGTGCAAAGCACTGTTCTAAGCGCTGGGGAGGTTACAAGGTGATCAGGTTGTCCCACAGGGGGCTCACAGTCTTAATCCCCATTTTACAGATGAGGGAACTGAGGCACAGAGAAGTGAAGTGACTTGCCCAAAGTCACACAGCTGACAATTGGCGGAGCCGGGATTTGAATCCCTGTCCTCTTACTCCAAAGCCTGTGCTCTTTCCACTGAGCCATGCTCCATCCCCTACCCCTGTCTCTTGGTCCTTGTTCTCTGACCCTATCCCCTATTCCCTGTCCCTGCCCTCTGTCCCTACTCCTTGCCCCCGGTCCCTGTCCCTCTTAGAGAAACATTCATGCATTCATTCATTCAATCGTATTTATTAAGCGCTTACTGTGTGCAGAGCACTGTACTAAACGCTTGGGAAGTACAAGTTGGCAACATATAGAGACGGTCCCTACCCAACAGTGGGCTCACAGTCTAGAAACAGCGTGGCTTAGTGGAAAGAGCACGGTTTTGGGAGTCAGAGGACGTGGGTTCTAATTCCACCTCCTCCACTTGTCTGCTGTGTGACTTTGGGCAAGCCACTTAACTTCTCTGTGCCTCAGTTACCTCATCTGGAAAATGGGGATTAAGACTGTGAGCCCCACGTGGGACAACCTGATTACCTAGTATCTACCCCAGCGCTTAGAACACTGCTTGGCACATAGTAAGCGCTTAACAAATACCATAATTACTGTTATTGTTCTCCTGCTCCCTGCCCTCTGTCCTTGCCACTGTTCCCCTTCTCCCTTGTCCCCCCCCCCCCCCGTCCGTCCCTCTTCTGCTGCTCCCTACCTCCCTTGTCGCCCCCGCAGTTCCCAACAGCTTCGGCTTCTGCTACTTCAAAAGGACACTGAACCAGTTTGCGTCTTTTTTCATCTAGGGCGGGGAAATGGGCTGCACTTGGGCTGTTGGAACGACGACCTCAAATGAAAATAGAGTAGCCCGCGCAAAAAAGGTCCCCACATACCCCGCCAGACGTCGGGGCCCAAGAGGAGGGCATTTTCTGCCAGTTTTGCTCAGTTGGCATCCCACAGCTGGTAGTGTCTCAGTTCCTCCCGCATCTTCCCCGCCCCACAGCACTTATGTACATAGCTGTAATTTCATTTAATAGCGTTGATGTGTGTTTATTTGTATTGCTGTCTGTCACCCCACCTCTAGAGTGTGAGCGCGTTGTGGGCCAGGCCCGTCTCTATTGTTGTATTTTCCCAAGCGCTTAGTACAGTGCTCTGCGCACGGTAAGCGCCCAATAAATACGATTGAATGAATCTTCAGCGCAGGCCGAGGACCGCGGGACGTCCATCCCCAACTGTAGGGTATTAGCCCGATTTTCTCACAAGCCCCAGCCTAGCCCATCCTAGCCCCCAGACTAGCGGCTCGGGCCGGCCTGGGGGCAAAAAGCAGGAGACAGCTGGCTGCCCGGGCTTGGGGGGTGGGGGAGACCCCTGGATTGGACGTGCTGAATCCATTCAAGAGTCCTAAAGACTCCTTCGTCCGCATCAGACGTCACATTGTTTATTGGCGAGCTCCTGCTTTTCTTTTTAATCATCTTGACCTACCCCTTAGAGAAAATGAAATTGGAAAAGCAGCGCGCGAAAGGGGGGATTGGGGCCTTTTCGAACCAAGAGAAGAAGCAGGAGACGCGCCCTCCCGGAGCCCTCTCATTGTGTCGCGATAGAGGAAAGGGGACCGAGCAGCGAGGGCTGGGAGGAAGAGGAGAAACCAATCAATCAATCAATCGTATTTATTGAGCGCTTACTATGTGCAGAGCACTGTACTAAGCGCTTGGGAAGTACAAATTGGCAACATATAGAGACAGTCCCTACCCAACAGTGGGCTCACAGTCTAAAAGGGGGAGACAGAGAATAAAACCAAACATTCTAACAAAATAAAATAAATAGAAAGAGAAAGAGGAGGGGACCCGGACTGTCCGACTCTCCCGCTTGCATGGGCGAAGTCAATAGCGCAGAGCTTCGAAAAAGAATGATGCGGTTACGTTCCCCCCCCCCCTTCCCTCATGACGTAATTGGCCTAAATTCCCACCCGACTCTGAACAATTCGTGGGGAGAGAGGTTAAGGGGAAAGTTGTGATTTTATTTAGAGAGATGTTCACCGAGGCGATCGGCAGAGGGGTTTGTGACTGATGAGTCGTCCTTACATCCACTCGAAATTCGGGAGTCTTCAGCCAGTTTAAAAAATGAAAAAGGTTACAAATTCGAGCCTCGACCTCCCAGATGACATCTTATAGAAGGGAAAGTGAAGGATCCTTAAAAGATGCGCTTCAAATGGAGCGACGGTCTCTTTCCATACACACAAAAATACGTCTTTCCCGGGAAATGCCCTGTCCTTCCCGAGGATGCACACCGTTTCCACCTCCATCATATCCGTGCAGAGTCATTAAAGATGCTTGACTGTTAGCAGAGAAAAATCAAATCTGCTTTTCTGAAGGCCAATTTACCACATGTTGATGGGTAACACTTGGAGCAAAATTAAAACCATCTCTTTGCAACTGGCAGTGCGCTCGCTGTTAACGCCGCATCCCCTGTGTTTATGGAGTCCGACTTTTCTGCGGGCACCAGCTGCAACTCGTGCCCTCCTTAACCCGTACCGACGGCGCTCTGCCCCCCCCCCCCCAAGACTCCCTCGGGGGTCCCCAATACCGGCCCAGTCCCTCCCGGGCGGTCGGCCTCCCAGGTCCGGCCGAGGGTCAGCTTCGGCGGACACGTGGGGGCGGGGGTTAGTTATGATGCTAAAGTCGAAATATTACCCACTCTGGGGACCGGGCAAATTCGGCTAAATATTGGCATGTTCCCACGAGGGGGATGTGCCTGGGAGGCGGGGTGGGAAGAGAGTTAGAAACCTGTTAACCTCGGGGCCTACCTCCCCTCCCCCTTTCCCACTCCCCTCTTCCCATCGCAATCGATCTACCTCATGCATTCAGTCCTGAGACCCCTACCCTCCACCCCGCCCGTCCTGCCTCGCCTGTCGAACCCCGAAACAGACCCTGCCACCGCGGGGACCCCCTGCCCAGGGTCGTTCCAAGCCGGGGGAGACCGGGGC
Source organism: Tachyglossus aculeatus (assembly GCF_015852505.1). Taxonomy (NCBI): domain Eukaryota; kingdom Metazoa; phylum Chordata; class Mammalia; order Monotremata; family Tachyglossidae; genus Tachyglossus; species Tachyglossus aculeatus. Next base: position 21,647,457 of record NC_052078.1, on the reverse strand, counting down.
GTGAAATGAGGCCAGGGACGAAGGTAAAGGCAAGCGAACCTCCTGCAAGAGGCTCTGTGAACCCTGGGAGACCCCACAACCCCAACGCTTCGCACGACTGGAATTCAAGGTACCCCGAGGAGTCGTCTTTATTGAACCTTCCCTCCGGGGCCGGAGCTGATTTTCTCAGAACCTGGCCTGCTTCCCCAGGCGTCGTTTCTCCTGAGCATCGTGTTTGCCTCCAGCCCCTGTATGTAATCTCGAAAGGCCACAGACACCAGGACTGGCAATCCGGACGGGCGACGTCTGCACCCCCTCGCCGCCCCGGCCCCCCAAGAAGTTTTATTTGTTCCCTGGTTGGTTAGGTTGTGAATTTGTGGGTTCGGTGGACCGGGCCAGAGATGTCTACAAAGGGGTGGGGAGGCGACTTCAAACCCATCCCTTCGGAGTCATTTCGGGAACGATCGTGTCTCTGAGTGGCATCTGTTGAGTCTTTTTCTGCCAAGGGGCGAATGGGGCGAGAGAGAGGCCCAGGTTACAGAAAGGAAGCGGTGAATTGGGAAACGCCGGGAAAAAGCCCAGCTCCCCTAACCCTCCTCCAGCATCTCTCTCTACCAGTTTGGAGCCTCACACCTTCACATTGACACACATTCAGACCCTCATTCACAGGCACGCATTCACCCACCTCCCTACCCCTCCGCATTTACGCATTCCATCCCACACAGCGCCTGAGCAGACAAGAAAGAGGAGGTTGCAAACCCCAAACGGGCTGGGCCTGCTTTCGAAGCGGCTCTCCCAGTCCTTCTTCCCACAAGCTCTGGCTCCCAGGGCAGTAAATGGCCATTTAAAAACAAAACAAAACAATGTTGTGTTTCTTTTCCCAAGAGTCAGAGAGCGAACAGTCCCGCCTACTGCTGAAGCCGGGCCGTTCCATCTCTTCCCCCATCCAGCGAAAACCCGGTTTAGAGGGAAACAGGGTCCAGGCCGCGGCCATTCCCGCTAGCGGGGCCGATTTATTTCACCATCCGCGGCTAGTGTCGCTCCCTAGATCCCGGCAAGATCAAGAAGAGGAATGACAGGTTGTAACATAATACAAAGAGGAGAAACACCCGAGTGTCAGGGGGGGCATCTCCGGCTCCCCGCGGTTCTGAGCCGGGTCTCCTAGTGCCCCTGGAGGGGCAAGGGGCAGGTGGGGAAGTCGAATCATCCTGTTCTATGAAAGTGGACCCTGGACCCTGCTGGGGGTGACCGAAGCTGGGGGGGAAGGGAGGGGAGGGGGAGAAGGGGAGGTTCCTATCGGACACAGTGTGATTCAATGCGGAGCCAGAAACTCCATTCCGAAAATCTCTGGGAACAGGGAGGGGTGTGTGTGTAGCAGGGGCAGACGTCTCAGCATCTGTACACTTCGGTTGGGCGAAAATAAAATCAAGAGAGGAGGTGGAGAGGATGGGGAGAAGAGGAGGGGAGGAAAAGGAGAGAAGGAACAGAAAGAGAATAGCTAATGGGGGTTTGCACACGAATCTGCCACACGAGTGCTTTAAACCCAAGAGGATTTCACCTAATAGCTGATTCAGCGAAGGGAGCGGGAAAGAGAATTTAGGAAAGGAAGGGAATAGCCGAATGTGGGCTTCCTGAGTGTAATTTACCTTTCCTGGAGCTTCACATTTGCGTAGGTGCAACTCCCCAACCCCGCACATAGACAGTACACACAGAGGCCCACGCCACACCTAGGCTAACGCCCCGCGCATCCGCAATCAAATCAAGCCATGGTATTTCTTGAGTGCTTACTCTGTGCCGAGCACTGTACTCGGCGCTTGGGAGGGTACACCAATCACATTACACAGTCCTAAAAGACACACACTCACACTCGGGTTCGCTCTCTGTGTCTGTCCGAGGCGGGCTCGGGGAAGGAAAATAGGTAGGCCACGCTGGGCCGAGCCCCGATTGGATTTAAGAACCAGTTTCCTCCCGGTTGGAAGGGCGGCAGAGTCGGCTTTTCCCGGCGACGAGATCGGCTCAGGGCCCCTCCTCCAGGCCGGATTCCCTCTCCCCCACTCCCGGGCGACCCCAGAAGCCCCCAACCCCAATGGCTGGGACCCCCGAACCAGGCTACGAGGGGCGAAATCCCCCCCACCCCTGGGCCGGGTTCAGCTCCAGCCCGGATGAAGGGTGGAGACGAGCGGGCCGCACGGCGCCTCGGACTCCTGGGTCCCCCCACGACTGTCCACCGACCGGGGCTCGCTCGGGGCGACCCTGGGTCCCTTCCCCCCCGCCCCCCGGCCCCGGTGGCCCCAGCGGCGGCGCGACGCGACCCTTTACGGCCCCGGATTGAGCCGGAGCCCAGGTTAGCCCATAAAGCCATTCACCCGCCACAATGGGGATTTTCTCAACAATTAACAAGAAACAACATAATAAAGCCATTTACAAAGACCTGGCTATTTACTATAAATTAGGCCCTCTTTAAGAGACCAGTGCGTAATTTCACACACTTTACAGCTGCGGCTGCGTTTCCAACACCGGGGCAAAGGGACTCGCTGCACTTTCCCGCAGCTCGTTCCGCAGTTCCCCCCGGATTTTCCCGCTCCTGCGTGTCCCCGCTTTGTTTGCATTCCTGCCTTCGGCTCCGGGGCCCACGAAGCAATCGCATTTACAGATGAGCAACTGGGAGATTTCTAGGAACGGCGGTGAAAAAAAACAACAAACCCTCTCCCGACCCTTCGTGCTGTTTCTCTCGGTTTCTCCTTTTCCCTGTAACCTCTCCCACGTTTCTTGTCTTCATGCGTGTAAACACTGCTGTGCGCGCGGTACAGTGTGTGTGTGTGTGTGTGTGTGTGTATTCACATGTGTGCATGCGGGTGGGGGCGGCCCTGCTCATGCGGTGTGAACCTCTTTTTCAATACCACCGACCTTGAGGTCTAGACATTTCACCGGTGCAATTGAGAGGCATTTACCCAGCGTCGGGCCCCGGTTGAAACACGCGACTTGCTTGTGCGTGTGGCCAAGTGTAAGGACTGGTTGTGTTGTGTGAATGTCTATAATGTGTGGGTAGAGATGTGTGTGTGTGTGTGTCTACAAGAGCTGCCTGGGGTAGCACAAAAGGAGAGCCACTGAAATGGGGAGTCGGGGGAATGGGAGGGGGTTGGCTGTACAGGTCGGAGCCCCCGGCCCCTCGGGCCTCGCAACCGACTTGTCCCCACAAAGAAAAACCACCACAAAGGACGGTGTTTTGGCCCTAGCAGCAAAATGGCGGCGTTGCAAGCGTCCTTGCCGGGCCGGGCCTCGGGGGTCTGGCGGGGTCTTCCCCGCAGCAGAGCCCAGGCCTGACCCCGGTCTCTCCTCGCCTCCCGGCCCGGCCCTCCTAAAGTGCTTTCCCACCCCAATTGGGGGTGGGAGGGTGACGATCGGGGGGCTGGGGGAGGATGGGGGGGGGGTCCCCGCCACCAGCCGCGAGGAGCCACGAGGGCCGGGGCAGGGGAGAGGGCCTCTGCAGCTGGAAAGGACTGAACGCCTTGTTTTTGAAACTGTCAGTTCCCCCGCAAACCCCTATTGTGAGAGCTCCATGCAAAACATCTCGGGCCTTTTAAAGCTGGGGCTTGGGAGGCGGCCTCAGCTTGAAAAGGAACGAGGGGGCGAGCGGGGGCCCAGGGCAGGGCAAGGAATTAGAGCGGCCTGTTTTTTTTGTGGGGGGGGGGAGGCCGGTCAAGGCCCGGAGGAGCAGGTAAAACGCTGCCGCCCCCCCTCCCCAGCCTCATCTGCTTCCCCCAGGCCCCGGAGGTGGGGAGGGGGGAGGTGGGCACGGCCAAACCTCGGAGGGGTTTGGGACAAGCCGGGGGAAGTCCTGCGGGGGGATGGGAGGGTGACTCCTGGTCGCTGGGGACGGTGAAAGCTTTTGTCCTCCTCCACGATTTCCCGAGGTTAGCGACCACAAGATGGGCTTTTCCCTCCTTTCTTTCTCCCTAGCCCCCCCCCCCCCCACTTCCAACACACCATGCAGCTTCCCAATTGCACTGGGAACTCCCTCATTTACTGCTGCTTCCAGCAGGAAGGCCTTTCCCTGGGTGAAGGACAACTCACTCCATTTTCTGTCTTTTGCATCTGCTAATATTTTATTAAAATAATTTTACAGATCGTCACTGGGGAATTCAGGAGGGGGTTCTCGTTTTGGAGGAGGGGGGGAGAAGAAGGAAAAAAAAAAGACCTCTGAGGTGCCGGGTCTTATACATCTTCCCTTCACCGCACAAGTGTCAGTGTGTACAAACAAAACCATCAGCGCATCGGTCTCATTTCCGTAGAAACTTCCAGTTCTTGGTGTCTACCACTTAAACGGGAGAGAGGGAGAGTTTTCCAGACCACAAAAAAATCACCCGGGAAAGGATGAGACACCAAATTCCACCCAACTGCCCCCCTGCTATTTCGTGTTATTGCTTCTTAGGGGTAACTTCTTGAAGTTGATTTTAAAATAAACCACCATTAATTGAGGCTAGTCCACTGTAATCAAGTAAGCATGCAGGAGTGAAATACCCACTTTCAAAACTGTAAATTACATCTTTTAAGGCAATTCTACCTGACTGTTGTGGGCCAAAGAGCCCCCATGTTCCTTTTAAAACATAGACTGACAATACTCCAGACAATCAGGAAGAGTTCAATACTTGGTCTTCCCTTCTGACATCTTCCCAGGAAATTTCTTATGAATTTTGGGGGGACAAAGCCTTAAGATTATTTCCAACAAGCCAGTGCTCTTTCCTGTTTTATTTTTGTCTTGTTGGACTGTTGGCTCTTTATAGACCCAGGAATGGGTGATGGAGTTTCACAGTGGCCTGCTTTGGCATGTGTGTGTGTGTGTGTGTGGGGGGGGTTAATGGTTCTATTCCCTGCAAAGATAACGGGGATAGAGGCAAAGATAATGGTAAAATTATAATCTGGCTACAGAGGTAATCTTTGCTTTTCCCCTCAACAAAACTTACCTTTTTGAACAAATAGGGGTATTTACAGCAGCTTAGGAAATTTGGCTCTTGTCATTAATCATAAAATAACAATAATAAAGTATATTGATAATAATCCATCCCCCCCGCCTAGCCCCCACCAGCAGGATGGGAAACAGCTAAGGGACAAGCAGGGGCTGAAAGAAAACCTTGTATTTTTTTTTTTTTTTTTTGCAAGTTACTGGCCTTGGTTGGTTTTCCTAACATAAGCCTCAACTATGATTTTTCCTCTGGTTGGGCTAGCTTGCCCTGGGACTGAGCGGGCAAAATTTGTGTTGACTATTTAATTTATCTCCTTTTGATGGTGCCTTTGTTCATGGACTCCACCAGAAAAGTCTGCAGGAAGGACACTCTCTGGAAGGCCTCTGCTTCGATGCTGCTCATTCTCCAGCTCACATAAACTGAAACTATTGATTCTCTGAGGGCTGGAGAGGGAGCGTCGGAGCCGGACGCCTATATTTTATGTCTGAAATTCCATAGGGCCCATTTGTTTTAAATTGTGCTTATTTTCTCCCTCAAAGTAGCTGCAGACTTGAAAAAAAAATCACCTCCTCAATTTACAATTTAGGATCAAATGATTGCCTCTCCAACGGGAAGTGCACAAGTTCTGGATGTAGTAGTTACTTTGAAATTTCTCAACTGATTGGTGATTAAGGAGGAGAAATAGCAGAACTCCAGCACTCCAGCATACCCATGTCATACTTTTTACAGCTTTCTCTCCAGGGCAACCCACTACACCCAGATAACTCCTTTCTAAAGGGGTAAACCACAGACTGAGGGGTCAGTTGTATGGCATTTCTGGGACAGGGGATGGATGTGTCCCAGCCCCAGAATTCATTTGTTAACATGGATGTGAGGGCAACCTCTCCCAATTTTGCACATTCTCTACACCAACCTCCCTCCCCCTCCTGACCCTCTCTCCTCTCTCTCTCTCTCTCCTCCCCTCCGCCTCCCAGCGCCCCCCAAGCTGGTTAAGTGTTCAATACACTTTCTTTGGCAGCTTGCAAGGGGAAAGGGGTGGTCGGGGTAGGTGAACGTCTGGTTTACTCCATCCGAATGTGCTTGGTTCACGTATTCTCATCCCAGGTCCTATCCTATTAAAGGGAAAGAACTATGTAGTGGCTGTAGTAATCAGAGCTGAGATTAGCCAGTGTCTGGAATATTTAGAAACAAAGGGCAAGAATCACAAGGGGGCAGGAATTAGAATATTTTTTTCCTTTAAAATAGGCCGTTAATTTCCATAAGAAACGTGGACTCCAATTCACATAGTAAACATTTCATTGGTGTTTTGTTGTCTTTTGTGATTTATGATAAGGTAGTCTCCCTGGTATTGACTGATAGATGCAATCACTTAGATTTAATTTGGCAAGGATTTGGGATACATAACATGTTGAACAAAAAAGACTGGACCAGTAATTATTGGACCCAAGCTCCACTAGAACACAACTGAACTGGTTCCATCCTTCCTCCAACCTGGAGATTTTCTTCTCACTTTATTGACACATTTGTGACATTTTTTTTTTTTAAAGAAATTCTCTCCAGTATTCCGCACAGTCCCATTTTGGTCTCATCACAGTTTTATGTCAAAATGCTAACCCCTCTAAGCACGTTTCCTCCCAACAAAACATTCAGTGAAAATGCCAAGAAAACCATTCCTGCTTGCAACGAGTCGAAATGTCTGGACCCAGGAATTTTAAACAGTGTTTTTAATTGAAAATAAAGCTAAAGCATGCTTTTCAACAGTGCAAATTTCCATAATTTTGATTTACTGCTTCCAACATCACAACATAGTACACCAGCATGGCCTTTTACTAAAGGCCAGGCCCTAGCCGTCTGCATGTTCGACTACTTCGATAGTAAGTGCAAATATAGATAATCACCTCTGATTGTCACGTGCAGTGGAAATGTTCCTGCTACCTACACAGGATGTTACTGAAGTTTGAGAGAGATGCAGAAAACAGTAAAAAGTAACACAATTCAAATGCCTGAGTTCTGGTTCCAGAAAAAAACGCCCTGAACGACATGGGGAGTCTGATTTGGGGTATCGGTGCCACTCTGGGCCCCTCGTTTTACTTTTCGGGGTTATATTTCCTAACTTTGCTATTTCCTCTATCTACTGTGAAGAGTCAGAACATAAACCATCCTGCTAGTCAGGGAAGTGTTTTAGTTGCTTTGAAAGTTTCTAAGGGACATGTTCAGGCCACAACGAAAGCATGACATTAGCGGGCAACATTAACCTTATTTAAGACCTTTGGGTGAAAATAACAACAAAAAAAAAGACTTTTCCGATGGTTAAGTGGTGGCTGTACAAGTAAAAAGACACCCTTTACCAAAAATACAATTCCATATTTATTTTACTTGGTTTAGATGAGGCAGCTTTCACCAGTTTTCGAAGAGGTCTCCAACCCCAACCATTCCAATCCATAGAAAAAATAGTAAGTGCAACTGCTCTTAGGGGGGGGGGGGGGGGGGGTGGGGGGGGGGGGGGGAAGATACCCTACAACCGAACACAAAGCTCCAGAAAAGTAGCCTGCCACCACAGAACCCTCGTGATTCCTCACTGTGCAACCATATAACTTAACAAACTTTCGCTGAATTAACAGTTACACTTCCACGTTTGAAATCTAGTGCATAAACTTAATGGCTCATTGTAATATTTATTATTCAACCTTTTGACATTTATTTGTAGCAGTTGAATTGAGGTACCGGGTGCATTATCAAGCATTGAAACAGTAAAGCGTTCCAGCTCTATCGTAATAACTGAGTTTCACTTGAGTCTTTAGCCTGAAGTAGTCTGTGGAATGTAAACCAACCCTTACCCCAATTCAAAAAGAAGAAGAAGAAGAAAAAAAAAAGACACCAAAAAACTGCAGTGAAAGAAGAAAATAGTAATCCGATTTCTGTCTTCATAATGTGATAAACCAGGGCTCCAAACGAGGGTAACGCATTAATGGGCTTGTACAAACCATCTTGTGCAGTTTTACAATGTACGGAAGGTAACATGTCTCGAGAAAATATCTCCCAAAATAACGTTATGAATTAAATTTCCTGAATTTGTGACTAGGTGGAAGAGGTATTGCAGAACCGCCCAGCTGCCATTTCCATATAGGATGGGCCTTGTGAGGAGTTTGGGAATCCTTAGTGGTATTTAAGGAATAAGCCGGCAAGAAATCCCCATCATTACCAATAATTAGTGACGGTGGACAGGGAAAATTTGCCATGAAATTAAATGGCCTTTTCACTGCTGATGCTACATTGCTGGCTACCCTTCTGCGTCTATTGGTAACTGTAAAATCATCCAGTGTTCCTTCATGTGTCTCAGTTTTACCTGTAGGACGTGGGCTTCTAGCTGATTTCAAATTTGGTTTGACTGGAGGAGGCTGTAGTACAGGTCGTTTTCCCAGCACCAGTGTCCTGTAATTTTTTCTCACCCTCGCACCAAATTTATATTCCCCATCCTCAGGCTTTGGAGAACCTAAAGTGCATGAAAGGCCCTGACTCTGAGTCAGTGGGTTTAAGGAAGTGGTTTCTTTTTCAGTGCATGCAAAATCTTCCTTGGCTGTTAACAAAGCGTCCTTTTCCTCCTCCTCCTCCTCTTCCTCCTCCTTACTCTCAGCCACATGGTAAAATTCACCCTTTGTATCATTGCACTCGCATTTTAGCTTATGTTTAACAAGGTCAGGTTCATATTCTTCATTAGTGCTACTATCCTCTACTTTGATTTTAATATTGTGCGGAAAGGGCCATCCCTGATTTTCTGCTGCTGCTGCTGCTGCTGCTGCTGCTGCTGTTGTGGCTGTTACTGCTGCTGCTGCTGCTGCTGCTGTTATTCCTGGATCAGCTGCAGCAGCAGGGTCCATCTCAGGCTCAGTTTGTAATGAGGGCAAATCCGTGGCCAATTCAATACAATGCAGGATTTTGGAACCTTTTTCTGAATTTGCCGCCGCCGCCGAAGAATCATTATTTAAGAACCTAGCAGCTATTGTATCGTTATCTGCACAGTGTGTAGTAGTTGCTTGCAGGCATTTCCTGGCCTCTCTGAGTATTCTTTGTTGTGGAAATGCATTGTTTGTCTTTGGGCTAGGTGAAGAGGCCCCCTCCGCCACGCAGTTAATCGTCAGGTCAGTTCTCTTTACGTTATTGGGAATTTCGGAGTGTGGGAATGTGATCTCAGATACCCTATCGTTCCTTATCTCGGCAAAACAACTTCCAAGGCTGGCGGGGCAGCAGCCGGGCGGTGTCCTGGGGGCCCAGATGGGGTAGCTCCACTCCTCGGGCGCCTCGGCTTTGACCCCGCTTTTGAGGTCGGCGAGCCTGGCGGCCTCCTCGAAGGCGGCGGGCTTGGGGGCGGCGACGACGGTGGCCAGGCGGTACAGGAGGCTGGCCTGCGCCTGCACGCCGGGGGGGGGCTGGCAGAAGCTGGTGCGCCTGAAGCGGATGCTCTGCACCGAGACCCGGCTGGAGCCGGAGCTGGAGTCCGAATCGGAGGACGTGTCTTCCTCGTCCTCGTCGTCGTCGTCGTCGTCCGAGCTGGCCTCGCTGGAGTCCGACCCCGCGCTGTCCTCGGAGGAGGAGGACGACGACGAGGAGGACGACGACGACGACGACGCGGAGTTGCTGCTGCTGGACAGGCTGGACCCGAAGTCCGAGTCGTTGGCCGCGTGGTCCGAGTAGGAGCTGGACTCGGAGTCGCTGCTGTAACGCTCGGGGAAACCGGACAGATGTGGCGGCTGTTGCCTCCGCTGCTGCTGCTGCTGCTGCTGTTGGCGGCGGGCCTGCTGCGGCCGGCGGGGCCGGGCACGGGGGGTCCGGGCCCGGTGCGGGGGCGGGCAGAAGCCCCCGGTCGCCAGATGGAACCGCTCCAGGCAGGTTGCCCCGGCTACGGCGGCGGCGGCGGCTGCAGCTGCGGCTGCAGCCGCCGCCGCCGCCGCGGTGACTTTGGCCCGGTACCCCCGGGGGTGGGGGGCCCCGAGCAGAAGGCGGGGCCCCCGGCGGCAGCCCCGGCGCGCCGGGCCGGTGGAGCCGGCGGGGCTGGGGGCGGCCGCCTCGTAGTCGTAGTCCGGCGGGGGCTTGCCCGGGGGGCGGGCGGCCTCGGGGGAGGAGCGGCGGCCGGGGAAGGGGCTGAAGATTTGAGGTAGATCGGCGGCGGGGGGCGAGGCGGCGGCCCCGGGGCGGCTGCTTGGCAGCGGCTGCGCGGCTCCATTCAATCCCAGCCAGAGCGGGGGCGGCGGGGGCGGCGGCGGGGCGTGCCGGGATCCCGGGAGGGGGGCGTCGCCGTCGCGGGCCCCTTTCCTCCGGCGGCCCCGCTCCGTCTTGCACGAGGCGTGCAGGGCCTCCACGTCCTCCCGGGAGATGAGCGTGCACTTGGCCGCGTGGAAGGCGATGCTGTGGATGGCCTTGAGCCGCCGCAGCTCCGCCAGGTCGCAGTGGTGCTTCTTCACCCGGAGGTGGTCCATGCGCTTGTGCACCGTGGTCCGCGGGATGTTCTTCAGCAGGTCGGTGAACACCTGGGAGAGGGCAAACATGGGCTTTCCTTTAATGACGAGGTACCCGAGCCGCACGCCATCCACCTCTTCAAAACCCGACTTCAAGTCCCCCATCTCGGCCGCTAAATCGCTCCCACCATTGGCGGCGAGGATAAGGGGGAGACGCATATATGTGGGTACATGTGCGAATCCTCCGCCGGATTCTGCATAGGTCTCAAGGCATCCTGCTAATAAAATAACAAAGACTGTTACTCCGGGGGGGAAAAGGCTGCCAAACTTCGAGCGCGGCGATGGAAGGAGGATCGCGGGGTGGGGTGGGGTGGATAAAATCATGGGAAGAAAAGTCCCACGTGAGGCTACACTGCATATATTCTTGGTGGGGCTTTGGGTTCTGTTGCTGGGTTGGGGGGAAAAAAAAGGCGAAAAAGAAAAGGAAAAGGGGAGAAAAAGGAGGTCTCGGGCCGGGCCGGGGGTCCTGCGCTGCAGCGGAACCTCAGTAGTACCTGTGTCCCTGAATTCCCCGCGTCTCCATAGGTGCCCTGGGCTATTGGAATGTGGACCCGGGCGGAGGAGAGCAGAAAAGCTGCTATTCCCGCCGCTGCTTTACTACAAATAAAATGACAGACCGAAGCGAGCTCGTCCGGAGACACCTTCATCAATTAATTCCCCTAAAGCCAACGCTGATTGGACACTCCTGACAGGTGATGCAATAAAAATTGATATTCCACCCCTTCCCCCCAAAAAATCTCCCCCTAATTAGCATACCCTTAGACTGCCACCTCCCCTCCCAAAGTAAATAATACAGTTAGTATATAAATCTTTCCATTAAACTCTCCGGGCTCCAGTGCGTTCTGGCGCTCAGACCTCTTCATCTCGGAGCGCGCGGGCAGGCTTTTGGATGATTTCTTTTTTTTTAAGAAAGGATCCATTCCCCGTTAAAGGAACACACCTCTCTGGGGTCGGCCGGGCGTTTTCTGAGCTCCAGTAGGCTCGGAGCCGGGGAGAGGGATTTTAAAATACATCTCACCGAGTCGAAACGGACATTTCCCCCCCTCTTCTCGCCGGAGGAGAAAAAAAAAATGGAGCTGAGCGAAAATGTGCAGAATCGACTGGAATTTCCCTTAACGGAGGGAGTGGGGAAGGGCGGGAGCTCAAAGTTAAAAACCTCGACTGTTACCCACCCCCGACGGACACTTACATGTTCCAATCGCCCTCGTCTTCCCCTCTTCTCTTCGGCTGTCTGCTTTACATCCAGTAACAAAGTTCTTTGGCTGGGGAGGGGGAGAGGGAGCTGGGGGGGGGGGGGAGAGAATCAAGGGCTCCGACTCCGAAATGCTGGATCAGTTCGACCTGATTTTCGTCTGCTGTTTAGGGGGGAGGAGGGAGAGAAGGCGGGGGTCTCACGTCAGACCCATAGCACGGAGAGGGGATCCAGGAAAGCGCTCACTTGGGACGGTCCCCAGGACTGGCCGGCCGCATGTCGGGCGGTGGGGAGGGTCGCGGCGCCCTGCCTCGCCCCCCGCCAGGTTGAGAGGGGGCCGTCGGCTTCTGCGGCAAAAAGCCCGACGAACGCGACCCTCCCACCCCCAGGTGCTTCCAGGGGTTCTACGTAAGGATGATGAAAAAGGAAAGCGCTGGGGTAGAACGGATGATATTCCCGGGCTCTCAGATGGTGGCAGCCTGCGACGGGTCCTCCCGCAGCCTGCTCGTTTTTCCATGCGAGCCGAAGGTTTTGATTAAATATGAAAGGGGGGGTGGGGTGGGGTGGGGGGGAGTCCCTTTGAAGCAACTGCGTCGAGATTTAACCTCTTCCTCGGTTTGCCCCCGGACGCGTTGCTGCCGTGCGCTTCTATCCGAAACGTTGCGAAACGAGAGCGAGGTGGTTCCCGGGGAGGCTGCAGGGTTTCCTTGGCGCCCGGGCCGTCTGGCTGCAAAGCCCGCCGAGTTCCTCCACGTTAAGGCTCCCAAACTGCAGTCCGGAGCCACTTAGAGACTCCCTCGGTCCTCCCGAAACAGGCATCCGTGTGGTTAAAAGAATAAACGGATATTTCGGGGACTGCAAGAAAACACACACGCATCTATATATATATAATACATATGTATGTGTGCATATGATCTCATACAGATAGGGATAATTTCATCTCTAGAATCCCTTCTCGTTCAAAAGTTCCAGCTCCCGCTGCTGAGGTTTCCCCTTCCAGCACCGGTAGGTACGGCTCGGAAAATAAAGTAACCAAAAAAAAAAAAAAAAAAATCACACTCGGCCAAAAAAAAAAAAAAAAGGTATTTTCGCACGAGATCCACGACGCGGCTCCCCGCACCCCACCCCCTTGCAATTTCCCAGGAATTCTGAAGAGAACTGGGAATTTCAAGGCGTGCATCCGGAAATTAAGGAAGTCTATTTAAGAGAGTCTGTAATTCAGGAGGCTGGGATTTGAAAAGTCATTCCTGCACTACTGTTGCACTCAGCACAGATGTAATCGCCGCTCTTCAACTTAATCAATGTGTGTACAAACCACGATACCTAGTTCTGGCCTTTGAAATCTGTGGATAGCATTTCCATCCAGGAAACCGGAGCTACAACAAATTACATTTTTGTCCCTTGAATGGAGGGAAGCCTCATGAATGGATCTCGTGATATTTCAGGCTTTAAAACGTAACCGAGAGGCAGCAGGGAACAATGCCTCGTCACAGCTAATACCATCCGCGGAGTTAGCTTGCTTTTTCATCTGGATCGCTCCCACCACGTATTTCTCTTTCACTTTCAGAAGAAGCGGAAACCTAGGTCCCTGAGCTGAAAGTTTCGTAGGAAAACAGACGCAGATTTTTTCTTAAAGGAGAAGGAAGAGCCACTGGTTTGCCATTTTATTGCCAGAGACAATAATATCGCTTAAAAATGTCTCCCGATGACCTTAGAGATACTAGCGGCGTTTTCCCCCCCTTCCTCCCCCTTCCCGTCCTATTCCCCTCCCCCGCGCCCTAAGGTTAATATCGTACTGACAGTAAAGAAACAGTAAACTCGGAGAAAACCTTGGAAAGACATTACAAAACATGGGTTGGAGTGTCCCTTCTTGCCAGGTAGAGTTTAGCTGTTCCCGATCGGTTTAGATTTACACGGGCGCGTACATACACAAACACACACAACTGCACATGATGGCATCGTAATTTAGTAACCGTTTCAAAATTACCTTCCTTTCCCTCCTCCCACCTCCCTTTTCACCTCTTCAGATCCTTGAAAGATAGGGGTTTTAGGAAAAAAAAAAGAAAACCCTAACAACTTATAGCCAAATATCGGTTTTCAGCGAGGTAGAGGCAGGGTCGAACGGCGACAAATAAACGACAGAAGACTTGGGAGATGTGAAAATGTGAGCTCTGAGTGTCCATGTTTCTGTCTTTGTATGAGCATAGAGATATTCACAGAAACACACCCATGCAGTGATATACGCGAGGGCTTATACTTCTGCTTTCACATCTTTTTCTCCCGTCGAATGCATTCTTTTGTTCCATTAACTTCCCCATCTTTTTTTTTTTTTAATGCGTGTGTGGAGAATGTGACCGACAGCTTTCTTGTAGCCATCAGCACACGCTGTATATCCGGGGTCCTTTCTGGGCACATGGTGGTCGGTCCCGAGGAAAAGATGTGGCGGAGGTGCTTGCGCGCACACACACATGAAAGGCAGGGGACTTTAAGATGGATTTGCATTCTCACAGGGGATTGCGATCAATAGCTTCCAACATTTATGGCTTAGATTATTAATGCGAAAGCCGGTCCAAAGAATGGGGATGAAAAATTAAAGGTGTCTGGTATCAATTATGTTTAAAGTTATGCAATAATTTACTTGGCGTGTGTGAGCAGAACCAAATGTATAAAGTGCTATCTCTCAAAAGAAAGGGAGTTTCTTTGATAAATTTGTTGACCACGTCAGCCTCATTTACAATCAGAGATGAGCCCCCTTCCGAAGATACACGATTGTCTTAAATTTCTTCTTAACAAAGTATCTATTGATTGCTCTTCCCTATATCCAAATGTGTACATGCATACACATTCATATCTGTGTAATGAATAATCTCTATCTCGCCATATGAAGTCAGTGAATGTGTCGTTACAGTTAGGCATAGCCTGCGTTTAGGGGTAATTAAATGTGATCGCGTTCCCAGGAAGCAATATGTAATCTATACCTTGCGATACCAAGTATTTCAGCTTTCAATCCAAAGCTCCTTACCCAGTGAAAAAGCCTCAATCTCAAATAAAGGGAAAAGAACCTTCTTTAATGTTCTCTTTTCTATGCACACGTTGTAAAAATATGCACGTTCATGTAAATAAAACCTGGGCTTAAACGTATGAGTTCAGTGAGAACATGAAACTGGGTCTCTGCTTGGGAGTGTATGTGTCAGATTCACCTTCTGATGCTGTGTTTTGATTTATTTTCATTGTATTTTTTATGTTTAAATACCACTGCAATTCAGTCTGACCTCTTCCCTCTGGAGCGAAGTAATGCACGCAGCATTTACGGTCTCTTAAATGGTTAGCTGGGAGATGCAACAGCCATTTGCAGCAGTAGTTTGCTAATGGGGAAAATTCTTTTGAAAATCTGAAGGAAAACCTACCTAGGAGTGCGTTTGCATTTTCACACTACGACTGTCTGATTAATGAAAGTTTTGAAGAGCATTAAAATAAGCCCTTTCCCTCTGAGCGCTTTCACTCAAACAACCGTCATTTAAATGAGGATTTCCCTCCTTCCCCTCCACTGTACGTATACATTTGTTTTGGAATCGGTGGACATATTTGTTTCAAAGGAAATTCAGACAGAAAACAGGGGACATCACAAAGACACCAAAAACGTTAAGTATAATAGTTTGAAAGAATAAAAGAAGTTCCTTCTGTTGTTTTAAAGCCAACCAAATGTAACTACAATACATACAACATGCCATAAATTATAATATGACAAAAAATAACCATGTATAGCTAAATTAGTCGAAGATGTGGGACAGTGAAATCCTGAGTGACAGTCAAAAGATTCATAACTTAATATCATGCCTCTGAGCTATTTTTTTTTGGGGGGGGGTGGTAAATGAAGCAACAGCTTTGCAAGAGAGTGGCTAGGTATTTTTTTTTCCTGAAGTTTAATTTTTCTTCCTGACCTATCTCCTTACTCGCTAGAAATCAGAGAGATCCTCTAAATCACAAAGTAACTACCGATCTTTCTGTCCCTGGGCATTTTAAAATTCTGTTTTTCACAGGAGTTTGTGGACACATAGTACATGCCATGTTGTCTACTGACCCATAATCAAAATGCAGTGACCTTCTACCCTCTTTTTGCCCCTTGACCCATCTAGAATTCAATGCAGCCTTTATAAATTTGCAAATCCTTGGAGGTAAAGGGGATTTGGTGAGGCTTTGTTCTGAAAAGGCCCTAAAAGTGTGCATTTTGAATCAGACAAAGGTAAAGCACAAAACCCTGGAGGATGAGATTGTTTCTTACGTACAGGTGAGCAATATGTAACTCTATATTCTAGAACTATATTGGAGAAAACATAGATTGCAAGCTGAAAAGCAATTACAAGCATAGGAGATCAGAAGGTTATGGATTGCATCAAATTAGCAGTGTGGTACAAATCACTTTCATGACGTAAGGAATGGCCAGGCCACAATCTTTCAGCTTGCTTCATCTCCAAGGACTGTTGGAACTCTAGTGACCAAGGGGGATGGGGGTTGGGGAGATCGTCGAGGAGTAGGTGGGGGGGGGGGAGAAGGGGGGAGAGCCAGAGAAAGAGATTCCGAATCTACAGGCACATTCCGTATCTCTCCTGCTATCAGCCAGTTTAAAGGACACCATAATTATGATGGCGATAAAACAATGACTACTTATGTGTGCTGAATAAATAAGGAATGTTTACAGCTCAAGAATCTTTTAATTCCAATTAAATGCTATCAAAGAAAAGCCCCCTTTCCTCCTGCCACCACTCCCCCCTCCCCAATTATCTTGTTTTGTTGCAATATTTTCCTAGGGAACAAGAGGGTTTGAGAACGTGACTGTGGATTTAGAAAATAAACCCGGAGAAGGAAATCGCGTGGCGTTTTTTAACAGATGATGCCCGAATTCCAAGAACACAAGTTATTTGCATTACCCAAGTTATTTATTTATTTTCTGCAAGGACTCAACGGGGGGATGGATTCAGTGCTTACTGACGTTGAAGGACCAAGCCTTCGGACACGGGGGAGAGGAGTTATGGGGGGGGGGAGAAGGGGGTTCCCCCCACCTTGAGGGTCGGCATTGGCGGGGGCTGGCGGGCCCTGGGGGTCCCTCATACCCCCGGCCCGAAGGTACGTCCCGAGACCGCAGGCGGCTTCTTCCCGGGGGCCGCTCCGCTCCCGCAATCGGGCTCTGCACCTCTCAGGTTGCCATTTCCTCGGCCCCACAAGGATCATTTCAAATATTCATTGTATCAGCAAATCTCATCATAATCAGATTAAAACCAGGTTTGGGGAGGGAGGCGGGTCAGGGGGGACGGCGACCACCCAGCCGTCGGAAAATTCGCCCCTTTGGATTTGTTTTTGGAGCCGGGAGGATAAATAGCTTCCCTCCTGTAGCACAGGCGAGCTGCCTTTCCCCCCTTTTCTGGAGCCCGGATTTTCGCTCCAAACACTCCCCTCTTTCTTTCCCCCGCCCCCCCAACACACACACACACACGCACACACACAAACACACACACAAACACACTCCGATAGATTCCTATCCGCGGCTCCGTTTCGACCGTTTCTACGTTCCACTCGGGGTTTGTGTTGTTGGGTTTTTGTTGTTATTCTTGTTGAAAAAGATGCTGTTCCCGGGTCCTGCCGTAGCCTCCATTTCATTAAATGCCGCTGGAATCTCCCTCTCCCCGCCCCAACTCCATAATGGCTAAGGCTAAAACTTCTAAAAGAAAAAAGGCAACGCAACAGAGGCGAAATCGGAAGGGCAACGTTGGGGAGAATGTCCCGGCAGATACGAGGCGGGATGCGCGGGGGAGAACTGCGGGGTTGGGTGCGGGGGGGGCCTCTTCCTTTTCAAAGTTTCGCCCTCCCCGACACCCTCCTGGCAGAATGAGGATGGGCTTGGAGGGTCCGAAACGTGACCGGCTCACTGGGGCGGGGGGCTGCGGCTCGCCGCAACGTGCTCGGCAACTTAATCCCCCCCGAGAAGGGCCCCGGCCGGGAGTCGAGGGGCAGAGAGGCGAGCCAACGGGGCCCGGTAATAACACACAAATCCTCCTCTCCCTCCAAAAAATCCTCCTTCCCGGGGGGCACGGATGGGGAGCCGCCCGCCCCGGGACCGGCGAGGACAGACAAGGTAAGGGATCCGGGGCCGCGCGGGGAGACAATGGCTACACAAAGGGCCCGGGGGCGACCACCGTCCCTTTGGAAGCGGGGCTGGGGAGGGGGCCCGCGGCGTATGCACCGGGGACGGAGGTCGACTGCGGGTTTAAAGCATCACGATAATATTCTTCATCGTCGTCGTCGTCGCAGGAAGAAAGGGAGGGCTACTCGGCCAAAAAAAACCAAACTTCCCGAGCTCCCCCGCCATCCCGCTCCCGTCGAGGCCCCCGTTTTCCCCGGGATGGGGCTGGGCGACAATCCTGCAGGCTCGAACGGGCTCCGAGGCTTGGAGGAGCGGGGGGCGTTTAAGGAAGTCGGATCCCCCTCCCCACCCTCTTCCCGCCGCCACCGAGCGGCTCGAAACCGGTCCTTCCGATGGGCACTGCCGCCGCCCGGTGAGGCCACGAACAGAGCTGGCGGCGGGGTATAAATAGATCCGAAGGGGAGGGGGGGGGACCCCACAGCCCACGGGCACGTGAAACACGCGTTTTTACAGTCGCCGAACCAGTGACCAACCCCTCTCCCTCCCCTCCCCCCCCCCCGCGCCCCTCCCCGCGTATTACCTGCCCTGTTACAGGGACACATGTTTATGTTTATAGTCCTGGCTGGCAGTAGTGTCAAAAGCTGCGGATTTGGGAGGGGGCAGGGAGGGAAGGAAAGGCAGGAGGAGGGAGGAGGGGAAAAAAAAAAGGAGGAGAAAGAGGGGGAGGAGGGGAGAATACAACCACCCCTACTTGTTAAAGCAAATTTACTGCGTTATTGCAAGCCGCGTAAAAAAAAAAGGGGGGGGGGGGAGGAGGAATTGGTGGTGAGAAAGGGAAAAAAAAAGTCGAAGTGGTCGCAGGAACGGCGCGGCCCTGGTTAGAGGAAGAAGACGAGAACCAGGGAGTCAGAGAGAGGGGGAGAGAGAGAGAAAGAGAGAGAGAGAAAAGGGCTCCCGTTCGCTCCTCTCACGTGGGAGGGGGACGGGACGGGACAGAGTGCACGGGGCTCCCGGGCTCTGACCTCTGACCCCGGCTCCTCGCTGCATTTTCCCTTTGGCCGCCCGGGCCCTTTTTTTACCCACAATCCCCCGCGCGGGCCGCGCTCGTGCCGAGCCAGTCTTTCCTGGTCTCCCCTCCCCCGCTCCGCAGAGCCACTCTCTTCCTGCTTTTCCCCGCCCGGGGGATGGATTCTCCCGGCTGGGAACTCCCCCCCCCATCCCACACCCCCTCCTCCCCACGTCTCGTTTCTATTTTCTCCCCCCCGCGCGCCCAAACACACACACACACGGGATTGGATTCTCCCGCCTGGGAATCCCCCCCCTTCCCCGGGGAGCTGCGGCCCGGCTGTAGCTACAGAAAAAAAGCATGGGTGATCGTTCCTGACCCACGCTCAGTTTGCTCCTTTCGACCCCCTCGGGCCAACGGAGGAGTGGGTGTGGGGAAAAGGTTCCCCCCAACAAAGCCGGTGTCTGAAGCCCACCCGTCCCACGACTTCTTCCCCCCACCTCAGGCCGGGAGGCCGAAGTTGGGAGGCCCGAAAGGCCGCCTCCTCCTCCCCGGTTTGGGCGCTGCCTCTTCTTCGGCGGCCCCCGGGCTCGGGGGAGGGGAAGGCGAGGCAAGGCCGAGGGGGCGGGAGGAGGTTGAAGTCGGGCTCCCTTCCCTCCAGCCTCTCCCATTGTTCAGGGCCCCTTCGCGCTGTTTTCTCGCTGAGCTTGCCCTGCCAGGAGGAGGAAAGGTCCCACCGCACCACTCCCCTCGGCCGCCCACCCCCCCCACCCCCAACCCCTTAAACTTCAAACATTGTCGGGTCACGGCGACAAGTTTTATTATCTAACACGCCGAGCGAAGGGGCTCTCCCTCCCGCCCCTCGAGCTCGGTGAATCCGGACAGAGGGAGGCATAAAATAGGCCCGGAATAGCTCCCAGGCGCAAAGAAAAGGAGGGGGGGGAAAGGCAGCGCAAGGCAGAACATCTGTTTACAGACCGATGTGGGCAGATTTTATTTTTTCAAAAACTGGGCCGGTTGGGAGCCGATGAAACATTTATTTTTTATCATTTCTGTTTGAAGTGCGAGCTCGGAAAAGAAAGGACTGGGCCCCCAGGAGCTAGGGGGAAGAGCACGTTTCTTTCGCTCTGCCCTTTCTTGAAGCACTCGGATCGCTTTGTTTCCGCACACAAATATTTTAAAAGATAGTGCTGAGTGAGTCTAAGCAAAGGCTAACCTCGTTTCCTTAATCATGTAAAACATGTTCTCCAAATTATGGGGCTTTTCAAGAGGGGGAGGAAAGCCAGGCTCTGCATTTGTTTTGAAGAAGCAAGTTTCGGAAACAAATGATTACCAGCAAACTGCTAAAAACCTCAGCTTGTTTGGCTCTAAGCGAGGGAGTTCAACGGAAGATTTTCCCAACAAGTGCCCGAGAGTGTCTCCGATATTGGGGCCGGGTCTCTGGAGTGAAAACGAGGAAAAGAAACAAAAATCAAGTCGGTGGCCCAGACCTTTCTGGAGAAGAATCCCTTCGAGATAGAGTTGGCGGAAATTCCTTTCCAGACAGCCATCCGCGATCTCTGAATTATGCAGCATTGTTTCCCAAGGTGGATGAAAAACAAAAAACCCAATTAGAATAGATTTCTAATGGAATATTATATTTGCACATCAGCGTGAAATCATCGTTTGACGAGAGTTTTGAATTAAAACCAAAAAGTTAACGGGCTTTGCACATAAACAGCATCTGTTTGAAGGGACTCCGCGGTGGGAGCAGTAGTGGTGGATGGTTTTTCCCTATTGGAAACCCTGCAGTGAATGGAGTAGTTTGCATTTATAACCCAAACACTTTTTTTCCCCCCGTCCGTCTCCCACTTTTCCTGAACTTGCTTTTCCCCTGAGAACGCATCCTCTCACCGCAGTTCAGTTTAAGCGAGTCTCGAAGGCACAGGGCTGGAAATCTTTTTTTTTTTTAATCCGAATAAATACGGAGAGATTTCCGAGGGGGAAGGAAAAAAAAAAGTTGTGCTAATAACTGCCTGCTCCGGATCTGTCCATCCTCCCCTTGGCGTCCCTCCCCCAAACAAACAGCGATCGGTTTATTGGAGATTTCTATTTGTTTTTCCTCTCTGGATATTCTGGAGGCGTTCCTGCGCGGAACTGTTATTTTGGTGGCTCCTGGAAGGTGCGTCTCGGTTATACAAAACGGGCTTTTTAAGTCCCAGACCTCGATGCCGTTTAAGCAAATAGACCCGCTGCGAGCTTGCAGACCGCCGAGGGGTTACCCGGGAGCGGAGCCCCCCACCCCCGGAGCAAGGAGGAGGGAAGAGGATGGTGGAGTTGGGAAGAGGATGGTGGAGTTGGGAAGAGGATGGGGGGCGGAGGAGGGGAGACAGATTTCCTGGTTCCCTTGGCGGGTCCTTCCTTGCCCGCCGCCGAGCGTGCTTTCTTGCAGCCAGCTCGGTCCGGTTGCCGCGTTGCACCGGGAATCAGGCGTTTTTTAATTAGGGGGAAGCCCCGCCATAAAAAAGAAAAGAAGAAAAAAAAATGACCTACATTCCGACTCTCAAGTGCCACGGGAAGATTGACAAAAAGTGATCCGAGGCTTGCGCGTTTAATTCGCCAGGAATGTTAAGCTTCATAAGATACACCCTATGGGGTCATGTTAACCTCGGCACTGCTATCACCCAAACGCAATGGATAAAAAAAAATAATAATAACACCCACCGGATTGTTGTCGGTTTGCAAAATTCGAAAATCAGGGGCTCGACAATCAATTGTAACGCAACAGTAATCGAAGGACTTTTGCCGGGTGGGGGACGCGGGGGGTGGGGAGGAGTTGTAGTTCTTTACTCCTTTCTTCCTGGGACACAATGCGATGAATTAACATATTCCTGGGCGTGTTTTTGAATTTGGGAAGTGGTGGCCCCTTGTTGAGAAGAAAACATTTTAAATGAAAAAAGGAGCCCTGTTTACTCCAAATGGTATTTGGCAAATCAGTCTAATGGCATTTATTCGCACACACACACCCCTTTCCCGATTGACGTTTATTTACATCTAGATCCTCTAGGACTTAATAAACCGATTTTCCTCCCTTCCACGCTCACAATCTTGAAACCGCATAAAAGTTTTTCACTTCGGTAAACCTAGTTTTTACGTTGGTTTTCTCGTTCCAGCAGTCGATTGGAAACCCGATGTCAATTTCGTCATTATAACAAAGGCAAATGTTCAGTACCAGGGAAAATGAAATAAAAAAAAAAAACCGTGCCCCTTGCCTCGGCTTTCTGATGACCAACATTCTGACTCCCAAACTGATGATCTCTTTACAAACCCAAAGGATACACGTTCTTGGTTTTGCTACTGGTAGTAAGTGATAGTCGGTGACTAAATAGAACCCTGGTTTCCGTAAAGTCAAAATAAGGTAAAGACAATTTTTGGACATTACTCGGTGTTTCTGGTGCTACTTGCTCCAGAAATGCAGGTATCATCAATAAAAATCTCCCTGACTAAAATTCAAACAACTTTTCACAACTCAACCGCTCCATTTTCAACCACACTCTTCTAGATGAATTTGGTACTCTGCAAGCAGAATGCGCTGAATTTACACTGTATGTAATCTAAAATGCAAGTTACCAACCCAGTTTTCCTAGGATTAACCCAGCATTAATCACATTCACTAGGATTGCAAGTTTGGGGTTCTTTCGGAAAATCGTGGTCATTCTCACGATTTCACTTACTTGATATGTGAAAAGGTGGCTAACATTTGAGAACTGTTTAAGTATAGCGAATCATAAATCAATTGGTAGATGAAAATCACCTAGATCATCTCAAACAATAATAAATCATTAAATGACACACCTAGATGAAAATTTTCTTAGTTTCTATAATTAGAAATTGTAGTTCATTATTGCACCTCCAAGGAAAAAAATCTTGATTCGTGTTTTACATTGAATCTTTGGCTGAAGTGAACTTTTATATACCAATATTTTTAATAGATGTGATACTTGAAAACCACCTAGGAAAGTCTATTGCTCTTAGAGAAATGGAATTTGCCAAAAGCCAACAAAGGTGATATTGCAATTAAAACATGATGGAAGCCATTTCAAAAAGACCCAAACAAAACATGGTTTTGTGAAGACAGGAAGAATGCCTCCACTTAAAATACTAAAACTTCTAGAATATAAATTCACTCCTACAGCCTAAGTAGCATAATTAGTATGTAGAGGTTTTACATGCCCCCCACCCCACTCACACACGTACGTACACACCATAGGCTTTTACGTAAGCTAACCAAAATGGCACAAATGGCATGGTGGTCAAATGTCCAGATTAAAAAAAAAGGGGGGGACCCTTTGGAGCCAAATAAGAAGACTCCTAATTAATCAAGGAATTATAATGGAATGGGAATTAGTTTTTATTACATATCCTGCAACAAAGGATAGATCACAATTTATTTTTTTACATTTTCTAACTTACCATAAGTAACATGTAACAAAGACAGCCTGATAGTTTAAAATATGGATTCCACAGATATACTAACTCTTCCATAATTGAGCATGGCTAGAAATAATGTGCTGGATTAGAGCCAATACACCATTTAAAATAGACTATTTGTAGAGATCAAAACACATGAGTTAAGGAAACATAATGTGGAGAGGGACCATGTTGCTTACGCTTTCCTCATATTAAACAAATATCTTTGATCAAAATTTATTTTGATGAAGACTGTAACAGTGAATTTAATGGGTATAAACAGAGGACAAACAAACTCTGATTTATTTTAAGGGGTTAAGCATGAATAATATTAACCTGCATAGTGAATGTCAATGGTTCTAAATATTTATTTTAAGGCATGTTCTTAAGGACGTGGATGCACAAAATGCAAGTTTATTAGGCTGGCAGGCTCACCAGATGAACTAAGAAATAAAACAAAGAATAATCGTAAGAAGGTGTACTGCCGTGAGAAGGGGAGAAAAAAGTCATTCAGGATTTTCATCATGTATTTTTCATATACCCAACAGTTTCAAATATTTTACTTGAACTTCCGGTGTTCATCAGTTAGGTGTTAACTGTGCAGGAATAATTGATTTTATTGTTGCTGTCGAATCAAGGAGATAGTCAATTAAAGAATCAGATCTTTGTTTTACTCGAACAAGAAGGTGGAGCAGGATTTAAAGGAAAAATCCAGTGGGCTCACTTTTGAGTTATTACAGTGAATTCCAGGTTTTCAAGTTACATTTTTCACTAAATGAACTAGAATACTTCAATATATGATGATAATTCTCAACACTTAGCCATTTTGCAATATTTTAATGAAAAATAGCTTGCTTGATCTTTATCATTTTTTGACCCAGAAATATAATTTTCATGGATGAAAGAGCACGTATGAACCAGTTTACAAGTGGTTTATAATTTAAGTACGCCAAAAGGAAATACATAATTTCACTGGAATAAGGAAGGCATTCTTTAATGTTTGCAATCCTTCCTATTTACTCATTTTATAAGAGAATGACTTTTACACCTGGTATGCATCCTCTAAGAAGAAGTTTGGTATGTAAGTTAAAATTGAAATATACTGCTTCAGACTCACTAGATTGCTTTCTCACCTATTTAACATGATCCAATATTCATTTATTAAAATCACTTTCAGGGGGAATGATTTCACACTCTGAGATACTGGATCAGCTTTCCATCAATTTCCATTCACAAAAAAATATACACCTTTCCAGATTTTTAGTTGCAGACACCTTTGCTAACTCTGGCCTGCTTCTTGATATGCTCATTTTAAGTTTTCATTTTTTTGGAGGGGGGATTTTCACTTCTTAAGTCTCCTACAAATGATTATTTCAAAGAGCCTTCCTTTAGGTTATAAGATTTTTTACCGTCGAATGTTTCAGTCTCTGCAAGGTAGTGATGGTGTAGTCTTTCCATTCATGTATATTCATTCCATCTAAAGAACAGCACCAATCCATTAAAAATAAAACAAATGTGTTATTTAATAATTTAGTGCATTAAGCCTTGACTACGTTTTCACAGAAGGGAAGTTTCACATTGATCTTATCTCAAAATTATTGCACGTTAGAAGCCTGAGCAGGAATTGCGTATTGAACAAGTATTGTACTGTTATGTACTAGTGACAATATAGAGGATGCGATTACTGTGTATGTTTGCTACATGTTTTATGAAGTGAGGTCTTGATGTTCTGATAAAATCACTTTGCAGTTGCGGCCACACTTTTTATTTTAAAGCAAATTTTAGTTGGATGAAATACCAATGTAATTATGAGAACATAATTTGCATACTTTCAGAGAGATTGATCGGTCATTACCATATCCAAATCAAGAACTTGTCTGAATATTCACAGAATTCATATTTGCTTGAATTTGTATAACGTTTTAGTTCTTTTTTGGGGGAGCAACTCATTAAGAGCCAAATCTTATTCCTATACCGTATTACGTTTGACCATTTTCATGAAAACGTGATCATCTTTTTCTGGTGATATCTTTAAGTATCTGATTACATACACTTGTATGAGCCCGAAAAATGCTTATATTACCGTTTCTGAATGACTTCTCATATTTGAGTGAATCTCAAGAAACCCCGTTACCCCAATTCCATTAATGAAAGGGTTTTGAAATTAAAGATGTCATTTGTGTGATAGCGGTGTGGTCATGTTGGACCATCGAATCTCTTACCTTCAAATAACTGTTTATCAGACCGTCAGGCTATTAATTGCTCGATTCTGACAACTGTAGCTGTTGTGCACCTGTAATTTATAGGTTATTTTAACCAAAAGCTGTAAAATGGCTTTGCCACCATGCCTGTTATTGGAACAGTTTCTATGATACAGTCTAACTTTAACGATAACCTGGTGGTATATATGGTTTCACAGCTGAAAGGACTAGACAGTTGGGGCCAAGCTAGGCCAAACTCATCTTTTCGACCTGTGTCTACAGCAAAATGTAGACCCTCAAGGACACTGCCAAATATACTTCTGCTGTGAAGGGGGGTATACAGGGAGGGGGTTGGAATGGGGGGGGATTTTTGTCCAGTTCTCAAATGTTCAGGTCTGTTATGCTAATTGAACGATTTAGCCGGGTCTAGTCCATTTTCTCCCTACATTCATTCCTTCAGTCATACTTATTGAGCGCTTAGTGTGTGCAGAGCACTGTACTAAGCACTTGGAAAGTACAATCTGGCAACAGTCATTCATTCATTCAATCGTATTTATTGAGCGCTTACTGTGTGCAGAGCACTGTACTGATGGCTTGGAAAGTACAATCTGGCAACAGATATTCATTCATTCAATCGTATTTATTGAGCGCTTATTGTGTGCAGAGCACTGTACTAAGCGCTTGGGAAGTACAAGTTGGCAACATATAGAGGCAGTCCCTCCCCAAGAACGGGCTCACAGTCTACGTGTGACTAGACAGCCCCCTTCTTCCTGCCATTGAAATAATTTAACTTAAAACCGGCGGAAAGGCCGTGACCCGAGCCAGCCTGAATGGAAAACTGCAGATTCAGACGTCTTTAGGGGCTAGAGTTCTTGCCCACGTCTGTTTCTCTGCAGACCCAGATGCACAGGCAGCAGAGGGGGGAAAGGGGCTTTTTTCCTTTCCCTCTCCCCCAGTATTGTTAGTTTCTCTGGGTGCATCCAGGATTTGGGCCTCTGAATGGAAAACTGCAGATTCAGACGACTTCAGGGGCTAGAGTTCTTGCCCACGTCTGTTTGCAGACCCAGGTTCACAGGCAGCCGGGCTGGGGGGAAGGGGATTTTTTCCTTACCCTCGCCCCCAGTATTATTAGTTTCTCTGGGTGCAGCCAGGATTTGGGCCTCTGAATGAAAACTGCCGCTTCAGACGACTTCAGGGGCTAGAGTTCTTGCCCACGTCAGTTTCTCTGCAGACCCAGATGCACAGGCAGCAGAGGGGGGGAAGGGGCTTTTTTCCTTACCCTCTCCCCCAGTATTATTAGTTTCTCAGGGTGCATCCAGGATTTGGGCCTCTCAATGGAAAACTGCCGCTTCAGACGACTTCAGGGGCTAGAGTTCTTAACCACGTCTGTTTCTCTGTAATCAATCAATCGTATTTATTGAGCGCTTACTGTGTGCAGAGCACTGTACTAAGCGCTTGGGAAGTACAAGTTGGCAACACATAGAGACAGTAGCTACCCAACAGGACCCAGATGCACAGGCAGCAGAGGGGTGAAGGGGCTTTTTTCCTTACCCTCTCCCCCAGTATTATTAGTTTCTCTGGGTGCATCCAGGATTTGGGGTCTCTGAATGGAAAACTGCTGCTTCAGACGACTTCAGGGGCTAGAGTTCTTGCCCACGTCTGTTGCTCTGCAAACCAGGATGCACAGGCAGCAGAGGGGGCGAAGGGGCTTTTTTCCTTACCCTCTCCCCCAGTATTATTAGTTTCTCTGGGTGCATCCAGGATTTGGGCCTCTGAATGGAAAACTGCAGATTCAGACGACTTCAGGGGCTAGAGTTCTTGCCCACGTCTGTTTGCAGACCCAGATGCACAGGCAGCAGAGGGGTGGGGGGAAGGGGCTTTTATCCTTACCCTCTCCCCCAGTATTAGTTTCCCTGGGTGCATCCAGGATTTGGGCCTCTGAATGGAAAACTGCAGATTCAGACGACTTCAGGGGCTAGAGTTCTTCCCCACGTCTGTTTGCAGACCCAGATGCACAGGCAGCAGAGGGGTGGGGGGAAGGGGCTTTTATCCTTACCCTCTCCCCCAGTATTAGTTTCCCTGGGTGCATCCAGGATTTGGGCCTCTGAATGGAAAACTGCAGATTCAGACGACTTCAGGGGCTAGAGTTCTTGCCCACGTCTGTTGCTCTGCAGACCCAGATGAACAGGCAGCAGAGGGGGGGAAGGGGCTTTTTTCCTTTCCCTCTCCCCCAGTATTATTAGTTTCTCTGGGTGCATCCAGGATTTGGGCCTCTGAATGGAAAACTGCCGATTCAGACGACTCCAGGGGCTAGAGTTCTTGCCCACGTCAGTTTCCAGACCCAGATGCACAGGCAGCAGAGGGGAGGAAGGGGCTTTTTTCCTTACCCTCTCCCCCAGTATTATTAGTTTCTCTGGGTGCACCCAGGATTTGGGCCTCTGAATGGAAAACTGCCGCTTCAGATGACTTCAGGGGCTAGAGTTCTTGCCCACGTCAGTTTCTCTGCAGACCCAGATGCACAGGCAACAGAAGGGACTTTTTTCCTTACCCTCTCCCCCAGTATTATTAGTTTCTCTGGGTGCATCCAGGATTTGGGCCTCTGAATGGAAAACTGCCGCTTCAGACGACTTCAGGGGCTAGAGTTCTTGCCCACGTCAGTTTCTCTGCAGACCCAGATGCACAGGCAACAGAAGGGACTTCTTTCCTTTCCCTCTCCCCCAGTATTATTAGTTTCTCTGGGTGCATCCAGGATTTGGGCCTCTGAATGGAAAACTGCCGCTTCAGACGACTTCAGGGCTAGAGTTCTTGCCCACGTCAGTTTCTCTGCAGACCCAGATGCACAGGCAACAGAAGGGACTTCTTTCCTTTCCCTCTCCCCCAGTATTATTAGTTTCTCTGGGTGCATCCAGGATTTGGGCCTCTGAATGGAAAACTGCCGCTTCAGACGACTTCAGGGCTAGAGTTCTTGCCCACGTCTGTTGCTCTGCAGACCCAGATGAAGAGGCAGCAGAGGGGGGGGAAGGTACTTTTTTCCTTTCCCTCTCCCCCAGTACTATTAGTTTCTCTGGGTGCATCCAGGATTTGGGCCTCTGAATGGAAAACTGCCGCTTCAGACGACTTCAGGGGCTAGAGTTCTTGCCCACGTCAGTTTCTCTGCAGACCCAGATGCACAGGCAACAGAATCACTTCTTTCCTTTCCCTCTCCCCCAGTATTATTAGTTTCTCTGGGTGAATCCAGGATTTGGGCCTCTGAATGGAAAACTGCCGCTTCAGACGACTTCAGGGCTAGAGTTCTTGCCCACGTCTGTTGCTCTGCAGACCCAGATGAAGAGGCAGCAGGGGGGGGGAAGGTACTTTTTTCC
Source organism: Tachyglossus aculeatus (assembly GCF_015852505.1). Classification (NCBI taxonomy): domain Eukaryota; kingdom Metazoa; phylum Chordata; class Mammalia; order Monotremata; family Tachyglossidae; genus Tachyglossus; species Tachyglossus aculeatus. Next base: position 21,618,652 of record NC_052078.1, on the reverse strand, counting down.
TTTCCCTCTCCCCCAGTACTATTAGTTTCTCTGGGTGCATCCAGGAATTGGGCCTCTGAATGGAAAACTGCCGATTCAGACGACTTCAGGGGCTAGAGTTCTTGCCCACGTCAGTTTCTGTGCAGACCCAGATGCACAGGCAGCAGAGCGGGGGAAGGGGCTTTTTTCCTTTCCCTCTCCCCCAGTATTCTTAGTTTCTCGGGGTGCATCCAGGATTTGGGCCTCTGAATGGAAAACTGCCGCTTCAGACGACTTCAGGGGCTAGAGTTCTTGCCCACGTCTGTTTGCAGACCCAGATGCACAGGCAGCAGAGGGGTGGGGGGAAGGGGCTTTTATCCTTACCCTCTCCCCCAGTATTAGTTTCCCTGGGTGCATCCAGGATTTGGGCCTCTGAATGGAAAACTGCCGCTTCAGACGACTTCAGGGGCTAGAGTTCTTGCCCACGTCAGTTTCTCTGCAGACCCAGATGCACAGGCAACAGAAGGGACTTCTTTCCTTTCCCTCTCCCCCAGTATTATTAGTTTCTCTGGGTGCATCCAGGATTTGGGCCTCTGAATGGAAAGCTGCAGATTCAGACGACTTCAGGGGCTAGAGTTCTTGCCCACGTCTGTTGCTCTGCAGACCCAGATGAAGAGGCAGCAGAGGGGGGGGAAGGTACTTTTTTCCTTTCCCTCTCCCCCAGTACTATTAGTTTCTCTGGGTGCATCCAGGATTTGGGCCTCTGAATGGAAAACTGCCGCTTCAGACGACTTCAGGGGCTAGAGTTCTTGCCCACGTCAGTTTCTCTGCAGACCCAGATGCACAGGCAACAGAAGGGATTTTTTCCCTTTCCCTCTCCCCCAGTATTATTAGTTTCTCTGGGTGCATCCAGGATTTGGGCCTCTGAATGGAAAACTGCCGCTTCAGATGACTTCAGGGGCTAGAGTTCTTGCCCACGTCTGTTGCTCTGCAGACCCAGATGAAGAGGCAGCGGGGGGGGGGGGGAAGGGACTTTTTTTCCTTTCCCTCTCCCCCAGTATTCTTAGTTTCTCTGGGTGCATCCAGGATTAGGGCCCCGGGAAGGGGGTGATGGAGATGAAGTGGAGTTGGGAGGCCCTTCCGTGAGGGGAAAGGTACGTTGCGCCGGGCCCGCCACCATTACGGCCGCCCCTCCCCCCGCGCCACGAGCCGCCTCAGGCGCGCGCGTGCGCGCTCGCTCGCTCGCTCCCCGCCGGCGCATTCCGGCCGCTGCGCGCCCCCGCCCCCTCGCCTTCCCTCCCCTCCCTCGGGGGGGGGGGTGGAGAGGGCGGAGCGGCCGCCGCGTCGGCGGCGCGCACGTCGCACCGCGGGGCCCAGGTAGGCGCGCACGTCGGCTGACGCCCGGAGGGAGGAGGAAAGCGACCTCCCTCTTCGCTCCGTCCTCCCTCCCCTTCGCCCAGCGGGGGCCCCCCCCAGTGCGCCTGTGCGGAGGCCTAGCTGCCCTGCGCGTCCTCTCCGGGGTCCTGCGTTACAGTCGGTGGGGAGGGAGGGAGGAGGAGGAGGAAGAGAAGAAGGTGGGGGTGGGGAGTCGGCACGGACATGGCTCCCGACTCCAGCGCGGAACGTGAGTGACCGAGCCCGGGCCGGGCGGAGGGAAGGAGGGAGGGGGAAGGAGGAGGCCCGGTTCCGGGCGGGTCGGCTTATCTGGGGGGTTTCTCTCCCCTCCCCACCCCTCGCAGATGGTCTCTAGCGACCGGCCCGTGTCACTGGAGGACGAGGTCTCCCGTAGCATGAAGGAGATGATTGGAGGCTGCTGCGTGTGCTCGGACGAGAGGGGCTGGGCCGAGAACCCGCTGGTCTACTGCGACGGGCACGGCTGCAGCGTGGCGGTGCATCAAGGTGAACGCCGTCGTCGTCGTCGTCGGCCCTCGCTTCCTCAACCGTCGCCCTCGTGGGCGCGAGGAGGGCGCGCGCGCGCGCGCGTGGCCCGGGGCTGTCACGAGATGGTGCCCCCCCCCCACCCCGCCGAGTGTCATCGGGCCGTCGCCTGAGGGGGCGCGGGGAGGGCGATTTCCTGAGGAGATTGAGTGGGAAGGGACTTGGGAAGACGAGGAACCGTCCCTCCCCCCTGCGGGGATTGAGTGGGAAGGGACTTGGGAAGAAGAGGAACCGTCCCTCCCCCCTGCTGGGCGGGGAGGTCCCCCTCTCCACCCCCCCCATCTTACCTCCTTCCCTTCCCCACAGCACCTGCGTGTACGTATTTATTACTCTATTTTACTTGTACGTACCTATTCTATTTATTTTATTTTGTCAGTGTGCTCGGTTTTGTTCTCCGTCCCCCCCCCCTTTTAGACTGTGAGCCCACTGTTGGGTAGGGACTGTCTCTCTATGTTGCCAGCCTGGACTTCCCAAGCGCTTAGTACAGTGCCCCGCACACGGTAAGCGCTCAATAAATAGGATTGATTGATTGAGGGTCACGCCGCCTCTCTGAGGCGATGGGGACTTGCTCTTCCTGAAGTACCTGCCATGCGGGTGGGTTTAATAACCATTCATTCAGTCGCATTTAATGAGCGCTTGCTGTGGGCGGTCACCGAGGTATCAGTGAGGCCCAGTTGTAGACTGTGATCCTATTCATTCATTCAATCGTATTTATTGAGCATTTACTGTGTGCGGAGCACTGTGCTGAGCGCTCGGGAAGTACAAGTCGGCAGCAAAAAGAGACGGTCCCTACCCAACAGCAGGCTTAGTAATGATGACGGCCTTTATTAAGCGCTTACTCTGTAAAAAGCACTGCCCCAAGCGCTGGGGAGGTTACACGGTGATCAGGTTGTCTGATCGTATCCTGTATCCTCCCCAGTGCTTAGCACATAGCAAGCGCTTAACAGATGCCACTTATTATTATTACAAGTTGGCAACCTGTACTTGCCAAGCGCTTAGTACAGTGCCCCGCGCACAGTAAGCGCTCAAGAAATACGATTGACTTGTACTTCTCAAGCACTTAGTAAGCGCTTAATAAATATGATTGAGTGAATGAATGAATGATGATGATGGCATTTATTAAGCGCTTACTACATGCAGAGTACTGTTCTAAGCGCTGGGGAGGTTACAAGGTGATCAGGTTGTCGCACGGGTGTGTGTGGGGGGTGTCACAATGAATGTCCCAAAGAATACAAGTTGGCAACATGTAGAGACGGTCCCTACCCAACAGCGGGCTCGATTATGATGGCGGCCTTTATTAAGTGCTTACTCTGCGCAAAGCACTGCCCCAAGCGCTGGGGAGGTGACAAGGTGATCAGGTTGTCCCACGGGGGGCTCCCAGTCTTCACCCCCATTTCCCAGATGAGGTAACTGAGGCCCAGTTGTAGACTGTGAGCCCGTTCATTCATTCAATCGTATTGAGCACTTACTGTGTGCGGAGCACTGTACTAAGCGCTTGGGAAGTACAAGTCGGCAGCAAATAGAGACGGTCCCTGCCCAACAACGGGCTCACAGTCTAGAAGGGGGGAGACAGACAACAAAACAGAACAGGTAGACAGTCCCAAGTGCTCAGTACAGTGCTCTGTGCAGAGTAAGCGCTCAATAAATACAGCTGATGGATTGATTGACCCACCGCTGGGCTCAGGTCTGGTGTTACCTCCCCATATTAATAATAATAATAGTGGCATTTATTAAGTACTTACGGGGCAGGCACTATACTAAGCGCTGGGGGGAAGCACTATGGCATAGTAGATAGAGCACAGGCCTGGAAGTCCGAAGGTCATGGGTCCCGGCTTTGCCACTTGTCTGCTGTGTGGCCTTGGGTAAGTCGCTTCATTCATTCTGGGTAGAGACTGTCTCTATATGTTGCCAACTTGTACTTCCCAAGCGCTTAGTACAGTGCTCTGCACACAGTAAGCGCTCAATAAATACCATTGAATGAATGAATGACTCGTCCAAAGTCACACAGCTGACAATTGACGGAGCAGGGATTTGAACCCATGATTTCCGACTCCAAAGCCCGGGCTCTTTCCACTGAGCCACACTGCTTTGCTAGGATTTGCGTCCTTTGCCACGGGCCTGCGTGGGAAAGGCACTTGAGGAGGAGCCACTGGCTGCTGCTAGGTGTATGGCCAGAGGAGAGAATAATAATAATAATAATGATAGTATTGGCCGAGTGCTTATTATATGCCTAGCGCTGTTGTAAACTTGAGGAGGAGGCACTGGCTGCGGCGAGGTGTATGGCCAGAGGAGAGAATAATAATGATAGTATTGGCCAAGTGCTTACTATGTGCCAAGTGCCGTTGTAGCGATGGGATAGATACAAGGTAATCAAGTAGGATGCAGCCTGCATGGGGCTCACAGTCTCAATCCCCATTTTGCAGATGAGGTAACCTAGGACCAGAGAAGTGCCCAAGGTCACTCCGCGACCCCTGACTCCCAAACCCGTGCTCGGGCCCGTTTGATCCTGCTGTCAGGGACTTGGCAAATTCCTTTAGTCAGGCTGTTTATTCACGTGAGGCCCGACTCCATGGGCTCCCGGGTTAGGAAGGGAAGGGCAAGTTGGGTTATGTCTTAATTATCGTTTTCGGGAGTAAGCAAGAAAGGAACATGTTTTGCCTCTTTTTTTTTTTTTTTGGTCATTAATAAGCTCCTCTCTTTCCACTTCTTCTCTAGGCCGCTTGGAAAGTAGGTGCTAATGCCTAGATTCTGTTTTGAAGGGTTAAATTCCTTCTTAGAAGAAAGGGAGTAGCAGAGATGTATCTGATGTGCTGTCAAACTTGGAGCTTTTCCTTTGAGGTGTCTCAGTTGGGACTGCTATTGTTTTTCCAGTGTCCATTATGTTTCCCCTGGCATGTATGTGCATATGTATAACATGTATACATCTCTACACACAAATCAATTGTATTTATTGAGCCCCTACTCATGTGGTGTGAGACTCCAAGAAAAATGTCGATTTAAATATTAAAATACCTTTTTCTGGGATCAGTTCCAAGTAATATAATTTGATAAGAAGATAATTAGGAGGCCCAAGTACTTTTTTTTCTTTAGCCAAGGAAAGAAAATAAATGAGACTTGACTTTTATTAATACTGTTCACTGTTGACACTGCTGCTGTGCTGTTTCTGACTGGCAGGGTTATTTTCGTGCTAAGCTGGAGTACAGCCAGCACTTAGAACAGTGCTCGGCGCATAGTAAGCGCTCAACAAATACCAACATTATTATTATTACTATTACAGTTGCTTTAAAGAGACAAGTCCCTCATGACTGGGGCCTTTCTTGCTTTTTTCTCAATATAGCAGCTCCTAATTTTTTCTTTTGTTAGATTATAGCTAGAAAATGCAGCATTTCTCAACAGTTAAGAAATTTTCAGTTGCCTTTTAAGCAAGTTAGTGCAGGAATACTTATTGAAACAGAACAGGCTTTTTATATTTTGGGACAGATTGATTCAGAAATAATGAAGTTGTGCTGATGTGATCCCCCTCCCCCCCACCCTCCAACTTTTAGCTGTTTTAAGAGGTAAGATGTGCTTATTGTTAAATTTGACTTATTCTTTATGGAAGTAATGTATGGTGGGAATTAAGTTTTTTTTTGTTTTAACCTCAGTTGCTTAGAAATTTAGAATCAAAGCTCATTTCTCTGCTAACCTGGAGTGTTGGATAATTATTTGATATCTGTTTGGAATTACAGAATGTAGTTATCTACCCTTTGATGATCTTCATGAGTAGAGATCAGGAAATAAGAGCTGTGGGTCCACTGGATTCCTAATGTTTTCTTCAGACTTTGTAGTACAAGGCTTATCTTTCATGTGGTGTGCTTGCGCATGCTCACCATCACTTGTGCTTATCCTTGCTTGCACATCTGCTCACTGGTTTCATACAGATGAGTGCCAAATTTTTGTTTTAAGTGTTGGGGGAAGGTAGGTGCTGAAAGATGATGGTGGGTTTAGAAATGGGAGATTGGCACAGATCTTTTCTCTCTTTTTCTTCCCTTGGGCTTGACCTGCAGTATTGGATATAGGTACTAAGGAAAGTGATGGTCTCCACCTTTTCCTCTTTTCTCTAGAGGAGCCAGAGCCTCTTTGTGTGCTTCAGAGAGATGGAGGGAGGGAATTCAGAGGATTTTTGTCAAATCTTGTGGAGGTAGATGTTTGCTTTTTAGTAATGATTATAAACGGGAGTCTACAGCCAGGATCCACGTCAGGCTGCCAAATTTCCGCTCCACACAGACTCACCTGGGGTCCTGCTTAGTACTATGATTTGAGTACACAGTGAGCGCTCAATAAATACAATTAAATGAATGAGTCCAGCCTGAGGGATAAGGGACAGTGACTCCCAGGGCTAGGCTCACACTCTGGCTGGGGGTAAATTGGCATCTCGAGGCTGATTGTCCCAAGTAGGGAAAGGAGGGAAGAAGGGCTACAGTGAGAGAAAGAGAAATGCCCTAGTCATTTGGGCTTTTTGAAACGAAATCTGAATAGATCTGGAGTCAAGGTACTGTAGACCATTATTAATAATAATAATAATAATAGCATTTATTAAGCGCTTACCATGTGCAAAGCACTGTTGATGATGATGATAGCATTTATTAAGCGCTTACTATGTGCAAAGCACCATTCTAAGCGCTGGGGAGGTTACAAGGTGATCACGTTGTCCCACGGGGGGCTCACAGTCTTCACCCCCATTTTCCAGATGAGGGAACTGAGGCCCAGAGAAGTGAAGTGACTTGCCCAAAGGCACACAGCACCCAGATATTGTCCCTGTTACAGCTTCTGGTTCCCAAATAAGGCCCCGGGGGGGTAGGAAGGTGCATGCAGAATCAGATAACTTTCCTATCAGAAGAAGGGGGGGGGGGGGCATGCTCCACTTTGGAGACCAAAAAGAGCCCCTACTCGTGGGCCATGGGGTTACTGCCTCGTTGGAGCCTCATCACACTGTATTACATGCAAACACATGCTCACTCACCCCCACAAACATGGGGAGAAGAGGGAGTACAAGCGAAGTCAGCTGAGGAATCTGGGGTGTGGGGAAGAACTCGTCTAAGAAATTTTGTGAGGAAACCAAACTATGGGCTTGGCACTCCTAAGGTTATAAAATTTTACCTGACATGTCTTTGTTCTGATTAAAAGTTAATGTAAAAAGAAGTAATTTTACAGTTCCATGGGATATTAAAATTCATTTTAACAAAAAGAAAATCAAATGATAAATGAAAACTTATTCTAAAGACCAAGAAGTCAGCGTTTGTCCATGAGAAATTTTGACCACCCCCTTCTCCTCAGCACGCTAACCATGGCTTCATATACTCTGTCCTCTTCTGGTTCTTCTCTTATCTCTCCGGCCGTTCATTCTCAGTCTCTTTTGCGGGTTCTTCCTCCCCCCTCCCATCCCCTTACTGTAGGGGTTCCTCAGGGGTCAGTTCTTGGTACCCTTCTGTTCTCTATTTACACTCACTCCCTTGGTGACCTCATTCGCTCCCACGGCTTCAACTATCCTCTCTACGCTGATGACACCCAAGTCTACATCTCTGCCTCTGCTCTCTCTCCCTCCCTTCAGGCTCGTGTCTCCTCCTGCCTTCAAGACATCTCCATCTGGATGTCTGCCAGCCCTCTAAAACTCAATATGTCCAAGACTGAACTCCTTATCTTCCCTCCCAAACCCTGCCCTCTCCCTGACTTTCCCATCACTGTTGATGGCATTACCATCCTTCCCGTCTCACAAGCCCGCAACCTTGGTGTCATCCTCGACTCCGCTCTCTCGTTCACCCCCACATCCGATCTGTCACCAAAAACTGCCGGTCTCACCTCTGCAGCATCGCCAAGATCCGCCCTTTCCTCTCCATCCAGACCGCTACCCTGCTGGTTCAATCTCTTATCCTATCCCGACTGGATTACTGCATCAGCCTGCTCTCTGATCTCCCATCCTCCTGTCTCTCCCCACTTCAATCTATACTTCACGTTGCTGCCCGGATCATCTTTGTGCAGAAACGCCCTGGGCATGTTACTCCCCTCAAAAATCTCAAGTGGCTACTAACCTACGCATCAGGCAGAAACTCCTTACCCTTGGCTTCAAGGCTCTCCATCACCTCGCCCCCTCCTACCTCACCTCCCTTCTTTCCTTCTATAGCCCAGCCCCCATCCTCCGCTCCTCTGCCGCTAACCTCCTCACTGTGCCTCATTCCCACCTGTCCTGCTGTCGACCCCTGGCCCACGTCCTCCTCCTGGCCTGGAATGCCCTCCCTCTGCACATCCGCCAAGCTAGATCTCTTCCTCCCTTCAAAGCCCTACTGAGAGCTCAACCTCCTCCAGGAGGCCTTCCCAGACTGAGCCCCCTCCTTCCTCTTCCCCTCCCCATCCCCCTTGCTCTACCTCCTTCCCCTCCCCACGGCACCTGTATATATATTTGTACAAATTTATTACTCTATTTTACTTGTACATATTTACTGTTCTATTTATTTTATTTGGTTTATATGTTTTGTTTTGTTGTCTGTCTCCCCCCTTCTAGACTGTGAGCCTGCTGTTGGGTAGGGACCGTCTCTATATATTGCCAACTTGTACTTCCCAAGTGCTTAGTACAGTGCTGTGCATACAGTACGCGCTCAGTAAATATGATTGAATGAATGAATGAGTAGTAGTTAATGGGATTTGATAGCATCATTTTTTGGTATCCTCCAAATCCTTACACGTTTCACTCTTTTATTCCTACAGCTTGCTATGGCATTGTCCAGGTACCCACCGGCCCTTGGTTTTGCAGAAAATGTGAATCTCAGGAAAGAGCAGCCAGAGTGGTAAGGACATTTAAAAAAAAATTAAAGTTATACATTTGTGTTGCAGCCTTTCAATAGTATCTGGACTTTCAGATTTCTGTTGTAGGTCTGTACTAGTTTGAGTGGGTAAAACGATGTGAAATGCTATTGTGTAGCTTGTTTGAACTAAGACAGAATGGTGTTCCTGAAGAACTTTATGATGCTGAAAACTTGTGTGGTTGTGTCATCCTGCGTGTGATATTTTGTGTGTACCAGTTTTTTTTTCTGATTCAGCATTGCATAGTATCCAGACACACTTTGCCAGAAGAATGTTCTTTATTCCACAGTAACCTATCCAAAGTGTGTAATGACAACACATATTGTGGCAGAACTAATTAAAAAAGAAAACCTTTAGGCTTGGGATTCATTAAGAATTATGTCCTTTTCTTGTCTTGCCTGTATATGTTTAAACTGGTCTGTTGTGGTTTGGTTGCGATAGCAGCCTGTTACAGGGATTTCAAATTGTGGATGGTGTGGTGTCTGCTTAAATGAGTTGTTCAGAATTTTAGTTTCCAGTGCACTCTCTGTTGTTTATTAAGTGACTCTGCACATGTCGGTTTTTTTTTTGAATAGCAAGTTTGAAACACCTACCGCTTTTAAACATGCAGTCACATTTGGCAAAAGATCACAGAAATTCTTGGCCATCTATCTTCAAACACATTTGCAATTCTTTTGTAGAGCATACTCTATTCATTGTAGCCAAAACGAGTTCCGTAGTATAGTAATGTTCTTGGGAGCAGCAGAGAGGGGTAGATTTAATCTTCAGTAGTTTTACTTTGGAATTTTTGACAGGATGTGCCATTTGCTGGAACACTGAAGTGTAATCTGTCCTTAACCATAAGTGTTGGAAGAGAAAGGCACTTTGACAGAAGGCAGGGAATCAAAGCATTTTTACTCCTCACCTCCAGTCACAGCTCCAGGGAAAGCAAAAGTTATTATCATGATTTGGGCCTGTCTGGCCACAGGAGCAACAGAAGCCCAGTGTGACCAGGATTATATTGTCGGAGCAGTTTACCTGGCCGTGCTTTGCACCACAGTCTACACCCCAAGAGGCACTGGCCTACAATAGTAGGATTGAAAGTATGGAGAAGTCAGAGGGAGCCAGAACATGTAAAGTCCTTCCTTGTAGGTAGAGGTATTTTTTTGTCTCTTATTCTCGCTACCAAGTCCTTAGTAGAGTGCTTAGCACTCAGATGCTCGGAGAGATACCACTGGCTGATTGGATTCCCAAGTTTTTAGGGTCTAAAAGAAGGTGGGTCAAATTGCTGATTTCCTACTCTAACCCACCCGGCACACTTCACTCCTCTAACGTCAGTTTACCATACTGCGATCTCATCTGTTTCACCGCTGACCCCTCGTCCACGTCCTGCCTCTGGTTTGGAACTCCCTTCCCCTTCATATCAGGCAGACCACCACTCTCCCTACCTTCAAAGTCCTATCCAAATTCCATCTCGTCCAGATCTTCCCCAACTAAATCCTCATTTCCCCATCTCCCTCTCCCTTCTGCCTTACTCTGGCAATTGGATTGGTACTCTTTATTCACCCCACTCTCAGCCCCACAGCACTTACGTACATATCTGTATTTTACCTTAACGCCTGTCTCTGCTTCTATATTGTAAGATCTCTATGGATAGGGAAAATGTCTTCCACCTGTTATATTGTTCTCTCCCAAGCACTTAGTACGATATTCTGCACACAGTAAGTGCTCAATAGATATGATTGATTCCTGTTTGGAGTGGATGCTGAGTCTGCCATACATGTGTCTTTAGAAACTCTCTCTTTCTGGAGGGTGGGAAAGAGGTGAAACTGCCTAAATGAGTCTTCAATTTACTTTGTTTTCATAACTTGATCATTTAGCATCTTGTAATTTCCCAGCCCCATAGTGAATTTTGGTGAAACCAAAAGCTGTTCTGTGGTTGTCTGGTGCAGTTTGTCTTTCAGCTTCACCACAATTGAGTTTTGAGCAAAAAAAATATAGGTCAAGATGGCAGTTGGGGTGGTTTAGCCTAATGATAATAACCAGTGGTATTTACTGACCGCTTACTGTGTGCAGAGCACTGTACTAAGTGATTGGGAGACTATGATAGAGTTGGTAGACATGGTCCCAGCCCTTAGAAAACCTACAACCTAGTAGGGAAGACAGACATTAAAATAAATTACAGCTGGGGGAAGTAGTAGAGTGTAAGGATATGTACATAAGCACTAAGGAACTGGGGAGTATCACAATGCGTAGAGGATTTAGAGCCAAGTGAAGAGGTGACATAAAAAGGTGGGTGGAATAGGGTAGGGGAGATGTGATGAGTTAGAGACGGTTCCTTGGAAGAGAGAGAAATTAGGTAGGGCTTTGAAGATGGGGAGAGTGGTGGTCTGTCGAATGAGAAGGGGGAGGGAGTTCCAGGCATGAGGGAGGATATAAGCAAGGGGTCGACAGCAAGAGAGGCGAGATCAAGACACGGTAAATAGATTGGGGTTAGAGTAGCAAAGTGTGCTGGCTGGAATGTTGTGGAAGCAGAGGGAGATTAGGAAGGAGAAGTTGAGCCGATTAAGTGCTTTAAAGTTGATGGTGAGGAGTTTCATTTGATTCCTAGAAGGATGGGCAACCACTGGAGGCTTTTGAGGAGAGATGAAATGTGCATCTTTTTTTTTTTTTGGAAGAATCACCTGGGCAGCAGGGGGAATTTGGACTAGAGGCGGGGAGGTGAGCAAAAAGGCTGATGCAGTAGTTGACGGGTTAAGACAAGTGTTTTGACTAGCGGTTTGGAAGGGATGCAGTCTATTGTGAAGGCTGAACTGGCTGTATTTGGTGACAGACTGAATATGTGGATTGGCTGAGAGATGAGCCAAGGATGATGCCAAGTTGGCGAGCTTGTGAGACAGGAAGGGTGATGGTGTTTACAGTGACGGGAAAGTCGAGGGGAAGAGAGGGCTTCGGTGGGGAAGATGGGAATTTCTGTTTTGGACATATTAAATTAGAGGTGTTGGTGGGACATCCAAGTAGTGATTCCTGAAAGCAGGAGGAAGTACAAAATTGTAGAGGAGCATAGTTGGGACCGGAGCGGTAGATTAGGGATTCAGTCTGTAGAGGTAAATGTGCTATTTGCTCAGTGTTTAATATATGCGAGGCACTGTAGTGAACACTGAAGTTGATACACGATAATCAGGTCGGATACAATTCCTGTCCACATGGGGCTCAGATTCTAAGGCAGAGGCAAAACAGGCTTTTCAAGCACTCAATCGGTGGTATTTATTGCACATTTACTGAATGTAGAACACTGAAATTAGTGGTTGGAGAGTACAGTAGAGTTGGTAGGCACCATCCTTGCCTTCCAGGAGCTTAAGGTCTAGTTCTAGTATTTAACCCCCATTTTACAACTGAATAAACTGAAGCCCAGAGAAATTGTGACTTGCCCCAGATCACGCAGCATCCAAATGGTGGAGCCGGGATTTGCTTGTATAGAGAGTAAGGCTTCTGTTTTTTTGTGTTTTTTTTTTTTGTTAGGGTGGATTTGCCTTTTTAAAATCTTAATTTGATGCATGTGTCTTCGTATTTTCACTTGATTTTATAGTAAGTATTCTGTTGCTCTGTCGACATGATGTTGAGGGTCCAAAAATGCCACTGGGCTGTTTTTAATGAAATTGCATAGAGGATATTAAGGAGTGGTTGTCAACTTTGGCACCCTATCAGGAAATGATTTTTTTTTTCCTGCCTTCTAATGTGAGTACTCTTACCAGGCAGGAGGAGATTCGGATTTTTTTTTTTTTTAATAGTCATCGTTACTAACACTGCCAGTTTCTCTTGTACTTCCTTGTTTATGTAATTGCTCCAACGGAAGAGGAGTTAGGGAAAGTCTGCAACAAAATGGTAGGGCCCAGATCTCTGCAGTGCTTCGCTAAGTCCTTGAAGCTAGTCTTTCTGGTAATCAGTTTTTTCTGCCCTATGAATTCCATTCTTTTAAGAAAATGGTATTTGTTAAGCACTTATATTTGCCAGGCACTTTACTAAGTGCTGGGCTAGATAAAAGCAAATCAAGTTAGACACAATCCATGGCCCATGTGGGGCTCACAATCATAATCTCCATTTTACAGATGGGGTAACTGAGGCACAGAGAAGCTAAGTTCATTCATTCAGTCGTATTTATTGAGCGCTTACTGTGTGCAGAGCATTGTACTAAGCGCTTGGAAAGTACAATTCGGCAACATATAGTGACAGTCCCTACCCAATAATGGGCTCACAGTCTGGAAGTGACTTGCCCAGGGTCACACAGCAGACAAGTGGTGGAGCTGGGATTTAGAATCTAGGTCCTTCCGACCCCCAGGCCTGTGCTCTGTTCACTAGCCAACACTGCTTCAACATAATAACAATTTTAAAACTATTTTTAAAAAAGGTAATGTCTTGTCACTTTAGAATCCTTAAATGAAAGGATTTAATTGGTATTGCTTCTGGTATCCTTTTTATTCAAGTTGCTGAATTTAATTAATCAGTGGTATTTACTGGGCACTTACTGTGCACAGGGCACTGTACTCAGCACTTGGGAGAGTACAATATGACTGAATCGGTTGACAAGTTCCCTGCCCAGGAGGAATTTACGGTGTAGCAGGGGAGACAGACTTGAAAATAAATCATGGATACGTACCAAAGTGCTGTGGGACTGAGAATAGTGCGAATATCAAGTTCCTAAAAGGTACAGGTTCAAGTATATAAGTGGCGCAGAAGGAAAAGGGAGTAGGGGAAATGAGGACTTAGTTGGTGAAGTCCTATTGGGTGAGCATGGCCTAGTGGATTCAACGCGGGCTTTAGGGGTCAGAAGGACCTAGATTCTACCCCAGCTTTTCCACGTAATGCTGTGTGACTTTGGACAAGTCAATTCACATCTCCATGCCCCAGTTCCCTCATCTGTAAAATGGGGATTAAGACTGTGAGCCCCATGTGGGACGATACTGTGTCCAACTTAATTAGCTTATATTTATCCCAGTTGCTTAGTACAGGATGTGGCACATAGTAAAAGCTTAACAGATAACCCCTTTTTTAAAAAAAATGTTTGAGGGTGGGGAGAGAGGTGATTCGTTGGATATGGATGGGGATGTACCCGAGTGCCGAGGGGCTGAGAGTGGAGTGAATATCAAGTGCTTAAAGGGTACAGATCCGAGTGCCAGGGGTGATGCAGAAGGGATAATTTTTTGATTTTATTATAGATTGTTGAGTGGTGTTTTTTGAGAGGAAGCTCCTAAAATTGGTGTTTAGGGAAAGGATACGCACATCTTCACAAACTGTAAAAGATGATGATGATGATGATGAGCTAAATCGGGAGCATCATTTTAGGATACAGCCGTAGAAGGTGACGTTGAAAAATTAATTCTTTCGCTAGAAATGATGGGATGGAAGGAGTCTGAAAGCACACAAGCAAAACATATATTATCTGTACTAACTAGTACGAGGAAAACCTTCATTTTTCAGTGATTCAATTTTGAAGCTGCAGGATCTGTTGAGACCGTAGTGTTTGGCTGTTAAGGTTGGCCAACATTGTAACCTACAAATTAAGATTTAATAAGCAAATTGATCAAGTATTTGCTCATTTTTTTGCTGAGTTCTGTACTGCCGATACTTGGAACGCTATAAAGAAATGAATCAAAATGTAATCATTGCCCTCCAGCAGCTTACAATTTTAGGGGATTGCAAAGCCCCAGATTATTGCAACAAAATTTACTTAATGAACCTCAGGACCACAGGAGTAAGACTCGTTGCTGCCAGGCTTGCCGTGGCTGCCTGAAGAACCCTCTCCCAGTGACCCTGTGTGTCCCCAGAGGTTTTCTGGAAACGTTCTATTGAATTTAGCCCATTGTTCTAAAGGTAGTGAAATTAGGTTTCAACAGTGTAATGGTGTGGCTGATTTTGAAGTGTGCAGTGTGAGACCTTCAGCTTTGCCTTGGCCTAATGGTGGAGGCTCTCTGACCACCCTCGGGTGGGTGGGCAGGACCTTTGTGGTGGCTAGGGGTGGGGTGTGGGGCGGAACCGAAGCATAGTCGTTCTCTCACCATCAAGTTGAGGGGTTAAGTGGAGGTTATGTAACGTTAGGGAAGGTGCAAAAGACAATCAGGTCATTTTTATGAAATCTCATTGAGGAGATTGAAGAAGAGTTGTGTGGCATATGGCATTTCGCGTTCTGGGGATGAGCGGCCCAGTTTTACTTCTAGTGTGTTGCCATTTGGGAATGTAGTCAGTGTTCAGCTTCCTATCCATTGAGCTGCCAGAGTTACCAGGAGCAATCATCTTGTCTCACTCATTTAAAATAAGTTGCCTAGCCAAGATCTGGCCATTCCTTCTCTGGGGCAGAGGGACTGAGGCAAGACCTGATTGTAAATCCCTCTCTCGCGTGATGTATTTGGCTGTGTGATGCTTGTTGGTAATCCTTGTTGCAGTTGTGACATGCCACTGACTTCAGGTTGCTCTTGAGGCTTAGCCGGTTTGGGCACTTAGCATTCAGGTTAGGTTTGAATTTTTTTTTTTAATGGTATTTGTTAGGGGCTTACTGTGTGCCAGCCACTGTACTCAGTTCTGGGGGAGATACAAAACAATCTGCTTGGACACAGTCCATGTCTCACTGTCTTACTCCCCATTTCACAGATGAGGGAATTGAGGCACAGAAAAGTGAAGCAACTTGCCCAAGGTCACACAGCAGGCAGGTGGTGGAGCCGGGATTAGAACCTAGGCCCTTCTGACTCCCAGACTCTATCCACTAGGCCATGCCACTTCTTTTGAATGAAAGTGTTTTGGAGCTGGATTAAGCCAAGTCTAAAGGCCTACCACCTCCACACAGAGGGGACAGAACCCTAGCAACCTTTTTTAGGTTAACGGCAAGGTTTGTCCCCTCCCTAGAGTGATGCACCCTTTGGTGGAAAGGTCTTCATAGCCTTTCACCAGTGTCAGTGAATTCTTTTGCTTAAATTAGCCTTGAAGAATCAGGAATAAATAGTGGAAGAATGGTAAATAAATATGGCCCTGGGAATGCACTCAATAAATTTGATTGAATGAATGAACAGTGGGTAAGGGCTGCTAGGGGGTTGCATCCCCACCCTTTGCTCTGGAGACTGGGTATGTGGGGGCCTCTGCTTCTGTTTCTTGGCACGGAGGTTAAGGGGTGCCCTGGTGCCTTGGCCCAAGCATGAATTTAACTGTTTCTTGCCTTTCCCCTTCTATTCCGCTGTTCCTTCCATACCTTTAGATTTATTCCCTGTGAAAGCTTTAGATCCCCTTTTTGTTCCTTTCCCCTACATTTGTCTACTCTCTTCTTCCTCTCAAATGATCTTTACGTCTTTGTCCTTTATTCTGTTTTGTTTCTTGGAACAGAATGTAATAAGCCTCTAACATGAGTTCAGTGTTGTTGCTCTAGAGAAGAAAGTATTACCAACTTAATGAAATTCTGCCTCTCCACTTCCCAGTGTTATCTCCTTTGCCAGAATTACAACTATTAATTCCTAATGTTTATGTCAATTTTTCCTGCCGTTCGTCCCCATGGACAAGCTCCGTGGTTCAATCGTTGACCCTTTTTTGTCATTTTAGAGGTGAATACTCTTCTTTTTAGCATGGTAAAGAACCTGAACACCATTCTGTTGTCTGAAGATTCCCTAAAGGGAAATTAAAAAAAAAAAGTGGAAGAGTAGAAAATATTTCTGTGATCTTTCACTACTCTTAAATCTCTACTTCAGTAGGAAAGACACAATTGAGAAACTAATTTTTATTGTGTAGTTTTCATATTGTGAACAGGCGGAGCCAATTCATTACCCAGAGTGGTGCCCTGCACTTTGCTCATCAATCAATCGATCGTATTTATTGAGTGCTTATCATGTGCAGAACACTGTACTAAGCACTTGGGAGAGCACACTACAACAGAATTAGCAGACTCGTTTCCTGCCTACAACGAGCTTAGAGACTAGAGGTGAATTTGAGGATGGGAGAGGGGTTCTTCTCTGTGGTTTTTGGATATTTTTAATTGTTCTCAGTGCCTTCCCCTTCCCCCTACCTCCCCCTCCCTGCCTTGGGATAAAAGTTCTTGGGATTTCCCTTGTGGGAGCTAACATGAGACAAAAAAAACAGAACGTATCACATTCTCTCCTTTTCTTGTTTCTCCTCTCCTCCCCCAGCCAGTTTAGGGAAACTGAGTGTAGTCTTTGCTTCTCCATGGATGATGCTCCACCACTTAGTACGGTGCCTAGCACATAGTAAGCACTTAACAAAAACTGTTTTAAAAAACATGCTGGGTGGCAGACAACCCTTGAAAGCAATAAAAATGATGGTGACCCGGGCAGTTATTTTTGATCAGAGAACTCTCAACTCCTAGAGCACAAGGAATGTGTTCTTGCAGAACCCTAGTAGGGAAATTGGTGCTGTAGTATTCATCTGTTCCAGAACAAACCACATGTACACTGGCAGGTTTTTTGATGTCACGGCACCCCACCCTAGACAGACTCATTGTGTCAGAAGAACAGTTCTCTGATTCCCTAATCGAGTTCTAGCCAAAGTCCATACTATCTTTTATGAGCCCCATGAAGACGTGTAATTTCACAAGAGCCTCTCTTTAAGCGTTTATAGGGAATTGGGGATTGGGAGGAGGTATATGCAAGTGGTGGGAAATGTGTGGAAAGTTCACTTCTCATTCATCGAGCGAGGAGAGAAAATAAGGGTTTAGTCAAGGAGGGCTACTTTCTGTTGTATCCATTGGACTTTTATTTTCTCACTCCCTCTCCTTCCTCTCAGTCCTTCTCTTCCTCTCTTCCTCCTTTCTGGTGGGAAATGTGTGGAAAGTCCACTTCCCATTCATTGAGCGAAGAAGGGAAACAAGGGTTAGTCTGGGAAGGCTACTTTCCGTTGTACCCATTGGACCTTTCTTTTTTCACCCCCTCTCCTTCCTCTCTCTGTTCTTCCCTTCCTCTCTTCCTCCTTTCTTTGCTTTCCTCTCCTCCTGTCATTCATTCACTCAGTCATATTTATTGATCGCTTACTGTGTGCAGAGCACTGTACTAAGGGCTCTCAGCTGACAGCAGGTATTGGGTGTTTAGTCAGCCTCCCTTGCCTCCGTGGCTCTTCCTTTTCAGACTTTAGCTTGCTTAATCTTGCTGCCAGTCCTGTACTCCCAGCAATGGCTCTTCCAGGCTCTTCCATTATATTTAGGTAATGTTTTCTTGTGTACTTCTATTGCTTATTTCCCACCTAATTCCAAGGAGAAGGGTTATGCTTTTTGAATCCCTTTAGAATATTACCCTGTTCTTGGTAGGTTTGTTTGAATTACATTATTCATTAAACTTTTCCCAGAATTCCCATAAACTTCTTAATATTTTGAATTCCCTACAGGTTGTTGAAATGTTTCAGGCCTTGAGTCATCCAGAAAGCACACTGTGTTTTGGTTGTAGTTTGAAAGAACAATATCACTGAGGCCCCAGATTTTCCATGGTTAATGCTGTAGTTGTGCAGTTCATGAAATTTCATGTATATTTAAAGAGAGAGAGAGAGAGAGCCAGTGTACTACCCTGCAAGTTTTACATTTATCCTTTTTTCTTTCCCTAAAATTATTAATGTTTCTGATTTCTTAATACCTTTCATTTAATGTTTGAATTATGCACAGCGATAATTTATTTCTAGGTATTATGCAACACAATTATTTTAATTGAAAGCTTACTATGTGCAGAGCACTTAACTAAGAGCTTGAGTACGGTAGAATTAGACAGTAGACATGATCCCTATGCTGATGGCTGTCCTGAATTTCCAGGTAGTTGGCAGGACAGTTTCCAATTATAGGCATCTGTATCTGGCATCTATTTAGGGTTAATCAATCAGTTGTATTTATTGAGCACTTACTATGCTCAGAACAAATACCTTTTAAACTTGTTTCACTTAGTTTTGTCCCTTTCTTCAAAGAGTTATACCATCTGGGCAGGTGTCTATACTGACAACATTAGCAAAGGCATCTTTGACAGTCCATTACCCACCTTTTGTTCGATGGCCTTGGGGCAGTTGGGGAATAGTGTTGCTTTTCTTATCAACGTAAATTTTTCTGGTATTGTAGGACCTCTTTGCAGTGCGCCAAGGTTCCATTTAAATTCTTTAGAATAGCCAAGAAGAGTATGTGCTTCCTTTCCAATAAATTGTACTTTCACTATTAATTGATCGTTGGCTGGAAATCGTGGCTTTTTTATGTATGGGGTGTTAAGACTATTGCTAGGTAGTAAATTCAGATATGAAAATTTCTTTAATTTATTAAACCTGATCCTATTGCCGAGGTCATTAAATTAACCTAGTAATCTGAAACCACCTCCTCTTTCTTTCCCTAGAAGGATAAATCCCTGTATGTAGGAGTTGTTTCCATTCATCATGGCTTGCATTTCTGTCAATCAGTTAATAGTATTTGAGTTCTTATTGTGTGCAGAGCATTGTGCAGGAGAACCCAATTAAAAACGCGATCCCTGTCCTCAGTAGACTTACATTCTAGCTGTAATTCATCACATGAATCCCATGCCATGAAACCATCCTATGTTAGAAAAGTAATTGCAATATAAACAGTGGGTCCCAGAAGCTGGAAATTCCTGCTTCTTTCACCTGGACTCGGTAACTCAGGCATCATTGTCATTTCTGTTTCATTGTGTTGATTAGCAGCCAGGTGGTTGCTGCATGACCTTGGACAAGTCACTTCACTTCTCTGCCTCAATTTCTTCAACTGCACAATAGGGGATTCAGTACCTGTTCTCCCTCTTAAACTGTGAGCCCCATGTGGGACAGGGACTGTGTCTGACCTGACTAACTTGTATCTTCCCCAGTGTGTAGAACAGTGCTTGACACATAGTCAGTGCATAACAAAAACCATAGCAGTAATAATAATAGAGAAGCAGCATGACTTAGTGGAAGGAGCCCGGGCTTGGGAGTCAGAGGTTGTGGGTTCTAATCCCGGCTCCAATACTTGTCTCCTGTGTGACTTTGGGCAAGTCACTTAACTTCTCTGTGCTTCAGTTACCTCATCTGTAAAATGGGGATTAAGGCTGTGAGCCCCACGTGGGACAACCTGATTACCTTGTATCTACCCCAGCGCTTAGAACAGTGACTGGCACATAGTAAGCACTTAACAAATACCATTAATTAAGTAATAATAATATAGCTGAGCACTAAGTGTTGTAGGAATGAATCACTCTTTGCAAGTCCTCTTGACTTTTTTAGAGACAAGGTGTTATGGAAATACAAGATAGTATTTTTCCTCTGTCTTTTGGTATGGAAGATCCTAAGTAATCCATTTCAAAGAGGAATGCAGAAAAAAAGCCTTGGGAGTGACCTAATTAATAATAAAAGTGCAGTTTGACTTGAGAAACTAGCAGAATCTGCTCCACTGTTGGGTAGGGACTGTCTCTATATGTTGCCAACTTGTACTTCCCAAGCGCTTAGTACAGTGCTCTGCACACAGTAAGCTCTCAATAAATACGATTGATTGATTGATTGATTGAAATGCCATAAAAACAAGAGGGAGAGAGGATTCTCGTAAGAGAAATTGAGGGAAGCAGCATGGCTTAGTGGGAAGAGCACACGCTTGGGAGTCAGAAGTCGGGGGTTCTAATCCCGGCTCTGCCACTTGTCAGCTGTGTGACTCTGGGCAAGTTACTTCACTTCTCTGGGCCTCAGCTACCTCATCTGTAAAATGGGGATTAAGATTGTGAGCCCTGCATGAGACAACCTTATTACCTTATATCTCCCCCAGTGCTTAGAACAGTACTTGGCACTTCATAAGCGCTTAACAAATACCATCATTATTATTATCAGTATTATTATAGAACTAGAACCCCCCCAAATTAAAAAAAAATTCCCTAATTTTTCAGTTTTGAAGTGCAGTGCATTGGTTCCACTTAGTGCAATTCTCCACCACCACTGCAAAATCAAGGGTTTGTCCTGCTGGTGGTAAATTGTATACCTTGACCCCCATCTGCTCCTAACCCCAAACCAAAACCCTGTGATCCACTGGCCGCCCCACTCTGGTTTCTTGCTTAGAAAGTGATAGCCACAAGAGACAGCTACACCGTTTGACAACGGTGTTGGTGTCAAAGGAAGTAGGTCCACTCAGGGTGCCTAGGAATGGCAAGAGGCCAGAAGAGGGGGCCTATCATATTTTCAAGGACAGATCATCATATTCTCTGAACAGCATATACATGGCATCATCAGCACAAAGTCTTTGAATGCAGAGGCCGGTTTTTAGTATGCTGTCCAATTCTAGTCTTCAGCCTTGGCTTCCATCTTCTCCTCATGGTGCAGGGGTTCCCACGGATGAGGTGATGGGCAGCCACCGTAGGAATCTTAGCCCAAATTAATTAATTCATTCATTCAGTGGTTTTGATTGAGCACTTAATGTGTACAGAGCACTGTACTAAGCGCTTGGGAGAGTACAGTACAACAATAAACAGACACATTCCATGTTGGAAGCAGTAGCACTGCCCCATGACTGTACTCCTGGCATCTCTGCAGTTGTTTCCAGCCTCTTTAGGGATTTGTGCTGCTGCTGCCTGCATATCCTTTGGTATGGGCCCACTTAGCTCAGGGAAACAACTTCAAGGCTGGTGTACTTGGGAAGGTGATGATATCCTGTACCTATTGGAGGCTGAGAGTTGGAAGCAGATCCAAGAAGAGAGAGTTGATAGCTCTTCCCGGCCCTCTTGTGGGACTGGTTGAACATCAGAAGGACCTAGGTTGTAATCCCGGCTCTGCCACTTGTCTGCTGTGTGACCTAGGGCAAGACACTGGGAAACATTCTGGAGTGTGCTATAGTGAGTAGCTAAAATAGTTATAGAGTTCAGAGCAAGGAGGTGTCAGTCAGGATGGGAAAGTTTAGACCTGCCATTGGTCCAATTCAATTTTAACTTCTGAAGCATTGGGATTTCTCAGTTGAAGATGGGGGAAGGGCTGGATATAGAATTGTCTTCCATCCCATGGTAGGGCCAGTATAGTCTTGCTTTGGTTCCCTTAGGAGACAGATGCTAAAAAAAAAAAGTTTAAGAAAGGTTCCTTTTGTTCCATTTGGCATCAGGCCCAATAGATGAGAAACAGTGCTCTAGAGAATTAGGGTATTATATAGCACTTACGTGTTCCAAGAACAGTTAACAATTCCTATAAACCATAATTCATGAAGGATTAAGTAACCATAAATTAGATAGCTTGCATATACTACTATGACTTTCTTCATGAGGTTTCTCGAGACAAGAACCAGAAAAAGAGTGGCTGTTTTGTAGCTAGAGATTTCACTCTTTCCCTAAGTAGAAAACATTGAATGGTATTATTTGACCTGCTTTCGTAGCCCAGATTTTTGCATCTAGAAACTCAGTGAGTGCATATCTACTGTAGCTGTAATCGTTTGGTAGTATTCCTGTCATACAAGCATGCGTCTCTGCTTTTAATGATTTATCAGCCATTCATCGAAAGGGTGTGTCTTGAGTGCCGCGTTTCTAGGCCTCCTAGCTGCATCAGAGCCTAGAATCGGCCATTTTACAGAGCAACCCCAACGGGCTGGAAGTTGAACCACACTATTTGGGGCAAAAAGAGTCTCCCCAGGCCCCTAGGGGTCCCTTAGTCCAAGAAGGGGACCCTGCTACTTCGTAAGAATAAGGGCAGCACAAGGAGGATCCAAACCCTCTGGTGTTGGAATTCCTTCCTTATGTTTTCCAAGGCCTGTTGAGAGTTGACAGTTCTCAGAGCAAGGCCTGGGTTAGGAGCACCTCCCTCTCCCCCTGCAAATTTCCACCCCTCACATTTCCAGAACTGTCCTCTGGGACTCATGTGGAAGTTGTTTTACTGCTGAACAGTGACTGTAAGTGATGTTCAGAAGATCTCTTCCTAACCGCTTCTTGACGAACGAGGAAATGTCAAGAAAAAAAGTCTGCATAGGTTGGCATTGCATGAGAATTGGAAGAAGCAAATTTCCTGCAAGAGGGTATTATTGATTCCCTCTCAAGTCCTCTGAAGTCCCTGAGTGTGTGGAGAAAGGCTTCCCCAATTAATTCACAACACCCCAGTTGTGTCAACCCGATGCCTACTCTTAGCATTTATTTAATTTCTTTCCTCAGCATTCCTGTGCATCTTTTTATTTTGATTTATGTGCTTATTTTTACCTTGCTATTCATTCAATATCTGATTCTGATGAATTTGTATAGCACCCCCCAAAATCCTTATTCTGCTCTCTGCTTTGACAGTTCATCCTTTTTGTCCATCTCCTGTGTTAAATTGTAACTTCCATGAGGTCAGACTGTGTACTCTTGGCTTAGTATTTGGTATGACCTCAATAAATGCCTCTGATTGATTGACGGGCGTTGCAGAGAGAATTGGTTGATATTCTGGAGTGTCCCTTCCCCCAGCTTCCTTTGACCCGTGTCCGAGCAAGCATGGCTAAAAGGCTGGGCTCTGAGTATCTGTCTCCCCCTTCTTGTCTGTCTCCCCCTTCTAGATTGTGAGCCCGCTGTTGTGTAGGGATCGTCTCTATATGTTGCCAACTTGTACTTCCCAAGTGCTTAGTACAGTGCTCTGCACACAGTAAGCGCTCAGTAAATACGATTGAATGAATGAATGGCTCATGTGATTTTACGTAGCGTTGTAATGGTATCTGAGGGGCCATTGGCAAAAATGTTCTTTTTTGGCCTCCTAAGGTAAGAATGATATCTAAATGTTTGGATTTGAACAATACTACGAAGTGTTCTGACCAATGGCCACTCAGCCAGGCATTCTGTTTCTGACAGTGGCACCAAAGGATAATCAGAGGGGCAGAGTGTTTGTTGATTTCCTTGGCATCCGTCCTCATGGTTGGGGATAGACCTTCCAAGATCCTAACTTTTTCCCTCTAATAGCCCATAATGGATCTATTGTCCATGAATTATTAAAAACCCTTCTTGAACCTATTGATGTCTTTTGCCTGCACAACTTCCTGTGGTAATGAATTCCATGTGCTTACCACATATCATTTAAAGTACTTCCTTTAGTTAGTCCCACTAAACCTCCCACTTTCAAGATTCAATGGATGCCTCCTAGTTCGTCCCACTAAACCTCCCTCTTTCAAGATTCAGTAGATGCCTCCTAGTTCTTGTTCAGGATTGTGGGATTAAGTGAACAACAATTCTGTGTTCACTTTGTCCACAACCATCACGACTTGAATCTTGAATCACATCTCCCAGTTTTCATGTTTGTCAGACTGAAGGGAGTCTCCTCAGTCTTTCCTTAAATAGAAACTATTCCATCCCCTCAGCATTTTAGGTGCTCTTCTCTGCATCTTTTCTAGCTTTGCGTTGTTCTTCAGCTGTGGAGGCCTGACCTGAATAAAGTATTCCAGGATTGGGCATACTATGATTTTTGTATAACTAATCTCATGGTCTTTTCGAATGATGAAGGATCAAGAGCAGGAGCGGGCAAGGGAGTTCTGGTAGGGCTGTTGGCTAGATTTATCCATCTTGGAAGCTTAGGACAAGAGAGGCAAATGTGCTGGGAAGAGACCCAGACAAAGAGTTTGCAGCACAAGCCTTCCTGCTGTGCCATCCCCGTTTCTCTCTGATCCTGCACTCTCCCTAGCCATGGACAGAACTGATGTTGATTTGTTAATTAAGCACCATTTCCAAGTTGGGCGGCATCACCCAATTCATTCCAGTTACCTGGTTGGTCTGTCACATCCCGACAACCACCTCCACGTATAGTACTCTCGATTATTTGGCCGCAGATAGTTCCTGTTGCAGATTAATTGGGTCCTTCCCCCTGCTAGGCTCCCACATGCTGCTAGAGCAGCTGAAACTCCCGAGCCAGAGGTTTCTAGCCCTTGTTGGGGGGAGTTGTGACCCTCAGCGGGGTTTGGGTTGGAGCGTCAGGTCCCTAAATTGGAAAATGGTGGAACTGAAGCAGGGCAAGATGAAGGAAGGGTGGGAAGAGAGTTGATTTCCCTGTAGTCATTGGCCATAACTTTGGATCCTGGGCCATGTCAACATTAAGTGCGTGATCTATTTTGGGATTTTCTGTAGTGTGGTTGTTGGAACTGGTGGTACCCCTTTATAGAGTGGCTCATAGGGACTCAACAATTACTGTTAAGGTTCTAATCTAGCTTTGCTTTGCTAATAGTACTTCAGCCATATCTGTTAATGATTCTAATCTAACGAAAGATGGTAAAGTTCTTTCTGTTTGTGTTATGTGGTTAGTTCACAGCATATTCTTGGTGTTTTAGGCAACCATTAAACATTGTCTCAGTGCTTTTAGGGAATGGTTATCAAGAACTCAGATTCCTTCCTTGAGTTTTGTGGTGTGATCCCTCAAACAAGGAGTTTCTGTATGCAAGGGGTGCTGCTTTGGAGTTGAGGGAGGTACCACTCCTCCACAAACTGCTCCGCCTCCCCCTTAGCCATGGCTCCCAATCCTAGAGCAGTGCCGTCTTCTGGCAGGACTCTCTGACCTGCTGGGTTGAGGTGACAGTCAAAAGGGATGACCTGTAACTGGGAGCTGCCAGGAACTGCTATAGTGATTCTTTTTTTTTTAAATTATTATTACATTTTTTTGGGCTGGGGGCAGTATTTAAGCACTTAGTATGTGCCAGGCACCGTACTAAGTGCTGGGATAGATACAAGCTAATCCAGTTAGACCCAATCCATGTCCCGTGTGGGGCTCACAGTCTCAATCCCATTTTACAGATGAGGAAACTGAGACCCAAAGAAGTGAAGTGACTTGCCCAAGTTCACACCCAAGGTGTCACAGCACAAAAATGGCAGAGTCGGGATTTGAACCAAGGTCCTTTCGACTCCTAGGCCCGTGCTCTATCCACTGGCCAACACTACTTGTCTTGAAACCTAACAGGACTATTCATTACTGGGCCATCTTCTGGCTCAGAGCCACTGTTGTCGGCTCAGGATGGCAGCCGAACTGGAGCCGGAACCACTGCCTTTGCTTGCATGGTTGCAGTGGCCTGTGGCTCCATGCTAGGAAGTGGCATGTCATGTACAACTTAGGGGCTTTAAACAACTGCCATTTTTGTAACTTCCTTTGGTTCTTCTTTAATTTTGGGATGTCTGTCCAAATAGCTGGGGAAGGGAAACAAATGGCTTCCTCCCCCTTGGTACCAGTCCCATAGTATAATGGTCCTTCTTGTCCCCTTGGAATCTACACCCATGGACTGGACATTACTTTGAACCCTTTGCTGTGCTTGTCAGCTCTGCTGATCAGCAATTAACTCTTATTTATTGAGCGCTTCCAGTGTGCAGAACACTGTACCGCTCACTCTCTACTGGTTCCTTCCCCTCTGCCTTCAAACATGCCCATGTCTCTCCCATCCTAAAAAAACCCTCTCTTTGGTTTTTTGTTTGGTTTTGTTCTCTGTCTCCCCCTTCTAGACTGTGAGCCCTCTGTTGGGTAGGGACTGTCTCTATGTGTTGCCGACTTGTACTTCCCAAGCGCTTAGTATAGTGCTCTGCACACAGTAAGCGCTCAATAAATACGATTGGTTGATTGAGTGATTGTACTAAGTGCTTGGGTGAGTACTGTATAACAGAGTTGGTAGACACGTTCCCTGCCCCCAAGGAGCTTTCAGTCCAGAGGGGGAGACAGACATTAATATAAATAAATATTTGTGTGTGTGTGTGTGTGTGTGTGTAAGTGCTGGAGGGCTGAGGGACGGGTGAATAACGGGTGAAAATGGAACCCTTGTAAATGCATATTGCAAGGTTCCAGGGTGATCTAAAGCCCAGAGGCTCTCACGGACTTTCTGTTTAGGTTGCTTGGTCTCTTCATTTTCTTTTCCTTCTCTTCAACTAATGCCCTAGTCCCTAGTCATCAGACAGAAAGACTTGCCGGAGTATAAAATGTGCCCAGGTTTTGAAATGAAAAATCTAGGAAAAAGTACTCAATCGAATTCCTTTTCAAGTCTTTTCTCTTCATACCTTACGGCATGCAAGGGGGCTTATGCAAAGCGGGGTCACATAGGCAGATTGGAAACTCGTTCCCGATGACCCTGTTCTGGAGGCGAAATTCTCTGGCCTTGGCATCAAGACCATGGATGAACCTTTCATGTCTGTTTCCATTGTTTGATGAAAAAAGCTCTCTTTGGGTCCTAGAAAATTTCCTCAGGTGCCTGTTCTTTGTGAAAAGTCCTGCTGGAGCTCTGCCCATATGGATTTGACTGATGGCATCTGGAATCACCCCCCCCCCCCCCCCGATCCACCATTCATTCATTCATTCACCAGAAGAGTAGGACCCATACTTTTGTGACCCTGAGTTTCTGCAGCTCCTCTGGGGGATGCTTGTTCCCTTCCTCTTCCTTCCGATTCTCCTTGTCTCCACTTGAAAATGCCCCATCTCCCCCCCCACCCAGGATTAGCAGAAAGAGAATGCATGAGCAGGAAGAGCTGGGCCTATAACACCAGCTGGCTGTGGTGAATAACTAATGGATGTGTTGTAGGAGCCAATAATTTTGTTTTTATGGTGTCTGATAAGCCTGTACTATGTGCCAGGCACTATACTAAGCATTGGGGTAGATTCGAGCTAATCAGGTTGGACACAGTTTATGTCCTACATGGGGGTCTCGGTCTTCATTCCCATTTTACAGGTGAGGTATCTGAGGCACAGAGCAGTGAAGTGACTTGCCCAAGGTCTCACAGGAGACAAGTGGCTCTCCTGGGATTAGAACCCTGGTCCTTTTGACTCCCCAGCCCTGGGGACATGGCTGCTTCTCCGGCCACCTGCTAATGGCAAGCTACTCAGTTGCCTAGTCCTTGTTCCTGCCCTGCATGGTAGTATTCACCCCAGGGAGTGTGCTCATTTCCATGCCTGAATAAAACTCTCCCTAAAGTGCTGCTTAATGGCAGGAATGTGGAAGCTGTCAATTTGCTTAGAGGACACAGTGCTGGAAAAGAACAGTACATGACAGGAATTTGAATTATTCTCTGGGAATACTTTGTCCTAAATTGAAATGGCCTAGTTGGTTATATATGCAAATTTTATCCATGTACTTAAATTTTTTTCTATTAGATAAAAAATACAGATAAGGCAGATAAGATGACATTTTAGGTGTTTGATATGTTTTTGGCCATATCCTTATGTGTTACAGTTCCTTTTCCTTTTTTTTTCCCCTTAGAGATGTGAATTGTGTCCCCATAAGGATGGTGCTCTAAAGAGAACAGATAATGGGGGTAAGTTCTTTCCTTTTGATAGATTTCATTGAAAAGCAGAAAAAGTGATTTAAAACTGATCAAGTATTTTCTCTTTTAGCCAGTCAGCAGCTGCACCTCATGTATTTTACTATTACTGAAGTAGATTTGTTTCAGGTCTCATTAGTATAGTTTTGGTGCTTGGAGACTTAATCAGCACCAAAACTATACTAAGTTAAGTCTCCAAAGCCATTAATTAATTAATAATCCTCAGTAAAATGGCTTGGATTTATTGCAGAACATTTGTGAAGGTAAGGGGTAAGCCATTAATTATTTTACGAATGTGTACTTGATGTCTGTTACCTCAATATTGCATTCAAGAAGATTATGTTTGAGTAATTTTGTTGATTTTTTTTTTGTATCCCCCTTATGAGTAAAGTTAGAATATTTTTGGTGCCCGATGAATGTTGTTTTCAGCTCTCAGAGATCTTTGTTTTGTGAGTGACAGGAAATGCCAAACTGTCCCTGAAGTTACTTTTACGCATCTCTGAGAATCCCTAACCATCTTATTCCTCCATTGAGGTCCTATGTTTTGATCAACACTGTTATAACAGTGTAGGCCTAAACATCTCTAGAGTTTAGCAGTTTGCTTAATTACCTAAGGGACTGGAGTTTAGGAATATGAGTCATTACATCTCATTAGAATGAGGAGGTTGTCTCTCCTCATTCCTTGTCTGTTGTTTAGGAGTGAGAGGCGGAGTGTTCCACATGGCACACAATGTGGAACTACTGGCTCTGTGGTCTGGAATGTTCTGTCTCTTGCCGATACCGATGAGGATGTGTAATCTGGGTGTGTCCGAGAAAACCTGTTTTTCCTCACTGTTCAGCCAGAGAAGATAGTGGAATGCTTTTCTAGCCCTTTGCCTAACCAGGGTGAGCAAAAGAGGGCTATTTAGAGGCATGTCTTGCAGACAGAGGCCTCTAGAACAACAGAATCCCCCACTCACAGGAATTTGGAGTTGGGTGAAGGAAGTAGGAGATGTGCCTCATTTTATTTTTCAAGTAGAAACCTGAACTTTTCAAGTTGGAGCCATGTACATATCTTGTCTGGATTCCTTGAGGCCAGTAGCAGAGGTTGAGAGGACTGACTGGAGGAAGGCCACAGATTGAGGGGTTGTGGACCAAACCGGAAGGAAACAGCGTGGTCTAAGTGGAAAGAACATGGGCCTAGGAATCAGAGGACCTGGGTTCTAATCCCAGCTCCATCACTTATCTGCCGTTTGACCATGGGCGAGTCACTTCACTTCTCTGGGCTTCATTTATATATCATCTGTAAAAAGGTGATGGATATGGACTGCATCCAACCTGATTAGCTTGTATCTACCCCAGTGTGTATAACAGTGTCTGGCGCATAGTAGGTACTTAACAAGTAGCATAAATAAAGAAACAAATAATAAAATATCTGAGGCATCCTCAGCAGCAGCCAGTGCACAAGTGCTTGCTCTGTACTTCTTGCTAAAATCAGTGGAATTGAGTATCCTCAGTTCTGCCAGAATGTAAATTTCCACTGCACAGTTTAGCTAGAATGCTATGGCAGAACCGGGGAATGTTCTTCCAACAATGCAAGTCTTTCTGGTTACAGTTCTACATGATATAGTAGGACGCTGTTTTGTGCATGGCATCAGGTTCAGAACTGCTACATGAGGTTTTGCCAGAATGCAAAACCGTTATGAGGGCATTAGGTATATTTTTAAAAGTAGGTGGATATTTCATGCCACAGGATCTGAGATTCACTTTACATATACTGGAAACGAGTGTTGTCTGTGGAATTCGAGAAGTTGAGGGGAGGGGGTGGATTTTGTCTCTTCTGGCACATATTTGCAGAAAGGATCCACCCCAAATACCCCATGCCAGTATATTGGGCCACCAAAGAGAGACTCATGTAGCTCATGGACAGATGGCGATAAAATATTTTGGCCTTTCAGTTGGAATGTTCCCATATATAGTCATCAAAACTTGGCAGTCGTCATTTTCTCTTGAACAACTCTCCTACAGTATGGTTCCCCATCAGTTAGTTGTAGGAGCTGCCTGAAATGTGCAAAACTGTATTTTTCAGTTTGGAAGTGACAATGAGCTCACACCTGCAACACCAAATGGCAGATACTTTGGGCTTGTTAGTTACGGGCCACCAGTCCACGGCACAAGGGTGCCTGCTGCTGTTGAGATGATGGCGTTATTCTGGGCTGTGACTATCAGAGTGCCCCCATTCTCCCTACCAGCCACCTCCTAATGTGAATTCTTGGGTACAGAGGGGCTGAGCGAGAGGGCAAAGCAACCAATCCAAGTGTATGTCCTGCAGGCACCTGGACCGTTCTAGACTCTAAGCTTGTTGTGGGCAGGGGACGTGCATTCTAACTCTCCCAGTCTCTTAGTACAGTGCCCTGCAAACAGTAAACGCTTAATAAATACCTTTGATCACCCAAATGGCCAATGAGAAGCAGCGTGGCCTAGTAGATAAAACTCAGGCCTGGGAGCCAGAGGACCCGGGTTCTAACCCTGGCTCCCTTTTTTTTTTATGGTATTTGTTAAGCACTTACTATGTGTCAAGCACTGATCTGAGCACAGGGGTAGATACAAGTTAATCAGACCGTGTACAGTCCCTGTCCCACATGGGGCTTGCAGTCTAAACAGGAGGATGTTGAATCCCCATTTTACAGCTGAGGCTTAAAGAAGTGAAGTGACTTGCTCAAGGTCCCACAGCACTCCAGGGAAGGTTCACTTCTTTATTTTCCTGGACAAAGTATGCGAGTGACTCCCGGCAACCCTCTCACTCATGCAGCCTCATAGCTGGCAGTGTCATCTTTGAGCCAAAGCACAACCGTTCTACGAGACCAAAACAATTCTAAACTTCCTCATCCGCACGGCTCCAATTATAAATCCTTTCAATAGCGCACACATTATGAAGGGGCTGGTAATTTGGCAAGCAGCACGTGGGGGGCTAGTTGTGGGGCTGAAGCAAACCCTTAACCTGACCACAAAATTTAGCCATATGAAGGTGTTGCTGGCACAGGTTGCAGTGCGTTGGTTTACATTCTCAGGTTTGGCTGGCTTAGTCAGCACATTGATGCCCCATGGGGAATGAGTTATTACCACTCTTCAGTTGTATTTGCACTCTGGAAATTTTTGTTTGTACAGCTCACTGGGTTAAAAATCAGTTAGTCATGTTTTTAGTTAGAAATTCGAATTCTTGCATTGCCAACGTTTTAAACTGGCATTCGCCACTGTTGATAAACTTAGAGAAGAGACTAATCAACGAACCAGTTTGGGGGATTGAAGTGATTCGGAAGCTTTAGAAACTAGGTTGCCTTGTTTTTAGTATGTCTGAATTAGAATAAATTATAATTATGAAGTGAGATGGCAGACTGATTTAAGAGGATTGGGTTTTTTTAGTCATTTGTATTTTAAAAATAAATCTATGCCTTATGCTGTCACCATTTAAACTATCATAGGATGCATATTTAGTAGATTTAATTACTTGCTTTTGCTCTTATCATTTGTATCTATGTCCTAACACTTTATTCTGATGTACATTTGACATTTGATTAATAGTATATATTGTGGTGTGCAGGGCACCGTGCAAAGCCCTTAGAAGACACTTTTCCTGACTTCAAACTTGCAATCCCCTGTGTGGGGGAGACCAAAAAAAAAATCATTTGCAGATGGGAGGAGGGAGAGATTGGAAAGAAGGTTATGTGGTAAAGCAAGTAATTAAATAGTAGAATTATGTACAAAAATATTGTGGTTGGTTGTGAATACAGAAGTGCTGAGGAGGTAGTTGGGAGTCTGTGACATGGGGAAAAGTCAAATTAATCCAAGAAACCTTCCTGAATAGGTGGGATTTCTGTAGGGCTTCTTGAAGATGGGAAGAGCTGTGGTCTGGCAGATTGGAAATGGGGGCAGTTCCTGACAGGAGGAAGGGCATGAGGTGGCCACCGAGAAGGATAAGCTGACCTTGGAAGGAGCCAAGAGGCCGAGCTGGAAGAAGCGAAAGGAGAAGTAAGAGGGAGAGAGCTGATGGAGCTTCTAAAGGCCAAGGGTTAGGGGATTTTGCTGGATGTGGATTGGAATGGGTAATCATTGAAGGTTGGAGGGGAGCATAGAGATTTGTGGAGTGTTGTTTTAGATCTGTGGACAGGAGGGGGGAGAAGCTGGAGGCAGGGAGGCCAGTGAGGAGACTGTAATCTGTCTGTGATATGATGAGAACCTGGATTGGTGAGGTGGTTGTTTGGCGGGAGAGGGAAAAGTCGTGAAGAAAAAACAGGCAGGATTTAGTGACAGACTGATTGTGAGAATTTAAGGAAATGAAGGAGTCAAGGATTATACTATTTAACCTCTAGATTGTAAGACCTGCATGGACAGGATGTTTTTCCTTCTATTGGTTGGATCCAAGGGTCTACAAGTGTTCTTCTCACAGTCTTGTCTTATGCTGTTTAGTCGTCTCCGACCCAGAGCGACTCCATGGACACATCTCTCCCAGAATGCCCCACTCTCCATTTCCAATTGTTCTAGTAGTGTATCCATAGAGTTTTCTTGGTAAAAATATGGAAGTGGTTTACCACTGCCTTCTTCCACTCAGTAAACTTGAGTCTCTACCCTCGACTCTCTCCCATGCCGCTGCTGCCCAGCACAGGTGAGTTTTGACTTGTAGCATACTGTCTTCCACTCGCTAGCCACTGCCCAAGCTAGGAACGGAATGGGCATGCTTCTGCTTGACTCTTCCTCCCGTAGCCGAGACTGGTAGAGTCCTGAAACTCTCCAGGTGCGATCCTGAGAGGGCCTTCCTGGAGTTGGTATTAAGTAAATGCTGTTGGTGGTAAGAATATGAGAATTAGTACACTGATTATGATCGATAAAATGACAATATTTTGCCATAAGTTTCTAGTTACTCGATACACTCCTTAGAGTTTATTAGAGATAGCCATTCTTGTCCTATTAGCTTGGGCACAGATAATTACATTCAAGTTTTGCATAGGCAAAATAATCAGAATTCACAGTTGTCGTATTTTTGGTACAGTCCATCAGTCAGTCAGTGTTACTTATTGAGTGCTTACTATTCAGTTAAATTCCGTCGTATTTATTGAGCTCTCACTGTGTGCAGAACTCTGTAATAAGCGGTTGGGAGAGTACAATACAACAATAAATAGGCACATTCATTGCCCACAATGAGCTTACAGTCTAGGATGGGAGACAGACATCAATAGAAATAAATGTTACAGGTGTGTACGTAAGTGCTTTGTGGCTGGGAGGCAGGAAGAACAAAGGGAGCAAGTCAGGGCGATGCAGAAGGGAGTGGGAAATGAGGAAAGGTGGGGCTTAGTGCAGAGCACTGTACTAAGCACTTGGGAGAGTACAGTGCAACAGAGTAGGTAGACAGTCCCTGCCCACAACAAGCTTGCAGCCTTGGACAGGGAGACAGACATTAATGTGAATAAATAATTCATAATATTCAGTTTATAGATATGTACTTAAGAATGCTTGTGATCAGCTTTCACATTGATAAGCAGGATGGTTGAAAAGCCGAATTGGTGCGACTTGACAGCAAACTAATCAAAAAATTAGTTTTGATCCTGCTCATTTTGTTGGCAGATTCCAAATGGGAATGGAAAATGTGTTTCATTTTGGTAGTTCTGCCATCTCGGAGCTTGGACAGAAGCCAAACAACTCTGTTAATGCCATTAAACTCTCTGTTGCCGTCAGCATCATTGATCATGTTTTTTTCACCTACATACGATCATTAATGGGAGTCATTTTGAGATGACTGTTCCTGTCTCTTCATCCACTCAAAGAATTATGTATAGTTCCACCAGGGTCTGTTAGCTCACAAGGTACTTGTGTAAAACAGAAATGTTATAGCAATAAGTAAGGCTGAAATAGTTATTGGTTGAATGGGTTTTTCCATTATTAAAAAGAGAAGATTAAAATTCAGGAAAAAGGACTGCTTAGTTGAAGAAAAACATTTTGTTTGAGTTCTCTAAAATTTATACAAGATGTTAATAAAAACTGCTAAATTCTTTTGCTCCTGACTCTATTCATAGGACTTCTGCTGAAACCATAATAATATTAATAGTAGTAGTATTTGTAAGATGCTTATTATGTGCTTACCAGTGCCATATTAAGTGCTAGGGTATATACAATATAATCAGGTCTCATATGGGGCTCACAGTCTTAAGTAGGAGGAAGAGCAGGTATTGAATCCCCATTTTGCAGATGAGGGAACTGAGGCACAGAGAAGTTAAGTGATTTACTGACGCCCACATAGCAGGCAAGTGTCAGAGCAGGAGTAGAACCCAGATCCTCTGACTCCCAGGCGTGTGCACTTTCCACTAGACCATGCTGCTTCTCACCTTAACTGTAGTAGTGAAAGCTTCTCTGTCTGAGATGTGATAATTTGCCATTGGATTTTGTGTTTTCCTTCATCTCTGAATACAGAATATTGAAAACATTGTAAAAAAGTTTCCCAGTTGCTTACTTCTCATGTCAGATATAAATAAGTAGGAATAAAGGTAGCAGAGAGGAATCAAAACTGTGGTTTCTTGTCTTTTGAGTGCTTAGTACAGTGCTCTGCATACAGTCGGTGCTTAAATACTATTGACTGAATTTTGAGAACACACTGCATCTTTAGTTGGCAAATTTATTTATGCTCATGATCTATAGTGTTTCTTTACGTATAAAAATTATCCTCCGCCAAATTATGTAAATGGAAAAAAAACCAAGAGCTAAAAAATTTGAATCCTTGGTAATTTTCATCTTTTCCCGTGATCTGTTACTGGACTGCCATCTTACCCTTAAAGTAGTATTGCATAATTTTTAAATGCTTCAGCAATTTATTATTTGAAAATTGAATACTTCCTTTGTGGTTAATTTGGGTAAACAAACATAAAGTTGCTGAGATTTATTTCAGTGTACTGTATTAAACAAGAAGTCGTTACTTTGAAATCGGATCCATGGATGATGAGCCGGAATGCTGTGTAACTACATTCTTCATGTCGGTTTTTCATCAAGATTTCCCACATGTAATTTCTTGGTAGAAAGCCAATTAAGAGTGTTGCGCTTTGTGTGTGTCATAGTTTTTCAGGGGTTAGCGTGAGAATCTCTTAAGTCTGTAGGAATGTCAGATGCCATTGTTTTGAGCCAGCAGCTGTCTGATGGGATTTTGGGCAGAGCAATGTACAATTTTCAGGAACATATTGAGGAGCTAAGATTCTGTCTATGCACGCCCTTCCATGTGTTGGACAAGGAAAACGTGAATCGTGATCAAATGCCCGTATATTAGTTAGTGCTTTGGATTAAGAGTAGTTTTGCAATTCAAAACAAAGTACTTCTCAAGCATTAATTACATATTAATAGTATATGCACTACGACGACCAACAGAACAGCCGTTCTTCCGTTTAAAAGTGGGCTAACACCTGGATGCTTTTAAATCTTTATCAACTTTGGGGATTAAAAAATTCCTTCAGGATATTTCTATTCCTGCTAGATTGTTAAATTTTTGAGGGCAGGGGCCTTGTATATTAAGTTCATTGTTCCTTCTCCCCGCCACCCCGTTCTTCCATTGTTTAGCACAGATTTTAGGCAAATTGTATAGATTTTTCCCCAAAGTCATTTGAGTGGCCTAACAATTGGTTTGTATTTGCTGAGATTTTCTGACACTTCAGTCTTTTCCCTATGTTACCGGGGTTGCCTCTGACCACATCCTTTGTAGCTTCCCATCCATGCATGTCTTTCTCATGTCTTCCCTTCTCTTTTTCCTTTCATCTGGTCTTGGGGTCCATTTCTTTATTCAAGACTTCTCCAGGGTAATGCACACAGTGCCTTATATCACATTCTGTGCAATTGTTAACAGTGCTTACCAATCACTAATACAGCCTCACCCCCCAGGTTGTATGTTCCTTGTTGCCATATCCATGTGTTCTGCCCATATGGATATAGTGTAATGCATTATACTGGTGTACCCCACCATACAGCTGCATTGTGTTTCTCAAAAATGGGGATATCGTGTGAGTGGCAATATCGTGTAGTTCATTTTACTGTAGACTCACACGTTATAAATCAGGAACTGTTTCAGAACCATTGGAAAAACTGTAGGAAATTCCTTTGTGTTATTTACTGTAAGAGAAAGCCGCATGACATAGTGGAAAGTGCTTTGGCCTGGGAGTCAGAGGACCTGGGTTCTAATCCCGGATCTGCCAGTTGCCTGCTGTGGGGACATTGGGCAAGTTAATAAATTATTATTTAGTCTTTGTTAGTACTTCAGAGTATTACACTCCCAACATTACCTGAATATTCTAGGATGATCAGGAGTCTTTTCAGGAGGCTGCAGAAGGAGAAGCTTGTTTTGTTGCCTGGTAGTGGTTTTTCAACTTTAATAATAATATCTTAAATAGATATTCGTCAGCGTGTTTGTCCAGCTTGGGTTGAACCAATAGTCATCTTGTTCTCATAAAAGACATCACAGTGATTCAACTCTTTCTGTCAGGGTCTTCAACCATTTGCCTTCTGTAAAATTGCCCCCACAAGTCTTAGCTGTTGGTGCGGAGACCATAAGAGTTGCATCTGTTTAGGAATTTCGCAGTGACGCCTTGGTTTGTTGAAGCTGGATCCCCAGGTTGCAGGCATCATGGAATGGCTGTAATCCATCAATGAACCAAACAGTGGTATTTATTGAATGCTAACTGTGTAGAGCACTGTTCTGAGCGCTCGGGAGAATACAACATAACAGAGTTGGTAGACAAGTTCCCTGTCCACAGTGAGCTTACAGTCAGTCAGTGAGGGGGAGACAGACATTAATAAAAATGAAAAAGCTATGGATATGTACCTGAGTGAATTAGGGTATGCCAATAATGATTTTGAGAGGAACTAAAAGGAGTGCTGTTAGAAAAAAGTTGAGCTTTTCAGACAGTCATTCAGATTGGTGACTCTCTGTCTTTCCAGTTGCTAGCCCCAACTCTACCCTCTTCTCTCCCAGCCTTTTTTCTTTTAAATGGTATGTTAAGTGCTTACTATGTGCAAGGCACTGTATTAAGTGCTGGGGTAGATACAACCTTTTACTACCTGCCAGGTACTGTATTAAGCAATGGGATAGATACAAGTTCATCAGGTTGGACACAGTCCTTGTCCCACGTGGGGCTCACAGTTTTCAACCTCCGTTTTACAGTAGAGAGAACCGAGGCACAGAGAAGTGAAATGGCTTGCCCGAGGTCACACAGCAGGCACCTGCCAGAGTTGGGATTAGAACCCAGGTCCTTCTGACTCCCGGGCCTTTGCCCTATCCACTAGACCAGGCCACCACCATTATTCCTCCATCCTTCACTTCCTCCACAGTAGCAACCCCCCTCTTCTTTCAAAAGTTGGTCCTAAGCACTTGGTGCAGTACTCTGTACACAGTAAGTGCTCAGTAAATGCGACTGAATGATTGAACGAGATGTCCTTGACTACGTAGTTGAGACTGAGGCCTAAATGGAGACCCCTCTGGGTCTTCTGCTGCTTCCTGTGTTTCTTGTTCCGCTCTATGTGCCAAGCACTGTACAAAGTTGGACCTGTCCCATATGGGATTCACAGTCTAAGGCCCTCCAATAGGTAATTTAAGCAAATGGTGACCACATTGCAACAGACCCGTTGCGAACTAACACGACGAGGACACAAGAACTTAGCTGTTGGGTTGCTACGTGTTTCTGGTCAGCTGTCATGTGGGTTGATACCATGTCATCTTCTCAAGTCTCACCTTTGGCTCGAGTGCCTGTGGGATAAGGAATGAGTAGGATTCCAATGAGAATGGTCAGAAGGCAGTAAGGGAAAGAAGAGGAAAGAGGATTCAGAGGTGCCTTGCAGTGCTGTGGTCTCTTATCAACATACAACATCCTAGCTCACCCCTGCTGAAGTGGTAGCACTATTTAGGGGTGACCTCCTGTGGCTTTGCAGGCCCTTTTGCCATTGAATCCGTAGGTTATAACCTCCTGGTGATTGCGTCTGAACGCCAAGTCTGGCTTATAGTCTGGCCTGTCCTCAAACCAATTATTCCCAGCCTAGTTGCTCTGGTATTTTGGGGAAAGCAGTTTCTGGCCTTTAGGCTACGTGGAACTCTCCCCAGGCTGCTACCCAGATCATTTTTCTACTTCATTCCGTGCACGTTGCTATTCCTCAGAAGCCTTCACTGCTTTCTCATTCCTCTCCACATCAAATAGAAACTTCTGACCACTAGCTTTAAAGCATTCTATCTACACTCTCTTCCCCCTTCCCAGTCCCCACTAACTGATCCTTGGTCTTTTCGCAGCATACCTCAGTTCACTCACTTTGTTCCCTTCAAGCCAACCTATTCATAGTTCCTTATTCTCATCTCTCCCACTGGAAATCACTTCATCACATCCTCCCTTCTTCCTGGCGCTCTCCATTTAAAGCTGAAAGACCAGTGTTCTCCCCATCTTCAAAGCCCTTCTGAAATAATTTCCCTGAGAAAAATATATTGTCTTCTGACTCTGTAATAATAATCTGTGGTATTTACTATGTGTCAGGAGCTGTTCCAAAGGCTGGGGTCAGATTCAGAACAATCAGGTGGACACAGTCCCAGTCTGACATGGGGTTCACAATCTACCTTGAATGCCCATTTTAGAAATGAAGAAATTGAGGCACAGAGATGGTGAATGACTTGCCTAAAGTCACACAGCAGGCTAGTGGCAAAGCAGGGATTACAACCCCTGTCTTCTGACCCCCAGGCCTGTGCTGTTTCTGCTAGGTCACACTGCTTCTCCCCAACCTGCCATTTCAGGACTTTCATGTCATCCAAGCATTTAAATAATTCTCCCCCCCCCCCCCCCGTCCTCCGCTAGCACTTATGTATTCCATTGCTTTCTCCTACCTGAAATTTAATTTATGAGAATGTCAACTATTTGAGGTGTGAGATCCTGTTTATTCTGTTGTACTCTCCTGATCACTGATACAGTGCTTTTTGAACAGTAGGTGCCCTATAAATACTTTGGATTGATTCATAGATTCCCACACCCACTCATTTCTTTTCAGCTAGACAGCTTATAATAGCTTGGTCCAAACTCTTGTCATATCACAGGAGTACAAAGTACACATTTTGGAAATTTCCCAAAGTCAAAAAAAATTTGTTTTGGTTTTCTGTAGAACTGGGTTATGCCTCTGTTCGCTTGCTACCACAGAAACTGGGGGCTGGGGATACACTTAAGCTGTCCACCCTAATGACTCCCTTAAGGAGGCTAAGCTTATTTGGGGCCTATTGATTTTAAGAGTTTGGGTGGGGTCTGACTCCAAAATGTTCTGCCTATCTCCCCAATTTAAATGTCAGCTCCTTGTGGGCAGGAAATGTAATGTACCATGAAAGAAGTACCATTTTTGAGTACTTTAAAACTTTAAAGTCAGAGGTACTCATCTTATTCAGTTTGGCCAATCTATTCAGCTTTGCTCTTTCAGTCTCCCAAGGGCCTGATACACTCCAGCTGTTGGTTTTCAAATCCTCACTTTCCCTCAAGCTGAATTGAGGTTGAAGAGTTTTAGGTGACCGTTGTGAAATATCCTATGCAGTATCTTAAATGCAGAAATCCAATGTAATAGTTTTTCCCCAAAATGGGTGGTTTTTAAAAACATTAGTAAATGTATTTCATTATTACTCCTAGTCTGTGTACAGTCAGTTCTCCTTCTACATAGAGTCTTGTTCCCGAAGGATCTCCCATTCAAGAAAACCTGCATTCCAGTACTAACAAATTAGCAGTTTCAGTGGACATGGGGAAAAAACTTTTTTTCCATCACTGTTTTGCATGATATCGAGATAGACATACGCTGTGGAAAGAATGTTCCCTAAATTCTTCATTAACATTCCAAAATGTTTAATGGAAATGTGCTATAGAATAGTGGATTGTACCGCCTATACCTATTTTCCAACTACAAAAATGAGCTTATTACGCTTTGTTGGAGCCAAGAAATAATATAAATATTGACAGGTACTATTAACATGTTATTACACATTCATCAGTAACACTGACATCACTTTCTTTTCTTTCATTATTTCCTCATCAATTTTAACTTTCTAAAATTCACTTTACCTTTTTCCTGCATTTCAAATAGGTTCATGAGAAGCAGAAATTGTTTTAATGTCAGGCTTGCTAGCTTCTAGCTACCTAAGGGGGAATATTTGAGGTGGATAACTCATACTAAAGGAATATTAAATCTGGTATTGACATTTCAG
The DNA here is from genome assembly GCF_015852505.1 of Tachyglossus aculeatus. Lineage (NCBI taxonomy): Eukaryota > Metazoa > Chordata > Mammalia > Monotremata > Tachyglossidae > Tachyglossus > Tachyglossus aculeatus. The sequence continues at coordinate 21,578,536 of NC_052078.1, read as the reverse complement.
GTAAATTATTCAACTACAAAATTTTTTAACCTTGTGAGCACATTTTCTTCAAATGCGAATGATCTCTCTTGAAGAGTGTACTACTTTAATGATAGTGAACTTTTGATTTAAAAAAAATGCAAATGATATGAAACTATACAGTTGTGTCCCGTTTCCCAGTTCAAGCTATAAACAGAAACCTACACGGTCAACTCAGTTGTTTTATTTGGAAGGTGTAATTATACAGAATTTTGTACTTCTGTCTGCTTTTGGGCTGTTTCACTGGTCATTGACGCCTTCCCCAGGTTTGGTGACTCAACTGATTCTTGGTCCAAGTACTAAATCCACAGATAATCCCCAAACTGAAAAACCTCAGTATGTTTCAGGAGTAGCATACCATTAGCTATATCATTTCATCTTCTGTTCTCTAGAGAAACACCCTGGTCTAGAGGAAATAGCATTGACTTGGAGTCAGAGGACCTGAGTTCAATTCAGTTCAATTGTGAGCCAGTTCAATTCAGTTCAATAAATCAATTGATTTATTCTGATTACCTCATTTGTCAAAGAATATGTTGATTTCCTGTTAGAGTGATAGCTCATTTAGGTCAGGGAATGTATCTCATGCTTCTCTTGTACTTATCCAGGTGCCTAGTACAGGTGTCTAGTGCCCAGTGGGTGCTCAGTAAATGCCATTTACTACTACTTTTGCAGAATGAGACCATGGTCTTGATTGCAAATTTCATCCATATTCTGTGCCTGATTTTTAAAACTTGAATTTTTTTTTTGAAGACAGCCTACCTGTTACTCCCTGGTGTGGTGTTACTTTCCAAATAATTTCAATCAGTGTGATAGGTAGTTAATTTCATTATTTTGTGATTGTCTAACAGTGATTTAACAGGACAGTCAATTTTGGGAATATAGTGTCTTTTACTATAAATCTTTATTTTCACAGGAAACTAAAGTTACCTTTTTTTTTTTTAGGCTGGGCTCATGTTGTTTGTGCCCTATACATTCCTGAGGTGCAGTTTGCCAATGTTTCTACAATGGAACCTATCGTCTTGCAGTCTGTTCCACACGACCGTTATAATAAGGTACAATTTGACTTACAAATGATCTAAGAACTTTTGTTTTAGCATTATGAAAGTTTCATTTAAAAGATTAATGACTAGATGAAATTGGAGCTAGGCAATTAAATTTATATTTAGTAATTCAAAAACCGAAAGAATCTAAATCTTTGCCATCACCAGATTTCTTTGTAATTAACATACTTTTGTTAAAATACAAAATTAAATTTCAAAAATTCGTTCAGAGATGTGTAGAAAGCACAATGTGATTTTTATATTCAATGTGTAAAGTAAATTATTTAAGCATTAGATTCTTAACTTTGGGGACACTCTGATTTAAAACAAGAAACACAAACATTTATAGAAACTCAGCTTTTTGAGTACTCCATTCAAAAACGTAAAAGATTTTTAAAGCTATATGCTATATCTTTTTCCTGTTTAGTCACTTTAAATGCCCCTTTTTGGTAACCTGCTGTTTAAGGTTTCGTTAGCTTAACATTTACTGGTGCAATCACTAATAACAGTTTTTTGATGTTATTTTTAGTAAGATAAAGTTTTAGCGGTGTATTATGTGTTTATCTTGGATTCCCTACTTATGACAGGTTATTTCCCATTGTCACTCCTTGTTTGCTTTTATGATTGTCTCTTTTTTTCTGCCCTTTCCTCTTCCTCTGTGAGTAGTAACCTTCTGTTATACTTGAATTTTTATTTTTAAGTTTCATTTTATTGGACTTTGGGCAAGTATTTTTCCCTAACTCAAAGTTTTCCTGGGAAGTTTTTGGGTTGGAGTGCTATCTCATCATCTTTTTCCTGATAAAGCTTTTTCTTTATCAAATTTATCTGTATTCCAGTTTTTCACTTCTACCTATGTTTCATTGAAAGTCATTAGCTAGATGCATGCAGCTCATATAGAAAAAGTCTTATAAGTACTCATTCTTTCTACCATTTTGGTGGCAAATTCATAATTTTAACCTCTCTCTTGTCTTTGCATTGCAAAAATGTGGAGCAATTTGGGAAGCGAGGCCTCCTATTATGTTAGCTTTCTCTAGTCTCTAAGCTCCTTGTGGGCAGAGATCTTGTCTACCTTCTCTGTTAATACTCTCCAATGCATAGTACACTGCCCATTGTTATTTCACAGTAAAGTACTGTTAATTGATCTTGATTTATTGTTTGTGGGTACCCATACACAAAAGCAAGAGTGCATTATTGGAAAGAGCATGGACCTGAGGGTCAGAGGACCTGGGTTCTAATTCCGGCTCTGCCATTTGGCTGCTGTGTGATGCTGGACAAGTCCCTTCACTTCTGTGCCTTAGTTTTCTCATTTGTAAAATGGGGTTTAAATACCTGTTCTCCCTCCTACCGTGAGCCCCATAAGGGAAAAGGGTGTGTGTCTGACCTTATTATCTTGTTTGTACCTTAGTGTTAATACAGGGGTAACAAATATCACCATCGTCATCAGAAAGGACAACTCTTAAATACTAGAACTGAATGAAATGCTGCCAAATCACAATCATCTGTCAAAGAAAGGCTATTAAATTGTGGTTTATATTGGCATTTCTTTTTTAACCATTTTGCAGGATATTTGGTTGTATAGAAGTAGCATGGCCTAGTGGAAGGAACACAGGTCCCGGAGTCAGAGGAACTGGGTTCTAGACCTGGCTCTGACACTTGTCTGTTGTGTGACCTTGGGCAAGTCACTTAATTTCTCTGTGCCTTAGTTTTGTCACCTGTAAAATGGGGATTCAATATCTGATCCCCCATCTCCTCTATATTGTGATCCCCATTTGGGACAGGGACTGTGTCTGGGCTGCTTAATTTGTATCTTCCCCAGCACTTAAGACAATACTTGGCGCTTAACAAATACCAAGCAGGGAGAATTGTTATTCTGTATAGATAAGGGTTAGAAATGATTTTGTCCAGTGGGACACGTTACACCTACCCAATTTCATGAGGCTCTCCCAGGGCCGAGTACACACTCCTTAAGGCTGTCACAAGAAACATGATGTGGGAGGAGAGGATTTAAACATGCAGAAGTGACTGTCCATCTTCCAGAGGGGCCTCCTTTAAGTTGTAACTTCTTGTGGATACAGTCCCACATGTCACTGCTATGGGAACTGTGTCATTCGGGGTCCTGGCTGCAGTTTGGAGCCCACCACAATCAAAAGTACAGCTGACTCTCTGAATCCCTTGGAAACCTAGAGTGACGTTGGCAACCAGGATATGAGAGAGAGAGAGAGCGCTTCATAAAAGTTTTTTTTACAAACGAAGCCCTGGAATGAAGGAAATGTATTCAACAATTGAAACATTAAAACTTTAACCACTTAAAATGAAACATTCAAACATTTTTTGCTTCACGTATATCAGTTTAACTTCATTAAAAATATTTGAGGAGCACAGGATGATGCACTTCTATAAACTTTTGATGCACTTTTATATATGCACTTATTATTATGTGAATTTGAAGATGATTCTACTGACAGTAAGTTTCTTCTTTGGGTGTGACTACTATGTCAAAGAAAAAAATGTTCCTTAGGAATGTAGAAACTTCAGAAGCGATGACTTAGGGCTAGTTGGAAATTGCCAGTTTCAGAATTAGGCTGATACAGCAGATCTTATGTGAATTTCTGTAATCTTTTAGACTTGTCCTCAGTTTTAAATCTGTAGGTGTCTAAATTTCTTTCAGCCATGTAAATAAAGGTGAAAAAGTCGTGTTTGGGTTTTTATGAAGAAGTTGAATTGATTCAAGGAAAATAATGAGGCTACTTTCTGTGGACTCTTAGTCCATTTGGAGTGGGCATATGCTCGTCTATAGATCCGCACCTACTCCATTTCAAGTCGAGGCACAGCTCTGGGGATGGATTACCACCAAAAAGCAGTTGTCTGGGCTTGCTCCTCTGCTAGGTGTTATACAAAGCTCTTTTATTTGTATCTAGACGATTGTCATTTATAATTTCATTGAGCTTCAAAAGTGAGACTCTATTTGAAAAATCCACTCTTTTTATCTCATTTTCTATCTTGCTTCTTTACCTGCCTCTTTGACTCTGCTTGGACCTTTTTGACCAACAGAATGGCCAGCATAGGAAATAAATTTAAGCTGTATCGTCATCACTAGTTAAGCTGTCGCTATGGGCAAAGCACAGGAGAAGATTGGTGCTTAGGGAATTTACAGAAGGTGTAGAAGGCACGGTCTCTTATCACCTCATCCCCTCCTACCTCACCTCCCTTCTCTCCTTCTACAGCCCAGCCCGCACCCTCCACTCCTCTGCCACTAACCTCCTCACTGTACCTCATTCTCGCCTGTCCTGCCGTCGACCCTCAGCCCACGTCCTTCCCCTGGCCTGGAATGCTGTCCCTCCACACATCCGCCAAGCTAGCTCTCTTCCTTCATTCAAAGCCCTACTGAGAGCTCACCTCCAGGAGGCCTTCCCAGACTGAGCCCCCTTTTTCCTCTCCTCCTCCCCATCCCCCCTGCCCTACCTCCTTCCCCTCCCCACAGCACTTGTATATATTTGTACATATTTATTATTCTATATATTTTACTTGTGCATATTTACTATTCTATTTATTGTGTTAATGATGTGCATATAGCTTTAATTCTCTTTGTTCTGACGATTTTGTCACCTGTCTACATGTTTTGTTTTGTTGTCTGTCTCCCCCTTCTAGACTGTGAGCCCATTGTTGGGTAGGGACTGTCTCTATAAGTTGCCAACTTGTACTTCCCAAGCACTTAGTACAGTGCTCTGCACACAGTAAGTGCTCAATAAATACGATTGAATGAATGAACATAAATGTTATCGGATTTCACTCCTTGTACTTAGACCGAGAAACAAAAAAAGGAGGCTTTCACCCATCCAGTCAATCAATGGTATTTATTGAGCGCTTACTATGTTCAGAGCATGTACTAGTAAGGTACAGTTTAGTAGAGTCTGCAGATACATTCCCTACCCACAATGAGCTTAGTCTAGAGGGACCATCCAAACATTTACAAGGAAGAAAAGAGATGTGAAATCTGGCCAAAATTGAAGTCAGAAAATCCCAGAAGAACTTATCAGCTCCCCACTCCGCCACACCGTCCGTGGCCTATCTTCCCGTGAGGTTAGAGACTTCTTGTCAGGTGGAGCCTGCTGCTCAGAGCTGGAAAACCCGCCTCTCCCACCAGAAACACAAGATGAGAGGGAGATTGTGTCTTTCTCTGTCCCTCCCCCTGAAGGGACCTGTGTCTGTCCAGGAACCACCCCTTATTAGAGTCAGCCCCATTGCTTCCTGGGAAATGTAGTTTCTCCTTTCTTTTTACCAATTTTCAACAGGACCTCTGATTGGATGTTATGTAAGCAGTTAGCTGTCACCAAAGACTGACCATAATATAACAGTCTAACAAATATTATCTAACAGGGACGGGCAAATCTATAGGTGAAAATGAATAGGGTTGTTACACAAGCGGAGATAAAAATGGTTCCAAGTGAAATAAAATATATGTTTGATTTATCATTGCTGAGTTGGTTGTAGGGATGATATGGCAAAGGTAGTGATTGATCGATCTATTGGAGGTAGAGAGGCTGCTGTAGCTGTGAAGTATTAGAGCTTACCCCCCCCCCCCCAATCAATCAGTCCTTTGATTGATTGAAGTATTAGGGTGTTCTCTATGGTAGTGGTTATAAGGTTAAAGAGGACAGTGCATATTCGTTACTGAGGAAGAATCAGTGAGACTTGGATTAGACAAATGAGGGGTAGAAGTCAAAGATCACTTCACATTTGTGAGCTTAGAGAAGCTGACAGTTTGGTGAACAATGGTGGAAAAGGTCAGAAGAGGAGAGGGGGTATGATGGAAGGAGAGTCCAGTTTGGACATTCTGAAATTAAGGGGTCAGGATGATGATTTGGTGACAGAAGGAAAATCCAAGGCTTGAGAGCAATTGAGAAGTCAGGGTTGCAGGTGCCAATTTGGGAGGCATCGGCATTTAGTTGGTAATTGAAACACGTGAGTGAGTTTCCCAGGAGTGTAAGGATAAAGAAGTAAAGGGCCGAGAACTTAACATGAGGAAACCCTTCCCCCAGCAAAATGGTCAAGACAGGGAGAGGGGCCCCTCTAGACTGTAAGCTCGTTGTGGGCAGACAGGGAATGTGTCTGCCAACTTTTAAGTTGGACTTTCCCAAGCTCTTAGTACTGTGCACTGCACACAGTAAGCACTCGGTAAATAACACTAATTGGTTGATTGATTGAGGGAGGTGGTTCGGGCTTTTCTTGATCTGGTTAGGAAATAATTTGAGAGGCTATCAGGGAGGCAGAGGCTTAGGAGGTGGGGGCATTGAGGGCACTAAGGGCTAGGCAGTGAGGCTGTTAGTTATCGGTGGAGGAATTGTTTTGGTTACAATCGCTGATGCCAGCATAAGTTTATAGAGTTTAATTCCATGTGGCTTTGGTATTTATGCTAGGATTGCTCAGCTGTATGAATGTAGGAGGAAGCCAACAATGCAAATGACTCAGGACTGGAGGTTGGGTGGCTGAGATCAGTGGAGGGACTGATCCAGGGAAATCCAGAGCTCTAGAGCCAGGAATGTGCTTTAGCAGGAGTGTACTGTCAAGTCTAGAGAGGAGAGTGCTACTAGAGAGCAGAAAGGATGGGGGAGGGACTACAGCTTGTGGTAGATGGAAAGGTTCGTGTTTGGAGTTGTCCATGAAGGTCAATTGGAAGCAGTGTGGCCTAGCCGATAGAGTCTGGGCCTGAGCATCAGAAGGACCAGGGGTTTAATTCTGGCTCTGCCACCTGCTGCTGTGTGACCTTGGGCAAATTGCTTCACTTCTCTGTGCTTCAGGTTCCTCAATAAAATGGGGGTTAAGACCGTGTGCCTCAAGTGGGACAGGGGCTGTATCCAACTTGATTAGCTTGTATCTCCCCCAGTGCTCAGTACAGTGCCTGGCACATAGTAAACACCTAAATGCCATTAAAAAAAAAGTAGAGAACAGGCTGAGAGGGATTATGACATCTCTGGAAACTATTAGATCCTATTTGTGGTGTAAAAAAGTGTATATGAAATATAAGGTTATTCAGTGATATAGCCAAGTCTTTGGTAGTGGGGCTTTAGATTTTAGCATTGGCAGACTTCCTTTTATTCTTAATTATGGCATTTATTAAGCACTTACTGTCAGGCAAGCACTGTTCTAAATGCTGTGGTAGATACCAGTTATTCAGATTGGACAAAGTCCCTGGGGCTCACAGTCTAAGAAGGAGGACGCTCAGGGTTTACTTTTGATATTCAGAAGAATGCTAGGGAGGCATTTTTGAAAAAAGGTGATTCTGGGAGGAGAAACTAAACTTCTTTGTTGGGAGATTTATTGCAAAGCAGCAGCCTGAGAAGTAGGAATTGCCAGTCGCATCAGACTCTTGAAAAATTTCATAGAATCCGTTAATAGCAGTGAACTTTAGCTAAACACCGGGCTAGAGAATGTGACCTTAGCGGATGGCAGCTTAAAACAATCTTGTTATTACATTTACTGGCCAATTTTGCCCTCGCTGGATTCCCAGCAGCATCTCTTCGTAAGTCCCTCAGAATGGTTCCAGTCTTCGCTTTTTCTTCTAAAAGGCTACCTGCTGTTACTTTTTTTCTCAAGGCACGAGTTCTTTAACATGTCTTTGGCTGCCCATTTTCTTTTAGAGTGAGAGTAGAGGGAAGGAGCCCAAACTATCTTTGTTCTTCTTCCTTTTCCTCCCATAATTCTCTTCTCTACTCAACTTCCTTTCTAGACGTCCTCTCCTGTTCATCACGGGATTCTGACAAGCCTGAAGAGTTTCCATTTGGGGCTGAAAGGGCCCAAAATGGTTACTTTCTGACCCTGTCATTCTTTGAAGCCTTATATCCCCCACCATCTTCTAAAATCTCTGCCCCCTTTACACTCCCACACTCCAATTGAAAAGTTGGAATCTGTGCTTCATCTTCTCACTTAATTCCAGAGTTTAAAATACTGCCCCAAAGTCAATTTCGTCAGGTTATTATTTGTTAAACTCTAATTCGTTGTCTCATGACTACAAGCGTAATGACATCACCAAACTAGTATTCTTATAAACCTCAGGATTTCCTGAAAAATGAAAATGGGTCATTTCTCAGTTAAAGCAGTGCAGGTAGGTTACAGGAAGAAAATGTGTTGGTGAGAGTCAAAATATAATCCTATACAAGCATGCATTTCCAAATCTCAATCCTCCAGTATGCTGTTCGTGGAATACAAAGTTCAGAGTATGTGTTATTAGTGTCCATAGCAACTCAGCGATTTGGGGGTAGAGAAGAGGAAAAGAAGTGGTAAATGAATGGGTGATTTCTACTGTAGCTCTTCTTGATAATGTCTTATGATGACGGTGACCCATCGGATTTAGTAGAAGTGACGTAAGAAATTACCTAACTGATTAGGACTGCGTTTGAATGATCAAAAACTAACTATACTGCACCTGGCTTGAATGACATCAAGGTAGTGGAAGTACTTGATTTAATTCTGTTCAAGTGCACTCTCCCAAGGGCTTAGTATAGTGCTCAGCTCATAAGGGCTCATAAATTACGATTGATTGATTCATTTAGTGTAGTTGATTATTACTATCATGATATTTGTTAGGCACTTACTCTGTGCCATGCACGGTTTTAAGCCCTGAACACATTCTAAGTGCCAGTGGCTAAATCTTCTCATCGTGCATTAATACTATAAAACGTTTGTGAGCAATTGAACTGGAAAGATGTATGTCTTGGGGTACATATAGGCAGTACCAAGTGACATCACTTGATACAGAGTACCTGAGTTATATTAGGGAAGTCGAAACTGGAGCAGCTGCTGCTGAACTTTGCTGCTGTGCTAATCCATGCAAGGCTCCGGCAGGAGTTATGTGCATGGGGACACAAGGAAAAGAAAATGGAAGGAGTAGGAAATTAGGAGGAGATAAAAGGACAACCAGAACATGAAAATTCAAATAAGCAGGTGCTTTGCTCTCAGGTACCCAGTCCTGTTCCAGCATCAGGCACTGGGAGAAGAGGTACAGAGTTGATATTGAATATTCATTTCTTTTCTCCGCCCAGCTCGTGATTGCCTTTTCACTCCCTTCCTCCACTCCCTTACCCTGCCAATGTACATAACTTAAGTCCCCTGTAGATTACAAAGGGAAAATCACTAATGCATTGCCTCATGATGTTCCGTAGTTAAGGACTTGTTCTGATTTTACAATATTGCAGCTTTCCAGACCAATTTAATTTGAGCCTAGAAACGGTTATGGTGAGGCCCTGAGCAATTAGGTTTGAGGTCATCTGTCAGCTACTCAGACAAATGAAATTAACCAGATGACAAGCACCGTTCTTGAATAATGTTTTAGCATATTACGGTAAATAAATATGTGTATTTGAAGCACTTTTCTTTTCCTTTAAAGACATGCTATATTTGTGATGAACAAGGAAGAGAAAGCAAAGCAGCCACTGGTGCGTGCATGACGTGTAACAAACATGGGTGTCGGCAGGCTTTCCATGTGACATGGTAAGTAGGTGCAACTTTTATGTAAGCGGAATTGTTTAAAGCTTCAAACTGGGGAATCCATGGTGTTAAGAGAAAACAGTTAGCTGGTAGAGGTGATTAATTTTGTGTTCCTGGCCTAATAGAAAAGAGATTTCAATTAGCAGGATGACGTTTTTAGATTGCACACTTTTCATTCATTCATTCATTGTCGTATTTATTGAGCGCTTAATGTGTGCAGAGCACTGTACTAAGCGCTTGGGAAGTACAAGTTGGCAACATATAGAGACGGTCCTTACCCAACAGCGGGCTCACAGTCTAGAAGGGGGAGCCAGACAACAAAACAAAACATATTAACAAAATAAAATAAAATATATTAAAAAAAATAAAACAAAATAAACTGCTCGTGCTCTGCTCATGCTTGTGGAATAATAGCAATTATGGTATTCGTTAAATGCTTACTATGTGTCAAGCACTGTACTTAATGGGGGGGGGTAGGTAGATACAGGATAATCAGGTCCCACAAGATACTTTGCATACAGTGAGTGCTCAGTAATTACCATGGAGTGAATGAACATGACATGGTGGAGCCGCGATTAGGCCCCCGTTCCCTGATTCCCAGGCCCGGGGTCTTTCCAATAGGCCCCACCGCTTCTCTTGGAAGCTTCTTTTGCTCCAGTTTCTTCAGTTGCCTTATCAAAAAGGACAAACTGTTTTAATCTCCCTGCCCTTGGCTATGTCTCAGGTGCCTTGCAACTAGATTCCTACATGGACGTGACTGTCTTTTATCTGAATGTGATCTGCAGTAAAGCTCCATCCACCCCAGCAGGTGCCTAAATAAAAGTGTTAAACATGGAAACAATAGAACACATTTTAATTAACTTTAAAAATCAACACAAGAAGCTTTAGTGTCACTCAACAGTTGGAATGTTAGCAGCGTGCAAGATGAGGCAAGAATGAGATGTCATCCTCTTGAGTAGGAGCCATAGGATTGAGGCCCCCTCCCCGCCCTGCCCCCTGCCTTCAATTTACAAAGGTATTTTGATTACCTCAGGTTCTCATTACCTACCTCACACTAATTATTTTGGCCTGAATTTGCAGAATTTGAGCTGCCTTTTTGCACATGCGGGTTTCTCATCATAACACTTAAATGCGTAGTTACCATTGTGGAGGGAAGGCACAATTCAGTTTTTTAAATACACTTTCAAACAAATATTTGTAATGAGATCACTAGGAACAGAGGGGGAAAGACTGCTTTTGTTCCCCCTCCCCCCAAAACACACTCACGCGTGTGCACAGACACATTCTCTCTCTCTCTCTCTCTCTCTCCCTCCCTCCCCCCCACCCCCAATGATAGCTGCTGGGATGCTGGCAAAGCTTCAGAAGGCCAGCATTAGTGGTTTGTGGGTGAAGGTTTAAATCAAAGCCACTTCTGGGGTTTTGGTCAGGGTGGGGCTTAATTTTAAGCCTCATTAAACATGGTGAACATTTAAAACTTTTAGGGGAAAATTGATCTAAATCAAATCTATTCTTAGGAAAAAACCTAAAATGTCAGCCAAATGAGTGGCTAAATTGTACCTGGTGATACTAAAAAAAGGATTGGTTTACTAATGGGGGGCAGGTTATATACTCAACTTTATGCAGTTTTTGACTTCATTTGAATTGTGGCAGTATTGATATGGAGTGACAGTTTTTATTGATAATTGCGTATCTGTTTTTTATTTTCAGCGCTCAGTTTGCAGGACTTCTTTGTGAAGAGGAAGGTAATGGTGCAGATAATGTCCAGTACTGTGGCTATTGCAAATACCATTTTAGTAAACTGGTAAGAATTTATCTTGAATTCACTATAACACGTTGAGCTGTATAAATGGGAGAGTAGATTGGAAAACTTACTCGTAAAAAAGCAATATAGAGGCGGGTGTTTTTCTAGGTTAAGGATTATTGAAACAAATGGCAAAATTTAAAATTCCATAATATGGGAGATGAGCAATACTAGAAAATGTTGTTTATTGATTCATTTAAGGTATATATTTGGTAGAAGAAAAAAATAGAGAAAATCTACGGGAGTTCAGCATCTGATTTTACTAGCCACGCTTCACAGCCACATGGTATTCAAGGGTGATTATCCAATTTGTGGTTTATCCATTCCCCTCACCTCTCCCCTTTCCATGTTTGCCACTCATTAAGCCGGTTTACTAGAGGGAGAGGAGGTGAAACTTGTAGTGCTCCATTTAGTGGCTCTGGTGAGATGTTTGAGGGGGGAAAATGAGGTTTGGTGGTTATCTTTGGGGTCCATTTTTCTGTGCTCTCCATCTCTGTTAGCATCAGTGTTTAAGCAATTTTATTTGTTCAGCCAGTCAATACCTGTTTGCACCTTTCTTTTCATGACCATTATTTCCTCCATGCCCCAAGGTTAGACTCTCAAGCTTGTGTTTCAGAACTCTCATAACCCTCATTTTCTGCTCACTTGCCAACTTGCCTTTTAATTCTTCCAGTTGAGGCTACCAACTAATTCTTGTTTTCTCAATTATGCCAAGAGGACTGAATGGCTCACACTTCTCTTCAGCTTCAGTTCATTTATTTCAGTTGAGCATGAGTGTATGCATGATCGGTGCTGTATGATTCAGATGTTATCTTTTTATCGTTTAAATATGTCAAAATAGCATACGTTTGTTTCAGCAAGTGATCCATCAGTCAATCAGTCATATTTATTGAGCACTTACTGTGTGCAGAGCACTGTACTAAGCGCTTGGGGGAGTACCCTGAAGCAGAGTTGGTAGACACGTTCCCTGCCTACAAAAGCAAAATTGCTATTTTTAAACTTTTTTGAGAGATAGAAAAAGCTCGGGGAATTTTATTAGGGCAAAAACCTCTTTGCTTGGATAATTTTCCTGAAGATGGGAATTGTGGATCTGATATAGTAATGGAAGCAGTGAAAGGGATTTGAAGTTTTGAATGCAGATATGGAACAGAAAGCTTGAAGTGCATTTGATCATATGAGTCATCTAGAATTTTTTGGTTTTCTGTCTGTGGAACATCTCTATCGATTTACAGTTGCAAGTGGTGTGTTTTTAATTTCTGATTCATGATCAGCCCATTTCATAAATCCAAAAGCCTTCCATTTCAAAATCCAGAACATCTTGGTTATGTCAAGGTAAAGTTACTTCAGAATCAAGTTTTGATTACCTAAAAATAGTCAGTTCATTGACTTTCTCGTGAAATTACATACTATGTTATAGGTGTGGCTTCTTAAGTGACTTAACAGATATTGTTAATGACCTGTAAATAATGAGTTCTGACATTGATTCCTTTTCCTTTTACGTTACGATAGGTTAATAAAGACTATAGTACAAGTGCAGAGTTAGTAGAAAAATGCATGCCTGCTAAAATCATGAAGTTGAAGGCTACATGATTCACCATGGAACCTGCTATAATTCCCCAAGTGCACTTTGCTTTGGGTTTTAATAAGTTCAATACATTTAGCATCCCTCTTCAACATGATCATCTTATAGGGTTGGGACTTTAAAAATCAGAAGGCGAAACTAGGTATTGAGCGAGTTTTAAAACCACAAATATACTTTCATATCATCTTCTAAAACATTGGTTTTGAATGTTTTTAAATATGGCATTTAAAAATGTCAAGTTTGGAGCAGGTTTCTTAGATTTTGATTAGGAATCTTGAATTCTGTCCAAGTAGCATAATTTTCAAAAAGGAGGGTGGTATTTACCTGATGTAAGGCATTAATTAAACCTCAGTTTAAATGGTTTATGCCTTTGATTGGATTTTATTTTTATATACATATACATATACGTATATGTTTTCTTTTTTAGAAAAAGAGCAAACGGGGATCTAATAGGTCATATGATCAAAGTTTAAGTGATTCTTCCTCTCACTCTCAGGATAAACATCATGAGACAGAGAAAAAAGTAAGTGGATTTGTTGTTGCTGTATGTAGTAGCACATCTACATGATAGCTCTTTTTAGTCAAATTTTTTTACAATTATTGCTAGATTGACGGAATGGACAATTCTGAAATGCAGAAACTTGAACTAATATTTAATAGCATACGGAGAAGCTTTCAGTGAAATTGTATCACAGATGTGTGGGTGAAGCGTTTTTTTTTTTTTTTAAATTACCTTCGTCTCCTTTATTTCTTCCCCATCCCAATTCCCAGTATTGGGAAACGGTGTAAGTGTGAGCTCAGTTCAAGATGTGCGTGACTTTTTACATAGAATATTTACAATAATGATAGTTTTTCTAGAGAGGAATTTGGTGAAATATTTCAGCAATTCTGATGCAAGTTGACTAATATGTAGCTTTGAATGTAAACACATCTCTTACTATCTTTTTGCCTTTATACTAGAGAGAGCTTTGTTTGAAGTTAGATATGCTTGCTTGTTGGCATATATTTTCAGTGAGATTGGCAAACACCCTCTCTTGCATGGCAGGGTGCCCTGCCTTTCACATGGGAATTTTAATCTTTTAACAAAAAATATAAAGAGCATGACTAAATACTAATTTGTCTCCCAGCTGTCTTACTCTTTTTATACTGTACTTCGATTTTAGTTTAAGGAACGCATGATTGTAAATTGGAAGTGCTTTAGTTGTCTTCTACCAAATTTGCTGTTTGTTTTTCGTTGTCTTAATTAGATGAATAGTAATGGCATACTATACAATTACTTTTAAGGACTCAAAGGACCACTTTCTTTGTTATCTGTTCAAAAAAGGATGAAATGGAATTTTCTTTGATTTTTACATTATATGGAGGGGGGGCAGATCTGGCAGATCTGAAAATGGGTTATTAGTGAAATCAATAATACTTGCCTACTTTTTCATTAATTAGGGGTATTTGGGGACCCTGGTTTGCGTAGCCTTTGGGTCTGTTAGAGTCTAGGTAGTTTTCTATAGTTTTGGAAAATAAATGTTCAAAGTGGAGATTTTGAATTTTGTGAGCCTTCTTTTAACCCAGAGTGGATCTGTGGCCTTTTGTGTTCTTCAAAGTGATGTTTAGAGCCATTGCCTTTTTTTAAGTGAATATACTAGTTGTAAGTGAATTCCTCTTTTTCTCCGTATGGAATTGGCTCAGTTTCCTAGGTTTATATTGGTAGGATGGAAATGTATTATCCCATCATCGGTTCTTGGGTGTAAAGGAGGGTACCCATGATCTCACTCTTTTCAGGTTCATGTAATTCCGAGAATCCCGAGTTGGGACAACACAAAGCCTCCCCTGTTTAGGCTCAGGCTGGTCCCAGCATTCCATAGAGCAGCTTCGTTCTGTAGCTTATTCTCCCCATAAAGGGTTTCTCACCAATTTTGGTAGAATCCCATCTAAAACCTCATTTCGTCCAGGAAGTCTTCCCTGACTAATCTTTTGTTTTACTAAACTACTTCCCTACTGCATCACCCACGCCCTTGAGTCCCTACCCCTTAAACTTTTAGGTACTCAAACCACTCCCCATACCCTCAGCATTTAGGTCCATCCATATTAATTTTGATGTCTGTCTCTCCACCTAGAGTTTAAGCTTTGTGAGAGCAGAGATCATGTCTATGTACTCCACTGTCCCCTCCAATCAGTCACTCAATAAATGGTATTTATCAAACATCTACTCTGTGCAGAGCACTGTAGTAAGTGCTTGAGAAAGTAGACTATAACAGAGTTGGTAGACACAATCCCTGCTCACAAGGATTTTGTAATCTTCAGGCAGAGACAGACATTAAAATAGATTAGGAATAGGGGAAATGGAGTAAGAATATTTACCTAAGTGTTATGGGGCAGGGGAGAGTATCAAGGTGCTTAAGGGATGCCCAGTCAAGTTCATAGTTGCTACAGAGTGGGTGGCGGATATGGAAAATAAAGGGCTTGGTCTGGGAAGGCCTCTTGGAGGCTTGGATCAGTGTGCTAGCAGTTTGGATGGGGAGGAAAGGGAGGAGTCTAGAGTTGTTATGAAGGTAGAACTGACAGGGTTTCATGACACATTGAATGTGTGGATTGACAGAGAGATGAATTGAGGATAATGCCAAGGTTAGAGACAGGGAGGAGAGTTGTGTTGTCTACAGTAATGTGAACATCAGGGGTAGGACAGGGCTTCTGTGGGGAGATGAGGGTTCTGTTTTGAACATGTTTGAGGTGTCAGTGGGACATACAAGGAGAGATGTGATGGAGGCAAGAAGAAAAATAAAACCTCAGAGGAGGAGGGGGGTCAGGGCTGGAGAGGTAGATTTGGGAATCATCTGCATAGAGATGGTAGTTGAGGTGAGTGAGTTCTCTGAGGGAAAGGGTGTAGAAGAAGAATAAAAAGGGACCCAGAAATGAGCCTTGAAGGATCCCCCCCACTAACATTCTGAGGGTTGGAGGCAGAGGAGGAGCCTGCAAAAGAGACTGAGAAGGGGTGATAGGAGGAGAACTAGAAGAGGACAGTTTCAGTAAGGCCTAGTTACATCATGTTTCCAGGAGAAGAGGTGGTCCAGCGTTAAAGGCAGCAGAAAGATCCAGAAGAATTAAGATGGAATGGTGACCATTGGTTTGGGCAAGAAGGAGATAATTGTTGATCTTAATGAGGGCCACTTCCATGAAGTGGAGGGGGCGGAAGCCAGATTGCAGAGGGACATGGAGTGAGTTGGTGGGGAGGAAGTGGAGACGGTGCGTGTTGACAACTCACTCAAAGATTTTGTAGAGGAAGGGTAGGAGGGAGATGGGCTTGATACTCGAGGGTGCCATGGGGGTCAAGGGAGGATTTTTTTTAGGGGGAGGTGGTGGCATGTGGAGTGGGGAGGGGTTGGATGGCAGTGAGCTGAGGGAGTCAGCGTGGCGGGAGAGGGATGGGGGGGGTTGCTGAGCAGGAGGGGACTGAACAGACCTGGGGAGGCTAGGACATTCAAGAAAAGAGTGTGGAGCTCCAGTAGTCAATCTAGTGCCCCATGATGAACGTGGTTTCCCCAAGTGGGTGGGGGACCCAGGAGCTTCCAAGCGCTTAGTACAGTGCCTTGTACACAGCACTCAGCAAATATCATAGATTGCCTGCCTCAGGTGCTTTCAGTTTTGTGTTGTGGCTGCATCCACAATTGGCCCAAACTGTCCTTGTAGGAGTAATTTTCCCACCCATGCAGGTCTCTGGTTTTAGGGGTATTTACGTGAGACCACCGTACAGCAACAGGAAGTTCAGCCCCCCCCCTTTCTGCTGTTCCAGAGAGTATTTCGGGATTTCATCATGTAAAGAATGGAAGATTCCCTTAGCTCTCTGAGATTCAGGCCTTCATGCTAGATAGCCCCAGTTGGGCACGCAGCAACCTGTAGCTGCCTGCTTGTCATCAACTCCCATTTGCTGGTTTCAGTTCCACAGAGAAGGATCTGGCACAAATCATACGTGCTTTGGAAAGGTAACTGATATGATGGAGAGGGAAAAAAAAGTTTGTTGTTCGTGTCTAGTATTGCCGTATACAAATCTCGTGAATCCAGGGGTCATTTGTATGTTTCTAAATTTTCTTCTGGCTCTGACAAGGTCCTGAAAATTTTCATTTTAACTTGAGGTTTGAATGCTGAAGCCTGCGAAGATTTAAGTGGTAGGATCAGATAGATGACTATTTTTCTCCATAAAGCACCTTCCTGCGTCTATTTTCAATTGTGTTATTTAACAAATAGGAGTACGGAAGCAGTATGGTGTAGCCATATGGTGAGCCCCACATGGGCAGGGACTGTGTCCAACCCGGTTTGCTTGTATCCACCCCAGTGCTTAGTACAGTGCCTGGCACATAGTAAGCACTTAACAAACACAATAATAACAATAATGATTATTATTATGGTGACAATGAGGTTGTGTTTAAATAAAAAAGATTTTTGCTGATTTGAAGATTGGGTTAAAAGTAGACATTTGTAGTTTAAGGTTTTTGGGAGTCGCATCTCTCTCTCTCCTATGATACAGTTCAGCTTGTAGGAGCAGGGAACGTGTCTACCAACTCTGTTGTATTGTAGTCTACCAAGCACTTGCAGATGGTGCATTAGTGTCTTGTCTTGTCTTCACTTAACTGAGTTCTTATGAGTCATTGGAAAAGCTTGAGCTTTTTCTAAAATAAGGTGTAGTCTTGCAGGAGGAATCAGTGACCATAACCACCTGTGGTTTGGTCCAGTGGGTGGTATGAGAAAGGGTCTTCAGGCTATTTTTTTTTTTAAAGTTTTGTCATTATCTCCTAAGAAGTGGTATATATTTTAGAAATCTGAACCAGCTGATTGTAGAAATATAACTGATTATTGCCGTTACATTTTTCAGTTTACCTTTTTTTAGGTCCGTCCATTGCTTCCCTCTTAGGCAAGGGAAAGAAAAGTTGAGTGAAAGGCATATTGGCAATATTGGCATATAATGCTACGTTTTACTAAAACAGGCCTGAAAGCAGCACATTTGATTATACTACTCTATTGCCGAGATGAGTGTAGAAAATTAATTCAGTGTAGGAGTTCCCAAGATTTGTAAAAACACATGGATAGAAAAAAGATTAACCAGAGATTTACTGCCAGTTTACTGCCTTTTAAAAAAAAAATGTGATGCTTTAAGTGATTTAAATCTATTTAAAAAAATCAGAGATTGAGAAGCAGTGAACGGGCACAGTGCCTGTTTAAGACCTCAAATAAAACTTTGGATGAATGTTACAAAAGAGAAAATTTGTGAAAGAATCTAGCTGCTGGTTATCCTAGCTTCACGTGTCATTAAAATCCATCTTTTTAAGCCTTCTGTTTTTGTTGCTTAAATGTTATTTCTGAAGAAGCACTTTTAAGTACCTTAAATATTTTTGCAGCATTCATATCTTCGTAAATCGTATGTTTGAGTGGCAGAGTTTAATGGTGAGGAAGAGGATTAGGAGTCCGGAATTCTGGATTCCTGCACTGATTGTTTTGACCTCGGGCAAATCACTTAGGGCTAAATTGAATTTTTGCTTTCAAAGGTGTCCCTTTTTTTAATCTGAAAAAAAGACACTGTGATCATCTCTGCATACATTAGCTTTTCCCTCTTTGTACTGTTTTATATCCGGAAATTTTTTTTATCCTCTTCCTTCCACCTCATTCAAAGCAAGGTTGAAAATCCTTGATTCCGTCACAGTGTGAAAGTAGTGAGGTGACTTTTCCCACCTTTCTTCCCAACTCCAGCTAACTACTCCATAAGGTCCAAGTTGAGTTATGTACACCATCAGGAGCTCTAGCTGTGTGCCTACAGGGTACATTAAGAAATTAAGAAATTAAGAAATCTAGCTATGTACCTTAAGAAATTTGTTTTCTCCAGAGAAGCTTACCCTCCAAATGGGGGCGGAGGGGGGCGGGCAGCAATTTTGTTCGTAAGGCCAGATATGTAGACCTTCCCTTCTCAGAACTAACGAGGATGGAGAGTCTTTAAGAAAATTGAAAGCGAGGATTGTCATCATTTATAACAATCTACCTGACCTGCTCACGTGGCCCACAGGTTTAGCGTGAACCTCAGGGATATGAGGCAGAGCCTCAAGTTCTCTATTCCTGTCTCCGCCCACCCCTGTTTAGTTGCAATAGCCTGACATCTTCTTGAGTACTGCAGAAGTTGAACTAGGATTTTTGGCTGCAAAGCAGCAATAGCTTATGAAGAAATCAGGTAAGAGCTTTCTTGTTTGAACTACTTTTTTTCCCCTCATTTCAGTAGGGGAAGAAGGATGAAGGTCCAGCTTCCCACAAGCTGTATGCGCAGCAGATAAGGGAGCAGGGCGGCATACATGGTGGCGTGCCATACCTGGTGGCATACCCCTATCTTTAATTGGGTTGCTGGTTTTGTCGGATCAATCAATCAATCAATCAATCATATTTATTGAGCGCTTACTATGTGCAGAGCACTATACTAAGCGCTTGGGAAGTACAAATTGGCAACACATAGAGACAGTCCCTACCCAACAGTGGGCTCACAGTCTAAAAGGGGGAGACAGAGAACAGAACCAAACATACCAACAAAATAAAATAGGATAGAAATGTACAAGCAAAATAAATAAATAAATAAATAGAGTAATAAATATGTACAACCATATATACATATATGCAGGTGCTATGGGGAAGGGAAGGAGGTAAGATGGGGGGATGGAGAGGGGGACGAGGGGTGCCGACCTCCAGCCAGGCAGTCTCCCTGCGAGGAGATGATGCAAAGCAGCACTGGCTGCTACGAGTAGCAACACGGATAACACCACAAGGAGCAGCCTTTTTTACTCTCAGTGTGGCTGGAACTGTGGGTCCCTACATTAGCCTCTTCAGTCACACACACCCTCAGAGGAGACCTCTTCAAATGGGAACGAGAACTAGCTATATTGTGCAAAAGCATAGGCGGCATTCCCTTTCTTCCCTAATGGCTCTTTGAAAAGGGCAGTAGTGTCCGCGAAGAACACTCTGGTAAATTTTTTCCAGGAGTGGGAACTTGTCCCAGGAGTCTCCGAAGAGGGCGATGGGCGAAGAGTGTTGGTATTTGTTGTTTATGGTATTTTTTAAGTGCTTACTATGTGCCAGAACTGTTCTAGAGTGTGTGTTTATCAACTCTGTTATAGTGTACTCTCCCAAGCGCTCAATCCAGTACAAGAAGCAATGTAGCCTAGTGAATAGAGCACGGACCTGGGAGTTAGAAGGACCTAGGTTCTAATCCTTGCTCTGCCACTTGTCTGCTGGGTGACTTTGGGCAAGTCACTTAACTTCCCTGTGCCTCAGTTCCCTTATCTGTAAAATGGAGATTTAGACTGTGAGTCCTATGTGAGACAGAGTCTGTGTCCAACCCAATTATCTTGTATCTGCTTGCATCTTGTGCTTAACAAATAATACTTAAATACCACTATCATTATTATAATTATTAGTAATAATAACTTTATTTATTACAGTACTCTGCACACAGTAGGCACTCAGTAAATACAGTTGATTGATCAATTGATTGATCGACTATTTAGACTAGACTGCACTTTTCCCAGGTGCCTCGGAAAGGCTTTGGAGCTAAGGTGGACAGAGCGCTGCAGCTCCCACCTGCTAAATGGTAGGGGAGGAAAGGAAGTGGCTCAAAGATCTGTGATGAGCTCTTGTTGTGAGGAGAAATTGGGGAATTTAACCCAAAGAAGGCTAGATTTTATTTGCGGAAGGGTATCTTGGGTTGGTGAGCAAGTTGATGTGGGTCTTGAAGTGGAGGACGTCACAAGTGGATGGGCTCAGTTCTAGTTGGGTTCAGATAAAAGAGAAATGTTTTTAAGGCAGCATCTTGAAACCATTTAAAAAAAAATCTGAATGTCCTTTGGTGTAGAGTCTAGCATGCCGTTAATTAGATGTAAAAATATGTTCATGGGGCTTCTTGGGGCTTCCGTGCCAGGCTTCCAGTTTCTTTCAGCAGAAATCATGAATTGCTAAATGTGTGGGGGGTGAGGGGACTGGCAGCGCAGATGAGTGCAGGGCATTCTGGGCAAGCTAGCGCCTAAGAAGCTATTAATTCACCTTGGAATCTGACCCTGATCCCTACAGTCAGTTGCTGGGTTTATTTTGGGAATCAGGCCATAATCGGTAAGTGTTGAGAACTCTAGTGCTTCGGGATGGCCCATTGAGTACTGCAGAAGTTGAACTAGGATTTTTGGCTGCAAAGCAGCAATAGCTTATGAAGGAATCAGGTAAGAGCTTTCTCGTTTGAACTACTTTTTTTCCCCCATTTCAGTAGGGGAAGAAGGATGAAGGTCCAAGTGGTGGTTTGGGGTAAGGAAAGAAAGATATAAGGGATTAAGTTATTTATTGCTTGACTGGGCTTCTGGCGTGTAATAATAATTATTAAATTTTCCAAGTAATAGCCGCATTCCATTTAAGCACTGTGTTTGTTCAGCACTTGGCATTTAAGAGTAAGGTCATGTAGGTTTTGTATATAGCAGGGAGCAAAGCATTATTGAAATGAGCTAAAACAGAATTGAGTAGGCAACAACTGTGATATAAGCCATTTTGGGTCGTCGTGAAACCACTTGAGTCTGTGTTTTTCTTAGCTTGTTTCACTTCTTGGAGTAGTTGTAATGACTTGGGGGCTCAGTTTTCTTCAGCAGCAATCTCTTTGCTTTGTCATGATGAATTATTTGATCTTTGGCTTTTTGGGTTTATCCACTTGGGAGTCTGATTATTGCTACATAAACTGGATGTCCCTCATTGTCTGGAGAATTACATTAGAGCTAAGATAAGAGCCGATATTCCAATGCAAATTTCATTGATTTAGTACAAGAGACCACAGGGTAATGAGACTGTGGACATTCTGGGGTTTGAGATGATAGTGGATATTTATGTAACTGAGTCAGATGTGCATTTCTTCGTCTATTCTGCTTAAATAGTTTTTCATTTCGGTTTGCATTAATATTCAGAACTCTGAATCAGAAATGTGAAAATCTTTGAATCATGTCTGAGCTGGTAACAGGTGAGGAAATGACTTATGCTTAGCTTTGTGGTTTTAATTTTAGGGTTGCATTTTATAGCACCATGGCAAATGTTCCAATTTGGATTTATCCTCCTTTTAGACTGAGAAGCTCGTATGTGTGAGGAATAGCCTGGATCCTATGAACCAGAAGTATGTGTTTGTATTTTTGATTGTGGTGAGGAGGTGCCTTTGTGCATACAATTGAGTTAGGCCCTGTGGTGGTCACAAGGACAATATCCTTGGCTTCTAGGACCTGATGATTTTTAATAGTTGATGCTAGTAAGGACATGTATAGTACCTAGAAAGTCAAGGTAGTTGGGGTTGCGGAATTTTTCTTTCAAACTCATCTAAATGGGCATGCACCACCGTTTGATCTCCTGTGAGGTTATGCTTCGCCAAGAGGACGAAAACAATTGAATATTTACCGAGCTGGTTGTGCTGTGGAATGCAGAGGTGGACATAGCCCACGGCGGAGAAGACCGGGGTTTGGCCGTGGAATTGGAAAGGGAAAGGCTGGATGTCAGAGGACACATCCAAGGAGGAGTGATAGGATGCAATAAGGATGACTTTGTTGTATTTCTAGTATTATTAGACTCGGAAAACCAGGCTTTGGGGTAAGGTTGGGACTGCTTAGCTGAGTAACACCAAACTAGGACCACGAATAATAAAGTAGGGACCATCCCAAGTACAGAGGGAAAGAGGATGTAGAATGTACATGTTGGCCAAGATCTGTTGACTTTACAAAGGCCCCAGTATCCATGGCTGAAACAGATTCTGTGGCTGAGTATGGCCAAAGGTAAGAGTTAAGTTGGGTTGGAGAAGCAGTGTGGCCTAATGGATAGAGCAGGGGCCTCGGAGTCAGAAGGACCTGGGTTCTAATCCCAACACTTCCAGTTGTCTGCTGAGTGACCTTGGACATGTTACTTCACTTCTCTTTGCTTCAGGTATCTCATCTGTAAAATGGGGGTGAAGACTGTGAGCTCCATGTGGGACAGGTACTGTATCTAACCTGATTATATTATATCCACCCCAGCACTTATGAACAGTGCCTGGCAGATAGTAAGTGTTTAACAAATACCACAACAACAATAATATTAATAATAAGATTTAATTGGTCTTACCCATCAAAAAGAATACCAATAGAGCGATGCAAAGGTTGAATTTTATGGAATGATATTTAAAGCCATCGAAGGTTAAGGTGGTGAATGCAAAGCTTGATTGCCTTGTCACAAAAGACACTCACCTTGTGCTAGGTCACGGTGTCCTGACTCGAATGCTTTTCCTAGGCGAAAGGGGTGAAAAAGACAAACAGAAACAACCCCAATTTAGCTTCCTTTAGCTGTCTGTAGTCCAAGTAAACCTTGAGTTGAGAGAAGCAGTGTAGCTTAGTTGAATATTGGTGGGGAATCAGAGGACCTGGGTTCTGATCCCCACTCTGCCACTTGCTTGCTGTGTGACCTTGGGCAAATCACAACTTCTCTGTACCTCGTTGGTAAAATGGGGATTAGATGCGGTTTTTAGGTTGTAAGCCCTGAAAAGGAAAGGGACAGTTTCTTACCTGGTTGTCCTGTAAATCACTCTCAACGCCTAGTACTATGTTTATCACGATTCTTATCATTAAGAGTATTATTAATGAAACAGCCTTATCACATGGAAAACTTCTTTTAGCAGATATCCATGTTAGACTCGGACATGGAGCAGGGAAGCAGCACCCAAATGGAGCTTTCCCACAAACTAATTTTTTTTCCCCATGGTGTTTAAGTGCTTAGTATGTGCCAGGCACTATACTAAGCGCTGGGGTAGCTACAAGGTACTCAGGTTGGACACAGTTCCTGTCTCGCATGGGGCTCACAGTCTTCATCCCCATTTTACAAATGAGGTAACTGAGGAACAGGGAAATTAAGTGACTTACCCAAGGTCACATAGCAGACCGGTGGCAGAGCTGGGATTAGAACTCTGGTCCTTCTGAGTCCCAGGCCCATGCTCTATTCATTAAGCCATGCTGCTTTCTGAGGAAAACTCACCTCCACTCAGAGTTGAGCAGTGTCAGATGGGCCAGTGCCTAGCAAAAGGCCACAGTGGCCTTTGGGTTATGAAGGTAAACTAGTCCCATTCCCTCTTGTCCTTTCCTTCCTTGTCATTCTCTTGCCATATTTCAACCAGATCTGTCCAGAGGGTTTTTTCAGCCCACCGCTTTGGTGTCTAGTAAGTATGAACAAGTTAGCCATTTAAGAAGTATTTACTGAGCAGCCACTCTGTTGCCCACAAGGACCATACAATCTACTGGGGAAGATGGACTCAAAATCATTTGCAAATATGAGAAAGAAGCGCTTAAGGAGGAATCAGGGAAATGGGAATGCTATCCACCACCTTGAGGACATTTTTCAGTTGGAGGAGGGTATGGGGAGAATTTTCCATCTGACTTCTTCTGTGTGGAAAGAGTCAGGTTGCCATTGTACCTTAGCTTCTGCACCTGCGAAACGGGCATATTATCTCTCTCTGAATTCACTTCAGTGTTGTAATTAAGGTAATGATAAAATTGCTCCTTGAAAAAGGATATACATGTACAAAGCATGATGTCATTATAATCAACATAGGATGAAGCCAAAAACACTCTGGCTCTGTTGGGGCAGTTATTATACCTAGGAATTTGACCCTACTCCCATGCATTCCGCATGCTCAACACGATGGCAATTTGCTCCACGACAGTCGTAAAGACAGTTTTTATCACTAGCAGAGCACTGATGACTCCCACTGTTGTTAGTTGTAGTGAGGGGGATACAGGTAGCAAGCGTTGGCTCAACCTTTTCACAAGTTGGGGCTAGGGGGCAAGGAGCAGGCGAGTTGGCAGCTTTTCTTGAGGCCCCCCCCTTCCTCCCCCCAGCCTACCGATCGACTCTGCCATCTCATCTGCTTCCATCCCAGTCAGCCAAGGCCAGGTGGGTGGGTCATAACCCAGTTTTTCCCGCAGCCCACCAACGGTGTTTTGAGGTTGTTCTTTTCATTTTTGTTTATTCTGAGTCCGATAATTGGGTTCAGATGTTCCTCCTGGTCTTGTGAATTTTGCCAGGATGAGGTTGTTTTTGTGGATTGAAAGCGGAGCTGGCCAGTTTGTGCTTTACTTGCTCTGGTTGTCTGCACTCTTGGGAGTGAGGAGGTTATGGTCATGGACCGTCTCAAGGACTAGTAGCTCCGAGCACCCTCCTGCCCAAATTTCCCATTTTTTAAATAGAAAATTCACTGGCTTTTTTAATGGTCCAGAGGTGATTATAGCAGTATTTATTCTCTGCCCATCTTTAGAAGGGTAGCTGAAGTAATAGCAGTAATAATTTTATTTATTAAGCACCTGCTGTGAGCAAAGCGCTGTACTAACCTGGAAAAAAAGTACACTCATGAGGTAGACATATCCTAGGACCCCCAAAGAGCTCATAATCTAAGAGTAAGGGTTTGTGTGGGCGGGGGATGGATAACAGAAGCGTAAAAAAAGATGAAACAAAAAATAAAAGACAAAGCTGTTGTTAAAATACTCCAGGAGCAGAAGGGGGTTGGGATCTGTCATTGATCAGGTCAGCAGTCGAAGAAGTCACAACCGCAGCCATGGGCAAAGCCTTGCCAGAGTCCTAAAGTCCAACGGCGTCAAGGCTGAGAAGGCCAGATGCTGCTGTTTGTTCAAAGTTCATTCCGGGCTGGAGCCGCAGTTCTAGATGCTGGCCATTCCAGGGACTTAATGCCAAGTTAAAGCCCTTACGTACTCCTCAGAAGCGTTCAAAGACAGTGGTCCTATTGGGACCGTAATCCGTGGGCGAGAGGCCCCGAGGAGACAGAGGCCTGACCGCACAGTGAACCTAATAGATTGTTCTGAAGCTTGGGTTGGCCTCCGCTCAGAAAGAGCCTCCCTGTCTCCAGCTGCTACTCTGTGGGCTGATCTGTCAGTCAGTTGTGGTTTTTGAACGTTTACTGCGTGCAGAGCACTGTACTAAACACTTGGGAGACTCCAATAGAACAATATAATGGACACAGTTCCTGCCCACAGTGAGCTTACAGTCTAGTGCAGCCACTGCTGCGCCCTCTCAGCGACCGTGGTCATGATGCAGTGAACGAGTCAGGACTCGAATAATAATAATTGTGGTATTCCTTAAGCGCTTATTATTTGCCAGGTACTTTACTAAAGCGCTGGGTTAGATTCAAACTTATCGGGTTGGGTAAAGTCCCTGTCCCACATAAGGCTTCCAGTCTCAATCCCCATTTTACAGATGAGGTAACTGATGCACAGAGAAGTGAAGTGACTTGCCTAAGGTCACACAGCAGAAAGTGGCGGAGCTGGGGTTAGAACCCTGTTTTTTCTGACTCCGCTAGGCCTTGCTGTTTCCACTACGACCACCCATGCTGCTTCAACCACAAAACCACCCCGAACCCCCGCAGGGACGTGGAGCTGGTCGGGTCCATAAGTTGGGCAGTGTCAGTGGCCAAATGAGATGCTTGGCAAACCCAGGCAAGCTGGCACATGACCACAATAAAAAGCAGCGTGGCTTAATGGAAAGAGCCCGTGCTTGGGAATCAGAGGTTGTGGGTTCTAATCCTGGCTCCGCCACTTAGCAGCTCTGTGACTTTGGGCCAGTCACTTAACTTCTCTGTGCCTCAATTACCTCATCTGTAAAATGAGGATTAAGACTCTGAGCCCCATCTGGGACAACCTGATAATCTTGTATCTCCCCCAGTGCTTAGA
Organism: Tachyglossus aculeatus; assembly: GCF_015852505.1. NCBI lineage: Eukaryota > Metazoa > Chordata > Mammalia > Monotremata > Tachyglossidae > Tachyglossus > Tachyglossus aculeatus. The sequence continues at coordinate 21,551,878 of NC_052078.1, read as the reverse complement.
ACTGTGTTGGGCACATAGTAAGCCCTTAACAAATACCATCATCATCATCATCACAGGCTGTGGGGGAGATGGGGTTTCTAAAGTGGCACTTTTTGCCTCTTCCAGGAGTTCAACTCCTGGATCTAAGCCAGGGGTGGTGGTCAAATCTTCTGCATTTGATCCCCATCAACCAATCGGTGGTATTTGAGTGCTTACGGTGTACTAAATACTTGCCACTTAATCTTGTCAAGAAGCAAAACTAGTAGAGCAGCAGAGAGTAGAGCTCCTAGAATAAGGTGCTTCATCAAAACAGTAATCCAGGAAAGATGGGGAAGAAAATCTAGGAGTCATATAAGAGTGTCACCAAGTAGTTCTTTCCTGGACCAATAACTGCTTGTTTTTTCCCTTTTGCTCTAGGTAAACTAATCTTGACTAAGTCATCAGTTCCATGAGAAATCTTATTCGAGTCCATGGTGATTAAAGAAGCCCTGGAGGCCCTAAAATGGTCACCTCAATGTGTGCTTCTGACCATAATGTGAAAAGGAACAATGATAGGCAAAAACATATTTCTCTGAATTTTCTTCTCCATCTTTTTCTGTTGAATTGTCAGAGGGAAAAAAATACTCTGTAAAATGAAAATGATTTTATTTTTCCTAAAGAAAGATTTCAATTTGAGAAGTGAAATGGAAGTCTCTCCTAGTGAGGCAGCTCATAGGTTTTCTTGTGAAGGAATTAAAAAAAAAATTTAAAGTGGATGTTCCAGTTCGGCACATTCAGGAAGGCTGAAATGAAACTAGTATGTAAAATGATGAATGAGAGAACACTAGTCTTCCTTTTGTTCATTTAAAGCATTGGTTCCTAATTGGAGACCAAGACAAATTGTGTTTATACATTGAACATACACGATATGCTCGGTGCTGAGCAGGCCACACAAGTGATAGTTGGGGCCATCCAGGGATGTGTTCCAGGAAGATGGCATGTTTATTACACATACAAGTAATGTATTCACATCCAGGACACATTTTATGTTTTAGTTTTCTATTTTTAATTTTAACTTTGCCTTTTTTTCTCCATTTATTTTATTTGGAAGACCTCATACAAATTTCATGAAAAATGGAACACTTCATGCGAACATCATGAAAAATACCAGCCGCTAGACACAGAAATGTGGGAGAGAGGATTCTTATCACTTGTTTAGAATGCCTTGTTTCCTTTGAGCTGAAGCCCAGCCTTGAGAAATGAGACGGCTCTGGGCCCGAGCGGGAAACTGTAAACCGTAAGGTCGTATGCTTCGGCTGCTTGTTTGTGGGGTAGGCCATGACCAAATGCCAGGTCGAGTGGGCTGGTGGCAATTCCTGTGGGCCAGCTAGCGCTGTCCTGTGTGACTAAACCCAACATGCTAAACATTCTAAAACCCCATACCTCAAAGTCTACAAATCTTCATCATTAAAATAGCTGTCACACTCCCAAATTGTTGAGATTCGCCCATAAGGAAGGGATTTTTGTGCCTGGATGATGATGATGGTGGTGGTGGTGGTATTAAGCTCTTACTATGTGCCAGGCACTTGTACTAAGCACTGGGGTGGATACAAGCAAGTGGAGTTGGACACAGTCCCTGTCCCATGTGGGGCTCACAATCTCAATCCCCATTTGATAGATGAGGTAACTGAGACCCAGAGAAGTGAAGTGACTTGCCCAAGGCCACAAGGCAGATAGGTGGTGGAGCTGGGATTAGAACCCATGACCTTCTGACTCCCAGGCACTCCCAGTGTTCTTTCCACTAGGACATGGTGCTTCTCAGCAGTGGGATGTGACCCAACAGTCCCAACTGAACTGGCCAACACCACTCTGCCGAGTGTCCGGATCATTTATTGCTTTTGGCTGGAGGCTTATGTTCCTCTCTTTGTCGCCTTGACACCCACCAACCCACCCACCCACACCTCTCTAGAGAAGCAGCGTGGCTCAGTGGAAAGAACATGGGCTTGGGAGTTAGAGGTTGTGGGATCTAATCCCAACTCCACCACATGGTCTGCTGTGTGACCTTGGGCAAATCACCTAACTTCTCTGGGCCTCAGTTCCCTTATCTGTAAAATGGGGATTAAGACTGTGAGCCCCAGGTGGGACAACCTGATCATCATCATCATCAATCGTATTTATTGAGCGCTTACTATGTGCAGAGCACTGTACTAAGCGCTTGGGAAGTACAAATTGGCAACATCTAGAGACAGTCCCTACCCAACAGTGGGCTCACAGTCTAAAAGGGGGAGACAGAGAACAAAACCAAACATACTAACAAAATAAAATAAATAGAATAGATATGTACAAGTAAAATAAATAAATAGAGTAGTAAATATGTACAAACATATATACATATATACAGGTGCTGTGGGGAAGGGAAGGAGGTAAGATGGGGGGATGGAGAGGAGGACGAGGGGGAGAGGAAGGAAGGGGCTCAGTCTGGGAAGGCCTCCTGGAGGAGGTGAGCTCTCAGCAGGGCCTTGAAGGGAGGAAGAGAGCTAGCTTGGTGGATGGGCAGAGGGAGGGCATTCCAGGCCTGATGACCTTGTATCTACCCCAGTGCTTAGAACAGTGCTTGGCACATAGTAAGTACTTAACAAATACCACTATTATTATTATTATTATTATTTCCCACCCCTTGCCTAAACAGCCCCTTTCTCGCTAAAGCTGGAGGGGTGGGAAATAAGAGGGAGGGAAGGAGAGATAGGGAGAGAGAATCTAGAGAGCGGTTGGGAGAGAGAAATAAAGAAGTGGATCAGTCTCTGGAGATACACACCCTGGTGGGTGTTCCCTTGGCATTCTGCCCCAAACTTCTGGGGCTGAATTTAGGGACAGAAGCCAGGGTGGTAGAATGGCATTTTTGGTGCCGGCCTTGCAGGACATTCAGGGCAAATAAGAAAGGACTGGTCTGGGCTCTTTCAGGACTCCTGGAAAACCCTTCCCAAGGGATGGCACTTTAGGGGCTCCTCTTCAAGTGATAGCAGGGGGTGTGGGGTGTGGGGAAGCTACGGTTGAGGGCAGGGATTGGGTCTTCCAACTCTATTATAGGGTACTCTTCCAAGCACTCTACACATAATAAGCGCTCAATACAGTCCACTGATTGATGAATTGATAACAGGCTCTAGCAGGGAAACATCCTTTCATTCCCCAGGCCAGTGTGCTTGAATGCCTCTGATGGAAGACTGGTTAAAACTTTCTTATAGTCACTGGACAAAAATGACTAGAGGAATCTGAAGTTTAGAAGAAAACTGAAAGTCACTCTTAAAACTGTTATCTTTTAGATATGACATTGTTATTACAGGCCATTAAGGTGTTTAGTACTTGACTTCTGGTGTTGAGTGGTTTAGTTGTTCAGTTGCCTGAAAACTTAACCCGGGTCCCCTAATTCAACAGGATCCATTTTATCGTATAAAAAGCTGCACAAAACCTAATCTGTTCAGTGTACTGATATATCTTGAATTTAGAAGAGGTAATTTCCACTAGAATAATTACTTTTTAGAACGTTCAGTTCGGTGTGCTGAAAGGAGCTGAATTTGTAAAAGGTTTACAAGTTGGTGGTACAGTTTGAATTCTCATAATGATTAATGTGTCCATTTAAATATTAAATCTATCTCTGGTTGTACAGCCTTTTGTGTAGCCTGAGACCTCAGTACTCACTTCAGTCAATACTCCTACGCCCTGGCTCTCTGGAAGACTGTCTGCGTTTTTGGCCGTAGCGGGGTTGTCATGTGAAAGTGATGCTTACGATAGTAGACTGAACCCAGTAGTGCGAGTGCGAGCGTCATTGAGAGAATCTCTTGCACTCACTCTCCAGGAAAATGCAGTAGGCTTTCTCTTGTGGGCTGTGGCTATTTGGGGGAGTATTGCTCATTTACCACTCGTTAAGAGGAGAAAAATCTGCACTCCGCGCCAACAGGATATGCACTCGAGTTGTTTTTACAGTAGTGGTGATGGCTTGCTCTGAGCCATCCGCACTCTCTCACCCAACCCCCTTCTGCCCAGGAGGACATATTGCTAAGAGAGCTGGTAGGGCAAACAGAGTACCTCTGAGTCCTTGACAGCTGTAGACATCACTGGGTTGGCGGCTTGGTAGTGCATCACTAACAATACCACGGTACTCTCCACCGGTAATAGAGGGCAGAACAAACGTTCACTTTAAACCCAAACGGTCCTCAAGTCTTGCGTATTTCAGGCAAAAACTGCCCTGCCGATAAAATACACTACCAGGCCGTCCTCGACTTATGACACTTCAGAGAACGGTGAATGGCATTTACAGTACTTGAAAATATGCACCCTGTTTCAGTAGCATCATTTACAGTATTTTGAGGGAAGGGGAAAAGAGAGCTTTCCTTGCCCGTCAGATTTTTTCTATTGCCTTTATCCGCCGGGTACTTCCTACGTCCAAGTTGCCTGAAGTCAAAAGCAAACCAGCCACTATCTCACCGATCAGCAAATGTCTGGACTATTTTTAGCTATTCGGACTCTAAAACTAGTGTTCCAGGCTAGAAGTGAACCGAATTCCCCACGTGTTCCGAGTGGCTTTTGGCTTCACTATTCTAGGCTTCATTCAGTGTTGGGAAACTGGAAGTGACAACACATTTTTTCCTTATCCACCAGGAGCAGCATTCCATGATTTCAGTGGATCCCATCTACCCCTGCTCTAGTATTTTGGTGTAGATGAATGAATGATGCAAAATTAAGGTCTTGGTTGGAGCTTATTAGGTCTTGCCTTGCGAAATAATCTGTATTTTGAGAAGTGGAAAGTGCAGTGGTCTTTCCCAGGTGTAAAGCAGTAGGGTTAATTTCAGAACGAAAGTTCAGCAGTGTGTCAAACCTATAGGCCTGTGCAAAGCTCCCTGGGGCAGAGGGATTTGAGTAGTAAGAGGAGGAAAACAGCATAGGGCTTTGCCCCTGTTTCTAGCCGACCAGGCCTTGTTTATTCTCTTCATCATTGTTATTAATAGTAATAATAATAATAATAATAATAGCAATTAAGTGCTTACTGTGTTCCAGACGCTGTACTAAGTGCTTGGGTGGATACAAGCACATAGGGTTGGACGCAGTCCCTGTCCCGCATTGGGGCTCCCAGTTTTAATCCCCATATTACAGACGAGGTAACTGAGGCACAGAGAAATGAAGTGCCTTGACCGATGTTCCACAGCGACAAGCGGCGGAGCCAGGATTAGAACCCAGAGCCTTCTGACTCTCAGGCCTTGGGTCTAGGCTGTGAGGGCCCGGCTGCAGTGTCTGTAGTCCTGAAGGAACCTGGAAAAGCAGGAGCAGAGTGCCAATAGCATCTTTTTTTTAAAATAAGTGCTTACTATGTGCCAGGCACTGGAATAAACTCTGGGAATAGATACAAGTTGATCAAGTTGGCCACAGTCCCGGTCCCACATAGGGCTAACAGTCTTAATCCCCATTTTCAGGATGAGAGAACTGTGATGTGACTTGCCCAGAGTCACACAGCAGACAAGTGGCAGAGCTGGGATTAGAATCCAGGTCCTCCTACCCCCCACCAGGCCCGTGCTCTGTTACTAGGCCACGCTGTGTTGCTCCTATCAGCCCGAAGCATGGAGCCAGAATCAGGTGCTCAATCAATCAGTGGTATTTATGGAGCACTTACTGTGTGCAGAGTGCTATACTAAGCGCTTGGGAGAGTACAATATAACAGACATGTTCGCTGTCCACAATGAGCTTACAGTTTCAAGGGAGCTTCACATCCTGCAGTGCTGCAGCAGTTGGAGTGGTCAGTGCTCAACAGATGTGTGAAGAGGAGCAGCGTGGCTCAGTGGAGAAGAGCACGGGCTTTGGAGTCAGAGGGCATGGGTTCGAATTCTGGCTCTGCCACATGTCTGCTGTGTGACCTTGGGCAAGTCACTTAACTTCTCCGACCCTCAGGTACCTCATCTGTAAAATGGGGATTAAGACTGTGAGCCCCATGTGGGACTTGATCACCTTGTATCCAGCGCTTAGAACAGTGCTCTGCACATAGTAAGCGCTTAACAAATGCCATCATTATTATTATTAAGAGTGGAGTGCCCGGATCTCTATATGTGCCTCACTGTTCTCTCACTTTTCTCCTCTTTCTTTTTTTTAAAATTTGTATTCATTCGTGGTATCTGTTAAGTGCTTACTCTGCATCAAATACTGTTCTAAGCTCTGGGTTAGATGAAGGTTAATAGGTCAGATACAGTCCCTATTCTGCATGGGTCCCTGAGACTAAGTAGGAGGAAGAATAGGTATTGAATAACCATTTTGCAGATGAGGGAACTGAAACACAGAGAAGCTAAGTGATTTGCCGAAGGTCACACAGCAAGCAGTTGGCAGAGCCCAGGATTAGAACCCAGGTCCTCTGATTCCCAGGCCTGTGCTCTTTCCAATAGGCCACTCTGCTTCACCTTTTTTTTCCCTATTTTTAACTCTATGAAAGCCAGACAAGGAAAAAAAAAACAGTGATAGCATTATTTACCTTCCTTTTATTTCTCTTTAATAATTCTGATTTAGGCTGCTACTAATTTTTTCCTAAATTTGTAGTTTTTTGAGAAGTGTGGTCCTCACACGTGTGCAACTTTATATGCGGCATATTACTCGGGAATGAGTTGGATATGATTCAGACTAATGTGATAAAGGTTAAAGATATGAAGGTTATGGTAACTCATTTTAATTTTCAGGGTAGTATTTAGCAGCAGTGAATGATGCTCCTGGGACACTGATATGAATCAAGAGGGGTGCGTTACACTGGTCCAGGTTTGTTTTCCCGGGCCGTATGCCTGAAAGAAAATAGGATTATGGAATAATTCTCACCAGTTTATCCCCATTCCAGAAGAGGCTGAATTGATGTAATTGTTGGGGATAAGGATTTCAGTGAATTTGCCAGGAGTATAATGGTCAGAGAGATTGAAGAAGAGCAGCATCCCCTTATAGTCAGGCTAGGCCAAGCCTTGGTTGGCCGCCTGATTCATTGTCTGCCAACTCCCGGGTTACATCGGTAGCCGAAAGTGCCTTTTTAAATCTTTAGCTAGCCAGAGAATGGTTCCTTTTCTTAGAGGATTAGGGCCTTACTACAGTGATTCATGTTCTGATCATGTCACGACCAGATGCCAATAATTTACTCCAACCAGAACTGGGGGTGAGATTTGAATTGTATTATTTGTAGTGATGTCTGTTTATTTGTACCAATGTCTGTCTCCCCCTGCCCCCATCTAGCCTGTGAGCTCGTTGTGGACAGGGATTGTCGCTGTTTATTATTGTATTGTACTTTCCCAAGCTCTTAGTACTGTGTGCTGTGCACACAGTAAGCGCTTAATAAATGATTGAATGAATGAATGAAAGGAACCTACCCGTTAGGTACTGTGGGTCACTGAGAATGCATCCTTTTGCTATTTATCTGTCGACTTAATGACCGATTTGAGCGTGAATTCAAGCCAAAAATTTTACTCTTGTAGCTTTGAGTGGGAAACAGTCATGAATAACTCTTACTGTTTATTGTCCCTTGAAAATTTAGCTTGTCTCTAAGATCATTGTGGGCAGGGAACATATCTGCTAATTCTGTTGTATTATACTCTCCCAAGCGCATAGTATAGTGCTCTGCACATAGTTAGCACTAAATACAATTGATTGATTTATCCAGAATTTAGTTGTCTATCCTTAACTTTACAGATAATTTCCAATATGGGAAATGGGTTTTTAGCAACTGAGCAAAAAGAATAGAAAGAATAGTATATATCGAAGAATCACTTCAAAATAATGGGAAGCAGCATGCATGTTGCTAGGTGGATAAAGCAAGGACCTAGGAACAAGGTTCTAAGTCCAGCTCTGCCACTTGGCTGCTGAGTGACCTGGGGCAAGTCACTTCACTTCTTTGGGTCTCACTTTTCCTCAACTGCAAAATGGGGATTCAATACCTGTTTCTCCCTCGTACTTAGACCGTGAGCCCCATGTGGGATAGGGACTGTATCCAGCCTGATGAACTTGCACCTACCCCTAGTGTTTAGAATAGTGCTTGTTACATAGCAAGCACTTAAAAAAAAAGGGATTGGCTTCTTATAAGCATGTAAGACTCCCATTCTTGACCATGTCTGGGCCTGTGGCTTCAACCATCACCTCTGTGAGGGCGACTCCCAAATTGCTGTCAGTAGCCCAGACCTTTTTTCATGTCTTCTGCCTTCTGTTTTGAGCCATTTCCAAATCCAGAGGGTGGGGCAGATTAGCTAGGCCACCCTTGCTGCCCAAAAAACAGCTAACGGTGCCTCTTTGCCCCCCTCACATCCATCTTCCACACAGCCCCCATCCTAAATTCATAGGAATCCTGGCCTCTACACAGTGGACATGTATGCTGGCACGGCTTTGTACACTAAGACAGAGAAGACCCTTTTATGTGCCTCTGCTTTCAGTGATTTCCTCTGTGTCCATCTTCAACAGATATGTGTTCTTTTGTTGGAAGACTGAATGCCAGTGCTAGCCATGGGATCCCATTGAAATCTAGTCATTTTTATAGGTATTCTGATAACGAAGGTCAGATATTTGGTTTTTTCTGTGTTAATTTTTTTTATGGTATTGAAGCACTTTCTATGTTCCAGGCACTGTACTAAGCATTGGGTAGAGACTAGCTAATCAGGTTGGACACAGACCCTGTATCCACATAGGGCTCACAGTCTTAATCCCCATTTTACAGATGAAGTAACTGAGGCACAGAGAAATTAAGTAATTTGTCCAAGGTCACATGGCAGACCCGAGATTAAAACCCAGGTCCTCTGACTCCTAGGCTCTTTCTGACTAAGCCAAGCTGCTTCCGCGTATTGGCATCAAAATCAAGAGAAGTTTCAACTATATGTACACTCTTGTTTTATTACGTGCGGTTTTACTTTGTGTTTTGGATAGAACTCTGTCAGAATTAAGGAACCTGCTTCTAACGGAGCTTCCGGCTCTGTAGAACTTAGTGTTGTATTGGAAGAAACGGTTGTGCGCATCCATGCGGTGCCGGTTAAGGCAGGCCTAATGTAACGTAAATTTTCTCCGACTCAGAATTTGTCGGGAGCATAATCCCTGTATTATTGAAGGACTGAACGTCTCATGTCTTCACACATTCCAAATTAAGTCCCAGTCACCAATTTCTAGGCTTGGAAGGGCTTTGAGGAGCGATTTGGCTTACTCTCTGCTCTAAGCAGGGTTGCCTGTAAACCATCCAAAACCTTTCCATTCTTAAAAATGCCTAGGAAGAGTGTCACTCTAATCTCTCGTGGTTATGCATTTTAGTGACTCAGCATCCAAATGTTCTCCCCTCATTTCCACCTTTAACAGAACAAGAGGGAACAGGCTTTAATTAACTCATTCCTTGTACCATTATATTGTGGATTTGGAGAGCACCTCACCCACATTCTTGTCATCTGCCGTTGTACTCTCCCAAGCGTTTAGTACAATGCGCTTCAAAAAATAAGCACTCAATAAATATTTATATCACCGATTGATTAATGTGCTCAAATTAGTAAAGTCCTCTTTCACACTGGCCTTCAGAGTCCATTTGCTTCCTCATAGGCTGTTTCCTAGCTCTTTAACCGTGAGGGTACTCCTAGATTCTCAAATTCTGATTTTGCATTAAGAAAATTATAATGGAAAACATGTTCATGTGAGCTGTCTATTTTCCCTGTGATCCGTAAATCTGGCTTATCCAGGAGAGCAGCCTGATTTTGTTTTAGTTTTCTTTTGTCAGAATAAATCAGTCATTCAGTGGTATTTATTGAGTACTTATTATGTGGTGAACACTGTTTTAAGACCTTGGGAGAGTACAGTACAAGAGAATTAGCAAGTTCCCTGCCCATGATGAGCTTCTAGCCTACATGGGGAGAGGCCAGGTCACCAGTCCCTTTGTGACCTTGGGCAAATCACTTCACTTTTCTGTGCCTCAGTTACCTCATCTGTAAAATGGGGATTGAGAGTGTGATCCCCATGTGGGACAGGGACTGTGTGCAATCCTATTTCCTTGTATCCACCCCAGTGCTTAGTTCAGTACCTGGCACATAGTAAGTGCTTCACAAAAACCATTATTATTACTATTATTTTCCAAAGATATATTTCCTCCTAGGAGGATAGAATGTTTCCTCTGAGGAAAGTGAGTGTGAATGGCACGTAATAAATCTGAATGTGAATTTTGTTTTTCTTTTTTAGAAATATAAAGAAAAAGACAAACACAAACAAAAACACAAGAAGCAACCAGAGCCATCTCCAGCCTTGGTTCCCTCTCTGACTGTAACTACAGAGAAAGTAAGCAAAATATGTGGTTTTTCTATTGTTAAATGGACATTTTTCCCCTTTTATAAATTGAATGGTGGTCTGTATTCAACAGAGAAGAGTTTAGTGAGTTGTCTGTGTATTTTTATCTAAGTGTATTTGAAAAATTGAAGAGATGGCTGCACTTGGATTATGAAACGGCATTCTCCAAACTCCGGCCCCCTCAGTCATTTCATTTCCTTCGTGTGCCTTCTCCATTCTCACAGATAGAGGATAGGAGTTTTAAAAAAAAATGGAATGGCCTGAATGTGCAACCAGTACTGTAATTGTACATGTCTTTAGTATGTTTGGGAGGAGGGACCTGACAATATTTTCCTTTATACTTACTTTTGGGACTTTCTTTATTACCCGATTGAAAAGGAAGCCATAAGGTTTTTAAATTTTAAAACTTTTAACTTCTGATAATGGGTTACAGCCTTGCAGAGCAGCCCGTTCTTAAAGATTGATCACCTCTTCTTTTCTCCAAGTCTAATCTTTAGTTTCCTCTCTGAATTACCTGAGTGATTGTTTCTCCTGTTTGGTTTTCATATTTCAGTGTAGGCTTGATGAAGCTTCTCCTCTCTCTTGTTTGGAAGTAGGGTCCCCTTCTCCTCCCCTCTCTCCCTCCCCCTGCCTGTTCAAACCCTCTTTTCTGTCACCCCAAATTAAAATAGGTGGCCTCCACCATTTTTTTGGAATGGTGCTAATTGATTGAGGTGCTTCTACTGTCTTCTCTGAACTTTTGGCAGTTTGTAGTGGTGGGGAATGCCAGGGTGGGGAAGGGAGAGCAGTTGAGGGATGTCAAAGACTCCTCTTCTCCCTCTCCCTTCTATGTCACCCTGACCTGCTCCCTTTGTCCTTCTCCCCTCCCAGCCCCAAAGCACTTATGTGCATGGCTGTCATTTTATTTGTTTGTATTGATGTCTGTCTCCCCGCGTCTAGACTGCGAGCTCATTTTGGGTAGGGAATGTCACTATTTATTGTGGTGGTGTACTTTCCCGAGCACGGAATACAGTGCTCGCCACATAGTAAGCGCTCAGTGAATGCGATTGAATGAATGAATGATTGAATGAAAGGCTTTCCCTGTTTTGTGTCCGTTAAGGTTACTCCTTCCTTCTCCCAACAAGTCCCTAGAAAACAGAGGGCCAAATTTGGGAAGAACGGGCAAAACATTTAAAAAGGAGTGAATATGTTGTTACGATGTGATGGCAATGGCTGTCAAAGTCAGTATCTCCCCCCGTCCCCTCCCTGCCTTTATAGTACGTAAGTGCTTACTTTGTGCAAGGCAATGTACTAAGCACTAGGAAAGCCCAATTCAAGGAGCAGGAAAGGGGTTGTTTTCTAGCCAACAACAGTGATCCGCTGGACTGCATGTCACCTGGAGGCCTTGGTCAGTCCGCACGGATTTACTGAGTGGTTCTGTAGGGTTTAGCCGTTTGTTTGTGAAAACTACTGTCACATGAAACTCAGTCTTCAGGAAGAAGGCGGGGGGAATCACATGTAGAACTTTTTTTCTTCAAAATCATTTACAAAGGTTTAGTTTCGTGCACTTTATTGTTACCCTCTGGGTGGATTTCAGGGGGATGATATGATTTGTCATCTCAGAATTCCGTCCTTGGACCTCACCAGTTACCTTGGTTAATTGCACATTTACTCCTTAAGGAACAGGCAGAATATTCTGTTGCTGTCATCTACAGCCTGATAGCTTCTAAAAGACGCTTTTGTTTTTTAAATTCGAAAGTCTTGGCTGGAATGACTTGGAAGGGAGAATGGTCCAGTGGGAGGTGATGATGATGAAGGTAGAGGAGGAGACAAGACTAGAGAAAACTGCTCTGGATTTGGGGTTTGAAGCAGTTTTTGCCATATTTCTCTTGATGTTCTCCACCTCCTGAGTTTGCCTGTCTTTACTCACAGTGTAAGTGGAGAAATGGAGAATATCTCTGAAGCTCCTTCTTCAGAGCTCCTGCTCCTTTGGATTCAAAGGGTGTGGTTTTTGGGAAGTTGTTTTTGTTGGTTTGCTTTGTCTTAATTTTTATTTTTTGGGGGAGAAAATTCTCAACCATGAACAGGCCATGGTGAAATTATGAGTTGTGATACACCCTCAATAACCCCATTATTAATGTTACAAATTTTTTAAGCTTCTTTTTAGTTCCCAAAATCGTAGCCGCTGTTAATAATAATAGTAATAATAATGATGGCATTTGTTAAGCGCTTCCTATGTGCAAAGCACTGTTCTGAGCCCTGGGGGGATATAAGGTGATCACATTGTCCCACGTGGGGCTCACAGTCTTAATCCCCATTTTACAGATGAGGTAATTGAGGCTGAGAAATTAAGTGACTTGCCCAAGGGGAGCTGGGATTAGAACCCATGACCTCCGACTCCCAAGCCCGTGCTCTTTCCACTGAGCCACGCTGCTCTGTTCATACATTACTCCAGTTAAATAATTCTTCATTTTCAGGAATGTAACTTTTCTACTTTCTTCTGGGTCCTTTCTGCTTCACCTTTGGAAATCCCTCCAGGAATTGAAGATATCTTAGTCGTTTTTCCTTTTTCTACTTTTCACCCCCTTCGTATTTTACTTTCCTGAATTTTGGATAGTAATTGTCATTATTATGGTATTTGTTAAGCACTTACTATATGTGTCATTCACTGTTCTAAGCATTGGGTAGATACAGGTCAGTCAGGTTGGACACAGTCCCTGTTCCACATGGGCTCGCCGTCTAAGAAGGAGGGAGAACAGGTTTTGAATTCCCCATTTTACAGATGAGGGAACTGAGGCACAAAGAAGTTAAGTGCCTTGCCCCAGGTCCCTTAGCAGTCAGAAACCCACGTCCTCTGTCTCCGAGGCTCATGCTCTGTCCAGTAATCATTTTGTGTAGAAATCCCTCTGCTTTTAGTAGTTCCTAGCTACTTGTTTCTTCCAGGTAAAGTTTTTTTTTTTAATTTCAAAGTGAATTAAAAACAAAAAGGGACAAATATTAGAAGTATTTTTTCTCCTCACTGAAGTTCTATTTGTCAAAATTCCTCCCATTTTCTAGTTGGTCAGTATCACTCAATACTAGCCTACTCTCATTATTCATCTCAGGACAATATTCTCTGTTCAAAATCCATTATACATGTTTAATGCTTTGTCTTGGTTGAGTTGATAGAAACTCATTGTGGGCAAGGAATGTGTTTGTTTAATGTTGTATTGTACTCTCCTAAGCGCTTAGTAAAGTGTGCTGCACACAGTTAGTGCTCAATACATACGTTTGAATTAAATTCCAACAAATTTAAACCCAACAAAGATAAGCTGTGTGGCTTAGTGTCTAGAGCATGGGCCTAGGAATCAGAAGGACCTGGGCTCTAATCCTAGCTCCACCATGATCCTGCTGTTTGACTTTGGCAAGTCACTTAACTTCTCTGTGCTTCAGTTACCTCATCTGTGAAATGGGGATAAGAGTGTGAGCCCCATTTGGGACAGGGACCGTGTCTGACCTGATTAACTTGTATCTACCCCAGGGTTTAGAACAGTGCTTGGCACATAGTAAGCCCTTAACAAATGTTATCATTATTACTTCAAATAATAACAATAAATTTAAATCCCAAAATGTGGTGCCCACTTGTTTGACACCTTCAGTGTTTGTAACCACCCTACTGTAATGCCATGTGTCTAAGGTAAATGACCTTATTTTCATTTTGAAAATATTTATTTCAACGGATAACTACAAAATATCTTCATCTTTGGGAAAGTTTTCTGATATCTTAAAAATAAAAATTCAGTCCCGTTGAAGCTGAGAAAATAATCCATTGCTAAAATCGGTTCCTTGCTTATTTCAAAAGCACCCTCGGATGGGAACTTTGTGTGTGTATGCACTTTGTTGTATAATATTGTTTAGGAACTTCAAGTAAGTATGGATGTGAAGGAAAAAAAATCAGACACTATGTAATAAACTCAGTTTATTCTCTGTCCACTGAAAGCTCTCTGTGGGCACGGATTGTGTCTATCAACTGCATCACTTAGTACAGTGCTCTTTGTAGTAAGAGCTCAATCTATACCTTCGATTGAATAATTGATCAAGTAGAGCAACTGGGACTTGATGACATTGTAGGGAAGTTTGTAAAATAACAATTGAATCTGCACTTAACATTTTGCTGTATATTTATGAAGATTAGAAGCCTTTAGATGTTAATCTGATGATTTGTTGAATTTCCTTATGAACACATTCTTGTATTGCCAGTTCTCCCCCCCCCCCCCCCCCCCCCCCCAAAGTGATGCATATCAAGAATATTTGTTTCTGGTGTGGTGGAACTTGAACCCTTTATTTCACATCTTTTTTCTTTTGTGATGTTAACATCACTGAAGTTTCCAAACCAGGGTTTCTCAATGAAGGAGTTACAGGACGTTCTTAGGGGGAGCTGCAAAATTTGTACAGCCACGTGTGGTGTTGCAGATGGTGACAGACCCGTCAGCACCACCGCCGCCTAACACATAATTACCACTGCATCCTTCCTTTTAGCTGTTGTGGCTGCTTCTGGCCTACAAGTCTATTCTTATGGCCCACCCTTGTTATTACCACAGTTATCTTGGTCACCAGCCCTCTCTCGTGCTTGAACCAAAAGAAGGGTATTACCATTTCTTTTTCCATCTCAGAATCAAGGAGACCATTCCTCATTTTCGCCTCTCTTTGGCGTGTGTGTGTGTGTGTGTGTGTGTGTGTGTGTGTGTGTCAGTCAGGGGTGGTAAATGCTCAAGAATCCCTGATCTTAATCAGTGTTAATGTATGTAGAGTCCACTGTAGTCTATATCATATATAGACGGGAAGGAATGTATATAACTAATGGACGCAAATTCGGGGGTGCCAGAGGTAGTCTGTTACTTGGGCCCTTTTTGTCAGGCCCCCTTTTTTCAGAGAGACGTGCTGTTAGAACGCACAAAATCTAGACCTAGCCCCGTTTCCTGCCTAACCCTCTTTCTGACTGGGCAAGGTTTGGGATTCAAAATTTGGATCTTAGGAAAGCTGAATCTTGGATCTTGGAATGTGTTGTCCATCTGCAGGAGCCTTTATTTGTGGCAATTTATTGGGCTTTCGGAAACATGACTTTTGAATACATTTTAAAAGTAATCCTAAAGTCAGTTTTTTTCTTTTCTTTTTTTTTTTTTTTGGTGGGAATGGCCCAATAGAGCAGTAAAATTTTTTGGTGAACCATGAAGCCACTTCTAAATAGAGGTGCATGTCATTTTGGGCCAATGCATATATATTTATATTTAAATTTAAGTGCGGATTATGTGCCAGGCACTGCACTAGGGTAGATACAAGATAATAGGTTTGATTACAGTCCCTGACCCACATAGAGTTCACTGTCTAAATCTCCATTTAAAGATGAGGTAACCGAGGCCCAGAGAAGTTAATTGGCTCTCCCAAGGCCTCCCAGCGGACTAAGGGTGGAGCAGGATTAGAACTCAGGTCCTCTGAATCCCAGGCTCGTGCTGTATCCACTAGGCCATGCTGTTTCTGTGCCTTCATTCTTGCCTCTGTAAAGTTGGGACAAAGATCAGCACCTCCCTTGCTATCATGAGTAATATGATTTTCTAAGAACTAAAAATATAACTTTGGTGTTGATTTGCAGGATGACAGTTTAAGGCGGAGCTGTCCCCACTTCTGATATATGGACTACTGAGTCTCACAGATTAAAACTCTGTTACAACTAATCTAAGGCAGCAGCTGCAGCTGTTCTTCCCATCAAATAAGACTGGTTCTTTGGTTATCCATTTTAGAGCTGCTATTCTCCATATTCCTTTTGTGGGTGGATCACTCTTTTAATTATGTTTTGAATAGGACAGTTATTTTCCACCTCTGTCCCTATTAATTCAAGAGCAAAGCCACCAATGAAAGCTGATAACTCCACGTCCAGTTTGAGTTTTTGATATAAAACTTGGAAATTTCAGTTGGCAAAAATTTTGCTATAAACAGGGGCATTTGGAAAGGACCAAGAAGCCATGCTGTTTCTCTTTATTTTAAAGCATTCTGATTGAGTTCATATCATCATTTCTTTTCTCCCCCTATCTTCCCATTAGAGAGAAAATAACCCTCAAACTAACTGTATTGTGTCTTCTATCCACAGCAACTTTTGAGGGCAGTTTAGTAAGAGTGGAAAATTTACAGATGATATTAATACCTTTACTTTTAAAAAATTCAGCTTTGTCCTTGTTCTGTATAATGGGATTTTTAGCCAGGAAGATTTACCTGGCATTTTTTTTTTTTGATGATGTTGTTTTTTTTTTTTAAATTCCCTTGTCCAGCAACTGTTTTGGGTAAAGTAATTGACAGTGGATCCAGTGGAGAGCAGCAAATGGGCAGACCAATGACATTTTTCTGTTAGATTGGGGGGAATCGAGCAACCCTAATTTGAAGCGATTTGTGGCCGCTAATATTCTATTTCCATTTACAGTCCTCCCACCCGTTTTCTTTCCTTCCCTCACATGACACATGAATGAAGAGTACCATTGTGTTTTCTTTACCTGGCTTTTGACCTGCGCTAGGTCATACAGGGTCAGATGTGAGTGGGATGGAGAACTTCAGGACGAGCCCAAGCTAATGGAAAAATGATTGAAAAGTGAGCTGGGGTGGTTTCCAAATTGACCTGCCCAGCATGGAAAAGGTTTGTGTTTCTAAAAGTAAGCCATGAAGTTTAACCAACTTAAATCCTATTGGTCTGTTAAATGGGCTTTTTATCTCTTTCTAAGCTCACTTTGAAGTCAGTTGGGCGTGCTTGTAGATTGTAGTTCAGGAGGGCAGTGATCAGCTCTGGTGCTGTGGGGCGACGCTGCTGAAAAAGCTCGACATCCAGACGGCGGTTGGAGAAATGTGGAATAACATTATCTGTTCAGTGAGAGCTAGTGGAAAATGCCTTCGCTTTCCAAATAATTTCTCAGTCCCGATTTTATTAAAAGCAGCAACTGTTTCATTTCAATTCCTCTGGTTTGAGACCTCCCCCCCCCCCCATTTTTTTTTCAAATGCATCCGGCAGTTTGTGTTGAGCGGTGGGTGTGTGATCACGGAGGATTCAAGTTATAATGTGAATTTAACACATTTTTGGCTGTATTCCATGCCTCGGATATATAAAATCTCATTGTAGGAGATTGGACAAATTGACTTACTGTGGAACCAAAGCAAGTTAGCAATTTAACACTCTGTGGAAGAGCTTGCATGTGGAAATATAGACGTTATGGATGGATCAGCTTCCATTTGGAAGCACCTGGGTTGTGGTGTCCCTAATGACACATTTTCATATTTACTTGCCCAAATTCTGGAGATAATTGGGCTATATTTGGGTGCATCTAGTGCATGTATTCCAAAACTGGAGATTAATGTTAAATGTATGTGTGTGTGTTTGTGTATATATACATATGCATATATATATATAAATAAGTGTCTAGTCCAAGGGTGGTTTTCACTTAATAGGATATGGAAAAATATATTATCATTTTAGTAGGAATTTCACAAGTCTCTTGAAAAAATGGCTCTGCTGAATGACATGACTTTTTTCCTACATTCCTCTCTTTCGCATTTCAAACTCAAAGTCTTTCCCCTTTCCAGTATTTAAATCTTTCAATCTTTTTTAAAAAATCGAATTCCTCTAAAACTCTTGCTCTGAACCACAGTAGATTTTCCTCATCCTTATTGGCACAGTTACCTGAAACCCTTCTCCCCAGTTGCCTTCCTCCCTTAAGCTAAATCCTGAGGCCAGTATAATTGAATTACTACCTAGCGTCTTTTCTTACTTTAGGAGTTTAGACAGTTTCCAGAGTGGGTCCCCAGATTTGTCTCCTAACAAATATGATGAATACTTTAGTGTGCACTTTGACTAATTGCTGTAATCTGATGCTTAACTAGCCATATTGCCAGCTGGTATCAGATATGAAGAAGTGTAAGTTTTAAAAGAGCGATCTAAATTCTTGGTAAATTGGATGCACAGAATGAGAAATTTAAAAAGATCCATTTTATTAGGAGATCTGTCATTTGAATTGTGTGTAGAACTGGGGAAAAAGGTCTTTTGGGATAATGTGTTTTTTTTTCCCCTTAACTATCCAGTAGTTATTCATTTTTTTAATGAATTGAATCTGAAGTCTGTTTCTTGTGGTCTAACTGAAGTCCTCTTGTGTTTTTTTTTCCCCCCTTTTTACTTCCCTTTTTTTTCTAAATCCAAATGTTAGACTTACACAAGCACTAGCAACAACTCTATGCCAGGTTCATTGAAGCGCTTGGAAGATCCGGCAGCTCGATTTACCAATGCAAATTTCCAGGAAGTCTCGGCCCACACTTCAAGTGGAAAAGATGTTTCAGAGGCTAGAGGGTCAGAGAGCAAAGGGAAGAAGTCTGCAGGTCACAGCTCAGGTCAGAGGGGAAGGAAGCCCGGTGGTGGAAGGAATTCAGGAACAACGGTATCAGCAACTAGTCCTTTTCAGCAAGGTATTAATTATGGTGTTGTGGCTGTGATAACTTGCTTGCATGTTGACCTGAATCAGTCGTATTATATAAGATGACCGATCTTTTTGGTTTTGATAACTTGAAAAAACAATAAATGAGGGGGGGGAAATCACTTGAAATCACTGAATGATCATCATTTCTGGTACAGGGTGATTTGGATGTTGAAAGGAAACGTTTTTTGTTTTTTTTTAATGGACATTCCATGACAGTCTTTTTGATTGTTGGTTTTTATCAAGACACAGCAACTACTTTTCAAGATGAATGGTGACTTTTCTCTTTAAATTGAAGAATTTGCTAATGGTGACAGGAAGTTGCCATTGAAGAGCCAATTTTTCTATTTCTGAATGCTAAATAGAATTAATGTTAGAAAATCTTTTAGCCTCAGTTTCTACGGCACGTTTGAGCTATGTTTTATTCTCAAGTGTTAGGTGTGTTTTTTAGTGTTGCTCTTCTATAATGAAAATTAAAAATAACATTTTACAGTGTTTTTTAAAGTATTACACTCTCAGGCACAACATAACGCTTTTAAAAGAACAAGGCAGTCTCCCAGTTCTTTTGATGGTCCTGATGAGCCAATCTGTTCATTAATTAATTGAATGTATTTTAATGCATATGAACATGTCCAGCATATGATTTAGGGGAAAGCTAACAATGCTAAGTTTCTAGTAAAATAAGTATTCTTTTGTAGATGAACTGAACATTGCATAATAAGAAATTGCTTGTTAAGGTTTAATTAATGCATTACAAATCAAGAAAACATCAAAAGAATTCTTAGATGAATCAGGTGAATAATTTTTTTCTGGCTTAACTTTTCTCACCCTTCTCTGGTCAGGTGGATATGCTGGTAATTAATACATGTTCTTTCTTGCCGATGTTGGTTTGTACTGCATTATTGAAAGTATCTGTTTTAGTAGCAAAATTGAGTTCAAAATACCCCCAAACTGACCCCTCCCACCCCCTTTAAACTTTATTCATCTATCTAGCATAAATCTAGCACCCGAAAATTAGGAAGGTACAAATTCAAAGTGCCGAGACTTGGTTACCATTGTGGACCCAAATATTTTGTCAAAACTGAACAGGACAAAAATTTTAGGTGGTGAATTTCAAATCCAGGGTGTACTTTCCCCCAAGGAGTGTGATTAAGACTATTGGATATGGTTCTCTAGAATTTAAAGAATGCTTTCAAAAACAAATAAAAGACTCCAAAGTTAATTGAAGTCTTTTGGAGGAGAGGGCCTTTTAAGCTCATTTCGGAAAGTTGAATCAAGCTTTTGGACCACTGCTTTTGAGAAACAAAACTGCATATACGAGTGTGTGTTGCTGTTGAAAAACGTCCCTAAATTATAAATCCCCTTGGATTTGGTACAACATAGAAACAAAAATCTCTCTGCACATTAAGCCACCGCTAATCAGTCTCTCTCCCAGCAGCATCACCTTTGAACTGAATGACAATTCTGTAGGCCACTTCTAATGCTAACGATGTACTATATCACGTCTTAATACCAGGAGCTGTGAGCAGCTTACCAGTGCTTCCGAGTACTTTTTTTAATTTTGGAGTTTCTAAATTTAAAAACTAGAAAGGTGTTCTAGGAAATAGAAGAAAGCTTAAGCCTGTATTGTCCTTTTTGCCCCAGCAGCAACATCATAGATGTTTGGTGTGAAATTTCTTTTCTGAAATATCCTTTAGCCTTAAAAGTATTTAGTATACCAGGGTGAGCTCTTAACACCAGCTGTGAAAACAGAAAGTGTAGAAGAAAGACAGATGGTGACAGATCAGGATGGATGATAAAAAAAAAAAAAGCTCTCTATATAGCTACTAATTAAGTGGCAAAACTGCAGTTGTCCTGAAGTCACTGATATAATTTAAGCAAATTGTTAATGTGTACTTTTTCCCACGCAGATGTAAATTTCAAATATGCATTGTGATAGACATATCATCAAAATTTAATTTCCAGGGTAATTGTTGAACGAAGTGTAAATATTAAATTTATTGAGAAGTCCTTCTAAAAGTTATTTTGAAGAGTAACGCAAAATACAGCAAACATTTAGAAGTGAAACCGCTTGTTTTTAAGATTAAACAAAAGTTTTAGCTAATCTTATTCAAACTCTAGAGGGATTCAGTGTGACGGAAACCTGATAGCTTCCTATACTTTCAAATATTTTTGCTTTTCGAACCTTAATCCTTTGAATATGCACCTGTATGTGGTTTTTTTATTAACCTCAGGAAAAATGACAAGAGGAGAAGAATATTTTGTACTTGCTTATTTTCACCATTTTGCTATCAGGAATCAGTCATTGGTATTAAGTGCTTACTATGTGCAGGTCAATGTACGAAATGCTCGAGAGAGTACAGTACAAGCACAGTCCAACAGAGTTGTTAGACACGTTCCCTGCCCACAAGGAGTTTACAGTCTAGAGGAATTGGATTGATGGGAAACCAGAGAATTATTGCCTGTCTGATCACAGCATGGTTTAGTGGAAAGAGCATGGGCTTGGGAGTCAGAGAATGTGGGTTCTAATCCCTGATCTGCCACTTGTCTGCTGTGTGACCTTGGGCAAGCCACCTAACTTCTCTGTGCCTGCTACCTCATCTGTAAAATGGGGATTAGACTGTGAGCCCCATGTGGGACAACCTGATTAGCTTATATCAACCCCATTGCTTAGAACGGTGCTTGGCACATAGTAAGCGCTTAAACAATATTATTATTATTATTATTATCTCATTGCACAGTTCTGGTCAAGTCAGAGGAGCAGCTGATGGGATGAGCATTGCCCCTTCTGGAACAGAGCAGTGTTATGAGAGATAAGAGCACGGGCCTGAGAGCCAGAAACACGGGCCTGAGAGAAACACCTGGGCTCTAACCCCGGCTCCGCTAAATGTCTTTGGGCAAATCACTTCACTTCTCTGGGCCTCAGTTAACTCATCTGTAAAATGGGGATTAAGAGAGTGAGTCCCATGGGGAACAGGAACTCTGTCCAACCTGAATAACTTGTATTTACTCCAGTAGTTAGAGCAGCGCTTGGTACATACTAAGCACGTAACAAGTACTATAGTTATTATTGTTACCATATTCATGTACTTTGGTTCCGTCTTCTTTTAAAATAAAAAATAAATAGTATTTGTTAAGCGTTTTCTGTGTATTAAGCACTGGGGTAGATGCAAGATAATGAGGTTGGACACAGTCCATGTCTCACATGGGGCTCACAGTCTTAACCCCCATTTTATAGATGAGGTGACTGAGGCACAGAGAAATGAAGTGACGTGAAGTGACACAGCAGTCCAGTCATTTAGCCAGAATTAGATCCCAGGTCCTCTAACTCCTAAGCCCGTGCTTTTTCTACTAGACCATGCTGCTTCTCTTCCTCAAGATCAGTTGAGTTCTGATCATAATTTTCTTCAGCTATAGGTAACTAAAATAGCTCCTGCTGCTTGTTCCTTACTCTCATCCTCCTTAGGTGATGTTGATGGGACCAAATGTAATGGATTGGGGGCGGGGGTTGGGAACGTTGGTTCTGCAAACAGAATATTCTACCTCATTTAAAACTACTGAACTCTTACTATTTGAATCCATATATTTTTAGCCTAAGCATGTCACTTCACACTAAATGACTTAGCTGAGAGTGTGGTTAGTAGTTTGAATTTAATTTAACTTCCAGGCAGTTGTCTCCCAAAATGTTGGTGTTTCAAGTGTATTTGCATTCATTTGGTTGATATGTCATTTTAACTGCAGCTGATAGGAACTTTGTGTCCAATGTCATTTTTCCTTTCCCTACTCCCAACTCTTTATTCCAGGCAGTTTTGCGGGCACTCCCGGCAGCGTAAAATCATCTTCGGGAAGTTCTGTTCAGTCTCCCCAGGATTTCTTGAGTTTTACTGAAGCTGATCTCCGCAGTGACAGCTATACCCACTCCCAACCGCTGTCGTCCACCAAAGATGCACACAAAGGAGAGGCTGGAAGCCAGGAAATGGGGGGGAATAGTTTTACTTCTTTAATCGGCCTCTCTTCCACCTCAGCTGCCGTTGCCCAGCCTAAAAACTTTGACAGCTCACCTGGAGATTTAGGCAACGCCAGCCTCACTTCAGCGGGATATAAGCGAGTCCAGCCTTCTGGCCTTGAAGAAGACACTATTAAGGAAAAGAAACGCAAAGGAAGTAAGCAAAGTAAGCACGGACCCGGGAGGCCTAAAGGAAACAAAACCCAAGAGAATATCTCCCACCTTTCGGTTTCTTCTGCTTCACCGACATCCTCTGTAGCATCTGCTGCGGGAAGTGTAACCAGTTCCAGCCTCCAGAAGTCACCTACGTTGCTCAGGAATGGAAGTTTACAAAGTCTTAGTGTCGGCTCTTCTCCGCTGGGTTCAGGTAGGGTTTGTTGGGTTGACCAAACTGTTTGACTGTTGTTTGCACATATAATTTCTCAATCATGGTGAACTTACAAAAGACAGCCCTCTCGATTTTGCTCTGAATTTTAAAGGGGTGTTTTCAATTAAGGCTTCTGAGCTTAAAAATGGAAGAAGAATTTGGCAGCTGGCAAATTCTATTTTTCTATTGTCAGGATAGGTATTCTAACAGCATTTTTAAATTGCTAAACTAATATCAGCTGCTCACTTTGCTTCATAAAATGTAGGCCACATCTATTTCTTGGTTATAAAGTGGTTAAGCTATAGTGTTGTGTTATTTTTGCTGCCCTGAACCTTTGGATAACATAAGGATTTTGTTTGGCTCCTATGGGAAATGTAACTATCCTGTTTTAAGAATTTCATCTTTTTGAGATTCTGATGATTCCCAAAGTGTTATCAGTTCCATAAATGTACCATGAGTAAAATGGAGTAAAGGTGGTTTACAGATTTATGTGTAGGAAATGAGCTTTAGGTCTTAGGTTTTAGGATTCTGTTTGTCCCTGAAGTTTCTGCAAATTTTAGGCCATGCATTTTTCACTCAAGTTATTTTGGAATTATTTGGACATCTTCATCCAGTGGTTAATGAAGTAATTGTGTTTTGTGATCAATTGAGTTTACAGTCTCATTCGGTAAATGCTAGCACATTCTTTCTTAGGGGCTTAGGCTTAGTTTCTCGGGATACTAATGAAGGCTAATTGTTTAGAATCTGGTCCTTTATGGATTAGGCGATCTTTAATTATTTGTGCTCTTAATTTCTCCTCGTTTTGGAAAAATTGAAAAGTTTTAGACCTAAATTTCCCATGCCTGGTTTCATTTCAGATTCATCTTTTCCTTTGTGGCTAATGGGAGGAAGCTTTTAATAGGTTCAGATTAAGTTTTCTCAGCTATTCATTGCATTCCAAAGCTTTTTTTGCAAATGAATAGCCGAACTAGCTGAAATTCCAGGTAGTTGTTTTTTGTGATAGTCGTTGCTTCAGTTTAATGAGGAAAGTTTGAAAAGGAATATTTTCCAGGGCCTCTAAGTGCATGAAATTGGGATTCATGTTTTAATTGTTCTTGCACACATTTGAACTTTTGCTTTATTGATAGGGAATGAAGCTTTTAGAATTTAATAACTCCTCATTCAGATGAGTATGACTATCATTCTAGTAAAACACCCAATGTCTTTGCAAAAACCAAAACTGACAAAAAAAACAACAACCCTGCAAATTGTAATCCATGATTTTTCTTTATTTCTGAGATTTCCAAGTGAAATCATTGTTCCTTTTGGTTCTCTGTATAATTCTCCCGTAACTCCTTAGGTCATTTGAGTGTAATCAATCAGTTTTGTTTATGGAGAGCAGAGCTCCAACCTAGGTGTTGAAAAATTTAGCCTCAGCAACTCCACTGAATTAGTCTTGGAAGACAAGTTTCCTTAAAATAATGCTCTGTGGACTTGGTGTGGATGTTTGTGAATTAACAATATTTCATCATTAATGTATCTTAACACAGTCTGATTAGTTTATGGTTCTTCGCTGTGTATATATAATACAGATTTCATTCAAGGGCCTCTACTCCATCCTAATCCTCCTTGACCTCTCAGCTGCCTTTACACTGGATCACCCCCTTCTCAGTCAGTCAACAATCAGTGGTATTTATTGAGCACTGTATTAAGCACTTGGGAGAATATAGTGTACCAGAATTAGCAGACACATTCCTTGCCCATGATGAAATTACAGTCTAGAGGGGGAGACAGACATTAATATGAATAAATAATTGCTAATGTATGATTTCAAGATATGTTCATTTTGTCCTGGAAACATTATCCAACCTTGGCTTTACTGACAGTGTCCCGGTTCTCCTCATATCTGCTTGGGGACTCCTCTGCCTCCCATCCCCTGACTTTGAGAGTCTCTCAAGGCTTAGTTCTTGGTCCCCTTCTATTCTCCACCTACACCCACTCCCTTGGACAACTCATTTGTTCCCGTGGCTTTAACTACCATCTCTACATGGATGATTCCCAAATCTACCTCTCCGCCCCCGATCTCTCTCCTCCTGCCTCTACTTGAATGTCCCACCGATCCCTCAAACTCAACACATCCAAAACACCACCTCATCTTCCCATCCAAATTCCATCGTCCCCTGTCTCTGCAATCACTGTAGACAACCCCACCGTCCTCCATCTCACGACCCGTCAGAGAAGCAGCATGCCCGAGTGGAAAGAGCACGGTCTTCAGAGTTGGGGGACCTGGGTTCTGATCCTGTCTCCACCACTTGTCTACTGTGTGACCATTGAGAAGTCATTTCACTTCCCTGTGCCTCGGGCACCTAATCTAGAAAATGGGGATTAAGGCTGCGAGCCTTTTATGGGACAGTGACTGAGTTCAACCCTCTTATCTTGTATCTACCCCAGTGATGAAGTGGGATTAGAATGGGATTAGAGCCGGATTAGTGGGAGTCTTCTGAGTTTTAGTGGGAAATATGGGCTTTGTGGGGGAAAGGCCTCTTGGAGGAGATGTGGTTTTTTAGGATGACTCTTTTGGGGAGAGCGGTGAACTGTCAGTTATGGAGGGGGAGGGAGTTTCAGGCCAGAGGGGTGAAGTAGACCCGGGATTAGAAGCAAAATAGAATAGAATAGGTTGGCATTTGAGGAACCAGTGTGCACAAGCTGGGTTGTGATAGATAAGTGAGGTAAGGTAGGAGGCGGGGAGTTGATCGAGTGCCTTTAAGCCAGTGGTAAGGACTTTCCCTTTGTTGGGGTGGATGGGCAGCCATTGGATGTTTTGGGGGAGTTTTGGGGAAGATGAGTCAGGCAGCAAAGCCAAATGTGGCCCAGAGTGGAGAGTAAAAGGAGGCAGGAACGTCAGTGAGGGCACTGATGCAGTAATCAGTGTGGGAGAAGATTGGACCTGCGTCACAGCAGTTTGGATAGCGTTTTTGTCTGGGACAGGATTTGATTTGTTTGACAATGGGCAGGTAGGAAACAAGGGGAAAAGAGTGCCTGCCCTTCCCAACTTTGCCATAATTTTATGAGGACCAAATAGGCAACCTCCCTATCGGATCGGCCCCACAGTGAAGATTGTTCGGACCTAAAACTCTTTGGATTTTCTAGCCAGTTGGCACCCAGTGACAATAATAATAATTAAGGTATTTTTAAGTGCTTACTGTGTGACAGGCACTGTACTAAGCACTGAGGTGGGTACAAGGTAATCGGGTTGGACACAGACCCTGTTTCACATGCTACTCACGGACTCAATCTCCATTTTACAGATGAACGTAACTGAGGAATAGAGAAGTTAAGTGACTTGCCCAAGCTCACACAGCAGACGAGTGGGATTAGAAAGTCACGCCTCTGCCCAGTTCCCCTCCCTCCACTAGACACCTCTACCTTTTAATGGTGTCTTTTCTCTCGTTAGCAGTGTGCCAGATTTTTTTTTTTTTAATTCCAAAGGCTGTTCAACTTCAGAGTGACATTATTATCATCAAGGTGGCATCTTCTAGATCGTGGGTAGGGAACGGGTCTGCCAACTCTGTTGTATGGTAGTCTCCCAAGTGCCTTGAACATAATTAGTGTTCATTAAATGCCATTTCCGTTTCTGCCCCCAAGCCTCTCTTCCCTATTTGCTCGCGAACGTGAAAGGAAAAGCAGGTCCTGGAAGACTGGGGCTGTTATTTCTTAGTGTTAGTGGTGGGCGCTCTCTCCCAGCCTGCTGCGTTTGGAAGAGAAGGATGGGGCAGACTCAAGTTGGAGTCCTCACTCCTTGCCCCCCTTCCCAGACTTGTGCAGAAAAAAAATTGGAGAGGGAAGAAGAGGTTCTCAGCCTCAAGGATTGTACCAAGGCCAGGGCCAGAGTCTGAGGTTCTTCAAGGGGGCAGGCACTTCCTGCTGGCTCTCTGGCAGCATATGCCAGGCCCACCAGTCGGGCTCATCAGATGCATTCATTTTTCTCGTCAGTGACAGAGAAAAAAATCAAGGTTGACTAGCGGGTAATCCCGTGTGGAATTAGCAAACACCGCAGTGATTGGCAGAGCGGTACTGAGATTAAGACATACAAACAAGCAGACTCGGAAGCTCTAGTTGGCCCATGGAAGCAAAGGCAGTGAGCCTCTGCCGGCTCATTTTGTTTGAGCGGTAAAACTCAGCCAACGCCATTCGGTTGGCAGGTTAAAATGCCTAGACCTCTCCGCAACCTTTAGCGTGAACCACTGTGGAGGAGTAGGGCTGTGTCGGTTTTAGCAGAGACAAAAGGCAGCCAAAAAGCTCCGGCTTCTCTGTTGGATCTGATCATCCTGAGTCTTACCAACCCCTCTCCAGCCCCCGTGGAAGAGGACCTGTTTGCATAAGGGCTCAAATTCAAGTCTTAAATCACATCCACAGCTTTTATACTCATCTGCGTGGGACAACTTGATCACCTTGTATCCCCCCAGCACTTAGAACAGTGCTCTGCACATAGTAAGCGCTTAACAAATGCTATTATTATTATTATTATTATTATTGTTTTAACCAGCTCTTACGCATTTGTGGAGCTCTATACTTCTGCGGGCTTTCATGTTGTATTTTGACCCAGAGGCCATTAGAGATTTAGGGAACATTCCTTCCACAGTGAGAGCCTGTTTGGATACGAGTGACGTGGTGTTGTCGAAGTAATGGTTATATATGATACCCATGGGTTTTCTCTAGGAAGGGCTTTTGCAAAAAAAGTACCCCACTCCCGTATTATAGGAGAATTTAGGTGTGTTAGCATTGTGCAGTGAAAGATGAAAAGGCTGACATTTTGCCAAGTTCTTTTCCCCAACTCCTCCTTTCTTCACTGTCCGGGCACTCTGTGCCTTTTGCATACTTGGTATTCACCCCACCCTCAGCCGCAGAGCACCTGTGTACGTATCCATCATTTCTCTATTTATAATAATGTCTGTCTCCCCCTTTAGGCCCTTAGCTTGTTGTGAGCAGGGGAATTGTGTCTGCCAACTCTGTTGTATTGCACTCTCCCAAGCTCTTAATACAGTGCTGTGCACACAGTAAGCACTCCCTAAATTTCCATGGAGTATTTGTGGAGCATTAGAATTTGCTGAAGATGGAACGGAGAAGAATATGTGATATAGTGGGATGTGGTGGCATACTGAAAACCTCGAATAGCAGTTGGGCAGAATGAGAGAGATTTGCTGTGCCAGGAATATAGGTAATAAAGCATAGGGTAAGCAGCGAGGCCTAATGGGTAGAGCATGGGCTTGAGTGTCAGGGTCTGGGTTCTAGTCTCATATCTGTCCCTTGTCTGCTTTGTGACCTTGGGCAAGCACTCAACTCCTCTGTGCCTGTCTCCTCATCCATGAAACGCGGATTAAATATTTGACTTTCCCCTCTTGTGCCCCCCCACTTTCCCTCGCACCTCCCTCCCCACCGCACACATACACCAGCGCCTTACATTGTGAGCCCAGTGTGGGACAGGGATTTGTCCAACATGATTATCTTGCATTAATTCATTCCTTCATTCATTCAGTTGTATTTATTGAGTGCTTACTGTGTGCAGAGCACTGAACTAAGCACTTGGGAGAGTATAGTGAAACAATAAGTAGATATATTCTCTGCCCACAATGAGCTTACAGTCTACCGGTGGGCAGGGGAGACAGACATTAATATAAATAAGTAAATTACAGGTATGAGCATAAGTGCTGTGGGGCTGGGAGGGGAGAAGAAGAAAGGGAGCAAGTCAGGCTGATGCAGAAGGGAGTGGGAGAAGAGGAAATTGGGGGCTCAGTCTGGGAAGGCCTCCTGGAAGAGATTGGCCTTGAAGCGGGGAGGAGTAATTGCCGGATTTGAGGACGGAGGGCATTCCAGGCCAGAGGCAGGATGTGAGTGAGTTGGCAGCATGATAGGCGAGATTGAGGCACAGTGAGAAGGTTAGCATTAGGGGAGGGAAGTGTGCGGGCTGGGTTGTGGTGGGTGAGTAGTGAGGTGAGGTAGGAGGGGGAAAGGTGATGGAGTGCTTTAAAGTCAATGGTGAGGAGTTTATGTTTGATGTGGAGGTGGATGGGCAACCACTGGAGTTTTTTGAGGAGTGGAGTGACATGTTCCGAGAATGTTTTTGTAGAAAAATGACCTGGCAGCAGAGGGAAGTGTGGATGGAGTGGGGAAGAGGCAGGAGTCTGGGAGGTCAGCAAGGAGGCTGATGCAGTAATCCAGGTGGGGTAGGATGAGTGATTGTATTAACGTTGTAGTAGTTTGGATGGAGAGGAAAGGGCAGATTTTAGCAATGTGGTGAAGATGGAACTGACAGGATTTAGCGATGGATCGAATATGTGTGTTGAATCAGAAGTGCTCGTTATGCACCAGGAATGTTTCTGTTTATTGAACTCTCCCAAGTGCTTGCTAAAGCGGTTTGCACTCAGAAGTGCTCAATAAAGATGATTGAATGAATGAATGCTTACCAAGTACTGTTGTTATTATTTCAAGGTTTTGAAGTTAAGGTGGTGTCCTGGAGATCTAAAGGGGCACCTGTTTATGGGACAGGAGCTGTGAAATGTCACAGGGTAATCGGAGTGGATTTTAGAGTTAGACTTCTAAAACCTGTAGCAGGCTTGGATCACCCTTGCTCGGCCATTTCCATTTGGGATGAGGTGGGGAGCAGAAGAGGTGAGGATGAGCAGGAAGAGGGCAGGGTGTGTGCTGCCCATGTGGGCAAGAGTTGGCTGCCACTTGGTGGTAGCCAGTCACCCTGTGGTTCTGTGACTGTTGTGCCACACTGTGTTTTGGCCTCTGGAGTCATTGCTCCTAAGTACTTGGTACAATGGTCGGCACATAGTAAGTGCTTGAAAAATACCACTGATGATTGGTGGGAGATTCTGCTCCCTTCCCCTATCTTATGGGCAGTAATAGCCTGGCAGTTGAGAATAGTAATAAAAATGACGGGATCTGTTAAGTGCTAACTATGTGCCACACACTGAACTAAGAGCCGGGATGGAGACAAGCAAATCGGGTTGGACACAGCCCCTGTCCCACCTGGGGCTCACTGTCTCAAATCTCCATTTTACAGAGGAGGCAACTGAGGCACAGAGAAGTGAAGCGTTTTACCCAAGGTCATCCAGCAGACAGGTTGCGGAGCTGGGATTGGAACCCATGACCTTCTGATTCCCAGGACTGTGCTCTGTCCACTGCATGCAGTTGAGAAGTGGCTGATTGAGAGAAAGGAAGTGTTATGAAGCTTCACACCCCTACGTGCAAATCTGGGAAGAGCTAGTGGGAGGCTTTGCTTGTATCGACCCCAAACGTCATGGTCAGTCAGTCAGTGGTATTTACTGAGCGCTTACTATGCGCAGAGCACTGCTCTAAGTGCTTGGGAGAGCACAGTACAACAATATAAAAGACAAAACTGGAGTGTTGCTGCTTCTGTCTAGAAAGTTCCTCATAGTGGAGGAGGAGAGCAGACAGTGCAAAATTGGAGTTCCAAAACCAGCTCTGCCACTTGTCTCCTGTGTAGACTATAAGCTCATTGTGGGCAGGGAATGTGTCTGTTTACTTTTATATTGTACTACTGTACTAAGCGCTCTGCACACAGCTCTCAGTAAATACAATTGAATGAATCAAAGTCTGCAGTGCAGACTGGAAGGTCGCTGTGGGCAGGGTATATGTCTGTTGTGTGGTACTCTCCAAAGGGCTTAGTAGAGTGCCCTGCCCACATTAAGTGCTCAGTAAATATCGCGCTGATTGGGACAGGGTCTGTGTCCAACCCCATCAGCTTGCATCTGCCCCATTGTGTAGTACAGTGCCTGGCATATAGTGGTTAGCAAATACCATTTAAAAAAAAGAACTTGTAAACTGAAAAAAAAATTCAGTGATCATTAGTATCCAGGTTGTTTTGTTTAATGATTTAAAGCCATATCTGATTTGGGATAGATTGTCCTAATATTCCCCCGCCCCAGTTATTTATGCTTTTTGGTTTGAGTTTCAGAACCAGCCACTTAATTCTACTCTGGGGAATAGCACCAGTTCCATGAATTTCCCTCTAGGCAATAATATATCATAGCCATCTTTGATCCTGTTTACACAAGCATACCCGTGTTACTATGCTGAACAGGAGCAGTGTAAGTTTTTGGTTTTGAAACAAAATCATAAGGCTTATTTTTGCAGTTCTTAAGTAGAAGTATGTAGTTGTATTGATCTTTCTGGTTTAATCCTTAAGTGGAATGGAATGGGTTTATTAGTTTGTTAAATATCCCATTTGCTGAATTTTAGTTTTACTGCCAATGGGATTACAGCCACCATTACATCCTTGAACATCAAAGCCCCTCACTGCTATCTACCCAAGTGGTCAGTTTGTCGTCAATTTGAGAAGACCACCTGGTATAAAATCAGATGCTGTAAGAGAATAGATTTGGGAAATCCTCTTTAGTAAGGATAAAAAATCTATATTTTTCCTTTTGTTTCCCTGGAATATGAACCAGGTTATTCCAGCAAAATCTGGCCTACTGGACAGACCAGCCTGGGATTCAGAAGGATTTGGGTTCTGAGCTCCACCACTTGTCTGCTGTGTGACCTCAGGCAAATCACTTCACTTTTCTGGGCCTCAGTTAACTCTCTGTGAGCCCCATTTGGGACATGGACTTTGTCCAACCTGATTATCTTGTATGGATCCCAGTGCTTAGTACAGTACTTGACACATAGTGAGTGCGTAATGAATGCCATAAAAATATTGCTGCTTAATAAGATGTCACAGTATTTAGTGGTGTAGGTTTTGTGTGCCTCTGTGTCTGTGTGATCCCGTCTGCTCACTCGAGCCTAGTATCTGGCTGCATCTGCTTCCCATGTGGTTTTAACAGCAGCCTCTATGTTGCTGTCTCAAATATTTTGTTTCTGCTCACACTAGGACTGAGGAAGCTAGAGGGAAAGGCAGTTTTATTTTAACTCCAAACTTACCTCAGACTCCCAACTTTCTACCACATTTCTCTTTTGTTGGGTATTTTTAATTTTTAACCAGGGGACGTTTTGGAAGAAGCCTCTCCCTACATGGCCCCTTAAATTTGAAGCGTTTTAGCTTAACCTTTTGAGGAAGATAGGAGGGTGTGAAAAGAGGGGCTTAGAATGCAAATGGCTCTTTAGATGTCTGTTTATGGTGGTTGTAATGTCTGCCTTGTGTGTGTGTGTATGTGTGTGTGTGTGTATGGGGGGGTATGTTTGTGGCAGGACTCAAGAGGAGCAAATAAATGCTACAGATTTAGACTAAAAGAGCAAAAGTCGCTTGCTTTATTCTTCTGAGCATTTTGGGGATTTTTTTGTGGGGGAGAGGGATAGAAATCCTGCTTTCATCCCACTGTATTTTAAGACAAAATATATTCTGTGTGATAGCGGGAGTAGTCTCCTAATAATTTACTACTCCCCAAGACTATTTTGGCTACAGCCTGGGGTACCAGACCTTGGCTAGAGCCATGTTAATTGTGGCCCGGTGCATGAGCAGGAGCAGCGATTCCAGATTTCTTTCTCCTTTCTGGTCCGCTGAATGAAAACACTTTAGGAAAGTCGAATGACCCAGGATAACACCAGGAAATGAAGGCTGAGGAAGCAAGGCAGGAAATATGAACAGAAGAGGGAGGTCGGGGGAAACTACTGGCTGAAATGTGGTGAGTAATTTTTTGAAATTAAAAAGAAAAAGTGCAAAAAAGAAATATGTTCCGTTCTAATAACTTCAATCATCACTAGTCCTGTAAATATTCTTGTAAAATATTCACTGCTTCATTTTGTGTCTCTTCTCTTCATGAGGTAAAATGGTCTTGCATAACTTTTTTTGAATGCTAACAGATTGCACATGTGCAAGAAGCATGGCTTAAATCAAAGGCATTAAAGAGTAATTTTTACAAGTGTTCTGTTCTGAGTATTGGGTGATGTATTTTTGCTGCTTCCTCAGAGTTTCAAATGAAGTCAGCGATCTTTTCAAGTTACCAACAGAAAAGTAGTTGATAGAAGAAGAAACAATGTTTCTTAGTTTTTTGTTTTTTTCTGAGTGCACACCTCACCCCATCTCTTAGCATCTGGAAACAATTTACTAAAATACTGCATTCCTTGTAAGCCAATTGCAAGATAACAATCAGTTCTTTAAATTCATAATGGCTGTTGGGGGTGACCTGAGTGAGTGAAATGCTTTTTGGGTGAAAGATAATTTCATTTCTTATTGAAAATAGAACCTCATCGTTAGTTACATGTTTCAAAGACATTTTTCATCACCTGGGCATGAATACATAACACATCTTAATCCGGACTTTTTTTTTTTTAAGAAAAGGAAAGCAGGAAATTGAAAATTGAATTATTTTGTTTCTTTTACAAGTGCTTCAAACCAAAACTTGCAGTGATTCATACACCCAGTAACTGGATGGGGGGGTGGTGGTTTGCAGTCTTCCAAAACACCGTGTTAAGGAAGCTCAGGCTGCAGTGCTCAAACCCATTCATGCTTAAAAGACATGTTCTGTTGTAACATTCTCCTGTTGCAAAGTGTACGGCTTCCAAAACGACTGGCGTTACTGGACAAATGTTCCCTAATTCCCTGCCAACGTTGTAGCCAAATCATGTTGTGTCAGCATGTGTGCTGGCAGAGCTGAATGCACGTTGTCCATCAGGGCTTGAAGAAGAGCTTGAGGCGGATGTACGTTGTCTTATCCATATAACATTTGGCCCAGTTGCTTCCCCTACCTGTAATAATAGATATTTAGCATCCTTTTCCCCCTTAAACAGTAAGCTCCTTGAGAGCAGGGAGAGGATCTGTCGACTGCATTGAACTCTCCCAAGTACTTAGGATAGTGCTCTGCACAGGATAAATGCCCAAGAACTATCATTTATTGATTGGGGAAATTTACCCATGAGGGTATGTGGCTGAAAACCACATTACCCACCAACACAAAGACTCTCCTTTTTGTTTGCAGTGCTTGGGTTGCTACATTCTCTTAAAAGCTTTTTTCTCTATTGTCCTTAACTAGTATGGCTTAGTGGATAGAGCACAGGCCTAGGAACCAGAAGGATCTGGGTTCTGATCCCGCCTCTGCCACTTGCTTTCTGTGTGACCTTGGGCATATCACTTCACTTCCGTGGGCCTCAATTACCTCATCTGTAAAGTCGGGGTTAAGACTGTGAGTCCTGTGTAGGACGTGGACTGTGTCCAACCTGACTAGCTTGTATCTACCCCAGTGCATAGCACAGTGTCTGGCATATAGTAAGCACTTAACAAATACCCCGTCTCCCCCCTCCAAAAAATTTTCCACTTCTCCCTCCTACCTTAGACTGTGAGCTCCATGTCTAATCAGATGAGGTAACAGAGGTGTCAGTAATAATAATAATAATAATAATAATAATGATGATGGTATTTGTTAAGCACTTACTATGTGCCAGGCACTGTACTAAACGCTGGGGTGGATACAAGCAAATCAGATTGGATACAGTCCCTGTCCCTCATAGGGCTCACAGTCTTAATCCCCATATTACAGATGAAATAACTGAGGCCCAGAGAAGTGAAATGACTTGCTCAAGGTCAAACAGCAGCCAAGTGGAGATTCGGAATTAGAATTCAGGCCCTCTGACTCCCAGGACCGGGCTCTTTCCACTAGGCCACGCTACGGTAGGTACTCAGGGCTCGACGGTGAGACAGGCGAGATCGGGGAAGAGGGGTTTCCAGCTGAAGGCTTGAAGAGGACAGGAGTTTGGCGGGATTGGAGCTGTTCTGCCGGGACGTCGCCCTCAGGAATTGCTCACCCCTTCCCTAGGCTGAAGAGGGTGGGAGGTCAGGTTAGCGGATGAACTGGCACCTGCTCACTGGCTCCTGCCCAAAGGAGCAGCTGCTGCCTCCTCTTTGCACAGCTGATCTACCATTTGACAGAAAGCATTCTGAGGCAGAGAGGGTTACGGGAGGTGTTTTGCTAGCAACTGATGGGTTTCACTGAGAACACTGTAGATCACCCCCCCACTCCCCAGCCCCAAAGGACTTGGTGTGCAAATCTTTATACTGGGTTGCTTCCCCCATCTGTCTGCTGGGTGACTGTGGGCAAATCACTCAACTTCTCTGTGCCTTAGTTACCTCATCCATGGAGGACGGGGACTGTGTCCGACCTTATGTCTACCCCAGCGCTTAGAAACACTGCTTGGCACATAGTAAGCACTTAAATACCACAATTATGATTATTAATAGTAATAATTGAAATATATAACCTCCCCAACTTCATTGTAGACTCCTTTGAGGGCAGGGGTCTTGTCTGCCAACTCTATTGAATTGTACTCTCTCAAGCGCTCTGCAGTGCTCTGCAAACAGTATAACACTAGATAAATCCCACTGATTGATGAATTGGTGAACGTGGTTTCTAGCTCTTGAAAGGAAGTTCCTTGTAGGTTTTGGATTCTTCAAATATCAATCCCCTGATGATTTGACCAGTCTGCTCTATGTTTGGAGTTGAGGAAGGTCTCTATTTGTCATAACTCTAGGCCTAAGAAGCCTCTTGAAAATTTATCTTTGCCAGAATATGTATGTAGAACCTTAGGCCAGTTTGAGCTGCAAAGTCTTTGAAAGTACTAATTTTGGTATTAGTTAAGTACATACTACGTGCCAAGTAATGGAATAAGCACTGGGGTAGATACAAAGTAATCAGGTCAGGCACAGTTCTGTCCTGCATGGGGCTCACAGCCTAAGTAAGAGGGAGAACAGGTAGTGAATTCCTGTCTTACAGATGAGGAAATGGAGGCACAAGGAAGTTATGGGATTTGCTCGAGGTCATCTAGCAAGTAATTGATGGAGCAGGGATTAGAACCTGGGTCCTCTGACCTCCAGGCCCCATACTCTTTCTACTAGGCCACACTAGTTGAATTTTCAAACCTGCAGATAATTTCACATTTCACTTTTGATTTGTGGTATTTCCTCTGACAGACTATCACCTGGATCAGCGTTGAATTACTGCAACTAGAAAAATTGTAATTATCCAGTGTACACATTGGATTATCTCATAAATCCTATTAAGATTATTATAATTGTATTTGCAATATCATTTTAAGGAAAATATAATTGTTTTCATTTGACCTTTAAAAGTTATCCATTACATTTTCAAGAGAATCTGTTTTATGGCGGTTACATTTTTTTTTTTCAAACGTATATATCCACATTTAATGCTTGGTTTTGGAAGTAGGATTTGACCAATAAGTAACAAGTGTAGTTTTCTATTCCTCAGGGGGCTAGTTATATGGCAAATGTCTTATTTAAAAAAAAATTCATGTGCCTGCTGTGCAAATTAACAACTATAAAGCAGCCTTGTATTTAAAAAATTTTTGGTCCATATCATATGGTAGAGGCAACAGAAATTGTTGGCTCTTAACCAGAAAATATTTGACTGCATTAGGCTGGCTAAAATTGAAAGTCCTTTATCGAAGTTTTTTTTTTTTACCTCTCCTAACAGTTATGAAATTGACAAATAATATGGCTGCTAACAGTGTACAGAGGTTGTCTCGTTGAAAATAAAGCTTAAGCACCACCCCGTTGAGGAGGCAGATTCTACGTTGTTTTCCTTATTGATTTTTATGGTAAAAGCATCTGGCCTAAGTCCACAATCTGACTGAAAGGCATCTGCATTTCAGATATTATATGTAAATGTTCTTCCAGATCAGGACTTAAAAGGCAGCACTAAATGGTGAGTTTAGTGGTGAAATGTTCAGTGCAGGGTATTTAGCCGCAAATATTCTTTTTGGGACTTGTTTTTGTTGTCGTACAAATAATTAAATTGAAACGATAATCCTAAATGGTTTTCATTTCAAGCGATTATGAGGTAGATTAAGATTAATGCTTACTTGATAAACATAAAATTGCCAAGCAAAATATGTGTAGATCTTTTTTTCCTTTTAAGTAGCATTTCAGGGGAATGGGTTTCATAAATGCTGCCAGATCTTTGTTATCCTTATTTTAGCCAACCAGAGTCATTTGGGGAAGCGTAGGGAGTTCTCTTTATGTCTAATACAGTGCTCTGCACACAGTAAGTGCTCATTAAATTTGATTGAATGAATAAATTACACATTTATGCATATTAATGCTCGTCCCCCTCTAGACTGCAGACCAGTTAAGGGCAGGGAACATGTCTATCAACTCTGTTGTATTGTTGTTCTCTCCCAAGCTCTTTTTACAGTGCTCTGCATGTAGTAAGTGCTCAATGAATTTGATTGATTGTTTGATTGACTGATTGGTCTAGGACTTTCAGAGCGTTCTTTCAGAATGTCCCATGAAGGGAAAACCGTGTTAGACTTACCATTGTTTCGATGGCAATTAGTGGATTTGAGGGGTAGATGGGTTCAAAGCTACTACCACGACCGATATTTTTCAATACTAACATGGAAATGGTTATGTCCCCGGCTCCCCAGTGCTCTGTACCATGGCCACTCATTTTTGCCTTGTCGAGTTAAATGCTGTGAAGTTTCAGAACGGGTAAGTAAGCTTGTCGTGGGCAGGGAACGTGTCTGTTACAGTGCTGTGCCCACAGTAAGCGCTCAGTAAGTATGATTGATTGATTGGTAAGGAATGACAGTCCCAGGCCGCTTCCCAGATGAGGTCACGTGCAGCGCTGTGAGCTGATTCATTCAGTGGTGTTTATTGAGTGCTTCTTACTGTGTGCAGGGCACTGTATTGAGCGCTTAGGAGAGTACAATACAGCAGACATATTTCCTGCCCACAAAAAGCTTACTTACAGTCCAGAGAAAGCTGATGCCATTGTAGTGCCTCCTACCAGGCCGTCGCGGTGGAGTGGTCCTTTTTGTCTGGGGAGGGGTGTCTGATCGTTGGCAGGAGCCGTAAGACCCCCAGTGTGATGTGAGCCCACTGTTGGGTAGGGACTGTCTCTATATGTTGCCAACTTGTACTTCCCAAGCGCTTAGTACAGTGCTCTGCACACAGTAAGTGCTCAATAAATACGATTGATCAAATGGCATTTCCTGGGGCACCTTTCCTCTCCCTCCCTTTCCATATTTCATCCCATGGCTTTCTCCCAAGAACTGTGGCGACTGTGACTGTAAAGCTCATTGTGGGAAGGGAATGTGTCCGTTATATTATTCTATCTATCGTACCCAAGTGCTTAGTACAGTGCTGTGCACACAGTAAGCATTCATTAAATGCGATTGATTGACTGACTGTGGAGAGGAGCAGTGTTGAGGGGAAGGAAGAGGGGCAGCAAGGGAGCTCTCCCACTCCCCCAGTTGTAACGGGCCCTTCAGCAGGACAGTGCTCTCATGAAGTGTAAGCACATGCTGATTTTCCATTTCACCTAATCCTTAAACCACTTCTTAACACCAAACCCACTTTTCCCCCTCTCAGTTCACTGCTGTTTAATGGCCTTCCCCCAACCCAGTCACCAGAATTCCTCCCTGAGGCATGGGGGTGGGACAGCTGTGATTAGCACCTATTTGTGTAAATCATTTTCTCCTTCTCTCCCTCTTCCCTCACCGCCCCCCCCCCCACCCAACCCCAACACCACTTGGGCAGGTTTAATTGAGGAGGATGCGAGGCACAATAATAATAATGATGATGATGATGTTATTTGTTAAGTGCTTACTATGTGCCAGACACTGTACTAAGGCACAGGGATTTTAAAAAACCATCCTATAACTCAAGGCCCTCCTGGAATGAAGTAAGGGACAATCAGGCTCCTCTCTTGTCTTAGCCAATTCTTTTTTTGTGTGTGTGTGTGGGTGCTTGTTAAGTGTTTACTATGAGTCAAGCACTGTTTTAGATACATGGTGGTCAGGGTTGACAGTCCTTGCCCCCTATAGGGTTCACAGTCTAAATCAGAGGGTTGGGGGGTTTAATCCGCATTTTACAATCAATCAATCAATCAATCGTATTTATTGAGCGCTTACTGTGTGCAGAGCACTGTACTAAGCGCTTGGGAAGTACAAGTTGGCAACATATAGAGACAGTCCCTACCCAACAGTGGGCTCACAGTCTAAAAGGGGGAGACAGAGCAAAACCAAACATACTAACAAAATAAAATAAATAGAATAGATATGTACAAGTTAAATAAATAAATAGAGTAATAAATATGTACAAACATATATACATATATACAGGTGCTGTGGGGAAGGGAAGGAGGTAAGATGAGGGGGACGAGGGGGAGAGGAAGGAAGGGGTTCAGGCTCGGAGGGTCGCGTAACTAGTTAGCATGCCAGAGTCTCGTTCGTTATTGGAATTAACTGATAATTTTACAGATGAAGTACTGATTCGAAATGTAGTATTGAGGGGCTTGAGATGCTTTTAAAAATTATGCTCAGTAGCTTTTTTTCTGCAGAAGCTTTTCATATCAAATTTTAAGCAGTGAGTTTTGTATATATAATTGCCAGCAGACAAGTGGCAGATCCAGATTAGAACCCAGGTCCTCGGACTCCCAGGTGCATGCTCTTTCCACTAGGCCACAGTGCTTCCCTCCCTTTGAGAGCCAAATATACCACATGGACTGCCTCGCTGTGGCCATTTTGAAAAGATTTAGCTAGGGTATCATCTTCATAATGTCCCTAGCAGTGGCCGTGTTGGTAAGGCCAGTAAGTCGAATTTAATAATAAAGATAGCATTTGCTAAGCGCTTACTATGTGCAAAGCACTGTTCTAAGCGCTGGGGAGATTACAAGGTGATCAGGTTATCCCGAAGGGGCTCACAGTTCTAATCCCCATTTTACAGATGAGGTAACTGAGGCACAAAGAAATTAAGTAACTTGCCCAAAGTCACACAGCTGACAGTTGGCAGAGCGGGGATTTGAACCCGTGACCTCTGACTCCAAAGAGCACGCTTACTGTGTACAGAGCACTGTACTAAGCCCTCTGGAGAGTACAGTATAACATAACAGGCACATTCCCTGCCCACAATGAGCTTACAGCCTAGAAGGGGAGATAGTAATAGAAATAAATTCCCGGAATGTAAATAAGTGTCGTGCGGCTGGGAGGGGGGATGAATAAAGGAAGCAAATCGGGGTGATGCAGAAGGGAGTGGGAGAAGAGGAAAGGAGGGCTTAGTCATGGAAGGCCTCTTGAAGGGGATGTGCCTTCGGTAAGGCTTTGAAGGAGGGGAGAATAACCTTCCCTATCTAGCTGTGAGCTCCTTGTGGGGCAGAAGCTATATTTGAATTGTTTATTTTGTATTCCCCTTAGCCTGGTGCTCAGTACATAGTAAGCATATAATTAACGAAACATCAGGAAGAAAAGTATGGCAAAATAGAGTTTCCTAAGACCAGTTACTGTTTTTACAGATTCCTGCCTTTCTTTTGTTTGGATACATAGACAATATGATAACTTGTGATTATAATTTGTTCTGTGTAATAGTATATTGATTTTTCCCAGAATGAAATGACAAATCCGAAACCGTCTTTATAGCATTTGAATCCGCTGATTGGCAAACTTAAGGGAGGAAAACGTTGCTCTCCAGTTCAGTTTCTGAAATTTCATCCCCCGAAAGAGAAACTGTAATTGGCTTTATGTTCATCGCTGCCACCATTTCCAATGCAATCAAACTCCCTCCCTACTGTGTTAAAGCAGCAAGGGTGTTGATTGGTTATCAAAAACCAATGTCAAGTTTTCTAAGGTCCAGGAGTAGAAGGGTGGAGGGAGAAAAAAGACCTGGGTGAGCTTTGGGCAAAAGTGGCAGGGGACTAGTCTTCCTCTCTCCCTTCTTCCCCCCCCCTTCCTCTCTCCCAGCCTCTCTTTCTCCCTCCCTCTCTGTCTCCTTGTCCTGCTCTCTTTCTCTCCTGTCCCTCCCTCAACATCCTCTAGGAAGGTCAGGCAAACTTTTAGATCTACTGCTGCTTCCTAGCATTAGAAAGGCCTCTGGTCACGATTGATGATGATGATGGCTATTAAAAAAATAAAAAATAAAATAATAATGGCATTTGTTAAGTGCTTATTATGTGCAAAGCACTGTTCTGAGAGCTGGGAAGTTACAAGGTGATCAGGTTGGCCCACCGGGGGCTCACAGTTTTATACCCCGTTTTACAGATGGGGTAACTGAGGCACAGAGAAGTCAAGTGACTTGCCCAAAGTCACACAGCTGACAGTTGGCAGAGCCGGGATTTGAACCCATGACCTCTGACTCCAAAGCCCGGGCTCTTTCCACTGAGCCACGCTGCAGCTTGTCACACACAGTAAGCGCTCAGTAAATACCATTGACTGATTTGAAGTGTAATATTGAGGGGCTTGAGATGCTTTTAATCAATCAGTCGTATTTATTGAGCACTTACTGTGTGCAGAGCACTGTACTAAGCACTTGGGAAGTACAAGTTGGCAACATATAGAGACGGTCCCTACCCAACAGTGGGCTCACAGTCTAGAAGGGGGAGACAGAGAACAAAACAAAGCATATTAACAAAATAAAATAAATAGAATAGATATGTACAGGTAAAATAAATAGAGTAATAAATACGTACAAACATATAGACATATATACAGGTGCTGTGGGGAAGGGAAAGGAGGTAAGGCGGGGGCGATGGAGAGGGGAAGGAGGGGGCTCAGTCTGGGAAGGCCTAATTTAAAAATTATGCTCAATAACTTTTTTCTGCATTTGACTCAGAAACTTTTCATACCAATTTTTAAGGAATGTGTTTTGTATTTGTAATTGCCGAGGATATATCCAGGATCTGGGCAACTGCGATTAGTGATTATGATAATAGTAATGATAATAATAATAATAATAATAATAGATGATGATAAACACTTGCTATATGCCAAATACTGTTCTGAGCACAGGGCTACATACGAGATAATGATGGCGGACACAGTCCCTGCCTCACATGGGGCTAACAATCTAAGTAGGAGCGTGAAAGATTTAGTCCCCATTTTACAGATGAGGTAACCAAGGTGCAGAGAAATGAAATGACTTGCCCAAAATCATACAGCAGACAAGTGGCAGGGCAGGATTAGAACCCTCATCCTCCCTCCCCAAATCCCATGATCTTTCCATTGGGCCACTCTACTTCCATGGCTAACATTATGCAGAAGGAAATGTATCCAAAATTTTAGCGGGTAAAAAAAACCCCAAGAACTCAGGCTGACACTTTATGAGTAGTAATTGATCAAAGAAATAATACAAGGTTAAAGTATTCAGATATATTCCACTTGTCCAGGGTATGCGTATGTATTTCTTTTGTGGTTCCGAGTGTGATCTTAACACAGAATCCTTTTTTCCTGACTCAAAAGCTTTCTTCTGGTTGATGAATGCCATACATAATGGTAAGTTATATTAGACTCTTCAGCAGTTCATTTATCACAAAAGATAGTCTTTTGTAGAGACTTGTGATTGAAAGCTTGCATGTTCTATTGTTTGGAGGAAATGCAGGTCTGCAGTAAGTCAATTGTTCCACACCTGAGCACAAACTTTGTAGATTGCCTGCAGGAGTCTGATAGGTCAAGAGTTCCTCAGGTTGGCTTTTTTTTTCCTTTATTTTTTTAAAATCTCTTTGTGAGGCAAAAGGATGATAGTGTTGTTCCAGATCTCTAAGACTCGCTTCTCTTTAATTATTTTTGTGAATCATTTTTCTAGATTTTCTGGCTTCCATTCATACCAGCAGAGTAGTAATGCTGGCTCCATCAGACATTTTTCAACTTATATTTAGCCTGCTGGTTCTTGACAGGTGGGCTGTTAGGGTTTTCATAATTTAGTCTATATTCTGAATGTGTAAAATATGGACTTTCTCACACCAGTCCATGGTCTAGATCTGACCTTTGTTTTTTGTCTTCTCGTAAACAGATGGAAAATGGACAAATACTGGTGTATTGTAACTGGTTTTTTCAAGACTAGGGTGTCAGGTGACCAAAAAGCTTTTGCGTTGATTTCCACGCCACGCACCTGAAACGCGTTTGGCAGTTGAAAAACTTTTGGATGAAGGCTGGTCTTTTCATTTTTGCCTGCCAGCAGCTGCTAATCAGCCGGGCACTGTACTGAACTCCGGGGGTGGGTAGATACAAGCCAGTTGGGTTGGACACAGTCCATGTTCCACATGGGACTCTCAGTCTTCATCCCCACTTTCCAGATGAGGGAACTGAGGCACAGAGAAGTCAAGCAGCTGGCCCTAGATCACTCAGCAGACCAGTGGCTGGTGCTGGGTTCAGAACCCAGGTCTCCTGACTCTTTGGCCCGGACTCTTTCCTCTAGGCTATACTGCTTGCTTGTGGCTCAGTCCCCTGGCCCGTCAGGGTTTTCTGGAGTTCAGGGTAAGTCTGGCTCTCTGAACAGGTATCTAGAATGTTAGACCATTCTAGTTTCCAGGTTTCTAGTTTGGGAAGGAGCGCAGCCACTGTCTGCTAAAATGTCATATTCTGAAGACTTCTGGCCAGCTTTTGCCCACAGCTTTTACACAAAACCTAAGTGAAATAATACCATTATTATTGTTATGATTATACTAAGCGCTAACTACATGCCAAGCACTGTACTAAGCCCACAGCCCCGTTCCACATGGGGCGCATAGGCCCCATTTTACAGATGAGGTAACTGCTACGCCGAACTGCTTCTCTTCTTGCCGTGCACATGTACGGAAGCTTTAGAGCGACCCAGTTGAGAGGGAGGAGTTGAAGGTGGAAGACTGTCCTGTGGAGAGGTACTGTAAACTGAGAGAGTTTAGAATCCTCATGCCAATAAGCTCCTTGTAGCCAGGGACTGTGTCCATTTACTGTTGTATTTTATTCTCCCAAGCATTTAGTACAGTGTTCTGCACACATTAAGCACTTAATAAATATGAGTGAATGAATAAATGGTCAAGGAAACCAGCAAAACAAAGGCAGTAGATTTCAGTCGTCTCAGGAAAGACCCAAAGGGAGGGATTTATAAGGGGCCGAAAGCGGAGAAGTCAGTTGCTCCAGTGATTCAGGAGGCTTGAGCAGGCGTAGCTTGCTGGGGGCAGTGACAACTCTGCTCCTTCCCCTATGCAGGATCCCCAGCGTCATCCTCGACCCATGATACCGGTTCTCCCACCTACCCCTCCTTCCCGTCATCTCGTCTCCTATACAACCTCTCCTTTCCCGCGGTGGAACTCCAGCCATCTTTTCTTAAGACCATAAGACACTTGCCTCGTACCTCACCTCACCTCACTGATCTTCTTCTACAGCCCAGCCTGCACACTCCAGCCCTCTAGTACCAGCTTAGTCCAACTGTGCCCCGATCTCACTATCTCACCTCTGACAGCTTTCCCACATTTTCCTCCTGGCTTGAAACTCCTTCCTCCCTTTCACAGATGCCGGACCACCACTCTTTCCACCTTTAATGCGTGTCCAAGAGGCCTCCCCCGATTAAACCCTATTTTCCCCAGCTCGCTTTCCCTTCTGTGTCGTCTGTGCACTTGGGCCTTAGACCTTTGGACATTTGATATTGATAAACAAATACTGAATGTTTGCCCTTCCCCTAACCCCACAACACTTATGTACATATCTTTAAATTTTGTATTATATATTATTTATATCAATGTCTGTCTGCCCCTCTAGTCAGTAGACTCGTTACAGGCAGGGA
The DNA here is from genome assembly GCF_015852505.1 of Tachyglossus aculeatus. Lineage (NCBI taxonomy): Eukaryota > Metazoa > Chordata > Mammalia > Monotremata > Tachyglossidae > Tachyglossus > Tachyglossus aculeatus. The sequence goes on along the minus strand of NC_052078.1, from coordinate 21,507,290 downwards.
TCATGTCTACCAACTTAGTTGTATTGTACTCATTCATTCAATCATATTTATTGAGCACTTACTGTGTGCAGACCACTGTACTAAGCACGTGGAAAGTACAATTCGGTAACAGATAGAGACAATCTGTACTCAGCAACGGGCTCTCCCAAGCGCTTAGTACAGTGCTCTGCATGTAGAAAGCGCTCAATAACTACATTGATTGACTGATTCCCTGCCCCAAGGAACTTCCATTCTAAAGGGGAAAGACCAAAATAAAAATATTTACAAATGGTGTAAGCAGTGTAAATAATGGACAGTTCAGTCGACTATACATGGGGTGAGGAATTACATAAGGGATCCAGTGACAGATCGATCTACCCCATGCCGAAGGAAGTAGGAAAGATAGGAGGAGCTCGGCTGGTTGGGAGAGTTGAGCCATGTGAATGCTTTGGAATGGCCCAGCTGTGACCTGGCGGAAACCGGTCTGTGGCACCGCTCCACGCTTGGAAGCAAGGCCAGGCCTCGTGGTTGCCAGCTGGAGTTCGAGGCTCAGTGTGGGCTGGGCTTGGCCAATCCCCAGTGGGTGGCCCAAGCAGAGTTCAGGGCAGCTGCTCCCCTCAGGGCTGTGGGAGGGGGAGGATGGCGAAATGCCGAAGGGCACGCCGACACGGAGAGAGTTGCAGTTGGCTTATAATGATAATCAGAAGGTATCTGTTAAACGCTTACTATGGATCAAGCACTGTTCTAAATGCCGGGGTAGATACAGGCTAATCAGGTTGGACACAGTCCCTGTCCCACTTGGGGCTCACAGTCTTAATCCCATTGTACAGATGAGGGAATCGAGGCATAGAGAAGTGAAGTGACTTGCCCAAGGTCACACAGGCAAGCAGCGGAAGCGGGATTAGAACCCAGGTACTTCTGAATCCCAGCCCCAGGCTCCATCCATTATACCATGCTGCTTCCCTTGCTTATGTCTTCTGGAAATTTTCAACGTACTTTTTGATGGCCTTCTAAATTCCTGGCACCAGAGTGCCGACCAAGATGAGGGGCTCCTTTTCGAGTTTCAGGTTATTAAAGCTGGGTTTTAAATGATCAGACCCACCATATTGTGAATTCAGGAGCTAGTTCCAGACTCGGGCACTCTCCAGGAAAGGCAGAGGACAGAACCAATCAATCAACCAGTGGTGTTTATTAAGTGCTTACTGTGTGCAGAGCACTGTACTAAGTGCTTGGGAGAGTACAATATAGCAGAGTTGGACTGTCCAGAGAAATACAATTATGATTAACATAATGGTAATAACATTTAACCACTTCCCATACATCAAGCTCTGGGGTAAATAAAACTTAATCAGGCCGGACTCAGTCCCAGTCCCATTTGGGGTGCACAGTCCAAGTAGGAGGGAATGGGATTGAATGCCCATTTTACAGATGAGGAAACTGAGGTACAGAGAAGTTAAGCAACTGGCCTGAGGTCACCCAGCCAGCTGGCCAAGTGGGAGTCGGGGGGGCCGGGATTTAGAGCCCAGAACCTCCAACTCCCAGGCCTGTGCTCTTTCCACGAGCCCACACGGCTTATCTAAATGCAGAACCTTGAACCTGTTGAAGAAACTGTGCATGTGTGATGCTTAAAATGTTCAGAAACGTTTCTTAGTGTATTAATCCTATGCACGATATAGTTGGGAAGTGCTCCTTTTAAGAAACAATACTACTGTAGTCACAAAAATGATGGGCAGGCTTTTGTTCATTAAATTTGGGAGGAAGGGGGAAGAAGTGGAGGGTAGGGCAGTATTATTTTCCTTTCTCCTCTATCTTTTGAGCAGGGGTATATTTTTCACTTTTCCTGTTATGTTGTCCCACCAGCGTTGAGCTCCCAGAGATTCTGATTCGTTTTTTCTACCCATCCCTTTAGTCTCTTAAGAATCTCCGACCATCCCCAGTGACTCAGAAAGAGGTGTAGCTTGATTCCTCCAGGGTATAGCTCTTTGAAAGTACTTTAGCTCCAGTTGAGAGTTAGCAGATGATGAATTAGATTATTCTGAAATGGAGGATGAGACAGCTTGCAGTTTCCCAATTAATGCATGCCTGCTTTGTTCATGCATGTAGCAACCCCCCCCCCCCCCGCAAATAAAACACCCCCCCCCCAAAACCTTGATGCCTGAGGGTTGTTTTAAAGCCTTCTACTGGATCAGATGCAGCCCTTTTTAAACCTCTTCATGAATCCTTTAAATCTTTGAGATTCTCACCTTCATTCTAAGTTTTAGAAGCCTTCAGGCTTTGAACTTTAAAAGTAACTCTCTCATCCATCCATCTTATCTTAGGATGGTGACTCCCCTTCTAGACTGTAAACTCCTTGTGGGCAGGGACTGTGTCTACAAATTCTGTTGTATTGTCCTCTCCCAAGCACTTAGCACAGTGCCTTCCACACAGTAGGCATGCAGTAAGTGCCTCTGATTGATTGTTATCTTCAAAGTCGATAATCTAGGACACTATTGTTTACAAAAAAATCATCATAGCTACCATAAATGGTGACCATTTTTACCAAAACTAATCTACAGGTTATCTATTGTAAACCATAGTTCCAAGTGCTTCATGTGCTTTTTAATTTACTCTTGCAACACCCCTGATAAGTTGAGGAAAATATTTCTTGCCCCTTTCCCTCGGCAGGGAAACCGAGGCACAGAAGGGGCACAACAGCTTTGTACATTTTCCAAAGATTCGCTAGCCTTTGGCATCCGATGTTGGTCTTAGACTGGGTAGATCTCAAGAGGCTGGTGGAAAAAACAGCAACCCACCAATTAGCTTTAATTTCCTTACATATCACCCTGTGGGAGTATTTGAGCTCTGGAATGGTATTTGCAGATGCGTCTATAAAAAGAACAATGCAGTGCTCCCTAGATCCATCTTCATTGATTTGAGTCCAGAAGGTGGGAGTGTATCAATCAGTGGCATATTTATTGAGCATTCTTTTATGGTATTTGTTAAGCACATACTATGTGGCAGACACTGAGTCCTGCGGTAGCATCAAGCTAATTAGGTTGAATGTCCCACATGGGGTCACAGTCTTAATCCCCATTTTACAGATGAGGTAACCGAGGTACAGAGAAGGGAAATGACTTGTCCAAGGACACACAGCAGACAGTGGATGGAGCTGGGATTAGAACTCAGGTCCTTTTGACTCCTAGGCCTGTGCTCTATCTACTAAACCACACTGCTTCTAAGCACTGAACTAAGCATTTGGGAAAGTGGGTTGAGCAGTTGTCCTGGATCCCCCTTGTCAGTTCTTCTAGAACAATGAGAAAATTTTGCACGTTGATGGCAGTTTTTGTGGGCTGGTCGATCCTTGCAAGCTCTGCAAGATAGTTAAATGAATTCTCTAGGTGATAAACTTGTCCTCTAGACCGAAAGTTTATTGTGGGCAGGGACCGTGTCTGTTATATTGTATTTTCCCAAACGCTAAATAGAGTGCTCGGCACACAGTAAGCACTCAATTAATACCATTGATTGACTGATTTCAGGTTTCTTGGTGTACTGTTTTTTTTTTTTATAACCAGTAATTATGGGTTCAGACCTGTGAGCACATTTTCATCACTTCGGTCTTTGTTTCTCATAACTGGGTTTGTGTTTATAATTGATATAATGCTATTCATTAACAAACTGGGAAAACATTGAGGTACATGGTAATTAAGTATCTCCACCTGATATTTTTTATGGCTCTTCAAAAAAATACTAAAGGTTTTTCTGGGAAATGCTTTTGCATTTTAAGTTTTGTGGGCCTGAAAATGTAAATCAGTCAACCAGTGGTACTTACTGAACATTTCATGTGTGCCAAGCATTGTGCTAAACGCTTGGGAGAGTACAGTACAACAGAGTTGTTGGACACACTCCCTGCCCACAACGAGCTTACGGTTAGACGGGGAGGCAGATGTTAATAGAAATAAAGAAATTATGGCTATGTACTTAAGTGCTGTTTCAAGTAGGGGACACACAACTGTTATATCCGTCCAAAAAAGTGTATTAGCTGAGTGAAGTTTGTAAGTGAAGTTTTGCTGAGGTTTGTCTTGTTACTTAGCTAAATAATTATTAGAAATGTTGATGTCTTAGGATATCTTCCTCGACCTTGAGGAATAGCCATATATTCACAAAGATAACATCACAGGTGGGGGAGAGGGACAGCAACTTGGAGAACCAGGTTCAGAGGAAAAAAAGGGACTGTGATGGATGGGTGAAATGGATAGCTTTAAACAGGATAAAGTTTATTAGAGAGAGATAGAATAATTTACTTAGGGGTAAAAACTGATTGAAAATAGTAGACAGCACAAGATGGAAAACAAAAATCAAGGACTTCAGACCAGTTTTAAAATGGATCATCCAAGGAATGCCCAGATGCTTAGAAGTTTTTGCTTTGTCATCCAAATGTGGAGGTGATTCAGGCTTTTATGTCCTGAGAAACTCTGATTCTCCCAACAGGAATTACCTATATTGTAGTGTTATCAGTCACTGATATTTAATGAGTACCTGCTGAGCATTTAGTAAACACGTGTGAAAGTACAACAGAACAAAACTCATGTTCCCTATCGTGAAGGAGCTTTCACTCTGAGAGCCAGATAGGCAGGTCAAAATTATTTACAAATGAATCAATCAATGTTGTATTTATTGAGTGCTTACTGTGTGCAGAGCACTGTACCAAGTGCTTGGGAAAGTAAAATAGAGGGTAAGCATTTTTTTTTTTAGTGATATTCGTTAAGTGCTTTACTATGTGCCAGGCACTGTACTAAGTACTGGAGAAGATATGAGCCAATTAGGTTGGACACAGTCCCTGTCCCAAATTAGGCTCACAGTCTTAATCCACATTTTACAGATGAGGGAACTGAGGCACAGAGAAGTGAAGTGACTTGTTCAAGGTCACACCGTAGACAAATCGCAGAGCTGAGATTAAAACCCATAATCTATCCACTAGGCCATACTGTGTCTCCCAAGTGCTTAGTATAATGTTCTGCACACTGTAAGCCCTCAATAACTATGATTGATTGAATTAGTATGGAAGGGGTAGAGGCTGAACTAGCACTGCACTGTGGATGTCAAAGAGGTCAGTCAGGCAGCCGTATTTATTGAGCGCTTACTGTGTGCAGAGCACTGTGGTAAGCGCATCACGGTTCAAAGAGCAATGTGGCCTAATGGAAATAATAATAATAATGATGATGATGGCATTTGTTAAGCACTTACTATGCGCAAAGCACTGTTCTAAGCGCTGGGGGGGATACAAGGTGATCAAGCTGTCCCACGTGGGGCCCAACGTGGACCCCGGGAATCAGAGGACCCAGGTCCTTATCGCGGCTTTGTCACTTGCCTGCTGTGTGCCTTGGGCAAATTACTTCTCTGTGTCTATTTTCTCAACTATAAAATGGGTTATAAAATACCTGTTCCTCCTCCTATCTGACTGAGCCTTAATGTGGGCAGGGCCTGTGTCCAGGCTGATTAACTTGTATATACCCCAGTGCTGAGAACAGTTCTTGAGACATGGTTAACCCTTGATAAATGTCATTGTCATCATCATTCTTGCAATTTTAATTTTGAGCTGTAGCAACTGGAAGTCCGGATGAAATAAAAATGATTTCAAATGCTCATATTCACTATACATTTTTAAAACCCGCCATCACTTTTGTTAAGATTTCCATCTCCAAGCCGTTTCTGATGTCCTTCTGCCTTCACAAAAAGCACCTTCGCCTTCAGTACATTCTCCCTGTCAATCAGTAATATTTGTTGAACATATGCAGTGTGATCATTGACTAAAAATATAGAACCCTTCCAAAAGTCTCCTAGACTCCATCTTTTCCAGGAAGCATCTCCTGATTAAACAACTCATCGCTCCATAGCCTGGTTTAAAATTCCTGTTTAGCTGTGTAAATTCTGTGACTTCATTTCCGTTATCGTGCTTTGCTCTGTATGCGAGGAGCATAACTACAAATCTTCGATTTTCATCTCCCTTTTTTGTATGCACGTTCGGTCTTCCCTGTTAGATCTTATCCTTCTTTTAATATTCCCGGCTGTCCTTAAGCATGTTTTGGTAGGGATACTGAAGAATTAGGGGACATTATTCCCACAGTGAGTTTTTGGCTTCAGTGTCAGGAGAAACAGCTCTGTGTCTGGTAGGTCAATCAGGCCTGAGTTCCTGAATGCAAGTTTTCTGTAACTGGAGACTTCTGAGGAACACAACTCCCATGTTAGAGGGGATCTGACTGTATGTGGGGATGAGAAGCAGCACAGCGTAGTGGATAGAGACTGTGAGCCCACTGTGGGCCCACTTTTAGACTGTGAGCCCGCTGTTGGGCAGGGACTGTCTCTATATGTTGCCAATTTGTACTTCCCAAGCGCTTAGTACAGTGCTCTGCACACAGTAAGCGCTCAATAAATATGATTGATGATAGAGCACGTGCCTGAGCGTCAGAAGGTTATGGTTTCTCATTCCTCTTTCACCACTTTTCTGCAGTGTGATCGTAGGCAAATCACATCACTTCTCTCTGCCTCAGTTATCACATCTGTAAATTGGGGATTGAGACTGTGAGCGCCCCACGTGGGATAAGGAGCGTGTCCAACTCGATTTGCTTGTCTCCACCCTAGCGCTTAGTACAGTGCCTAGCACATAGTAAGCGCTGAACAAATACCATCACTATTAAACCTTTAAACGTGTACCTACTGTTTCCACTGCTTTTCCTTTACTGCTTTTCATTCTGATTTTGGATGTAGTTTTTGGAATGGAGATCTGATTGGCTTCTGAGGTAAATTGTGTTTTGTAACCTATCCGTATCTTGCGTGTGGCCAATGGCTTTCTCGCCTGTGCTCTCTCTCCTGCCCACTTTCCCTCTTCTTTTTTGCTTCCTACATCAACCATTTTTTACGTGTCTCAATTTTGGGGGCAAGGAAACCATGAGACTTGAGAGACGTTTTGTGGCATCGCCCAATCAGAAGCATTTAAGACTCAAGAAAGCACTGTCATTATTCCATTTTTAAAGGTTTCTTAAAAATGTCATCTGTCAGAATGAGTCAGTCTTATTTATTGAGCATTTATCATGTGCAGTTCACTGTAGTAGGCACTTGGGAGAGAGCTGGTAGGTATGTTCCCCACCCACAGCCAGGTTGCAGCCCTGAGGGAGAAAAGTCTTTCATTCATTCATTCAATCAATCATATTTATTGAGCGCTTACTGTGTGCAGAGCTCTGTACTAAACGCTTGGGAAGTACAAGTCGGCAACCTATAGAGATGGTGCCTACCCAACAATGGGCTCACTTTGCGTTCTCTGGTCTTCTGCAGTGTGATTTTTGTATTTAGTTATGTGTTTTATAATCTCAAATCTTGCTTGCCTGTTGTCCTTAAAAAGGATTATCTGTGTTGCTTTGCTGTTGCTTTTTGTGGTGGAAGAGGCAAGTTTGGGAGAAAATTGCAAAATTGTTAAAATTTAGGAAATATTCAGGGGATTACCATGCTTTTCTTCCCATTACTTGAAAGTATGCAACAGGTAGATTTGTTTTGATTCCAGCAAATAAATATTCATCCTCTAGGCCTTCCAGGCATGGTAGACAACTGCCTCGTTTCCTCTCTGCCTGCATGATTTTTTACCTCTCCTCCTTTCTGGCTCAGCAAAATTTGGTTGCATTAAATTGCATATCTTATGAGGAGCTTTATACTCTAAATCAATCAATCAGTGGTGTTTACTGAGTGCTTACTGTGTGCAGAGCACTATACCTTCAGAGAGCTCAATTTTAAAAATAGTGGTCTAGGTCAGACATCTCAAGATTTGGTAGACCCATCCCAATACATCCTTTAAAGGTGCGATGTGGAATAAGGTTTTCATTTTCATGTTCTCAAAGTGGTAAGAAAAGAGTACTATTAGAGTTTCTGATTTATGCTGTCAGTAACCCAAGGGTTCTAAAAGTAAGTTCTTATAGAATTTAGCATGTTGCGTTACCCAGCACATCATCCCTGCACAAGGAACATGATTTCAATGTTGGTATCATCATCATCATCAATAATAATGATAATAATATATGTGATATTTATTCAGGGCTTACTGTGTGCCAAGTTTTGTACTAAGAACAGAAGTACATACAAGATTATACAAGATTAAAGTCAATCCCTGTGGTACATAGGGTTCACGGTCTCAGTAGAAGGGAATAGGTTTTAACCCCCTTCTTACAGATGAGGAAACAGAGGCACAGAAGAGTTAAATACCTTGCCCAAGGTCACACAGTAAATAATAATAATAATAATTGTAGTATTTGTTAGGGACTTACTACATGCCGGGCACTGTAGTAAGTGCTGGGGTGGATATAAACGAATTGGGCTGGGCACAGTCCCTGTCCCATGTGGGGCTCACATTCTCAGTTCCCATTTTACAGATAGATGGGGGTAACTGTGTCACAGAGAAGTGAAGGCTCTTGCCCAAGGTCACAAAGCAGACAAGTGGCAGAGCCACTTTTAGGCAAGCGGCAGAGCTGGGATTAAAGCCCCGGACCCTCGACTCCCAGCCTTTGTGCCATTTCCATTAAGCCATGCGGCTTTCACATTGAATCGTGCAATTTTACATTCACATTTCCATTCCGTTGTTTGTTGGACTGAGTATGGTTTCCAGGGCCATCCTGCCCCATTTGGACTCCTTTTCCCAGTGCCCCCTCCCCTCTTTTGATGTCCCTTGCACTCCTGTCCTTTCACTGATCTCCTATACCACCAACCCTCTGCCCTGCATCTATTCACACGCTTGTGTCATGAAACCCTGTTGGTGAAAATCTGGGTGCCAGGCTGATCCCCACCATCTCACACTCATCCTCACTTGCGCTACTTCTGTCCGGTCTTCTACACAGCGAAATTACTTTCCCCTTGGATTTCTCCCTCCAGTCATTCCTGTCCGGACTCCTCTAATGGGTGGTTTCTGCCGGCTACCTCTACTTCCTTTCTTCCAGCTCCAGCCTTGACCCTGTGCCATCTGGCTTCCGCCCCTTTCACTCCACTGAAGCCTCTCTCTCCTAGTCACCGACAACCTCTTTCTTGCCAAGTGTTACGGATACTCTGTCCTAATTCTCCTCAGCCTTTTGGCTGCCTTTGATGCTGCGGACCACCCCATTTTCCTGGAAACGTTATCTAAGATTGAATTCTCTGGCACACTCCTCGGCCTGCTGCTCCTCCTCCTCCTCTGCCTGCTTCTCAGTCTTTTGTGCCAGTTTTCCCTCCCACTCCCATACCGTGGATGTCCCTCAGATTTGGTTCTGAGCCCCTTTCGATTTTCAGTCTCTACTCACTTCTTCGGGGAGATCATCCTTCCCACGGCTTCCCTCCAGTTACCATCTCTATGCAGATGTTCCCCTACTTCCGCTCGACCTTTTCCCTCCTCTGTGATCTCACATCTCCTCTTTCCTCCCGGACATTTCTGCATGGATGCCCTGCTGACACCTCAAGCTCATAATGCTCCAAACTAAACTCCAAACCATCCCTCCCACATCCTCTCAGCCATCTAACTCTTCCATCAGTGCTGACACCACCACCCCTCTCCCCGGTTTCTCAAGCCAACTTACTCACTGTCCTTTGATCTTGTCTATCTCACTGCCAACCCCTTGCCCAGATCCTTCCTCTGGCCTGAAACTCCCTTCCCCTTCATGTAAACTTGGTGTGGACAGGGAATGTGTGTGCCAACTCTGTTGTACTGTACTCTCCCAAGCGCTTAGTACAGTGCTCTGCACATAGTAAGAACTCAGTAAATACCATTGATGACAACGATGATGATATCCGGCAGATCATCACTCTCTCCACCTTCAAAGCCTTTTTGAAGACACATCTCCTCCAAGAGGCCTTCCCTGACTAAGCCCTCATTTTCTCTACTCCCACTTTTGTATGCATCACCCATGCACTTGGATTTGCACTCTTTATTCACCCCACCCTCAACCCCAAAGTACTTAGGTACATATCTACAATTTATTTATTTACGTTGATATGTTTGCCTCCCCCTCTAGCCTGTAATCTCCTTTTGGGCATGGAATGCCTCTACCAACTCTGTTGTAGTGTACTCTCCCAAGTGCTTAGTACAGTGCTGGGCATACATTAAACGCCTATTTAAATTTCTAGAAATGCTCAAATATATTTTATGTCTCATTAAGGGAGGCATAAAAAGGCCTTTTTAAAAGTTAGACTGATATTTATTTATGAAATGAGAACATATTTAAATAAACTTTCTTTCCCTGTTTATTAATATGTATGTTATGTGCACCTGAATCAAAAGCCAAGCAAAGTCAGGAAAGACTTTATTTAGGAGAAGAGACATACATCCCAAGATTTACATTCACTGATTGTCAGCTCCTTGTGGGCTGGGAACATGTGTAGTGTCTACCAGCTCTGATGTACTCTCCCAAGTGCTTAGTACAGTGCTGTGTAGACCATAAGCGCTCAGTAAATACCATTGATTGATAGTTTTAATTAACGTACAGGTTTTTTATGGATTATGCTTATTAGGATGCAATACTTCATACAGATTGATTTGTGAGATTTTTTCAAATCTCTAGAGCCTCTAGATTTCAGCATTAACTCTATTTCATTTTCATTATAGGCATCATGTTTAGAGGACAGCAATCTTCAGATGCCTCCCTCTTACAAATTCTCAGTGACAGTCATTATTGGCTCTTTTTTAGACATTTTTCTAGGAAACCATTCAGTCCATGTTTCCCTACTCCTGTGGAGAATCTTCCGTGATTGCCCATCCACTGCCTCGTCAAACAGAAACTCCTTACCATACATTTTAAAGCACTCAATCACCTTGCCCCCTTCTGCCTTACCTCCCTGATTTCTTACTGCAACTCAATCTGCACAATTTGCTCCTGTAATGCCCACCCACTCACTGTACTTCCATCTTGACTATCTTGCCACCGACCCCTCACTGTTGTTCCTGGCCTGGAACTCCCTCCCCCTTCATATCCAACAGACATTCACTCTCCCCATCTTCAAAGCCTCAGTGAAGGCACATCTCCTCCAAGAGTTCTTCCCCGACTAAGCTCTCATTTCCTCTTTTCCCATTCCCCTCTGTGTTGCCCTTGTACTTGGTTTTGCTCCCTTCATTAACGCCCCCCTCATCCCCAGAGCACCTCTGTACATATCAGTAATTTATTTATTTGTATTAATGTCCTTCTTCTCCTCTAGACTGTAAGCTCATTGTGGGCAGGGAGAAGTGTCTACCAACTCTCTTGTACTATTTCAAGTGCTTCGTACAGTGCTCTGCACACTGTCAGCACTCAATAAATACCATTGGTTGATGGGCCTAATAATTTGTTTCAGCGACTAATTGGGTAGCAAGTAAATGCTGACCGTTTTCTCCAAATGTGTTTTCTTTCAGGTATTTATAGCAGCAACGATGTAGCAGTCTCATTTCCAAATGCAGTATCTGGGTCAGGATCCAGCACCCCTGTTTCCAGTTCTCATTTACCTCAGCAAGCGTCTACTCACTTGCAACAGGTGGGAACTTTATCTCCCTCGGCCACAGCATCTGTCACCACTGTTGTCGCTACAACTCAGGTAAGTCCTTTGATCGCTATGGGATAATGTTAGTAGACTTCAGTTGTTGGGTGGTGCTTTTTTTTTTCTTTGAGGGGAATTTAAAAAAACCACACCTGAAAATATGGAGTGCCTCAACATGTAATTAAAAGGTCATTAGGGAACAATAAACATTTCTGAGGGGTTTGTGGTGGGAAAAAAATAAAAAGGTAAGGAGAAGTTTTGCAGCAACCCATCTTACTTTTGGCTCTCTAAGTGTGTAACTCTTTCCAGACATTTATTTTGACTGAAAGCCAAGATGATACAATTTGAGTAGAAAGTCTCAATTTGTTCTTTTAAGAAACCGCTAGGATTTTAAGGTCTGAACCACACAGCACCCAATTAAATGTCCTCATTTTTGGCAACAATGTTCATGAGGTTTCCAAATTCATTTTCACAAATGGAGTTTAAAATAAGAGTACGTATGAGGATAGTGCTCCTTAACTGAAGTACCAGTCGTGACGAACAGAGACAAACAGCTCTGACTCCAAAGTGTGTTTGCATGTATAGCCATTAGAGTAACAGGAGAGGAAAAAAAAAAAACCCATACTGGATATTGGTCTGACAGCTGAAGGGGTTGATTTAAGCTGCTCTGCAGGAGCACCACTTTCTGTTTGAGGTCCAATTGCTGTTGTTCATTACTACTACTACTACTACTACTAATAATAATAATGTTTGTTAAACACTTTCCTGGCTCCACCACTTGTCTGCCGTGTGACCTTGGGCAAGTCACTTAGCCTCTCTGTGCCTCAGCTCCCTCATCTGCAAAATGGGGATTCAGTACCTGTTCTCTGGTCCTACTTAGACTGTGAGCCCCATGTGAGTCCTGATGATCTTGTATGTACCCCTATGTTTAGTACAGTGCTTGGCACATAATAAGCGCTTAACAAATGCCATAATTTTCATTATTATTAGTTGTTATTGTTATTATGGTTACTCGTTTGTGCCAAAGCACTGTACTAAGTGCTGGGGATGGTACAAGATCATCAGGACTCACATGGGGCTCACAGTCTAAGTAGGACCAGAGAACAGGTACTGAATCCCCATTTTACAGATGAGGGAACTGAGGCACAGAGATGTTCAGTACAGTGCTTGGCACATAAGTGCTTAACAAATACCATAATTTCCGTTATTATTATTTTTTGTTGTTATTATGGTTACTCGTTTGTGCCAAAGCAATGTACTAAGTGCCGGGGAATGGTACAAGATAATCAGGTCCCACAAGGAGCTCACAGTTTAAGAAGGGAGAGCAGATACTGAATCACCATTCCACAGATGAGGAAAATGAGGCCCAGAGAAGTAGTGACTTGCCCATGGCAGAGCTGGGGCTAGCGCGCACATCCTCTAACTCCCAGACCCAGGGCCTGCTGATTCTCTATCCCTCATCTTTTTTTTTTCCTTAATACATAATTTTATGATGTTTAAGTGCTTTCTGTGTGCCAGGCACTGTACTAAACGCTGGGGTAGACACCAGCTAATCAGGTTGAATGCAGTTCATTTCCCACACGGGGCTCATGGTCTTAATCCTCATTTTACGTATGAGGTAACTGAGGCACAGAGAAGTGTGCTTAAGGCCACACAGCAGACAAGTGGCAGAGTTGGGGTGAGAGCCCAGGTCCTTTGGACTCCCAGGCCTGTTTTCTTTCCACTGAGCCACACCGCTTTTCACTAGGCCACACTGCTTCTCTCTTAGGCAGACTCAGGTGGAAAAGAGAGGGATTTAGGGAGTCCTGAGCCCAGGAGGGGACTCGTCTTGGCCTCCCCACTGTCCTCCGGGCCTCCAGCCTTTGGCAGTTATGCCCCCCTCCCCTGCTGTCTGGGGCTAGGAGGAGACAGAATCCAGTCCTGGGCTCCTCCCCTGAGTCCTGATTCGGATCCTCTCCCCTCTTGCTCATTTATCATATCTTTTCCTTTACTCCCCTTCCTTCTCCCCTTTGACCTACCATTGCCCTGACAGACATTTTGTGGCTCACAATGTTGAACTGCTGTCGACATGCCTATCTCAGAGCCCATCTGTAAGATAACTGAGTTTCTTTTCCTGTTCATCTGCATTTTTCTCCTAGTGGCCTATTTTTGGGGCCCTAGATTTCAAAATAAAAATGTATATTAAACCCCTGTTGCAACTGTAGGAAGTTTTGAGAAACAATATGAAAGCGGTAACGTGAAATCAGTCGTCTTCTGCCTTTGTGCCCATCCTAGTCCAGGAGGGATCTGCTTTTATAATCTGCATCTGAATTTGAAAGTAGGTGTGTACAGTGCGCATCAGGGGCAAGTAAGAGTGATAGTTGTCACTTTGGTTGCCAGTAGCTCCTTAACAGGGTTTCTGCAAGACGAGAAGTTATAATCGGGGAAAAAAAAAGACTGAAATAATATTCCAGTTTCTGAGATAAGAATTGAAACCAACTAAATTTCTGGGTTGCTGCCTTGACTGTAGTATTTGCTTTTAAAGTCTGAGTATCTCAAACCACTTTAGACCGTGAGCTTGTTGTGGGCAAGGAATGTGTCTGTTATATTATTATATTGTACTCTCCAAAGCACTTTTAATACACTGTTCTGCGCATAGTAAGCTCTCAATAAATAGGATAGAATGACTGATTGATCGTTTGTTAGTGTTTCCCCAGTTTATCCCAGAGAGGTCTGCCTTTGTTCAGATGGTGAATCCCTGATGTAGCTACAAATAAAATCACATTTACTTGACTCTGTATCCAAATCTCATAATTGTACTTGTCCATACAAGTACTTATTTGCATGACTTCTTAGTTCCCTTAGCTGCTTACTTTTTCGTGTCTCTCAGTTTTAGAAAAATGACCTCCTCTTTAATGTCATAGCAAATCAATAGATTGTATTTATCAATCAGTGGAATTAATTGAGCGCTTAGTGTGCACAGAGCACTGTACTGATTGCATGGGAGAATACAATACATCACTATCCTCCCAATCTCACAAGCCTTTAACCATGGCATCACCCCCTAATCCTGTAACTTATTCAACCCACCCATTAACTCTGTCACCAAATCATGTCAGTTCCACCTTTACAATATCACTTAAATCCACACTTTTATCTCCATCCAAACTGGTACCGTACTGATCCACGCACTTATCTTATCCCACCCGGACTATTGCATCTGCTTCCTTGCTTCCTCCTTGCCTCCTGCCTCTCCCCACTCCCAGTCCACACACACTTCAATTTTCTGTACAGATCATTTTTCTTAAAAAAAAAAAAACAAACAAAAAAAACCAAAACAAAAAACCAAAAAAAAAACCCCATTCAGTCCACACCTCCTAACTCCTTAAGAGCCTCTGGTGTTTGCTGCATCACCCAGAAACTCCTTATTGCTTCTTGTGGGCAGGGAATATGTCTATCAGTTCTGTTGTAAGGGCTAAGTACAGTGCTCTGCACACAGTAAGCACTCAGTAAATACTTGATTGACTTGAAACACTCCATCATCTTGGCCCCCTCCTACCGTACCTGTCTGATTACCTGCTACAGCCCAGCCTGCACTTTGCTTCTCTAATGCCAGCTCACTGTATTTCAATCTCATCTATCTTGCTGCTGACCCCTTGCCCACGTCCCCCTGGGACAGCCTTTGGGAAAAGATTATTGAATTTGATTAAAATTTCTAGGTATTTCTAGCTGTTCAAATTGTTTATATAATTATTACAGTGACTTCTCAGTATTGTAGCTGTGTCACAATAAATGTGATGTTAAGCAAAACGATGTCAGGGAAATCTAGTTTCCCCTGCATTGGGAGGTTCAGATTTAAGGATTCCCTCCCTCATCCCCTCCCCTCCCCCAGAAAGAAAAACAATTCAAACAAAACATATGGAAATGGATTGAATCTACCAAATATTAGTGCAAAGCATAGTGGAGATGGAGTTTCCCTGGTTTTCTTACCATCATCAATGGTATTTATTAAGTGCTTACTGGGTGCAGAGCATTGTACTGAGCACTTGGGAGAGTACAATGTAACAGAGTCAGTAGACATGTTCCCTGCCCACAGTGAGCTTACGAGTACTACTTAAACCCTGCACTGTTACCCACTGAGTTGTACGATCCCAAATTAGAAATATTCAGGGAATACTAGTATCGTTGATTTTTTCTTGTTGCCACAATTTGAACATTAAAGATCACTTCATGGAAGTGGACGTATCCTCTAGCTTTATCATAGGGTACAGTTTTTAACAGCATTTTCCCTGGCAGATTAGACAGAAGGAGAGAAATTTAACCCTAGGGGAACCAGCACTCCTGTTTCTGGGGATCTTAGTTATGGAAAAATGGAGCAAACTGTATATCATCTCAATTTGAGGTATCCCTCTTCCGGTTTCGCTCACACTTTCACAGCTGAATTGTGGGGTGCTTCTACTTGACAGAGTGCAGTGAAAGAAATAGATAGGAAATTGAAATAATTGATGTTTTCTCGGGTGTGGACGGTTTTGGTTAAGTCTGCGAGTTGGACAGATTTGATGAGGAACTACTGCCACTCAGAATTCTGTGAAACTACTACTACTAGCAGTGGTGGTATTTGTTAAGTCCTTATTTTGTACCAAGCAATGTGCTAAGTGCTTGGGTAGATTTCAAGTGTCTATGATCAGACACAGCCCCTGCCCACTGGGGGCTTACACTCTAAAGGGGAGAGAGAATGGATATTCAATCCCCATGTTGCAGTGAGGAAACAGGCACAGAGAAGTTAAAGGACTTGCCCAAGAACACACAGCAAACCAATGGTGGATCTAGGATTAGAATTCAGTTCTGTTGGCTTTCCAACCTGTGTTCTTTTCCCCTAGGCCATGCTGCTTTTCCAACAGTAAACAAAAAAGTAATACACTTTTATGGGCATGTGTCCCATAGTTTGAATTTTTGGAATTAAGCATTTCTCCTCCACCCTCCTTTTTTGTTTTGGCCTATGATATGATGGAATAGAACTTCATAGAAGAGTAAAACACATGGTCCTTTTGATGTTTGGCATTGACATTTCAATTCCAACTTTTAAAATTTGCTATGGGCTGACTCAGTTTCTAGTTTGGACAGTAAGCTGGGCTCGTAACTGAAACATTTGTTGGCTTTTTCCTCATCAGCATTCTAGAATTAGTTTGGTTTTTGGGGGTGAAGTTTTGTGACCCCAGGGCGCTGCACATTTTTAGTGCGGTCCTTCAGTTAATTGGGCAACCCCAATTTTGGGCAAGGTGAGAAGATAGAAGGTGGAAGGACCAAAAGAATGATAGCTTCAACCTAACGGCCAGTATTTAGTGATTCCCAAAGCAAACTAAAGATTAAGAGTTTGGGATTTGACTTCTGCAAAACAATTGATTATTATTTGAATTATTTGTACCTGATAAGATGTTGTTAAAAAATATATGCTAATAGCAGAATTTGAAATTCCATTTTCACCCGTGTCGTGTGCAAAAGTGACAAGCCCATCCATTGGTTTTTTGCCATTTGAAGAGAGCTCTTAGACTAACAACAGTTCATTAGGGTACAGTTGGAGAAATTAGGCCCAGGAGATCCTGTGATGGAGTTTCCCTTTGAAAACCATGGGTGAACCTCTGTCTTGGCATTTCTGGGGTTTTTTTAAGGTGTGAATATAGGCCAGAGAGTGAAATGGGCAACTGAATGTAGAATGCATGCAGAGGTTAGTATAAAAGAGAAGCATCGTGGCCTAGTAGAAATAGCACAAGACTGGGAGGCAGAGGCTTTGGGTTCTAATTCTGGCTCTGTCACTTGTCTTGCTGTATGACCTTGTTACACAAGTCACTTTACTTCTCTGTGCCTCAGTTACCTCATCAGTAAAATGGAGATTAAGACTGGGAGCCCTATGTGGGACCTGATGTGTGTCCGACCCAATTTGCTTAGAGCAGTGCCTGGCACAGAGTACGTGTTGAACAAATACCATAAAGTGAACGGGCATCTAGGTATTTTCCTGGAATAAGCACATGATGTATAGACAATGTATAATTGTATCCATTTTGTTCTATTTAGCAGTTCCCCTAGAGCTTCAATTAGAGAAGTTCTCTTTCCCAGCCTAGGTATTTTGTAAGGATCATTGGCCAAAAGTAGTTGCTAAGTTATATTCCAGACCAAACTGCATTTTTGTATTTCTGCTGTGCTTTGAAGTCTCGAGGATGAATGTTGCTATGTGACAGAGTGCTTTCTAGTCAAGCCAGGCTAATTATTATTACAATTAGAAAGATTACTAATGTAATGGAGGGCAGATCCTTTAACCCTCGGCTTCTCGATTCCTAAAAGCCCCCCCGCCTCAAAGAACCAGAGCCTTGCTTTTGACCCAGTGGAAAGATCGCTGCTTTGGGAATCTGGAGACCTGGGTTCTGGTCCCAGGTCTTTCTGAAGCTAGCTAACCTGAAGGAAACCCCATGTGAATTTTGCAGTGTCTGCCTACTCCCGTATTGTACCCTGTGGCCCAGTGGGAAAATGATGGGCAGGGAATGAGTCTGCCAACTCTGGTATATTGTACTTCCCATTAGTGCAGTGCTTCGCACACAGTGAGTGATCAGTAAGCACCATTGATTAATTGTGGGCAGGGGATGAGTCTACTTACCCTGTTATATCGTACTCCCCCAAGTGCTTAGTACAGTGCTTTGCACACAGTAAGCGCTCAGTAAATACCATTGATTGATTGATAAATACGATTGAATGAATGAATGATAGACACGAAGGAATGCAGTTGGCACTGGAAAAGCCACTAGCACTGTAAGCAATTACTCCACTCAGGGTCTCGGTCATTGAAGTCTCCTGATGGAAGTTCTTGTCCGTTGTTCCTGATGGGAGACAGCATCATCATCATCATCATCAATCGTATTTATTGAGCACTTACTATGTGCAGAGCACTGTACTAAGCGCTTGGGAAGTACAAATTGGCAACATATAGAGACAGTCCCTACCCAACAGTGGGCTCACAGTCTAAAAGGGGGAGACAGAGAACAAAACCAAACATACTAACAAAATAAAATAAATAGAATAGATATGTACAAGTAAAATAAATAAATAAATAAATATGTACAAACATATATACATATATACAGCATCGTCCAAGATCAAAGTAAAAAATCCTGGGGCTGTCCCTTTGAAGTGGATGTGAGGTTTTATTAATAATAGTAATAATAATGATGATAATAATAATAATGGTTTTTGTTAAGTGCTTACTATGTGCCAGGCAGTGTACTAAGCGCTGGTGTAGATACAAGCAGATTGGGTTGAACGGGTGGGATTCACAATCTTAATCCCTATTTTACAAATGAGGTCACTGAGGCCCAGTGAAGTGAAGAACGCAGATCTTTCTGACTCCCGGGCTTGTGCTCTATCCTCTATGTCATGCCACTTCCTTCACCCATGCCCCTCGACTGTACCCAAAACCTGGCTCTGAGAGTGCCATAAACCGTCTTGGGTAGGGATGGAGCGAGACCATCCGTATGTGTTTGGTGCAGTGGAAGCCATCACTAATATTAACAGTGGATAGGGAATGTGCCTGTTTATTGTCGTATGGAACGCTCCCAAGCACACAGTAAGCACTCAATAAATACGATTAAATGAATGGGCTAGTGCAGGACATCAGTAGCGGCAGCAGCAGCGTCTTTGGGTGACCCCTTCTCCCTAGCTGATAGAAGGGAGAGAGGCCTGGCCGAGCAGAATTTCATTTGTCTAGCCCAGTTCTCTAGAGAAGCCAGGTCATCAGAGTAATAGATGCACAGGGTCAGACAGTAGTAAAAGGATAAATGAGGGAAAAGCTCTTCTAAGGAGTTTCCTCTCTTGTAATTAAGTGGGAATGTAGGCTCTTGATACCTTCTTATCATTGGTCCTAGTCTCTCCATCCCATTAATATTTTCGATGTAAATTCCCGGGGTCGCCTTCCTTATTTGAAATTGGTTTTAATGACTCTCTGGTTGTGTCTAGGCCAAATTAAGGAAAAATTGAATCTCTCTCTTCCCTTTCCCTTGCATTCATTATGATGGTGGATTTTGGAGGTGAGGGGGTGGGTGAAGAGTAACAGGGAGGAGGAATTTACAGCCAGAGGGAAAATTCCTTGTAACATGTGACTCAACTTGAAGAACAAAGGAATCATAGTTGCAAGTAAATCCAGTACTCAGTCCAATTAAAATAGTCACTCTCTATTTTTCTTGTTTCAGGAAGGTTTTTTTTTTTAAATAAATGCGAGCATCCTGCTAGAGTCAAGGTAGTTGCATTTTTGTTTTTTGTTTTTTTTTAACACTGCTGCATGCTGAGAACTGCATCTCTCTTTCCGTGGAGCAGTAAAATGCTTTCTGCCTTCAAGCCGAAGCTTATTTAGCCTGGTTTATCTGGTGCTGCTGTAGCAACCATCAGTCTCCAGGCAACTGAGGCACATTGACCTCTTAGTTGAACTGAGTGTAGCACTACTTCAATTTAGCTGCCTGAGACAATAGTAGTGGTGTTGAATGTGAAAAATGCGAAATGTTCCCGGTCCTAATGTTCTCAGTCCTCAGCATGCCGACTAAAGAATACAACAATATTTAGATGAAATTATATGCTTATAACTCAGAAAATCGTGACTCACAGGAATCATGGTTCTTAACATTATTGGTCTGAATGCAGTTTCTGTTTGAAGTCATGTGGAGAATGTGTCAGGTTTTTTGTAAGTTTAAGAGGACACTTAATACTGTAAATAGTCAACATAAATTCACAACTCTTGGAGGAGGACTATTTTAAGATGAATAGCCAGGAGTTAAGGTATCATGTTTGCAGAAGAAATGGGGGAACTAAAACTTCTTTATAATGGATACTTCAAATAATATTCTGGGATGATCTTGCAGTGGGTTGAGACAATATATGCCCTACTAGTAAGGCATTTTTGTTTATGCCAGGGAGTAGAATATTCAAGGTAAAACACTGTTTTTTGTACTTTTTCATTCTTTCATTAAAGCAGTAATTTTTAATGATGGGCCTGGTGCCAACAGGAAAGGAATCTAGAGGTCATTCTCCATCTTTGTGGGGTTGGTTTTAAGGAAGATGGATAGACATGTCTCTTTGGGACATGATTGCCATAATACGAATGGCCAGATGAAAAGGAAAAGAGGGATTAATAGAATTTAAGCACCAAAATAGAATGATGGGAGCAAAGCACCTTTAAGTGGGAGGGAGCTGGAGACGGGATTAAGGAGATGAGAACAATTCCCAACCCCTGTGTGGTGACCACTCTTAAAAAAATAGGAAAAGTATGTCAGACACCCAATGTGATAAGCGCTTAGTACAGTGCTCTGCACACAGTATTCAGTAAATACGATTGAATGCATGAATGAATATGCTATAGTTAGCTGCTATATTTGATACTTGGGATTTTAAGGAAATTAAACTTTCATCGACAGTCGATGTATAGAATCCCCAGTTTTGTTAGTTTGGTAAACTGATGATTCAGAATTGAGATTATAGCTGTTTCACATTATTGGAAGATGGAGTTACTACCCTTGGGTTTTTTAATGATTTGATGTGCCCTTGTTGTACAGTAGGCAGAGGTATAAATTAGTTTCTGTAGGTGTGCCATTAATTTTTCATTTTACATTTCAAATCCCAGTGTGTTTCCCAGTTACGTTCAGTCCTGCCTGTCTTGGAGAGTATATGAGTACCTTTGGTGAGGGTTTCTTTTTTTTAAATTGGAGGATTTAAGACTGAATTTAACAGAAATAATTGCTTTCTGTTAAAACCTTCAATCAATGATCTTGGCTTATAATCATCATTATTTATAGACTAGGTTACTAGTCTCCTACATTGCTGTCAAAACAAAGAAGATACTACAGCAGTTTCAATTGGTAAAAACATCTTTTCAATTAAAGAACTGTAAGTGTTCTGTAAGCATCAAAAAACCCCAAAACCAAACAAACAACAAAAACATTCCATAAATTGTCAAGGTAGAATTCGTTTTTGGGTAAAGTTTTTGTGATGGTCACTTTGGATCCTCCATGTTCCAAGAGACTAAGTAAGGATGTGTGTGACGTTGATTTTATAAATTTGGGCCTCAAAATGAATAGTGAATGCTACCTCATAAATCTTTGGGAGAAACTTTTTGAGAGAAAGCTGTTTTGTAAATCTTTCTGGTATCTTAATTTAGGAGCTTCCAAGTTTTGAAGTAATTGGCCAGTTGATATCTTCACTCTGGCGAAATATAGGATCCCTCAGTCTTCCAGGACACAGCAGCAATCAGAGGCCAACACATTCTAGGTGACACTTGTTCAGGCTGATTTAATAAGGAACATAATTATGTTTATATACTATTGAGTAGGACCAAGGAATCTGGCTCTGGAAGTTGCTATTTTATTCAATAAATGATTGAGTACATAGTAATTGCTTTTCTATAAGCCCTGAATGCTCTCTTGTCTTGGAATGGGGCCATAATCACCCCAAACAAAAACTCAGTTGAAACATGTAACTACACTGAGGCTACAGCAAGCTGTTAGGGTTACATAGGTGGCGCATATATTTTTCCCCAGGCCAAGATAGGTGGAATTTAGATAAATAAGACAGCTCTGTTTGAGGATGATGGTTCAGGTGAATTACATTTTTTCGGAATCGAAAATGAACATTTTCCCACATCCATTATGGGAGCCCTTTTTTCAGAATTTCATTTCAAATTATAAGAATATCTATTGTAATTGATTATCTTAGTTGCAATAATGTCTAGCACCCAAGTTAATTTATTTTCATTAACTTATTATGCACAGTAACCTGGCTATAGATTTTTCAAAACATAATGACTTGTTCCAGAACTCATTCACTTTTAATGAATGGCTTTGTTCATTTTTAGTAGCTTTGAGGATATTAACTTTTGGATGTCTTTTGTAGAGTTGTGGTCTGTACTTCGGAGTGGGCAAAGAAATGATTAACCCAGAGTAAATTTAGTCAGTGTCCTCTCATAAGATTATGAATTTCTACCTGGAAGTCCTGGTGGTGTTGAACACATTAGTATATCTCTAGGATTTTCTTCCTGTATAGCCAGATGTAAATGACCGTCTTCCGAGGGCAAACTTGAAATCTTTAAATGGACGTAATAAAAATATTTATTCCTGATGCGGGAATATGTTTTAAATTTTACCTCTAAAATAGAAACAGTGTTACAAAAAACTTCTAATCTCTGAATGTGATAATAATAATGATGGTATTTGTTAAGTGCTTACTATGTACAAAGCACTGTTCTAAGCCCTTGGGGGATACAGGGTGATCAGGTTGTCCCACGTGGGGCTTACAGTCTTAATCCCCATTTTATAGGTGAGATAACTGAGGCACAGAGAAGTTAAGTGGCTTGCCCAAGGTCACACAGCTGACAAGTGATGGAGCCGGGATTCGAACCAATGACCTCTGACTCCCAAGCCCGTTCTCTTTCCACTGAGCCACGCTGTGATGACTGTGAGCCCTATGTGTAGCAGAAACCGTGCCTGAATAGATTTTCTTGTATATGTGGTTGGCATTTAGTAAGCCATTTAAATACCAATGTTATTGTTATATCCTTATTATATTAAATATTTCATACAGGTGAAGAACTCAAGCACTTAAAGATAGGAAAAGACTTATACATCATGTCTATTGTGGACATTTTCCCTCTAGACTGTAAGCTCGTGGTAGGCAGGGACCATGCCTACCAACTCTGTTGTTTTGTACTTCCCAAGCGCTTAGTACAGTGCTCTGCACAAAGTAAGCGCTCAATAAATACGATTGATTGATTGATTTGCACCTCTTCCGAATACTTAGTATAGTGCTCAATAAGTGCGCAATAAATACTATTGGTTATTATTACGAGTATTACTAATCAGTATTGTTTTAAGAATAGTACATTTAAGCCTCGTTCTCCAGAAGGAACATTAGAGACTAAACAGGTGAATAACTGTCCCAGGCTCAACCAAGTATATAATAATAATAATTATAGTGTTTGTTAAGCGCTTACTATGTGTCAAGCACTGTTCTAAGTGCGGGGATAGATACAAGCTAATCAGGTTGGTTGCCATCCCTTTCCCACAAGGGGCTCACAGTTTTAATCCCCATTTCACGGATGAGGTAACTGAGGCACAGAGAAGTCAAATGATATGCCCATGGTCCCACAGCAATTAATCAATCAATCAATCGTATTTATTGAGCGCTTACTGTGTGCAGAGCACTGTACTAAGCGCTTGGGAAGTACAAGTTGATGGAGCCAGGATTAAAACCCAGGCACCTCTGACTCCCAGTCCCACAGTGTATCCACTAAGCCACACTGTTTACGTCCGCAAGAAAGAAAACACCCTCAGGTTGAAGTAGATAATGAAGCGAACTTTTCATTACTTTCAAACACAGTCCGAGTTTGACAGTCTATACTATTAGCAGTGGTTTTCTTTTGTTTGTTTGTTTGTTTTTTGGGCTTTTTATTTTGCGTTTTTTGGGGGTTTTTTTTGGTAATCCAGAGGGAAGAGTTGCATTGATGAGGTATAAACTTTGGGCCCATTCCTGTTGTCCTATCATGAATGAAGGAGAGTCTGGTAAATGCTTTAACTCCAGTGAAATCCCTCTCCCCTTTTTTCTGGAAACTGAATTGTGGGCATTTCAGCATTGGCCTAAACAATGGTCTTGAAATATGCGTAGCCCCGAACAATTAGGGAGCAGTTTGGGGCATTGAAGAACGTAGAGTGATGCAATTGGACCTGACAGCTTCAACAGGCGGCCTACTCATGGGACCTGAAAAGTTGTTCACACTTGGTTTCCTCCCTCATCACCCGCTGAGTATTAAAACCCTACTGGTGGGGACCTGAATCAGAAATGGGGCCTGTTATCAGAAAATATTTCATAGCATAAAGCCTCTGAGGGTCAAGGGAATATCCAGGAGTGTGTACTCTCTCTTGGATTCTTGTTACGTGGAGGCCGTTTACAATATAATCCGGGAAGAAGGAGCGTGTCTGTTTTAAATTTATTGTTTTGGAACAAAGGTGGGGTCGTTTTTGTTTGAGGGTGAAATTTTTGGGGGTCAACTTGTGCAATCTAAGGAAAAGGGAAATTTATTTTCTCATTTATTAAATGTTAGCTCTCTTCACCCAACCCTATTCTTTAGTCACTGCACCTTTAGCCACACAGCACTTACGAACATAACTGCAATTTATGTATTTATATTAATGCCTCTCTCCCTGCAATGCTGTAAGCTTACTGTGGGCAGGGAATATGTTTACCAAGTCTCTTTTATTATACTCTCCCAAGCGCTTACTACAGTGCTCTGCACACAGTAAGTCCTCAACAAATCTGTTTGGATCTGTCGATTAACTTCACTGTTTTCAAGAAGCATCAGAGCATCTACTACATGCACAGCAAATGCTCAAGCTGAGCATTTGCATTGGTGTAGAATTACGCTCAAACTTGTTATTTTGAAATGTGATTAAACCATGACAGTGAATGTTTATAGCACCCATACACTTTATTGGGAGGGCAGAAAAATGAATTAAAAGTGCATATCTGTGCATGTATTGTGCCTAACTGCTCTTTACGCTGGACCTTTAAAATAGAAATCAGTTCAGTGTCACAAGGCTACTTTAAAAGTTACATTAGTGGTTTGTTTGTTGTTAAGGAACTTTGTTGCTCTAATTCCTCTCAGTGGAGACAATTTACATCTTTTAAATGGAAAGAATCAGTGGTAGTGTGGTCTGAATTTTGATGTTTGTTTTAAAAGCCCTGATCAGTTTTCCAGGTCTCTGAGTTTTGAGGAAATAATGTTTCCTACCATGTGTTAAGAACTGCATTTTGGAATTTGGAATCTCAGGTGACTTAATGGGTATTGACAGGATGATTGGCCATTTTTAATAAGTGCTTGCTACAGCCTGTTTCTGTTCTGTGTGTGAAACATGAAGCTCCAATTTCACCTTTGAACAATGGAGCACTCTTAAGACTTTCTTTACTTTCTTGACAAATGAAGTTGTCATGTAGGTTGCATTTATTTCAGATCTATTTTCCTGCCCCTCTACTCTACTTCTATCTCTCTTAACCCCAATGAAAAGTAAAATACTATCAGCTCTGGAGGATTTACCTCCTGGTCCCTGAGCAGTTCCTTTCAATGAGTGTCCCTGTCCCCATTCTCCTCACCCTACCCCAAGAAAACTTCGGGGGTGAGGGTTGGGGGGTTTGCTGTCATTAGGCATTCTCTAGGCTGTAGTTAACAGTCTAACAAGACCTAAACATGGGCAATTCTACTGTAAATGTGGGCTTAAATCTAGGAAATAGACTACAGATTGTGCCAAAGCCCCAGTCTAAGCTATTTCTTCAAGTTGTGCCAGCATTCTTGATCTCATATGTCAATCTCCTTAACAAACACGGTTTAATTTATTTGATGTCTACCATTTTGGGGCTCGGACAGTTCAGTCAGTCAGTCAACCAATGGTATTTATTGAGCGCCTGCTGTGTGCAGAGCACTGTACTAAGAGCTTGGGAGAGCACAGTATTAACAGAGTTGGTAGATACATTCCAGGACCACACCAAGCTTACAGTCTAGAGTCGTGAGTGTCCTTGATAAAAACTTGCTAGACTTCCAAGGTGCATCATGGCCTAGTGGAAATAGCAAGGGCCTGAGTTCTAATCCCAGCTCTGCCACTTGCCTGCTGGGTGACCTTAGACAAATCACTTAACTTCTCTGTGCCTGAGTCCCCTCAACTGTAAAATGGGGATTCAGTAGCTGTTCACCCTCCTGCTTAGACTGTGAGCCCCATGCAGGACAGGGTCTCGGTCCAACCTGATTAACCTGTGTCTACCCCAGCACCTAGAAAAGTACTTGACACGTAGTAAAGCGCTTAATAAATACCGTTATTACTGTTGCTCTTCATGACCACCTCTGAGCTGCTCAGGAGAGCTTTAGAGATTGGTTTAATCGACTAACCATGTTCTGCCACAGCTGGTTGTTATAGCTCTGCCACAGTGATTGTAATCAAATTCAAGAAGTTCAAACGACTTAGTACAGTGCTCTGCACACAGTAGGCACTCCATAAATACCATTAATTGAAAGAAGTTACTTTTGTGTCAGTAAGGCTCACCCTGATGGAATGTCAGGATGAGAGTAATACAGAATGCAGTGGAGACAATACCTCCATGAGAGACCAATTCTTGCTTGGTTTGCTGCATTGTTGTAATTCCTAGGCATGATAAACTTTTAATTAGGAACGATCAACTTTTATCCTTTTGTATTTGCACGGGGCCTGTATCTGCACTGAGCCAGGATGTCTTTTGGGATGACTTTTTCCGTCCGTCATCTTTATTGAATGCTTACCATATGCAGAGCACTGTACTAAGTGCAAATTGCTAATGTACATAGAAAATTGCTCCTTCGGACCCAACTCCACACCCGTCACATCTAACATTTGCTTGAACCTAGTGTTAAGAGAAGATCATGCGTTGGGTAGGGACTGTCTCTATATGTTGCCAACTTGTACTTCCCAAGCGCTTAGTACAGTGCTCTGCACACAGTAAGCGCTCAATAAATACGATTGATGATGATCATGCTTGCCAGCAAGAAAAAAATGGGTGGGGAAGACATTGTATTAAACACTAGCTCCTTTTCTGCACCTGCTAGGAAAGTCTTGTAGTCAGTACATCTGCCTAGTCAAGGCTTTCTGCCTCCAGTCTTTCCTCTTCTCCCTCCCCTGCCCTTCTGCTACCTTATGTTGCGGGGAGAGGGAGGGGAGGTGCTAAAGCCAGTCCCCAGAGTTCAGGCTGACGGCCAGGGGTGTGAGAGAGGGCATGGGGGAATGTCTAGTGAGTGCTGTTAATCAGGTGGATTTTCCAGCCACTTGGGAGAAATGCACTAAGTTACGTTCAGAATAAAAAGCCAATGTTCATAAACTCAACCAGGGTTCTCCCTGAAATTGCAGCTCCTTGTGCCCACCAGACATTTTGTACTCCCCATCTTAATTGCCCAGAGGCCACGAGAATTGGGTGGCAGAGAGGGGCCTGGGAGAAAGAGAGCTGGAGGCTTATCAATAGCAACTCTGCTTCTTCAGCCCCAACCCTTGGAGAAGAGGCTGTTCTTCTTGGGTTGGTAGGTGTTAGGGAGCAGGAGGGATTTGAAGCAGCTTGGCTTAGTGAAAAGAACACGGGCCTCAGAGTCAGAAGACCTGGTTTCTAATCTCGCCTCTGCCATTTACCTGCTGTGTGGCCTTGCGTAAGTCACTTAGATTCTCTGTGCCTTTGTTCCCTCATCCGCAAAATGGGGGTTCAATGCCTTTTTTTTTTTTTAATGGAATTTGTTAACTACTATGTGCCAGGCGCTGTACTAAGTGCTGGGGTAAACACAGGATAATCAGGTCGACCCTGTCCCACATAGGGCTCACAGATTTAATCCCCATTTTAATAATGATGGTGATAATAATAACAATAATAATTGTGGTATTTGTTAAGCATTTACTATGTGCCAGACACTGTTCTAAGCACTGGGGTAGATACAAGATAATCAGGTTGGCCCACAGTCCCTGCCCCACATAAAAATGCCCATTTTACAGATGAAGGAACTGAGGCCCAGAGAAGTGAAGTGAGTTGCCCAAGGTCACACAGCAGACGAGTGGCAGAGCCAGAATGACAACCCGGCTCTTTCTGACTCTCAGGCCCCAGGCTCTATCCACTAGGCCACGCTGCCCAGAGACGTGAAGTGACTTTCCCAAAGTCATAGAGCAGACAGATGCAGGGCTAGGATTAGAACCAGCACCCTTACTTCAGGCCCCTGCTCTTTCCACCTGTTCTTCCTCCTCCTCAGAATGTGTGCCCCATATGGGCCCTGATGATCTTCCTTCTACCTCACTGCTTAGTAGAGTGCTTGGCACACAGCAAGTGCTTCACAAGTGCCACAATTACCATTATTCTCGGGAGATGTGTGAGAGCCAGAAGGAGTGGAGGGCACTTTTGTCTGTTTGATTTTTTTTTTTTAAGCAGATTAAGGACATCCCAGCTGAGGCAGGCGTCTTAGGGGTTGTAGCTTCTTTCTTGCCTCCTTCATTCAGTAGCAGTAGAGGAAGTCAGTCAACCTTTCTCATCCTTGAGAAGCAGCGTGGTGTAGTGGATATAGCACAGGCTTGGGAGTCAGAAGGACATGGATTGTAATCCTGGCTCCGCCACTTGTCTGCTGTGGGACCAAGGAAAAGTCACTTGACTTCTCTGTGCCTCAGCTACCTCATCTGTAAAATGGGGATTAAGACTGTGAGCCCCATGTGGGACGGGGTTGGTGTCCAACCTGATTTAGCTGCCTGGAAGGAGCATACATTCTAGAGGGAGAGTGTGCCATTCTCTAGACTGTAAATTCGTTCATTCATTCGGTCGTATGTATTGAGCGCTTACTGTGGGCAGAGCACTGTACTAAGCGCTTGGGAAGTACAAATTGGCAACATATAGAGATGGTCCCTACCCAACAACGGGCATTGTGGGCAGTGACCCTGTCTACCAACTCTGTTGCATTGTATTCTCCCAAGTGCTTCGTACAGGGCCCTACACACAGTAAGCATTCAGTAAATACCACTGATTGATGCCAGAGAAAATGTATTGTGATTTTTTTTGAGAAGGGCAATATTTTTCACAGCATTTATTTCATGATCCCAAATTTTCCTGTGCCGTTAGTTATTTCCATCTTTCTACCCAATTTTCTACACTATTCCTTCCCCCCACAAGCTGGTGTTTTCTTTCTCCTGATGCTGTAACTGTAGGCTTCCCTTTCTCTTCTACCCTCTCTTAGCTCCCTGGCGTCAAATCCCAGTCGCTAATGTTTCTCCTTCTAAAGTATCTTCTGGCCTTGAGTTATCCCCTCAAGATCTCCAGGCAGCTCCGAGGGGCCTTTGGAAACACATTTTGGGAAATACTGTATTGCATCAAGTGTGTTTCCGGCCTTTGGCAACATTTTAAAAGGTTGGAGTCTTTGGTAATGGAATTTTCAAAGGAAAAGAGTTGTTCATTGCTGCCTAATGGACTGCATTTGAGACCACATTACTTTTAAATGGAAAAGTCAGAGGTATATTCTGTAGTTTTCAAATAAAGGGCAATTATGCCCCCCAGAATATTACTTTTTTTTTCCAGATTTTTTTTTTTTGGAAAGACAGTATTCAGAAGTATACTAGCTATCTATTGTCCTCTATTTCCATACAATTGTCTGGGTAAGGAAGTATGTGCATTCTAAATGCAAGCTTTATGTTGTACAGCAGGAATGAATGAATGTTCAATACTATAACTTGAATTCCACACCTTTCCCCGGGGAGAGCTTAAGTAAGATTTTATGTTGGGAACTTATGGGGTTATCATAGTTTTAGAATTAAAGAGAGAAATTAAACAACCATCCACTGTGAACAAAGGACCATAAAAGTATGCAACTAAAACACTCCAGGTACTGTTGAGTAGAAACTGTGCCCTGGTTAGCTACTTGTGGAAAATTGTTCTGGTATTTGCCTTCAACAGGATTGAAAGCATTTCTGTGAATTTATAAAAGTCCATTTATCATGCGTAATAAGTTGGCTGGAAGCCAAAATATAATGGTAGCATATTATTCTTTCCAAAAAACCCAGTTTATGCTCTTAATATTTTACTCGTAATAACTACTGTTGTCTTCTGTCTCTTGTGTGCAGTTATATGTGTCGAAATAGGCCACATTTTGTTTTGCTGTAGTTCAGCTTCTTGTAGGACTTCATTTCTTTGAAGTGATTTTTAAATATTGGCTCAGTGGAGAGAGCCCAGGCTTTGGAGTCAGAGGTCATGGGTTCAAATGCTGCCTCCTCCAATTGTCAGCTGTGTGACCTTGGGCAAGTCACTTAACTTCTCTGGGCCTACCACCTCAACTGTAAAATGGGGATGAATACTGAGAGTCCCCTGTGGGACAACCTGATCCCCTTGTAATCTCCCCAGCGCTTAGAACAGTGCTTTGCACATAGTAAGTGCTTAATAAATGCCATCATTAAATATTTTGTCAGCTCTGAGATGAGCTTTATCAAGTGGTCCCAGGGGCTGAGGTTTTGTGTTCTCTTTAAAAGAGGAGGTATAATCAATCAGTCAATCGATGGTATTTATTGAGTGCTCACTCTGTGCAGAGGCTCTGCACTAAGAGCTTGGGAGATTACAATCTAGAAGTAAGAGTGTTGCTTTCTGCCCCGAGGGGCTAGTCAAGCCCTGTCGCTGAGCGTATATGTGAGCCCCTACTTCCAGAAGGCAGCAGGGTGGTAGTATTCTTCGAAAGGGAAAAGCGAATGGATTCAGAGGGAAGAAGGCATTTTTATTGCATTGGATTATGCAAGACTCTGGCCAGCCTCCTTTACTTCATCTGTTGAAGGGTTCATTTTCCCTTGTTTGGCACAAGTCCCAGTAGAGGCCTTCAGCATTGTGGTTAGCAACATGAATGAATTACAAACTTTGGACGAGCTCTTCAGTAAGTAGAGCTGGCTAGCTGCCCACAATACAGTGCCTTATATGGGGTCAGGCCAAAGCTGTGATTCCTCGAGCCCTGCATTGTACAAAAAAACAGAGTTGTGATGGCTATTGGCTTTCTTTTTAAATAAAAACAAAACAAAACAAAAAATAAAGAAGTGACAAAATAGCATGCGGTTTTCTTTAAAGACGGAGTAAAACTGGAGGAATGTATGGGTTGATTAAACCTTACAGTCCTCCAGACTGTAAGCTTGTTGTAGGCAGGGAATGTGTCTGTTTATTGTTGTATTGTACTCTCCCAAGCACATAGTACAGTGCTCTGAATACAGTTAAGTGCTCAATAAATATGATTGAGTGAATTAATGAAAACCGTGAAGTTGCAAGTTGGGCCTTTTGACCTCCTTAGTGGGCTTGTGATGTCTCCCAAATCCTTGGCCTTTACAGCGCTTGTCTACCTGCCCTGATTTTCTAAATGGTTTAATAAGGTTAAATAATTAGTAGGAAAACCACGTGATGACCTTGCCATTGAGTTGTGGAATGGACTACCTTTTTTCAAATAAATCGGAAGCAGGGTTGCGTTGTCCCCTTAGGATACAGCAATCATGTAGAAATTACACTTCAAAACGATTTAGAAACTGCTGAATGTATTTCTTTCGTGGACCCGGCCAGGAAGCAGATGTGTTTATTTTACCGCCAAATCTCAACAGAAATCATGTTTGTTCTTCAAAATTCAGATTCGTGACTGGTTTCAGTTATGGAATTTATTTGAATTTTTTTTTTTTTGTCTTCTGTTCCTTTTCTTTTTCCTTTTAGGCAAATAACCTACCTGGATCCTCCCTTAGTCTGGCTCCACCTCACATGTATGGCAATAGGCTAAATCCCAGTTCAGCAATGGCAGCACTCATGGCTCAATCCGAGAACAGTCAAACAGGTTAGTTTTCAAGAGTTGTCAGTAGCTACTACCTTTCCCCTTGCCTCCCTAAATTTATTTATAGAACGGGTTAATTTTATTTGTAAACTCCAGGGGTGGGGCTAATAGATGGTTTTATAGAGATTGCACTCTTTTTGACCAAAAAGACTCACAGTCGGGGAGTAAGTACTCTGCTGTGCTGCAAAATACCTATGTGCATTTTTTACTGTCTGAAATGTAAATGTTTAAGCAGAGCCATCAGCAGGCAGGAATGCAACAATGTCTCCTGTGACTTTTGTGATTGATGTTTCAGTCCTCGGGTTCGGTGCAATGAAAGTAACATAACAGTGGGCTTTGCCCCTGAATAGCCGAAACCTTTATTTGCATAATTCATGACATTGTATTCCACCAAATTTTGCGAGGGAAGGGGATCCTTCCTGTTAAGAGAACTTGTACCATGTTTAGTAATCCCGTGACTATTTGCCAGCAGACATTCTGAAACATTTGTCTCTTCTATAGCTTTTAATGAGCCACAGGATTTGCTTTGTTTCATTCCGTCCTCAAGGATTTGTTGACATGTCCAAGTAGTCATGTTTGGGGGAAGGGAATGGGTTTAGCAGTTTACCAGGGATGGATCAGACATGTCTTTGCCCTCTAAGGGGTCAGAGGTTAGAACTCAGAATAAGAGGAAGACAACCTTGATGAGGGCTAGATAGGGTTGTTGTTTTATTGGGGCCACAGGCAAAATATCCCACTTGCATTCTTCCAAGCGAGACAATTCTGAATGTGTAATGAGAATCCTGAAGCAATTAAAACAAAACAAACAAACAAAAATCAACCAACCCACCACATTTTGTTTGTTGAATTCCACCTGAACCTCCCTCCTAATTAATGAATGTGAAACGGAAGACAAATGTGGAAGCGATTTTGCAATGCAGGTCAAAAGTGCCCGGTCTCACGGATCTCTATGGGTAAATGTGTTATCTGTCTTAGGACTCCGGTTTGGGGATGCAAGGCGTTAAAAAAAAAAAAATACAAAGCGTCAGGGTTTGCTGTGATAAGCATACAGATTAGCTGTCCACAGCTGGGATTCATTACTTTCACCCGGAGAAATTAAAAGTGGCTGAGGGGAGGGCACTGCAAATGCAAACCATGCTTCTGTGCTATAAAACTGAAAGGAATGAAAAAGCAGAACATAATCCACGGCCGCCTCCACCCACAGAAACGTGTAAGGACAACGCCTTACATGCTACAGTTCAGCAATTTTAAACTAGCAACATATTAGATCTTCTACCTTCATAGTGACTGCTGAGCAGTGGTTATGGCTTAATATGTGTGTGTTTTTGTGTGTGTATGTGGCTTTTTGGGGGGGGAGGGGTGTGAAGAAATCACTGCAGCAGCTTAAAACTCTTATGTAGTGAGAGTCACTTTATCAGCTATGAAATATTTACACTGCAGATCAAGATCTCGGAGACAATAGCCGCAGCCTTGTTGGCAGAGGAAGTTCCCCCCGAGGCAGCCTCTCCCCCCGGTAAGCACTATTTGCACTGCACACTGCAGGCAAAGGAAACATTTTCAGATTTGGAAACTTCTTCATCTCTTATCAGTAGCGTATACATTTGTTGAAAAGGTAAAGAATTACGTAGATAAACTGCAGGTCCAGACAGTGGAGAAAAATGGTTCCAAACTGACTTGGATATTAATTTAAACACATGTGATTAGGTTTACAAGTTAAAAGGGAATACCTGTACCTAAGCTTGTAATCTTTTCCACAGGTCTGCTTTTATCATTTTGATCTTCAACCAAGGGGTGACAATGGCCATAGGTGTTTTGTTTTTTTTACCAGCTTTTTTTGGGGGGGTCGGAAAATATGTAGTGACTAAAGCCTCTTTAGATCTAGGAGGCTAATATTTCATCAGATTTATAGGGGAAGTTACATTCAAAGTGTTTGAATTTTTTTTTTTGTAAATGTTCATAAAGGCAAAAATCACAGGGAAAACAGTTTGAAATAAAGTAGTGAAGCCATTCACAAAGCAGTTTGGAAGCTTTTTGTTTGTTTTTTAAACCAGAACTCTTAAACTATAATGTACGACCTCACATCTGTCTCTTGGTTGGGGAGCTTAGAAACACATAGTTGCTCAAGTTGAAATTCTCTGTGGTTAGTGATATGCTGCGTGTGAAGTGTTTGACCCAACATTTGAGCTTTTCCTTTCCTCCTAGAATTTACCCTTGAAATACTTTAAAATGCCGGATTAGGTATTTTGATTTTCCGAATGATGCAAAGTATCTTCCACTGTGCTATCTACTTGTTCAGATCGTGTCATTCCGTCACCAACTGAAAAACCTAAAAAGGTTTTTTAATGGCCGCTGTCCATTTTAGGGTTATAAAGACTGTGGCCCTATGGTCACATGCAGCCAGAGAAATAAATGGAGTGCTCCCGCTTAAAGCCTTCTGGCTATCTAGGCCAAACGGACTCTTGCAAAACATTTTAAGGGTGGCTCGGTTGATGATCTTAAACTGATAAGAATTTTTCTTTTGCTGCTGTACTTTCCATTATTAACCCAAAGATTGTGACTCCAAGTGGAAAAAGTGCTTTCACAGTTGAGATGTGCTTTCTGTCACCAAACCTTTGTGGTGCTTGGGTCTGAAAGATGGGACACTTAGGTAATGTCACCATATCTCCTTATAATGAGAAGACTGAGTAAAAGCATATCATAAGGGTAATAGTTTTATTTAGTGAATCCTGAGAACTTTGAGGAATATCAAAATCAGTTTCCTCCCTAAGAGCAGGGAATGTGTCTTCCATCTATGTTATATTGTACTCTCCCAAGCACGTAGTACAGTGCTTTGCACACAGTAAACACTAAATAAATATGGATTATATATGAGGATGCGAGACACATTTCCTTTTTTGAAACCTCACTTCTGAAAAAAATGTAGCAGTTATTTTAAAAAATCCTAAAATCGTAGGTAGAAATTCTAGGATTAATTTGCCATGTTACCCTGAATGGAAAGTAGACCATTTTGTTGCATTGAATTTGTTATGTAAACCTCTTCTCTCACTGTTTCCCCAGACTCTTTCTCAGATGAATCAGACACTGATTATCCCCACATCCTTTACATTATAACTTTGGGGCACAGTGCTGCGGACTGCATAGCAGGCAACCAAAATCTAGCAAAACATTTTAGTTAAATGTTACCAACACTTTATCCTCATTAGGCTTGTTACAGAGAATGGGTTCCAGCCTTGATTCTGCAGTAAAAGAAACTGAGGCACAGGCTAGTTAAATTGTAATTGACTTGGTTAATTGACTTGGTGTAAGATCACCTCTTAAGCCAGTCCGCAATTTAGTTATAGTGTAGGTCTCTTGTCTGTTTTTAATAGTTGTCTTTTTTTATTTTAAGAAAGGATTTCCTCCACTCTTCTCCTTCCCAGTTCCTTTTACCTATTTGTGTGAAAATGCATATTGTCCCCTTTCCTCCATAAATCATCCATTGAAGGCCCAGTAATATTACTACAACTACTGCTATTTCTACTTCTAATAATTTTGGTACTTGTGAAGTACTAAGTGCCCAGCACTACAATATGCCTAGTCTGTAATGTAGTAGGAAACTACGTAGATTCGCAGTCAAATGGTTTACAAATTCCAAACTTGTGATCAGAACTGTTTCTCCATGATTTAAAATGGATGAAAAATATCCTGGTGTGATCAGTTGATCAAGGTTGGCCACTGGGGCACATGAACATGTATTTGTGGGAAATAAAAAAGAAGCCCCACAGGCTAGTTTTTACAGTTCTCCTTGTTAAATGAACTTTCAGTGGCAGCCAGCGTTGATTTTTTTTTTTTAATTCAACAATTTATCTCCCACCCCCACCTGAGCTGGCTGATTTAAAAACTCATTTGGGAGGTGATGAAAAATTCAACAAACTCACTTGCTTCTTAATATGAAAGGTATGTTGTAAAGGAAATTTTGTAATTACATTTGATACGATTAGTGATGGATTAAATTCCCGAAATAGGAATTTAGATTAAAAAAAAAAGAAGTTTCAGAATACCAGTCTCTCTTGTGATTCTATCAATATGAACTGTACTGGAGCTTATCAATGTTCCCTTTTAATGATTCTTTCAAGAAAGAGGTTGGATCTGCTAGTGCAGGTTAAGATATAAAGCAAGGCAGGCAACATTTGAATACATGAAAAAGAATTCAAAGCTGATGTAAGGCATTTCACAAAATGTATGTTTTTATTGCTGTTGTGGAATCTAACTTTTTGTTTTGCCTTGGTGGTGTGTTGAGTAATTTTTCTTTTTCTACCATATGACTATAAAATGTCTTCTAATAACAATAATAGTATTTGTAAAGTGTTTACTGTCTGCCAAGCACTGTACTAAGTGCAGGGATAGATACAAGATCATCAGGTTCCAGGTGGGGTTCACAGTCGAAATAAGAGGGAGAACAGGTAAAGTGACTCAGGAGACAAGTGCCCGAGCGGGGATTGTCAGGCAGGTAATTGTATTTATTTAGCGTTTGCTGTATGCAGAGCACTGTATTAAGCGCTTGGGTGAGTACAGTATAACAATATAACAGACACATTCCCTGCCCACAACGAGCTTACAGTCTAGAGGGGGAGACAGACTTTAATATAAATAAATTACAGATATATTCATAAGTATGAAGTAATGGCTGTTGATTGTCATTTGATAAACTGATATGGCTATCTTGTGGTGTTGCAGATTTACTTTTCAAAATCAGCTTTATATTCATTCCATTGTAATCTTGCAATGAAATATTAAATTCTTTTTGTCAAAATCCTGATATCAAAGATCAGGGTTTGTCCCTTAGGAAATAACTTGTGAGAGTTATTAATTGATTGCCTGGGACAGTATAAGCAGGACCACCCAGACAGGAAAGGTTTTCATTCTAAGAGGCTCCTGAGGAAAATGGAGTGCTTTCTCTGCCTCGCTCCCTCCATCAGTTCTTTGTCATCCCCCTCTTTTAGAGAGTTTACTCTATCCAAAGTGACTCACCGAGGTGAGAGGCCGTTCAGTTGGTTCACCCATTAGGTACCACCGTAACCCGTGCATTTAAGGGAGCAGAGGACCTGCTACCCATTTCTTCTCTAGGCTCTGAGTCCTGAGAACTGAGATGAACATCTTAGGGATGGGGTTAAGGGGTAAGGGGTTAAGACAAGGTAAGCAACTTAAATGAATCCTTCCCTGAATGCCCTTCCCTTCTGATTTAATATGGAAATGACCATGTCTTCAACAGATCTCCTGTAAGCGGTTTACAGATTCGCTACGATCAGTCAGGCAGCAGCAGTTTGGAAAATCTGCCTCCAGTAGCAGCCAGCATAGAGCAGCTTTTAGAGAGGCAATGGAGTGAAGGACAGCAGTTTCTACTAGAACAGGGCACCCCTAGTGACAGTAAGTATCTACATTTTCTGGTTCAGTATTTGTGAATGTGAAACTGCATAGATGCCAAAACACTTAGCAGACTGTAATTGTTTTGTATTGGCTAGTGAGTAGGGTTTCAAATGGTATTTAATGTTAGAAAATCATTCCCCTATTGGGGTTGGAGGAGGTCCCATTAATCCATCTTTCAATATTTTGAAACGTATCACACACCTTCTCGCTGTATTGTTTTGAGTAATACCTAATTTTCAATGCTGGGCCCACTATATTTTATTTGGCACATTTCAGGTACTCATTGGGAAAATGAAATAATTTTTCAAATCAAAGAGTTGAAAGTTAGCATGCCCCCTCCCCTACCCCCCAAAAAACATTCCTGAAAGGTTGGCTGTGGAATGAGATGTCATTTTATAAATCTGGACGATTTTCAGATTTTTTGCAAAATGTTATTTGTATTTCTCCAGCTTTATCATGTTGTTAAACTGAGCAAACTATTTTGCTTGCAGAGATACATGCCATCCAGTTGGTATTTTTATGAATGGTACCCAGACAAAAATGCTAATTGTGAGGAAATTCATGCCGGGATAATCCTTTAAACATGATAGCTGGAGGACAGGTTTAGCACAGTCTTATTGCATCTCATTTGGGCACACTGAGGGGTCCTTTGTATGTTCTTGAAGAGGAAGGATAAAAAAGTTAAATCCTTGGGAAATGACCAGATGTGCCTACCCCAGTAGACTTATGCCTGTAGTAGGCCCAGAGGTCATGTTAAACAAATACAGTTTTTGAATCTGTGGAATTTTTCAAGTGGCCATCACCAGGACCCAGCAGCAGGACCTGAGATTTGCCTCCTTCCCAAATGGCAGCTAGAACATGAGGTGAGGGTGGGGAGAGGAGAAGCTCAGTTGAGAAGGTGACGTAAAGGGAGGGTGGTGGCTGGTGGACCTTTTGGCTCTAGTTCTCCCTCCTGGGGGCTCTGCCGCAGGTCAGCGGTCCCCGGACGTGAGTGGATGGGGTGGTGGGGGAGGGAGGGAAGAAATGGTGTAGCACACCGCATAACCAGGTGAAGGGTTCCCCAGCCAGCGACCGGGCGGCTCTTCCTTTTCACGCACCATCAACCGGCAGCCTTCTCGGAAAGCCGGCCTCCTTTCATGTTCAGTTTTACCCCAAATTGTACAGAAGCAAAACTGACTTCTCAAAATGTCTCTTTTTAATCTGAGTAACATTGTGGCCTGCTGAGTTGGCAGGGTGTGCTGAGGAGATCCTTTCAGGATGAGTTCGTGAGAGGATAAAGCCAAAAATATCAATAGTGCAATATGTATGTGTTTATATATATCTATATGTGGTTTGTATAAAATATATTTACATATCTGTATATGTAGATCATATATATAGAGAGCGGTACAGACACAGAGAGGCTACTTGTGTGTGTGTGTGTGTGTGTGTGTGTGTGTGTGTGTGTGTGTGTGTGTGTGTGTGTGCATGCATTCACATACACACACTCGTAGCCTCATTTTGCCTCAAATTTAGGAAATTATCCTCCCCTGCTTTGTGAAATGAAGATCATTAAGGTTATGAGGGTATGTGAATAACTCAGATGATGAGACCGGTGGGATGTTATGGAGGAATAAAAATGCATTTACCTTCATTAGTGCATTGCTTACCAGTCCTAGGAATGTTGAAGTCACTACACCAACTTCAGGTTGAAAATCGGCGACTGGAGGAGCAGATCAAGAACCTGACAGCTAAAAAAGAACGCCTTCAGCTGTTAAATGCCCAGCTTTCTGTTCCCTTCCCAACAATAGCAGCAAATCCTAGTCCGAATCATCAAGTACATACTTTTCCAGCCCAGACTGGTAAGCGGAGAGCGTGGTTTGGATGTGCACATTTTTTACTGTTGTATTTCACAGGGTGAGCAAGATGAATTACGGATGAGTTGGGGGAGTATAGGTGGAAGTCAGAGAATGTCAACATTTGAAAATCGTTTGAGTAGTGTGGAAGATAAAACACTATTAAACCATCAGCCTGATTTATTGGATGCCTTCCAGGAAAACCGTACATTGATGGTGAAGCTGGAAAAGATTCAAAATAAATTAATCAGTTTTTTTTAATGGAGCACGTACTATGTGCAAAGCACTGTTCTAAACACTTGGGAGCATCACATGGAGTTTGACATGGTCCCTGCCCTCAAGGAGCTTACAGCCAAGGAGGAGAGAAAGGCATTAAAATAAATTATAGATGGGAGAGAGTCAAGTGTGAGTAGTACCTGAGTTAGTGTTTAAGTAATAGGGTAGGGAAGATATGAAAAAAGTCCTAGACTCTCAAGTAATCAATCATTCAATGGTATTTATTGAGCACTTATGTGCAGAGCACTGTACTAAGCACTCAGGAGAGTACAGTACAAAGGAATTCATATCAATCAATCGTATTTATTGAGCGCTTACTGTGTGCAGAGCACTGTACTAAGCGCTTGGGAAGTACAAGTTGGCAACATATAGAGACAGTCCCTACCCAACAGTGGGCTCATATGCCCGTTCCCTGTACATAACAAGCTTACAGTCTAGAGAGGGAGACAAACATTAATATGAATAAATAAGTACTTTATAATATGCAATTTAAAGATATGTGCATAAGTGCTGTGGGATTGGGAGTAGGGTGAATATCAAATGTCCAAAGGTCAAATGCTGAAGAATTAATAGGGGTGGATATCAACAGGGGAGATTAGAAATTAATCAAGGAAGACTGAGCTGTGATTTCAGAATGGCTTTGAAAATGGGGAGAGCTGTGGTCTGTCTGGGCAGGGGACAAGGTCTGAGCAAGAGGTCCGTGGTGGGAGTCGGAGAGGATACGTTAACTTGAGAGGAACAAAGAGTTTGAGCTGAGGTGTAGTGGAAAAAGAGAATGGGTAATTAGAAGGGAGAACCATTTGAGGTTTTTGAGGAATGGACAAAATGATGTTTTAGACGGAGGAGACATGCAATAGAGGGAGTACGGACAAGGGGGAGGGAATGAATGGAGCCAGCAGAGACCAATGAGTAACCCTGCTGTAATAGTCGAGGTGGGAACCGACTAGCGGACTGGTCATTTGGATGGGGAGGAGAAAAGCAGATTCCAGAAGTGTTGTGGAGGAAAAACCTACCAGGTTTGGCGACAGACTGGATATTGGAGGTGAAAGAGGAGGAGTCGTCAAGGAGTGAGGACTCCTTCCTGCCATTGCAGGATTGAGAGATGGGGAGGATGGTGGTGGTGGTGTCTTGCTGTGATGGGGAAGTTAGCTTGAAACTTAGAACAGTGTTTGATCAAGCAATCGTATTTATTGAGTGCTTACTATGTGCAGAACACTTTACTAAACACTTGGGGGAACACAGTAAAACAGAATTTTTTTGTAAAACAGTAAAACAAAACAGACAGGTGTCCTGCTCATAATGAGCTTACAGTCTAGAGGGGTTGACAGGCATTCATAAAAATGCCTGGATGAACATAGACATATAGTAAGTGCTTAACAGATGCCATTAAGGGGGTGGTGGGGAGGGAGGACAGGATTTGGGAAAGAAAACATAAGGATTCAGTTTTGGTCATTTTGAGCTTGAGGTGCCGGTGGGAACATCCATGAAGTCATGTCTTGGAGGCAGGAGGAAATGCCAGATTGTTTTTATGTCCATGATTGTCAGTGGATCTGTATTTTGCTTTAGGTTGGTGTTGAAGCAAGGTTTTTGGAAATATGGCCATTTTTTGGTTATTGAACCATGTGGCATTTGCCATAAAATGGTTCCTTCAAAGAATCTATCCTTGTAGTTAATGGACTTGTTTTCTTTTCAGTTGTATGGGGGAAAGGGGTGCAACCTAATCGGTTTTTTTTGTCTGTTTGTTTTTGTTCCCTGTAGCTCCTGCTACGGAATCCTTAAACAACAGTAAGAGCCCTCATGTTGGCAACAGCTTTTTACCTGACAACTCTCTTCCTGCATTAAATCAGGTAATTTTCTCCATGAGGTTCTTTGTCTCCCCCCTATATACTGTATCCTGGGTCTAGACTCTCAGCTCATTATGGGCTGGGGATGTGTCTGTTTATTGTTATATTGTAATCTCCCAAGTGCTTATTACAGTGCTCGGCACACAGTAAGCGTTCAGTGAACGTGATTGACTGACTGACTAAAGAGTATTGGACACTTGCTTCCCTCCCTGCCGGTTCCATCCAGCTTCAGTGTCCATTTTGTTTTCCCTTAGGATTTAACCTCCAGCGGTCAAAGCACCAGCAGTTCATCGGCTCTCTCCACGCCACCTCCCGCGGGGCAGAGTCCAGCCCAGCCAGGCTCCGGAGTCCCAGGAGTTCAGCAGGTCAACGGCGTATCGGTGGGGGCACTGACTAGCGGAGGCCAGTCTGGAACCTCCTCCATTCCGGCCGGGCCAGGAGTCGGGGGGATCATGGGCGCTCTGCCGGGCAACCAACTGGCAATCAGTGGGATCGTAGGGGCTTTAAACGGGGTCATTCCCACCCCTGGCACGGTACCCCAGAACCCTGCGCCCCTCACCCACTCATCTGTGCCCCAGAACGCAACACATCCACTGCCAGCCACATTGAGTAATAGGTAAGAAACCTATGGGTTTGCTGGGTTGGAGTGTAGTGTGGTGCCTCACGGAGGGCTGTTATAATCAGGAGTAACGACAGTATCTGTTAAGCGCTTACTGTGTGTCAGGTACCATTCTAGGAGCTGGAGTAGATACACGTTAACTGGGTCGGACATAGCCCCTGTCCCACATGGA
Source organism: Tachyglossus aculeatus (assembly GCF_015852505.1). NCBI lineage: Eukaryota > Metazoa > Chordata > Mammalia > Monotremata > Tachyglossidae > Tachyglossus > Tachyglossus aculeatus. The sequence goes on along the minus strand of NC_052078.1, from coordinate 21,465,298 downwards.
CCTCACGGTCTAAGTAGGAGGAGAACAGGTAGGGAATCCCCAGTTTTCAGCTGTGGGAACTGAGGCCACAGAGAAGTGAAGTGACGTGCCCAGGGTCCCACAGCAGACAAGCAGTGGAGGTGGGATTGGAACCCAGTTCTTGTGATCCCACCTCCCCAAGCCCACCTTTGCTTTTTCCACTGGGTCATGTCGCTCTTATTGAGTGCTTACTGAGTGCAGAGCACTGTACATAGTAAGCGCTTAACAAATGCCATCATTATTACTAAGCGCCTAGGAAAGTACAGTACAATGGAGTTGGTATTGTATTCAAGGAGTTTATAGTCTAGAGGGGATGGCAGACATTGTAGATGGGAAATGGCAGGAGGTAAGGATATGTAACTAAGTGCTGTGGGGCACCAAGCGCATAGGTGATGTGCAAGGGAGAGGGAGTAGGGGGAAGTGAGGGCTTAGTTGGGGAAGGCCTCTTGTGATTTTAGGTTGACTTTGAAGGTAGGGAGAGTGGTGGACTGTTGGATATGAAATGGGGAGGGATGTGGGCAAATTGTCAGCAGGGAGATGGAGGTTCACTGAGTAGGTTGGCAAAGCTTAGTTGTTATGATTCTTCTATGAGGACTGGCTTTCTGCCCCTTCATATTAACCGAGTTGTGTTTTTTTTTTTCCTCCCTCTTGAAAGAAATCCCTGTTGTACAAGCAGGTGTAAATATACCTCACATTTTAAAAAGGCTTCAGTGTGAGAGGAATTTATTAATGTAACTTGTTAAAAAGATACATGGGAGCTTTCACCGGAACAAAGCTTCAAAAACGTTGCAAAACCCTGGGGGTGTATGCAATGCATATTTCTTTTCATTCTGTATTTCGTTCTGTCTGTCCTTTTTTCCCCTCATGAATTTCTGTGATCACTTGTCTTTCCTGAAGTTAGTAGTGAAAATTCTGAAGGAAGGTTGTCACCCCATAGGCCCTATACTCTCTATTTTCTATTTCTTCAAATATTTCGTTAATAATAATAATGATGGCATTTGCTAAGCGCTTACTATGTGCAAAGCACTGTTGTAAGCGCTTTTAGTGTGGTCTCCCTTTCAAAGTACTGATTAGAAACTTACTCAGCTAAGGTTTTTGTTCATTTTTCTTTCAGAATAGTTGTTGCTTACCAACAAGCTAAATTTTCTGGCTTTCTAAATTTGTCTTAATAGTTCAGAGATATCGGAACTCTTGAAAGACGAGACGAAACCCTTTAGTTTGGAAATTCATTCATTCATTCATTTGCATTTATTGAGCGCTTAACTGTGTGCAGAGCACTGTGCTAAGCGCTTGGGAAGTACAAGTTGGCAATTTGAAGTTATCTAAAGCATGGGCTGACGCATGCATCTCTGGTCACCTGTGCCCATTCCTTCTCCAAACAAACCTTTTTCTGATGCTGTTTGCATTTCACCTTCTCTCCTTTCTCTTTCCTTGTTTGAAATGAAGGCAAAAACATTATTCTCCCAAAACAGCAAGCCAAAGTGATCATTTGTGTCATTCCTTTTCAGTGCCTCAGGACTAGGATTACTCTCCGACCAGCAAAGGCAACTTCTTCTCCATCAACAGCATCAGCAATTTCAGCAGCTGTTGAGTTCCCAGCAGCTCACACCGGTAAGCGTGCCTCCTTACTAATAGAATAAATGTAGTTTGGTGTTCCACACACCCAGTGGGGCCTACTTAGAGGGGGACTGTTGCCTTTGGGCTAGTAGTGATGGTGGAACTTTATGTTGCCCTGTTTGGGCTAAGCCAAAGGTTCAGTCTGGAAGCAGAAGGTCTAAATATGTTCAGAGTAAAGTAGTTTCACCTGACTAATGGTTTCCTCAGACTTGAATTGGGGTCACTACTCTGTGGAAACTTGGGGGTACTCATTAGTGATTCCCCCTACCAACACCCTCCCCTCAATTTTTTTTGGTTGTTCAATGTTAACAGGGTGCTTTTGGAGAGGGTAGAGTGCTATTTTGAGGATGAGTGGAGTAGTTTCTTCTTCCTCCTGTCAGTGCTCCACCAGTATGAATATAACATCAGTTTAAAATAGTGGAGCACTTGTGGCATTAATCGCAAATGAAATTGAGAAGCAGTGTGGCCTAGTGGCAAGAGGGTGGACCAGTGAGTGAGAGGACCTGGGTTCTCGTCCCAGCTCCGTCACTTTTGCCTGCTGTGTGGCCTTGGGCAAGTCACTTAACTGCTCTGGGCCTCAGTGTCAACATCTATAAAATGGGGAGTCGATACTTGTTCTTCCTACTTAGACTGTGAGCCCCATGTCCCACAGCCCCGCAGTCCCCAGGGACTGTGCCCAACTTGATTATCTTGTATTTACTCCAGCGCTTAGTACAGCGCTTGGCCCCAAGTAAGCACCTACCAGCTACCACAGTGATGATTGCCAAGAGGACGAGGCAGGAGTTGCTGGCCACAAATGGCGTTATCGGTTAGAAACTGCTCATTTTCCCACCCGTGCCTCCCCAAGGAACAGCATCAAGCCCTCCTGTATCAGTTAGTCCAGCAACAGCATCACCACCAACACCATCACCAGCCCGAGCTGCAGCAGCTCCAGATCTCTGGCCCGGCCCAGATTCCCATCACTAACCTGCTCGCGGGGACCCAGGCCCCTCCGCTTCCGGCAACCTCCACCAACCCGTTTCTCAGCCTCCACAGCGATGGCGCGACACAGAAAGTAACCGTGAGTGCGTTTTCCCTCATTCGAGTAAAACACCAGAGGCGCGTTTTGGACAGAATCGGATCCGAACCCCATAGAGGGTAGCCAGTTCTGTTTCTGTGTAAAGCTTCGGGGAGATTCGCCCCAGTACCTGTTGTTTCAGAAGCAGGGTATTTCAGCACCCAAAGGAGATAAGCCAGTGTATTATGCAGTAGCTAAATGAATCGATTTGAATTTGAGGGGATAGATATTTTCCCAGCGAAGTCATGTTTTTTCTCCATCCGTCATTATTTTCAGTAGTTATTCAGGGAACTTGGGAGAGGACGAGGAATTAGGTGTGATTCTGCCCCCAGAGTATTTCCAATCTAATAAGGGAAGCAGTGTGTTCTAATAAGGGTGAGAGGGACCAACTTAAAGCCTTCTTCGATGTTCAGGTCGGCCCATTTTATGTGTTTCCATAGAGTTTTCCATGAATCCTGTGGTATTGCAGACTTCTTTGTTGTTTCAAAACTAAAATACATTTATGTCAGTGGTAATGCCATTCATTATTCTGGTGTACATCCCTCACATTGAAGTGCTTGGGCTCCGGCCTCCCTCTGTCCCACTGATGTATGAACTTTTTTGCAAGTGGTGGACTAGACCACTTCCCAGAGGAAAAAGCCAACCTGACTTGGAACCAGGTGGAGAAGGGGAGAAGCAGGGTAAGAAGGAGACTGCCTCATTTAGGTCATGGCAAACAGTAGTCAAGGGGAGAAGAAACAGATACTGAATACTCTTTGTGGGCAGGGAATGGGTTGCAGTGAACCCTTCCGAGCGCTTCGTACAGTGCCCTGCACACAGGAAGAGCTCCGCCAATACCATTGATTGAATGAGAGCAGAAAGGCAAGGATTGAGGTGCTAGGACTGCTGGTGCCGCCATGGCCTTGAGCAGTTGGTGGAGGAGGAAGGTTCAGAATTGAGAAATCAGAGAGAGCCAGCTAAACCAACGGGGGAAACATTGACTGTTGCTGTAAACAACAGCCAGATCAACGCTACTTTGCATTTCAGATATTTTTTCAGGACTCTAAAAGGAGCCAGGTTGAAGGCCTAGCTCTATTTTATTGACATTTGTTATATGCAGTGTGATGTTGGCTAATCCCGTATGTTTAGCAGAATTGATGTGATGTGTGGTGTTGTGTTCTTTAATTGCAGAGGCTTAATGATAAAACTGGGCCTGTCACACAAGAGAAAAGTTGACCTCTGAGAAATGGTTGGACTGCTTTATCCTGCTGTTCTAGCACTTCAACTAGCTGCACACTGCAGGCTTCCTCTCTGCAGCTAGGAAGAAATGCAACAAGGAATTAACTGCCAGCAAAGGATTGATCGTCATGGGGATTTTCTCGTAAGGCTTTGATTTGTTTTCTTGTTGCTTTGTTGCACTGAAATGGAGCTTTTTTTTTCCAGATTTCATGGACTTTGAAAGGAAAAAAGTAACTATTTTTGTTAGTACAACAATTTACATAAAATGAGTGTTTCAATGAGAGAGAAAAGTGTTGGAGTTGATGCTCAGCTAGTTGTCTTGCTACAGATTGGCGTGTTGGCAAACCAGAGGAACGCCAGTCCCAGATACAATCAGTTCTTCCATAACGTGGGGCTTGGCTGCGCGTTTTGGGTAGAACCAGAGCGCAGAGCTGGGGCGTGTCCTTCCGACGGCCCGCGCCTTTCTGGATAGAAAGCGACACTCGTGTCGGAAGAGAAGTGTAAGTATCACGGCACGGGCGTTGCTTAGCCCAGGGATCCTTGGGCACCCATCACCATCGCCCCATCTTTGGTTGACATTTGTGGGTGAGCCGCAACCGACCCGACCTTGGGCTGTAGGTAGGGCAGGTCTTCTGAATTGCTTCTGGTGGGGCAGACAGTGATTCTGATGCTCACATTGGCCCCCACCCCCCTCTCCCCAGCTGACCATCTTGAGGCCTCCAGTTAGAGTTGAGTTCTAAGGCCAGCAGGGAAATGAGGTCAACTCAAATGGAAAGGATTTGGACCGCACGGGAGAGTGAGAGAGAGAGGGCCTCTCAGTAAAGTACTGGTCGTGTTTGGCCTAAACCAAGTGCCTGTCAGTAATGGCTCTGGGCAGCCCAGTGTGCACTAGGCAAGCCCTTGGAAGCAGGCGGGAGAGCCCACCCTGCACCAGCTGCCTTCTCCATCGCTCTGCCTTTATGAAAAATTTCTATGCCACTGTAGATAGCTCAGGCAAACCTATTACCTGGGCCCGTTTTCCACTAATGCGTCACCAGCACAGTGAGTGGATTTAGACGGATGCTCCGTTTTATTTAAACCTCTTCCCGTTCCTGCCAAGGAATCACTGCCGGGGTCGAAATAGGGAGAACTCGTTCCAACCCTCCCAGACAGGACGCTGAGCTCCTGGGGCGACCGTGTGGCAGGGTCAAAATTACACACTTGGGGAGATAGCCACTGAACTGTGCTGATATGTGACTTCTTAGTGGCAGGGCCCAGCTGTAATTAGACCTCCACTGTGTACTTAGCTGGAAGAGAGCATGTTAATTCTGCAATATGTCTCTGGTTAAATGTTGCACAGTTCTTACCTCATTTCTGTAAATAAGGTTTTGTGAAATTGGGTTTGTTTTGTATGGTGAAAAAATTAAGAGGAAATCATTACTATTTTGATTTGTAATATTTCTAATTGGTAGATGTAATTGAAAAAAGGAAAAAAAATTAATTTATTTTTATATGTTCGGGGGATTTAAAAAAAAGTCACAAATCATTTTTGTAGATACTTTACAAGAACCAAATCAGTGTGGTTTATTTTACCAAACTCACTGGTTGCTAGCCTGTAACAATTTGTATAAATGGTTTTAAAAAAAAAATTGAATGTGCCGGTATTTTGCCTAGATGTAAAGTTACAAGTGTATGAAAAGAAATGTACAAAGGTTTTGTTAATAAATTTTAATGATGTTTATAGCTCTGTGCTCCTGGTGGATAGATGGGATGGCAGCCGTTTCCCACAGTTGGCTTTTTTTCTGTCACTTTTAGACTGGATCGGTTCTTGCTAGGAGTTCAGAGGTGAGCTGAGCAGCGGGTCTTGGCTGGCTACTCTTCCTTCTCCTTGTCTTCTTCCTTCTCCCCCTAGGGATGGAAACCCACTGCCCTCGTGCAGTAGGGTTTAAGTCACTGGACTCGAGGGAATTCTTCTCATCCCTGTATGAAGGGGCGAGGCCGAGTGGCCAAGAGGTAAAGTTGTGAGGAGAGAGAGGAGGATCGGTGGCGGAAGGGCTGTCCTGTCTGATTGTGAATGATCCAGAGAGACTGGGCTGAGGAAGAATGCTCCCTGGGGTGCTAAAACTCACTTCTTAAGCCTTGAAATGATTTTGTTAGTATGTTTGGTTTTGTTCTCTGTCTCCCCCTTCTAGACTGTGAGCCCACTGTTGGGTAGGGACTGTCTCTATATGTTGCCAGCTTGTACTTCCCAAACGCTTAGTACAGTGCTCTGCAGACAGGAAGCGCTCAATAAATACGATTGATTGTTCCCGAATGGCCCCTGCTGGTCATCATCTCACCTCTAAAATGGTTGCTGTAAACTGGCAAGTGAGGATACCCATAACACCCCCCCACCCCCGGAATTCTTCCTGTGGCCAGTGGAGTTCATCTGTAGGACTGATGATACCGCTGCTCCTGGTGCCAGCGTGATTGTCACCATGAGTGCTCAGTAAACTCAGTAAGGCAAGATTAGGTAATGTGGTCTCTCAAGCTCTGCATTTTTGCATAGCACCACTTCAGATGAGTGGACTAAGTCCTCAGCATAGGGCCAGCTATTTCTTCTAACTGTTCCACTTTCCAAGTCTCTTGCTTTTGCAGATGCAGCCGGCCGGCTCGCTCCCTGCGGGCTTTAAGCGACTCAGCCAGTGTGCGGTGCCCACCAGCCCGCTAAGATCCTGCTTCTGCTGCCCCTGCCAAGCTTGGTTGTCACCACAAAGCCTGGGCCTGCGAGGGCTAATTCTAACCTGTGTGGCCCCATCTCAGGTATCAGTCATTCAATCAATGGTATTTATTGAGCACTTACTGCATGCAGACCACTAGGCTAAGCGCTCGAGAGCGGACGGTAGAGTTTGGTAGATGCCATCCCTGCCATCAAGGAGTCCAGGGTGGGCCGACGGACGTTAAAAGAAATTAGAGATGGGGAAATAGTAGAGGAGAATATTTGCAGGAGTGCTGTGGGAAGGATCCATGTGCTTAAGGTAACCCATTTCTCTAGAGAGAGCAAAGCAGGTGTAGGTCTGACTGCCGACCCACTCTGGGGTTTGTCAGTATATTGGGACGGGGCCTGGTGGGGTTGTCTGTGGGTGGACCTGGGGCCACGTGGTCGTGTCAGCTGGGGAGCTTGAGACAGAAGGCGGTGCCACAGTTGGGTGTTGGTCTCCCAGGAGGAGAAAGGAGGCCCGGCATCTGCGTAAGGGAAGGAATGAATGGATGAATGAATGAATGAACTGAGGGAGTCTCCTGGTGTAGTGAGCACAGTGTGCGGGAACATTGATGTGGCTGGAGGAAGGGAGAGAGAGACAGAGAGACACACACTTACTTGGCACAAGCAGGGTCTGCACTCTTCAGGGGTTCTCCCGGTTGAACAAGGTTTCAGTCTCCGTCACCTTCTTGTAAACCTGAAAAGACATCATACTCAGAGTATCTGCTAAATGCCTCAAGGCTTTCACTAGCCAAAATGGTCTTGAAGTCCATTTGTCAAGTCCACCCCAGTCCTGCTGAGGTCAGCTGGAACTCACCGTGAGCATTAGTGTGATGAGCTGTCAAGATGGCCACTGCTGTCCATAGAATGGCAAATGCATCTTGGGTTGGGTTTGTGGAAGGCTTGGTCGTCATCATCATCAATCATATTTACTGAGCGCTTACTGTGTGCAGAGCACTGTACTAAGCGCTTGGGAAGTCCAAGTTGGCAACATATAGAGACAGTCCCTACCCAACAGTGGGCTCACAGTCTAAAAGGGGGAGACAGAGAACAAAACCAAACATACTAACAAAATAAAATAAATAAATATGTACAAGTAAAATAGAGTAATAAATATGTACAAACATATATACAGGTGCTGTAGGGAAGGAGGTAAGATGGGGGGGATGGAGAGGGGGACGAGGGGGAGCGGAAGGAAGGGGTCATCTGTTCCCTCTCTCCACTCTGCTAAGAGGGTAATTGGAGGCTGGGTCCCATTTAACTTCTCTCATTCTTCTCGCTTTGGCATAGAGCCCTGACCTCCAGATGGAGACCGGGTGATGGCTAAGTTTGGGTTGTCTTCTAATGCTCTCCGAAATGCCAACAGGGAGCTTAGCTGCAAGGTCAAACATTTGCTTTAGCCTTTTGGGTCTCCGGCCGGTGCTGGGAAGGAGTGATGCCGCCGAGGAGACGTTTGCCATGGGGGCGTTGTCGTATGTGAGTTAGAAAACTACAGCTTAAAATTTCAGTCTGAGTTTTACCTTAGTCACACCGCCCTCTTCCCACCCCACCTCCCTGAATCTGGCCTCTGCATTACAAATCTAAAGAAATCCCTCTCGTGAGCTAGTGTGGCTGCCAGGTTTGTAGGGGGAAGTGAGTATTTGTACATGTGAGCGTGCGTGTATGCATGTGTGCACGTGGAGGAGTGGAGCACCTCACAGGCCTACACTGCTCACCGGGCCAGGGGTGGCATTTCGAGGCACCGTGTCCGTCCCCCAAGGAAGACAGGTGAGCACCACCCCAGGGGGACAGACAAAGACCTTCCCAGAGGCAGCAAGGAATCGGCAGCTTGGCCATTCGTTTGACCGTGGTCCTTGGCTGGGCCAGTCGTGTGCCTCAGCTCATTATTGCCCTTAATCTTCTCAGCTGCTGTTTGAGCTACAGAGCTGGATGTGGAATTGGTTCCAAAAACTTAAATTTCACATTCTCAAAGCAGTGGAAAATGCACTGTTGGGCTCTAGGTGGGGCTGGGGGCAGGGAGGAAGCAGGGAACGGGGCAGTCAAGGTAGGATTTGTCAAAGAAATTTAGGGGCTGCCTGGCTCACGGGGAACATTCAGGGCTTTCTAGCTGGGCCTACCTTGTGTAAATTCAAATTCAGGCAAAGGGTAAGTTCTAGCAGCCACAATGGTAGCGAGCGTGTGGTCCAAAGGTTGAGACGAGGAAGGCTTGGGGACTTCGTCCCAGCTCTGCCACTGTGACCTTGGGGTACACTGGGGATGGTATTGGCTTCCACCTAGAACGAGATAATTGATACAAAAGGGTTTGGAAAAAAATAAGAGCCGTACAAATTCAAAGACTTGTAGCATGTGAGAAAGGCACAACAGCAACTGAGATGAGTATTTCTTTAATGGCAAAACAGCGGTCTTGCCCAGCCTATCATGAGGCTATGCGGAGGTTAACCCTTCAGGTGCCAGGGGAGATGAGGAATCCTGGGAAGCTCTTCTGTCAACAAGTGGAAATAGTGTTCTAATTCTGGCTCCGTCACTTGTCTGCCGTGTGACCTCGGGCAAGTAACTTTACTTCTCTGGGCTTCGGTTACCTCATCTGGAAAATGGGGGTTGGGACACAGTTGGGGGTTGGGATGCTTAGTACAGTGCCTGGCACATCGTAAGCACTTAACAAATATCACAGTTATTGATAAGTACACATTTAGGGTAAGCTGAATCGGGGCTGAGGACCAAGCTCCTCAGAGGGCTGCAGGAGAAGGAGGGCAGGGATGTTAAGGGGGTGGTTTCTCCATCAGTCAATCAATGGTATTTATTTATTGAGCACTTACCGTATGCAGAGCACTGTCAATCAATCAATCATATTTATTGAGCGCTTACTGTGTGCAGAGCACTGTACTAAGCGCTTGGGAAGTACAAGTTAGCAACACATAGAGACAGTCCCTACCCAACAGTGGGCTCACAGTCTAAAAGGGGGAGACAGAGAACAAAACCAAACATACTAACAAAATAGAATAGATATGTACAGGTAAAATTAGTAAATAGTAATAAATATGTACAAACATATATACAGGTGTTGTGGGGAAGGGAAGGAGGTAAGATGTCCTAAGCGTTTGGGACAGGAGAGGATATCGGAGTTGGTATACAGGGCTCCCTGCCCACTTTGCTTCCTTATGCATTAAGTAGCCATCCTGCAGCCCCGGGATAGACAAGACAAGCCCTCCTTGGGTGAGCCAGACAGCAGGATAGAGCAGGCAGTGGCTTGGTCCTGTATCGCCCAGTCTTAAACCGGTAGTCACTGGTGGGGCCTAGAGAAAACTGATGTTAGGTTGGCGGGGCGGGGGCAACACCAGAAAGGATGGAGGCTCTGTTGGGATTGGCTGGAATCCTGGGCCTCGGGCCCTGCCTGGGGCCTCCTCTTTTGGGGGGTTGGAGGGACAGTTGGATGCCTGGGGCTGACCCAATGCCACCTGCACCAACACTGTATATAATGCTGCCAGGCCACGGTGGCAAAATTCCCACTTCACCTTCCATCTCTATTCCTTTACAGTAATGCAACTAGTATCCCCATAGTTAGGGACATGCACAGCCAGAAAAACACCCTCTTTGACCTCCGTGTAAACATAGTTGCCCACTGTATAAGAGCCTCTGTTCAAAGAAAATGCAGTTCTTCCACAGCTTTTGGTCCCATTTGCTCCTGGGAGTGCTTTTTACTCACGATTCTCATCAGTTGCTTCAACTTTGCTGGGCACTCTTCGTCTTCCTCCTGTATCTCTTTCCAAGATGCTGCTCCTACATCGTTCCCAATCTGGGCCAGACGCTAACCCCCCACTTCTCTGCTGCTCCTCACCAGGATTTTTCATCTCCTCTGACCCTCCCCAAGAGAGACACAGACAGTGGGAAATATACCAACAAACCTAGTTGGAGTCGGGGTGAATGCTATGACAGGCCAGGGTACACGTTCTGGTACAGCAGTGTACAAGTTCATCACACTGTAAGTTCATCATCATCATCAATCGTATTTATTGAGCGCTTACTGTGTGCAGAGCACTGTACTAAGCGCTTGGGAAGTACAAGTGCACAAGTGAGCTAGTGGGAGTCTCCACCCTTGAACCTAAAGACTGCCTAAACTGAGCCCCAGGTGCTCTGGATCAGGGGGGAGCCAAAGATTTGGCCAGTTCCGCTGCCCCTATCCTACCCCCCCAACCATCCTACTTGAACCTTTACTGTGTGCAGAGCACTGTGCTAAAGTGCAGTTGCCAACTTGCATTCAACTTGTTGCCAGCTTGTACTTCCCAAGCGCTTAGTACAGTGCTCTGCACACAGTAAGCGCTCAATAAATACGATTGATTGATTGATTGATTGATTAAAGCAGCTTGGGAGAGGGCAGTGGAGTTCATAGACCTGATCCCGGCTCCCACAGAAGCAGCATGACTTAGTGAAAGGAGTCCGGGAGTCAGAGGACCTGGGTTCTAATCTGCCATTTGTCTTCTGGGTGACCTTGGGCAAGTCACTTCCCTTAACTGTAAAATGGGGATTCACTACGTTTTCTCCCTTCTAGTCTGTGAGTCACCATGTGGAACTGGAGCTCTGTCTGACCTGATTACCTTGTATCTGCCCCAACCCTTAGTACAGTTCTTGGCACAAAGTAAGCACTCTACCAAAATCCCAGCTATTGCTATTAGGTTTGCCAAGTGGGGCAGACTGCCCCTCTGCCGCCTCCCCTCCCTCTTCTGTCCACTGAGGATTGTCTGGGATCTTCTGGGAGGGGTCTGGCTCCTCTGCCAATAGGGCATTGCTTCACCCCCCTCCCTCAGGGCTTGAAGCCAAATTCTCTCGGGAGCAGAGCCAAGGGAAGCGAGGGAGTGCGGAGGCTGTTGGCTGTGAGGTCTCGCTGCTTGCCTGGCCGATCTCCCTGAGATCCATTCAGAAGAGATCTTCATGAGGTAATTATTCATTTCTTTCTCCACCAGCTATTCCTGGGGAAACTGGGTATTAATTTGATTATTATCTTAACTTGGAGGTTTTTATTCCCTCGCTTCCCTCCCTGCACCAAGTAAAGCTCTCAGGCCACTCCATGGCTCCCCTTCCACCCATCCAGTCTTTGGCAGGAAAATACTCAACTTAGCCCCACCGTCTTTCCAGGCTGTAAATATTACCTGACAGAGCTTGACTTTAGTATCTTTTCTGTTTGTGTTAACTCACTCTTGACTTTGATCTTGTTTCGTTCAGTTGTGGGTGCCGAGGCTGACAGACTGCTAGATACAGGTATCCTTGTCTTCCTTTAATAGGCTTAAGTACAGGATGGCAGATTTTTTGGTCCTCAGCTATGGGAAAGAGCAAAAGCAGTGCTAAGTGCTAATTCCAATCCAACAAAATCCTCACTGGAGGCTAATAGATGAGGCTGTGCTGTAATAAAAGGGCATGTGAGTCGATGGGTCTAGAGGTGCTACATTTGGTTGCGAGTCCAGAGTTTGCACAGAAGTGCTCAAGTGGTAAGCAGCTGGAGAGGAAAAAAAAATCCAGGAAAGCCTCTTGGAGTTGTGATTTCAGGGGGAATCGAAAGACGGCGAGAGGTGCGAGCAGGCAAGTTTGAAAGTGGAGGGGGTCCTAGGAGAAAGGACATAAGCAAGAGGCTGGAGGAAGGAGAGAGACAAGGGTGAAGAGTGGTGATTGAGCTGATGTGGGAGAAATGAAGCAGAGGAGCAGAAGATGGGTAAAGTAGGAGAGGAATTTCTGCTTGATGCACAGAGGAAAGGTGTGTGCACAATGGTGGGTGTTTGAGAAAGGTGCTCTGGGCAACAGAGTAAAAATAGAGGCAGGGAGGAAAGCAAGGAGATTGATGCAGGAGACCTGCTGGAATGTGATAAATGCCTGGACCAGCATGGTGGTCAGTTGGAAGGAGAGGAAAGGCGCGGTCTTGGAAATGGGACTGTCTCTATAGCTTGAGTTGTACTTTCCAAGCGCTTAGAACAGTGCTCTGCACACAGTAAGCACTCAAAAAATATGACAATGAATGAATGGGACAGAAGAAAAAACAGGATTTAGCAACAGACTGGATATGGGTGTGGAAAGAGAGGGAGGAGGCAGGGATAGTGCCAAGGCAGGAAAGAGGTGGTTCTGTCAACGGTGGCCGGGATGAGAGGTGGAGAAGGTTTGGGAGGCAAGGGTGAAGCGCTCCGTTTGAGACACATGCAGAGGCCCTGGAGGTCGGAGAAAATGCAAGACTGTCAGGGAGGTCAGAGTCCAGATCCATTTGAGCTGCCAGGAGGCCCCACCCAAGACGGAGATGGAGGTGTGGCCTGCCGCAGCTCCTACTCAATCGTTTTAGCTTACCAAGCCGGGAGATTCTGGAATGATGTCGACTGTTTGTTGCTAAGATTTTTTACTGTCTGGCTGATGTGAACTCTGCCAAGTGGAAATCTAGATTTATCAAATGTGCCCTGGTGCCTGACCATATTTAAGAGCAAACACAAACAAGGCAATGCCAGACCTTTTCCCGCCAAGGCCTCGTGTTTATTTGTTTCTTGAGCTGCCAGCTTTCCCCCTTTCTGAAATGTTTAAATGGAAACATTTTCTGGTCTCAGCTCAGTTTCCTGGGCTTAGGGCCTGAAGCTGGCAGAAAGTTTCCCAGGGACCCCATCCACCAGCTCCCAGCTGGATGGTATATGTTCCTTGCAGGTCAGGGTTGAAGAATAGGGAGCTCCTAAGCAACGCCAACGGCAATTCTGCCAATGGGGCTCCGTCAGAACTCAACTGACAGATGGTAAATACTTGAAACGTGGAGAGAAATGTACAAAAGCTTTCAACGATCCACATTTCCAACTCTAGGCAAAATGCCCCGGGGACAGGGCCAGTGGTTCAGAAGAAAGTTCTTCAGAAACACCAGGTCACAGGGGTAAACAAAGATATCCGTCCCGGAAAGCTGTCGCTGGCTTTGGGAAAAGCCCTCAGCCTTTCCTCTATGGCCAGGGCGCTACCAGGTGAGGACAGGGAGTCGGGGGGCCCAGTTGAGAGGAAATCAAAGAAAAGATGTTCTCATTGGGTCCAGCAGTGGCCTGTTCCCCTGAGGGCTGGGTTACTGTTGTAATCTGGACCATGTGGTGCCCAGGTGAGTTAATGCTATTTTTCCCCTCAAGCACACGCTTCATCGGGGCCACCGACCTTTGTGTCATCGCTCACGGTAGGAATTAAAAGGGTGATATGGTCTGGGGTGAGAGCAGTGCAACTTTGCCCCAGCTGGCAGCTCCTTGCAAAGGGGAAACTATCTGATTTATGATGCTGATATAATAATGATAATCAGAATAATAGTACTTGTACTTAACTATTTACTATGTGTCAGGCACTGTACTAAGCGCTGGGGTAGTTACAAGCTACTCAGGTTGGACAGTCCATGTTCCCTGTAGGGCCCGCAGTCTTAATCCCCATTTTATGGATGAGGGAACTGAGCCCCCGAGAAGTGAAGTGACTTACCCAAGGTCCCATGGCAGACAAGTGGCAGAACTAGGATTAGAACCCAGATCCGTCCTCTGACTCCCGGACGTATGCTCTATCCTCTATGCTACAGCCGCTCCTTAATTTACTCTCATAATTGCTCCAATTTGGGAGCAAAAGTCTATCATTACCAAAACAGGGATGGGGCTATTCCACTGGCCATATAAGAATTATGTCTAGCATTAAATCAATCAATCAATCAATCGTATTTATTGAGCGCTTACTATGTGCAGAGCACTGTACTAAGCGCTTGGGAAGTACAAATTGGCATCACATAGAGACAGTCCCAACCCAACAGTGGGCTCACAGTCTAAAAGGGGGAGACAGAGAACAGAACCAAACATACCAACAAAATAAAATAAGTAGGATAGAAATGTACAAGTAAAATAACTAACTAAATAAATAAATAGAGTAATAAATATGTACAACCATATATACATATATACAGGTGCTGTGGGGAAGGGAAGGAGGTAAGATGGGGGGATGGAGAGGGGGACGAGGGGGAGAGGAAAGAAGGGGCTCAGTCTGGGAAGGCCTCCTGGAGGAGGTGAGCTCTCAGCAGGGCCTTGAAGGGAGGAAGAGAGCTAGCTTGGCGGATGGGCAGAGGGAGGGCATTCCAGGCCCGGGGGATGACGTGGGCCGGGGGTCGATGGCGGGACAGGCGAGAGCGAGGTACAGTGAGGAGATTAGTGGTGGAGGAGCGGAGGGTGCGGGCTGGGCAGTAGAAGGAGAGAAGGGAGGTGAGGTAGGAGGGGGCGAGGTGATGGACAGCCTTGAAGCCCAGGGTGAGGAGTTTCTGCTTGATGCGCAGATTGATCGGTAGCCATTGGAGGTTTTTGAGGAGGGGAGTAATATGTCCAGAGCGTTTCTGGACAAAGATAATCCGGGCAGCAGCATGAAGTATGGATTGAAGTGGAGAGAGACACGAGGATGGGAGATCAGAGAGAAGGCTAGTGCAGTAGTCCAGACGGGATAGGATGAGAGCTTGAATGAGCAGGGTAGCGGTTTGGATGGAGAGGAAAGGGCGGATCTTGGCAATGTTGCGGAGCTGAGACCGGCAGGTTTTGGTGACGGCTTGGATGTGAGGGGTGAATGAGAGAGCGGAGTCGAGGATGACACCAAGGTTGCGGGCTTGTGAGACGGGAAGGATGGTAGTGCCGTCAACAGAGGGAGCAGGATGAAAGAAGTAAGAGGGCACTTGAGATTGCCGCTCTGCCTCTTCTCTGGCCCTCACTTTCCCAAGCGCTGGATGCAATAAGCACCTAACATTTAACCCCCACCTCCCCCTTCACTGTTTATAACAATAAACTGGAGGCAATTAGCAAGTAAATCCAGTTGGCCCCATTTCCTGAAGGACCTTGACTTACCTTAAGAGAAAGAGGGAGAAATTTCTTCTCTTGGCAGAGCTGCAGTTCACTTCCTCTCGGAGGAAGAGAACTGGAGCAGGTTAGGCTGCTCTGGCCTGAGATGGGAGGGGAGGTGAGGTGGGAGAAGGTCTGGTCTCCTGGCAGGCAGCCTCAAGCTATTATGGCAGCTCCGATGCCTCAGGCCCCTGGAAGGGATATGGAGTCAACAATCTGACGAGACCCACACCCACCTTTGAGAGAATTAGGTTTTTTTTTGGCCTAGGCAACCCACTCAGCAATTTAATCTATTTACCGAAGCCCCGTCCAGGGCTCAGAATTCACCCACACACAGGCACGAGCTTGGGCACAGTCCCCAGGGAGCAAGGGGGCTGGGCCTGTACAGTAGACAGACCAAACACCGGCAGAGGCATAACCCAGCTGACAAGATAGAACTTCGGTTTCAAGCAAACCAACTTTTGGGGAGCCCCAGAGAGAGGGAGGTACAGTGGACATTCCCTTCTGGGGTTCCCACACGGCCGCCAGCTTGCCGGAGGCGGCCTCAGAACCCGGCCGGGTTTGGTTTAGAAACTGGCCATCCCTTCTCAGAATCCAGGGGGTTTCCTGCTGGGGCAGGGGACAGCACGGCCTTACCTTGTGACAGCAGCACAAACCAAAGTCCTAACCGCTGTCGTCCTTAATGAGGCGTGACGCCTGGCGTGCTTCCAAACCCGCCGAAACTTCCTCCGCGGCTTAATTGGGAATAAGCGCTCCTTGTCTTTCCAGGGTTGCTGTAGGTGTCTGGACTTAGCTCCGGCATTCCGGCTGGGGATCCCGCTGGGCCGGGAAGAGGGCGTAGAGGGATGGTGATTTCAACCCCATCCAAGGGGCAGGCGGAGGGGCGTAAATGGAAGAGGTCAGTCGGGTGGCCCGTCAAGTCCTACCTTCCGAGCAGTGGGAAGGCCTCAGGAAAAGACTGAAGCAGACAGACATAGGCGGGGCACCCGTGACACCACCCAACTCCTCCTGGGAGATTGGGGCAGTTACCTGGCTCAGCTGCTTCACTCGTCTCATCAGAACATTTCCAGTGCCGGCTCCGACCGGCCAGTAGGACCAAAGGAGGCCTGGCTAGTTAAGGAGATTACCTGTTACCTGTATATATGTTTGTACATATTTATTACTCTATTTTACCTGTACATATCTATTCTATTTATTTTATTTTGTTGTAGGTTTGGTTTCGTTCTCTGTCTCCCCCTTTTAGAGTGTGAGCCCACTGTTGGCAACTCTATATGTTGCCAATTTGGACTTCCCAAGCGCTTAGTACAGTGCTCTGCACACAGTAAGCGCTCAATAAATACGATTGAGATCAGGGCAGGTTTTCCTGGTCTTAGCCATGACTCTGGGAGTCGGCACCTTTCCCGAGCCCAGAGATGTAACTTTCTCTCTCTCTCTATTCCTTAGATAATCTCCTTCTGGCACACCCAAAGCCCCTTCCGATGCCTGCCATCAACATTTTGGAAGGCTGGGGGGGAAGGAAGGGGGCAGCACTCCTGGAAAACAAGGTTAGCTTTTCCCTCCCCTTCCCTTTCCTTGTTAAGATCCTCCCTAGGTCAGTTCAGTCTAGGTAAAAGAGTCTCCAAATTCAAGAACACATTTTTGCTCCTTTAAACACGGTAAATGCTTAAAGCAAGATGGCATAAGATTTATTGGTAACTTCTTTTACTAAGGCACGTGACGTATAGAAATACTGAGGTACAAAAAGGCAAATTACTGCATATGACATTGAAAATAGCATCTTATTCTGGAAAAGGGAAGTTGAACTTCACAGAATACTCAGCTTTTTGCCAGCTTTTTCTTTTGTACCAGTTCAACCAGCAGCTTGTATCTAGCCACACACTCTTCCTGTAGGGAGACAAGATGAAAGCATTTGACGTGCCAGCTTCTGCTCTGGAACAAGGGCTTCTAAACCGTCGGTCAGACAACTCTCGGCTAAACTAAACCGTCCACCTCCCTCCCCTCCCACCCCCGTACCCTAGAGCTGTAAGGTGACTTCCTTTCCCAGAAATGATCTCACAGGCGGAGGGGCAGGGTTGATTTCTCCCCATTTTACAGGTAGGAAAATTGGATATTGGGCAGGGTGACATGTTCACAGTCACACAGCTGTCCTGACTCTTTTCCACTAAATTCCTGCTCCAGGACAGCAGCTGGTCCCAGCTGGGTAGGGCACCAAAAGGGAGCTAACTGTGAGCTGTAAAGTATCTTGGCCCAAAGCCATCTTGCTCTGGGCTTATGTAGATTAAGCTGAGGCTGGACTGCTGGCCAAAGGCCACAGGGGGACACTGACCTGACCTCCTTTTGAGGTAGGACATGTTGCTTCAAGTCTCTTCCTCCCACCATTCAGCTTGCACTCTGTACAGCCCCCACCCCCCAACTCTTTGTTCACACCTTGCTTAGAACTTCCCCTTTCCCCTTCAACTCCCCCAGGCTTCAGCTGTCCCCATCTCTAAAGCCCTCCTGAACTCCCATCTTCAGCAGCAGGCATTTTCTTACTCATCTTACTCAGAGAAGCAGCGTGGCTCAGTGGAAAGAGCACGGGCTTTGGAGTCAGAGGTCATGGGTTCAAATCCCAGCTCTGCCACTTGTCAGCTGTGTGACTTTGGGCAAGTCACTTAACTTCTCTGGGCCTCAGTTCCCTCATCTGTAAAACGGGGATTAAGACTATGAGCCCCCCCATGGGACAACCTCATCACCTTGTAACCCCCCCCCACCCAGTGCTTAGAACAGTGCTTTGCACATAGTAAGCTCTTAATAAATGCCATTATTATTATTATTATTATTCCCTGCACTGGCCCTTGTCCTGTCATGCCACCAGCCACAATTTTGAACTTACAGTGATAATGACTATGGTATTCATTAAGGCCTTACTATGTGCAGGCAAGCATTTGCTTGTGGATACAAGCAAATCGAGGTGGACACAGTCCCTATCCCACACGGGGCTTACAATCCTGATCCCCATTTTACAGATGAGGCAGCTGAGGCCCAGAGAAGTGAAGTGAACTGCCCAAGGTCACACAGCAGACACGGGGCAGAGCCGGGATGAGAACCCATGACCTTCTGATTCCCAGGCCGGTGCTCTATCCATTAAGCTATTGTTGCTTGATTTGCTCATTTTTCAGACTCTTGCTTAATATACCTCTCTTCTGCCTCCGTTAGAGATGCCTGCCGCTCTCCCCTGGAGATTGTGAGCTCCTTGAAGGCAGAGACCAACTACATTGTTTTTCTTCTCTCGTGCTCTTCCAACTGCTGAGAACAGTGCTCCGCACACAGTAGGTCCATAAGTACTATGGGTTTGCTCTAAGACCAAGTTTCACATGTTTGATAGAGCGGCTGACTCTAGGGCAGCTGGTGTGTGTGTTTGTGTGTGTGTGGGGGTGTGACCTGACAGTCCAATACAGAGGCCCAAACGACCCCCCCCCCAAGTCCCCAGGCCCGGCTGCAGACGCCACATCCTACCTTGGTTCTGTCCGGGACACACCTGGCGATCCTGTCCCAACGCTCCGGAGTTCCTTTGGGGTACTGCTGCAACGCCACCTCCAGCAGTCTCTGCTGATTCTGAGTCCACAGTTCTTCTGCGGGGCGGCTCTTCTCCCTCCTGCGGCTGTCCTCGTCGCTGGGCTCGTCCTGCTCTGTCAGGTCAAAGTCCTTCTGCCGCTTGCCCCGGACCTTGTCGTCCGGTGCCTCTCGGACCGTGGCGTCAGGCCCCGGCCCTCTGGCCGGTTTCCGTCTCCGAGGCCTGCTTTCAGGGACTGGCGTCTCAGTCGGATCTGCCACGCTCACCCCCACCTCCTCATCTTGCTCCTCCTCTTCTTCCTCCTCCTCCTCGTCTCGCTGGGTGATCAGGTGGTCTGGCACAGTCACAGCAGCCTTGGCAGGTTTGGCATTCTGGGCCGTCGATTTGAGTTCGGAAAGTTTCACCATCCCTGCCGGAGACAGACAGCCAGGACCCATCAATGGCAGAGAGCACAAAGTGGAAAACGTCAGGGGGAAAGGAGGTCTGAGAGCCAAACCACCCCATTCCGTGAGTGGAGCCGGTAGGAGGTCTCGGCAGGCCCTGTGGCAGCCACACCTGTCCCCGGGACCTGCGCTGCTTCAGCCACCACTGTCCATTCCCCAGCTGGTGAGCCTCCCTTAGCTTGGGGCTGCCAGATTTCCTCTGCCTTCCACCTTGGATCACCCTCCACACCCAGAGTCCCAGCAATGACCTCTACGCTGTTCTGCTTCCTTGAAAATCCTGCAAGTGGGGAATGGGAATTCTGTCTCCAGGTGGCAGGACCGGTCCAGCTGAACTGCCTTCCCACTCCCAATGTAGTCATACTACTACTACTACTAGTGGTAGTGCTTCAACACACTATGTGCCCAGCACTGCGGAATAGATACAAGACACTCTTAGACACAGTCCCTATCCCCCTTGGGGCTTATATCCAGAGAAAGTCTGGGACTCCCCCAGGAGCAGCGTGAAGCCAGGGATGCCTCTCTCAGACCAAAATGCAAGCAAAAGTAGCAGGCAATATTGGGTCCAGCGAGAGTGAAGGAAAGTGGTGCGGGTGGGGGTCGGCTCAAAGAAGCAGCCTCAACCCAACCATTGCCCTCCTGACTCCCACCAGCTGTAGGGCTCTGGTCTGCCCCGCAGCCAGAGGGGGAGGGGGAGGGAAGGCTGGGATGTGGTGTCTGGTCTCTGACCAAGAGCCTTCACGTAGGACAAGGCAACTTTCCTAATGGAACCAGCCGGATGCTGATGCCTTTCCCAGAGGTGGAGTCCCCGGACATATCTGAAGACCAAAATATCACCTTCAGACCAGGAGCCAATCCGGACTATTAGGTTTAGATTAGTAAACACCTGGGGCACATTAGTAAATTAGTAAAATTACCTGGGGCACAGGTAACCAAATCTTTCAGTTGCTTGGCTTTGCTGGTCACCTGTTTCAAAACACAAAACCAAAATTTCTTAAAGGCAATCTTGCTGAACGTGCGATTTAAAATGCACAAAAGTCTCTTGTAGTATACAACATCCCATTCTAAAAACACCTTGATTTTCTATTTGTTTCAGTTCCGTGCTACTGACTCAGGGGCCCACTGGGGACGGAGGGGGATGACGAAGGGAAAACAAAGTGCAGTCCTTGCCCCAGAGGAGCTTGTGGTCATTTAACTGGACTTCCATTCTCTAGCGCTGAGAATGGGAACGTCAATGCAGCAAGCACAGAAAACAAGGAAGAAGCACAGTCCCTTAACCTGGGTGTGTACAACTGCCTGCCTCCACCCTCGAGATTAGGATGTTTGTGGCTGGAAGCCAAAGAGGTTGAGGATTACTAATATGATCATCTTTAAAATGATCTCTCAGAGCTTAAATGTGGCATCTAGAGGATTTAAATTGCAGTATGAGAGTTTGAAGTTAATATTTGGAAGAGTGACTAAACAGGGAAACCAGAGGGCCACTCTCCCAGGGCATGTGGCACCTTGTGTTCCTGTCTCTCTGCCTAGTGAACTGGGCCCATCATTGGTCCAAGGTACATATTTGGTGGCCTGTTTGAAGTTGTTCTTTAGCAAGTGTTGATGATATTTCTTCTGGTTGTCTTGCCTGAGGCCCTCTGAAGCTGCTGTTCGGGGCTGCGGGTGTCATAGTGGTGAGAAGCAGCCGGGCCTAGTGGATGGGGCGCGGCTTTGGAAGTCAGAGGAACTGACTTCCTGGCTCTGCCACTTGCCAGCTGTAGGACTATGGGCAAGTCACTTAACTTTAGGTAGCAATCAGTCTGTGGTATTTATTGAGCACTTACTTTGTGCAGAGCACTGTACTGAGCGCTTGGGGGAGTACAGTACAAAAGAGTAGGTAGATACGACCCCTGCCCACAAGGAGCTTCAGACCAGAGGGATATTAACTGAAACCGTGTGACTCGTTGTTCTCCTCATTTCCTCAGAGCTATTTTGGGCCCAATTTCCTTTCAGATTCACCTCCTTCTCCTCAGGGAGCAATAAGCAGACGGTTAGTTTTAGCTTTCAAATCCAAAAGCCCCTGCCAAGTTTCCTAAATGATGGAAAACAGTGGTGATGCCTTCCCCTTCTTACTCCTCCCACCTCTGCCCTAAGGCATTTTATGTTTTCACTAGGAAAACTCTGGGAAACAGTTGGCGCAGGTAGGCCACGTGCAGCTCGGAGCCAGGCTGAAGCATCCCTCCCCGTTTCCCTTTCTGATGAAAAGAGGGTTTCTCCAGTAAGGGGCCTTGCCGTTAAAAAGCGGCCTCTTGGCCGACGTCCGGGTAACCAAGGGCCGGTTCTATACCCAAGTCCTTTGCGGTTCTTTTTAAACACTTCCCAGCACATCGCTCAGCCCTCGCCGTGGGGCAGCAGACGTGGTCGTGGAGAGTATGGGGGTGGGGGCTTGGGCCCCCCCGCAGGTCGGGATTTCGGCATCACTTCCGGGCAAGAAGTGATCCCCACACTGCAGCAGCCGAGCCCGCCTGTTCCAAGGGACAAAATTGCTTTTAAAATAAAATCTGGGGGCCGCTCCTGGCAAGCGCCGCCGCTTATCGTCTGGGTGTTGGGGCTCCGGGTGGAGAGAATACTCACCATCTCTCTTCCCTTCCCAGAGGCCTGCTTGCCTTCAAGAAAAAGGCAGGTGTGGGCAGGTCCTGAAGGAGCTGTTTCAGCGCCTCCTTACTTGAAGAATTAAAGGCCAATTTTAATTTCATATATTCCTTGGCCACCCGGGGTGATAATAGGGAGCTACAAACCAACAACCATGAGCCTAACTGGAAAACTTCAAACTGAAAATACCTCTACCTCAATTTTTCACCCTATTCAACCGACCTGTAGCTTGCACACTCAGTTAGCTAACACTTCCCTCCTGAGGCCCCCTAAGGGCCAGGGACCCTGCCTTATTTTATCCTGTGTTATGGATTCTTCCCCGGCTGTAGGGAAGCAGCATGGCCTATTGGACAGAGCATAGGCCTGGGACTCAGAAGGACCTGGGTTCTAATCCTTGCTCCACCACTTATCTCCTGTATGACATTGGGCAAGTCACTTCACTTCTCTGGGTCTCAGTTCCCTCATCTGTAAAATGGGGATGAAGACTGTGTCCAACCTGATTAGCTTGTATCTACCCCAGTGTTTAGCACAGTGGTTGGCACATAGTAAGTGCTTAACAAATACCATTATTATTATTATTATTAGATGCTCAATCAAGCCTAGGGGGTTAAGACGAGCCTCCACCCTTCCTCTTGACCAGCCTGCAAGGCTAAAGCAGAAGAACCCCTCACCCTGATTTAAGTGCTAAGCACAAGCTGAGTGGTGGGGGGGGGGTGCAGAGATGATCCTTTTTTCGCACAAGAAGGTTACTATCAAAAAGACAGGAAAAGCACAAGTCACCTAAGAATATAATCTGAATTTGGAAGAACTACAAACTTACTCACCATAACCATTGTCAAAGAAATGTATGCAGCAAGGGAAGGAGTGCTGTGCTGAATCTCCCATTAACCTGGAGGCTGAGCCAGATCTACCATTTATAGATAAGCAGATCTTCAACTGCAGAGGACAACTTTTTAAAACGTGGTCTCCATCAGTCATTAAGAAAGGTTTGGCCTTTGCACAATCTTTTGAGAACATTTAGGTTAACTGGCACATCACCGTACATAGCAGTATTTACAGCTAAATTTAAATATATTAAAACTTTCAGACATTTAAGAAAAAAGGCCCTTTCACATCTAGTTTGTGGCTCCCATTTTGAAATATTCCCTTGCTCTTGACTAGGTTTCTAAAGTTACCAGCACACCCCATTCGCAAGCCATGGTTATGAATCACTCTGAGACTCTGCTCAATATGCATTGCCGCCCTCTATCAATCAGTGGTATTTGAGCACTTACTGTGGGCAGAGCACTGCACTAAGCGCCTGGGAGAGTCCGATATGCCTGATTCGGTGGACACGTTCCCTGTCTGTGGACGTGCACTGCCGCAGCGGTTTTTAGACTCTCTCTGCCTCCTTGGGAGCCAAGTTTTCCTGCAGCCTCACTCGGCTCTCTGGCTGGAGCTGTTGTAGCCCAGGGCTTGGAACAGGGTTTCACTGGGCCTTTTCACTTCACCACACAACAGCTGCCTCAATATCCCTGTTGTCATACATTCTCCTCTCATGTTCTGCTCAATGCACGGTGGAAACAAGTCCAGGGCAGGGATTCATTTTGGCTGGAATTCACCACAAATACCATCCATCTCCCCCAATTAACACACTATGAAACAAAAGTCTCCTATGGACCGTAAGCTCCTATTGTATGGTCTTTGCCCACGTGCTCAGTACAGTGCTCTGCACAGTGAATGCTCAACAAATACTGTTGATTGAGGGCGGGTTTGGTGTGCCTTTGTTTACCAGCAGGAAAAGCTGCCAAGGTCTTCTCTGTTTTTCATTCATTCATACAATCGTTTTTGTAACTATAAATAGGTGGGGGCTCACCTCATGAATCCATCCTCATCAGGTGAGGCGGGGTAGCTCCAAGCAGGCTAACCAGTTCATCATCTCTCTTCTGACACAGGGGCCCGCTTATCTAGCCACAGACCTCTTCCTCTACACGGGCCGTGGTCAGGCACCACGCTAATTGGAAAAGTCTGCTCCCATCTATCCACCTGTCCATTGTTCCTTGGCCTACCTGGACCCTTTTCCATGAAGGCAGCAAATCCCCTATCAGTCTGTTATCACCACTAGAATGCCAGAGATTACTGACTGCTGAGGAGAAAGCAGCATCAGTTTACATCCTTTCAGGCAAGTGAATAATATTACTTCACAAGTGGGAAATCTGAGCTCACCCTGTCTTTAATTTAGAAAACCTGCAGTTAATAATCACATTAAACTCCGTTTTGCATGCCAGACAGTTTCGGTTTCCTCTGTTGTTTTTACAATTTGGGTGCCCTCTGTGGTTACTGAAATTATTCGCTGAAAGGCAGAAGTGAACGTTTTCCACATTTTAGCCGTTTTAGGGTAAGTCTTGTGGGGTGGGCACTTTGCATTATCAGTTTAGGTCAACCTGGGCTAAAGGATACCTTTCCCTCTTTTTTTTTTTTTTTAACTGAAGCAATGGTGTCACATTCATCTGGCCTTGAATTTAGCAATTCAACTCGATGTTAATTTGACAGTAATGCGGTTAAAACTCCCTTCCTAATTGAGGATTAAGATGGGTTTTCCACCATAATCAGACAATTCAAATGTAGAATTTTTTTTTTGTTAAAAGGTCAATTGTTTCTCTAAGGACAGGAATGTGAACTAAGCCCTGCAGCTACAAATTCAGCCAGGAAAATGGGTCAAAGAACAGCTGGGTGAAGGCGGGGTAGGGGTGGGGGGGGTGGGGTGGGAGGGCAGGGGGGTAGCAGTTCAGGTAACCAGGTCAGCAGGCAGGAGTTTTGATTAGAGTAAGCCAAGCCTCATTTCCCTTTCAGAATGAAATACTTGATGAAAACAAATCTAATTAATCCCACAGGCCAATGGGAAGGCTAAGGGATTTTTCAAAGTTAAAACACATTCCACCAGAGCCCACAATCCAGAGCAGGTTGCAATTGAATGAGATTTTACCAGTCATTTCTATGCCCAGTCAGTCACGCCCTGGCCTCTGACTACCTCTTTGTCTGACCCATGGGCCCAAGGACCCAAATGGACACTTCCAGGGGACTTAGAGGCCAGGGTGCTTGTTTTTCTTGTCCGATCAGGTTGCGATAACCATTATGGAAACCAAATGGGCTCTCAACACAATAGTTCACACCACCACCCAAAAGGGCTCTCAACACAAGCTCTAGACTGTGAGCTCACTGTGGGCAGGGAATGTGATATTATTGTACTCTCCCAAGCGCTTAGTAAAGCGCTTTACACACAGTAAGCGCTCAATACAATACTAATAACAGTGCCTGTCAAATATCTTTCACCTATACTTTACCACATAGCTGCTCTGGCTGTATTTAAAAAAAAAAAAATCCAAACCTCTTCTCAGAAGCAAAGACGTGTCAAAATGTTCTGCTTTCTACCTCTCGTGGTTGGTGCTGTTTACACCAGACTTCATGTTACTCAGTGGTTTGATTTCCAACATTAGTAAGGTCAAAGCCGAACATTAATCAGATGCGATAACCGGAGTTTGAAGAGACATTGTTGCTCATGAATGGGTGCCAGCTCCACCAGTGCAGCTCAGGTCAATCATTCCCAGATTTTCTGGTCCTACGACACAATCAACTAGCAAGTCCGAACCTCATCAGGATGCAGCGAAGCACCTCCTTCAAATCATTTTCATTTCCTTTTTCCTTTCATTGATTTAAACTTTTTCACTTTGCTCCTCCTCAAACTATTAATAAAGAAAACGTGCCAATTGTTCAAAAGCAAAATTGCCAACAGATTCTACTTCACCTCCCCATTCCACCATTTGATTCATCAATTTAGACTGAGGCTTCCTTCCCTGGAAGCATCCACAACGAAACATACTCCTAGTCTCCGCATCCTTGAACAAATGAACCCGCTATATTAGCTTTACCTTAAAGTGAACCACCCCAAGGGCTGAAGGGATAAACAGAGGTCAGATATGTGGTGTGTAAACCACTTTGTTTCCACCTCTGGTACGGAAACAGTGGGACTCTGGAAACGGTAAGAGAATGGTCTTCTGAATGGTTAAATGGCTCACGATCATTTTCATCAAATGATGAAACCCGCAACTCAAAAGGATTCAGTGGTTCGGTGAGGGTGGGCTAAGAGTCAACTTCTGGGGTGTGTCCAGGTATGTCTACAGGTTATGCATTTTGGAAGCTGCCGCGTTTCCCAAACTGTCCAAGACGCTGCCATGTTAGCCTACCTTATGAAAGACCCCCTTGTAAAAACGTTCTATTCCGTCTGACTTTCTCGGCTTTTTGTCCCAGGCGATTTTTCCTGCTTACTTTAACAATTTTCCATAAGTCAACATGAAAGCAATTTCCCTTCCACAAACAGTACATCTGGAACCTAAACAATAAAATGCACATTCCCACAGCATTTACTGAGCAGTATAAAATGTATTTCTTTAAGAAGTTCTCTAATTAGTAGGATGTAGCTCAAAGCACTCTGCCTTATAATGGAACACGGAACACCAAAGCCTCAGCTGCTATACCTTTCAGACCTTTAACATTTGTCTTCCAAGCCATTACTCTCTACAACTTCAAGTATGTGACCCCGCATACAGAGTTCCTCAAAAAGCTTTCGTTTAAATAACATATGAAGTAGAATGACCATATATGTAATTAGTATCCACCCCAGCCCAGCAATCTTCTCAAGGAAAAATGGAATGACTGTCGAGAAAGATGGCTTCCAAAGTACACAGTTCGGCCATAACGTGTCTTTTTTGTTATGTGTTTTGGCTGGGGTGGGACGGAACGATTAGGGAACAGGCCAAAGCAAGCCTGTTTGGACCCAGTGTTACGTGGTGTTGGAAGAAGCAGTCTGTGGAAATGTGCACAGTCTGTGACATGGTGAGTGCTACAATGCAGTTTTCCTTAACACGGGGTTCTGAGAAAACACATCCCCTGTGTTGTGTGTGTGTGTGTTTGTGTGTGTTAGAGAGAGAGGGCGCGTGTGTGTGTGTGCATGTAGGAAAAAAAACAACCAACAAAAAGCCCTTTTGCTCCCATTGCGGTCATGCGAGGCATTTCTACTAGGCTTTTCCTTTATCGGGGAATAACTTGGACTTTGGAATGCAAACTAGTACATTTGCAGTGAACATTTAACTCTTCCATTCTTTAACCCCCACAGACGGTTTTGGACCTACAGGGTCAGTTGAGGGGGTTTCTGAATAGCTCTCCGTGGAGAACACCCCACTGATCTATTGCTGAAAATGAAACATCATTTTCGACAATAGGCTTCTAAGCAGAGAACCACGTAAGGATTTAAAGCACACACTTTATGGATGCACCGCCCTGTAACCAGGTTATCGATCTCTGTCTACCCAACATTTTTCCTGTTGTAACCATCTGACAAAATGGATGTTGGTAAGCAACTCCGAAGGCAGAAGCGTAACTTGGTCTTCTAAAAATGCATTTTTAATTTTAACGACGCTATCCCATCTGCCTAAATACCACTCTGGCTGTCTTCTGTGCTTAATTTTTTTTTTCTGGGGGGCGGGGGGGGACCTCTGAGTTGAAAGAAGAAATTTTGTGTCTGCTCTGACCAGTCTTAGAAATGTTCTTTCCCAGTTAAAAGGGGTCACTACAAACACTAAAAACTGGCCCTGTTTTCCAGTGATTAGGTTACAGTAGCTCCAGCCTGTAAGCACCAGAATCCCCCATCCAGCTGATCAGTTACAGCTGTTAATTGTGGAACAGGGGACTGGCTGACATCTGCTTCTTGCTTAGTTAGTTAATGGTTCACTTCCAGGTCCTAAAAGGATTGTAGCCTTTCTCCAAAGACAATGTCGGGCCCCATCTCTGTCTAGCTTCTACACAGCCTGTCTTGTTCTGGTTTGTCACTCTCCATACAATGCAAATCCGAGTGAACTCACATCTGTCACCGATCGACCCAATTCGTGAGCAATCTTTTCCCATCGACCTGGGGTCCCTCCTGGGAACTTAACCATACTTCTTGTCAGCTGGCTGAGGTCCTCTTCTGTCCAGTCAGGTGCCTGTAAATTAGTTAAAAAAAAATGCATGAGACCAGAAATTGAAGGAATAAGGCAGTTTGTTCAAACTTCCCCCAAACGAGGCTTTCCCCAAAATGCACAGGTCTGGTGCATTCATCACCTCCCGTCCTGCTTTTCTTACCCAAACTCAGAAGACACTTCCCTAAAAGTACCTCTGTTTGGCCCGGGTGCCCCAACAAAGCTATTCTGGGCAGGAAAATAAAGCAAAACTGGGGCACTGAAATACTTCACTTTTCACTAGGGACAAGAACCCTGCCTATCGAATGAACTGTACAAGCCTGGGACTTTGTCAGGCCTAGCAAGTGTTAAAAGACACTCAGAGTATTCAGGTGAAAGTGTTTCTAACTGGTAGTAAAAAATGGTAAAGAAAAATAGAAGAATGAAGTTTATGAATATTAAGAGTTGGATCGCACGATCAGGCAACACTAGTCAACTATCCAGGCCAAAAAGTGCCCTCTGGTCTCCTTTATCTGAATCTTTTTCACTAAGAAAAAGCCCCACATCCCACCATCTGTAAAACAGAAGTCCAGAGGTATTTTGGTTTAAAGCGAGTTAGGTAATTCAGCTAGTGGAGATCTAACCTAAAACCTACCCCACAATATAAAATGTACAATAAAAACAGGCAAATATCCCAGTGTGCAGTTTTGGAATAAAAGCAACATTTCTGAATTAAACTCCAGGCTACTTCTCGGACGGGAAAAAAATAGCGCCAAACCACGTTAGCTGTAAATGTGCTAGTTTTAACATTTTAGGGTGGTGCAGAAATCTACTACTTTTCTGCACAACCAAAATGTACAGAAAAATACAGAAACAGTTCCTGCCCCACAGTAGCTCATCTTTAACCACCCGATGGCTTCTGAGACCTGACAAAGGCACTTAATTAAAACTAGGCAATGTCCCAATGGCCACGCAGGGCCCAAAAGGCCAAATTGGGAAAAGACGGGCCTATTCCAATTGCAGCGGCGCGTTCTGGATGCTTCCCCTGCAGTCCGGCGGACCCAATCACAAACTGAGCAAGGTAAAAGGAGAATTGCTACCAAATAGCTAATGATTATGTTAATTACTTCACTCAAGTTGTGGTCCACTAAACCGCCACTGGAAGAAGGCAGGCCCCTGGCCCAGCACGTCATCTCTCCCCCTCCGCCCTCAACGGGCCCACAGCTGGACGACACTGGAGACGGACAGTATTTTTCCATTTTTATCGTTTCGGAGGGACCTGGGAAACAAGCACACCTAGTCCAATCCCCGTTTCCGATAACGAGCGGGCATCCATCCACATCCCCGAGCCATGAGCAGCAGAAGCCCAGTCAGAGGTGGGTGACCCTGGGGACCATCTCCACAGCTACAGCAAAGCTTCTCCCTGACACTAATCCTCCCTGTCATTCTCCCACTGTGCTCTAACCACACTGACATCCGCCTGCCGCACTGCAAGCTGAACGGGGCCCTTCCTGACTTTTTACTGTCTCCCCCAATCAATGGTTCAAGCGTGCTCTTTTCACCATGTCCAAATGGCAGCTTCACTCCTAATCAAAGTGCACTGCCCTGGTAAAGGGCTTTCCGAAAAGCTCGCCATTTGCATTCATTTGCAAAGCAAACTACTTTTATTCACTTTGTTCTGCTATCAAGAATGCTCCCTGAAGCAGATAAATTGGCATAAATACAACCTGCCACTTAGGAGTCAGTAAATAATAGCCAATAGTGGGGAGGATTTTATCAATCATTCTATTTTGTATCCACCTAATTCTTTGTTCACTAAATGCTGAAAGCTTCAAACATATTCATCTGTACAGCCTGTTACAATACAGGCATAAATTCACTTCCATAGAAGAGGTGGCCAAAGAAAACCCATCTTCATGGTTGGTTGCCGTATTTTACGGCGCAAACTTCCTTGATATTAAGGGACAGCGAGAAATTTTCTTCCAATTTGAAATTTGCTACTTTGCCTGCAATACAATTGGGGCGGGGGGAGAGGGGTATATAGAAGAGCTATGACCACAGACTACCGAACTGCAGGTCCAAGAAACTACAGAGAGCAGATTGCTAAAGCACTAATATAAAATGTACTTTGATTTTTTAAGGGGAGAAAATGGGCTTCATCCCTTAAAAACTGCATTCTGAAGCCTTAATAAATGTACTATTTAGTTTCAGAAATGCAAAAGGGTTAAATTTTAAATTGAATTTCAATGTAAAGGCTTGCAGTTCAAAAATCATACTGTGACCATCGGGAGGTTTGAAGCTGCATATAGATGTACATTTTATACAGCATTCAAGCCGTATAAATACAGTGGATCAAAGCAGTTTCCCACAAAATCAAATCATCATATTTCTGCATGAACTATAACAAATGCCTACCAAACATTTTAGGAGCAACCCAAACTGTCTAAAATGTCAAGAGTGAGAAGCATTACTTCCATATAATAAACCAGCGTTTTCAAATCGTTCACACCACCTTGGTGATTCGATTTTTAAACGGGCGGCGCACATTAACATTAAACATCGACGATGAATCTAGTTTTCGTCGTGTTAATAACTGGTTCGAGAGGAAAGGTAACACAGCCTCCTGAAATACCCAATTTCTGACCCGCTTTACTAATTAATATACATTTTATTTTACACTGCCAAATATCTGAGCAGAAAAGAGATGAGCTGTATAACTGTGATACCAATCAGAGGGAAAAGCTACGGTTACTTCCTATTACGCTGCCCGTTCAACTAAGGAACTCCCCCAGATTCTAATACTTGGGGGGAAAAAATAAAAAAGATCAACATCGACCCAGAAGAATTGAGGGGCCGGCAGATCCTGGAGAAAGCCCCCTCGGCCACATTCATTGTTATCTGCTAGGGCCGGGAGTTATGCCTTTAGAGAAGCGACAGGGCCTAACTGAGATCCGATCCGCTACAGGCAGCATCCTCGAGGGTGGCCCTGGTGTGAATATATTCTTCCTGTTCTAATCTGGAGCCAACTGTAGCTGTGAGAGTCAAATGAATGCATCAGCATACTGCTTTGTCACTTAAAACCATGTGTGTTCAATATTACGGAAACGCTGGGCCAAAAATTCATCTCTCCAGTAATGGGAGATACCACATGGTTGGGGACAGCTATTGTGACCACACAAGCATGCCCATTTTGCGTCAGAAAAGGTCCGTTCTGGGACAAATTCTCCATACGGAATACAAAATGAAAAGCGGGCAGTTTTCAAAATTATTCAATATTTTCACCTAACACCGCAAGAGTATATATCTGCTCCCCTAAACTGAGTCCTTTTTAGATTAATCAGGTCTATAAAATCGGGCTTTACTGGGGATTTGCTGTCCTAAGACAATCTTTAAAATCCCAAGAAAAAGCGAAATTCTGATGGATTCTTTATTTGCCGTTTTCATTTTTATTCCACAAAATAAAACCTTTCATAAATGACATTTCTTTTCTGTAAAACCTTTAGCACCCAGAAAGTTAGAAGCATGGGTGCAAGACAATACAAGGACAGGACCCATAAAGTCTTGAATTCATAAATTCTAATGCCAAAGAAGCCTTCCTTTCCAAAACGATGGGAAAAACTCTCTTCTAATGATGATGGCATTTATTAAGCACTCACTATGTGCAAAGCACTGTTCTAAGCACTTAGGAGTTTACAAGGTAAACTTCTAATAAAACCATGAGAATAATTAATTGATGGGCATACTTTCCAAGCGTGTGAATTTTCACTGTATCAACCGGCTTTATGCTGATCTAGCTCAATTCAAAAACTCTCAAAGGAATTTAGTCTAATAAATTTCATCCTTAGGTATGAGCCCCAGTCTTAAAACCATAAATTACAGCAGATCATACTTTTGATAACTAAATGACAAGTCTACTAATTGGCTTCTCTCAAACTACATTTTAAGCATACTTTTTAGTATTTGTTAGGGTTCCAGAAATACACTTTTCCTTTCAGTAATCACATAAAAATTCAGAGAAAAAATACCCTGAACAAATATTTGGAATGGAGAGAAAACACTGCATTTCAGTTTCACATATTAGAGAGGGAGACCTTTTTTAAAAAAAATCGTATTTGTTAAGCACTTACAATGTACCTGGCACTGTACTCAGCACTGGGATAGATACAAGATAATCAGGTTGGACACAGTCGCTGTCCCGCATAAGGCTCTGTCTTCATCCCCATTTTACAGATGAGGTAACTGAGGCACAGAAGTTAAGTGACTTGCTCAAGGTCTCACATCAGACAAGTGGCAGAGGTCCTGCCAGAGGCCCATGCTCTTTCCACTAGGCCATGCTGCAGCTTTCTCAGCAGGAGGTTACCGCTATTACAACAGAACCCACTACATACATGGGTTGTGTAAATTCACTTTAAGCATTGAAAATGAATCTAATTTTCATCATTTAATACCTGGTTCTAGAGTTTCAAAAGTCTTCTGAAAAAAACACAGGTTTGACCCTGTTTACTAATCTACATTACTTACTGCTAAGTATCTGACCTCAGCCTGGAACGTCCCCTTCAGTGCAGGCAATCCACTGCTGCCCTGCTCTCTAAGGCCCTTCTGAAATCACATCTCCTCCAGGAAGCATTCCCTAGTTAATCTCCCATCTTCACCTCCCATTTCTTTCTCTCCCTCCTCCCTGTGCCTTTCTAGCATTCCATGTCATCCCAAGCCCTTAGGGAACTTATAATAATTATGGTAATTCTGGTATTTAAGTGTTTACTATATGTCAGGCACTGTAATAATAATAATAATAATAATGATGATGGCATTTGTTAAGCGCTTACTACATGCAAAGCACTGAGGGGATACAAGGTGATCAGGTTGTCCCACGTGGGGCTCACAGTCTTCGCCCCCATTTTACAGGTGAGGGAACTGAGGCACGGAGAAGTGAAGTGACTGGCCCAAGGTCACACAGCAGACACGTGGCGGAGCCGGGATTAGAACCCACGATCTCTGACTCCCAAGCCCGGGTTCTTTCCACTGAGCCACGCTGCCTCTCACTGTACTAAGCATTGGGGTGGATATGAGCAAATTGGGTTGGACACAGTCCCTGTGCCACGTGGGGCTCACAGTCTCAATCCCCATTTTACAGGTGAGGTAACTTAGGCACAGAGAAGTGAAGTGACTTGCCCAGTGGGGTCACATAGCAGACAAGTGGCGGATCAGGATGCCCCTACTATTGCACTTATGTGCACATATTTACACTGATACGCCCCACTAGCTGGAATTTATTTGCAGATCTCCCTTGCTAGACTGTAAACCTCTTGAGGCAGAGATCATGTTTACCAACTGTTTCGTACTTTCCCAAGGGCTTAAATACAGTGCTCTGCACAGAGTAAGCATTCCTGAATGAAGCTGCAGTTGTACTGGCAGTTGCTCAAAGCCCTGAACCATACTAAACAAACTTCTGAATTCATTACTCATCACGCAATTTCTTAATGAAAAAAATTCCCCCAGCTGCATCTTCCTGAAGCTATGAGCCCAAAGGCATGAGGTCTGAATTCTTAGTTAAAGCCAACAACCCAGCACCGGGAAATTAATACAAATTGCACCTGTTCTTTTGTCCCAAGTGCTAAGCACCTGTGATCTGGAGCTTATTCAGGTACATTTTTCAGAGCAGAGAAAGCTCTGCTCCCGCCACCTAAAACTCAACAGGTCCAAGACTGAGGTCCTTATCTTCTCTCCCAAACCCTGTCCTCTCCTTGACTTTCCCGTCACTGTGGACAGCACTACCATCCTTCCAATCTTGTCGGCAGAGAAAATTTTTCTGTCATTTCTGTTCAGCCAGGCAATCCAAAAGATAACGAATGAATTGTAAGATGTAACAAGTACCTGAAATCCATTGGTGCTGAGGTATATTATTCAGTATGGGTGGTCATTTTCTAAAAATAATTGGATACTGCAAAAGAGTAATAGCCAATAGCAAAGGGCTTACTGAATGCCACATGGCCCAGTTATCATGGCTGGAGGGGAACGAGAGCTGGGCTCTCTCAGGCTGTTCATTCTCAGTCTCCTTTCGCAGGCTCCTCCTCCTCCTCCTCCTCCCATCCCCTAACTGTATGGGTTTCTCAAGGGTCCCCTTCTGTTCTCCATCTATACTCACTCCCTTTAACTTATTCACTCCCACGGTTTCAACTATCACCTCTACGCGGATGATACCCAAATCTAGACCTCCTCCCCTGTTCTCTCTCCCTCCCTCCAGGCTCGCATCTCCTCCTGTCTTCAGGACCTGGATGTCCTCCCGCCACCTAAAATTCAACAGGTCCAAGACTGAGGTCCTTATCTTCTCTTATCTTCTCTCCCAAACCCTGTCCTCTCCTTGACTTTCCCGTCACTGTGGACGGCACTACCATCCTTCCAATCTCATAAGCCTGCAACCTTGGTGTCATTCTTTGACTCCACTCTCTCATTCACCCCACGTATCTAATCCGTCACCCAGATCTGCCGGTCTCACCTTCACAACATCGTCAAGATCCGCCCTTTCCTCTCCATCCAAACCGCTACCACATTAGTACAATCACTCATCCTATCCTGACTGGATTACTGCATCAGCATCGTTTCTGATCTCCCATCCTCCTATCTCTCCTTACTTTAGTCCATATTTCACTCTGCTTCCCGGACTATCCTTCTACAGAAACGTTCTGGGCACGTCACCTCTCTCCTCAAAAATCTGTAAAGGTTGCCTATCAACCTCCATATCAAGCAAAAACTCCTCACTATTGGCTTCAAAGCTCTCCATCACCTTGCCCCTTCTTACCTCACCTCCCTTCTCTCCTTCTACATCCCAGCCGGCACACCCTGCTATTCTGGTGCTAACATTCTCACTGGACCTCGTTCTCGCCTGTCTCACCATCATTCCCTGGCCCACGTCCTACTTCTGGCCTGGAATGCCCTCCCTCCTCAAATCCGCCAAACAATCACACTTCCCCCCGTGAAAAGCCCTACTGAAGGCTCACCTCCTCCAGGAGGCCTTCCCAGACTAAGCCCCCTCTTTCCTCTGCTCCGCCTCCCCATCACCCCGTGACTTGCTCCCTCTGCTCTATCCCCTCCCCACAACAGCACTTGTGTATATATGTACATATTTATTTTTCTATTTATTTTATTAATGGTGTGTATATATCTCTAATTCTATTTAGTTATATTGATGCCTGTTTACTTGTTTTGATGCCTGTCTCCCCCCTTCTAGACTGTGAGCCTGTTGTGGGCTGGGTTTGTCTCTGTTGCTGAATTGTACTTTCCAAGCGCTTAGTATAGTGCTCTGCACACAGTAAGTGCTCAATAAATACAATTGAATGGATGAGACGTGGAGGTGTGATGGTCACATGGCTCCAAGAAACCAGGAAGAACCAGCAAGGCTGGAGGAAGGAGACCTTGGTCCTGCAAATGAGTTAAGGGGCTGGCAAACCTTCTAGGGTGTCAGCTTGATTTTCATGAAGAGTGGCAGGCCACTGGTTCTCGGGGACTTTACCAGTTTCCTCGCAAATGATGTCATCCTGCTGTAAGCCCGCACAGTTCCCACGGCAGTGACCAACAGTACAATGCCAGATTAATGTTATTTTCTTTTTTTTCCCCCACTTCTACCTCCCTAGCAATCAATCAGTGGTATTTATTGGGCATTTACTGTACTGTACTAAGCACTTGGGAGAGTACAATTCAACACAGTTGATAGACAGTGGCAGATAGATAGTGGCAGTTCCCTGCCCACAAGTATTATTTATTTTATTTTGTTAGTATGTTTGGTTTTGTTCTCTGTCTCCCCCTTTTAGGCTGTGAGCCCACTGCTGGGTAGGGACTGTCTCTATATGTTACCAACTTATACTTCCCAAGCGCTTAGTACAGTGCTCTGCACGCAGTAAGCGCTCAATAAATATGATTAATGATGATGATGATTAAGGGCAAGGAACATGTCTGCTAATTCTGTTCTACTGTACTCTCCCAAGGGCTAAGTACAGTGCTGTGCACAGAGTAAGTGCTCAATAAATACAATTGATTGATCGAAGGAATTTAGTCTCCAGAACCATCCAAGACTTTCCCTGATGCCTCAATAGCTCATGTATTTTTGTTGTCCTCTTGGCTGAAAGCACAATGCTAATTTACTATCTTGCTTTGGATGCTTAACACTGTGAAAAAAAACATGATTTAAGGAATAACTGTCTTTCTGCCCCTTCCAGAAAGAATATCAGCAATGTTATCCACAGGGAAACCATTCACTGAAAAACATGAAAGTTTAAATTTAGTTGTGTTGCATAAGCTACAGATAGAGCTGGGTTATTTCTGAAACACAAAGCAGTATCGCCGAATGGATAGTGCATGGACCTAAGAGTCCGACGGACCTGGGTTCTACCCCAGTGGTTAGTATAGTGCTTGACACATAGTAAGTGCTTAAACCATACTCTAAAAAACAACACAAAAGCAACTGATACTTCTTTTAAATACTTAAAAGAATCTGTGAGGTGGTATCTTGCAGCATGGTGTAGTGCATAGGGCACAGATTTTGGAGTCAGAAGGTCACGGGTTCTAATCCCAGCTCCATCACTTGTCTGCTGTGTGACCTTGGGCAAGTCACTTCACTTTTCTATGCCTAAATTACCTCATCTGTAAAATGGAGATTGAGACTGTGAGCCCCATGTGGGACAGGGACCGTGTCCAACCTGATTTTCTTGTACCCATCCCAGCACTTAGTACAGTACCTGCCACATAAGTGCTTAGCAAATACCATAATTAAGGTTTTTTTTAAAGTCTGAGCTATTTACTTAAAACATTCAGAACACTAAAACCACCAAAAAGACCAACATAATGGCAAAAGAGCCCTTTGTCTAAGGTTCCATTGACAGGTCTTTACTAACAAACACTTTCTCCCATCCTCCCAGAACTCTCATGATACCCCATCAGCAACTTATGTTGCCAACTTGTACTTCCCAAGTGCTTAGTACAGTGCTCTGCACACAGTAAGCGCTCAATAAATATGATTGATGATGATCAGCACATAAGGAAGCCGAGGCCTGGAGTTATTTCAACAAGTAGCTCAAATGGGAGTTGTATGTGGGCTGACCAGCCCCTGCCCTGCCCCACTCTTTCCCATCCTGCCCCCGGAACCCATCACCACCTTCCCTGCCCTTCAGCAACGTCCAGGCAGCTCCTTCAGCTAATCGGGAAATTTATTCCCCTAAGTGATTTGGTTTTATTTTAATCCATGAGAGGGGAAGAGAGTAATGATAAAGAAGCTTCTAACACAAGAAGATCTGAACCTGTCTTTCTCTGTCAAAAGAGAAAGACTTACTGGGTAAGACTTACTGGCTTACTGGGGATCTGAGCAGCATTAATTCAACTTTTTGTTAAAAACCCAAACTCCAAAAAAATGTCATGTAAAAACACCATGGGTCTATATTTTAAACTCTCTCTCTCTCTCTCTCTCCTCTTCTCCTCCCCCCCCACCCCCCCCGGAGAAAATCTCCAGGCTGCCAGCATAGCATTCCAAATTATTCTCTTCCGAACTTCTGAGAAAAAAGATATACTCTGGGATGCAGAGAAGAATCTACTTGTAGCCTCTAGTTGGGTCTATCAGATCATTCCTGATGTTGAACAGAAAAGAATCAGTTATCGGGTTTGGCCTTCCCTGAATTTGTGCTTCTGCTGTCTGGTTCTTAATTCTACATTAAATTGTGTTTTGAAGCTTTTTGCATATGCTCAACAGCAGCATGCAGGTCACTTGTAAAATGCACACAACAAACACCATGATTTAAACCAGAAGGACCATGTCTACTTTTATATAAACAACAACAACAACCAATACTTTTAGTTCTCCCCTAAAAGGTTTGTCTTTGAAAAACCTAGTATGATGTAGTGGCTTTTTTATGGTATTTGTCACACACTTATTATGTGCCAGGCACTGTCCTAAGCGCTGGGGTAGACAAGATGATCTGGTTGGACATAGTCTCTGTCCCACATAGGGCTCCACTGTGAACCCACTGTTGGGTAGGGACTGTCTCTATATGTTGCCAACTTGTACTTCCCAAGCACTTAGTACAGTGCTCTGCACACAGTAAGCGCTCAATAAATATGATTGATTGATTGATTAACCCCTACTTTACAGATGCAGTAACTAAGGCACGGAGAAGTTAAGTGAATGTAAGCTCATTATGGGCAGGGAACATGTCTACCAATTCTGTTATACTGTACTCTTCTGAGCGCTTAAGTACAGTTCTCTGCATAAAGTAAGCACTCAACAAATATGATTAATTGACTTGGCCATGTCCCACAGCAGGTAAGTGGCAGAACTGGGATTAGAACCCAGGTCCTCTTGACTCCCAGGCCTATCAATCAATCGTATTTATTGAGTGCTTACTGTGTGCAGAGCACTGTACTAAGCGCTTGGGAAGTACAAGTTGGCAACATTTAGAGACAGTCCCTACCCAACAGTGGGCTCACAGTCTAAAAGCCTATGCCTATGCTCTATCCACTAGGCCATGTTGCTTCTCTACTAGGATGGGCCATCCAGTAGCAGACCCTCTTTCTTCTCCATCCCTGAGCCACCTGACTGGAACATGCCTAGGCTTCCGTGGGTCTGTGGTAGCCGGTCTCAGCTGTTTGAATTCTGCAGCTTCTCGGTGTCAGCGGAACTATGCTTTTTAGTAACTAACAATGCCGGCCACCTTTGGGAGTGATGGAAGTGTTAGATTCAGTATCCTTTCCCTTAGGTGCATTTATTTAAAACAATCCACTCTCACTTATCCATGCTGGTGGAGAAGGTTAGCATGAATAATAGAAACCCCCAGATAATATAAACACTTCGGCCTCACTAAACTTTTTACCAGAGTAAGTGATTTGGATTTTGCTTCCTCATTCTATTCATACACTCTCCCTAGTTGAGGGTATTAACTAGCAGTTAAATGTCAAATGATAGGAGAAGACAGAATTGGAAAAAAAAAAAAACCAACAAAGGGCCTGAACAATTCACAACTTGTATATCCAAACCAAGAGCAGCGTGGCCTAGTGGAAATCAATCCATCAATTGTATTTATTGAGCACTTACTGTGTGCAGAGCACTGTACTAAGCACTTGGGAAGTACAAGTTGGCAACATATAGAGGCAGTCCCTAACCAACAGTGGGCTCACAGTCTACAAGGGGGAGACAGAGAACAAAACCAAACCTATTAACAAAATAAAATAGAATAGATATGTACAAGTAAAATAAATAGAGTAATACATATGTACAAACATATATACATATATACAGGTGCTGTGGGGAAGGGAAGGAGGTAAGATGGGGGGATGGAGAGGGAGAGGAGGGGGAGACGAAGGAGGGGGCTCAGTCTGGGAAGGCCTCCTGGAGGAGATGAAAGATGAAAGAGGAGGGTCCTGGGAGTCCAAGGTCTTGGGCTCTAATCCATCCTCTGTCACTGGCCTGTTGTGTGAACTTAGATAAGTCACTCAACTTTTCTGTGCCTCAATTTTCTCAACTGTAAAATGTGGATTTAATACCTGTTCTTCTTCCCCATTAGACTGTGAGCCCCATGTGCCTCAGTCCTTGGCACAAAGGGATTAACAGAGCTGCAATTATTAGGATTTGAAATGCACACACCATTTCTCATACCCTTACAGGATAACACTTGTAAGAGCTTGCAATCTTGTTGGGGAGAGATAGGAACTAAAATAAATTATAGAGAGGAGAAAGAAAGAAATGGGGATATGTACACGAGCTAGTGCTTAAGTAACAACATATGTAAGCTAAATATATATCTACGTGCTGAAATGGCACTGGGGAGTCGGAAGGGGTGGATGTTAACTGGGGAAATACCACACAGGGCTCACAGTCTCAATCCCCATTGTACAGATGAAGTAACTGAGGCACAGAGAAGTGGCTTGCCCAAGATCACACAGCAGACAAGTGGCAGAGCCAGGGAACTATAATGGGAAAAGAGAGTGGATATGTAAGAGGGAGAGACCTGACTGGGAGCCTTAAAATAAACTGTCAGGAGTTTCTCCTTGATATAGAGAGAACTAAGCATTCAATTTCATTTTCTGAGGAGTGGGGAGATGTGAGCAGAATGATCCAGGCTGCAGATGGAAGTACTCCCCAAGCTCAGACATCTCTGCTCAACTAGGAACCAGTGCTCTGATTCTGGGTGGAGAGGGGGAGCTAAGGAAAAGTGGGGCTTGGACTGGGAAGGCCTCTTGGAGGAGGTGAGCCTTCAGTAGGACTTTGAAGGGGGAAGTGTGATTGTTTGGCGGATTCGAAGAGGGAGGGTGTCCCATGCCAGAGGTAGGACGTGGACCAGGGGTTGACAGCAGGACAGGCGATAATGACTCCCAGTGAGAAGGTTAGCATCAGAACAGCACAGTGTGTGGGCTGGGATGTAGGAGAAGGGAGGTGAAGTAAGAAGGGGCAAGGTGTTGTAGAGCTTTGAAGTCCATAGTGAGGAGTTTCTGTTTGATATATTCGTATATACACACACATGCAAACACACACATATATAATCACTTTCTAACTGTAATATATCTATAATCATTCTGACTCTAAATCTGTTCTATTCAATTTCTTTCCCTCTAGACTGTAAGTTCCCTATGAGCAGGGGTCATATCTACCAATTCTGTTATACCGTACTCCCCCAAGAACTTAGTACAGTGCTCTGCACAAAGTAAGCGCTCAATAAATTCCATTGATCGATCGATTTCCAT
This sequence comes from Tachyglossus aculeatus, assembly GCF_015852505.1. Taxonomy (NCBI): domain Eukaryota; kingdom Metazoa; phylum Chordata; class Mammalia; order Monotremata; family Tachyglossidae; genus Tachyglossus; species Tachyglossus aculeatus. Next base: position 21,424,516 of record NC_052078.1, on the reverse strand, counting down.
TTCACTGTTATCTGTTCTTCCTGCACTTCCCCAAAAGCAAGCAGGATTCTGAGCCACCATTCACAATCTCTCCCTGTCCATCATGGTTCCTCGAAATGTGAAATGTGTATATCTTAGTTCCTTGTATCTGGCATAAATAAAGGCCACAGTTTTGTTCTTCCTGGGATATCAAAGAAACAGACGACCCTTCATTAGGACATTGTTGGGTAACAGATTTTTCTCTGTTACTTGTAATTAGGCAATCCTTTTAACTCAGGCAGGTGAAATTCATTGTAGCTGTCAAACCCTAATTACAACAAATGCAAGAAATGTTTCTGTGCTTTAAAACCTCTTTAGCACACCACTCCTCTCCTGCCTCCTTCACGTTGTTTTCAAACTGTTCCCCAGGATCAATCCCTGTGAGGAAGCCTCTGTCATGCACAAATTTTTCATGTCAGCTGGTGAAACCTGGGGCATTAAGGGCAGCCAAATTGGAGCCAAACAAACCTGACCGTAATTTCAACTCCTTTAGGAGAAGCAGCATGGCTCAGTGGAAAGAGCCCGGGTTTGTGAGTTGGAGGTTGAGGGTTCTAATTCCACTCCTCCACATGTCTGCTGTGTGACTTTGGGCAAGTCACTTAACTTCTCTGAGCCTCAGTTCCCTCATCTTTAAAATGGGGATTAAGACTGTGAGCCCCACAAGGGACAACCTGATCATCTTGTATCCCCCCAGCGCTTAGAACAGTGCTTTGCACAAAGTAAGCACTTAATAAATGCCATTGTTATTATTATTATTAATTCCTAAAACCAAACTTACTAAAGAAAAGTATAGTTTCTGAGCTCAGCGGGCACCCAGGGTCCATAGATGCTTGCAGAAAGACAGCAGCTGTATCCCTCTAGAAAAACCCAGTGTTGAAAAATCACTTGAAGGACATATGCAAACTCTGTGGCCAAAAAGGTTTTCCTACTTTACAAATACAGTTCCTTTTCACTGAGACCTGATTATATACATGAGGAGGCCAGGCTGATTACCTGATATCACTTACCTGTAGATTTCATTTAAAAGCACTTTAACTAAACTTCCACATGGCCCCCAAAGCATTACTTTCCCTCCTCATTCATCAAAATGTGTTGAGTCCAAATTACAAGACTTACAGCCACAAGGGAGCTTAAGAGGCAATTTGGTCCAGGCCCAGTTTCAAAGACTGTGAAAACGACAGACCTCCAACTGGAATTGAGGAGATGTTTTAACAACCCCAAACTCCCGCTTCTTTTCATGCTTTCTTCCTTCCCACCAGTCCAACTCAAACGCATGGCTTCAAGTAAAGACCCTATCCAAATGGCCAGGGTCCAACAGAAAATATTCATTAACCAGAGGGCCGCAATGAAATTGTGCCCTAAGCACTTAGCAGAGCAAATACAGAAACAACTGTTACCCTGCCAAAAAACCCCCCAAAACAAAACAAAATCACGATCCAGTGTTTCTTCATGGAGCAAATGTGCCCTGGTCCCTTCTCAAAGCCAATACAAGGGGCTTGGGAAACAAGTACTATTGGAGGAGGGGGGAGGTGTCAATCCAGAGGGTGACTGAGGGGTTGTTCACTCCTGTGGGCTGTGAAGCAGGGTGACCTGAGAATAGAGTGGATAGAGTACAGGCTTGAAGTCAGAAGGACCTGAGTTCTAACCCTGGCCCTGCCACTTTGCTGTGTGACCTCGGGCAGGCCACTTCACTTCTCTGAGCCTCAATTACCTCATTTGTAAACTGGGGATTAAGACTGTGAGCCCCATGTGGGATATGGACTGTGTTCAACCTGATTAGCTCATATCTACCTCAGTGCCTGGAACATAGTAAGCACTTAAATACCATTAAAAAAAGAGGCAAAAACTGTCCTGGGATGGCTCTAGGGTGGGGTAAGGAAAAGACAGTTGATTGAGGAATATGCCTAGAGAAAAGGGCTTTAAAATTAAACCAAAAAAATTGGGTTCGGTGTGAATTATTTCCTGACTCTGGGGTGACAGAACACCAGAACATGCTAGCAAAGAAGGGGGCCAGTCTAGCCCTAGAGGTGCTAGATTTTTTGGTGAACTCTCTGGAAGAGCTAAGGCTAAGTGAATCCTGAAATGCTTCTCCCTCCTCCACTGTTTACTCTCAGTAACCACTGGCCTGAGGCCAACAGTAAGATTTACCCTGGGTAGATTCAAGTCAAAGGACAAGGAAAAATATCCAAAAAACCCAACCCACCCTGCTACATGCTAACTCAGCCAGAGATTGGCAGGGGTTAAATCTGGAAGCCCTTGGAATTTTAGACTGAAAAGTATTTTTTGGAGGGTGTTAGAAGCAGGTGGACACATTGGAAAGAAAGAGTGGAGCCCCCCCACCCCCCAAAACCATTAACATCTCACACCCAAATGCATACCCTAACACATACTCTTTATAGAAATGGAATTCAATCAGAGAATTCAAAGCCACAAGGCTAATCTAAGCAGAAGATGGAATTTCAACTGGAGAACCAGCACTGGGTCTGTTGAATCTGTTTTGCTTCAGGCCTCGCTCACTGCCATCCTCAGGACTGTAAAGCCCGACTAGACTGCAGGCTCGCTGTGGGCAGGAAATGTGTCTGTTTATTGTTACATTGTACTCTCCCAAGCTCTTAGTACAGTGCTCCGCACATAGTAAGCGTTCAGTAAATATGATTGAATGGAAGTGGGCACTTGAATTCTCTATAATGACGCCAAGGAAGATGACCTAATAATATTTGAGAGAGAGTCAAATGACTGATGGTCACTGGCAAACCATTGCCTACATAACAGTGCCACTTTCAGGGGGTCATGAACCACATCTAATCAATCAATCAATTACCCAGCTGGGAGACCCAACCTCCAGATGTTTCAAAGGGTAGGGTAGAGTCTTCTGCTTGGAAAGAAGGAAACTGGGAGGAGACAGCCCTGACATTTACAAAGCCAAGGGAGGTGATAAAACAAGCAATAGTTATTCTCTAAATCCCAGACCACCAGGACTGTGGGCACTTGGTGAAGCTTGAAACTGGCAGATTCAAGATGATAAAAAAAAGGAAACATAACATACTGGCAGGGGTGTGGGGGGCAGGGTATGCAATTAGTTACTATAGGAAGGAGCAGGGAAGGTGGAAAATATCTGGAGACACATGTTTGGGTACCTCTAAGTCCACAACAGGTGAGTGGAAGTAAAAGTCAGGGGTGTTAACTGGTGCATCCATAACTAGTAGAATGACTACTGAATAGAACAACCATCTAATTACAATATTTTGCCCCTCAAAAACAGGCCACTGGGGCTGGATGAGCCTTTGGTCTGATCCAGTAATGACATTTCAAGCAACAGCTTTCTAGGATATTTAAACAGATAACCTTTAGCATCTGTACTAATCTTAGTAGATTTCCCCTAACAGTATGTGAATGTGGTACAGAAGAGTTGAGAATGGTACTATATCTTTAGTGAATATAAGGATTTAAAAAGGCTGTTTGATTTTGATGCTTTTTGGATAATGTAAAATGGTCACAAGGCTGCAGTCCATAAAATCTTAATATGTATTAAAAAATACCATCATTCTTAATATTACCTGTTGCAGAGGTTACTTTTCTTTTTGTTAAAATGATGCTTAGAACACTGCTTGGCACATAGTAAGTGCTTAACAAATATAATTATTATCAGTGTGTTGTAACATTTTATTCATTCATTCTACCGAATTATTTATTGAGTGCTTGCCACGTGCAGAACACTGCACTAAGCGCTTGGGAGAGTACAATACAACAATAAACAGACACATTTTGAGAGAGTATTGAAATGGAGAAGGCTGGTTCAAAAATAGTGAGCTTGATTCTTCCATATTGTGGAGTGTGGGAAAATTCAGAACCATGAGCAAAGACGTCAGGCCGCAACACACCGTGGGATATACAACTTCTTTGTCCACAATCCTCAAACTGTGGGTGAATCTAGCTGATGTTTTTTTTTCTGCTCGTATTAGCAAACGGCATCTTTTTTTCTTATTTTGTTAGTTAGCGAAACAATTCTTTCGAAAGCGACAGGTGGATTCTTTTCAGTGAGGGCACCAATGTCACCTATTTCATAAGGGACGAGGGCAGCTGTGAAACAAATATCCTGGCACCACTGCCTGGGTCAGAGTGATTAATGACAGGCCCTGATCTTGGTGGTTTGCACAGTAGCACTCGCACTCTTTCATTCTTTGTACATATTTATTACTCTATTTATTTATTTATTTAACTTGTACATATCTATTCTATTTATTTTGTTAGTATGTTTGGTTTTGTTCTCTGTCTCCCCCTTTTAGACTGTGAGCCCACTATTGGGTAGGGACTGTCTCTATATGTTGCCAACTTGTACTTCCCAAGCGCTTAGTACAGTGCTCTGCAAACAGTAAGCGCTCAATAAATACGATTGATGATGATGACGATGATTCTTGCCGGCTCCGGAGTGCCACCAGTGAGGAAGCGGGCAGTGAGCTAGCTGCAAGGGTTTCTTTTTGGGCGGGACCTATTTAAGGTGGAAATGGACCCCAGCGTAATGTCAAGGCTGTGCTACGGCACCAAGACAGGGTAGGTGGTTGCAGCCTTCAACTCGCGGATGAGCCCGCTATTTTTCCAAGATCTCCAGTGGATGTGTCCACTTCAGAAGCAGCGTGGCCTAATGGATAAAGCATGGGCATGGGAGTCAGAAGGTCCTAGGTTCTAATCCCAGCTGTGTCACTTGTCTGCTGTGTGACCTTGGGCAAGTCACTGTGCCTCAGTTACCTCAACTGCAAAATGAGGGTTGAGACTGGGAGCCCTCTGTGGGACAGGGACTGTGTCCAATCCGATTATCTTGTATCTACGCCAGTGCTTCGTACAGTGCCTGCCACATAGTAAGCTCTTAAACACCATTATTGTTATTATTAGTGATTTCATTGTTAACTTATGGAAAAGAGGATAGTATTAGCATATTTACATTAATTCATATCATCTATGTAGACCCCCGCAATCCTTTCTGGATCTTTCTAGACTGTGAGCCCGTTGTTGGGTACGGATTGTCTCTATCTGTTACCAAATTGTACTTTCCAAATACTTAGTACAGTGCTGTGCACACAGTAAGTGCTCAATAAATACGATTGAATGAAATACGACAATGAATTTTCACCCTCCATGCAACTAGGGGGTGGGTAGGGAACATGTGTACTTACTCTTTTGAAGTGTACTCTCCCTAGCTCTTAATACAGTGCTCTGCATGTAGTAAGCCTCAAGTACCGCTGAATGATTTGACTGATGGAAGGAAGAAAGCAGAGGGTGAAGTCAGAAACAGTGAGTCCACAAATCACTTGTCTTGTGTCCTGATTTTGGGCTAAGGCCTTGAATGTCATGATAGAATAATAAAAGTGTGTTAAAAGCCTTAGGGAGTAATGCAAGCTTTTTAAGTAGTTTTTGTTGCTCTCCAATTTCTCCATATCCTGCTTAAAAAGTGAAGTTGAAATTGGGGGTAATCCATTAATGGGGATATTGCTATTGCAGAGTACAGCTGAAGAATTTTCCAACCTTTGCTTTGCCTGTACCACTGTTAAAACATCCCAGTAATGAGTTCCTTTTTAAATAACACCCTAATATTGCTGATTCATGTTTATCTTGGAACTAAAATGGATCCCAGGCCTTTTTCTGCTATACTCCTTTCTAACCAATTATTCCCTTATTGGGTGTGACTATATGAGCTGAGATAAGCTAATGTAACAGTTTTAACACACAAGCACCTCAAACTCCTGAAAGAACACCAGTAAAACAATGGACATTTAGTCAAAATTTCAAGTTTCAAACGAACCCGGTGGGAAAACGGTACAAGCTGCCACTTCTCTGTGCCTCAGTTCCCTCATCTGTAAAATGGGGATTAAGATTGTGAGCTCCATGTGGGACAACTCCAGCACTTAGAACAGAGCTAGACACATAGTAAGAGCTTAACAAATACCATTATTATTATTGGTTCTAATTCCAGCTCTTCCACTTGTTTGCTGTGTGATCCCAGGCAAGTCACTTCACTTCTCTGTGCCTCAGTTACCTCATCTGAAAAATAGGGATTGAGACTGTGAGCCCCACATGGGACAGGGACTGTCTCCAACTTGATTTGCTTGTATCCACCCCAGTGCTTGGTACAGTGCCTGGCACATAGTAAGTGCTTAACAAATATCATCATTATTATTATTACTCCCCCAAGCACTTAATACAGTGCCCTGCACACAGTTAATGCTCAGTAAATACCATTGATTGATGCAAATATGGATAACACCCCAATGTAAATAATAATACTAATGGTATTTGTTAAGCGCTTACTATGTGCAAAGCACTGTTCTAAGCACTGGGATAGATACAAGGTTATCAGGTTGTCCCACGTGGGGCTCACAGTCTTAGTTCCTATTTTATAGATGAGGTAACAGACACAGAGAAGTTAAGTGACTTGCCCAAAGTCATACAGCTGACAAGTGCTGGAGCCAGGATTCAAACCCACAACATCTGACTCCAAAGCCTGGGCTCTTTCCACTAAGCCACACTGCTTCTCGATATCCCTTCCTAGGTCTCAGGGTTTTCTAGTATATCCCTTCCTAGGTCCCAGGATTTTCTAGTGTTGCGGTGGAGAAAGTGCCTTCGTTCTTTGGAAGATAGGAGTGATGTATATCAGGAGGAAATTGCATTCCTTCTTTATGGGGTCACCAGACTAACAATGGATGATTCACCAAAACTTTTGCTAAAAGCCATGGGGGGCAACACTAGCCCCCAAGGCTCTAAGCACTATGATCCTACTCTTCTCATCCTACGACTTCACTCCTAGACTCCACCAAGCTCTACATACATTTGCTTTCACTTATTATCATTACCTGTAATTATAATAATCAATCAGTGGCATTTATTGAGCATGTACCGCATGTGCAGAGCACTTGGGAGAGCTCAATACATTCAACAGACCTGACCCCTGCCCACAAGTTGCTTAATGATGGTATTTGTTAAGCGCTTATAGTGTTCTAAGCACTGAGGTAGGTAGAAGATAATCAGGTCTGACACTGTCTCTTAATGGTTCTCCCAGTTTGAGGAGGAATACATAAATTTTCGGAGAGTCAGCTCCTGCTCTTTTAGAACGTGAATTTGCATGGCATGAGAAAGCAATTGGCAGGGATTTTTAGGGCATCAGCAAACAGCTCCACCAAGTCAGGACCAGCCCCCGAAACAGGGGACTACCAAATTGGCTGAGGGCTGACCCAAACTGTTAAAAAAAACCCAGCATTGTGACTTTGCCTGGCCAAGTTCTGGCCTAGGCTAACCATGAGATCACAGGTCCAGTGAGATTAGACTGAGTCCCATAGGGTGTTGCATATCATCACAGACTGTGGCCTGCCCAAAGACTCCATGGTCATTTCTGCCCCATCACACGTGAAAACACACACACTACATTCCTAGTTTTTCCTTTGCTGCCCAACAGATTCTGGGACTTGTCTCTTGCCCGCTGGCACAGCCGGTCCAAGCCCAACCCTCTCTCCCACTCACTTACTGTGCCCTTGGATGGCTTTGGGGAGACTGGGGAATCATCTCTGGACCCAGCTGGAAAGGAAGCTAAATGGGAGCAAGGTGACCAGGGGAGGGGACTGTAAGTTAGACTGTAAGCTCGTTGTGGGCAGGGAAGTGATTATTTATTGTTATAGTAGTAATAATAATAATAATAATGGCATTTGTTAAGCGCTTACTATGAGCAAAGCACTGTTCTAAGTGCTGGAGTGGACACAAGGTGATCAAGTTGTCCCACATGCAGTTCAGTCTCAATCCCCATTTTACAGATGAGGGAACAGATAAATTAAGTGACTGGGCCCAGAGTCACACAGCTGACAAGCAACGGAGCCGGAATTAGAACCCAGGACCTCTGACTCCCACTGAGCCACGCTGCTTCTCTACTGTTGTATTGTGCTGTTCCAATGCTCTGCACACACTGAGCACTCAATAAATATGATCGACTGACTGAAAGACTGGAAATGGCTGAGGAGATGGAGTGGAGGGACCGGGAGTTAAGGCTGCGGGAAGGGGAGAAAGGGAAGAGGATTGGGAATTGGTGAGCAGAGGGGCTATCTGGGAGCATGTAGACAAGGGGGACTTTTAAATAATCTGCAGAACTGCTCCTTGCCAACAAAGTGGACACAGAAAAAAACTACTGCAAAAGAATCTGGTTCCGAACAGGGATAACAGCACCCAGAAAACACAGACCTAGTTTTAGCCCACAACGAAACACAAAGTTTTATGGTTTAGAAGCGAAAGTCAGCTATAATTGCCGAATGAACTAGTAGATACAAAGTCTCGACAACTGGAGACTGACAGCTTTGTCTAATAGGTTGCTTGACATCTTATAATAATGGCATTTGTTAAGTGCTTACTATGTGCAAAGCACTGTTCTAAGCGCTGGGGGGGATACAAGGTGATCAGGTTGTCCCATGTGGGGCTCACAGTCTTAATCCCCATTTTACAGATGAGGTAACTGAGGCTCAGAGAAGTTAATGACTTGCCCAAGGTCATACAGCAGACATGTGGAGGAGCTGGGATTCGAACCCATGACCTCTGACTCCAAAGCCCGTGCTCTTTCCATTGAGCCATGCTGCTTCTCTCTATTATCTTGACAATAAACAGAGTATTCACTCATTCAATTGTATTTATTGAGCGCTTACTGTGTGCAGAGCACTGTACTAAGCGCTTGGGAAGTACAAGTTGGCAACATACTAGTGAGTACTGACTCACTAGAGTAGCCTGACCACCATGGAGCCGGATTGGAGAGAAATATAAACTTCTACTAAATTTCCATTTTCACCTTTATCTAGAAAGCCAGTTGAGGAAAGCCTGACAATCATTTAACTTATGAATGCATTGTTCCTTAGAGCGGTGTTTACTTTGAATCAATTACCGAGAGGACATTAAATTCACATTTTCCCTTTGATACGTACTTAATCGGATTAATCAATAACACCTTCAATTCTGACATGCTGATCTCCCTCCCCACCCCCACCCCTCAGTCGCATTTCTGGAGCTCAAGACCAAGTGTAATTAAGTGCCTTGTTTCACAGCTCAGTTGATTATGAACACTGTCACTACTGGCCACGTTAATTTACACCCATTGTCAATTACAGAATGGAAATCGCATGTTCAATTCATGTTGGCTCTAGATGATGAGGCATTAATTTGGGGGGAGGCCAATCCATTGTTTGTCACTCAGGTTTCCTCCTGGAGCCTAATCTGACAGTTTTTACATGACCCTTATGTGTTCGCACCGCCCACCCTAATTCATGGCAGTCCTGCTTCTGTCACAAATCGGGGGACTTGCACCCCCAAAATGGAATTAGTCTCATTCTGTGCCTTTCCAAGCTAGTTAAAGGTAAACCCCGCCTCACCGCATTCTGCATTTTGCTCAAAGCGGCCCTTAAATCACGGAGAGATATTGTACTGCAGTTACCAAGCGATGGTGCTATCAGAATTCCATAACCAGAGTTAATTTTTACACAAACCCTGTGCCTCCTGCAGAGGCAGGTTCATGCTAATTCTCTCTCAGACTTAGGGAAAACCTACTCAAAGGAGTCAATTTTTCAAAGCAACAATACCCCCAATAATTACCTTCCTGTCTGTGGGTCAAATTCCTGTGGAAACCAACATTCCTGATATTTACCCATCATTACTCGGCAACAAACTGCTAGGAAAGGGATATTTTCTAAACCCCAAGGCATAATTTAGTTTCATATTTGGGTGAGCTGCAAAGGCCTTAAGAGGATACTATGTTAGGTTTAGCAGTTTTTTTCTAAGAGGCATCTTTTCTCACCAGCAGCATAGTGAGGAACTATGGAATCCAGAATTACCTGGGTTCTAATCCCAGCTCCACCACTTGTCTGCTGTGTGACTTCGGGAAAGTCACTTCCCTTCCTCTGTGCCTTGGTAACCTCATCTCTACAATGGGGATTAAGACTGTGAGACCAATGAGGGACACGGGCTGTGTTCAAATTGATTAGCCTGCATCTACACTAGTGCTTAATACAGCGCCTGGCACATAGTAAGCATTTAAATTCCATTAACCGCTCCCGCCCCCCACCCCAAATCAAGTTAGTCACCCTCAAATTAGGCACATACTAATGGTATTTATTGAGTGCTTAGTATGCACTAAACACTGGGATACTGTAAGATAATTAGATTGGACACAGTCCCTTTCTTATACGAGGCTCACAATCTAAAAGCAGGTATCAATCAAAAGAAGAGACTTTCTCCCCATTTTACAGATGATACCCAGGAAGGTTAGGTGGCTTGACCAAAGGCACTAAGGAGGCAAGTGGCAAAACTGGGATCAGAACCTGGGTCTCTAGGTTCCCAATCCCGTGTGCTTTCCATTAGGCCACACTGCCTGTCATGTGAATGGCAGGTGGAAGCAAGAGCAAGAGTGGAGAGAGCTGCAGCAGAAGAAGCTAGGAGACAGAGAGGCAGCCTGCCTAGTGGACAGAGCATAGCCTGGGAGTCAGAAAGACCTGGGTTCTAATCCTGCCTCTGCCACCTGTGGCACCTTGGGCAAGTCACTTCACTTTTCTGTGCCACATCCGTAAAATGGGGATTCAGACTGAGCGCTCCATGTGGGACGCACACTGTGTCCAATCTAGTTAGCTTCTATCTACCCCAGTACCTAAGTATCTACCCTGGCACATAAGTGTTTAACAAATACCATTAAAAAAACAAAAGAGCTGGCATTAAGGAATCTGGGTGAGAGTAGCTATGGAAGGAAAATCTATCTTGTCCTGCCCCCCTCCACAATGCTCCCTGCCATCTTCTCCTGAACTTTCTGAAGTAGTCTCTCTTCTCTTGGGGAACTGGCAGGAGGCTGATTGGGCAAGATTTGTTCATAACCAACAATTTTGTAAAAGACTGGGCAAAAGCAGTCAAACAGAAATCCTACAGTCAAAAGCTGGGTAGCTGGGAAGGCTGGCAGGGCATGGCTCCAGCCCAGATCCCCTGGCTCTAGGATTGGCAGCGTTCTGCTGCAGTTCACTGCTGACAAGTGCTACTTTTCCTGGCAGCCTCTCATCCTAGGGTGTTTCCGAAGTTTGTTTCTCCATTCTTATTGCGTATTTACTATTTGTGTCCACTTCTCCTGGGTGTTCCCAAACGCCCAGGAGAATAGGGGGTGCTCTACAAACAGTCCCCACTCCATCAACACTGGTGATGACGATGAAGAGCGTCTCCCCAAGAGGTGGCCGGACCCTTCAGCCAGTCCTGGAGAGCTTACCTCCGTCCTCGGGCATGTTTCCTCCCTCCTGATGGGTCTGCCTCCAACCCTTCCTCCCAGCGGAAACTCCTAGACTGGGAGCCCCTCAAGGGACCAAGACTTGGCCTCATTCCCACTTTTGCATTCTCTCCCAATCAATCAATCAATCGTATTTATTGAGCACTTACTGTGTGCAGAGCACTGTACTAAGCGCTTGGGAAGTACAGTGCTCTGTACACAGTAAATGCTTAGCAGCATAGCCAAGTGGAAAGAGCCTGGGTGCCAGAGGACTAGGGTTCTAATCCTGGCTCTGACACCTGTCTGCTCTATGTCTTTGGGCAAATCACTTCACTTCTCTGTGCCTCAGTTCCCTTGTCTGTAAAATGGGGATTAAGACTGTAATAAGTGCTTCGGAGAGTACAATTCAAAAAGAGTAGATAGGCATGTTCTCTGCCCACTCCCTAGTTGTGTGGAGAGTGAAAGGCCAGAAAGGATTACAGACAGCATATACATAGATAATATGAATGAATGTAAATATGCTAATACTATAATCTTTTCCATAACAACAATAAAATCACTAAAATAATGATAATTGTACTTGTTAAGCGCTATGTGCCAGACACTGTACTAAGCGCTGGAGTAAAATGGGGATTAAGACTGTGAGACCTACATGGGACAGGGACTGTGACTAACTTGATTAACTTATCCCTACCCCAGTGCTTAGTACAGTGCTAGGCACAGAGTAGGCGCTTAATACCACTATTATTATTATTGTTAAAAATAATACTGTTACTACTACAACAGCCTTCACCCTTCACAAACAGAGCAGGGGATAGAGGGGAACTGGAAGTGATTTTTGAGGTTATGCTATAGCATGAAAACTGCTAGTTTAAATGAAACCACATTCACCGGCAAACATTTCTTTCCTCTCTAAGTTTGACATCATCTCTGTAAAGCAGCAAGTACAGAGGGAATGAGTAACTGTTATTTTTTTCCCCCCATTTTGCCTTCTGGCCACCGTCTGCCACAGTGCCTTTCTCCTACACCCAGGATTCTTTTACAGTATCTTCCTCCTCCTTTCCCACGAAAGACACTTTAAATTCAGGAAGAAGCTCCAGATTAGCAATCCTCTGTCAAATCTAGGTTGCTCCCGTAGCACGCTTCATGGGAATCAGATGGGCAGGCAGTTTGAGGTAGCAAGGGCGCCAGTGGGGGGATTTCTGGAAGTGGAGGAAATTTAATTTGAGAAAGGTGAGGCTGGCCAAACGCGGCAGAGGGGTGACGGTCGAACAGGCGGTCGGAGCCGAGTGGGCTGTGCTAGAGGGTCTGACCGTCTTTTGTCTACTCTGTAGAGTGCTTAGCGCTCGATGTTCAATATTAAGCAATCAATCAACACATTTGAGTACGGTGGCCGCAGACTTTGGAAGAGCCTGTACACCGCATAAATTGCCTGGAATTGATGTTGGGGACAAATGCAATAAACTACCTCGTAAATTGAAATACAGCCTGGAGCTGCTGGCCAGACACCCAAGTGGTACCTCTCTTTGGGAAAAGCAGCTTCGCTTTTCAAATCAAAGATGGAAGGCACGGCTTTCATTGACCGCTGTTACAGTTCGAACCTCAATCGAACAATCAGAAATCTAAATGGTAATTCCTGGCTGACTGGTGGGCAAAATTCCCCCAAAGGGGGGAGTACGTCTCACTCCCGGAGGGCGGGCTGGAATATTCCAACCAGAGTCCGAGTCGGGGCTTCAACATCACTTACGCCTGCTTTTACCACGGTTACTGTGGCATCTCCAAACGGGAGGAGGGTGCTGGGGATAGAGGGAGGGCTCTTCCTTTTCGGCTAAGCCTAGAGCCGTTGTCCTGCTCACCTGCCTTTTGTTCCACCACTAGTTGAGTTGACTTTGGGTTCCTGTTCAGGGTAATAGCAGTTGGAATTGGCAAGTCAGACAAAAGAAGGCTTCAAGTAATAGGCTGACAACGCTTTTCCCAACAGGGGCTGTGTAAGTTTTTGAACTGTTCAGATAAAAATTTAAAGCGTTTTGTAGATGATACACTTTATCTTTTGAACACTTCTGTTTGTCCCCATAGGCAACCAGTCAAAAGGAGATAAGCCATAAATTCCCCCACCTCATATGACATCTCATAAATCCTGACTGTCCACCATGCAAACTGGAGAGAAAAGTCATTATTAAGTGGTTCATAAATGCTGCCCTAAAATTACTGCTTAAGCCCATCTAATTACACAGAAATTAAAATGTAGTTTTTTATTTTATTGCATCAAGACAAGTTAACTGGTGGCACTTAGAAGCCAAAAGTGTTAACTCATTTATTCTTTGATTGTTAAATGCTTCAGGGCAATTGTTTTAATACAGAAAAATAATGGTGGAAAAACAGTTCACCAGATCTGCCTGTACAACAATCTGGCACGCAGATCAAATAAGCTATACATTGACTAGGTAATTAGATATGGGCTACAGATAAACATGTTGGTGTATTTTGCCAGAGAAGAGATTGCATATACTACATTTTGGTTAGTCTAGCAGAGGCACTCAAGGTACATTTTTATAGTTTTAGAAAAACTCACTTCAATAACAGGTTTTCTTGAACTGAGAAAAATAAGTTGGCATAATGATAGGTCCCAATATTAATCGAGTACCTACTGGGTACAGAACGCTGTTCTAAATATTGAAAATAGCTAAAAATATGTTAACTCTGGGAGAGAAATGCTTGCTATCATATCAAAAATAATGAGATAAACATATTACTCTAATTCCACAGAACAAAAGTGCATGTTGTTTCACCTTCTAACTTCCTCAAGCAGTAAAAGTTTGGAATTTCAGATACATATTGAGTACCGTTCTCCCCCCGAACCCACCCTGCCGCCCAAATTTTAAGAAGAAAATATAAGATAAGTGTTATGGGCTCCCGCTGGGTACAAAGAGGAGTCAGAATCAGAGTCAGAGTGTGTGCTCCCTCCCCGCTCCACACAGGCTCATGGAAGCAGGCAGGAGCCCACTGTTGGGTAGGGACTGTCTCTATATGTTGCCAACTTGTACTTCCCAAGCGCTTAGTACAGTGCTCTGCACACAGTAAGCGCTCAATAAATAAATACGATTGATGATGAGGATCGGAAGAAGTGAAGGAAGGGAATCTTTACTTATTGAGTGTCTAGCCCACACATGAGTGTTCCAGAGAAATAAGGAACCCAGTCTCCAGTAAAGTGTCCTCTTCACATTCATATGTGGATCATCGAAACCGCCAGGCCACCAAACTGAGCCAGCCACTTCTCGTATTCCAAGTTGGTCAGCCTTCTCTTATGGACTCTAGTTTCTCCCCTCTCCAGTTCCTACTTCCCTCCGCTGCTGGATCATTTTCTAAAACGTCATGCTGCATGCATCCTCCCACTCTTTAAATACCTCCAAAGGCTGCTCTTTCGCCTAAGCATCAAGCAGAAACTCCTGACCACTGGCTTGAAAACATTCAATCAGTTCTCTCCTTCCTACTTATTTACTCTCATCTCCCACCACACCCCATCTTGTCCTCTTGTTCCTCTTTAACTCACTGTTGTTTAACTGTCTCTTGCTCACACCCTTCTCACTACCTGGTACACCCTCCCACTTGATATCCCACAGACAACAGTCCTCTCCTTCAAAGCTATTCTGAAATCGGGTCTCTTGTAGGAGGCCTTCCCCATGAATCGCTCATTTTACCAACTGATACTTTAGCACTGTCATAAAACCTAAGCCTTTAAGTACTCACAACCTCCCATACACACCCCATATACTCTATTGCTTCATCTTATGTGTAATTTATTTCAGGGTCTATCTCTCCTGCTAGATTGTAAACTCTTTCAGGGCAGGGATCTCGTCTTACAATGCTATTGTATTGTCCCAGATGCTTGGGAAAATGGGCTGTACTCAACAGGTGCTCAATAAATATTTTGTTTTGTTTTGTTTTTTAATGGTATTTGCTAAGTGCTTACTATGTGCCAGGCACTGTTCTAAGCACTGGAGTAAATACAAGGTAATCATGTTGAATAATAATATTAACTGTGGTATTTGTTCAGAGCCCACTGTTGGGTAGGGACTGTCCCTATATGTTGCCAACTTGTACTTCCCAATTGCTTAGTACAGTGCTCTGCACAAAGTAAGTGCTCAATAAATATGATTGATGATGATGATGATGATGTTGGGCACTGTACTAAGTGCTAAGGGTAGATACAAGGAAATCGGGTTGGACACAACCTCTGCCTTGCATGGGGCTCTCAGTCTTTATCCCCATTTTACAGATGAGGTAGCTGAGGCACAGAGGAGCCAAGTGACTTGCCCAAGGCCACACAGCAGACAAGTGGAGGAACCGGAATTAGAACCCATGACCTTCTGACTCCCAGGCCCGTGCTCTATGCACCCCATAGGGCTCACCAGTCTTAATCCCCATTTTAGAGATGAGGAAACTGAGGCACAAAGAAGTTAAGTGATTTGCCCAAGGTTACAAAGCAGACAAGCGGTGGAGCCAGGATTCACTGGATGATACTTAAAAAACCCCTGTATATTAGTATGATGTTATTTATGAAATTATTAGAAACCTATCATAAATGTTACCAATAAAAGGAAACAAAATAACCCAGATAAAGCTATTTCCGACACTTTCTTGCAATACAGTATTGGTGGGCAAGGCTTCCCAAAAGGGGTGGACACAGCAATCCAAGGATGGGGGACAGAAGGGAGATACAGAGGAGTCAGACAAAAACAGGGATGTTAAGTGACGCAGAAGCAGTTTTTTTGCCCTTTTTTTGTTTCCGTTTTAGTAGTCCATTAATCCTGGGTAAGGAAAACAGATTAAATCAGGTCAAAATGCTTTTATGGCTTAAGATCAAAAGAGGCTATTAATTTGGCCTAAGGGGATTGGTCAATTCAGACTACATATTTGACAGTACATTGACATGATAAAATTGATGCCACAGATGGCAGTATTGCACTAGCCTGCCATGTTCCTACCAGATACGGTTCATACATTGGACTGGGAAAGGTGCAGGGGAAATGTTTTATTTTACTTGTACATAACTATTCTATTTTATTTTGTTAGTATGCTTGGTTTTGTTCTCTGTCTCCCCCTTTTAGACTGTGAGCCCACTGTTGGGTACGGACTGTCTCTATATGTTGCCAACTTGTACTTCCCAAGCGCTTAGTACAGTGCTCTGCACACAGTAAGCGCTCAATAAATACGATTGATGAGGACGAGGAGGAGGAAGGGATATATAATTGGGCAAAATGGGTGGCAAACTGGACTCGGCCTAAAGCCAGTAGTGTTTTCTACTGAATGAGCTTGGTGCTAATGCCTGCTTACCAAATTTATGCTTTCTTGATCAGATTTCCTCCTGTCAGTCATATTTATTGAGTGCTTACTGTGTACAGAGCACTGTACTAAGCACTAGGGAGAGTGCAGTATAACAAAGCAGACAGGTCCCCTGTCCACAATGAGTTTACAGTCTCGACACCTCAAATTTAGCATATCCATATCAGAACTCCTCATCTTCCCTCCCAAACAAATGCTGTCCTTCCCCAGACTTTCCCAAAACTGTGGACAACATCACTATCTCCCTGCCTCACAAGTCTGAAACCTTGGCATTACCTTCAACTCACCTCTCTCATTCGACCTGCATATTCAGTCTGTCTTCAAATCCTGTTGGCTTTACCTTCACAACCTCTCTAGAATCTGTCCCTCCCTCTCCATCTAAACCACTTCCAAGCCGATCCAAGTACTTACCACCACATCAAACCTGGACTAATGCATCAGTCACCTCACTTACCTCCCTGCCTTCCTGCCCTCCAGTCCATAATTCACTCTGCTGCCTGGATCATTTAAATAATAATAATAATAATAAAATAAAAAAGGTAACTCCACACCTCCCCACTCCTCAAAAACCTCCAATGGTTGTCCAACCATTTCTGCGTCAATCAGAAGCTCTTTTCCATCGGTTTTAAGGCACTCAATCAGCTCTCCCAATCATACCTCAACTTGCTAATTTCCTACTACAACTCACACAATTCACTCCCCTAACACCAACGTACTCACTGCACCTCCATCTCACCTTGCTCACTGCTGACCCCTTGTCTGTGCCCTCTCTCGGTCCTGGAACTCTCTCCCCCTTCACATCCAACTGACCTCCTCTCTCCCCATCTTCAAAGCTCTAATAAAATCCTACCTCCTCCAAGAGGCCTTCTCTAAGTTCTCAATTCCCATGTTCACCTTCCCTTCTGGGTTGCCTATGCACTTGATTCTGTACCCCTTAAGTTCTTTGATATTCACCCCACCCCTAGTCCTTGTGAATATAACCTTGTACTCTGCCATTTCTCCTACCTATAATTTACTGTAATACATATTTCCTCCCATAGACTGTAGACTCCTTGTGGTCAGGGATCATGATTACCAACTCTACTGCACTGAACTCTCCCAAACATTCAGTAGAGTGCTCTGTGCACAACAACTGTTCGATAAACACTACTAATTGATTGATCTATTATGTGAACTAGAATGTGAGGAAAGTCTTTCTTCCTACACCTTCAGAATTAACCCCAAACATAGTGGCTCACTGATGCCGCATAAACCTTACCACACTATCACACCTAGCTCCCCTAACTGCTTAAATTTCATGAAAATTGAAAACATTTTAATTCCTATTTATCAACTCATACTATTTACATTCATTTTAAATTGGCTAGAATTGATCCCTGGAATTCAACTTTATAACCTTAAATTGTGAATTCACAATGATAATTTCGCATTTTGGCTATATGACGCTTAATGACAAAGAAGTTATTGTATTCCACTGACTCACTGGTACTCAAACTGCCACAAAATGCTAGACATTGTAGCAAGTCTGCTATCTTTAATCAAAACTTCCAAATTGATTCACATGCCAATTACATTTCAGATTTGGATAAGAAGAAAAACAATTAGGCATATTATCAAGACAGAAGCAGTGGGAGCTGTGGAAATGATCATTATTTTCCAGAGAGCAAGGGATAAGCAATGACACGACAGCCCATCCTTCCCTATCCCTTGTAGCGAGGTTAGAAATGTACGACCGATTTTCAACAGCTTAGAGGGGATTTGTTTATCTTTTGGTGCTGATGGTTTATCCTTTAGTTTTGCCATTATCTGTCATATTTCAAGCTGAACCCCTGTGCTTCTTGGTTAAAGGTTAAGACTCAACTGTACTGGCGGTGAATATAAGTTTCCCTCGTGGAGCTCAGAAAAATCATATTTTTTTTTAAGGAAAAATAAAAAGAACCAAAAAACTTTCCAAAGCAGATTCTCCTCTTCATTACCTAATGAGATGATGATGGTGTTTCCCATCAGCCAAGACTCAACCCCATCCGGTTACTTTGGGACCAAAAATTTGGGAGAAGGAACTAGTTGCAATGCTGGTGGTTTGCACTAGTCCACCTTCTGCTGAGGGAGTGGGCACAACATGCAAGTGGGTGGGGAGGAATTAGCAAACTGAAAATTACACACAAAAATCCTTCCCACTTGTGGCCAATGAGACTTACTTGATGTGACAACAGAGGAGAAGCTACCCCAAAGTCTTGAGGGGAAACAGGAGAATGTATCCATACTTTCGTATGAAATGCTCATCATACACAAATATTTGTCATAAGAGATATGTGCTGATCAGTCTACAAATGGATCAGTAGTTATGATAATAATAATAGTGGTATCTGTTAAGTGCTGACTATGTGCCAAGCACTGTACTAAAGGCTGGGGCACATACAAGATAATCAGGTAGGACGTAGTCACTGGCCCACATAGGGCTCACAGTCTAAGTAAGAGGGAGATCAGGTACTGACTCCCCATTTTCCAGATGAGGCACAGAGAAGTGACTTGCCCAAGGTCTCACAGCAGGCAAGAGGCAAAGTCAGGATTAGAACCCAAGTCCTCTGACTTCCAGGCCCGTGCTCTTACCATTAAGCCATACTACCCCTAAGACATTCTTGAGTGGAAATGTTGCACTCTTTTGTATTGTTCTATCATGGAATTTTATTATGAAAATGCTCATTTTAATAAATTCTTCTAAAAATACCCGAAGCCCACATTCCACAAGCAGGGTCCAGGAACTGGATGAGCAGCAAGGATCTCTGAAGACATAAAGCAAAAGAGATGGCTTTCTCTTATTATATTCACTCTCCTTTATTGCACTATGTCTTCCTATTCTCAAGTTTTTCCCTTTCTCTCTATCCAATAATAATAATTTTAAAAAAGCAATAATACATACTTACATAACCACTTCCTTGTGTTGCTTCTTTTTCCTCATGCCTGTCCGTCTCTGTTCAACTTTAGAGCCTAAGATCGTTGGGGGCAAATACTTTCTACACTGTGTGCATTGTCCAATGGATTCTGGGCCCTTTCAAACCAACGCCAAAAGTAACATGCAAAAAAAAATCGTAGGTCCAAGAGCATTAACCAAGTATTTCAAGAACGTAAAGAATCATAAGAAGCCAAAATGTAGCTGCAAAGGCCTTTCAATAATCACATTTCAGCCAAATGTGAAGTGCCATTTTCAAAAACCAATCACACACACAAAAAAACCCATGGAATGGACTATTAATTTGAGAGTCAGAGTTTGGAGCCAAAGCTTTTCAAGTTTGCTGTCTCAATAAGTCATTTTACGTACTTGGCTCAGACGTATGGTTTAAGTTAGACAGTGAAAGACCATAAATACTTAACACCTATGAGGGAGGCACACCCTCCCATAGAATAATGAACGGCACACTCATGAAAAGTGTGAGAACAGCAGCATCTCTTAAGAATGAACACAGATCGAAATGAACAGTTGCCAACCAGCTTCCTCTGCCTAACATACCACACTTGGTGAAATGTTGAACCACCCCAGATTTCAAACAAAAATGTGATCCTAAACTCAGGTTTGAGAATGCCAAAGGCAATGACTCAGATGGGGTTGACAATCTGATACAACACGCCCTAATGTTGGCATGATTTTAATTCATCCAACAGAATGTGGGTGGTACCTGAAATCTGATTTCAAGTAGAACGGTCCTTCAAACCTCTCTCTCTCCTCTCATTCCCCACTGCCACTCTTTCGCCTGGATACCGGGATGGTTTCATTCCAGAATCACTCTGGCTTGATGGAGTGAGGGATCTTGGGGCCCTGAGAGAACTTTGGAGCTACCATGAGATTCCTCCCTACTTTGGGGAGGAAGTCTACGATCCCAGGCTTTATTGGTGTCAAGGCCAGGAAGAGATTTACTTAAAAAAAATATATATATAAATGCACATATTCATAATATAGGATAAACTTACCGCAGAAATTGTGGTTTACGATGTTTTTCTACATCGCATATTAAAATGTTTAGGTTCTGTTTTACTTAAGCATAACTTTCCATTTCCCCTCTTGGAAATTTCCTCTGGTAAAGAAGATTTTAGTAGCTAGTCCCTTGAAAAACATATTTAAAAGGGCTTTACTATATTTCTTATTACTTCAAGGATTGCCAGTAACATAAAAAAACTAATTGTGTTATTTATACACCATGTTAATCATGGAAAACTCATGCTTGCACACATTTCAAAATGTTTATTTGTAGTCACACACAGATCTTCAAACCATGGTGCTCTGAAAATGGCAGCCTCCAATTTTAGCTATTTTGGAAACTAGTCTTTTAAGCTGATTCTGCACATAAGTTAAAGAATCTGGGGAAGGATAAAACAGAAAACTAATTATTTAAGTGTTAAATACTGTGTTCAATTTGGCCCTACTAGGACTATTTGACTTGTTTGAACTCACGCTGCTTTTGGACAAAGAGGATTCTGATTAAATGAGTTTGAGTATTGTTTTTGAATAACTTCTCCTAGCGGAAAAGAGAGCCACCTTCTCAAATGACTATTTAATATGACCCTCTGATTTTCTACATGACAATTTTAAGAATTTTATTGATAGTAATAAGAGTATCTAAGTACTTACTTAAGAGTATCTAAGTACTTACTATGCGCCAAGCACCATACTAAGCGTTGGATAGATATAAAATTAATATGGTCAGACAGTCCCTGTTCCACATGGGGGTCACAGTCCAAGTAGGAGGGAGAACAGGTATTGAATCCTCATTTTACAGATGAGGAAACTGAGGCCCAGAGACATTAAGTAACTAGCTCTAAACAGCAGGCAAGCAGTGGAGCCAGAATTAGAACTCAGACCTTCCAACTCCCAGGCCCGTGTTCTTCCACCAGACCACCGCTGCTTCTCCTGAACTCATCTAGGATCACAAATTAAAGTTGGGGACTTCAGAATATTGTAGTAGTGGGGTTAAAAAGTTGTCTGGAGAATAGGAATCTCTATAATGAACAAGTAAGAGCAATTCCCAAGTTTTTCTGAAGAGCAGCCCCTGGACTACAGGAAATAGAAAAGTGCTCAGAATTTTTCTCTCCACTTCCAGGCAGTGTCTTCAAAAAAGGGGTAAGGGACAGCGAGGCAGTACAAAACACTGAAATGGTTACTATCTAGGCTCTGCCTCACTGGGGACTGAACTGAATTAAATTATTCTCCCCTGGCATCAATCAGCACTCAGTCCAGACTTTAAAAGTATGCTAAGCTTCAGATCAAAAGCAACAAAAGTTCCCCCTTTGTCTCTCAGTATGTCCAGTTAGCTAGCTAAACATTTAATGGAGATATTTTGTTCCATTTTTGAGAAGTCAGCCTGATTTTTCCACAGGTGGAATGGGAAATTTAGCTCTGTGAATTTCACAGAGCAAAGGAGTTTTAAGCACATGAAAATCACTTCTGGGTTCTAGTTGAAAACATGTGCCCACCAACTGCATGCACCTGAATTGACACGCTTTTCAAGACACAGCAGAAGCGAGCTCAATTTGACAATCTTAGGTGGCCTTTAAGCTCACAAAAATAGAAAAGGCTAATTTATTAAACATTTGCTTTCTAGAACATCGTAATCCTGTTAAGAAAGAAGAGTTTCATTTAAGAAATTAAAATGAAGAGAAAGCCACAAGAAACAGTATTCAGGTAATCTGTAATATGACGTCTGACTAGAACAAGCAGCGTATTATTTGCTGCAAAAGGAAAAGCACTCTCAGGTTTCAAAGCAGCACAGATGTGGGGAGATTTGAGGCAGAAAAGAGCAGGTGGTGTGGTAGCAGCCACTAATTATAAGATGTGTAGGCTTAGTAAAAAGACTCTTTTAAGGATTTAATTAGCAATATTTTCTTGGCTTTCTTCAAACTTACTTTGAACAATTTCTCCAGGAGTAAGTTTCTAGGAGAAAAATGCATTTTGCAATCTTTTTTTTTTTTTTTTTGCCATAGAGCAAACGCAAGAGGAGCAATGCATCTAAAGGCAAAAAAGAAAGAGCACCGAAACAGTAGGTGATTTTACAGGAGTATACTCAGTGAATGTGTCCATTATGAGCATTAGATGAGTTACTGTCCAAGGGTGAGCTGTTTATAGTTGTTCTAGAATAAAAATATGAGCGCTAAAACCTAGTCATAATATTTCTTGGTCTATATGTGCGAATGTTATAGCATAAGCCAAGTGATTTAATATGCCAAAATACATTTATCTTCCCTGGGCTCCTCCAGTCCTTATGTTGCAAAAACCTTGATAGCATGGACCATATCTTCTTCCTAAGGGTAACTCCTTCAAGTACTCAGGACATTTTTTGCATACACGCGATATCCAAAAAAGGGGGGGCAATAAAGGAATAGAATTTTGATAGTCAATTACATTGACTATTATTCTATAATTCCATGTCATCTTTCACGATTCATATAGTCCAGTTTTTTCTAAAGCTTCCGCCCCACTCTAATGCATACAAGTGTTCATTCAATAATGTACACAAGTGACTTGAGAAGCAATATGGCCTAGTGGATAGATTATGGGCCTAGGAGTACAAAGGATCTGGGTTCTAATCTCAGGTCTGCTGCTGTCATGTTACTGTGCCTCAGTTCCCTCACCTATAAAATGGGGATCAAAACTGTGAGCCCCACGTGGAACATGATGGACTGTGTCCAAATTGATGATCTTGTATCTACCCCAGTGCTCAGCACCCTTCCTGGCACATACTAAGTGCTTAAATACCACTTTAAAAAAAAAAAGACTTATTCATAGTGAAAGTCTCTCAACTTGGAAGTTTCATTGTCTATTCTGATAAATTTAAGAACAAAATTAACAAAGTCCTTCCATCGGCTATCACTCTCGTTTGGTTTTCAACTGACTGGTGACAATTCCTGGTTTAATCACATGGGGAACTTTTAATCATTTTTAGAATGAACACGTGTTTTAGGGGCATCAACTTAAATGATTAACTTTATTAAAAGTTAAGCTGATGAATAGCTGAAGTATACGGTGACTACCTGATATCATCAATGATGGAAAATAAATAGTCGATTGCTAGGGCAACGGCTTGAGACCTTTCTCTGGGGACTTCAGCTGTTATCAAACTAATTACATTAAAAAGCCAAAAAAAAAAAAAAATTGAAGCTCTCCGATAGTAACACTGAAGCAGATCCATCACTTGCAGGCAGCTGAAGTGTTATTAACTAAAATGCCTTGGTGAAAGTTTTATTTTCATATTCCCAGTAAACAGAGCCTGCTTCAATCCTTCAATCTTAAAGTGACAGGACGGAAATTCATTTTAATAGTTAAGACATCTATAGAAATGTTAGGCAGGTAACAGGAAGATAAGAGATTAAATGGCTACGAAGTAATATGATAGGAAGCTTAATAATAATATATACACAGAAACACTCTGATGGGAAGAGGCAGGAAACAGTCTGGTATTTACATCCTCTAAATATCCTTTAAATCCCAACAGAAGAATCTACATCACTGTTTACAGTGAATTCTGGAGACAGATCTAGAGACTAATGCACAACCACAAGCAAAGCAACAGGGAAAACTGCATTTTTTTTTCCTGCATCATAGCAATCTGAAAGACTGAAATCTAAAGAATCAAAATTTTGTAGAACGTGTCCTGAAAACATGACAAGAACATCTCGATAGCTGGCACACAAAACACAAATGAATAATTTTCCTAAAAATTTATCTTCTATAGTTTAGGACTTAACATTACCACAAAATGCTGAAAGTGAAGGGACGTCAGTTCTGAAAACTTCTACAATGGTAATGGATTGGTTTCTCCCTTCCACACAGTGTCATTTATACGAAGTAGAATTTGGCTTGCCTGTTACTGGTCATTCTGTTTGGGCATTTGAATTCAATTTCAGTTTTCAGTGTTTAGAACAGTGCTTGGCACATAAGCAAATATTATAATTATTATTATTATTATTTCCAGCAGGACCAGCTCAGACCTTGACGTGGCAGGGTGCAGCCACTGGTTGAGGTTCTCGGTGACATTTTCTTGCACATGCTTAGCATCCTAGACTGAACCAACTGACCATTTGACTTTAGGACTGCTTTTTGGGTAAAGCTACAAAAATACGATGACTAACTACAGCTTTAAGGAGCGGATCTAAAAAACATATTACTAGAGAATCCTATCTGGAAAAAAAAATACACAGTGAAAGTGATTACCAAAATCTTAAATTTTCCTACCCTCTGATGCCAAAGCACCGATAAACCAATCATATTAGGATAGTGATCTACTTATGTCAAATTATTCCTAAAACTAAAAAAAGAAAGAAAAAAAACCCCGTGCACCCAAAAGAGCTGGACACTTTTCTGGGGAATAACTACACATATTTCCCTTGCAGGCCATAAAATGATCTTGGCTGGAATCTTTCAAATATGATAATTATCCATCCCAAACAGAAACCTGCTCCAAAGCTGAATAGGAGAAGTCTACAAATACTGTCCATTTGCTTGTTTACTTATGGAGTAGATTTCATTTTTAAGGCCTTGGTCTACAAATCAATATAAGGGTAAAGGGGAAAATGTGATCATAACAAGACCAGGGTCCAGGGAGGCAGAAACTGTGACAGAAGTCTAAGTAGGGAAGATGTGTGTCCCACAGCCTTCTTTTTCTCTGAGGTCTTCCATCCCAATACTAACCAGGCCATCTAGCTTAGCTTATGAGATCTGACAAGAGTACAGCCTATGGCAATAAGGATGCAGGATAGTGATTTTATTTCTTATTTTATTCATTGCAGCCCCGGGGAGAGAGATAACGAGAACAGGAATGAAACCCAGGTCTCCTACATAAAACACTGCAAAACATTACCACTAGGTCACCAGGAAAAAACCCCAACAAAGATTGTTTTGAAGGACTTTATATAGAATGTTCATAGTGGCATATCCTACAGTAAGACTGCTAGGTGACTCATTAAAACCTCATTTTTAGCTGCTCATACTTTCTATGCCAAAAAAACTTAGGAAATCTGCTGTTTACTCAATGGCACATTTTTAAAAAAATATTCATACCACGCTTTCAAAAATTCTTACTAAAAAACCCCACCAAAACTCCAAGGCTTATAGAAATAGTCCTTCCTTTTAACTTCAATTTCCTACTGAACTAAAGAAATTGCAGACCAGAAATGCTTTCAGAAGCTTCATTTTGTATTACTATTTTTTGAATATTGTCCAACATTGTGCTCTGCTATCAAATACCTGGCCAGGGAATGTCATCTTTATTTCTCAAAGGCAAAGAGGTGACAAGGACCTTTTATCTTTGAGGATTAAGACTGTGAGCCCCATGTGGGTCAGGGACTGTGTCCAACCTGATTATCTTGTAACGACCACAGTGCTTAGTACAGTGCCCGGCACCTCGTAAGAACTTAAATGCTATTAAAAACAAAACAAAAAAGACTGGCTGGGTTTTCTCCTCATGAGATCTCAAGGAGATAGGGGAGTGAATGAAGAACTCCTACATTCACATTTGTTTAAACCTAGCTACCTTCACCACACTCACACACAGATGTTAGATTATTCTCCAAAGTCAAAAAGTCACTGCGGATAGTTTTATTACCTCTGCCACAATTTGTAACTAATCGTTCATAATAATAATGACTTGGACCCTCCCATATCACTGTTTAAAGAAATGAGCCATATATCACTAGTCTCTGTCCCTTTTCAAAGTACTTTCCACTGTCACAGCAAATTGTGTCCCCTTCCAGAGACATCCCTCTCTGCAGTTCTCTGCTATTACTCAAGTCCTCTTCATCAGTAACCAACTGGCTGTTGAGCAACAGCGGAACTTAGAAACCTGGCAAATCACCTAATCACCTCCAGGTTAGTAACAATTCCAATCTTAAATCCCCCAGAACTACACTTCAGGCTGCCACTCCAGCAACCAGCAAAGACCTATGATGTCTTGAGCACTTGGGACATTAAGAGCCCAGCGGGATGGAAGATTGGGGAGTGAGGTATGATGACTGGGCCTCCCTGCCTGTTTTAGGAGAGTGGGTAGGGTTGAGGAAATGGGCAGGGCAGTATGTGGTATTACCCACTTCTCTGCATGTACTCAAAATCTTTTCAGACTTCACCATTATTCTAGATTTGAACATTACTGTATAAATGGTTTATTGAGCTTCTTTTTCACCCTTGGGTGGGTAGCAACAACCAAAGTAAAATGATGTTCAGGGGCAAGCCCTCATTCTTGTGGCCGCTCGCAAATATTTCTCAATTTATCGGCCAAGCTTAACTCAGTTAAATCTAAGACTCTCAGCTTTTAAACAATGAATGGAATGCATTGAGCATTTATTGTGCACAGAGCACTGTATTAAGTACTTGGGACAGTACAATAAGATCGGTAGACACAATCCCTGCCTACAAGGAGCTTACAAGGACCCAAGCAATGGAATTACTGAGTGATGCCAATGGTTCATCCAGCCCGGCATTCTGTCTCCACCATGATAAAAGGATGTTCGGAGAAACCACCTGATGGGTGCTCTCTGACATCAATGGATCATCTACCATTCATCACTCTTCCCTCAAAAACCCAACTTGTTCTTTAGTTGTTGCTCTCTCATCCATAAGCAATAAGCTTGAGAGAGAACAACAGGATTAATGGGCATGATCCTTGCCCTCCAGGATCTTACATTCTGTAATAATAATAATAATGGCATTTGTTAAGCGCTTACTATGTGCAAAGCACTGTACTATGCGCTGGGGAGGATATAGTGTAAGCAGACACTATAATAAATGACAGATGGCATGAAGTAATAGATTATAAAGTTATGTATCTAAGTACTATGGGAGTTGAGAGCCTTTAGGTGCTTAGGTGATGGGCAACTGCTGAAATGGCAAGTGGGCTGATTGGAAATCAAACAGGGAAAGCCTCTTGGAAGAGTTGTGATTTCAGAAGGGCTTTGAAGATGGGAGAGCAAAAAACTGTTACACATGAAAGGAATTCCAGGTGGGGCGGGGGCAGTCAGAGCAAGAGGTCTCTGGCAGAAGAACGAGCCACAGTGAGTGGCTTGAGAGGCCCAAAGAGCTGGATTGTAGAGGGAGAAGAAAGTGGACAAGTAGGAGGGGAGAGAGTTAAATGAATGCTTTCAAGCTAACATCAGGACGTTCAGCTTGCTATGGAGAAGGACAGGCAAACCACTGGAGGTTACTGAGCAGTGGGGAGACTTTGAAGAATGTCTACAAAAATCATCTGGGCAGAAGACTACAAAGTATGGACTGGAAATGGGAAGAGCAAGGAAGCAGGGAGGTCAGTGAGGAGCCTGATACGGTAGTTGAGTCGGGCTATGATGAGTGCTTGATGGCACTTTGGCTGGAGGGGAAGGAGCAGATTCTGCAGTTGCTGCGGAGGAAGAACCCACTGGATTTGGTGACGGAATGAATTGCGTGGGTTGAGAAAGACAGAAAGGAACCAGGGTTACAAGCACGAGAGATGGGGAGGATGGTGCTGTTGTCAACTATGATGAGAAATTTATGTGGCAGAGAGGATTTGGAAGGGCAGATTAAGTCCATTCTTCTCCAAATCTTAGTCCATCCTCAAATGGAAGCTTTCCCATCTCCCTGTCATCTCAACTGTTCTTCCCTTTACCTTTTCTGCATCTACGATGCCCTAGCTGATATGGCAACCAGAACCTCACGTATTAGTTTGGGTGTAGCAGGAGCACTATGTTTTAGACTTTTGCCAAGCTTGACCTTCCTAGTGAAGCCCAGCATTTTGTTGACAATTGATAACACAAGCCTTTCAGGGAGTAAATATTTGCTTTCGAGTGATGCGCACGCATGTCCTCTGATGCAATTACTGGTTTAAACTCCATAAGTTACAATGTAGCGACTCAGAAGGAGGCGCAGTTGAAACAAGGCATTTTCCTTCAAAGAAAGGAAGTGCAGCAAACAAAATATTAAGGATATAATTATAAGCCACAATTGTAGCCACAGAGAACAGACCTCTAAAGCCATCCCTCTGCCGTAGGTGCCAGCTATTTCATTTTGACTCGCAGGGGAGAGCGAGGGTGGGGAAGAGAGCTGAAGATAAGCTGGGGCTTTTCGTGGAGGATGTGGGATGAGGTCTGAGAGAAGCAGGGACTGGCAGGCTTTTGACAAGCTAATGTGTTTGGATGGCGGATCTGGGGCCGTCTCATGACCGCCTGCAAACTTTCACCTCTTTTTAGCGTTGTTTGGAGTTGGAGACCTGAGATGAGAGAGATGAGAGTTCGGTCCAAACAGCTGAGAGGGCAAAAACAACAGTTGCCCCCCCGGGCCCACTGGAACCAGGGAGGGGAGGGGAAATGGGGGGTTTGAATGAGCTACTGCTCCTCCCACCAATGGAATCACCACAGAGTAATAATAACAACACACTTCTGGTATTTGGCAAGTCCTTACCAGGGGCCAGGCACTGTACTAAGCGCTGGGGGAGACACAAGATAATCAGCTCCTACATGGGACTCACAGTCTAAGTAGGATGGAGAACAGGTATTGAATCCTTATTCTGCAGATGAGGGAACTGAGGCCCAGGGAAGTTAAGTGACTTGCCCAAGATCACGCAGCACGTAAGTGGCAGAGTCACTGATTCCCAGACTTCTCAATATAGTAAACTAGGCCTCGGTAGAACAAGCCTCAATAAAGAAGCAGTGTGGTCTCATGAAAGAGCAGGGGCCTGAGAGTGAGAGGACCTGAGTTCTAAGCCCAGGTCTGCCACTTGTCTGGTGTGTGACCATGTATAAGTCAACCTCACTTGGGCAAGTCATACAGTCTCTGGGCCTCAGTTCTCTCGCCTGTAAAATGGGGTTTAAGACTGTGAGCCCCACTCGGGACATGTACTGAATCTAAACTGATTAGCTTGTACTTACCCCAGCCCTAAATACAGTGCCTGGCATATAATAAGCACTTAAATACCATTAAAATAATAATAAGGCTACAGTCTTTCTTACCTTCTTTTTGAGGGACTTGTTTCTATCCTCCAACCAATCATCCATTTGCTCCTCAATTTCTTCTATGGACGTTCTGTGGTCATATAATGGCACATATGCATTCGTTTCCAAAGTTGTGTGCACAGGAAATTCAGATTTTGGTTTCTTTACTTTAGGCTTCTTCTCTTCTACACAATAAAAAGAAACACACATTGTTATGGCTATAATTGAGGCCACTTCACTCAGAGTAATCCAGGAAACCCACTCAAAAGTCAATTTTCTTCAAAGTTCACTTGCTCGTTAAGACTTCTAAAACATGCATAGAGTTTCTATGGCCTCCATTTTGTTTCCTCCACCTCTCGCTATTTTGCATATACCAAATTTCAAAGGAGCTGAGGAAATCTAATGAGAATATGACAAGCTCTGAGGGTAGACACCAGATCTCAGCAGCTCGGCCAGTGTCCAACCACCTCATCTGACCCACAGGTTACTGTCAATAAGTGGCATTTATTGTGCACTTGGTGCAGAGCACTGTACTAAGAGCTTGAGAGAGTACAATATAACACAGTTGCATGACATCATCCCAGGCCACAAGGAGCTGGGCCACTGATGAGCCCCCAGGAGTATTCCTAGAAATAAAAGTAACAGTGTTTACTCAATGGGCCCAGAGGGAAACAGACCTAAGCGCTTGGGAAGTATAAAACAAGCGACACATTCCATTCACCAAGCAGCATAACGTTTAATGGGGGAGAGAGAAGGTTCAAAAGTACAAATAGAATAATCAAAATAATTGAAAGTTCAAGGGCCTAGGTTCTAATTCCGGCTTGGACACTTGTCTGCTGTGTGTCCTTAGGCAAGTCACTTGACTTCTCTGGGCCTCAGTTCCATCACTTGCAAAATGGGGATTCAGAACCTGTTCTCCCTTCTCGTCAGACTGTGAGCCCGAAGTGGGACCCAAATATCTTCTATCTACCCCAGCAGCCTTGTACAGTGTTTGACACATAGGATGTGCTTAACTCCACAGTTATTATTATGATTATGACTGCATAACCAGAAGTGCTGAGAATGGGAATAAGTGTCCAAGTGCGAGAGAGGGCTGAGGGGTTTTTACAATTTGGGGTGTGGGGATTAATCTGGGGAAGGCATGTGGGGTGGGGGGCTTTAAAGGAGAACTTTGAATATGGGGTGGCCTGTGGTCTGTCATATTGGTGGGAAAGGAAGGGAGCTCTGAGCTTGAGAAGCTAAGTTAGCGAGGGGATGGAAGTGGATGGGTCAAGAGTGAGGCACAATAAGAAGGTCATTTTGGGAGGAGACGATGGAGAGACCAGCTGGGTCAGGAGGAGTGAGTTGGTGGTGAGTGTTCAAGTCTACTGTGCAGAGCTTTTGCTTTTTGTGAAAGGACTCAGGAGTCCAACTACCCCTGCACCCCTGTGGGATTGAGTAAATACTAATCAATCAATCATAGTTACTGAGTACTTACAGTGTGTACAGCACAGTACTAAATGCTTGAGAGAGTATGAGATTAAGACGATTTTTATGGGACCATGGATTTAATCTGGACTATGGGTATCAGCAGAAAGGACTAAGCATTGTAATGTAAAGATGGGGTTACTGTAATTTTTTTTAACATAAAGTCCTAATACCTTAAAAAATAAAAGAGCAGGACAATAGCATCAACAATCCTGAAAATGGTATAACAATAACAAAGTTCAGTGGCACCAGGCTTAATGCGCAAATAATTCTTAAATAACTTGGAAGGAATTTAACTCTCCACTCTTTAATCAGAAAAAGCTTTAAAGACCTGAACCATAATCATCCTTCTCCTCTCCTCACAAAAAAACAAAACATGACTATATCCTTCCTAAGGGAAGGTAGGCAATAGATTAATATTTTTTATGGTATTTGTTAAGCACTTACTATGTGCCAGGCACTGCTCTAAATTCTGGGGTAGATATATAGAAATCAGATTGAACACAGTCCATGCCCCACATTGGGTTTACAGTCTTAATCTCCATTTTACAGATGAGGGAAATAAGGCACAGAGAAGTCAAGTGACTTGTCCAAGGTCACATGGCAGACAAGTGGCGAAGCCAAGATTAGAACCCTGAACCTTCTTATTCCCAGGCCTGTGCTGTACCCACTAGGCCCCACTGCTCTAAGGCACAGACAGGAGCAGAAGTCAACCAGTCTTTACCAACCCAGTTGCTCCTACAAGATTATTCAACCAATCAGTAGCAATTATTGAGCACATACTATGCGGAGAAAACCATACTAAGTGCTTAAATGGGTATGGTAGAATTAATGGACATGATCAATGCTTGCAAGGATCTAACCATCTAGCAGGAGAGAGTTTATAATCTGGGGTTGGGGGGACACACTAATTAGGGACAGGAGAAAGTAACAGACATAAAGATGCAAAAATTGTGATGTTGGTTAAGCACTTACTTTGGGCCAAGCACTTTACTAAGTGCGGGGGTAGATAATCAGGTCCCACATGGGGTTCACAGTCTAAGCGGGAGAAACAAAAGGTACTGAATCCCCATTTTTGCTGATGAGGGAACTGAGGCACAGAACACTTAAAAGACTTGCTCACGCATGGTAAGAGAGTAGGTACAGGGCAGAGCCGGGATTAGAACCCAGGCCCTTTGACTCCAAGGACAGTGCTGTTTCCCTTACACCACACTGCTTCTCAAGTGCACAGGATAAGTATACAAGTGTTACTGGGGGAGGGGGAAGGATGTAAATACCCAAATGCTCAAGTGAGCAAGTGTCAAATGGGGGTGAGGGTGGGGGAGGAGATGAGAGATTAGCCCAGGAAGGCCCTCGGGAGGAGATGTGAGCCCACTGTTTTTAGACTGTGAGCCCACTGTTGGGTAGGGACTGTCTCTATATGTTGCCAACTTGTACTTCCCAAGTGCTTAGTACAGTGCTCTGCACACAGTAAGCGCTCAATAAGCACGATTGATGATGATGTGATTTCAGAAGGGCGCTGAAGATGGGAAGAGCAGTGGTCTATGGGGATATGAAAGGAAAGGTAATTCTAGGCAGAAAGGAGGGCGTGAGCAAGAGATCAGCAGTGGGAGAAATGAGAAAGAAGCACAGTGAGTAGGTTAGCAAAAAGAGAGGTAAATATATTACCAAATTATCCATTATATGTGTGAGTGAAGGAAATTAATCATCAATGCTATTAATTGGGCATGTACTGGGCGCAGAGGACTGTACTTGGGAGAATACAATAAAGTAGAGTTGGAAAACAGGAACCCTGACCTCAAGGAATTTACAGTCTAGACAGAGAAACAGTCACTGAGATAAATAGATAAGGGAAATGACAGGGCTCATCAATATATGCATAAGTGCTGTGGGCTGAGGGTGGGGGGAATGTCAAGTGCTTAGAGGGTAAAGACCTTAGTGCATAATCACAGATGAGGTGTGAGGAGTGAAAAGGGGGGTGTGGGTGTGGGGGTGTGTGGGTGTGGGGGGGTGTGTGTGTGTGTGTGAGAGAGAGACAGAGAGAGAGAGACACACAGAGACAGAGAGAGAGATGCAGACAGGGAGAGCTAGCTGAGTCAGAAAAATCAGGTTTAAAATAAATATCTTTTCCTGCACGCTTAACACCACAAATGGATTAGCTCCCATTTTCAATCAAGCCAAAGGGGGATTTGTAATTACAATGTTTTGTCATAATTTTTATGGATCAACTGAAAACCACTAAAGTTGTTGAGGCAGTTTTTTTCCCCCCCACTGTGGAGTTGTGTCCTTACTGTGGCTCTTGATTAGCCAGTAAATACAAAGGACCCATCGTATTTTTCTTCCACTTCTGGCTTTCCTCCTTTGAAGAGACGTTTTACAAAGTTTGCATCATCTCTGCTTTTCTGAAGATCATTGAGGTTCAGCATTTGGGTAGGACAAACAAGCAGAGCCTTCTGAATTAGAAAAGTGGGCTAATCTCTAATTTACATTTTAAATGATTCCTCTTCCCTGTGTATTTCATACTTCCCTGTTAAATGCTTCACACTTTGACCCCTCTTTCCCCCAATCCTAGGAGGGAAGGAGGGAGAAGGAGGGAGCTACTATGGAGGGAGGGAGAAAGGGGAGTGAGGGAGTGAAGGAAGGTGAGAGTGAGGGAGTGAAGGAAGGAGAGAGTGAGGGAGTGAGGGAAGGAGAGAGTGAGGGAAGGAGGGCAGAAGCAGGGAAGGAGGGTAGAAGAATAAGCAAACAAGTGCATAAATAGCACAGCATGTAAATCAACATGTGCTTGGGTCCTACAGGTGGCTATGCTGAGGGAGTCATAGGGATGATACCCGCCAAGGAATGCCTTCTGGAAGGGGTGGGTTTTCCACAGGGCTTCAAAAACAGGGACAATTGAAGGAGGGGAGTTTCAGGGAGGGAGACCAAGGCGGGTGAGCAAAGGCACAAGGAGCAGAGCGATCTAATGGAGAGCAGGGCTTTGGGAGTCAGAGGAAATGGGTTCTATTCCGGGCTCCTCCACTTGTCTGCTGGGTGACTTAGGGCAAGTCACTTCACTTCTCTGGGCCACAGTTCCCTCATCTGTAAAACAGGGATTCAATACCTGATCTCCCGCTTAGACTTTGGATCCCGTGTGGGACCTGATTTGCTTTTATTGACCTCAGCACTTAATACAGTACTTGGCTTTAAATGTATGTAAAATGTTTACTATAATCTGTAATTTATTTATTCATATTAATGTCAGTCTCCCCCTCTAGACTGTAAGCTCATTGTGGTGGGGAATGTGTCTGTTATACTGTACTTTCCCAAATGCTTAGTACAATGCTTCACACACAGTACGCACTCAAATATGACTGAATGAATACACTTAAATACCACAATTACCATGATAAGGAGAGATGCAGGTAAGCACTTTAAATACCACAATTACTACTATTAAGACAGATGCAGGTCAGTGAGCCAGTTAACTCTAGAGAAGGGCAATGTGCGAAATCTAAGGACAGGAGGATAGAGCAGTGAGCAGGAGAGCCTTGAAGCCAATGGTCAGAAATTTTTTGCTTGATGTGCAGGGAAATGGGGCGTGTTTGGAGGTTTTATTAAGAAGGGGAAGGAGGTGAGCTGAATGATATCAGGAGAACACTCGGGATAAATTTGGGGCAAGTATACAAAAGCCTGAGCCAGCAAATTCCTTGCAGTGGAGTGGTCAGCATAGCTGCATGTTCCATTCCAAGAGCAGCAAATAAGGGAAAGAAAACCCCAACTGCCAATTCCAGAAAAGAGTGTGTATTTGGGAGACCCTGTAATAGCTCACCTGAAAAAATGAAATCCCTAGTATGCATTCAATCGTATTTACTGAGCGCTACCTGTGCAGAGCACTGTATTAAGTGCCTGGGAAGTACAAGTCGGCAACATATAGAGACGGTCCCTACCCAACAATGGGCTCACATTACTACCTCCATCTTCTTCAAGAGCCCTTCCCCAAATAAGCCCTCATTTCCCCTACAACCTCGCCCTTCTGCATCACGTAAGCAGTCGGATCTAAACCCTTTAAGCACTTATTATTCACTCCAACCTCAGCCCCACAGTACTGCTTAATGTCCATATCTGTAATTGATTTTACAGTCTGTCTCCCTCTCCGGACTGTAAGGTCCACGTTTACCAACTCTTACATTTTACTCTCCCAAGCTCTTAGTACAGTGTTCTGCACAAGTGCTCAATAAATACCATTGCTCAGTTGATTGATAAGTCTTGGCCCTATATCTGCCATTGTTCAGAGCAGGGGCCAGTGAAAGCCACTGGGATCTTCTCTAAGTGCACAAAGCAGGTGGATGGGGAAAAAGTGTATCATTGCCTCTTTATCTCTTAGCACAGCCCTTGGCTTTGATCTCTCCACCTATCATTTTTTCCCTTTTGTTATTAAAGCTGTGATTTTTACAGACATTTTCTTCAAATAATAAATGGATCCTATATTTCCCAACACATACTATGAGCAGTGTTTCATTAACATCATACCTATAACCAAAAGCCTTTGCTTTGATTCAGGGAGCAGAACAGTATGGACATACAAAACAAAAGAAAGACTGAAATGTTGCACAAAGTCAACAAGCTACACTTGTAAGGATATTAATTAGAGGCAAATTTGAACTTCAAGTTGATAAAGATTCGGGACAAAGAAATAAGGAGTGCCAAAAACTCTACACAGATGTCTGCAAAATAGGCTGTCATTTTGGCACAAATATTTTTCAAATAGGAATTTACAATATTTACTTTCCAAGAGTTTGTCTTTTTTCACAACTTCACTCTTCTCTAGAAAAAGCATCCTTTATCCAAGGCCTACACACTGCATTCTCTCAAATTTGCAAATTATAAGGAATTCCCCCTACACAGTTCTAGTTCAACCCTCAGAGAATATTGCACCATCTCAGCAGTAAGGCAGACAGACATGAGGGCAGATTAGCAATTAGGTCATGAAAAACAGGCAGCATAAAACAGCTATTGCTAATCTGCATGAGATGCATTTACTCAATTAAGTAGATGGAAATGTTATTATGAACTCAGTATTCCAATGATGGTCTTTAAAATTAAGAAGGATGGGGGCAAATGAAATGCACACTGGGGGATTTTCGGCCTTTATACATTAATTCTAAAGTATACAATGCAGAACACCGTAATAAAGTTAACAAAATTAATTAAAAGATTCTTTGCATGTAACCATTGGAGACTAAATTTTTTTTTTCTAAAAACCATGCATTTCTGACATTAATAGTGAAATGTGCCTCTGTTCTTTAATATCCTTAACGATGAACACCTTTACCTTTTCTAAACATACAATAGATCAGAGAAATTACAGAGAGAGAAATGCCCTATTATATCTCTTAATAGCAACAATGACCAAGTGTGAGATGTTTTTCTCCCCAATATTATACTTTGAGGACTTATTCAAGTATGGGGCGGAGGAGGATATGTGAAGAGCTGGTGGAGAATCTGTAAAGACTGTGCAGCAATCATAGAGAATGGAAAACATTTCCCAAATATTAAACATTATTTTTCTTAATTTAATTCCATTTCCCACTCTTGCTTTAATGGTCAAGACTAATATACTCAGTAGAGCCAGGTCACATTTGTATAAGAATTGCCAGTACAGACATCAATAATCATACTTTCATTAACTAGAAGCAAAAAACTATTGCAAAACACAAATTTTGAGGCAGCGGGGGTGGGGAATCGATCATTTCCTTTTTAAACATTAGTTCCCTGTATCAAGAGAGAGGAGTAATGCTTTTAAATTCTGCTTTATTTTACACAATAATAATGATGATGGTATTTGTTAAGCGCTTACTATGTGCCAAGCACTGTTCTAAGCACCGCTAACTACTAGTAGTAGTAACAGTAATAATGATAATTGTGGCATTTTTTAGGCACTTACTATGTACCAAGCTCTTTATTAAGAGCTGGAGTAGAAATAAGATAATTAGGTCCCATATGGGATTCACAATCTAGTACATGGGAGAACAGGTATTGAGTCCTCATTGTGCAGACGAGATAACTGAGGCACAGAGAAATGAGGTGACTTGCCCAAAGTCACAGAGCAGATAAGTGGCAGGGCTGGGATGAGAACGCCAGGTCCTCTGACTGCCAGGACCGGGCTCTTTTTAAAAATAATAATGGCATTTGTTAAGCGCTATATGCCAGGCACTGTACTAAGCACTTGGGTGGAGACAGCAAATAGGGTTGGAAACAGTCCCTGTCAATCCCGATTTTACAGATGAGCTGAGACACAGAGAAGTGAAGTGACTTGCCCAAGGTCACACAGTAGACAAGTGGTGTAGCCAGGATTAGAATCCATGACCTTCTAACTCCCAGGCCTGTGCTCTATGCATTACACATATACCTACTCATTTATTCATCAGCTCATGCAAACTGTCTCCTAAACTATTTATTAAAAATTATGAAAGTATCTTCATGTACTGTATATATGTATCTTCCTGTATATGTTTGTATTTATTACTCTATTTATTTTACTTGTACATATTTATTCTATTTATTTTATTAATCTGTTTTGTTTTTCTGTCTGTCTCCCCCTTCTAGACTGTGAGCCCGCTGCTGGGTAGGGACCATCTCTATATGTTGCTAACTTGTACTTCCCAAGCGCTTAGTACAGTGCTCTGCACACAGTAAGTGCTCAATAAATACAATTGAATGAATGAATGTACTATTGCATACGCTGATGTTACTGCATTTTCAGACCATCCTACTCTTGGCCCTATCATAAATAGCAGAAGCAGCGTGGCTCAGTGGAAAGAGCCCGGGCTTTGGAGTCAGAGTTCATGGGTTCAAATCCCGGCTCCGCCAATTGTCAGCTGTGTGACTTTGGGCAAGTCACTTAACTTCTCTGTGCTTCTGTTACCTCATCTGTAAAATGGGGATTAAGATTGTGAGCCCCCCGTGGGGCAACCTGATCACCTTGCAATTTCCCCAGCGCTTAGAACAGTGCTTTGAACATAGTAAGCGCTTAATAAATGCCATTATTATTATTATTATAAATACCAATAGAATTTTATCGTGCATATTAACATCTATAGAATTCTGATCAGTAATGCTAAAATTAAAACTTAGGTTTCCAATCCAAAATACGCCCAAGCAACACATTTGCAAAGTAAAACACTAATGACCCTAAATATTTTGCCTGTGAGAACAGCAGCAATGAGAGGTCATAATACATGTGTGAGCAATCTTTTCTCCAACACATCTTAAAGAGATGGATTTCTTATCTTGAAAATTTCCCTGCTGTAGACTATCGGGACAATTACTTTCCCACAAAGGCATTTGTACTGTGAAAATATGTCTATACTAAAATACTGATTTTATTTTGAGAAAAATCCCCCAGTGCAGTTAATCCATTATAGGGGTCTGAGAGAACAATCCAGATCCGTTAGCACTGTTCCGTGGGAGCCCCAAAACGGAGGTTACTGGGGGCTCTGAAGGGGGAGGGGCCTGGCTGAGGCATGTGTCATGGGAAAGTGCCTTGTTTATTTTTAGTTGTGACACCATAGATGGCAATTAAAGAGGTGTGTTGGGGGGGTGAGGCTGTGAAGGAATCAGAGACCCTGGGTCAAGGTATTGTCTACAGGCTAACACAGTTGGTCCAGGGTGTTCAATGGCAGATGATATCTAGGAAAAGTAACCAGAGGCCTGTCAGAAAACTAGAGGCAAATGAATAGCCCAAGGCCAGGATTTTGTGAATTTTTAAGCCTTGAGGAGATAGAAGGCACTCCGGGGTTCAGAAAGATGAGCAGAGGAACTTCAGGTCAGCTGCAAGAAACTGTGGGTATTTGCACTGAGGTTTTATTCTGAGGAGAAGGAACTGCTTTATCATTCGAATTTCTGGTTTT
This sequence comes from Tachyglossus aculeatus, assembly GCF_015852505.1. Taxonomy (NCBI): domain Eukaryota; kingdom Metazoa; phylum Chordata; class Mammalia; order Monotremata; family Tachyglossidae; genus Tachyglossus; species Tachyglossus aculeatus. The sequence goes on along the minus strand of NC_052078.1, from coordinate 21,385,606 downwards.
CTGGTGAACTAGATGAGGGAAGTTAATTGGTAATATAGGGAAGCTAATTGGTAATATCTTTGGGCACCTATAAAAATGATCACAACTAGGTCTGGCTCTTACTGGGCAGCTGGAAAATGTCCTCCGCTCAGCTGAGCCAGGAACTCTTCTCCCTGGTTTTAGGGGCTTTAGACATTACCACGAATTTTCCCTTCCAGGAAGCTTTCCAGGAGTGGGGAAAGGACATAAGCTTTTTTTGTCCAGGGCACCTTATAAGATATTCAGAAGTCAAGAAAATCCCAACAGCTCAGCTGCACGGAGAATGCAAGATAATGGGTCAGGAAAGAGTAAGCTTCCCTGGCTCAGAGTTGGTATCTTAGCGACACATGTCATTGCAAAGGTAATGAAATCATTTTTAACTCACTCTGAAGGATTTCAAGTTCAGCTCTGGCCAATGCATCTTCTTTTTCCTTCAATTTTGTTTCCTTATATTCAACATAAAATTGTCTGGCATCCTTCAAAAGAAATGGCAAAGGACTTAACACCTTAAACAGTTCAAAAATTCACTGTGGCACATTTTCAAACTATTCCATTTTTAATAAACAGCCCATTCATTAAAAGCAGTGGTTCTGGTGAGAAACACTTTCAAATGGTGTGGTGAACATAATTAACAATGCTTTCCTTCAACTATTTCTCCCATGATTTCATAGAGAATTTATCAGATAGGGCACTTCTCCTCTTTCCAAGGAGACACATTTACATTTTCCCAATGGTAAGTCAAATACAATCAACTTTCAATTATCCATGCTAATGGGGGACAGGGGTAGAAGGACAAATTAAATCAATGGTTAATCCAAAAAAAAAAAAAAAACCCACCAAACCCTTTGTGGCCTCTTGCAATCTTTTCATCATCTTTATCAACAGAATTTGAGTGCCTAGTTTGGGCCAAACACCTTATAAAAATTACAATAAGAGATGGCCCCTGCCCTAGAGAGGCTTATAATTACAATGGAGGAACAGGCAAACACAAGAGTATGAACATGTAATTAGTTATTGTGCAAAAGGATAAATAGCTGTAATATTCATTTAATCTTTCATCTGTCTTTCCCTGGAGGAGGGGCAAATGATCAGAGAAGAGGGGTAATAGGTTGACAGCAGGATGCAGGAGGAGAGGCTTGACGAGAACTTTTACCATCCCATTCATAAGGTAAGGATAATGTCTGGTTATCACAAATGTCCATGCCCTTGGCCAACTTCTGACCAACCACACCTGTCCTGATGTTCCCTCTTAAGGATGGACAAATGGATCAATGAGTTAGCCCAGTAAAATCCTGAGGAGGAGAGCCAGGGGAAGATCACGAGGGTGAACTTGAGAAGCACCACGGCCTTGGGGAAAAGAGAACGCACCTGGGAGTCAGAAGAACCTGGGTTCTAATCCCAGCTTTGCCACTGGTCTGCAGGGTGACTTTGGGCATGTTACTTCACTTCTCTGTGCCTCAGTTCCCTCATTGAGGCTGTGAGCCCCTTGTGGGACCTGGATGGACTGTGCCCAATCTGATTAGCTTTTATCTACCACTAGTAGAGTGCCTGCCACAGAGTAAAGGCTTAAAAATACCATTAAAAAAAAAATCTCTCCACAACTCAACAGGAGCCCCGGAAGAGAGGAGCAGAGCCAGGATTCCCACATCTGGGTTTCTCAGCAGCCTTCCTGACTCTCTCTTCATTGGACCATTCACCCCTGCAGTCTTTGGCAACCCCGCTTTAGTGATTACTGCCCCTCCTACTTCCATTTCATATTAATGTCTGTCTCCCCGTTTAGACTGTAAGCTCATTATGGGCAGGGAATGTATTTGCTAATTCTGTTGCATTGTACTCTTCCAAGTGCTTAGTAAAGTCCTCTTAGCACATACTAAGCACTCAATAAAAATGACTGATTGACGGATTTGTCCTGTCTCGTATACTACTATTTGATGATAACATTCCCAGGAATATTTCATTATACTAATAGCAGACAGTTCCTTCACTCAAAATATATACGTATGTATGCATGTATTAATTGCAAGGGCATTTTCCCTAGCGCTTAGCAATTATAATTTTAACAAGGGCTTGCTTGGAAAGGTGTACCTGAGTGGGAGATGGTATCACATCTAGGTGGACTATGGGGAGAGGGAGCATTAAGAGTTAAGGTAAAATGGGATGTCACTCTCTGGGGTGTGGCCAGGACTCTTTTTTGCTTTTGGTAAATCAGGCTGCCCAGAGACCAGCAGCTGGCAGTTAGAGGCAGGGGGCTGAAAGACCACACTTGGGTTCACTTTTAGGCAGGGAATTTTTACACTAGACATGGACTCCACTGGCAGAGCAGTCCCCTTGCTGGGTGACTCAGTTTGGGACCTGGTTTAGATTACTACAGCATACATTTTTAGATTTCTCACACCCAACTCTCTCTAGGTTTTTCCAGTTCAATCTGAAAATTCAGCAGCCTAGAAAGAGATCAGGCATTTAAACTAAACCTAATCATCAATCACTCTAGTGAGTCCCTAATGAAAAACGGATTAAGGCAAACTTGGCAAAATAAAGAAACACAATAAGAACCATAGAGAAGCACTGTGGCTTAGTGGAAAGAGCACAGGCTTGGGAGTTAGAGGATCTGGATTCTAATCCTGGCTCCACCACTTTTCAGCTGTGTGACTTTGGGCAAGTCACTTAACTTCTTTGTGCCTCAGTTACCTCATCTGTAAAATGGGGATTAATTCTGTGGGTCCACATGGGACCCACGTATCTACCCCAGTGCTTAGAACAGTGCTAGGCACATAGGGCTTAACACAAAATTAGTTTATTTGCACAGATAAGCTTCTAAGCTTGATGTTGATAAACATATTTTGATTACCATTCAAAATAAATGCCCGAGCAAGAAAAAGAAAATACAGTTATTCAACCACTTTACAAGCAGGAGATATGGGGCCACCTTCAGAGTTATCTAATGGAAAAAGCATAGACCTGGAACTTGAGACCATGGTTTTAAACCAGGCTCTGCCACTTGCCTCATTTGCCACCTGCCTCTTGAATGACCATGGACAAATCACTTTAATCAAACAATCATTATTTACTGAACGCTTACTGTGTGCAGAGCACTGTACTAAGAGCTTGGGAGAGTACAATATAACATATTGTATATTGTGTTCAACTCACAATATAGTGTGAGTTGGTAAGCACGTTCCCAGCCCACAATGAGCTTTACTTCTCTATGCCTCAGTTTCCTCACCTGTAAAATGGGGATTAAGTCCTACTAGACTATGAGCCTCATATGGGCAGAAACTCTGTGCAGGCTGAGTTGTGGCGGATCTCTTGTGTATTTGTTGTGGATGATGATGACAACAGTCACATTGGCATTTACTTAGATTAATTTCACCCCATATTGGACAAAGGGCTGTGAGCTTGGGCCCTAGATGCAAATTTTCAAGTTTGCCATGGCCACCAAAACAGAGCAAACCTCCAGCAGAGAATGAAGTATTATCTGGAGCAATCTCAACCTTCAGTGAAAATTTCTGTGCAGAAACAGTCAAAAGGAGTCACTCAGCTAAAAAAGTCAAATGAAAATGTAAGTGTAAGAATAATTACTAATCTGTTTAAAAATATTTCAAATATAAGCCATTCAAAAAAAAAACCAGAGGAAAATCCATAAATGAAAGAGAAAATGAAAAAAGTAGCAATGAAATGTAGAAGTAGGGGGGCCTTTTCAGCATCAGGGCAAATTTGAAAAATGAGAACATTTACACAGTGTAATTTACTAGGGCAGTCATTTTCTCTATTCCCTTTGCAATTCTTCAAATGAGTGCATTAAATAAAGCTTCCGCTAGTAACAGTCCAACTAGTGTTATTATGATTAAGGTTCATATGTACTAGAGGCTTCTTTTCCAGGAAATTTTATTTTTTCCCCTCCCCCATTTTTCTGGACCTGAGACCTGGGGATGCCGGATTGATTGCTCACCAGTCATCACCAGTTTTTTAATTTTGCTTCTAAAACCTGCCTCAAAGCACTGCTCCCGTTCTACATTGAACTAATTGAGTCTACTACATGGTGTTGATTAGCTATTCTCCTGCCCCACTCTGTAGCCAAAATGGTTATTTTTCAACTGTAGGCTGAATGAGGATTAATGCACTGAAAGCAGTGTATGAGAAGACAAAGAAATAAACATTGGTGCCCTGACAGGAAATGGGAAGCCAGCTCATGATTTCCCTGCTGGAAGTCAGGAGACCATGGAAAATGGAGAGCCTAAAATACTCTCCAGCTTCACTGATTCCAAGATGCAGATTTAAATCTGTAGGTTCATCTTTAGGTTGACTTAATGGACCCATTTTTGCTCAAATAAATGAATGTCTCTCAAGTGTACGGTAACAGGAATGATGCACTCCCCGCTTTCAGTTCCATAACTCACAGCACTAATGTTCTTTCTGCCAGGAGAAACATTGCTCAAAGCTTCTAGAGAGAAATCGTTTCTGGGCGGGGCTTTTGTTCCGGTGAAAAAACACAGAGATGCCTTCCTGGCTGATGGGCTCCTGTGAGAACCGACTCCCCGATTCAAGCATCTCACAAGCCTTTCTTTGTGTCCAACAGTCAATAAAATACATGAGATGGGAAGCCAGAGAGAAGCAGCTACAGGGAACAGCTCCCCTCTTCACCCCCACCGGCAAATGCAGTTTCCAGGGAGCACAGCACTGTGGTAATAACAATAATATTAATTATGGTACTCATTAAGTGTTTACCAGGTGTCAAGTACGGTTCTAACAGCGGGTGTAGATACAAGTTAAACAGGTTGGACACAGTCCCTGTTCCACATGGGGCTCACTCTTAATCCCCATTTTACATGTGAGGTAACTGAGGCAAAGACAAGTGAAATGACTTGCCCAAGGTCACAGAGCAGACAAGCAGAGGAGCCAGGATTAGAATCCAGGTCCTTCTAACTCCCAGGCTAGTGCTCTATCCACTAAGCCATGCTGCTGTGGTGTTAGTTGCTGGGTAATGTACATTATTTGGATCTGGTGATGAGGACATCAGACATGAAGGCTAAGTCTTGGTTCTGAGGCCTGCAGCATTCATTCATTCATTCGTATTTATTAAGCGCTTACTGTGTGCAAAGCACTGTTCTAAGCACTTGGAAAGTGCAATAAAGCAAAAAAAAAAAAGAGACAATCCCTTCCCACAATAGGTTTACAGTCTAGAGGGCAGAAGCTGATAGAATGATAGTGCTTTGTGCAGTGCCACTTGCCATCATTTTTTCCCTTTCCCCTCTTCCCACTGGGGCACAAAGTCCACTGAGTGATTAAGGTAATGATCAGGTAAACCCTTTATAATCTACATGCACTGAAACTCCAGTGGAATTTTGGCTTTCGCAGCCCAAATCCTACGATTTTCCTGGAGAGAAGGGGTCAAGTTTTCAAAATCTAGCCTTCCCACACAAATCTCGGATTCCTCATCTGATTCAGGTTACTCTGAATATTCCAGATACCATCTTCCACAAAGAAGGGAATGTGGTCCAGTGGAAAGAGGTTCGGGAGCTGAGACCCGGATTACAGTCCCATTGCTACTAATGGTTCTTTGCAGAAATTTAAGCAAGTCACTTAACCTTTCTGTGTCTCAGTTTCTTCAAATGTGGAATAATAAATGGGGATAATACCTCTTCTTCCAAAATGTAGGGATAAAATGAGATAGTTACCGTGCAATAGAAATATGAAAGCAGTGTATCTTTAAAATACATATTATAAATTATTTATTCATTGATTTATTTATTCGTATTAATATCTGCCTCCCCCTCTAGACTATAAGCTCTCTATGGGCAGGGAACCTGACTGCTTATCCTGTTGTACTGTACTCTCTCAAGTGCTTAGTCAGTGCTCTGCACATAGTAAGTGTTCAATAAATATGATTGACTGATTATTAAGTGTTGGGAGAGTATAATAGTAATAACAATAGTGATGATAATAAGCACTCACTATATGCCAAACATTATACTAATCAGACTGTGGGCCCCATGTGGGACAGGAACTGTATCTGACCTGAACAACTTGTTACTTACCCCAGTACTTGGAACGGTGCTTGACACACAATAAGTGTTAAACACCACAATAATAGTGATAACAATAACAGCACACCTCCAGATCTCTCATTAGGGAAACCTATACTGAGTGGTTCACACATCTTCAAAGAATATGCCACTTTCTCCCCTTTGCCTAGTTAAGGTCAGGTCCAATAAAAAAAAAATGTGAAAGCGAATGAGCTTCACTTCATTTCTTTCTACATTGTTTCTGAGAGAGGCTGAGGAGAAGACCAAATTGGCCGCACCCTCCTTTATTTGCACCCACTCATTTCTAATGGGCAATAAGCCCATCCGCCTCAGCATTGCTCGATCTGACCAAGGGATCATCCTGACTCTGGCCAGCCCACCAGCACACCTGAAAGCAAGGGGGTGATGGAAGCCAAAGCCTCCACGGACTCGGCACTGGATGAGCAATGGCATTAGCTTCATCTCAACAGCATTTTTGGTGTATGTGCTGGGGGCGGGGGGGGGAGAGGGAAGCACCCCTCAGGACCAGAAAGGGGGTTGGAACCAAGTTGGTGGCTCTGCCCCTTGCCTCTGCCAGCAGGCACGATGTTCATTCATTCATTCAATTGCATTTATTGAGCGCTTACTGTGTGCAGATCACTGTACTAAGCGCTTGGGAAGTACAAGTTGGCAACACAAGTTGGATGTGGTTCCTAGCCTTGTCAGGGTCCTCCGGGGCTCCCGTCATCCTCACTGGGCGGCTCTCACCCCCGTTTTCTGGCATCTAGGGGCAAGCAATGTCCTGAACCCCACCCAGGAACACAGCCCCCGGGTGTCACCAGCCAGCAGCAGTGGCACTGAGGGTGGCCAGCCAAGACAGAGCTGCAGTGGACGGGGAGCCTGCCAGGCAGAGAAGGGGAAGGCTTGACCCACCAGGGTAGGAGGAAGGACCCAAGAGCGGCCTCTGGCCCTGGGCCTCCAGACAAGCTCAACGGCAGGAGAGAGGGAAAGGGCGTTGCTGCTGCTTCCCAGACCCACACAGGCACCAGCTCCCCCAGCCCCACCGCCACGGGGGCAGTTCCCACTGAACCCTGGACCCCTGAGGTGGGAAGGAAAGGAACTGATTGTCCACGATGCCCCTTCTCCCCTGAGCCACATGCATCTGGCAAGGGCCCAAAAGCACCAGTGGAGGAGGAGAAACAGTGAATCCCTTTTCCTTCCCCATCCTCTCCATCCCAATCTTCCCTTTCCCTTCCTCACCCCTTCCTTCACCACCTCTTCTACTCTGTTCTCATTCTATCAATTGTATGTACTGAGGGCTTACTGTGTGCAGAGCACTGTACTAGGCGCTCGGGAGAGAACAATACAACAGAGAAGGGAGACACGGTCGCTTCTCTCAAGGAATATTTCCCTTCATCACTACTCTTGGTGTTCATCGTGCAAGTTTGACAACCCTCAAAATGAAAAGTCGGCACCCCTACTTTGAAGAACCAGGTGGTAGTTGCCCTCCTAGCTATTTTTAACCCACCTCACTGGGCCACAAAAACTATCTGCCTGCTCTTCAAACACAGATTCCTAGTAAAAGGTTTAAAAAAGGTTCTAGAAAGGAGAGGTAGAATTTATTCAATTTCAAGTTGCCCCAGGGCAAGTATGCTGTGCTAATTTGAATATCTGGTGCAGGCCCCAGTTTTTCTTCTTCATTTTACAAATGCCAAATTGTTCTAGGATCGGGAACAATACTTTCAGATTACATTCAAAATATTACTAAGCACATGCTTATTAAATCACTAGCTTCCTATTACATTGTTAATTTGAACTTGGTTGAAGTTAGCAAGCCTATCAGACACTGACTACACAGTGGCTTCTTAAAATATACTGATGGCCTTAGCCTAATATGTTGGAGTGGAACCCCACACCCGAGGTCTTAAATAAAACTGGTTACCTAAGAGAAACTAAACTGGACAACAAAAGGTTTGAATAGTCAAGTCACTGGGAGGGTATTATACTTTGACATGCCACTTCTGACCATTGTTATGAAATGCAAAAAATTGTAGGTGGGCAGCAGGGAAAAAGTTTACACACTGGTTTAGAAAAAAAAATTGCAAAGCTGATAGATTTGTTTTAAAAAGTCTTGATTGAAATGAGTCAATTTTGCCAAACTACCATCATCAATGGAAACCTCATGGACAATTAGCATAAGGATTTAGGCAAAAGGCTACCTAGACATCTCTCTCAATTTCATGATATAATTTATAATATTTTGAATTTATGTGGCATTTTCCCCACAAAGAATTCAAAGTACTTCCTATACCATATTTCATTTCATCCTCAACTGTCCTTAAAATTTAGGCAGGTATTAGAGAGGAACTGGAGTGCAACAAAGCTAAGTGGTTCTCTCAGGGTCACACAGTTGGCACCTGCAGTTTCAGGAAACGTTTCCTAGAATAACAGTTGGATTACAACTGTTCCAAGCATTCTTGATCTGGTAAAACTCTCATGTTCTGTATTAGTCTGCTAAAATAATGGGGTTATCCCTGTTCTTGTTGACAGTGAGTACATGTCATTTGCCTGTTGCAATAAACTACACCCTCTGGCCACAAACACCAGAAATAATCATTTAAATTTGAAAATGTGGACTATTTCTATAACATAAAACATAAACGGAAACAAAACATTTACTTGATTAAGTGGCATTAAACAATAGAAAACAGCAAAACTACATAAACATATTAAACAGGCTTTTGATGCCATGCAGCCTCTAGAGGAGCATAAAAAAAAAATCAGAAACACAAAATGGGCAAGCCTTCGAAAATTAAAGAGAAATGAATGTTCAAGTTCAAGACATCAAATTATTATCATTATTAGCAATAATAATGATAATGGTATTTGTTCAACACTTACCACGTGCCATGGCCAATACTATCTCTTGGGGAGACACAAGCTAATCAAGTCAAATACAGTCCCAGTTCCACAGGGGCCCACAGTCTAAATAAGTTTGAGAGCAGGAATTTAAATCCTTATTTTACAGATGAAGAAACTGAGGAACAGAGAAGTGACTTGTCCAAGGTCACAAAGCCGGCAAGTGGCGGAGCCAGAATTAGAACCCAGTCCTTTGATTCCCTGGTCCATGGTCTTTCCACAAAGCCACACTGCTCACTGGGGCATATAATTTTACCTCACCTTTAAACTTTACATGCAGCCCTAACATAAGTCCGCAGCAGGGCAAAAAAATCACCTAACCTGTTGAATACCACAGATAACATTTTGAAATAACTGACATCATCTAAACCTGCATGGTATATTGGAAGTTCCATTTGGGTTTATTCCTCTGTCTTTTGTTCCTCTCTGTTTCCCAGGAAACACCATCATTTAGGAAGATGCACTCTGCTCGTTGAACACTTCGCTCAACTATTTAGGGTTCCCCTGCGGCATTATTTATTTTACCTGTCCTCTTTCCTACTTAGACTGTGAGCCCCATTAGGGACAGGGTCTGTGTACAATCTGATTAACTTACACCTATCCCAGTGCTTAGAGCAGTGTTTGACATATAGTGAGTGCTTAATTACCACCATCACCATCCAAACTCCATTCTTACTTCATATTATACTAATTTTTTTCTTTTCTTTTTTTTAATGCTTTTTGTTATGCCAGACACTGCCCTAAGTGCTGGGGTAGTTACAAGCTAATCAGCCCCAAGGCATTTATATACATATCTTTGAAATATATGGTATAAATTATTTATTTATTCATATTAATGTGTCTTCCCCTCTAGACTGTAAGCTCATTATGGACAAGGAGCATGTCTGCTAATTCTGTTGTATTACACTCTCCCAAGCACTTAGTACAGTGCTCTGCACATAGTAGGTGCTCAACAAATCAGATTGGACCCAGTCAATGCCTCACAGTCTTAATTCCCATTTTACAGGTGAGGTAACTGAGGCCCAAGGTCACACAGCAGAAAAGTGGCAGGGCCAGAATTAAAACTCAGATCCTCAGATTTCCAGGCCCAGGCTCTTTACGTTATGCCATGCTGCTTCTCAATATTGCAATTGCAAGAGAAGCAGCGTGGCTCTGTGGAAAGAGCACGGGCTTGGGAGTCAGAGGTCATGGGTTCTAATCCCAGCTCTGCCACTTGTCACCTGTATGACTTTGGGCAAGTCACTTGGCTTCTCTGAGCCTCAGTTACCTCATCTGTAAAATGGGGATTAAGACTGTGAGCCCCACATGGGACAACCTGATCACCTTGTATCCCCCAGCATTTAGAGCAGTGCTTTGCACATAGTAAGCGCTTAACAAATGCCATTACTATTAATTGTGATATTGACACTGACCATCTGGACAACTTGGCAAGAGCTGGAATGGGGCTATTGTCTGAACCATCACTGACCACAATTTGTACAACCTACAGATGTACCTTTCCCTTCTGACCTAAAACAGCATAGGTCTCACCTTGAAAATAATCCCCATACCCTGCATTTCCCTTTCAAAGAAACCCCAAAATGGAATAGAGCAAGTAATACGTTACAAACAAAAGCTTTTCAAGTGCCGAAATATCTCATTCTTTTACTTCTACTGGCAGTCCTGGGATTTACAACCTAATTGTTTCCTGAAAATTGGGTCTTATATTGAAAAAATGAAAGTCGGGACCAGTTTTCTCATTGGAACAATATCATAAATAGGCCACTGGTTCCCAAACAAGGTAAGATACCTTATTTTTACCAAAATGACCCAGATTCAACCAACGGCATTTACTGAGCATCTATCATGTGCAAAGCACTGTACTAAGTGCTTGGGAGAGTACAATATAACAGAGTTGGTAGATACATTATCTGCCCACAATGAGCTTATGGTTTAGAGGGGTGTACTCTATTATGGAGGACTAATATAGCATTTATATCATTAATACATCTATACATCTATACATTAATACATTTATAATACGCCAGTGAGGCTCCACGACAGGGCAGCTAATTTTTACGTCCACCAACATGAAATGGACATGTCAAACCATTGGTTTAGCAATCTGCTATCTCTCTCTCTTTGCCTCCCCACTCCTTGGCCTCCCAGCCCCCTTTAAACTTCCTTTCCTACTTCCCTGTCCCCCCATCACAGCTTTTAAAAATTGTTTTCCCATTTCCCCAGGGTTCTTTGGTACTCAACACTCCCTATACTCTCAGAGGTAGTGCCCAAAAGAAGGCTAGAGTTGTAATGTCAAAACCTAAGAGTTCTAAAGCTGAAATGGTGTACATTTTCTCGTCTTAGGTGTTGTCTGTCACAAACATCTCAGGTGGAGGCCTGCCTGTTACTCTGTGATACAAAATAGCAGGTTCAGTTAACAATAATCATCAACAATGGCCAACCCGTGGCATACATATAAAAAGCATTTCTCAAAAGCTAAGACCACCTTAATTATTTTAAGTGCCTCTTTTCTCAAATGTGACTTCTTAGTGAGGGGAAGGGAAATGAGGAGGAAGAGAAAGAGAAGGATTGAAAGTCACTAGCTCCCATAAAGGATTATATAAAGAGTGCAGCTAAGAAAGGTGACCATCAACTGGGTAGAACAGTGACAGGTAGATATTAACCTGCCCTATCAGCTCAGAAATAATGATTTTTTTTTCAAATAAACCACATTTTCTAAAAAAAAAATTGTGACAGCATCACACAAACCCAAAGCTGCTGTGTGGAAGTCAAACAACACAGGCTAAATTATTCTGCCCAAAGACCAGTTCTCATCAAAACTGAGAACAGTTTTCCCTCCTTCCAAAATCTACATTCAGCCTAGAGTTTAGGTCACACAATGTGAATTGTTACAGAATATGGTCAGGGAGAATGCATGTGGCCAATAAATAATATTTTATGAGAAACTAGCACTTAGCCAGTGAATTCATCCTTATATAAAATCAATAGTAATGCTAATGGATTTCTTGTTGGATCACTGAAAACAACTAAGTAGACAGGATTAGCAAGACATGAATTTAGTTACCTATTCAAGAAAACAAAGATGCTTCGCTTCATCTTAGAAAAACCTCAGCCTACTAATAACCTTTTGCTTTTTCCTACTATGTTTGTGTGGGCCCCTAAACTTAATGTATATTTATGCACAAATGTACTCATCTATGTGTATAGTCTTTTAAATACCAGGCTGTAATTTAAACAGCATGCTGTGTTACTACTTAATTGGTACTTTAAATAATTGGTGACATCTCATTCCAATCTTGTCCTTTTTATCTTTCTCACCCCCAAACCCGGCCAGAAATCTTTTCTTCTTAAAGCATGATTAAAATTGAAGGTGCCAGTCATTTTGAAAACCAAACAGAAAACAACAAAACACTCAGGGAACAGTAACTTCTTACCTAATTAAGAGCAGCCTTACAAAGACACAATATTTGCTAAAATACCTACATTACTCCATTGATCATCAAAATATAAGATGCAAAATATTTCTAAGAAATGGGGAGGTGGGGAGGGAGGGGGAAGAAGGAACATGCATTACCTGAATTAGATGCGGTAATGATTTCAGAGTAAGGCAAAACCATATTCCTAGCTTGCATGGAAGCAAATCATGCCACTGTGGTTTCACTAGCAATCTAAAGCCAAAACAAAAGTGTTTGGTTTTAAACAACATAGGATTAAAAGGAAGACAAGATGACACATAAATATACATTTGAAAAGTAAATGACAACAAAGTTTATCCTGACTTCATTAATAACAGTAATGGTAAAGGGCCATAATAATTCCTTCTCGAAATTTCCATTTCCGGACAAAATTGATTTACTTACTATTTATTTGACTTAATATTTACTTTATTTAATAAAGTAATATATATCACTTTACTTAACTTTTGGTTACAGGTAAAATGTAGCACATGTACTGCAAATGAAAGAATTAACCCTCAATTTTCAGGCACTGTCATAAACAGAAAATACAGAGTCCTCACTTTAATGAGGGCTTTTCAGCACTTCCACATAACGAATTCTTAAACCTAAAATTACTTCAGCTGAAAAAAATCAAAAAGACGAACCATCACCATAGTGCTCACGAGTGCTGACAATAAGATATGAAGACTGTAGCATAAACAAACCAACACGTAAAAATTAACATCATTTGCAGTTCCCTGAAGCATTACTCACTGATGTCATCAGACTAGAATACAGGCAGCAAAGGCTGTGATCGCCACCCTGCACTGATCCAGTTCATGCTCCTTGCTGTGCAAACTATTTAAACCCTTTATTTCTCTCTATGAATCTTTCTTTCTATGCATGAATAAAAGAAATGGTGGTATCTTCTGGAGTGTACTGAATGTCACACTCTCCCTACATCGCCTCTGACATCAACAGCGATTTCAGAATGTTTCACTTTTGTTCTTATAAGTTCATCAAATCATTCAGAGCTCAAACTGTAAATCCTCATCTATTTCGCTGCCAAATACAGATAAAAGGGATTTTTTTTAAGTTTGGACTGTTTCAAATCGAGCTAAGTCAAAGCTTTCTAAGGAGCCTGCCGCCCTTCTAAAAACAGTATGAGGAGTTTACAGGAAGGTTTTGTACATGCTGATCTTGCATACAAAACTCCATTCACATCCAAGTTCTTTTCTGAAAGACCTTCGTAAAATTAATCACTGATGACTGTCCCTTTGGGGATGGATTCAAATGTTGTGCATTTAAAGGGTGTGCAGATGAGGTAGCTACCATTCCAGGAAACCGGGCAAAATGGTTTAAGTGGTTTCTTCCAAAACTGAAGCTTGAGCCACCTCAAACACGTAAACATTTCTAAGAGGCAAAGCATTTTGTTTAGGCTCCCACCTTTCATTTTTCTCTATCGCACCAAGTTTCACTTTGTCCACACTTTTGCAGCTTGACTTCTTCTTCTTGTCTCTTTTTTTCCTGCTCAGCAGTTCATCCTTATTGTGGAAAGAATCGTGGTTACAGGTTATCATTAACATGTACCCTCTGAATGTTACTGGAACTCTTCCATGAAGGGTAAACATTACAGAGTAGCATTTATGCAAATATGTGGAGGGCACTACATGATTACGTAAAATCATCTATCTTTTACAATAACTGTTGCCATGGTATCCGGTCCTTAAACCCACATGAAGTCCAGCTCTGTCAGTCATGTGGGTCTCCACAGCAAAGTTTTCTAAGAAAAACCATTCAACTTGCCTCTTCTCATTCATCGACTTTGATAATGCAATTCAAAAATAAAGAGTAAACAGACGCTAATACATGAACACTGGTCAAATCAGCTTTGATTGTTTTAGCATTTAAATAAAAACCCACACTAGTATAAAAGACACTCTAAATAGGGAGGGATGACTGCCTTACTTTTAACCTTCTTCGACATGGTCTCAAGCAAAGAATATTCATTTCATATTTCTGACTCAAGCAGTAAAGAGAGAAAAAAATTCCATGCAAATAGAATTCGCTCAAGCTCTGGGACACAAGAGACTTCTCAAAGTCATTCTGCAACACAACCGGGTGTAGTGACGAGAGACTAGGTTTCTGTTTCAGCAGATGATATTGGTAAAAAAAAAAAACCTAGCACACTTCCTCTACTGGGATGACCTGCATCCCCCAAACTTTCCTACAATTGACAAATATTTATTAAAGGGTGATTTTTATCTGCATGACAGACAATATGAAATCTTAAAAATATACGGAATAGGAAACATACTCCAGAAGTATGATTCCTAAAATCAGCAACTGTTTTTAGAATTTCACGGACATTAAAAGTGGTAGATCACTTAATTTATTACCAATACTTACCAGCTGTTTTTCCAGGTAGATTGACCAAACCACGGCATAATGACCAACTGTGAGAATAACGAACAAGAGCAATGCCAACTCAGCGTTGCTCATTTTTCTCACCCGCCTGTAGTAGAACACAGGCTGTCGCCAATCCGGTAATCCATTGATCAGAATATCATCATACCTACAGTAGCAAACAACAGGCTTTCACGGACAGGTTGAAATTTATTTTACGCATTATTTTACTGGTATTGTTCAAAAGAGACGAGGGGAGAGAAAAGAGGTGAGAAAAGAATGTCTTAAAACCCCCACAAAAATGGCCCTCTGTAGAACACTGCTGACCGGTTATTTAGTCTAGTACTAGTACCTCGGCCCCATTATACACAACAGTAAAAGCTTCATGCCAACATACTGTGGATTAAGTATCTATCTTGGTAAACACCACCGGGTCTACTGCGCTGACAGCACCCTCAGTTGATTAACTCATGAAACAACACACGCTTAAAAGTGGCCATATGTTCTACCTGTCTAGCACGGTCATGGGTAAAGTTACCACAACCAAAGTCAACAACAAAAGGAAGGATTTTAGTGGGAGGAAGAAAAAGCAGATTCCCCTTTAGTACTGTGAATCATTTATTAATTCGAGTCACTGATTCAAGAGGAAAATGGTCCTTTGATTTTTCAGCCCCACAGAAGCTTTTGATAGCAACAGTTAAGACGGTACATGGCTGAAATATTTAAATGCATTATTTTATGAGAGCCTTGGAAAAAGGTAGTCTAAAATTGTTCTTTGGGTCCTTAAAATTCCTTCGGAAAATTAAATACTCTTAGATTGCAAAAGCGTACTTGAAAACTAAATTGCTCAAAATGAACTGTATTATTCAAACTTTGTTTACTTTGAAACAGCTAAGTGACAGTTTCCTTCACGACTTCTGACAAACAAAAACAGAAAATACCACAGGAAAGCCTTTGTCTAGAAATGGATTTAATGCCACTTCCTTCACAGTTCAAAGGTTCAGTATTTTTAGATTTAAATTTCACCTAAATTTACCAGCTACAGAATCATCCAGACAGAGCATTTAAAGATTTCAAAAAAAGGGGGGGGAAAAGCAGGAATCCATAATGCAAAACTCAAAATGGTCACAATCAAGTACTGTACATTCAACACAACCTGTTAATCTTAACTGAACAAAACTCATTAAATATTCTAATCACACCATTTCTAGAATTAAATCTGCACTGAAAGGCCTAATTTGGTGCAACACATTGACCAAAATATTTTAATTAAAAATATTCTGAGTTAGTCGCCAGCCTAATTACAGGAATAGAAATAGGGCCTATATTGTCAGGCAGGTCAGTAGAACTCAGTAGTAGGTTTTTCTCAAGTAAATTGACCGATCGAGGAATAATAGCGCAGCTGCTAAACTGCCAGTCTTGACATGTAAATCAATTTAAATGCAACAACTGCAGTAGCTACTTTGATAGTTATTAAATTGATACCTTGGAGATGTGCTAAAAAAATAAAAACTAGAAGATTTATTGCAGGTAACTTTTCTTTTTAATGGAAAAACATTAGTTTTAAATCTAAAATGTATTTGAATGTATCTAGAAAACTTGACTTTTACCTACATCCAGATTATTAATAACACTGTCACAATCAGAATGACCACTGTTCAAGGCAAAAGACATTAATTAGTGCTAGGTTTTTACAAATCAAATTGTTTAATGGACAAGGGTCTGACGAGTTAAAGAGAGCTTGTGCACTAGACAGAGTACACAGAAAGCAACTGGGGAAATAGGTCTCTGATTTTTCAAATATTTACATCAGTATTTGAAAACTAATATCAAGAAGTTTCCTCTCTAATTTTACTATCAACTACTTTTTTCTTCTTAAACGCCGAAATATTTTGAAAACAATCACCCAGAACTGAACTAAAATAAATCAGAGAAATCAAGGTGGCAAAAGGAAATCTTCACTCTAAAACACCTAAAAACCAAAAAAACCCACAACTGAACACCCACCAAAATAACATCTTGGGTTTCAGTTAAATCTATTCTGATCTAGATTTTTAGATGATGTTTAAGAAAACCAACTACAATCTAACTAGTAGAAAATTAGGAAGATTTTAAAAATATTTTCAGCAAAAATCAGAAGAAAAGACTTCAGAAAAAGGGTGTCATTACCATTATTAAAGTTGCTTAAATTCATTATTAATAATTAGCAATTTAAGTGTCTTTTCCGTTAGCAGCATTAAATAGTCTTCTTTCTGTGGAAATCTTTAAAACTATTCACTTTACAAAAAACCTGAACTGGGGAGGAAAGAAATATTTTACTGTCTGTCGCTGTTTTAAGTATTAACCAAACAAATCTGTCTTCACCATATATAAATCCTATTTAGTGCACAACCAAATTTAAGATAGCAGACTCTCATGCATTAAACACACTAAATAGTGCTAGGTATTTACTTGGCTATGTCGGCCACTCTGAACAACAGTCTCCAAGGATTAAGCCTTAGAATCAATGCTCTATTGATTTTACTATCAATGAACATTATGGCTCACACGACTGGCCATTTTAAGGAAAGATAGCTTCTATTAAAGCTCGCTTTCTAGAAAATATGCTGTTAAGAAAATATATCACTACTTTTGTGATAAAGCATTGGAAAAAATAAAGACACACCCTTTTCTTCCCCATGACAACTCCTCACCCCCCAAAAAACAAACAAAACCTGAGAGTGTTTCAAAAGTTACCTATGGAAATGCAATTGCCGGAACAGCAAAATTTAAATGAGACTATGCTTGACATTTTTCAATTTTAAAATTTATTCTCCACTTTTGAATGCTGCAAATAAGAGGCATGTATTTTTTTTTTGCTGAAATACTTATTTAAACTAACCATCACTACCTATAAAAACACCCAAAGTGCATATAGAACCCAAAATAAAAATTCACTAAGAAAACTGCTTGTTAATGGTTCTACTTAAAAATACACATTTAAGTTCCTTTAGACTAAAAACTAAAATTTTGTCACTCAATCCCACATACAGATTTCGGTCCGAGGGGTGATCTATGTGCTTTTCCCAATATTTGTGGAATAAATATATCTTAATTGTTAATCATCCAATATTTGAGCACTTCCCATGGCTTGAGGTACAGGAAGACTGTTATCGGGAAACCCGTAAATATCTCTTCCAGGATAAAGAAACCCTTTTATCTCTCCTAGAACCCACAATTTAATATCAATATATGCTTTGAAATGTGATAATATAGCTAAAATAATTAGAGCAGAAACAATGAAATAATAACAGAAAGCTCTATCAGGACATGAAATTCTACAGAGTTACTAATTTTGAAAAGGAATCTCTCATTTCTGTATTTGTATCATGCTAAAATTCCCCTATATTCAGAATTTCCTGTAATACCGATGTATTTTTTAATTTAAAATTAAAATCAATTCACACTTGAAAGATTACAGTCAAGATCTGCAAGATTTTTTGATGTTAAATAATCATTATTAACAAGTCTGAAGTGATTAATTTTATACATTATTTTTCAACTTAATGCCCACAAAAGACCTATTGAGGTCTTTTTCTTCAACCTACGAACGGGACATGTGATGCAACTATGGTCCCGTACACTTTATACTTTCCATATGGCTTGTGTATAAAGCCTCTTAATTAGAGAAGAGAAGGTGCTAAGGTAGACTTGTTTACTGTCAAAAGAATGTTTATTTTGTTTTAGCTACTAAATACTTCCTGTAATCAAATTTATGATATTATAGGTGGCAACGTTTATAAGAAGAAAAATACATTTATAAAACTGTATATAAAAAGAAAATAATTAATTCTTACATTTCAAATGCTCTTACAAAAATAGGAAAATCATTAATTTATAATAAATTGGTCCCTTTGACTCAAACTTTGTTCAAAATGATAAAATAGTGCTTATAAAATATAACAGAAATGCTTATAAATTAGCATCACAAAACTAATACTGGTGCAAATATGTAACTATTTCAAGTGCAATAACTCTATAACTGGACCATTTATTTTTAGAAACTATTGAAAACAACTGTAAATAAGTATGTGTTTAATCTAGAAAGAGCTATCATTTCCCAAATCAGATGTCCCCAAATTTGCTAAGCAACCTGGGGAAAATCAATCCAGGAACAATGCAAAAGAGAAACCTTGATTTTCTCTTTTATATAATAATGATGGTATTTGTTAAGCACTTTACTATGTGCAAAGCACTGCTGTTCTCCTCCGTCCTAAAATGCCTCCAACATGATGTTGTTGTTTATTTTTTAAGGCACAAACCTGATAATGTTTGTTTTAAAATGCAATTACATATTAGATAAGAGTGTAGGTTATTGCCCTCTTCTAAACTGGGCTTTTCTACAAAAAGTAAACAACAGTCTCACACCTCAACAATTATGTAATTAATATTTAAGACAACTGAACCACTGCAACAGTCATTAAAGATGCAGTCTCATGACTGAGACAAACAAATTTCATTTTGAATTAGAACCTGAGTGGAAGTTGCCTTACCCCTTCTTAATTCCTTCTTAAAGGAATTAGAAGCTTTAAGTAGAGTTCTATTGAGGTAGGCCTCTTTATGTATGCTTAAACACTCACGGGTCACCTGGCCTCAGGCACGTGGCTTTGGAGGAGTGATTCTCGGCTTGATTAGTTAAGACTTTTGCCTCAAGGAAAACCAGTTACCAATGAGTTAGTTGTGCCTCAAGGGGTATAAATACTACATCTGTTTGTGTAACTGTCAGTTCCATTTTTCAACCTAGACTTTAATGCACGAGGCAAAGGAAACAAATCCTACAGAAGGAAAGGGTAGGTGGGTACAAATCCACTGTACAACACTCATTTCAAGGAGGCACTCCACAGGTCAGCAATCGCCATTCCTCAAGTCATCGGCATTATTCTGATACACTGAGGAATAAAAACCATCACCATGCAAAAAGAAGGGGACCAAGGATTACTGAGAGATGTTTCAGAATTTTAATAAAAAGACAAATCCTGGTACCAAAATTGTGAGGCAAGCGGGGAGTGGGGGGGGGGAATTTAAAAACCACATTTAAGGAGAAAGTCCATGATCTCAGAAACCTTGCTGAGAGCTAACAGAGGGGGCCACCAACAAGAAAATATCCACTAAATGGCCAATGCTCCCTTCAACCCACTTCTAGGATTCTTTCACCGTGGATTAGCTCAAAGCAAAGGGCTCTGGATCAATGACAATACCGCCACACCACAGAGGACTTTAAGAGAAGACCCCTGCTCAGCCAACTTGTGCACTGAGGTATTCTAACAGCATCCAAACTCCCATTTCTGTGAGAGAGTAAAATGAGAACAACCGTAGCTGACGTGCTGGAGTAGACATGACTTTAGAAGGCAAAAACGGAAGATTTCGTTGTTGTTCCTTTAAATTTCAAGTAAGCTAAATGGCCCATTGAAGACTGAGGCCTATAAATTGGCTCAATTGACAAAACTGAAAAAAACCTTTAAATCATCATTTTAAAAACATTATAGGCAGCATTACTACAAACAGTAGCCTAAGTTGCGGGGCATTTGACTAGGCAGTATCTGATGAACAGCTGGGTGTTCCTAGTGAATAAGCTCGTTGTGGGCAGGGAACACATCTACCCACACTGGTATACTGTACTCTCCCAAGTGCTTAGTATGGTGCTCACACACAGTATGCGCTCTCGATGAATGTGAATGATTGATATTCAAGAGAATCAACAGAAAGTTGTATGGAGTTGATGAGGAATCTGTATTCCTTAAGGCATAGCAGTATATGCCTAAAACCTACTTCAGTCGAGCTCTGACTTGCCAACTTAATGAATACTTATCCTTAGGCATATATGCTTACGGAACTACTTAAAATGAATGAATTCCATCAACAATTATTTTTATGCCAGATGTCATTTTTTCAACTTAAAATTTTCAAGTACTTTAAAATTCAGAAAAAAAAATCATTGGTTGATTGCCAAATATACAATGTGCCTGATTTAAGTTTATGTTTGTATTTACAGCCTGAATAGGTTTATTTTAATTTACAAGTAGCAATGAGAACTTACCGTTGCCTTCTTTCCTCATCCTTCAAAACTTCATAGATAGCCACCAACTAAAACAAAATTACTTTCAGTTATCAAAGCTCTATTGTGTTTATTTATAAATTCACAGGAACCAAGTGGTCTATAAAATGCTCCTCATCGGTCTGTATCTCCAATGAATTCTTAAGCTTGTTTATGGATTGTTTTATTTCATCTCTGGTGACTTGTGTCAGAAAAGATTCAGTGTTGAAATACTCTATTAATGCCTATTTTAAATACCCTCTATTGAAGGTCTAATTTTTAAAAATAGTGTTAATTTCCACAACATAATTTCTAAATGGAAAATGTTCATTCTTCTAATCAAGACCTTTAGGCAGAGATACAGAAGATTCAAAATTTAACAAATTAGGCATGTAAAATTAAAAAACAAACAAAAAACCCCCCAACAATCCAGTCCTGCAAGCTGGTTAAAATTCTGATTTACTCAGGCAATTAAAGTATTTTAAAATATATTTTGCACTAAATTCAACTTATTTGTAAGCATTAGTCATTCCAGGTTACCTACCTTTAAAAGTTAACGGTTTTTAATTTACTGTCACACTTAAAAAATTTGTAACGTAGATAATAGAAGAACCCTTTCGCATTACAAATACATGTTTTTTTCTTATTGATTCATTGCAATGAACTATGGAGTGGTCAACTGTCCATGCCACTTACTTGTCTAAATTGAGTTTCTGCATTTTCATCTTTATTCTTGTCTGGATGCAAAGTAAGCGACAGCTTACGATATGCTTTCCTGATATCTGCAGATAAAGCATCCTGCAAAAATCGAAAAGAAAAAAAAAAAACACACAAAGCAAACTTTGTCAGAAACTGAAATTCCCAGAACCTTGTTAAGATCTAAGAAGACAGCCAACCAAGTGCAGGACCTGAGGCAATGTAATTTGAGCAATCAGTCTAACAACCAGGCTATGCAACTTCCCTGACCCACATGACTGAACAATCACTCAATCTAATTCGGCTCTCATCTTAACTTCTTTATTACCATACAGTCATTACAAGAAGACAGTATTTGCCAAAACTTTTCAAACACTTGCCTTCTTAAAATTAACCAATAAATCAGTTTTAGTAATTAAGAGATCAAAAAGACAAATTAAAAATTAATACATCTGTGTGCCTTCAAAGAAGGTCATTATTCATTTCAGATTAGGGCCAATTTCTGAAACCCAGACCTTGCTATAGCTATCTATTAATGTTATGTCCATCTAATTTCACCATCTAGCAACAACTCCGAAATCCCAATTTAATCATGCCCCCAAAAGTAGGTGTCTGTGAAATAAGTTCAGCTTGTATTCAATTTAAAATAATCACAGAAGAAATAGTTACACAATATATTTGAAGATCAGACATACTACTCATTCTACTGAGTGTTTCAATATTATCACAGTTTCGGGAAGGCAGGTTACAAAGGCAAATTAACTGATTTGTTGTACATATCCCAAAATCATAAAACTAAACCAATTATACTTACTGACTGCTTACTGTGTGTAAAGCACTGTACTGAGCACTTGGGAGAGTAAATATAACAGTACACACATTCCTTGCTCACAACAAGCTTACAGTCTAGAGGGGGAGACATGCATTAATATAAACAAATATCTATTATATTATTTAACATAAATAAATATGTAAGTACTATGGGGCTGAGGGACTGGGAGAAGAGGAAATGCAGGCTTAGTCGGGGAAGGCCTCTTGGAGATGTGCTTTTAATAAGGCTTTGAAGGTGAGGCAAGTGAACTTCTGTCGGATATAAAGACGAGGGAATTCCATGCCAGAGGCAGGATATGGGCAAAGGATTGGCGGTTAGACAGATGTCAACAGGGTACAGCGAGTAGACTGGCATTGGAGAAGCGAAGTGTCACATACTAAAGGAGGAGGCAAGGTGACTGAGTGCTTTAAAGTCCATGGTAAGAAGCTTCTGTTTGATGCAGAGGTGGCAGGGCAACCACTGGAGGTTCTTGAGGAGTAGGGAAACATGAATTAAATGGTTTTGTAGAAAAATGATCTGGGAGGAAGAGTCAAGTATGGACTGAAATACAGAGAGACAGAAGGCAGGGGGGTAAGGATACTGATACAGTAATCAAGAGATAGGACAAATACTTGGATTAATGGGGCAGTTTGAATGGAGAGGAAAAGATGGATTTCAGCAATGTTGTGAAGGTTATTAATAACAATACCAGTAATAATAAATAAAATAATTGCGATATTTGTTAAAGGCTTACTATGTGCCAAGCACTGTACTAAGTCCTGAGGTAGATCCAAGATAATCAGGTCCCATACAGAGTTCACAGTCTAAGCAGGAGGAAAAACAAGTATTGAACCCCCATTTTGCAGAGGAGGGAACTGAGATACAGAGAAGTTAAGGTTGACCCAACAGGATCCTGAGACAGATTGAATAGGTGGGTTGAATGAATGAGATGAGTCAAGGATAATGCCACGGCTACCGGCTTGTAAGGGAGTATGATTGTGGTGCTGTCCACAGTGACAGAAAAGTCAGGGGGAGGACAGAGTTTGGTGGGAAGATAAATATTTCTTTAAGTTTGGGGGAAAGGTGGGAAGGGGAGACATCCAGGTAGAGATTGTTGTGGGCAGGGAATGCCTCTGTTTATTGCTGAATTGTACTCTCCCAAGTGTGTAGTACAGTGCTCTACACACAGTAGGCACTCAATCAATACAACTGAATGAACGAATGTTCTGAAGGCAGGAGGAAATGCGAGACTGCCGAGGAGAAAGAGCAGAACTGGACATGTAGATTTGGGTATCATCCACAGAGATGGAAGTTAAAGCTTCTGGAGCAAATTAATTCTCCAAGAGAGTGAGTGCAGATGGAGAATACAAGAGAACTAAAGGAGAGTTATTTACTCTGGAAGAGTGTTTCAGAGAGAACTTCACAAAACAATAAATACAGCTTTCCAGTGCACAGAGATAAAAAGCAATGAATGACAACTCTCAAACCACCCCAAATAACACTTGCAGGGGTTCAAGCCAAATATCCAGAAGGGTACAATTTACTCCTCACATCTTCATCACCCAGCAAGTGGCAGGTGAACAAAATGTGGTTCACAATGTTTTGTGTAGGCAGAAAGAATCACAGGTTCAGGGGGGACCTGGAAGTTCATGAGCAAGAAAGATGACTATAATGGGTAATTCAAGAGTGAATCAGGGCTGTAAAAGAAAAAAGCTTTGAATTCATCCCATAACATTTAGATGACTCACTGTGGGTAGAGAATGTATCTACCAACTCTGTTGTATTGTACTCTCCCAAGCTTTCAGTACAGTGATCTGCACACAGTGAGCACTCAATAAACACCATTGATGATGACTCAAGGAAAGCAATCATCAACATGATCCCTCCTATGCCATGGTTGGAGGCAAAAACAGCAGGTTAAATGGACTAAGGCATTATTTATGTTCTTAGCTTAATACCAAATCTGTTAGAGAAAAATTCCTTGAAGGCAGAGAACAGGTCTTAGAACAGTGCTCTGCACATAGTAAGCGCTTAACAAACGCCATTATTATTATTATTAACAGGTCTCCTCTTTCTGTTGCACTTTCCTAAGTGCTTTGTATAAGGCACCCAGAAGGCACTAAATAAAGACCATTTTTAACTATTACAGCCAATTACTCTTCCAAACTATTCACTCTGGGAAAATGTATAGTAAGCCAGGCCCTTCCATTTTAATTCTTGCTGTATAGCCGAAACTGTAATTATTTTGCGCCTGCCTCTTTCACGGTACCCTTCAGCCATCACCTCATGGTGGACGACTCTCAAATCTATCTGCCTAGTCCTGACTTCTCACCACCATGAGAGTAGCAAAGGGGTTTAGTAGGAAAGAGCACAAGGCTAGCAGTAGGAGACCTGGGTTCTAATCTCAGCTCCATCACTTGTCTGTGTGAGACCTTGGGAAAGTGGTTTAACTTCTGTGTCCCTTTACTCATCTGTAAAATGGGGATAACATACTTGTTCTCCCTCCCCTTGAGATCATTAGTTCCATACAGGACAGGGATTCTGTCCAATCTGGTGGCACCTACCTTAGCGCACGATACAGTGCTTGATGCATAGTAAGTTAACTAATACCATCATTACTATTACTACTGCATAATCTCATTTCCTCCTGTCTCCAACTCATCACTGCATGAAATTCCCACCAGCACTTCAATATTCAATATGGTCTCAAATGAACTTGTCTTCCCTTCTAAATTCTCTCATTCACCTAACTGTAACCTTGGCATTATACGTGACTCCTCTTTGTTTCGTCTCTCACATTGTGTCTCCAAATCCTGTCAGACTGTCCTTCACAACACTTCTAGAACCCATCCCTTCCTCTGCAACCAAACATCCACCACATTGACCCAGCCTCCTTAATGCTTTCTCTACCTTCAGCCTCTTCTGCCTCTTCACTTGGCTTCCTGTCAGTTTTTTTGAAACACTGTCCTACACACATCTCCCTGGTCCTCAAAAACAACAACAAACTAGGGCTTGCAATTATCAAATAAGTGAGAACGGCATCATTAGCTCAGTCCTTCTTAGAGTGTGAGCCCGTTGAGGGCCAGAGACCTTGTCTAATTTTCACCTGTGAATCTTTTCCCCAATGCTTAGTACAGTGGTGTGCACAAAGTTCTTAATAAATACCTCTATGCATCAAGCAGAAACTCCTGACCATTGCCTCCTCCCTTCTACTCACCCACACTTCCACTATACTCCAGCTCATAATCTTCACTCCTTTAAAGACAACCTATCACTGTCTTGTTCTCCTCTACCACTGCTGACTCCTTGCCCCACCAGCTAGAACTCTCTCCCCTTTCAAATCCAGACCAAAGCTCTCCCCATTTTCAAAGCCTTTCCAAAAATCCCACTCTCCCACTTTCCTCTGGTTGCACTCCCACTTGGATTTGCTCCATTTATTCACCCCCTCCCCTCAGTCCCTCAGCACTTAAGTACATATCTGTAATTTATTTATATTAATGTCTGTCGCTCCCTCTCCACTGTACACTCACTGGAGTCAGGGAACGTGTCTATCAACTCTGCCTACTCTACCAAGCATTTAGTACAGTTCTCTGGGCACAGTAAGTGTTCAATAAATACAAATGATTTAAATCACATCTCCTACAAGAGACCTCCCTTAATTAATTTTTAAAGTCTTCAGATTATCTCACCCCTACACAACTGCAACTTCAATAGTTCTGCTTCACCCACATGCTGTGTACGTACAACCTAACACTTATTTACCTACCTTAAATACCCCTATTATTTAAGCATTAACTCATACCTATTCCATTTTCCTTTTTTCTCCATGTAAATTATTTTAGTGTCTGTCTCCCCTACTAAATTATAAGATCAATCAATCATTGAATGGTTATTTACTAAGTGCGAAGCACTAGGCACTCGGGAGAGTGAAATACAAGTTAGTAGACATGTTCCCTGCCTACAAGGAGCTCAGAGTCTACAGCTTGATTCTTGAAGGCAAGTATCACATCTACAACCCTTATTTTACTTTCCCAAGCACTTAGTATAATGCTATGCACAGAGTAAGGTAATGCAATAAATACTACTGCTTGGCTGTTTGCTAAGTTCCTCAGGGGCAACGACTATGTTTTCTAGTTATTACGCTCTACCAAACACTTAGTACACTTCTCTGCCCACAGCAGGTGCTCAATAAATAGTACTGCAGCTTGGCTCAGTGGAAAGAGCACGGGCTTGGGAGTCAGAGGTCATGGGTTCTAATCCCAGCTCCACCACTTGTCAGCTGTGTGACTTTGGGCAAGTTGCAACTTCTCTGAGCCTCAGTTACCTCATCTGTAAAATGGAGATTAAGACTGTGAGCCCCACCTGGGATAACCTGATCACCTTGTATCCCTCCCAGTGCTTAGAACAGTGCTTTGCACATAGTAAGCACTTAACAAATGCCATTATTATTATTATTTCATTTTTTTTTTACAGATCACTAACCTTAGGAACAAAGCTCAAATTAAAAAAAAGGACCTTATAAAGGTTATTCAGTTATAGGGCTCTATGGCTCCAAAAGAACTACTGAGCAAAATCAAGCAACAATATAGTTCGGCTGTCAAACTTTCCACTGAAATCATTGTTTTCAATACAAATCATCCAAGGTTTATGGGTCTGGGGTATAACTCTTCAGAAAAGCTTGAACAAGGAGGGAACATCTTTGAGATACTGGAGGGAATAAAAATGTAGATGGTTTTTTTCCGTATAATGTAAAATTTTCATTTGCAGATCAAGTTTTGATAATCTAGTATCTAAATGAAAAAGCACAGAAAATTTTACAGGTCATTATTCTGTCATGACCAATTGCTTCTGACATAATAATAATAAATCAATTTCAAATAGGCTCATGCAAGCTGCTTGTGCCTATAATTTTTTCAAATCCTTTTAAACTACAGCATTTCAACTTGCTTTCTGAATGTACAGATAAATGACTGGTGTAAAGCAGAAGTTAACACAAACAAAAACATATTAGGAAATTGAGTTCTGCCTAACAGTTGAATTAAAATCCTATTAACTTCGAGAAATTTTATAAAAACATGAACTTTTAAATAAATTTTAGTTGTGGCCTTTGAAAGAGAACTCTGGTTGTTTTTTGTTAACTTTTTTTGGTTAGCTTTTTTACTATTATTAATGATAATTATAATAATTATGCTTTTTGTTAAATACTATGTGCTAAGCACTCTTCTAAGTACTGGGGTAGATACAAGCAAATCGGGTTGGACACAGTCCCTATCCCACATGGGGCTCACAGTTTCATTCCCCATTTTACAATTGAGTAACTGAGGCCCAGAGAAGTGATGCGACTCGCTCAAGGTCACACTGCATGCAAGGGTCAGAGCAGAATTAGAACCCATGACCTTCTGACTCTGTCTAACCCCACTTTTTAGACAGTGAGTTCCCTGAAGGACAGGGACTTTCTCTAATTCCCACCTGGGTATTCTTTCCTGGTGCTTACTCTGAACACAGTAAATGCCTAATACTATTCCTACACTCTGAACCAAGTTCCGCTGCCAAAATTAGTCCTAGGGAAATAGAAGTTGACTCCACTTTGTCCTGTCCAGGAGAGGGCTTCAAATTCTTTCTATTTTGGGTCATGTCCCTTGCATGCATCTCCCTGAAGGGCATGGGATCTACTGGACTCTGGTGGGACCCTCCACAAATTCATAAAGGAGGCCTTCCCAGACTGAGCCCCTTCCTTCCTCTCCCCCTCGCCCCCCTCTCCATCCCCCCATCTTACCTCCTTCCCTTCCCCACAGCACCTGTATATATGTATATATGGTTGTACATATTTATTACTCTATTTATTTATTTATTTATTTATTTATTTTACTTGTACATTTCTATCCTATTTATTTTATTTTGTTGGTATGTTTGGTTCTGTTCTCTGTCTCCCCCTTTTAGACTGTGAGCCCACTGTTCGGTAGGGACTGTCTATATGTGTTGCCAATTTGTACTTCCCAAGCGCTTAGTACAGTGCTCTGCACATAGTATGCGCTCAATAAATACGATTGACTGATTGATTGATTAAGTTGAACCCCTAGACAGTAAGCCCCCTCTAGGCTGGAAGTTCCTTATGGGCAGGGAACGTATCTACCAACTCTTGTTTTGTACTCTCCCAAGTGCTTAGTACATTGCTCTGCATACAGTAAGCACCCGCTCCTCTAGTGCTAACCTCACTGTGCCTCCATCTCACCTGTGTCATTGCCAACCCATTCATTCATTCAATTGTATTTACTGATCACTACTTGTGTGCAGAGCACTGTACTAAGCGCTTGGGAAGTACAAGTCGGCAACATATAGAGACAGTCCCTCCCCAACAACGGGCTCACAGTCTAGAAGGGACCCCTTACCCACGTCCTGCCTCTGGCCTGGAACCCCCTCCCTCCCCAAATCCAACAGACAATTACTCTCCCCACCCTCAGAGCCTTATTGAAGGCACATCTCCTCCAAGAGGCCTTCCCAGAAGAAGCCCCACTTTCCCTCACCTCCCATTCCCTTCTGCATCGCCCCGACTTGCTTTCTTTGCTCTGCCACAGCTCTTATGTATATATCTGTAATTTTATTTACTTGTATTGATGTCTGTCTCCCCCAAATATAGACTGCAAGCGTGTTGTGGGCAGGGAATGTGACTATTGTTGTATTGCATTATCCCAAGCACTTGGTACAGTGCTCCCCACACAGTAAGCTCTCAATAAATATGACTGACAATGAATGAATGAATGACCGATCTCTGCTTCCCCAATACAGCAGAGGAAAGTATCAATTCTCCATTGTGGTGTTGGAGTTGGTCCAATGAAGGGCTGGGAGGTTCCTACCACTGCTAAAGCATCAGTCAACTTAGGAGCTAGTTAACTGTCTGCAGTGGACCCAGGTAGAGTCAGGGAAGCCTTAAGCCACACAAGGCTAACCGTAATGCTTCTAAGTCAGCAGGCGGAGACCTCTACTCAGTATGGATACCCCAAAGACCCTCCAACCTCCCTCCAGGGATACTCAGATCTTGACAAACTAACCGTGGATGGCTTATTTTTGTGGGCTGACTTTTGTTTTTTTACACACAGCCAGTTCTACTCTAACTTGTATTTTCTTTACGTGATTTGGATACAATGAGATAAATAGTAAAATAATAATTGTGCTATTTAAGTGCTTAACTATGTTCCAGTACTACACCCTGGAGTAGATACAACCTAATCAGGTAGGATGTGGTCCCTGCTCTACATAGGGCTTGCACTGTAAATAGGAAGGAGAATGGATACTTACCCCTAGATTGTATCTACTGACTATTGTGCTCTCTCAAATGCTTAGTATTGCACAGGGCTGTGCAATGAGTAAATGCATTCAATAAATACTACTGATTGACCTACCTAAGCCTTAACTAATTGATTCTCTCTGTATCAAATATTACTGCAACACACTCGTCCCATAACTTGAGGTTCTTCAAGAGCACGGTGCAGAAGAACTCTTGTATTTAAATCTCGTTTCAGGTTGAGGAGTTAGAATTGGTTTGTGAAAAGAATGGTACTGAATGGAAGATCTGAGGCTGTTTTCCCATCAAATAATAGAACTACTTTTTTTTTTGTTATTGCTGACTAGGGTATATACTGTTAGCTCGAGTCCAAAACGAAGCAAGGAAAGATTCAAGTGTTTACAGTCTTTGTCCTAGGTACTGCTTCAAATTCTCTTTCTCATATTGTATCTCTACTACTGTCAGCCAAGCTATTAACCAAATCAATGGGAGAGCATACTTTGGATTCAACAATGATTGAGACCTGCAAAATTTCATCTTGCAAATTTGCATCGACCCCACCCATGTTCACTATCAAAACCTTTGTCCCTAATGGAAAAAACAGCTCTCTTCCTATTTCATTAACCTAAGAGAACACAAGCACAGGTTTTCATGAAAATCATACAAGAAAGGTGAATAGAAAATAAAGGCTGAGCATATTTAATCTATTTCTTACCTGTGGCTTACATTTTTTTGGCCTACTGCCTGATTTCCTTTATTAATAATAATAATAATGGCATCTTTAGAGCCCTCCTTACTTTTAAGTAAAGAATGTGTGCATTATTTTCACAGTTAAATTTACCAGTAGCTAATCACAGCAATCTCAAATCTGGGATCTCATGATGCTTGAGAACCGATGGGGTAGCTAACATGATATTTATGCCAGTCTTCTAAAAGGCTTGGAAGTGCTTCCCATAGAGCGAGAAAAATAATGTAAATTTTGCTTGTTTGTGAATGATCAAACCTCTAATGGGTTACACTCGCCATAGACATCATAGCAGTACAAACAATGTAAGCAGATACTGTGCTGCTGCAGCTTAAGCATAACTTTCAACCAACTACTCAAAAACTTCTTGGGGTGGCAATCCTGAATGTCTTTGTTTCCTCCATTTAATTAAAAGCTTCTTGAGGCCAGATAACAGGCCGCTTGTTACTCTCTCCCAAGAACTTAGTATAGTGCATAGGAACAGAGCCAATCAATCATATTTACAGAGTGTGTATTCTGTCCTGAATGCTTGGGAGAGAAGGACAGAGAGGATAGTCTCAATCCCTTTCCTCATGTAGTTACTCTAGCGGAAGACAGACACTAAAATTAATTACAAGTAGGGGAAGCAGCAAGTCTCTAGACATGTTCAGGAATGCATCTGCCAATTCTGTTATATTGTACTCTCCCAAGAGCTCAGTACAGTGCTCTACACTCAGTCGGCACTCAATAAATCCCACTAATTCATTGACTGACATGGTCTCTGGAGCATAGGACATTGTAACCTTAAACCTGAACTTTGGAGCATATAGGATAGACTACCCCCCAAACCTATGCTCCCTGTGGGCAGGGAATGTGTTTGTTTATTGTTATATTGTACTTTCACAAGCGCTTAGTACAGTGCTCTGCATGCATTAAGCGCTCAATAAATACAATTGACGGACAAAGATCTTATCTGCTGGGCTGTGATTCATTCTGAAGACATATTGTGATTCAGGTAAGCACAGTTGATTATATTTTTCAGTAGTGGCTGCAATCTAGTCAGCAAAGGAACGCAGCAAGATGCCTCAACAATTCCTACAGTCATCTTTCCCTTCTGAAGACGGTGACTACTGAGGCATCTTTGAAATCTTGTGGCATTTCCTCAGTGATCCATACGTTGAGGAAGGGCTCATGTGCAGCCTGAGGATTAGTAGCTTTAAGAGAACCAAAAGATTCTGCCTGGAGCAAAACATACTCAGGATCCTCTCCTTAAAAGATAGTCTCATGAAAACTAAATGCAAAGGGAGAGAGTATATTAAATTTTCTTTATGACCTCAACCTGATTTGCATGAGGGTCACTGACTGATTTTCATAAGGGACATGATCTGAATTTTGGTGGATCCTGGGCAGGATGGACGGGGGTGGCGTTGGCCTGGCCCCGTTCGATTTATTCTATGCAGCCATACTGGAAGATGAAAGAAGAGGAGCTTGGATGAAACTGTTAGATATGTGTTTCTGCATTTCTGAAAAATCCTTCAAACTAAGACCCTTAGCATCATCCAAAGTCCAAAAGGCAGCCTTTCCATAATTGCTGTATGTGGGGCCAAAGAGAAACACATACCCAAGGAGACATGCAAATTATTATTATTTTTTATGGTATTTAAGCCAGGCACTGAACGAAGCGCTGGGGTCGATACAAGCTAATCGGGTTGGACGCAGTCCATGTCCCACATGGGGCTCACAGTCTTAATCCCCATTTTACTTCTCTGAGACACAGAGAAGCGAACTGACTCACCCAAAGTCACACAGCAGACAAGTGCCTGAGCCGGGATTAAAACCCAGGTCCTTTTGACTTCCAGGCACACTGCTTCTCCTGTCAACCAGTTCACCACGTCAGCCAAGCATTACAGGTTGACGATTAAAAAAAAACCCCAAACACCCCAGGTTATGTAACAGCCGGCTCCAAGAAAGTGATACACACAACCAAAAAACAGCAATATTGTTAAATTCCGTCACATAACTTTGTTACCTAGGCAGCACACAGACTGATAATACAATAACAGACACGGAAGTAGAAAACTGAATCGAGAAGGCAAATGTATCCTTCAAGCAATGATCAGAGAGTAGCAGCAATGTAGTATCAAGCTTCAGAACAAACGAGAGGTCACAGAGCCATTGTGCTGGCCAACCTTCTCTGCAGCTGTGAGACGTGGATCCTACCCAGGTGCCACACCTGGCTCTGAGGGTTTCCATTGGTATGATTTACAAGCCATGGCCAATGTCAAATGGCAAGGCAAAGATCACAAACAGCGAAATTCTGGCTTTGACGCTCTGCTCATCTCAACAGGACCCTGCTGGGTGGGACACCTAAGGGGAGTGAATGGCAACAGGCTACCAAAAACACCGCTGAATCAGGAGCCGAGATTGGGAAACTGAAAGCAAGGCGAGCAGGGGAGGCATTCTAAGCACACAATTGTATGAAACCTCAGACAACGCTGCCTTCCAGCTGAAAACTGGAAGTCAGCTGTCAAAAACTGATCAGATGGCAAACTGCTCTCAAAAGAGGAGTGACTCTTTTTGAGCAAAAACTTCATAAGAAAAGAGTCATGGGTACAAAAGCAAAACCAGCCAGGCGCTTTAAACATGACAACCAAACAAGGAACAGCCGTCTTGTGTGTACAAAGTTCCTAGTACTGTGGGTCCCACATTAGTCTTTTCTCTCACACACACACAAATTTCACCACTGGAGGTATTTTCAAATATGAAAGTAAACTATAGATACACACACGCTGTAGGCAAACTGGGAACCAACATAAACTCCTTCGGTATACTTGGTTCTTCTCTATTACGTTTCCGCTATGCATTTTGTATAGAATGCTTTTAAGGCACTAGGGAAACATTCTTCCAAAAACCAGCATCTAATTGAATAAAACCCAAAGCTGGAAGGAACAAAAAATGGGCATACGTGGCGTTGGTCAAGCCATATGTACTACAATGTAAATCTCCCTGAATGTGGAGTCGGCAAGATAGTTACCGCTGCAGTAGTAAGCGTTTCAGGATATGATAAATGCTTTTTGTTAAACGCTTTTAAGTGCTAAGCGCTGGGGCGGACGTAATAAGACCGAACTGTGTTTATGTGAACTGCGCAGTTCCTGTCTCATGCAGGACACGCAATACAGGACTTGAGAAGCAGTGTGGTTGAGTGGAAAGAGCCCGGGCTTTGGAGTCAGAGGTCATGGGTTCAAATCCCAGCTCTGCCAATTGTCAGCTGTGTGACTTTGGGCAAGTTTTTTTTCTTTTATTCTTAATAAGGCCGCCGCTGCCCGGACCATCTTTGTGCAGAAACGCTCTGGGCATGTTACTCTCCTCCTCAAAAATCTCCAGCGGCTATCAGTCAACCTACACATCAGGCAAAAACTCCTCACTCTCGGCTTCAAGGCTGTCCATCACCTCACCCCCTCCTACCTCACCTCCCTTCTTTCCTTCTACAGCCCAGCCCGCACCCTCCACTCCTCTGCTGCTAACCTCCTCACTGGGCCTCGTTCTCACCTGTCCTGCCGTCGACCCCTGGCCCACGTCCTCCCCCTGGCCTGGAATGCCCTCCCTTTGCACATCCGCCAAGCTAGCTCTCTTCCTCCCTTCAAAGCCCTACTGAGAGCTCACCTCCTCCAGGAGGCCTTCCCAGACAGACTGAGCCCCCTCCTTCCTCTCCCCCTCCCCACCCTACCTCCTTCCCTCCTCACAGCACCTGTATATATGTTTGTACAGATTTATTACTCTATTTATTTTACTTGTACATATATGCTATTCTATTTATTTTATTTTGTTAATGTTTTGTTTTGTTGTCTGTCTCCCCCTTCTAGGCTGTAAGCCCACTGTTGGGTAGGGACCATCTCTATAAGCCATCGCTACAAGCCAAGTTGTACTTCCCAAACGCTTAGTACAGTGCTCTGCACACAGTAAACGCTCAATAAATACGACTGAATGAATGAATAAGAAAGGAACTTTACAAGGTAGAAATGTTTTTTTTATGGAATTTGTTCAGCCCTTATTTTGGGTCAGGAACTGTACTAAATGCTGGGGTAAATACAAGCTTATTAGGTTGGACAGAGTCCCTGCCCCATATGGGGTTCACAGTCTTAATCCCCACTTTACAAATAACGTGACTGAGGCACAGAGGAAGTGAAGTGACTTACCCAAGGTCACACAGCAGACAAGTGGCAGAGCTGGGATTAGAACACAGGTTCTTCTGATGACCAGGCCTATGCGCTATCCAGTAGGCCTCACTTCTCTTTTCTTTTTTTTTATTGGCATCACAAAACATAAACTACTTATTTAAGCCCATTTAGTGACACCATTTTGTGCACCAAGGCAGCAATTTCATATTACTCCATCAGCTTGAACGAATTCGTAATGTAACTTCCCAAGGTGCCTAACTTACTCCCAGGGAGTAGTTTACATGCTGCAAGAACAGGGCTTGTTGTTTGGGAATGCCTTATTCTGGTTCTTTAACTCTCTTAATACACTATACTTTTCCTATCCAGATTATTCACATTTGCAGATCACAAAAAGGTCTTTGCAGGGCTTGGGCATTTTTACTTTACACAAGCATTAAGATCATGACTGATCGGTCCTTTCAAAAAGAAATAGAATACACAATAGAAAAAGAAATGCTTTGAATTTGATATCTCAGAGACCAAACAAGGCACACTTTAAGTCAGAACTCAGGTTTTAAAAGTTAGCAGAGACTCCATTCTCAGCATCTTGCTCAGTTAGGAGATGCAAGGTGGCCTAGTGGATAGAGCCAGGCCTGGAAGTCAGAAGGCCCTGGACTCTAATCCTGGCTCCTCCACTCATAATAATAATAATAATGATGATAATAATGGAATTTATTAAGCACTTACTATGTGCCAAGCACTGTTCTAAGCACTGGGGAGGTTACAAGGTGATCAGGTTGTCCCACGGGGGGCTCACAGTCTTAACCCCCATTTTACAGATGAGGTAACCGAGGCACAGAGAAGTTAAGTGACTTGCCCAAAGTCACACAGCTGACAATTGGCAGAGCCAGAATTTGAACCCATGACCTGTGACTCCAAAGCCCGTGCTTTTTCCACTGAGCCATGCTGCTTCTCTAAGGTCACTCATCTGCTGTGACCTTGGGCAAGTCTCTTAACTTCTCTGTGCCTCAGCTCCCTCATCTGTAAAATGGGGATTGAGACTGAGCCCCACATGTAGGATGTGGACTGTGTCCAACCTGATTAGCTGGAATCTACTCCAGTGCTTAGAACAGTGGCTGACACATAGTAAGTGCATAACAAATACCATAAGGAAAAAGAAAAGAAAAAGCTCACAGCTGTGGCTCATATTCATTCAATCGTATTTATTGAGCACTTACTGTGTGCAGAGCACTGTACTAAGCGCTTGGGAAGTACAAGTTGGCAACATATAGAGACGGTCCCTACCCAACAACGGGCTCACAGTCTAGAAGGGGAAGACAGACAACAAAACAAAATATATTAACAAAATAAAATAGATAGTAAATATGTACAAGTAAAACAGAGTAATAAATCTGTACAAACATATATACAGGTGCTGTGGGAAGGGGAAGGAGGTAGGGTTGGGGGGATGGGGAGGGGGAGAGGAAGGAGGGGGCTCAGTCTGCCTGGGAAGGCCTCCTGGAGGAGGTGAGCTCTCAGTAGGGCTTTGAAGGGAGGAAGAGAGCTAGCTTGGCGGATGTGCAAAGGGAGGGCATTCCAGGCCAGGGAGAGGAGGTAGGCCGGGGGTTGACGGCGGGACAGGCAAGAACGAGGCACAGTGAGGAGGTTAGCAGCAGAGGAGCGGAGGGTGCGGGCTGGGCAGTAGAAGGAGAGAAGGGAGGTGAGGTAGAAGGGGGCGAGGTGATGGAGAGCCTTGAAGCCCAGGGTGAGGAGTTTCTGCCTGATGCGCAGGTTGACTGGTAGCCCCTAGAGATTTTTGAGGAGGGGAGTAACATGCCCAGAGTGTTTCTGCACAAAGATGATCTGGGCAGCAGCGTGAAGTATAGATTGAAGTGGGGAGAGACAGGAGGATGGGAGATCAGAGAGGAGGCTGATGCAGTAATCCAGTCGGGATAGGATAAGAGACTGAACCAGCAGGGTAGCAGTTTGGATGGAGAGGAAAGGGCGGATCTTGGCGATGTTGCGGAGGTGAAACCGGCACTTTTTGGTGACGGATTGGATGTAAGGGGTGAACAAGAGAGCAGAGTTGAGGATGACACCAAGGTTGCGGGCTTGTGAGATGGGAAGGGTGTTAGTGCCGTCAACAATGATGGGAAAGTCAGGGAGAGGGCAGGGTTTGGGAGGGAAGACAAGGAGTTCAGTCTTGGACATGTTGAGTTTTAGGTGGCGGGCAGACATCCAGATGGAGATGCCCTGAAGGCAGGAGGAGATACGAGCCTGAAGGGAGGGAGAGCGAGCAGGGGTAGACATGTAGATTTGGGTGTCATCAGCGTAGAGATGATAGTTGAAGCTTTGGGAGCGAATGAGTTCACCAAGCGAGTGAGTGTAGATAGAGAACAGAAGGGGACCAAGAACTGGCCCTTGAGGAACCCCTACAGTAAGACGATGGGAGGGGGAGGAGGAGCCCACAACAGAGACTGAGAATGAACAGCCGGAGAGATAAGAGGAGAACCAGGAGAGGACAGGGTCTGTGAAGCCAAGGTTGGATAGCGTGTTGAGGAGCAGGGGGTGGTCTACAGTTTCGAAGGCAGCTGAGAGGTCGAGGAGGATTAATTTGGTAAATATGAATGAACAAAGGAACACTAGATGGTTTTCTCTCTTGCACAACTATCTAAGCAAAACCAAAACTTTGCTCATATATCTCTGTCCAGTTCCTAATCTTCTAATGCAGGGGGTACTGAAGTGTGAGGGTTTGGGGGGTTGTCAGTCATTTGTTCTGGCATTCCTTCCCAGTGCCCTGCACACTCACTGAAACCAACATAAGTACAAAGGAAATGAGCAAGATGACCTAAAAAGTTATTTCTGTACGCATTTAGAAAAAAAATCTTTTAGTAAAGTCAATTGTTTTAGAGAACAACATTAATGCTGCCATACTTTAGGGATTCACTGAAGACTCAACCGGGGCAAAACTACATTTCCTTTTGCTACTTCAACTTTCCAATGAATGTTTTAAAGTAGGATGAATTGCCTTCTTAAAAGAAGAATGGTGTTAGGCATTTTGGAAATAGGAAAAAATGATAAGCAGACCAACAGAACTGTCCTCTCAACTTTGAAAGAAATACACATGGAGAAGAGACAGGGAAGAGAGAGGTCAAGAAATTTCTCAGCCCATATTGCCTACCACCTGCCCATGGCATCTGCATTAACCTCAGCATCTGTCCCAAAATAGTGGTCCTGCTAAGTCTTGAAGCCAGAAAGCTTAGAAAAGTTGTTCTTTTTATTAGGTTCTACCAGAGAAGTTAGCCAAAATTGCAAATTGGTTGGGCACTCCAAATTGGTAATGCCTTAAATTAGAAGCCACAAAGAACCATTTTTTACTTACCCAAGCTTTCTAGTTCAACAAATTGATTCCACTTAGTACCATGGCCACGTTAAGGCAAAGTCCAAACTCGTGACCTCGGTTGATGAATCTTGCTTTTAAGAAAACCCCAGAAAATGCATTAAGTAAATGAATTAGTCATAAAATATGAGGGAAATTTTAAAAAGCAGCATTTTGGTGGTATTTAAATTAAATGAATGGCTAGAACTGTGAGATTGAAAGATCCTTCAAAACTATTTTAAAATTAGAGAATGCTTCCCCATATGTCCCTCCCTGACCATCGCAGGGTTTCTCATGTAGTTATGGTGAGCTGAGGGAGACTGTCTCTGCTTGCAAGAACAAAAAGTCCTTCTACATACACAACCTGCCTTTTAATCTCTTTTCTATGTATTCGACATAAATACATTCTTATAAATACAGGGAAATAACCATTTTGCAGATCTGTTTAAATCACAGACCTGAAAAGATTCATCCCGCTACCACCCCAGGCCCCCAGCTGTAATCATGCATTTCTAGTCATTACTAACTGCACCCAGGTTAGGTCAGTATGCAAAGAGTTCTGCCTCAGCATAGGGAGCAAGAGGCCAAACACTTCATGTTACACATGTGCAAGCCAGACTTCAAATACAATTTGGTGGTCAAAGGTTGTGTCTGCATAAGCCACGTGATGAATGGCACAGAATATGAACAGAATGTCAAGTGCAATCCATAAACACCAAAAATGTGTACCCAGACATACATGCATATTTAGTTGTAGTAATACAGGTTAGGTTGAAGCTCAAATAGTCCTGAGTAAACTTCGGCATTTCCTGTGAGCACACGGAAACCTCAAAGAGAGGTGAAATATGCAGTCATAAGTCAATTGCGCAGTGAATTTGGCTATTCACCCAACTAAAAGGTGGATCGGCTCTAATGAAATTCGGTTTCTCGGGCTTTTCCTCACAAAACTGGGGAATCTTTTTGACTTACAGTTTCCAATTAACAAAAACGTCACCATTTAGGAAAATGACCTAGAATTTCTGCTGGAGTTTCCAATCATTCGCATTATGAAACAAAGTTTAAAAGCCAAATCAAGCCCTTCACCTTTAAACGGTATCAATCATATTTATCCAGCACTTACTGTATGCAGAGCACTGTATGAAGCGCCTGAGCGAGTACAATACCGCAGAGTTGGCAGACAGAGTCCGTACCCCAAATGAGCTTATGATCTAGAGGAGGAGACAGACATTGGCTAGGGACCGTCTCTATATGTTGCCATATACTTCCCAAGCGCTTAATACAGTGCTCTGCACATAGTAAGCGCTCAATAAATACTACTGAATAAATCAATAAATTAAACTTATGCACTTAACTACGGTGGGGCTGAGGAAGGGGTGAATAAAGAGTGCAAATCCCAGTGAAAAAACAAATATTTCAGACAATTCTACTAAAAAGCCCCCCCCCCCCCCCTTCTTGTTCCGTAAAAACCGTAATCGTAACTCTTCCTCACGCAACCCTCTCCCCACCCGCTTGTTACCTCTAACTCTGCAAACATTAAATGATGGGATAAAAGAAGTAGTATGGTCCTTGTAGGAAGTTTCAAATTCTCTTTCCCTTTCCGCAGGATCTGTGTAAGAGGTCAGACAACCTACTGGATGGTTGGGGCAGGGGGCTTCTCCTTTTTTGGAGAGAAACAGCAATGACAAGACTCTCCCCAGGGGGTAGTTAGGATTTACAATTCAGGTCAAAGGGGCCTGCATCCCTGCTTCTAGACGCAGGAAACAAAGCGAGCTGGGAACTAGGAAGTTCTGGATTATATATATGCCTACATGATTTCATCACAGATTTTACGGTGGGGTGGGGCTGGAAGGGGAGATGCAAGGCTAACTAACTCTGGCATAGAACAAACCCCTCCCTCGGACTGAAGGATGACCGGTCAAAGAAGCTGACCTCCAACGAAACTACAAAAACAGATCAAAGGCACCATTTTGCTGCAAAAACTTACTCTAATCATACAATCCTATGGTGTAATGCATTTATGCAAGAGTTGATCCGCAGCTGAAACACCTAAGTTAATTGACAGTTCGATGCTAAGCAACATGTGACCAAGCTGACATACAGGTTGGAGTCAGCATATTATATCATTGGAGAAATGCCCATTTTGCCAGCTGAGTAACTGATTATATGTTAGCTGGAGTTTAAGCAGTTTTTGATGGGCCCAAACTACTAAATAACTGGCACTGATTTCCTGAGCTACATTTTTTTGTATTGGAATTGTACTAGTCAGGGGATACTCTCCAGCTGTTCCTTGTGTTCTTTAGAACTGAAGATAATGCTACCCACCAGGTTACCTTTTAGGGAAGCAAAACAAACAAAGGAAACCATTAATAAATGTTTAGAAATAGTAGAAAGAACCCCTAAAAATGCAAGAGAGCCTAGCTGCAAAAACAAACATCCATTTTATGGCTTAGCAAAATTGCCACAGAAAGAGGAATAAGCAAAGAAGCATGGAGGTGGGGAACTGGATGAAAAAATAAAAGTGATTCAGTAAAATCCCCCTAATACAACTTCTTCTAAAAAATCTTATTAGCAAAGGAACAGAAAATTATGGACAAATGCTTAGAAAACAAATGTGCTCATCATAGGACTCTTTAGAATATTTTACTGTGAAAGCAATTACATGATTGGATGAAGATGAAGCGTGACCTAATGGGTGCTGCCCATCAGAAACTCTTGAAGACCCATTCCCCAGATGCAAACATCCTTAAAAGCTCGCCTTCTAAGACTCAGCTTCTCTAGTCTCATTCCTTAGCAATTCAGTATTATAAGTAAACAAGCTGCACTGCAGGCAGGAGTAGTTTCCACTAATACTCGGGGGAAGCAAGCAGAAAGATTCACTCATACTTGGGGAGGCGACCAGAGAGGTTTCCAAAACTTCGCTTGGGCAAGGCTACAAAAGAATTCTTACATTTTTCCATTCATATTGTGGGCTGGGGGTATTAATCAAACTCTATATGAAGACCCAAAATTTGGGGCCTATTCTTTCCTACTAGAGACGACTGCCTTTGAAGATGTGAAGATGGCGCAAAAAGAACACAGGCAGCTAAAAAGGCTGAGGCAGGACCAAGAGACCCGAAAACAAAAAGCACACAGGGCCTGCCTAGCTGTGGTGACACGTTTCATGTTTGCTGCTGTTCTCATTTTACTTTTTACTTTTCACAACCTAATCAAATGTTTTCACTCATTCAATATTACACCAGTTTTCACATCAAGTCCCCCAGTTAATTCCAACTCCCCCATCCCCAGAACTTTCCCAAAAAGAACTTGGGAAGCAGCATGGCCTAGTGGGAAGGGCACGGACCAGGGGATCAGAAGCCCTGGATTCTAAAATGAGCTCTGCTGCTTACCTGCTAACTTCAACTTCTTTGTGCCTCAGTTCCCTCATCTGCAAATGGGGGATTCAGTAACTGTTCTCTCTCCTAAAACTGTGAGCCCCGATCATCTTGTATCTACCCCGGTGGCCTTAGTATAGTGCTTGGCATTTAGTAAGCACTTAAATACCACAATTGTTATTACCATTAATCAACCTAATGCACAAACCAAACCACTTAACCAGTCCCTTTCTGTCTTGCCCCTAGGCTTACATCACTCCCGAGGTCACACCTCTTCACCTACCTAGTCCACCTACTGCTTGCTGTATTTCTTCAAGTCTGACTGAGGAGTTCACGTTGGAAACCCCAAATGGCTTAATATCTACAGCAAAGTGATCCTCAAAGTAACTCTTGCCGTGGCAGCATCAGCAGCACTGTTTGCCCTGAAATCCACAGCCTCACGATGAATAAGTAGCAGACGTCACAGTAACACTGCCGGTATTTTAAAACACACTTACTGCCTATCACTCTCTACCTCTATCCCTCGCTCTCTGGCCAAATGGAAATGGTCTGGAGGCCCATTTGGGGTCCCCTGCTCTGCTGTTTCCTTGGAGCAATCCGCTGATTGACTCTCATCAAAACACTGACATTTGCTTATGGTTCTTCAAAATGATACAGCCATTCATTCATCTGCTATAATGGACATGCTGCACCTGTAGCTTGGTGAGCCAGATAATTTTCTGATCTGACATTCCACTCATCATTTCTTGGCAGTTTGGGATACTTTATTCCCTCTATCCAAATGCTTTTTTTTATTATTCACTCATTCAATCGAATTTATTGAGCACTTATTGTGTGCAGAGCAGCTACTAAGTGTTTAGGAAAGTACAATACAGCAATTAAAGAAAGACAATCCCTGCCCACAACAAGCTCAGAGTCTTGGGGGGGTGGGGGGGGGGGGGCGAGTTGGAGAGGGAGACAGACATCAATTCAAAATTAAGCACTTACTATGTGCCACGTGCTGGGGTAGATTCAAGCTGATCAGGTTGGACAGTCCATATCCCACATGGGGCTCACAGTCTTCATCCCCATTTTAAAGATGAGGTCATTGAGGCCCAGCAAAGCGAAGTGATTTGTCCGAGATCACAACAGCAGACAAGTGGTGGAACTGGCATCAGAACCCAGGTCCTGTGAGCTGTGACCATAACTTTCCAACTCCAGTCAATTGGGCTGTCCCTTGGACAGAGGGGAGTGGGGGAGGTGTGTGTGTTTGCTTGTTTTGGGGGTGCAGGCTTCCCCACATGCCATTCCAGAGAGGAAAAACCCTAAGTACAAACTACTTCCCTGAAGATTTGAGTAATTATGCTATTTCCTCAAATTCAAACTAATCACTCAGTAAACATTTCTTATCTGATCTAAACCCACAGCACTGTACTACATAACACCCATTATCTCTCATCCCGCTTCTGCCTAACTGGATACAAACTTGATCCTCTAGCCTCAGATGGAGCCTGTGCTAGAAGACAGATTTCTCCAGAGACCTCCTCTGGCAGCCTGGAATGTATCACTTCACGATTCTTAACTCCCCAAGACCACCCTTCCCTCCACTCCTAATGAGAAGCGTTACCTGAATAATCCATCCAGAGTCCCTCAAATGACTCACCTCCTTAGGCATCAGCCTTCCCAGAAGGCAACTCAGAAGTCTACTACTGCCCCACTATTCCTCTCACTAGCAGAGAAGTGTAATGAGGGGAGGTGATGGAGAAAGAAGGAAATGGGGGGTGGGGGATGGGAGAAAGTGCTTGGGGTCAAGGATTTATCCATGGTCGGTCCAGTTGTATGTTATGGACTGAGCTGCAATACAACTGGAACTCAATGAATCTTGCTATATGAATTCCTCCATGAGAGCTCTGGTTCTCTCCACGTTGTCTTTGGAAGCCAGCTTGGCGTTCAGCAATAAAACAAAGGTACTCTGGATGAGTCACGGAGACTAGGAAAGAAAACCGGAATGAATAGAACAGATGGCCGCAGATAAAAATCTTTGTGTGAGGCTTGGAAATATATAGAGAATAGTGAATGGAACAGGACAATAATAATAATACCACTATGGGTCCAAAAAACCAAAAACCTTTTCTCAGAGAACGAATATAACATCTATATTGCCTAGAATTTTTGGAGATCGAGTAGGTGGAGTCAGAAGAATTAAGACAAACAATATGAAGTTGAGAACTTACAGGACGGATGGAGTGGTGAGGAGAAAATTAGGCAGGATTCATTTGGCATTATCATGATCAGGCAAGTTACTCCAAGTTAACAATGTGATGGTTGGGGTTGAATGAGGGCTTCAGAGAGCTTCCACACAGGAAAAGAGAGTACAGAACTGTTGTACAACTCCTCCCACCAATCACTGACTCTATAGAGCAAGTTCAGGAAAACAAGGAACTGGGTTTCCTAGATCGCTTACATTGTGAGGTTGGGATGAGAACAATACTGATTACGCTAATAACGTCTTAGTCACTTCTTGGTACACATGAATTTGAAGAATGCTTTCTGGTGAATGGCAGATTCATTCATTCATTCATTCAATCATATTTATTGAGCACTTACTGTGTGCAGAGCACTGTACTAAGAGCTTGGGAA
This sequence comes from Tachyglossus aculeatus, assembly GCF_015852505.1. NCBI lineage: Eukaryota > Metazoa > Chordata > Mammalia > Monotremata > Tachyglossidae > Tachyglossus > Tachyglossus aculeatus. The sequence goes on along the minus strand of NC_052078.1, from coordinate 21,341,712 downwards.
GTACAAGTCGGCAACATACAGAAACGGTCCCTACCCAGCAACTGGCTCACAGTCTAGAAGTAAGAGATGAGCAAGCTGAGGAGGATGAGAGCTGAGAATGCCTTTAAGCCAATGTTAAGGAATTTGAGTATTTTTACAATAAGGAATACAGTTTGAAAGCAGTGGGGAAGGAGCCATTAGAGAATGAGCAGTGGAAGATAAAGGTCAGGGAAGGAAGAAGGTAGGGAGCAAGTGTTTTAATATGGTATGAAGGGTTGGGGTCTGAGTTGCCTGGGATAGATTTGAAAAAAAAATTACAATGAATTACTTCAATTTCAACCTCCCCATCTTCCTTTTGTACATAATAGAACTCATAGGACTTTTGGTAGCACATTTGAAAAACAAGGAACATGTCCATAGGTCACACAAATATTTCCTCTGAACAAATATAACAGGGATATCTAGCCTACTATAGGGCAGATCTAGTGTTTCTGCCCACATTTCCTTGCTTGGGTTTTGCTGGTGCCTGAATCTACCCTGCCTTAGTTTTAATCACAAAATCAATAACAGAAGAAAGGATGGCTTAATGGCAATCCAATGTTTATAAAATGTAACCCTTTATTGCTAGGGGCATTATTATTATTAGCAGGAGCAGCAACAACTCTCGGGAATTTGTGCAGAAAACTAGTCGACTTTCCCTTAAACCTCTGTGCTCGATGGGATGGAAAGGGTTATTAGGTTTCCCCCAAAACGGGATGATTTTGATTCATCTGACCCAACAATTAAAGAATCCAAGCAGGAACTAAGCTTCTGGGTAAACCGTAACAGAGTCAGGGTCTAACCCTCCTCTCTGGGTTTGATCACTTTGAAAAATGTTTTCAAACCTCAGCTAACTGAAGTGCAATTTAAAATTTGGAAATTAAACCCTTCAAAATACCCACTGGACAGATGACATCTGAGCCAACCCCAGATCTCGCAGATAACGTAGCCAGTGTCCAGTTTCTTTCTCGAATCTGCTGGGCCAAAACCAGCCTGAAAACGTCAGGTTGGGGAGGGAAAGGCGTGGGTGTGTAAAGCTGTGGGCTCTGGGGACACACTATGGCTTTGGGGGGACCCCTGACCTTCCACTGCCCAATGAGACCAGATCTTTTAAACGGGCCCTGAAAACAAAACAAATGATGTAAATGACAAGCAGTGCAATGCAAGTGGTTCAAAAATGACGGCACATACAGTGAAGGCTGCCCTCGTTCAGAAAACTGACTTGTTGGGACACGCCCAGTCTTATAATACACGGGTTGTGTTCTTGGAGAACCCCGAGTTAAGGAAAACTCATATTGTAGTACTAACCTTGCGGCCGACACAGCATGCACATACATGAACAGTTCTTCCGACTCTGTGTCCCGCTGTATTCAGCTAGACGTGCATTGTCAATGGAGCATTCCATAATTCTGCCGTCACTTTCTAGCCAAAACTCATAGAGAAAATGTGCACTCTGGCATAACTGTGACTAGTTTAAGATTCCAATCCCTTGGACTGGAACCTTGAAACCCACTCCGGGACCCCACTCCTGAGGGTCAAACAAGACTTTAGCCACCACCTTTCCTTAATAGCCCCGATCCTCACTGGCCCTAAGCTCCAAGACTGGCTCAGAGTCCAGGGGCTGCAGCTGAAGCAAAGGACACTTGGGTCCAGCTGTGACCCAACAAGTTAGAGGAAACTTCTGGATCAGAAACAGGACTTAGGCATCTCCTCTTTTCCTACAGCTCTAGGCTCTGGCATTCAGAGTTCTAAAGCTGCAAGGATAAACAATTGTGGCTAACTGAAAAAAAGCCCAAATGGTCGATAGGCACAAGTCATACATATACAGGAAAAGTGTGAACTAGCTACAGAAAATTTAAATTGTACAGAAAAATGAGTACCTCCTCCAGGAAGCCTTCTCTGACTAACCTCTCAACTTCTCTATCCTATTCTCTCTCCCTTTTACTTCATCTATGTACTTGGGTTCTAATTCCCTAAGCACTGATACTAACTTTATCCTCAAAGCACTATGTGCATACCTTTATATTCTGATGCTTTTCTCTCTGTAATTTATTTCCATGTCTTTCTTTCCCACAAGATTGTAAGCTCCTTGAGGACAAGGACCATGTCTAGCTCTACCCACAGTAAGTGCTCAATAAATACAACTGAGCGATTAAAATATGAGGAAATCGCCTAAAAGACAAGTTAATGATCAGAGATAGCTAAGGAACACAACTATACATTTGATCTTCTCATCCTATCCTGAACTTCCTAACACGCTGTTACAAAAAAAGGAAGCCTCTTTCTAAGGTTGATAAAAGGACCAGGGTCTTAAGAGCTGAGTCCCCCAAGTAGCATAAGGTCAAAAAAATATGGATTCAGCGCAGACACCTTGAATCCAAGGCAAAAGAGGAAATTAAATGAAACAAATTGGAATAATGTCTCAAAAGCAAGAGAGTTATTCTTCCCAAAATTACTGTGGCTATTATTTCACAAAGTATCCCCACAGACCAAAAGTTTGGGACAGAAAATGTTATGCTTTGTAACTAAATTCTTTCATAGATAAAAAAAAATCAAGTATTTCTTCAAATACACCCAGGGAAATAAAGCATGTGTAACTAAAGGGAGCCTTAAACCCTTAATCCTTAGACCCAACGTGAGAGCAGAGTCAGCTGCTTAACATGAGAAAGGGCTGCTCCTTACTAAGTTTCACCATGTTAACTGCTCCTTAAAGCTAAACCAGATAAGAACTGCCTATGGCAAATAATGGTGGGGGGGAGGTGGGGAGAGGGAAGGTGTAAAGAAAACTGCTTCCTTTGAAAAAAGAGTGATTTTCTTTGCTGCTGAAATAGAGTTGAGGTCTAATTTTTCATGGCTTTCCACTGCTCAATAATAATATTAAGAACGATAATTAAAACAGTACCAAGAACTGGTGTAGATACAAGATAATCAGGTTGGGCACCGATCCTGTCCCAAATGGGGCTCAGTGTCCAAGGGAAGAAGAACAAGTATGGAATCCCCATTATACAGATGAGGGAACTGAGGCACAGATAAGTTAAGTGATGATAATGGAATTTGTTACAGCGCTTACTATGTGCAAAGCACTGTTCTAAGCACTGGGAAAGATACAAGGGGATCAGATTGTACCACGTGGGGCTCACAGTCTTCATCCCCATTTCACGGATGAGGTAACTGAGGCACAGAGAAGTTAAGTGACTTGCCCAAAGTCACACAGCTGACAATTGGCGGAGCAGGGATTTGAACCCATGACCTCTGACTCCTAAGCCTGTGCTCTTTCCATTGAGCCATGCTGCTTTGCCAAGGTCACACAGAAAGTAAGTAGCAGAACCAGAATTAGAGCCCAGGTCCTCTGAGTTTCCAGGTCTGCCCTGTTTCTACTAGGCCATGCTGCTTCCTATATACCAGCTTGACTCCTGCATCAGCTATCACTATCTACCTGACTCAATTCTTACCCTCTCAAAGCCACACTTCACTCTCCTGCCTGAATCACTTTTTTTAAAAAGTTGCTCTGCCACATCTCTCCACTCCTCAAAAACCTCCAGTGGTTACTCATTCCTCTTCATAGCAAACAGAAACCACTAATTATTGGATTTAGGGCCCTCCATTTATTCTCTCTCCTTTCTTACCTATTTACTCTTGTAGGCTGGCTTGAGAGGAACAAAACAAGCACACTGGGGTGTAGTGGGAGAAAAGTGAGGGTTTGTAGTCGGGAGAGAGCTAACTGAATGCTTTAAAGCCACCTTCAACTAATCACTTCAAAAATCCTCAAGTATCCCCCATATTAAAAAGAAGCCCTCTCTTGATCCCAACGCACCCTCCATCAATTTCCCTGTTCTCATTCCTGTCCAAATTTCTGGGAAGGGTTATTTACTAAACATTTACTGCCTCAACTTTCTCTCTTCCACCTCCCTTCAACTCACTACACTCTGGTTTCTGCCCCCTTTATTTTACTGATTGCCCTCTCCAAGGTAACCAATGACCTCCTCCTTGCCAAAAATGGATGGTCTCTCCTCCATCCAAATCTTCATACACCTCTTTGCCTTTGACAGTGAGGATCAGTCCCTCCTCCTGGTCGTGCTACCTAACTTAGCCTGAACAAAAGCGACTCTCTCCTGGTTTCCCTCCGGCTTCTTTGGCTGCAAACTCAGTCTCTTTCACTAGCCCCTCTTCCATTTCTCACCCACTACCATTTTGGTTCCCTACTCTGGTCATTTTATTACTCACTCCCACAAAGATTTTCCGCACACTCCCACGGCTTCAGCTTCCACTTTGATTCAGATGACACCCAAATTAATCTTGCGAGTTAGTCCCAACCTCTCTGCTCAATTCTTATCTCACATGTCCTCTTGCAAGCTATGCCCAAAACTGAATTCCTCACCTTCCCTCCTAAATCCTCTCCTCCTCCTAACTTTCCCATTACCCTCCCTGCTTCCAAAGTCCACAAACTTGGCATTATCCTTAATTCTTGAGAAGCAGCTTGGGCTAGTGAAAAGAGTCTGGGCCTCGGAGTCAGTGGATCTGGGTTCTGATCCTGACTCTGTCACTCAACTTCTCCTTGCCTCAGCTCCCGCATCTGTAAAATGGGGATTGAGTCCTACTCCCTCCTACTGAGCCCCCTCTTTCCTCTCCCCCTCCTTCCCCTCTCCACCCCCCTGCCTTACCCCCTTCCCTTCCCCACAGCACCTGTATATATGTATATATGATTGTACATATTTATTACTCTATTTATGTATTTATTTTACTTGTACATATCTATTCTATTTATTTTATTTTGTTAATATGTTTTGTTTTGTTCTCTGTCTCCCCCTTCTAGACTGTGAGCCCACTGTTGGGTAGAGACCGTCTCTATATGTGGCCAACTTGTACTTCCCAAGCGCTTAGTACAGTGCTCTGCACACAGTAAGCGCTCAATAAATACGATTGATTGATTGAGACTGGGAGCTCTGAATGAGACTGGGACTGTGTCCAGTCTGATTATCTTCTATCCACCACAGTGATCAGTACAGTGCTTGGCACACAGTAAGCATTTTAAAATACCACTATTATTATTATTATTATTGTTATTATTCTTTGCTTTCTTTTGAATCTCATATGGAGTCTGTTAAACCTTGCTGCTACTTTCTTCACAACACCTCCCAAATGTGCCCTTTCCTCTCCATCCAACCGGCCACAACTCAGGGACAGGCTGAATGCGAAAGCTAAAAGCGTGCAGAGAGACAATGAACACAGCAAAGCTGAGGACTTCGGCAATAGGGAGGATAATGGTCTTGTCGACTATGATGGCAAAGTTAGGTGAAGGAATTGATTTGAGAGGGAAGATGAGATCAGTTTAAGAGCTTGGGGTGCCTGTGAGACATCTATATGGAGCTGTATTGGGGGCAAGAGACAATAAAAAATAATTAGCAGGAGATAAATTAGGGTTAGATGTGGGAGTTGCCCCATAGAGGTTGTAACTGATGCTGTGAATGAGCTCCCCAAAGATGTGGAGGGAACCCAGAATAGGGGCATTCATTAGGGGCAGAAGAAGAGCTAATAAAAGAGAATGAGCATGACCTAATGGAAAGAACACAAACGCGGGAGTCAGAGCTGGGCTCTAATACTGGCTCTGCCACTTACCTGCTGTGTGACAATGGGCAAGTCATTTAACTTATCTGTGCCTCAGTTTCTTCAACTGTAAAATAAGGATTCAGTACCTGTTCTCCCTCCTATTATGAGTCCCATGTGGGACAAAGACTTTGTCCAACCTAATTAACTTGAATCTATCCCAGCGCTTAAAATTTTGTTTGACAAATAAGGGCTTAATAAATACCATAATAATAATACCTTTTAAAAGAGGTTGAGGAGGGGCTCGAGGAGAACCAAAAAAGAACAGTACAGTAAAACCGAAGTTGGACATTGTTCCCAAGAAAAGGGAATGATTCACAGTGTCAAAGGCAGCAAGGAGGATACGTTAGAGACCACTGCTCTCCCTCTTTACATAAAATATGAATAAAAATAGTAATTCCTATTCCATGAAACACTTGGCACAAAATCAAATCATACAGTGAAGGTGTTGGGGTAGCCACACAAACACATTCCCATTTTGTAGCAAATCAAATAATCCTCAAAAGGCTCAGAGGTTGTGTGAGTAATGGGTTTCAGGCTTAATTTAGTTTCTTCCTAAATTCCTCAGGATTCATTCCTTTCCACAGTAGTTACTTAAACTTGACCAAGCTACATTCATTTCTAAGGATTAAAACATTTAAATCCAATGATTACTTCCACTAAATCCAAAAAGACAACACTTTCATATTTTCTATTTTTAAGTTTATATTCTCAACTAGCTTCCTTGTATTGAAATGTGTGAATCTACATATATATTTGTGTGTGGGTATGCATGTGCATATGTTTTCCTATATTCTATCTAGGCAAAAAGGAAGTGTTTAACAGGAGTCCACTTTTTGTCAGTAAAGAATAAGAATATTACAGGACTGAATGAAATATATAAAATGCTGAACTACTCTGACCTCTAGTCTATAGAATATTACTATTCAGAAATAAACATCTTTTAACTATGTACCTTAAATTGTCAAGTGTTATTAACATTTACAAACTCTTACAGATTGGTCCTAAATGTACCATGCATGAAAGCTGCGTTAATGTAGCCACGTTGACATCTAATCATCTTACATATAGAGTAGCAAATGATACTTAAAAGTCAAATTAGAAGCATTGTACTCCCATTCACTGTAACAATAAAACAGCAATCTAATTTAACAGTTCTGGGGGAAAAACCAACTGATTTATAATGAGGGCTATCACATCTTATAGATGCAAATGTAGGGCTCTTCGAGGCTGTTGAGGAGATCCCAATAAAGCCTCACCTTGGGTAGGCCTCCACTACATTCTTGCCCAATCCCAGGCCTGGACTGGCACAAACCAGGTCCAGGAAACTTGGAGGCATCAGGAGGAGAGCAAGGAATGGGAGCATGAGGGATATAGACACAGCATAGTGTAATGAATAGAGCACAAGCCTGGGAGTCAGAAAGTCACGCGTTCTAATCCTGACTCTGCCACATGTTTGCTGTGGGACCTTGGGCAAGTCAGTTCATTTCTCTGTGCCTCAGTTACCTCATCTGTAAAATGGGGATTGAGACTGTGAGCCCTAATGTGGGATAGGGACTGTATCCAACCTGATAAATTTGCATTCACCCAGTGCTTAATACAATGCCTGGCTCATAGTAAGCGCTTAACAAATTCCGTCATCATCATCAATCTCCTCACCTCATCTCCCTTGGAGCCTCCATCACCTCCTATGGCACGTATGAGTTTGCTTTCATGTGACTTTAAAGTGAATGTGTAGATGAACGTGTGGGCACATATCTGAGTGTTTTTGAGCATGTGTGCTTGTGTGTGCATTTCTGTTTATGTGAGGCAGGAAGGGACACAAAGAGACAGAGAGGTAGAGAGACAGATAGCCAGGGTACGGATTGGCAAAATAGAAGACAAAAAGAAAGGTAATTCCCCTTACTCTACCTCACCTGGCCCACGAATGACTAATCTCCTTAGTAGTATATGAAACCTAAGAGACTCCAAAAGCCAAGTCACATACCCTGCCACCTTGCATCAAACACGTCTGTCCGACGTTGCCAAATCTACTTCCCTCACTTCCTTCTCACCAGCTCCACCAGAGAGAATCTCTCCTCCCCAAAAGCTCTCCGAGTTGTCAACTGTCCGTCAATATACGGTCAGCTAAGAAAAACTAATTAAATTGGTTGTGCCCATAAATGTTGAGATGTACATAAGTACAGGGGCTCACCACACTGGGGAAGGAGCAGGAGGGTTCATGGAGGAATCATTGCCACCACAGCCACTGCCACCATGCTGCTTGCCAGTTCAGTCCCTGTCAAAACACTCACAAGATCTGTTCATCCCCCTCTCTCACCCTTCCTCATGGGCAGTCAGCCGATGAGACCCAATTTGCCTTTCATCTTTGGCTGGGACGGGAGGAGGGATTACTCTGCGGCATGGTGTAATGGATAGAGCGTAGGCCTGGAGGTCGGAAGGTCTTGGGTTCTAATCCCAGCTCCGCCACTTGTCTGCTGTGTGACCTTGGGCAAGTCACTTTATTTCTCTGTGCCTCAGTTACCTCAACTGTAAAATGGGGATTGAGACTGTGAGCCCCAAGTGGGATAGGGATGGTCCAAACTGATTTGCTTGTATCAACCCCAGCATTTAGTACAGTGCCTGGCATATAGTAAGCGCTTAAAATATACCACAACTATTATTACTCTGCAGGGCTGTTTCCCTGAAAAACCCCTCTAACCACCTGAGTCCCAAAACAAGGCTCCCGTGGCACCAAAGATGCCCACCCATCCCCATTCTCCCAGCCAATTCCGGTGGGGGGGGGGAGAGAGAGAATGTGTGTGTGTCCATGCACACGCACACACCCCAGGAATGCCAACGACTGAGAATGGTTTTTGCCAAGCTGTCGTGAGTCCGGCTGGCTGCAGCCAGAAGGTGCTTTTCATCGGCTGGTAGAAAAGCTGGCAAGTCAGGTTTTTGTTCGCACTCTTTGTAAAAATCATTCTTAGCAGCTGGCAACCTTGTCTCCCACCCCTGGTAGGGGGAAAAACGTGTAAAGCATTTCTGGAGTTCTAGGCCAAGGGTAGGGCAGGGTGTTCCTATTGATCAGTTCATAAAACTGATGCTTAAAGGGCCAAAAGAAGCAGAGCTGAAATCTGTTAGCCAGCCAAAAGCTCTAAAAACAGAGACTAAATATAAATCACTTGACTACACCTGGAATTTTTTTCAAAGCAACTTTGTGTTCTAGAACTGCCGCATCTACAACTCTTTTTGGAAATGGGAAAATTATATCTTTCATTAAAAAATGAGACAGACTGTCAACTGGCTGGAAATATTTTACATCCTGTTCTGATAGCTTTCACCTTCCAACTGAGTTATCTAAGCAATAGTCAGAAATGTTTTATCCAATTTACATGTTTGAATGTCAAAAATTTAAAGAGCTGCATGCGGGTGAAGGATTTAGAATCACACTGCCTGCAAGGCAACTAGTGAGGTCTAGTCTCCCACTGGGATGGATAGAATTTCTTTGAGCTGCTCTTCTGCATTAAAGTATGTTTAGCAACAGGCCTCTTTCCTAGAAACCGTCTCCAATGGTGAGGGAGAAGGGAATAAGGTTGTGAAATGTGACCGGGATTTTTAAGTTGCCTGGCTCAACTTGTCCTGGGCTTCTTTTATTTTACCTCTGATTAGATTCCCTAAAGTACACAGCAGGTCACTGAGCTGAATCTGCTAGAAACTCGAAATTTTTCATATAGTGAATCCATCCAGCATTGATTTAAGGGATGGTGCCTGTCACTATGCTATCACACCTATTAAATGCTACTTATACTTGATTCTTTGCCATTTCTTCCCTTCCCAGAACCACTTCGTGAAATGGTTCTTGCTTCCTAGGACAGCAGTAAATCTGAGCACCTTAAGGGATCAGAGCTGAAATTATCCCTGAGCTTCAAGGCCCGCTAGTTGTTTCACAAATGCCGACCTGGTACTAACACTTTATATCTACCTCTCATTTCTCTAAACTGTGGCAACAGAGAGAGCGCAGATATTTGAAAATCAGCATTATTTTCAGAACTTCCACTCTGAAATTTGTGTTAGCTCCACTTTGAATTCTAATTGCTAGCCTAAAAACACTTATCTGGAAAATTATTGAACCTATTCATCAATTGCTAAACAGATCAATGATAGCTTACTCAACAAATGACATTAAGACCTAATAATCTTAATAAATTAGGATTGTTTTCCTACTGTAACTATGTAAAACAGCATTACAGCACTGTAAGATTTAGGAATTTTACAAAAACAAAAAATGTCGTAAAAATTATACCCGCTTTGCTAATCTTGACCAAGCATTTAAAAAGTCATTGAGAGTAGTCTCTAGAAAAGCTTGTCTTTAAGACACTCAAGCACGAAAGAAAATATCCACGCACAAAAAAGTCAGAATTCAGATGCACAAATATCCTTAATCCCTTAGTCTGAAAGCCTTTTAACAATCATAGGACCTTTAAATTCCACAGGGTGCAGTGCACCAGGCAAGCTTTTTAAAAATAAATATTTGTTTCAACACGATTCAACGCATCTGCATTTTCCACTAAAAAAATTTAAGATGTATTATCCCAACTCCAATGAATACATCAGGTTCACATTTTTACATACAACAAATGAATGCTTTGTCATTTTTATTTAACTACTGATTTTCTATTTATAATGTGAAAGGGCTGATTTCATACACTTCCCTTTTTGGCATATGCTTAAATTCTTATTTTCTTCACCATGAAATTTCATGGGCAATTATGAAGTCTTCTAAAATTTCAACTGCCTGGTTATTTAAGAATCTTTCACAAACTAACACATAACCCTAACGATCAGGATGCAAATAACTCACAGCAAAGGTCTTTCAGGATATAAAAATGGAAAGCTGAACTACAATTTTCTTTAGCAAATGTCAATTGCTAACAATGATTTCCTGCGAAAATATTTAGCAAACAGTTAGGAAATCAGTTTAAACCACGATAACACTCATGTGACCTTACAACAAAATTTGCTGTTACTTTGTTTTGGTAAAAAAAAAAAAAAAATCAGTTGGACTATTTAAAAACCAAAACAGTATTTACTTCCCCCCTCAGATTTTTCTATAATTCCTCATCTCTATCATTTCAATTTCAATTCTCAATGTTCAGAAAATACCACAGTAATTTGTCAGTTAAGTCTAGAGAGTTAATCATTCTGCATTGTAACTACATACATTACATTTTACTTCAAATTAAAACCATTTCATTCTCCTGTAGCATAATTAGGAACTAGAATGTATGATAAAATACCCCGAGTAATGGAAAAGGAGGGTAGAAAAAGAAGAGAATTAGTCCCAATGCCCATCAAGAATGAAGAGATCCACACTAAACTAAAACACATTAAAATTTCAATAGTGAGCAAGACAATATTTTCAACATCACATGCCGTATCCTAAAATACTGTATGTGTTATGTGCTGGAATAACAATGCTCTGGACTAATAAAATAAAATAAATTGTCACATGGAAAAGATTAGGTCTCAAACAGCACATTAAATTCATACGCAGTCACTCTACCTGTCATAAGAATAATGATATTTTGATAATGCTTACATATCTACATAAGAATTTCAAATATTTAGAAATCCTCTTTAGAGTTTATCTTTTATATTGGATTTTACTGTAACAAAGAAACAAATTTTTTTTATTCTTAGCATTACACATTACTATCACAATTGCTATACAAGGAAACTGGTAACTTCAATCCAAAATATGGGTTGCACTCAATAGTCAAAATCCACATTCTTCATTAAAATCCTCCTGAAATTAGATTCAACTTCATACTTTTACCCATGAATTAAAAAAAAGCTCATTTTCATGTGAGTGACTGACAACTCAAAATCAAATGCCAGTAAAACAAGAAAAGTTACTCTCATAAAAAACTCTGTACCTATTTTTAAAATTTGGGGTTATTTTTCCATATGCATAGGTTAGCCTAAATGATTCTTCAAGTCTACAGGTCTCAAAGAAAACTACCTTATTAAAATGGCAATAGTAGAATGATTTAACAGAGATTATTTCGATAAACAGGTCTCCCATTGCCTCACTATTCAGCTAGGTAATATTCTTTTTTCATAAACTGACTAAAGTGAAAGAAACCCTGGTTTCTTCATATATTTCAAATGCACCATATCAAAAACTAAAAAAAAATAGTATGAATCACCTTGGAAAAGATTACTCTACACAGTTAGTTTGCAGATTGCAGAACCAGTATTTGGAACAAAAAGAAACAATGAACTCTTTTTTTACTGAATAGGGACTGCTCAACCAAAAGGGGTTAATACACATAATTTATACTAGAGGGCAAGTCAATACCAAAACATCTGGTTATTTTAATCGGTTTATATTTCTTTTACATCACTTTTGTCCTTTTTCATTTAATTGGCTCCATAATTATCTCCATAATAATGAAAACAGAAAAACCCACAGAAGCAATGCAATTCTTTTAAAACTTGCCTTAGTGTGAAAATTGATGTGCAAAGGGTCTTAGTGTCATCAGTGAGGTAATTATATTTACTTCAACTTAATATTAAAAATATTAGAAGAAAGAAAAGATGTTTCTAGCATAAAAAGGAAGCACCAATGTGTCCAAAATAACTTACGTAGTCCATACAATTATTAAAATTCTAAAATGGCAACACTTGCTTTTCTAAATAAAGTGACAATCTGGTATCATAACTACATTTTATTAAGTGCAGAAACATGCTGACAAGGTAACGTACACCAGCAAAAATCTGGTAACTTACACATGCGTTAGCCATCAAAAAATATAAAGCCCATTTACATACTACATATAAAGAATTAATGAAAACATTTAGGAGTACAAAACCAACATACATAACAACACAAATATATAGAATATGATTGCTTTGAATAGAATAAAACTGAAATCCTTCCGTGGCTACAGAAAACTAATGAAAATTGAAGGAGACAAATGGAAATGAAGTTGAGAAGTAAAAGATAGGAGAAACAAATAGGGGAAACAGTGACACTGATGTCCTTGCTCTTAGCTTGCTAACCAGCTGACTTCCGTATCCTGAAATTATTGCGGATGATGTTGAAAGAAAAAAACAAAACAAAACACGTAACCTTAATGGAATGGGAACTTCTAGACAGAAAAATATTCTTCTGTATGTAGACCCATGAATGTGCTAAGGCTGTCTGGCAATAATTCATCTTAAAAATTCTTCAAATGCATGGATTTTGCCATCACTGAACACTTCACTTAAAAATTCTGCTAACTAAACTTTATGTTTCTTTAATGTTTCTCAACTGATGATTTAAAAATGGAAACATAAGCAATGGTATCTTTGAGGGATCCTTCTGAAAATGTTATTCACTTGCATCTGGTTACTTAATTTAATTTTAAATGATAAAAAATGAATTGAAACTGATCACTTTACCAGTGCCCCAAAACTGAACTGATGTTAATGTAAAACTATTACCCAGTGCCATCACTTTATTAAGGGTTTTATCAGCAACTTTATGAAAGGAAAAGTGCCACCAAAATACAAGGTAAAATTATCAATTGATCACAGCATATTAAAATCATTTCACGTTCCAACACATTAGGTGTTAATCTTCACTGATGTAAATAAAAGGCCATGTTCCCGTTTCCCTTGTCCTTTTCCTACTTTTTCCTATTACAGTATACACTTGATCGCAAAATTGAGGCTTAGCCTCACTTAATCACCAGCAATCCCTGCCTCAAATCTACAGAAAAAAAAAACCTCTGTTCCATCTCTGACTGCAAATAGGAAAAAGAGAAGTTTGTCAATTCTTGCAATTGTATTATAAATTCTGGTCTTTGGATATTTCCACACACCTGGGAAGAGCAAGGACAACATCTACTCTAACCAATTTCCTTTTAAAGTTTATAGCTTAATTAATGCACATCATATTAGTTTAGTAGGACTAGGAATAAAGGTGAATTTTTGAATTTATGAGACATTTTGGAAAGTGTGGTCTCTTTACCATGGTCTGTACCACTTAATCAGATAAGAAACAAATAAAGCAACACATGGCTTTCTGGGGTATTGCTATACTGCTACTGAGCTGATTAACACGCAAAAACTCTTTAGCAGAACCTAATTACCCACTAGGAATTTTTTTTTAAGGTGAAGGGGATTCTTTATACTTGTTTCATAATTTATCTATTGTAAGGAGTTGCCTTCATAAATGACTCATTTTATATTTATGTTATATGTGCATATATATAATGCAATTAATTCATGCTACATTTGTATTGTATTATTAAATCTGATTTATAAAAAGGTTATTGCCAATGACTTTCTCCTGCCTTTTTCTTCCAACTTATTATCCTTATTCTTTTATTGGTTCTCACCTTTAACGTGATCTTGAGAAATAGTACAAAGTGCCCCAATTTTTTTTTAAGTTGGCATTTAGCATTCAGAATGTTACAGGTACGAATTGATTCTAACTTTGCAATAAATATTGAGCCAATCAGGACAAAGTCTGCAAGAACATCATTTATTGATTTGTTTTATGAGGTAACAAAATTAACAAAACGGTCAAGAGTGTACTGGGAGACAAGCAAGAAAAATTTACTATTTATGAATACATTCTTTTACTGTTTCTCTAAAAAAGACTTAGCATTCATTTCCAAAAACAATGTACTGAGGATGTTTTTCTCTAATAAAAATGTCAAATTCAATAACAGAATCTTTCAGTTTTCTGCAAAATGCAAATACTTCAAATTAAAGTATGAGAATTTTGCTTTTCAAGTGTAATATGGTGTAGGTTATGCTACATAAAGATTCCAAAGTGCTTAGAGATGGTTTCTCCTGAAGGGGGAAATTTTGCTCACTGACTAGAGTTTTGGGGTATTGAATACAAAAGTAGATATATGGACTCTTAAAAACTGATAACATTTGGAGTAGCACTGTAAGCAAACTAATATAGGTGCTATCCTATTTAAGTATAAAAACAATGTCAACTACTTAAATCTGATTTCTTGGAATTAAAAAAATTCAGATCTATGCAATCTTAGTTTTAAGATTTAAAATATTACTCACGTAAATTACATTATTACAATACTTAACATTTAAAAATATGATTATGTCTGTTAGATTTAAGCATCTTGCTTAATGTAAGAACACAGCAAAACCATTTTTTAATAGTTCCTAAAATCTCAGTTTTTCAAACCTAGCTTCTTGCTTCATTAAAGCTTAACTAAGTATGTTCAATAGAACAATTAAGGAAAACATATTTTCAGGAAGAAGTACATCTCTATAAACTGGATAATAATAGTTTCAGAGACAAATATTAACCATGTGTTAAAAATAGTTTCAAAAATGATTAATCTATGGGTTCTCACTGCTGCTTTCAAGCATATTATTATTCCATGGACCCAAGTTAAGACAAGATTTCAGGTTTAAAACTCCAACAAGATCTTTTTCAAGTGTTTTCTCTGACAAGCACCTCACTGGTACAATGATCAAGAAGGGGCTTATTGGATCAGCTGGTCATTTTCCCTTTTTTGGAGTTTCAGAGGTGAGTCTGCAAAGTCCGGGCTGAACTTGAAATCTTATACATTGCAATCTTCTTCACACTTCAACAACTGAAATATTTCGCCATGGCACAGAACTGATTAAAACTATGCCTTTTAATTGTCAAGAACGTCCCCCCAAAACTAGCCCTTACAAAGTACCCCAAGACATAGTAAAAGAATGATTATACTGCACTATGCTGAACGTGCTAGGGAATTTCTCTGATTCCAGCTGGCACAAATTCATTCTTAAATGTGTCACTGTTGTTTTAATCTAATGTTTCAGTTTGGGGGCATTATTTAAAACTAGATCAGAACTCATTTCGTTAGGTGTAAAGATTTTTCTCCTTTAGAAAGTACTGAAGCTCCATCTAGAGGCTTTCTATCCCACTACTGTCACTTGTAATATAAGTAATATTACCTAGAAATGTGAATAATATTAAAATGTCAGCCTGCCTTTGTACCTCCCCTTTTGTTATTCATAATAGGTTCTTGCCCTAAATCTTCCCTAGCAGCACTAGCTCCTTCACTGCCATCAAGTGGTAAGAACGTAAAACTGAGTTTTTCTAAAACAAAGTCTGCGGGCTGCGTATTTCGTTTACCTTTGTTTCAATTTGAGAATCACACGCTTTTTTTAAGGGGCTAGGGCACTGGGATGCTTTTACCTTCTCGTGGAAAATTCCAAGACACAAAAGGTAGGAATGTGTTTTTATAAGACAGGGAAGAGGCTTGTTAAATCTTGGGTTTTAAGCCTACTTCAAAATACAGTAGTGAATATTTATTTTTCAACAGGCATAAGGGCCACACAGCAACCTAATCCACTTAGCCTAAATCTTCAACTAATTTAAAAAAAGATTGTAAATACTAATCAATGTATCATATAGATTATAAGTATTGATCAGGGTGATAAATGCACTTCCCTGGTAAACACAGGGAGGGGGAGGGGAAGGAGGTTGGAGAACACAACAGTCTTGGCTACTAGTGAAACAGAGCATTTTAAGTTCCCCGAAAAAGAAAGAAAAGTATGTGTCCAGAACATAACAGGCTTGAAGTAAATATTCTCTATCAATGATTAGGGATTAAAAAATTTTTAAACTACACCTCATAATATTCATTGTGTATAACAATAACTGTTTCTGTCAGTAGCAGGGAAATTCGTGTAATTGCTGATAATTCAGACTTGAGACGTAGAGGGACAGGATTTAACTCAGAATAAAACCAGAAAAACCTGGTACAAAATTAAAGTTTTGTTGTTGTTTTTTTAAAAAAAAATAGAGGGTGAGAGGGAAAAAAAAAGCTCCAGCCAAAATCATTTTTAGACTGTTCCTTCTTTTATTTCTTATGACGTCTCCTTTAGAATACAGAAATGATGAATTTTAAAGGAACTTCATGACTGAAATAGAAGCTAATCAGAAAATAAAAACCAATCGAGTAAATGCCTCCCAGTCCAAAGGCAAAGGCACTGTGATTACGGATGGTCGGCTCTGTCACTCATGTGACATGATTACAAAGTCCTTGTTAGAGAAACACACAAAAACAGTTCAGCACAAAGGTATAGAACTTTAGATGTGAAGCCCAGAATTGCATAATCAAACTACTGTATTTTGAAACACTATGATACTTTAAAGAATAACAGTGTCATCCTTTGTGTTTAATTCAAAATGTTAAAATGCCATAGTTCTCAGGATTCCATTTGCTTTTCATGAAGGGACTTTTACTGATTAGCTCTTGAGCAGCGCTGTGATTCACTTTCACTGAGAAACTTGCATTTGCAAAAAGCCCCAGTGAAGTTGATAGCATTTTTTCATTTCAAGGACCAACTCTCAGATGAAGAGCGGGAAAATTGTCATTTACATCAGTTATGGCATTTTTAAATGGCCAATTAAGATCTATTTCACTGAAACTCACTTTTCTCTCTTCGATTTGAAATTATTTACAGGGATGCACAAAGGCAAATTCTAGGCACTGGCTCAGACAAAATTCTAGGAATTGGTTAAATACGCTCAGCACATTTTTTGCTGCTCGGGGAATGCCCTGACCTAGGGCCATCTGAATTCAGTTCCTCAGAATCAGAGTCCCTGCATGACAAGATAGAGAATGCACAAGGGAAACTCAGAGAAAAACTATTTTTTAGTCCGCTCCTCGCAAATTGCAGTTTCTCGTCAATCAATACACGCCTCAGTTGCCCTTGTTTGGGAATTCTACTGGGATTCTATCATCTTGAATTCTACCCATGACTATCAGAGGTCTGACACACCTTTTATGCATGCGAACTACGTAACATGGACGATGGGGTAAGTACATTTGAAACTTAAGGCTCTGTTAAGCAGAATATTAATTATGTAGCTACTGCTGACCAGGGAATTGCAAGTACGAAATAGAAATTACTATGAATGGGAAATTATTCAAGATAAAGTCTCAGGGGTATATACATTTTTAAAGTTATGTACAATCTTTTGATTTTGCACCCTTTCATTCATTTCCAAAACCTTCAAAAATGAAATCCTGAAGCTTTTTAGAAGTCCAATTACATTACTGGCTCCATTCTGGTTTTTTCTCCACATTGCTTCTAATGTCCAGGGACGTGACGAGTGAGGGCATGATTAATCGGAGCTCTTCATTTACTCATTTAAATTTTTAACGTTTTTAAGCAAAGCATTTTTCATGGAATTTGAGAATTGGTAATGGCTGCTACCTTACTTTCTGCCATTTATGCATGGGAGTCAGCGTGGTCTAACAGAAAGAGCTTGGGCCTCGGAGTCAGAGGACCTGAATTCTAATCCCAGCTCTCCCACCTTGTCTCTTGTGTGACTTTGGGCAAGTCACTTAACTTCTCAGGGCCTCAGTTCCCTCATCTGCAAAATGGGGATTCAATACCTGGTCTCCCTCCAAATTACACAGTGAGCCCCATGTGAGACCTGATTATCTCTTATCTGCCCCATTGCTTGGCACACAGTGAGTGCTTAACAAACACAACTACTTCTTCTTCCCTCTGCAAGGCTTCAATATAATATTCAAGTAGCACACACTACACATTGCTCAGAAATAAGTATTTTTAATGACCTGAGCAGTTTTCAGTTAGGTTTAGAGAGGAACTTTCATTAAGGATCACTACATACCATCATATGTAATCTGGAGCACGAAAACTAAGATCTAAAATATTTGAAATGGAACTAATATTCAGGCACATCTGACCCAGTAGTCCATGAGACTTTTAACCATTCTTCAAAATACCACAATATTATTGCAACATAAACAACCATAAGCATTATTTTGATAAGAGGTAAAGCATGATCTTTACTTCCTAACGTTTGTCCAGGCTGGGTACTATCTCCTCCTTTCCCTAAGCATAAATTACCTGAACCCGATCTGGGGTATGACCAGGCCCCGCACCATCACCCTTGACATTTTCAGTTGTTAGGTATTTATGCCGCAGTTTCCTTCAACATTTGAATACCGTCCAATTTAGATAATCATTTTAATTCTTTTTCCTCCTTCAGAGACTCCTTGTAAGTTAGAATATTACTATTCCACAGTAGAGAGCAATGAGGCACAAAGTTCAGTGACTTGCCTAATTAGGGTCACACTGGGAATCAGTGACAAAGCAAGTACCAGAGTTCCCAGGCTTCTAGTTTCCAAACCCAATGTACACTTCTACTCAGTGGATAACACTGTGCCTTTCCCCCACTCTCCTCTGCCCTAAAATAATTGTAATGTGATACCTTTAACAAAGGGAACAGCGGGACAAGTGGCTCCTTCATTTGACTCAGTGATGTACAGAACGCAGCCCACTGGGATGAAAGGTATGGTAATTTTGTTCCTTCTTATGTTTTAAGCCCAAACTTATATCCTTCAGCTTGCTTATGAGATCCTGTTTCCTCTTATTATCGTAGAGGTAAGGAGACAGGTGGGCTTTATAGGCAGACAGATGGAAGCCAATTTGGAAACATCTTCTATAAGGGGAGGACCAAATGTTCCACTACTAGAGCCCGGAAGCAAAAACTTTTTCTAAACCTGCTTTTTGGAGGAACTGGACAAACTGTGCGCAACTTGCTACAACATGTGACAGGGTACCATTACGTCTCAAGGCCACACTTTTTCAATCTTGGACTGAATCATTACCTTACAAACTACTCTATCTCCCCCCACCTACTACTTCGGCACTTCCATGCCACTTAGGCAACTAATATTCACAACCCCTTGCAGCATTTATGTATATTTTACAGACGTCACTATTTCCTCCTACTGTGATTTATTTCAGTGCCCATCGCCCCAGGTAGACTGCAAACTTGCAGCTTGAGGACAGGGATCACTTCAACTAGTTCTTTTATAATAATAATAAAAATAATAATAATGATGGCATTTATTAAGTGCTTACTATGTGCAAAGCACTGTTCTAAGTGCTGGGGAGGTTACAAGGTGATCAGGTTGTCCCACGGGGGGCTCACAGTCTTAATCCCCATTTTACAGATGAGGCCCAGAGAAGTGAAGTGACTTGCCCAAAGTCACACAGCTGACAATTGGCAGAGCTGGGATTTGATCCCATGACCTCTGACTTCAAAGCCCGTGCTCTTTCCCCTGAGCCACACTGCTTTTATACTCTCCCAAGCCATTAGGACAGTGCTTTGCACAGAGTATGCATTTATTCGACTGAGTGGCATAAACCTCGAAAGCACACAACATAGAAGTTATTGAATTCTTGCACAGCAGGGGTAAAAATTAAATTCAACGAAGGTTGTCATTTTTCACCAGATTCCATTTTATAGAGCAAAAGTTCCAACCTACTAACTGCAACTCAATCTCATCTATTTCACCGCTGACCCCTTGCCTACATCCTCCCTACGGTCTGCAACTCACAACAGACCACCTCTCTCCCCACCTTCCAAACCATACGAAAAATCACATCTCCTCCAAGAGGCCTTAAGTCCTCATTTCCCCTACTTCCTCTCCCTTCTGCATCACCTCTGCACTTGGTTCTGTACCCTTTAAGCATCTGATAGTCACCTCACCCTCAGCATTTAGGAACACATCTGTAATTCACTTTAATATGTCTCCCATTCTAGACTGTAAAACTCCTTGGGGGCAGGGAACGTGTGTCTACCAACTCTGCTGTATTGTACTTTCCTAAGTGCTTAGAACAGTGCTGGAGAGCTCCACACATAGTAAGCACTCAATAAATACAACATTGAGTTGTACAACATTTCATGAAGCAAACTCAAGAAGAGGAATTAGTCTGGGGGCCTAAGCAAATATTCTGTTATTTTCTGTGACAATTTTGAAAGGAAAGCAATTGGGAGAGTTAATGGACATTTAAAATCATCTTGTAATCAGAGACTTGTAATTCCTGAAGATTGATATGGAAATAAGCTAATATTAAAGACAGGAAAGAACACCTTTGAAATTAGAGTCAAAGTGTGTTCCTCTATCGAAATTTTCATTTAGCAGTGAAATCTGCAGAAGACCCCACCCACATTTCTTATTGCCCTCTCTCTTCCACTGCTTACCAAATCAGCAGGGGAGCTTCTTCACAGACCTGGATATTGATTTTCTTGTGAAGTAAATAGGGAGGATAGGAGTTTTAGGGTCACTGCTGGATTGCAATTAGGCTCACTGCTAGATCCTTTAAACCTATGGACATCAATATTTGCTAAATTGTATGGCAGAGCTGGAAAGCCATTTCACCTCAGATCGTGTTTTATAATCAATCAAAAGGTTTTGAGTGCCCATGTGCACAGCACTGTGCTAAGCACTTAGGAGAGTACAACAGAATTATTAGACATTATCTCTGTCCTCAAAGAACTTACAATCTAGTACTCTTACTGACGTGATTTTGAATCTAGACAACTGCAAATTCCATTAGTAATGGCAAGTTTCATTTAAAAAAGACCACTAGGGTAGCATTTTTATCCTGAAGAGCTTTACTCTAAAACTGGGAAGCAGTATGGCCTAGAGGATGAAGGACAGACCTGGGATTCTGAGGACCTGGGTTCTAATCCCAGCTCTACCACCTGTGTGACCCTGAGCAAGTCACAATCTCTCTGTGCCTCAGTTCCCTCACCTGTAAAATGGGATTAAGTCTGTGAGCCCCATTCATTCAATCATGTGGGACACAGACTGTGTCCAACTAGATTAGCTTGAGTCTACCCCTGCCCTCAGTACAGTGCCTGGCACACAGTGTTTAATACCATAAAAAATTGAACTATTTCATTGTTCTGTATTTATTTTGGAGGCAACTAAGGTTTTCAGGTTCTTCATCACACCTAATAATATTGACACAGTAAAGGAATTAAAAAAAAAAACCTAGGCAGGCCTCAATTTAACTACACTGAAAAAAACTGCAAGTAGAAAGGACTGGAGCAGGAATGAAACAAAAATTAATCAGTGAAGAGGACAAGCTTCACTTGCCCAATCCCCACCTAATAGATCTTCAGTTTACCCAAGCCGGTGTTCGTTGAGTCAGCAATGAATAGCAGCTTTGGTTGCATCACCGAGGGTCATTTTGTGGGTACCTGGGTCTGAGAGGTCCTCCAGGGTTACCAAAAACTACCCACTGTCAGAAATGGGCCAACAGTCAATGCTTTGTGGCACACCAAATAGACCATTCCCTCTAGACTGTAAACTCCTTGTGGATAAGGAACGTGTCTACCAACTCTGCTGTACTGTACTCACCCAGGCTCCTTTGCCTCTCTCCCTAGATTAAGATTCAGAAGGACTCTCCCAGAACATGGGAGTTTCATTCTTAAAGAACCCAGTGATTCGGAGAATTGTGCTACCATGACTATTGATTCAACAGGATGCATGGTTAAGTGGTAGGGGCTTTGAAGATACCATACCTGAACATTTTCAAAACACATTTCAAATACCATTACGATGGCCACAAGGACACTTGGACACCCCTTGACCTTCATTGATAATTTAATGTATTCAATCCTGTGAAGTTACAAAAACACAAAAACGCAAAGAACTGGATGCCACAGTGCAGTAAGGCTGGGCAGAGTACATTCATTCAACTCATTCATATTTATTGAGCGCTTACTGTGTGCAGAGCACTGTACTAAGCACTTGGAAAGTACAATTCAGCAATAGAGACGATCCCCGCCCACAACGGGGTCACCGTCTAGAAGGGGGAGACATACACCAAAACAAGTAAAACAGGCATCAATGGCATCAGTATAAACAGAATTATAGATATATACACATCATAAATGAAATAAGTAGAATTATAAATATGTACACATATACACACAAGTGCTGTGGGGTGGGAAGGGGGGGGTAGAGCAAAGGGAGACATTGGGGCGATGGGGAGGGGAGAGGGAGCAAGAAAAGGGGGAGCTTAGTCTGGGAAGGCCTGCTGGAGGAGGTGAGCTTTCAATAGGGCTTTGGGGGGGGGGAAGTGGGCTAGTTTGGCAGATTTGAGGATGGAGGGCATTCCAGGCCAGAGGCAGGATGAGGGCCAGGGGTTGAACGGCAGGACAGGTGATACAAGGCACAGTGAGAAGGTTAGTACCAGAAGCGCAGAGCGCGCAGGCTGGGCTACAGAAGGCGAGAAGCGAGGTGAGGTAAGTGGGTGCAAGGTAATGGAGAGCTTTGAAGCCAACAGTGAGGAGTTCTTGCTTGATACGGAGGTTGACAGGCAACCACTGGAGATTTCTTGGGGGGTGGGGGAGGTGATGTGCCCAGAACCTTTCTGTAGAAAAATAATCTGGGCAGCAAAGTAAAGTACAGACTGAAGTGGGGAGAGACAGGAGGTTGCGAGATCAGAAAGGACACTGATGCAGTAATCCAGCCAGGATAAGATGAGTGATTGTACTAACGTAGTAGCAGCTCAGCATCACATCTCAGCGTCACACCTTGCCCGAGTCCATGGGCCATCTGCAAGTGCATGACTGTTCCCTTTTATAACCTAATCAACATGGTCCACGGGGAGTGTATCAAACCAGAACATTAAGAGGTTATTCCCAGAAGTTCCCATGATGTTGTATCTGAATCACGCAATGGAAACAGGAATTAAAGCAGAAATGACATGCAGGCTTTTCGCCTAAAACCCACTAAGGCACCTCCCTCATCTGTTGTCCTTTCCCATCTTACCAATGAAGGATGCTTGCCTTTCATAGCCTTAGTCCCTTTGTACCACAATGTGCACTGAATGCCTCGGGGAAACCTCGCAGCACCTGCTGAAATTGGGGACTGGCGAAATATACCGGGAACAAGTGAGGCAGGTTAGATGGGCAAGCAGCTCGGAGACAGGCAGGAGGTGGGTGAGAAAGGAGGAGGGAAAGGCAGACAGGTAACTTTAAAAGCTGAGGAGGACTGAAACTATCCCTCTTCATTCGGTGCTCCACTGTGTAAATAGAAGGGTTGCACCACGAGGAGAAAGTACTTAGTAGCCCTGTTTACACAGACTACAGAAAGTGCAACGAAAGTGGCAGGCTGCACTGTGCAAGATCAATTAGCCCTTTAACCTTAGTATTCTTTACATACACGCAATCTTCGTTACTATTCCTGGGTGAGGTCCAGCCTCCAGGCATGTATTAGATTTAGGTGCAATTACAAATCAATGCTAGATGGATTTATGAATTCTACAGATTTCCCAAAAAACATCGATTACAGTTCCTTGACACCTTTATCTGTTTTTAATTAGAGAACCCTTTCAGAGAGAAAGAGCGATGCCCAGAATATCAAAATGTAAACGGGAGAGGAAGGATGGGTGGATCAGAAATTTTATTTTCGTTTGTATGTGACGAAAATAAAAAAAAAATCAGAGTCCAGATCTACTTATTTTTAAAAGAACTGGGGAAACATCTGTGATCTTTTCAAATGAAGAAGTTGTAGCTGTAAACAGGCAGAAAATTGGACAGTTTGCAAAACTGCAAGTGCTGTGGCGGAGCCAATTACAGTATGGGCAGTTACATCTGTGATTACAACTAATTCCAAATACTGTACTCCATGTTCATATTAGGTGCGCTTGTAACCAAAGCCTAAAAAATACCATTAGCTACAAAGCATTAACAAGCATGTTTTTCTGCCAGTCTCCAAGGGTACAATAGAAACACCATAGGCAAGCAAGAGGACCTGGGTTCTATTTCCAGCCTCATCACTTGTCTGCTGTGTGACCTTGGGCAAGTCGCTTCACTTTTCTGTGCCTCACTTACCTCATCTGTAAAATGGGGATTAAGACTTTGTCCAACTTTATTAGCTTGTATCTACCTCAGCACTTAGTACAGGGCCTGGAACACAGTAAGGGCTTAAAAATACCATAAAAAAAGAGTGGTTTTGAGTACCTAAGTGCTCAGGTGGAGCAGAAGTGCTAAAGTGGCACTGGGGGTGATATCATTTGAGGTTTTTAGAAATTAACTGGTCACAGACCAATCCGCAAACACCCAGGCCTGTGGCAACAATGCTTCTTCATCATCACAAGTCTTTGTCTCTTGTGTGCCTGTGCGTGGAAGCCCACTATCCTGGGAGCTCAGAAACATATAACAGAATTAAACTCAGCTCTGCCATTTGTTTGCTGTGTGACCTGGGGTGAGTCACTTCACTTCTCCGAGCCTCCTCAACTGTAAAATGGGGATTAGGGGGACAGCTATCTGTGCTGCTACCCTAATAATCTTTTTTAGCATTATTTTTAGGAATACTGTGTTCCCAAATTTTAGCAAAGATCAATGAGAATAAGCAGTAGAGCTAGTCAATGCTTGGTCTTGAGACAGGGGATGGGGGTGGGGGGGGGGGGGTCTATTTCCCATCTCTTCCCAGTGAGAAATGGATATATCAGAATCGAGGAACGTTCAGCTCTATCATACTTCTAGTAGCTATGTTTATTCACTTCTATGGACGTGTTTAGACCAGTGGATGACGAGACAAGCACGGGCACATCTGCCTTTCTCAAAGCCCCTACTTGAATGCAGGCCACCCATTAAGCTTCCCTTTTCCGCTTTTCTTCCATGACAGCTCTGACACATCCGGAATGATGATAGCTGATGCCAGGCACCCAGCTGCAGCAAAGGAGAACAGGATTCAATGGTAAGCACCAGGCTAGTCCAAGTCATGACCCCAGCTAAAAGGGATGCCAGGAGAGATGCAGTGTGGCCTGGTGGATGGAGCACAGGCCCAAGAGTCAGAAGGTCCTGGGTTCTAATCCTAGCTCTGCCACTTGTCTGCTGTGGGACCTAGGGCAAGTCACTTCACTGTGTTTCAATTTCCTCATTTGTAAAGCGGGGATTATGATTGTGAGCCCCACATGGGATGTGGATTTTGGCAGGGAACTTGCGACCAACTCTATTATACTGTACTCTTCCAAGCACTACGTATAGTGTTCTGACACAGTAAGCGCTCAAATACCATTGACTGATGCCATACATGCAAATAAGTTTAGGGTGGATGTGGAGGCTGGACACAATAAACTGCCTCCTCATCATCAGGATCTCGTGAGTTGGCTGATTTGGCCACTCTGTTTGCACCAAGGCCATAGTGTTTGCTTATAAGAATGTTAAACGTTATTCATAGTGTGGCACCAGAATGGTCATATCATCATCATCATCATCAATCGTATTTATTGAGCACTTACTATGTGCAGAGCACTGTACTAAGCACTTGGGAAGTAAAAATTGGCAACATATCCAATTTGAGTTAACACCAAACATTCAGTCCATGTCTCCCCACTCTTCAAGAACCTCCAGTGGCTGCTCAGCCGCTCCGCGTCAAAGAGAAACTCCTCACCATTGGCTTTAAAGCACTCAATCAGCTCACCCCATTCTACCTCCCCTTACTAATCTCCTACTACAGCCCAGCCTGCACAGTCCGCTCCTCTAGCGCCAGTTTACTTGCTGTGCCCCAATCTCATCTGTCTCCCTGCCGACCCCTTTTCCTCATCCTCCCCCTAAGCCTGGAACTCCCGCCCATTCCATATACCCCAGACCACTGCTCTCTCCACCTTCAAAGCATTACTAAGGTCACATCTCCTCCAAGATGTCTCCCACGATTAAGCCCTCTATTCTCCAGCTCTCCCTTCTGTGTCGTCTCTGCATTTCCTAAGTGCTTGGGAAGTACAAATCAGCAACATATAGAGATGGTCCCTACCCAACAATGGGCTCACAGTCTAGAAGGGGGGGCGGGGGGGAGGGCAGACAACAAAAAACTAGACAGGCATCAATACCATCAGAATAGAGTTATAGCTATATACAAAGCCCCCTTTTCTAGGGGGTTTTCAAAATGAACTGAATAAAGACTGAGAATCTGAAATAGTTTGCCCCAAACCAGGTTGCTCAAGAGTTAGTACCACCTCCAAATCCACATCATAGAGGTATGAGCTCATTTTCGGTAGGGAATCTGTGACCTCTGGACATTTGATATTCACCCTGCCTCCAATCCCACATAAGTTATGTACATATCTTTTAATTATATACTATAAACGACTTCACATTTATTCTCATCGATGTCTGTCTCCCCTCTAGAGTACAAGCTCGTTATGGGCAGGGAATATGTTCGCTAATTATGTTGAATTGTACTCTCCTAAGCACTTAATACCATGCTTTGCAAATAGTAAGCACTCAATACAACTGATTGAGTGATTAACTGACTGAACATTTGAGCCAGTCTATTTATTTTTCAAGGGACTAGAGCTTAACCTGATAGGAAGCTGGACTTATGGGGAAAGGTCCCATATGGCTAAAAACTTTCTATTCCATAAACGCAGCGTAAAGTCTTTGAGGCATTAATAGAAAATTATAACCAACAAACTATAAAGAGGGGGAAACTTGGCTGGTTTCGTCCTGAAGGTGGATGTGGATTTTTGGTTTTTGTTTTGTTTTTTCGTTTAGGCACTTTCTTAATTCTTCACAGGGCAGTAGGAAAGCAGCGTGGCTTAGTTGAAAGAGCACAGGCCCCAGTGGCTGCAGCTACAGCAGATTCCGACAGCTCCCTTTACCCTCTTCCTCCCTTATGTGGTTGTGCCAAGGCTCCTCATTTCCTTCCCCTTAATCTTCTGTCCCTCTCTAAACCTCCCCCCCATTCCTCACTAGGCAGACCCTCCCCAATTGCTCCTTCCCCTCTGAGCTCATGGTTTTAGAACAACGATTGGCACATAGTAAGTGCTTAACAAATACCATAATTATTCTTATTTTAAGTGCCAGGCCAAGAGGAACAAATTTGCCCAGGAATATGTTTCACTCCTGGTTTACTAGTTAAAATCTACCTTTAGAGACAAGAGCTGAAATTTAAGAATAAAGTTGGTGGGGAGGGGGCCTAGAGATGTAAAAGAGGTTCTTTCTACAACCCCAAATTCATGGATTATACCATTTGGGGACTAGAAGTGGCATTTATGTTCGTCAATTCTGTCAGCGTCTTTAATATTTTGAGTATATTCTATTCTGTTCTGCCTGAGGAAGACTTCTTTACTAGCCTGACCCCCAGAAGAGTGCTATTTTCCTTTCTCTTGCTCCTCACTGCCCCCAACCAAAGTGTAAACAATAGGAAATTTGTCAAAATTAAAGGAAAACTGCCTTGTATTGTTGCATCGCAAGAAATTAAAAGGATGTCTATGTTTATCCGGGCATTATTCTCCTCCTCTAGTCTGTAAGCTCGTAATGGGCAAGGGAACGTGTCTGCCAGCTATGCTGTATTACACTCCCCCAAGTTCTCAGTACAGTGCTCTGCACACAGTAAGCACTCAATATCATTGATTGATTGATCTTGGTCTTTTCCCTAGCGCTTAGTACTGTACATTGCACTCAGTAGGCAGTCAATAAATGCCACTAACAATAATAATGATGGTATTTGTTCAGTGCTTACTGTACTAAGTCACTGAAAATCCTTAAAGCATTCTCAAGGATCCCCCTGGAGAAAGGAATACATGTAGGTTGCTGGTATCATGGGGACTAATTCTTGTAGACTCACATTTCAGCACTTGATAGGGGTGTCTGGTACGGTACCTGTTTAGACAACCATCTCTTCCGACTGCACTGCACCCTAGCTACACGAGTTTGTGTTGTCCAAGGAATGTTCCCCGAATCTGCCACTTCACTCTAGCACACATTCTGGCATAATGGGATGTAGTGTAATTTTATTTATTTATATATATATATATATATATATATATATATATATATATATATATATATATATATGTGTGTTACCTACTAATGCAATGTTAATGGATACTGATATTACATATCCCTCTAAACTGTATGCTCACTGAGGGCAGGGAACATGTCCACCAACTCTGTTATATTTTTATAGTGTACTCTCCCAAGAGCTTAGCACAGTGTTCTGCACACAGCACACCATAAATACAATCAGTTGATGGATATCAATGCAGTTTGTACCCATCTTCTTCATGAACAAAGTCAAATCCCCTGCATCTTAAAATACTGATGGATGGCCTGAAGAAATCAACCAACACTTTTCCAAATGACACTGTGGAAAATATTCATTGCTATGAGAAGTAACGTGGCTCTGTGGAAAGAGCCCAGGCTTGGGAGTCAGAGGTCATGGGTTCTAATTCTGGCTCTGCTACTTGTCAGCTGTGTGACTTTGGGCAACTCACTTCACTTCTCTGTGCCTCAGTTATCCCATCTGTAAAATGAGGATTAAGACAGTGAGCCCCATGTGGGACAATCCGATTACCTTGTGTCTACCCCGGCGCTTAGAACAGTGCTTAGCATATAGTAGGCACTTAGATACCATCATTATTATTATTATCATTATTATTCAATAAGGCAGGTCTGAAATATTTTGCATTTCCTACATGGTCTAAAAGCTAATCTCTTAAAAAAGTATTATTTTATCCTTATAAACCATGGTATTGAAACAATGTGTGGACATATACACACACACACACACACATATATATATATATATATTTACTTATTTTGACTAGCCTATGTAGATAGATTGGCTAGTCAAGTTTCAATTCTGAGAAACTCAAAAATGAAAGGGAATCTCAACGTGAGCATTTCATACATTTATTTCTGAGCTAAAACAGAGTAGCATTATCATAAATTGCCAGTAAGACGAAAGCTAAAACAACAGTATAACTGTTGTAGGAACAGTTGGTGGTTAATTGTGTCAGGGGCTGAGAATATGGTGAAAGAATTTAATTGCCAGCTGTCCTGAATCTACAAAGTAAATCATTTACAGAGTGCAGGGGGGGGGAAAATCCACAGTTATTAGAAATTTCATCCTTACATTGGGAAACTTTCATGTGCAAAATTATCGAGGCAAGCATGACATCTTTAGGCTCAAAGTTTGTTTCTGTAATGTTAGGTTTCAAAAGTTTTTTTTCTTATTTTAATTCTTGATTTTTTTTTTCTTGAACAAGCAACGGAGAGGTTTAAGCTAAGAGTGAAGTGTGCTGCATCTCTCAAGGAGGTATCCACTCAACAGGCATCTAAACTATTTTAAACTAAGTTAAAATTTACATTTCCCATTAAACAAGCAAGTCATAACCCAAATCCTATTTTGAAAAAAATTGGCTTTCTCCATTATTTCTATATATTATCACCTTCAATGGTCACTGAGGAAGAGCCTAAACACAGGGTACAGATGGACATTTCCTTTTAAAGTTAATGAGTTACCCTGCTAAAACACTCTGTTCTTTAAATTTAAGAAAGATATTTATCAATTGAGCAATGACATTTCAGTCAAGATAATATTACTAATAAAATGCCACTGATACCCCCTACCTTTGCTTCTGTGCTTGAATGAGGTAATTCCCCAAAGACATTAATGGAAAAAAAATGAGCTTCTGAATAATAATTATTGCCTTAAGGCTGCTGAGAAAATAGAACTACTTTGGCAGTAACAAACTTCATATGGTTAAGCACCCAAACCCCAAAACCGGGTTTTCTTGCCCTGGTTCATCAGCAATCTTACACTTCATGTATTTCATTTGATGTGTCCTGAGTTGTCAGGGTAAAAAACATGTGTTACTTGGAGAATGCGTACTTCTGCCTTAGATTCTAAGAAATATGAGAAATGCTGCTGAGAAATCGTAAAGCTTATCCTGACTTGGAAAACTAAGTATTTAGTGCTCACAGTACGAAGGTACAGCACAAAAAGAAAGAACTGTTAAACACGCTAATCCCCCTCCAAACTGAAAGTCTTCAAAATAATTTCATTAAGAACATCTACCAACACATAAATTCCCTATCAATGGGCTGGAAACTGAATGGGGCTTGGAGTTCCAACTTTAGCCTGCAGTTCTGAGTCACATTTTCCCAAATCACTTCTAAAAACATGCCTTGAGCTGATACAACCTGAAGCAACAGTCTACTGAGAGCTCCGTTCCAATGTCACCCCAGGAATTACCATCGAGTCAGCAAGTACATTTTACTGGCAAACTGAACCACACTTCAAGATACTGACTACTCTTAGAGATAACCACACTGCTTTAAAGAAATGAAATCATTTAAGCAGTTCTATAAGGGGCTTTGAACAGAAGCAACAGAAAATTCTGCAAACGAGTGACTGGATATAGATTTCACTCATACAATCAATCAATCGTATTTATTGAGCGCTTACTGTGTGCAGAGCACTGTACGAAGCGCTTGGGAAGTACAAGTTGGCAACATATAGAGACAGTCCCTACCCAACAGTGGGCTCACAGTCTGAAAGGGGGAGACAGAGAACAAAACGAAACATACTAACAAAATAAAATAAATACTAATACAACCCTTTCAAGGTGCGTGGGGGGGGGGGGGCGGCGGGGTGTGTCTATTTTGGAGAATTACTCTCCAGCTATGTTTACCAAAGTGAGGAATACAACGTTTAGCAGTCTACTGGCATTCAAGCCCCCCGGAGCAGTTTTTCCTGAAATTCTTTTCTATCAGGCATCACACAAGGGGTTCAACTGACCTGGGCAATTTTTGATTAGTTAAAAGCAAACACAGCATCCACAGGTTGGACAAGTGACTACCCTTCTATTTTAACTCTGGCATCCTCTGTTAACAGCTACTAACAAAATCCAGAGGGAACAGCTTACCACTTCAAGTAACGTCAACTGCTACTTCTCAGAGTTTTGCTGGACAATCTAAGCTTGCCTCATTCAAGGGCAACATTAAGCTGTTTCCTTCAGGACACCACTGAATGAATACCTATTCTATCCACCTACCCAGATGGAATGTGTCTACCAACTCTGTTGTACTGTATTCACCAAAGCACTAAATACCTTGCTCGGCAGACAGTAAGTGCTCAATAAATACGACTGATTATTGCTTACCCTTTCAGGTTAAACCGTTACTGATCCAGCGGAAAGAGCACCTTGCTGGGAATCAGGAGACCTGGGTTCTAATTCCAGCTCTGCCAGTTGCTTGCTGAGTGAACCTGGGCAAGTTCTCTGTGCCTTGGTTTCCCTGTCTGTAAAATCAGAATACAATACCTATTCTCCCTCCAAACTAGCCTATGAGCCCCATGTGACATAAGGACTGCATCCAAACCTGATTAACTTGTACCTACCCCAGCGCCAGGAAGAGCTACTTAATGCACAGTAAGCATTCAATAAATGCCATTATTATTTATTACTATTATTATTCTTGTAGTTTCTGTCCTACTGGCTAGGGCGATTGTTAGAGTACTGAAGGCTTCTGACCAAAGAACCACTTGGTTTCACGAGATGGCCAGACCTAGAAAGAATCCTGAAAAAGATCAGCAGCCACCAAGGCGGTCACCTGCCTCGAAATGGAACCTGCCTGTGTTAAAAGAAATTAAAATAAAAAATAATTTTTAATAAGACCCTCTGCATGCACTTCACAATGTGTTGACACCTGCCCATCTATTTGCTTGTTGTCCTGTGCAGGCATTCTCACTAGGACTTAGTACAGTGCTCTGCACACAGTAAACGCTCAATAAATACGATTGATTGATTGATTGACTGATTTCGTTGTGCAGATTCTAGGTTCGGAAGCCTCTGGATCGAGGCTTGACCGTCAGTTTCTGGCGGGAGACTTCGTCGCCGCCCAGAGAGGGTGAGAGAGATGAGAGCATATAGATGTTAATGTCCATCTCCCCAGCTAGTCTGTGAGCTCCTTATGGCAGGCAACGTATCTGCTAATTCTACTGTATTGTGATGTCCCGAGCACTAAGGACAGTGCTCTGCACATAGTAAGCACTCAATACCACTGACTGATCGATGGAGAGAGGAGGTGGTTACCTACGTGAGCGGCTGGTGGGTTGGAGGCTGGGTAAGTAAATAAAATACGTGGGGGTCAATGAAGTGAGCACAGGATGATGCCACAATAGTCACAGACTGGACTGTTCAAGACCCCAGAACAAGGAAAAAAGGTAAGCATTCAGATATCATCTAAAAGACAAGAAAAAAGTTCAGCAACAAGAAAAATATTCCCATGCAAAGCATCAGGTTCAACATCCTTGGCCCAAAATCCCTGGAAATGGAAATTAAAGAGCTGGAAAGAAGCTTAAGAAATCAAATCTAGAGCCCTGCCGTTCCTACCTGGAGACTTTCCTGGAGGAGTTCAAATGAAATGACCTTTCAAGACTCCCTTCCTGCTCTGGAGTCTATGATCCCACCCCTTCGGTAGGGATAATCAGTTATTGTTTCAAAAAAATTGAGACCCATTACTTAAAGTTATGGCAGAAAAATCAAGATGACACAGAGATTTGAAAAAGGCTCTGTACTGGAAAAGCTCCAAGGCGTGTAGAGCCCTCAGGTGGAGGGGAGAAGGCAGACAGAGATGCTGGAAAAGACAGTGAAAGGCTCTGGGTGGAAAGTCGATTAGTACAGGCGCACTTCTGGATACACCTGGATATGTTCCTCGAAAATGCAGCTGTATCATGCAATACTTTCCCCACAAACTTATGTGCAATCAATTTGGTTCAATTTCCAAACCAGTCCTGACATGATCATCAGGCCCTAAAGGAAAGTAAAAATTACACTCCTAACCATCCTCTCATCCCTTCCTTCTATTATTCCTAGAAACGTTCTTGATCCCCATCCTCCAGTGCTTAAAATAGTTCTTGCCACATAGTAAGCACTTAACAAGTACCATAATTCTTATAAATATGCTCCCCCCCCTCCACACCCAAATCAATGGACTGGAATGAAGTTGTTGGCCACTAATCTTTTTAACCTATTGTGCATTGGCAATTTGTGTCCGCTCATCTCCCCCATTACAATGTAACCTCCTTGAGGGCAGGGGCCATATAATAATGATAATAATAATAATGATAGCATTTGTTAAGCACTTACTAGGTGCAGAGCACTGTTCTAAGCGCTGGGGGGATACAAGGTGATCAAGTTGTCCCACGTGGGGCTCACAGTCAATCCCCATTTTACAGATGAGGTTACTGAGGCTCAGAGAAGTCACTTGCCCAAGGTCACACAGCAGACATGTGGCGGAGTCAGAATTCGAACCCATGGCCTCTGACTCCAAAGCCCGTGCTCTTTCTTATCTTTTATTCAGTGAGGCCTACTGGAAAGCAGATGGGCTTCAGAGTCAGAGGACCTAGGTTCTAATCCCAGCTCCACCACTTGCCTGATGTGTGACATTGGGCAAGTCACCTCACTTCTCTAGCCCTCAGTTCTCTCATCTGCAAAATGGGGATTCAATACCTATCTATTTCCTACTTAGGCTGTGAACCAGCCCCATGTGGGCCCTGATTATTTTGTATCTACTCCAGCACTTAATACGGTGCTTGGCACACAGTAAGTGCTTAACAAATATCCTACTACTATGTTCCCAAGCATCTAGTGCAGTTCTCTGCATGTGGTAGTCTGTAAGTATTATCGATAATGGCTAAGTGAATAAAGAATAAAATGACATCTGTAGAATTCTCTGGACCCTAGAAGTCAGAAGTTGTTGGGAGCTCCAACATGATGTAGCCTTGGAAGGGGCTTTAGGCCTAGTCTTTAGCAGGGAAATGACAATGTCACTGAAATTTCACTGTCAGGGGCACCATCTTCAAATAGGAAAAGCAAACATACGCTCTACACAAGCATACCTTAGTGTGGGTATATCTGAAAACACCCCCCACACACACCCACACCCACACATACACACCCCTTGCCCCTCTTCAGAACTGCTTTAGTTATAGGCAAAATGATAACCATTAGAGAAGAGGAACCAGTAGAAGGATCTTCTTTCCTGAGGAGCCAGAAAAGATGGCAGAGCTGTTCCACCTTGGGGGGTCTCCCAAAAGGCCAAGCTTACACCCCAGCCCACAAACAATCACACTGATCAGAACAAGCAACGGGAGGAGGAGGTGGTAAGGAAAGAGACTCCACTGAACCTTTTAGGCAATGAGAAACCACAGCCCAGGGCCAATATCCTGGAGCCAAACTACAAGTCTTTTATTCTCTATTCTAATGGCTTTTAATTTAATCATCAAAACCATCAGAGAACCTATTGTCAGTTTCATGACCATTCACGGAATGGATGAAGCTCAGGGTAAAAGGTAGCTCACCTCCAGTTTTCTAGACTTTGTCCATTTGTCTGGACAAATTTGTCTGTTATATTGTTCTCTCCCAAACACTTAATACAGTGCTGGGCACCCAGGAAGCACTCAATACATATGACTGACTGCTGCCACCAGCATTAGAGGCTAAATACATTTTTGCTTTCATCCCTGCTGTCAGTCAATTGTTGGCTCTAGTCTCAAGCCCTACCTTTACTGACCGGATACATTACCTTAACACATCCTTTCTAGTACTACTCTGATGATATTTATTAAGAACAACACATTATTTCATACTCAGTTGTGAGCAAGACTCCTCTTGCTTGCCGACTCCCTTGTCATTGCCCTTCTAGTAATTGCTTTTACTTGTCGACTTTCTGAAACGACCCTGAAAAAAAGTTACGTGAAAATAATGAATAAGATCCGCATAGAATAATCTGAATTTTAAATCTCACTGAAAGTCCATTTTCTTGGGCCTAATTGGATTTTTCCACATAACACTGTTCACTTGATAGAAAGGGACATTCAGTTATACTAAAAGTAGGCCTACTCTCCTTCACTGAGGTTATACGAGACATCCTTTATTGCTATGATTAATGCGGGTAAAAGCCAGAAAAAGGACAATATAAATCCAGAACGATTCTCACGCTTTCCATCACCTAAAGACCCTCTAAACTCCGGCCTCCCACCGAAGAGTTAGCACGAAGCCTCGCAACTTAATTCGCCCACTTTTCACAGAGGGCCAATTAATTCACTTTGAGGGTAAGTTGCTTTGAGTCCCTCCCATCAGGAAATGTCAGATGACATAAGGAATCATAAATGTAAATACACGTCATACCGAAAACGGGGTTTGGAAGCGTGAAATACTCACGCTTGGCATCAGGAGCGTTCAACGTACGGTGACACGGCAATTCGATGCTTTCAAACACGAAAGTGAGGGAAGTGGAAGGGGCATAAATGAGCTTTTCGCGCATTTCTAAAATGTATCTGAGGCTCTTAGGGAATGTGTCCGCTGGCCCTGCCGTAGTGTCCTCTGCAGAGCGCTACGAACGGTGTTGTTCACACAATAAGCGCTGAATCGGCAACACCGGGGGGTGACGACGACTCACAACTCTTTGAGCACCGTAAACGGAACGCAGCAACTCCCTCGCTTAAAGCCAACCGTGCGAGGCCCTTTCCTCCGAAAAACGTAACCGGGCCCAAAAACGTGCGAAAGATTCATTCATTCATTCACTCATTCAATCGTATTTACTGAGCGCTTACTGTGTGCTGAGCACTGTACTAAGCGCTTGGGAAGTACGCGTTGGCAACATATAGAGACGGTCCCTGCCCAAAGCGGGCTCGCGGTCTAGAAGGGGGGGGGGCGGACAACAAAACAAAACATATAAGAATAAATATGTACAAGTAAAATAAATGAATGAATTAATAAATAAATAGATCAATCAATCCCATCTGCCCGTTCTGCTGCCAAACCTGGGCCGAAGGCCCTGCGGCGGGGCGTCCTAGCCGAGGGCAGCCGGTGCTCCTGGGCAGTAATAATAATAATAATAATGGCATTTGTTAAGCACTTACTATGTGCAAAGCACTGTTCTAACCGCTGGGGAGGTTACAAGGTGATCAGGTTGCCCCACGGGGGGCTCACAGTCTTAATCCCCATTTTACAGATGAGGGAACTGAGGCCCAGAGAAGTGAAGTGACTTGCCCAAGGTCACACAGCAGACATGTGGCGGAGCCGGGATTCGAACCCATGACCTCTGACTCCAAAGCCCGGGCTCTTTCCACTGAGCCACGCTGCTTCTCATTAGGGCCCGGAGGCTGGCACGCTCCGCCCCGTGCCCCCCGACTGCGGCTCGCCAGGCCGCCCAGCCCCATTCATTCATTCATTCAATCGTACTTATTGAGCGCTTACTGTGTGCAGAGCCCTGTACTAAGCGCTTGGGAAGTACAAGTTGGCAACATATAGAGCCGGTCCCTACCCAACAGCGGGCTCACAGTCTAGACGGGGGAGACGGAGACCAAAACAAAACATATTAACAAAATAAATAGGATATGTAGACGTAAAATGAATATTTTTGTATTTTAGGTTGGGCCCCACCAAGGAGGCCCGATGCCGCCTTCCCTGCCTCGCACCCGGGAGGGGGTCCGACTGCCAGCCAAATCAATCAATCGTATTTATTGAGCGCTTACTGTGTGCAGAGCACTGTACTAAGCGGTTGGGAAGTACAAGCTGGCAACATAGAGAGACAGTCCCTACCCAACAGTGGGCTCACAGTCTAGAAGCCGAACAGACCCTGCCCCCCAAAACCCCACTTGCCCCTTTCCTGCTGCAGGGAGGGGGGCCTGCTTGGGGTGGCACCCCGGGCACGGGGGCGCCGGTCCTGCCGCTAGGCCGGGCAGCCCGCGCGGAAAGGAGACCGTCCCCTTTCGTTCACCCAATCGTATTTATTCATCCATTCCATCGTATTTATTGAATCGTATAAATCGTATTGTATTGAATAAACACGACTGAATGGAATTGGGCGCTTACTGTGTGCAGCGCTGGGGCAGTCCAAGTTGGCAACCTATAGAGCCGGCCCCTACCCGACGGCGGGCTCGCGGTCTGGAAGGGGGAGACGGACAACAAAACATAGGAACCAAACGGAATAAATACGTGCAAGTAAAAGAGAATAGTAAATCTGTACAAACATATAGAGGGGGGCTGTGGGGAGGGATGGGGAGGGGGAGCCGCGCACGTTGCTGGCAGCCCCCGAGCGGGCCCGGCCGTACCTGCTGCACGCCGAGGAAGTCGTAGAAGTTGAGCTGGACCTCCTCCACCAGGTCGAACAACTCCAGGTCCCCGCTCTCCCAGCCGCGGACGGCAGGCGGGAGCAGCAGGAGCAGCAGGAGGGCCAGGCGGGCGGCCCCGGTGGTTGCGGAGGCTCGGGGCCCGGGGCCCGACATGTCGGCCGGCGGGCGGGCGGGCGGGAAGCGGGGGCGGGTGTCGGCGGGCCCCTGATCCGGGGCACGGCCCCTCACCCCGCGGGGCGGGGCGGGCCGGGTCGGGCCGGGGCCACGGCTACCTGGCCTGGGCCTAGCCCGCGCCCGGCTTCCGGTGACACGGCGTCTCCTAGCAACCGACGTGGCGAGTGACGGCGGGCAGGAAACCCGAGGCCCCGAGCGCCTCCTCCCCCTCGTCCCCCTTCCTGCCTCCGCCGGCCTCGTGCCCTCGCGCACGCGCAGGCGCGCGCGCCCCCTGAGGCGCTCCCCGCCAGGCTGGAAGGAGACGGGCCCGGCCCACGTGCTTCGCCTCACACTGCGCATGGCCTGCGTTTAATTATATATATATATATATATATATATATATATATATATATATATATATATATATATATATATATCATATATACACATACACATGTATATACATACATACATATACATATGTATATATACATAAATATATACATGTGTATGTGTATATGTGTAATATATATAATTATATATATATAATTATATATATTACACATATACACATACACATGTATATACATGCATACATATACATATGTATATATTCATAAATATATACATGTGTATGTGTATCTATGTAATACAATATATATATATATATATAATTATCTATATTACATAGATACACATACACATGTATATACATACATACATATACATAAATATATACATGTGTATATACACACACATACATATACATATGTATATATGCATACATGCATATATGCACATACATATATGCATATGCATATACATGCACACATGCACATATACACATACACACACACATACATATACACACATATATATATACATGCACACAGACATGCATATACATGTGTGTACTATATATACACATGCATACATATATATACATGTACATACACATACATATATGCGCACATATATATACGCACAGACATATATATACACATGCATACATACGCACACACGCATACACACACATTTATACACATGCATACATATATACATACATATATATGCATATCATCATCATCATCATCAATTGTATTTATTGAGCGCTTACTATGTGCAGAGCACTGTACTAAGCGCTTGGGAAGTACAAGTTGGCAACATATAGAGACAGTCCCTACCCAACAGTGGGCTCACAGTCTAAAGCATATATATACAGACACATACAAACACATACATATGGATGCATTCATATATATGCGCACACACATACACATAAATATATGTGCACACTTATACATATATGTATATATGTATATATATATACACACATCAATCAATCGATCATATTTATTGAGCGCTTACTGTGTGCAGAGCACTGTACTAAGCGCTTGGGAATTACAAGTTGGCAACATGTCGAGATGGTCCCTACCCAACAGTGGGCTCACAGTCTAAAAGGGGGAGACAGAGAACAAAACCAAACATACTAACAAAATAAAATAAATAGAATAGACATGTACAAGTAAAATAAATAGAGTAATAAATATATACAAACTTATATACATATATACAGGTGCTGTGGGGAAGGGAAGGAGGTAATACATATACACACATACACACATATGTGTACACATATACACACACATCCATCCATACATACACACATATGTGTGTATAATTCACATTATATTAATGTTAGCATGATAATATTATATTAATATATCTCTTTAGTATATTTATGTCTTTCGTTCTTTCATTCATTCATTCAATCGCATTTAATGAGAGCTGTGTGCAGAGCACTGTACTAAGCGCTTGGGAAGTACAAGTTGGCAACATATAGAGACGGTCCCTACCCGACAACGGGCTCACAGTCTAGAATATATGTGTGTGTGTAATTTACATTATATTAATATATCTGTTTTAGTATATTTGTGTCTTTCTTTAGTTCTTTCATTCATTCATTCAATCGTATTTATTGAGCGCTGTGTGCAGAGCACTGTACTAAGCGCTTGGGAAGTACAAGTTGGCAACGTATAGAGATGGTCCCTACCCGACATAGACACATAGAGACAGTCCCTACCCAACAGCGGGCTCACAGTCTAGAAGGGATAGACAGACATACTAACAAAATAAAATAAATAGAATAGATATGTACAAGTAAGATAAATAAATAAATAGAGTAATAAATATGTACAAACATATATACATATATACAGGTGCTGTGGGGAAGGGAAGGAGGTAAGATGGGGGGATGGAGAGGGGGACGAGGGGGAGAGCTTACTGTGTGCTGAGCACTGTACTAAGCACTTGGGAAGTACAAGTTGGCAACATATAAAGAACGAAAGACATACCCGACAACGGGCTCAAAGTCTAGAATATATGTGTGTGTGTGTGTGTGTGTGTGTGTATAATTTACATCATATTAATATAATATATTATATAATTATTATATTAATATATCTGTTTCTTTAGTATATTTATATCTTTCCTTCTTTCATTCATTCATTCAATCATATTTATTGAGCACTTACTGTGTGCAGAGCACTGTACTAAGCGCCTGGGATGTACAAATCGGCAACATATTTCTTTCCTTCTTATTTAATTCTCTTCCTTCCTTCCTTCCTTCCTGACATGACTAGCCCTATAATAATAATAATAATAATGGCATTTATTGAGCACTTACCATGTGCAAAGCACTGTTCTAAGCGCTGGGGAGGTTACAAGGTGATCAGTTTGTCCCACGGGGGGCTCACAGTCTTCATCCCCATTTCATCCCCATCCCCATCTTGCTAGTATTTACAAGTTAGGTGACTTGCCCAACGTCACACAGCTGACAATTGGTGGAGTTGGAATTTGAACCCATGACCTCGGACTCCAAAGCCCGGGCTCTTTCCACTGAGCCACGCTGCTTCTCTTGTTATCATGAAGCAGCCTCAGAATCTCAATCAATTTCACAGGGCAGATATCTATCCCGGTGCTTAGAACGGTACTTGAAACATAGCAGGCGCTTAACAAATACAATAATAATAACAAATAATAACACAGTTATAATAAAAATAAAAGGACAGCCAGATATAATGTGTAATGCTGAGTGACACTAATGATGTCAAATGTGTTTCTGAACCTGTCAAAACCATATAGAGGTCTGGTTGCATCTCCTTGCGCTTTGTAGCTTGGGCTACAAAGTATATGTCTGTTGTATCACACGAGCTCTGAAACCACACTGCAATTCTAAAAGCATCTCCTCAGCTCCAAAGCCTTCCTGAAAACCCGCTTAATTATGAGGTACTCCTTGATTAATTTCTACCTCTTTGTGGGCATATAAAAAAATCGAATAACCACATTTTCTCATGTCCACGCTTACATTTATATGTTTCTATGTTTATGTGAACATTGATTTATGCTAATTTCCAATTACACATTTATACTTTCGCTATCAATAGTGGAATGTTTGTTTTTTCCTTTTCTCAGTATTTACAGATAATTTGTGTCTGCCTGTTCCCTCCGTAAGATTGCACGCTCCTCAAGCAGAGGCACAATGTGTTTTACTTT
Organism: Tachyglossus aculeatus; assembly: GCF_015852505.1. NCBI lineage: Eukaryota > Metazoa > Chordata > Mammalia > Monotremata > Tachyglossidae > Tachyglossus > Tachyglossus aculeatus. The sequence goes on along the minus strand of NC_052078.1, from coordinate 21,300,655 downwards.
TCCAGCACTTTACCCAGCAATTAATATACTGTTATTCAAAAACTCTAAGCTTTTTGAGGACGGGCTCTGTGTCTTTTATTTTTATTGTACTCTCCTTAGCTCTGTCCACAGTAGGCCCTCCACAAATACATTTGGTTGTTGGGTCTCCATGAGGTCAATGATATTTTTCTGAAGCTGATAAAGAAAAGGACTCCAGCTAGGATCTTGCCAGGTGGAGACCAATGAGAAGCAGCTGTGGTTGCTACCAGTTTGATCTTTCAACTTTCTTCTTAAAGAGAAAGATAATGGTGGCATTTCCTCAGTGGGCCATATGTCAAGGAAAAGTTTATTTGAATGTTTAAACGTTTAAAATTTTCCCCTTTCATCCCTATATATTTCAGTGGGCAAGTCACCTGGCCCAGGTGTTTTGCCACTTTATATGCCTCTGAATTCCATGGTGATTATCAGTTGGTAGATTTCCTGTATTTAGCCAAGATTTCAACTTTGAAGATAGATATGCTCGTAAGAACACTAAAGTGTTGTTGCCATCTTAACAGGATTTTCTCCTTGTCGGGAACAAGGCTGCTGCGATAATAAGTCCGAGGTCAGGTAATGCCCTTAATGATATACCAAAATCTAATCAATCAATCATATTTATTGAGCGCTTACTGTGTGCAGAGCACTGTACTAAGCGCTTGGGACGTACAAGTTGGCAACATATAGAGACAGTTTACTCTGTACTAAGCACTGAGGGTAGATATAAGATAATCAGGTTGGCCACAGCCCCTGTCCCACTCGGGGCTCCCACTCTTGCTCCCCATTCATTTTACAGATGAGGTAACTGATGCACAAAGAAGTGAAGTGACTTGCCCAGGGTCACCCTGCAGACAAGTGGTAGAGATGGGATTAGAACCCAGGTCCTCTGACTCATTCATTCATTCATTCAATGGTATTTATTGAGCGCTTACTGTGTGCAGAGCACTGTACTAAGCGCTTGGGAAGTACAAGTTGGCAACATATAGAGACGGTCCCTACCCAACAATGGGCTCACAGTCTAAAAGGGGGAGACAGAGAACAAAACCAAACATATTAACAAAATAAAATAAATAGAATAAATATGTACAGATAAAATAAATAGAGTAATAAATACGTACAAACATACATACATATATACAGGTGCTGTGGGGAGGGGAAGGAGGTAAGGCGGGTGTTCTTTCCACTGGATCACACTACTTCTGCTTCAATCAATCAATCACAGTTCTGTGAGCATGTGGATGAGCTGCATTTAAGAATATGTGGAAGAAATTTTTCAGACACACCCAGGATGGAACGCACGCAATGTGTCCTTGGAAAGCACTCATTCACTGCCTCTCTTTTCCTCTACCTCTCTTTCTCCCTCCCTTCTTTGTTTCTTCCGGCTCTCCCTCCACATCATGCTCTGCACGGAGCTGCTCCATTATGAATCCATTAGGGTCTCCGAGGCAGGATGATATATCCAATTTAGTAAAGTTGCTCTATAGTACGAGGGCTCCCCAGCCCTGCCTCACTGCTTGAGTCCCCAGCAGAAAGAATGGATGCCTGATTCCGCTTGGGGTTGGTGCTAACTTGTGCACCATGGGGAGGGCCTACCAGCTAGTAATACATTAATGTATCACTTTCCAATTATTATTATTAGTAATAATAATGGCATTTATTAAGCACTTACTATATGCCAGACATTGGGGTGGATACAAGCAAATCGAGTTGGACACAGACCCTGACCCACGTGGCACTCACAGACTCAATCCCCATTTTCCAGATGAGGGAACTGAGGCACAGAGAAGTGAAGTGACTTGTCCAAGGTCACACAGCAGACGGGTGCTTCCATACTTATTAAAAGCTGCCAGCTCTTCTGCCAGGCAGGTGGGCTTTGTTTTGTCCAGTATGAATTTGCCTTCACATATGACTCGGGGAACCATTGACAGCAGCACTGATATTTGGGAGTTGTGGTATCATGGATGGTGCACTCTAAACTATAGCACAACAAACCGGGGTGCGTGTTAAGGAGTGTTCTGTACACTACTTTGTTTTATGAAAATCACCCGAGTCCTAGAGTTATATGCAACCCACATGATCCATCCCTGCCCCCAAAAGTATAATAATTAAGGCTCTTAAATAACAATAATAGGGCATCATATCCATAATTTATTTGTTTATATTAATGTCTGTTTCCCCCTCTAGACTGTAAGCTCATTGTCGGCAGGGAATGTGTCAACCAAATCTATATTGTACTCTTCCAAGTGCTTAGTATAGTGCTCTGCATATGGTAAGCATTCAATAAATATGATTGATTGATGGATTGATTCTTAAAGTCACTGTTGCTGAAGCAGAGGTTACCTCGTTTCATTAGATTGGCCTAAAATCTTAGAGTTGCAACGGAAATGGAGAGGCCGCTTCATTCTCCCTCTGTCTCAGGACAGACCAAATCTAAACCATCCCATACATATAAGTCTCTATTCTATCATTCAAAATCTTCCTTCTAATGGAGGAATGGAGCAACTAATTTAATTTCCAAATAATTCAAGCAAATCTTCCTCCACCCCCCCCCCCAATTCTATTTAAATTATCTGCATATTTCACGTGAAACTTATTTCAGGGGGCCTTAACTATCTTCCTAAGTGCCTCTCCTCTCCACTTTGTTAGCGTAGGCTGTGGCCATTTCTCAGATAAATTCAGAGACAGGCTCTGGCCTGGAGTTCTTTTTTAATAAGTAAATCCAACCTTATTTCCGGGGGTCAATAGGCCCAGCACCAACACAAATTGGTCTGAGAGGAAGGTGACCTTGAACTTGACCCAGGAGGGTTGCCAGGTAAAGAAAGGTTCCTGGGCTGCTAGTATTTACAAGCCCCATTATTCCCTTTTTGATCCTTGAGGATGCTAACTTCAAATAGCTGTCCAGTTGTGCAGAGGAGAGAGTTCTTTTTCGGTTTTGCACCCAGGCTGGCTTTTAGAGCAGGCAATCTCGGCAACAGAGCTGCCGGAGGAAGCTGTTTGTGAGGGGTGGAAGGAAAGGAGAGGGAAAAGAAGAGGATGGAGAAGAAGGAGGAGAAAAGAGAAGTGCAATGGCTCCTGTTCAACCAGTACAATCGCAAGCTGGGTGGGGCTGCAAATCCTGGCCGCACCTTCTCCTGGAGTCTCACACCCTTCCTCCCTATTGTTTGAATCCATTGATTTCTCCTGGTGGCATAAAGAGTCATAGTTCCCATTGTTTTTCTCCATGCTACAACACGATGGGGAAATAGGTACTGATGTAAACTCCCACACACTTGTCTGCTGTGTGACCTTGGGCTAATCGCTTCCCTGGGCCTCAGTTACCTCGTCCGTAAAATGGGGATTAAGACTGGGAGCCCCATGTGGAACGTGGCTTGTGTCCAACCAGCGCTTAGAACTGTGCCTGGCACAGAGTAAGCGCTTAAAAAATTAAGCTCTTACCATTTAAGAAAATGAAAAAAAGAAGCAAGATCCAGCGTGGCTCAGTGGAAAGAGCCTGGGCTTTGGAGTCAGAGGTCATGGGTTCGAATCCCGGCTCTGCCAATTGTCAGCTGTGTGACTTTGGTAAAGTCACCTAACTTCTCTGTGCCTCAGTTACCTCATCTGTTAAATGGGGATTAAGACTGTGAGCCCTACGTGGGACAACCTGATCACCTTGTAACTCCCCAGCGCTTACAACAGTGCTCTGCACATAGTAAGTGCTTAATAAATGCCATTACATATATATATATATATATATATATCCATATTCAACGATTAGATTTCTAACGACCTTGGTTGATCATTGTACTCTCTGCGCAAGGCAGCTGGTAGAGTTTCCAAAAAATGATGATACTTCCTATTTCATACAAATTTAAAGTAATAAAACTCACATCCTTCAATTCCAACAGTTCCAACATTATCTTTAACTTGTCAGTAGGCCCTACCTTCAATGACTAGAATTTCTTTATTCATGTTCAACAACCGTGTCTGGGAGTCAGACCTGGATTCTAATCCTGGCTACACTTGCAACCTGCTGAATGACCTTGGGCAAGTCACTCAACTTTTGCCTCGGCTTCCTCAACTGTAAAATGGGGATTCAATACCGTTCTCTCTGCTACTTAGTCTAGAAGCCCCATGTGGGACAGGGACTGTGTCTGACCTGGGCATATTGTATTTACCCCAGTATTTAGAACAGTGCCTGATACATAGTAAGTGCTTAACAAATGCCATAATTATTATTATTTCTATTTCACTACTCCGGAAATCCACTTCCATAGATTTTCTCAACTCATCCTCAGCTCAGTAATTACTATATTGTACTAGAGAGGCAGAGTGGTCTATTCGGTAGATCTGGGAGACTGCATTCATTCTGATCAACTGGGTGGCCTTTTGCGAGTCACTTCATTCATTCAATCGTATTTATTGAGAGCTTACTGTGTGCAGAGCACTGTACTAAGCACTTGGGAAGTACAAGTCGGCAACATATAGAGATCTCTATGGACCTCAGTTCCCTCATCTGTAAAAGGAGGAGAAGACACCTGCTCTCCCTTTCTCTTTGAGTACGAGACTGGTGTGAGACAGAGCCTATCTTACCTGATTATCCTGTATCTACTGCAGGGTTTAGCACAAAGTTAGCACTTGGTAAGTCACCGCCCTCTTCACAGTTTCTTTTTTTCCTTTAGGTTAGCTTGGTTTTGCTTCCTGACTTTGGGCTCTAATCTTGTTTGTGATGGAAAACAGAGAGAAAATATAGGATTTTTAAAAGTACCAAATCGCCATTATCTTGCTCCTTCCAGCCAAAGGCCAAGACTCATACAATCTACTTAAAATGTGGATAGGCGAAAGACCAGTTCAGATGAATCCTGATTGACGGATTTCTTAAAAGCGAGGGCGGGACTTAAGAATATGGAAGTGAAATGATGAATTCCCTCCCTCGCTCACGGATCGGTAGGGCTGTGGACCAACCGGAATCAACCTGTTCTTTCTGTTGCCATAGAAAGAACTGCAATGGGGCCATATTGGTTACTGTGCCTTAACAGATTCATCTGTCACTTCCAACACATTGGCCTCATCTGCACTGAGAATGCGTTTTTTCTGAAGGTAAAGAAATCTGTTTTCAGCACGGATAGCTTTAGCATTAACATCAGCCTATTGCTAGAAGATGACGAAAGTGTAGCCTGAGAACCTTGGGGTCAGGATGATCACCTGACTGGCAGATTTTTTTTTAGGCTTTCCCTTCTCCCTGAACCTGGGCTTCCTCCCATCCCATTGTCACCCCAAACAGCTCAGGGCCTCTGGAAAGCCAGGGAGAGTGTGAAATGTTGCTCGGAAGTTACAGGGTCCCTGAAAGTAGTGTCACCTGGGCAGACTCCCGGCCAATCGGGAGGTTCTCACAAAGATGTAATCTCAATTCGAACCTCGGCTCAAACGAATAATTTTCAATAATTTCATAATTTTAGACTGTGAGCCCACTGCCGGGTAGGGACTGTCTCTATATGTTGCCAGCTTGTACTTCCCAAGCGCTTAGTACAGTGCTCTGCACACAGTAAGCGCTCAATAAATACGATTGATGATGATCCCTTCCTTGATGAATTGCGGCAGAAGTACAATATTAAATCATATGTCGAACTGGATCAACACTGTTGGCATCATTAGGGCAGAGGTGCCCTTGAAAATTGTAATTGCCATGAAATCTGTCCCATGCAGATACGGCCACAGTGATCAGTCTAATGAGTCAACGGTAGTGTTCTTGCCAACCAAAACTGTTTGACGTTTCTTAAAACTTATTTTTTTTTCCAAATCATTTCACCACCAGGGGGCGAAGAACAATTTCCTGAGGCAGAGGGTATCTCTGCTACCTAAATTATCATAAAAATGTCCCTTCTCTTCTGTATTTACCATACAAGCATCAAAAATAATCAACAAGAATGTCAAAAACTTCTACAGAAAAGTGACCGGTTTTAGCCCATCCTCACATTTTTCAATTTCTTCCATCTACAGGTTAGGTGCCTTTAAGTAGAGAAGCAGCGTGGAAAGAGCACAGGTTTTGGAGTCAGAGGTCACGGGTTCAAATCCCGGCTCCGCCACTTGTCAGCTGTGTGACTTTGGGCAAGTCACTTAACTTCTCTAGGCCTCAGTTCCCTCATCTGTAACATGGGGATTGAGACTGTGAGCCCCCCATGGGACAACCTGATCACCTTGTATCTCCTCAGCACTTAGAACAGTGCACCTGTATATATGGTTGTACATATTTATTACTCTATTTATTTATTTATTTTACTTGTACATATCTATCCTATTTATTTTATTTTGTTGGTATGTTTGGTTTTGTTCTCTGTCTCCCCCTTTTAGACTGTGAGCCCACTGTTGCGTAGGGACTGTCTCTATGTGTTGCCAATTTGTACTTCCCAAGCGCTTAGTACAGTGCTCTGCACATAGTAAGCGCTCAATAAATATGATTGATGATGATGATGATGATGCTTTGCACATAGTAAGTGCTTAACAAATACCATCATTATTTAAGTAGAAATAGCCAATGGCTGTCTTGACCTAAGACAGACGACTGTCCATTTAAAAAGGATTTCTGATTCTTCTTAAGAACAGTGTTCTCTTAGAAGTCAGTCATCTCCCAAGTCTTCACTAGGATCTTAACAATGTGGATGGAACCTCCAGAAATCCAGACAAAACTGGTATTTTAGAAATCCACAAGAAATGATCCAACAGGATGACAATGACACAGCTTATGGCAGAGGGAGTAAAGATGGATTTAAGCTCAGCTTCTTGATAACTGTTCACAGATTGTGTCTCTCCATACTTGGCATACTTACCTTTTCAGAAGGTAAAGAAATCTGTTTTCAGCAGGATGGCTTTAGCATTAACATCAGCCTTTTACTAGAAGATGACGAAAGTGGAGCCTGAGAACCTTGGGGTCAGGATGACTGGGAGATTGTTTTTTTAGGCTTTCCCTAAAAAATTGCCTTGTTCTGCGTCACAGGCAATGGGAACTAACTTTACACTGTGAGCACAGGGACGACTGTATGAGGGAGGGCCTTCTGGAGAGTGAGGATAACACCAAACAGGGATAACATTGAAGCTAAGATATATGAATGAATAAATTACTTAAAACTTTATAACACAAGTAATAGGCTAGAATCAGTGGACTAAAGAATAGAAAATGGAGTTGGGTAATGATTGCAGAAATTGGGTACTCGTTCTTGTGGTTTCTCTAAAATCCAGCATTTCAGCAGAACGTGTGTTACGAATGCCCAAACGAGACTGGCTCAATCGTATTTCAGAAGTATTCTGTGGTCTGCTTGCAGATCACCCACCCCGTTGCCCGACCTATGCTCTTCTCTCTACTGTTCACTTGCTGTTTCCAACCCACTCCCTACACTCTCTCCCCCATCCCACTCGCCCGGCTATTTTCTCTCAATAATCCTCTCTTTCCTCTCCGCCCAACCTGCAGCTACCCCGGTAAAAGCAGTGGAAAGAGCATGAGCTTTGGAGCCAGAGGTCACGGGTTCTAATCCCGGCTCTGCCACTTGTCAGCTGTGTGACTTTGGGCAAGTCACTTAACTTCTCTGGGCCTCAGTTACCTCATCTGTAAAATGGGGATTAAGACTGTGAGCCCCACGTGGGACAACCTATCCCCCCCAATGCTTAGAACAGTTCTTCACACATAATAAGCACTTAACAAATGCCATTTATACTATCATTATTATTATTATTATTATTATTATTATTATTAAAAGTTCTGGTCTTGCCTCAGCTAGAACATTGCATTAGCCTCTGCCCTGTCCTCTCAGCCTCAAGCCTCCCTTCCTTCCAATCTATAATATACATTAGTATATAGTATAGTATATAGTATATACAGTACAGTGCTCTGCACACAGTAAGCGCTCAATAAATACAATTGATTGATTGATTGATTAGTACACAGATCATCTTTCTGAAGCATTGCTTGGCCCCATCTCTCCTCTCCTCAAAACGCTACACTGTCTTCCTGTGTCTCTCCTCCTCCTCCTCATCATTATCAATAGCATTTACTATGTGCGGAGCACTGTATGAAGCACTTGGGAGACCACAATACAACAGAGATGGCAGACATGGTCCCTGCCCACAATGAGCTTACAGTCTAAGGGGCAGATGGACATTAATACATATGTTTGTGTATATGTATATGTTTGTGTATATATATAATCCACATCAACAAATAATCCACCCAATCAGCTTCAAGATTCTTCACCATCTGGTCTCACCTTCTCTATCTGCTCTCTTCTCCCTCTATTCCCCAACTTAATTGTCTTTGCTCCTCCCAAGACAATCCTTCTAGCTGAACCTCACTCTTGACTCTATCACCTCCATCCCCTTCTCAAGCTGTTCCCCAGCTTGGAACGTCCTCTCTCCTGACATCGGACAAACTGCAGCTCTCCTCAAAGCCCTCCTAAAACTCTGAACCAGTGTTGCCTAGAGTGGATAGAGACGGACCCGCACCAGAGTCAGTGAGAATCAGAAGTACCTGCATTCTAATCCCAGCTCCACCACTTTTCTGCTGTGTCCTTAGGCACATCATTTCTCTTCTCTGTGCCTCAGTTCCCTCATCTGTAAAATGGGGATTACGGCTGTGAGTCCCACATGGGACAGGGAGGTGTGCCCAACCTGATTATCTTATATCTACCCCAGCACTTAGTACAATGCCTGGCAAGTACTAAGCACTTAACAAATACCACAAAAAACTCACCTCCTCCAACAGGCTGTCCCTGATTAATTTGCTGGCTCCCTGAGCCATATCATCCCTTTAGAAAACTCTAGCACTTCGAAACTTTTTTATATCCTCCACAGCACGCTTGTATTTATGAGGAATCAACTATTTATTTTGACCCCTCTTGTAAATATTTTTATGCTTGTTTCCCCGATTGACTGCTGGCTCTAAGTGGGCAGGGACTGTGCTACTTCCTCTTTACTGCCCATGCATCTAGTAGACTGCAATGCACCAAGCAGACACTCCATAAATGCTGCTATTATTACTACTCCTCTCCTACTACTATGAATTCCCTTCTGCGAACTTATTTTTATTTTCATGACTCTCCTTTAACCTACCCTCTTTTCCTTCCAAATTACACCCCTTCTCCATCTTCAAAGTCCTTCTCAAAAATCACCTTTCCATGACAAATTCCCTCCCTCCCTGGTCATCCCCTCAATCTTAGCACTAAAGTTTATATCTGTTTATCAATTTTTTGTCTAAGTATTTAATTGCTTTGTGTCGGTTCTACCTTCACAACATCGCTAAAATCCACCCTCTCCTCTCCATCCAAATCCCTACTTATCATAGCTCACCTTGACTCACAGGCCTCCTCGCTGACCTGCCTGCTCTCTCTCTCTCTCCCTTTTCCAGTCCATATTTCATTTCTGCTTGGATCATTTTTCTAAAAATCTGTTCAGGTCATGTCTCCCCACTCTTCAAGGACCTCCAGTGGTTGCCCATCTACCTCTGCATAAAAAAGAAACTCCTTATCATCAGCATTAAAGCAATTGGCTCTCCCTCTCCTACCTTACCTTGCTCATTTCCTACTATATCCCAGTCTGCACACTTCACCAACCTACTCACTGTTCCTAACCCTCAATATCATAATAATGGTATTTATTAAGCGCTTACTATTTGCCAGGCACTGTACTACCTTCTTGGTACATGTTAAGCGCACAATAAATACAACTGAATGAATGCTCCTGTCCTCCCTCTGGCCTGAAATTCCCTCTCTTTTTAATACACAATAGGCCAACACTCTTCCCACCTCCAAAACCCACTTAAAATCACATCTCCTCCAAGAGGCCTCTCCCAAGTCCTCATTTCCCCTACTTCCTATTCCCTCTCCCTTCTGCGTCCATGTACTTGAATCTGTAACCCTTAAGCACTTGTTATTCACCCCACCCTCAGTCCCACAGCACTTGGGTACATATCTGTAATTGACTTTAAAGTCTGTATGCTCCTATGGACGGGGAACATGTCTCCCGACTCTGCTGTACTGTACTCTCCCATACAGTGCCCTGTACACAGTAAATGCTCAGTAAATACTATTGATTACTTATTGTTCTGTATTATTTGTATCTATGCACTTAATCTTCCATTTATTTATTTATTTATTTATTGGCAATTTGTGCCTAGCTGTCTCCCCTATTAGACTTGAGGCTACTCAAAGACAAGAACTGGCTGTTTTACTCCCACTGCATGTTCCCAAGCACCAAGTACAGTGCTCTGCACACAGTACGGCCTCAAATATGCTGTGAAATATGACTATTTTTCCTTCTACATATTTTGCTTTTTTGCTTTACTTCTAGAACATCATCAGGGACTATTAATCCATGAATTTATCCAAACCCTTCTTGAATAGGCTGGTATTTCTGCTTGCATGACTTTTTGTGCTAACAAATTCCATATGTTGATCCCCTCCTGGGTGAACGAGTGCTTTATTTTACTTCTTTGGACCCTCCCACCTTCAAGCTTCAGTGGACACCCTGGTGGTGTAGGATTTGGCGCAACAAATTCCATGTTTGACCTGCTCACACCCTTCATGACCATGCCCTCCCTCATCCTTTATTTTTCCAGGCATACATCCTAAGTCTTTCCATCCGTCCACATGTGGAAGCTACTCCAACCCACCTTGTTGTCCTTTTGGATAACCTTCTCCGGCTCCACCATATCCTTCCCATTTTAGTCAAGAGCATAGAAGCAGCATGGCCTAGTGGATAGAACCAGGGCCTGGGAGTAAGAAGGACCTACGTTCGAATTCCAGCTCTCCCACTTGCCGGCTGTGTGACCTTGGCAAGTCACTTCACTTCTCCGATGTCTCAGTTACCACAGCTGTAAAACGGGGAGTAAGATTGTGTGCCCCATTGTGGGGCATTGACTGTGTCCAACCTGATTAGCTTGTATCTATACCTGCGTTTATTACAGTGCATGGCACACAGTAAGTGCTTAACAAATGCCATATAAAACAGAGCACATCTACCTGATCTTTTTTCTTCATCCCCCAAAACAATGCTTCTGATGGGAGCTCCCAAAGTTTTCAACCAAAGTTCAGCCCCTAGTTTTATATTTGACACAAAACCTGAAATCAGTTCCATCACAGTTTCAGAATAACAATCCCCTTTCTTATTTAAGTTTATTACTTTTGGGGGGCTAGTCTGTCTCGATCTTTAGGGTGGGTATCAAGCTTTTTTCTGAAGACTGCAAAGTGAGAAAATGCCGGGCTGTGCCGAGACCCAGCCAAGGGCACAAAAATATTCTGGAGGAGCCCAGAAGAGATGGCTGTTGAGGGTGGAAAAACCCACACCTTGGGCACCTCCTTCCCATGTGACCCACGTCAGACTCCCCTGTGGCAATCAATCAATCAACCAATGGTATTTTTTGAGCACCTACAGTGCTCACTGTACTAAGCACTTGGGAGAGTACAGTATAACAGAGCTCATGGCTTAGTGGATAGAGCACAGGCCTGGGAGTAAGGAGGACCTGGGTTCTTATGCCAGCCCCGCCACACGTCTGCTGTGTGACCTTGAGCAAGTCACTCCCCTTCTCTGGGCTTCAGTTCCCTCGTCTGTCAAATGGGGATAAGCGTGTGAGCCCCATGTGGGACTGGGACCATGTCCAGTCTGATTAACTTGTATCTACCCCAGCCCTTAGAACAGTGCTTGGCATGGAGTAAGTGCTTAACAAATACCATAATTATTATTATTATCAGACACACGAGCTCCTCAAGTAATGCATTGGTGTTTCAGCTCTGTGCAGGGCCACAGAGTTTGGATCTAGGGGAAGGTTACTGTCGGGGAACTAGACTCCGCCTGGCTCTGTATTTTCTGTATTTCCAACCCATCCTCACTCAAGGCTTCAAAAGAACATTTACAGCTTTAATGAAACTCTGTTGGCTCAAACTCTGTATTCCAATCTCCCCCAAATATTCAGGTCCAAAATGAATTTATTTGAGGCCTATTTTATGAGTCAAATATATTTCAAATACTGGCTGGGAGGTGGAACATTCAATTCTCTTCATATGAATAGTTAATAAATACGCATTTACAACTAACCGATATCCAAATACAAAATTCAGCATTAGGTCGCATTATGTGGATTTATGACAGTCGGTGTGGGGTTTTAGATCCATAAACAATTAACTAGATTACATGTAGTCACTGTTGCACGGATAATATTCTTCATGCAATAAATTCCATTCTCACCATTTACAGAAGACTGTTCCTAGAGCATGGGGAGGTTTGCATTATTGCTATTCAACATTCAGCCATCATTTGGGATGTAGAAAGTGCTTAGGGTAACTATATATGATTGGCAGTTGTTGGAGATAAACCTTTCAAAAAATGGATATGAGAAAAATGGTGTGGGGTTTCTTAAACTTTAAAATTACACAATGAAAAGGTTCTCCTTTTAGAGAAGCAGCACGGCTCAGTGGAAAGAGCCCAGGCTTTGGAGTCAGAGGTCATGGGTTCAAATCCCGGCTCTGCCACTTGTCAGCTGGGTGACTTTGGGCAAGTCACTTCACTTCTCTGGGCCTCAGTTACCTCATCTGTAAAATGGGGATGAAGACTGTGAGCCCCCCGTGGGACAACCTGATCACCTTGTAACCTCCCCAGCACTTAGAACAGTGCTTTGCACATAGTAAGCGCTTAATAAATGTCATTATTATTATTATTATTACTCCTTGAAAATGTCACAGAAAATATTTTGTCTTGATAAAGTCCCGCTTGCCACCCTGGAATGTGGTTTTATTTGACTATCTTTATTTTTCCTGTGTAGTTCCCTTCCCAAATAGATAGGTAGATATACATCTCATCGCTCTTGCCGCTGACCCCTCCCGCCCCGGCCTCAGGGGACACCACCCAGACAAATAAATAAAATAAAAACAGAATCAGTACAGCACTGTGGCTAGAGAAGCAGAATAGATTCCTCGGGGCTCAGAATTCAGGGCAGCCCCATAGCCACAGCAACCACTACAGCGGCCACCAGTCTTCCAGGGATTTAGGGATGGTCTCATTCTGGGGGTGTTTTCCTCTTTCCAGCGCTTAGAACAGTGCTTCGCATATAGTAAGTGCTTAATAAATGCCATCATTATTATTTCGCGCCAGGGTTCTGGGAAGGCAGGATGGGACAGAGGCTCCTCAATGATGCGAAGGGAGGAAGCAGAGGGGCTGGCTGGAGGGGCTGGGAGAGGGGACCTCGATGCCGAGGTGACATTCCATTCTATTAATAATGTTTTATCTCCTTTAGTGTGTCATATCACCCTCTGTCATCATTCTCTGAGGCAACCACTCTGTTTTTGCATTCCCCTGGCTTCCCAAGCCCTTAACACAGTGTACTGCACCAAGCTCATCATAATCAACATCAGTGGTATTTTTTGAGCGTTCACTGGGTGCAGAGCACCATACTAAGCACTTGGGAGGGTACAGAAAAACAGATTTAGTAGACCTGCTCCCTGCCTACCATGAGATTACAGTCTAGAGAGGGAGACAGACAATAATATAATTTATAGAGATGTACATAAGTGCTATGGGGCTGAGGGTGGGGCAAATAGCAAATGTTCAGAGATCACAGATCCAAGTGCATAAACTTGCAAGTGCAAAAGTGCAAGTGCATAAACGACGCTGAATTTATTACTAAATAATAAATAAATCCTCCTCCTCTTCCCCTTCCTGCCACTCTGTAAAAGTTCTTCACAATTTTCTACTTGTTTTTCCAAACCACAATCCTGAGATTTCCTGTTCTCCAGGGACATCAGGAGAGCAGGTAACTTTGTCACAAAACAAGGTACACAGGACACATTATCAGAATAGCCCAAGATGAACTTTCTGTCCTCCGATTTCTAGGTGCTGCATCATACTTCCCCCTACATTTCCAGATGAGGTTATCGGGAGTGTGCGGTAATACGGCACACTGTGAGGCTATCTTGCAGCAACCATCTGTCATCACTTGTCTTCTGTGACCTGACTAGTAGATTCTAACAGGGTGCTAATAAGTGCCACGTGGCGATTGGAACTTTAATTTCATTTATATGAAAGTTGCAGTTGAACTACGAGAGTCTCCATACATTAAAGATAGGGAAAGTCCCGACAGTTAATACAGTTCTACTTCGAATGGACGAGGCATGTTTCATTGGAGCTCGCCAGCCCTTAAAGCAGGGCTTTATTGCCTGTGCCTCATAATGCCTCCTCACCACGATTTTTGAGGAGGAAATAAAATATTATTTTGGTAAGCAGAGACAGTGGCTTGTGACAGGATAGGAAGAAGAGAATGGTCAGAATGCTAACAACACAGATACGGACTCGTGCAGGGGAGAGAATTTCTTCATGGAGACCAGTAAAACTCCTATTTGGGAACAGGAGAATGGAGGGGTATGGTGTTAGTTCACTGACCGCCTATTGTATGCAGCAGTTGGGAGAATGCAATAGAAGTAAGAGATACAGTCTCAAATAATAATGCTACTAATAATGATAACCACAATAATAATACTGATAATAAAAACAACACTTGGGGTATTTAAGCAATTTCTGTACTCCAAGCATCCTACGAAGAACTGCGGTAGATACAAGATAATCGGATCAGAGACAGTTTTGTTCTGTTGTCTGTCTCTCCCTTCTAGACTGTGAGCCCGTCGTTGGGTAGGGACCGTCTCTATATGTTGCCGAGTTGTACTTCCCAAGCGCTTAGTACAGTGCTCTGCACACAGTAAACGCTCAATAAATATGACAATGAATGAATGAATGAATGAATCCTGTCTCACATGGGGCTCACAATCTAAGTAAGAGGGAGAAGTGATATTGAACCCTCACTTTACAGATGAAAATACTAAGACCCAGAGAAATTGAGTGACTTGCCCAAGGTCACACAGCAGCTAAGTGACAGACAGCTGAGATTTTGAACCCTGGTCCTCTAACTCCCAGACCTGTGCTCTTTCCACTAGGCCAGATGGCCTCCAAGTGCCTCCTTACCTTCATCTTCCTTCTCCCCATCTTTCCTCCTCCTTTCCCCTTCTCAATTTTTTTCACCTGCTCCCCCATTACTATACATAATTCTTACATGACTCCAGTAATTTCCCCTCCCCTGTTTTGGAGTTGTAAAAATTATGCAAAAAACGGGAGCAACTGAGGCAAGGTGGAATTACTGGAGCTAGGATTCAGATGCCATAAGCTCTTAACTTCACGGATAGGCATGCCACCCATCATAATACGCTTTAAACTTCAACTACAGTCAGATTCATCACATCTCAAAGGGATGATTCTGCCACACTGAACTAATCTTACCTTTATGTTGTCGCTGACAGGTTTGTTTACTGCGTTGCTTTTCTAGTCAGAGGTGTTGTAAGGCTCAGCGTGGCGATGTCGTCCTTTTTTTTTCTGTTTTCAAAGACAGTAAAGTTCAACCTAAGCAGAATCACTTAAAAGCAGGTAGAAATTCACAGTGGACTGTTTCGGGAGCACCAGGTAAGACCAGTAACCCTCTAATGAAACTATCAGAGCCCTGAAAAGGATAAATGAACTTGTTTTGTCTCATCTTGATGGAATACCTGCTTAGAAGTATATCATTTATCAGACAGCTCTAGAAATTGATATGCATGTAGTGGTCATGTTTGCGGAATAGTAAAACCCAAAACTTCATCGATACTTGCTATGCCATTTTAATTCCCAAAGTATTGCACTCTTGGGTTCCATGTCATTTGTGATTGCAGAAATAGCAACAACTGGGAAGAGAGGAGAGGGTAAATATAAGCACATAGAGCTTGGACAACAAAAATAGGTTAAAGTTATAGTGTTTTAGGTAATTATTTTTTGCACATAAATATGCTGTCTTTTTGGAACCCCCCCCCCCCCCCAAAAAAAAATCCAAACTAATTGATTCGAGTTTTAGTATTTTATGCTTTGGGGGTTTGTGGGGGGGGTTATAAATATGTTGGTTACTTGAAGCCCATCCTTTAACTGGAGATTATCATTTCACACAGAATAATGCATAATGAAAGGAATGTCTGAAACAGAACAGCTAAAGACAAGGAAGAGAGAAAAATCTATGTAGGATCCCAAAATTGTGCAGAAACACAAGCTGTAAGAAAGGTGAGAAAAAGAAACTGCAAGCTGCACACATATGTTTTCCCATACAGTATGTGGGACACCTAGTTATTTCCATTTTCTTTTCCTTTGAACAAATATCAGGATTAAAGAATTTCACACACA
This sequence comes from Tachyglossus aculeatus, assembly GCF_015852505.1. Taxonomy (NCBI): domain Eukaryota; kingdom Metazoa; phylum Chordata; class Mammalia; order Monotremata; family Tachyglossidae; genus Tachyglossus; species Tachyglossus aculeatus. Next base: position 21,284,437 of record NC_052078.1, on the reverse strand, counting down.
ACTCTTTTGGGGAAGGAAATACCCAAGTTCTCCTCAGAGCCATATACAAAGAGCCAAATCAGTGCTGAGATGGATACCTGTGGTTCTCCCTGGCCCCAGAAAGTAGCAAGGCAGACAGTAAGAAACATTACATCTGATTTTTACAAGTACATAGCCATTTTTCAGCCAGAACTCTAAGGTCCTGCCAAATACATAAAAATAGATTGCTAGCAATTTCATCAAACTGGCAAACCAGTATCTGAAATTGCTTTCCACTTTGAGACAAGTACAGAATCATTTCTCACCAGCCGACTTTGGGCGCAGCAATTCCCAGAAAGTCGCGATTTCGTATTTTTAAAAGTTTTCACATTGGCAAGCGATGGCTATTAATATTCATTTGGTGGGCAAATTCCCCATAGTTCAAATTTGTTCCAAGCTAAAATAGACAATGACAAAATAAAATTGCTAACTAAATAAGTTAGCTATGCAACTAATGCTACCTGCTCTGAAGAAGCAGTTTATGAACTTCTTGGGAGTTTTCCAAAGACAGGATGACACTTGGGTGCTCAGAACTCCCACTGATTTTAAAGAGTAGCTTCCAAAACATCTTAAAAGTAGTCGACATAGAATTTGGCAGGAACCTCACCCTTCTAAGGCGCTTTCCTACCCCTATGGACAGGCCCGCTCTGGGACAGACCATAGTAGCAAGATCTCAGGATCCAGCTGAATCTCCAGCTCAAAATCCATCAATATACAAAGCCCGGAGAGCTCTTGAAAACTGCATCTTAAGTCAAAACGTAAGTTGGAACAGATGTTTTCCTTAAGAACAGTGTTACAAATGGAGAATTGGTTCCAGAATCTAGGTCGGAAATCAATTTTTTCCCCAAATTACCCTGAATTTGGCACTCTATTAGAAATAGCATAACCACGTTAACAAATTTATATTGTAAAGAGCAATCGTACTGATGTAAAAATCGCACAGAAAGTTGAAACCACAGTGCTTAGGGAAATACAATCCAATTTTGCACTGCACAGTGTGCATCACCTCCACCTACGAATTATTAAACCACACAGAGCAATTTAGTGTCTGTCTCCACCACTAGAGTTCAAGCCCCTTGAGAGCAGGGATCTGGTCTACTGACTCTATTCTATTGTATCCTCCTAATTGTTCAGTACGGTGTCTTGCATACGGTAAACATATTCGATCGATTGATTGAAACCTTTTTTAAAAAAACAAAAAAATAGACTTGGGGTGAGTGTGAACGGATAAGGTTGTCAGGGAGGCTTGAAGAGTTTGGTGGGAAGTTTCAAGTGTTCCTGGCTGGAGTCTTCTCCAGAATCCTTTCTCTACTTGGTGGCTCCAGGGACTATGGTCCCTGTAGCTGTGGTGTGGAAAAGGGAGGGAAAGGAGAGAAGCGGGGAGAAACGTAAGGAGGGAGTTGCATAGTGATAGATATGCACGTGCTCAATAAATACCTCTGATCAACTGATCCTCACGGCAATATCCTCTCCAAACACCACAGCCACCACCACATGCACCTTCCTCTATCCTACTCAGGGTCCCTTCCTCTCAATTTAACAATCTTGGGTGGCAGATGCCAAGAGCCATGGGTGGGTGGTGCCACGGGTAGGGAGGACCGGGCCGACAGGGGCGGAACACGGGGAGGGAGAACAGAAAAGCTGTGAGGAGGTTTACGAGCTTGTTGTCGTAAACCTGAAATACGGTGTCAGTTCAGAGACGCCAAAAGTGTTGTTTGTCGTAACCCAGTCGTTAATTCGAGGACTTCTTGCCCATTGGAACTCAGAGTAAATAAGTCAGCAGAAGCCACCCAAGTTACAGCCTAAAGGGTCTCACACAGATTCTAGCAGGCTGATTTGTGAAAATTCTTTACGAGGCCTACATTTATTGAAAATCAACGCCGTGATCACATTTGTTCATAGGGAACAATAAAGAAGAAAGCTCTGATGTTTGGCTTCCTTTCTGCTCCCTGCTGTAGGGATTTCCCACCTCTCTCCACTTCTCATTTGCATTCTCTTCCTTCCTTTTGAGGTCTCCCTTGCCATAAATATTAAAAATTTTGTGTTCAGCTTCTCTCCTACCAGATACCCGGCACACAACTCTGATGGTTATTCGGTCCAATACGCAAATATTGGACCCAAAAAGGGTAATATGCAGACACATCTGGTAGATTCATCTCACCAATGACTCGATTCAACAACAACAACAAAAAATTTTAACTTCCAAGAAGAGAAAAGCTGAAAAATGGGCTGTTCATCCAGATGGCTGGAAAAACAAGAAATCAGCTGGTGAATGGAAGCCCATAAAAATAAATCACTGCTTTTATGCAGCACCAAGCCACAGAGCCAACCCGAAGGGAGTATGGTTGCCACTTCTTAAATTTCTTCCTCTGGGATACATTCTTTGTGTTGTGACACTTATTTATGTCCTTATTAATGGAAGGGCAGAACATTTTTACTCCAAACTGAACAATACTCATTTGACTTAAAAAAAAAATGTGAGTCCACCTTTCAATTTGCATAGCAAATTGTCCGCATGCATTCTTTATCCCCACCTGAAAAACAGATAAATGAACCAATAAACAGATGTCCTTCAGGCTCCAAGCTGATGCAGGGAATGTGTCTGTTAAATTGTTATGCTGTACTCTCCCAAGTGTTTAGTACAGTGCTCTGCACACAGTAAGCACTCAATACATACAATGGATTGATTGATTGCTGTTGCCAATGAGATTTTATGCACGTGGGCAACTACAACACAGTATGTGACCAGCAATCTCTTCCTTGCTGTGCCAACAAGACGACCAACCTTTTTAGACTGAGTCCCCAGAGGGGCCGGGACCGTATCTCATTCCCAACCGTGTATTCTTTCCCAGTGCTTAGTACAGTGCTCCTCACATTACAAGTGTTCAGTAAAAAAATATTATTTACTACTATTACGTGCCTGCCTTTTGTTAATTGCGTGCCCGCATCTGTTTTCCATTCTGCTCCTTCCTTTCACAAGCCTCTACACTGTCACGGAATGAATGGTTTGTCACCCCCAATGATTTTGAAAGTTCTTTTAGTTTCGCCCATGCAAATTAGGCCAGAGTCTGTGAGAAATTAGACCTGGTTTAAGTGGTCTCAGGCTGTGGACAAAAGGGGGATTTGGGGCAGTCCACACAGCTGACCTGGTACAACTGAAACTTCCAACTGAAACTGCTCACTGCCCAGTAGATGAATCGCCGTTTGGTTACTGGTAAACTTGGGAAGGACTGGTAAAGATACGGGGTGGGGGAGGAAGGAGCTTGAAGAGTCTATCAAATGTACTGCTTTAAAAGTTCCGTCTGCTTGCCTTCCATTAGGCAGGACTGCCTCTGCAAGATTTCCGTCTTTTTAGACTGTGAGCCCACTGTTGGGTAGGGACTGTCTCTATGTGTTGCCAATTTGTATTTCCCAAGCGCTTAGTACAGTGCTCTGCACATAGTAAGCGCTCAATAAATACGATTGATGATGATTTCCATCTGGGGTCAAGCTGCAAATTTGACCCACACCATTCTGAAGCTGGACTCACCCAAGTACAAATCTGGAATCCCCTCACTGCTTCGCAATGACGGAAGAACACAAAACTTGGATCACTGATTTTCCAAATGACCCAATCGAGTGCAGTATACATCCGCAGTGTAGTTCTTCATATTAATGTCTGTCTCCCCTTCTAGAATGTAAGTTCCCTGTGCACAGGGAATGTGTCTTCCAACTTCATTGCATTGTACTTTAGCATTAGTAGTATTTTGTGCATCCCAAGTGCTTAGTACAGTGCTCTGCACACAGTAAGAGCTCAATAAATACGATTGAATGAATGAATGAATGAATGATAAGAACCACGTCAGACCTGATTATCCTGTATCTTCCCCAGTGCTTAGTACAGGCACAGCATTTGATAAGTACCATGTACTCTCATAATTATTCAATGGTCTCAATAGGCCTTCTATTATCACAGGTGAGGTCCTGCAAAACACACAAATCCTTCCAACACGTGAAGATATGACCCTGAAGCATGGCCTAGTGGAAAGAGCACGGGCCCTGGAATCTGAGGGCCTGGGATCTAATCCCAGCTCTGCCTCTTGCTTGTTGTGGGACTTTGGACAAGTCACTTAACTTTTCTGTACCTCAGTTTACTTATCTGTAAAAATACGAAAAAATAAATACGATTGATGATGATGATGATGATGATTCCTAACTTTACTGAGAGAACAGAATGGAGTCTGGCCAAGCTTCATTCATGCTAAAGAGGCAACAGACCAAATTTGGGCACCTGGAGGGCTCCAAAGTGAGGCTCAAAAGTGGATATTACCAAGACAGTTTCCCCCATTTTTTTTAATGGTATTTGTTAAGCACCTACAATGTCGTAGGCACTGGGGAAGTTACAAGCTAATCAGGTGGGACACAATTCATGTGACACATGGGGCTCACAGTCTTAATCCCCATTTTACAGAAGCTAAAACCAAGGCCCAGAGAAGTTATATGACCAAGTTATAGCACCAATGGCTCCACTGTGCATAATACAGGGAAGAAAAATCAATAGTTCACCCTGAAAATTCAGGAGTTGATTCTGTTTCGGTTAGTTAATGAGGCAACGGAACTTTTTTCCCAGACAGTTCACACATGCCTATTTACCTCCTTGAATCCCAGCATTAACAACTCTAGAATTAAACATTTCTAACAACAATCACTAATTTTTTATATCTTTAGCCTGGGCGAAAGTGAAACCCAAAGAAAATATTTATTGCAAGGAAGATAAATTCAACCCCAGCATTTCATAGCATCAACATGGCCTAAAATTACCAATTTTCCCAAATGATTACTGCCATTATTGTTGCTAATTGTTATTATTAATAACAATAATAGTGATATTTTATTACACACTTACTATGCATGCCAAGCTCTGGGTTAAATACTGGCATAGACACAAGATAATCTGATTGGACTCAGTCCCTGCTCCAGACAGGGCTCACAGTCAAAGAAGGAGGGAGAGTTGGAAGTTTATCCCTATTTTGCTTGCTTTATGCCATCAAGTCATCCCTGACTCATAGCGACGCCTTACAGCTGATGGAACTGAGGCACAGAGAACTTAAGTAATTTAAGGTGACACAGTTGTTCTTGTCACTATAGTTAACACACCACCCTCCGTTTCAAGAATGTTCAAGTTCTTACAATGGTTCTGGGGTTTTAAAATACTGGCAGAGCCTAACATCAAGTTGAAACGTGTTCTGTGCAAAACGAGGCATGAGGACAAGAAGAGCGGATGGAAGTCTGGCCATTAAAAAAAACTGAATGGGTTGAAAATCCATGTTTTTTAGGACAATACTCTTTCTCTATTTTCCACAAAGCCCTGTGAGAGTTTTGTGAATTTTTTTCTTAAACCTGATTATCCTGAATTTACTCCAGCACTTAGTATGGCGTTCAGCACATAGAACTCAACAAATATTTCATTATCATCATCATCATTATTCTGAATACTAATAGTAATAATAATAAGTGCTATAAGGATGCGGAATCTTGAAATCAGGGAAAGATACTCTCTTGCCTAGTGCATGCACTAATAACAAACACATCTGAATAAGGACTATACAATGCATATTCAACAATGCCTAATGATTTGCTGATAGTCATCAAGATGTCAATAATCAATTATAATTCCACTAAAGAGTCATAAAGCTTACCAGTGAAATCATATCTGGCTTAATGAGGCTATTTAAATTTTGCTGGAAGAAAAACAATAACTCCATCTGAATGGCCCTAACTGGATCTCAATAGGAGTGATTTACACTGTAAATGGTTTGGGTCTCAGATTGGACAGAATGAAGAAAGGATTTCTTTTTTTTCCCCCTCACCCGGGCAACTCTTAACTGCAGGTGGATTCTTTGAAATGCGGATTATTTCGAGCAGATCTTTCACTCTCCCAGTGCTCCTACCCTCTCCCACCCAAGGCAGCCCCTCAGCCTGCACGAGTGACTGCCTCTAAATACAAGACCCCTCCTTTTTTGGATTAACATGCCACATCTTCCCTCCATTAGCAGAGATAAAAGAGCTCTGATTGAATTACCACTGGTTCCACTTCTTAGTGGCCAGTAGGGGAAAGTAGGCTAGTAGTTGGGAGAACTGGGTTCTAGTCCTGATTTTACCATTAACGTTATGGCCTTGGGGCAGTCACTCAAACTCTCTGGGCCTCGTTTTTCCTATCTGAACAATGGAGCTAGTGTTGCCGCCCAGGAATGTCGTGAGCATTTAATTCAATAACCTACATTAGTGGGTCTACCCGGGCCAACGTGAAGTCAATTATCTGGTTAATTTGATCAATGCCGACGGCCAAACCAGTGCATCCAAGACACAGAGTGAATATTTGGGTTTGAATGATCTGATGGGACCATCTGCACTGATCAAATTACCTAACAATCTCCCTTCTGTATTAGGAAGACCCCGGATATGCAAAGAGCTTTGAGTTGGCCATTAGAAAGGTGCTATTTACATCCAAGTTTTGGTATTCTCAGAATGTATCTTTTATTACTTCAAAAATGAAAAAAAAATAAGTAAAAAATATCACATCTTCTTTAGAAGTTTCATTTTTTACAAAACTCTGATTGTCAGGGCACAGTAGCCTGAACTTTGCCTTATCCTGTTGTCTTGCCTTTTTGAATTTTCACTGTGCTTAGTACAGTGCTCTGCACAGAGTGCTCTGCTCACTAAATACCACTGATTGATTGATTTGTACATTTCATGAGGCTACTGCCCTAGAGATGAGTACAAAGCCCAACAACAAAACAAAGCTTTTTGCTCTGTCCATCTAATACCACCAGGCCTGAACATGCTCTTGTTGTCCCCACAAAATTTAAATGTTCGCACAATGGACCTTAAATCACCTCCAATCCCACTTTTCCCCATTTTTCGGCATGTGCATTCATTCACTCATTCATTCATTCAATCATATTTATTGAGCGCTTACAGTGTTCAGAGCACTGTACTAAGCGCTTGGGAAATACAAATCGGCAACATATAGAGACGGTCCCTACCCAACAAGGGCTCACAGTCTAGAAGGGGGAGAGTATGATGGTAATCACTGTGAATGGATGGCTCTGAGGGAGTTACACGGGATAAGTTCAGCTTTCAAACTCCTGAAAATGTCCACAATTTCAAATTTCAAATGTCAAAGCTGGAAAAGCTCAGGGCTTCAGCTCAAATACATTTTCTTCCCAAGTTTCATAAAGAAAGATGTGGCAGTTGCAATATTTAAGATATTTTTGACCACCTGTACAAAGGACTGCAAACCAGTGGCCTAGTAGAAAGAGCCCAGGCATGGGTGCCAGATGACCTAGGTTCTAATCCCGGCTCTGGCACACGCATGCTGTGTGACCTTGGGCAAGTCACTTAACTTCTCTATGCCTCAGTTCCCCCATCTGCCAAATGGGGATTAGGACTGGGAGCCCCATGTGGGACAGGGACGGCGTCCAATCTGATTAACTTGTATCTACCCCAATGCTTAGAACAGTGCTTTAACACACAGTAAGCATTTAATAAATACCAAACCCAAAACAAGAGATTTTGAGAAGGTGCATGACCTAGCAGATAGTTCACGGGCTTGGGAGTCAGAAGGACCTGGGCCCTAATCCCAGCTCCACCAATTTTCTGCTGTGTGACACTTCTCTGTGCCTCAGTTCCCCAGTCTGTAAAATTAAAGCTGTGAGCCCAATGTGGGACATGGGCTGGGTCCAATCTGATTATTTTGAACCTCCCTCGGTGCTTAGTACAGTGCCTGGCACATAATAAGCACTTAAATACCATTTAAAAATAAATATCCTTTTATAGTTCCCACGAGAACAGAAGTCTTGTGTTTTGGGGACCTGGCTTGAATCATTCCCTATTACTTTTACGACTGAAAACAAAGCCATTCCGAAGGCTCGAGACATCGGGGAGCCACATGGCATCACTCAATCAATGGTATTTACTGAGAGCTTTCTATGTCAAAGCACTGTACTAAGCGCTTGGGAGAGTACAATACAAGAGAATCAGCAGATGCATTCCCCACGATGCCCTTAGCATTTTGGAAGTTTGAGCAATTAGAATATTCTATTCCTTGCCTCCCTCCATACTGAGCACTCTTGTACTTAATTTACTGAGGGCCAGTTCCTCAAGCAGGTGATAAGAACATAGGACTCTGATCCAATTTTCTGCCCCAACAACGACTATCTGGGTGCCCTTAGGCTTTACAGTTAGGTCCCCGTTCCTTCCACTCCAGCTTGTGAGTCCTAAAAATGGAAAGAATTAAATTTGGCACCTTTTGTGCAGGTGGGTAGTAAAAAGATGTTATTCAAGAACATTTTTCTTCCTTGAAGTCGTGGTGAATGACTGCGTGTTGGATCTGGTTTCCCCTTCTGAACTCATGAATGGACAGTTTGGTGAAATTCATTCCTTCAAGACCCCAATGTTCTTCTATTCCATTGAAAGAACATCTGGCCGACCAAAGCCAACACGACAGTAGGAAAGAGACCTAACCTGCTACACACATTTGCAAACTATAATTCCTCCTCAACAAACTGGGGCATCATTTGTGCAATAAAGCTTGTGCCAATACCACAAAAATTTTCAAATTTAGCACCCACATATGTTCTTACAAATATACCGCAACATTTCATAATAAATCAATGTGCAAAGAAAACAGTGACAGGTGCCTGGTTCTAAAATATGAAAACATACATATTAAGGAAATTAATAAAATATTTTAGCAGGTTACTTCAAGATCTAATTATGTAAGCCAGAATAGTTCATATAAATACCAAAGCCATACCATTAAGATGGATTTTGCTCCATTTTTCTGACCCTATTTATTTCTCATTTTGAATGCTTAATTCCTCATGAAATCACTAAGCCAGGTCAATGAATGGTGAGCCAGTTTCCTATTCTTTTATGATTCCTTCCTGTTATTTTATCAATGGTATTTACTGAGCCCTTACTGTGTGCAGAACATTATACTACGTGGTTGGGAGAATACGCTACAACAGAATTGGTAGACACATTCCCCACCCACAACAAGCTAACAATCCAGTTATCTCCCAATTATGACACAATTTTGGCAATTCTTCCCTGACCTTCTCCCCTCCAGTATGTTCCTAAAATCACGATACAATCATCTTTCTCTTTCAACTGTGTCAGCCATATCCCCACCTTCCTACGGGTAAGGGTATATCTGATAAGATCAGATCAGATCAGATATATCTGATCAGATAAGGGTATATCTGATTTTTTTTCTATTTTTTTTTAATGGTATTTGTTGGGTGCTCCTTCAGGAAGCATGGCTTGTGTCCATCAGTGGCAGACAGGGAGGAGGGCGGCGGGAGGGCAGAATGCAACTTGGAATGCCAAGGGCTTGGCCTGAGTTGAACCCAAGTAGTTTGGTGGTAGAGGATCAGACGGAGGTGGTAGTGGGGGTGACGACAGTGACAAAGACTGTGTGTCCAAGAGCTCTCTGGGGACTTGGGGACTCCTCAAGCAACATGGTGTAGTGGCTCTCTATCCACTCTATCCAAGGGCCTGGGAGTCAGTAGGTCATGGATTCTAATTCTGGCTCCACCACTTGTTTGCTGTGTGATCTTAGGCAAGTCACTTCACTTCTCTGGGCCTCAGTTCCCTCATCTATAAAAGGGGGATTGAGACTGTGAGCATCACGTGGGACAATGACTGTGTCCAACCCAATTGGTTGTATCCAACCCAGAGCTTTGTACAGTGCCTGGCACATAGTAAGCACCTAACAAATATCACAATTATTATTATTATTCAGGACGCTTTCCCTAAGTAGGTATCCTCGACCAGCAGCCCACAGATTTTGACACCAGCAAGCTTGGGTGTCCCTTGGCTAACCGCGCTTGGTTAAAGGAAGCCTACATTTTCTGACTTTTGGGGCAAGATTTGCCTGTTTAATCAGAGGAGCTGTCTTTCAATATTGAAGGACAACCCTGGAACAGTAGCCTTGCACTCTTTCGACTTGATTTTTTTTCCACCATGCCTTCAGCCAATTACCTCGGAAAATCAACACGGTAATTACCACATGCTCTGCTAGAGAAGTGGAGACTGTTTGTTGTACAGCAAACCCATTAGAAACAAAGCTAATCATTTAAGGTTTGTGGATCACATGCAAGGTCACATTCAGGGGGATTTTAAAAATCTAATTGACCCCTGCACACCTTTTCTAACTTGTGCAAAGACTTCGGCCATTTCATTTGCCATGTATAGAAGGTGTTTTGTCAAAGCTCTTCAGTGTTTATTCCTAAATCAACAGTTGGAGCCTTGTCTCAATTTGACCTAGGATGAGAACATTTGTTTGGGTGCCTTTTCTAATTCTTGCTATTGGGAATTATCCATTTAATTCTTCAAAGTGGCCAAATAGGCACAAAAGCCAAGTAGAGTAAATTTTCCAAGTTCGTACCATCATCCTTCGGTGCCCTGGCCTGAATTTAGGTAACTTTTTAAAAAAAGTTTTAACCATCTTGTGGGAATAGCCGTTCCCAAATGAAATTCAAGCGATGGCCTTTTTTATTTTTTCTCATTAAGGCCCAACCCTAATGCAAGACTGTTTGGCTGCAACGTAAACAGTGGCCACGGGCCAGTGAAAGCTGTATGTGCTCATGTTGCAATATGAGCTGAGTTCCTGGGAGACTGGAGGTTGGAACAAACAGCTGGGCCATTTTAATTGCTCGCTATTTTCAGTTTTTCTAGACATCTTATCTCAATTTCCATTGAAAAGCTGGAGAAATAATGTGACCTTGAAAAGCGACGTCATACTTAAGCGTGTGGCAAACTTGGGAACCGAAGCCCAGTGCACTCTAGGACTGAAGTGAGCAGCGGGCCTTGGCGGGACAGTCACAGATACGACCCACCTTTGGCGGGGTGGCAGACCACCTGAGGAAGGTGCTGTGCCTTTGGGCTGAAGCAGCCAAGCGCTCAATAAATACGATTGATTATGATGATGATGATGATCCTGGTGGCAACAGCTTGGCACACAGCTGGGGTCTGGGGCTCTTGCTTTGGTGAAGCCAGGGATCCCGCACTTATCATCATCATCAATCGTATTTATTGAGCACTTACTGTGTGCAGAGCACTGTACTAAGCGCTTGGGAAGTACAAGTTGGCAACATATAGAGACAGTCCCTACCCAACAGTGGGCTATCATGTTGGCCATCTCTGGGTACAGGAGTAGAAGTTCAGTGGGGCAGGAAGCACTGATGGCAGGAGGAATTGAGGAGAGATAACCCGGGAGTGTACGTTTGGTAAGCGATAGGACTTGGGGGAGAATGGTGGACCAGAGGCAGTGTGGAGGAACTGGAGCAGGTTGGGGCATGGGGTAAGCTTATGGTGGGCAGGGGATGTGTCTGTTTATTGTTATACTGTACTCTCCCAAGCGCTCAGTATAGTGCTCTGCACACAGTAAGCAGTCAATAAATTCAATTGCCCTGGTGGGTCAAGCCTTCCCCTTCTCTGCCTGGCAGGCTCCCCGTCCACTGCAGCTCTGTCTTGGCTGGCCACCCTCAGTGCCACTGCTGCTGGCTGGTGACACCGGGGGGGCTGTGCTCCTGGGTGGGGTTCAGGACATTGCTTGCCCCTAGATGCCAGAAAACGGGGGTGAGAGCCGCCCAGTGAGGATGACGGGAGTCCCGGAGGACCCTGACAAGGCTAGGAACCACATCCAACTTGTGTTGCCAACTTGTACTTCCCAAGCGCTCAGTACAGTGCTCTGCACACAGTAAGCGCTCACTAAATACAACTGAATGAATGAATGAATAAATGAATTAATGGGGGGGAGTGCCAAGGGCACCCCCTACTGGGCATTAAAGGAAACAACAGACGAATCAGGTAGCCGGTAATATGCACCAATCAATCCATCAATCGTATTTATTGAGCGCTTACTGTGTGCAGAGCACTGTACTAAGCGCTCGGGAAGTACAAGTCGGCAACACATAGAGACAGTCCCTACCCAACAGCGGGCTCACAGTCTAGAAGGGGGAGACAGAGAACAAAAACAAACATACTAACAAAATAAAATAAATAGAATAGATATGTACAAGATAAATAAATAGATAAATAAATAAATAAATAGAGTAATAAATATGTACAAACATATATACATATATACAGGTGCTGTGGGGAAGGGAAGGAGGTAAGATGGGGGGATGGAGAGGGGGACGGGGGAGAGCTTACCGTGTGCTGAGCACTGTACTAAGCACTTGGCAACATATAGAGACGGTCCCTACCGGACAACGGGCTCAAAGTCTAGAATATATATGTGTTTGTGTGTATATAATTTACATCATATTAATATATTAATATAATATATTATACATTATATTAATATATCTGTTTCTTTAGTCCTTTTCTAACTCTGGTTGTTGTCAGTGGAGGATTGATACATTTCAAGTGTTGCCATTTCCCCAAATTAAAATCAATGACTCTCTTCACTCTCACATCCTCTTCCTCCTCTGACTGGTTCCATCTTGGATCTGACTCCCACTAACAAAATCCCCTTCCCTCAAGCAATCCTTTTTTTCTTTGAAGCTGCCTATTTATTGGCTGGTCCTAGTTGCTCCCACTGCCCCTACTTTCCTATCCCCTTTTTTTCTAGACATAGACTGTAAGCTGTAGAATGCATAGTCCTCTGGTCTGTAAGCTCCTTGTGGGCAAGGACCATGTCTACCAACTCTGATATACTGGACTCTCCCAAGCACTTAATACAGTGCTTTTAGCATAGGTCTTAATCCATTAAGACTGTAATGGATTAGGTCTTAATCCATTAAAACTGTGAACCCCATGTGGAACATGGACTGGGTCTAACCTGATTACCTTGTAACTATCCTCGTATTTAGTAAGCACAAAGTAAAGGCTTAACAAGTGCCATGAAAAAGCAAGTGCTCAATAAGTACGACTGATTGATTGATTCTACCCCTCCCTAACAGGGATTTCCAGAACAAAAGACAGAGGCAGGATTAGAACTCAGAGCTCCTTGTATTTTACACTGTTACTTATCCCTTGAATCTCACCGTCTCCCTCGTGTCTATGCCAAAGGTTGTACCGAAGCCTTCATTTCCCTTTGCCTAGTTTGTAGAGGAGCCAGGATCTGAGCCTCTACCCAACTTTTTTGTGCTTGAAAACCAACAGTGCAATATTCAAGTGGAGAACTGAAATAGAACAAAGCCAATATGTGTCAGTGTGGGTATTTCAACAGTTACCTCAACCTAGTTATGGTGTAAAAGCCTGAATAGTTAAACCACACAAAGTTAACCTCTTAAAATTTGCATTTGACAAGAAATGCAACTTGTCTACTGTGTAACCTTAGGCCAGTCACTTAACTTCTCTGGGCCTCAGTTTCCTCATCTGTAAAATGGAGATTAAAACTAAGCCCCATGTGTGGACAGGGACTGTGTCCAACTTGATTAGCTTGTTTCTACCCCAGCGCTTAGCACAGTGCCTAGTACACTGTAAACATTTAACAAATACCATGGAAAAAAAAAACAGGTGTCAGATACCTAGTTGTGTCAGCTCTCTGAGGGCAGGGAATGTGTCTACCAATCCTGTTGTACTGTAGTCTCCCAAGAGCTTAGTACAGTGCTCTGTACACAGTAAGCCCTCGATAAATACCATTAATTATGTGTTAACACTGCCAACTTTGAGACTATGCTATCTTCAAAACCTCATCTTTTTTTGTGCTTCATTTTTCAAATAGTGGCATGGAGATTTAATATTTTTCAGGGCTTTTTATAATGGAAAATAAACCTAAATAATGTGGAAAAAAAGCACCCCCAACATTATAGTGGCTTCTGAATCATCCTCATTTAAGGAGTTTTTAATCCCAGCATCATGCATAAAATGAGCGCCTACTCAAGTGTCCTCAACTAACTCAGTGTTGAAACCAGAGAACATGTTGCATCTGAACATGTGCACAACACAGGACTTGATGCTGTCATTCCTCTGAAAATGTATGGCTGCTTTCTCTCAATTTGCCTTGATTTTCTTGACTTGAGCAAGTAACTAGCATGAATTGTGTAGCTCCCTCAGCTTTTCGGGGATTTGAGCACCAAAATTTATCACAACTTTCTTTTTTCCTTAAAGAAAAGAGCTTCTTTTCCCCCTTAAGATAGGTCAGAATTGGCCTGATAATTTACCTTCATTTCATACTAAAATAATCTGTGCTGAGGTTCAACCGAGATATTTTGCAGAAACTATTAACTAAAAATGCCACATCAACCTTTATTGCTGCTTTTAAAGGCCTCAATGGCATAACTAAGGGCATTACTTTATCCTAAAAGCAAAGCAGTGGGCTTTGCCACAAGATATATTTGCATATATGTTATTTATTCATTTGTCTATTTATTTATCTACGTATTTATATTAATGTCTGTCTCCCCCTCTAGGCTGTGAGCTTGTTGTGTGTAGGAACGTGTCTGTTGTTATACTGTACTCTCCCAAGCGCTTAGTACAGTGCTTTGCACACAGTAAGTGCTCAATAAATACGACTGAATGAAAGATATCTGACCTTATAGACTTTAAAAAAGTTGGTGCTCGAATGCCAAAATCCACTCAACCTTTGCTGAAATGCAACCACTTCTAGGAAAACCTCCAACTCTAAACTATCTGCTACAATTAAAAATTACCTCCTATAACTGAAATTGCTCGGAAAACAAATCTGGATTCCCTTGAATTAGGAAAAGGCTAGAACACTGGCCTAAAATGATGACAACAACAATAAATTGGACATTCTTGAAGATTCTTGGAAAAACCAGAACATTCATTTTCCAACGATACCCCACAAGGACCCAAAGTTCATTGGTGAGGTAGGGTTCTCTCCGTTTTGTAGGTCGGGAAACTGGGACCAGAGAAGTAAGGTCACTGTGGAAAGGGAACTCTGATTGTCTGCAACCCTGAGAAGCAGTGTGGTTTAATGGAAAAAGCATGGGAGTCAGCAGGACCTGGGTTCTAATCCCAACTCTGCCGCTTGTCTGCTGTGTGACCCTGAGCAATTCACTCAACTTTTCTGTGCCTCCATTCTGTGCCTCATCTGTAAAATGGGATTAAGACTGGGAGTCCCTTGTGGGACATGGACTGTGTTCAACCTGATTAGTTGGATTCAGTAGACTGCCTGGCACATGGTAAGTGCTTAACAAATACCATAAAAATACTGTTGTATTCTCCCAAGCGCTTAGTGCAGTGCTCTGCATACAGTTCAGCACTCAATAAATACGACTGATTAATGAGTGAGCTGCCATGGTCACCCTGCAAATCTTAGAAAAAGCTAGAATGTAGTTCCCCTGATTCTTGTCTCCAAGTCTAAAGTTCTGTCTGGTCCACCGGGCCTTCCTTTCCCTCAATCAATCAACAAATCCATGGCATTAATTGCGCATTTACTGTGTGCAAAGCACTGCAGTAAGTGCTTGGGTGAGTGCAATACAACTGTTGATAGACATGTGCCCTATTCACAGGGAGTTTATAGTGTAGAGGACGGGTCTTGCAAAAAAACTGTGACTTTTTTTGATATTTACAAATGGCTAGTGCTTTGTTTTCACATCTAACTCAAAAACTGGCGATCTAAGCAACATGCTGAACTCTCTGTTCATGACAGCTCATAAGGAAAAATGCCCTAAGAAAACCAGGCTTTATTTTTGCTTTCTTTGGATGACTGCCACCCCTAAAATGACCAAGCCTGATCCTGCTTAGCTCACGAGATCTGATGATATCAGAGTCCAAGGCAGAATGAACTTAAATGAAAGTGGAGTGCACTAACATATAGATGAGCGTGCAATGAATCTTGGATTATTATTCAGGAGCAGCTTTTCACATGTAATAACCGTAATAAAAATGATTATTACTGTGGCATTTCCTAAACCCTTGCTATAAAAGCCGGACACTGTACTACAAGACGATCAGGTTGAACACAGTCTCTGTCCTACATAGGGCTCACAGTCTTAATCCCTGTTTTACAGATAAGGAAACTGAGGTACAGAGAAGTGAAGTGTCTGGTCCAAGGTCACATAGTGGACAAGTGGTGGAGCCGGGATTAGAACACAGGTCCTCTGATTTCCAGGCCTGCGCTCTTTCCACTAGGCAATGCTGCTTCTGTTTGCTAGCTGCTTTGAAAATGTGTGCTAATGCCAAATATGCCCATTAACCACCAGATGTATGCTTGTTGCAGGCAGAGAACATGTCTACCACCTCGGTTGTATTGTACTCTCCAAGTGCCTTAGCATAGTGCTCTGCAAACAGTATGTGCTCAATACACACGACTGATTGACTGGGTTTTCCTCAGGTCAATTAAGCTGCCGGCTGTGGAGTTTCACAACGGAGTCAGATCTGCCAGGGTCTCCGTGTGCCCTTCCCACCTCCTGGCTGTTCCTGTTGGGCAGCTCTGCCGTGATGGACACTACCCAGACTTCTGTGGCTCAAGCCAAAGGCCTTTCTCGCTGACAAGAGGAAAAAAAAAACCTGACAGGGTCTACGGCAAAGCCCTCTACTGAAACTGGCCAAGTGACCAGGTGCCAGGAGTGCCGTGACCAAATCCCCAAAGCCAAACCACGAGTTTTTTTCAGGTGTTGTTTTTCTGAGGAGAACCCAACCTCTCTTATCCAGAAATTCTTGGGGTTAGAGCCTACTATACCTCCTGTTGCTGTTCTTGCAGTACTCACCATTTCATTCCTTCACCCAATCAATGAATGGTATTTATTGAGCACTTACTGTATGCAGAACACTGTACTAAGCGATTGGGATTTCCCTGTGAATCTGTCCTTCCTATCCCTCTCTCCTGACTTTTAGAGTGTAAGCCCCCTAAGGACCAAGTCTGAATCAACCATCTTGTACATTTCCCCATTGCTTAGCTCTGTGCTCTTGCCTTCTGTAAGCCCTTGACAAGCATCATTAATTCTGCTATTGCTAGCTCCTTGTGGGTAGGGAATGGGCCTTCCAATTCTGTTGTACTGTACTCTTCCAAGCACTTAATACAGTGCTCTGCACACAAGTAAGCACTCAACAAATATCACTGATAGATTGATTGATACTGTTATTTGGGATGCTTACTCTAACGAGGTAATATAGCACTTTATACGTTCCAAATCTCAGGGAATAACTACCTCTTGGTAGATATCTGGAATAGGGAAGGAGTCCCCAAGTGCTAGAGGGGTCCCATGGTGTAATGGTTAGCACTTTGGACTTTTAATCCAGCGGTCCGAGTTGAAATCTCGGTGGGACCTTCGCATTTTTTCCCTTCTAGACTGTGAGCCCGCTGTTGGGTAGGGACCATTCTATATGTTGCCAACTTGTACTTCCCATGCGCTTAGTACAGTGCTCTGCACACAGTAAGCACTCAATAAATACGACTGAATGAATGAATGAGTCTTCTGTTAATCAATCAACCAATGGTATTTATTGAGTGCTTACTGTGTGCAGAGCACTATACTAAGTGCTTGGAGAATACACTATTAACAGAGTTGGTAGAATCATTCCTTGCCCACAGTGACCTTACAGTCTAGAGGGGGAACAACAGAGTAGCCTTGGTCCTGCTACTTGGTACTCTCACATCACCACCAGTCATGTATCCGCTGGGGCACAGAACGCAACGAGCAAATAGGTGGGCAAAGGAGGCAGCATGTTTGAAGTGCATGAGCTGTCTTTGCCCTCATAAGCCCTCTGGGACTAGAACCCAGGTCTCTCAAATCCCAGAGAAAGGCTCTTTCCACTGAATCCAAAATAGGACTGCATCTGTGGGAAGTAAACAATCACCACAAGAAGCAGTGTGGTCTAGTAGATACAGCCGAACCTGGAAGTCAGAATCCCGGCTTCGCCACTTGTCTGCTGTAGCACCTTGGACAAGTGACTTCACTTCTCTGTGCCTCGGTTACCTCATCTGTAAAATGGAGATCAGAGAGTGAGCCCCACGTGAAACAGAGACTGTGTCCAACCTGATTATCTTGTATAATAATGATATTTGTTAAGCGCTTTCTATGTGCCAAGCACTGTTCTAAGCGTGAAGATAACAAGGTAATCAGGTTGTCCCAGGTGGGGCTCACAAGTCTGAATCCCAATTTTACAGATGAGGCAACTGAGGAACAGAGAAGTTAAGTGACTTGTGGTCACACAGCTGACAACTTGTGGAGTTGGGATTAGAACCCATGACCTCTGACTCCCAAACCCGGGCTCTTTCCACTGAGCCACGCTGCTTCTCTATCATCATCATCAATCGTATTTATTGAGCGCTTACTATGTGCAGAGCACTGTACTAAGCGCTTGGGAAGTACAAACTGGCAACATATAGAGACAGTTCCTACCCAACAGTGGGCTCACAGTCTAAAAGGGGGAGACAGAGAACAAAACCAAACATACTAACAAAATAAAATAAATAGAATAGATATGTACAAACAAAATAAATAAATAAATAAATAGAGTCTCTACCCCTGTATCTACTTGTATCTACCCCTGCACTTAGAATAGTGCTAGACACATAGTAAGCACTTAACAAATATCATTTTTTTAAAAAAAAAAGATAAAGTGAAATTACTTTGGGGGTGGATTTATTTTTGTTTTTAAATAGGGATGCTTAGTCTCCACTCTACTTTCCCATCCTGTTGTCATCAACTCTAGCTGAGAAGGTTTAAAATGTTAAAAGCATCTTTGGAACAAAGCAGTAGACCTTCCAGGGTGTGGTTCAGTGGGAATCTTTTCTGTAGGGTTTGTGGGGTAGGGCAAGGAGGTTGGGGCCCTGCAGTCCTGTCCATCTGCCAAGGTTCTGGGCAGCTAGTTGGCTGCTGCTTCCAGGGTTGTGCCTCCTCTTTCTAGCACTCAATCTGCTTTGAGCCAGCATGAGGGACGCTATCGCCAGGAGAT
Source organism: Tachyglossus aculeatus (assembly GCF_015852505.1). Lineage (NCBI taxonomy): Eukaryota > Metazoa > Chordata > Mammalia > Monotremata > Tachyglossidae > Tachyglossus > Tachyglossus aculeatus. The sequence goes on along the minus strand of NC_052078.1, from coordinate 21,265,555 downwards.
GAACATCAAATGTAATTGCTCTCCCGTAGGAACGGCGTTCCCCTTGACAACAACCGGAGGGGATGAGATTTGGTAATCAGTTTGACTCTCCTGATGGCCCCTGAAAGCATCTCAGAGACCCAGCCCCAGCTTCGGACCCAGACTGTTGGTTAGCGGCCCAGCCAGGCACAGGATGGTGGGAAAACGTGGTAAATGTAACTCCGAGTTAGCCACCGGGACCCAACTCGGATAAATCGCCCAGAAACCTGGTGATTGGAAAAACAAATCCAATCCTAATGAAGGGCACAATACCCAGTCCAAAAGCGCGAGAGAAAGCAGAAAAATATGCAAAAGACAATCCCGGCAGATAGTCTCCCCTTGAACGGTCAAGGAGTAACTGTGATTTAATGAACTGTGTGTGTACTCTGCAGCTCTTCACAGCAGGATCTCCGGGTGTCTTACACTCTGGCCTCCGTGAGATCACACACAACAGATAAAAACAAACAGTGCCTCTTTTGCTTTATTTTAAGAATCCGAACCTATTTCTCTGGTCTAACTCTGACCCTGTTTCAGGGCCAGTCAAGCTGCTTGGGTTAGCAGAGAAGAAGCCAAACGCTGTGGAGATACTGCCTACTTCGTTACAACTGGCCCAGTCATGGTAACTCGGAACTCAGCAGTCTAATAGCTACCACCTCCACGAGGTTGATTCCTAATTGCCCCCTCTAGTCCTGACTTCTCTTCTGCGATTCAATCCCGCATGTCCTCTTGCCTCCAGGACAGCTCTACTTGGATGACCAGTCGGCACGTCAAACTCAACATGTCAGTCAATCCGTATTATTTACTGAGCACCTCCTGTGTGCAGAGCATCTTATGAAGTCAATCAATCAATCAATAGCATTTACTGATCGTTTACTATGTGCAGACAACTGTGTATTACGCACTTGGGAGAGTACAATTCGAAGGAGTAGCTATAAGTGATCTCTGTCCACAAGGAGCTTACAGACGGCAGACTAAGCACTTGAAAGAGAGGGTGGGGAGGAAAGGGTGGATCCAGGAAATGTGGCGGAGGAAAAACCAATAAGCTCTAGCAGTAGGCTGGATATGGAGAAGCAGCCTGGCCTAGTGGAAATAACAGGGGCCTGGGATCTGGGTTCTAATCCTGAGTCTGCCACCTGCCTTCTGTGTGACCTTGGGCAAGTCACTTCACTTCTCTGTGCCTCAGTTACCTCATCTGTAAAATAGGGATCGAAACTATGAGCCCCAAGTGGGACATGAACTTTGTCTGACCTGATTATTTTGTCTCTACCCTAGTGCTTAGTACAACGCCTGGCACAGGGTAAGCACTTAACAAGTACCATTAAAAAAAATTCAGAGTGAGGAATCAAGGAAAATACAGGCTTTGGAAACACTGTTTTCTGGGAAGGAGAAGGGGGAGAGGGGCAGGATGAGAGCCTAGGAGGAGACTACTAGGAGTACTACGACGACGAGAAAACATAATCACCAAAGCCTTAAGTCAGCCCTTGGAGGGACGCAGGGCAGGACTAGTGGGACTGAAATCTGTTGGTGTGGGAAATGACTGTGCAACTTGGTGACCAAAAATTTCATTCCAGAGATAGTAGCTGGCCTGGTGGTGTTTGCTGCGTTAACAGGTGGGAACTGGCAAAAAGGGATGAGGGCAAGAGCACATTTAGAGCACAATTTTTTCACCCTATCTAAAAACTTTTCCTGTGAGGGATGCCATTAGAAACTGCCCTTGCTCCATTTTGAACCAAACAGTAAAGAAATTAACTCCATCTTATGAACAGTAAAGTACAACACTGCAAATAGTTTCCAACAGTGACAGATAGTAAGCCAGCTGTTCATCATCTGTTGGTTGGAGGGGCTGAAGAGCATGCATAAATAAAATCCCCAGATAAAGAGAAACATCACTCTAATGTTAAACTTTACCATCCCCTCCCACCAAAGCTTTGAATAAAGGTCAAAGTGTGTGTTCCTCCTCTTTTCCCTGCCCCTAAATATGGTTTTGGACATGCTAATTGAAAAACTGAGCTATTCACGAAGACTCTGGATCAGTTAATAGGATGAATATGAAATGTCTTTCACCAGTGCTGGCCCTTCTCTGTGCTACTGAGGGAAATCTGTCCCATCCTACTTTACAGCACCCTGGCAGGAAAGCAGAAAACACCCCCAGAATGAGGCCGCCACAACCCCCCAGGACTGGTGGATGCTGTAGCAGTTTCTGGGGCTATGTGCATGTCTTGAACTCTGAGTCCTGAGAAATCTACCCTGCTCCTCTAACCACAACAACCTACTTATTCCGTTTTTATTTTGTTTATTTATCTGGGTTGTGTTTTAATGTTTCATCATTCCTGATGTGCTTGCCTCCAGTCTTTTCTCTCCACCTATACTCTTAGTTTGTGAACACCCTGAGAGACAAGGGAACATGTCTAATTCCCACCGTGTATCCTCTCCCCATGCTTAGTAGAGTGATCTGCACATGGTAAGCACTTAGTAAATTATATTACCATTACTACATGTCATACTTGGGCAAGCTCCTATTTTTGTTTTTTTCTCCTTGATCATCCTTCACTAGGTTGGATCATTATTTCCATTTAGAACCCTAATGAAGACCAGAAAGTATGGAGGAACTAGCCCGGAATTGAGAGTCTAGAGGCCAGAAATTCAGTCCCAGCTCTGCCCTTACCAATGGACCATACCTATACAGAAGCAAGCAGGTTTGGGGAGAAAGATATTCCCTTCCAAGTATCACATAGACCACACATTTGTTCAAGAACAAATCTAGTAGGATGACTGCTTCTCTGTAATAATAATAATAATAATGATGGTATTTGTTAAGCGCTTACTATGTGCAAATCACTGTTCTAAGAGCTGGGGGGATACAAGGTGATCAGGTTGTCCCACGTCGGGCTCACAGTCTTAATCCCCATTTTACAGATGAGGGAACTGAGGCACAGAGAAGTTAAGTGACTTGCCCAAAGTCACACAGCTGACAATTGGCAGAGCCGGGATTTGAACCCATGACCTCTGACTCCAAAGCCCGTGCTCTTCCCACTGAGCCACGCTGCTCCTCTGTAGTGAGTAGGAGCACTTTTTCTTTATGGTATTTGTTAAATGCTTACTAAATGTCAAACACTGTCCTAAGCACTGGGAGAGACCCGGCTTAATTAGGTTGGACACGGCCCTTCCTTCTAAAAGAAGGATGGTAAAAGTGTGGACAGGTTAATGTATGAGAAAGACCCCTTAGTGAATACCCTGAATGGTGGGGAAAAGAGGCTGGGTGATAAAGAGCAGGAAGCATGTAAGGGAAGAGATTTTAATATGAACACAAAGAGAACTCAGGGGACAGCAGAAGGTACAGTGGGAGGTGGGGCTGGTACACGAGGGCACAATGAGCAGGAATTTCTTTCCCCCTCTAGACCGTAAGCTGATCGTGGGCAGGGAATGTGTCTGTTTACTGTTATATTGTAATAATAATAATAATGGCATTTATTAAGCACTTACTATGTGCAAAGCACTGTTCTAAGCGCCAGGGAGGTTACAAGGTGATCAGGTTGTCCCACAGGGGGCTCACAGTCTTAATCCCCATTTTACAGACGAGGTAACTGAGGCCCAAAGAAGTGAAGTGACTTGCCCAAAGTCACCCAGCTGACAAGTGGCGGAGCCGGGATTTGAACCCATGACCTCTGGCTCCAAAGCCCGGGCTCTTCCCACTGAGCCACGCTGCTTCTCTTGTACTCTGCCAAGCACTTAGCACAGTGCTTTGCATGCTTTAAGTGCTCAATCATCATCATCATCATCATCATCAATCGTATTTATTGAGCGCTTACTATGTGCAGAGCACTGTACTAAGCGCTTGATAAATACGACTGGCTGACTGCTTTTGTTCCGATGTAGCCTTCGAGGGGTCAGGAGGAGCCCAGAACAACTCAAGTATTGCAGCTCACACCGGGCCATCTTGAGAGGCCTGAGATGCATACTCGGGGATGCATCTGAGATGCATACTCAGAGAGGGAATTCTTGGAATCATTAAGCAGCCGAGGCATGAGCTCGGCGACTGGTTGGTCACTCCAGACAGGCAGCAGACAGGAGGGGTGTAAGCCCACCGGCAGCTCCCACCCTCCCCCTCAGCTAAAGACTCCAGAGAGCTGAGGACCCCCGGCACAAGCTGGAGAAACTTGCCATGGTTTCTAAAGGCCCTAGTTCTGTTCCTGGAAGGATCCTTTCAAAAAAAAAAAAAATCCAAATTATTTTCTGACTGCTCAGCCAGTATGTGGCTTGCACGGCTTGAGAAGCTACTCATTAAAAGTAACATAAAATTCAGGGGATACAGGATGAATTATGCCCCAGAGCAGTACACCGAGACAATGAAGAGATGCAAGAGGACTTAATTATAGATTGCCCAGTAGCAAAATCGTTCTGGATGTAATTGGCCAAAGAAATGGAAGGCCTAGAAATCGGAGAACTAAAGTATAATACTAGCTTAAATGAGCTATATAGGATTGGAAACGAATGTTTGCAAACGAAAGTGTCATCACTGAACTTCTTTGGAAGAGCAGAAATAAGAAAAAGGTGTGCACTCTGATTGGCTATCCTTTTTGCCCATTCTTCAGTCTCTATTCTTTCTGAAATATTTCCTTTTTCTGCTATTCCAAAGAAGATGAATTCATTTGACATTCATTTTAAACTACACCAAAGTACTCTGTTGAAAGAATGTCAAATGAATAAAATATATAAGTATGAATTTATCAATGAATAGGTAAGATTGCTGGGTTTCCCCCTGTAAAACTATATATACCTAACTGAATATCACCCCGTAAAACTTTTCATTACAATTGTTTGAAACAGGAAATAATACATGGGAGAGAGCTCTGGAAAGAAAGGCACTATGCCAATATAAGATAGTAGTACACTATATTGAAATACTCGTGGTATATCAACAGGCATCTCAGAGGTTTAATGCTAAGAAACACTAAAATACTCCTATGGTTGGCCCTCCAGAGCGCAAACCTTTGGGTTCAAATCTCATATGACAACCTTAAAGACAAGACGGAAAGGTATAGTCTATTGTCGTTAGGTGGATTCAGAGCTAGTTCAAGGGTCATACCTAAAAATCCATTAGCGCATGATTAGCATCATCAATCTGGAGGGGTGTCCTGAGGTATGCACTGAGTGTTCCGTCAGTGACCTGAACAACTATACTGAGGTTATGAGCACTGACTTGGCAGATCACAATGAACTTCATTTCTGTCTTCCAAAAGAACACTAAGTTCTTCCACAAAGTGTGCTTTTGCTATACATTTCTGTGAAAAAGCTGTTAGAGAATGTCCTGTCGGCCACATGCGCCTGCCTGGATAGCGACCGATGCACCCTAGGCGTTGCCCTCCCACAGAGGGATGCAGCTGCTTGGTGGAAAAGAAGGCTGCAGTTGTCCACCATGCCCACTCTATCTCAATCAATCAATCAATCGTATTTATTGAGCGCTTACTGTGTGCAGAGCACTGTACTAAGCGCTTGGGAAGTACAAGTTGGCAACATCTCACTCTCCATGACCCTCCCGCATTAACCTACAAGCAAGGTGGGTGGAAAAACCAATGAGGGGAGGCAGGAGGAGAGATGATCTCACCTAATCACAATCCCCGTCCACCTCCTCCTGACGATCAACAGCGGCTTCCAGAAAATTAGGGAGAGAAAGGCAGGTGATGGTCCACCTCATCCTGTCCTAGAAGCATGCCTAAAATTTTTGGATGCCCGTGCCTGCTTGTCTGGGTGCCACACAGGGGACGAGGGGGCAGGGTTCGGGGAAGCAAGGAGGAAGGAGAGTGCTGGGCTCCAGGCAGAGAGGGGTGGGATAGGATCCTCATCTAATTAACTAAATAATTATGATATTTGTTAAGCGCTTACTATGTGCCAGGCACTGTACTAAGTACTGGGATGGATACAAGCAAATTGGGTTGAACACAGTCCCTGTCCCACATGGGGCTCACAGTCTCAATTCCCATTTTACAGACGAGGTAACTGAGGCACAGAGAAGTACAGTGACTTGTCCAAGCTCACACAGCAGACAGTTGGTGGAGCTGGGATTAGAACCCATGACCTTCTGACTCTCAGGCCTGTGCTCTATCCACTTTGCCATGCTGCTTCTCTGTTCTGCTCATACAACCCTCCGTCCACAGGGGCAGGGCTCATGGAAGCTCCTTTCCTTCCCTCCGTTAGAGCCAGTCCTGCAGACAGGACTACACAACCCAATTACTTGATCATAGTCTTTCTTCTTCCTCAGTTTACCCCTACTTGTTGTTTTTTTCCTCCTCCTCCTCCTCCTCAGATTCCCTCTTTTTTATGGTATTTGTTAAGCGCTTACAATGTGCCATTCATTCATTCAATTCTATTTATTGAGCGCTTACTGTGTGCAGAGCACTGTACTAAGCACTTGGAAAGTACAATTCGGCAACAAATAGAGACAATCCCTTCCCACCAACAGGCTCACAGTCTAGAAAGGGGGAGACAGACAACAAAACAAGTAGGGACAAGCAGTACTATACTACGTGACATGGTAGATCCAAGCTAATCAGATGAGACACAGTCCATGCCCCACCTGGGTTCCACTCTACAGATGATGTGACTGAGGCAGAGAAATAAAGTGACTTGCCCAACATGGTGCAACAGACAAGTGGCAGAACCAGGATTAGAACTCAGGTCAATTAACTGATCATATTTATTGAGCTCTTACTATGTGCAGAGCACATACAACAGAATTAGCAGACACGTTCCCTGCCCAAAATGAGCTTACAGTTTGGAGGGGGAGATAGACATTAATATGAACAGTGAGTCCTTCTGACTCCCGGGCCTGCGCTCTATCCACTAGGCCACGCTGCTTCTTGTGCATAATATGACTTCTTTAGTCCTTTCTCTATTTCTTACAGTGAAATTGTGCTCAGTCAAGGATAGGGATCCAGTGTGGTGGCTCTTCACCACATCTCAGTTGCAATCTCTAAAAAACAGGGGTATTCCCACATGGAATTGTACACCGCTATGTTCACAATCTCCCCTAAACTGTAAGCTCATTGTGGGCAGGGAACATGTCTACTACCTCTGTTGTATCATACTCTCCCCAGCACTAAGGTACACTGCTCTGCACACAGTAAACATTCAACAACTACCACTGATTGATATTATTATTTCCATTGAGCACAGTTAAGGTCCACATGGATGGTTTTGTCTGTGCCTGATTCCGGAGCCACTAATGCGGCTACAAGTTTTTTAAACGCAATTTAGTTTTTGCATTTGGAAAAAGCACAGTCTTTTCCCAAAAGTTGAGTATTTTTACCCACAGAGTAGATTCAAGACATATCTTAGGGCTTTGCAGTCGTTTTAACCATCAGCACAACAATAGTGCTGATAGGACTGACAGTATGCCTTAGTGGCCTATGGTGCACGGAGGGAAGATAAATACCCTTTGGGAGAAGGTTCACTGCTAGGAGTTGAATGCATTTCAGCGGTTCCCAGGCATCAAGTACCAAGAAAGACACTCATGCCCTGGAAAAGTGAATTTTCTTTCCTTGACTGACCACTGGGTCCCAACGGCTCAGGCTGAATAGTAGTAACAACATCCACTGAACTCCTGAGAGCATGAAGCACCCGGGTTCTGATTTCATTTGTCTGGCAACCGTGATCACTCCAGGTTTCAGTGTGCACTGTGAAATGCAACAACGTAATCAGGCTCTGATATGCATCAGTGGAATTCCGAGTTTCCATTCCTGAGCCCAAGCGGAGGGTTCGCATGGCGCCCTATGGGGCTTGGAGGGAACGTTGTTTCAAGATCATAAGCCGTGGGCCAGGCGGTGGAATGTGAAGAGCCTGCCAGAACTTGATTTCTGGTTCCTAAACAGATGACTGGGGCCAAGGATTGCCTCAAACTTCAGCCATTCCCCAAATGGCAAAGGAGCTTGTTTTCTATCAAAGAAATGGGGGAATGTGGGGAGAAGAGTGCACAGAGAAATAATGGCCAACACCAAAAGGACCCTTTATCTCTATTCCTTTGGATTTTCTGCATCAGGATCTCTTGGCTGTAAACCCTTGGCCCTGTTTTCTGAGCATTCTCTGGAGCCTCACTGACTCCATCATTATAAAGGAGCTCTAGCAGGAAGGCTCTGGAGCATAGGATTGGTTATCCAGCTAAGGCATCTATCCTGCTTATTATCAGGCCCATCTCTGGGTTCTGTTAGGATTTCCTCAAAGCTCCTAGGACTTCTGCGAAATATTACTGGCAACAGGGACTCCTTTATGCCTGTTTCACTTGGGCTCTGATAAAGGATTTGAAATCCCTGAGGTGGATTTCTCTTGATTTTTCTTGTTGCTTCTTATGGTGTTGGTTAAGTGCCTATTATGCATCAAGCACCGTACTAAGGGTTAGATATGGAGTAAGTAGGTTGGACACAGTCCGTATCCCACATGGAGCTCACAGTCTTAATCCCCACTTTGCAGATGAGGTATCTGAGGCACCGAGAAGTGACTTGCCCAAGGTCGCGCAGCAGACAAGTGGCAGAACCCAGGTCTTCTGATTCCCAGGCCCGTGCTCTATCCACTAGGCTACTCTGCTTCTTAACATCTCCCCTGGGTGCTCAGGGGTTCCCCAAAGTCTTTTGCCTAAGTGCCCCTGTAGTGGCCCAAGGCCTACCAAAGTGCCTCACTTGTGTCAAGGAAAGAATTTAGTCCCTGGATATTGGAGACCCTATTAAAAGTACATTAGAGACGGGAACATCACCGGACAGGTATTGACGACCTGTCAAACATACTGACTCCATTTTTCAAATGCCCTAGATTCAATCAAAATCCTTCGGTAAACTTCAGCTTTAAGCATTTTGGTGCTTGATTTTTAAAAAAAATCTATTTTAGGGAAATTTAATCCCTCTCCATTTCTCCTACAGGAACAGTGTGGTGGTGTGGGAGAGAAATGTCATGGGGAAGCTGCCTTTAGAGGCTCTTTCACAAGACTTCTCAGGGATTTCTTTCTCTTAACAGGAGGAACTTGCATTTTTCCAGGTGGGAAACTAACACAAACACCTCGGGCTGGATAGTGCTTTCAGCAGCATGGATGAAAAGCCTGACTGAGATACAAAGCACTATTGTTACTGGTATTAGGCAATAGTTCCAATTCAATATGAAACCTGTGAATTCCACGCAGCTTCTAAACCTGGCAGTATCTTCCTTTCATGGTTTTTTTTTCTATTTTCTAACATCACAAGCCAAACCAAATATCAAAAAGCTAAACTGAATGGTTTCTTCACACAAAAGCTAGGATAACTGCACCTAGAAAGTACAGTCAGGTTATCCTTCTGTCTTCCTCAGTGTTGTCCCATTAGGCTGGGACAACAGAAAGCTATCTGGCAAATTCATTTTTTTTAAAAAAGTGGTATTTGTTATGCGCTTACTATCCTAAGCGCTGGGGTAGGTACAAGCTAATCAGGTCAGACACAATCCATGTTCCATATGGGGCCCACTTTTACAGATGAGGACACTGAAGCCCAGAGAAGTGAAGTGATTTGTCCAAGGTCACACAGCAGACAAGTGGAGGAGCCAGAATTAGAACTCAGGTCCTCTGACTCCAAAGACCGTGCTTTTCCCACTGGCCCACTCTTCGGAGAATTCTAGTTGGATGACAAGAGGAGAAGACTACAGATTTTACTGAGTGAAGAGGAAACCTTACTGGCCTCTGAATTCCTACTTATTTGAAAATCGTCTCAAGATTTAGAAGGCAAAAAGTCTGACAAAACATGCTCTCTCCCACATTTCCTGTCTCTCTGTCTGCCAAGCCTTAGTCAGAGTAGCCAAGTCCTCCCGACCTCCGAGTGAGGTCAATATGCCGTCAGTCTGATATCAGTATTTACATTATACTATCAACTCTTTTGAGAAATTTGAGGCTTGAGCCAACCCAATGAAATTATTCTAATTTTACTGCCCTGAACTTTTACCATTGTACTTCTGCCTCTCCTAGCAAGCAAGTCAAGATTTTATGGCAGTTTGTCTCCTTTAATCTTTCAATCCTACTGTCTGTGGACACCCCCAAGAGTTCACCTTTCCCTTCTTTAATTGGCATGCAAGTCTCATCAGCTCCACTTAGGGAAACAGTGAGGACACAGACCTTAAATCAAAATGCAAGCCGGTCAGCTGTGTGAGGAAAGCAAAGGAGGCCAACTGTAGACCAAGGAGACCACTTTCACCATAACTCACACCCTGTTAGAGGGGTTTGCCAATGGAAACTTCAAGGAAGAAAGCTGATGACCTGGGAAAAAGTCATCTTAAACCACAGACCACAAATTGGGAGACCCTACCACTTAAAACACAGTAAAAGAATGAACTGTTGGAAAATACTCAGACCAAGCAGAGTATTCTCAGAGAGGAGGAGCAGAGTGGTCTAGAGGACAGAGCCCGGGCGTGGGAGTCAGAAAGACCTGAGTTCTAATCCTAGCTCTGCCACTTGTCTGTTGTGTGACCCTGGGCAAGTCACTTCACTTCCCTGTGCCTCAGCTATCTCATCTATAAAATGGGGATGAAGACTGAGAGATCCATGTGGGACAGAGACAGTTCAACCTGATTTGCCGGTATCCACCCCAGGGCTTAGTACAGTGCCTGGCACAATGTAAGTGCTTAACAAATATCATCATCATCATTCTCTTGATATTGTGTGTGCTATCCCTCCCAGGGATCCATTTCTTATTTCTCTCCTGATCCACCTTCAACTTGTTCTTCTCCCTCCTTCATACTATCAATCAATCAATCAATCGTATTTATTGAGCACTTACTGTGTGCAGAGCACTGTACTAAGCGCTTGGGAAGTACAATTTGACAACATATAGAGACAGTCCCTACCCAACAGTGGGCTCACAGTCTAGAAGTCTATACTATTTCAGGCCTGCATCAGGTGCTTCCCAAAACACAGGGCAATCCAGATATATTTATTTGGGTTTTCTGCCTTGCACGGGGCATTGAGAAGCAGTATGGCCTAGTAGATAGAGCACAGGCCTGAAAGTCCTGAAGGATGTGGGCTCTAATCCCAGCTCCTCCACTTGTCCACTGTGTGACATAGGACAAGTCACTTAACTTCTCTGTGCCTCAGTTGCTTCATCTGTAAAATGGGTATTGAGACTGTGAGCCCCACGTGGGACTGGACTGTGTCCAATCTGACTAGCTTGTTTCTACCCCAGGACTTAGAACAGTGCCTGACATGTAGTAAGTGCTTAACAGATATCCAAAAATAAAAAATAAAAAATGAAGGAACAGCAATTCGAAGTCTGAATCATGCCAGTGCTGAGGGAAATTTTCTTTCAGGAATTTGTATTTCATAGCCATTTAAGAAAAGATGGGGAACCTAAAATTGAACACTTTCAATCCTGTGTAATAGACTTCTTACCATCTTAAAGCAACTCTGCAGCTCATTCTTGATATTCAAGAACCCCTGGCCTTCCCATGTCGGACTGGGATTTTTAGAGGTTCTGTTCTCTTCGAAGGTAATGAGCACAGTGTGGTGGATAGAGCATGGGCCTAGGAATCAAAAGGTCATAGGTTCTAATCCCGGCTCTGCCACCTGTCTGCTGTGTGACCTTGGGAAAGTCACTTCACTTCTCTGTGCCTCAGTTACCTCATCTGTAAAAAATGGGGATTGAGACTGTAAGCCCCACATGGGACAGGGACTATGTCCACCCCAGTGATTAGTACAGTGCCTTTCACATAGTAGGTGCTTAACAAAAACCATTATTATTATCATTATCATTATTATTATTGTTAAAGGGCAGAGAGCTTGTTGTGGACAGGGGATGTATCTACTGACTCTGTTGTACTGTACTCTCCCAAGCACATAGTACAGTGCTCTGCTGACTGTAAGCATTCAATAAATATCCTTGATGATGACAATGATGAGGGGGTATAAAGGCTGCTCTAGTTACCATCTAGCATACCATGAGAAGAGTTGGTCAAGACTCATGCCATAAATGAGGTTTTTAAGAGTGTTCTTTTATCAAGGAGTTCAAACTGAATTCTCTGAAGGCATGTCAATAACTAGAGAGTTTCTTGGGTGTGAAGACAGAATTCCAAGTATGTGAGTGTCTTTCAGAAGTATCTTTCTTGCACATTTTGTCCATGAAAATACAGTAGGGCACCTTTTATAGCCCCTTGCCATTCAGGTGAGCATCATCAGACACCAAAGGTGAAGATGGAAAAGGTATATTCTACTGCTAGCAGGATGTGCGCTTGAATTGTATTTTGCAGTAGTGGTGATGGTTTGCACTGAGCCATCCACACTCTCTCGCCTGGTCCCCCTGGGCCCAGGAACACACTCATTCTGAGATGACTGGTAAGGAGAATGGGTGCAGTGTGTCAGTGCAGAACAGGTTTTTCTGATTAATGTATTTGTTAATATCTTGGTGTCCGTCTTTCCCCAATAGAATGCAAGCTCTTTGTGGGCAGGGAGTATGTCTCATGCTTCTCATGTACTTTGTCAAACACTTTGTTCACTGCATTGCACCAGGTGGCTGCTCAATAAACACCGTTACTACTACTATAACTACTATCAATCTAATCAATCAATGCCATTTATTGAGCGTTTACTGTACACAGAGCACTGTCCTAAGTGTTTGGGAAAGTACACTACAACAGAATTGGTAGAGACTACTACTACTACTACTACTACTACTACTACTACTACTACTACTACTACTATTACTACTACCACCACCACCACCTCTGAGACGATAGCAGCAGCAAGCACCTCTGTGCCCTCACCCATTTGGAAAGCAATTAAAGCTTAGTAAAGTTTTTTCCTTGCAGGGATTCTTTTCCACTTGCTTGCAAAAACCAGGGGAAATAAAACCCAACAAAACAAATGACAAAGACAGCAATTAAAAAGAAAAAAGAAACCAAAAAACCACACAATTGTCCCATGCCCAGGTACACAGAATAGAACTAGAAAACAGCAGGAATGTCAGAGCGGGGTCTATTAATCAATCAATCAATCAATTGTATTTATTGAGCGCTTACTGTGTGCACAGCACTGTACTAAGCGCTTGGGAAGTACAAGTCGGCAACACATAGAGACAGTCCCTACCCAACAGCGGGCTCACAGTCTAGAAGGGGGAGACAAAGAACAAAACCAAACATACTAACAAAATAAAATAAATAGAATAGATATGTACAAGTAAGATAAATAAATAAATAAATAGAGTAATAAATATGTACAAACATATATACAGGTGCTGTGGGGAAGGGAAGGAGGTAAGATGGGGGATGGAGAGGGGGACAGGCAAGAGTTGATGTTTTAGGGAGCAGTAAAATGGCACTGGACTTTTACCCCGGAGCCGATTCCAAAGACCTGATCCCAGCAATTATCTGATGGGAGACACCACCCCGACACTAACTACAGCTCTGAAAAGAAAAGATCTCTCTGAAACCAGCTGCACCTCGATCCTGTCTCCACAAGCTACCCTTCATCAGCCTGCTCAGTCTTCCCTGGTGCTGTAATAACCACTCCTCCCTTGACCGGCCCGTGCGCTGTAAGTGATGCCATATTTTCTAAGTGATGACTTCTGGTCATCCCACAGCAGGACCCTTTCCGAGGAGCTACCAAATGGAATCGCCCACCTCGCTCCCCAGTGAGCCGCCACAGATGGGGGGGGAGACACATAAGCGAAACATGAGGAAAGGGTGCTGAGCCTCAGAAAGGGAGCATCCCCTTGGCACCCAGCAAGGCTCCTCACAAGCAGAGCAGGTCCGGGGTCAGGGTGAGCCTTGCCCCTCTGGGGTTGGCGCCGAGTGAGGAATGGACTGTGCTCCACACGATTATTTCCTATCTATCCCAGGGTTCTGGATGGTGCGTGGCACATTAGTAAGTGGGACTGGGGTGAGGGGGAAGCAGTGTGGTCTAGTGGAGAGAGCATGCGCATGGGAGTCAGAAGGACCTGGTTCTAATCCTGGCTCTGCCAACTGCTTGCTAAGTGACCTTGGGCAAGTGATCTAACTTGTCTTTGCCTCAGTTTTCTCAACTGTAAAGCGGGGATACCCATCTTCCCTCCTACTTAGACTGTGAGCTCCATTGTGGGGCAGGGACTGTGCCTGACAATCAACTTGTATCTACTGCTTAGAACAGCGACACAAAATAAGCACATATCAAATTCCGTTAAAAAATATGGAAAGAATAAGACTTGTGGAAAGTCAAGGAAAAGGGTGGAGAAAAGTTAAAAGCCCACACTCTGCAGCGTACCTGCCAGGAACCCATGATTCCCCAAAAGCCTCCTTTTCTGAGTCGAGCTGGGGGAAAGACATATAAAAATGAGGATGGTCTTTTCCCTGCTTTTCCGTGCCTGGCTCCAGCTTGTACACTATTGTTGAGTGAGACTCTCACTTCATTCATTGTCATATTTATTGAGCACTTACTGTGAGCAGAGCACTGTACTAAGCATTTGGGAAAATGCAATACAACAATAAACTGTGACATTCCCTGCCCACAACGAGCTTAGAGTCTCAGGGTGGGGGTTCCAATGTACTCTATGTTTGTGGTTAACTTGTACCCGCTCCAGCACTTAGTACAGTTCCTGGCACACAGTAAGCACTTCACAAATACCACAATTATTATTAATATTATTATTATTAAAAGGGGCTCAGGTCTGGAACTGCTGGTTACAGATGAATTTAAGGCATAAAGGGTCAGCTATCTCATCTGTAAAATGGGGATTAAGACTATGGACCCCCTCTTGTACATGGACTATTCCCAGCCTGATTAACTTGTGATTTACCCCAGCACTAAATACAGTGCCTGGCACATAATAAGCGCTTAACAAATACCTTAAAAAAGTAGTCTGTGTGTGCCTCAGCACACATATAATTTCACCCTCTACTCCATGTCAATCAGGAGGCACAGAATCATGCTTTCCCCAGAAGCCTCCTCTTTCTTGAGCTAAGCCAGTATAGGTTAAAAGAAAAAGAAAAAACAAAAAAACTACTAATAATAGTATTTATTAAGTCCTTGCTGTGTGCAGAGCACTCTACTAAGTGCTGGGAGAAAATATCCAGATGGAAAGCTCCCCTCTGGATTGTAAGGCCGTTGCAGGCAGGGAACATGTTGGCTAACTCTGTTGTACTCTCCCAAGCATTTAGTACAGTGTTCTGCAAATAGAAGCTCTCAGTAAGAGTAACTGATTGAATTAAACACAGTCCCTGTTCCTCATGAGGCTTGAAGTTTCAAAGAGAGCGGGTTTACCTGCTTGTTACCCTCCTGTTGTCTAGTCCGGTTTAACTGACTGTTCGGAAGATATCACGGTGGCTTGCTTGACTTGCTCCCCTTTTAGACTGTGAGCCCACTGTTGGGTAGGGACTGTCTCTATATGTTGCCAACTTGTACATTTAGTACAGTGCTCTGCACACAGTAAGCACTCAATAAATACGATTGATGATGATGATGATGATGATGATGACTACTGGTCTGGACTCAAGCCAACTAAAGGGAGTGTCTACACTTGCCAGCTTTGGCGAACCTTTCTTCTCAATCGGTAAAAATCAGCTGCTATGAGAACTTTTCCTTTCAAGGGCAGCAGTAAATGCAGCACTTATCCTTTAGGACTGCCTCTCCTACGCAAGGAAAGAAGAGATGGCAAAGTGACACAGCTCAAGAATAACAGACCCATGGCAAAACTCGGAGAATGTGGCAATCAGGCTAAGGAAACGAAAGCTGAGCCTATCACACCCTAGGAAGGCCTCCTTTAGCAGAGACGCGACCTAGTCTTCAACAGTCCTCCATTCACTACAAGCTACCCAGCCCTGACTTCAAAGTTTTTGGCCTACCCTTTGTGTATATATTTATTACTCCATTTATTTATCTATTTATTTTACTTGTACATATCTATTCTATTTATTTTATTTTGTTAGTATGCTTGGTTTCGTTCTCTGTCTCCCCCTTTTAGACTGTGAGCCCACTGTCGGGTAGGGATTGTCTCTATATGTTGCCAAACTGTACTTCCCAAGCGCTTAGTACAGTGCTCTGCACACAGTGAGTGCTCAATAAATATGATTGATGATTATGATGATGGTGTCTTTCACATAACAAGGACCAAAATGAGAAGTTACGCTCAAAACATAATTCTATAATCCTATTTATTCTAACGGTTTTGACACCTGTCTACATGTTTTGTTTTGTTGTCTGTCTCCCTCTTCTAGACTGTGAGCCCGCTGTTGGGTAGGGACCGTCTCTATACGTTGCCGACTTGCACTTCCCAAGCGCTTAGTACAGTGCTCTGCACACAGTAAGTGCTCAATAAATACGATTGAATGAATGAATGAAAAACAGGCAATAGCTTTGGTGGAGTCATGATGCTTTTGCTGGTTGCTTCGTGTGAGATTTCTCCATCAGGGAGTCCTACCAGCAGCTTGGTAGGATTCTCAGGGAAACTTCTATCATTTTGAAAGCCCCTTTCCCACACATAGAGGCCGACTCCCTAGTATCTCTTCAATGTGCCACTTCTTCTCTGACGCTGACATGTTCTAAGGTGATGGATTTCTTAATGGATCACAGCCTGCCTTGCGTCTCCCTGACTGACGCTGCCTTGGCCAGATCCCAAGCTCATTTTCGTTATAAGTGTGAAAGATCTTCAACTGTAACTAAGTCGGTGCAGATGCCGCAATAACTTGATACCAGCCTGAATTATATTGCCTCTGCTCTTCTGCAATTGGACTTAAGTGAGAAAGGGACAACAGGGCACTTTCTTTGTTGGGTCCCAGGGATCAAGCTTTTCTAAAGTTAATCTTTTCAAACAGTTCTGCTTCAGTCTCCTATCCCCAAAGTCATGGTGGTTCTTGAAGTGGAAATCAGTAAAAGCAAGTACCACAGCAATGCTAGAAACTGGAGCTGTCCCACACGTGATCCAGCACGTGATTTGACAATCCGTCCATTTTGCTTTCTGAGATTTCTTGCTCATAAATTTAAACTTTAAGATCTGATTTTGTGCAGAATATCTTGGGTTCCAAAACACATGAATCCAAACCAGATGACCCAATCTAAACAATTTTGATGAAATTCAATTATTTTTGTTTTTTGCACCCAATGCAAACGGGCATCATCTCTGCCTATTAGGGTCTGAGAAGAGCTGTGAGGCTGAACCGATGCTGGAAAAGGATGATGACTGGCAAAGGTTGAACCATTTCCAGGTGGAAAAGTTTTTCTCTCATCTAATGGCACTAAAAAACATTCAAAAACACAAGGCACTTTGTATAAAACCTAATTGCTTTGAAGTTTCTGAGCAGACCCCAACTTGGTAATTATCCTGCGGTTTGTGGTTTTGCAAAGTACTGGGGGAAATTATGATAACACTCATATAAAGACAATGAACTGTGAGCACTGTTACTATACATTTGCTCGTTTCTCTGACTCATTTTACTCAGATCTGCAAAGCAAAATGAGCAAAGGACAGACTAGGAGTGAGGTAGAAACAGATTCAGAGACAAGAAAAACTTCCATATGCAGCTGTGATGTTTTCGATTCTATACATGTCTTTCATTTTAGTGCAGTACAAAAGGCAAGATCAACTTGAGGAAACAATTTGGCTGCTTTTCATACTTAACGGGAGGACTATCCCAAAGTTAAGCAACAACACTATGTAAGGGGAACTGTGAGGGTGGCCAGAAACTGTGCAGAGAAGAGCTAGTGACCAAGCCATGACAGCAAGCAGAGCCTCCTCAGCTTCAAGACTGCACTGTGCTCCACTGGGGTACGAAGCCTGATAACTTGGAGCAAATACAGCAATGCAAACTTAACCAATGTATTTGCAGTGTTGGACTGAGGCTCTTTTGTTTTTAAAGACTGCTACAAGGGCCACAGAGTCTCGTGCTATGCCAAGAATCTGGCCCTTGTAGCATTAAGTTACAAAGTATTAGGGACAGGAAAAATATTATTTCATCACCTCACACGGTGAGCCCTGCAAGAGAAGTGAGAAAAGCTATTGCACCTACTTAAAGCCAGAGACCCTGGTCAGGATCAGACAGGGATAGGGAATCTGATTCTTCTGAATTCTAAAAGTGCACACATAATAATAATACTACTTATTAAGTGCTTACTATGTGCCAAGCAGTGTTTTAAGCACTAGGGTAGATATCAGCCACAGGAACAGTCCCTGTCCCACAGGGGCTCACAGTCTTTTTGATGAGGTAACTGAGGCCCAGATGAGATAACTGAAACCCAGAAAAGTTCAGTGACTGTCCTAGAGAAAGTCATTCAGAAATTGCTGAATTCAGATGACTGTGCCCTAGAGGCATATATCCAAGAAAATGAGTAAAGGATGGTAAAACTACTTTGCCAAATTAGTCTCATATTCAGGGCTGACGATAAGTGTACAGAAAACTGACATAATACATCTCCTTGTACCACCAGAATGGTACACATAACCCAAAATTTATATTGACAAAACAGAGCTAGATGTTGTGACAGAATTCATGAGAATTACAAAAATTATATTTTATTTCCACCCTCAAAATTGGGGTGTGGCATGGGAATCATGTGGCTGAAGCATATGTGTTTGTGCGTGAATGTGGGTGTGCTTCTTCCACCTCTAATAAGCAACTCTTCATCACACTCCCATCTCCCAAACATTCCCCTCAAGGAATAGGGAGAGAAAAGATCCAACTTGAATTGGTGAGCAAAGTAGATTCTTGCCTACCGGGAGGATGGGCGCCCACAGACTCATTAAGTTGGAAGGGATGGCAAGACCATGACTGGATCATCTGGTCCGCTTTAGGGAGAGCTTCAGCCTCGTGCCCCGAATATGGAAGCACCCATTTCTCGAAGCCCTCCCATTTCTCAGAGATTGGAGCCATTGGCTTGGGGTTTTAAACTTCAGGGCTATGGGGTGATGCTTATTTAGGAGTGAGTTGCCACGGCTCCTTCCCAGATTCATGGAATCCAAATAGTGCCCTGAAATGGAGGGCACCTGACCAAGGGACAAAGCTATCTTCCCTGCCCCTTCTTCTCCCTCTTCTTGCCCAGCAGCCCAGTGTAGAAATGGAGGCAGGACCAATGAAGGATCTCCAAAACATGTGTGCCCCTCCCCATGAGGCCGTATGACACCTCACCTCACGCTGTTTGTAGCTTCCCATGCTCCTGCTCTAGACCAGGCGGGGAAAGCCACGTTTCCTGTAGAAGACTCAATTTGTGGCTGCTCAGCCCGGGACTAACCCAGCCGTACACACCACAGCCACCCCGGTCCCTCGCCAAAACGGTTCCAGCCACAAATTAGGGCGGTGGAGTCGAGAGGGGAAGCGTGTGGGTGTGCGCATGTGTGCTCACACATGTGAGGCCCCACAAAAGCTCCCTAGATGAGCTGGAGCTGACCAGTGACTGAGGGCTACAGGGGCTGGTGGAAATGCACAACGGCCACCGCCAGCTTTTGGACCCTTCAGCAGAACGGACCGGGCCCTGCTTTAATGGTGACAGGCTGTCACTCTCCAACAGGAAAATAAAACCTAGTTATAGGCACGGCTATCTACAGAAACAAAAGCCAAAAGGATCAGAAAGGGTGGCTGCCATAAATCACAGATGGACCATTTCAGTTGATGACCCCAAGCCACCAACCCAAATGACCAGGCCCATAACGGAATATTCGAGATCCTTATCTAGATTTCCACTTCCCTAGTATCTTTGATTTAAATAATCTCTAGGAACTACACTGGCACAGACCAGAAACAGCGTGGCTCAGTGAAAAGAGCACAGGCTGAGGAGCCAGAGGTAGTGGGTTCTAATCCAGGCTCTGCCACTTGTCAGCTCTGTGACCTCGGGCAAATCACTTAACTTCTCTGGGCCTCAGTTCCCTCATCTGTAAAATGGGGATGAAGACTATGAGCCCCACGTGGGACAACCTGATTTCCTTGTATCTACCCTAGTGCTTAGAACAGTGCTTGGCACATAGTAAGCACTTAACAAATACCAACATTATTACTATTATAAAGCGAGCATTACAAACAAAGGTACCATACAATATCAATACTGTCAAATGGAAATATGACAATGGAAAATAAAATATTTTTCTTTCAACCATTCCTTCCTTCCTCCTTCCTCCTTCCCTTCATGGTACCAATATTGGAGTTTTCCCAGGGCCAGATTAACCCTGCTCCAATAAAACAATGGCTGCAGGTCCCACACCTCTTGGGCTCCTGTAGACAAGAAAATACTCCTCTGGGAGTCATGGAAGACTGAGAAGCTCGAGGAAAATCCTTCATTTCCACTGTACCGGTCTAGCTGGCTGCAAGCCAAGAAGCCAGGAGAGCGAGGTAAGAGAGCACACAGAAGAAGCAAAGGAACAACTGCTCCTCAAAGTGCCGTGGCCAAGTCTCTAACCAGGATTTTTCCAGTCCTGCCCTGAGATTCTCCCAAAAGAAAAATTTACCACAGGCCACCAACATGCTTATGCATCCACCCCTGGCTGAACTCCTGGCAGAGTACTGTGCTTTGCATATAGTAAGTGCTCAATAAATAAGATTGAATGAATGAATGAATGTAAACCTGGGTACTCAACAGGAACTAAAAAAAAAAAGTTGGTTATCTCATTTACCTTTCCCAGTGCTCCTGCTTCTGAAATGCACATTTCTCTCTGAAGACCCATTTCCACTCCTGCCCCCTAAAGAGTTGACCTTAAAATGGAAATGTCCCACGGGATTAGACAACAGACAGAAAATAGGTCTACCAAGCAGGATCTCGGTTGTACAAAAGAAATAAGCTCGTTTTCTCCCTTTCCATGCCAAACTACATTGAAAGGAGAGCATGACAGCACCACTTATCTTCCTTGCTGAGAAAAGGAAACTCTCATGTGTAACTTGGTCCCCTTTCCTCGGGAGTGCAGTTAAGCGTCATAAGAAATTGCTGTATAGTTTATTTGTGTGTAATGTATATCTTTGCACCCAGTGCTCATTGGGCCATAACCGCTTTAAATGACAGATGTGGAAAATTAACAGTATTCGGAATGCGAGCGAATAGAAGGAGCTTGACTACTATTACATTTTTAATAGCCCACAGGTTATTATATTACAAACATAAAGACATGTGTTGAAAAGGCCGAGCTAGAACTCCGGGACTTCTACTAAATACTAAAGCTGTTAGAGGAATCCTTCTTACTCCAACATTTTGTTTGGAGGGGCTGTGTTCAATTGCTCTGGCACTGATCTGCATAACATTCAACACTGGCAGAAACAATTCTTGGAGAGATTCAGGCAAAGAGCCTTATTCCACCTCTGTCAGGGGCTGGGTGGGACACTGGTGCGCAGGATTTCCCATTTGGAATCTCCATGTCATAAAATTCCCAGTATCAGTGTAAAATTCATCTTATACCAGGGGAGCAGATTCCATTTCCTAGTCTGACATCTGGTTTAAAAGAGACACATGTTGCCTTCTTTTTCCCCCAGTGCCTTTAATGGGCCTGCGTTCCGATACCCATGCCCAGTATAGAGAAGCAGCGTGGCCTAATGGACAAAGCACAGGCCTGTGAGTCAGAAGGACCTGGGTTGTATTACCAGCTCCACCACTTGTCTGCTGTGTGACCTTGGGCAAATCACTTCCATTTATTTTATTTTGTTAATATGTTCTGTTTTGTTGTCTGTCTCCCCCTTCTAGACTGTGAGCCCGCTGTTGAGTAGGGACCGTCTCTATATGTTGCCAATTTGCACTTCCCAAACGCTTAGTATAGTGCTCTGCACACAGTAAGCACTCAATAAATACGATTGATGACGATGACTTCTCTTCTCTGGGCCTCAGATACCGCATCTGTAAAGTGGGGATTAGTACTATGAGCTCCATGTGGGACATGGACTGTGTCCAAGCTGATTAGCTTATCTCTACCCCAGTGCTTAGTACAGTGCCTGGCACATGGTAAGTGCTTAACAAATACTGCACACACACAAAAAAAAGAAAGTGTTTTCTTTTGTCAGCTGTGTGACTTTGGGCAAGTAACTTCACTTCTCTGCGCCTCAGTTACCTCATCTGTAAAATGGGGATTAAGACTGTGAGCCCCCGTGGGACAACCTGATCACCTTGTAACCTCCCCAGAGCTTAGAACAGTGCTTGGCACACAGTAAGTGCTTAATAAATGCTATCATTATAAAGTGTTCCAGCATCTGACTGCTATAGACTGGTGTACAGGATTTAAATATGATCCCAAAGGTTAGTGTTACCTTATCTGCTCAGTATGTTGGCACCAGTGGTGTAGTATGCATTTCTATGCTGCGGGCAAGGGTGCTATCTTTGAAGCGTCCCCTTCCCTGAATCCTTAGACAGTAGGGAGTGGGGGAAGCCTACAACCTTGGTATTATCCTTGACTCCTTGTTCTCTTTCAATTTCACATTCATTCTAGCTTGAAATCCTGTCGCTTTTTTCTACTCAATGTTCTCAAAATCCACCTCTTTCTCTCCATCCAAACACCCTGGTAAAGGCACTTGCCTAGTATCATCCTCTAGAGTGATCTCCCCTCTTCCAGCCTCTCCCCTCTCTGGACCCAAACTTTACTATGCTGCTCAAATGTTTCTCATAAGATAGCAGCAGCAAGATGAGAAGTTGACAGATAGTGTGACCAAGTGGAAAGACCCCAGGCCTAGGAGTCAGAAGGACCTGGGTTCTAATCCCAGCGCCACCACTTGTCTGCTGTGTGACTGGGCAAATCACTTCACTTCTCTGTTCCCACATCTGTAAAAAGGGGATTAAGACCGTGAGCCCCATGTGGGACATGGACTGTGTCCAACCTGATTAGCTTGTATGTACCCCAGCACTTAGTAAAGTGCCTGGTACATAGTAGGTACTTAACAAATACCATAACAAAATGCTATGCATCGTACTAAATGCTTCGTACTAAATGCATCGTACTAAATGCTTGGGAGAGTACAATATAACAGTTAGCAGACATGTTCTCTGTCCTCAAAGAGCTTACCGTCTACTGTGATTCCGCCTCCTCCTACTCCACTAACTACCGTGACAAACACTATTCCTGTTTTCCTTTGGCCTGAAAAGTGCAATTCAGTGACTTTAAGACCCTTTGTTTCTACATTTATCAGCTCCAGGAGACCTTGAAGTTTATTTATATGCTACACTGCATTCCTTTCTCCCGCAGGTAATCGCAGGTAAACCACCTCCTCTGGGAACTATTAGATAGCCCTCCAACCAATGTTTGTTAATACTGGAATGCAATTAAAAGGGCTTTTATTAATCTGGAGTTCTGTAGGATTGCTAATTGGAGCTTCTTCCAATTTTTATTATGCCAAAAGACTGAAAACATGGACTCTTTATGGTTCCATCCCCATTTCTAGTGTTTTTGACCCAGATCCACCACTGATGGTAGGGTGGGGGCAGGAGCAAGAAGGACAGAGCAGGAGGGTCCCTAGGCTACTGGTTGGGCTTAGGGCAACTGACCCAGTATAAAGCCCCATCTGTCCAGAGGCACAAGGAAATCTTGCCGTTTCACAGAGGTCTCAGAGCATCTTCATCTGTGAAGCTCAAGCTTTCAAGGTTTAAAAATATCTGATCAGTCTTTATTGCATCCCCCTTTACTTTTTTTTAACCTTAACACTTGCCAATCCTACCTTGACTAATATCTGTATTAGAAGGAGGATATGAGTAACGGAAGCAGCGAGGACTAGTGGAACATGCACAAGCCTGGAGTCTAGACTGTAAGCTCATCCTCTAGACTGAAAGCTCCTTCCTTCATTCATTCATTCAATCGT
This sequence comes from Tachyglossus aculeatus, assembly GCF_015852505.1. Taxonomy (NCBI): domain Eukaryota; kingdom Metazoa; phylum Chordata; class Mammalia; order Monotremata; family Tachyglossidae; genus Tachyglossus; species Tachyglossus aculeatus. Next base: position 21,241,828 of record NC_052078.1, on the reverse strand, counting down.
ATTTATTGAGTGCTTACTGTGTGCAGAGGACTGTACTAAGTGCTTGGGAGAGTACAATAAACAGTCACATTCCCTGCCCACAATGAGCTTACAGTCTAGAGGCGGGGAGAAAAACATCAATACAAATGAACAAAATTACGGATCTGTATATAAGTGCTGTGGGGCTGGGAGGGGAGGAAGAGGAAAGGGGTTAAGTCGGGGCAATGCAGAAGGGAGTGGGAGATGAGGACATGTGGGGCTTAGTCTGGGAAGGCCCTAATTGTGGGCAGACAATGTGTCTATCAACTCGGTTATACTGTACTTTCCCAAGCACTTAATACAGTGCTCTGCACACAGTAAGCACTCAATAAATACCACTGACTGACTGAATCAGAGGACCTGGGTTCTAATCCCAGCTCTGCCATATACCTGCTGTGGGGCCTTAGGCAAGCCACAACTCCCCTGTGCCTCAGTTCCCTTATCTGCAAAATGGGGATTTAATATCTGTTCACCCTCCTGCTTAGACTGTGAGCCCCACACGTAACCTGATTTCCTTGTACCTGCCCCAGCACCTAGTACAGTGCTTGGCAAGTGATAAGCACCGAACAAATTCTACAATTATCAATACTAAGACCTAATCATCAACTACTATCCTGGGGCCTACAAGGATTTTAAAATGCTTGTGGAAGGCACAGTCTTGAGAACCTTCTTATCTACAAAAGACAGTTAAAGGCAAATACTATCTACATACATGTAGACATGTCAATACTAGTTAGAGAAGCACATTGGGGACTGTGTGGGTTGAGAGAGTAATTGGGGAGGCCTGGAAAGTGTCTGTCAATGGAAGAGGATGCGGACACATGGAACAACCCATGAGAATTGTGGTAATCCCAGAAGTAAGGAAGTCCCTCTCTTACACCTAAAGTTGCTATTTTAATAACACTAATTATTTGCAAAAATTGGCCCTTGCCAACTATTATTTCATTGGGAGATAAGGGAATCGGTTCCAATGCCCTTTTTCCCCTATCTGTAATTTACTTTAGTGTCCGTCTCTTCCTGCAATAATAATAATAATGGTATTTGTAATAATAACAATAATAATAATAATGGTACTTGTTAAGTGTTTACTATGTTCCAGGCACTGTACTAAGCACTGGGGTGGATACAAGCAAATTGGGTTGGACACAGTCCACATGGGGCTATAGTTTCAGTCCCCATTTTACAGATGAGGTTACTGAGGACAAGAGAAGTAAAGTGACTAGCCCAAGGTCACACACCAGACAAGTGGTGGAGCTGGGATTAGAATCCATGACCTTCTGACTCCCAGGCTCTATCTATCCACTACGCCATACTGCTTCCTGTAAACTCTAAGTTGCTTGCGGGCAGGGGTCATGTCTACCAACACCACTGTATTGTATTTTCCCAAGTGCTTACTACAGTGCTCCATGAATACCACTGACTGACTCACCAACTTTCTCTTGGCCCCAAATAAAAACATTTGTGGACTGTGGGTCTGCCCTCCTGGTCCTGCTTTGATAGACACTGAATGATGAAATAGAGAAGTCACTTGTTCAGTAGTATTTATTAGGCACTTCCTGGGTGCAGAGCACTATACTAAGCACTTGGGAGAGTATGATACAGGAATAAACAAACATTCCCTGCCCACAGTGAGCTTACAGTCTTGGGGGGGAGACAGACATCAATACAAATAAATGAATTATAGATATGTACACAAGTGCTGTGGGGCGGAGGAGAGCAAAGGGAGAAAGTCAGGGTGATGCAGAAGGGAGTGGGAGAAGAGGAAAGGGAGAGTTTAGTCTGGGAAGGCTACAGGAGATGTGCCTTCAATAAGGCTTTGACTCAATCAATCAATAGTATCTACTGAGCACTTACTATGTGCAGAGTACTGTACTAAGCGCTTGGGAGAGTACACTACAACAGGTAGCACTGTTAAGAACAATCTTCTAGAAAACACAAACATGATTAGACCACTACGTGTTTACAGGTGAGTCTACATTTCTTCCACATACTTCTAGTTGGCTGCCCGGGGCAACAGAGGCAGAAGATGAGGAGCCACTGACAGTCATCCCTGTCTGTTGCAGCAAATACCCACTGCATTATTATTATTATATTATTATATTATATTATATTATTATTATTTATTTATTTTACTTGTACATATCTATTCTATTTATTTTATTTTGTTAGCATGTTTGGTTTTGTTCTCTGTCTCCCCCTTTTAGACTGTGAGCCCACTGTTGGGTAGGGACTGTCTCTATATGTTGCCAATTTGTACTTCCCAAGCGCTTAGTACAGTGCTCTGCACATAGTAAGCGCTCAATAAATACGATTGATGATGATGATGATGCACACTGCCACAACCTCCTTGCCCACATTCCTTGTGGGCAAGGAATGTGTCTACCAATTCCAGACACATCTAGACACATTTAGACACAGTGCTCTGCTCACAGTAAGCGCTCAATAAATACCACTGACTGATTCTTTGTCACGTTTTTATTAACCTTTCCATTCTTTTGACTTCTGAAACCATTCCAGCATGGAGTGCCCTAGGAATTAGTGAATTTTGAGTTTTAAAAAGTAAATTTTGGGGGTGTGAAACCCATGATAGAGAGTCTGGTTTTTGAGCAGGGCGACTGTACTATTGAGTTATAATGGAAAGGAAAGGGGAAGTGAGGGGCAATGACCTTTATATCTAGTGCCAGGGATTAGAATAACTAAAAAAAAATCAATACGGAGAGAAAAATCTGCAAAACGTTAACGAAAATAGAACCACGAATGATAAAAAAAGTCCTTGCTATGCCAAACAATATTGAGAGTTGCCTTTCTGTGAATACAGTAAATGAAATTCATTCATTCAATTGTATTTACTGAGCGCTTACTGTGTGCAGAGCATTGTACTAAGTGCTTGGAGAGTACAATTCAGTGACAGATAGAGCCAAAAACGGGCTCAGATCTACTAGTCAAACAGGACTTTTCAGGTTCAAATTGTAGCCCAGCCCGGTCCAAAATCATTCCAAACTAAAGGTGGTGAATGTGGATGCTCCTGCGGGATCCTGAGGTTTAACAATAATAGAAGACCAGACTCTGTTCCTCGGCTCCAAAAGGAACTCACGGCCCGGCCAACGACCACCGCGCTCCTCCCCTTGCCCTCCTCGCAACACAAACACACACAAAGACATACACACCGGGCCTGCCCCTGCTGGCTTTTTATGCTACCCTTGGGGTGAGAACTAGTTCCAGCTGAACCAACCCTCTGGTTCTCTCAACCCTGTCTAGTCTGGCCTCGTATTCCCAAACCTTTCTCGGGGAGGCTGAGGTTTGAGGTTGTGCCATTGCGAGGCCCTGGGTCTTGCTCTTTTGAGATGGGGCAGAACACCACTCCCTCTGCCATAATGTGAAAAAGGAGTGCAGAAGGAGATTTTTTTTTCACTGGTTCTTAGCGAAGCTGCCAGTACACAGTCTCCTGAAATTTGACTTGCCAAATCTGTTTGGCTAAGAACCCTGTCATGCAAATTAAAAACTGGCTGGATGACTGTAAACTGCTACACTACACGCAGTTTATCCAGCTGGCTGGAATCTAGCAGGGTGCCATAGGGGTCAGGGATGGGTCCAGCCCTACTTAACATATTTATTAACGATCTGGAAGAGAAAACTCCTCGGCTCTGCCACTAACACTTTCTCTCAGCCTCTCCCAAGCCTCATTCCTATAAAACAGGGATAACACCATTGGCCACCTACTTACTGCACAGACATGAGGTGAGTAAAATGTGATGTCTACTGAGCTTCAATCATACATATACATATAAAAATAGACCGCCACAACAAATAAAGGGCAAGGAGTCAAAAGCCCGAGTCCCAAATTTCACATTTTGACTGTAATGAATGTGAGGAAAATACACGAGGACATACTTATCATCCAAACGGAAAGTCAACAAAGTAGTAGTAGTAGTACTAGTAATAGTAACGGTATTCATTGAGTGTACACTGAGTGCAATGCACTGAACTTGGTGCAAGGGAAAGTATAATAGGAGCATTAGATATATTCCCTGCACACAAGGAGCTTACACTTTAATGGGGCAGGGGAGGGGGACAGGCATAAAAAATACTTACAAAGAGTAGAATCAGAATTGATGGAATGTTCGATCCAAAGTGCTGAATATGAGTGTATAAATGCAAGAGATGTGGATCAATATGGCTTGGAGTATTGGTGATTAGATGGTAATTAGAAGTCTCGTGGAGGAAGTGAGAAGCAGTGTGGTCTAGTAGATAGAGCACAGGCTTGGGAGTCAGAAGGAGGTGGGTTCTAATCCCACCTCTGCAACTTGTCTGCTGTGACCCTGGGCAAATCACTTAACTTCTCTGTGCCTCAGGTTCCTCATCTGTAAAATGGGGATTAAGACTGGGAGCCCCATGTGGGGCCAGGGCTGTGTCCAACAGCACCTGTATATATGTATATATGTTTGTACATATTTATTACTCTATTTATTTATTTATTTGTTTGTTTGTTTGTTTGTTTGTTTGTTTGTTTGTTTATCTTACTTGTACATATCTATTCTATTTATTTTATTTTGTTAGTATGTTTGGTTTTGTTCTCTGTCTCCCCCTTCTAGACTGTGAGCCCGCTGTCAGGTAGGGACTATCTCTATGTGTTGCCAACTTGTACTTCCCAAGTGCTTAGTACAGTGCTCTGCACACAGTAAGCGCTCAATAAATACGACTGATTGATTGATTGATTAGCTTGTATGTACCCCAGTGATTTGAACGGTGCCTGGCACATAGTAAGCGCTTAACAAATACCATAAAAGTGGGATTTTTGAAGGACTTTGAAGGTGGGAGGGCTTAGGTCTGATGGATTTAAGGGATAGGGAGAGTTCCAGGCTGGAAGGAGAGCAGGAGCAAAGGATTGGAGGTGGGCAGGACAACAGCATGATACAGTTAGGAGCAGGGCTAGGGAGGAACAAAGAATGCGAGGGTTTTATTTCAGACATGAATACAGTACTCTAGTGAAGTTCTCTTTTGTTCTCTTTTGATTCAAAGATGACACACTGTCTTGAGGGTCTAAGAAAGTTCTGATTCTCATTGCTGATTTTAAACTAAAATTTTAAAATTGAAAGTATTCAGTAATTCTTGAGCCTTTTCAGATTATATACTTCCGTAAAACTACAACATTTACACTTATAGTTACACACACGTTTTTCTCCTGGCATTTCTTAACCCAATTAGTTCTGCTGCCCCTCATTCTATGAGACTAAGGGGCAAAACAATCAAAGCAACAAATGAAATGACAACAATAAAACTTCATGAAGTCAGGAAGAACAAAGGACGGTTTCATTACCTCATCCATATTACTCTCCCCACACCACCATTCCCCAACCGAAATCCCCTACCCAACATGTATAACGCATCTAGCAGAACACCTTAAATCTAGACTTGAGCACTTCTATTTGCACTTACAGTTCTCTGTGCTGGGAGTGGTCCTGATTTTCTACAGTGAACTCATCTGATCGGTCATAAGCCCAGGAAAAGCAGCCCTTCTCCTGTCTACGTGAAAAGGGGAAATTCCCTTCCATCCTCCCTATACAGGGCTTATGGATGCTCGAAACATTCGGGCACAGCTGTGAAAAAAGGAGACTCCCTATAGGGGGCTAAAGTCCAGGGTAAAGTCAGGAGTAGAGCGGGAACGTGGTGGGCTGAGGGTGGACATTTTGCTGAAATAACAGCAGTTCCTCCGTCCTTAATAATAATAATGGTATCTTAAGCACTTACTAAAGGCCAAGGTCATGGGTTCAAATCCCGGCTCTGCCAACTGTGTGACTTTGGGCAAGTCACTTAACTTCTCTGTGCCTCATCTGTAAAATGGGGATTAAGACTGTGAGCCCCACATGGGACAACCTGATCACCTTGTAACCTCCCCAGCACTTAGAACAGTGCTTTGCACATAGTAAGCACTTAACGAATACCATCATTATTATTATTATTACTACACTAAGCACTGGGGTAGATAGAAGACAATTGGGTTGGACACGGTCCCTATCCCACATGGGACTCACAGTCTAAGTACTATCTAAGAGCAGTCTAAGTACTTCTTCAGTGTTTCCCATGTGCATATCAGAGGCACCAAAGGTATTGCGGGAGGTCTTGGAAGTCACCATTTATGATCTGCAGAGAATACAGGAAAGTGCTCAATAAATACGATTGACGATTGTTTCTCTGTGCACCTCCAGCCGACTTGTGGACTTTATCTGTGACCAATGGGCTCCACTGGGAAACACCTTGAGTATTTTTTAAAAATTCCTGTGGTGTTTATTCATCCAAGCTCTCTCAGTGACTACAGTCCCAGCAGGGAAAGTTGAAAATTTAGGTTGCCAAGCCAGACCAAAGGAGGGAGTTCTCTACATCATTCCAGTGACATTCTGAAAGAGAGTACGTGAATGGGAAGCAGCATGGTCTAGTGGAAAGAGCCCAGGACTGGGAGTCAGAGAACCTGGGTTCTAATTCCAGCTCTGCCACTTGTCACTTAACTTCTCTGTGCCTCAGTTATCTCATCTGTAAAACGGGGATTAGGACAGTGAGCCCGATGTGGGACATGGACTATGTCCAATCTGGTTATCTTGTATGAATACAGTAAGCACTCAATAAATACGATTGAATAAATGAATCTACGCCAGTGCTTAGTACAGTGCCTGGCACATAGTAAGCATTTAACAAATACCATTTTTAAAAAAGGGGAGGGTCAAACACTGTGCTCCCCTGTTTTACCTGAACCCCCATGCTCATGGAGGGGACTGCTTGGGAGGAATTTATGCCCCTGCACACTTCTCATTAAGCATTTCCATGTGTGGATTTACGAACCCTAAGTGGGGAACCAAATTAGCCCTAAATGTGGCCTGTTCAATTTGAACATTTAAACAGATATCCCTGGTCTAAATCGCTTCACTTTGATAGGTCTAACATCTGTTCTTTTTCTAACTTGCTTTAAAAATTATGAAATGTTTAGAACAGATCTATTGTTTCCTTAGATGCCAAGAAAAAATGAATTGGCTAACACAAAGACTTGGAAATCAGAGGGTTTTGAACTTGTCACATTGTAATAAGAAGGATAAACTTTTGCCCAGGTAACTCCAGTGTCTGAAACTCTCATGAATGTGATATATGTGTGCGTGGATCTAAATATCTATATATTTCTACATATATAGGGAGAGATAGACAGAGATAGATATACACTGAAACATAGGAATTAATACAGAATAACCTATATGGTAACCTACAGTTTTGTTCACTGGATGGATAAATGACCAAGTTTTGAGGTTCACTTCACCTCGAACTGTCTGAGATACTAATACACTCAAAATCTTGAGGCCAGTCTTCATATCTATGTGTGTTTTCTGGTACACTTGACTGATATATTTCTGGTTTATTAAACTTTAATGATCTAAACATTGTTTTACAAACAAAACTGGATGCCTAAAAAGCTCTTTGACCCTTTTTAAAGTACTTTTTCTCTAAAAGCAAACAACTGACAGTTGGGTTTTGCCAGGAGTAAACAAACCCTAACCCCTCAAAGGTTGAATTTGATCCAGAAATCTAAATCTCTCCTCCTGAAGGGTTCTAAACTTGCCAAAATAGGTTCTTCTCATTTTTGACCTTTCACTTCATTCTGTTCCTGTTTCGATCGCTCGGCTCCAACTTGCGGGGCAAACGTCATGGCAAGGATGAGGCCAAAATGAGTTTTCTTCCTTAACAAGTTTGAATTCTTTAAAATACTCCCTGAGGCACAAAGAGTTGCACCCAACACTGTTCTGAGTATATGTTAGCTAATTAAAACCAAGAAAATATCATAGGGAAATGATTAACTACTTACCCAAGATTAGGTCTTCTATCAGAGCGCTGATGTTTGTGAAAGGACCAGGTCATCCTTTGAGGTTAAAAGAAAAATGAGTAAAGTCATAAATTGCAGGAGCTCAAGAGAAAAAAAGAAATTCTCAAGGACTTAATGAGGAAACTAAATGAAGACTCTACCCAACATGTGCACTGCATTTCAAAAATGCTCCAAAAAAATCAATGTCTGATGCATTTTTGAATATGAAGACAACACAAGGCTCTCTAAACATGTTTTTGTATCACACCACTTGTCATCTCTGCAATCAAATAAGGATGGCTTGCTCTTGGTACAGCATATGCAGATCCCATATTGACTTGAGGTTCATGAATAAATTATGTTCTACAAGCACTGAACCAATTTCTGCCCTCAGGTGCTCACATGTACATGGATTTCTAAAGGAAAAATTTGGCCTGTTATTGACAGACAACTCTCAATTACCTGTGCCCCTAGGGGACCACAGTAGCATGGATAAATGAAATGCACGGATAATCTACAGCCTTCATTTCAATCATCGGTGTCTACCTTCGGATCCACCAACCCATCCATGACAGCTACTAATGGAATAAAAGTCTGACGAGCTCCACGTTTTCCCCCCCATCCTCTTCCTCTTTGCTAGAGAGTTAAGTAACCAAAAGGCAAGCAATAAAGTGGAGGAGGAGAAGGATGATACCTGAGAGTTGTTCATGTTAGGAGGAAAAAATGAGGTAGGTCTCTAACGTTGATATCTCCCAAACCAAAAAATTTTATTAAAAGGATATTAGGCCTGGCCTGTATAAGAGGGCAACACTTAACAGCAGGATAAACAACATGTCGTGGTAGGACATACTTTACACCTTTCACTCACTGTTATATGAGCAATGCTCACCAGAAGATTGAGGGGCCAGAAAAGGTGCACCTCTGGGGTTTCCATGGACAAAGTACATACGCGGGCATGAGAAGCTCTTTGAAAGACTCATGGATGCTGTCTCACAGCATGGACTAGTGGAAAGAGCACAGGCCTGGAACTCAGAAGGACATGGTTTCTAATCCTGCCTCTGTCAATTGCTTGCTGTGTAACTTCAGGCAAGTCACTTCGTTTCTCTCTGCTTCAGTTTCCTCAACTACAAAATGGAGATTAAATACCTCTTCTTCCTCCTACTTGGACTGGGATCTCCAGGAGGGACAGGGACTCTGCCCAACCTAATTAAGTTGTACCTACCTGAGCACTTAGAACAGTGTTTGGCATGTGTAAACGTTTACCAAATACCATAAAAGAGGGAGGCTGCCTTTGAATCGAAAAACCACTTTTCAGGGGAATGTGCAAGTAGTACTTTGTGTCCTAATTTGGCAGGGAGGAACTGAAAATCCTCCATGGAGGATATAGAAGTTGCCAAAGAATGTGTCCTTAAGCATATCAATCATATTTATTGTCATGTGCAGAGCACTGTACTGATAAACAAGCACTTGGGAGAGTGCAATATAACAGAGGTGGTAGACATATTCCCTGCCCACAAGGAACCTGCAGTCTAGAGGCAGCCCTGCATTCCCCTGTAATTAGGCATCAGCCTCCTCGCCAACCTCCCTGCATCCTATCCCTCCCCTCTCCAGTCCTTACTTCACCCTGCTGCCAGATCACTTTTCTGAAAAACCATTCAGTCCGTATCTCCCCACTCTTCAAAAACGTCCAATGGTTGCCCATCCAACTCCGCATCAAACTGAAACTGTTTACCAATGGCTTTAAGGCACTCAGTCAGCTGTCTCCCTCCTACCAAATCTCGCTGACCTCATCATCAATCGTATTTATTGAGCGCTTACTGTGTGCAGAGCACTGTACTAAGCGCTTAGCACTGTACTACAATTCAACTTGCACACTTGGTTCTTCTAAGACCAACCTACTCCCTGGACCTCAACCTCATCTATCTCACCGCGGAGCCCTTGCCTGTATTCTCCATCGGGTCTGGAACTCCCTTACCCTTCACATCTGACAGTTCACCATGCTCCCCACCTTCAAAACCCTCCTAAAATCACAACTCCTTCAAGAAGCCTTCCCAGTCTAAGCCTTTTATTTCCCCTCTCCTCCTTCCCCTCTGCATCGACTAGACTGTGAGCCCGTTGTTGAGTAGGTACCGTCTCTATATGTTGCCAACTTGTACTTCCCAAGCGCTTAGTACAGTGCTCTGCACACAGTAAGCACTCAATAAATACAATTGAATGAATGAATCGACTATGAACTTGGCTGTGTACCCCTTTACTCACACCAATACTCACTCCAGCCCCACAATGTGTAGGTGAATATTCTCATACATTACTATTTGCCCTATTGTTAACCCACTTTAATGTCCATTTCCCTCTGTAGATGGAAAGCTCCTTGTTGGCTGGAATCACCTCTACCAACTCTGCTGCACTGTACTTTCCCAAGTGCTTAATACAGTGCTCTGCACACAGTAAGCACTCTCCAAAAACCACTGATTGATTGTTTGACTTACTGCTCCTCCTATTCCCCGTGCCTTGCTCTCATTTCTCTCACTGTAGCCCGCTGCTCACACCCTCCCTCCTTCTTGGAATCCCCTCCCTGCTCATATCCAACAGACCACAGATCACTCCATCTTCAAAGCTATGCTGAAATTTCATCCTCTCCAGGAAGCCTTCCCTGACTAATCCCTATTTTTCCTCACTGCTAGATCACCTAGGCATTTAGCCCTATTCCCTAAGCCCCCAGGTACTCACCCCATCCCCACCCACTGCATTTATGTACATAACGGGATATTATGCTAATTCCCCTACCTATCATTATTTCAGTATCTGTTTCCTCCACTAGACTACACGTTCCTTGAGAGCAGGGATCATGTTTATTTACCCTATTGTACTCTCTCAAGTGTTTAGTACAGGGCTTAGCAGACAGTGCTCAATGAATGCCCTTGACTGACTACTGACTTCAGGATGCCTACAGCAAGGTTGGAGGTGACCCCATGGCACCAAAAATGTTTATCCTGACTGCAAATCCTGCTGGTGTTTAAATGTTGCTTAACACTGGGCTTGTCTGTGCAGAGTCAGGGCTCCAAGGTATTTCTACTGAAAAGATTTTCAAAAATTCTACCGGACAGGGAGGGCTGGCAATTACAATAAAACACCCCTAGAACAAAGTCCTTCATGAACAACATCTCCACGTACAATGTTTCCCATTTGTCCCGGAGACTATACTTCTAAAATAATTTTTTTAATGGCATTTGTTAAGTGCTTACTCTGTGTCAGACACTAAGCAATGGGACAGATACAAGCTAATCAGGTTGGACACAGTCCATGTTCCACATGGGGCTCACAGTCTTCATCCCCATTTTACACATAGGGAACTGAGACACAGAGAAGTGAAATGACTTGCCCAAGGTCACACAGCAGATAAGAGGCAGAACTGGGATTAGAACCCAGGTCTCTGACTCTCAGGCCCTTGCTCTTTCCACTAAGCCACGCTACTTCTCAATTTCTACGTCTCAAAAATCAGCCCCTTAAGTTTTACAGTAGCGGGCGAATTGGGGAAAATCTCATTCATTCATTCGTTCAATGAATGAATTAATTGAGTGCTTACTGTGTGCAGAGCACTGTACTAAGCGCTTGGGAGGTACAAGTTGGCAACATATAGAGACAGTCCCTACCCAACAGTGGACTCGCAGTCTAGAAGGGGGAGACAGATAATAAAACAAAACATATTAACAAAATAAAATAAATAGAATACATATGTACAAGTAAAATAAATAAATAAATAGAGTAATAAATATGTACAAACATATATACCTATATACAGGTGCTGTGGGGAGGGGAAGGAGGTAAGGCAGTGGGGATGGGGATGGGGGGAGCTTTCTCAAAGGCACACCCCCTTTCCCCAGCTCCTTCTCTCCTTTCCCCAGCTCCTCTTTCCCCAGCACTAACTTCACCCCATTACGGGTGTTTCAGAATACTGCCGCCCCTAAGGCTAATCACCACACCCCCTAGGGAGCTAACAGGCATTTTTGCCCTGACTGCAATCAATCAATCAATCAATCGTATTTATTGGGCACTTACTGTGTGCAGAGCACTGTACTCAGCGCTTGGGAAGTACAAGTTGGCAACATATAGAGACAGTCCCTACCCAACAGTGGGCTCACAGTCTAAAAGGGCTCACAGTCTGCACCATCCTGCTAGTTTTCCGCCACGTGTAACAGGGAAGGAAGTAGTGGATGGGTACATAAATGACATCTTGTCTACGGGCCCGATCTCATCTCATCTCAGAAGCTAACCAGAGTTGGACCTGGTTAAGTACTTGGAGGGAAGACTGTCTGGTAACACCAGGTGCTGTATTTTCCCTCTAGACTGTAAGCTCGTTATAGGCAGGGAATGTGGCCGACAATTCTGTTGTAGTGTACTCTCTCAAGTGCTTAGTACAGTGTCCTGCACATAGTAAGTGCTCAATAAATACCACTGATTGACTGACTGATCCTGGGCCTTTCCTCCCAGCAGGTCCCCTGGCTATGGGCATTTACCTTTCAGGCACACCTTCAAACCTTACTCCTCAGAGGAGGGGCAACCTTTCAGAGGAGGGAGGGTGGAAGAAGGGAAGTACTGTTAGGGGCCCCTCTCTGTCTCATGTAGGCCCCAATCAATCAATCAATCAATCAATCAATCAATTGTATGTATTGAGTGCTTATGGTGTGTGGAACACTGTACTAAGTCCTTGGGAGAGTCCAATGTAACAGAATCGACGGCCACGTTCCCTGCCCACAACGAGCCTCTAGCCCTAACCTCCCCACTTCTCACACTCCAGAGTTTGGGGGATTGTCTGTGCCTGTTTCCAGAAGCAACAATCATTACTGCCGTTTGGCTGGATAATTCAAGGCAGAATGGGAAGAAAAAAGGAGTGTGGAACCATTGAAGAAAAGGCACAATAAAAATTGGGAATGACTAAGCAGGACTGCAGAGGGGGCAGGACTCATGCTGGCAATTGCTTTTCTCTGATGTGCACCCTGTCCCTCAATGGCCTGAGTGACAAGTGACAATTTTTAGCTGCGCCTATGTCCCCTTCTCCAAAACGCGATTAATGGGTTGTTTTAAAAAGGTCCTTGCAGTGTGCACTAATCATTTTGTTTCAGCTTCTTAGAATCAGGGCCTCTTGAAAAAATATGATAAAAGAATAAGGAAATTGGTTGTTTCAGCCAAGAGCCCTGGCACTTTGAAAAGAGAATCGTAGTCTGGTTTAGCCGATACGTTTATTAAAATTTTGGCATGTTGGAATGTTATTTTGGGGTTAACTGGATTCTTTGTGAAAATAGTTTCGGAAGACCCTGGCTTGTAGTTCAACGTTTTGTTTACATAGCAATTTCTGCAATGTCTTGGTTGCTACTTAATTAAAACAAGGAACTTTAGGGTAGATTTTCAGATGGGTTGTTGATGTGTTTTGTTTTGATAGCAGGTTTCATTTACGAGCTAAGAAATTATTCAAGTCAATTAACTACATAAATCTTGTTTCCCCCAACATATTGAGTGAGAAGCTAAGCATTTGTCAATATCCCAAGTGTGTAAATCAAACATATTTCACACTCTCACATCTTAAGAAATCTATCTTAAATCAAGAGATGGGAGGCACTTAAAAGGTCCTTGAAGTTTCTAACCATTCTAGTACTTTCCCAAAAGCTTATAAGTTCTAGGAAACAAACTAAAGTTATTCAACTGGGACAGGGGGAGGGTGAGGGTGAAGGAACCCACCACATTTTCCATGTGAAACTTAAGTCTGAATGCAAGACACCAATTAAGGTTTTTAACCAGTGCAGTTCCTTTACATTTTGGAACATGAAATCAAATTGCAATTGTTTTCCAACAAAAATTTAAATCAGGAAGTGGGTTTCTTCTAATGCATGAACCCGTCAGTTTCGTCTAATGCATGAACCCCAACTCTTTGATATCCTTAAGGAAGCTTCCTCACTTTTCCCTCTCAGCTCCAAGGACATTGTATCCAGTGCTTAATTTCAACTGGGGCTCCCACCTAGGCCCTCAAGAGCCAGAGTAGGGACCCAGTCCAGAGCTCCAGGACCATGTTCAGCTCTGGGAAGGGAGGCAGCTATGGTCTATGATGAGTTGGAACACTACAGACCAGAGGCCCCAGGGCTGGTAGGCATTAGAGAGCTTAGAGGGAACAGAGTGAGGCAGATGTAGAGGAGCTTCAGCACTTCAAACCCCTGCCTCTCCTCCTTCCTTCCCCCCAAAACATCCTCTCCAGCCTCCCAATTTGGGAGGAGACACTTAAGCACTAGATGAGTCCCCGGTTTGGCTTCTGCAATACCCCAGTACTTTATTATTATTATTATTATTTTATTTTATTTTATTTTTTTTTCTGGGCCTCAGTTCCCTCATCTAAAAAATGGGGATTACGACTGCGAGCTCCATATCAGACAGGGACTGTGTCCACCCCAAATTTGCTCAGATCCACCCCAGTGCTTAGGTCAGTGCCTGCCACAAAGCAAGCGCTTAACAAATACCATCATTATTACCATCTTCACTTCAATGTGCCCAGTTACCTCATCTGTAAAATGGGGAAGAAACTGTGAGCCCCATGTGGGGCATGGACTGTGTCCAACCTATCTTGCATCTAGCCCAGTGCTTACTACAGTGCCTGGCACAAAATAAGTGAATAACAAATACCACTATTATTATTATTATCTTCCCAGTGCTGACTAGCCCTCCTCCTGTAATCACTCTCTTCACCTCTGTTGATAAAGATCAATCCTTCAGATTCTGTGCTTTGACTAGGTCTGCCTGCCTTTTCCTCCTTCCCCATTCTCTACTTCATTAAAAGAGAGAAACCTAAGAGCAAGCCAGAGTTTTTTTTCTTTGTTTTGGCTATTATAATCATTATTATGATTTTAATGATATTTGTTAAGTGTTATACTATGTTTGGACACTATTCTAAACACTGGAGTAGATACAAGGTTGGACACAGGCCATGTCCCACATGGGGCTCAGAGCATTAATCCTCATTTTACAAATGAGGTAACTAGGGCATAAACGACATTGTGGGCAGGGAATATATCTACTAACTCTGTTATACTGTACTCTCCCAAGCACTTAGTTCAGTGCTCTGCACACAATAAGGACTCAATATGATTGACTGACTGATTGAAGAAGTCAAG
The DNA here is from genome assembly GCF_015852505.1 of Tachyglossus aculeatus. Classification (NCBI taxonomy): domain Eukaryota; kingdom Metazoa; phylum Chordata; class Mammalia; order Monotremata; family Tachyglossidae; genus Tachyglossus; species Tachyglossus aculeatus. Next base: position 21,226,813 of record NC_052078.1, on the reverse strand, counting down.
TCACTTGCTCAAGGTCACACAGCAGAGAAGAGGCAGAGCTGGGATTGGAAGACAGAGCTGTACTCTTTCCACTAGGCCATGCTGCTTCCCACTAAGCTTGCCTGATTAACCAGGGGTAATCATGATAGACTTTCTCCTTGACCCCCTCCAACTTGGCTTCTGTCCCCTTCATTCCATAGAAACTGCCCCCTCAAAGGTCATAAATAATCTCCTTCTTGCCAAATCTAATGGCCTCTAACTCAAACCGAATCCTCCTTGACATTTCAGTTGCCTTCGACACTGATGATCACCCCCTTCTCCTGGAAACATTATCCTACCTCGACCTCACTGGCACTGTACTCTCCTGGATCTCCTCCTATCTCTCTGATTGCTCATTCTCAGTCTCTTTTGAGGGCTCCTCCTCTGCCTCCTACTCTCCAACTGTGTGTGTCCCTCACGGTTCAGTTCTGCATCCCCTTCTAGAAAAACTCATTTGCTCCCATGGCTTTAACTACCACCTCTATGCAGATGATTCCCAATCTACATCCTCACCCCCCGATCTTTTTCCCTCTCCTGCCTTCAAGTCGTCTCTACTTGGATGTCCCACCACTACCATAAACTTAACATATCCAAAACAGAATTCCTTACCATCCAACCAAACCCTTTCCTTCCTGTGACTTTTCCATCACTGTAGACAGTATCACCATCCTTCCTTTCTCACAAGCCTGTAACCTTGGCGTTATCCTTGACTCCTCCCTCTCACTCAACGTGGCTCAGTGGAAAGAGCCCGGGCTTGGGAGTCAGAGGTCATGGGTTCGAATCGCAGCTCCACCACTTGTCAGCTGTGTGACTTTGGGCAAGTCACTTAACTTCTCTGTGCCTCAGTTCTGTGAGCCCCACGTGGGACAACCTTGATTACCTTGTATCCCCCCAGTGCTTAGAACAGTGCTTGGCACATAGTAAGCACTTAACAAATACCAACATTATTATTATTATTATTCAACCCACATACTCAATCCATCACTAAATCCTGTCAGTTCAGCCTTCACAACATCCCTAAAATCAGCCCTTTCCTCTTCATCCAAACTGCTACCATGTTACTTTAAGCACGTATCGATTCCCTCCTTGATTACAGCCTCCTTGCTAACTTCTCTGCCTCCTGTCGCTCCCTGCTCCAGTCCATACTTCACTCTGCTGGCTGGATTATTTTTCTACAAATGTTCAGTCCATGCTTCCCCACTCCTCAAGAACCTCCAATGACTGCCCATTCACCTCTGCATCAAACAGAAACCCCTTACTATCACCTTTAAAGTGTTCAATAACCTTGCCCCTCACCTTGCAACTCTCCTACTACAACCCAGCCTGTACACTTGACTCCTTTAGCGTCAACCTACTCACCGTACCTCGATCTTGTCTATCTCTTTGCTGGTGCCTCGCCTGGAACGCCCTCGCTCTTCACACCCACCAGATAATTACTCTCCCCCTTCTTCAAAGTCTAACTGAAGGCATATTTCCTCCAAGAGGTCTTCCCTGATTAAGCCTTAGTTTCCTTTCCTTCCATTCCTTTTTGTGTCACCCTGACTTGATCCCTTTATTCATCCCTCACTCCCAGCCCCACAGCGCTAATGTACATATTGTAATTTATTTTATTTTTTTATGGCATTTATTAAGCGCTTACTATGTGCAAAGCACTGTTCTAAGCGCTGGGGAGGTTACAAGGTGCCCAGGTTGTCCCACGTGGGGCTCACAGTCTTAATCCCCATTTTAGAGATGAGGGAACTGAGGCCCAGAGAAGTGAAGTAACTTGCCCAAAGTCACACAGCTGACAAGTGGCGGAGCCAGGATTTGAACCCATGACCTCTGACTCCAAAGCCCATGCTCTTTTCCACTGAGCCACGCTGCTTCTCTATTTATTTATTTATTTATATCTGTCTCCCTCTTTACACTGAGAGCTCGCTGTGGGCAGGGAATGTGTCTGTTATATTGTCCGCTCCCAAGAGCTTAGTACAGTGCTCTAACCACAGAAAGCGCACAACAAACACGATTGACTGGACTATGCTCCTTAGTCTGCTACTTAGACTGAGTCCCACATGGGACAGGGACTGTGTCCAACCTAGTTAACTGGTACCTAGCCCCGTACTTAGAACAGTGTTAAACGCACAGCAAGTGCTTAACAAATACCATTAAAAAAAATTAATCAATGGTTTTTACCCAGTGCACAGCATTGCACTAAGCTCTTGGGGGAGCATATGTCTCGCATCACCTCCCTGGTTAGTAAGCTGCCTAAGTAACAAAATTCTGGAATGGCATTTACCTCCGGGTTGACAGTTTCTGTGAAGGGTTTCCCTGGTTCGGGCTGGTTTATCGCTTCATTTTCCTTCAGACTCACAGTCAAGCCCAAGCAACGGGCTGCGTGGCTGCATCTGCAAAATAGTTTACACTCAACAGCAGGTTTTCTTGGGTGTATCCTTCCCTCTACGGTGCACTCATCCTTATATAGCAACTGTTGAACTATTGCCCGCAGGGCTTTTGATGATTAGATGCAAACAAGATTACTTATAAACCAGGTTTTAATAGCTTCCTTAAGTACTGGTAACTGATACGCATCTTTGATTTGTGAGAATTGATGTGCCTAGAAAGTGCCTTTGCAAAAGCATAATCCCCCAAAATGTTAATTTGTTTTCCTAAAACAAAAGCCCCATTCATTTCCCCATCAACATGCCCAAGATTTATGTGGGTAATTCCCATTAATGATAATAGGCATTCATATAAAGACTAGAACTCCTCCAAGGATCTTAGATATGTGAGAAAAAATTTGGAATCAAGGGGATATTTGGGATAAGACCCAACTATGCCCTCTTTAGTTAGATCGTCCTCTGTAAAATTCCAATATCGTAAAGAATGTCACACCGATTAAATGACATGAGAAAAGCCTAATAATTCTTACCGGCATTTATGATCCTCCTGCTGGCAGCCGGCCACTCAGTGAAAAGCGACATCGTTTTAAACACCAGCAGTTGTATTCATAAGCCCAAAGTAATGAGCTGCAAGGCAGATTCCATTTTGATAGAATACTAATTTAAAGGGGATATTGTCAAGAAATTAAGCACAAATTGCGATTTTGTGTGATAAGAAAAGACAAGACAGTGGACTGCAAGTCAAACTAAACAGTTACTGATTACAGTGAGTTCTATAATGCGGGGTTACATTCTAATAACCATTGGTTCAATGGAAATTAATAGGTTAGGGAACAGCTGGTTCAAAGATACCTTCATGACTAACATTTTTTAATATAAATTCCTTTATCATCACTATGACCACCACTGATGGAATGCTTTACTCTCTTGCCCCTCTTTGCTATTTTACGGTACGAAGCATCGTGGCGTAGTGGACCGACTATTGGCATCAAAGTCAGAGGACCCGGGTTATAAATGCAGCTCTGACACTTGCCTGCTGTGACCTGAGCAAGTCACTTAACAATGCCTGTTTGCTCATCTATAAAATGGGAATTTGATACCTATTCTCCCTCTTTCTTAGACCATGAGCCTCACGTGGAACAGGGACCGTGCTGATCTGATTATCTTGTATCTAATGAAATAGTGCAGTGCCTGGCACCTACTATGCACTTAATGCCACAATTATTAATATTGTAAAGTTAAAAAACACAAAGAAACCCAAACTACTGTAGAATAAAGCACAGTAAGATTGAGGCAGAGGCTGGGATGTGTAAATAGCATCACACCTTGACTGACGTCGGGCACATGCCCAGTCGTTTCTTCCTACACCAAATCTATTTCTACACAACTTGTGGATCAGGTCTCACCAGAACAGATTGGTGATGTGGGAAAATGGTCCTTAATTCTTCCATCATGTTATATCCACACTGTGTAATGAAAACATATGGAATTGTGTGTGGCAAAACTAAGGGGGATGGTTAAAAAAATGCAATTGTGTTTCAGCATCTTCTCAAATGAAATATAAGTATAGTTTAAGAAACTGGAATACATTTGATCTTATCTTGACACAACATCTTTAAGCAGTGGGATGACTCTTTCTGTTTAATATTACTTTGTTCAAATATTAAACTCTGTTCTTTCTCTGTTGCTCAAGCAACAGGGGAAGTAGATATCAATGTCTCATTTTGGCCTCCTGTGATGCTGATGTCATAAATGCTGTCATTATTTCAAACTAACTGGCTTCCAGTAGGACTTGTGAATAACCCATGCTTAAGATTGGTCCAGATAGGGTTGGAAGAATCCATGGTTTAGGGTGTTAGGTAAGCAGCCATATCTTGAATTTATTGATATTAATGTCTGTCTCCTCCTCTAAACTATAAGCTTGCTAAGCACTGGGAACATGCCTACCAATTATCGACAACTCCACAACTCTCAACAACTTATACTGTACTCTCCCATGCACTTAGTACAATGCTCTGAACACAGTAAGCGCTCAATAAATATGATTGATTGATTGACACAGGCAGCTTTGGTCACAAAATCAATGCTAAGGTAGAAGTTTTTCCCTGGGAAGGAAAGAAAAATATCTGCCTTCAACAAACTGCTTTGAGCAGGTTTTTCCCAAGTCTACATGCCTGCAACTAGAAAGGCTGCCCATGCCTCGCTGGTTTAGTGTCACTCAAATAAAGAGGGTCCGTCAGGTTCAATTCCTAAGCCCATCTGGAATTTTGGGGGTTCACTTCTAAAATAACAAAATGGTGCAAATTAGCGGCAGAGGGAGTGGGTGGGGTGAGGGGGAAGTACGATATTTCTCGATTTCTACCTTCAGGCATTTCTGATTTTTTTGAAAATACTGGATGAAAAATATTTCTGGAGATGTTTGGATTGAAATTCTGCAAATGGCTTTCCCTTCACTCCCTCTACTGATGTTGTATTTTATGATGCCTAGCACTGAAATGCTTTTAAAAAGCTTCTTTTAGCACAGTGCTGTGGTCTGACAATAAGTCCAAAGAAAACAAAAATCATGTAACATCCTAAACCAAGGAAACCGAATACCCAACCAAAGGTTTTCATCAACAACAAAGAATTTTAAGCAATCCCCCAATTATGTTCCATAAGCAGCATATTGTTCAACAGTGCCAATAATAATAATGATATTAATGACACAGTATGTGCCAAACACTGAGCTAAACACTGGGGTGGATACGAGACAGTCTCCCTGTCCTACAATGGGCTCACAGTCAAAGATGGAGGGAGAATAGTTATTTTAACCCTATTTTATAGAAGAGAAAAACTCCCTTCTAGTTAGACTCTCCCTCCTCTTTAGACTGGGAGTTCAATGAGGGACAGTGACTGTGTCCAATCTGATTATCCTGTACCTACCCCAGTGTTTGACACACAGTAAAATCACACCTTTTTTTTAAAAAAAAAAAGCTAAGGTCACACAGTACAAGTGGCAGAATGGGGACTAAACCCCGGGCCTTGTGACTCACAACCCCATGCTCATTCCACTAGACCACGCTAAACAGACCAGATCAGCCTTTGGAAGACTGCAAGATGGACTGCAATTTCGACAAGAAGGTAGCTTCATGTCAAGTTGACGATCTGCAAGCCTGTTGGGAGTGTTCAACTCTCTATCCAGCTAGAAGAACTGGCCCCAACACCAAAGACACACCCAGCTCCTCGAGCAGTTGCATCAGTGTCACAAACCAAGCTCAGTACGGGCCTGAGAGACAGAGGACGTGGATTCTGATCCCCCATCCACCACTTGTTTGCTGTGTGACCTTGGGCAAGTCACTTGGGCTTGCTGAACAAGGCCTTTTAATCTTTTCTTTACTTCAACAGTCATTTACGTAAATGAATCATTTATGTCTCTACCAAAAAATAGTGCAGACTAGTTGTGTGGAAGAAATTGGGTGCGTTGGAAAGCTGTACTCTAAAATCTAGGGATTCCAAGGAACATATAATATACATGGCCCCCGGCACTTCTTCAGAATTCATCGACTGAGAGAGACATGACAGCTGACGGTAGAGCCAAGAGTTATTAACCTCAGATGGTCATTTTGTCCCCCAGGAGATGCACTGAATCCAGTTCATAATGTTGCCAGTCTATGTGCTGATATGAGAAGAGCTTAAATTAAACTTTTATACATGTTTCCCATCCCATGCTTGTTGCCCCCATGGATTGTTTTTAGCACTACTGCTGATTTATATCACAGAAAGATGTAAAAACAAGCTGTATTGATAGGTTTCATGCCAAGGTCTCAATGAGATTTTGAGTTTGTTTAAAGAAAAGCAATTAAGGTTCTCAGTAATATAAAAAAAATGACAATAGTTGGGGGGTGAGGAGGGGTATTGTTCAAAGACATTTAGGCATTCATTTGGGCACAAAAGGCAGAATCAGAATAGACTTGGCTTTCAGACTGACTAAAGATGTCCTTACCATAGTTACCATCTTGTGCTGAACTCCTGAATTTCAGAGCAGAGAAGTTTCACTCTTAGGGATGAATCTAGAGAGAAAGGTACTAAGTGATCCCAGAACTATCTTATGATAATCAGGTGACCAATCAGCAGTTAAATCTCTGGATTCTTACACAAACCTTAGAGGAGTTGCCTAAATAGCACCCCCAATATCATTTTGAAGCCTCCATGGATCATTACTTATAAGCAAATGAAGACCCCTTTCCATTTCCTTTCCTGATTGTTCTGCAAAGATGTCCTTCCCATGATATAAGGGACTGTACAAAATGAGATTCAAAATGATGTTTATGGCGCCTTAGTGCTTTGAGGGGTTTTATTTTTGTTTTTACTGATGAACAGGCACAGTCAGACTGCTGTGTATAAGGAACAAATTGATCATAGGGAGACCAGGAATCCAAGATCAGTAACAGTAATAAGAAAAGTCGCAGTAGCATAAGCTGAATGTCCACTTGCTGTAGTGCACTGTACTAGGTGCTTGGGAAGCACAGAGTAACAAAATGACACAATCCCAATCCACATCACACTTTCCTTCTACCAGGGGAGACAAACATAAAAATATTTACGATTTTATGAATACAGTATGCTGAGCATAGTTTCATGTGACCTTATATGCACTAACTTGCTTGTGATTATATATGGAAATCTCACCTTAAATAATAATTATGGTATTTATTAAGTGCTTACTATGTGCCAGGTACTGTACTAGGTGCCCAGCACTGTACTAAGTGCCTCCTCCCCCACCCAGCCTCTTCCCAAACTTCTGTCTCAGTAAGAAGCAGTGTGAACTAGTGGATAGACCATAGATGTGGGAGTCAGAGACCTGAATTCTCATCCCAACTCCTCCACTTGTCTGCTTTGTGTGACCTTGGGCAAGTCGCTTAACTTCTCTATGCCTCAGTTACCTCATCTGTAAAATGGGGATTAAGACTGTGAGCCTCATGTAGGACACGGACTGTGCCTCCAACCTCACTACCTTGTACCTACCCAACGTACCTACCCCAGTGCCAGGCCAAGAACATAGTAAGCACTTAACAAATACCATAAAACAAGATTAAATCTACAATTGTGGAAGGGGCGGGCCACTTTACAGAGTGGGCTGGCCCAGCTATGGATAAAGAGGGGCAGAGAAGACGGAGTAGGAGAGGTGTTTAAAGAGCCACAGAAAGGGCAGGGTGAGTGGGGAAAAGGGGAAAGGGAAAGGGAGGTCAGACAAGACAGCATGGAACAGTATGCTCAGTGTGCTTCATCATCTCACCACACTGTCGCACACACAAGTCTGGAGCTCCTGGGAAGAAAAAGCTTCATTTCTGACACAAAATACAATGGTTTGAAAAGAAAATGTTCAATTTCCCTCTTTCAATGACTGAAATATACTAAATACCCACTCAGAAACAAAAAGGAAATTAAAAAAATTATTAGCATTGTGAAGTGCAAAGTCAGTATAATTCTAATTCTAATAATAATAATTGTGTCACTTGCTAAGCCCTTACTATGTGCCAGGCACTGTACTAAACACTGGGGTAGATACAAGCAAATTGGGCTAGACACAGTCCCTGTCCCACATAGGGCTCACAATCTTAATCCCCGTTTTACAGATGAGGTAACTGAGGCACAGAGAAGTTAAGTGACTTGCCCAAGGTCACACTGAAGACAAGTGGGGGGGCCAGGATTAGAACCCAGGTCCTTCTGATTCCCAGGCTTGCGCTCTATCGATTAGGCCACGCTGTTTTTCTAGCCATCATTTAATGGAATGCATTTTCCCTCATTGTTAATTGACTAAAAGGCTTGGCAAATGCTGAATGAGCAACTTTAGCATCAATATTTAATAAAGTTCAGTATTAAGGCACTAATCATTTTAGAAGATTAAAAAGCTGGGTTTTAGATCATTCTGTGATGATCGAGCGGGCAAATGCTGACTCCAACTGCTCTATAATTAAATCACAAACTTACAGTATATTAAAATAATGTTAAAGGGAGAGCCTTAATATCTGTAATTATATCTGTAATTTATATTAATGTCTGCTTCCCCTTCTAGACTGTAAGCTCCTTGTAGGCAGCAGGGAACGAGTCTACTAACTCTACTGCATTGTACTTTCTCAAGTATTTAGTACAAAACTCTGTACACAGTAAGTGCTCAGTATATACACTTGATTGTATATACTTCCACTGTGAGCCCGTTGTTGGGTGGGGACCGTCTCTATATGTTGCCAACTTGTACTTCCCAAGCGCTTAATACAGTGCACTGCACACAGTAAGCGCTCAATAAATATGACTGAATGGATGAATGAATGGATTCATCCTACATTGGAAAATGTAAAAACATTTCTATATGGATGCCCCACCGATATTTCAGACTTACTATGTTCAGCCTCTATAGGGCTGTAAGACCTGGACCTATTATCTATCTATCAATCAATCAATTGATTGAAATAGGGAATTTCTTGAGAGCCTACTGTGTGCAGAGCTCTGTATTAAGCACTTGGGAGAGCACAATACCACAGAGATGGTAGTCACGTTCCCTGCCTGCAACAAGCTTTCAGTCTAGAGGGAAGACATATCATAGAAGACCTATCCATTTCCTGGAGCTGTTTCATCAGTGTCTCCTACAAACCATACTCGAAATCGCCTGGCAGATCAAGGGTACCAACATCAAGGTCTTCGAATACAGCGTTGAAGCAATGCTCAAAACAACAGTTTTGTCTAGTGAGTCATATGAGGCGGATGGATTATAGCAGAATAGCAAATTAGCTTTTGTTTGTTTGCTTTGCTTTATGGTATTTTTTAAGCACTTACTTTGTGTCAAACCCTGGGATACCTACAAGTCAGTTAGGTCAGACACAGTCCCTGTCCGGCACGGGGCTCACAGTCTGAAGTAGGAAGGAGAACAGGTATTGAATCCCCATTTTACAGCTGAGGAAACTGAGAGATAAAGAAGTTAAGTGACTTGCCCAAGGTCACACAGCAAGCAACTGGCAGAGCCAGGATTAGAATACAGGTCCCCTGACTCACAGGCACGTGCTCTTTCCCCTAGGCCACGCTGCTTCAGGAGAATTTGGAAATGGGGGACACCCAAGCCTGGAGGGCAGAAAAACGATTTAAAGACAGTTTCCAACTATGCAACATAGCAACAGAGATGACTGCATCAAGCAGACCAGCGCGGTTGGCAGAAATCAGGGGAGGGACTTCTCTCTTACAGAAAACACTTTGTAAAACTCTGGACATAAGGTGGTAGAGTAGAAAACAGAGACGGGCCTGATCTAAGACAAAGCCATGAATACTGGAGAAGCAGTGTGGCTTAGTGGCAAGAGCCCGGGCTTGGGAGTCAGAGATCGTGGGTTCTAATTCCGGCTCCGGTACTTGTCAGCTGTGTGACTTTGGGCAAGTCACTTCACTTCTCTGGGCCTCAGTTCCCTTGTCTGTAAAATGGGGATTAACACTGTAAGCCCCACGTGGGACAATCTGATAACCTTGTATCTAATCCAGAGCTTAGAACAGTTCTCGGCACACAGTAAGCGCTTAACAAAAATCATCATTATTACTCCAAGTTATTTATCTTTACAAGTACACAATGCAGAAAAGGGTACCCATCCCACATCACTCTTTAGAGCCATCCATGTGCACGGATAGGGTCATCTTTGAAAATGAAGAACAGCAAGAGGGAGACATATAGAGAGCAAGAAAGTGGCACAAAGACAGACAGCAAAAGCCACACTTGGTTTCAGAAGGGGAACCTTATGACAATGAAATACTACCCAGGAATGGGTAGCTGAAAAGACCAAAACAGAACTAACACTCCCTTCCACATTTGTGTGCCTCTAAAGATAATTCTTTTTGACTTATACAAATGAAACTGATTGTCAGTTTTGAGCCTTATAGTATTTTGTCCTTTGTGTTAGAAGCTTGAGTATCCTGTTATCATCCATTCTCCTCTCATGTCTTGCCCAACGAAGCTCCATTACTGCAAATACTGCTTCGGGTCTGGTGTGTCAACTGCATCCCAGGACCATGTTGTCTGTAATTTTTCCCGGCCTTTTGACATTAAGCATAGTTTGCACGTGACCCTAATGAAACTACTCAAGAAGCTGGATATGTCTTCTCAGTAGTAAGTCCAAGTCTCACAGTCATATTATAGAAGATTAGACTCCACAATGGTCTCATTTGCCTGCAGCTTGTTGCTCCAGCATCATCACACTCTGTTTTGGAGTTTGTTTTGATGGTTTTCTCCCTCTTTTAAACTGTGCACTTCATAAGTAACAGAATTCAGTGACTATTTTAAGTTCTGCATTGAACTGCATCCTGGTGGTAGGCTGGTATATAACTTACTGTCTTTTTCATATTTATTCATGATATTGCTTGTGCCAAATCTGCAAAGCACTTAATAATCCTTTATATGTCTTCTTGGGTATGTGTTTCAAGTGTGTAGTCCTCTAAACAGAGCAGTTCCTGAACCAGCCTACAAAAAAACTTTTGATGACGCTCTGAGCTTGCTGAGATAGAAAAGTTTCCTGGAGGCTCAGAAGTGCTCTTTAATTAGTTAATATTATCAACTCCCTTTTAAAAATTATAAAACCGCAGTTGTGAGGGGTTAAATGACTTGCCTAAGGTCACAAAGGAAGTTAGTAGAAGAGCCAGCTCCTAACTTCTTTGGAGTTCCCACCATTTACCACTTACTGCTGAGTCCTAGTGTTCCCCAACCATTAAACCCAGGGAAATCTTCTGCCCTCCCATTTTTTAGTCCACGGATGCAGACTGGATGTTGCAAAATGCTTTCTTCCTCCCTAAAGGATCAATAAAAGTGACTCCAGGCCTTTTAACGTTGCCGGTTATTTACCTCGTTTACCTTAATTGTTGGTATATTATTTACCCGGCAGACAACTAGCAAAACACACGCATTAATACTTGTATTCATTTTGAACACACATTTTATATACCCTGCCAATCATGTAAATCTATATCTAGGGATTCTTTAATTGGCTTTACAACCTGACTAAAATTGCTTCCTTGCAATCATTACAATCTCTTGTGCAAATCTCTCCGTTCACATAACAATGACCTCAAAGAAGATAAACCTTCCATATCAGACATGAAACGAAATTCTAACTTCATATTCTTGAAGTTTTTTTATGGCCAAATGCTTTATAATTTTCATTTTATTTTCCCTCCAAATGCTGAAAGCAACTATGATGCATGATAAGGAAATGGTTTCCAAATATCATATTGGAACTACTTTTCATTTAAAATCAAATGGCAATATTTTCAATCCAGGCTGAGGGGAAAGGCATATTCTGCTGCTGGGTTGAGGACTCAAACCAGATTTCCAGTCAGAGAATTTCTAACAGCCGCTTATAAACTTGAAAATAATTTTGGTGAAAATGTACTTCCATGAGCAATTTATTGTTTCAATAATAGCCCTACCAAATGAGGGTTGGTAGGAGTAGGGAGAGGGAGAGAACAGAAGAGGGAAAGCTGTGACAGGAATAAGGCCCAGAGAAAGTCACTTTGGGGGGGTTTTCCGGGAGAAGACACAGAAAGTCTCTCCCCACCTCTCAATGTTCTTCTCCAAAGGTTCCCATGAACTACTCTCTCTCTCCGGCCACTCAGCCTGGATGCCATTTGGGTAGAAACTCCCATGGAGGTGAAGGGTTTCCAATATCCCACAATTAATATTTCAGATGTTAAATGAACATGTTCTTTGGTTTCATGTATTCTCTTTTTTAAAGTATTTGATAAGTGCTTACTATTTGCCAGTCACTATTCTAAGCATTGGGATTAATTAGGTGGGACACAGTCCCCGTCCTGTGTCCCGCATAAGATTCACAGTCTAAGTAGGAGGGAGAACAGGAGAACTGAGGCACAGAGAAGTTAAGTGACTTGCCTAAGGTCACACAGCAGGCAATTGGCAGAACTGGGACTAGAACCCAGGTCCTCTAACTCCTAGGCCTGTGCTCTTTCTACTAGGCCATGCTGCTTCTCATTATATTTGCAATGAGACTATGAGCTTCAGTGAAATCGACACTTCAACTAATGCGAGTGCAGGCTGCTAGGAACAGTTCCCTCTGCTCTGCACTGTCATTTCAGGAAGCTGAGGGAAAGCATCTGGTGGGAATGTCTTTACTTATGACTGGCTAAAAAAAAACCCCAAAAAACAGGAGTTCATTTTAGCGAATATTCTCTGGAGAGGTTTACAGGTAAGAAACAAATGACAGAAGTGAGATTAATTTTTATGAAACAGTGAGTTAGGGATAATCTGGTTGAATCAATTTAAAGTAGTTATTATGAAATTTGATTTGGGCAATCCTTTTGAAATCATTTGACAGACAAGCAAAAGGGAACATAGGCAGGGGTGAGAAGGAGATAAAGGGGAGAAAGATTTTAAAGAGATGGGTAAAATGGACAAAAAGTCAATGAGCTACTTAGAAAATATAGGCCAGGGACAATCTGCTAGGTACAAGGAATTCACGGCAGGGGTTGGTGCTGACACCAACAGTAATTTGGGCCCCTTCTCTCCTGGCAGTTGACCAAGATCATCCCCGAGTGAAGGGAGAAGATGTTGATAATAGCCTGATGGATGATTCCATTACCTTGTGCCTACCACCCGCTTCACATCTACGGCCCTTCTCTTTGGAGGTCCAGGGGCCTAAATAGAGTCTATTGCACATATGGTAAAGAATCACATTTCTCCTGGGGTTCCACCTTTCCTCAACTCCCTCCCTAGCCATTCTGAAACAAATATTTTAGCAATCCTAGGAGAGAAACAACCAAGTTGTCATAAAACCAATCCAGAAACGAATAACTCACCACATTGCTCCAAAATCAACTCAAGATTTAAAGTGACTCCCCTAAAATCTGATACTTCATAATGAAAAAAAGAATTCTTCCTTCTATTTAATGTCCCCCATATATATCTGCTACTAACCTCCAGACTCTGAAAGATAACTCACTGAACAACCCCTCCCCTTCATTTTTTAGTTAACTGACACTCTGAAACCCATATCTCCCTTAAAAAAACCCCGCCTTTTACAATACTTTACAGAAAGAGTTATATGGAGGTTTGGCTTGTGGAAGCATAAGGATATGAGACATTCAGAAAGAGAGACAGACGGATGGACAAAAATGGAGAGGCAAAGAAAAACAGGTAGAAAGCAGAGTTAAAGGACCAAAATTAATGGGGAGAAAGACTGACACAAAGCAAAATGGTTTTAGCTACCAAACTGCAAACATTTTCAGTGCAATAACATAGATTGCTATTTTCAGATTAGCCTTTTTTAGTTCGAAATATGCCTCACCCCCCAGCTCCTGCCACCAAATCTCACCTTGGTATCGGAGCTACATAGTAATCCACGCTACACGAGATTTACCAGATAGTTTTGATAAAATTCCCCATAGGATGTCTTGAATCAAGACATTTAGACTGGCAGGCTCAGCCACATCAATGCAATACTCAACCTTCATATGGCCTCTTCATGTGGGAGGCACTGTGGCCTAGTGGGTAGACCACGGGCCTGGGCGTCAGAGGACCTGGATCCTCAGTCTAAGTAGGAGGGAGAATGGAGAATCCCCACTTGGCAGATGAGGGAAATGAGAAGTTAAGTGACTTGCCCAAGATCAGACAGCAGGTAAATGGCAGAGCTGGTATTAGAACCCAGGTCTTCTGACTCCCAAGTTCATGCACTTTCCACTAGGCCACGTTGCTTCTCAATCTGAATTAATTCAGGGAAGGCTTCTGGGAGGAGGAGGTCTGAATTCACTAGCTGAGTATGCATATAGACAAGAAGATGGATATAAATACATAAGTGCAAAGGGTGACAGGTGATGTGACTTGGAGAGTTATGAATCCACTGGGGAAGGCTTCAATGGAAGAGGTACGGTTTCAGGAGGGCATAAGAAGTAGGGAGAGCTGGGACCTGATAGAGTTGGAGAAGAAGAGAGCTTTTGCCAGGAGAATGGCATTAGCACAGTGTTGAAGGTGGGAGGAGTTGACAGCGTTAGCATTAGAAGTCCAGAGAGACAGAAGGACAGTTTGCTGTGGCCCCTGTGGGCTTGGCACTGTGGGTGGAACCCTGTTAACTTTGCCCTACCGTTTTTCAAGAGAGAAGGGTAACACGATCAGCCTGCTCCGTCCCCTCAGGCTGGAGTCGTCCTAGGGGCCCCGGACACTGGGCAGGAGTCTTCGGGGCTCTGACGGTGCAAAATGGGGTGAAGTGGGGTCTCGAGTCTTAGCAGCCCAGGTGCAGGCTCAGGTCCTCACAGTGGGCGCTGGATGTGGGCTGGGCTCTCAGCATGGCAAGTGGCCACTGGAGTCTTTCCTGGGCCAACAGGGGCTGGGGGAGAGTGGGGAACATAAGGCTAGAGAGGCAGTGTGGCTCCAGGGGGTCAGAAGGGGGGACATGGCAAGCGGGAGCCACTTGTATCCGTCCTCCTGGCCTCCCAAGGAGGAACAGAGGGGAGTTGACTGTAGATTGTAAGCCTGCTGTGGACAAGGAATGTGTCTGCTTATTGGTGTATTGGACTTTTCCAAGTGCTTAGTACAGTGCTTAGTACATCAATAAATACATTTGAATGAACAAGTAGTGGAAAAGGAGATGGCACTCTTCCTTTGGTACTTTTCACTTTCTCTCTCTTCCCTCCCTCTTCCATTCCTTTCCCCTCCAGTAAGTCAGTCAGCCATACTTATTGAGCGCTTACTGTTGAGTTTGAGGTGCTGCTGGGACATCCAATTGGATATAATAATAATAATAATAATAATAATAATAATAATGGTATTTGTTAAGCGCTTACTATGTGCAAAGCACTGTTCTAAGCACTGGGAAGGTTACACGGTGATCAGGTTGTCCCACGGGGGGCTCACAGTTTTAATCCCCATTTTACAGATGAGGTAACTGAGGCCCAGAGAAGTGAAGTGACTTGCCCAAAGTCACACAGCTGGCAGTTTGTGGAGTTGGGATTTGAACCCATGACCTCTGACTCTAAAGCCCGGGCTCTTTCCACTGAGCCACGCTGCCTCTCTGGAGCTAAGAAGAAATGAAAAATTGAATAGTTGGAGAGATGAAGAGGTAGGAGTCATTGGCACAGAAGTGGTAGCTGAAGCCAAGCATGCAAATGACTTACCTAAAGAGAGTGAGAAGGCATGGAAACCAGAACAGAAACCAGAACTTGGTGGGGGGAGTCGGGGACAGAACCATTAGGGAATGAAAGGTAGAAGAGGCACCTGACATTCGTAAGGAACAATTAGAGAAATAGGAAGTTGAGTACCATGTTGACAAAACCAAGGCCAGGGAGTGTTCTGAGGCAGAGAGCATTCAACAGTGTTGAAAAATGGCTTAGGGATCGACAATGATCAGCGCACAAATAGAGACGACTGGACTTGACTATGCAGAGATCATCAGTGACCTTGGAAAGTGCAGTCTCTGTGCGGTGAAGGGGGAGAAAACCTGATTGTGTGAGGTCAAGGGGAGAGGCAATGGAGTGAAAGTGAAGGGAGCAAGTTTATACAACCTACTCAAATAGTTTAGAGGCTAATCGGCCTTTTCCCCAAGCCCCAGGTGTTGGCACCCCTGTTGCTGCCACAGCTGAATCAGACTGTCCGTAGAAGTTTCTGGAATGGCTGAGACCACCCAGCAACAGCCCAGAAGGTCCATGTCTGGCAGGGAGGCTGAGGAGCCCTAGTTGCCACAGCAACTGCCACTTGGCTCAAGTGAAGGTGTCTCTGGCAAAGGCTACTCAGAGAGAGTCAAGTCTGCTGGGCAGTCAGAGGGCAGTGGTAGTAGAGGATGGCTGACCTCTCTGGACCTCTCTTTGTCCTTCAGCCTTCCCTTTATTTCCCTTTCACCCTCTTCCTGTCTTCCACTTAATCCCTCCTCCTCTCCACCACTACATTCTCCCTCTCTCCATCTTCTTTTAAACCCCTCTACCAGAAGACCTGTTCCACCTTGAACCTGGAGAATATAGACCTCCAAACTAACTGTGGAATTCTGGGAATTCCAGAGCAGCAGACTAATCTGATGTACAGAACTCAGAGTGGCTCATTTGTACAAAAGTCATTAGGCAGTCTCTTAAATGAAGAGGTAAAGCAGTAAGCAACAACAAAAGGCAGACCTCATATGGGCACATTGTGGAAAGGACATAGATGCATCTGTCTTTTCAGCTACACGTGCCCACATTAAAGATGCCGCTGCTGATAAATAGAACAATAAAATACATGCGATATTTATGTGTACACATACGTACCCTACGATGTTTATATTCTTACACTGGCCCTTTTCAAGACCTGAGGAAACTACAGCTGCTAAACAACGTTTCCGTTGGCAGGTCGTGACTTCCAGTCAGGCAACACTCCTTCACAGATTTCTCCCATATGGTAGAGGGGGAGGGTAGGGGTGAGTAAAGGAAAAAAGTGAGGGAGGAGGAGGGGAGAGGAAGAGGGAAAGGGAGAGAGAGGGGGAGAGAGGGAGAAAGAGAGGGGGAGAGAGGGAGAAAGAGAGAGGGAGGAAGAGGGAGAGAGGGAGGAAGAGGGAAAGAGAGGGAGAGGGAGGGAGGGAGAGAGAGAGTCTGCCCACCTTGTTTGGGACTATTCCATCTCAGGTCCCCATAAAGCAGTTGTTTGGGCATTCTGCTCTTGTCCATTCACCTTACATGGCTCACCCATTACTGTGAAGTGTTGAGAATTGCTTTGATGGTGGTGGATTGCCTTCATTCAGGACCTCAACGTTTGTAACCCTGCTTGCCACTTGCTGTAAATTATGACACTTGACTGAGGTGATGGAACTACTCTAAAAGTTTGAGGTGGCATCTTTGGATATTCCAAGTCTCAGATCCATCAAGGCAGGGGTCTAGATTCAATCATCTACTACCCTGAATAAAGTCAGACATATTCTGGTTCTAGATCCCTCTCATTAAGACCGTATTAATGAATTATTGACTACTAAAGCCTTCAAAGGTTTAAGGCAGTCCATGCACCCTGCACATCCCAAATCCATGGTTTGGATAAGGCCAAAGTCAAATTATTCGGGTTCAGATCAGGTCCATACAACTTCCTGGGCACTACTCCTTCCCTCCAATTAAACAATCATATTTACTGAGCACTTACTGTATGCAGAGCACTGTACTACACACTTGGGAGAGCACAATAAAACAGTATAAGAGATAGATTCCCTGCCCACAACAAGTTACAATCTACAATGCTTTTTTTGATTACTGAAGTTGCAAATATTTTTATTAATAATAACAGTATTATTATTATTATGGCATTTAAGGGCTTACTATGTGCCCGGCACTGTACTAAGCGCTGAAGTGAATACAAGCAAATCGGGTTGGACACAGTCCCTGTCCCACATGGGTCTCACAGTCTCACTCCCCATTTTACAAATGAGGTAACTGAGGCACAGAGACTGTAACTTGCCTAAGACCACACTGCAGACAAGTGGGGGAGCTGGGATTAGACCCCATGACCTTCTCACTCCCAGGCCTATGCATCATGCTGCCTCCTTTTTTATGTCTGTTATAGTGTAGGCTCCTTGTAGGCAGGGACTGTGTGACCTGTCTATTACATACTACCACTTAGTACAGGGCTGTGCACTAGACTGTAAGCTCCTTCAGGTCAGGGATCATGTTTTTCAACTCCACTGTATTCTCCCAAGCACTTAGTACAGTGCCGTGCACGCAGTAAGTGCTTAATAAATACCACTGGTTGAAGTGGGTGCTCAGTAAATACTACTACAACTAGGTAACCATTTTGGACTAGGGCAGAAGGCTGTAGCACGGGAGCTGAAATACAAAAATATGTGGCGCTGCCTCAGGGAGCTTCAACCCCTGCTGCCAGTCTTGACCACTAAACTCATGCTGCCTTGGACAGCAGGTTCCCAGGACTCACTGGATTCCATAGTCTCAAAGGATTGTAAAGGACTTGGAAAGACTTCAGAAAACAACCACAGAGATAATTAAAGGGTCGGAAAATAAGAACTCGGAGAAGTTGAAAGGAACTGGGATTATTTAGCCAAGGGAAAGCTGGAAATGTAAGAAATTAAAGAAGAAAGGGTAATGAGACTTAACCTTCAAGCCAAGAAGGGGTGTTCTCCATCACTACTGATGTCAGAATAAGAGTAAGTGGATCAGAACTGCAGCACAACTGACTTTAGGTTAATTGCATGGAGAAACGTTTAAAAGTGAGGTTTATAAAGCACTGCAATTGTTCACCAAGGAATGCTGTGGTGTCTCCTTTTCTGGAGGTTTCATAAAACGGGATACATCTTTCCCGCCTGGCATGGTTTAGGTGTACCACTGCCTGAGGCAGGAGGATGGACTAGTTCAGCAGCCTCCATACCAATCCTGGGTGCCAGGTTTGATTTTATTGTTCCCTTGCAAGTCCATTACCAAATGTGTGAAACCAAGGCCAGATTAAACACACACACACATACTTCCTCAACCACTCAGACGGTGTTCCTGCAATGAAAACTCATGTGGTCATACTCACAGCACTCAGTGTCAACACCCTGGGCATGCACACAAGCTGTTTCTTCTGCCACTGTGGCATTCCGAGTCCAACAGGATCCCGTTATTGGATGAGCATTCTCTAACTCCCTAATGTTCGAGCCAGAACATATAGTGAAAACATGCTTTCTGGCAAAATTGGAGGCTCAGAGAACAGTCTGTGAGCACATCACACCCTGCTCCCTGGGCTTCAGCAGGAGGTGAGGAGTCCAATTTTGCCCTTGGCCTATCTTGACATTAAAAAGCTTTGGAAAAATATGGAACCACCTAAATCTTAAACAGTGACAATATCCCTAGGAATCTTGAGAAACTGAGGATGTCGTTTTTTAAACTTATCTCTGTCTACAGCAAACGTAAACAGCCCCATTGGACCCATCATGTCTAATTCTTTAAATTGAATAGTTGACTTTTTTCCAAAGGTATAGGCTGTGTAGCTGAAGATTACAATCCAAACGTTTAAAACCACAATTAAGATAACTGTATAATATTTCCAAGCTCATTGTAAATGAAACTATACTGGATTTTTTTAAGACGTGATCCCCCAAAATGGTCTTCACTAGACATCTTCTTACTTTCGGCCTATTCAGTAGCTGATTCACATAGGATTATACTTCAGATTAAACACTAAGACATGGTGAGCATTTACTATTCCTAAGAGAGCTTTTCCGATTTCTTTGTTCCTTTATGGTTCTGAAGAAAACTGCCATACTACAGAGTCGTGCTTGCAATGTTGCAGTTTGGACTGCGTCAGCATCTTCTCATAAAGGAGTGGGGACCTTGAAAATCTGAGGACTGGCAAGCTCTAATCATTTACACTGAAATTATATGACCCTAATACATATCCTATTGTACCTACAGGTACAACATAAAAATATTATAGATCACCCAACAATATGTGAAAATGTCACTGCATTAATTTTAAATAGCTATTTGTAATACTGTGCTTATATCCTCTTTGGCTTGGGGCAATATATTTCCCTGCCTTATGAAATTATTAATTCTCATTAAACTCTAATGATCCTTACTGTGAAGATCAGAGCTAATTAACTGCTCCTTTCACCTACATTAATTTATTAGTTACTCATGATGAATCTGGTAAATGTTTCTGCTTTGTTAGGCCAATGGGAGTTTTATGGACTGATACTGATATCCCCCTCCCCCTGCAACATACACATATACAAACACTTCCAAGAATAAACATTGCCATCCTTAGATAAGCAAGTCTGAAAACAGATGGAAAACAGGGACAAAGTGCTGCGATAAAATAAATACTCACCTGTTTTATGCAGTCAGCGACCCAAAAGTACTGTTTACATAGTACAACTGGTTTAAGGGGTCAATGTAAATTGCTGGTGAAGGGAAGGTTATGTGACCATCTCCCAAGATCAGAAGTGGTATCTGTTTGAAAATCATCAAGGCTACAAGGCCAGAATTCCTTGACAAACAGTCACAATGGAGAAAATTGCTTCTGCAGTTTTTGATGCCAAGGGGTTTTCAAACAAGGGAAACCATCTGTGGCACCAACTCATCGACTAGTGGGAAAGAACAGGAAAAATTGCTCATGAAAACTGTAGAGGAAACCTTCTCGACTTTCACACTGAACACAATGTGAAAAGCTGGCCTCACTGCTGATGCAGTTTTCAAAAGCTCTTAGTGTTTCTGAACCCATGTCAGGAGGAACATGCCACATCCAGTGGGAAAGAGCATCATGAATTAAAGAAAATAATTAAATTTTACAATTCAGAGCTACCAATGGTAGGTTGAGCACTAAGAATTTTAGGGGGCATTGGGTTAGTGCTATCATTTGCATCCTTTCAACAATTATCGCACATATTTGAGAATTATTTACTGAAAATCGAATTTTATGGCATATTACATTTATCCCAGTATTGTGTACAGTACTTATGTGCAAAATTTTGTTTATATTGCTTGTGATATGAACTGCACTTACTCTAAATTTAAAAATTATCCTTGCAAAATGCTGTGTGTATCCAATTTAGTAGGATTTTGGCTCTGAAATAATGCTTCCTTGGATTTATAACATTTCTTTACACTATTTTCACGTTTATTGATGTTGATTCTTCATCATTTTAAAGGGTGTATAAATTCAGGAACACAGAGTCTCTGAATCAAGGATGTCTGGAGTGTCATTGTGATTTCCATGTACTTACAGCACTTTATATAAATAGTCCCATGGAGATGAACTTAAACGCCCTTCAAAATTGAGAACATTCAAATTAATTCACTCTGCCAGATTTTTGAGGAGCAACACACAAGTTCTTTAAAAAAACTTTAAATACATTCAAGAGCAATTCTTCCTTTTCCTCGTTACCAGTTTTAACCAATCAATCATCTTTATTGAGCACTTACTATGTGCAGAGGACTGTACTAAGCGCTTGGGAGAGTGCAATACAATAGAATTAGTGGACATGTTCCCCACCCATAAGAAGCTTACAGTCTAGAGTGGGAGGCAGACATTAACATTTCCATTTTGATTTCCTATCATTCTTTCTTATAAATATCCAGTTTTCCATTTTTAACTTCTCTGTGCCTCAGTTCCCTCATCTGTAAAATGGGGATTAAGACTGTGAACCCCTTGTGGGACAACCTGATTACCTTGTATCTACCGCAGTGCTTAGAACAGTGCTTGGCACATAGTAAGCGCTTAACAAATACCATTATTATTTTTATTATCATCATCATTATTACTCATTCAATCATATTTATTGAGCACTTACTGTGTGAAGAGCACTGTACTAAGCGCTTGGGAAGTACAAGTCGGCAACATATTATTCCACATGTAAGCTTTCCTAGCTACATCCCTCTTAAGGTTCCAACTTTCTTCCACCCGATCTTTGAAAGCATGATCATCTCTTGAAGCAACGTGGCTTAATGGAAAGTGCCCTGGCTTGGGAGTCAGAGGTCATGGGTTCAAATCCCGGCTCCACCACCTGTCAGCTGTGTGACTTTGGGCAAGCCACTTAACTTCTCTGTGCCTCAGTTACCTCGTCTGTAAATTAGGGACTAAGATTGTGAGCCCCACCTGGGACAATCTGATAATCTTGTATCTCCCCTAGTGCTTAGACAAGTGCTAGGCATATAGAAAGCGCTTAACAAATACCATCATCATCATTATTATGATGATGATTATTATCTCTTACCTTTTAAATCCTGATGCCATATTCCTTGTTTGCCCATTTTTAAGGGAGTTTCCTTGTCACTGTAGCAGCTGTACTCCAAAGACTCAATTCATTCATTCATTCATTCAATCATATTTATTGAGCGCTTACTGTGTGCAGAGCTCTGTACTAAGCGCTTAGGATGTACACGTTGGCAAAATATAGAGACGGTCCCTACCCAACAGCGGGCTCACAGTCTAGAAGGGGGAGACAGAGAACAAAACAAAACATATTAACAAAATAAAATAAATAGAATATGTACAAGTAAAATAAATAGAGTAGTAAATACATACAAGCATATATACATATATACAGGTGCTGTGGGGAGGGGAAGGAGGTAAGGCGGGGGGATGGGGAGGGGGAGGAGGGGGAGAAGAAGGAGGGGGCTCAGTCTGGGCGGACATCCAGATGGAGATGTCCTGAAGGCAGGAGGAGATGCGAGCCTGGAGAGAGGGGGAGAGAGCAGGGGCGGAGATGTAGATCTGGGTGTCATCAGCGTAGAGATGATAGTTGAAGCCGTGGGAGCGAATGAGTTCACCAAGGTAGTGAGTGTAGATTGTGAACAGAAGGGGACCAAGAACTGACCCTTGAGGATCCCCTACAGTAAGGGGATGGGAGGGGGAGGAGGAGCCCGCAAAAGAGACTGAGACTGAACGGCCGGAGAGATGAGGAGATCCAGGAGAGGACGGAGTCTGTGAAGCCAAGGTCAGATAGCGTGTTGAGGAGAAGGGGGTGGTCTACAGTGTCGAAGGCAGCTGAGAGGTCGAGGAAGATTAGGATAGAGTAGGAGCCGTTGGATTTGGAGAGCAGGAGGTCATTGGTGACCTTTGAGAGGGCAGTTTCCGTGGAATGTAGGGGATGGTAGCCAGATTGGAGGGGGTCAAGGAGAGAGTTGGCATTGAGGAATTTGAGGCAGTGCATGTAGATGACTCGTTCAAGGAGTTTGGAAAGGAATGGTAGGAGAGAAATAGGGCGATAACTAGAAGGTGAGGTGGGGTCAAGAGAGGTTTTTTTTAGGATGGGAGAGACGTGGGCATGTTGGAAGGCAGAGGGGAAGGAACCAGTGGAGAGCGAGCAGTTGAAGATGGAAGTTAAGGAGGGGAGAAGGGACGGAGCGAGAGATTTCATAAGATGAGAGGGAATGGGGTCAGAAGCACAGGGGGCTGGAGTAGCACTTGAGAGGAGGGAGGAGAGCTCATCAGAGGATACTGCTGGGAAGGATGGGAGAGTAGCGGAGAGGGTTGAGAGCCGGGGGGTTGGAGAAAGGGAGGGAGTGACTTTGGGGAGCTCAGACCTGATGGATTTTATTTTATTAATGAATTCCCAGTAAACCTATCTCAGAGAGCATGTCCTCCCCATCTGTGAGCTTTTATAAAACATAAATATCTTTTCCAAGACAGTTAAGAGTACCATAGTAGCCCAGTGATTCACACATATTAAGCACTCAATAAATATCACTACTACTGATACTAATACCCGTCTCAAGCCACCTACAAGTCAGGTGTTCTTCGGTATTTACTTACTGGTCCAATAAAGCAAGTAGGCAATTTTTTTATGGTACTTGTTAAGTGCTTACTTATATGCCAGGCACTGTACTAAGCGCTGGGGTAGACACAAGATAATCAGGTGGGACACAGTCCCTATTCCACAAAGGGCTCACAGTCTTAATCCCCATTTTACAGATGAGGGGACTAAGGCCCAGAGAAGTGAAGTGACTTACCCAAGGTGACAAAGCAGACCAGTGACAGAGCCAGGGTTAGAACCCAGGTCCTCCTGAATCTCAGGCCCATGCTCTATCCACTACACCATGCTGCTTCTCCAGACCATGCTGCTTCCCTAAAATTATTTTTGGAAAATTCTGTATGGATCCAATTTAGTAACATTTTGGCTCTGAAATAATGCTTCCTTGGATTTCTAACACATTTCATTACACTATTTTCAAACTTCGTCTCCTCCCTCCCCAACATTCTACAGTATTTGCTACCACTTGAGTTTTTCACGCTGGTCAGAGAAAAGGCTATCCTTTTTCTCCTTGGCAAGGATAACTGGGTGGGAGAGCTGATTGAGTACTTCAGAGAGGAATGGAGTAGTGGAGGCTTTAAGGAGTGGGGAGATGTGGGCAGAATGCCATTTTACAAAAATGATCCTAGGCAGCAGAATGACCTATGGAATGGAGGGGGGAGATATTGAAGGCAGAGACACTTGTAAGGGAAAGTTAAGGCAGTACACAAGTTGGAATATGACAAGCACCTGGACCGCAATAGTGGCCATTTGGATGGAGAGGAAGGAGCAGATCCTGGAAATCTTGGGGAGGAAAAATTGACAGCATTTGGAAATAAACTAACGATGGGGAACAAGAGAGGAGAAGGAGTCAAGGATAAATGCCACAGGGATGGGATGGAAAAGTGAGGTGAAGGAGGGGATTTGGGAATCAATTAATAGGATTTATTGAGCGCTTTCTATACACATAGCACTGTACTAAGCACTTGGGAGAGTACAGTATAACAGAGTTGGTAGACACATTCCCTGCCCACAATTAACTTACATTCTAGAGGGCAGATATTAATATAAATAAATAAATTACAGATATGTACATAAGTGATGTGGATACACAAGGGATGGCGGCAGTGAATAAATGGAGCAAATAGGGATGCTCATTTGCAGTTCATTGGGTACTGGACCAAAGTGGACACTTAACCAATGCAATACTGTAATAATCTTTTTAGTCAGTAATGAAGAAAGGGGGAGGTCAATGGGAGCTGGAAAAAAATTGGGGATTATAGATGAGGGATAATGGAAAGAGAATATAAAATGAAATAACAGAAAAGGAGGATCTGTAAAAATCCCAGAAATGCATCTGGGGAAAAAAGAATGACATGGAACAAAACTGGGGTGAGAAACCAAAGGAAGGTGGGAAGGAAAGAAAATAATGGGGTATATGGAGTCTGCTCCTTTCCAAGAGGGCTCAGTTTATCACACACTTTTAAATTCTGCTTTGTTTACAGATGCTCTGCCTAGCTACTGCCAACTGGATGTATTGCTATCTTTGTTGAACTTGTCTTTTATTGCCTTTGGAGTAATGAGGCCAATATGATTAGAAGTCAGCTAGGGGTTTGGGCTCCCAGAGCAAGGAATGGCAAACCCACATATTTTCTTTTCCCTAGTATCCTGTATTTGCTATGTGCAGGTTGTTCAACTGCTCTCTTACATGTGCCCGGTTTCTCTTACTCACCTACCTGTTTCTAACCACTCACTCATCCCATAATCTGTGTCCCATCCACTAAATCCCCTCTGATTATATTTATCCATTGATTTTTGTACTCTACATACCATAATCACATTAGGGTTCAAACATCACAGCCAGTTGTGAATTAGAAAGAACCCTGATTTTAAAGTGGAGGTTTGTACATAACGTGTCCTCCATCACTGGGAGGACATTATCAACCCTTGTGCCCACTCTTTGGACCTACCCTATCACCATCTTTAGCCTCTCACCCTCTGTAAAAGTGGAGAGGAAGGACCCTTCAGACGACCACGTCTCCTCTCTTAGAAAACTCTCTCTACCCCACTGCACCACCAAGCTCCCGTCCCGTCTCTCGCCTATCATTCATGTCCAAACTCCTCAAAAGGGTGATTTATGCCCACTGCTGCCACTTCCTCTCCTCCAACTTCTTAATTGCCCCTTTATCATCTGGCTTCTGCCCCTCCACTTTAGTGAAACTGGCCTCTTCAAGGTCACCGATCACCTCCTCTTTGCCAAATTTAATGGATTCTTCTCCTTCCTAATTCTCCTTGACCTCTCAGCAGTTTTTCACACTGTGGCTTACTCCCTTTTCCTAGAGACACAATCTAGTCTTGGGTTTTTGGACAGAGTCCTCTCCTGGTTCTCTTCCTACCTCTCTGACGAATTCTTACTCTCTTTCTCCTGCTCTTCTTCTGCTTCCCATTCCCAAACTGTGGGTGTCCTTCAAGATTCAGTTCTGAGACCCCTTCTATTTCCTGACTACACCCATGCTATTGGGGAGCTCATCCACTCATAATTTCAAGTATTAGATCTATCTCACTAGCCTCTGTCCCTCTCTCTCCTTTTCTGCAATCTTATATCTCCTTCTGCCTCTGGACAACTCAGCGTGGATGTCCTGCCAGCACTTCGGGCTTAACGTGTGCAAAACTCAACTCTTCATTTTCCCTCCTAACTTGTCCTTCACTGTAGTCAACACTACCATCCTCATTGTCTCTCAAGCCCACAACACTGACGTTACCTTTCAATATGCTCTCTCTTTCAATCACCATATTCAGTCAGTTACTAAACCTTGTTGGTTCTTTCGACACAACTCCAGGACACTTCCTCTGCATCCAAATTGCCACTATGCTGGCCCAGGTACTTGTCCTATCCCAACTCAACCACACCTGGCAGCCCTTCTTCCCTCCAAATTCTTCCCTCTCCAGGCTTCACTCTTTACCCCCAGTTCATTTTTCTAGAACATAATTTTGTGCATGTTGATTATTTTCTAATCTCCCATGTTTGTATCCCTCTTGCTGCTTTTTCGGCACTTCCATATTGCCTAAGCATGTCAGCACTCACTGTCCCCCTTACCTCTACAGAACTCTCCTACTTCTTGTTAGGCACTTTGTGCTAGACACTGTACTAAGTGCTGAGGTAGATACAAGCTGATCAGGTTGAACAGAGTCCATGTCCAACATGGGGATCATAATTGGGATCACAATCACCCCACTTTACAGATGAGGTAACTGAGGTAAAGAGAAGTCAAGTGACTTGCCCAAGGTCACATAGTAGACAAGTGGCGGAGCCGGGATTAGACCCCAGGTTCTTCTGACTCGCAGGCTTGTGCTCTACCCCCTAGGCCACACTGCTTCTCTAAATTCAGTATTCTGATTAGTACAGTATTCTGCATACAGCTGGTGCTCAACAGATAGGACTGATTGACTGATTAGATGGAGGTCCTGCAGACAAGGTATTTTTTCCTCCACATTACAGATTTGCAATCATTCAACAGTGTTCGTTTATAGGAACAATTTCATTCCTTTCTAAGTTTACATCAATTTGATCCTAAATCTGTGCAATAGCATCACTACAAATTCCTTCTCGTCACTTCATGTCCTCTTCTCCATAATTATTCCCAAATTAATCATGTATTAAACCATTCCGAAAGCTTACATCAAATTCTTTCAAGCATGAATATCGGCCAAGATGTTCCTGGGCACCATCCCCAAAGAATTAATTATTAAGATTCCTACTGCAAGGTCTTTGTATGAGCATTTACTTATATCACCCATGAATCTTACGCTGATGATGAATTGCCCTTTGAATCATTTGCTGAGCCTTTCTTTTCCCTTCAAATACTGTGCCTGTATGTTAGCTTCAGAGTGAGAGGCCTGCTGGAAAGGTCTGCTGGAATGACAGTGAGGGACCCCCTCCAAGGGTGGTGAGGCCATCCAGACAACTTGCAGGGTGAGGAAGCAGGTGGCAAAGCCCTGGGGCAATGACCCGGGGCATCTGTCCTTACAGCCCAATGGCTAAAAGTTACCTGTCTGCTTTCTTTTTTATGGTATTTGTTAAGTTCTTACTGTGTGCCAGGCACTGACTGTACTAAGCACTGGGGTAATCATGTTAGACAAAGCCACATAGGGCTCACAGTCTTAACCTTCATTTTGCAGATGAGGTAACTGAGGCACAGAGAAGTGGAGTGACTTGACTAAGGTCATGCATCAGTCAGGTGGAGGAGGAAGAATTAGAACACAGGTCCTTCTGATTCCCAGGCCCATGCTCTATCCACTGGGCCAAGCTGCTTCTCTTTATGTGCTTCATCAATAAATAGTTTGGGAGAGTCCAAAATAATTAATAGACGTGATCTTTGCCCTCAGAGAGCTTATAATCTATGTGGAGAGGCAGAAGCTTTAGTACATTACAGATAGAGTATACATATACATACGTAAGTGCTAAGGGGTTGTATTTAAGTGCTTAGTTGCTGTGGAGGTCTAAAAGGGCAGTTTGGGTTACACAGTGGGAAGCATTAGAGACTGCTAGGGAAAGGCTCCTGGAGGAGATGTGATTTCAAAAGGGCGAACACAAGGAGAGCTGTGGTCCGCTGGATATGGTGGGGAGTGGGTATGAAAAAGAGCTCTGAGGTGAGAGAGAAAAGAATGAGGCACAGCAAGTAGGTTAGCTTGAGATGAACAAGAGTGTGAGCTGAGGTGTAGTGAGGGAACAGAGGGAGAGAACTGATTGTGTGTCTTCCAACCAAGGGTCAGGAATTTCTATTTGATGAGGAAAAGAATGAGCCACCATGGGAGGCTTTTGAGGAACGGGAGATGTGTGCGGTACAACATTTTAAAAAAATGATTCATGAAGCAGAGTGAAGTATGGACAGGATAAGGGAGGGAGGCTGGAGGCAGGGAGATCAGGAGGCTGAGGCAGGAATCAAGCTGAGTTATGATAAGGGCCTGGACCAACTTGGTGGCTGTTCGGATGGAGAGGAAGGGATGGATCCTACAAATGTTGTAGAGGAATAACCGACAAGATGTGGGGACAAACTGAGAAGGTTGAAAAAGAAGGTAGAGTTAAGATACTGTCCATTTGGCAGCTTCCAGAGGAGGGAGGTTGAGGTAACCACTGTAGATTTGGGGGTCACTACACAGAGGTGGTAGAGGAAAATGTGGGAGTAGATGAGTTTGCCAAGGGAGTGAGTGTAGATTGAGAAGAGAAGGGGATCCAGAACTGAACCCTGAGACATGCCCACGATATAGGGGTGGGAGGCTGAAGAAGGGTGGCAAAATGAACTGAGAGAAAAGAAGAGAAGAAGAAGCAAACCATGTCAGAAAATCCAAAGATGGAAAGTATTTCCAGCAGGAAGTGGTAAAGTCAGTTGAAAAGTTGAGGAGGATTAGGGCAGAGGAGTGGAATCCATGAATGTGTTAGATCTGGCGATGAAATCACTGGTGACCTTGGAGAGAGTGGTCTGAGGGGTAGAAATTAGATTGTAGGCAATCTAAAAGAGAATTGGAGGAATTTGGACAGGAATGAGAGAAGGGAGAAGGGGTGATAGTTGAAGGGGGCAGGGGGGTCCACAAATGATAGGGGAAGTGTGGACGGGGGGAAGGAGTCATCAGACAGTGTGTTGTTGAACCAGGCAGTCAGAGAGGAAAGAAGAGTGGGCACAGATGCTTTCATCAGGTAAGAAATGATGAGTAGGAGGTTGGGGGCGGTGCCAATTTTCAAACAAATGTTACTTCTGACTGTAGAGATGAAAATGACCACCTTCCAAAACTGCATTTTCACAAATAGCTTTTCATAAATGAAAACCTAAAGCATTTGATAATTACCATTTCACTTTCATTCTACCGCTGCTGCACATAGAAATGTAAATGCTTCCTCTTTCAACCACCTCTACCATTCGTGGCATGAAGCAACAGAAAAGCATCTTTAAAAGGGAGATTTTTAAACCTTTCAAGTTCACATGCTTGCCAGTTGGTCAGATTTTTTCACTAATACCCAATCTCTGATAAGATACTTCCCATTCCACATGCCAAATGGCTCACCTAAACTTCCTGTTCCTTTTTTTAATAACTCTAGATATAAATCCTTCAACCCAATTATTAAGCCACATGCAATTTAGCTGAGAGGGGAATCAGTATCAAGCAATATTTGCAATTTTTTTCTTTTTTCTTTAAGACAGAAGAAAGGGCTGCAACTCGGGAATTCTGGGGTTCTCTATATGTGAATTTTTCATTCTCCCATAGGCAAAATCTCTTTTAACCAAAACTTGCAGGAAACAAGAATAAATATTGCGACTTGTTTACCTAGGGGAATCAATTCCCACATCCACCCCACCACCACCACCTCCACCCCGTGTCTGAATACCAAACCCATCTTCTAAAGGTATATTTGCACTTTGAGAAAGAGACCGATAACATTTTTTTTTTTTTTGGCTGGTGTTTGGTAAGTCTTATCAATGAGGTAAAAGGTCCAATTCCAATTTTAGAAATTTACTTGGAAAATACAGTGTTCCTCCCTCTCAGGAAGATAAAGATTCTAACATTAGTTTCCTTTGCATCTTTTCAAACAAGAGACTTTTTTCAAGAACTAACACAAATTCAGGTGATTTGCATGGTCAATGAAAGGTTCCATCATTGTCATTACTGCATTACTTGATCTTTCATTCAAGCAAGAGGAATACAACATGGAACCTAGTCCAGTCAACTCTACCACACTCCCACACAAATTTTCTTCATTTATTTGGATGGTTTAAAATTATAAGACTGAAGTATTTCCAGCTTTGGGGTGTGGCCCTACTGTCTTTTTGAAACCTTTCCAGCAGGATTCCAAAAAAGCAAAAAATCATTTATTTAGCTGACGATCAATTCTGCACCAATTCAAAGCACAAATTTAAACCTATTTTCAAACTTTTAAAATTCAGAGATGAATTCATTTTTTGAAAAGCTTCTATAAACCCTAGAAATATGGTCTACAATAAACAATTAGAAGCAGCATGGCTTGGTGGATAGAGCATGGGCCTGGGAGTAAGAAGGACCTGGTTTCTAATCCCTGCTCTGTCACTGGTCTGCTGTGTTACCTTGGGCAAGTCACTTCATTTCTGTGCCTATTACCTCAATTAGTTGTATTTACTAGTTGCATTTGTATTTACTAATTGTAATTGTACACTTTCTGTGTACAGAACACTGTACTAAGGGCTTGAGAGAGTACGATATAATAAACAGACACATTCCCTGCCCAAAATGAGCTTACCTCATTTGTAAAATGGGAATTAAGACTGGGTGCCTAATTTGAGACAAGGACAATGTCCAACCTGAGTAACTTGTATCTATCCAAGTGCCAGGCACATACAAAGCACTTAATACCATTTAGAAAAATAAATGAAAAATAAATAAACCTACACTTGGCAATAACATTTCAATGTTCTCCTCAACATACCTTTTACACTGATGATAACCAATCAATCAATGGAATCTACTGAAAACTTACTGGGTGCAGAACACTTTACTAAGCTCTCCACCACTTGTCTGCTGTGTGACTTTGGGCAAGTCACTTCACTTCATTGGGCCTCAGTTACCTCACCTGGAAAATGGGGATTGAGACCTTGTGGGATAACCTGACTACCTTGTA
The DNA here is from genome assembly GCF_015852505.1 of Tachyglossus aculeatus. Classification (NCBI taxonomy): domain Eukaryota; kingdom Metazoa; phylum Chordata; class Mammalia; order Monotremata; family Tachyglossidae; genus Tachyglossus; species Tachyglossus aculeatus. Next base: position 21,195,587 of record NC_052078.1, on the reverse strand, counting down.
TCTACCCCAACTCTTAGAACAGTGCTTGGCACATAATAAGCGCTTAACAAATACCATAATTATTATTATTGGGGAAGTACAATACAATAGAGGTGGTGGACATGATCCGCCGATAAGTCTGAAGAACTCTGGGGTAAAGTACTAGCCTGTGTCACAGAAGTCGTATAAACTATATTGCCAAGGCAGAATTCTCTTTCCTAAGCAGAGCCCTGACCAACAAGACAATGACAAACAAGAAGATAGAAAAAGCAAACCAAAGCCAGGGCTACATCATAATAATAATAATGATAGCATTTATTAAGCACTTACTATGTGCCAAGCACTGTTCTAAGCACTGATACATAAGTGTGCTCTTCATGGGGGCAATGCCCCTCCAAAGTGGAGACACAATTAGCTGTGCTTCCTAGCTTTTTGGGTTATAATGGCAGCCACAACAATTCCACCTCAAACTTCTGAAGCCAGAAAGGAATCAGAGCTGGAGACAGGTTAGCAGCTTCACTCCTTGCCCGATGCCAGCATGGCATAGCTCTGTGGGGTTCCCCTTGCCCCCAGCCTCACCTCCCACAGGTGCAATTTGGTCTTTTCCGCAGTGGGGAGTTTTGCTGAGGGAGGGGTGGGATTGTTGAAGGGTACAAATCCAATTGTAAGGGCATCGCAGAAGGGAGAAGGAGAAAGGAAATGAGGGCTTAGTCGGATAAGATCTTTTGGAGGAGATGTGATTTTAATAACACTTTTAACGTGGAGAGAATGGTGGACTATCAGATATGAAGGGGGAGGAAGTCCCAGGCCAGAGGCAGGACATGGGTGAGGGATCCGTGATGCGATAGACCAGATCGAGACACAGTGAGTAGGCTGGTGTTAGAGTACAGTGCAGCACCAAGCATTACAAACAAGAAACATGACAGTATAGCAAAGAATCATCTTTAAGAGTGCACAATGCAGTTGGAGCAGAGGGCCTTACACAGTGTTTCAGACACACGTGTGCCCAGAGGTGCATTTTACCACCATACTCTCTTCAAGTACAAAGGATAACTATATATTACTCCCACCACACACAACACTATATTGCCTGTAAAGCCCTTATTTGGCCAAATTTCTGCATTAAAAAAAGAAAAAAAACTTGCCATGTAACTAACCTACCCTTTTGCTTCCCCTAAAAGATTTTGCAAATCTTTTGCCATCCTTTTCCCAAATATATACCCATACCCACCCCCTCACAACATATGAAAGTAGCTTTGTATTTGAGATCTTAAATCCTTTTTCCTACTTAGTAATGAATTATACAATGATTTTGAATAATCGAGGATGCAGAAAACAGAATCAAGAAGGCCACCATGTCTTTTGGGAGATGGAGAGTGTGGTAATGAGGCATCCCATTTTACATCACTTGATATCACTGCGGAGGACCACGAAGTTGGGATGCTGTCAGGGCTATGAGACACAGATCTACTACAGAAGATTTCTGTCTTAGGCCATCAAGTCATGTCCAACCCATAGCGACTCCATGGACACCTCTCCCAGGACTCCCCGCCTCCCTCTGCAATCATTCTGGTAGGTGTATCCATAGAGTTTTCTTGGTAAAAATACAGAAGTAGTTTACCATTGCCTCCTTCCACATAGTAAACTCGAGTCTCCACCCTTGACTGTCTCCCATGGCGCTGCTGCCCAGCACTGGTGAGACTACCGAAGATACATCTGGTTTATCAAGCAGTTTTGTATGTTACTTTTGGGCCACATTTTACATTATATGGTAGGATAAGATACATATCTATTCTATTTATTTTATTTTGTTAGTATGTTTGGTTTTGTTCTCTGTCTCCCCCTTTTAGACTGTGAGCCCACTGTTGGGTAGGGACTGTCTCTATATGTTGCCAATTTGTACTTCCCAAGCGCTTAGTACAGTGCTCTGCACATAGTAAGCGCTCAATAAATACGATTGATGATGATGATGATAAGAGAAGCAGCATGTCCAAGTAGATAGAGCACGGTCCTGGGAGTCAGAAGGACCTGGGGTCTAATCCTAGCTCCGCCACTCGTCTTGTGTGGGACCTTGGGCAAATCACTTAATTTTCTCTGTGCCTCAGTTACCTCATCTGTAAAATGAGGATAAGACCGTGACCCTCATGTGGGACATGGACTATGTCAAATTTCATTAGCTTGTATCTAACCCAGTACTTAGTACATTGTCTGGCACATAGTAGGTGCTTAACAAACACCATAAAAAAGAGAGGTAGGACCACTAACAACGAGGAATTGGACCAAAACATTAAGCAATGTTCACAGCAACATAGCTTCACAGGGTGGGTCTATTTACTATTCTATTTATTTTATTTTGTTAATATATTTTATTTTGTTGTCTGTCTCCCCCTTCTAGACTGTGAGCCCGTTGTTGGGTAGGGACCGACTCTATATGTTGCCAACTTGTACTTCCCAAGCACTTAGTACAGTGCTCTGCACACAGTAAGTGCTCAATAAATACGACTGAATGAATGAATGAATAAATACGATTGAATGAATGAATGAATGAATATAAAATAAGATTAGTAAAAGAGAGAACAGGAGAAGGGTGGGGAAGGAAACACCACTAGGAAAATAGCCAATGAAGATTCATTTGGAGACTGGTAATAGGTAGAAAGAGCTATAGATGCTCTTACAACAGTGATTTTCTTTTCTCACTTCCACAGGTATACAGGAGCAACTCTTTGGTTCCCCAAGAAGCATAAGAAAGTTTGAAAATAATTGATAAGAATTACAGATTTACCCTCAACTAACTGAAATATGTTCTCTTCAAGACCCTGTTGGAGCACTTTAAAAAGACTCTAAAGCCAGCTTACAAATCTCTGATGAGTCACAGCTGAGGGAAGATGAAATAAGAAACTTGGCCCGTGACTCCTGCCATCAGGGCTGGGTTGTACAGGGATCACAAGCAATGACACCCTCCCACCCCCCGCCAGCCCAACCTTTCGAGTTAATAATAATAATAGTTATAATGGCATCAGTTAAGCACTTACTATGTGCCAGGCACTGTACTAAAGTGCCGGGGTGGATACCAACAAATCATGTTGGACACAGTCCCTTTCCCATGTGGGGCTCACAGTCTCAATCCCCATACTACAGATGAGGTAAATGAGGCACAGAGAAATGAAGTGACGTGCCCAAGGTCACACAGCAGACAAGTAGTAGAGCCAGAATTGGAACCCACGACCTTCTGACTCCTAGGCCTGGGCTCTATCCACAATGCCATCCACCAGTCTGCCAGAATGCAGCTTTTGCAAATATAACAGGTCTCCCTTAACATCCTTAAGGTGGTATTGTGTACTTGAAGAATCTGGCATTAAGAAAAATTCACATGACTACACTCACGCCTTGAATGACGCCACACTCATGTGTACAACTGTTCCTTTCGACACCAATATCACCAACTATCCAGATATGTGTTTTCAGAGCAGCCCCTGATTCTTCCACCACTTTCTACCAAACATGCATAGAGGAAAACCCACATTATAGAACTTCTAAAATGTTAGGGATACTTGGGACTGAGGGATGTGAAAGGAAAAGGAATAGAAGCTTCTAGATGGTGTTTCCACATATTAGCTTTGATGTCTGCTCTTTGTGCCTGTGTTTATGTTCTTCCCTAGATTTTACATGCCCTCAATTGATATACTCCTTGTAGATTCCCAAATGCCTAATACAGTACTATAACAAAGAAGGTGTTCAACAAATTCTAGTATTAAATAAAAATATCCCAATAATTCAGTCCTGAATTAACTGAATTTGAGCAAATTCCCCTAATAACTAGAGAAAACGGTTTGTTTGTTTTTCACGGAGACCAGAAAGGTTGTCTGTGCTGCTCACATTCATCAGATCATTGTCAGTCCTGTAACAGTACTTCACTTGTGTAGGTCTGGCATAATAAAAGAGACTTTCAGGAAAAGCACTAAATCTAATTCTCTAAATACTGATTTTCTTCACAATTTATATGCAGAGTCTGTGACTATAGATCCACTAACTCTAAATCCACAAATATGTTGACCAGAAAATGGTCTAGGTTTCGCCATCTGGTCAGAATTATTGGCGGCTGTACAAAATTCCAGGCCCACCTAAGTTTATGGTTTATTGGGCTCACTCTTCTGGCTTAGAGAGATCGGTTTCTAGAGTTCCTAGATTATGGATCAGGGGCATAAATTTTATGGATGAGTCCAGTGTAAATATGAAGAAAGAAAGCAGATATTTACCAGGGAGATAACATCTCTTTAACATGATAAGCAAGAAGTTTGAATGAGTAGTTGCGGACTTTTGTCTGACCCCTCCACCTGAACTCCAAGGGACCTTGAGCCGTACAAAGAGATCAATAAGAGTGTACTCTGCCAATAGCCCTCTTTGTTGGAAAATTTTTCTGGATTCACCGCTATTTTTTTCTTAGATTATTCATGCATAATTCTCAGGTTCCCATATGGAGCAATGAAAATTCAATGTGCTTTGGAAGGGGCCCTGCTTCTATGTCAGTGTGAAATCCAGCTTAATTTCCTGCAATTCTTGGGCCTGTGGGCTTGTGTGAATATTCCACACCTATATTATTATCTACTCTTTCCTCTTACAGTCACTCTGAACATTTTTCCAATGAAAGCTACACTCCCAGTAATGGAAAAAAAAAAAACATTTTTCTTGCAAAACCAAGCCTACTGTTGTTGTTGAACAAACAGATACGTTCTGGTCCTGATGACTATCAATCGTATTTATTGAGTGCTTACTGCAGAACTCTGTACTAAGCACTTGGGAGAGTACAATACAGAGTTGTTAGATACATTCCCTGCCCACAAGGAGCTTAGAGTCTAGAGATTAAAAGACTGTACTGGATTTGAAATTCACCCTTCTTATAATGACCTGCCCCATGATAGGATGCTATCTAACATATGGTAAAAGAGGTTTTGCCAAAAAGTTGTTTCTTTCCACAGTAAACAGTTACGTCCCAAATTTTGGCAACTGGGCCAAAGAGAAAGCAGAGCAATTCTCCTGTTCTTTACATTAATATTTCTCAGAACCTCTCCCTTCCATCTAGTTACCTTCAAATTTCCCCCCGGGAAATGAATACCTGACATTCCATTGCTTAATTCCCACAGGCATCCCTCACTGAGTAAAGATTTCCAGAGCCTAAAATCTCCAGTATGTGTCACATCCCTGAACACCCAGACTTAGCCAATAAATTTGGGCACACACTCTGCTCCTCCATCCTAGCCCACCTTCTGACTATACCCTACTCTCATCTCACCCACCTTTGAGCCCTTGCTCTTGCCATCCACCTGGTGTGGAACTCTCCTCCCCACTAAATTCACCAGACCAACTTATAAAGTCCTCCCCAAATTCCAAGTTCTCTAACCAGCCCTTCCCAACTAATCATCATCACTATGAATTTCATCAACCTTTCAGTCACCTCTTGCACTTATGTACTTTCATATATTCATCCTCAGTAAATAATAATAATTTTGGTATTTGTTACTATGTTCCAAGCACTGCACTAAACACTGAGGTACATACAAGATAATCAGGTCCCACATGAGGTTCACAGTCTAAGTAGGAAGGAGAACAGGTATTGAATCCCCATTTTGCCAATGAGGGAACTGAGGCACAGGGAAGTTAAATGACTTGTCCAAAACCACATAGCAGGTAAATAGTAGAGCCAGGATTAGAACCCAGGTCTTCTGACTCCCAGGACCATGCTCTTTCCACTAGGCCATCCTGACTTTTTGTGCACATGTGCACACATGTGCGCGCGCACACACACACACACACAATACATTCATTAATTCAATCGTATTTATTGAGCGCTTACTGTGTGCAGAGCACTGTACTAAGCACTTGGGAAGTACAAGTTGGCAACATATAGAGACGGTCCCTAACCAACGCACAGACATACAACATATCCATTTACACACACACTCTAACTCTAACTCTAACACTTCTAGACTGTGAGCCCGCTTTCTAGACTGTGAGCCCGCTGTTGGGTAGGGACCATCTCTATACGTTGCCAACTTGTACTTCCCAAGCGCTTAGTACAGTGCTCTGCACACAGTAAGCGCTCAATAAATACAATTGAATTAATGAATGAACTAAAAATTATGATTCATTGACTTTGAGTCCTCTATTTTTGAATACTTCTGTCTTTCTCCCCAGAGAGTATATGCAAGCTCTTTTTTGCAAGGAATGGATTTTGTGTTATATTTTCCAAGTCTTTTATACAGTGTATTTCACTAAGTGCTCAAGAAACACCATTACTACTGTTACTGTAGTCAATTAGTCTGAAGGTACAAGTCACAACTTCACACTTTTCCTCAATGTGTTAACAGACAATAGTCCAGTAGCTTTCATCTAATGGGCTAATACTATTAAGCAATTTCTTCCCAGGAGTGCCAATAGTAGTCACAGCATTTATTAAGCATATAGCATGTGAGACGCCCAAAATAATTACAAGGTAAATACGGCAGACTTGATCCCTGTCCCACCTTGGGCCTACAATCTAAGTGAGGGTAAAAAGATACAATGAAGAATACTGATGGCGTCTCCCATCAAAAAAACCCCAAAAACGACGAGCTTTGGTTCTGTTGTTTCCAGTGTGTTCTGCAGTTGTGCGAGCAGGTCAAGATATGAGGCACATAGCAGACAAACTGTGTTCAAGTCACTTAACTTCTCTGGGCCTCAGCTACCTCATCTGTAAAATGGGGATTAAGACTGTGAGCCCATGAGGGACATGGACTATGTCCAACCTGATTAGCTTGTATCAACTCCGGCCTTTAGTAAGTGCATAACAAATATCTATTTTAACAAACGTCTGCCTCTCCCACCACACTGTGAACTCGCTGTGGAACAGGGATGTATTTACCAACTCGGTTATACTCTACTCTCCCAAGTGCTTAGTATAGTACTCCCCACACAGTAAGTGCTCAATAAATATGATCAATTGACTAACAAATACCATTTAAAAAAGTAGACTGGAGAGTTTGCTAAAGCCAATGGACAGGAGTTTCTACTTGTGGAAATAACCATTGCAGGCTTTGGAGGAGTTGGGGAGATTTGTGCAGGATGATACTTTAGAAAAATTATCTGACCACAAAGTGAAATAAAAACTGAAGACTGGGGAAGATTGGGCACCCCAAGGAAATAAGTATGAAGAAAGAAGGGGACCCGGAACCTTGAAGGACATACACACTTAGGGAGTGAGAAGGAGAAGAAGAATCAGCAAAAGAGATTAAGAAGAAGCAGCAAAAGAGGTAAGAGGAGATCCAAGAGAGTACTGCATCGGTAAAACTGAGGTCAGAGAGTTATCAGAAGGGGTGGTCTCAGGAGATTATTCACATTAATGTGTGTCTCCCCCGTAGACTGTAAAATCATTGTGGGAAGGGAACGTGACTGCTAATTCTGTTGCACTGTGCTCTCCTAAGTGCTTAGTACAGTGTTCTGAGCATAATAAGCATTCAACAAATACAACTGATTAACTGATTGACTGAAAAGGGAGTGGTCCATAAAGTCAAAGGCAGCCAAGAAATTGAGGAGGATTAGGTTTTAGTGTCAAGTCCATTAGATCTGACGAAGAGATCACTAGTAACTTTGGAGAGAGCAATCTCAGTGGGGCAAAAAGAACAGAAACTTTGGCCGTTGAGGAAGAAAGGTGGAGGGGTACTTGGTACAGGAATGGGATCAGGCCTTTGGAGGACAGTGTGGCTTAGTGGATAGGGCACAGGCTGGGAGTCAGAAAGACCTGTGTTCTAATCCCAGCTCTGCGACATGTCTGCTCTGTGACTTTGGGCATGTCAATTAACTTCTGTAGGCCTCAGTTAACTTATCTGAAAAATGGGGATTAAGAGTGTGAGCCCCATGTGTGACAGGGACTGTCCAACATGATTAACTTGTATCTACCCCAGCGCTTACTACAGTGGTTGGCACATAGTAAGTGCTTAACAAATACCATCTTTATTATTATTACCAAAATTACTGTTATTGGCAGCATTTCATTCATTAAATCATATTTATTGAGCGCTTACTGTGTGCAGAGCACTGTACTAAGCGCTTGGGAAGTACAAGTTGGAAACATATAGAGATGGTCCCTACCCAACAGTGGGCTCACAATTTCTTCTTATTCCATCCTGTTCTAGAATATTCATTCTAAATCCACATTTGCAATGTCTTTCACTTCTTGCCTTTACCCAGTTTTTTTTTGGTCAGATTCAGCACACTCACCTTTCATAGTGTTCATTGACAATACTCCTTTGAATACTGCATACTTTTCTTATAAATATTACTTTTGTTTTCTTCCTCTAACTGTAAGCTCCTTAAGGGCTGGGAATGTGTCCTCTAATTCTGTTTAATAGTACTCTCCCAAGCACTTAGTATAGTGCTCTGCACATAGTAAGCACTCAACAGCAATGATTAATCGTCCTACAAACCTGCAAACCTTTTGTTGTCACCTCCCCCATCACTAACTGTAAGCCTACAAATTCTATTCAAATGTCCATGTTCTTATTTTAAAAACAAATCTTATTACATCCTTTGCAGAAAATAGAATCCCCAGGTCCAAAATACAACTAAGTTTTAGCAATTTGAAATAAATGCTCCATTTTGGATACAGCACTGGCCTGGGAGTTAGAAGCATTCTGGGTTTTAATCCCAGCTCTGCCACTTGTCTGCTGTGTGACCCTGAGCAAGTCACTTCACTTCTCTGCGATTTAGTTACCTCATCTGTAAAAAGGGCTTGATTATGAGCCCTATGTGGGACACGGACTGTGTTCAACCTGAATAGCTTGTACTTACACCAACACCTAGTACAGTGCCAGGCACAGAGTAAGTGATGAACAAGTACCATTCAAAAAAAAATAACTTTGCAGAAAATAGGTCATGTAAGTTTTAAATCTTTACCACCTAAATGTGAATTTCAATGAGTTTGCATACTATTGTACCACTGCATGGATTCAACCTGTATTGTTTGATATTTATATGCTCATCTGGCCAAGGGTTACAGTTAAGTGAATCCCTCTCCTCTCTACCTGGGCTGAGATTAAGCAATCAGCAATGAATGGCATTTTGAGGAAGCTCTGCCCTCAGGTTGTTTCAGATGTTCAAAGCATTGAAGGGACCACAGAGCAAACAGCCAAAGAAGTGCTGAACTGTTGAGGCGGCTTAATTGACAAATGGATGAAGCAGATGTCCATGTCCAAAGAGGGTCTTTTGTTCTATCCTGCTCAAGAATCTCCAAAGGGGACCTCACTGAATTCCCGACAGTCCGATGCATCATTTCAAGATGTCAAAACAGGTGAAGAAGAGGTGATGATTTTCCACACCTCTAGATAAAATCTTGAGGTTAAGATATCTTGAATAATTTTTCAGGACAGTCAATGAACTTAAAGTATTTTTTGGAGAGAGGAGTTCAGAGTTGCCCAGAGGTGTTCAGAAGGAATTAGTTAGCCCCTACAATGGATAAATTCTTCACCAATGTTGAAAATCTATTCCATGGTCAGCAGAACAAGCTACTACTTATGTACCCTCCTAGTCACATTACAACTCCTCATTTAATGCTGTACTGCTATGTTCTGCATTATTTTAGTAAAGATTAAATAATATTTCAGTGATGAATATATATATATATTTATTTTATTTGTACATATCTATTCTATTTATTTTATTTTGTTTGTATGTTTGGTTTTGTTCTCTGTCTCCCCCTTTTAGACTGTGAGCCCACTGTTGGGTAGGGACTGTCTCTATATGTTACCAATTTGTACTTCCCAAGCACTTAGTACAGTGCTCTGCACATAGTAAGCGCTCAATAAATACGATTGATGATGATGATATATATATATATATATATATGGATAAAATTAATCATATTTATTGAGTGCTTACCATGTGCTGGGCACTGTATTAAGTGCTTGGGAGAGTACAATATAACAGACACATTCCCTGCCCACAACAAACTTATAGTCTAGAGGAGGAATCAGACAATAATATAAATAAATTATGGACATGTATGTAAGTGCTGAGGGGCCAGGTGGGGGGATGAATAAATGGAGAAAGTCAGACCAATGCAGAAGAAAGTGGAAAAAAAAAAAAGGAAAAGGGGGCTTAGTCAGGGAAGGCCTCAATGGAGAAGATGTGTCTTCAATAAGGGTTTGAAGGAGCGGAGGGTAATTGTCTGTCAGATATGAAGAGGGAGGATGTTCCAGGCCAGAGGCAGGACGTGGGCGAGATTATGTAAAGACATTTCATATTGCTTTTCATGAGGTTCTATAGTGGGTCCTATTTGATAATAATACAAGTCTATGGGAAATCATATCCCACGATAAAACCATTCACAGAATAAGAATAATCCAACCACATTTTTAAGCAACATAAGCAGATTGTGTTATGGGGTACTCCTGTAATACAACAGGTCTGTGTGCCATAACCAGTGGCTTTATTAACATTCATGGAAAAATTCACTGCTCTTCACAGAAACTGCTTGGGAAGACCTTAACTTCGAACTTGGAACAAATAATGAGGCCTTGTTCTCTGGTTTGCAGAGCACCTAGGGCACTGTCTGAGAGCAAATGGTAATTGCAACAGCAGACAAACGTTACCTTATTAAAATTGACTTTGCTCTAAGATTTGTGAATTTTTGAATTAGTCATAATCTCAGTCCAAACGATGAAAAAAAGGAAAAAAGATATACTCCAAATACAAACTCACATATTGTTTTCGTTGAGTCAGAAGCCGGGCACAATGGAAGCTGAGAGCCTGAACTTTCGCCATTTGTCTTAAGAGGGTGTTAAATATGATTACATACAGAGCCACATTGCCATACTTTTGGTGAACTGTCAACAAAACACCTCAATTTACTTTGCTGCCATGTCCATGATATCCTAACCTTTATTATATGTAAATAAAATATTCCAGGCCCATGAAACACAGAGTTTGGAAGAGTACAAGCCTGAGTGCTTTAAAACCTCCTTGAGTTTGTGGATAATTAAAAATTAGGCTAAAACTGGTGTTTACAATGTTGTTAGCTACACTGCATTGCTCTCCTGCTGGGTAGTTTGCAGGATCCTGCCAGGATTGCAAGATTTTGTGAGTTCTCTAATGAATTTGTCCCAGCAGCAGGAGGGTGTTTAGTTTAATAAGCCAATAAATATGTTAAACTGCCCCTCTTGTGTAGTCCAGTGATACCTAGTAATAAAATCAAAGGATGCTGCTGGAAAAAATAGAAAACATAAAATACATATCCTTAAGGTGTTCTTCACACCAATAAAAATTGAGTCCTCCCATCACCACAACCCCCAACAATAACTTCAAGGTCCTGAAGAAAGCACATGGCAGCCAGAAGCCCTTTTGTAAAAGTAAAAAAAAAAAAAAAAATGTTGGAAAGGTTGGAATAGATTTAGATCAAGGGCAACCCTGTCTAAAGTCACAGACAATTTCCTTCCTAGAAGTAATATATGTCCATTCTTATTGTTGTTTCAGTTAAATTCGTGTTATTATCTTTTCCCTCTTCATTTTTTTCTCGTTTGTCAGCCCCTTAAGAGCCAAAACCAGAGACATGTTGGAATCAATATCCTTGCACCTGTATGGTTCCTCAAACACTCAATACACTGCTCTGCTCGTTATAAATGCTTAACTAAAGTCATTACTTCTGTAAAATCTCAGCATATTTTATCCAAATACTCCATTTAAAAAGTTCTCTGTTCTTGAAAGTTGGCTGGTGATATTTGTTCCTTTTAAAATAAGGAATCCTCCATCTGACTCTGGGAGAGCAGAAGGAAAGTCAGTCAGTCGGTAAGAAAACACTGAGAAGAATTCATAGGCACTGATTCAGGCCTAGACCCTGGCCAACAAGAAACTCATAATGTAAGAAGTTGAGTGGAGAAGGTGAAAACAGCCACCACGGGTATTTATTGAGCACTTACTACATGTCGAGTACTGTACTAAGCTCTTGGGAGAGTACATTATAACAAATTAGCAAGACCTTAGCAAGAAAGAATGGAAGCCATTCCTCTGCTTCCCTTCCCTGCTTCAATCAATCAATCAATCAATTGTATTTATTGAGCGCTTACTGTGTGCAGAGCACTGTACTAAGCGCTAGGGAAGTACAAGTTGGCAACATATAGAGATGCTCCCTACCCAACAGTGGGCTCACAGTCTAGAAGGGGGAGACATTAAAGAGAGACATTGTTTCAATAACAATAACAATAATAAGCCCGTTGTTGGGTAGGGACCGTCTCTATATGTTGCTGATTTGTAGTTCCCAAGCGCTTAGTACAGTGCTCTGCACACCGTAAGCGCTCAGTAAATACGATTGAATGAATGAACGAATAATAATCGTATTTGTTAAGTGCTTACTATGTGCCAAGCACTGCTCTAAGTACTGGGAGAGATACAAGGTAATCAGGTTGCCCCATGTGGGGCTCACAGTTTTAGTCCCCATTTTACAGATGAGGTAACTGTGGAACAGAAAAGTGAAATGACTTGCCCAAGGTCACACAGCAGAGAAGTGGCTTAGCCAGGATTAGAACTCATGACCTCTGACTCCCAAGCCCGTGGTCTTTCCACTAAGCCCCCGCTGTGCTTATATTTAAGCCCCAGTTGGGGCTCACCTTCTAAGTAGAAGGGAGCACAGGTATTGAATCCCCATTTTGTAGATGAAAAAACTGAAGCACAGAGAAGTTAAGTGATTTGCCCAAGGTCACCCAGAGGGCAACTTGCAGAGCTGGGATTAGAACCCAGATCCTTTGACTCTCAGATCCACGCTCTTTTTCTATTAGGCCACACTGCTTCACCTCCCACTACAATTTGGGTGAATAGCAGATTGGTGGCCCTTCCCTTTCCACAATCAATAGTTTAAGTGGCCCTGGCTCAGGGCCTACTCATTGACAACAACATCAATACACACACACTCCAAACACACCCTGACTGTGGACAGTTGTGTGTGACTACACCACATAAGGGTAATGAAGGAGGAGGAGCTTAGCATGACAAAAAAAAAAAAAACCCTAATAAACCAGTGCCCTGTAAGAGTTGCCCTTCTGGCCCCAAGTGGCTTCGCCACCAGCACTCCCCAAGCTGCTTGCTGGTTTTGACTGACAGAAGGTCTATATCTCAGACTCTAAAGCTGTTATTTTTATTTCCTTTAAGGCTAGCTTAGAAAGTGTTCTCAACTGTTTAAAAGTTTGGTTTTAGAGTGATTTGACAGGTGGTTTTATTGTGGTTTATTCTGTTACGTAGAGGAGGAAAATCACATTAGCCACGGCACTTCTGTATTTAAATTCTCAAATACAAATTATTTCTTTTTTATTAATGTCTGTCTCCCCCTCCAAGAGTGTAAAGCTCATTTTGGGCAGGGAATGTGTCCACTGATTTTGTTGTAATCTCCCAAGCATTTAGGATAGTGTTCTGCACATAGTCAGTGCTCAATAAATACCTTTAAATGATAGATTGATTAGCCAGACAACCTACAGCAAGCCAAACATTTCCTACACTTTACCTTTTGGAAGGCAATGAACCCAGATCACCTTGTGGGCAGGGACTGTGTCTGTTATATTGTTGTGTTGTACTCTCCCAAGCGCTTAGTACAGTGCCCTGCACACAGTAAGTGCTCAGTAAATATGATTGATTAATTTTGCTAATATAGGTCCTCTGTAAAAAGTATTTTATTTTCATTCTCAGCAGTGAATAAAATGGGCTTTCCACCCCAGCTGAGGCAGGTAATACATGACCCCTTAAGATTCATGGTTTATCTCCTAGCTAACATTCAGTACTGGGTTCTTGCTTTCTCTGGCTGCTCTACAGTCCTGCTTAATAAAAACTGCACTCTTGAACTGTTCCTGATCCCAAAGTGCCAGATCATTTCATTGTTTTTCACTTTTGACATAATGGTTGCTTTTCAGTGATGGAGGAAAATAGTTCTATTTGATTTGCTTTATCAGCTTATGAAAAAAGAGAATTTCATTCATTTAATGTTGAGTGCCTACTCTGCGCAGAGCAATTTAATAGTAACATGAAAGAGTACAGATACAGAAAAGAAATAGTCCCTATTCCCCAGGAGTTTACAATCTAATGGAGACTGTGAGTAAACAGAGGAAACTTGGGTAAAGTTTGAAAAATCTTGTACCAAAGGAGCCATTCTCAAGGTAGTTTCACTAAATATTTGTATTCCCATTTGGTGAAGAGGACTTCTTCATATGTTTTTTCTCTGTACCATCGCTTACATAAACTTAGGCGGGATTAAAAGCACTCACTTTTGAAAGAAATTTTATTTTTTTATGGTATCTGCTAAGTGCTTACTCTGTGCAGGGCATTGCACTAAGTCCTGGGGAAAATACAAGCTAATCAGGTTGGACACAGTCCATGTCCCATGTGGGGCTCACAGTCTTAATCCACATTTTAACAAATGAGATAACTGAAGCAGAGAGGAAGTGAAATGATTTGCCCAAGGTCACACAGCAGACAAGCGGCAGAGCCGAAATTAGAACCTAGTTCCTTCAGGCCCCTACGCCTGTGCTCTATCCACTAAACCATGCTTTGGGAAGTCACAAAATTGCAAAGCCAGGTCTAAATATTAAATACATACTTTCTAAGGTATGTCCAATTTAAAGAAAAATGTAAGCCAGAAAATAAAGTGAATCCTTTAAATAAAATACACCATTGATTGTATGTCCACAAAACTTATCACCTTTGGCTACTGGGTCACCAAACCACATCTGGACTCCTGAAGTCACCTATTTGGCTTAGTCTGTATACCAAAGGGAGCTATTCACTGGCAATTGAAAATAACGTATGACTATCACCACCACAGACTAGACTATAAGCTTGTTATGGGTAGGGAATATGTCTGTTACATTGTTGCATTATACTCTCCCAAGCGCTTTGCTCAGTGCTCTGCACACAGTAAGTGCTCAATAAGTATGACTGATTAACCACATTTGGTTTGTCTAGTCTGCATCCCCAGACAGGATGCATTAGCGGAAATGAATAGCACTTCCAACATTTTACTTCTGAACACTTTGAATAACGCTGGTATTTTTTTCCTAATGGAGACCAATTAAGTCAAAATACATCCATACTTTAGACAGCCTTTAGTTTCATTTTAGGAGATGGATAATATCTATAGGGAATTGAATTTTACTTCTACTAGGAAGAGTTGCTGTGGAATTTAGATGGGTGATACCTAGTTGGGAGTTCCAAATACAAGTTTTTTCCTCATGCATGGGAAACACCTCATAATAAACAAGGAAAAAATTATACTCAATGTTAGAATAATTCCCCTCAATTTTTCAATGTGTTTTTTGGCTAAAATGTAATTAGGATGCCTTAGTTCATTGCCATGATAAATAATCTGGGCATGTTGCTACACCTCCAAATGAAAAAAAAGTAAAATCCTCTATACCTACTCTTCTTCAATTTGCAATGTTAATAATATTACCATTTCAAAATATTTGCCAACAAATGGAGCCAGAAGGCTGCTCTTTAGACAAGTTGTTCCACTGAACCAAATGCATGATGTGATTTAGACGTTAAACTGAACATACATACTCCAGAAACAGTTGATTATATTCCTAGGTTTGGCAGTTTAGTAATTGCACAGATGCTGATCAAAATATGCTGTCTCTGCCCTTCTCTTTTATTTGAATACCCAGATTTTTTAAATTCATACAGTATATTGTGTTATGATCAGTTTTTAATCTTTTTTAAAATTTCACATTACCAAACCTTTGGAATGGTACTTTCTGCTGTACTATCATTTCATGTTTGTTAACTGTGGGTTGAAGATGATACAGAGAAGCCAGCATGGACTAATGGATAGAGCATGGGTCTGGGACTCAGAAGGACCTGAGTTCTAATCCCAGCTTCACCACTTGTCTGCTTTGTGACCTTGGCAATTCACTTCACTTCTCTGTGCCTCAATTACCTCATCTGTAAAATGGGCATTAAGACTGTAAGCCCTATGTGGGACCCTATGTGGGTCCCCTTCCCTCAGGGAACTTAACCATCTAGCAGAGGAGACCTAATGATTAAGCAAAATAAATCTGTGACTTTCTCTACTAAAAGGTCATTGGTTCCGAGAAGCTGCTCCCAATCTTTTCTGTGTGTTTTAACTAAATTTGGAGAGGCCGTAGTGATCAGTCCAAAGATAAGAGTGTGGTCTTCCAACTACTCTTTGGACAACACCTAAAAACCAAAACAATCTTCAGCTCTGGTACGGATACCAGAGTTTGGGGGAGAATGAGGAAAAACCAGGCTTTCCCAAGATCACTTGATTCTTTGCCTAATCACTTGAAGCACAGGGCTAGATCATCATCATCATCAATCGTATTTATTGAGCGCTTACTATGTGCAGAGCACTGTACTAAGCGCTTGGGAAGTACAAATTGGCAACATATAGAGACAGTCCCTACCCAACAGTGGGCTCACAGTCTAAAAGCTAGATGCTCAGGAACATAGTAAAACACAAAGTAAAAGACATGGACTCTTTTCTCAAGCACTCTTCACCAATCTAATGGGGGAAATAAGTGGCCCATATTGCCAAAAATAAAACAAAGGTAGAGTAAGATCCTATAGACAACAGAAAAACAAAAGCAAATCAGAAAACAGTAAGTAAATTACACATGAGTGTTAAGGTGGATGAAGGGGTGACGTGGCCTGGAAAACAGGAGGTAAGTTACAGCATTAGAGGCCTGGGGAAGACATGGGCTTATTAATCACTTACATCCCCATTGAGTATTGTTGCCACTCACAGCAACAACATGCTCATGTAACTTGTCGTCTTCACATGAGCAGTTTTCTGCATCTTTTTTTTTTAATGGTATTTGTTAAGCACTTACAATGTGCCAGGCACTGTACTAAGTGCTGGGATAGATTTAAGATAATCAGGATGGGCATGGTCCATATCCCACATGGCGCTCACAGTCTTACCCCGCTTAAACAGATGAGGTAACTGAGGAGCAGAGTAGTGACTTGCACAAGGTCACACAGCAGACAAATGGAGGGGCAGGAATTAGAACCCAGAATCTTCCCTACCTGCCCCCTCCCCAGTACCATCTCCTACCTCCTCCTTCTCCTCTCTCTCCTCTACTACCCCTGCTGTCTCACTCCCCACCACTCCATATCGTCACCAGTCCTGTGCCCAACTTGATCCCAAAAACATCCCTCACTCTTTCCCCCTTATCCCTGTCCCCCAAAGCTGCGGAGAGGCTTTTTGAATTGCAGGGAAAAACAAGAAAAATTTACAAGGCATGCTAAAGCTTTGGGGAGAGGCTTTTGAGTTACAAGGAAAAACATGAAAAATTTATACAGCATGCTAAAACAAGGTGCAATTTCTCTTTAAGAGAACATCACCACCAACTTTCCTCATGGCTGCTTTTCTGTACTTTGGTTTATCTTCATTACATTTTTCTTTGTAGTACGCCGTGCCATTGCCATCATTATGCCACTATCACCCAGAGTAAAGCCAGTTTGCCAATCCCAGAGTGACTTTACAACTGACTTTCTCCTAAGCTGTCCCTTGTGGGAAGCAGCATGGTCAATCAATCAATCAATCAATCATATTTATTGAGTGCTTACTGTGTGCAGAGCACTGTACTAAGCGCTTGGGAAATACAAGTTGGCAACATATAGAGACGGTCCCTACCCAACAGCGGGCTCACTTAGTGGAAAGAGCACAAGCCCGGGTGTCAGAAGACCTGGGTTCTCTACGAGCTCTACCATTTGTCTGCTCTGTGACCATGGGCAAGTCACTTCACTTCTCTGGGCTGGAAAAGCCTCTTTCTTCATATGCAACAGACGATCACTCTCCCCAACTTCAAAGCCTTTATATTAAAAGTACATCTCCTCCAAGAGACCTGCCCTGACTAAGCCCTCATTTCGTCTTCTCCCACTCCCTTCTGTGTCGCCCTTACATTTGGATGCACACTCTTTATTCGCCCCTCCCTCAGCCCCACAGCACCTATATAAATAGCCGTAATTTACTTATTTACATTAATACCTGTCTCCCTTTCTGGACTGTTAAAGCTCATTGTGGGCAGGGGACGTGTCTGCCAACTCTGTTATATTGTACTCTCATCATCAATCGTATTTATTGAGCACTTACTGTGTGCAGAGCACTGTACTAAGCGCTTGGGAAGTACAAATTGGCAACATATAGAGACAGTCCCTACCCAACAGTGGGCTCACAGTCTAAAAGGGGGAGACAGAGAACAAAACCAAACATACTAACAAAATAAAATAAATAGAATAGATATGTACACGTAAAATAAATAAATAAATAGAGTATTAAATACGTACAAACATATATACATATATACAGGTGCTGTGGGGAAGGGAAGGAGGTAAGATGGGGGGATGGAGAGGGGGACGAGGCGGAGAGGAAGGAAGGGGCTCAGTCTGGGAAGGCCTCCTGGAGGAGGTGAGCTCTCAGTAGGGCCTTGAAGGGAGGTGTTTAGTACAGTGCTCTACACACAGTAAGCACTCAATAAATACAATTGACTCATTTGCTAGGCCTCAGTTCCCTCATCTGCAAAATGGGAATTCAATACCTGTTTTCCCTCCTACTTA
This sequence comes from Tachyglossus aculeatus, assembly GCF_015852505.1. Classification (NCBI taxonomy): domain Eukaryota; kingdom Metazoa; phylum Chordata; class Mammalia; order Monotremata; family Tachyglossidae; genus Tachyglossus; species Tachyglossus aculeatus. Next base: position 21,177,023 of record NC_052078.1, on the reverse strand, counting down.
GACGGTGAGCCCCATGTGGGACCTGATTATCTTAAATCTACCCCAGCGCTTAGTACAGTGCTTGGCACATAGTAAGTGCTTAACAAATACCACAATTATTATTATTACTATTGACTGAACAGCAGCCTCCTCTTTAATAATAAAAAACCTTGCTGCAAGTCAACTTCTGAACACCTTTGAGCTCCTCTCTCCATCAGGGGCTTGTTCAAACATTTTTTATAATTGATCTACTTCCTTTAAAACTGAGGCAAGACTTTTCAATCCCCAAATTGTAGATGGAGATGGAGAGATCAGAATTTCCTGAGCTGTTCTGGCATCCACAGTCATGCACTGGATTGTTGAGGTGCCCCCATAATAATGGTTTTGTGAATCAAGGGGGTATGCCTTTATTTAAAACCGCACTGACATGTATAAATGAACTTTTCTTTGGGGCCATTAAATAAAAGTAATATCGCTTTTACTTTAATAGAAGGAATGTTCTAAAGTGTCTTCCTTATTTATACTACAATTCCTCCCCAGCTCCTGCATCCCCACCCCACAAAGTATAACTTGTTGGCTAGACATTCTAAATAAATTGCTCACTTGGGATCTAATAGGAGTCTTGATAGTTGTGGCTACATTTTCTTTTCATTTCCTCTTTCTTTTTCATAGTTGGGGTGGACACATTGAACCTCTACGAATGAGCAATCAGGTGGGATGCGTGGCAGAAAGGTAATATATGGGACTACAGTATCTGGACTAAGGCATGGAGGTCTCACACCAGCCTTAAGTCCTTCCTGATAGTTACCATAGAGATAGTAGGAACCACAAAGAGCTTCTATCACATTACTGGATGGAAGGGGGTCAATTTGTATGCATGAGCCCTGCTGGGATTGAAAGAATGCAGGGGGTGCAGGGGAGAGGAAGGACAATGCCAACCAAAGTGAAGAGGGAATGCAGAGAAAAAAACTGGAGGAAAGGAAGGACTGAAAGCAACCTGAAAGGAAGGAAGAAAGCTAAATGTGGGGGAGAAACAGAGAAGGAGAAATTCACTCGTCCAGAAAACAGCACTTCCTGTCAGATCCTGACAACAAATCCAGTATTTCCAGAAAAACTATTCCACCGGCAGGGAAAAATCCAAGAGGAATAGTAGGGGAGTCCTGAGTTTATTTACCTCAGTCAGGAAAACTACAAAATAAGATGGGCGAAAGGCTAAAAGAGAATGGAAAAGGCGGTCATTTATTTAGATGTCAAAATAATTTACAATAATCTGAGCTGGTGTTTTATTAAATTAGATTCAAACTAGGTACTTATAAGACCAGAACTACATGATCTACAGAAAAGTATTCTTTACAAGAACCTAAAAGGTTCAGATTTGGCAGATTTTCATTGCTGGAAACTTTGAACTTCTGCAAAGGAAAGTGTAATAAACCATTTGGAATAAGAAGGCAATCTCTCATTATGTCAAGATCTCAAATTCACCCATTAGCCACAATTTATTGTTTTGACAACTCTTTCATTTACAATTTCCAACTTGTACAAATCTTTGGCAAAGGAATTTCAGTTCCTGATTCTAAACTCTGTGACTACCAATGAATCAGAAACCATGAACCCGGCATCTCTAGAAATTTCCATTTGATTAAAAGTAGCCTGAAATAGTTCCTCCACAGATCACTTAATCGATCAGTGGTATTTATTCAATGCTTATTGCATGCAGAGTACTGCACTAAGCTCTTGGGAGTTGGTAGATAGGTCCCTGCCCACAATGAGCCTAACGTCTAGAGGAGTAGGAATAAAGGAGTAGTCTATTTAAGAGTAGGAAAAACTTAGTATCTACCATGCAGGTGAGTGTTCATCATTTTCCCCTTCTATTCTTATGAAAAATTTAGCAATTTAGATTATTTTAAGAGAATCTGATGGATGTGAACTAGGTATCACTAGAGGTGAGTTCCACTTGGTTTCAGGTCTCAAAGGAGAACTTTTATTCAGCTGATTCAGTCAATCAGAATTCCAGGTTGCCTTGGTAACCCTTATGCTTATTACTAAAATAGCCTCGCTTGATTTTTAAAGAGATAAAACCTACTCTCCTGATATTAAAATGAATCCTATTGGTAAACATTTAACATTTCAAAAATAGCCACATTGTTCTAGTTTGCTCTCCACCAACTTGAAATCATCTGGGTTCAGAAAATGGAACTTTTCTAGTCCATCTATCCTATTCTTGTAGCCTTTACTAGATGTCTTAAAAATACACGGCAGTACAGAATATGCTACATTTTTAAGTACTTTGATACTCACCCCAACCCCACAACACTTATGGACATATCCTCGTATGCTACTATTTCCCCTATGTGCAATTTATTTTAATGTCTATCTCCCCCTGTAGACGGCATGCTCTTTGTGGGCAGGATCATATGTATCAATTCTAATATACTGTACTTTCCGAAGCACTGAATACAGTGCTCTGCATACAGTAAACCCTCAATAAACACCATTGATTATTGATGGACTGGTAGTTTATTTATGGTACTAGCTCCAGGAACATGGAAAGTGGCAGGAATGAGGGGAAGAAGGGGGAGAGAGGGAGAATGGGGAAATGATGTACAAAGAATACCTACTACCCTATAAGGACTCCCTCTTATAAAGCAGGTCAGAACTACTTCTCTGCAGATGAGATTTAATATATGTTGCCATTCAGATTTAATATATAATAGATTAGATTTAGTATATATTAGATATATTAAATATATCTAATTTAAATGAATATACATCTAATATATCTAATCTAATATATTAAATATATCTAATTTATATAAATATAAATTAAATATATTAGATTTAATATATATTTAATAGATTTAATACATATATATGTTGCCAACTTGTACTTCCCAAGCGCTTAGTACAGTGCTCTGCACACAGTAAGCGCTCAATAAATACGATTGATGATGATTTAAAAAGAAAATAAAACTGTCAAATGCCAAAGGAATCAACACCATGTGCAAAACTTGATACATACTAAGCCATAGGAGTGAAACATTTACATTAATTAAACTCCATTAACTTTTTTTCAAATTCAGTAGTGACGAAAAGAATGCTATTTTGTTAAGTTGAGGATGCATCAGCCCTAAAAAAATTTTTAATGGAAAGGAGCTTATACTTGCCAGTTTATATTTAGCTTATTCAAGTGCAGGCATAATTCATAAGTCCCAACACAGACCACAGATCAAAAAAAATTAAGATTTGCCAGAAATTATTAGTATTCACTGCTCATTTTGTTTGTGTAACAAAGGTATATGTGTTCCATCTGTCCTTTTTTTTTTAGTTTTGTTAGCCGAAATCTGAGAAAAATGGTATTAGAAATGAAGGTTACAAAAATGTAAGCTATGCCATTTCCTTAAACATCCATTTTGTTCCAAAGAATCACTTAAAATATTCAAGATGGCTGACAAATCTTTAATATGAAATGCTTCTTATCTGTCAAAATTTCATGTTCTCCTCCTTTGTACGTCACGTACATACTTATTTCATATTTAAATTGCCAGGATTGTCATCAGAAACTGGAAAAAATTCAAATTGCTTACTATTCTAAGTTTAAAAATTGATCAACTTTTTACTGTTCTATTTTGATAAGCATTCTTCCTTAGTGAGGCTTTGCATAAGTATGACACGAAAGATATGCAACAGGATATTTGAGTGATAACTTCTTAATACAGGTAAATGGAAAATATGTTTTTCAACACTTTGTTGTTTTCAGTATCAAGAAATGTACATGCTGGAATTATCAATGTAACTGTGGTTCAGGAGGTTAAGTACAAAATTTGGAATCTGAAATGTGTTGCTCTCAGTAGGACTACCACTACAGAGCAGAAACAAAACTGTGATAAACAATACGAAATGTTGGTGTGTAAGGAGCCTAGCTCAGACAAATGAAAGTTTGAATCACCAACCTGGGACTTTACTACATCCTCTAGACTGTAAACTTTTTGTGGACAGGGAATGAGATTGTTTATTGTTAGAACAGTGCTCTGCACATAGTAACCACTTAACAAATACCAAAATTATTATTATACTGTACTCTCCCTAGAACTTAGTAAGTGCTTCGCACAGTAAATACGATTGACTGACTGACTCACTACATCAGGCAAATTCCTTATTCAGTTGCCTGAATTTATTTGTTTTTTTTTAATTCTGAGCAAGCCTCTGTTATGGTAACCAGCACTTAAGATATCTAAATTCTGGATAATCTACTTCTCATTATCTAAAAAGCCACTTTATAATCACTGGATAGACAGGATCGTTGCTCTGGGCTCAACATCCTCAAGGTTCCTTTAGCCATCCCAACAGCACCTTCTTCTGCCCTTACCATATTTGCACCAGAGATGCTAGAAAGTCTCTGCAGTGCTGGGGAACGGAATGCATATTTGGAAGTCTGAAGCATCTGTGTGCTCCACGGAGGCTGAAGAAGAATGAAAGAGGGGTCCCTCCAGCCTTCCTCTAGCCTGGGCCTCAACCTGGCCCTGAAAACTAAGGACCAACTACCCCTCCTCTGACCTTCCAATTCTGCCACCCACCTTTTGATTCTTCCGCTCCTCTCTGAAGATGGAACACTACCTATATTTTATAAATGGATCCCTTATTGAAGGCATATCCTCTACAAGAAGTCTTCCTGACTAAACCCTCCACTCCTCCTACTCCCTTCTGCACTGCTCTTACTTGCTCCTTCATTCATCCTCCCTCCCATTCCCATGGCACTTATGTATATATCTGCAATTTATTTATTTATCTATTTATATTAATGTCTGTCTCCCCCGCCTCTAGATTGTAAATTCATTGTGGGCAGGAATCTGTCTGTTGTTATATTGTACTCTCCCAAGCGCTTAGTACAGTGCTTTGCACACAGTAAGGACTCAATAAATACGACTGAATGAATCAATCAATCCATCAATACCATTTATGGAATGCCTGTGTACAGACCACTTACTAATAAGCCTTTGTTGAGCATAATCAAACAAGTACACATGATCCCTGCCTTATGAGAAGCAGCGTGGCTCAGTGGAAAGAGCCTGGGCTTGGAAGTCAGAGGTCATGGGTTCTAATCCCAGCTCCGCCACATCTGCTGTGTGACCGTGGGCAAGTCACTTAACTTCCCTGAGCCTCAGTTACCTCATCTGTAAAATGGGGATTAAGACTCTGAGCCCCACGTGGGACAAACTGATCACCTTGTAAGCCCCCCAGCACTTAGAACAGTGCTTTGCACATAGGAAGCACTTAAATGCCATCATGATTATTATTATTCAAGGACCTTTCCCCCCCTGCCCCTTCAAAGCTTTATTTTAGGCACGTCTCCTCCAAGAGGTCTTCCCTAAGCCCTCTTTTTCTTTTCTGCAACTCCCTGCTATGTTGCCCTGACTTGCTTCCCTCTCCCAGCCCCACAGCACTTTTGTAGATATGTCATTTATTTATTGATATTAATGTCTGTCTCCCCCACCTCTAGACCATAAACTCGCTGTGGGCAGGGAATATGTCTGTTCACTGTTGTATTGTACTTTCCCAAACAGTACAGTGCTTTGCACACAGTAAGCTTCAATAAATACGACTGAATTGAAATTGAACCGACTTTTCAATCTAGCAGGGGCAGCTCACAACCTAGCAAGGGGAATAGGCACCAAATTAAGTTACTGCTAGGAGGAAAGAAAGGGACTACAAATAGTACAAATATTAAGATAACTACTCTCTTTCGTCCCTTTAGTCTTTGCTCAATTTTAGTTTCACCTGTAAAATTGGAAAGTTCTAGTTTGGATATTTCCACTGATTACCTAGAACATTCTACATACTAGTTACGTTCCTCCTTGGCGAGACATCTAGATAGACATACACACACATTTACATATAATTTGTTTGTAAAAAATGACACTTGTGCAGGTTTTGATTGTTCTCCCAAACACTTCACATTAATATTTCATATTTCCATATGGCATTACACTTAATTTTAATTAAGATCTATAAAGATCACTGAGCCCCGTGGAGTACACAGTTTTTCTAAATGGCATTTGAAAACCACTCAAGGAAAAAATAAACTCTGTATTAAGCACCCCTCCAAAAACAATTAAAGCCATCTTTTACTTTTTTAAATTAACTTTTGGGGTCTTTTTTTTTAACAAACTCATTATGTAAATCTGAAAAATCTGTAAGGCAGGAGTGGGGTAATCACTTCAATACATTTTTCAATGCATGATGAAAATGGATATGTTCACTTTTCTGCCAGATGTGATTTAGATCTTTGATGTATTGTATTCACAGTAAGTTTAAGCTCTTCATTTGAAGTCTATTTTCAGAAAATAAAAAAAAAATAGGTGCATATGTACATAATACCCTAAACAGTCTGGAGAAACTTTGCCACCTGAGAAGTAAAGAATAATGTGCAAAACAGTCTGAGAAAAACAGAACATGGCCCACCGTTTCACTTTCCATCTTCTCTCCAGCCAGAAGATCCAGCTTGCAGGGCTGGGGAGGTGAGCTATGACATCAATCAATGGTATTTACTGAACACTTTCACTTTATGCAGAGCACTATACTGAGTGCTTGGGAGAGTACAATATAACAGAATTGGTAGACAGGTTCACTGCCCACAATGAACTTAGAGTCTAGAGGGGGAGATGGACGTCAATATAAATAACTTGTGGGATGTACATAAACGCTGTGGGGCTGAAGGCAACACAGAAGGGAGTGGAAGTAATAATAATAATAATAATGATGGTATTTGTTAAGCGCTTACTATGTGCCAAGCACTGTTCTAAGCACTGAGGTAAATACAAGGTAATCAGGTTGTCCCACGTGGGGCTCACAGTCTTAATCCCCATGTTACATATGAGGGACCTGAGGCCCAGAGAAGTTAAATGACTTGCCCAAAGTCACACAGCTGATAAGTGGCAGAGTCAGGATTAGAACCCACAACCTCTGACTCCCATGCCCGGGCTCTTTCCACTAAGCCAAACTCTTTGTAGGCAAGTATAGTCTGTTTATTGTTGTGTTGTACTCTCCCAAGTGCTTAATACAGTGCTCTGCACACAGCAAGCACTCGATAAATACGATTGAATGAAGAGGTAAAGAGGGCTAAATCTGGGAAGGCCTTCTGGAGAAGACGTGTTTTCAATTACTGACGGTATTATTATTATTTGATTTAAGGAAATTATTTAATCATTCTTTAATTATTTGCTTCTTTGGTATTACTGCAAAATTGAACCTACCTTTCCATATTGACTTCCAGGCCAATTTGAAAAGCGCAGACCGTGGACGTCCGCTGGAAGAAAACAAAAGAAAGGCATCAGGACCCACTTTTCAAAAAAGGGGGCCATCTTTTTTGAAAGATGAAAGGGGGCCCCCTTTTTGAAAGGGGGCCATCTTTTTTGCTCTGCACATAGTAAGCGCTCAATAAATGCGATTGATGATATCCGTCTCCACCCCAACCCCAGCCAGGAATCTCCCCTTGTTGTGAAGCGGACAGCTGGGGAGTGGCTCAGGGAATCCCCCCCAAAACCATACTAACAATAATTAATTAATCAATCAATCATATTTATTGAGCGCTTACTGTGGTATTTATTGAGCGCTTCCAATTACGGTATTTGTTAAGCACTATGTGCTAGGCACTGAAACTACAAGCAAATCGGGTTGGACACAGTCCCTTTCCCATGTGGGACTCACAGTCTCTATCCCCATTTTCCCGATGAGGGACATGAGGCCCAGAGAAGTGAAGTGACTTGCCCAAGGTCAAGCATCTCAATCCCCCTTTTCCAGATGATGGAACTGAGGCCCAGAGAAGTGAAGTGACTTGCCCACACATCTCAATCCCCCTTTTCCAGATGAGGAAATTGAGGGCCAGAGAAGTGAATAGACTCACCCAAGGTCACACATCTCAACCCCTCCTTTTCCAGATGAGGGAATGGAGGGCCAGAGAAGTGAAGAGACTCAACCAAGGTCACACATCTCAATCCCCCTTTTCCAGATGAAGGAACTGAGGCCTAGAGAAGTGAAGTGACTCACTCAAGGTCACACATGTCTCACACAAGCCACACAAGAAGCAGCATGGCTCAGTGGAAAGAGCACGGGCTTTGGAGTCAGAGGCCATGGGTTCGAATCCCGACTCCACCACATCTGCTGTGTGACCTTGGGAAAGTCACTTAACTTCTCTGAGTCTCAGTTACCTCATCTGTAAAATGGGGATTAAGACTGTGAGCCCCAAGTGGGACAACTTGATCACCTTGTATCCCCCCCAGCACTTAGAACAGTGCTCTGCACATAGTAAGCGCTTAACAAATGCCATCATTATTATTATTATCTCAACCCCTGCTTTTCCAGATGAGGGAACTGAGGCCCAAAGAAGAGAAATAACTCGCCCAAGGTCACACATCTCAATCCCCCTTTTCCAGAGGAGGGAACTGAGGACTAGAGAACTTAAGTGACTCGCTCAAGGTCACACATCTCAACCCCCACTTTTCCAGATGAGGGAACTGGGGCCCAAATAAGTGAAATAACTCACCCAAGTTCACACATCTCAATCCCCCTTTTCCAGAGGAGGGAACTGAGGGCTAGAAAAGTGAAGAGACTCACCCAAGGTCACACGTCTCAATCCCCCTTTTCCAGAGGAGGGAACTGAGGGCCAGAGAAGTGAAGTGACTCGCCCAAGGTCACACAACTCCACACACACCCCTTTTCCTGAGGAGGGAACTTAGGCTCAGAGAAGTGAAGTAACTTGCCTAAGGCCACGCATCTCAATCCCCATCTTCCTGATGAGGGAACTGAGGCCCGGGGAAGTGAAGCAGTGTGGCTCAGTGGAAAGAGCCCGGGCTTTGGAGTCAGAGGTCATGGGTTCGAATCTCAGATCCGCCACATGTCCGCTGTGTGACCTTGGGTAAGTCACTTAGCTTCTCTGAGCCTCAGTTACCTCATCTGTAAAATGGGGATTATAACTGTGAGCCCCACGTGGGACAACCTGATCACCTTGTATCCCCCCCCCAGCGCTTAGAACAGTGCTTTGCACATAGTAAGCGCTTAACAAATGCCATCCCAAATGCTTAGTACAGTGTTACGAACGTGGTAAGGTCTCAATGAATGCGATTGACTGATTAAACTGGGAATACCCAAGTTTTGCTTTGTCCTCCAATCCATCACTAGGTCCCAATTCAGAAAAGTGGGGTTAAAATGCCACACAAATCACCAATTGCATGGCCCTCAATGGTCACAGCGTAACATCACATCCTGTAATGTTTGCTTGCATCAGTTACCACACAGTTTGAATCAATCAATCAATCAATCATATTTATTGAGCGCTTACTATGTGCAGAGCACTGTACTAAGCACTTGGGAAGTACAAATTGGCAACACATAGAGACAGTCCCTACCCAACAGTGGGCTCACAGTCGAAAAGGGGGAGACAGAGAACAAAACCAAACATGCTAACAAAATAAAATAAATAGAATAGATCTGTACAAGTAAAATAAATAAATAGAGTAATAAATATGTACAAACCATTTAGCAGCGTGGCTCAGTGGAAAGAGCCCGGGCTTGGGAGTCAGAGGTCGTGGGTTCTAATCCCAGCTCCACCACTTGTCTGCTGTGTGACCTTGGGCAAGTCACTTCACTTCCCTGTGCCTCAGTTACCTCATCTGTATAATGGGGATTGAGACTGTGAGCCCCCTGTGGGACAACCTGGTTACTCTGTATCTACCCCAGCGCTTAGATAGTAAGCACTTAACAAATACCATTATTATTATTATTATTATTTTAAAAAAGTGAAGTGACTTGCCCAAGGTCACCCAGCAGACAAGTGGCGGCGGCAGGATTGGAACCCACGGAGGGGCGCGGGGCCTGGGGTCCCGAGGGAGGCGGCTGTCTAGACTGTGAGCACGTTGTTGGGTAGGGTTGCCGACTTGCCTTTTCCAAGCGCTTAGTAATCAATCAATCAATCGTATTTATTGAGCGCTTACTATGTGCAGAGCACTGTACTAAGCGCTTGGGAAGTACAAATTGGCATCACATAGAGACAGTCCCTACCCAACAGTGGGCTCACAGTCTAAAAGGGGGAGACAGAGAACAGAACCAAACATACCAACAAAATAAAATAAGTAGGATAGAAATGTACAAGTAAAATAAATAAATAAATAAATAAATAGAGTAATAAATATGTACAACCATATATACATATATACAGGTGCTGTGGGGAAGGGAAGGAGGTAAGACGGGGGGGATGGAGAGGGGGACGAGGGGGAGAGGAAAGAAGGGGCTCAGTCTGGGAAGGCCTCCTGGAGGAGGTGAGCTCTCAGCAGGGCCTGTGTCCTGCACAGTACAGTGTCCTGCACATAGTGAGCGCTCAATAAATACGAATGAATTGAATGAATGCTGCTCCAAGAGGGAGGGGGGCGGGGAACTCCTTAGGCCGCCCTTTTCCCTCCACTAGGTGGGAGGCCCTCAGGGAGTGGGGGGGGGGTTCTCGCCCACCGCCCTTCAGGGCGAGGCGACGTCGCGCGGGGCGGGAAAGGCGGGAAAAACGGGAAGGGCGGGAAGGGCGCGCGCCGGCACGTGGGCCCCGCCCCCGGCCTCGAGACGCGTGACGTCAGAGGGAGGGGAGGGGGGCGGGGCCCTGGAATGTCTCCGCCTCGCCACGGCCTGGTTAGGCTGGGGAAGGGCCCGGCCTTGGGAGTCCGAGGTGGTGGGTTCAAATCCCGCCTCTCTGCTCTGTGACCTTGGGCGAGTCACGTCGCTTCTCCGGCCCTCAGCCGCCCCTCCCCATCCTCCGCCTTGCCGCCATGTTGCCAACTTGTACTTCCCAAGCGCTTAGTACAATGCTCTAAACACAGTAAGCGCTTAATAAATGCGATTGATTGATTCCCAAGCGCTTAGTACAGTCTCTGCACACAGTAAGGGCTCAATAAATAAGATTGAATGAATGAATGAATGAATGAATGAGGACGGTGAGCCCACTGTTGGGTAGGGACTGTCTCATATGTTGCCAACTTGTACTTCCCAAGCGCTTAGTACAGTGCTCTGCACACAGTAAGCGCTCAATAAATACGATTGATTGATTGATTGATTGACGGTGAGCCCCGCGTGGGACAACCGGATGCAGAGGTGGAAGTGTGGCTCAATGGAAAGAGCAGGGGCTTGGGAGTCCGAGGTGGTGGGTTCAAATGCCGCGTCTACACTGTGTGACCTTGGGCAAGCCACTTCGCTTCTCCGGCCCTCAGCTGCCCCTCCCCATCCCCTGCCTTACCTCCTTCCCTTCCCCACGGCACCTGTATATATGTATATATGTTTGTACATATTTATTACTCTATTTTACTTGTACATATTTATTCTATTTATTTAATTTGGTTTATATGTTTTGTTTTGTTGTCTGCCTCCCCCTTCTAGACTGTGAGCCCACTGTTGGGTAGGGACCGTCTCTTTATGTTGCCAATTTGTACTTCCCAAGTGCTTAGTACAGGGCTCTGCACACAGTAAGCGCTCAATAAATACGATTGAATGAATGAATGAATGAGGACGGTGAGCCCCGCGTGGGACAACCGGATGCAGAGGGGCAGTGTGGCTTAATGGAATGAGCAGGGGCTTGGGAGTCCGAGGTCGTGGGTTCAAATCCCGCCTCTCCGCTCTGTGACCTTGGGCAAGCCACTTCGCTTCTCCGGCCCTCAGCTTCCCCTCCCCACGGCACCTGTATATATGTTGCCAACTTGTACGTCCCAAGTGCTTAGTTACAGTGCTCTGCACACAGTAAGCGCTCAATAAATACGATTGATTCCACTGTTGGGTAGGGACTGTCTCTATATGTTGCCAATTTGTACTTCCCAAGCGCTTAGTACAGTGCTCTGCACACAGTAAGCGCTTAATAAATACGATCGATTGATTGATTCCCAAGCGCTTCGTACAGTGCTCTGCACACAGTAAGTGCTCACTAAATACGATTGATTGATTCCCAAGCGCTTAGTACAGTGCTTTGCACACAGTAAGAGCTCAATAAATACGATTGAATGAAGGAAGGAAGGAATGAGGACGGTGAGCCCCGCGTGGGACAACCGGATTTGGTTTATATGTTTTGTTTTGTTGTCTGCCTCCCCCTTCTAGATTGTGAGCCCGCTGTTGGGTAGGTTTCGTCTCTATATGTTGCCAACTTGTACTTCCCAAGCGCTTAGTACAGGGCTCTGCACACAGTAAGAGCTCAATAAATACGATTGAATGAATGAATGAATGAATGAATGAGGACGGTGAGCCCCGCGTGGGACAACCGGATGCATAGGGGCAGCGTGGCTCAATGGAAAGAGCAGGGGCTTGGGAGTCCGAGGTCGTGGGTTCAAATCCCGCCTCTCCGCTCTGTGACCTTGGGCAAGCCACGTCGCTTCTCCGGGCCTCAGCTGCCCCTCCCCATCCTCCACTTTACCTCCTTCCCCAGCGTGGCTCAGTGGAAAGAGCCTGGGCTTTGGAGTCCGAGGTCAAGGGTTCGAATCCCAGCTCCGCCACATGTCTGCTGTGTGACCTTGGGCAAGTCACTTCACTTCTCTGAGCCTCAGTTATCTGTAAAATGGGGATTAAGATTGTGAGCCCCACGTGGGACAACTTGATCACCTTGCATCCCCCCCAGCGCTTAGAACAGTGCTCTGCACATAGTAAGTGTTTAACAAATGCCATCATCATTATTATTATTATTATTATTATTATTCCCCTCCCCACAGCGCCTGTATATATGTTGCCAACTTGTACTTCCCAAGCGCTTAGTACAGTGCTCTGCACACAGTAGGCGCTCAATAAATACGATTCAATGAATGAATGAATGAATTAGGACGGATGTATGTGTGTGTGTCTGTACATATTTATTCTATTTATTTTATTTGGTTCATATGTTTTGTTTTGTTGCCTGTCTCCCCCTTTTAGACTGTGAGCCCGCTGTTGGGTAGGGACCGTCTCTAGATGTTGCCAATTTGTACTTCCCAAGCGCTTAGTACAGGGCTCTGCACACAGTAAGCGCTCAATAAATACGATTGAATGAATGAATGAAGGAATGAATGAATGAATGAGGACGGTGAGCCCCGCGTGGGACAACCGGATGCAGAGGGGCAGTGTGGCTCAATGGAATGAGCAGGGGCTTGGGAGTCCGAGGTGGTGGGTTCAAATCGCGCCTCTCCGCTCTGTGACCTTGGGCAAGCCACTTCACATCTCCGGCCCTCAGCTTCCCCTCCCCACAGCACCTGTATATATGTTGCCAACTTGTACTTCCCAAGCGCTTAGTACAGTGCTCTGCACACAGTAAGCGCTTAATAAATACGATTGATTGATTGATTGATTCCCAAGCGCTTAGTACAGTGCTCTGCACACAGTAAATGCTTAATAAATACGATTGATTGATTCCCATGCGTTTAGTACAGTCTCTGCACACAGTAAGAGCTCAATAAATACGATTGAATGAATGAATGAATGAATGAATGAATGAGGACGGTGAGCCCCGCGTGGGACAACCGGATGCAGAGGGGCAGCGGGGCTCAATGGAGTGAGCAGGGGCTTGGGAGTCCGAGGTCGTGGGTTCAAATCCCGCCTCTCCTCTCTGTGACCTTGGGCGAGCCACTTCGCTTCTCCGGCCCTCAGCCGCCCCTCCCCACCCCCCGCCTTACCTCCTTCCCCTCCCCACAGCACCTGTATATATGTTGCCAACTTGTACTTCCCAAGCGCTTAGTACAGTGCTCTGCACACAGTAAGCGCTTAATAAATACGATTGATTGATTGATTGATCCCCAAGCGCTTAGTACAGTCTCTGCACACAGTAAGAGCTCAATAAATACGATTGAATGAATGAATGAATGAATGAGGACGGTGAGCCCCGCGTGGGACAACCGGATGCAGAGGGGCAGCGGGGCTCAATAGAAAGAGCAGGGGCTTGGGAGTCCGAGGTGGTGGGTTCAAATCCCGCCTCTCCGCTCTGTGACCTTGGGCGAGCCACTTCGCTTCTCCGGCCCTCAGCCGCCCCTCCCCATCCCCCGCTTTACCTCCTTCCCCTCCCCACAGCACCTGTATATATGTTGCCAACTTGTACTTCCCAAGCGCTTAGTACAGTGCTCTGCACACAGTAGGCGCTCAATAAATACGATTGAATGAATAATAATAATAATTAAATGGCATTTATTACGCGCTTACTATGTGCAAAGCACTGTTCTAAGCGCTGGGGTGGTTACAAGGTGATCAGGTTGTCCCACGGGGGGTTCACTGTCTTAATCCCCATTTTACAGACGAGGTAACTGAGACACAGAGAAGTTAAGTGACTTGCCCAAAGTCACACAGCTGGCAATGAATATGTTTGTACATATTTATTACTCTAGTTATTTTACTTGTACATATTTATTCTATTTATTTTATTTTGTTAATATGTTTTGTTTTGTTGTCTGTCTCCTTCTAGACTGTGAGCCCGCTGTTGGGTAGGGACCGTCTCTATATGCTGCCAACTTGTACTTCCCAAGCGCTTAGTACAGGGCTCTGCACACAGTAAGCGCTCAATAAATACGATTGAATGAATGTGTTTGTACATATTTATTACTCTTTATTTTACTTGTACATGTTTATTCTATTTATTTTATTTGGTTTATATGTTTTGTTTTGTTGCCTGTCTCCCCCTTCTAGACTGTGAGCCCGCTGTTGGGTAGGGACCGTCTCTATATGTTGCAAACTTGTACTTCCCAAGCGCTTAGTACAGTGTTCTGCACACAGTAAGCGCTCAATAAATACGATTGAATGAATGAATGAATGAATTAGGACCGTGAGCCCCGCGTGGGACAACCGGATGCAGAGGGGCACCGTGGCTCAATGGAAAGAGCAGGGGCTTGGGAGTCCGAGGTCGTGGGTTCTAATCCCGCATCCACCACTTATTCATTCATTCATATTTATTGAGTGCTTACTGTGTGCAGAGCACTGCACTAAGCGCTTGGGAAGTGCAAGTTGGCAACATATGGAGACGGTCCCTACCCAACAACGGGCTCACAGTCTAGAAGATGGCATTTGTTAAGCACTTGCTATGTGCCAAGCACTGTCCTAAGCGCTGGGGGAGATAAAAGATAATCAGGTGTCCCACGTGGGATTCACAGTCTTCAATCCCATTTTACAGATGAGGTAAGAGGCTCAGAGAAGTTAAGTGACTTGCCCAAGGTCACACAGCAGACATGTGGCGGGTTGGAATTAGAACCCATGACCCCTTGACTCCCAAGCCCGTGTTCTTTCCACTGAGCCACGCTACTTCTTCTCCGCTGTGCGACCTTCGGCAAGTCACTTCGCTTCTCTGGGCCTCAACTGCCTCATCCGGAAAATGGGGATTAGGACTGTGAGCCCCGTGTGGGAGAACCGGATGCAGAGAAGCACTGTGCTTCAGTGGAAAGAGCACGGGCTTGGGCGTCAGAGGTCATGGGTTCAAATTCCGACTCCACCAATTGTGAGCTGTGCGACCTTAGGCAAGTCACTTAACTTCTTTGGGCCTCAGTTACCTCATCTGTAAAGTGGGGATTAAGACTGAGCTCCACGTGGGTCAACCTGATCACCTTGTATCCCCCCCAGCGCTTAGAACAGTGCATTGCACATTGTAAGCGCTTAACAAATATCTTTCAAATCCTGGCTCCACCAATTGTCAGCTGTGTGACGTTGGGCAAGTCACTTAACTTCTCTGTGCCTCAGTTACCTCATCTGTAAAATGGGGATTAAGACTGTGAGCCCCCCTGTGGGACAACCTGATCACCCTGTAACCTCCCTAGCACTTAGAACAGTGCTTTGCACATAATAAGCGCTTAACAAATACCAACATTATTATTATTATTATTACCTTGCACCTACCCCAGTGCTTAGAACAGTGCTTTGCACATAGTAAGCGCTTAACAAAATGCCATCATTATTATTATTATTACCTTGCACCTACCCCAGCGCTTAGAACAGTGCTTGACAGAGTAAGTGCTTAACAAATACCATCATTATTGTCATTTTTTAAATGGCATTTATTAAGTGCTTACTCTCTTTGCCAAGCATTCATTCATTCATTCAATCGTATTTATTGAGCGCTTACTGTGTGCAGAGCACTGTACTAAGCGCTTGGGAAGTACAAGTTGGCAACATATAGAGGTGGTCATTTATTCATTCATTCAATCGTATTTATTGAGCGCTTACTGTGTGCAGAGCACTGTACTAAGCACTTGGGAACTACAAGTTGGCAACATATAGAGATGGTCCCTACCCAACAGCGGGCTCACAGTCTAGAAGGGGGAGACAGACAACACTGTTCTAAGCGCTGGGGAGGTTACAAGGTGATCAGGTTGTCCCACGGGGGGCTCACACTCTTAATCCCCATTGTACAGATGAGGGAACTGAGACCCAGAGAAGTGAAGTGACTTGCCCAAAGTCACACAGCTGACAAGTGGCGGAGTCGGGATTTGAACCCATGACCTCTGACTCCAAAGCCCCTGTCCTTTCCAAGCTGCTTCTCTGCTTCATTAGTATTATTGGTATATTTTTAGTATTCATTCATTCATTCGTATTTATTGAGCGCTTACTGTGTGCAGAGCACTGTACTAAGCGCTTGGGAAGTACAAGTTGGCAACATATAGAGATGGTCATTCATTCATTCAATCGTATTTATTGAGCGCTTACTGTGTGCAGAGCACTGTACTAAGCGTTTGGGAACCACAAATTGGCAACATATAGAGACGGTCCCTACCCAATGGCGGGCTCACCGTCTAGAAGGGGGAGACAGAGAACAAAACAAAACATATTAACAAAATAAAATAAATAGAATAAATATGTACAAGTAAAATAAATAAATAGAGTAATAAATAAGTACAAACATATATACATATATACAGGTGATGTGGGGAGGAGAAGGAGGTAAGGCGGGGGGGAGGGGGAGAGGAAGGAGGGGGCTCAGTACTATCAACTGGGAAAGGGCAAGAGTCGGCTGTCACAAAGCCCCACAATAATAATAACAATAATAATAATAGTGATAGCAGTTATTAAGTGCTTACTATGTGCAAAGCACTGTTCTAAGCGCTGGGGAGGTTACAAGGTGATCAGGTTGTCCCACGTGGCGCTCACAGTCTTCATCCCCAGTTTACAGATGAGGTAACTGAGGCACAGAGAAGTGAAGCGACTTGCCCAAAGCCACACAGCTGACAATTGGCAGAGCCGGGATTTGAACCCATGACCTCTGACTCCAAAGCCCGTGCTCTTTCCACTGAGCCATGCTGCTTCTCAATAACAATAATAATAAATAATTAAATAATTATGATGATAAGTGATAGCATGTATTTATTTTATTTTGTTAATATGTTTGGTTTTGTTCTCTGTCTCCCCCTTCTAGACTGTGAGCCCACTGTTGGGTAGGGACTGTCTCTATATGTTGCCAACTTGTACTTCCCAAGTGCTTAGTATAGTGCTCGGCACACAGTAAGTGCTCAATAAATACGATTGATTGATTGATTAAGCGATTACTATATGCAAATCGCTGTTCTACATAGATACACACATAAATACATAATAATGACGCGTGGCTCAGTGGAAAGAGCCCGGGCTTTGGAGTCAGAGGTCATGGGTTCAAATTCCGGCTCCGCCAATTGTCAGCTGGGTGACTTTGGGGAAGTCACTTCACTTCTCTGCCGCTAATCTCCTCACCGTGCCTCGTTCTCGCCTGTCCCGCCATCGACCCCCGGGCCTGGAATGCCCTCCCTCTGCCCCTCCGCCAAGCTCGCTCTCTTCCTCCCTTCAAGGCCCTACTGAGAGCTCACCTCCTCCAGGAGGCCTTCCCACACTGAGCCCCTTCCTTCCTCTCCCCCTCGTCCCCCTCTCCATCCCCCCCGTCTTACCTCCTTCCCTTCCCCACAGCACCTGTATATATGTATATACGTTTGTACATATTTATTACTCTATTTATTTATTTTACTTGTACCTATCTATTTTATTTATTTTATTTCGTTAGTATGTTTGGTTTTGTTCTCTGTCTCCCCCTTCTAGACTGTGAGCCCACTGTTGGGTAGGGACTGTCTCTATATGTTGCCAGCTTGTACTTCCCAAGCGCTTAGTACAGTGCTCTGCACACAGTAAGCGCTCAATAAATACGATTGATTGATCATATTTAATTACTCTATTTATTTATTTATTTATTTTACTTGTACATATCTATTCTATTTATTTTATTTCGTTAGTATGTTTGGTTTTGTTCTCTGTCTCCCTCTTCTAGACTGTGAGCCCACTGTTGGGTAGGGACTGGCTCTATATGTTGCCAGCTTGTACTTCCCAAGCGCTTAGTACAGTGCTCTGCACACAGTAAGCGCTCAATAAATACGATTGATTGATCATATTTATTACTCTATTTATTTATTTATTTATTTTACTTGTACCTATCTATTTATTTTATTTTGTTAGTATGTTTGGTTTTGTTCTCTGTCTCCCCCTTCTAGACTGTGAGCCCACTGTTGGGTAGGGACTGTCTCTACATGTTGCCAGCTTGTACTTCCCAAGCGCTTAGTACAGTGCTCTGCACACAGTAAGCGCTCAATAAATACGATTGATTGATTGATTGATTCTCTGGGCCTCAGTTACCTCATCTGGAAAATGGGGATGAAGACTGGGAGCCCCCCGTGGGACAACCTGATCACCTTGTAACCTCCCCAGCGCTTAGAACAGTGCTTTGCACATAGTAAGCGCCTAATAAATGTCATTATTGTTATTATTATTATGATAATAGGGATGATAACAATAATAATGATAATGATAGTAATGCCGAGGGCAGCCTCGAAGGCCGTAACTGCCGCCACCGGCAGCCGAGCGAAAAGTGGTGGGTTGGTTTTGTTCTCTGTCTCCCCCTTTTAGACTGTGAGCCCACTGTTGGGTAGGGGCTGTCTCTCTATGTTGCCAACTTGTGCTTCCCAAGCGCTTAGTACAGTGCTCTGCACATAGTAAGCGCTCAATCTCCCCCTCGTCCCCCTCTCCATCCCCCCATCTTACCTCCTTCCCTTCCCCACAGCACCTGTATATATGTATGTACATATTTATTACTCTATTTATTTATTTATTTAACTTGTACCTATCTATTCTATTCATTTTATTTTGTTAGTATGTTTGGTTTTGTTCTCTCTCTCCCCCTTTTAGACTGTGAGCCCACTGTTGGGTAGGGACTGTCTCTCTGTGTGCCAATTTGTACTTCCCAAGCGCTTAGTACAGTGTTCTGCACACAGTAAGCCCTCAATAAATACCATTGATTGATTGATTGATTGATGGGGGCAGGGCCTGCAGGAAGCGGAGGGGTTTTACCCTCCCTTGTTGCCGCCAAATAGGAAGGCTTGGCCGCTCCACCCCACTCGCACCCACTCACTCCCGCCACGCCCATCCAAGTCAACCGAGTCTAAATGAGATATTTAAAAAAAAATAAAAATTAGAATTTCGCAAAACCTAAACGTCCCTGGGTGGGCTCGAACCACCAACCTTTCGGTTAACAGCCGAACGCGCTAACCGATTGCGCCACAGAGACCTCCGCCGAAATTCCTCTTCCGTTGGCCTTTCTATGATAGCCGCTGCAGCAGCCGATCCTGTTCTGAATTCCCTCTACCATCAGCAAGATTCCCGTCTCCACCTCTCCCTTCCTCGTCTCGCAGACTGAAAAACGCAAATGCAAAATACTAAACAATGCAATTTCCTCTCCCTTTCCAACAGTCCCCCTTTTCAATCTTCCCTGCACTCGAGAAATGTCATTTCAAATCTCGGATAACCCAGAATATCCTTCGAGGTGGATCCGTACTCTCCCCTTCCCGGACAGCTTCCTGAATATGTCTTTGGAAGCTGGAGTCCCAGCCGCAAGGTCACCAGGATTTTATTAAACTTCCACATCATCAAAAGGGGTTTTGTCAAACATCATTGGGCCTAGCGGAAAAGCGTTGTATTCCACTTGTTGTTTTCAGCACGGGCCCATCTTGCAGAAATTTATCACACTTAGGCCCTTTGTTCCTTGAAATGAGCAGCACTGGGGAGAAAAGGGGGGGAAAGCCCTCTAACATTCCTTAATTCCCATGCATTGTGGCAGATCACTAAATCTGCCCTCGGTTCTCCCGGAATACCCTATAAATCCACGTTCATGCCATGCCCGTTACAGAAAACACACACCTTACAGGGCATTTATCACCACACTGTGGGGGCAGGAATGGTGGTAATGGAGGGGGAAATCTAATTTATGGCTAACTTTAAATATGACGGTCAGTATTTTCAAGAAAGTAAATCCGACATAACTTTTTTTAGGCAAATAAAAACCGCCCGGATATTTTTCCAAGGGTACACGAATGAGTGTGCTACTATCTACTTCAGAATTCCCCACTTCCCCATCCCAAGGGAGGGGTGAATGGGATCGCCTTTTCATCTTTTTAAATTGGAAAATTAACAAATTATTCTGCCCAATTGTTCTGCCCATCAAGGTCAAAACTGTAATTCCTATTTTAAAGTCATATGTAAAGTCATACGGGACTGTGAGCCCACTGTTGGGTAGGGACTGTCTCTATATGTTGCCAACTTGTACTTCCCAAGCGCTTAGTACAGTGCTCTGCACACAGTAAGCGCTCAATAAATACGATTGATGATGATGATGAAATAAAGCAAAATGTGGCTGGGTAATGGTCAAAAAGTTTGACGACTGCTGCTTGGAGCCAATTACCAGAACTCCTTGGATGAATTCACTCATTCATTCATTCAATCGTATTTATTGAGCACTTACTATGTTTAGAGCATTGTACTAAGCGCTTGGGAAGTACAAGTTGGCAACATATAGAGACGGGCCCTACACAACAGCGGGCTCACGGTCTAGAAGGGGGAGACAGACAACAAAATAAAATATATTAACAAAATAAAATAGAATAAGTATGTACAAGTAAAATAAATAAATAACTGCTTAATGGTTCTCCTCTTCTCAGCCTTGCTGATCCCCAAAAATTGGGACTGGTAAATAGAAGCAGCGTGGCCTAGTAGAAAGAATGGGACTGGAAGTAAGAGGAGCTGGGTCCTAATGTCGGCTCCGCCAGTTGCCTGCTGTGTGATCTTGGGCAAGTTGCTTGACTTCCCTATGCCTCAGTTTCCACACCTGTAAAATGGGAATGCAATATCTACACTCTCCCCCCTACTTAGTCCAGGAGCCCCATATGGGTCAGGGACTGTGTCCAACCTAATTAACTTGTATCTCTCCCATCACCTGACACATAGTAAGCGCTAACAAATGCAATAATAATGATGATGATAATGGTGGTGGTGATAAGTGAGAAGGCAGGAGATGTGTGGTTAGTGTCCTTGTTCTCTGAGTGACCCTAGAAGTAATGTTCAGACAGGCTGGCGGTCCTCTGCTCTCAACCCACTCCTGCCAGGACCTGGGGCTACCCATTGTCTAAGGGGTTAAGTGGGGATAGCAAACTGAGATATTTGCTCAAAGGCCAGACTAGAGGTGTAAGCCTCTATTATTATTGCTTGTACCTACATGCAAGAGCATTAATTTAATGTTGAGTATCTGATTTTCCTCCTTTAGGTAAAACAGGATTCTCTAGCTATTTCTGATCAAAAACCCACTTTCTACTTGGAATATTTGGAAAATAAAGGCCCACATGTAATTTTTGGACCTGGATAATTTGGGGGGGTTGACTCGGCCACAGAGACTTCCACCAATTTGGGTGTTTCAGAATGGAAAATCCAGACAAGCAGCTTTTAGGTTTGTTGCACTATAATGATGGGGATTCATTTAAATATGCTCTCATTTTTTACTTTACCTTTGATTCCTCTTTCTGATGTGAGTTTACATCTAGAGCAGCTCCCCCACCCACCCACCAGCACCAGTAATGCCAGCACCTGTGTCTTCCCCTCGTTTTTTACTCTCCCAAGCGCTTTAATACAGTGCTCTGCACATAGTAAGTGCTCAATAAACTGATAGGCTGTCTGATTTTGTGAACAATAAGGAGGTGAATCGATTTTCTTTCTCTCAAGACACGTTTTCTTGTTTAAAACATTAGTGGTGATTCCTTCCATGGGTATCGCTGTTCCAATCCTGTTTTCTCTCATTCCATTAATCATGCTAACATGCTAACTAATAACAGGACAGAGAGTATAACCCACAGCTGAGACCAAATGTGAGAAAATACCCAGAAGAGTAAGCAGAGTAGCAAACTGAACACAGAGGCTAGCAGCAAGTGAAAGTAGAACAGTTGTTCCAGCTAACCCAGAATAATCAATGCTGTTGATTGACTAAAGCTTTGTCTTTGCAAGTAATACCGCTGTCTTACACATCGGTCTCCAAGGCTGATTTGTAATTTTGTACTCTATGTAAACTGATCCTTGAGGACTGTTTTTCTCAGCCTCTATGTTTCCAGTGGAGAGGACAACCAAAAAGAAACAGCCATTCAAGTTTAAAAAAATACTGTTTTAGATCAGAGTAAAAACTGGCCATACAGTCTGAGCCAAGGAAATTAGAATGTTGTTCCTGTAATGTATCAAGCAGGGATCCTTTGCAAACAGTTGTGTTTAAAATCCTAATAGAAAAAAGTTAATTTTGGAAGTTCCTTGTCGAGAATCTATTTGGAGTTTTAAACACGTCTATTTAGTTTTAGCTTTAGACTACCCCTGCATATGTGCTTTTTCCAAGGGACTGTTCTTCTCTATTTACCCAATCCCTCAGAAAAACAGGGTGGCCTTCCGAAAATAAAGCCTACATGAGCTTTGTAAATACCCAGGTCTTTGTCGTCTTTGAAAGTGAGAAGGCTGAACAATTTTCCCTTTTCATATATCTGCACATCACACATAACTGAACTACAAACTTACCTTTTCCAAGAATGTGGCCTGTCACGGGGCTGACCTAGTCAGATTAATGGGCCTATACATCTTATTTTCTTGGTAGAAGGGAAAAAGAAATGTTGTAATTGAAAGGACATCTGTGCAAATGGGATCCACCTGTCGTAACAGACAAGACAAGACAAGACAACGCCTGCTGATTTATTCAGAACCTTCCAGGTACCAGGGTTCCAGAATTCCCAAATGATGAACCTCCACCTCAAATGCTTACCCCAGAATAAGCAACTCCCAAATCTTCATCAGAGAACTTCCATTACCACCCGTTACTCTCCATGAAGTTTTTCAGAGGGTCATCCATCATATGAGGAAAGAGTGGGAGTCCTGGAACATGAAATATGGTGATCAGTAAGTATTTATTAAGCACTTACTGTGTGTGTGAAGGGCACATGTGAGAAGCAGTGTGGCCTAACGGAAAGAGTGTCAACTTGGGCAAGTCATTTAACTTCTCTATGCCTGAATTCCTTCACCTGTAAATGGAGATTAATCAATCAATCGTATTTATTGAGCGCTTACTGTGTGCAGAGCACTGTACTAAGCACTTGGGAAGTACAAGTTGGTAACATATAGAGACAGTCCCTACCCAACAGTGGGCTCACAGTCTAGAAGGGGGAGACAGAGAACAAAACAAAACATATTAACAAAATAAAATAAATAGAATAGATATGTACATGTAAAATAAATAAATAAATAAATAAATAGAGTAATAAATATATACAAACATATATACAGGTGCTGCGGGGAAGGGAAGGAGGTAAGACGGGGGAATGGAGAGGGGGACAAGGGGGAGAGGAAGGAGGGGGCTCAGTCTGGGAAGGCCTCCTGGAGGAGGTGAGCTCTCAGTAGGGCCTTGAAGGGAGGAAGAGAGCTAGTTTGGCAGATGTTGGGAGGGAGGGCATTCCAGGCCAGGGGGAGGACGTGGGCCGGGGGTCGAGGGCGGGACAGGCGAGAACGAGGCACGGTGAGGAGATTAGCGGCAGAGGAGCGGAGGGTGCGGGCTGGGCTGGAGAAGGAGAGAAGGGAGGTGAGGTAGGAGTGGGCGAGGTGATGGACAGCCTTGAAGCCCAGGGTGAGGAGTTTCTGACTGTGAGGCCCCATGTGTCCAACCTGCTTAGCTTGTATCTACCCCAACACTTAGTACAGTGCCCGGCACATAGTAAGTGCTTAACAAATACCTTAAAATTTTCTTTTAAAAAAGGGTGAGCCAGGGAGATAATCCCTGAACCTGCAGGTAAGAGTTAATTTATGGCTACAAGGAGGAGGCAGTGGGGCATAAATGATGGTCCCCCTCAGCAAATGGGTCTTCCTGATGTGCTGTATGCTCTGGTCTCTATTATTTTGGCAGAGAGGGGCAAGAGGGGGATTTCAAGACTGACCTGGCTACACCTATACATACCCTTTCCCTGCACTACCGGCCCTGAAATCCCGAAAAGGGGGGGCGGGGATCTTCCTTCAAAACTCTGGAAGAACTCCCTGATGGAAGGCCTTATCATTATCACTCCAGGTTCAAGTCATACATACTTTGGTTTGAAGTTCCAGCCAGGGCTGAAGATAAAAATGGATGCCCACTACTGCTATAAGTTGTTTACACCGTGAATAAAAAGAAGCATATCCTGAAGGCTCGCGAGTTGGTAGGTGCCAGAAAGAACAAGTAAGACAAAAGTCTGGGCTCACGATCTAAATTCAATTCACTAGTGCCCAGGAGCAGGGATATTTCCTGAGCTGTGTACCTCTGGTGTCTTCATGCATCACTCCAAAGAGCCCTTCAAGGGAAACATTAAAGTCTAAATAGACAGTAAGTTCATTGGGAGCTAGGGAACATGTCCACCAACTCTTTTGTATTGTATTCTATTCTCCCAAGCATTTAGTACAGTGCTCTGCACCCAATAAGTGCTCAATAAATACCACTGATAGACTGGTAAATGGTTCCAGTGCAGCCTGAAGTTATCTCTTTATCATCTGAAGAACTAAATGCAACTCTCATATGGCAGTTCCATGAGGTTCCTCTTTTCACCTCTGATAATCAATCAGTGCTATTTATTAAGCACGGACTATGTGCAGAGGACCCTTTATTCACCCCTCCTTCAGCCCCCCAAACACTTATGTACATATTCATAATTTATGCATTTATATTAATATCTGTCTCCCCCTGTAGACTGTGAGCTCATTTTGGGCAGGGAAGGTGTCTACCAACTCTGTTATAATTGTACTCTCCCAAGTGGTTAGTACAGTGCTCTGCACACAGTTGGTGCTCAAAATATACAATTAATTATTCAGATCTCTTCTGTTAAGAGGGTCAAAACCAGCAAAAATAGCAACCCAGAACCAAAAGATTTTTCTGGTCTGAGGAGAAGTTGGGGAATTTCTCACGGTGTAAAACAGACCTCAGATTTACAGTGAAGATATTGCAGTTCCAGGTTTTTGGCAGTGGCCCTTGAGAGGTAATTAATTTTTGTGCATTGTTGTGATAAATAATGAATCTGATATGCCTCTGCACCTCAACACAGTCGTTTCTGACTTTTAATGCTTCATGGGGCACAGAGAGTCAGGCAGCTTGCTGAGGCCTGAAGCACAAGAGGAATTGAACGTACTGAATTTGATGCTCCGAGGAGGCCTCGATTGTAAAATTTACATCTAAACACATAATCTAATTCTTCTGATTGTAGTAGATTGTCTTGATGCCTGGATCCCAGGCCTGAGAATAACCTAAAAACCTAAGTGAGCATTCTGAAATACATGCTCTCTAAAATGCCCTCTAGACTGTAAGATCACTGTGGCAGGGATCGTGGCTATCCCTGTCGTATCTCTGTCGTATGGTACTCTCCAAGGCATGCAGTTCAATGCTCTAGAGTAAGCACTCAATAAATACCATTAAATGAATGAAAAGCCCTTTGCATTTCATTTTAGTTGGGCTATAGTTTCTTTTGTGCCTCAGTTTGGAAAGCCACCAATCAATTAATCCATCAATAGTATTTATTGAGTACTTAAAGTGTGCAGAACACTCCAGTAAATGCTTTGGAGAGTACAATACAATAGAGTTGCGAGACACCATGTCCACAAGAAGCTTGAACAAGAATCCTCTGCAAATTGATTGCATTAAAAAGGGTAAATTTTGAAATCTTTCCTTCCTGTGAATGGTCTCAGAGAAAAAGAAAAGAAAAACTTTCATATTCATTAATTCATTCAATTGTATTTATTGAGCGCTTACTGTGTGCAGAGCACTGTACTAAGCACTTGGGAAGTACAAGTTGGCAACATATAGAGACGGTCCCTACCCAACAGTGGGCTCACAGTCTAGAAGGGGGAGACAGGCAACAAAACAAAACATAGCAACAAAATAAAATAAATCAAATATGTACAAGTAAAATGGAGTAATAAATATATACAAACACATATACATATATACAGTATATATGTATGCATGTGTATATACAGTATATATGTATATATACATATATACAATATATGAAAGATATTTCATATCTTTTAAAGAAGCTGTCCTAAAGTGCTTTTAATGATGGGAAACTTTGAGGGAGAAGAATAACACAAAAGGTGTTACTCGCAATTAAGATTGGCTGTTTAGCCTTTTTTTTAACATTCCATATAAAACTCCTGTGACACCTGGGTTTTCAGTGAGTTCCTGCCGGGCATGATTAGTGTGAGGTGGACACTCTCCCTTATCCCCTGTTCCTCTTTCCTTTCCACTATAAATCATAGCCTTCAGTTAATGCATAACAGAGTCCTGGATCATCAATTTTCCTTTCATCTCACTTGAGCGTCAGGAGTGTCACTCAAGGCGGAGAAGCAGCGTGGCCCGGTGGATAAAGCACAGGCCTCGGAGTCAGAAGCAACTGGGTTCTTATCCCAGCTCTGCCACTTGTCCACTGCGTGACCTTGGGCACTTAACTTCTCTTAACTTCACTTAACTTCTCGGTGCCTCAGCTACCTTACTGTAAAATGGGGACTATGGCCGTGAGCCCTATGTGGGACTCGGACTGTGGTCCAACCTGATTATCTTGTATCTACTCCAGTGCTTAGAACAGTACCTGGCACACAGTAAGCGTTTAACAAATACTATTAAAAAAAAGTGGGACATGGACTGTGTCCAACCCGATTAGCTTGTGTCTACCCCAGCGCTTAGTACAATGCCTGGCACATAGTAAGCACTTAACAAATACCATAAATATTTTGGATGACAGGTGGCAGGGAATGTGGTAGACAAGGAGGGGAAAAGCATTCCAGGTTTAAGAATTGTTTTGACAAAGGCACAAAAATGAGCTCTATACTGTTCAAGGAAAATGGAGAGCAACAATTCGGTTGATTTGCTTTACACGAAAGGCTTACCAGGCAGTTTACAGGTCAAAAAATCCACTGCTATCCGTCTGAGGTGAGCGGAGGTAGCAAATAAACCAGATCACTCCTGTAAACTCCCTCTCTAGACTGTGAGCTCATTGTGGGCAGGGAACATCTACCAACTCTGTTACGTTGGACTCTACCAAGCTCTCTGTTCAGTGCTCTGCATACAGTAAGTGCTCAAAAAATGATTAATAGATTGATCAATTGATTGAATCTACCTTTTCTCTTGGGCTATGAAGACCCAACTTTGGCCAAGAGGGGAATTCATGGGTGCAGGAAGCAGAGGCTGCTTCTGCAGAGAATATTTGTATTTTTAGAAGTTATTTTTTCAACAGAAAATTCCATCTTTGGTCCAAATCTACCCAGGTTATTGGAGATGGCAGTGAACTGGTGTGATCAGCATCTTGCTACCACATCTTGGTGCTTTTTTATGGCATTTGTTAAGCACTTAATATGTGCCAGACATTGTACTAAGTGGTGGGGTAGAGACAAGCTAATCAGGTTGGACGGAGGCCATGTCCCACATGGGGCTCACAGTATTAATCCTCATTTTTGCAGAAGAACTAAGGCACAGAGAAGCGAAGTGACTTGCCCAAGGTCACACAGCAGACACGTGGCAGAGCCAGTATTAGAACCCAGGCCCTTTTGACCCCCTAAGCCTGGACTTTATCCACTAGCCCATGCTGTTTCCCTACTTCAGAACCCTCTCAGGGACCCTAACTTTAGTCATCATGACATTTCAGCCTTCAATTTAGTCCCCCTACAATCCCTCTTCCTCTCCCCCACTATTGGTCTGCATGGTCTCAGGACAGTCACCAGAGTCCAGGCAGGCTGGCCACTAGACCGGGCTTGTAAAGAGAGCCCCTAGGCACCAGCTGTCAATCAAAGGGACCAATTAGAAGGCACCCACAATGGCATAA
The DNA here is from genome assembly GCF_015852505.1 of Tachyglossus aculeatus. Classification (NCBI taxonomy): domain Eukaryota; kingdom Metazoa; phylum Chordata; class Mammalia; order Monotremata; family Tachyglossidae; genus Tachyglossus; species Tachyglossus aculeatus. The sequence goes on along the minus strand of NC_052078.1, from coordinate 21,148,899 downwards.
CCTCACAGCAGAAATTCCCTGGGTGCGTGACCTCAATTTGCCAGCCTGAATTGCCACGGAAGGCACTAAGATCAAATCCCTGCTATGTTAGCTGGCTACAGGTTGATGTGGCTAACTCCATTAAGACTCTAGTGGAATCCATGAAGTCTTTTCAACCTGCCTTTAGGGTGCCCTTTGCAGACATGGTCAATGATTATTTTTGCAATCATTCCCAATAAAAATCCGCTTTGTCTTTAGTGTTCCCTTTCTAGGAGGTCATATTTTGATCAGTTGAGAGGAATCAAATCATTTTGTCCAACAGGCATCCGGGATTGGAAGTTTATTTTATACTATATATGTAAGTTTATCATTAATTAAATCTCCATCTTATCTTAACCTATCTGAATTTTTTAGGGTACAGAACAGGCACAGTACTAAGCGCTGGGGTAGATAAAAGATAATCAGGTTAGACACAGTCCCTGTCCTCCAAGAGGCTCGCAGTCTTAATCCCCATTTTACGGATGTGGTCATTGAGGCACAGAGAAGTTAAGTGACTTGCCCAAGGTCACACAGCAGACAAATCCAGCGCTTAGAACAGTGCTTTACACATAGTAAGCGCTTAACAAATGCCATTATTATTAAACGGCCAAGCCAGAATTAGACTCCAGGTCGTTCTGACCCCCACGTCCGTGCTCTTTCCACATAGGCCATGCTGTTTCTCAATATGAGTGACACAATAAGCTCCTTCCTAAGGAATCTATCTGTCCCTCTCAAGACTGTAAGCTCACTGTGGGCAAGGAACATGTCTACCAACTTTGGTAGACTGTACTCTCCCAAGTGCTTAGTAAAGAGCTCTACATAGAGTAAGACTCAATAAATACAACTGATCTGTATAATTAAAGGGCTGAATTAGAATACCATTGTTAAACATACTACATAGTAATAGTCATAATATTTATCATGGGTTTTCTAGGTGCAGAGCACTGTACTAAGCACTGGGAAAAAGTATTCAGGAGGGATACAAGTTCATGTTAGCCACATGAGAGAGATCTCTAAGGGAGATAGTCACTTAAAGCCTGACATCCTAAATTACCCAGTGGATTCTAGGACATATGAAGACTGACTAGATTTTCTGTCACAAGGCTAATAAAGAGCTCTGAGTTCAACTATCTGTACTACAAAGTTCATTTCTATTTAATCTAAATATCAATGGAAAAATATCAGCAGCCCCATATGTCCAAAGCATATAAGAGATCTACCAGCAAGTCTAATGGGGCACTGATAGTCTCTATTTCCCCTTTCTATTCCCTTTTTCTTTCATTCTCATGAAAATTTATCTGAGGGGAGGTAAGGTAGGCAGGCAGGTGTCTGTGTTTTCCTTGTCTGTCTGAAAGGGGAGCAATGGGAGGTGTAAGCAGCCAATAAGAGCTCTCTGAACATCCTCAAAAAATACTATTGCAAGAATCGATCCAGCTTTGGTGGGGGTAATGCAGATTTTGCAAGGCAAACCAAATTTTCAGATTAAATTAAATTGCAGTTGGAAACTATCTGCAAGGCTATTTCCCTATCACAAGACACAATGGGTTGGGAAAAGATTATTGAGGAGAGACCCCCCCCTCCCCTCTGCCCCCAAAACCTGGGGCCCTTTCTCTGACAGCACCTACTTTCCCACATACAGAAAATACCTTGAGCTGCCTAGAGAGACTGCAAATGGGGACCCGATCACTATCGATGAGATAGATGTTCCTACTTGCCCTCGGTGTAGAAGGGGTTGAAAATCCAAAATTAGCTTCGCCCACACGCAAGGGAAATACCATTGGCGGCATCATCGCTGATGGACAGTAAGGCGCTTCTCTTCTGACAGTTCTTATTTCACTGGGCATGTTGGGGGAGAAGGAGGAGAAGAGGAAGAGGAGAGAGGAAGAGATGATTCCTTCATCCATCCTGGCCTGGTCATTCGAGAAGCTATCTATCATTAGAAGTCCCTTGTGGGAGGGGAAGGGGGGAATCAGATCTCTGACCTATCCAGCCCATTTCAAGCTCATATGCTCTTTAAATTAAGTACCTAAGCTAAATGAATGGCTTCTGCTAGGTGAACGGAGGGGGGGTGGGGGAGATCTCATCGTAAAACCACCGCATCGTCACGAAGGCCGAAACTGTAGCCCGACAGTCTTTCAAAAGACAATTACTGGACTCAATCGAGTTAGCGGTGTGGTGTGGGAGATGGAGCGCCGGCTGGGTTGTTGCAGACTAGTCCTATTCATTCATTCAATCGTATTTATTGAGCGCTTACTGTGTGCAGAGCACTGTACTAGGCGCTTGGGAAGTACAAGTTGGCAACCTATAGAGACGGCCCCTACCCGACAGCGGGCTCACAGTCTAGAAGGGGCAGACGGACAACAAAACATATAAACCAAACAGAATAAATCGAATCCGCCGCATGTCTGCTGTGTGACCTTGGGCAAGTGACTTAAACTTCTCTGAGCCTCAGTAACCTCATTTGTAAAATGGGGATTGACTGTGAGCCCCACGTGGGACAACTTGATCAACTTGTATCCCTCCAGCGCTTAGAACAGTGCTCTGCATCATCAATCGTATTTATTGAGCGCTTACTGTGTGCAGAGCACTGTACTAACCGCTTGGGAAGTACAAGTTGGTAACATATAGAGACAGTCCCTACCCAGCAGTGGGCTCACAGTCTAAAAGGGGGAGACAGAGAACAAAACCAAACATACTAACAAAATAAAATAAATAGAATAGATAGGTACAAGTAAAATAAATAGAGTAATAAATATGTACAAACATATACAGGTGCTGTGGGGAAGGGAAGGAGGTAAGATGGGGGATCGAGAGGGGGAGAGGAATGAAAGGGCTCTGCACATAGTAAGCGCTTAACAAATGCTATCATTATTATTACTACATGCAAAGCACAGTTCTAAGAACATGCAAAGCACTGTTCTAAGCGCTGGGGAGGTTACAAGGTGATCAGGTTGTCCCACAGGGGGCTCACAGTCTTCATCCCCATTTTCCAGATGAGGTAACTGAGGCCCAGAGAAGTGAAGTGACTTGCCCAAAGTCACACAGCCGACAGTTGGCGGAGCCGGGATTTGAACCCATGACCTCTGCCTCCAAAGCCCGGGCTCTTTCCACTGAGCCACGCTGCTTCTCTATGTGTAAATATGTAGACTTTTAGACTGTGAGCCCACTGTTGGGTAGGGACTGTCTCTATATGTTGCCAATTTGTACTTCCCAAGCGCTCAGTACAGTGCTCTGCACATAGTAAGCGCTCAATAAATACGATTGATGATGGTGATATGTACAAGTAAAATAGAGTAATAAATATGGACAAACATTTATAGTAGTCCTAGGGCCAGGGAAACAGGCCGGCAGTTAAAGAGGGGGCGCCTCCTCCCCCACTGCCCCCCAAAAAGGTGGGAAAAAGAAGACGGGGGGGGGAGCCAGGGGGTGCAGAGACGCAAGATGGAGAAGGAGGGAGAGATTCGGGGGAGGGAGGGAAAAGGGGAAGGGAGAGAGGAAGCGGAGGGGCTCCATGGTCGCCGGCAGCGCCATGTTCTTCGGGCAGGTCCCGCAGCCCCGGGAGGAATTGCGGCCCCCCAATCCCGGTGACCTTGTGGCCCCCATCCCGGTGGGCGGCCCCGGGCCTGGAGGGCTCCTCGGAGGGGGCGGTGCCGGGGCAACGGGCACAGGACCGACCACCTGCAAGGGAGAGGGGCCGGGCTTCTTGGCGGCACCGCCAAGGGCCCCCCCGGACTGAGCGGGGCGGCCCCCCAAATCAGCCCGACCCCCAAACTTCTCCTCGCCCACGGGCTGGTGGCTAATAACCCCCGGGGACCCAAGCCAGGACCTGGGGGCCGAGGAGGTGACTGCCCCCCAAACCAGGCTCACCCTCCATAGAGAAGCAGCGTGGCTCAGTGGAGCGAGCCCGGGCTTTGGAGTCCGAGGTCATGGGTTCGAGTCCCGGCTCTGCCCCATGTCTGCTGTGTGACCTTGGGCAAGGCACTTAACTTCTCTGAGCCTCCTCTGGAAAATGGGGATTAAGACGGTGAGCCCCACGTGGGACAACTTGATCACCTTGCATTCCCCCTCGGCGCTTAGAACACATAGAGAAGCAGCGTGGCTCAGTGGAAAGAGCCCGGGCTTTGGAGGCAGAGGTCATGGGTTCAAATCCCGGCTCCGCCAACTGTCGGCTGTGTGACTTTGGGCAAGTCACTTCACTTCTCTGGGCCTCAGTTACCTCATCTGGAAAATGGGGATAAAGACTGTGAGCCCCCCGTGGGACAACCTGATCACCTTGTAACCTCCCCAGCGCTTAGAACAGTGCACGTAGTAAGCGCTTAATAAATGCCATTATTATTATTATTATAGGAAGCGCTTAACAAATGCCATTATTATTATTCAGTCGTATTTATTGAGTGCTTACTGTGTGCAGAGCACTGAACTGGGCGCTTGGAAAGGACAAACACCTTGTATTCCCCCTCAGCGCTTAGAACAGTGCTCTGCACACAGTAAGCGCTTAACAAATGCCATTATTATTATTATTCATTCAGTCGTATTTATTGAGAGCTTACTGTGTGCAGAGCACTGAACTGAGCGCTTGGAAGGGACAATCACCTTGTATTCCCCCTCAGCGCTTAGAACATTGCTCTGCACATAGTAAGCGCTTAAATGCCATTATTACTATTATTATTATTCATTCATTCAATCATATTTATTGAGCGCTTACTGTGTGCAGAGCACTGACCTGAGCGCTTGGAAAGGACAATCACCTTGTAGTCCCCCTCAGCGCTTAGAACAGTGCTTGCACATAGTAAGCGCTTAACAAATGCCATTATTATTATTATTATTATTATTCATTCAATCGTATTTATTGAGCGCTTACTGTGTGCAGAGCACTGAACTGAGCGCTTGGAAAGGACAATCACCTTGTAGTCCCCCTCAGCGCTTAGAACAGTGCTCTGCACATAGTAAGCGCTTAACAAATGCCATTATTATTATTCATTCATTCAATCGTATTTATTGAGCGCTTACTGTGTGCAGAGCACTGAACTGAGCGCTTGGAAAGGACAATCACCTTGTATTCCCCCTCAGCGCTTAGAACAGTGCTTGCACATAGTAAGCGCTTAACAAATGCCATTATTATTATTATTCATTCAATCGTATTTATTGAGCGCTTACTGTGTGCAGAGCACTGAACTGAGCGCTTGGAAAAGGACAATCACCTTGTAGTCCCCCTCAGCGCTTAGAACAGTGCTCTGCACATAGTAAGCGCTTAACAAATGCCATCATTATTATTATTATTATTCATTCAATCGTATTTATTGGGCGCTTACTGTGTGCAGAGCACTGAACTGAGCGCTTGGAAAGGGCAACACAGCAATACAGAGAGACCATCCCGGTCGCCCCCCAATTCGGCCTAGACCCATCCATTTCCTTATTGCCCAGGAGGGATTTCCTCCTCCTCTAAAGAAAAAGAAAGGAGAAAAGCAACGGGCTCACGGTCCAGAGGGGGGGGAGTAATTACGGTACTTGTTGAGCGCTTACCACGTTCCAGGCACTGTACTAAGCGCGGAGGTGGCGCCAAGTAAGTCGGGTTGGCACTGCCATCTGTTGGAGGGGTTGCCGGGGGGGCCCACCCGGGCACGGCAGACCTGGATGCCAAGCCACGCAGCCCGAGAGCGCCCCAGATCAATCAATCAATCAATCAATCGTATTTATTGAGCGCTTACTATGTGCAGAGCACTCGCCCCCTCCCCCGTAGCCCCCCAACTCGGCCATTCCAATTCGCTTCCTTGTGGTCGCCCGAGACCCATCCATTTCCTCGCTGCCCAGAAGGCATTTCCTCCTCCTCTAAAGAAAGGAGAAAATAATAATAATAATAATAATAATAATAATAATAATAATGTTGGTATTTGTTAGGCGCTTACTATGTGCAAAGCACTGTTCTAAGCGCTGGGGTAGAAAAGCAAATGCCCACCTGTGACTTCCTTTAAATCGAACATCCCAGTGATTATTTTGCAATTAAGTGGACACTGGCGTCATTAATTCCTGTTTAGACCTGTCGCATCACGCAGATTTCCGCGGATTTAACCGAAAGCCTCCTTTCACCGCAATACACACACAGCCAGAAAGTCCAAACATGCTTCTATGGAAGATTCGTGTGTGTCGATCTGTTCAAGGGGGAGTTGTGTTATTTCTTCATCGGAATGCTTTCTTTTTTCCTACGGACTAAGTCGTGTTGAGATAAATAAGCAGTCTCCAGTTTTCTGGATCTGGGCTGTTTCCTTGTGATTTTGAAGACATCGTAAATGCTTCTGGATTTTCAGGTCCGGTCGTATGTTGCATTAACCTACAAGAAGCTCGAGGAAACAAAGAGCCTCATAGTCTGTAAAAAGGCCTGGCTTCCCAGCTTCTGCACCACAAATAGATAAAAAAAAAAAAAGGAATGGATGACTGAAATGAATGACTAAAGCTATGAACAAGATGGTGCTGTTTGGTAGGACCGTGAGATTTTTAGCGGGACTTGAGGCCCATAATTAATTTTGATTTGGATTCATCAACCCCTACTTACAGTCATTTTGCTACGTTATTTTTAAAAAACGTTTTTATTTTTTGGTGGGTGGAGTGGAGGGAGTGTCTGACCGGTGGATCTCTTTTCACTGAATGTGGATTTTGTATTTTCGTGCTCCGGAGGAGGAGGAATCATTGAGTAAAAGATACGTTGAAGTAAATCTATTAAACACAACCTAAAACTGGTTTGATACTTCCTCTTCCTCTAACTGTTATTTTCTTTAGAAGTGACATGGAGAATGCACCACAAAGCAGGTGTCCTGTGAACATTTGGAAATTTTTTGTGAAACCAAGTATCCACTGAGGTTAACTTTTCACTACTACAGCGAACAACGTACGCTGCTAGATTTCTGAAAAGCTAAAAGGTTTCCCCTTCTTGAGACCACACCTAAAAAGAATGTGATTAAAGGACTATAACAAAATAACCCTTGGTAACGAGTAAAATTCAGATATGCAATTCAAGAATAAAATCATCTAGATTTGTCAGCTCTGCAGTAGCTTCTACTTCATTAAGTAATTAAGTTACCGTGCAAATTAATCTGGTTGACTGCTGTTCATTTAAAACAAAATTCACACGGCATGGACTGACTCATCTATCTTCTATTTTATAACTTGTATTTGTCAGTAATTAATTACAAACCTTGTTTTTACAGCAAAAGTTTGTCAAAGTTAATCTCTGCAAGCCACACTGTTTCAGTATTAAAAATATATATGTTTGTCAGTTTGTCAAACATGCTGAACAATCGATGGTTGGTTCAAAAATGTCTTGGACTCAGAATGCAAAATTGGAGGCTTATGGAAATAATTTATTTTGTAACATTCCTTCTACTAAATTTCTAGTTACAGCATGTTGAGCATTAATTGCTCCAAAATGTCATTACAGTTCACTAATTTAATAAAAATAAGAGTTGAAATGGTCAAAATTTACACTTGGTAGCCACTATTAGTGTCAAATATTTGAAGCATCTTCTAAAGATGTACATTTTTTTAAAGTCGTATGTCACCCTAAGTGTTGCACATGCCACACACACTCAGGTGTTCCCTTCTGACAAAGGACCCGAAAGTGCGTGTCTAAAAATACGGTGCTTACTGCACGCTGGGAAGCAAATAAAAGAACTTTCATTCATTCACCAGAAGGATCTATCAACATTTCACTATAATGTGACCAGCATGTTAACAGCACAAGGTAAGAGCATTATGAAGTACAAATAAAATTTCCAAATGACTAAACCCTAACTTTTGTAGTGGCAATTTAAAAAAAAAACAGTGCCCTCCTATTTTCTTTCAACTACTCTTTTCATCTAAAAGATTTGCTAAAAGTAGTTCAACATAGTTTTACTCACTCTTCTCTAATGCTAGGGGGATAAGTCACTTTTGCAGGGGCCAGATGTTTAAATTTTCTAGTGTAGCTGTGTAAAAAAAAAAACCCCTTAGCCTAAAAGATGATATGCAAGATAACGGCACTTATTCTCAAATAATTGCATTTAATTTCTAACAATTAAAAAGTTTATTTAGGATTGAGTTTGTCTAAGTGGTAACACAGATTTTAAAGTTTCTTATTAATTTGAATTCCAACAACACGGTAGTCTCCCTTTAGTATAATGAACTTCATTTGGTCATTTTCTAGGGGATTTTTTTCAAATAACATTTTCACCTCTAAAAACAATCAAGAACCTTTAATGTCTAAAACGTGACCTTTCTAGTTTTACAAATGAAAGTTGTAAATAAACCAAGTTTTTGGCTTCTTCTGACATTAACTGAACAACAAAGCAGCAGTACATTAACATTACTGACCGCAAATGACAATATAACTAAATGCTCTATTTCCATACAACCCAGACCATGGCATATTTTAACTAAAATATCTCTAGAAACTGGATGAGAGTTAAACTAATGTAAGACGGTACTGACCGCAAATGACAATATAACTAAATGCTCTATTTCCATACAACCCTGACTATGACATATTTTAACTAAAATATCTCTAGAAACTGGATGAGAGTTAATGTAAGACGGTTCTAAACAAACGTCCGAAAAAGAATCAAACCCTTTCAACAAATTTCACAGAATCAGAAGTGATTGTGTGATATCTCTCAGAGACGTAACTCCTAGCTTGAACCACAACCTTAAATGGAACTGTCCTTAAAAATTCCAAGGGCAGAGCTGACTGCAATCCGAATAAATCTACGGAGCTGCTGGAATTCTTGGTTGCCAACAATGGTCTAACTCAGTGATAACAAGGTTTCATAAATCAATTATATGCTCTGTTTGAAGATTCTAAAGCTTAATTAACTTACTTGCACCCAACAGAAACAAAGCTGGGTTTCTAGGCAGCATGGCCTGTGAGCGTTTGTTTTTACACTGTATGACAAACACAGTTTTCTAAAATTAACAAATGAATGGAGTACTGCTACACACTGTACTGTGAAAAATCATAAAACAGGAACCCAGGGATTTTTACATTTGAGCCCTGAAATTGTTTTGTTTTTTTCCTAAATAGAGGCAACAGCACATACGATTGATAGATTTAGCTTCAATTGTGGCAGGAGAGATTACTTAATTATTGTATGGTTTATGCATCCCTGGTGAGATATCTTCCGCAACAATAAAAAAATTTACACATCACAAAGCACTGCATTCTTCTTCAATATAGCCTGAAATTAAAAGAATCCTCCAAAAATGACCTCTAGAAGCTGTGATTCCAATTCATAATTTAGTGTATTGCCTGAATGATGTACTAATTAAAATGTATAAATACTAATGACTGCATCTATATATCAATGATAATACTGCTATAGGGGTTTCCGATTAATGCACTACAAAAGAACTTTCAAAAAAGAATTTTGTAATTGCTAATCAGTGTTGTGCTAATTGAAAAAGGTTGCATGAATCTTTGGCTGACTATAGCTATCAAGGTCGTACATAAAATGTAAATGTTACTTAATTATCAGATTGTGGATCCATTTCTTTTTACTTGCCTGTGTGTGTTTATGTTATAGAGCTTTTAGATCTTTAATGTCCAAAGCTATATTCAATAGCTGATTCTTAAGCATTTCCTATACTACTGCAGCTTCCTCTTAAAAGGATCATAAGTTTATATATGCAAAAGACTATATGGTATATGAAAATGACATTTTATCATCAATAGAATATTTGTCCGCTCATTCTTTACAGACTGGCCAACTGGAAAACCTGAAAGATTCCTTTCTGAAAACATAAATACATCCTTTAAGTGTTACAATATGTCTAAGAAGATTACAAGTGCTAAGACCGAGATATAGTACTAGATAGGCACCTGAAAAATATGCTGATAGTCAAAATTGTTATAGAAAACACACTACCAGTATGAGAACACCAAGACATGAAAACATTGTTTTTAACTTTCAAAGTTCTGAACAATCCTTTACCAATCAGTAGCCTGACTCTTCTCCCTCTCACACACCAAGTCTCAGAGGAGAAGAATTAGGTGCAATTTCCAAAGAAATATCAGAGTTTTCCCTCCAGCGGTTCATGAAGTAGGGAAAATATTCCTCTTCCTCCACTTACTAGCAGAGCAGTTCAGTGATCCGCTGTGCTAAGCTCCTCACTGGACTGCAAGAGCCTCACTAGATTGTAAATTCACCAAAGGCAGGGAGCATCTCTGCCAATGCTATTGTACCCTAGCAATTGCTTAGTCCAGTGCTCTGCATTCAGTAAGTCCTCGATACATTCCATTGATTGATTGATTGATTTTATTTGGGAATAATCTGGCAAGCACCAAGGAAGAATAGGGGAGAAAGGAGGGGCTTTTATTCCCCTTACAGTGAATGCTAGCCCTAGCCCACATGCAACAGACTAGTAAGCCCAACATCCTGAAACGAATGCACGAGCTGTAAACAATGAGATATTGAGGTCACAAGAAACTTGGATCTCAACACCAGTTATCCTCAATCATCAACTCATCCACAATGGGAGAAGTTTTTTTCATTACCTCTCCCTCGCGGAAAGTTAACATGCCTCTGTTAAATATGAAAAAGAACAGACCCTTAGACCAGGTCTAGGATGGGGCGTGTTATTTGACCTTAAATATTCTTTCCTCACCTCCCGGCCCATTTTCCTCTTGGGCATGAGGGCAGGCAACAAAACGGTGGTTCCAAATATGGTACCTTCATAATAATAATAATGGCATTTGTTAAGTGCTTACTATGTGCAAAGCACTGTTCTAAGTGCTGGGGAGGATACAAGGTGATCAGGTTGTCCCACGTGGGGCTCACAGTCTTAATCCCCATTTTACAGATGAGGGAACTGAGGCACAGAGAAGTTAAGTGACTTGCCCAAAGTCACACAGCTGGCAATTGGCGGAGCCGGGATTTGAACTCATGATCTCTGACTCCCAAGCCCGTGCTCTTTTCATTGAGCTACGCTACATGGCTCTCTGCTCCTCTAAAGTGATGCCTAAGGGCACCTGTCCCATCTTGCTATCTCTACCCCTCCTGGTTTTGCCACCTAGACATCTGTGGAGTTGGGGGAAAGAGGCAGGGAGAAGCATGTTACTGAGGTACAGGAGGGGAGCGAGGCCGAGCAGGTTGCTTAATAACCAACCTGCACTGATGGATCGTTTTGGCTATCTGCATGGCAGCGAACTAATGTTCTGGCCAGAAACATCTCCTTACTGCAGCAGAACACACCAGTGTAAGAGAAATGTTTTGATGAAATGTGTGAGGGGAAGGGAGGTCCAGTTTTGCTGTCATAGAATGCCAAATCCACCGCTTTCCTCTTCCAAAATGTTTGTTTGCCATTGTGTAGAAACAAGCTAAGGGAGGAATGCCAGAGCAGTAATTCATTATACTTCATACCATAGTAGTCCCACCATCATTTTTACCGTGCCAGTCGATGAAATGAAAGAGCCTTAATACTTCAAAGGAATTAGTGCAAGGGCTAGGAAGTAATTATCAACTTCGGACCATTTACTTTTTACCTGCTGTCAAATGTGATAACAGTGGGTGCCGAAATAAAAAAAAAAACCCAAACAAAAAACGAACACAATGTTTTTCCAAATCAAACAAATGCTCTAGTTTGGAATGTTTATTTGAACCAGATGTACAGTATTACCATCCAGATTCAGGAAGTTAATCTATTCTTTGGAAGCATGGAATCAGAATAAGTGATTCCTGCCAGTGCACAGAAAGGCACAGAAAAAGCTGGGTGTTGCAAATTTGTGGATTGAATGGTGCAGACACCTAGATTTTTGGCCTGCAGAGCAGCTCTCAGAGATCAATAATAATACCGTGTGCTCCAACAATTATGTACATAATGGAATGGACTCCATGCATTTTCAGCGCCTTTCTGCATCACTTAGCAAATATTTGGTTCGATTATCCCCTGGGCATACGGAAGGGTGTAAGGCCTGGAGAGGAGAGGGGCCCCTCCATTACTCTCCAATAGCTGGGTCATCAAAGGGGTACAGTAGAGAGTTAGCCTGCCCCTACCTAAATTCTTCCTGCTGGCTGTGACCTTGGGCAAATCATCTAACTGCTCTGGGCCTCAGTTTCCTCATGGGGATTCAATACCTATTCTCCCTCCTTCTTAGTCCGTGAGTCCCATGTGGGACAGGGACCCTCCCATTTTATTCCACCCCAAGGTCCTGGGGCTGCACTACTCACCCACCCCCACAGACTGTAAATTCATTGTGGGCAGGAAATGTATCTGTTTATTGTTGTATTGTACTTTCCCAAGTAAGTGCTTAGTACAGTGCTCTGTACACAATAAGTGCTCAATAAATATGACTGACTGCATGAATTAATACTAAGCATTTGGGACAGTAGACTACAACAGAATTAGCAGACACATTCCCTGCACATAATGAGCTTCTAATCTAGAGGACTGACCCTATTATGTGGTAGCATTAGCTCAGCATTAGAGTTAATATGCTATAAGCATTCAGGATACAGTCCCTGCCATACATGGGGTTCACAGTCTAAGTGGAAGGAAGAACAGATATTTTACTCCCATTTTACAGAGGAAACACAGAGATGTTATGTAACTTGCCTGAGACCTCACAGCTGGCAAGTGAAAGAGCTAGGATTAGAATCCTGATTTCCAGACTCCGAGGCCCATCACCTTTCCACTAGGCCAAGATTGATGTGAAGGGAAATGGATAGTCATTGGAAGTCTTTTAGGAAGAGAGAGACATGAGCAGAACAATGTTTTAGGGATATAATCTGTATTTCAGGGTGTAATATAGGCTTAAAAGGGGAGGGATTGATGGTTGGGAAAGCAGTGAGGAGGCCAATATAATGAGAGCTTGAACCAGGGCGTGACCATTTGGATATAAAGTCAGGGACAGAGCTGGGAAATATCATGTAAAAAGAACCAGCAGATTTTTGTGACGGGTTGAATGTGAGGTTAAAAGGTAGGCCGGAGTCAAAGACAACATCAAGGTGTCAGGCTTCTGGGAATAGAGAGAGTGGTGTTTTTGTCTAAACCCCTTACCATCACCTTTAAGGCACTCGGTCAGCTCTCTCCCTCCTACCTAATCACACTGATCTCCTACTATAACCCAACCTGCACATTCTGCTTCTCTAACACCAATCTGCTCTGTGTACCTCAATCTCATCTATCCCACAACCAGCCCCTCACCCGCATTCTCCCTTGGGCCTTGAACTCCCTCCTTTTTCATATCTGTCAGTCCACTACTTTCAAAACCCTCCTAAAATCACAACTCTTCCAAGGGGCCTTCCCATACTAAGCCCTTTACTTCCTCTATCTGCCCTCGTCCTGCATCGACAATGCACTTGACCAAGTACCCCATAAGCACTTATTCATTCATTCATTCAACTGTATTTACGGAGCATTTATTGTGTGCAGGGAAATGTACTAAGCACTTGGAAAGTGCAATTCGGCAACATATAGACACAGTCCTTACCCAACAACGGGCTCACAGTCTAGAAGGGGGAGACAGTGAAACAATACAAATAGGCAGGTGTCAATACCATCAAAATAAATAGAATTATAGATATATGTACACCACTAATAAAACAGAGTAATAAATATGTACGAATATACACAAGTGCTGTGGGGAGGGGAAGGGGGTTGGACAAGGGGGGCGATGGGGAGGGGAGGAGGATAAGGGGGGGGCCTCAGTCTAGGAAGGCCTCCTGGAGGAGGTGAGCTCTCAGTAGGGCTTTGAAAGGAGGAACAGAGCTAGTTTGGTGGATATGTGGAGTGAGGGAATTCCAGGCCAGAGGTAGGACGTGGGCCAGGGGTAGACAGCAGGACAGGCGAGAACGAGGCACAGTGAGGAGGTTAGCGGCAGAGGAGCGGAGTGTGCGGGCTGGGCTGGAGAAGGAGAGAAGGGAGGTGAGGTAGGAGGAGGCGAAGTGATGGAGAGCTTCGAAGCCAATAGTGAGGAGTTTTTGCTTCATGCGAAGGTTGATACGCAACCACTGGGGATTTTTGAGGAGGGGAGTGACATGCCGAGAGTGTTTCTGTAGAGAGATAATCCGGGCAACAGAGTGAAACTGGGAAACAGAGTGAACAGACTGAAACTGGGAGAGACAGAAGGATGGGAGATCAGAAAGGAGGCTGATGCAGTAATCCAGTCAGGATAGGATGAGAGATTGAAACAACAAGGTAGCAGTTTGGATACAGAGTAAAGGGTGGATCTTGGCAATGCTGTGGAGGTGAGACCGGCAGGTTTTGGTGACAGACTGGATGTGTGGGGTGAATGAGAGAGCAGAGTCAAGGACAACACCAAGGTTGCGAGCTTGTGAGATGGGAAGGATGGTAGTGCAGTCCAGAGTGATGGGAAAGTCAGGGAGAGGACAGGGTTTGATGTTTACCCCAGTCCCAGAATACTTACTTAAATATTCTTATACTCTACTCTTTCCCCTACTTTTAATCTATGTTAATATCCCCCTATAGACTGTAAGCTCCTCTAGACTATAAGGTCCCTTTTTTTAATGGTATTTAAGAGCTCACTAAATTCTAAATGCTAGGGTAGATATGAGCGAATCAGGTTGGACACAGTTCATGTTGCACCTGGATAATCCCCATTTTACAGATGAGATAACTGAGGCACAGAGTTAAATGACTTGCTCATGGTCCCTTGTGGGCAAAGACTGCCTTTGATTCCTCTGTTATATTGCATTCTCCCAAGCACGAAGTACAGCACACCACACACAGTAAACTCTCAATAAATACCACTGATTGATTGCTTCTTCTCCACTTACTTTGGACCATTCCATTCATTCCATTCAATCATATTTATTGAACGCTTACTGTGTGCAGAGCACTGTACTAAGCACTTGGTAAGTACGAGTTGGCAACATATAGAGACGGTCTCTACCCAACAGTGGGCTCACAGTCTAGAAATCCCGGCTCTGCCAAGTGTCAGCTGTGTGACTTTGGGCAGGTCACTTAACTTCTCTGTGTCTCAGTTACCTCATCTGTAAAATGGGGATGAAGACTGTGAGCCCCCCCGGGACAACCTGATCACCTTGTAACCTCCCCAGCGCTTAGAACAGTGCTTGGCACATAGTAAGTGCTTAATAAATTGCCATTAAAAAAAAAGAAGGGGGGAGACAGAGAACAAAACAAAACATATTAACAAAATAAAATAAATAGAATAAACATAGGCATTGTTCTAAGCATTGGAGAAGATACAGAATAGTAAGGTTGGACACAGTCCATGACCTACATGGGGCTCACAATCATAATCCCCATTTTGCATATGAGGTAGCTGAGGCACGGAGAAGATAAGTAACTTGCCCAAGGTCCCAGAGCAGACAAGTGGCGGAGCTGGGATTAGAACCCAGGTCCATCTGACTTCCAGGGCCGTGCTCTATCCACTAGACCACACTGCTTCTCTGTCTACAATTGTGCACTCACAACCCCCTTTGGCATTTTTTTTTTTACATATTGATTTACACACCCTAGTTTTTAAGCCCTTACTTAACCATGCAACTATCTCTCTATTCTTTTCTTCCTCCTATCTGTAGTCAGGGCTGCCAACTTAAAGAACGATTCTAACCAGAGGTGAAAGAGCACTGTGCCAAGACAGCGAGGGGTCAGACCCTGGGTCACCTTGGCTCGGATGACGGGCCACATCATTCCCAGGTACTTCCAGGTTGGGCCAAGGACTGGGTCCTACCAGCAGAAGTCAAGGAATGGAGCGTCCAGCTTGACTCCATCTCTGAAGTCTGCCACCTCTGCCCCCCCTTCTGCTTTCTAATTCCAGCTGCTGGCAACTGAGGGACAGCAGCAGCTGGGACTGGGCACCACAGCTCCTCCTTGGCCTTGTCCCATGTGGGTGGGGGTACTGACTGCCCTCCCTCCACCAGCCAAAAGGGCCACTGCCATGGCAAAACAATTTTCCCACAGGAATAGCTATTCCAGGTTCATACCAGAACTGTTCATTTCCATGCTGAGAAGCAGCGTGGACTAGTGGAAAGAGCACAGGTCTGGGAATCAGAAGACCTGTTTGTACATATTTATTACTCTATTTATTTATTTATTTATTTATTTATTTATTTTACTTGTACATAGCTATTCTATTTATTTTATTTGGTTAGTATGTTTGGTTTTGTTCTCTGTCTCCCCCTTTTAGACTGTGAGCCCACTGTTGGGTAGGGACTGTCTCTATATGTTGCCAATTTGTACTTCCCAAGCACTTAGTACAGTGCTTTGCACATAGTAAGCGCTCAATAAATACGATTGATGATGATGATGACCTAGGTTGTAATCCCGGCCCTGCCACTTCCCACAGTGGGACCTTGGGCAAGTCACTTCACTTCTCTGTTCCTCAGTTCCCCCTTCTGCAAAATGGGGGTACAATACCTGTTCTCCCTCCTACTTGGCCTGTGAGCCCCATGTGGGACCTGATTATCTTGTATCTGCCCCAGTGCTTAGTACAGGGCTTGGCATATAATAAGCGCTTATCATTATTATTACTATTTTACCTAAGCTAGTTTTCAGCCCATTTTGGTGTATTTCCAGGATCCTCCCTAACTTATTTTGTGTGAAGCTCCTCCACTAGAGTGCAATCACCTTGAGCATGGGGATCAGGTCTCTTGAATTCTACTTTACTCTCCCAAACATTTAGTACAGAGTTCTGCACAGAGTAGGTTCTCAGTAGATACTATTAATTGATTGACTGAAGTAGCTTTCCCAGGATAATGTTAAAGAAAGCCAAGAAGT
This sequence comes from Tachyglossus aculeatus, assembly GCF_015852505.1. Lineage (NCBI taxonomy): Eukaryota > Metazoa > Chordata > Mammalia > Monotremata > Tachyglossidae > Tachyglossus > Tachyglossus aculeatus. The sequence continues at coordinate 21,132,156 of NC_052078.1, read as the reverse complement.
CAAGAAAGACTGGACAGAGTTGAAGCCATTGGGGTTGGTGAACAGGAAATCATTGGTCACTTTGGAGAGTGCAGTTCAATGGAGTGAAGGGGATGACAATCTAAATTTAGTGGGTCAAGAAGATAGTGGGAAAAGAGGTAAAAGCAGCAGGTGTACATAATCCATTTAGAAGTTTGGACAAGAGTCTTATAACAATAATAATAATCGTACTTGTTAAGCACTTCTTATGTGTCAAGCATTGTTCTAAGCACTAGGTAGATCTAAGTTAATCAGGTCGAACATAGTCCCTGCCCTACATGGGGCCCACAGTCTAAGTAGGAGGGAGAACAAGTACTGAATCTCCATTTTACAGCTTAGGAAACTGAGGCCCAGAGAAGTATAGTAACCTGCCCAAGGTCACATGGCAGCATGTGAAGCAGTATGGCTCAGTGGAAAGAGCACGGGCTCTGGAGTTGGAGGTCATGGGTTCAAATCCTGGCTCCACCAATTGTCAGCTATGTGACTTTGGGCAAGTCACTTAACTTCTCTGGGCCTCAAAGACTTCATCTGTAAAATGGGGATTAAGACTATGAGCCCTCCGTGGGACAACCTGATCACCTTGTAACCTCCCGAGTGCTTAGAACAGTGCTTTACACATAGTAAGTGCTTAATAAATGCCATTATTATTATTATTATTATTATTATAGCAGGCAAGGGGCGGAGTTGGGATTAGAACCCAGGTTCTCTGACTCCCAGGGCTGTACTCTTTCCATTAAACCAAGTTGCTTCCCAGGGAATATGTTAGCAGGGAGATGGGGTTGATAACTGGAGGGAACACTGGCATCCAGAACAGGCTTGAGTATAATTGAAAGCAGAAAAGAAAGAACCAATAGGTGGTGAGAGGTTGATGATGCTAGCATAGAAGGGAAGAAAGGAAGGAGCTAGAGTTTTTAAGAGGTGCAGAGGATGGGGTCGAAGGGACAGGTGGAGGGAATAGATTTGGAAAGCAGGTGAGAGACCTCCTCTTGAGAGGCAGCTTGGAAGGAGGAGAAAGAGGATGAGGGAGTGTGAGGCCAGGGAAATATTTGGGGAAGTTCACATCTGAGGCTGTTTCTCTCTGGCCAATAAAATAGTTGTGAGGTCACTGGAGGTTAGAAAAGGGGTTGTGGGGATGGGGGCACTGGAGCTTCCTGAGGGAGTTAAAGATCTAGAATAGGAGGGTTGGGGGGGGCGGGGATAACAGCAGGCCAGGGTGAATTTGAAGAGAATTTGAATTTGAAGTGGCAGAAGCTGGGTTGGACTCTGGCTTTCCACCAACACTACTAAACTGCAGGAATATAGGAAATGGACTGTGGAGGTGATCCAGGGCTGGGATTGGCAAGATCAACAAAGGGAGGGTGAGTTGGAGGAGTCCCAAACTTGTTCAACTTTGCAAAGAAACTAATGCCCAAGCTTGGGAGTCAGAGGTTGTGGGTTCTAATCCAACTTCCACCACTTGTCAGCTGTGTGTCTTTAGGCAAGTCAGTTCACTTCTCTATGCCTCAGTTACCTCATCTGTAAAATGGGGATTAAGACTGTGAGCCCCACTAGGGACAGCCTAATAAACTTGTATCTCCTCCAGCGCTTAGAACTGTGCTTGGCACATAGTAAGTGCTTAACAAATACCATTATTATTATTATTATTATTAATGAATGAATGAGGGATTCTCCCCCTCAAAACCCACCCCACACTGAGCCCTCCGTGGGGGAAATTTGGGCTCATAGTCCAAGTAGGTGAAAAAACAACTACTGAATTCCTTTTTTTACAGTATGTGTTAAGTGCTTACTATTTATCAAGCTGTGCTCTAAATGTTGGGGAAGATATAAGTTGATTGGGTTGGACTCAGTCCCTGTCTCATGTGGGGCTCACACTCTTAATCCCCATTTTACAGAGGAGGTAATTTGAGGCACAGAGAAGTTAAAGGACCTGCCCAAGATCCCACAGCAGTCATGTGGCAGAGCTGGGATTAGAACCCAGGTCCTTCTGATGCCCAGGCCCATGCTCTATCCACTAGGCCATGCTGCTTTTTCAGATGAGGAAACTGAGGGACAGAGAAAGTAAGTGATTTGAACCAAGTTACATAGCAAGCAAGAGGTAGAGTTGGGATTATAAATAAATACGATTGATTGATTAGAATCCAAGTCCTTAGTACAGTGCTCTGCAGACAGTAAGAGCTCAATAAATACGACTGAATGAATGAATGAAGTCCTCTGACACCCAGGTCCGTGCTTTTTCCACTCTGACACACTGCTTCCCAGTGAAGGAAGATTACTGCAATCAAAACGACACCTCTATAATTTTGCAGTACTCATCAGTACTTTTGATATCCTAAACTTGACCTATGCCATGTGCCTGCATTTATCCTGAAATGTTCAGATTTGGCCTGTGACCTCTAGTGGAAAACCTGAATTTAAACTTTTCCAATAAGAGGGTGGTGCTGTAAGCCAAATGAAAGGCAAAAATTATTAGGTTAGGAACAAAATCTCAGATTTGACATGGCTTTTGATTTCTGAAAAAATATCAATTGAAAGCCTTTCTCACTGTCTTCTCCCCCTCGTCCCCCTCTCCTTCCCCCCAATCTTACCTCCTTCCCTTCCCCACAGCACCTGTATATATGTATATATGTTTGTACATATTTATTACTCTATTTATTTATTTATTTATTTTACTTGTACATAGCTATTCTATTTATTTTATTTTGTTAGTATGCTTGATTTTGTTCTCTGTCTCCCCCTTTTAGACTGTGAGCCCACTGTTGGGTAGGGACTGTCTCTATATGTTGCCAACTTGTACTTCCCAAGTGCTTAGTACAGTGCTCTGCACACAGTAAGCGCTCAATAAATACGATTGATGATGATGATGATGTCTTAATACCCATTTTACAGATGAGGTAACTGAGGCACAGAGAAGTGGAGTGACTGTCTAAAGTTACAGAGTAGACATGTGGCGGAGCTGGGATTAGAACCCAGGTCCTTCTGACTCCCAGGCCATGCTCTTTCCACTAGGCCACGCTGCTTCTCTCGGATTTGAGATGCTCAGGACACACGGAGAGTATTTAGTATTTAGTAAGTATTTATCTTACTTATACATATCTATTCTATTTATTTTATTTTGTCAGTATGTTTGGTTTTGTTCTCTGTCTCCCCCTTCTAGTCTGTGAGCCCGCTGTTGGGTAGGGACTGTCTCTATGTGTTGCCGACTTGTGCTTCCCAAGCGCTTAGTACAGTGCTCTGCACACAGTAAGCGCTCAATAAATACGATTGATTGATCGATTGATTAGAAGTTAATTTATTAATAATTGATGTCCATTTAAGTTGAGCACTGAAGATTCCCTTCCTGACAGTTTTCCAGAGCTGCCATATAGCTTCTTCCCTTTCATGGGCTCTGAGTCCTCAAAGCAGGTTCACAGGGACCAGTTTTCTTAATGAAAGTGGGTGATCTTAAAGGGGAAGGGCTTTTAAGAGGAGAACAAGGGGACTGGAGTTTTAGAGGGGGCAGACTGGATTCACAGAGTTAAACTAGAAAAACCCAATTCTGGGTCTTTTCAGCTTTACTTAGAAGTTCCCAGGTTGGTTGGAGACTTGGGATGAGAAAGGCTTTACTTCCACACCTGGTAAACCCATCCCGCTCTCTATATGTCTCTATCTGTCTCGATCTGCGTCGATATGTCTCGATCTGTCTCTATATGTTACCAACTTGTACTTCCCAAGCTCTTAGTACAGTGCTCTGCACACAGTAAGCGCTCAATAAATACGATTGATGATGATGATGATGATGATGATGATCCCGCTGGAATTTATTTAGACTGTGTTTATTTAGACTGTGTTTATTTAGACTTAGTCTTTTAGACTGTGAGCCCACTGTTGGGTAGGGACTGTCTCTATATGTTGCCAACTTGTACTTCCCAAGCGCTTAGTACAGTGCTGTGCACACAGTAAGCGCTCAATAAATACGATTGATTGATTGATTGCTTGATTTATTATGGGCAGGTTGGATTGCCTTGCTGGTCTTCTTATAGGTACCCTATAAGGAGAAGTCCAAAGTCTCCCAAACAGAGATGGCTCTGGGATCGTACAGAGGCTGTTTCAAATCAATTAATCAATCATACTTATTGAGTGCTTACTGTGTACAGGCCACTGTTCTAAGTGCCTGGGAGGGTGTAATTTTACAATATATTGTAAAATAACAGGCACATTCCCTGGCCGCAGTTACCATAGAGTTTAGAGTGGTAGACAGACATTAATATGGTTAAATAAATTATGGTTATGTACGTTAATGCTGTGGGGCTGAGTGGGGGTAGGGGGGTGAAAAAAGGGAGAAAAATCAGGGTGAGTCAGCTACTCTCTGCATACATGATCTATCTCAGCTGGCCAGGCAGTACTCCCAAAGGCCTCACTGCTTAAGTGTTCAGAGAGGTTGTTTTCGAGCTCCAGAAGATGAGGGGGTTAAGAAAGTATACAGAAAAGAGGGGAAGGGAGGGTGAGTCTTAACGTCATCTGTTTCACCAAGGCCAACCTCTCTTCAATAGTACTCAAGGGCTATTTTAATCTACTTTCAGAGTTCTGGTTTGCAAGATTCTTTAAACTAGATGTTTATTTCTTCTTAAAGAATGTGTGAGGTGTATGTATATATGTATATGTATAAATGAGCATATATTTCTGCCCTCTGGTTAGAAGAGGAAGCTACTGAAGGTGAGACTTTTTTTACTGCATGCAAGATGTAATCAAAATCCTTATGAAAGTTAAGGTGCTATACTATCTATCAGATTTTCTAATCAGCCATGCTCTTCGCCCTGGTATGGAAGGAAATTAAATTAGTCTGATAAATATTCTTTGGCTTGCAAATTTCATGTTTTGAGGGTATATTCCAGAATTCTTTCCAACTGTGGAAGTTCTGTTGGGTTACCATTACTTTTTCTTTCAAAAAGTTTGGTACTAAATTTATTGATTGATTGAATAGCCCCTTTCTCAGGTTGAGGCCACCTCATCAGCCTTTCATGGGTTCTTGGAGATAATTGCCATTAGCTCTGCAGTTTCTTGAGTCAATTCTTTATGTCACTTAGGAGAAGTCCCTGGGGCTCATAGATTTGAGCAGTGGATATCTGATGCATTTAAGCAATCCAATTGAATCCTCAGAGTTAGTGTAGCTTTCTGCAATTCCCTTTCTCACTCCTCCTCTGGTCTCTTCCCTCAAGGTGGTGCCTTTTCTCCAGGGCATAATAATAATAATGAGATTTATTAAGCACTTACTATGTGTTCTAAGAGCTGAGATAGCTAATAATTAAATAATAATCATGGTCATTGTTAAGCACTTATTATGAGCCCAGCATTGTTCTGAGCACTGGGGAAGATTCAAGTAAATCAGGTCAGACACAGTCCCTGTCCCACATGGGACTCACAGCTTAAATAGGAGGAACAACAGGTATTGAGTCCTGATTTTCTAGATAAGGAAATCAAAATACAGAGAAGTTAAGTAACTTGCCCAAGGTCACCCAGCACAGCCAGGATTAGAACCCAGGCTCTATAACTCCTGAGCTCATACACTTTTCACTAAGCCATGCTGCTCCTCCACAGAACTGGCCTTGGTTCCTTTTTATCTGATAGATAAAGCAGTGTATGTGCCTGTAGATCATTTTCTGATTCAGACTCATAGCAGATAGCCACAAACCTCTCCTCTGGTTGGAATAGATAAGTTCTCAATGCCCCGTGGATCTTATAGTTGAATATGACTGAGGTGGTTACCAACCTGTTAAAAGCAGTGTGGACTACTGGGAAAAGCCCAGGCCTGCGAGTCAGAGAACCTGGTTTCTGATCCTGTTTCTGCCACTTGTCTGCTGTATGACCTTGGGCAAGCCACTTAACTCTCTGGGCCTCAATTACCCCCTCTGTAAACCTGGGACTTAATACCTGTTCTCCCTCCTTCTTAGGCCGTGAGCCCCAAGTGGGACAAGGCCCACTTAACCTGATTAACATGTACTATCCCAGTGCTTCAAACAGTGCTTGACACAGAGTAAGAACTTAACAAATATTATTATCATTACTGTTGTTATTATTAATATGATTAACAATTGTAATATATCATGTATAAGTATATGATATAATTATACATTGCCATTATTAATATCGTATTATATTAATATCAATCATAAAAATAATAATTAAGGCTGTCAGTGGTTGGAAACAGGGTTTTCCTCAAGCCAAGAAACATACGAAAAAAATACCTTGCTTTATGTTTGGGCCATCATCACCATCATTATTACAATCGTCACAACTATGTCTACTGTGGGCAGAGCACTGTTCTGACAGCCTACTATTTACAGAGCAGCAGTAATAGCAGCAGTAGTAGCAGTAACGGGAAGCAGCATGGACTAGTAAATAGAGCACAGGCCTGGAAATCCAAAGGACCTGGATTCTAATCCCGGCTCTGCCACTTGTCTGCTGTGTGAGCTTGTGCAAGTCACTTCACTTCTCAGTTGCCTCATCTGTACAACGGGGATTAAGACTGTAAATCCAATGTGGGACATGGACTGTGTCCAACCCAATTACCTTGTATCTACCCCAGTGCTTAGTACAGTGCCTGGCACACAGTAGGGGCTTAAAAAAATACCACAATTATTATTGTTGCTGGTAGTAGTAGTAGTAGTAGTAGTAGTAATAGTGCTTATTGATGCCCAGTGGATGTCACACACTATACTAAGCACTAAGTACAACAGAAAAAAAAGATACATTTCCTGCTCAAGAGGAGCAATGGTAAAAAACTGACAAAAGTTAACAAATAGAGTAATCAGAGTAAAAAAGTGAAAGTAAAAGTTAATAAAAAATATATATGGAAGTGTGGAGGATGGGTGTAGATCACTACATAACTACATTAGGAAAATAACCTGGGACCACCTCCCCTGACCCCGGGGAAAAGTAATCTGGAATCCCTTGGAAAGGCACATCAGTTAAAAAAAAAAAAAGTGCCAGGGTAGGAATTCTGGTCTGTAGGAATTCTGGTCTGTATTATTCTAAATTATTATTTGCAGCAACAAGCACAATAGATTTAAGGGGAGAGAGGCTGGAGGAAGGGAGGCCAGTGAGGAGGTGGATACAACAGTCTAGCTGCAATATGAACAGAGTGTGAACCACAGACCTGAACTAATGGCTGTGATACCGCACAGAAGGAATTAGAAGACAATCTCTTCCCTCCAAAAGTTTACAATCGTATTAGGAAGACAAGCACCAAAGACACTTTAAGAAAAAATAAGGCCATAAACACAAATGGGAAAGACATCAGAAGGCAAGATTCATCACCCACCCATGACATTCAGAGTTATGGCCTACTATGCTTGAAAAGCCGATGGATTCATTGTGGTAACGCCTGACTCCCTGCTGGACTCACACAATGAGTTGCTTCTTCCTGTTCCACCCTTTCTGATGCTTCGGGCTCTGGGCAACTGGCCCACGCATCCAAGACTCTCATCCTCCCAGACATCCCCTCTTCCCCCCTCACGGTTCTTACAAACCCTCCTCCCAAGTACATCTGGTGGGAGATGGGGAGAGGCAAAGGGAAAGATGAGGGTCTCTGCTCAGGGAACATAATGCAAAGAGACTACACATGCATTTTTGGTGCATGCCGCTTATTTAACTGTTAGTGCCTGGCACCTATGTCTTCAGGCAAGAGGCCAAACCAACTTGTGAGTGGGCATCAAGCCATGCCAGCAGATGGGCTCAAGGAGAGACGGCCAAGAGACAATGTACGTGCATCCAGGATGGGTGTGGGGAATGGGGTTACCATATGACTGGCTGATTCAAAACCCATGCTGAAAAGGAAAGAAGTCATGTATCTTGCTTGGTACAACATGGGTCAAAATAAAGGAGAAAGTAGCATTCAGCAAGCCCTAAACTTGGTAAAATCACCAATGAAATGATCATTTCATTGGTAAACAACAACAACAAAAAAATGGAGCCATTTTCTCCTAAAAATGCATCATCTTTCCATCTTTTCCAAAGGCGATCACATATTCCAGCAGATTCCTCTAGTGAAGGTATTTCTTGATAAGAAAGTACCAATTTGGAGAAAAATAGTAAACTCTACCATGATGCCTTCAAACATACTACCTCAATGGGTGGTGTTGAAAATATTCAAGAAATCCCTTGAATTTATATGAGATGGAACAAAAAATTCTTGCTAAAGGCTGTGCTGAATGGCTTAATTAGCTTGTTAAACCTCCAATTAATTAAGAAATAATTTGAGTCCATTTTACATATTTTTAGAAAATAATGATGTGGACCCCTTTTCGTCTTTTTCATTTTCTAAAAATAACGGGGAGAATTGCCAGTGGCAGTCACAGCAGCAGCAGAGGGATTCATGGCAGCAGTAGGGGGGTAAGCCACTCAGCCTCAGGGTAGTAGCATTCCCATAGCAGCAGGGACTGAGGCGGGAAGCCGGGCTGTTGGATGCGGCTTCAGCCCTACAAGGACACAAGACCACATGCAGTACCATTGTTGAGTCACACCCACGGTCTATCCATCCAGTTTTCTACCTCAGACAGTAACACCAGGATGTTTAAAGGATCCGTGACTTAGTTGTCCTCCTGGATACCCATCCTCATGGGTAGAGATGGGTTGTCCTACATTAATCAATCGCACGTACGGAGCGCTTACTGTGTGAAGAGCACTGTCCAAAGCTCTTGGGAGAATCCAATAGAACAGAGTTGGTAAACATGTTCCCTGCCCACAATGAGCTTACAGTCTATTTCTTACTTCACCTTGGGCATCCTTAATGCCCCCTTTAGTAAACCATCATGAACTGTTCATCCACAAATTTATCCCAAGCCTTTGAATCTACTGATATTTTTTTTTTGCTTTTGCAATTTACTATGGAAACAAATTCCATATGTTTACCTCCTTTCTGATGAAGAAGTGTTTCCTCTTGTTTGTTTTGAACCTACTGTCCTCAAGTTTCATTAGCTTCCCTCAAGTCCTGGTACCTTGGGATGTGGTGCAAAACAATTCTATGTTGGCTGTGTCCCACACTTCAGAATCTTGAAAATGTCAATCATGTCCCTTTCTTCCTGCATCTTTCTATACTGAAGAGCCCTAATCATAATAATGATAATATTAATAATAACACCGCCAACAGTTGTGGGGTTTGTACTGTGCTAAGCACTGTACTGAGCACTGAGGTACATACAAAACAATCAGATCCAGTTCCTGTCCCATATAATGCTTACAGTCTAACAGAGAGGGAGAACAGGTATTTAATCCCCATTTCACAGATGAGGTAACTGAAACACAGAGAAGTTAAGTGACTTGCCCAGAATTATCCAGAAGGCAGGTGGGAGAGCTGGGATTAGACCCTAGTCAGTTTTTCCTTATAAAGAAGTAACTTCATCCTCCTTATCATCCAGACTGCCTTTTTCTGTACCTTCTCTATCTCTATTTAATAATAATAGTGGAATTTGTTAAGTGCTTACTCTGTGCAAAGCACTGGGGTAGATACAAGATAACCAGGTCCCGTATGGGGCTCACAGTGTAAGTAGGAGGGAGAAAAGGTATTGAATTACCATTTTTCAGATGAGGGAATTGAGGGACAGAGAAGTTAACTGACTTGCCCCAGGTCACACAGCAGACAAGTGCTGAGTTGGGATTAGAACTCAGGACCTCTGACCCCCAGGCCGGTTCTCTTTCCAGTAGGCCACGTGGCTTCTCAGCTACTTTCAGTCTTGTCCCTTCTGGCCAACCTCTCCCTCCCCTACTTGCTCTGGGAAGGAATTCTTTCACTTCCTCTTGTCCTCCAACCCTATTAACAGTCCTCTACACTGTAAACTCACTGTGGGCAGGGATCGTCTTTTATATTGTTTTACTGTACTCGCCCAAGTGCTTAGTACAATGCTCTGCATGTAGTAAATGCTCAATAAATATGATTGACTGATGATTGACTATAACTAGGCCTGGGACCTCATCAGCTCCCACCTACTATGAAACATCATCTCTACTCCCGCCACCGGCTTCCTACATGACCAACCCATCCTTCCTGTCTCCACCCCTCACTGTAGGCTTACTGCCCCCCAGATGCAAAGGTCACGGGGGCCCATTGGGCTGAGCAGACCTCTCTACATTTATTTTGCTCTGTTAAAAAGTATCAAAATGTTCTGAAACAGCCTACTGCCCCACAACAAGGCCCTGCTAGTACTCTGACACTGCCTGCTGCAATGTCCAATCATTCCTCATTCCCTCCAGCTTCCCGACTCCTTCTCCTCCTCCTCATCCCCAACAAGTCCCCTGGGGATCCATCCTGGGTCCTTGGCTATCCTCCCATGTGCTGTCATTTGGAATTCTCTTTGAGGGTAAACAACATATAATAATAATAATAATAATTATGGTATTTGTTAAGTGCTTACTATGTGCCAAGCACTGTTCTAAACTCTAGGGTAGAAACAAGGTAATCAGGTTGTCTCACGTGAAGCTCACAGTCTTAATCCCCATTTTCCAGATGAGGTAACTGAGGCCCAGAGAATTTAAGTCACTTGCCCAGTCACACAGCTGATAAGTGGCGGAGCCGAGATTAGAACCCACGACCCCAAGCTCTTGCTCGTTCCACTAAGCCACGCTGCTTCTCATATCTGCTAGTATACTCTCCCAGGCACTTAGTACAGTGCTCTGCACACAGTAAGCGCTCAATAAATACGATCAATTGAGAGACTGAAATCTCAACCACTCTCCGAATTTCAGTTCCACCAGTCTGTAGATGATTTCCACATCAGCATTTCCCACCCTAACCTAACAACCTCTCCAGACCCAAATCCTCCACTGTCCTCTCCCCTTCCCCAAAACATCTCCTCCTGGTGATTCCATCACTCCACTCTCCGACTCTCTGCACACATGCATGCATGCGCACACACACACACACACAAACATACACACATACTACATTGTTTGCCTCCTTGGGCTGTCAGGGAAGAGCTGGCTTCTGCGAGCTCTGAGGTTTGGGTCAGGATCACTTTGGCTTTGGGCTTTCCTGGGAAGTTAAGGATGGAGCTCTGAAGGCAACTAGACCCTATGGAACCAAGGCAGTGCTAATTGGGGTTGAGGGGACAGGGAATATAAGGGGGTGGGGGGGGTGAGTGTGTGTGTGTGCATGCACACATGCACACATGCCTATCTGTGTGTGTTTAGGCAGCAGAATCTATGGTTCACGTTTAATGATGCTATTAAAGATGAGATTTTATCCATGTGGGTGTGACTGATAAGACTTGGTGAGCTACATCCAGTCCTAGCTCTGCCACATGCCTGTTGTGTGACCTTGGACAAGTCACTTAGCTTCTCTGTGCCTCATTGTTCTTATCTGTAGAATGGGGAATAAATACCTGTTCCCCCTCCCCATTAGACTGTGACCCCCATGTGGGACAGGGACTGTGTCTGATCTGCTTATCTTGTATCTACCCCAGCACATAATACAGTGCTTGGCACATTGCAAGTGCTTAAAAAATACCATTATCATTATTATCATTATTATCATTATCTCAGGAGGAGATCTTCTAACTCCTCCACCTGCATCTCTGACCCCATCCCTTCACACCTTATCAAAATATTTACCACATCCTTTCTTCCCTGTCTGGCCACCATCTTCGGCCATTCACTCTTCCAATGGCTTCTTCTTCCCCATTGCTTTTAAACATGTTTATGCATCCCCTTTCCTAAAAAACCCTTCCTTGACTCCACAGCTCCCTCCAGTTATCACCCCATCTCCTTCCTACCATTGCTTTCCAAACTCCTTGAGCGACTTGTCTATACCCACTGCCTCCACTTCTCTCCTTCAATTCTTGGACCCCTCCAATCCGGCTTCCATCCCCTTCACTACATTGAAACTGCCCTCTCTAAGGTCCCCAATGACCTCCTTCATGCCAAATCCAACAGCTTCTACTCCATAATAATAATAATATTAATAATAACTGTGGCATTTGTTAAGCCCTTATTTGCCAGGCATTGTACTAAACACTGGGGTGGATAGAAGCAAATCAGGTTGGACACAGTCCCTGTCCCATACGGGGCTCACAGTCTTTATCCCCATTTCACAGCTAAGGTAACTGAGACATAGAGAATTTAAGCAACTTGCCTAAGGTCACAGAGCAGACAAGCGACAGCCAAGGTTAGAACCAGGTTCTTCTGACTCCCCAGCTCGTGCTCTATCCATCAGGCAACACTGCTTCTCTACTCCTCCTCGACCTCTCAGCTGCCTTCAACACTGTGGACCTCCCACTTCTCCTGGAAACATTATCTAACCTAGGCTTCACTGACTCTGTCTTCTCCTCGTTCTCCTCCTATCTCTCCGGCATCTCCTTCTCAGTCCCTTTCACAAGCTCCTCTTCTGTTTCCCATCCTCTAACTGCGGGAGTCCCTCACGGCTTAATTCTGGTTCCCCTTCTATTCTCCATCTACACCCACTTCCTTGGAAAACTCATCCACTTCAATCTCTATGAAGATGATTCTCAAATCTACCTCTCTGGGCCTGACCTCTCTCCTCCCCTCCTCCTCTGCAGTCCCACATTTTCCCCTGCCTTCAGGACATCTACCTAGATGTCCGGCCAACACCTCAAACTTAACATGTCTAAAACAGAACTCCTGATCTTCCCTCCCAAACGCTGTCCTCTCCCTGTCTTTCCTATCAATGTAGACAGCATCATTTATCCGCCTGTCTCACAAGCCCATACCCTTCGCATTATCCTCGACTCATCTGTTTCATTCAACCCGCATATTCAAACTGTCATCAAATCCTATCGGTTCTACCTTCATAACATCATTAAAATGCATCCTTTCTGTTACTATGCTGATCCTAGCACTTATCCTATCCTGCCTTGACTACTGCACCAGCCTCCTAGCTGACCTCCCTTCTCTCCTGTCTCACCCCACTCCAGTCCTTACTTCACTCTGCTGCCTGGATCATTTTTCTAAGAAAAGTTCAGTTCACGTCTCCCCACTCCTCAAAACCTCCAATGGTTGCCCATTCACCTCCATATCAAACAGAAACTCCTTACCAATGGCTTTGATGCATTCAATCACTTCCCCCCTCCCTCCCTTTCTTTGCTGATTTCCTATTGCAACCCATTCCACACACTTTGCCAACCTACTCACTGCACATTGACCCCATCTATCTCTCTGCTGACCCTTTGCCCACATCCTTCCTTTGGCCTGGAACTCCCTCCCTATTCACATCCAATGGACAACTACTCTCCCCACCTTCAAAGCATTATTAAAATCACATCTCCTCCAAAAGGCCTTCCCCAGCTAAGCCCTCATTTTCCCTACTCCCTCTCCCTTCTATGACGCCTATACACTTGGATCTGACGCCTTTAAGTACTTGATATTCACCCCACCTTCTGCCCCACAGCACTTACGTACATATCCATAATTTCTTTTAATATCTATCTCTCCTTCTAGAAAGTGACCTCCTGGTGGGCGAGGAATGTGTCTACCAACTCTGTTGTACACTCTCCCAAGCATTTAATTCAGTGCTCTGCACATAGTAAGTGCTCAATAAACACAATTGTATTAATAACATTATCATTATCATCTGCCCTTTCCAAAACACTGGTGGCGAAGCTAATGATTTTGCCACCATAATCCCAATTCAGAAAGGATGTGAAATTATGGTCTATGCCCATCCCACTCCTAGCTTATCTCAACCACTGTTACTGCTTCTGCTCCACTGTTAACCCCTCCCCATACTGGTTTTATTGGCTCCCTCAGGTCTCTGCCCTCTTATCACTTGTCATCCTCCTCCTTTTCCCACTTTCTTTCTCTTTTCTCTTCCTTCTTGTTCTTGTTCCTCCCTCCATTCAATTTCCGCCGTCCCCAGATGGCCATCTTAATAATCACCCTTAATCTTTTGTGCATGTGTGTGCCTGTTTGGGTATGCAAATATCTACATACCCTACTCACTGGTTTACTCATTTCTTCATCTTTGCATCCTTCCAGTTCTATCTTTGCAAATGATTTGTCAGTAATTTGCATCAGCCTGCCTACTGCCCAACACTAAATTGTAAGCTCCTGAGGATGGAGCCTTTGTCTTGTATTTATCTTAATAGTAGAATTGGTATTTATCAAGTATCCACTGGGTGCTAAGTTCTGGGAAAGTACAACAGAAAGAAATACCTCATATCCTGTCCACAAGGAGTGTATACTCTAGTAGGGAAGACAGACAAATATTTACAAACAGAGTAATAAGAATAAGTACTTTAATGTACAATTAACTAAGCATATATGTACGCTTAAACTGGGAGCACTCTGTGGGCCAGGGACTGTGTCTGATTAGCTCATATCTACCCTAGTGCTTAGAATAGTGCTTGATATGTAGTAAGTGCTTAACAGATACCATTAAATATATATTTATATAAATACATGTATATACAATATATATATATTCTTTCAATTGTGTTTATTAAGCACTTACTGTGTGCAGAGCACTGTACGAGGTGCTTGGAAAGTACAATACAGCAATAAAGAGAAACAATCCCCGCATATACATATACACATTAATACATACATAAGTATACATACATATACACACATACATACATATGAGCTGAGAATTGTTATAAACATAGAAGTGCCAAAGATAGCAGGTAGGTTAATCTGACTGGGGGTATAAGGAATTAATCAAGGGACCCCTGTTGGAGGAGGTGGGATTTTAAAAGGGCTTTAAATGTAGGAAGAACTGTGGCCTGTTGAATTACTACTATTTTTATTATTATTATTTATGGTATCTGTTAAGCGCTTACTATGTGTCAGGCACTGTCCTATGCACTGGGGTAGAAACAAGTTAATCAGGTCAGGCACAGTATCTGTCCCACGTGGGGCTCACAGTCTAAGTTGGAGGAATTAGGAGGGAGGAAATTCAAGGGCAGGATGAGTGGGGGTTTGGCAGAAGGGGTTCTATTGATCTCTCCCAAGCATTTAATACAGTTTTCAGCACACAGTAGATGCTCTATAAATACTACTGATAGATTGATTGATTGCCCTGACGATGGTCCAGCCTCCCCGCCCAGCCAATCACAGACCGAGAGATATCTCTGAGCACATGGAGATGACTCTAAACCAATCAAAATGCTCAGAGGTGACTCAGAGGCAACTTCTATAGATAGACAGAGAGATAGACAGATAAACATAGAAGGAATTATTCATAGATTGCAGTATGAGTTAAAATGAGGTGACCAAAATCAAGGCGGGTAAAGGAAATGCTTGAAGGCTGCATAAAGCACAGTTTCAATGTGGAATTAGAGTTAAATGGAGGCAAATGCAGCAAAGAGATTTAGCATACTGGAACCCGGAAAGGAGCAGTGCTTTTCTAGCAGAAGCTTTGAGAGGACTGTAGGATTGAGATGTAAAAACAAAACAGCACTAAGGGCTGCAAACAGCAAAAACACCACAACAGGGTACTGTTTATGGGTGCATAGTGTGGTCTGGACTCTCAGTCCCTCTTCAGCCCTTTCAGACACATTTCCATCCACAGAGACATTGTGGTCTAATGGACTAAACACAGGTCTTGGAGTCAGAAGACCTGAGTTCCAATCCTGGGTCCACCACCCGCCTGTTGTTTGACCTTGGGGAAATCACCTAACTTCTCTGTACCTCAGTTTCATCATCTGTAAAATGGGGATTTCAAGACCCACCTATCTAAATTTGTGCTAACTGCCCAAGAAAGTTCCAACTTGAAACACTATCATAATTATTATCAGGAAAGCAGCATTGGAGTGAAATTGAATTACTCTTTAGAATAGTTTTTCCTTGCTTAAAAGTAGTTGGAGGAATAGTATTTTAAACACTTTCAAGGATTTTTAAGCAATGAAAAAATTACTTTCTTGAAGCAACATGGCCTAGTAGAAAGAACATGGACCTGGAAGTCAGAGAACCTGGGTCCTAATCCCAGCTCTGCCACACATCTGCTGTGTGACCCTGGGCAAGTCGCTTAACTTCTCTGGGCCTCAGTTACCTTATCTGTAAAATGGGGATTAAGAGTGTGAGTGGGACGGGAAGCGTGTGCAACCTGATTAACTTGTATCTACCCCAGTGCTTAGGAAAGTACTTGGCACATAGTAAGTGGTTAATAAATACCATAATTACTAGTATTATTATTAGCTAGACTGTAAACTCGTTGTGGGCAGGTAATATCTGTTATATTGTTGCACTACACTCTCCAATTGATTGATTGATGGGAGTTCTCAGCTGGACAATCATCTTTAGATGAGAAGCGCTGAGGTGCATGAACGGGTCATGAAACTGCAAGCATAGAGGCCTGTATGTAAGGACAATGACCGATAAGGTTCTAAATAAATAAATAATAATGGCATTTATTAAACGCTTACTATGTGCAAAGCACTGTTCTAAGCGCTGGGGAGGTTACAAGGTGATCAGGTTGTCCCACGAGGGGCTCACAGTCTAATCCCCATTTTACAGATGAGGTAACTGAGGCACAGAGAAGTTAAGTGACTTGCCCAAAGTCACATAGCTGACAAGTGGCGGAGCCAGGATTTGAACCCATGACCTCTGACTCCAAAGCCCATGCTCTTTTCACTGAGCCACGCTGCTTCTCTGCTTCTACCCTGCAAGCACCATCCACTCTCAGACCCACAGCAGTTATGTTCATATCTGTAATTTACTTTAATATCTGCCTTCCTCTCTAGATTGTAAGCCTCTTCTGGGCAGGGAACATGTCTACCAACTAGTTTGTATCATAATCTACCAAGTGCTTGGTACAGTGCCCTGTACACAGTAAGCACTCAGTAAATATGATTGACTGATAGCTGGATTTGCTTAGCTAACATGTACATACATTTCTTTAAAAGAGATCATGAGCACTGCCATCCTGGTTCAGCCCCATGTTCCATCTGGGTCAATCAATCAATGGTGTTTTTAATAAATCAGTGGTATTTATTGAGCACTTACTCTGTGCAGAGCGCTGTACTAAGCGCTAGGGAGAGTACAGTACAACAGAGTTGTTCCAGGACTCGATTTGATGAGAGCACCAAGACTTGGAGAAACCCCTTGACATCTATCCTCATGGGCAGGGGTGGACCATCTAACACTCTCAACTTTTCCTCTAGAAACACATAGACTAGTTGTCCATTAATTTATCCAAAACCTCGAACCCACCGATACATTCTTCCTGTGGTAACAAATTCCATATTTTTACTATCTACTGCCTGAAGCAGTCCTGGAAGATTTCATAAGTCACAATCTTTTCTTACTTTTACTGTCACTGAAACATTGTACTATTTCTGCAGGACCCCGCTGTTATGCTCTTGTTGCATTCAGGCTATTTTATTAATACTGGGTACTTTCTACTTGAGCAGAAAATGGTATTTTTTCACAACAGAAAACTCAATTACGCAAGCTGACTGTAGGGATAGCATGGACAAGTAGAAGGCACAGATAATGCAAAGATCTAATTTGGCCATTTTCATTTAGTCCAACTAAACTTTCATACCAGAGATACAAAGTCGATGAATTTTACCTCTTTTCCTGTTGCTTTCCCTCCATCTGGTGAAGATGCTGACGAGCCATCATTTGGGCAAAATGCAGTCCACAGAGAAGTATCAAATTCACTGCCCGGGTCCTGGGTCTTATATGTCTGCCTGCACTTCTGATCATGGGTTCTGGTAGGATTGTTCTCCACGGCATGAATGTTTCTGTGCACATTCTGGCTGCCCTGGCCTGAAGGGGGAAAGAAAAATTGATCAGCCCAGAACAGGGAACAATACCAAGCATCTCCAGGACTCCTCCTCCTGGTGCTGCCTCTGTGTTTGGCTGGGGCAGCAGGTAGGGTTAGGATTACCTCCTGCAAGGTTTGTTTCTGAGATTCCACATGTACTGCCAAGCCAGAAGTAGAAGGAGTAATAAGAGTAATTACTATTACTCCTAATAATTACTATTACTCTATCAAGCGCTTACTGTATACAGGAGTACTGTATTAGGAGCTGAGAAAGTATATCCAGGTGAGAATTTGACAGGGTCCCCGGCCCTCAAGAGACTCGAGGTTTGAAAGGAAAAGAAACCAGAAATGGCATCTTGTGAGCTCCTGTGATACAAGGTGATCCAGGCAGGGGAAAATGCTGGGGAGAATCTAGGGCAGCATTCTAAATCCTTGGAACTCGTTTGGCTTCATTTCTGGATATTTTTTTTTGTACGGTATTTGTTAAGCACTTACTATGCACCAGACACTACTAAGCACTGGGGTGGATAGTCCTTATCCCACGTGGGGCTCACGATCTTAAACCACAATTTGCCAAAGTGGTAACTGAGGCCCCGAGAAGTGAAGTGACTTGCCCAAGGTCACACAGCTGGCAACAGATGGAGCCAGGATTAGAACCCAGGTCCTTCAGACTCCCAGGGCCATATTCTATCCACTAGGCCATGCTGCTTCTCATTTTTTTTTCTGAGTTGTTGCTGGGTTGCAGTGCTGGGACCGCACTCAGGAAGCAACAGATAGCTTCTGCTCTCCCCTCCCCCTTTAAATAGTCTGGGTCCAACCCTGCCTGGATGAAAAACAAGGTTTTCTAATGATGTTTTACAAATGAAAAATAATTGGCCTAGATAGTCATATCCAAGGGTACATACTAATTGCTCAGAGATCATTTTAAACCATATCTAAAAATGTGACTTTTTGATGTATCTAGTTTTCTTTTTAAACTAAATTACAGGATGCTAGGCTTGCAAAATGATTCGCCTTTTGCTCGTCTATATTCACACCCAGTTTTTATATGACACACTATCACTATGACTAACTCTTGACATTAGTCATTCTGGAATATTGAGCAAGTTATAAAAGGCCCCAACAATCAAGTTATCATTTTAACAATTTTGCAAAATAGAGATTATAAATACACTAAAAAAGGTAAAACAGTTAGTTCTCCAAAAGAATTTTAATGCTTAGTTGAGAAGGTAAAAAATACACTCTGCCTTTCTAATGGAACTCTTGTTTCAGTCTCATAAATTACTGAGATGACCTTTAAACACCTAAATATATTCAAAATTGTGGCTTCAATGCTAACAACAATGGTTCTTAGTAAAGTACATTGGATTTTGCCTAGAGCCACATTTTAAAATCATAATAATAATTTCTGCATCCTTTTGAAAACCACTCTCCCCATCTTCAAAGCACTAAAATCCCCTCTCCCAAAATTCCCTGATTTGTCAACCCAACCAGCC
This sequence comes from Tachyglossus aculeatus, assembly GCF_015852505.1. Lineage (NCBI taxonomy): Eukaryota > Metazoa > Chordata > Mammalia > Monotremata > Tachyglossidae > Tachyglossus > Tachyglossus aculeatus. Next base: position 21,112,950 of record NC_052078.1, on the reverse strand, counting down.
TCCCTTACTATTTATCTTATGCTTTCCCTAAGTATTTATGTAGATAGATTCAACTATTTATTCGGCTATTTCACCCCAACATATTCATACTACAACCTGCTTATATCCTTATTCTTCCTCTTTCTCCCACTATTTGTAAATACATTAATAATACCTCTCTCCCCATTCTGTGATAACCTCCTTGAGTGCAGAGATGTGTTTTTATTCTTTAGGACTCATCCCAACCCTTAATACAATGCTTTGCACTTGGTAGGTACTCAAAAAACACTATTGATTGGACTAACTGATTTTAGTTTAAAAAACAAATATATTTTCAATTTATAACAAACATGTTGATAAAAACAGGTTTGTTTGGGGAAAAACAATCCTCATTTCTGTGGTCACTATTGAAATGGGAGCCTTAATTAGGATTCATTTTACATTTTCTATCACTGAACAGCTAAAAGAAAAAATGATTCAGAAAAATAACTGTAATTTGGCTGTCCTGAATTTTCTTTTTCTTTCTCTCTTTTTCCCCTTCATCTTTCCTCTCATAACATACTCTTCTCCATATTCAGGGTGTGGGTTCACCCAGTACAAAATGTAAAGAATAATTAGCAATTATCCAGTAATTTGGATTGGGTAGACAGCTAATCTGGATGATTTTCTCCCTGGAAACCACTTTATATCCTAGATATTAAGCCCTCCTTTTAACAATACTGTCCAAATAATGATTTGGGACGAATAGCTTTAGCATATTAAATTAGATTTAAATAAATTCAGTTATTTTAGGTGAACGAGGCACATTTGATCTGGTTTTAAAACCACTAACTTTTGCAACCTTTAATTCGATCTCAACTGCACTGACTTTAAGTAAATATTGAACAGCTCCAACACTCATATTAGATGTTAAGCCCCTTTGAAACCTTATTACGTTAAAAAGTCCAAACATTCCTCTTATAACTATCATTACAGCTTTTGTTTTCAAAGCATTTAAAGCCATATTTAAACCATATTTCTATTCACTAACATCAAGGCAAGGTGGACAACAAATTGGGTGGCAAATCTATCTTCACTTACAATTCACCGTTTAAATCCTCTTTTAATTTTTCTGTTTTCATTTTCACCTCATTATCCTATGAAAAACAGAGTAAATATGTCTGAGAAGTTCAACCAATCAAATTCAGAATTTTTCAATATCTTGTCAGGTTCCTGCTCAAAATTCAATCATTTTTGCCATGGGCCACTGAATGCATTTAAGAATATTTCCAATTTTAATAGGCTAAAAGTCCATTAGTTTAAATTTTTTCTAGAATTGGTTTTGGATCTTTCCCTTCTGCCCTTTGCCAAAATGTTACTTTTTATGGCCTTCAAAGCACTGAAATGTATTAAGTACCATGTTCCAGAAGAAAAAGGTAATTTAGTTTTAGACATTTTACATTCTTTTGGAGATTCCCCAAAGGACAAAATGTGAGCCCAAGACATTTTCTATATTTTAATAAAAACTCTGCACATCAAAGATAATTTACCACTACAGTCTGAAGATTAATGTGGAACTCTACTTTAGTTATTGAATTTTGTTTAGTTGAAAGTCTTCGAGCAATAGGGTATGGCAGAGAGATTAAGGTTTTGGTATGTTTACTGCAGAATTTTTTTTTGTTTAACAGTCCCTGTAATTTGTTTTGTAAAATGTATTTAAAAGCATTTTAACAAACTGTAGGTGTACCTTCACCAAAATAAACCGTACGTTAACAAGACAAGCCCAAGTCTCAACTTCCTCCCCTAATATAAGGTTACAAGTCATTCTGGCAATAGCTACAAGTAGAAAATTGAAATTATTGTCTGGGTCATTTAGGGAAAAATTCTTCAATCCTTCCATTAAGGATAAAGTGGGCTTATTGAACTGAAATGATCCTGATTACTTCTACCACTGACCAAACTCATTAAGAGCTCTTCTTCGCTTTGCCTTGGCCGCCACAATCTTTTTTGAGATTTGGAAAGTGAATTTGTTTTAGATCTCTCTTCAAAAAAAGAACTCCAAAATCTAATAAGTCCAAGTCTCCCTTTGAATTTCAAATGTGCCCTTGGTAAAAATAATCTATAATTATGTTTTCATTAAATGTACAAATTTAAAGAAATTCTAAAGGTGGATTTTTGATTTTGTCTGTCTTTGGAAATAAATTGCCAGCCTGAGGATTTTCTTTTTGCCATGGTAATCATAACAATTTTGATGGGATTTATTATTTTCCTTATCAATTTTTCCTTCATTCTGTGTTCCATCACTCTATTTTGGGTCTTTTCCAAACCGGGTTTGAGTATTTCCATTTTCCTTCTTTTTATGGCTTCTCACTTTTCCTTTCTGGCCATTGAAAAGCCTAGCCTCTCCCGTTCTCTGATTTCAAACATCTTCAGTCTAGTTTCTGTGGTTTTGCTACCACTGTGAGAAATCAACCCCATTCCTTTAAAAAATCCCAAACGTTCCTAAAGGCCCAGAAAGCAAAGAGGTGATGATGATTTTTTTTTCCACATGTACAAACTACCTTTCAAACAATAGATTGAAATAGATGGCCCGCAAAGCCAAGACTTGTGGAACTAAACCCCAGATTCATTCAGAAACTGTCACTTTGTTGCAAGTTTTATGCACGTGTGTGGACTGTTCTTTAAATTAACACACAAAGTTAATCTCAAAATAATTCAATTAAGGTTCTAAAATCATGATAATTGAGGTCAACTGCTGCCTCGCTGTTAACATCTCCCGAATTCCACTGTAGGAAAAGAAGGCAAGGTGATTTTAACGAAGGGCCTATCTTTACTGAATTTCCTCCTTATCTGGGCCCGGTAAAGCTATAATTTGCTTACATTCTGTGAATATTACGAGGTATCATCTTAAACTGCTTGTTTCTGATGGGGAGGAATTTAAGATTTTAAGGTATCTGATGGTTTCAAAATCATTTCATTTACTGTTATCCTAATTACTGTTCAGCTATATTTGACCTATTTTAATGTTTTGATTTTATAGTTGTCTCTATGGACTAATCCATAAGGAGCATAATTTTTTAAAATCTACGAGATCAAAGAGGAAATTGTTGTTTCAAAAGGAGCCTTCTGTCTTATTGCCTCAGGTAAAAGTTAGGTTTACTTAATACTCTCACAAACATGCATGTTGTAATATTAATTTTCTGAAGTCTTTTTTAGGAAGAGCTGTCACTGTTTCAATATGCTCAGTCCTGGGAGAGATTCCAATATCCCTTAAAGAGTCTGGTTTTTATTGTTACTTCTCCATGGACTAGGGACCCAGAGTCCATTGAAATCAATTCGAATTCAATAGAATTACCAACAGGCAGGTGACAGCCCAGTATCAGGATTCAATTCACACATTTTCTAATCTGCTGCTGCTCCTTTAATAGTAATTAAGGACCAGCTAGAACATCAATGGTTTGGACGGTCAAATTTTGAAAATATGGTTTAGTTTTCCCACTGATTCTTCCCCTTTGTGCATTAGGCCTGTGTTTGACAACATATGTCCTGCAGATTAGAAGCCTAATAAAAGCATGGTCAAAACTGGGTAAAGTAATTCTTGCCAAATGCTCTAGCATTCAGACGAATGTATTGACTGGTTTGCCCAGCTTTGACAGTCTCCTTCTTATGACACCACAATTAGCTTCACTGCAGTAAATGGTATGATCGCGGGAACAACGGACTGTTAGATTTCCTTAAAAAGTGATTAAGAGAGGATGCGTTGGGAGAGGAGGCGATTGCGTGTCAATATCTAATTGTCACTAATTGCAAAGGAATTGTCAAGTGTTCAGAGAATCATTCATTTTTAAAAATTCACTGAGAACTGTGTTCTCCTTTCAAAATGACCTCGAGGAATTGTGCTAAGGTGGCACTGCTTTACTGGTAAAGTAAGAATCTGATGCAATATAAACATTAACCCAAAGTTCTGGGTGGTTCATTGATACCTTAGCAAACTCGTAAAATATCATTCATGAATGTAAAAGATTATCTAAACATCAACTCAACCGAAAATGCAGAACTGCAATGACTATCCATTAAACCTCTCAAAACAGAGTATCTTTCTCTTTAGAATCCTGAATCTGATGTAAGAACAAACTCATTTAAAAAGTCTCCAAAATAGAGCCCTTTTTTGTTGTTTTTAAAAAAATTAATTATATGGGCTTTTCTAAAGATTGACCAAAAAAATGGCCTTAAATTACATAGTTATTCTCAAGATTTAAAATGTGCAAGCATTCTGAGTTAGCTCAGAATACCCAATTGATCAGATGATTGATCTTCATGTTTTTCAAGATTATTAGTTATGCACATTCTGGATTTTCAGTAAGAATAACAAGATTTATCATCTTTACCCACACCTGCTGTTTTTCAACACGTGTTTAATTGTAGAGCGAAAAATCACTTCGGACCTTAGTTTGGGAAGGCATTAATTTTTTTATACCTTAATAATTGAGTTAACATTGAACTTTTGAACCAAATATATCACATTTGCTGCCAACCTGAAGGTGAAGTTTTAGAAAATGTAATAAAGTTTCCATTTGCTGTTTTCAGTTCTCAGAGGAGAAAAAAGTGGTATTCGATTTTTGAATTTATTCATATGTATATTAGCCACATAATTTTCCTGATCAGTCTAACCACACTGATTAAGGTTCCTGAAGTGGATGCATACATAAATGTCTATTTATCTGAATAGCTGCACATTTTAAAAAAGACATACTTCTGATTATTTGTGACATAAGTCAAATGAACACATGCTGTACTTTAAAGCAAGTGCAATATAATCTGATTCTTCCATAACCAACTGAAACAAGTACGTAGATTGAAGAGAAATTCAGGGTTATACAATGATGAAATAGTAAAAATTTTATGGGAGCCAACCCTAACATGGGTCCTACACATTAATAAGAAGATCCTATATCCAGGAACAGAATGTCTTTACATATGTGCAAGGAAGCTAAATGATGGCTGTCTTAGAGACCATCATTTTGAATTCCTTGAGTTTGGGGCATGTAAATCCTCAACCACTTAGTTTAATTAGCTTTCCCCCTAATAAATTCAAAAACTTGTAGAGTACTGCAACAGTTAGTGTTATATTTTAAACACAAATTTGAGTAAGCCTTGAATTCTAAATTCAGATTAGGTTAGCAGCATGAATGCATCCACATTGGTTATACTATATGATAAAATGTGAACCTATTATTAATAACATTAATATTACCATTAGTGTAGCATTTAAATGGTTTGCATTAACATGATTATCATCGGTATAGCTTTTAAATGGTTCTTTTTCTCTAATAGCCCTTATGTGAAATATGGAATTTAGCATTACAAGAATTCAAACTTTAGGAATGAAAACATTTCGTATCTTTCTATTTGTTACCTTTAACATTACACTACTGTGCTTTGCTTTTGAATTGTCCAGTTTTCCAAGGTTGTTTTTTTTTTAAAAAAAGAAAAATGACAATCAGAAAAGGAATAAAGTGAAAATGGGACAGCCTATGATTATTCCCTAAAGACCCTAGGGAGAGACTTTTAAAAGACTCCCTAGTGTCTCTACAAACATGGGCTCTCCATGAGGTGAGCAGCAAAACGCCCAGCCTCCAAAGTGCAAAGAATGGTGCCTTTAGCCATTTCAGTGGGCACTGGTTCTTTCAGAGATGCTCATCTAGCAACTAAGCACTCTCCAGTTGGTGAAATTCTGACCACGATCAGTGAAGAATCGTAAGTGTTAAATGTAATCAGTCGAAACCAATTTAATTTTAAACAGGTGACTACTCACCCAAGTCAACAATCTGAGTTGGGACTTTCAGGAATATAGTTTATGGATTCTATACCTCTTCCCCCAAAAGGACTTTGTAAGCATGAACCTCTAAATTGTATTGAGTTTATATCTCTTCACACACACACACACACACACACACACACACGATATTTATCTATATATATATAAAGGCGATGCCTATACATATACCTACCTACCTAGAACTTTGTAAGCATGAACCTCTAAATTGTATTGAGTTTATCTCTTCACACCCACACACACACAGGATATTTATCTATCTATCTATATATATATATATATATATAAAGGTGATGCCTATACCTAGAACTTTGTAAGCGTGAACCTCTAAATTGTATTGAGTTTATCTCTTCACACACCCCCACACACACACAGGATATTTATCTATATATATATATACAGGCGATGCCTATACATATATCTACCTACCTATACATATATCTACCTACCTATGCATATATCTACCTACCTCGACACATATCTACCTATAGCTATAGATAGGTAGATACATATATCTACCTATATAGATAGGCAGGTAGATACATATATCTACCTATAGATATAGATAGGTAGATACATATACCTACCTATGTAGATAGGTAAGCAGATACATATATCTACCTATAGATAGGTAGGGAGATACATATACCTACCTATATAGATAGGTAGGTAGATACATATATCTACCTATACAGATAGGTAGGTAGATACATATATCTACCTATACAGATAGGTAGGTAGATACATATATCTACCTATATAGATAGGTAGGTAGATACATATATCTACCTATATAGATAATAATAATAATGATGGCATTTGTTAAGCGCTTACTATGTGCAGGGCACTGTTCTAAGCGCTGGATAGGTAGGTAGATACATATATCTACCTATATAGATAGGTAGGTAGATAGATATATCTACCTATATAGATAAGTAGGTAGATATATGTAATAGGTAGATATATGTATAGGCACCACTTTGGGGCTTAAAGACTAACCCTGGAACCTTAGGGATGGAAAGGAAGATTTTCCCGAAAATTCAGAAGAGCTGGCAATAATGACTTCCCCTCGAAACGAAAGTTTGTAGGGCTTGCCCCCGGGCTTTCACTCCCCATATCGACGGTAAAACCCGGAGGCACCGTTGCGACGGAAACGCAATGATCCGCGGGTGGAAAGGCTCCCATTCGGGCGGGGAAAAAAATAATAATAATAATTGGGTTCGGCCGGATTGGGGGATGTCGAGCCCGACTAAGAGGCGGCCGGCGCTGCTGGAAACGGCGTTGGGGAGGGCGCTTTGTTTCGCCCGGGACAAAGACGAGGGACTGGGGCGAGGGGTTGCCCGGGGGGCGGCCACCCTCCGGGGCCAGGGAGGAGGAGGAGGAGGAGGAGGCGGCCAAACAGTGCCGGGCGGGCGGATCAGCTGAGCGGCTGGCGCGGGTCACGTGGTGCGCGTGTCGAAGGTCACCGCGCGCCGGCGGCGGGCTGCTCGCTCCCCGGGCCCCTGCACAATGGAGCTGTCGCAGTCCGTGCAGAGAGGCTTGCAGAGGCTGGCCCACCCGGCCTGCTTCCACCCCTCCGCCTTCACCCTGCTCCTGCGGGCCGCCTTCCAGAGCCTGCTGGACCCCCTCGCGGGGGAGGCCTTCCTAGGTAAGCCTCGAGGCCCCCGCCTTTCGGGGGGGGAGGGGGACCTCGCCCCGACACAAATAGCTTCCCAAGCGCTTAGTACAGTGCCCTGCACCTAGCAAGCGCTCAATAAACACGACCGAGGACGATGACACCCGGTTCGCAGGAGCAGCGGCGGCCCTCTGCAGCAGCAGCAGCAAGCCCTGGAAAGAGGAAGACGCGGGCTTGCCCCCCGGGCCCCTCCAGCAGCGCGGGTTGGGTCGCCCCCCTTCCCCCCCAAATCCTCCCCCTAGTCCCCCAGCCCGGTCCTGGCCTCTCCTGGCACCTGCACGGGTGGTTTTCCCGTCCCTGCTGCAGGCCCCCTCCCCCTCCTTTCCAGTCTCTTTGTTCCTGTACAAAAAAAAAAAAGCAACAACCCTGGATTCTTGTCGCGTCTGTGGGCCTAAAACCCGGATTGTCGGCGGAGGGGAAAGCGGGGGCCGTTTTGACAGGTCGGGCGACACGTCCCCTACCCGGCATCTTTGCGAGTGACAAGGGTGAAAGGGAGGTGACAGGGGGAGGGGAGATGAAGGGGGCCTGGGCCGGGTTTGACCCAGTGAACAACACCACCACCCCCCGACCTCTTAAACTCCCGAAATCAGCCCAGCATTGCTCGGCTTCCCTTGTGGAGGGCTTGTCTGTTGAATCCGGGCAGCGGTTAGGACCTGACGGGGATGGAAAATGCCAATTTGGGCCGCCCTGGGTGCTGGGGTTTCGCGCCTCTCCCCGCAGCTGAACCCGGGGGCCCCTGCCTGGTGAGACAGGTGACTTGGGAATACCGCCCTGGAAGTAGAAAAATCATCAATGAATGGACTTTTCCCCCCACCCACCGGTTGTTTCATGAACGTCTGAAATAATGCGGCCTTGGCCCGCGACACACACGCACAAGGCCGAAGTTGGAGCCCCTCAAAGAGAGCTTAGAACTCGTTGTTTTCCCAACCCTTCCGTGGCAAGAAAGCCGGGAAACGCTATATGCTGTGGATGTTAATCACGCCTTCCTTGTTCCTTTCTCTGGTGCTCCAGAAAGCAGTGGGCCGCATTCATTAAATAAACTGTATATTAAACGTATCTTTTTTTTGGGGGGGGGGGACTTTCAGATTTTCTGAAAGTATCTTAGATGTTTGTCGAGTGCGTGTATGTCCCTTGAACTTCCTGTCTCCAATGATAAGGACGATTGTAGCGGGGATGGGGCTTCCTTTCACGGTTGACCTTTGGAAAAAAAAAAAAAGAAGAAAGAGATCTAATAAAAGCAAAGTAGAGAAATCAAAAATAACCGAAACCTGGCAGTAATAATGTACCTCTTGTGTCGATGTTATTGTTGTGCGTTTGTTCTAGTAATTCGTCTCCCGGTAACACTACGTCTGTAGTTAACATTGTTTTTTTAGTAAGTTCTGAGGTCGGTACAGTGGAACAAGCCCTTTTAAAGAAGGGGCTCTCCCCTTTTTAGAAACGTGACGTGAAATATTTCATTATCACGTGATTCACTAGTTATTAATTTATTTTAGATCACCCAGACCTGAAACATATTGACCCCGTGGTATTAAAACATTGTCATGCGGCAGCTGCAACTTGTATACTAGAGGCAGGAAAACAGAAAGCTGACGAGTCTACCATAAGGTACCTGAAATTTTCATTTCCACTCATCTTCAAATTGCTGACACTCTGATTATTGTGATTCTTTTGGCCGTTTAACTTCGATAACTCACCAAACTCTGGTTTTCTTTCTTTAGCACATATCTAGAAGACTGTAAATTTGACAGAGGGAGAATAGAGGAGTTTTGCACCGAATATCAGGTTTTGGTTCATTTTTCATATTATTTTTTTTCCTGATAAATAGTATCTTGCTCTTAAAGTTTGCCAAGACGTATCCCTCTTCTTGCAGAAAAACAAGGATATGCTGGAAGTCGTATTGGGAAGGTAGGTACAAATGCTGTCAAGATGAGTTGCTTTTCAGTTGCAGGTATCAGTGGTGTGTGTGGGAAACGAACAAAACTGAATAAAAACAAAGAACGTGACAAAGGGAAGAAGGCCAGAGGATAAATAAATACACAAAATTAGTCTCATGGACATAAGGCTGCACAAAAGGGTCTGAAGTTGTCTCAATATTCAGAACTCAAAAATCCTTTAACTTTGCAAGTCATATTTAAATCGGTGCAATGGGTGTGTGAATACCGTGAGAAAGTAGAAATTTAGTGAGATTGTTCGTCCTCTATAAAAAGCATTATTGTTCCTTCCAGCTTAGGGAGATCTCCCTTGCACATAAACGATGTATCCTGGCGTTTGGAATATCAGATAAAGGTAAAATGTAGCAAATCGTATTTTGGCGAAGCCTTTATGTCACTCCCCCCCCCCCCCCCTTGATTTTAGGTAATAATGCTTGTGTGTTTTATGTTGCTGCTTTAGACCAATCAACTTTATAAACTGTACCGACCTGCGTATTTGGTGACTTTAAACGTCGAGGTATTGTATGGATAAGTCACTTTTGTAATTTAAAGTTGAGGCTTCAAGCTTCCCGTGGTTTAAACAGCCTTTCCCCCCACCCCCCTTTCTCACAGAACACCGATTCCAAACCTCACACGGATATAAGTTTTAGCTGTACGGTGGAGCAATTACAGGTACGGTATTCGGTCCTAGAACGGTTCGTGAAGGTTTATTTGAAACTTAACGTGAAAAGAAAGCGTATGAAAGGGGTTTTCAAAAATCCCGACGGGTGCAGGAAGGCGGGGTGACGAGGGGGACGGCGGTTTTCCAAAGCAGCTCTTTAAAGAAGTCCTTTATTTATACCTACTTCGACATAGCGGAGTTAAAGGATGCTGCATTTAATAGTGCTCTCCCCTTTCCCACGTCCTCACCGAAATTCTAAAACGTGGAGCACTTAAGGTGTGAATCCTTTTTCTTCACCACCGAATTTCGACTTCGTGACCCACAGAGAACAGAGAGTTTGAAGCGAGGGCCCGTAGTATTGAAATAGACATTTATTCGGTCTAAGCAAAAACAATCTCTAACTTAATCGTAGAAACGCTGCGTTCTTATAAGGGGGTGGGGGGGGGTGCGCGATAGAAACCTCGAAAGCCTGTTCAGTTAGCAGGAAAATGCCTTCCCGTCACTGTTCCCAACCACTTGAGAAAATGCAAGTTGATTTAGTTCATTTGCTGAGTTTGCCTAAATGTGACGGGTCTCCCCCGGCAGAGTTGTTCGGGTGTTACCCTGAGACTTCTACCTTTCAGAAAATATTTAAACTTGGGTATGAATTGTTGTAGGGCCAGACTTGGGAACTTAAGCCTCGAAGCGAAAATACCTCTTGGCTTTCAGCAGGGAGAATTCGGGTTGAAATCCCGGACTCTCGTAGTGAAAGCCAGGAGCTAATTGGGACCATAAGAGACGGCCGGGGTGGGGTGGGGGGGAGGTAAAGGCGTGCTCCAAATATCTGACAGGTAAAAAGATCATTGGGCAGATATTAAGAACCGAAAGATTGGCGGCGTTACGGAGAAGAGACCCCCCGACCCACTTGCCGTTGATCAAGTCGGGAGATGAATTTCCCCCGATGCGGGTCCTGAAATGATTGCCCTGTGCACGTCTTTTAGGACTTAGTGGGGAAACTTAAAGATGCGGCGAAAAGCCTGGAGAGGACGACGCAAATGTGATGCGAGGAAGCTAACAATCTACTAGGGTCAAGAGGAAGAGCAACGTTGTCGGCCCAGCGGCAAAGCCATCCCTCCTCTCCTCCGTTCCCAGTGGGACGTGTATTTCATTTTCCCCTTTTGAACCCGCGCCCCCTTAGAAGTCATCGGGTCCGATTTGCCCACTTTCCGGTAAAACGTAAGAATCGAAAAAGGGGTCGACATGGCGAAAAATATTTTTGTGTGTGTTTTTACTCGGATGTCTTTAATGCCGGTTTTCTCCCTTCTGAGCGGATGGATGGTCTAATAAAGTGCTACAGCTCATCTTTTCCAGTCCTTTGCGAGCAGAGCGGGGTGCCTGGGATGGAGAGGGGTGGGGGGTTTCCCTCCCAAATGGGGTGGGGGGGGGAAAGGGGGGTTGGGGAGGTAAATGGGGCAGAGGAAAGGCGCGGCCCGGTGGAGGGGGCCCCGTAGTCCCACGCCAAGCTTTCTGTCGGTGGCTCGGCCCGGTGGAGGGAGGCTTCGCTTCCCACGAAGCCGGGCGGTGGATTCGGCCGCGGACCGGCGGCCCCGCCTCCCGCGGGTGGGGGACTAACGGACGCCCCCCCATCCCGCTCCCCGGGCGACGGAGGGGCGCGGTCCCCCGGGGTGGGGGGTCGTCGTGCTCCTCCCGCCTGCCCTCCCACCCGGGCCGGCTCCGGAGGCCGCAAACCTGCTCCGCCTGGGGGGCTCGGTGGGTGTGTGTGTGCGTGGGGAGGGGGGCTGCGGGAGAAAGGCGGGCAGGAGCCCCCCGGACACACACACACAGACACACACACACGCTATTCCCGGGGGCGCGGGGCCTCTGGCCCCGTAGGGAGCGGCGTGCGGGGTTGGGGCGAGACCCCCGCACCGAGGGGAGGTGGTGCGTGTGGCGCTGTAAAGAAATGTCTCCCGGCAGCAGCGCCGCCGCCGTTTGTGTGTGTGTGTGTGTGTGTGTGTGTGTCTGTGTGTGTGTGGGGGGGTCGTGATAGTGGCGGGGAGGGGCGGCGGGGCCCCGACTACACCGACACTAATTCCCAGGCCGCCCTTAAGGAATGAGGGGAGCACGTGACGGGCGGGCGGGGAGGAGGAGGAGGAGGAGGAGGAAGGGGGGAGCGACGGGGGGAGGGGGCGGGCGGACTCCGAGCCATTTTGGGGCCGGTGTCAGTTTCCACTCTCCCTTCAGCGGTGCATTTTTTTTTCCACCCTCCTGCCCCCTCCCTCCCTCCCTCCTCCTTCATCCTCCCGCCCCCTTCCACACACACACACACACACACACACACACAGAAAGAGAGGCAGGCACACCGTTCCCTCCCCCAACTATGAAATAATAATCATAATAATAAAGGGAGACGAGGGGAGAGACAATGGGGATGGTGGCGAGAGGGCCCCGATCGGGGCCGAAAGCGCCTCCCCACCCCGCAGAATAATAATAATCGGGCCCCCTCCCCCTCGAGCAGCAGCAGCAGCAGCAGCAGGAGGAGGAGGAGGAGGAGGAGGAGGAGGACCAGGGGGTTGGGGAACTAACATGAGCCGAGTGCAGCGGCGGTGGCAGCAGCAGCAGCAGCAGCGGCAGCGGCGGCAGCAACAGCAGCAGCAGCAGCAGCAGCAGCAGCTCCAGCTCCTCTCTCCTCCGCCCGTTGCCCATTGACAGCAGCGTCTGCAGCTCGCTTCAAGATGGCCGCTTGGCTCACATTCATTTTCTGCTGAACGACTTTTAACTTTCATTGTCTTTTTCGGCCGCCCCGATCGCCCCTCGCCGGCTGCCTTTTCCGGGTAGGTATGGAGCGAGCGAGGCGGCTCCCGGGCCGAGGGCGGGCGGCGGCGGGGGGGGGGGGGGGTGGGGGCCTGCCCGGAGGGGCCGGTTTGGGTGCCTGGAAGGGGAGCCGAGGTGCCTGCCCCTCCTCCCCCCTCTCTCTTTCTCGCTCTCTTTCTCCCTTCGCCGGATCCGAGTGGGGAGAGCGCTGACAGTCTGGGCTCCGGCACAGGCCCCCCCCCCCCCACAACACACACACACATACACACACAGAAGCAGACACAGACACACCGAGATCCACGGAGGCTGGGACACACTCACGCGCATTCGCACACGCAGCGGAGACACACACACTCGAAGCCGGAGACTCACAAGCCGCCGCCACCACCACCACCACCACCAGCAACACAACAGCAGCAGCCTCTGTCGCCTCCTCCTCCTGTGCCGAGACGCACCACATCCCCTCATTTTAGTTCCTTTCTCCCCCGAGCTCCTTTCCCCGGCCCTCCCGGGCACATGGCCCCCGAGGAGACTATCTCTATTTCCAACCCCCGCGGCTTCCCCAGCCGCAGCGCCCTTTGTTGAGAGGCAGATTTGGACGAAGGGGGCCGGTTCCTGAAATCGGGAGCTGCCTGGGTCAAGTGGTTTCGCTCCTGCCCGAAAGAAATGGATTTGGGGGGCCCAAGGCGACCAGGGAACGCCCCCATTTTATAGGGACGGGGAATGTGGGGGGCAGCGATCCCGCGGGGCCGAGTGTTGGCCCGGGGGGACCCCCGCCTCAAATGTTATTAACTTAAGTTGGACAAACACTTGTGTGAAATCGGATGGCTCGTAAGATGGCGGTTCCCAGTTGTTTCCAACGTCTCCTCTCGCATTTGGTCCGAAAATGGGAAAGTTTGTGCACCGGGGCCGGTCCGGGGAGAGCCAGGCGAAGTTCCCGACCAACTTCTTTCCAAAGTCGGTTGGATCGTGGCCCTTGGGCGATGGACAGTTGGCGATTTGGGGCCGTTTGGGAGCGAAGATGGTGCCCGGAGGAGGCTCTGTGGGTCTTCTTTCTTTCCTCTCTAGCTGCTGTTTTCCTCTCCACCCCTGGCTGTGGGGTACGTTTGAAGTCCCGTCTTGGGGAAGTTTACTAAGGTGCTGCAGAGTTGGCTTTATGATAGTGAGAGTCCTAAGGATGAAGAGGGGTGAGGGGGTGGGAGGGAAGCGGGCGAGGTTGGGGCGGGCGGGGGAGGGGGGGGCCGAGAAAGTTGGTTGCATATGTTTATATAAACATTTGGCCTCGAAGGCAATATAACGTGACGCTGCTCCCGTTGATTTACGGTTCATAATTTGAAGTCAACAAGAGCCCCCCCCTCCAAAAAAAAACCCTCCCGTTGCTGGAACAGGATGTAGTGGGCTTAGACGTCGTCGTGCAGAAGCTGAAATATAAGCTATTTTTAACCCCTTCTCAAAATTTGGAAGAGCCCCCTCCCATTTACGCAAGTCCGAAAGACTTTGATGACACCGAGGCCTTAAGTAGCTTGGTTCAGTCTGAAGCTCTCGGGATTTTAAGACCCAAGGAGTTCTTGCAAGCAAGGTTCTTGTCCTCCAGACCCAAGTTGAATGACGCATTACTGAGGGATGCGAACGGTTTGACCCCGCTGAGGCCATGAGCCAGATGGAAATTTATATTCCAATTCACTTCAGGTAGATTTGCTGACCGAAATCCTCGAGGAATAAATTCCGCAAGAGGATTATAGGCTTCATCGTTCAGTTCCATCTTCGCTGCAATTTGCTCTGCCCAGATACTTAAACTCAACTTCAGTACCTCGAGTACTGACAATTGGCCCGGAACCTTAGGGCACCCCATCTCTTGCGAACAGTGGTTCTCGCTGTGGAGAAATGAAGAGTTCAGTTGCATGAAGTAGAGCCACGGTTTCTGAGCACTCTACTCCCTGGGTATCGGTGAGGTGCAAAAACAGTCAAAATTGACCCACGAGTCCAGCTATCTGTTATTTTACACTTACTTGACTGGAATTGCAAACTCGATGATATAGGTCATTTGCATTTCTTAGATTGCAATAGCTAAGCTGATTGTTAACCTGAGAACTACTTCTGTTTTTCTTCATTTTGACACAACCGGTGTCAGGCCTCTATAACAAAACCGACGGCCCCAACTGGAGGTGTTTTACGAGGGCAAGTTTTACCATTAGGTGGTTTTATTTACTTGTTCGTGGTGTACCTTTTCTGGGTTAGGTGATCGGTTGACTGTTGGCATTTCGAAGTCGTTCACGCCCCGTACACGTTGGTTGTGGGCTAGTCCTCAAACCCTGTCAGACTGTAGAAGAAAGGTGCGTGTGGGTGGCAGTTCCTGAGCTCTGGAAGTCCTCTTCGACTTCCTGTTATGAGATCTCAGTTTACCCTTGGGATGAGTAGAAAAGGAACTGATTCTTAGGCGACCGAAATTCGGGAGAGGGCGAATCTTCCGCGACTGAACCGAATTCCCGACGATGACGGAGAGGTTGAGTTGAATTATTGGCCCTGGAAGGGTTTCCAAAGGATTCTGCAGGCTAGCCAGCCCAGATAACCCTCCGCTGCCGCTGATTTTGTGATTTGTGGAGATCTGTGATTTACGGGGGTTTGGTGTTTGGAGAGCTGACCGAGAAACGAAGGGACTGTTCCAATTTGAACCCTTCATAAAGTCTCTGGTCGTTTGACATTCCTGGAATAAGCCTCCTCGGGCTGAAGAACAGCCTCTTCGGCTTTGTCTTTCTCGAGAAGGACACGTCGATATGCAGGAGGAGGATTTCCTCGCGGAGGCGGCGAGGGCGAGAGCGGTGCCCCCCGAATGCAGGGGGGTTGGGGGAGGGCCCGGCTGCTGCCCGGGGCGATCTCCGGGGCGGTCACCGGGTTGGTCTCCGGGCCGCCCTGGGGGAGACGGACACTTGGGTCAGGAAAGAGGGGCCTTTGCCCTCGGCGCCCGGAGATGCTCGCGGAGCCGCAAACGAAGTGTTACTGGCCCAAGTGGCTGGTTGGGGCCGGGGCCGGGGAAGTTTGAGCCCCATTGTGGACGTTCAAGTTCAAGCCCCAACCGTCGTGGTGGGCCTCCCGCGCCCCGTCCCGCCCCCCACCCCGCGTCGGGCCGGGGGAGGAGGCGCCCCGGATCCCCTCCCGGCGGGGCCAAAGGTGCAAGCGGGATCCGGAGAAACGCGTGTTGGCTCGCGAGCTTGGCGAGGGGGGCGACTTCGGGGGTGGGTGCCGGGAGTCATTGTCACCATGGGTCCCGGGACGCCACGTTGCTCCCAGGAGCGGGGATCTGGCTGCTGCTCGGACATCTGACCGGGAACGCCGGAGGGGTCGAAGCGGTGACATTTGTTTTCCCTTCTGCCGCTGCCCTGTGCTGACAAGGTGTTGATTTAGCGGAGGGAGGGGGCGGGGGGGGGTGGGGCTGATCACGTCGACTTTTGCATATTGTCACTATCGTCCCGTTCAAGTCGCTTGTTCTTGCCTCAACCCGCGTTGTGTTCAAAGGAGCGGCCGAGTTCGCCCCCCGCCCTCCTCCGGAGGACCCGTTGGAAGGGCTGGTCAAAGTTCGGGGCGCCCAGTCCTGCCGCGGGGGGTCGCGGGGGGCTGGGACGGCTCCTGGAGGAGGATGTCGTGAGGCTCAGCCCCACCGCCGCCTCTTGCGACGAGGGTCCGGTCCGTCCGAAGCTAAGTGCGGAGCTTGGCCGTTCTGGAGAAACGCTCCCGTGAAAAAAGGTGGCCCGGGCGATTGCGAGCCGGGGCGGCGAGGGGAGAGAGAGAGAGAGAGAGGAAAAGCGCGCGCGAGAGGGAGTCGAGGCCCGGGGCGTTTCGCCCCGAGTCGACGTGGAAAGAGGCCCCTGGAGGGGGTCCGGCTCCCTCGTCCCCTTCCCCCTCCGGGCCCCGCGTTCCCGGGGATTCCCTCCCTCCCTCCCCCGGTGGCCGTCGGGCCCCCCCCTCGTCCCGGGCTCCGCCCCCGGCCCGTCCCGGCCGGCCCCGCACCCCCGGCTCGGCTCCGGGGCCCGGGCTGGGAGTTTGCAGCGGTGGCCGGGTGCCAAGTGTAAGTGTAAGTTGCTATGGAAACCCCGACCGAGGCTCGTTCCCAATCCGGAGCGAGACGGAGCCCGCGGCGCCGGGACCCGCCTCCCCTCTCCCCTCCCCTCCCCTGCCCTGCCCGCGCCGGCCCGGGAGCGCGGGGCCCGGGGGCGGGGCCGGACGGCCCGGGACTCCGTCCCCCCCGCCCGAGCTCGGTAGGTCTCCCTCCGCCGGGGCCTCCCGCGCCGCCCGGGGCTCCGGAAATGCCGGCGGAGCCAACGGGCCGGGCCGGGCCCAGTTGGGGCTCCGCGGCCCGGCCGACCCCAACGGGACCCTCCGGGGGATCCCCGGGCCGAGGGCTCCCGCGCCCCGCGGGTGACGGTTGGCGTTTCTGTTTCCCGCAGGTCCGACTCCCCCCCCACCCCCATTGCGCCAAAATGCACCGCACCACCAGGATCAAAATCACCGAGCTCAACCCCCATCTCATGTGCGTCCTGTGCGGAGGCTACTTTATCGACGCCACCACCATCATCGAGTGCTTGCACTCCTGTAAGTACCGCGGGGGGGGGGCCGGGCGCCCCACCACCAGCACCCCGGAGCCCCGGCTTAGCCTCGGCACCGGTATTACGGTTGCAGTTTTCCAACTCCCCTCCCCTCTCCCCGCCCTGAAAGCCGGAACCCTAACGCACTCCTGCCTCCTGAGCAGAGAGGAAGGCTCTGCGTTTCTCCCAGCCGTTCGGAAACTCACCGCAACTTTTGTCTGTTGTCGCATCTTTCTCCCTTCCAGTCTGTAAGACGTGTATAGTTCGTTATCTGGAGACCAGCAAGTACTGTCCCATCTGCGATGTCCAAGTTCACAAAACAAGACCCCTTCTTAATATAAGGTAAGAGGAGGTGGAGTCGTGTCGGGCGGTGTTCAGTATAGTGGCTTACCCCCTACCCCAAGAGCTTCCCCCACCCCTGTCTCCATTGAAATGTACCTTTCGAGGGGTCCTCCCCGTTGTAATGCTGAATAGCTCTGTAGATTCAACATCCAGACGCAAGCAACGGCGCATGTAGGTTCGGAAACCGAGAAGTAGAAACTTTTATAGTCCGTTTGTCACGTCGTTTTCAATTTGGACGCCGACCCGGTGGCCCAGATTGTTCATTGTTCAGTCGTTGAAACCTGGAAGAGAAAGGGTGGGTTGTGGAGACAGGATTCCCAACTTTTTCTTTTAACTTTTGTACCTGCTCATTTGACTCGTTGGTGTCAGTTAAAAGACTTCTTTTGTGCCTGAGTGGGATGGGCAAGACTACTACTGTGTATGAGCTCATTTATTCTCTTCTAGTAGTTACAGTTTTAAGAGTGAAATGCTTTCTGAAAGTTTTCTGAAGTTCTGGTAGAAGGTTTTAGTTCTGTTACTTTTCCCTTTTTATGGTTATGTTGTTGAAAAGTCACAGTACAAGACCTTAAAACTGAAAACTTTTTATACCTATCACCGGATTTGATCAATGGCTTGGGTTTTTGTTGGATTTTATTGTTTTTCAGGTCAGATAAAACCCTTCAAGATATTGTGTACAAGTTAGTGCCAGGTCTTTTCAAAAGTAAGTAACTAAGGAATGAATGAAAAGAACTGGACTGTGATTTTTTTTAATTTGGTGTTCCCAGGCAAACTAAATATTTAAATCTTTTTTTTGCTTTTTCAGATGAAATGAAAAGAAGAAGGGATTTTTATGCAGCTCATCCTTCGGCTGATGGTAAGTATTTCTGATTTTGACTGAGAAGGAAAAGTGGGATTTTTTTTAATTTTCTCAGACTGGACTGTTTTGTCATTTTGCTTATTTACAAGTTATTTTCCTGAATGCCAAGTAAACATTTTTTTAAAAAAGCTAGCCCAAAAGACTATTTACATCCTTTGTATTGTCTTAATATTGCACAGTTTTCTCCTGTGTAAAATATTTTTCTATCATTTGAATTTCAAAATGTAAATGTGAAATTTTCTGCACAGCTGCCAATGGCTCTAATGAAGACAGGGGAGAAGTGGCAGATGAAGACAAGAGAATTATAACAGATGATGAGATAATAAGCTTGTCCATTGAATTCTTTGACCAGAATAGGCAAGTTCCATTGAAAATCTATTAAGTGATTACTTTTTAAATTTCACAATCAATGACATGATTTTAACTATTGTAATTGTTTCCCTTTCTTAGACTAGAACGGAAAGTAAATAAAGACAAAGAGAAATCTAAGGAAGAGGTAAATTATTAATTTCAGTGCCCAACAGAAATGGGAAGAGAAAAGAAATATGGGCTCTGTAGCCTTTTTTATAAGATGTTGATTATTTTGTGTGTCAGAATATTCCAGCAACCTGATATTAAATGGAAGCTAATTTGTAATTCATTACTGCCAGTGGCTGAATCAACCTGGACTTAAAATCTATGGAACAGAAACTTGATGTGTTTTTTTTTAATTCAGAATTGTTTTCAGGGGTAGCTTTAAAAATACTTTTAATGAAGCAGCTTCATAAAAAACAATTTTACTTTGAGCACCAATCTTATGTGAATAAAACAGTTGCAAAATATGTAATGATACATTCTTATGAATTGGATTAACTAGATCAGAATAGATTGTTGAAAATGTTCTGTTTTATAAGAACAATTTTAAAGTGTTGGTTTTTGTCCCACAACTTCACTTTTTCTAAATACGTTCTCAGGTGAATGACAAGAGGTATCTTCGTTGCCCAGCAGCAATGACTGTGATGCATCTGAGAAAGTTCCTCAGAAGCAAAATGGACATACCTAATACTTTCCAGGTAACAGTAGTCATTTATCATATCCTCCTAATTTAAAGACACTGTTAGGTGTCTTTCCTTCCTGGAATTTGTACCAAGAAAAGTTCTATCATATCCTCCTACTTTAAAGACACTGTTAGGTGTCTTTCCTTCTTGGAGTTTGTACCAAGAAAAGTTCTAACAACCAGTTTCGAGACTTCAGTTTGCTTGATAAAAATAAATATTAGTCCTAAATTTGGAAGTTGAGTGCTGTCCTTGGAAAATCCGTATGGACGTTAGCTTTATCTCCTGGTTCCACTGTGTTCCAAGGGATGTTTTCATTGATGGGAAAGGACATAATGACAAAGCTGCAGTCTCTTTTAAGAGCCAAGTGTTCTCTGTAGGTACATTACTGGGAAAAACGAATTGTGGTAATTTTTTTCTCGGAGCTCTAATTAATTGAAGGATTGGTATCTTAATAGATTGATGTAATGTACGAAGAGGAACCTCTAAAGGACTACTACACACTAATGGATATTGCCTACATTTACACCTGGAGACGGGTGAGCCCCTTTTCTGTCGAACAGGCTGGGTGGGGGTTTGTCCTCAGTTCTCCACAAAGGGTTGATTACGGCTTATTCCCTTTGCTTTGCAGAATGGACCTCTTCCTTTGAAATATCGAGTTCGACCCACTTGCAAAAGGATGAAGATCGGCCACCAGAGAGACGGCCTAAATAACAGCGGAGAACTGGAAAGTGACTCTGGAAGCGACAAGGCTAATAGCCCAGCAGGAGGCATTCCTTCCACCTCATCCTGTTTGCCCAGCCCCAGCACCCCTGTGCAGTCTCCTCACCCTCAATTTCCTCACATTTCCAGCACGATGAACGGAACCAGCAGCAGCCCCAGCAGTAACCACCAATCGTCCTTCACCAACCGGCCACGGAAAACATCAGTAAATGGCTCTTCAGCAACTTCATCCGGTTGACACCTCAGACTTTGGAGCAAAAATAAAACAAAACAAACAAACAAACAAACAAAAAACCCCGATTTATATAGATATCTTCATGCCATTACAGCTTTATAGATGCTAATACATGTGACTGTCGTCCAATTCGCTTTCTTTTGTAGGGACATCGAATTTGGCTATGTAAAGTGGACTAAGTGGGACGTTAATTGAAACGAAGGAGTGTTTCTGTAAAGAATCTCTGGGGAGGCAGAGAAGATTTTTTTTCCGTGCGTTAGGAAACCCGTGAAATGGTTTCTGCAGCCATCGTTTGGACATGGGAATCTTCTGCAGTGGAGATAAGCATCGGAAGATAGTTTGTTGATCCAGATTAAAGCCTACATCACATTCTCTTCAATTGTTCTTGTTCTTATGCTGTTTTGTGAACCTGTAGAAAGCAAGTGCTTTTCATCTTGAAATTCAACAAAACGGAAAGAATACGCATAGAATAATGCATTCTATGTAGCCATGTCACTGTGAATACAATTTCTTGCATATTAGCCATTTTGATTCTTCTGTTGCATTTTTATTTCTCTGTTGCTCCGCAGAACCGATCAAAGGAAAGTAAACTTCAGTTTTACAATCTGTATGCCTAAAAGCGGGTACTACCGTTTATTTTACTGACTTGTTTAAATGATTCGCTTTTGTAAGAATCAGATGGCATTATGCTTGTTGTACGATGCCATATTGGTATATGACATAACAGGAAACAGTATTGTATGATATATTTATAAATACTATAAAGAAAATATTGTGTTTCATGCACTCAGATATGGTTGTGAAATTCTCCAAATTGGTTCGACCCTTGCAGAGATCCTGCGTGTGAGCCTTCCTTTGCTCATTCAGCAGGGAGTGTTCTTTTTATATGGATGTCGGATCCCAACCTCTGCTTCTCCGGAAGCGATTGGCAATATTTAAAATACCTTACGAGCTTTGTCCTTTCTCTAGTGATAGAGTTTTGCTTTTAAATTTCAGCGATGAAGGACAAGAAAAAACTATAAGGGACGAGGGAGTGTTTTACCCATTTGATTGCAGTTTTACTATGGGGTGCGTGAAATTACTGTGTTTTAAAAAGCACATTCAATCACTACATTCACAAAACTTGTAGAAATTTTTTAAAAAATCAGCAAGTTGCTGGATGAAGGCGTTTTATCTAAATTTATTTTAATATATATGGTACAGTAGTAATTTCGTATAAATTTAACAGGTACTCTAACATTTCCAAACTACAGAAAATGCCTTCTCTTTAAATGCCTGAAAATAGGAGCGATTTATTATGAGCTTCAAAAAGGTATTAATTTTAAGTAGAAAGAGCACGTTGAATTAAAAAAAAAATGAAAGCCCCAACAGTTTTCAGTTTGTGCTTTGCTTTGGTCGAACTTCGTGTGTGTGCCTCACCCATCCAGTTATACATTTGTGAGGGTGTTTATTCTATATGAATATTGTTTCATGTTTGTACGGGAAATTGTAGCTAAACATTTCATTGTCTCCAGTCTGCAAAAGAAGCACAATTCTATTGCTTTGTCTTGCTTATAGTCATTAAATCATTACTTTTGCATATAACGTCTGTGTTGCTTTTGCTGCCTTCCTTTTACGGTCAAATGACGTCAGGAAACTTCCGTGAAGTCATCGGACCCACAAGTTTTGGGGGGTTATTTTGCGGTTGTACAGTAATGGCAGAGTTCACAGTTTTAGAAACTTGATTCACTTTATCACTGGAGAATTAGAGAAATAAAAAGTTTCACAGAGAAGTTAGCAAGTATACTTGATAGTATGGAATTTTTAAAAAAGCACATGTCGGCTCTAGAAACTTTCCCGAAAAGATGCAGCCGGTGGAAACCCAAATTTAAAAAATTATTACTGGCCTGACAATAATGGTACCTCTAAAGCGGGCCTTTCGGTTTTTGTATAAGAAAAATGTGTATTGAGAATTAAAAAAGAAATGTTCTCTGTTACCTCCCAGAAATGCTGGCCGTCAAAATTCCATGCCCTCTTGTTTCGATACTTGCGGTTCATTTTTCTTGCTACTTTGTTTAAAACTCTACTGCCTCTGTTAACTCTAACCCCAGAGGGGAATCAACAGATACTCCTATAATGGATTGATTAGACCGATGCTCCTATAATCTCCTCTAGACGCGTCATCAGTTGAACAGGATACTTTTTAAAAAGTCAAGATGGCCCATTCCTGCTACCGACTGTATATCTTGGATCGGCGCCGTTCGCTCTATCGAATCTGAATTAATTCACCCAAAGGGCAACATTGAACCCCAAGCGTTCAATCTCACTTCAGTCCATTAATCAAGACGGGCTTGTTTATTCTGGAGTCTGCGGGAAAATGTTAGGATTTGCACCGAAGCAAGTATTCACCCAAGCGGGGTCTTGGTGTTCTCCCTCCCGGGGCCAAATTAATCGTCGGTTGTTCCCCTGCTTTCCAATTTGTATTAGCGTCAAAGGGTGATCCCCGCTTTCCCGAGTCACATAAGGAAATGGGTGCATGGCCTTCTTTCCACCCGCTTTGATTTGGACTGAACCTCGAAAGGGCTTCAAGCCCCCTCCCCGTCCCGGGATCCACATCAGCCGCCCCCCATCGAGGGTCTGCAAACAGTTCCCCTAAAGGGGCTGCTGAGATGTTTTTCGGGGACGCTCCCCGGAATGCTCAGTTGGCTGACAGGAGGGGGGGGCACAGGAGGCTGGAAGGGCGACCTCTTGACCACCCACCCCCCCGCCCCAGGAGCCGCGGACCACTGACCGATATCCAGGCTGCGGGCCGGTTGGAGCTGTGCGGGACCGTCCCGTTTCTGGGCTGCGGGGCAGAGGGAAGGGGGAGGCGAGTCTCAGAACCGAGTGGCCACTAGATACCTGCCCGCAGGCGACTGCGGCCCTCCTTTCCGGGCTAGGATCCCCCCCACCCCAACTTTCTGAGGGTCACCAACTTCACCCCGAAGCCCGGGGACACGTCCAAACCCGAAGCAGTTTGGCCTAGTGGGGAGATCCCGAGTCTGGGAGTCTGAAGGACCTGCGCTCTAAGCCCGGCTCCGCCACTCGTCTGCTGGGTGTCCTTGGCTAAGTCACTTCACTTCTCTGTGGCTCAGTCCTTGGCTAAGTCACTTCACTTCTCTGTGGCTCAGTCCTTGGCTAAGTCACTTCTCTGTGGCTCGGGTGCCTCAACTGCAAAATGGGGATTAAGTCCGTGAGCAGCCCCAAGTGGGACAGGGACTGTGTCCAACCTGATTAGTTTAGAACGGTGCCTGGCGCATAATAATTGCTCAACAGATACCATTTTTTTTCTTTTAAAAAAAAAAGAGATCGGGTTAAGCAGCTTCTGGCCTTCCTGTACGAGGCCGGAGACTTTTGATCTTTGCACATGATCGTTCCCAACCGAGGCTGAGGTCCTGGCCGGCGGCGGGTCCGGATTTGGCGGTTTTTGAAATGCAAAGGAGACTCCGAGGCCCTGTTAGGAACCCACGGGGAAACTTTTTCCCGACTGACTCCCGGCCGGGGCGCAGATCCCGTTGGCTTCTCTCCCCGGTCGGGGGAAAACTTTGTGCCTGTCATTTCTCCCCGCATACACGGCACCAGCCCCCCCGCCCCCCGCAATCTCCAGGTCAACCCCTGGGTCAGCCCGACACTCGGAAGAACCGTGAACTGGACAGTCTCCTAGACATACAACCTCCCGGCGAAGGAGGGACCATTTAACAGCCCCTAGACATGCCCTTTGATAACCCAGGAGTTGGCCCTTTAATTCAGGAAGGCTTTTGGACAAATGGCTCTCGCCGAAAGTTTCTCATACTTCCAGGCCCAGTCCAGCACCAGTGGCTTCGCAGACTCCCCCAGCAAATGCGGCGCCGGGGGTCCCCCGGGGCAGCCCGGTCCGGTCCAAAGCAGCCCAACCCACCCCAGCGCAAACCCTATGGCCCAGGGCAACCCAGCAGTTTCCCCCCGCCCACTCTGGACCAGCCCGGCGCCGCGCAAATAGTCTCTCTGCTGCAGAGATCACGAGATATCTACCTCCACTTGCACGATGCGCTGGTTTCGGGGGGCTCCGGCCCGGTCGCCCCCCCCCCCCCCCCGCACCCCCAGTTCCAGTCCTGGCCGGACCGGGACATTTTCAGAAAAAAAAAAAGGTTCAGCAGTTAAGTGTTTCCTGTTTCCGCTGTTAATTTTTCACGCTCGGGCTACTATGAGTTCTTGAAACGGATTTCCTTCATTTTATTTGCCCGGGTTCTTCTTTCTTCGTGGGCATTTTCAAAAGCGCCCCCACGCCGGGGGCTTCACGTCCTTTCCTCCCTCCAACAGGCCGGCTCAGACCGCGGCCGGTGGCCCAGGCTGAAAGTCACCCACTCGACCCAGTTGGGAGGCTGGATGCGCTGATATGGTTTCGGGGGGAGAAACCTGGGGTCTCCTCCCACTCCTCCTCCCAGCAAACTCCCAAGCTTCCGAACCTCTAAACTCTCCACTCTTATGACCCCCTCCCCAACCCTCCAATCCTCTAAATCCTCCACCCCTCCGAATCCCTAATCCTCCAAACTTCCGAACCTATAAACTTTCCACACTTCTGAACACCTAAAAGCTCCAAACCCTTCAAATCTCTACTCCTCCAAACTTTCTAGCCTGTTAACTCTCCACACTTCTTAACATCAAAACCCTCCAAATCTCTTGATTCTCCAACTCTCCGAATCTCCTAATCCTCCAAACTTCCGAACCTCCAAACTTCTGAACAGTCAAAACCTCTACACCCTCCAATCCTCCAAACTTCCTAACCTCTAAACTCTCCAAATTTCCGAACCCCCAAACCTTCCAAATTTGCAAATCTCTAAACCCCCCAACTGTTCAAGCCTTCGAACCTCCCTAAAACCTCCAAATATCCCAATTTTTACCTTCCAAAAACTCTGAGCCTCTAAAACCTCCAGACCTCGGAACTTCTGAACCCTCCAAACCTCCGAGCCTCTAAAAAAGCCTCCAAATCTTTGAACCCTCCGTACTAACCTCATGCCCTTCCTTCCCGCCCACATTTGATTCCTCTATACTTTCAACTCGCTGTGGGCACGAAACCTTGTCTACCAACTCTGTTGTACTCTCCCAAGCGCTCAGTACCGCGTTCTGCACGGCGTAAACGCCCAGTAAATACGGTTGATTGATTGATTCCGCGGTGTCTTCCTCGCGTTCACTGTTTAGGGAAATCTCATTAGCCCTAAAGGAGAGGTGCGAGGTCACCGCATTTGAAATGAGTTATCCGAAGGAGGAACCCGAGGAGGGGGTCATCATTATTCCCGCTACCCGGGGTGGTTGCTTCCCCTTGTAAAGCCCAAACCGATGGGTCCAGACCCCGGTCGCCTGAAGGAGCTGAAGAAACCAAAAAAAGAGGGAGAGAGAGAGAGAGGGAGAGAGAGGGAATGAAAGAAAGAAAGAAAGAGAGAGAGAGAGAGAAAGGGAGAAAGAGAGAAAGAAAAAGAGAGAGAAATGGAGAAAGAGAGAAAGAAAGAGAAAGGGAGAAAGAGAAAGTCACCAAAAAACCAAAAAAAAAAGAGGGAGAGAGAGGGAGAGAGAGAGAGGGACAGAGAGAGGGAGGGAGAGAAAGAAAGAAGGAAGAAAGAAGGGAGAGAGAGAGAGAGAGAGAGAAAGAAAGAAGAAAGAGAGAGAAAGAAAGAAAGAAAGAAAGAAAGAAAGAAAGAAAGAAAGAAAGAAAGAAAGAAAGAAAGAAAGAAAGAAAGAGAAAGAAACCCACACAGAAGACACCGGGGCTGGAACCTGAACCCAGTCCGGAGAGGAAATCCTCGCTTCCCTTTGGGTGTGCGGCAACGATGTCGGAAGGTGCCGTTTTAGGCTCCTCTCCCCGATAAACCTCCCCCTGCCACCTAACCCAGAAGGGTAGATTTTGCGGAGGGAGAGGAGCTATTCATCCAAAGGAGCAGGGGAGAAGAACAAACCGCGAGAGGAGTCGGGGAGGGACACTTGGACTGTGAGCCCACTGTTGGGTAGGGACTGTCTCTCTATGTTGCCACCTTGTACTTCCCAAGCGCTTAGTACAGTGCTCTGCACACAGTAATAGCTCAACAGACACGATTGATGATGATGACCGGGTTACTCCGTGTCACGCTCGGGGTGTGGAAGGGCGTGGGGGAAACGGAGCCCCCAGGCTCAGCCACATGCTTGCCAAGGGGGAGCCGCGGAAGTCTTCTTCCCGTTCGTCCCTTTTGCATTTTCTCCGCCATCTCCGTCAAGGCATCCACACCCCGGTTCGGCTGCGTTGCAAATCTCCTAAGGGTCCCGGTGCCTGGACAGGGCCTCGGCGGCGGCGGCGGTGGGCGGGGGGGAGGGGAGAAGAGGCCATTTTGCGCCTGCGCGGCGGGTCCGGCCCCGGAGCTTCGCCGCCCGCGCTTCCCTTTTCGGCTCCCGCCAAATCCGAAAGGAAACTTTCACGGCCCCGTCCGCGGCCGGGAAAAGGCGGGGACAGCATGTCGTGGTCCGTGGCCCCTCGCCCCAGGCTGGGATCGCCCGCCCGGGACTGCGGGAACCATTAGGGCTGGGGCTGAGAGCTCCCCGCCTCCAGGAGGCCTTCCCAGACTGAGCCCCTTCCTTCCTCTCCCCCTCGTCCCTCTCTCCATCCCCCCCATCTTACCTCCTTCCCTTCCCTACAGCACCTGTATATATGGATATATGTTTGTACAGATTTATTACTCTATTTTATTTGTACATATCTATTCTATTTTATTTTGTTAGTATCTTTGGTTTGTTCTCCGTCTCCCCCTTTTAGACTGTGAGCCCACTGTTGGGTAGGGACTGTCTCTATATGTTGCCAATTTGGACTTCCCAAGCGCTTAGTACAGTGCTCTGCACATAGTAAGCGCTCAATAAATACGATTGATGAATAATAATAATAATAATAACGTTGGCATTTGTTAAGCGCTTACTATGTGCAAAAGCGCTGTTCTAAGCGCTGGGGGGGGGGATACAAAGTGACCAGGTTGTCCCATGTGGGGTTCACAGTCTTCATCCCCATTTTACAGATGAGGGAACTGAGGCTCAGAGAAGTGAAGTGGCTTGCCCAAGGTCACACAGCATCATCAGCATCATCAATCGTCTTTATTGAGCGCTTACTATGTGCAGAGCACTGTACTAAGCGCTTGGGAAGTACAAATTGGCAACATATAGAGACAGTCCCTACCCAACAGTGGGCTCACAGCAGACATGGGGCGGAGTCTGGATTCGAACCCATGCCCTCTTTAAAACCCATGAACCACTCTTTAAAAGGAGACACTTGTGGAGACTGGGGCCCTGTCTATGGGCTCTCAGAATGCTCTCGGAAGAATTCCCTCTCTCTCCTACAGCCGTTCTTGACTGTGATGCTTTCTGTTGAGCATCTCATCTGGTTCTGCTCAACCTTTAGGCTCCTAGGCCCGGGCTCTTTCCACTGAGCCACAATGAAAACGGGAAACAGAGAAGAAATCCATCCGTTTCGTTTCCCGAACGGACCGGCGTGAAGGAAGAGGCGCGAGGTTCCCAAGGCAGACGCCGCCACTGCGCCTGCGCCCCCGCATCTCGCCTTCCCCGCGAAGGCGGCAGTGGTCCATGACGGAAAGCGCCCGGCGCGGTTGAGCCGTTATAATAATAATAATGATGATGGCATTTATTAAGCGCTTACTATGTGCCAAGCACTGTTCTAAGCGCTGGGGAGGTTACAAGGTGATCCGGTTGTCCCACGGGGGGCTCACAGTCTTCATCCCCATCTTCCAGATGAGGGAACTGAGGCCCAGAGAAGTGAAGTGACTTGCCCAAAGTCACACAGCTCAGTGGCGGAGCCGGGATTTGAACCCATGACCTCTGACTCCAGAGCCCGTACTCTTTCCACTGAGCCACGCTGCTTATTCGGGGCCTTCGGTCGCTGACCACGCTGGCGCCTTTCCTTTTCCTCCTTTTTCCTTTTCCTCCTTTTTCCTTTTCCTAGAGAAGCAGCGTGGCCCAGTGGAAAGAGCCCGGGCTTTGGAGTCAGAGGTCATGGGTTCAAATCCCGGCTCCGCCACCTGTCAGCTGCTTGACTTGGGGCAAGTCACTTAACTTCTCTGGGCCTGTTACCTCATCTGGAAAATGGGGATTAAAACTGTGAGCCTCCCGTGGGACAACGTGATCACCTTGTAACCTTCCCAGCGCTTAGAACAGTGCTTTGCACATAGTCAGCGCTTAACAAATACCATTATATAGAGAGAAGTAGCGCGGCTCAGTCTTTTAGACTGTGAGCCCACTGTTGGGTAGGGACCGTCTCTATATGTTGCCAGCTTGTACTTCCCAAGCGCTTAGGACAGTGCTCTGCACACAGTAAGCGCTCAATAAATACGATGGGTTGATTGAAAAGAGCCCGGGCTTTGGAGTCAGAGGCTCCCGGCTCCGCCAACTGTCAGCTGTGTGACTTTGGGCAAGTCACTTCACTTCTCTATGCCTCCGTTCCCTCATCTGTGAAACGGGGATGAAGACTGTGAGCCCCCCGTGGGACAACCTGATCACCTTGTAACCTCCCCAGCGCTTAGAACAGTGCTTTGCACGTAGTGAGCGCTTAATAAATGCCATTATTATTATTATTATTACTATTATTATTATATTTTCCTCAATTCCTTAAAAAACAAGTGACGGATGATCTAGATTACGGTTCCACCAACCTATTTCACGGCGACTCGAAGTCCTGGGTGGACGGAGCCGGCTCGAGCGCCAAAGGCGATGCGAAGGCAGCGACCCCCGAGTCAATCCATCGATTTATTGGGCGTTTACTGTAAGCGGAGCGCTGTGCTAAGCGCTTGGGAGAGTTGGTAATAATAATAATAATACTGAGAGCTCACCTCCTCTAGGAGGTCTTCCCACACTGAGCCCCCTCCTTCCTCTCCCCCTCCTCCCCCTCTCCATCCCCCCGCCTTACCTCCTTCCCTTCCCCACAGCACCTGTATATATGTTTGTACGTATTTATTACTCTATTTATTTTACTTGTACATATCTATTCTATTTATTTTATTTTGTTAATATGTTTTGTTTTGTTGTCTGTCTCCCCCTTCTAGACTGTGAGCCCACTGTTGGGTAGGGACCGTCTCTATATGTTGCCAACTTGTACTTCCCAAGCGCTTAGTACAGTGCTTTGCACACAGTAAGCGCTCAAGAAATACGATTGATTGATTGATTGATTAAGCGTTTACTATGTGCAAAGCACTGTTCTAAGCACTGAGGGGGATACAGGGTGGTAGGCACATTCCCTGCCCACAACGAGCTTACATTCATGCGTTCATTCAATCGTATTTATTGAGCGCTTACAAGTTGGTAACATATACTTCCCAAGCGCTTAGTACAGTGCTAGAGGGGGGAGACAATGGTGCCCGGTATGGGCATGGAGGGAGGCGAGACGGAGGAGGAGGAAGAGAAAGAGGAGGAGGAGAAGGACGAGGACGAAGAGGAGGAGAAGGGCGAGGAGCACAAAGGGAGAGCGGCCTAGGGCCGTCGATGCTGGGGAGGATTTATGAGAAGCAGCGTGGCTCAGTGGAAAGAGCACGGGCTTTGGAGTCAGAGGTCTTGGGTTCAAATCCCGGCTCCGCCAGTTGTCAGCTGTGTGACTTTGGGCAAGTCACTTCACTTCTCTGTGCCTCAGTTCCCTCATCTGTAAAATGGGGATTAAGACTGTGAACCCCCATGGGACAACCTGATCACCTTGTAACCTCCCCAGCGGTTGGAACAGTGCTTTCCAAATAGTAAGCGCTGAATAAATGCCATTATTATTATTATTTTTATGCTTCTCCCCGAGAGGAGGTGGGAACCGCCCAGATCCACTTGGATCGGGGAGCTTTAGGCATTTAATACTCGCCCCACCCTCAACCCCACAGCACTTCTGTACATATCTTTAAATGATAGATTATGAATTATTTATATTAATGTCCGCCTCCCCCCGCTAGACTGTAAGCTCGTTGTGGGTGGGGAACGTCTGCCAACTTTATCACAACGCACTCTCCCAAGCGCTTAGTACAGCGCTCCGCCCAGAGCGGCAATGGGTCTCCAAGGTTTGTGAGCCTCGAGGCCTCAGCCCCTAACCGACCAGGAGCCCCCGGGGACGTAGGAAAGGTTAGGGCAAAGGGGGGCTTCGCCTTGCCCCAGCAGCAAGGACGGGTGAATTTCTCTCCTTTGTGTCTGCCTCTAGGGAATGATTAATTTTCTTTTTCTTTATTCCTGGGCTCTTCGCAGCCAGTGGGATCCTCGGGCAGCCTGACTCCACCCGGCCTTTCTCTCCTCTGCCGAGAAGCCAGACACGGACCCGGGGGTAGGGCTGACGGAGGAGAGGAGGGGGACAGAGCCGGGGCGGAGACGTCCCCAATCAATCAATCAATCAATCGTATTTATTGAGCGCTTACTGTGTACAGAGCACTGTACTAAGCGCTTGGGAAGTACAAGTTGGCAACGTATAGAGACAGTCCCTACCCAACAGTGGGCTCACAGTCTAAAATGCCTGGGTTGAGGGAATTCTCGTCCCTTCCCTGCCACACTGCCCTGTGGTAACCCGGGACAGAGAGTCGCATCCCCCCCGCCCCCGACGTGCCCAGGCTGAGGGTGGCACAGGAGGCTTGGCGAGGGCAGGGGGAAGGGACCTCCTAAGCCGGTAGCCGGGCGAGCTAAGGGGTGTTTCTCTTTTGACGTCGTGTTTCCTCGGCCTCGCCTCGAAGGCGGCCTGCAAAGTGCCAGTGCCAGAGCCCTCCACCCTGCCGCGGCGCAGAGCTCTGCCATGTTTCGGCGGCCGCGGACACCCGATATTTGACGCTGCAGACGCTTCCGACCTTCAGATCCGGACCCGAGGGGGGAAAGGGCGAGAGGGGAGGGGGCGCGGAAACGGGAAGAGGAGACCCCCCCACACGCACACCAAGGAGACCCCAAAGTGGGGGAGGAGGAGGGGGCGGGGGGGGGGGAGCCTTGGAGCTTTCCTCGCCGCCACCTCCTCGCTAGGTGCTGCAGGGTTGCAGGCTCTTCAGCTGATTTGTTGCCAATAGCAACCACACGACGACGATCTGCAGCTCGAGCTGCCGCTGCTGCAGCTGCAGCTGCCGCCTCTTGTTACCCCATCGGGTCGAAGGATTTGATGCTCGGTGCGGCTCTCATTGACAGCTCGTCCCCCACCCCCGTCCTCAGCCTTGTGCGATGCGTTTCGACAAGGCAAAAGGGGGAGACAATGGGCCGGCGGGGAGCCACCTCGGCGCCCTGTGGACCCGCAGGAAGGGCGGGGAGCCCCCTGAGGGAGATGGGCGCTCGCAAACCTCGCTTTGATTACCGCCATCCCAGCGCCCGGTTATTGTGCTGGAGGAGCCGATTTCTCTTT
This sequence comes from Tachyglossus aculeatus, assembly GCF_015852505.1. Taxonomy (NCBI): domain Eukaryota; kingdom Metazoa; phylum Chordata; class Mammalia; order Monotremata; family Tachyglossidae; genus Tachyglossus; species Tachyglossus aculeatus. The sequence continues at coordinate 21,080,973 of NC_052078.1, read as the reverse complement.
TCAGTCACCAACCACAAAGAGAGACTGTTTGATCGTTAAAATAGGGGTAATGGGAAGGGAATGCAGCAAGTCAAGATGCCCTTTTCCATATCCCCAGACACAAAGAAAGGACTCATGGCATTGCCTCTCAGTCATGCCTTCTTCCTCGTTGGGAGCCACTGGACTCGTAGGTACACGTACACACAAACGCACACACAAACAGAGCCCCCCCCCCCCCCCCAGTGTTTCTTTTCCTTTGGTCACTCAACCTCCGCTAAACGTTTCGGATGCAATCGATAAAGGAGTCACATGTACCGGTTTGGGTGCGACAGCCAGCGTCGTCAGTTGATGGTTGGTTTTCTCAACCACAAATTGATCTGACATGTTTTCCTTTCGTCGATTTGGCGGATTGGAGGCAATCTGACTGGCTTCCACCATTTCAAGCACGGCTCACCCAGGAGCAGGAAGAGCCCATCTTTTGAGCAAAATAATTAACATTAGCAGGTGGGAAATGTCTGGGAAGGTAAAGCTTATCTTTTCTAGTCTCTTTGGTCCTAGGAATCATTAAGAAGATATCAAGAAATTGAGCTTTCCCCTATTTTAAATGACCCTGAAGATATCAGTCGTTAATCAAAAGCAATGGTCTTTTTACACTGTAAATTCCGCAAAAACATTTCTTGCACCGAAGATACTTCAGTATTACCAGAAGATCATTTAAATTATCCATCAGAATCCCATTAAGATGGCTCAAAGGGTACAATTCCATTGGTAAAGTTATCTTCCCTCATTGATTCTTCTTGTTTTAATTAAGTTATATGGTTTAACCTTCACCTGGAAAGTAATAGAAGAAAACTGAATCTGAGAAATGCTCCATGTCATGGCACATCGTCTACAGAAGCATGGACTCCATAACAATATCAACAGATTCTTAAAAAGCCAATAAAAATTATTTAAAGCAGGAAGCTTTGAGGTCTTCAAGAAATTATAGGACAACGTATTAAACACTGCCCATCAAAACATCACCTATAAAGGATTGGCTATTTTTCAAAACTGCTCGTTAGAGCATCAGAAACACGCCTCCAGCAAGATGCTTCCAGAGAAGATAGTGAGGACACTGCGTTGTCTTGTCTTTAGTTAAACCCATGGAGCACAGTTCATCAGCTCTAGTCAAAAGTTCTGGTTCTCAGTTAATGTTCAGTCCTCCACGTGCAAGAAAACCACGAAGTAGCCCGTCTGAAGCTCCATCGCCAGAATTTCCTGACTCCTTAACTCTGGACGGTGTATACCTATCCCTGAACAGTGCACAGTAAGGTGCCCATGGAAAGTCTGGTATTCAGTGCAATTCAAGTTTAAACTGACTGAAAAGAAAGTCGACATGGCTACACCAGGAAGAATAAGCGTTTGCTCAAGGCAGCAACGCGAGCAAATGGCTCAGAGGTGTAAAGTGTTCACCTCTAACCTTCACGAAATGTCAAGTTCATTCAATTATAAGGCACAACTTTCTTCAAAGGAGAAAGTTACAATTATTTGGCTGTTATCATCCAGGGAATTTAACAACCTGTTGCTCTGCACAGTACGGACACAAATAGGAAAGCAAAGCTCAGAGTGAAAAGTTCCTTTCTCTGGGTCTTTCAAGAAAGAAAAGCTCCAACAACTTGCTTTGGACCGAGTTAAAGAGATTATCTCCCTTTTTCATTACGACGATGTCTTTCAGTGAATCGAGGGATAAGATCAAAGCGCATCCATATTCATGTGAATTATCGCTATTGACTTGAATAATGGTTGATGTCATTGTTTTAAACAGAAACCAGTAACGCTCCGGCTATTGAGTCTACACCCCTAAGGGTGTAGAATTTCTACTAGGAGGACTCAAAAGCCAAGCAATTAGGTGTGACAACCACGTCATTTCCATAAATGAACTTCCGTCTTGGGCACTTTGATAGGAATCGGTTTCATTTCTATAGATTTTTATCTTGGGATTTTGGGACCTTAAAAAAAAAAACTGTCTTCAAGAAGAAACTCTAACCGTCCTGGAATGAACTGTAACAGGAATGTTTGGTGTTGTTTGGAAACACGTCTTGCAATTCATGATGTATACGAACACTAGGCATCTCGAGTCTGGCAAATCTGTGTTACCAGCAATTAGCCCACATAACGTGTTTCTGCTTTGAACATGATTCATTAGTTTGTTTTTTAACGTAACCGAAGAACTCAGAGTACGTTCGGGGGAAAAAAATGTGTTTACCAGCTGTTTCTTTTCTAAACTAAGCATCCTGACAATTTCCCCAAATATTTTTCTTTAAAAAAGTGTTTCCCTTGTCAATCTGGCTCGATTAGCCCCACTGCTTTTAAAAAGAGAAACGTATCATCAGCTTCAATACAAGCCTGAAAAGTTTTGGCATCAAACATCCATTAATGTTATGTAGTTCTCTTATTCACCTCTTCCTGCAGTCTATCTTATTCATGACTGGAAGGAGGCATTACACGCTAATTTCAAAGTAACCTTCGGAAGCCTGCTTAAATTTACCCGAACTTTAAAGACAGCTAGAGGAATACAATTGATTAAACTTTAAAGTGGTCCACAAACTTCAACCTATTCTAAAAGTCCACAGATTGGTTCAAGTCTATCATCGTAATAACACCTTTAGAAGCTTTGTATAATATCCTTTCTTACAGTAATAATTACCTCTTAATTCCAGTTAATAGGTATCAGGATTATTAAACTAGATATCCGGGCATGGAAATTGTTTGGCATCTGTAATACTACTATTTTCTGTAATCAAAAAAGTCAGATTCTACCACACAAAACCCAATTTGAACAGTCAGAAAGCTAGATACATTCTGGAAAGCACTCATCTTCATTTTTCTATTTCCTCCCCCTCCAAATCAGGAGTTCATTCAGAAGTTTGAACCTACTCAGGGATAATCGTATATGTTTTCTGCCGTGTTTAAGGTGAAAAATAATTCAGACCATCAGACTTTGAGTTATTACTGTCACCCTGTTTAATATCACATCACAACCCCTCCTCTCCCCTTCTTCCTTCTCATCATCAGTATCTAGTAAGCCTCCAATGAGCGTGGAGCAATGTACTGAGCTTCTTCTGCGGGCAAAGCATCGTAGGAGATACTTGGAAGCATTTTACCACCCAAAGAACAGATGATAAAATTCCTACCCTCGGGGAGCCGCTTAGAAGAAATGAACCTTTCATTTCAAATTATTCTTACGCCTCTAGATCAAACCTAGATTTTTGTCTCCCAACTAGCAAACGTGCTTTGGAACCCGAAAGGTTTTTGCCTTCACCCCATTCGGGAGCCCCTCGGTCTTGACTATAAGTTCTAAGTGAGCCCAAATCCGACCACTAGCTCTGCCCCCGGCTTTGGGAGGTGACCGTACTTCCACCGGGGCAAGTCACTGGGTCCCGCGCCCGGATCGATAACCGAGCGTTTGTGATCGTCGTGTAGAGCAGGTCCCCGGGACGCAGAGCAGGAGGGAAACTCGAGCTCCGAGACGTCGGAGGCCCCGCCACGTCGAGCAAAGCTCCGCGGGGGGTCAGCGGGGTCGGCCTGGAGGGCCCGGAGGAGACCTTGAACCTTACCCGTACCGTGGTGGGGGGCGGCGGAGGCGACGCTATTTGGGGGCTTTTTAGCATTTTTTAAAACGTAAGGCAAGAACCTCTCCAGCTCCCCTCTCCCCACGTGTGTTCTAACTTCCCGGGGAGGCAGGGCTGCGATCGATCCCTCTCCCGGCGGTAATAAATCAGCCGCAAAGCGCTCTCGCTCCGGGCTCAATACAGCATGCTGAGGTCAAGGGAAGGGAAAAAAAAAATTAAATAATTTGAGGTTCGCGCATGCGCGCCCGAGGAGCCGCCGCTGGCTGGGTTTTGCGAACTGGCCGCTCTCCCGGGGTTGGGAGGGCGGCCGGTGGCGGCGAGGGGCGGCCACTACGTGCCGCGGGGCCCGGAGCGGGGTGGGGAGCCAGCTTTTCCGCCTCCCGGGGCAGCGGCTCGGCCCCCGGCCCGCTCCGGGACCTCGGTAGGCGGCCGGTCGCGCCCCGGGCCGCACCGACTTGGAGTTTCCCCGTCCGTCCCGCGGTGGATCCTGCCGGGCTGCCTTCTCTCTCGTTCCCTTCTTCCTTTTCCCTTGCTCGGCTCCCCGAAGCATAGGGGCAGGGGGATAGGGAGCTAGGGGGATGGGGTAGGGTGCTGGGAGGAGGGTAAGGGAGTAGGGAGCTAGGGGGATGGGGTAGGGAACCAGGGGGATGGGGCAGGGGGATGGGAGGAGGGTCAGAGGGGTAGGGAGCCAGGGGGATGGGGTAGGGAGCTAGGGGGATGGCCTAGGGAACCAGGGGGATGGGGTAGGGAACCAGGGGGATGGGGCAGGGGGATGGGAGGAGGGTCAGAGGGGTAGGGAGCCAGGGGGATGGGGTAGGGAGCTAGGGGGATGGCCCAGGGAACCAGGGGGATGGGGCGGGGGGATGGGAGGTGGGCCAGAGGGGTAGGGAGCCAGGGGGATGGGGTAGGGAACCAGGGGGGTGGGGCGGGGTGATGGGAGGAGGGTCAGAGGGGTAGGGAGCCAGGGGGATGGGGTAGGGAGCTAGGGGGATGGGGCAGGGAACCAGTGGGATGGGGCGGGATGATGGGAGGAGGGTCAGAGGGGTAGGGAGCCAGGGGGATGGGGTAGGGAGCTAGGGGGATGGGGTAGGGAACCAGTGGGATGGGGCGGGATGATGGGAGGAGGGTCAGAGGGGTAGGGAGCCAGGGGGATGGGGTAGGGAGCTAGGGGGATGGGGTAGGGAACCAGTGGGATGGGGCAGGGTGATTGGAGGAGGGTCGGGGGGTAGGGAGCCAGGGGGATGGGGTAGGGAGCTAGGGGGATGGCCTAGGGAACCAGGGGGATGGGGCAGAGTGATAAGAGGTGGGTCAGAGGGGTAGGGAGCGGGGGGATGGGGTAGGGAGCTAGGGGGATGGGGTAGGGAAGCAGTGGGATGGGGCAGGGTGATTGGAGGAGGGTCAGAGGGGTAGGGAGCCAGGGGGATGGGGAAGGGTGATGGGAGGAGGGTCAGAGGGGTAGGGAGCCAGGGGGATGGGGAAGGGTGATGGGAGGAGGGTCAGAGGGGTAGGGAGCCAGGGGGGTGGGGTAGGGAGCTAGGGGGGTGGCGTAGGGAACCAGGGGGGTGGGGCAGGGTGCTGGGAGGAGGGTCTGAGTTACAGAAGCAGCTTGGCTCAGTGGAAAGAGCCCGGGCTTTGGAGTCAGAGGTCATGGGCTCGAATCCCGGCTCCGCCACATGTCTGCTGTGTGACCTTGGGCAAGTCACTTAATGAGCCTCAGTTCCCTCATCTGTAAAATGGGGATTAAGACTGTGAGCCCCACGTGGGACAACCTGATTACCTTGTATCCTCCCCAGCGCTTAGAACAGTGCTTTGCACCTAGTAAGCGCTTCACAAATGCCACCATCGTCATTATTATTAGGGAGTCAGGGGGATGGGTCAGGGTGCTGGGAGGAGGGTCAGAGGGGTAGGGAGCTAGGGGGTTGGGGCAGGGTGCTGGGAGGAGGGTCAGAGGGGTAGGGAGCCAGGGGGATGCCAAAGGGGCAGGAGATTGGGGAGTTGGGGCTGGGGGTCAGCGGAGCTGGGGGGATGCGGCAGGGGCGGGGGCCGAGGGGTCAGGGGGCTGGGAGTAGAAGCTGTGGCAGGAAATCAGGGGGCCGAGAGCAGGGGATGTGTCTGGAGCCTGGGCTCTAAGATCGTTGTGGGCAGGGGATGTGTTTATTATTGTATTGTACCCCCCAAGCGTCTAGTACAGGCTCGAAGCAGCGTGGCCTAGTGGCAAGACCGCGGGTTTTGGGACGTCACAGGACGTGAGCTCTAATCCCGACTCCGCCACTTGTCTGCCGTATGACCTTGGGCACGTCACTTCACTTCTCTGGGCCTTCAGTTAGCTCATCTGGAAAATGGGGATTGAGACTGGGAGCACCACGTGGGACAGGGATTGTGTCCAACCCAATTAGCGTGTATCCACCCCAACGCTTAGTACAGTGTCTGGCACATGGTAAGCGCTTAACAAATACCATTATTCTTCTTTTCTGGGCCTCAGTTACCCCATCTGGAAAATGGGGATTACGACTGTGAGCCCCACGCGGGGCAACCTGACTACACTGTATCTCCCCCAGCGCTTAGAACATAGTGCTTGGCACATGGTATGCGCTTAACACATTTTATAATTGTTATTATTATCACAGTGATTTGCACACAATATCCACACACTATTGCACGAAATAAATAAAATTTGCACACACTAAATTTAAAAGCGCTCAATAAATACGGTTGAATGAATGAACGAGCAGGGTCAGGAATCTGGAAGCCGAGAGACCTGACTTGGTCAGCGCCCCGGGCCGCGCTCGCCACCAGGCCTCCTGTTCTTCCACCTCCTCCTCTTCCTCCAATAATCCCAGGGACCTGCTGCCTCTCCGGGGAGACCGAGTTGGGCATCGCTTACTTTCGAAATAGCCGCCCCTACTCCGGGACCCTCTGACCCCAAGCCCCAGGGGCTGCAGGACCCCGGGGTGGCCCCCTGAGCCAGGACCTCCGGGTAGGAGCCCCTGGACCGGCCGCCCCCCGCCCGGGGCATCGCCCACCGCCCATGTCGAGTGGCCTCCGGGCGGTGGGAGGAGAAGCAGCCGGGACCGGGAGAGAGGGCAAGATGCCCTCAGCAGGGGGGCATCTCTCGGGCCCCCTCTGCCCCTCCGGGTTCCCACGACCGGGCTACTCATCGCGCTCCTTGTCTCTAGGAAATCTCCAGCCCCGCGAGGGCAAAGGCTACCGGGACCCGTGCACCGTTTTTGAAAGCGGTTCAATCGGTTGTGCAAGGCTGGGCCCCGGGGTTTTCAATCAATCAAACCATCAATGGGATGCACTGAGTGCTCTCTGCGTGCAGAACGCTGTTCTAAGCGTTTGGGAGACCGCAACAGGGTTGGTTGACACGATCCCTATTCTCAAAAAGCTCACCATCTGGTACTGGAGGTAGATGTGACATTACAGAGTGGAGAAACGGCATAATGTAAGGATGATGTACATAAGTGCTGTGGGGCTGGGGTATAAAAGTGCCCAAGGGATGTAGATTTCCAGACTGTGAGCCCGTTGTTGGGTAGGGACCGTCTCTATATGTTGACGATTTGTACTTCCCAAGCGCTTAGTACAGTGCTCTGCACTCAGTAAGCGCTCAATAAATACGACTGAAAGAATGTAGGTCCAAATGCATGGGATGCAGAAAGGAGGGAGAATAAGGTGGGTGAAAAGAGAGGTTAGGGGAGGATTCTTGGAGGAGATATTTTTTTAGGAAGGTTTTGAAGATGGGTAAAGTGGTGGCCTGTCGGGTGGGAACGGAACGGGGAGGGAGCTCCAGGCCAGAGGGATTTCGTGGACGAGGGGTCAGCGGTGAGAGAGAGGAGATCGAGGCACAGCGAGAGGGTTGGCGTCAGGAAGTTAGAGAGAGTTGGGCTGGGTTATATTAGGAGATCAGCGAAGTTGGGTCAGAGGGGGAAAGAGCTTAGATTGGGGCCATCTTTGGAAAATGTGAGCGGTATCCGGAGTTTACCAAAGGCACTGAGCGTTAGTTTCTCTTGGCTTTTTTTTTAAAGTATGAAGCGTGCATTAGATAGTTACATGACTACACATCAGGAGAAAAGGCTCCACCAACATACTCACAGTTTTCCATCGTACTTTTCTACTTTCACTTGCTTTCCCTTCGAGGTCATGTCTTCTTGAGGTTCAGATTTTCACCATTGAGCTTCGTCGTTTTAGAGGGAGTGAAGTCCGAGTCCAATCTGTTTAATCATTGAATAATGGAAAGAAAAATGTATTTCCATCTGTCTTTCGATCTAGCTAGTGAGCTATCTCTAATTTTCAAGGCTATAGAACACGAAGGACCCAAGGTTTAAAACTTGTTTTAAAACTCAAGTTTTAACAAGTAGTCACTGCAAACAGTAGTGGTAGAAGAAAAAGAAATGATAAGCAATATAGTATAGCGTCCTTCCTCTCATTAAGGTATCTAGCTAATTTATCTCAAGTGCATTTATCAAGAAATAGGCAAGATCTGTATTATGACACCGTCCAAACTTTGACTGGGCTTAGGGGACACTGAGAATTAATTTAAGTACCTGACATTACTATTTTAATTCTCTAGTGATAAAAAAATGACACAACGTATTCCAGAAGAATATGATAATTGTAATTTGCATTTTAGGACTGTCAAATGTCTATGTAGGCATGTGTCTCTATACTCAACTTCAGAGAGTACATGGTTCACAGGTTAACTCATTTGGGTTTCCTGGTATTTTTCTAAAGAAGGTTTTGTGATTGCAAACTAAATGCTTTCTTGCAACATTAAAATATTCAAATGCAAAAGTCAATCTCTTCTTTATTTCAATGATTTAAAAATGGACTTTCATTCATAATTTATTGAAAATATCAATTGGGCTGAAAATTTCCAGATTTAGGTCTAACTCAGATGATCTTTTCTTGCCCCCTTTAAATGTGGGCTAGAATTTTTCATTTTTGTTTAAGGGATGTCCCAATTTAGTGAATATATTGCATCCATTTTTAAAGTAATATTTTTAAGTGGGTGTGGGTAACATAATACATGGATTCTAAAAGTTGAAACTTTTAATGCATGTAGTTCTTTGAAAAAAAGCCCCTCGTAAAATGGAAAATACTCTTAAGGGATAATATCTACTCGAAAATTTCTGTTGGGCATGTGCAGAACAGAATTTCACAAATATTAAGTGTAACCATGAGAATGGAGTTTTCTAAACTCAGTGTAGTTCCTGAGCAATTTTTGTTGTTGTCCCAATACATTTTTGAAAGTTAGGAGGCTGTCTAATGAGGGAAATGTTAATGCTGTATATTGACTGCAGAGTATGTACCAGAATTCAATACTAATCAGTTACATTTATACTTTAGTGTGTGCAGTGATGGTGAGATGGTGCGGGAAGACCTCATGGAGGTAAATTTGTAATCTTCAAATTTGGTTCACAAAACCTTTTGTATGAACTTTTCCTCCAGTTTATCCATGGAAAACTGGTTGCATGGGACTAACCCTCAACCCAGATAGGTGGGTGAATTTTTACACACAGCTGGAGTGTACAGAATGTATTTTCTATGTTTGAATCAAATACAACTTTTTGCACTCTAATGGAAACAAATTGAAAAGCAATTAGGAAATACAAAAAAAAATTAAGTCTTTTAGGATGACCATCAACCACTGATCTGGGGCATTTGGAATGCCAGAGCAAATATTGCTATAATGATTTTAATATTTGCTTTTATTGACATTTTTATTCAGAACTTATTGAATGTTGTAATATTGGAGGGCTTTTTGCATTTTATTTCCTGTTTTTTTTTTAGGGGAAAAAAACCAGAGAAAACTATCTACAAATATCCCAATTTTTCCTAAATCCCATTTCTTGAAGCAGAAACTCCTGAATGCTATTCATTCACTCATTCAATCGTATTTATTGAGCGCTTACTGTGTGCACAGCGCTGTACTAAGCACTTGGGAAGTACAAGTTGGCAACATAAGTACAAGTTGGCAACATGCTCTGTTCAGTCAGAGTACCCTGGCCTGGAAGAATGAATTTCAAATATTTAAGGGCTTATGTTTAGAGCCCCTCATAATGGGTCTGTTCATTTGATAATAACCTAGTTGGGTTTAGATTTTCTAACCTGATGGGATTTTAAATTTGATTAAATTGACTGTTAATTGATTAAATTGACTGATTAAATTGCCTTTTAGACTGTGAGCCCACTGTTGGGTAGGGACTATCTCTATATGTTGCCATCTTGTATCACCATCATCATCATCATCATCAATCTTATTTATTGAGCGCTTACTGTGTGCACAGCACTGTACTAAGCGCTTGGGAAGTCCAAGTTGGCAACATATAGAGACAGTCCCTACCCAACAGTGGGCTCACAGTCTAAAAGGGGGAGACAGAGAACAAAACCAAACATACTAACAAAATAAAATAAATAGAATGGATATGTACAAGTAAAATAGAGTAATAAATATGTACAAACATATATACAGGTGCTGTGGGGAAGGGAAGGAGGTAAGATGGGGGGATGGAGAGGGGGACGAGGGGGAGAGGAAGGAAGGGGCTCCAACAGTGGGCTCACAGTCTAAAAGGGGGAGACAGAGAACAAAACCAAACATACTAACAAAATAAAATAGAATAGATATGTACAAGTAAAATAGAGTAATAAATATGTACAAACATATATACATATATACAGGTGCTGTGGGGAAGGGAAGGAGGTAAGATGGGGGGATGGAGAGGGGGACGAGGGGGAGACGAAGGAAGGGGCTCCAACAGTGGGCTCAGTCTAAAAGGGGGAGACAGAGAACAAAACCAAACATACTAACAAAATAAAATAAATAGAATAGATATGTACAAGTAAAATAAATAGAGTAATAAATACGTACAAACATATATACATATATACAGGTGCTGTGGGAAAGGGAAGGAGGTAAGATGGGGGGATGGAGAGGGGGGCGAGGGGGAGAGGAAGGAAGGGGCTCCAACAGCGGGCTCACAGTCTAAAAGGGGGAGACAGAGAACAAAACCAAACATACTAACAAAATAAAATAAATAGAATAGATATGTACTAGTAAAACAAATAGAGTAATAAATACGTACAAACATATATACATATATACAGGTGCTGTGGGGAAGGGAAGGAGGTAAGATGGGGGGGTAGAGAGGGGGACGAGGGGGAGAGGAAGGAAGGGGCTCAATCAAAAAAAAATCTTGTATTTCCCAAGCGCTTAGTACAGTGCTCTGCACACAGTAAGCACTCAATAAATACGACTGATTATATTTAGAGCCCCTCCTAATGAGTCTGCTCATTTGATAATAATCCGGTTGGGTTTAGATTTTCAAACCTGTTGGGATTTAAAATTTGATTAAAACCCCTCCCTAGCTTAAATTTCCTGGTTTACGACTAGCCCCTTTTCGGCCTTAGGAGAAAATGAGACTCTCCAACCCCGCCACGAGCAGAAAAAGCTGAAGTGATGGACCTCATTTTTTTTTTTTAAACCCGTTTAAGGGCTTGAAACCAAACACGGGCAGTTTTGATCCTAAAGGGGATTTTTTTTTTTCAGAAGGAGGAAGTGAAAACCCGGGTTTTCCCGGAGGGCCTTCTCGTTCGTCGACGTGTTTCGGTTTTACGACTTACGGGGCGAGCGACGCGGGGGTTACGCGCGCGGGAGGGAAGCCCGCCGCTCCTCGGGGTGCGGGGGGCCACCGCGGGGGGGGGGGGGGGGAGGGTGGCGAGCGAGCGCAAGGCCGCGCACGCGCGCGCGCGCTCGCGCGGGGACTCTGGCCCGCGGAAAGTGGCGCGAGACGCGCGCGCGCCGGCGGCGGAGGGGGGTCGCGCGCGCAGGCCCCCCGCCCGTGACGCAGGCGGCCGGGGCCGTGACGCGCGCGCGCCCCCGTGACGTCACGGGGCCCCGCCCCCGGAGCGGGCGCGTTCCTGTTCCGGCTGGTTGCCTTGGCAACGGAGGGACACTCCGCCGCCATGAGTCAGAGGCAGGTGCTGCAGGGTAAGACGGGGCCCTGTGGGGAGGAAGAAGGAGGGCAGCCCCCCATTTCCCTCATCCTCCTTCTTCCCCATCCCCTTCTTCAGTTTTCCCTTCCCCTTCCCTCCCTTCTCCCGCCTCACCTACTTTCCACAGTCTCCTAGACTGGGAGCCCACTGTTGGGTAGGGACCGCCTCTCCATGTTGCCAATTTGTACTTCCCAAGCGCTTAGTACAGTGCTCTGCACATAGTAAGCGCTCAATAAATACGAATGATGATGATTTATTTTACTTGTTACATATTGATTCTATTTATTTTATTTGGTTAGTATGTTTGGTTTTGTTCTCTGTCTCCCCCCTTTTAGACTGGGAGCCCACTGTTGGGTAGGGACCGCCTCTCCATGTTGCCAATTTGTACTTCCCAAGCGCTGAGTACAGTGCTCTGCACATAGGAAGCGCTCAATAAATACGAATGATGATGATTTATTTTACTCGTACATATCGATTCTATTTATTTTATTTGGTTAGTACGTTTGGTTTTGTTCTCTGTCTCCCCCCTTTTAGACTGGGAGCCCACTGTTGGGTAGGGACTGTCTTTCCATGTAGCCAATTTGTACTTCCCAAGCGCTGAGTACAGTGCTCTGCACATAGTAAGCGCTCAATAAATACGAATGATGATGATTTATTTTACTTGTACATATCGGTTCTATTTATTTTATTTGGTTAGTATGTTTGGTTTTGTTCTCTGTCTCCCCCCTTTTAGACTGGGAGCCCACTGTTGGGTAGGGACCGCCTCTCCATGTTGCCAGTTTGTACTTCCCAAGCGCTTAGTACAGTGCTCTGCACACAGGAAGCGCTCAATAAATACGAATGATGATGATTTATTTTACTTGTACATATCGGTTCTATTTATTTTATTTGGTTAGTATGTTTGGTTTTGTTCTCTGTCTCCCCCCTTTTAGACTGGGAGCCCACTGTTGGGTAGGGACCGCCTCTCCATGTTGCCAATTTGTACTTCCCAAGCGCTGAGTACAGTGCTCTGCACATAGGAAGCGCTCAATAAATACGAATGATGATGATTTATTTTACTTGTACATATCGATTCTATTTATTTTATTTGGTTAGTATGTTTGGTTTTGTTCTCTGTCTCCCCCCTTTTAGACTGGGAGCCCACTGTTGGCTAGGGACCGCCTCTCCATGTTGCCAATTTGTACTTCCCAAGCGCTGAGTACAGTGCTCTGCACATAGTAAGCGCTCAATAAATACGAATGATGATGATTTATTTTACTTGTACATATCGGTTCTATTTATTTTATTTGGTTAGTATGTTTGGTTTTGTTCTCTGTCTCCCCCCTTTAGACTGGGAGCCCACTGTTGGGTAGGGACCGCCTCTCCATGTTGCCAATTTGTACTTCCCAAGCGCTGAGTACAGTGCTCTGCACATAGTAAGCGCTCAATAAATACGAATGATGATGATGATTTATTTTACTTGTACATATCGATTCTATTTATTTTATTTGGTTAGTATGTTTGGTTTTGTTCTCTGTCTCCCCCTTTTAGACTGTGAGCCCACTGTTGGGTAGGGCCTGTCTCTCCATGTTGCCAATTTGTAATTCCCAAGCGCTTAGTACAGTGCTCTGCACATAGTAAGCGCTCAATAAATACGAATGATGATGATTTATTTTACTCGTACATATCGATTCTATTTATTTTATTTGGTTAGTATGTTTGGTTTTGTTCTCTGTCTCCCCCCTTTTAGACTGGGAGCCCACTGTTGGGTAGGGACTGCCTCTCCATGTTGCCAATTTGTACTTCCCAAGCGCTTAGTACAGTGCTCTGCACATAGTAAGCGCTCAATAAATACGAATGATGATGATTTATTTTACTTGTTACATATTGATTCTATTTATTTTATTTGGTTAGTATGTTTGGTTTTGTTCTCTGTCTCCCCCCTTTTAGACTGGGAGCCCACTGTTGGGTAGGGACCGCCTCTCCATGTTGCCAGTTTGTACTTCCCAAGCGCTTAGTACAGTGCTCTGCACACAGGAAGCGCTCAATAAATACGAATGATGATGATGATGATTTATTTTACTTGTACATATCGATTCTATTTATTTTATTTGGTTAGTATGTTTGGTTTTGTTCTCTGTCTCCCCCCTTTTAGACTGTGAGCCCACTGTTGGGTAGGGACCGCCTCTCCATGTTGCCAATTTGTACTTCCCAAGCGCTTAGTACAGTGCTCGGCACATAGGAAGCGCTCAATAAATACGAATGATGATGATTTATTTTACTCGTACATATCGATTCTATTTATTTTATTTGGTTAGTATGTTTGGTTTTGTTCTCTGTCTCCCCCCTTTTAGACTGGGAGCCCACTGTTGGGTAGGGACCGCCTCTCTGTGTTGCCAATTTGTACTTCCCAAGCGCTGAGTACAGTGCTCTGCACATAGTAAGCGCTCAATAAATACGAATGATGATGATTTCTTTTACTCGTACATATTGATTCTATTTATTTTATTTGGTTAGTATGTTTGGTTTTGTTCTCTGTCTCCCCCTTTTAGACTGTGAGCCCACTGTTGGGTAGGGACCGCCTCTCCATGTTGCCAATTTGTACTTCCCAAGCGCTTAGTACAGTGCTCGGCACATAGGAAGCGCTCAATAAATACGAATGATGATGATTTATTTTACTTGTACATATCGATTCTATTTATTTTATTTGGTTAGTATGTTTGGTTTTGTTCTCTGTCTCCCCCTTTTAGACTGTGAGCCCACTGTTGGGTAGGGACTGCCTCTCCATGTTGCCAATTTGTACTTCCCAAGCGCTTAGTACAGTGCTCTGCACATAGTAAGCGCTCAATAAATACGAATGATGACGATTTATTTTACTCGTACATATCGATTCTATTTATTTTATTTGGTTAGTATGTTTGGTTTTGTTCTCTGTCTCCCCCCTTTTAGACTGTGAGCCCACTGTTGGGTAGGGACCGCCTCTCCATGTTGCCAATTTGTACTTCCCAAGCGCTGAGTACAGTGCTCTGCACATAGGAAGCGCTCAATAAATACGAATGATGATGATTTATTTTACTTGTACATATCGATTCTGTTTATTTTATTTGGTTACTATGTTTGGTTTTGTTCTCTGTCTCCCCCCTTTTAGACTGTGAGCCCACTGTTGGGTAGGGACTGCCTCTCCATGTTGCCAATTTGTACTTCCCAAGCGCTTAGTACAGTGCTCGGCACATAGTAAGCGCTCAATAAATACGAATGATGATGATGATGATTTATTTTACTTGTACATACTGATTCTATTTATTTTATTTGGTTAGTATGTTTGGTTTTGTTCTCTGTCTCCCCCCTTTTAGACTGTGAGCCCACTGTTGGGTAGGGACCGTCTCTCTATGTTGCCAGTTTGTACTTCCCAAGCGCTTAGTACAGTGCTCTGCACACAGTAAGCGCTCAGTAAATATGATTGATGATGATGATGATTTATTTTACTTGCACATATTGATTCTATTTATTTTATTTGGTTAGTATGTTTGGTTTTGTTCTCTGTCTCCCCCTTTTAGACTGTGAGCCCACTGTTGGGTAGGGACTGTCTCTCTATGTTGCCAATTTGTACTTCCCAAGCGCTTAGTACAGTGCTCTGCACATAGTAAGCGCTCAATAAATGCGATTGATGATGATGATGATGCTGGGTAGGGACCGTCTCTGTATCATCATCATCACCAATCGTATTTATTGAGCGCTTACTATGTGCAGAGCACTGGACTAAGCTTTGTATGTTGCCAACTTGGACTTCCCCAGCGCTCTGCACACAGTAAGTGCTCAATAAGTACGATTGATTGATTGATTGACCGTCTCTATGTGTTGCCAACTTGTACTTCCCCAGCGCTTAGAACAGTGCTCTGCACACAGTAAGCGCTCAATAAATACGATTGATTGATTGATTGACTGTCTCTGTATGTTGCCAACTTGTACTTCCCCAGCGCTTAGTACAGTGCTCTGCACACAGTAAGCGCTCAATAAATACGATTGATTGATTGACCGTCTCTGTGTGTTGCCAACTTGTACTTCCCCAGCGCTTAGTACAGTGCCCTGCACACAGTAAGCGCCCAAGAAATACGATTGATTGACCGTCTCTATGTGTTGCCAACTTGTACTTCCCCAGTGCTTAGGACAGTGCTCTGCACACAGCGCTCAATAAATACGATTGATTGATTGACCATCTCTGTATGTTGCCAACTTGTACTTCCCCAGCACTCTGCACACAGTAAGCGCTCAATAAATACGAGTGATTGATTGATTGATTGACCGTCCCTATGTCTTGCCAACTTGCACTTCCCCAGCGCTTAGTACAGTGCTCTGCACACAGTAAGCGCTCAATAAATACGATTGATTGATTGACTGACCGTCTCTATGTGTTGCTAACTTGTACTTCCCCAGCGCTTAGAACAGTGCTCTGCACACAGTAAGCGCCCAAGAAATACGATTGATTGATTGATTGACCGTCCCTATGTGTTGCCAACTTGTACTTCCCCAGCGCTTAGTACAGTGCTCTGCACACAGTAAGCGCTCAATAAATACAATTGATTGATTGATTGACCGTCTCTATGTGTTGCCAACTTGTACTTCCCCAGCGCTTAGTACAGTGCTCTGCACACAGTAAGTGCTCAATAAATACGATTGATTGACTGTCTCTGTGTTGCCAACTTGTACTTCCCCAGCGCTTAGTACAGTGCTCTGCACACAGTAAGCGCTCAATAAATACGATTGATTGATTGATTGACCGTCCCTATGTGTTGCCAACTTGCACTTCCCCAGCGCTTAGTACAGTGCTCTGCACACAGTAAGCGCTCAATAAATACGATTGATTGATTGATTGATTGACCGTCTCTGTGTGTTGCCAACTTGTACTTCCCCAGCGCTTAGGACAGTGCTCTGCACACAGTAAGCACTCAATAGATACGATTGATTGATTTTCCCCAGCGTCTTAATTTCCCTTCGTTTCTTTTCCTTTGCTTTCCCCTCTTCCTCCCCTCCTATTTTCTCCTTTCCCTCTTTCTCATCATCATCATCAATCGTATTTATTGAGTGCTTACTGTGTGCAGAGCACTGTACTAAGCGCTTGGGAAGCACAAGTTGGCAACACATAGAGACAGTCCCTGCCCAACAGTGGGCTCACAGTCTAAAAGGGGGAGCTCCTTCCCCTTTCTTCTTCCCTTCCCCTTTCTCCTCCTTTCCCTCTTTCTCCCCTCCTTCCCCCTTTCTCCCTTCCGCGTCCCCCCCTTTCCCTTTTCCTCCTTCCCTTCCCCCTTTTCTCCTCCCTTCTCAATCAATCAATCAATAGTATTCATTGAGCACTTACTGTGTGCAGAGCACTGTACTAAACGCTTGGGAAGCACAAGTTGGCAACACATAGAAACGGTCAATCAATCAATCAATCGTATTTATTGAGCGCTTACTGTGTGCAGAGCACTGTACTAAGGGAAGCACAAGTTGGCAACACATAGAGACAGTCAATCAATCAATCGTATTGAGCGCTTACTGTGTGCAGAACACTGTTGTAAGCACTTGGGAAGCACAAGTTGGCAACACATAGAGACGGTCAATCAATCAATTGTATTTATTGAGCGCTTACTGTGTGCAGAGCACTGTTCTAAGCGCCTGGGAAGCACAAGTTGGCAACATATAGAGACGGTCCCTACCCAACAGTGGGCTCACAGTCTGGAAGTCTAGTCTCCTCCTCCCCTTTCCCCCTCCTTTCCCTTCTTTTCTCCTCCCCTTCCCCCCCCCTTCTCCTTCCCTCTTTTCTCTTTCCCATTCCCCCTCTTTCTCCCCCATCCCCCTTCTATTTCCATCTTCACCTCTCCCCCTTTTCCATCCCCTTCCCTGCCTCCCACCTCACAGGGACACAGTGTAACTGGTAAAGGAAGGTCAGGGGAGGAAGAATTGCTGATGGTCCCCATTCACCTCACAGTGCTCCTGTATCACCTCTTTCGTGACAGTGTTTGAACAGTACCAGAAAGCACGGACCCAGTTTGTGCAGACAGTGGCTGAACTGGCGACCCGACCCCAGAACATCGAGACCTTGCAGAATGCAGGTGAGGGCCCCTTCACCTTACTCCCTTCCCTATTACCCCCGAACTCCCCACTATACCCAGCTCTATATGTCCTAAATCTGGAGCTAATAACCTAGCCCAAACCTCTGCCTGCCCTCTTGCCCCCTCTCTTTCCTGTGCCAAACCAAGACCCTACCCCACCATCCCTTGTGAGGGCTCTTTTCTATATTGTTCTGGGAGATAGCTGCAAGCAAGAAAAGCTGAGAGTCAAGGTAAGCTCCATGCCCCTTTTGGATAAGTGAGGGGGCAGAGTTGCCAGTTGAGGTTGCCGTTGGCCGTGGGGCAGGAGGAAACGCAGGGACCAAAGCCATTAGCATCTCTCTGCACCTCAAAGGCTCTCGCTGCTCCTGGAGGTTTTGGTCTCCGTCTCCCCCTTTTAGACTGTGAGCCCACTGTTGGGTAGGGACTGCCTCTATATGTTACCGATTTGTACTTCCCAAGCGCTTAGTACAGTGCTCTGCACATAGTAAGCGCTCAATAAATACGATTGATGATGATGATGATGATGGAGAGCAAAAGAGAGGGGGAGGAGGGAGTATTTGAACTTGGGGTGGGAGCAGAAGGAAGGTGTCTCACTTGGCTGGAGGAAGGGGACACCCCTTGGGACCAATCTTCCTCCCTTTATCCGTCCTCCGGAAATAATTCACACGCTGTCGTATATGCTCCCTCCAGACTGCTTTTCCTTGTGTACTGTTCGGTTACACCAGTTTGAGCTGGGCAGTAGGGATGGGGTGGGGATTCCATTGATTCCTATTCCAGGCACTTGTTACTTGTTCTGCCACGGCACAATACTGTCTTCCAGTGTCTCCATTACCCTACTTGATCATGTATTGAGAAATCACTAGACCCCCCTGGGAGAGGGAGGGTGTTTTTCATGTAGTAAAATGTTTCCAATCGAAATTATTCATCATCAATCGTATTTATTGAGCGCTTACTATGTGCAGAGCACTGTACTAAGCGCTTAGGAAGTACAAATCGGCAACATATAGAGACAGTCCCTACCCAACAGTGGGCTCACAGTCTAAAAGGGGGAGACAGAGAACAATACCAAATGTACTAACAAAATAAAATAAAAAGACTAGATATGTACAAATAAAATAAATAAATAGAGTAATAAATATGTACAAACATATATACATATATACAGGTGCTGTGGGGAAGGGAAGGAGGTAAGATGGGGGGGATGGAGAGGGGGAAGAGGGGGAGAGGAAGGAAGGGGCTCAGTCTGGGAAGGCCTCCTGGAGGAGGTGAGCTCTCAGCAGGGCCTTGAAGGGAGGATTATTCGTTGTGTTTACTCATTTGCAAGGGTATTAAGAGCAAGCTGAAAGAATAAGAATATGGGCAAGATTTGACTTTGTGTGTGTCTCATCTCCTGGGACAAATTCACCTTTTTGGTGAATAGTTTGCCACTGGGGCTATTGTTAAGTTGGTTAAACTTTACTGGTTAAGCCTTTTCAGGCATGATGGAATGTCACCTTACTGGAATGTCGTTTTGTTTCTATTTTCTTTTATGTTACCGAAGAACCTTTGGGCATGGACGTTTGCTAATTACAACCACTTAATTCCAAGGAAATGTGTTTCCATAAACTAACACATCTTTTATTGTAAATAAAGTTGTGGTAGTTGATGGCTACAAGGGAAGGAAATTGAAAACAGTGAATTTTAAACAAGGTTGGTAAGTGGTAGTATTTACAAACACCATTGGGAACATGCTGTATAACTGCCTTAAAATACACTTGTCTGGAAGTACTTTTCTAAGTGCAAATTGCCTTCACACAGCAGAGGTATGCCATAATTACCCAGAAATTCATTGTATAGACCCTTATAGGATAGTTTTCGGAGTTCAAGTTACGTTGTGAAATGATTTCTTAATCAGTCTTTCCATTTGTGTAGATTTTGAGCTAGTCCATAAGATCACACATGATTTAAAATGCAGTAGCAACATTAAAAAGTAATTTCTGTTTGATGGTTCTTGGTAAGTGTAGTAAGAATGTCCTAAAGGATTTCCCAAAGTATTTATTTTTCAAAAATGGGTTTGAGAGGTTGTCCAAAAATATTGAAGTTAGTCAAATAATTCAAATTAGAGGTGGAGGATGCAGGGGTAAACATTTAGGCAGTCAAATGTTTTAGATTTACAGATTTGTAAAATATGAAGTAATTATTTGAGAGACTCGACTTCTACCAGGATAAATGGTTGATTACATTTTGGTCCTATTGTACAATTAGGGCAGAGTTGAACGTGACTTTGAAAATAATATTAACAGTGTGTCAGTACTGTATTATAAGACTTGAGGCACCTGGTATCTCTGTTCTTGATTACTTAATGTCCCTTTTTTCCACCCCATACAAATCTGGAGATATATTTTTTGAAATAAAGGTAGAGTGCTTATAATTAGGAAGTAATGACTAAAAATAAAGTATCTGAGAGCTCATCTTTCAGTAAACTCATTGTGGCCAGGGAACATGACTACCAACTCTGTTTTTTATTGTGCTCTCAAGCACTTAATATGTACAATGTTCTGCACACAGTAAGTGTGCAGTCAATAAGATGGATTGATAATTCAGGATGATTCAGTAGTTTCCCACTTTTCACTTTATTCATTTAAACTTACAAATCACATGACAGCATAACAGAACCACATTTTGCATCAAAGTGTATAGGTTTAGGGCATCAATCAGTCAGTGGTATATGAGTGCTTACTGTGTGCAGAGCAGTGAACTGATGGGAAAGTCCATTACAACAGAGCTGGTAGATGCTCCCACAAGGAGCTTACAGTCTGAAGGGCAGTGCAACTGCCCTTATGTCCTTAAGCGTCCAAAGATTTGATTCTAAGTGAAAAGGAATTGGATTACCTCCTGTCTCCATTTCCAGATACAAATCTCCAAAGCTACCTGAAAGTGTTGACCATCAATAGTAATAGTAGTGGTAGTAACGTTTACTGAGCACCCCTGTGCTGCTCATGAATCCAGTAGGTTCTTGAGAAGCACAGTATAATGAAGTGACAGATTCCCTTCCCATAAGGAGTTTACACTCCAAGGGGGAAATAAACGTAACATTAAAGGATTAAGATAGGAATCTTGAAGTCCAGCAGTGAATGTAGTTGAGTACTATTTTTTCATTTAATAGTACTGAGCACTGTACTAAATGCTTGGAAGGATACAGCAGAAGTAAAATCAATCAACCAATCAGTGGTATTTATTTATTCATTCATTCAGTTGTATTCAGCGCTTACTGTGTGCAGAGCACTGTATTAAGCACTTGGAAAGTACAATTCAGCAATAAATAAATATTTATTGAACACTTTGTGCAGTGTTCTACAACAGAGTTGGTAGACATTTTCCCTGCCCAGGATGAGCTTACAGTCTAGAGTACTGTAGAGGATTCCCCTGTGAGAGGAAATCCACTTCGCCTAGTGAAGTTCTGTAGTCTCATGCTGACGTCCTCCATGGCTGCTGTGAGGTGAAAATAACCTCAAAGGGAGTTGGGGAAGATGGAGGGCAGGTCTCATGTTTCGAGGAGGGTCAGGTGAACTTTGACCAGGGAGTGGGGAGCCCCACTGGGACCCACACTGGGGACTGTGATGACTGGGCCTTGAGTCATGGGGGGGATTGAGTCACCTGGAATCAGGACACTGGTAATAGGGAAACTGAAGCCCGGGACGGGAGAAGATGGTCCAAGTGACCCCTGGTTAGGTCAGGGCTGGGCTGGGCCTACAGGTGCTCCGGTCTCCAGCTAAGCAAATTGTAGCAGAGATAATAATAATAATAATGATGGTATTTGTTAAGTGCTTACTATGTGCCAAGCATTGTTCTAAGGACTGGGGTAGACACAAGGTCACCAGGTTGTTCCTTGTGGGGCTCACAGTCTTAGCTCCCATTTTCCAGATGAGGTAACTGAGGCACAGAGAAGTGAAGTGACTTGCCCAAAGTCACATAGCTGACAAGTGGGGGAGCCGGGATTAGAACCCACGACCTCTGACTCCCAAGCCAGGCTTTTGCCACTAAGCCATGCTGCTGGGCTGGCCACTGATGCAGGTGAAGATACTGGGATCAATCAATCGTATTTTTTGAGTGCTTACTTTGTGCAGAGCACTGTGCTGAGTGCTTGGGAGAGTACACTAGTACTGAGTTGGAGGCACGTTCCCTGCCCACAGTGAGTTGACGGTCTAGCATCCTCTACAGACAAAGCGGTCCTCCAGGGGTAGCGGTTGCAGTCCCTCTGGCCGCTAAGGTGGGGACATCGGTAGAAGACTGGCTGTGCCAAAGCGGCCTTGAGTCGTCCCATGTGCCTATCTCACGAGGAGAGAACAGGCAGCGCATCTGATGCTGGTAAGGAAGGGCTGGTTAGACCCAGCATATAGTTTAGTTCACAGATCACTACTAGTCAAGGCATTTGAAAGAGTCACGTAACAGCCACCTGAGTTCTGAAGAGTTTAGGCCAAGCTACTCTACCTACAGGCTGGAGCCTCCCAACAAGGAACGTGTTTTCATGTATTTAAGGGCTGAGGAAGTTTGGGCCAAGACCCTCCAAAAGCCTCATAACCCATGTTGAACTTGTGCCCCTCTCGGTCTTTGAACAACGAGGCCTGATGCCTCTTCCTGCCTTTTTCAATAATTAATATCATATGATCGTAACAACAGATAGAGAGATTGTTTTAATCCATGTAGCAAATGTGGAATGTTTCAAAGTTGAGGGAATTGTACTGAGAAGCTGTTTGTGTATGTGTGTGAGTACTCTGTCTGTGTGGAGGCCCTGTCAAATGAAGCTGCTGAATAAAAACCCCAGGCAAGTACTGTCTAAACAATTTCATTTTTATGAAGTACATTTTTCAGTGCCAGCTAGTAACTGTAAGAAAGAGGGATGAGTTTTAATCAAGAAAAGAGTTCTGAAAAAGAGGTTATGTGTTATCTCCATCTGACCTGATTATCTTGTATCTACCCCAGTGCTTAAGAAATTCGACAATTGTTATTATTATGTGATATTTACCTTTTACTGCATCATTAAGGAACAGAGCTCACCTTTTCAGAATGAAGAAACAGTTAATGCTTACTCCTTAGTGTTGAGACTGTCCAGGTAAATTGGGCAAAACTGCCCCCTTTCTCCCTGTCCTGAGAACTTTGCCATAGGAAGAATGGAAGGATTTGGGCCTTCTTTAAATGTGTTGGCTGTTTGGATAATTGTTCACTTCTCCATTAAACTTTATTTGTGAAGATTCAGCCATATGACATAATTGGCAACTTTTCTCAAGCCCCTTTCATTGAGGAAAAAGAAAAATTCAAAGGCAGGTCTTTGTCCTTAGAGGATGCCAGGCTTCCCTTTTTACTTTGTAAAATAAAATCTTCGAGGAAAATAAAATCAGTATCAGGAAAAAAATATTGGTCATGACAGTTCCTCCTGGAGAAATGACCTCTAAATATCATAACATGTTTACTTAGACATTCTGGTGGTGTGGGGTGACATTGTGAAGAATGTTGCCTAAAAGAACAGTGCAAAGTGGAAAAGCGTCCAGAAAAATTTCAAATCATGCTGTTCAACTTCTGACAAATTCAGACTCATAGATGAGGAAGAACTTGCATTTAAGATAATAAATAGAAATGTTTAACAATACTGGATCTTGTGGTGTCAGTAGGGATTCAAATTAAGAAAAACATAGCCATATCCCTGGAAAATATGCTATATAAATCCCATTCTATTTTGGATACAGCTTGTGTTGGCTTCTCTTTTCTGGACCTCATTCACATTCTGCTAGAGGGTTTTTCCCAGCAGCCTCTCTCCTGAATGTTGATGGCAAGAAAATGGAATTGGATTTATCAAAGACAATGCAGATCACCACAGAACCTAGTCCATTCCTTTTGCAAACATTTTCCTAAGCATAGGCAATCCTTATCATCATGCCTATGAGGAGGACGTACACACTAGGGAACAATAGTTTAATCTTCAGTGTTCATTGTCTCAGTTTAGGATACTTTTCTTGGGATGCTCCATGAATCACATAAATCTGGCAAGAAATTCAGAATTTATTGTCCCAACTAATCTTTTCTCCATGCTGCTTTTTCCTTAGGGTTTGTGCAGGTCTGCTTTAGGAGATCAGTTTGGATTTAATTAATTAATTATGGTATTTAGTGTTCATTATGTGTCAAGCAGTGTTCTAAGCACTGGGGTATATCCATGATAATCAGGTCAGACAACATCCCTGACATACCTGGGGCTCACAGTCTAAAGGATGAGGGAAGAACAGGTATTGAATCCCCATTTTACAGTTGACTAACGCACAGAGAAGCTAAGTGACTTGTCCAAGCAAGTGGTGGAGCCAGGATTAGAACTCAGGTCCTCTGACTCCCAAGCCTGTATTCTTTCCATTAGGCCAATGTAAAGATGTAAGGATCTTCTATGTGGTGTTGCTTAGTCTCTCTAGAACCTCATACCTTGCTCGGAGAGGGGTGTTCCTATCTCCCGACCCTCTCTGACTTTCCCAATATATACACTGGCCCAAAGTGGCTCACAGTCAATCTTTGGTGGAAACCTGCTTGTTTGATTGCCTTCCATTCCTTTCTGGGGCCATGGATAGCGGCTTATCAAGTTGGTTACAGCTGTTTCTGCTCACTTACAGTAGTTTTTTCAGATGTCTTGTAATTTTTCCATAAGCAGAGGGAGAGGAACAATCTCAACCATTTGGCTCTCTGAGCCAAAGATCTCTCTAACTGTAGACTGGAGGACGATGAAGCTCCCCAGAGGCACCAAATGGTGAAACTCCAAGCATGATGCAGTCCAACCACTCTGTGCCCATTCTGAGTGATGTTTGTTGTTTGCAGTGCCTGACACTGTTTTCTCTTTTGCCTCTTTATTTCACGATCCTCTCAAAGCCTCCTCTCAAAAGTTGCCACTTTTTTTAAAGGGTATTTGTTATGCCCTTATTATGTGCCAGGCACTGGCACTGGGGTAGATACAAGCTAATCAGGTTGGACACAGTCCCTGTCCCACATGGGGCTCCCAGTCTGAGTGGGAGGAACAGGTTTTGAATCCCCATTTTCCAAATGAGGTAACCAAGGCCCAGGGAAGTCAAGTGACTTGCCCAAGGTCACACAGCAGGCAAGTGGTGGAGAAGGATTAGAACCCAGGTCCTCCTTACTCCTGTGCTCTATCCACGAGGCAATATTTTTTTTATTGAATAAGAATTTGACTGCATCCTTAAAAATGTTTTGTATTTTTTGTCCTGGTTTTCAATTGCCCAATTTCAGTTCCCTATTCAGCAGCTGTTAGGTATCTTACTGTCATCCATTCTCTTCACACGTCCCGCCCAGCAATGTTGTGTTGCAGTGTGCATTGCGTCATTGCTAGGATACTGACTTTATTCCAGGACTTTGTTGTTTGTGATCCTGCCTTGCCACTTGTATGGCTGATAAATGACGCTAATGGAACTGCTCAAGGAGTTGAATGTGGCATCTTTGGGAGATTGAGGCCTCACAACCATAAGGAAAATCAGGTTTGAAGCCTAATGCCACCGCACTTTGACAGTCTCCTGAAGTTGCAGCCAGCGTGCTGCCAAAGAAACAACTCATCAATCAGTGGTATTTATTAAGTGCTTTCCATGTGCAAAGAGCTTAGGAAAGCACAATACAAATTGGTAGACATGATCCCTGCTCACAAGATCAATTAAGCAGTGGTATTTATCGAGTGCTTAGCATGTGCAGAGCACTGTACTAAGCACTTGAGAGGGCTCAATACAACAGAATTGGGATGTGACTGCCTTTAGCTTTCTGTGCCCAATGAAGATCTTCGATTATGTTTAGGGTTTCCCCGATGCAGGCTGATATGTCTCTTCCCCCTCACCATTATTCCATCTGGTTGATTTAGCCAAATGGTTTACTACCAGTTGTACATCTTCTTGGGTGTATTCTGCTAGGGTGCAGTCATCAACGTACAGTACCTCTTAAATAACTAACTGTAAGCTCTTTATGGGCAGAGACCATGTCTACCAGCTCTGTTGTACTCTTCCAGGAACTTAGTACAGTGCTCTGCACACAGTAAGCGCTCCAAAAATACCATTGACTGATTGATAACTGTGTCTGGGACTTTGATGAGGCTTGTAGCCTGTTGGATCGGAAGACTTTCTCAGAAGAATTGGAGCATATTCCAGTTCACATTCAAGTTCTTTGCTGTCTTCTCCATCATGGTTGCAAATAATGTATTGAGCAGAACACGCCCTATTATGTGCAAATGGGATGTCTCCACTTTTCCCATCTTACATGTCGGCTCTGTCACACACTCCTCCCCAGCTCACTGTCTTCCTCCAAATCTCACCTTCTAAGTATACTTTACTCTCACCTCTCCTGCCTCCATCCTCTTGCTCATGCCAAGTCAACTGTCCTGGAACTCCTTCCCCAACCTTGTGTGAGAGACTTTGGGCCCTTTAGCATCTTATGGAGAATCACAACTTCCAAGGCCACCACTCTCTCCAGTTCTCCCATGAATTCTTCTGACAAGGAAGGATGGAACCAGCCTGGAGTGACCATTTCTGAGACAGTTAAGGGAACCTCAGACCCTACTCAGTCTCCCTGTAACTCCTCATCGAAGGCCTTTGGGTCTCTGAATCCTCCACCATATTTGAGAGTGTGGACCATTGTGTCCAAAAATTTGCAAGTCAACTTCTGAGGCAACCGGTCAGAATCTGCCAATAGGATGCTGGTAGACCGTGAGGAGTTTTTGAGAGCCCTCAAGAGATGACAATTGGACTCTCTTCCTTAATCAGCTCTGTCAGTATGGTCACCCCCAGTGTAGTGAGTATGTTCTGCATCCCGCCGTTCAAATTATTACCAGAACAATTAAACTGGGCCAGTTGAGGAATGCCTTATCAATCATGCGTATTTCAAGCCTTCCTACAGTTGTTGGATTCTTCTTAACTATTTTTTATCTCCTCATATCTGTGGAAAGATCCTTCTCCAGTGTATTCTAAATTTCTTTTTTTTTATTTTGTAGAAAATTCAGTCCTTGAGTCTTGACCCTGCATCCCCTGGGATCCTTCTTACTGCCCCCATAAATGGGTTAAATTTTAAAATTCACTTTCTCTTCCTTTTGGGTCTATCCTTCCTCTTCCTCGAAACCTAAATCGTATCAGTTTTGATATCTTTTCCTTGAGCTTTTTTCACCATTTAAATATGATTAAGAACAGAACAAGAGGTAGTGGTTGAAATTGAAGCAAGAGGAATTTAGATGACATAAAGCAAAATAATTTTTATGGGAAAACAGTTAAACATTTAAACAGGTTCCTGAAGGGACTTATGGGAATTTTTTTTCCCCCCTGAAAATCTTTAAGAGCAGGATACATGTCTGGAATGTTTTGGTTCAGACATGAAAATAAGCACTGGCCCAGATGCCTAAATCTAAATTTTTTTTTTTCTCTCTCCCTCTCTCTCTCTCCCTCTCACAAGATAGGTTAATGTGGATGGGGACATTGTGTCTCTGAGTAGTTTGGAATTTTTACAGAATTTCTCTGGGGATCTTTGAAAATATGGTAGATTCTCATTTGTCTGTTTATGGAATTAATTGCATGAAAGTAAGGGGGTTGGTCTATCTAGCTTGACTTTGAAGGAAGGGTCCTCTCTAGCTTTAAGATGTTAGAAAAATAAAGATTTAATGGGCAAATGAGGAGCAGCGTAGCCTAATGGAAAGAGCATGAGCCTGGAAGCCAGAGGACCTGGGTTTTAATCCTGGCTTTGCCACATGTCTGCTGTGTGACTTTGGGAAGTTATTTCACTTCTCTGTGTGTCAGTTATGTCATCGGTAAAATGGGGATTAAGACTGTGAGCCCTATGTTGGTTAGGGACTGTGTCTAACCTGATAAGCTTTGTATCTACCTGAGCACTTAGTATAGTACCTGGCCCATAGTATCCTCTTAGCAAATACCATTTAAAGAAAAATGAGAGTATTTCAATGGCTAGGATCTTCTGTAGTCAGAAACAGTGTAAGTATAAATTGCTATTACATGCAGTTACATGAAAAGTGCAGGGCAAAAGGGGAGAGGCAAGGGCATATGCACTTAGAACAGTGCTTGGCAAATAGTAAGTGCTTAACATATACCATCATTATTATTATTATATGCACAGTGTAGGAAGGGGGAGGGATAGTGGGAAAGAGGCTATCCCACTTGACTTGGAGAGACTAAACTAGTTTCCTTTGTTCCTGGTTTACCAGAGCCCTAATCTGGCGTCAGTCTGTCCCTACAGTCCTGTGACTTCTTGTCAACCACAAGACACATATAGAATCTGCAATCACAAACATGAAAAGAAGCTAGGCGATGTGAATTTCTAGAAACACCCAGCAGACTGACATCTTTGTGGTTACTGACGCCATGGAGAAATTTTTTATTCCCCTGGGGAAAAAAAAGGCCAACAAAGAAAACTATTTCCAGTGACTCAGCTAAGCAAGCTATTAAATACTTATCACAAAGAGAGGGAGAAAATACAACTTCACAGTTGTGGGAAACCAAGGTCCTGGAAAAAAAGGGTACCTGCAGCTAAAGAGAAAGATATAGTGGGCAGGCCATGACCCTGCCTTGTCATGTCAGCAAAGTGACTGAGATGGCATCTGTCCTCAAGAGGGAAAAGACTGATAAGTGTAACCTGGCCCTCTGGCAGGAGGTGGGGCATGTCGAGACTTGTTATCATATTTTCCGGACAGTTTGATTGCTGGGCAAATCCACACTTCGTTTTAGTTGTCAAGGAGCCTCCATATTCCAGTAGACACCCAGGAGGAACCCCAATTAACAATGGGAGAGGAATCCTCCAGCTCTGATTTAGCCAGGGAAGTAAATAGTGTAGTACTACTACTACTACTGCTGCTGCTGCTGCTGCTGCTACTACTACTACTACTACTCTACTGTGAGCCAAGTACTGTGTTAAGTGAATCAGATCAGATGCAGTTCCTGTCCCTCATAGGACTCATGGTGTAAGCAGGAGGGAAAATAGCATTTTAGTAGATGAGGAAACTGAGCCTCAGAGATATTAAATCATCATCATCAATCGTATTTATTGAGCGCTTACTGTGTGCAGAGCACTGTACTAAGCGCTTGGGAAGTAGAAATTGGCAACATATAGAGACAGTCCCTACCCAACAGTGGGCTCACAGTCTAAAAGGGGGAGACAGAGAACAAAACCAAACATACTAACAAAATAAAATAGGATATGTACAAGTAAAATAAATAAATAGAGTAATAACTATGTACAAACATATATACATATATACAGGTGCTGTGGGGAAGGGAAGGAGGTAAGATGGGGGGGATGGTGAGGGGGGCGAGGGGGAGAGGAAAGAAGGGGCTCAGTCTGGGAAGGCCTCCTGGAGGAGGGGGAAGGCCTCCTGGAGGCCTTGCTTGCTTAAATGACTTGCTTGTGGTTACACAGCAGGTTAGTGATGGAGCAGAGTTTAGAACCCAGGTCCCATGATTCCCCCAGACCCATGCTCTTTCCATTAGGCCACACTGCTCCTGTTTCTGTGTAAAATGGCACTTGAAGAAAGAACTGTAGCTTGATACCTGGCAAACATGTACTTTTCAGTATTGTTTTGATTATTTTGGATTCCTTGTCGTCTTGTTATTTACATCAGTTATTTCCAGTTATTTATTTTGTCCAAGAGCATTTGAATGTGACTAAAAAAAAAAAAAGAAATGGGATCCTAAGGATCAGAATCCTACTGTGTGCAAGGACTGTTCACGGCACTGAGGGCTAATGAATGAAGGCAAGACTATCTCTGCCCTCAAGGAGACTGTAATTTAAATTTTTGAGGGAAAGTAAATTGTCAGCTCATAACCATCCCCTAAATT
Source organism: Tachyglossus aculeatus (assembly GCF_015852505.1). Classification (NCBI taxonomy): domain Eukaryota; kingdom Metazoa; phylum Chordata; class Mammalia; order Monotremata; family Tachyglossidae; genus Tachyglossus; species Tachyglossus aculeatus. Next base: position 21,051,483 of record NC_052078.1, on the reverse strand, counting down.
CAATGACCTATATAAAAGGGAAAGGAAAAAGCAGCACCTCAATTCTTTTGTCCAGTGCCAATATGAATCTGTAGTTCATCCAGGACAATTTCAGCAGGGGCTAAAAGGAAATGGGAGGCAGTGACAAAGGAACCGTGGATGATAGGTGACTGGGCAGAGTGGGGTGTTGGCTCCCATTGGTGGCATAATAATAATAATAATTATAGTATTTGTTTAGCACTTACTATGTGTCAAGCACTGTTCTAAGCATGGGGGTAGAACAGCATAATGTACTGTAGTGGATGTATTCCCTGACCATAATGAGTTTCAAGTCCAGAGGGGGAGAGCATAATTAATATAAATAAATAATTGTATAGAATTTAAAGATATGTATGTAAGTGCTGAGGGGTTGGGGATGGGGTGAATATCAAATGTCCAAAGGTCCCAAATCCAAGTGCAGGTCAAGGATCCAAGTACTCCAGCACTTAATACAACATTTGGAACATAGTAAGCGCTTAAGAAATTATTATTATTGGGGCTGAGCCCTTAGATTTCCCCCATGCAGATAAAGGGCATAAAAGGAGTTTTGCCAATAGGGACTATTACTTAGAAAAATCTGCTTTGAAATCTCCGTTGTTCTGAACATATTCAGCCAAAGTCTGAGTTGGGTTGGCGAAGATGCAGCTGAATTTTAGTACCTTCAATTGAAGCCGATCGTAGTTATATTGGAATACAGCATTAAGTTGCTTTGTAATGTAGTCACGAAAACATTCTGTCGAAAGCTCTTCATATTAAAGCAATCTACTTTAGTGAAAGCCAGAGGTACAAGATGGATTCAAAAGCCCTTTTTTCAGAATACTTTAATTAAAGCAGTCGTCGTACAATTCCCCCAATCTTTCTAAGATTTTTTTCTTAGTGATTGAGGCTGAGTCTGAAGGAAGTATTTCCTGTGCATCTGGGATTAGAGTCCTAAAAAAAACATGCACATAGATTCCTACCTGCCAGTATTGAAAGGGGCATTTAGGGAGAAAAATGGAGGCACTGTATGGACTTAACTTAATTGAAGGGAGCGGTAGTTTAGATCAGTGATTGCTATTAGAGTTTTCTTGAGGACCGTGTTTAGTACTTTGAAAAACTTTGGTGGACCTCAAGTAATATTTGTGCTAAATTTCCCTTCTGGTTGGTATAGGCCCATGTAGACTGAAGACCGTCGCTGCAGTCATGACCATCGCTGCAGTCATTAGCACTCTCCCCGGTTTCAGTGCTTCACAGAGGGTGGTCTGTGAAGGGAATCCACATGATTTGCAGCACCTACCACTCTGATTTCTCCCGAAGACTTGGTCCTGAAGGTGGTAGACTCTTTCCTGGGGTTCTCGTGCTGTTTTGGGAATGGAGCTGCTGCTGAAGCAGTACAGCCTAGCGGAAAGAGCACAGGCCTGGGTTCTAATCCCGGCTCCGCTACTTGTCTTCTGGATGACCTGGGGAAAGTCACTTGACATCTGTGCCTTGGTTCCTTCATCTGTAAGATGAAAATTCAGTACCTCTATCTTGTATTCAATATCTTGGATCTACTTAATGCTTATAATAAATACTACTATTATTATTCTAATCCTGGCTCTATCACTTGCCTGCTATGTGACGCTGGGCAAGTCAATTAATCAGTCAGTCAGTGGTATTTATTGAGAACTTACTATGTATAGAACTAAGTGCTTGGGAGGGTACAATACAACAGAGTTGGTAGACACTGTCCCTACCCACAAGGAGATTACAGTCTGGTGGGGGAGGCAAACATTAATTTAACTTATTTGTGCCTCAGTTTCCTCATCTGTAAAATGAGGATTCAAAACTTGTTCTCCCTCCAGGTAGACTGTGAGCCCTAGGTGGGTCAGGACTGTGTCTGACCTTATTACCTTGCATCTATTCCAGTGCTTAGTACAGTGCTTGGTACGTGGTAAATGCTGAACAGATACTACTATTCTTCCACTTCTTCTTCCCCATCTTTTTCCTCTTCTTCCACTTTTTATTCCTCTTATTTTTCTTCTCCTGCTCTAATAATAATTACGGTATTTGTTAAACACTTTCTAAGTGCCAGGCACTGTTCTAAACTCTAAAACTGCCTCGCCTAGGGAAGGAGCTGGGGGTTAGGTTAATCCATTCCTCCTTCTCCAACCCTTGGAGTGAAAGTATCTAGGAGCAGAAGCTTCCATTCTCTCCTCTCTCCCACCATACTCTGTCTTTAGTAGAAAGAACACGGGCTTGAGAGTCAGAGGACCTGGATTCTAATCCCGGCTCTGCCAATTGCTTGCAGTGTGACCTTGGGCAAGTTGTGTAACTTCTCTGGGACTCAGTTATCCCGTTCTCCCTCTTATTTAGACCCTGACCCCCATGTGGGACTGTGTCTATCCGAATTAGCTTGTATCTACCCCAGTGCTTAGAATAGTATATAATAATAATGATTATGGCATTTTTTAAGCGCTTATTATGTGCAAAGCACTGTTCTAAGTGCTGGGAAGGTTACAAGGTGATCAGGTTGTCCCATGGGGGACTCACAGTCTTTAATCCCCATTTTACAGATGAGGTAACTGAGGCACAGAGAAGGGACTTGCCCAAAGTCACACAGCTGACAATTGGCAGAGTGGGATTTGAACCCATGACCTCTGACTCCAAAGCCCGTGCTCTTTCCACTGAGCCACGTTGCTTCTCTTATGACACATGATGCAAAACAAATACCATAAAAACAAAATAAAACAAAAAACCTCTCTTGGAGAAAGCATTTTGGGCTGAACGGACCATTGATCTGACCCAGTAATGGCAGTGCACATGATATGATGTTCTTAGATATGAGTATGTTCTTATGTCAGAGGTTTATGATAGAGCTGAGAAATGGCAGATGAGCTTCAATTTGAGCAAGTGCAAGATAATGCCCCTAGGGAAAAATATTTCAAATTAACTACATGGCGATCAGCTTGGAGTGATCATTCATGACTCGGTAAAGAGATGTTGGAGTCATTATTGACGTATTATAAATCATGGGTCCAGTATGCAGTGACAGTCAGAGAAGTTAACCAAATATCTGGACATCCTCAGGGACACACAAGGAATAGTTTTGCTGCTCTATAAAATCATAATCAGAGGTAGATGGCAGAGAGAGACAGGTTGCCAAGGACCACCAGAAAGTTATGAAAGAGCATGCAAGCCCTCTGGGCTTCCATTGCTTTGGGGAAAGAAGTTGAAAAGGTGAAAATGGGATCTGGCAAATCATAATGGGGAGAGCTGACACGTATGTGAACCACTTAAATGGAATGAGCGACAAATATTGGAATCCTCAGCCACTGATGTCTCATTATTTTTCGTTGTTTTTCTGTGTTGTCCCAGAGCAGCAGAAAAAAGAAATACTGCTCAGATAAACTCTTCATGTTGCTATAAAACTTTGGAGCAGGAGCAGTGATTATCTACAAGTTTTTCCATAATGTGCAAATAGACAAAAGCTGGCAGTTGATTGTTGAGGCAATTTGAGTTTCTGCAAAACTGCATTGTGATGTGCTTATTAAAGGTGATTTGGTTTCTGATTTCTCCAAGGGGTCTTTGGAAAAAGGAACAAAGAGAAGGAAATCAAAGATATGAGAGCAGGTCAACACCATAGCGGCCTCTTCTATTATTCCTTATATTCTGTTTTAGGAATCGCCTGCGTTCCCTGGTATTAAGAACAGTGAAAACTACTACTGACTCTGGCTGTCCACTAACCTAAGCCAGCCAAGGGTGCTTGATGTTTCTGCCAAAAATCAAACTAGTGTTTGGATCATATTATTGATTAGATGTTTAACTTGATTAACTTTCATCTACTCCAGTGCTTAGAACTGTGCTTGACAAATAATAAGTGCTTAACAAATCAATCCAACAGTGGTATTTATTGAGCACTTACTGTGGGCAGAGCACTGTACTAAGCATTTGGAAGCATTCAGTACTAGAGTTGGAAGACATGTTTCCTGCCCATAACCAGCTCACAGTCTGGGGAGGGGGGGCGGTGATGGATATTATCAATAATAATAATAATAATAATAATAGTAGTGGAATTTGTTAAGCACTAAGCACCAAGCTAAGTCCCACATGGGACTCACAGTCTAAGAAGGAGGGAGAAGAGGCATTGAATCCTCATTTTTCAGATAAGGGAACTGAGGCATAGATTAGGTAAGTTACTTGCTTCGAGAAGCAGAGTGGTCTAATGGATAGAATACGGGCCTGAGAGAGGATATGGGCTCTAATTCATTCATTCAATCGTATTTATTGAGCGCTTACTGTGTGCAGAGTACTGTACTAAGCGCTTGGGAAGTACTCTAATCCCAGCTCTTCCACTTGTCTGCTTTGTGACCGTGGGCAAGTCGCTTAGCTTCTCTGTGCCTAAGTTTCCTTACCTGTAAAATGGGGATTCAGTACCCAATCTCCCTCCTATTTAGACTGTGAGCCCCGTGGGGGACAGGGACTGTGTCCAACCTGATAAACTTATATCTGCCTCAGTGCTAGAACAGTGCTTGAAATTTAGTGAGTGCTTAATATATACCATTAAACCTCCTCCTCAAAAAACAAACAAAAAAAACCTTGTCCAGGGTCACACAGCAGGTATTTGGCAGAGTCAGAATTAGAACACAGGTCCCCTGACACCCAGGCCCGGGCTCTTTCCACTAGGCTATGTTGTACGTAAGGGCTGCAGGGCTGAGGGTAGGGTAGATACCAAGCGCAAATACCATACAAATACCATAATTCACTAATAGTTAATGTTATATAAATAGAATGGGCCTGGTGACCGTCAGGTAACTAGGGTTTCTGAAAAATCTAGACATAAATCTTTGGGATGCTTTTAACTATTAGTGTTCCATAACCCTGTGTCTCAGCCGATTCCAAGGCCACTTGCCTTCCACTGAAGCCCAACTTTCACTTTCTGATTATCTGTGCTGTCAGGACAAGTGTGTAAAACTCCGTGTTTTGTTTTCTCTGTTCAACCCCTGAGTTCTCAGTTTTGTTTGTCTGACCGAGAGGAGATTTGGATTAGATTTTTCATTGGTTTCTCCTCTTAATTTTTTAAATGGTATTTGTTAAGCACTTACTCTGTGCCAGACACTGTCCTAAGCCTTGGGGTAGATACAAGGTTGGACACAATTCATATCCCACGTGGGGCTCACAGTCTTAAGCCCCATTTACAGATGAGGTAATGGAGGCACAGAGAATTGAAGTGACTTGCGTAAGGTCACACAGCAGACAAGTGACAGAGCTGGGATTAGGACCCAGGTCTTTGGGCCATGCTGAATTAAAACTCTGTTTAAGGGAGAGAACACCACTACACGGCCCGAATGCCAAGCCTGTTGTCATTCAGAAGTTGGGCTGGAGAATCCGTGAGTGGGTCACAAAATGAGGCAGACATTTTGGTCTTTGTGTAATTTCAAAACTGACACTGTTTATATGCTTTCAGTAAGGAAACAGGCTTCCCAAGGTAACAAGTTTGCCAAAATCAACAGATAATTTAGTCTGGGTCCTAAAATAAGAGATGCAAAAAGTAACTTGTTTGAATTTTTTGTGGATTTCTCACACATCTTCACAGAAGAAGAATCCCTGTTATGACTTATTTAAATAATAGATTTATAATAATGGATGGAAGCAGAAATCTAAGCACTGTGTGTGAAAGAATTTCAAATGAACATTGCTGTTCCATTTTAGGTGTTCCAATGACACTGAAAATTCTGCAGTGTATTTATTATGTTGGGAGGAGTTTCATAAGTGCTAGCACTTAGTTTCTTGTTAGATACTATTCTGGTGTTAGCATTTTCTTGCAAACTACTATACATACTATGGTGCATTTAAATATGGTTGCTATAACTAACTGCCTGTTATTGATGGGGTGTTAGGGAAATTAAGTACCTCAAACTGCTAATGGGCTGTTAATATTTCAAATGTATAGCCAGTTAATTTGGAAATTCAGTGTTTAGGGTCTTTGAGAAGCAGCATAGTCTAGTGGATAGATCACAGGCCTGGGAGTCAGAGGACCTGGGTTCTAATCCCAGCTCTGAAACTTGGCTGCTGTGTGACCTTGGGCAAGTCACCTCACTTCTTTGGGTCTGTTACCTCATTTGTAAAATGGGGATTAAGACTGTGAGCGCCATACTGTGTCAAACTGGATGAGTTTGTATCTACCCCAATGCTGAGTACAGTGCCTGACACATAGTAGGTGCTTATCAAATACCATAAAAAAAGTTAGGTTGGTTTACCTGAATTACTCTGTTTTGGATTAACATTTAACCTTCCCTGTATAACTGCTTTTATGGTTTTGCTGTGAGGGTGAACCGATATTCCTTTAAGAAGTTTATCTGTAGGAGTTCTTTAGGAGGTTTAAAATTAATTTGAAGTAACCGTATATTTCAAACATATAACAATGAGTATTTTAAATGTTAGAAAGAATCTCAAAAATTCAAAAATTCGTTTCCTTTTTTATACAGCTAAACTATGCTGTGGAAGTTTAATTTCCTGAAAGGGTGGTAGTAGCAGCATTTGCTCTCTCCAGTGGGTACAGAGCACTGTACTAGAATGCTAAGGAACATCCAGGAGAAATAAAAGATGAGCCCTTCCTCTCAAGGAAGCAGCCTTGCCGAGTGGATAGAGTATGGGCCTTGGAGCCAGACAGATCTGGACTCTAATCCTGGCTCCACGACATGTCTACTGTGTGACTTTGGACAAGTCATTTAACTTCTCTGGCCCTCAGTTAACCTCATCTGTGAAATGGGGATTAACATTCAATGAAAAGTGGAACGGGGCCTTTTTCCAGGGGTGGCCCTGAAGCATCACAAAGGAGCTTCTGAGTGGGAAATTATTTCCAATTGAGATATAGATAGTAGGCAGGTAGAAAGTGACTGGCTAGAGTTGGCCAAATCAGTCAGCCTTATTTTTTGAGCACTTACTGTTTGCACAGCTTAAGAGAGTACAGCAGAACACAGTTGATAGAGTCCCTACCCACAACAAGCTTACAGTCTAGAAGAAGATACACACGTGAAGACTGTGTCTTCACACAGATACACACTTTTAGACTATGAGCCCACTGTTGGGTAGGGACTGTCTCTATATGTTGCCAACTTGTACTTCCCAAGCGCTTAGTACAGTGCTCTGCACACAGTAAGCGCTCAATAAATACAATAAATACGATTGATGATGATGATGTGAAGGCTCTGAGTTCCAATCACGGCTCTTCTTTGTTACCCGGGTTACTGAGATAAATAGCTCCAATAAATGAGAAAAACTATCAAAGATAGAACAATGATGCCTTGCATAATTTTTAGATCCTCTTCCCCTCCTCAATTCATTCATCCATATGTAAAATTTAAAAGAAAGAACGTTATTATAATTTAGCTTCACACTCCCTAATGCAAACGGATTGAAGTTGTAGGTTTGGCCATCTAGATATAAACTTTCTCAATGCTTTCAGAGGTACAATTTGCCAATCGTCACACATTGTTCCTCTGAAGTTCTTCTTACTTTTAAGTGGATGACTCTATACAGTGTTATTTTAAGGGCAGTTTTCCCATGCCGGTTGTTGGGGTTATGTTCCTGAAGTTTTTGTGGTTGTCAAAACCGTGACTGATAGGACCACAGATGGGATTAGGGGTTTCGTGGCTTCGGGCACACTGGATTAAGTTAGAAAAGATTTGTGACAGTTGTCATCATCAGCGATATTGCATCCACCGACTGTGCAGAGCACTGCACTAGTCTCTTGGGGAGCAAACAAAAGAAATAAACCCACAATCCCTGCCCTCGTGGATTTTGCAATCTAATGGATCAAAATAAACCGTCTAAACTTGTAACTAAACACTTAATTTTAATGTTGTTCATTTGTTAAAGGAAAATTACAGTAATTTCATGGTTAAATTAACTTTTCTGGCCCTCTTTGCAAATTCCTCATTTTTTGCGTGGCTTATAAGGCCATGATTACAGACAAAAATATAAAATCACAGTGAGTCAGGAGAAAAATGCAGAGTTCTGCCTCTGGATCATAACAGTATGAAGTCCAGTTAGCATAAGGTTATAAATCTTGCATGTCTGACTAATTCTTGTGATTTGAGCACCAAAGGGAGGTCTGAGGGTAGAGAAGTAGCACAAGGGCGACTTGAAACAACAGGTAGTGTATCAAAGCATAGTCATGGAAAGCTGTGGTTACTCCAAACTGCATTGTGTGGCAGACTAAACAGAACACAGCATATGACTGATGGATTCTCAAAACCGTGGTCAAAGGAAGACTGTTTATGAAGGAGATTTTAATCAATCAACCTGGTATTTATTGAGTGCTTACTATGTGCAGAACACTGTATTAAGCACTTAGGAGGGTACAATACAACAGAAGTAGCAGACACGTTCCCTGCCCATACTAACTGCTTGAATTCCTTTCCCTTCCTAACTCTCCCCAGGTGTAATGTCTTTGCTGCGACCTCTTCTACTGGATGTTGTACCAACTATTCAACAGACTGCTGCTTTGGCTCTTGGGAGACTGGCCAATTATAACGATGACCTGGCTGAGGCGGTTGTAAAGGGAGACATTCTTCCGCAGCTTGTATATTCCCTGGCTGAACAGAATGTAAGGATGGTTATTTTAATGAATTATATGTCAATTGAAAGTTGCAAGTTTGGATAAAAAAAAAATTGGGTTGACTAATCATTATATAGCTACTACAGTAAATTCGTTTTTTTAAATATGATTAATAGACTAGAAGATTAGGCTACTTGGTACTCTTATTGTCAGCAGTAGCCATTTGCCAACCCAACAAAGCCTTCAAATACATTAGGGATTATTATATGGAATATGGTGAGCATCCAGTCTGTTTCCAGTGAAGACAAAGGGCAGAAGCACTTCCTGAGTTTGAGGACTGTGAGATCTTACAGTGAGAGATCAAGGGAGGGCAAGGAATCACTTCCCTTTGGAATCTTTTGGGACAAAAAAAATATCTGGGGTGGTTTAAATTCAGTATGACCTGGAAAAGAATCTCTTGAGTCCCTTTCAACCTTATAATTTTCCTTTAGGAGAAAAGAGACAGTAGTCCTGTTTGATATTAATGCTTTCTATTTCCCTGAGTTCTCTTTATTCTGTTCTACTTGCTTTCCTGTGCAGTGTGGCCTAGTGGATAGAGCACAGGCCTGGGAATCAAAAGGACCTGTGTTCTAATCCCAGCTCTGCCACTTATCCAAAGGAAGACCTTGGGCAAGTCACTTCATGTCCCTGGGCCTCAGTTAACTCATCTGGAAAATGGGGATTAAGACGGTGAGCCCCATGTGGGACAGGGAGTGCGTCCAAGCTGATTTGCTTGTATCCACCCCAGTGCTTAGTACAGTGCCCTTCACATAATAAGCACTTAACAAACACCACAGTTATTATGATTATTAGTTCATACTGCCACTGCAGTATCAACAAATCTGGAGTAAATTCTGATGAAGCTAAAGCACTTGGGCTTTTGAGGTGGGAGGCCACCATTTGTCTCTTCACTTCTGCTCTTCCTCATCTTCATCCTTCCTAGAAGAAGGTAGTGACCCTCAATCACTAGGGGCCCCCCAGTCGGCAAGGCTCAAGTATTCTTTGGGAATTCTGACCCAGGATCAGCAAACAGAGGGATCAAAGAATAAGACCGGGAGCCCCAGGTGGGACAAGGGACTGGGTCCGACCTAATTCACTTGTATCTATCCCAGTGCTTAGCCCAGTGCTTGACACATAGTAAGCGCTGAACAAAAACCATAACTGTTTATTATTATTCAAGTGCTATTGACCATTTTCTCCTTTGCCCTGCCAATCATCTGCTATATATTTCACGTGGGCCTTGGGGCCAAGAGTCACCCTAAAGATAGTGTCCTCCAGTTCTGTTTGAGGGCAATGGACAAGTGAGGTGAGTTGGAGGAGACGGAGGAGATCTGGAAAAGATATCAGAGAATGAGCAGGTAGGGCCCTCAGTTAGCTGTAGCTCTGAGTACATTCATGACTCACAGGTAATGTCCAAATTTTCTGTGGCTGTGAAATGAAATAGTAACTGTGATGTTTTTAACTAGATGTTCCAGAGAAGAGTGAGTTCACTGTTGTGATATGTGTCATACTGGTGTTTTGTTTTGTTGAGTTTTAATTAAGTATTGCTTTAAAATTGAGATCACTACAAAAATTCTATTTCAGTAATAACAAATACATTGTTTTTTTTTAAATCACTAAATAAGAACTTAAGAAATTTAAAGAATGAGAGTAGCAAATTTTGTGGTCATTACAGATCATTTTTGTTAGTTAAAAGGCTTTGACCTCCGTATTCGTCCAGCAAGATGTCATTTAATGCAGTATAAATACACTTCATAGTTTTCTCTCCTTGTAGTTTTTGGAAGGATTCTAATTTTAGTATCCTAATTTGGGTTCATGGAACCTTTTTCAGATATACAAGTCCTAAGAACTAGAAAAATAGCGACACAGACTTTAAAAATAAGGCCACAAACATAATTCTCCTTCCCAATTAATTACCTATCTATGAGAGGGAATTCAAATGCTATCTGCAAACAAAAATACACAAACAAAAATTCTAGCATATATTGTAACACATTGTAATTTTTAAATTCCTTTGAGCTGACCAAACAAACTCTGGATGTTATTTCATTGTTTCCCTTTCCTTTCAGCATCAAAAATAAATTTGCCATTGAAAGAAAGTATCCACTTATATAAAATTAAAAAGAGGAGGGAGAAAGAACTGAGTAATGCCTTGGCACTCAGGAAGCTCTTTGTAAACTAAGTTGAAGGAAAAAGTATTTGTCTAACCGATTTGACAGAAGTTATCAGAAAGGTAGCATGGTTGTCCTGTTGTCAGCAGATCTGGGAGAGAGTTGTTATTCAAGATCTCTTAGGGCACCAGAAAGATTAGTGTGAGGTCATGGAAGGCCTACCATGCTTGAGAGACTGAGGGCAAGCGAAGGAAACAAATTCGTCAGTTCACATAGAGTTTAGCCACACATGAGAGCAATTTATTAGGTCCCATGGGCAAACCAAATACCTTCTTGAAATCCCAAAATATGAAATTGTATGATAACTCTGTTGTGAGTTTGTAAGGAACATGATTTTCCTATTTTATCCCATTATATAAAAGTACAAATCTGAAATGTAATTGAAAACTTTCTGTTTCTCAGTTCACTTATGCTAAAGATTAAGGGGGAAAAACAATCTTGGATAATCACAATTGGTTTGCAGGCTGGTTTCAGCTTCCTGCCTTAAAAACTGCCACTAAAACTATGTTCTTCTGTAGATTTTTTAAAAATTTATGTGCAGGTTCTAACTTAGACTTCACATCTACCTCTTTTGCTTTAGCGTTTTTATAAGAAAGCGGCGGCTTTTGTGTTGCGGGCCGTTGGTAAACATTCTCCTCAGCTAGCCCAAGCAATTGTGGACTGTGGCGCCCTGGACACTCTGGTAATCTGCCTGGAAGATTTTGACCCAGGAGTAAAGGAAGCGGCAGCCTGGGCACTTGGCTATATCGCGAGACATAATTCAGGTAATAGAGCATGCTATCTCTTTAAGTTAAAAACTGCACACAGTATTGCTCAATAAACACAACTGAATGAATGAAGAACAATAGATGCATAAAGTTTAATCTTCATTTGGCAAGTTTTTTGGTTTCTTACTCCTGTTGAGTATCCTATCCTATCCTGTTGAGTATCCTATCCTGTATATATGTATATATGTTTGTACATATTTATTACTCTATTTGTTTATTTTACTTGTACATATCTATTCTATTTATTTTATTTTGTTAGTATGTTTGGTTTTGTTCTCTGTCTCCCCCTTTTAGACTGTGAGCCCACTGTTGGGTAGGGACTGTCTCTATATGTTGCCAACTTGTACTTCCCAAGCGCTTAGTACAGTGCTCTGCACACAGTAAGCGCTCAATAAATACGATTGATTGATTGATTGTTGAGGTAAAAAGTACGTCTGTTGTATTTCTAATGAGCCCATTTCCCATCCAGAGGGAGAATAGCTTTCGTTGTTGAGCTTCTTCCTCCTCCTCCATAGTATTCCTTCCTTCCTTCGTTCATTCATTCAATCAATCATATTTATTGAGTGCTTTGTGCAGAGCACTGTACTAAGTGCTTGGGAAATACAATATAACAATAAACAGACACATTCTCTGCCCATAACAAGCTTACAGTCTAGAGGGGAATAGGAGTACCAGTAGTAAGTAATAGTATTACTGGGTGCAGAGCACTGTACTAAATGCTGGGAAAGAATTCACAGGTGGGAATTTGGCCCCTCCCCCCGCCGTGGGGTGGGAGGAGGGTGTCTACATATTTGCATGTAAATCTGGCTATGTGCCAGTGGGAGGGAGTACTGATAGGGCATGCTGGCTTTGGACCCTGTATATATGTATATATGTTTGTACATATTTATTACTCTATTTATTTATTTTACTTGTACATATCTATTCTATTTATTTTATTTTGTTAGTAGGTTTGGTTTTGTTCTCTGTCTCCCCCTTTTAGACTGTGAGCCCTCTGTTGGGTAGGGACTGTCTCTATATGTTGCCAACTTGTACTTCCCAAGCGCTTAGTCCAGTGCTCTGCACACAGGAAGCGCTCAATAAATACGATTGATGATGATGATGATGACCCAGGGAGCAAGAGCTCCAGCTGCAGTTGGAGGTCAGCCACGCCACCCCAGAGAATCAGAAGCACATGCAAAAGGAAGCTGTTCCTCTTCTGAATGACCACCATGTTGGTCCAGGTGCCTGTCGGACCCTGACTTGATTGCTGTACTAGCCCGTCTCCAGTCACAGAAGGGCTTAGAAAAGGAAAATGGTAGATACAACGAGAGTAGCTGCTTTCTTGAATTTTGTGGTTTTAACAGCGTAGAATGGAGGAGGCAGAATAGTATGCCGAATGCTCAATTCATTTGTATGTCTGGGGATCGCATGGCGAGCAGATCATAGATCATAATATATATAGGGCTTTCAAAGGACCAAGGGTGGGTGACATCTGTAGTGGATAGCCAAACCCCCGACACACTCTTATGCAGACACCCTCCCCCGGAACCTCTCCGTCCCTTTCTTGAGGTCTGAGGCTAAATGGTTACAGCTCATAAATAGGCTCTGTCTTCAAGATCCATTCAAATTTCCTGCTCTAATCTGGCTTCCACATGGAATTCCCATTGGAATTTCAATATTTCACAGTAGTTAGGGGCCTGGGGCCCAGTAACTCCCCAAAGAGATTACGGCAGGTATTTCTCTGAAAGGAAGGAAATTAAGTTATTCCACAAAATGGCAAAGACATCATTTCCATTCACACCAGGGGTAGAGGATTTCCTTCCAGAATTACCTGATGCCAGTCTGTGTTTGTGTTTCGTGTCCAGCAGGAGGGAATCTTCTCATACTTTTCCCTCTCTTTCTTTTCCCTAATGCTTCCTCATGAGAGCATCTTTTCTACAACCATCTTCACCTATTCATTAATGTCAGCGATGGCACAATTGCTGTAAGGCCAGATTCCCGAGAGGCAAGTGCTGAAGAGCCCTTGATGAATTCTAAGGAAACCAGGGAAAGAGGAAACAAATGCAATAATAATAATAATAATGATAATAATTTACCATGTGCCATGCACTCTGCTAAGTGTTGGGGCAGATGCAATATAAGCAGATTGGACACAGTTCCTGTCCTTCATGAGGCACACGGTTTAAGCGGGAGTGAGAACAAGTATTGAATCTCCATTTCAGAGATGAGGAAACGGAGACCCAGAGAAGTGAAGTGACTTGCCCAAGGTCACACAGCAGGAAATTGCAGAACCAGAAATTAGAACCCAAGGACCCCCGGGCCTGTGCTCTTTCCAGTAGGCCTCACCGCTTCTCTAGAAATAGACCATCTAGATCTTGAACCGATGGGAGTAGTAAATGGATGTTCCCAAATCCCGTCTGGTGGAACTCTGCACTGCAGAGGCACAGTGGAGAGCAGGGATGGGGGGTGGGGAAAAGAGAGACTGAACTCCAGCCTCCTGGTGTTCCCAGCTGCCACAGCAGTGGCCGCAGCCTCGCTAAGCCTCCTGGGCACTGCTCCTGGCCAGAGCAGCTTCTAAGAGGAAGATGCCAACAGGAGCACTCCGTGGGAGCATCTCTTTCTCCTGAGAACCCAGTGCAGCATCCAGGAGCCATCTTGGGGGCAGGAAAAGAGGAGCAGCTGGAGTAGGAGTGTGTAGAAAGGAGAGAAGAATCACCAAAACACCATCAGAGGCTTTCTTTCCCGTCTTGCCTGGATAATTGTTTTCGATGTTTACCTATGACTTTGGGCTGCTCCCTGCATATCCTGAATGCACACAGGAAGCGGGCAGGAGGGGAATGATTCTACAACTGTTCTCATGCCCGCTATGAATATTATCAATATCCTTGCCGTTTTATAGACTCGGGGTGGGAGCGCAGAGGTTAAGTGATTTGTTCCAGGTCATAGAACAATTCTCTGCCTTCCCAGAGCGTGCCTGTTTCCCACCGGTAGAAAGTCAACGATAGAGACCCGTCTCCCTCTTTCTTTCAATTCCCTTTTCGAAGATCCCAAATTCCCGCCGACTGCCTCTGTTTCTAATCCCTGATGGCTGGTTTCCATGTGTGTGAACCCTCCTCATTTGCCAAATCTACGCAATCCTGGAAAGCTTAGAGACACGCTGGCTGCCGAATCAAATGGGAAATCTCACACATCAGCAAAAACGGGAGTGGGGGTGGTAGCATTAGCACAGCTGGAGGTGGGGAGCAGGCGGGAATGAGGAGATGGGCAGGAATGAAATCATGCTGATGTTTTAGGGATTTCTCATTGGCTTCAGTCAGGGTCAGTGTGCCCGAATATGAGAGGGACTCCACTTGACAGGTAGAAGAAGAAAACCAAGTCAAGGTAATAACTGAGAACACAACCTTATCAGCATAGTTGATTTCTGAGGAGGGGAAGGAATGTGATCCATTTCCCAAGTTTTACATGAAGTGTGGTGGGCTTGGGCAAGGAATAAGATTACATCTTACAAAGTAGTTTTGGAGATAAGGGAGCAGAACAACAGTCGATAACCAATGATATTTATTGAGCGTTTCCGGTGTGCAAAGCAACGTACTAAGTACTTGGGAGGGTCCAATAGAATAAATAAAAACAATCCCTCCCCTCAAGTTTCTTACAGTCTAGCAGGGGAGACAGAGATTAAAATAAAATTACAGGTAGGGGAAGCAACTGAGTATAAATAAGGCTGTGTACATAAAGGCAGGGTTGGGGTATCTGAGTGCTTAAGGGATGAAGACGGGAGGGGGAATTAGGTGTGGGGTTAAGAGATATCAGGGAAGGCTTCCTGGAGGAGGTGTGATGTTTAGTAGGAATTTGAAATCTGTAACATGAAACCTGTGACAGGAATGGGTACATCTGGTACATTTTTTGTATTGTGTGTGGAGATATTGTGTGTGCAGCCATCTTTTCCTGCAAATTACCAACTGTAAAAGCAATAATCCATAGATTATTATCAGTATTGGTAGTTGCAACAGAGGAAGGGGTGTAGAAAGGGGCTTGGTGCTCTCTTTGTTTCACCTCTGCCTTGGCCCCAGACTTCCGGCCACCAGCTACCAAACTGCGACAACCAAATAACAAGGCAATTTGCCGAACCAGATGAAGCCAAAGACTTCCTTCTGAGAGGTAGAAGGGAAAGGCCACATACCTGCTGTGTGATCTTAGGCAAGTCACTTAACTTCTCTGTTCCTGAATTCTCTCATCTACAAAATGGGAATTCAGTACCCATTCTCTCTCCTACTTCAGACCGTGAGCCCCATGTGGAACCTGATGATCATGTATCTACCCCAGCACTTAGTACAGTGCTTGGCACATAGTAAGCACTTAACAAATACCACAATTATCATTATTTTTATTATTATTATTGTTGTTCCAAGGGCTGCTGGGACTAGCAGCCAACTGAACATGACCCTGGCATGAAATGGGGATTGGTGATGGGCTATGTCCAAGCCTGCTCAGGGTTTATATGGCCTAGTAGAAAGAACACGGGCTTGGAAGCCAGAGGACCTGGGGTCTAATCCTGGGTCAATTATTTGCCTGATGTGTGGCCTTGGGCATGCCATTTAACTTCTCTATGCCTCAGTTTCCTCATCAGCAAAGTGGGGATTCAATATCTGTTCTCCCTCCTACTTAGACTGTGAGCCCCATCTGGAACAGGGACTGTGTCCAACCGTGTCTTGTATCTGCTCCGCATTTAGTACAGTATTTGGCACATAATGAGCACTTAACATATAAAACAATTGCTATTATTATTTATTGCACAGCCCCAGTGGTGAAGACTCCCAGGGATCAAGAGGGGACTCCACTTCTGGGGATTTAGAATTCAATTTAGGTAATTCTCTGAAAAACAAAAATCAGGGTTCACTGTGGATAAGTGGTTGGGTGAGGTACCTCAAAGCAGATCCCACTGTTAAGGTCCTGTCATGCCTTTTGATGTTGGGGTGGCTTGTAGGTAATGTAGAGAAAGCTGTCCAAGAAGCCAGTGTGATTCCTAAGTGTGTGAGTGAGAATGTGTGCGAGACCAACAAAAGGAAACACTTTTTCACCCAGTGGGGGCTAAGCATATGGAATGTGTTATCATAGGAAGTTGTTCAGGAAGAAACTGTCAATACGTTCAGGAGGATGTTGGATAAAGTCTCAGATGCTGGGGTCAAAATGGGAAACGTGGTATGTTATGGAGGTCATTCCTTGCCAGGAGGAGCCTTGTCCATCTTACAGTTCTTCCAAGTGTCCTTTGGCCCCACCGTTGGAGATGGAATATTGGGCTGGATGGGTCAGTGGTCTTATCCAATGTGGGGTTTCTTATTGTCATATGTGAGTGTCTGTGATTGTCTCCCCAGATGTACTGCATGTGTGCAGAATCATCTGATCTTAATATTGATCTCAGATTTGAGTATCTTGCTCTGATCTAGTCCAATTAGCCTTTTTTTAATCCCGCTTTTGATTTAGATGTGGGTATCCAAGGATGAATTACTGAGCATTTTAAATCGTTTTTGAATTCAGGTCTTTTTTTTTTAAACCAGTTCTTTCTGCATATGCAAGTACTTTTCCTTTGGCACTGACACAGAATTCAGTGGGGAAAAGGAGTTTAAATATCTAGTCCTGGCTTTGGCACTTGCCTGTTGTGTGAAAATGGGCAAGTCACTTCATTTCTTTGTGCTTCAGTTTCCTTCTCTGTAAAATGGGGGGTTAAATACCTGTTCTCCCTCCTCCTTAGACTGTGAGCCCTATGTGAAACAGGGGATGTCTCTATTGATGAATTGTACTTTCCAAGCGCTTAGTACAGTGCTCTGCACACAGTAAACGCTCATTAAATACAACTGAATGAATGAAACAGGAGCTGTGTCCAACCTGATTAACTTGTATCTACCCCAGGGTTTAGCACATTGCTTGGGACATAGTAATGCTTAACGGATCCCGCTATTGTTATTATTAAATTCCATAAAGGAAAGTAGAGTTTCCATGGGGATACCTCCCCTCCCTTTGTAAAGTCTTAAGGAGAGGGTCAGTGGTCCTTTGGGATTCTAGGACAGTATGTCTTTTGTCAGGCTACCCTAGGGAGCCCTGCTCCAGAGAAGCTTGGTCCATAGACATTTAGGATTTTTCAGAGCTACAGCAAACCCAGAACTGATCTGAAAACACCCTGCCTTTTCTCCCTGGGGCTTGAGTGATGCACCCTGAGGGTTCAGGAAGCTTCTAACAAACGTGGTCCAACCCTGTAACTACAAGACCCAGAAACTTCTGGGACTTGAAGCCCATCCCACCTGTCCCACCAAACCTTTCAGGCCTGCTGGCAGGAAAGGGCAATTAATCAATCAATCCATCATATTTATTGAGTGCTTACTGTGTGCAGAGCACTGCACTAAGCGCTTGGGAGAGTACAGTACAACAGAATTGGTAGAAACATTCCCTGCCCACAGTTAGCTTACATTCTAGAGGGGGAGACAGACATTAATGTAAATAAATAATTTATAATATATAATTTAGATACTTCTATCTTCTACAGAGAGTGCCCTTAATGCGGTTTAACCTGATTTTTTTTTCAGTCCTCTGATCGGCAAATAACTGTAACCTAGCTCTGTTCAGCTTCCAAAGTTCAGTAGGCGCTGTAGCAAGGCCCATTTAATCTTCTCCTAGAGATCAGGAAAACCTGCCACCCCTCCCAACTGTGCTTCCTTGGCCCTCTCCCACTTCCGCTAAGCTGCAACTTGAACTTGGGGATCTGATTTTCAATACTCATTCACTCCCCAGGAATAAAAACAATCTGCCTCTTATCAGTTTCATGATTGCTGTCTCTAGCATTTATTAATTAGTTTCAGCACGGCAGGGCCTCTCACTCTGTGGAGATTAATCTCATGAAATTCATATGATTCTAACAAAAACTGATCCTGAACACCACTTGGTGGTTTTTTTTTTCCCTCTTTCGTCTATCTCTTCACTGGATTGTCTACTGGAAAAAGCATGGTTCTGAGCACCTGTATATATGTATATATGTTTGTACATATTTATTACTCTATTTATTTTACTTGTACATATTCTATTTATTTTATTTTGTTAATATGTTTTGTTGTCTGCCTCCCCCTTCTAGGCTGTGAGCCTGCTGTTGGGTAGGCACCGTCTCTATGTGTTGCCAACTTGTACTTCCGAAGCGCTTAGTACAGTGCTCTGCACACAGTAAGCGCTCAATAAATACGATTGAATGAATGAATGAATGAATGGGAGTCAGAGGACCAGGATTCTAATCTCAGCTCCACCAAGTACCTGCTCTATGACCTTGGGCAAGTCACTTAACTTCTCTGTGCCTCAGTTCCCTCGTTGGTAAAATGTGGATTCAAGACCTGTTCTCCCTCCTGCTTTGACAATGAGCCCCGTATGGGACCTGATTATCTTGTCCCTACCCCAGCGCTTAGTATGGTCTTTGGCAAATAGTAAGCGCTTAACAAGTACCACAATTATTATTGTTCTTATTATTCCCCCACGTGGCCAAGCATTGATGGTGAGTGGGTGAGGTGGGATGGAGCAGGAGGTCAGCAGAGTCAAGGAGTGAGAGGAAGTGGGCATCTGGAAGTTTGTCTGGAACATCCACATGAATACTGAAGTCTCTGGGGGTCAGCATAAGGAAAGAGAAGGTGAGCCCACTGTTGGGTAGGGACTGTCTCTATATGTTGCCAACTTGTACTTCCCAAGCGCTTAGTACAGTCCTCTGCACACAGTAAGCGCTCAATAAATACGATTGATTGATTGATTGAAAGAAGGTAGGTAAGAAAGACAGGAAAATCCCTCAGATAATTGGAGGTGGGCCTTCCCCCAGGGCAGAAGATGACGGCAACTAATAATTGAAGTGGAGAGTTGTGGTGGGTGAAATTTTTTTAAAAATAGTACTTGTTAAGCGCTTACTACATGCCAAACACTGTTCTGAATGCTGGGGAGGTACAAGTTAATTAGGTCAGACACAGTCCCTATCCTGCATGGGACTCACAATCTAAGTAGGAGGGAGCACAGGTATTTAATCTCCATTTTACAGTTGAGGGAACTGAGGCACAGAGAAGTTAAATGACTTGCCCAAGGTCACAGAGCAGGTATGTGGTGGAGCTGAGATTAGACTCCTGGGCCTCTGACTCTCAGGCCCATGCTCTTTCCACTAGGCCACCCTTGGATAATAATAATAATAATAATAATAATAATAATAATAATAATAATGGCATTTGTTAAGCGCTTACTATGTGCAAAGCACTGTTCTAAGTGCTGGGGGGGGATACAAGGTGATCAGGTTGTCCTACGTGGGCTCACAGTTTTAATCCCCATTTTCCAGATGAGGTAACTGAGGTTCAGAGAAGTGAAGTGAGTTGCCCAAGGTCACACAGCAGATGTGGTGGAGCCGGGATTCGAACCCAGGACCTCTGACTCCAAAGCCCGGGCTCTTTCCACTGAGCCACGCAGCTTCTGGATTTGTACCCTTGATTCCAGTCCAAGTGTGGTCTGGCAGAAAGAGCACGGGTCTGGGAGTCAAAGGACCTGGGTTCTAATTCCGGCTCCACCATGTACCTGCTGTGTGACCTTGGGCAAGTCATTTAACTTCTCTGTGCCTTAGTTACCTCATCTGTAAAATAGGGATTAGGACTGTGAGCTCACGTGGGACATAGACTGTATCCAACCTGATTAGCTTGTATCTACTCCTGCACTTAGTACAGTGCCTGGCATATAGTAAATCAATCAATCAATCATATTTATTGAGCGCTTACTGTGTGCAGAGCACTGTACTAAGCACTTGGGAAGTACAAGTTGGCAACATATAGAGACAGTCCCTACCCAACAGTGGGCTCACAGTCTAAAAGGGGGAGACAGAGAACAAAACCAAACATACTAACAAAATAAAATAAATAGAATAGATATGTACAAGTAAAATAAATAGAGTAATAAATATGTACAAACAATAAATATGTACAAACATGTACATACAAATATGTACCCCCTCATCTGGAAAATGGGGATGAAGACTGGGAGCCCCCCCATGGGACAACCTGATCACCTTGTATCCCCCCCAGCGCTTAGAACAGTGCTTTGCACCTAGTAAGCGCTTAATAAATGCCATTATTATTATTATTATTATTATCAACATAGTAGCAGTTTGGATGGCAACAAAAAAGTAAATGGTTAACTAGTGTTATTTAAAAAAGTGCAACCGAGTGAGATTAGCTGAGGCCAGTAACTGCAGAAATACTGCCCTGGTATTTTTTTTTCAAAAGAGAAGGGTCATGTATTAATGTTCGTTTCCTCTTTGGCCTCTCTGGAGACTTAATTACTACTAAAAAACAGTTTCATTCCTGTGTCCCATAGGTGTTCTGTCTAACATCAACTCTGGGAAGGGACCTTCTGTATCAATCAATCAATCAATCATATTTATTGAGCGCTTACTATGTGCAGAGCACTGTACTAAGCGCTTGGGAAGTCCAAGTTGGCAACATATAGAGACAGTCCCTCCCCAACAGTGGGCTCACAGTGTAGAAGGGGGAGACAGAGAACAAAACCAAACATATTAACAAAATAAAATAAATAGAATAGATAGGTACAAGTAAAATAAATAAATAAATAGAGTAATAAATATGTACAAACATATATACATATATACGGGTGCTCTTATATAGCATCAGGTACATTGTTAGTGTATAACAAATAATTTGATGAAAAGCAACTGTCTCCTCCCATTCCTTTATTGCATTGCCTTAATTGTGTTTAACCACTGTATAAGGATTTTACATTTTGTAGACTGTAAGCTCCTCTAGACTATAAGGTCACTGTGGTGTTTACCTACTCTGTTGTATGGTGCTCTCTCAAACGCTTAGTACAGCAGTCTGCACACAGAAGGTGCTCAATAAATACAATTGATTGATTGATTGGCAGTCTCTGGGGAAACCCCGAATGATTTAAACTGAGATTTAAGCATCTGCATAAATGGCTGTAAGGCCAATCTGATCTTCTGTTCCTTGTCCGTGACATCTCCGAGAATCAGACTTTATTGAGGCAGCTGACTGGCTTGACAACTCTGCCTTCTCTGTTTCCTCAGGAATATATGCGTAGAGGCTAAGAACAATTCAGCACCTTCTATTATGCTAAAGTTCTCAATCTCTATGCATATATTTCAGAGGAAACAGAGAAGGCAGAGTTGTTAAGCCAGTCAGCTGCCTCAATAAAGTCTGAGAGAAGCAGCGTGGCTCAGTGGAAAGAGCCCGGGCTTTGGAGTCAGAGGTCATGGGTTCAAATCCTGGCTCCGCCAATTGTCAGCTGTGTGACTTTGGGCAAGTCACTTCACTTCTCTGTGCCTCAGTTCCCTCATCTGTAAAATGGGGATTAAGACTGTGAGCCCCACATGGGACAACCTGATTACCTTGTAACCTCCCCAGGAACAGTGCTTTGCACATAGTAAGTGCTTAATAAATACCATCACTGTTATTGTTGTTGTTATTGATAATAATAATAATAATAGTACTTGTTAAGCACTTGCTATGTACCAAGCACTGTTTCTAAGTGCTGGAGTAGATACAAGTTAATCAGGTTGGACACAGTCTCTGTCCCATACGGGGCTCACACTCTTAATCCTCATATTACAGATGAAGTAACTGAGGCACAGAGAAGTTGTGACTTGCCCAAGGTCACACAGGAGACAAGCGACAAAGCCAGGATTAGAACCCAGCCAACACCCTTTCCCACCACATCACTCCCCCAGGATAACTGCTCCAGGATCAGAGATGTTGTCCATCGCTCTGCCCAGAGTCTCCACAGCCAAAATAAAAGGCGGAGTTGAGAATGATCAGGGTAATTCAGGGGAAATTATCTTTGCCCAAATCACTTAAAATGATCAGTTAGATCTAAGTGGACAGATTTTGCATGGCCACTTAAAATTTTTTCTGGCACTCCACTCTTCCTTTGGTGTTTGCTCCCCACTTCAGATTGCCCTGTAGACTCACCTCCCCTTTTTTAAATGGTATTTGTTAAGCGCTTTCTATGTGCCAGGCACTTTTCTAAGCGCTGGGGTTTATATAAGATAATCAGGCTGGACACAGCCCATGTCCCCATGGGGCTTGTAGTTTTAATCCCCATTTTACAGATGTGGTAACTGAGGCACAGATTAATTGATTTGCCCAAGGTCACACAGCAGCCAGGACAGAAAGCCAGGTCCTCTGACTCTCAAGCCCATACTCTTTCCACTAGGCAACACTGCTTCTTCTGTTTCTCACCTTTTTTAAAAAAATGATTTTTTTTCAAGTTCTTCCTATGTGCCAGGCTCTATACTAAGTTCTGGGGTAGATACAAATTAATTAGATTGGAGACATTCCCTGTTCCTGTCTCCTTTCCAATTTCTGTCTTTCTGTTTCCCAATGACTTACATCTCTTTGGCCCATAAAACCCAACATGTTCTTGCCATAGATCTTACGATCAACAGCATTATTATTCATTATCATTGGCCCTGCAGAGCACTATCCTGGATACCAACTGTATTAGGCATCTACTGTGTGCACAGTACTGTACTAGGCACCTACTATGTACAGAACACTGCACTCAGGGCCTGTTGTGTGCACAGCACCAGACTAGATGTTTAGAAATCATATAAAATTAAAGGGTACAGTCCCTGCCCTTGAATAACTTAGTCTACATAGTATCTAATAGTACATACATAAAGAAGATGAGAGCAAAAGGAAACAATCAATAAGAAACAGGTGCATACATGAATGTTCTATTAGGGGCATCTTTTTGTGCTGGGTTCATAACTCCCCTACAGAAATTTTCCAGAAATTATTTTGAGTGTGCTTTGTTTCCTGATTTAATATGTGGCTGTGTTAAAGCCCACACATTTTGGTGCAAGTAGTGATGGCTGACATAAAATAGCATTTCCACTGGTATGAAAAAAAATCCATGCTCTTAAACAGTGGCTGGAGGGAAAATCTGGCAGGACAGAGATTCTGTGTCTATCAGACACACTCAGAGATCCATATCAGCCTGAGCCCTCTCGTCGTAGTCCCTCTAGAGGGATTATACATTTTTCCGGAGGGATGCAAGCAAGGCATAGCTAAGGGAGACAAAGCAGGAGGCGTTGTGATTAGCTGATCTTTTTTCTGATGCTCCAGTCCCACTGAGAAGGCTGTCTCAGTTCCACCGCTCAACAATGAGCTATTCACGGGCCAGGAGAGCACCACCTATTTGGTCACTGCAATCATCTACCAGCTAGTTTGAATGCTGTGCCTTCAGTTGTCTGCCAGTGGTCCGCAAACAACTTTATAAGGTAAATCTGATTTCATCTGGACAGACGAGCTTCTGTTCAAGTTACATTTTTCCCCCTCTTGATAAAGAGTGGCAGGTAAAATAAACTGAAAGTTTGTTTTTTTACTTGCTTTAAGCTTTAACTGCCAGAATTATGGCAGGGAAATGACCTAAGTAACAAGAAAAGGAAATAAAGCAAAGGTAGGGCAACGTAACTGCATTACACCGTGTTATTGAAAAATCAACATTCTCGCCCTCCTTTCTAAGTTTCTATTTTGTGAGGCATGCCTTCCTGGGTCACTTTTAAAAATGAGCTCCTCATTTCCCTCTTCAGATAAATGCTGTAGCTTTCCATCTACATACATTATAACTTCATTTTACCCATTTTGTAATTGATCAACCCTCCTATGAGCATGGCCTAGAAACAGAGACATCCATTTTGCTACTCCCAAATATTATTTCTGGGCCTTACCCGAACTCTCAGATGAGAAGAAAGCACAACAGATTCCAGAAACCAAAGTTGGGTTCCTTGTTCCCTGGCTCTCTCTGCCTCACATTTAGCAGGCATCTGTGCCGGTGCAGTAGCTCTTTAATTTATGATTAAAAGGAAACCGGGCAGAGAATTGAAACCGGGAAGCTATCTGAAATAACCTTGAGTAGAACCAGAAATCTTAGCGGAGGATGAAGAAAGCAGACAGCGGGGTGGGATGCCAGCGAGGTGGGAGGTTTTGGGAGCCGGAGAAGGAACAGGAGGAAAATGCCCACTGGCTCAAAGACAGGAAGAGGCTTTTAGAAATGCCCAGGGAGACCGTCAGGGACGGAAGAGGAGGCACAAAGTAGGAACTAAGGGGAAGGAGACAGAATGAGCCAACATGTATCATCGTTGGCATTTCCCCCATCCTCAGCCTTGCAGCTATAGAGCAGCACCCCACAGTGGAGGGAATTAGTGGAGGAGGAGGGAAGTGAGAGCCCGTGTGAGAACGATGAAGGGGAGTGGGGAGGTGGGGGGGACGGGGACTTTTTGAAATGTAATAGCGACACTTTTTCACCAGCTGTATTTTGATACATAGACTTTATGCTTAGTAAAACTGTCAAGATGGGGAAAATAGAACGAGCCGAGGAACTGCTTCCAGTCACACTATTAAAACAAATGTGTTCTGCACATCATTGCATCAGAAATGGTGCCCTTCCAAAAAAGAGACATGATCAATAGTGTCTATATTTTGGAATTTAAAAAAACCCAACAATCTGACTTAAAATTTTAGGGAGGATGTTCAGCCTGCCAGGTTTAGGTTGTGAACGCTTGCGAGGTACCTAAGAGATGCTCAATTATTGGCACGTTAGGATGCTGATTTTAAAAATTCTTTTTTATTTTCTTTTTCTCTATGTGAGGTAATTTGACCTTCCTGGTGGAAAGCAATGAAATATTTCCCCAGGAGCAACCTGCTTCCTTGTCAGTCTTCAGATTTTTTCATCAGTGGCTTTTAAGTTGCCTCTGAGGCAATCTATTCCTTTGCTGATGCCCCAGTGGCTTGTCCTGGTGCCTTTGTGTGTCTCGCTATTATATATCTTTCTCCCATTTCTGATTTTTGAGGAAATTACATGTAAATATCCAATTAGGTGTAGAATGCCAGGTGTATTCTTTAGAGTGAAGAAGTGTCTTTTTTTTTCCACACCCACTGATATATTTGTCAGTGACCTTAGGAAATTCACCCAAGTTTTTTGTATTTTTTTTTTCCTGGAGGAAGACATTATGGGGGGAGGTGATAAGCACACCAGGGTGCTAAATAGTCATTAACAAAAAGAGGGGTGCAGGCAACTAAGCCCTTAGGCTCTGGAAAGCCTGGTCAGTGGATGGCAGTTTTAAAAAATGTCCCCAAGCCTCCTCCAAAAAGCTGTTCAGAATCTCCCAGCCCCATTTCTGGGGATACCTCAGAAATATCTTCCCAGTCCCACAACCAGGCACAGGCATGAAAGTGGACAATTTTAGAAACTTTTATGATGAAGAAAAAGAACTGGCTTTCATGAAGAACCCTTAATTGTCTATATGGCCCTTGTGCATGAGAAATGTAACAGACTGAAATTTCCAACCTCCCTCTTATTCCTGAGTTTATAAATCATTAAAATGATTGAAAAAAAATCACAAATATTGATCACCCCCTAGTCTTTTCTAATATTATTTTGGGCACCTTTTACATTTTTGGAAGTGTACTTTTGGAAAAGACATTTGGAAAAATTAAGCACATTCATTTCATTGCATGAAAAACATCGATAAGTGAAATGAAGTTAGGCTTCATTTTTAAGAATATGGTCAGGGGAAATACATGGGAAGTGATACGGGCTAGACCAAAAGGTAAGATATCACAAAATGTATTTATACAATTAATAGAGTAAAATTAACTGGGGGTTGTTTGGTTACATTTTGGAAGCTGCTGCATTTTCCCCATTTTTGTTTTTAAAACCCATTTCTACTGTATTAACCCACATACTCTGAAACTACAGGAAAATTAGCTAGAATGAACCCTGTACAATTCTGACTTATAGAAAGGGAAATAAATTTAGTTGACTACTTAGCTATATTACAGGAATTACAGTCTAAATGTTTTCCATCCCTTCAAAAATATTTTCAGCGTGAGGTGAAAAACCCCATTTAGGATCACCAAAAAAGTAAAGTGCATTTTCCCGTGTTTTCAAATGAATGGAATGTTAAAAATCTGTACTACTGTATCGGGCACTCAATCCACATTAGTATCTGCTTATATAAACAAGATAAAATACTGTTTAATTAGGCTGGTTGGTAAAATTTTGGAACTTTGGCTTTCTCTCTTGTTGTGAGCCATGCATAAAATGCTTGGCTATTGATGAGCGCAGAATAGTCAGGACTTAAACAGCTGACATCTGCTTACTCTGTCTCTCTCCCTCTCTCTCCCTCTTTTTAAACAGAATAACAAGCCATTTCAGCCTAATCTACCTCAAATGTGTGCATGTAAATGGGGGGTCCATCTATTGACCTGTATTCTTTTCAGCTGAGGATTGGTCCACATGGTTTATGAAACCAGGAGGGCTGATTTGAAATGCAGATGTCGAGACAGTGAAGTACCCCCTCCCCTTTTTCCTTTGCTGTATCTGTCAGGGTGAAAAATGGCTTGCACAAGGGTCATTCACCCATACTCACTTAATTACTTTTCTTGGACCCACAGAACTGTCCCAAGCTGTGGTGGATGCGGGAGCAGTTCCTCTTTTAGTACTGTGTATCCAGGAGCCCGAAATTGCTTTGAAAAGGATTGCTGCCTCAGCCCTCAGTGATATTTCAAAGCACTTGCCAGAGTTAGCGCAGACAGTGGTGGATGCTGGGGCTATTGCTCATTTAGCCCAGATGATCCTGAACCCCGACGCTAAACTGAAGGTACTCTTAAATGCGTTTCAAAACCGGCATCGCACGGGATGTGTTCCTAACCTGAGACCGTTTGAAATGCTTGCTGAAAGTTAACGGTTAACGTAGAAGATTTTTACGATGACCATTCGGCAAGAAACGATTTGGTTGTCTTGGGTAGCCCTTTTGCACTTCAGAAAATACTTCAGAAAGGAGAAATTTAAAACAGGTGTCGTGCTCTTTTTCTTTTTTCGTTGTTTTTTTTTTTAAACAGAAAGTTATTGCCAAGAGCATCAGGGGTCATTTTAGCAGTTATATTCTGCCAGGTATTACTGGTTTACTAGTGTTTAAAACTCTTTAAAATTTCTGAACCTTTAGAACTTTTGCTGTTTTTTTTTAAATGAAGACATTTAGTGAGCTGGAAATCCTAAAATTGCGTGAGAATGAATGAACATCTTAATGATGATTTAAAAGGATTGGTTTGTATTATAATTAGCAACCAAACTGTAGTTTCAAGTTCCTACATTTTGAGATTAGCATGCAGATCATTTTTTTATCCTGTAATAATGTAAGTAAGGGAGATAAATTTATTTCTAGAAATGATTCTCAGAAACCCTCTAGCAAGGTCTAGAAAGCAGAAATAACCACAGCTAAAGTAACTTGTCCTCCTTTTCCTTCTATGGTGAATACTTTAAACTCATGCGTATTGATATGCTAAAAATGGTATATTCCCCCTAGTAGACCATAATTTTTTTTTTGTTTATCAGCGTCAGGTGCTTTCTGCTCTTAGTCAGATTGCGAAGCATTCTGTGGATCTGGCAGAAATGGTGGTGGAAGCAGAAATTTTTCCAGTTGTATTTATGTGCCTGAAGGACAGAGACGAATATGTCAAGAAAAATGCTGCGACTTTAATTAGAGAGATTGCAAAGCATACGCCTGAGGTAAAACACAGTTAATTTGGGGATGTTAAATAAAACACCAGATTGTGTGCTTGCAAGGCGGAGGGGTGTAGGTGGTAACTATTTTAGGTTCTGGTGGTGGGGTCAGAACATAAATAGCATTGATTGATGGGAGCTGAAAACGCTGGTTTCTTTCCTTACCTCCACTTCTGACTTCTTATGACACCCTGGAAAAAGGCATTCTACTTTTTTTTATGGCCTTTGTTAAGCCCTTACTAGGTGTCAAACACTGCTAAGCGCCAAGGTAGAAACAAATTGATTAGGATGGACCCAGGCCCTGTCCCACATGGGGCTCCCCGTCTATGTACGACACAGGACAGGAGAAATGAGGCCCAGAGAAGTGAAGTGACTTTCCCAAGGTCTGACAATAAGCAATTGACAGAGCTGGGATTAGAACTCAGGTCCTCTGACTCCCAAGCCTGTGCTCTTTCCACTAGGCCATGCAGCTCCTCCGGCCAGGGCTCATTTAGTTTTTCTGTCTTCTAAGTGGAAATACTAGTCTTCACACACTTTTCCTCCCGTTCATTCTCCTAAGAATGTGGTGAGGATTGATATGTCGATTGTATTTAAAACCCTTCATGTGAAGAACACTGAATATGTGCCAGAGTATTTAAATTAAAGTGATTTCCTTCCTGATATCTTTAAAATAAGAAGGAAATATGAAATCACAACAGGAACCAGGGATTGTACAGGTTCAGAAGTGATGCCTTTAAAAATATATTTTCAGCAGTGGTTGTTAGCTAATGTTTTCTTTTTTTTTCTTTTTTTCTATGTTTTTCTTTTCAAGAAACACCTTAATCTGGCTAGCTGAGCTTTCATGATTGAAATAGAATCTGTAGGCAGTCACTTCTAGCAAAGAAAGAATAATTAGATAAGAACATCTCAAATCTGCCATTGTATTTTCTACTCAATAATTAATCTTCTTTATACACATAGATAATGATTGGTGGTTTCATAACTAGCTAGTTATGAACTAGCCCTAGGCTCAGCTTCTAGGAAAGGAATTCTGACACCCATTATAATAGGGATAAAAGTTGTGCCATCGATGCATGAAAAATTAAACCCCAGAGAAAGCCCCTCTGTGCCCTTCTGTATGTATTCAAAACAGTATGAGTTATTAGACTTCTGTGTCTCTCCGGTAAATACTTATACTCCGAAAAATACATTTGCAAGCATTCAATCTGGATTCCTCAGAAGTGAGCCAGATTAAAAAAAAAAATAAGATGACTTTTAGCTTAGAGTAGATACTTACACCCAGTGGAAATACCGAAAGAATGGCTCAAGATCAGTGGGATTGTCCCGGTTGTGGTCATGGTATCGGCTTCATTTCTTTTCTCTCAGCTTTCCCAGCTAATAGTCAATGCAGGCGGAGTTGCTGCCGTGATTGATTGTATCGGCTGCTGCAAGGGGAACGTAAGGCTGCCAGGTATCATGATGCTTGGTTATGTAGCGGCTCATTCTGAGCATCTGGCAACTGCAGTGATCATCTCCAAGGTTAGTTCTTGCTCCGTGTTCTACCCGCGATCATTACCTTGAGATTCCAAGAAAGAACCACAGATGACTATAGCTCCTCAGAGTATTGCAGGGAATGGTATATTGATTGACTGATTATATAAACAGTAGTAAAAAAATGCTTGAGTGTTTTCCCTGCTTTATGGGCCTCTTAGTTGCGTTATATGCACAGATAATTTTCCGACAACAGTAAATCAGAATGAGGATTACACTTCACTAACTGCAAACAGAAGCCTAGGTGTTGAAATAAAAAAGGGTCAATTCCTCTAAAACGATTTGCATTCTTAACTGACCATAACTTACATGTATTTACAGCTTAAATAATTGAACGTGTTTCTCTAAAATTGTTTAATCGGTACTGTATTTTGATCCTAAACAATCGGACGTAGAAGCTGATTCTTATTAGTTATTCCTACATCTCAGATTCCTCCCTCCCACAAGTCAGAGGGGTCAGCACAAACTGCCCTTTTCCATTTCTCCCAGCATAGATGGCCTCCTACCTAGCTCACAGCAGAGGCAAATCTAATGGACTCCGCATTGCCCTTGCTCATGGCCTGGCCAGACCCCTTGCCTCTACTGGATTTCCTTAGAAGCGGCATGGCCTAGTGGATAGAGCATGGGCCCAGGTGTCAGAAGGACCTGCGTTCTAATCCTGGATCCACCACTTGTCTGCTGTGTGGCCTTGGACAAGTCACTTAATTTCTCTATGCCTCAGTTACCTCATCCTTAAAATGGGGATTAAGATTGTGAGCCCCATGTGGGACATGGCCTGTTTCCAACCTGATTAGCATGCATCTACCCCAGCACTTAGTTCAGTGCCTGGAACATAACTGAGGTAATAATAATAGTAATTATGGTATTTGTGAAGTGCTTACTATGTGCCAAGCACTGTTGTAAGCACTGGGATAGATACAAGGCAATCAGGTTGCCCCACATGGGGCTCACAGTCTTAATCCCCATTTTACAGATGAGGTGACTGAGGCACAGAGAAGTGAAGCGGTTTGCCCAAGGTCACAGAGCAGATGAGTGACGGAGCCGAGACTAGAACCCATGTCCTCTGACTCCCGATCCCATGCTCTATCCATTAGACCACGCTGCTTTTCCACTAAGCCTTGCTACACCTTTCTCCTCAGTGCCTTGGGATTGTTGGAGGGACCCACAGGGTTTATGTTGGGGTGGAGGTTGGGGAGGGCCTCCAATATTTGTAATAATAATTATGGTATTTGTTAAGGGCTTATTATGTGCCAGCCACTCTACTAAGCACTGGGGTAGATTCAAGATTCAAGTGGGGACATAGTTCCTGTCCCCACAGCCTATGTAGGAGAGAGAATGGATACTGAATTCCCATTTCACAGATGAGGAAAGAAACTGAAACACACAGAAGTCAAGTGACTTACCCAAGATCACACAGCCGTGGAACCAGGGTTAGAACCCAGGTCCTCTGATTCTCAGGCCATTCTCTTTTCTGCTAGGCCTCACTGCTTCCTTCTCATCTTCCAGAGCGTTTCCTTCCACCCCTTTTGCCCTGCTTGAAGAACAATTCTGGACTTTGATTGCCAGCCATACAGAAAACAGCTAACCTTTAGTGATACCATTAGATATTTTTCTGATCCATGCCCGCAATGATAAAATTCCCAGGACTGAAGGAATACTGTGGTGAGGTGTCCTAAAATGTCATCTCTGTTCATATATGTTCAAAAAAGTAAAAGTCACATAAAACAAAAACAATATTTAGATATTATTTGAGCTCAACCCATTTGTGTCCCAGTCTAAGACTTTCTTAACTTAGACCAGAGGGAAAAAATAAACAATTCATTTAAAGAAAGAGGTTTAGGATTAATTAGATTAAAACAAATTTTTTAAAAAAACTTGAGATCTTAAAGTCCTAAACATTTCCATTTTCTGCCACAATGGAAGTTTCCGGTTCATCGGCAACCCGGTTTGTGACATCTGTTGTTTGGTTAAACCCTTCACACTCCAAAGGAACAAAAAGAGTTATTCTTTGTTTCAATGGATTATTGCGGATAATTAAAGTGAATTGGTTCGAGTGCCCAGAAAAATGACAAGGCCTTTGGATTGCTTATGGCTCGTGTCACCTAGCAGAAAAGGGATCAGGATCGAAATGATTTCTTTTACTGTTTCTGAGCAAAATCACTGTCTCTTTAATCCTGCCCCAGATTCCTAATGTCTGCCCTTTGGATCACCACTGCAGGGAGTGCCACAGTTGTCCGTCTGCTTGTCGGAAGAGTCGGAAGATCACATCAAGGCGGCTGCCGCTTGGGCATTAGGGCAGATTGGGAGACACACTCCAGAACATGCACGGGCGGTGGCTGTAACGAATGCCCTCTCTGTTCTGCTTGCCCTCTATCTCGCCCCGGAAAGCTCAGAGGATCTTCAAGTAAAAGTAGGTGGATTTGGTTCAAATGCCCAGTACAGCGTGGCTCAGTGGAAAGAGCATGGGCTTTGGAGTCGGGGGTCATGGGTTCAAATGCTGGCTCTGCCAACTGTCAGCTGTGTGACTTTGGGCAAGTCACTTAACCTCTCTGTGCCTCTGTTACCTCAACTGTAAAATGGGGATTAAAACTGTGAGCCCCCAGTGGGACAACCTGATCACCTTGTAACCTCCCCAGCACTTAGAACAGTGCTTTGCATATAGTAAGCACTTAACAAATACCACCATCATTATTATTATTATTGTTACCAAGCTCTGCCAAGTAGCAGGCACTCAGTAAATGCGCACACACACACTCACACACACACACACTCTCTCTCTCTCTCTCTCTCTCTCTTTCTCTCTCTCACATTCAGAAACATCAATTTAAAAGTGTGTCCATTTTCAGTAATTATCCTGATGGTATTTAGTAAGTGCTTACTGTGTTCTGAGCATTGCTGGGGTAGTTCCAAGGAAATCTTATCGGGCAAGATTAACATTATGATTACAAAAGAACTGGTAAACAGGGACATTCTGGGTTCCATTTGGTCTGTGTGCATACTTTGAAGGTTTTCGGGTTAGAAAATTAGGGTTGGAGTAAGTTATTGTAGAGATTAATCTAAAACATAAAGATTAATCTAAAACATTCACTGTTTTGCATTAATCTTGTTAGTTGCTGTAATTTTTTGTCATTGTTTGAATCGTTCATGCCCTATTTTTTTCATAAATATCATCAAGTTAAATGTGAAAAGTTACTTAGACCGTGAGCCCCCATGTGGGACAAGTACTGTGTCCAACCAGATTAATTTGTATCAACCCCAGTGTTTAGTAAGTGCTTAACAAATACCACAGTTAATTGTGGCATCTGTGGTATAATAGTATTAACAGTAATAATAAAAAATGAATTTAAAGGGCTATAGTAGAAAATGACATTTCTTTAAAGTGTTGCTTAAGGTCACATGGCTTTCCCATAAAAATGAGGGTTTGGTTGTGTCCAACCATGGTGCTGTTCTTACTCTGGGAGTATTTCCTCCGTTGAAGCTAATCTCTCTGAAGAACATGTGGCAGAACAAGCCTCCCCTCTTTTGGGGAAGAAAACAGCTGACAGAAATGTCAGGGCCCCGTGGGGATTGTTTAAAATTTCCTCCTGCACAAACCACCATGGTAAAGCCTAATGTTTCCCTGGTTGGTCATCAGTCAGGCTTTGGCCTAAGCGTTTAACCACTCGCTATATTTTCTTCCTGAAAAAATGAGATTTTCTTAACATTCTGAAAGCCAACACACTTGGGTTTTGTTAGTCTAAAAGTGAAAGAGAAGGTAAGGGACCTCCAAAGATAAGGACCTTGTTTACAGTCTTCAAATGGGAAAATTGGGGAATTATTCATTGGAACATTCTGTATTCTGAAAGGTTGGACCACTGCAGAGGGGGAGAAGTTGAATTCCAAGATAACCTGGTCCCAAATTGTCTTAGGCTTTAGGGATTAATAGTAATTCCTATCTAGGGCAAAGGAAAAATAATGCCTTTATTCTCTGGGCAATCAGTTCTGCTTTCATAATTCCACAGAGTTCTGAACTTGCTTTCAGTGGTTGTAATTTTCTCTCACCTTTCACATTCAAGCTCATGAGTAGCATGGGAGAGAGGTGAAACTACAAAATGTGCTGTCAGGGAGAGACTTCCCTTAGCAGTAGCAGAAGTAGTGTTTATTTAGCACCTACTGTGGACAAAGCATTGTACTAAGCATGACAAAAAAAAAATACATGGGTATGAATTAGAAGCAGTCCCTAATTCTCAAGGGTCTCAAAATCCAAGAGTAAAGGGGGAAGATTGGTGACAAACACATTAGGAAAAACTGAAACAAAACAAAAAACAAAAACACACCTAGGAAGCAAGAATAAATACCATATTAACTACACAAAAATATGGCTAAAGGAGCAGTCTACTCTCCTACCTCAGGCAGGGCTGTTCAGAGTTCACCAATCACAACAGCCACAACCACCCACACCCCATCGTTCATATTCCAAAGTTTGGAAAGCTTCATGCTGCTGCCTCATCCTCATTCTGCTGTAGTGGGAGCAGAGGGTGTATTTAATTCAGAAGTGACATGCTCCCTACCCACAAGGGGCTTACACTCTAAATGTGGCGAGGCAAACATAAAAAAAGTAATTACAGCTAGATTAGTCAAAATAAATAATTAAGTGCACATATGTGCATTAGTGCTGAGGCTGGGGTGAGATAAGTTCATAAATGCTAAAGTGGGATGATGGAATTCTACTGGAGTGATTAATCGGGGAAGGCTAGTTGGGGGAAGTGGCATTTTAGAAGGGATTTGAATTTGGGAAGAGTGGTTGTCGGGCTGATGGTTTAGGACCAAGACGGAAGTGCTGCTGCTTGCAATCCAACGCGCTGGAAAAGTGAAAAAAGCATGACAAGTCACCAGGTAAAAACTAGAGAGCCCTCTCAGTAGTGCAGCCCTACCCTATAGGAGTGTGATTAAATTATTTTATCTTGAGGCATTTGCTGAAGTGAAAGACAGCAGGAACGTTCTGTCTTGCTCCCAGATCTGGTGCCACACAGAAGCCGCAGACTCTGAGGCCCTTTTGTCTCACAGGAGTGGCAATAAAGTGTTCAGGACTCCAAAGGGTTTGGATCCAGGCTGTCCTGGTCATCTTGCTCTGGTCTGGAACTGCCTGGTTGAAGGTCTGCTCCAACCCTAAGCCAGAGATGAGCCCAGAGTAGATCGATCAGTTCTGTCACCCCACTTTGGATTGTGACATGTGCCAGATTGGGGGGTTGAGAGGCATGGGAAGGGCTTTATACCAAACTCATGGAGCACTGATGGTCTTCTGACTCCAGCCGGTGCCTACTGAGTCATTCAGAGGGTGCCAGTGACTGATAGTGACAATATGAACAAATATCCTGGCCACATGAGACTTGCTCCCTACCTGCTCCCTACCCTAATACCCCTTTGCAGCCTGGCAGCAGGTCAGGATTCTCGTAATACTAGAAATACTAGAGAGGCAACATGACCTATTGGAAAGAGCCTGGGTTCTAATCCCGGCACCACCACTTGTCTGCTGTGTGACCTTCAGCAAGTCACTTCACTTCAATGTGCCTCAATTCCTCAACCTTAAAATGGGGATTAAATTCCTCTTCTCCCTCGTATTTAGATTGTGAGCCCCACACGAGACAGGGACGGTGTCTGATGTAATTAACTTGTACCTACCCCAGCACTTAGAACAGTGTTTGACACATATTAAGCGCTTAACAAATACTGTTAAAAAAAAAAGGCTGCAGTGACTGGAAATATGAGGAAGGTTAGCTCTGGGGAGGGGGCAGGCTGCCTAATGACTGTACCTTTAGCTCATCCCTTGAAAAACTGTTGCACATCTCTCCGTACAAGTTGGATAAGGACTAGATCATAATGCAAGGCATGGGGCAATCCATCCAGATGCCCACCCAAGAATTTCTTACTTCAGAGGCCTATGGGGAAGAAACCAAACAAACAACCCTGCCCCTTGGCCAGAAATGTCAGCCAGCTCTGTGTGACTCGCTTCTGTCTCACTCAAAGAAAGGGTATCCAAGAGGGACGCGAGCTGTCGGACTGCATTTCTCATTTGCTCCTCCTTGGAAGGCTTCAGATTTTACAGCCATGTTGAGGTGCAATCGGTCCCTGGGGCACGTCAGCATCTGTAGTCAGCCTTTAATTGGTTCCAATCCACAGGAGCAGCCGAAAAGCCTCTTCGTATTCTCTGCATTCTCTTCCAAGCCCTTATTCTTGGTCTCAGTTTGCCAGTAGGAACTGAAGTTCAGTGTACTAAGATTACAAAATAACTTCCAGGCAGAAAGAGACTACTTTTTCTCTCCTCCCCCTTCCGCCCCACTCCCTCTCTCCCTCTCCAATTTCTTGGTTTTAGGATTTAGTGATATGGGGTCTAGTTAAGGTTTAGGATTTCTCAGTTTTTGGTCTGGAGGACAGGGGGATGGATAAAATTCCTCCACAGCGCTGGTTCCAGAGCCTGGATCTGGGGGTTCTGCACAGCTGTTGGGGCTGGCTGAGACAGAACACTCGCTAAAACTCTGCTCCCTCCACCCGATCCTTCCCTAACCAAGAATTTTCCTTCCTTGCTTCCTCTCTTGGTCATTGGCTGTTGCTAGATTCCTCTGGAGTGCTCATTGCTCTTCCCATTAAGAGAAGCAAAGTACCACCTGATTTCAGTGGCTGCTTAAGATAACATAACATGGCTTTACCATGTCTCACTGCACGGTCCCTGTCAATATGGAAGGTATTTTTTTTTACCTCTGATTGGGCAA
The DNA here is from genome assembly GCF_015852505.1 of Tachyglossus aculeatus. Taxonomy (NCBI): domain Eukaryota; kingdom Metazoa; phylum Chordata; class Mammalia; order Monotremata; family Tachyglossidae; genus Tachyglossus; species Tachyglossus aculeatus. The sequence goes on along the minus strand of NC_052078.1, from coordinate 21,015,110 downwards.
CGGTCTCGGCCACATTGTGGAAAAAACACTCGAGAAGACAGGAACCGTCTCTTTTTAAATAAAAAAATAATAATAACTAGAGGTGGGAGTTGGGGCGGTGGGAGATGACAAAAGAAAAGAAAAAATAGCTACCATTGCTGTCTTGGAGTTGATTCTCTCACGGTCTTTTAGCCGGGGCCTCTCCACTGGAGGGGGAGGGAACAGAAACTTGAGAGAATTGTTTCAGGTGGGGGTTAGCTGGAGGTTAGCTGGCTGGGCAAGCTGAGGACACCCTGATTGTCCCCGGTTTACAGTTTCTCCTGCTGAGAAGGCTTGTCAGTTTGAGTTCCGGAGAGACTGCACCGGGCTCCTTTCCTCCTGGCCTGATTGGCAGCACCTAGAGCAGCTACGGCAAAGAGGCCGTGAGAGCCAGCCTTCACCTTCACTCCTCTGTAACTTCATGCTTGCTGATGAGGGAACCGTGATGCAAAAGGATGGAGGAGGCCAGAAAAAAAAAGACTGGAAGAAAATCATTCTCCTTCAAGAAGAGTTGAAGGCAACTCTGGGGGCAGGAGGGAACCGACTCTTGAGTTTTGTTTTGGGAAAGGTTTAGTAAGAGAAAAGAAAACATTCTGTTGCCTTGACTCCTGAGGCAATTTTGAATCAAAGGACAGGTGGAATTACCAGTCCTAGCAGTATTATCTTGAAACATGCAATACATTGATCTTCACACACACACACACACACACACACACACACACACACACACACACACACTCTCTCTCTCTCTCTCTCTCTCTCTCTCTCTCTCTCTCTCTCTCTCTCTCTCTCTTTCTCTCTCTCTCTCTCTTGCTTAAATTGATATCACAAACCCAGCAGAACATTATTTTTTCCTCTAACAGCTGGATTCTGTTAATCCCCAAAACCTTTTGGAAGAAAATGAAATGGAAATGGTTTTTCCCCACCATGGTGTAGTAGAGATAAGTAGGATGGCCTAGTGGAAAAACCGCTAGCCTGGGAGTCAAAGGACCAGGGTTCTTATCCTGGCTCCACCACTTGTCTGCTGTGCGGTCTTAGGCAAGTCACTTAACTTCTCTGTGCCTCAGTTCCCTCATCTGCAAAATGGGGATTCAATACCTGTACTCTCTCCTACTTAAACGGTAAGCCCCATATAGGACCTGATGATCATCTGTCTACCACAGTGCATAGTACAGTGCTGGCCACATAGTGCTTATCAAAAAGCACAATTATTTTTATTGTTACTAGTCAATGTGGATAAATAATGTACTTGGAGTGCTAAACTCCAAAGTGTGCCTTGCTTTGCATCTGCTTTGCATCTTGTAAGTCGAAAAGATGAGCTGTGAGGGAGAGGCCGGGATGGTGGAGTGAAGTGTGGGAATGAGAAATGATGGAGTGAAGGGAGAACAGGAAAGGGAGGCAGTGGGGGTGTTGAATGAAAAGATGAGGGAAGAAAGACATAGGAGAATGGGAGGAACAGGAGAATGCAATCAAGAAACTGGTTGAGGATAAATGGGCAAAAGTTATAATTACATTAATATTGTTCATCTGCCTTTGGGGAGTTTCTTATATTTTTCTTAGAGGATTATTGTCTTTTTTGTTTGTACATGAAATTAGTAATCCTTTAAAAATCAATTTGTATTGGCAACGTAAGTCATTTCAAAATGCACATTCTTTGTTGAAGATATTTAAAGGATGAAATGCAGTTTATGCTTTATCAAGACGGAATTCTTAAATTAATTGGAGAGTTGTAGTCTTGTTTTTGACTTTTTTTAAAAAAACAAAGCATAACTCTTGATTAGACCAGGAAATTGATCTCATGTCTAAATTCCAGGAATTCTTGTCAAGGATTCATTGATTGCTTACTGTATGTGTTCTGTTTTGTACTATGACAGACTAAAAAGGCTATAAAGAATATTCTACAAAAATGCACTCATCTTCCAGCTCTGGAACCATTCTTGCATGATGCTCCTCCAAATATTTTGAAACATGTGGTAGGACAATTCAGTAAGGTAAGAAAGATAATCTTAATCTGAGTCCAAAATGACAATCACATTTCCTTATGAGAAAATTATAATTGGTGAATTTTTTTCCCTCACCTGAATTACTCCTTTTTTTCCAAAAGATATAGGCCAGATATTTCTAGCCAATTCTCTAACATCTGTGATAATGAGGAAAAGGACAACGTGGATAAATGAAATCCACCCATAAGCCAAATATCTCATTTTAGCCAATGGTCCAACTTCATTCCTCCATCAAACTTTTTACCAGAATCTTCATTGTAAAACTGAATTAAGGGACTTTACCAAGTTTCTCCATCTTCCCTCTCTAGACTGTAAGTTCACTGTGAGCAGGGCATGAGTCTACCAACTCTGGATTGTTCTTCCCAATGCTTGGTATGGTGCTTGGCACATAGTAAGCACTCAATAAATACAACTGATTGAGTCTAGGAGAGGCCCAAAAGCTTGGGATAGATGGAGAGAGTCCAGCAGCCAGATATGTCTAAGGGTGTGGAGGACAGTTTTTAGAGAGGAAGAGGAGTGAGGGCTACGTGGAAGTTCAGCTGGTTTTGGTCACAAAACAATAATTCAGCGTTGGGAATATAGGAGATTATGCTGAGAGTTTATGGCGAGTCATTGCCTAATTGAGGTACAAAGGCCCTATGGCCTCCTAATAGGACTGAAGTAAATTCAAAGTGTTTCCAGGGTGTACAAGCAAAGCAAAGGGGTCAGTGCCTACTGTGGGTGTTGGGGGGAGAATGTTGTGGAATTGCATGTTTGAGGAGCACCGACCAAAGAAAGCTTCCCAGAGGTGGCGGGAGGTCAGAAATGGTTTGAACACTAGGAGGGAGAGATGTTAACAGGATGGTGGGCAGGCAGAGGTTGGGTATGACTGAGGAGAAGAGTTGAGGTAGGAGTTGGGTGTTGGAAATCAGAGCACGTGGAGTGAGCTTTCGTGGGAAGAGCAGACGGGTGAGGCTGGAAAATAGAGGATGAGACAAGTGAGGGTCCCTGGGGGACACGGTAGAGTTCTGAAATAAGGAGGCAGTGGTTTGGGGACAATGGAAGGGTTGTCCTGGTCAGTTCAGCGGTTGGAGCCATGGCTGTGAGGACTGACTAAGGTTGGAATCAGTGAAGAGTTGACAGTAACCCAGGTGAAATGGGCAGTGGCCGGACCCCGGCTTTGCCAGCAGGGGTGAGGAGGAAGGAGGGACTTAGGAAGGGGATTGAAATGGAAAGTACCAGGAAGGGGTAGGAAAACCATTAAATGACTCATATTTTGTGCTTGGGAATCTGGGGATGATGCCCACTGACACGTGAGGCTGGGCTGGGGAGAAGGGTTGTTGAGGGAAAAATGAGCAGTCAATCAGTGATATTTATTGAGTACTTACTACGCACAGAGCACCGTACTAAACACCCGGGACAGCACAATACAATGGAGTTGGTAGACGCGATCCCTGCCCTCTGAGAGCTTACGGTCAAGTGGGGCAGCCCTCTCTTTGGTAAGTTTGGGTTGACAGTGGGAAGCCAGTTCCCTGTGTCTCAAAATCTCAGTGCTAAGGTGCAGTCAGAGGGGAAGAGACCAGATTTGTTTGGCATTTGCATAAAGCTGGAGAGGCAGCCATGGGAGTGGAGACCACCACCGAGGTTCTATCTAGGAGAAGGGTAAAGAACCAAGTGGACAGGCCCTGTCTGGGAGAATGTGGCTGCATCGTTCCACAGCACTGCCTAGCAGCAGGGGACGGTGGGGAGACAGCAGCAGAAGGCAGGTCTGCTTGGCCCGGGGGAAGGCTGTGTTGGGAGCAGAGGCTTTGGGCAAATCATGACACCAAGAGGGAGAAACAAAAACATCGTCAGGCACTGTGAGTAACAAATGCAGCAGTGCAGCAGGGGGCAATCTCTGCATGCACAAGACGAGGAAGGGACTGTCAGTCAAGCACGAGTCCTATCAACCACCCTGACCCTCCCCAATACATCTCACCATCAGAACCCATCTTCGAACCCAAGGGCCAGCTGAATATACAATAACATTTGGGGAGGCATATTAGCCCAAATCACTAAGGTAGGCTTAGTGAATGTGGCAAATGTGTTCTTTTCATGGAGCCTGAAAGAGTTAATGGCCCTTTAAAGAGGGGGCAACTTCCTTCACAGTCACCAGGAGGACCCAAGTTCATCTATGGCCCAAGTGTGTAGGTTGTGATTCTGTTGTATCCATTTCCCAAGGTTACACTTTCTTTCAGTAGTAATGACCTCAGAGCTCAAAGAAGCAGCTCGTAATGGAACGATCTGACGTTTTCATTCTGTTCCTTATTTTCATAGGTGCTGCCACATGATAGTAAGGCACGTCGGCTTTTTGTAACAAGTGGAGGTCTTAAAAAGGTTCAAGAGATAAAAGCGGAGCCTGGGTCATTACTTCAAGAATACATCAATACTATTAACAATTGTTACCCTGAGGAAATAGTAAGGTGAGAGAGATAGAATTCTAGTAATTCACCATTATGATGCTGTTATTTGTCTTCCAAGCTGCATGTCATAGTCTCAGGTGGAGTGGGGTGGTTTGAAAGACAGAATAGATGTATGAATTATCCTCTTTCTTTATTGAAAAATGTTTTGGTTAGCTGTCTTTCCCAATAATAGTTCAAGAGCCCATTCTAAACGTGTACCTTTCCTATTTTAATAAGTGCTTTGTAAAACAGTCCTAAAATATACGGTACAAATTCAATTAATAAAGTACAGTAGAGTCCATTCAATCTACCTTAAATTGTAATTGCCTGCCTGGGAAAGGCTACATGAATCTTAAATTCATTTTCCTTTTTGCACCCTCTTGTGTTCAGAGCTCAGATTCCCTTCGAAGGGAGCTCTGCAATCAGGAGAGAAATGTTGGGTGCAGGCAGAAGAAATAATTTGGCTGTTCCTTTGAACAAATCCACCACTTGGGAGTCAAGAGGTGAAGTAAATAATGCTGATGGCTCCACGTAGGACAAGGCCCCAGTTGGAAATGCAGTACTCCAAATCTCCGGCAGCTGGTCTAAACTAATCCCCAGCCCATGGAAAATTAGTTGAGGTTGATGCCCAGAAAAAAAAAAAGGAAACAAGAACCTTGCTAATGTTTTCCTCGGCTCTTTTAGCACTGAACGGGGATGAGATTCATGACTGTCAAGGGAAAATACCAGTGTTTGGCAAATGGAAAAAAAAATTGTCAGGACAAGGGCTTTTGGAGAGAGACACTTAAGCTTCGAAAAGGGCATTATATTCAAGCATAAAATAAAAGTAAAGTCACAACTGGTCATGTCACCTTGGGAAAGAGTCCAAAATGTCTTACAGTACATTTCCCCTTTGTTCTCATTTCTTACCTTTGCTGGGTACCAAAAAAGTCTTCTAATTCACCTCATTCTTATACTTTCACAATTGACCCTTTTTGGAATTTAGGAGACATTTGTAGACTTTCCCAGTGTTATCAGGGAGAATCCCACATCCAGTAATTCCTTTAAATTATCTTAAAAGAAAAGATAGTATTAAGACAAATTGATTCTAACCTCATCAACTAGTTTTTGTTTTTTTTCAAGATTGTAATTCATTCTGAATCCATCCATATTCTGTTAGTGAGTTGTTTTTGGGGAGTGAAGGTTGTCCATTTTCTCAAGGAACTGATAAATGTAAGCCCATTTGAGTGTGAAGTAACAGAAGATGAATAAATCTATAATCTAGCCATTTTTATGGGTTATTCTTATTATGGTCTTTAATGCTTATTATGTGCCCAGCACGGTTCTAAGTACTGGGGTAGATAAAAGTTAATCAGCTCCAACCCGATTAACTTGTTCAGAAGATTATTTTAGCATTGCATGCTAGTACGATTTAGCAAGACCAATGTGTGACCAACACTTTTTTCCACATCTCATCTCAAGAGTGGCGCTCTTGCAAAACCACACGTTAAAGAAAATTCACACTGTAGTGCTTATCTGTTCTGATACAATGGCCATGGGGTTGGAAAAAAAGTTCCCTAGTTCTTTTGGCCAGTGGGAATCAGGAGAACTTGCTTCTAGTCCCAGTTCTGCCTGTATCCGGCTACTGTGGGTGAAGTCTGCAAATGCCTTTTGGTAATGTGCTGTGCCAATGTCCACTTACTCGCTCAGTGTACTCTGTGCCCCAGTGATTGGCAGGGACAGGAGATGTGAGCAGCATTGGGCAAGCCACTAGCATTATAATCAATTCCTCTCTGCAGGTTCTTGGTCCTGTAGCTCCAGGACCGACACTTATCCATCATTCCTGAAGAGAAACTCCATCCCCTACATCATTCTAACTGAAACAGTGAAAACACATGTTGTGGCAGAACGGATTGTACATGTCCATCTCTCTCTCTCTCTCGATGTATAGATTTCTATATATTGAGAGAGATGGGCATGTAAATATAGACATATGAAGAGAGCCTTTTATATATCAAAATAATGATGCTGAGGTGGAATTTCTCTATTAAAGGACAGTCTCTTCCACACTGCATACACACAGATCCAGCATGGCACACTTTCAACAAACTCATTCTACTAAGAAGAATGTTGCATCTTAAGGATGACTGAGGATGCTGCCCTTTTTTGTGGTATTTTTTAAGCGCTTTCTATGTGCCAGGCACTGAACTAAGTGCTGGGGAAGGTACAAGATAATCAGGTTGGACATAGTCCCCATCTCATGTGGGGCTCACAGTCTTAATCCCCACTCTACATATTAGTTAAGTGAGGCATAGAGAAGTTAAGTGCCTTGCCCAAGGTCACACAGCAGACAATTGGCAGAGCTGGGATTAAAACCCAGGTCCTCTGACTCCCACGCCTGTACTCTTTCCATTAATAATAATAATGGTGGCATTTATTAAGCGCTTACAACCTGCAAAGCACTGTTCTAAGCCATGATGCTTCTGGAGTGTTGCTCTCTCTTCAGCCAAGACAGCCACTCACTAAGGTGTCTCCTAATTTAGTTTAGGATTGGGGACAAGGGCTGAGAGAATTCCTTACTATCAGCAGGAAATGTCCTTAAGCTATTTTTGCAGTAGGGGTGATGGTTTGCACTGAGCCATCCACACTCTTGCCCCATTCCAGCAGCATCCGTTGCAAGAGACGACTTGCCAGAGCAGTGGAATATATGCAAACGTGAAATGAAGCCAATGCAATTTTTGTCTGAGGCCAGAAAAATTTTTAAAAAAAGGTTTTTATGGCCTTAATGCATTTTTGAACAATCACAAGGAAGGTTCTTTGTGCAATATCATTTTCTTATTGCAAATGCAATTTTGGAAGAGTAAAATATGACTAAGAGCCATAAGGCGACTGAGCAACCCATTAGATTCATCTGATGACAGGGCACTGTCTTGAATAAATGTTTTTGTTCTACAAGATGGAATAATACAGGAGTATTATGTCAATAGATCATGGTGTACTGTTGACCCCTCATACACAGCGACCTGAAGGATATGTGCAAAAACATGTTCATTACTGTTCAGAATGGTGCTTGCCTCATTACCTCATCCAAACATCTGAGGTTACTCCACTGTATAAATGACATGCAGGGAAATTGGAGAAAAATACCTGCAGAACCAAGAGAAAACCTCAGAGATGTTTGATGACCAGAATGATTTTAGCGGCAGAGCACCAAATTAAAATATCAAAATTTAAAAGGCATTCTCGCAAGAACGCCATAAGGATGATTATTCTGGGAGACACGTCTATCACTTCTATCCAAGAAATGTTTCCGGTTTTCCACACAAACTACCAAGCCACTCTTTCCAAATTGCAAACTCTTAACTGGAAATCACAACCCGACTGCTGCTAGTAGTCACGGCTGCAGTGATAGCCGGACTGGTTTGAACTTTTTGAACTCTCCTCTTCCTCCACCCTCTGCCAGCTGCCTGGTCTGAGGTGGGGTTGTGGGGGGAAGTCCCAGGAAAATTCCTTCCCATTATGCCCATGGAACATCAGTGACTGCAGGAAGAAGTCCACCCTCCACTTCCAACTGTCCATTCTCTCCCAGTCCCCATAGCTAGTGTGGGACAGGGCCGACCGCCTCCATGCCAAGAGCAGACTGCCGGATGGGAAGGCAGCCCAGGGTAGGATCTTGGAGGAAAGGGATTTTCTTTGCCTCCCTCCGCTTCCTGTGAGGATGCAGGTTAAACAGCATTGGGGCAGGAGCTGGTCACAGTGACTGCCAGTCTGTGCCCCTGTCGCTTAAGGCCAGCCAGCTGGAGAATTAAAATCGCTCCTGTGGATGCCAGCCGCCTGTGGCTGGTGTTCCAGGGTTCAGGGAAAGTCAGCTGTTTCCCCATATGCCCTTGTTTGTTTGCCCACGATATGTTTGGAGGAGAGGATATGATTGGGGGCCCGAGCGGAGTGACTGTTTTTCCTCCTTTCTTTCTCTTTCCCGTCCCTCTCTCCTCCCCGTCGCTTGGTGTTTTTTCAGTCTGTTGTTGTTGAAATCCATCCTCCCATCTTAAAGTGGCACATACAAGAGAGCCAGGAAGGGGGGTGGAGGGGTGTGTGTAGAGAGGGCAGGTTTTAAACTTCAGTAGCCAATGTAAGGGGAGCTCGATTTGACAGATGTAAATTCCTGTGTGAAAACACTTCAAAGAGGTTTACAGATGAAGGAAGGAAATTTTTTCAGGGGTGGGAGGGCTTTGAATCCACTCCTCAAGGGAAACCTTTTTACAATCCTGCCTGTAGGCACAGTATAGAGAAACTTAGTGCTGTTTTTGTTTCCTTATCTTGACAAATTGTAGAAGAAACAAGGAGTCTAACATAAATTATGTTACTTTTTTTATCGGGTCAACTATCTGAGGTTAGAGAAAGGTAAAACCGAACAAAACAAAACACCCAAATCCTTAGCTTTGTGGAAAGAAAGGGCTTTAGGAAGATTTAACCATTTTAGGAGTCGTGGGTCATTAAGAAGAGCCCTCCATGGGTTGAACCTCAACCCAAGGATATTTTATTTGCCAATGTCTTCTGTGAACATAGGTCTCTTTTATGCCGTATCAAGCATCTCATTAGCAGAGCAATATCAGCCTCCCTAGTGATGAAATTTTAAATATTTACTAAATCTTTACGACCATAGAAATGGAGAGTAGTGTATATGAACCCCAGGCCTGTCAAGTATGATACCTTTTTTAGTTTTTCCAAGGATGAAGGGTTTGCTCTGCACACAGTAAGCGCTCAATAAATACAATCGAATGAATGCAAACAAGTTATTTATTAGCTTTTTCTCTTAGCTCAGAACCTTTACAAATAGCCCACCATTATTCACTGATGAAAGTTTAAAACTGATGAGTGCTTCAGTCATTCTGAAGCTGCTTATTCTTAAAACAGAAGCATTCACTACAAATTTCTGGTTTTCTGGATGAACTGCTCCCTGATTAACTGGAGTGCACAACAAGAAAACTCTCTAGTCAGAAAGCAGGAGTTGGTCAGTAATGGTACACTGTGCTGTTGCTTTCATGAAAAAAAAATCCATTAGATAAAATGATTAAAACAATGTCAGTCATTTGGTATAACAGAAATAAGGTCACGGTAATAAAACATTGTCACAGGATCAATGTCTCTGGCTTTGAAAATAAATATCTCCGTTTTGCCTTGACATTTATTTTCCATAAATGTTTTGCCATTTATTGGGCAACGGCATACCATTACCTTGAGATAGACAGTATTCTGTTCTCTGGTATTCGCTTAACCTATGCATAAAAGCATTACTTGGTTGTAATTATTCAATTCTCTAGTGGATACTTGAAGCTGGACTCAAGGAATCACTTCAAATACACCTGATGTGGCTATAGCTCTTCTATTAAGGGGGTTCTGCATGGAATCCCAAATATCTAATAGAAATTTTTTTTTTTCAGGTATTATTCCCCCGGCTATTCAGATGCACTTCTGGAGAGAGTGGAGAATTATCAGCCAACCATATAAGCGGAATCATCTTGACACAGATTCATAGTAGTGCATGTATGAATACAGTTGTAGCAATATTTCCTAGATTTCTGAAAATCCTTACATTGGTTATTGGAAAGTACTGGTGTAGTAGTGATAGCAGCAGAATGGCAATCTGGCTGAAGACTCCGGGCCCTCCCTCCTTAGGGTAGGAGGGCTGGAAGAGGCTTTATCGCTTCAAAGCCTCCTGGGATTTGTAGTTTGACTAAGAAGCATGCCTAGTGACTAGTCTGCATCCTCCTAATCGATCAATCAGTGACATTTATTGAGCACTTACTGTGTGCAGAGCACTGTACTAAGCGCCTGGGAGATTATAATACGACAGAGTCAGTAAACACATTCTCTGTCATGCAGGTGTTCCAATTCACAGTCTGCCAGTCTTGAGGTTTCCTAAGCCTAGGGAACCTACCTGAGCCTATGGAAAGAGTGGGTGGGTGAGTTCCCAACTCCTGTCCCATCTCTCCTAGGCCGTTCCTGCCCTGCCCCGTCCTCCTCTACCCCAGTTCTGCCCCCACCCCATCCTGCCTCCGCCCCATCAACCCAGCTGGGTAGAGCCCCTGGCACCAATCTCCAAGACCAACCTCTTTTATTCATTCATTCAATCATATTTATTGAGCGCTTACTGTGTGCAGAGCACTGTACTAAGCATTTGGGAAGTACAAGTCGGCAACGTATAGAGACGGTCCCAACCCAACAGCGGGCTCACAGTCTAGAAGGGGGAGACAGACAACAAAGCAAAACATATTAACAAAATAAAATAAGTAGAATAGTAAATATGTACAAATAAAATAGAGTAATAAATATGTACAAACATATATACAGGTGCTGTGGGGAGGGGAAGGAGGTAAGGCAGGGGAGATGGGGAGGGAGAGGAGGGGGAGAGGAAGGAGGGGGCTCAGTCTGGGAAGGCCTCCTGGAGGAGGTGAGCTCTCAGTAGGGCTTTGAAGGGAACCTCTTCCATGGCTTCCGAGGGAAGGCCCAGATGTGGGAGTCAGCAATTCCCAAACCTCTCTTGGTAGCCAAAGACTTGGGTCAGAAAGTCATGATGCAGCCAGTGAAGTGAGCTGAGGATGGAGCCATGCCAAAAGGTTCCAGAAAAAGAGTAAAATAGGCCGGAAAGCCCAAAAGCTATTACAGCACAGGTGGCAGTCGTCATCGTAGCAGCATTTACTAAGCACCCACTGGATGAAATGCGCTGTCCTAAAGTGCCTGGAAAGTGTAAAACAAAGAAGTGACACATTCCCTGCTCTCAAGGTGTTTACACTGTAATGGAGAGAGACAAACATACCTGAAAGACGCCTCAGGCCTGAAACATCCCTAAATCCTCCCAGACCAACCCTTTGCCTGTCACTGTGGTGGCACCACGTGCCAACTCCCTCTGGTGACTTGGTTTCCTGCTGCTACTGTGTTGGGCAGTTGGCCTTTATAATGATAATAATTACTGTGGTATTTGTTAAGCCCTTACTATGTGTCAAGCCCCGTACTAAACCCTGGCATAGATACAAGATAATCAGGTCCCACATTGGGCTCACAGTTTTAAGTAGAAGGGAGAACAGGTACTGTATCCCCATTTTGCAGATGAGGGAACTGAGTCCCGGAGAAGTTAAATCAGGTAAAGCAGGTACGGGGCGGAGACTGTGAGCCCGCTGTTGGGTAGGGACCGTCTCTATATGTTGCCAACTTGTACTTCTTAAGTGATTAGTACAGTGCTCTGCACACAGTAAGCGCTCAATAAATACGATTGAATGAATGAATTAGAACCCAGGGCCTCGGACTGCCAAGCCCAGGCTCCTTCTGCTAGTCCCACACTGCTTCCCAGATAGAAAATCATCTTGCAACAGCCAGCCCAGTCTACTTCCTACAACCCCTCATTCCGGATCACCTCCACCTCACCCACCCCTCTGCAGCTCTTGCCCTTCAGCAACCTAGAGTCGGGCAGAAACATCTGTCCCTGCTACCAAGTCCTCTCCTCTCACCAGTTAAGTCCGTGGGGAACCCTGGGGTCATTCCATCCCCCCAAATCAGCTTCTTCCTGTTTCCCCCTGTATGCAGTGATAGGTAGAGAAGGTACCAACGACCTTTCTGTTTGCCTTCAACTTCCCACAGAAACCCTGGAGTTCTTTGAGGGTGGGGAGACGGGTGTTCTGCAGGAAGCTGGCACAGAAATGACAAAAGCCAATTTACGTTCCGCATAATGGCATTCAGAGAGGGAACATTAATAATGAAAAATCTCTCCCAGATGGGAGATTGTAGGGGGGAGGGGTTCATTAGCTAATTAGCTTCATTAGAGGCTTCTTATCATTGCTGCCTCTGTCTGGTACTTCTAAAAGTTCGTGTTTCCTCTGCACCCAGAGCGCTTTGGAGGGAAGCAAAATAGTGGGAGAGCCTACACTGTGAGCGAATCCTTGATCTAGAAGTGTAGGAAAAGAAATCTTTATCTTTAAAATTAGGTTGGGGTCTCAGTCACTGAAACGTTTTCACTGCTTTCTTCACCGAAATTGGTGTAATGAGTGGTGTGCTTGGGTCGGAGTTTCATTTCCAGGATCTTGGAGCGGGAGCCCGGCTGTCTTTGCTGCCTTTGGCCGGGAAAGAGAAGCTACAGACACGGGATTGTTTGCCATGAAGCTAGGAGGAGGCTTCGGTGGCCCTGCCCCCTCCCCATTCTCCCCCACCTTATCTTGCCCTCCCTTCCTGGCTTTCTCTGGGAGTGCTTTGGTAACTGGGCGAGGGCCCCCTGAAAGTGTGGACTGGGGGACTGCCCCTTTCTAAGGAGCTGAATGGCTCCAGGGTGGCTCAGCTTTGGGGAGGAGGGTTCTGTAACCAGCCTGCTACCTGGCCAGCCTAACAAGGCTTCCTCTCTGTGCCCCTGGTAAGTGAATAGTGGGTTCAAATGGAGGCTTTGGGTTGGGTAAAGGGACTTATCCTCTGACAAGGTTAGTCCCTGAAACACAAGAACTGTTTTTCTAATGCCAAACAGGTTTGGATAATACATGTTCATTGATATTTTAAGGGAAGGATAAATGAACAATGATAGTAATTGGGGTATTTGTTAGTATGTGTCCAGCTCTGACGTAAATACAAAATCAAGTCAGACAGAGTCCTTGTTCCACATGGGGTTCACAGTCAAAGTAGGAGGGAGAACAATAATTGAATCCCCATTTTATAGATGAGGAAATTGAGGCACAGAGAAGCCAACTGATTTGCCCAAGGTCACACAGCAGGCATGTGGAAGAACCAGGAGTAGAACCCAGACCTCCTGACCCCCCAAGCCCATGCTCTTTCCACTAGGCCATTTTGTTTCCCTGGGTGCAACAGCTCCTGTTAAATCCCATTAAATGGGAAATCAGACCTCTGTTTGGGTTTTTTTTTCCTCATCTTCAGAAATTCTCCATAGCAGATCCAATCTGTAGTTGAAACTTCCTTTTGGGTGTTTCCCAATTCTAGATTCCAGTTTAATCAGGACTCATCTAGGATTTCAGCAAGGAAATCCATTTCAAATATAACAGCGAACACTTGGTGAAGAATTATTCTGAGACTCCTGCACTCACTTTTAGGAAACGGTCTTATGAGAGAAGATCAAGTGTTGATCCCAATTATAAACAATCTGTTCCATTGTGTCTCAGTGCATGAATGACATTTTTGGTGTTTCAGTTCCTTCACAAAATAACTCTGCTCCCCAATCAAACCTGTAATTGCATTAGAGTGGATCCTAATTGCCCAGTTACTGTTGCATTTATATATGCGTGACGGAAGATTGCTAGGGAATAGACTGTGTACAGCAGCAAAGTACACTTTGGGAAGCAATTACAATATTGTCTTTGAATCTTGAACGGAGAACAAACAGAATTGCATTTTGTAGTGATTTCTACCAGGAAGCAATCACAGTTCCATTCTTTTAAATGTTTCTCCTTGTTTGTGAAGATGGGAAAATGTTGAATATTTATTGAATTACTCCCCCGCAGCACTCCTGCCTCTGGCTAGGTAGAGCACAAAACCTACAGTTGTGGTGCGGCCCCCGATAACCAATTATAATTGGTCAATTGGTCAGGCGTTTTGACTAATCAGTACATATTCGGTCATTCCTCCTAATGAATGGCAGAGGGGGCAGGAAGAGAACTGATCCCGGGGTTGCTGGGGATTTCTGAAAGCAACGTGGCTTGATAGTTGAAAGCGTTTGGGCCTGGGAGTCAGAGGACCTGGGTTCTAATCCTGACTCTGCCATGTACCTATTATGTGGCCTTGGGCAAGTCACTTAATTTCTCTGCCTCAGTTCCCTCATCTGTAAAACGGAGATTCAATACCTGTTTTCCCTCCTACTTGGACTGTGAACCCCACTGTGGAACCTGATTATCTTGTATCTACTCCAGCGCTTAGTACAGTGGTTGGCACAGAGTAAGTGGTTAACAAATACCAATCAATCAATCAATCAATCAATCGTATTTATTGAGCGCTTACTGTGTGCAGAGCACTGTACTAAGCACTTGGGAAGTACAAGTTGGCAACATATAGAGACAGTCCCTACCCAACAGTGGGCTCACAGTCTAAAAGGGGGAGACAGAGAACAAAACCAAACATACTAACAAAATAAAATAGAATAGATATGTACAGGTAAAACAAATAAGTAAATAGAGTAATAAATATGTACAAACATATATACATATATACAGGTACCACAGTTGTTAATTACTATTGTTAATAGTTGTTAATTACTATTATTCTGGCAGTGTGGCTGGGAGCAGGCTCAGTGACCGTATGTTGTCTCTCTCCAACTCAGTAGGACCAGACTCCCTATTTCCAGAACAATTCCCTGCCTTCCACCCACTATAGCTGGCCCCATATGGCTACACTCCAACCCCCACTACGGTCACCCCAGTCTCCCATGGCACCATCCGTCGAACCATGGACACTAGGATCAGACGTGAGGGCTGTTAAACCCTGGAATTGGCTGCCGACTCCTAGTCCAAATCTGTCCAGCTGTTCTTCAACTCAAAAATCTATAGAAAAAGAGAGTCTTATCTGCCTGGAGACATGGGGATGGTCTAGATGACCTCTCAGGGTTCTTCAGGTGCTTTGAGAACTCTTCCGGTCACGGACAGATGGAAGCTGTGCCCTGTGATAGTATTCAGTCAGTCTGTGTCACTTTTCAGCATCCAAAGCCCTGCTGAAATCCCTTCTCCTTTATGGGGCCCTCCTTGATTAAGGAATGATTAAGGATTCCTCTCATTTCCCACACCCTTTAGCCCCCGCCCCAACTTCCACTTTAACATTTCTGCCTCACAAAGGCACCTGACTACTCCCATTCCTCCGTACAAATCTTTATCCTCTATTACTTCCTCCTGTCATTTATTTTAGTGCCTGTCTCATCTCTACACATCTCTACACACCCTATAGACCCTGCCAACTTCCACTTCAACACTTGTGCTTTACCTAGGCATGTAACTACTCCCACTCCTCCACACAAATCTTTATCCTTTATTCCTCCTACCTGTCATTAATGCTAGCATTTGTCTCCTGTGCTAGACTGTAAGCTCCTTGGCAGCAGGGATCATGTCTGCTAACTCTACTGTACTCTCCCCCAAGTGTTTAGTATAGTGCTCTTCTCATAATAGGCTGTTAGTGATTGACTGGGCGGTGGTGCAGTAGACGAGGACTGTTGAGTGGGGCGATGAGGGGGTGGCTGAGTGTATTTGTCTGGACCTTGGGGCTAGGAAGGCACATTTGGGTGTGGTGGGGAAGTTGGGAGGAGGAGGAATCCCAACTGGAAGCTGCAAATGATGGGTGGAGTGGAAGGAAGTCCCAAATGGATAGCCCCTTCCTGCTCCATTGTACTAGTCTAGATGAATCCTGATCTTCTCACTGACAGATCCTTCCCACATCTTTCCCAGGTGTGCTCTCTCCTGGCTCTGGGGGCCTATTGGGATGAGGTTGGAGGAAATGGTGTTTCTCTTGGGGAGAGGGAAATTGAGAAAAAATCTTCTCATACCTGGAGGTGAGGGGGACTGGACAGATTTGAGCATCTTATTGACAATCGGTAGGGAGCGCCCGGAAGCGATTCCTAGGCTGGACTCTAGATGTCATTTTAGGAAATCATTCATTCATTCATTCATTCAATTGTATTTATTGAGCGCTTAGTGTGCTCAATAAATCTGCAGCCTGTCAGCTCCATGGCCACATTAGTCACTTCTCGAGAGATAAGAGGCACAACCTGGGTTGGTTTACCCTGACCAAGCATCCTTTCTGAGTCACAAATGTCACCACGAGTCCCACCTGTCCGCCCACCCCATGCCGTAACCTGAGCTTCCATCGTGATCCATGTTCCTTAGGTGACTTCACTAAACAGCTGCCTGAGAAATTAAATCCTCACTAGGACACCATCTCCTGGGAACTACATTTTCTACTCGACAGTTGAGAAACTCTCCCTGCTCTGCCCACCTCTCTCCTGTTAGACTGCAATGGCCATCACATGGTGGGGGCTATTATCCTGTCTCAGGTTCCTGCTACTCGCTGCTTGTATCCCTCCACCTTCAGGTTCCTGCTGCTCTCCCGTTGTATCCCTCCACACTTGGGTTCCTGCTGCTCTCCAGTGATAGTCCCCCCAACCCTCCCACCACTTCTCCATGAAGGCCCATCCCTCTCCCTCACTCTTCAGTCATGTCCCCTGCCCAGAATGGAGCCACCAGGGTTATAAGCCTCACTGGGAATCATCTTACCTTCCAGGCTGTTCGGCTCCAGGGATACAGTAGTCCCAGATTAACTGCACCCATTTATTTCTCTTCCAGAATCTAGCCCTGGCCCAAATTACAGTTGTGGGTGGTTGCCCAAAGTAAACCCTCAAATGAAAGCCTCTAACTTGCTTGCTCCCATCTCTAATCTATACCTGGAAGGTTTGCGTAGCTTTCTCTCAACATTTTCCCTACCTGAAATTGAACACTGTTGGAGCTGCAGCCAAGTCTTTCAGTTGGAGATGTTGGCCAGGGCTGCAGGCTGAAGCACCGAATGGTCTGTGAAAGGAAGGGAAGGCAAGTCTTACGAGAAATGGCTAATTAGGATGATGATGATGATGATGAAGGTATTTGTTAAGCGCTTCCTATGTATTAAGCACTTCTAAGCGCTGGGATAGGTACAAGCTAATCAGGTTGGACACAGTCCCTGTCCCACATGGGGTTCACAGTCTTAATCCCAGTTACCATGTGTATTACTCTATTTATTTATTTATTTATTTTATATTACTCTTTATTTACTTATTTTATTTGTACATGTTTATTCTGTTTATTTTATTTTGTTAATATGTTTTGTTTTGTTGTCTGTCTCCCCCTTCTAGACTGTGAACCCACTGTTGGGTAGGGACCGTCTCCATATGTTGCCGATTTGTACTTCCCAAGCGCTTAGTACAGTGCTCTGCACCCAGTAAGCGCTCAATAAATATGATTGAATGAATGAATGAATGAATCCCCATTTTACAGATAAGGTAAAGCACAGGGAAGTAAAGTGACTTGTCCAAGATCACACTGCAGACAGATAGTAGAGCTGAGATTAGAACCCAGATCCTTCTGACTCCCAGCCTTGTGCTCTATCCCCTAGGCCATGCTGCTTCTCAGTTAGGCAGAGCAAGGAATCATGAGTCACCTACTGTCACAGAGACACCTAAGTTTTGTTTACTAATAATCTTTCTTGATAATTGAGGCTCTCCTATTTAGACTGTGAACCCCATATGGGCAGGGATTACGTTTGACCTGATTATCCTGTATACCCCGGCTTTCAGTATAGTGCGTGGTATACAGTAAGTACTTAACAAATACCATTGTTATTATTTGTGTTTCTGTTATTACAGCAACGTTTCCCCTTTGACAAAGAAGGGTCTTACTTAGGGGGCTGGGAGCAGAACCAGGTCCTGTGCTCTTTCCACTAAGCCAAGGTACTGATCAGGCTTGTTGGCTGAAAATCAAGGGGTGGACTGGGAAACGAGCCTTTGCCCTCTCTTCTCGTACAAAACTTCCGTTTGATTCTGCTGCCGCCTTTTGGGTGTGTGATGTATGTGGCTATCCAGAAAAGCTTGGTTAAACACCCATCATGACGGGAACCCAATTTAGTTAATTTACGGGGAGCTACCTGCTTTCTTAACCAAGGCAGCAAAGACCACGTAAATAAACAAGGGCATAAATAACCACTGGGGAGCTTCGTCAGGCCGGCCTGCTGGTTGGGGTCTAAGGTTTCAGGAAATGATACGATGGCTGGGAAAGGCTACAGACTGCTTGGGTGCAGTGGGGACAGGGACTTTGATCTAATTAACCCAGTGCTTAGAACAGAACATAAAGTAAGCGTTTAGCAAATACCATAAAAAATGGGAAAGTTGGGGATATGACTGTATTCAGCGGGTCTCATCTCCCTGTAGGATAGACCTGGAAGGATAGGGATAATATCTCCTTCCATGCTTGTCCGCTTCCCGAATGCTCCAGCCTGTGGTTCCCAATACTCGGCTTCTGTTTCCTTTGCCGCTGATCCTGCTTTTCTCAGGTAGATCCCACAGTGTGATTTAGTGGGTTTAATCTAGGGAAGGACACTAGACACTATCTTTTTTCTTTTTGCTGAGTTTTTCCAATACTCATTGTTTATCTTTTCAGCTAAAATGCCAGCTGGCAGGTAAATTAAAAAAAAAAAATCCACCTGCTCTTAATGGTCACTAAGACTGTGAACCTCCACCATCAATCAATCGATGAATCCATCCACTGTATTTATTGAGTGCTTACTGTTTGGAGAGCACTGTACCACATGCTTGGGAAAGTACAATGTAACAGAGTTGGTAGACATGTTCCCTTCCCACAACGAGCTTACAGTCTAGTGGAGATACGGACATTAAATGAACAAATTATGGATATGTATATAAGTGCTGTGGGGTTGAAGGAGGGGTCAATAAAGGGTATAAATCCAAGTGTGCAATCACTAGATTGTGACTGTCAGATGGGACAAGTACTGCATCCAATCTGATGTAGTTGTCACTACCCCAACACTTAGTACAGTGCTTGGCACCAAGCAAGTGCTTAAAAACCAAAATAATAAGGAAGAAAGGAAGAGGACAAGGGACAGTGGGCCACTCTCCCACCATTGCTTGCCTCTGTTACTTCCTTAGTGGACCCCTTTTGAAGATTTTCATGTGGTAGAAATGAGCCCCAGAGATACTGATCGCTCATCAATTAATCAACTGTACTTACTGAGTGCTTACTGCATACAGAGAGCCCTGTACTAAGCACCCGGGAGAGAACAATAGAGTAAGTAGATAAAAACTCTGCTCTCAAAGACCTTATAAACTCATGAGAGAAGCCTAAAGTCTAGTCACTTTATGCTAGAACACCCACTCTGGGACAAAGTCCAAGGAAAACTTCTCTTGCTGTTTCCCTTTTCCTTTTCATTCACCACTGGCTTCCTTGCTTGTTCAAACACATATTACCTGTTGCCCATTAAATGAGTTATCCAAGGAGGCTAGTTCTCTCCCAGTTCTCCTTGCCCCAAAGAAAGCTCCTCATAACCCCGCCAAATCAATCAATCAATGGTATTTATCGAGCTCTTACTATGCATAGAGCACTGTACAATCAATCAATCAATCGTATTTATTGAGCGCTTACTGTGTGCAGAGCACTGTACTAAGCGCTTGGGAAGTACAAGTTGGCAACATATAGAGACAGTCCCTACCCAACAGTGGGCTCACAGTCTAAAAGGGGGAGACAGAGAACAAAACCAAACATACTAACAAAATAAAATAAATAGAATAGATATGTACAAGTAAAATAAATAAATAAATAAATAGAGTAATAAATATGTACAAACATATATACATATATACAGGTGCTGTGGGGAAGGGAAGGAGGTAAGATGGGGGGATGGAGAGGGGGACGAGGGGGAGAGGAAGGAAGGGGCTCAGTCTGGGAAGGCCTCCTGGAGGAGGTCTACTACTACTACTTGGGAGAGAACAAAATAACAGAGTTGGCAGACCTGTTGCCTGCCCACAAAGAGCTTAGAGTCTAGAGGTCGCTACATGCACCACCACCCCACACCCCTTAATCCACTGCAACTCCTGGTCTTATCAGGGTAGCCAGGCAACTCGAAAGGCCTTGGCTTGGCTTCCCATCCTGGTTTCCTTCCAGCTCTACTCTCACCATCTGTTGGTGTGAACCAACCCATGCAAGCCTAACAGAGGCGAACAAATGTAGGAATCTGTAAGCCAAATGCAAAAGAAACCCTATTTCAACCAGCGTCTAGCTCTCCTCTCATTTCGGCGTCCCTCCCCTCCACTGCTGAATTCTGTCCTCTGCGGCCGACTGCAGCCTGGAAATCCAGCCTCGGCCCGGAAAGAAGCAGGGTGGCCTAGTGGAGAGGGCACGGGCCTGGGAGCCGGAGGACCTGGGTTCAAATCCCAGCACCTCCACTTGTCTGCCGTGTGACTCTGGGCAAGTCACTTCGTTTCTTGGTGCCTCAGTCACCTCATCTGTAAAATGGGGATCAAGACTTTAGGACAAGGACTGCGTCCAAACTGATTAGCTTTTATCTACCCCAGTGACTGAAACATTATAAGCGCTTAACAAATATCATAAAAAAAGATCTTTCCTGGCATACCACCCTGTACCTGAGGCTCCTCACACACCTGTCACTGCGAGGGCGGGGGGGAATCT
Organism: Tachyglossus aculeatus; assembly: GCF_015852505.1. Taxonomy (NCBI): domain Eukaryota; kingdom Metazoa; phylum Chordata; class Mammalia; order Monotremata; family Tachyglossidae; genus Tachyglossus; species Tachyglossus aculeatus. Next base: position 20,994,497 of record NC_052078.1, on the reverse strand, counting down.
TCATGGTAACAGTAGGGGTGCTAAGATTCCACTCAGGGTGGTGACAGGGATGGACAAGGGAGAGGAGGAAAGAGGGAAAAAGGAAGAAAGGAGGGCTTTGAGGGTGGGGACTATGCTTATAAACTCTACTCTGTCATAATTGTGGCAGTTGTTGAGCACTTACTGTACATGCCAAGTGCTGGAGTCCCACTATGGGGCTCATGGGTACTGAGAGAGGAGAACAGGTACTGAATCCCCATTTTGCAAATGAGGAACAGAGAAGGTGAATGACTTACCCAAGGTCACACAGCAGATGTGGCAGAGCTGGGATTAGAACCCAGGGCCTCTGACTCCCATGCCTGGGCTCTTTTCACTAGGCCACACTGCTAAGGTACTCTCCCAGGCACTTAGTACAGTGCTCTGCATATAGTAAACATTCAAATACCATCGATCAATTGGCTATTTGGCATGAAATGTGTCCGTTTAATTGTTATATTGTACTCTCCCAAGCGCTTAGTACAGTGCTCACCATACAGTAAGCACTGAAAAAATACGACTGAGTGAATGAGAAAGGAGATTCATTCAATCGTATTTATTGAGCGCTTACTGTGTGCACAGCACTGGAGAGAGAAGTATAATTATCCGGGGAACTCCAGCCTTGCCATTGCTACCCAGCCTGAACGCCCTCATGTCCTAAATTCACACCAGTTGACTCTGATGGTAGACGTGATCAGAGTTTGCTGCTTATGGTGGGGGCTTCTCTTGCCCCAGAATGATTTGTTGGAGGACACCAATACAGTAACAGAACCCAACACAATAAAAATGCCAACGATTCAAAATATTGCTGGCCAGTCTGCCTGGTTTTACGTGGTGGGAATGAGCAAATGAAAAAATTGTGCCAGTAAGACGCACAAAACGAACAGATCTTGCAGCCTAGTCCAGAGTCGGAAGTTCCAGGTTAAAGAAGGCGTGGAGGAGTTGAGAATGGATGACCAGCATTGAAAATTGGAGTTTCAGTAGATACTGTTAATTGGCATCCTTTCAGAGGAAGATGGTTTCCTCCCTCGTTGCCTACTTAAGGGAATGAAAATGGCCCAAACTGGAGAATTTTCTCAAGGCCTGTGTTAGGTGTTTCTGCTGTTGTTGGAGGTGTCAAACTGAATTTGGGCAGAAGTCATTTTGCTTCTTTTCCATCTATTCTGAAAAGCAGCATGGCCTACTGGAAAGAGCACAGTTCTGGGAGTCAGAAAGACCTGGGTTCTAGTCCCAGCCCCATCACTTGTCTGCTGTGTGACCTTGGGCAAGTCACTTCACTTCTCTGAGCCTCGGTTACCTCATCTGTAAAATGGGGATGAAGACTGTGAGCCCCACGTGGGACAACCTGATCACTTTGTATCCCCCCAAGCGCTTAGAACAGTGCTTTGCACATAGTAAGCGCTTAACAAATGCCAACATTATTATTATTATTATTATTATTCTCTGGGGTCTCAGTTCCCTCATTTCTCTGGGGCTCAGTTCCCTTAATGGGGATTAAGTCTGTGAGCCCTAGGTGGGACAGGAACTATGTCCAACCTGATTAGCTTGTATCTACTTCAGTGCTTAGGACAGTGCCTGGCACATGGTAAGTTCTTAACAAATGCAAAAAAAAAAAAAGAACAGCCTCATCCTAGAGAGCAGGGAGCACATCACACTGTAAAATCAAGAATGTGATGGAAATCTCATGTGACTATACGCAGCAGACAAAGGTTTGGACTTCTCGAGGGCTGGAGTGCCTCCCAATATTATTTCTGACAATACAAAATCCATTTCCATTTAATACATTTTTAAATAACCAACCCACCCCATGCTATTTGATATGACTAATGAAAGCTGAAATGGAATCTTAATACAGCTCTTGCAAGTATTCAGCAGAGGTTTGTTATTGCAAAAAAAATGCTGTGTGTAATCACAGTACTTTGTCATTAAAATTGCCAGGTTTTGAGGTACAGATATATTAGGTTCATAATTAAAATGGTGTGGCTCCAGCAGACTTTTTTTTCACTGTTCTTTTTTTATCTTGCCGCCTTTCATAGATGAACAGATTCAGTTAATCAATCGTATTTGTTGAGACCTTACTATGTGGGGAGCATTGTACTAAGTGTTTTGGGAGAGTAGAATATAACAGAGTTGGTAGATGTGTTCTCTTCCCACAGTGAGCTTACAAGTCTAGAGGGGGAGACAGACATTAATATAAATGCAGAAATTATGGATATGGATGTAAGTGGCGTGGGGCAGCAGGAGGGGTGAATAAAGGGTACAAATCCAAGTGCAAGGTTCCTTTGGAAGCAAGATCACTTCTGATACGGGCTTTATTTATGAAGATGAAGAAAATACTAAAGCATCTTCAGACAGAGGGTTGGTAAGAAAAGAGAGATTGGATCTCTTCTTGGAAAAATGTGGCATTGAGCGGACGGCGGTAGCATCTGTACACTTGCCAAATGCGACTGGCTTCTAGGCTGTGTTCAGTTATCACAGCTGCCAAGTAAAGAAGTCGTCCATGGGAGAAAGAAATAATAATAATAATCGTGGTATTTGTTAGGCACTTACTATATGCAAAGCACTGTACTAAGCACTAAAGTAGATATGACACAAATCAGATCAGACACTGTCTCTGTCCTAGATGGGGCTCCCAGTCTAAATAGGAGGGAGAACAGGTATTTAACAGGTATTTAGCTCTCTTCCTCCCTTCAAGGCCCTACTGAGAGCTCACCTCCTCCAGGAGGCCTTCCCAGACTGAGCCCCTTCCTTCCTCTCCCCCTCGTCCCCCTCTCCATCCCCCGATCTTACCTCTTTCCCTTCCCCACAGCACCTGTATATATGCTTGTACATATTTATTACTCTATTTATTTATTTATTTTACTTGTACATATCTATTCTATTTATTTTGTTAGTATGTTTGGTTTTGTTCTCTGTCTCCCCCTTTTTAGACTGTGAGCCCACTGTTGGGTAGGGACTGTCTCTATATGTTGCCAACTTGTACTTCCCAAGCGCTTAGTACAGTGCTCTGCACACAGTAAGCGCTCAATAAATATGATTGATTGATTGATTGATTGATTTAATAGCCATTTTACAGATGAGGAAACTAAGGTACAGAGAAGTTAGTTACTTGTTCAAAGTCACACAGCAGGTAAGTGGCAACCTGGGATTGGAACCCACTTCTCCTGACTACCAGTCAGTCGATCGATCAATCAATTGTATTTATTGAGCATTGTAGTAAGCGCTTGGGAGGGTACAATATAATCAAGTTGGTAGAAACATCCCCTGCCCACATGAGCTTATAGTCTAGAGGGGGAGACAGATATTAAAATAAGTTATGTCTATGTACTTAAGTGCAATGGGGTTAGGGTGAGGTGAAGAAAGGGTACAAATCCAAGTGCAGCGTTGTATTGTACTCTCCCAAGCGCTCAGTACAGTGTTCTGCACACAGTAAGCACTCAATAAATGCGACTGAATGAATGAACGAGTATTAGCCAGCTGAGTTTACACTCACCTTGGGAACCCCGGACAGAATTTTGCACATTTGTTGTTGCAGGATGCTAGGACCATAAATGCCATTCCATTTGTCAGCATTCCTACCTAAGTCATAAAAGCGAGAACAGAAGCAGCTCCATGAAAGAGCAGCCTGTTAGAAACCACTGAGCTGAATTAAAATACATGCCAGCACAGCTTTGCTGTCACTTTAAAAATGTTTTTAATCCTTGATGCCAAACAGGATGTTGTGCATTCATTTCAGCCAGAACCAAGTGTCGGGAAACATAAAAAGTTCCATGTTGACTCAGTCAAAATAAACATCTCGTTACTCACAGAACGCAAAGCATCTCCCTGGCTTCCACGTGCACAAACCAGGTAGCCAGACGATTGGCTTACAATCACCAGGCAGAGTTCGGGAACCTCTTGGTACCAAACTACAAGAATGAGGTCGAGAGTCTGAATGGCCCAAAGGGGACCTATAAGAAATCTGGGGAACAACTCGAATCTGTTGTGGGGGTGTAGCTTGCTACAGAGTGACAGGAGCCAGAAGTGAAAAATGGCAGGATTACTGGAGATTGGAAACGGAAGAAGCAGCATGGCCTAATGGAAAGAACACAGGCGTGGGAGTCTGAGGACCTGGATTCTAATTCCAGCTTTGCCACTTATCTGATGGGTGACCTTGAGCAAGTCACTTAACTTCTCTAGGTCTCATTTCCCTCAACTGTAAAATGGGGATTCAACCCTACTCCCCATAGGGGACAAGGACTGGGTCCAACCTGATTAACTTGTATCTACCCCAGTGCTTAGAACTCTGCTTAGCACAAAGTAAGCACTCAACAAATACAGTAATAATAATGATAATATCAACTCCTCACTGTGCCTCGTTCTCGCCTGTTCTCCGCACATCCACCAAGCTAGCTCTCTTCCTCCCTTCAAAGCCCTACTGAGAGCTCACCTCCTCCAGGAGGCCTTCCCAGACTCAGCCCCCTCCTTCTTCGCCCCCTCCCCATCCCCCACCCTACCTCCTTCCCCTCCCCACAGCACCTGTATATATGTTTGTACAGATTTATTAGTCTATTTTACTTGTACATATTTACTATTATATTTCTTTTATTTTGTTAATATGTTTTGTTTTGTTGTCTGTCTCCCCCTTCTAGACTGTGAGCCCGCTGTTGGGTAGGGACCGTCTCTATATGTTGCCAACTTGTACTCCCCAAGCACTTAGTACAGTGCTCTGCACACAGTAAGTGCTCAATAAATACGATTGAATGAACCAATGATTAATAGAAGATGTGGGACTGAGGCATTTGCTGTGACAGTGATTTCAGACAGGCTCGTGCCAGTTTTGTCAGTGAACTGAGACTTCGATCTAGGAGATAAGTGGCTTTTTCTCCCTTCTGGAAGGAACACAACTGGTGGCTTTCAGTCCATTTTAACATGCAGTTCAGTGCTCTGCACACAGGAAGTGCTCAATAAATGCCATTGATTGGTTTTCTGTTTTCTACTTGAGGGCTGTCTGGTGCAAACCCTCCACCCAAGTGCTGCTGCCAAGCAGCTGAATAAAACTGCAACCTGGGGCAAATTGTTAAGTGAAACCGAAATCCGATACTACAAATCCCTGCCTGGGGGCAAATTATTTTTTGTAGGCATAATCATTCTACTTTGGATTTGTACGACACTTCTTTTTCCAAAACACTTTCACATCTCATTTTATCCTCATAATTTCCTGCGAGATAGGGAGAGATGGCTTTTATTATCCACAATCTACAGAAGAGAAAACCAGGGTTAAATCAATCGCTCAATAGTATTTACTGAACGCTTAGTGGGTGCAGAGCACAGTCTAAGCCCTTGGAGGAGTACAATATAATCGAGTTAGTAGACATGTTCCCTGCCCACGGGTAGCTTACAGTCTAGAGATAAATATAAAATGGCAGTGCTGGCACCAAGCACTAGCTCTTTTGGGTCCCAAGATGACCGCACGTCCCACTGGAACCGCGCTGACTCATACCCTGTGCAGGTCAGAAAAATAATTCTGACAGAGTTCATCTTTCCCTGCCAGTTCTCACTTTCCATCAGGGTGACCTAGCCAAGAAAGGTCATTGGCCGGACAGCTCAGTGGAGTCCGAATGGAGAAGAAACCAAATGATCCCTCACAGCCTTATGTTTCTAGGAAACTCCTTGTCTCAGAGGAACTCTAGACTATTAGCTCCATATGGGCAGGGGAAGCATCTGCCAACTCTGTTGTGTTGGACTCTCCAACCACTTTATACCTAGTAAGTGCTCAATAAATACCACTGAATGAATGAACAGAACAGAACAGCTGGTGGTGCTGGATCAGAGAGGCACCTGAGACTAACGGCTCACCGGCCTACCTGTTTCCACCCAAGCAAGAATGAATTGTTCAGCTTCTCACTGCTGAGACTACTGAACTGCTAGATAATAATAATAATAATAATAATAATAATGGCATTTATTAAGTGCTTACTATGTGCAAAGCACTGTTCTAAGCACTGGGGAGGCTACAAGATTATCAGGTTGTCCCTCATGGGGCTCACAGTCTCAGTCCCCATTTTACAGATGAGGTAACTGAGGCACAGAGAAGTGAAGTGACTTGCCCAAAGTCACACAGCTGACAATTGGCGGAGCCGGGATTTGAACCCATGACCTCTGGCTCCAAAGGCCGGGCTCTTTCCTACTGAGCCACGCTGCTTCTCTAGATTCTGATTTTATCATCTTGAGGTTTTGAACGTTGAATTACATAACACGAAAGCCTAAGCAAGCCTAAGCAATGCCATTACTGATTCCTACTTGTCTGCTGTGTGACCCTGGGCAAGTCACTTAACTTCTCTATGCCTCAGTTTCTTCATCTGTAAAATGGGGATTGAATCCTACTCCCTCCTAACTAGACTGTGAGCCCCTCATGGGACAGGGGCTGTGTCTGAACTGATTACTACAGTGCTTGGTACCTAGTAAACATTTAACAAGTACTATAATTATTATTTCTGAGTCAGACCAGTGGTTCACCCAGCCAAGGATCTTGTCTCTGACAGTGGCACCATGGCAGTTGGAAGAACATGTGTTGGTTGCCCTTCTGGATATTAATCAATAAATCAATTAATTATATTTACTGAGCACTTATTGTGTGCAGAGCACTATACTTAGTGCTTATGAAAATACAATATCATCCTCATGGTTAGAGATGGACCACCTAACATCTCTAACTTTACCCTCTACTTCCTTATCTTTCCTTTGAGTAATTCATGATGTACTGTCCATTCATTCATGGATTTGAACCCCCGCTTGAACCTGATGATGTTTTCAGCTACACGACTTCCTGTGGAAACCAATTCAGTATATTCATTGCCCACTGTGGACAGAAGGGATTTCTATAGTTTGTTTTGAAACTACCACCCTCAAACTTCAATGGGCGTTTCTTGCCATGGTGTTAACTCTTCTCTGTGTGGGACTGTCTTCCCCTTCTTGTTTGTGAGCCTCTTCAGGATGGCAAACTATGTGTGTCTCAGCTAATCTCTATCTTTGGTCCCCACTGCCTGGGTTAGTGCCTTGCCAAATGGAAGCTCACAGGACCGTAAACCCATCCTCTACACCGCAAGCTTGTTGTGGGCACGGAATGTGTCTGTTTCTTGTTATATCATACCCTTTCAAGTGCTTAGTACAGTGTTCTGCACACAGTAGGCGTTCAATGAATATGGTTGAATGAATCAATATTTGTAATGATGATAGTGGTTAGGACAAAGAATCTCTGGGTACGGGAAGAGTTGACTTGGGCCCAGGAGGCTGAAGCTTGTGATTTCTTGTCAAGCTACTTTCGGACTCGACAAATGGCTTTGGACAGGTGACTAGGCATCCCTTGAGTGGACATCCCTAAGACTTCGCTCTCTCATATCAATGGGAGTGATCTTGAACTCTCTGACACGGAGACAGAGGAGAACTGAAATGCCTGTAAGTGCAAAGGTAAAACAGTTGGCACAATATAAATGCCTAGAAAACCAAAGCTGATTACCTCATGGAGCACTTCAGGGTCTAACCAAAGGGTAGTCAGCGGCAGGACCCCCGCCCCAACCTCTGATTTCTTTGGTTTTACACAGAAGAAAGAACACAAAGGAAGGGACAAAGGCTGCTTTAAGGACATAAGCTAGAGAGTTCCCTTTTTTAAATTTCCCTCATCAAACTGCTTTCCAAACTGTCTCTCCGTTTCTGGGTTTGCCTCTAAGAACAGAAAAGGCTTCGATTCTGACTTAAATCATACAGATATTTTTGTTCAGGCATTGCACTGCTTCTACTCTGGGAAGACCTCACTGAGGAAATCGTGGCATTGTCCTAGTTGGGCGTATTTCACATTCCTTGAACTGACTCTCAGGACTTGACAGAAAAGCCTGCTCTGAGTAGAAACAGATCCACCATTAAAAGCCTGCTGGGTGATTTAAGGCATTTCCTCAAAACCAAAATATTTCAGGCAAACAACTATCTCTAGAGCATCAAGGATATACTTACATCTGTAACATATATATTTAAGCTTGAACAATATCTGACAATTACCATTTTCTGAAGATTACCGTTTCTCATCATCTTGAAGTGAAAGGAGGGAAATAAAAGTCCATCCGTGTCTATTTCTAAATTCGCACTCGGATGAACCAAAGAGAACATGGGAGATAGGATAATTTTTTTTTTGTGATGCTGCATTCCAGGCATCGACCTTGGAAGTGGGCTAGAGGAAGAAACACTCTCGAAACTCAGCAAACTCCACTGAAGAGAAGTAACGGAGACCTGAGCGTGGCTGTTCAAGAAAATTGCCTATTTTCCCTCCTCTGCCCTTGCTTGTCAACACATTAGCTGTAGTTCCACTGATACAAAAAAATTCCTGGGATGTGTAACAAAGGGAGAAGGAAACATTCTCCCAGTGGAGAAGGTACTGAGAACAAGCAGATTTATTTGAAAACCATGGTGCTTGAATGGACGTGGTTAATGCAGGCCTCACCTACGAAATGGGAAAAGCCTTAGCCGTCTCTCACAGGAATATTGTGAGAGCTAATTAGTCAGAATCTTTGAGGCAGTTACAGAAGTAGCTGATATTTTTATTTTATCAAAACCCTTGGGCTAAAGTGAGCATAAATTTGCCATGTGTTGGGGTTTTAAAATCCAACAGTTCTAAAGATACCCTAGAATTTATATATATATGTAAATATATACATATGTGTGTAAATATATATGTATGTGTGTACATATACAGTCAAGCTTCTTTTAATGTGGATTCTACTACCTATCGGGAATCAACAGATACTTCTCTAACAGTTATTTATTTATACGGTCTTTCATTATAGCTTAGCATGTAGTGTCATGTATGACATGGCTTCTGGGGTTCAGAATAAATTGATCAGAATCATCAGCATGGCCAAGTGGGAAGAGCACGGGCCTGGGATTCAGATGGACCTGGGTTCCAGTCCCAGTCCCACCACATGTCTGCTGTGCGACCTTGTGCAACTCACTTCCATTTCTCTGGGTCTCAGTTACCTCATCTGCAAAATGGAGATTGACAGACTGTGAGCCTCATGTGGAACATGGACTGTGTCCAAACTTATTGGCTTGTATCTACCCCAGTGCTTAGTACAGCGTCTGACACATGGTAAGTGCTTAACAAGTATAGTAAAAAAAGTAAATGGACGTTCTGTCTACACCAGGCCAATTATACCACCCTCAGAAAAAATGAACCTGAATCTGGGCACAGTTACCTGGTAAACTAAGGCTGCCATCAGTGTTTCTGCAATGTAGGGCGAGAGACTCCGAGGGTTAAGAGGCAGCTGGAGGTGGCCCGACAACACTCATTCTTTCTATAAAGTCTTATAGGATTTCCGACCTGACTGTATGAGTTGGACACAGAAGTCAGAAGGGAGTCAGAAGGTCCTGGGTTCTAATCTCACTTCTAATCCCTCCCACCTCTGGAGAGGCAGAATCCCTTACCCCTTGGGCATGGAAGGCAGGCAGAAGCTGCTGAAACATCTTGACGGTAGGAAGGTGAAGTCAGTTTCTCTCTAGGACAGATCTGCTTCAGGTCGGGAGCAACCTGATGACAGAAGTGATTAAGCTTGCATATTTTACTCTTGCTATTTTAGTTTGTTGAGTTTTAACCAGCCTTTCGTGCTGATGGCATTATATTTTTACAGTTCAAAATGTTGGGCTTCTCCTACTTATATTGTGAGTCCATCTGAATTTTCAGATATTCAACCCAGAGCTTAATACAGGGCATTTCAATCTATCGCATTTATTGAGTGTTTACTGTGTGCAGAACATTGTACTAAGCACTTGGAAAGTACAATTCAGCAATAGAGACAATCCTTGCCCACACAGGGCTTCACACTGTGATTAATCAATGCCAGTATTAATAATAACTAATAATAATAATGTCCCATTTCCCTAAGAACACTAAATTGGGCTTATGAAGACATCTTTCAATCAATCACTAGTACTTAATGAGACCCTACTGGGGGCAGGGCACTGTATTAAGAGCTTAAGGGAGTACAACAGAATTATAGACATGATCCCTGCCCTCAAGGAGCTTACGATCTAGTGGAGGAGAGGCACTAAAATAAATTACAGATGGGGGTGGCATGGAAGTGTTGAAGCAGCAGTTGGGAGGTATACAGGGTGTGGAGATTACAAATTAATTAGGGAAGGCCTCCTGGAAGGGATGTGATTTCAGAAGACGTGATTTTAGAGGTTTTAGTGGTTACAGTACAGGACTGGGAATCAGAGGGATGGCTGAGGTTGGTTCAGCAATGAATTCCAGATTGGCACATTGACGTACACAGAGTTTAACTGCTTTGGGTAGCCTCTGATCCAACATCTTTAAAATTCATTTTTTTGTGAATGTTTCCTTAGCTAGCTATGACATACCCAAGGACTGGCATCTCTACCTCTGCTAAGAGAAAGAACTACGATGTTTTGGGTTGAAAACTCTGCTTTTGAGGAATTATACAGATTAGTTGCTTGTGTTGACCAAATTTAACTCAACTTCACTGACCTGATGGGGGAATACCTCTAAGTAAAGCTGAATATATTGGCCCATCATTTTTCTTTGAAATTGCTCCTTTTGGGGAAAAAATATTTTTATGTATTAGGGTTTACTGCTAATAACCTCAATCCTGAAGTCCCTTCATGAGGAGGTGCTCCTAGGCTACATTATGGTGGAGTATCATGCTTTCAAGAAATGGGCAAGTACAGCTTTGTGATCAAGGACACGTCATTTAACTTTTCTGGGCCTCAGTTGCCTTCTCTGTAAAATGGGGATGAAATACCTGTTCTCTCTCCCCCTTTAGGCTTTCAGCCCTATATGGGACAGGGACTGCATCCAACCTGATTATCTCGTATCTACCCCAGTGCTTAGCCCTGTGGTTGATACAGAGTACACCCTTAATAAATACCACAATCATTATTATTGCAGTACGATTCAACACAGGAAATATATGTCTCCAAACTGAAAAGTTCCGGGAATTGTTCAGTGGTCACTAGATGGAAATCTCACCCTTAAACGCTAGTACTGCATTCACAGAAAGGATTAGCATGGTGCACTGCCAGATAGGAGATCTGGGCTTGAATTTCTGTTCTCATCTCTCATTTCCCAGTGACAGCAGGTGCCGAGCGTGTTGCAGCATCTGAGGTAATGACTGAACTGGAAACCCACCGAGAGTGACAGCGATAATGATAAATTGAACACCCGGACTCAGAGTTCAAACAAAGGGTGTCCCCCTCAGTAATAAATATAGCTCCAGGTGCGGACCTCTTCATAAAAATCTGAATTCCCCCTGCCTTTTGCTTCTTTGAACCCAAAACGCAAGCCACAATTTTTACAGGTGTTGGCTCATCCTCTTTCCTGGCTGCTGCATTCCATCCTATTTATTTTATTTTGTTGGTATGTTTGGTTCTGTTCTCTGTCTCCCCCTTTTAGACTGTGAGCCCACTGTTGGGTAGGGACTGTCTCTATGTGTTGCCAATTTGTACTTCCCAAGCGCTTAGTACAGTGCTCTGCACATAGTAAGCGCTCAATAAATACGATTGATTGATTGATTGATAATGGTCCAGGCCAGAATGGCTCAGGACATAGGAAGGCAGGAAGGTGTTTGGTTGGTGGGGGGGCGGCGAGGGTGTTGGGGTAAGTTCCTAAGCTTGGGGTGCTTTATTTTGGGGAAGCAGCATGGCCTAGTGGAAAGAGCACAGGCCTGAGAGTCAGAGGTCCTGGGTTCTAATATTGGCTCTGCCGCTTGCCTGCTGTGTGACCTTGGCCACTTAACTTTTCTATACCTAGGTTTCTTCATGTGTAAAAATGGGGATTAAATCCTATTCGCTCTACTTAGACTGCGAGTTCCATGTGGGACGGGGACTGGGTCCAACCTAGTGCTTCATACAGTACTTGGTACATAGTATGCACCTAACAAATTTCATAATAATAATTATTATTTCAGCACCTGGAAGAGAGGGAGAGAATATTAAGCCAACTCAGGGGGTTATCAGGAAGGGGAACTAATAAAACCAAGTTGAAACTCAGGGTGATTGCTAAGTCCCGCCTGCCTGTTAAATCATTCTGGTTTCTCTTAAAATAAGCATTCGGGTAGAATTGCCAGTTCTCAGCTTCCTCGGTTTTGCTTAATTAATCCCCCTGGCAGACAGTTAGTGCTTTCCCTTGGCCGTTCTCTCACCCTCCCCGACCTCACCACTGTTTACCATTGAGGGAAATAAATGGGATGTTTCAGAATCCCTGATCCCAGGAAAAAAAGGGAAGGTAGAGAGGGGACTCAGAAACAGATCCCCAGAGGGGCAGAAAGGAAGCTTCAGCAACTCAGAAAGTGCTGGGTGTTCAAAGGCCAGGCCAGGCTCAGAGTTCTCAGTTCATCAGGGCTCTGGGTTTCATTCATTCATTCAATCATATTTATTGAGCACTTACTGTGTGCAGAGCACTGCTTGGCACCCCCGAATGTGTCTGTTATACTGTTGTGGTGTACTCTCCCAAGCGCTTAGTACAGTATCCGGCACACAGTTAATGCTCAATAAATATGATTGATTAATTGATTATTTTATGGTATTTGTTAAGCGCTTATTACGTGCCAGGCACTGTATTAAGGACAGGGACACATGCAAGATGATCAGGGTTGGACACACTCTGTGTCCCATATGGGGCTCACAGCTTAATCCCCATTTTACAGATGAGGCAGCTGAGGCACAGAGAAGTGAAGTGAATTGCCAAACATCACACAGCAACCAAGTGGCCGAGCTGGGATTAGAACGCAGGTTCTTCTGATTCCCAAGCTCGTGCTCTATCCAATTCACTTACAATCAGGTCTGAAATGATTCAGGGCTTTATAGAAAGCTTGAGGAAGACGGGGCTACCAGATCTGGCAACCCCTTAACCCTCTAAGTTGCTCTCTAAATACCATCCTCACAACTGGTCACTGCCAACACTTCCCAAAGCGAACATCTTGCTAAACGTGGCCCAGTGTTGCCTTTAAAATGGAAACAGGCTGGGCATCCTTAGGGCACCCTGAAACTGCCAGGTTGCCGGGCACCAAGGAAGCAGTGGCATTGCCCTAGACTGTAAGCTCATTGTGGGCAGGGAACAGGGCTACCTACTCTGTTGTACTGTACTCTCCCAAGTGCTTAGTAGTAATAATAATTATTATTATTATGGTATTTGTTAAGTGATTACTATGGGACAGGCACTGTACTAAGAGCTGGGGTGGATACAAGCAAATCGGGGCATGTGGGGCTCGCCGTCTTAATCCCCATTTTGCCAATGAACTAACTGAGGCAAAGAGAGGTGAAGTGACTTGCCCAAAATCACACAGCAGACAAGTGGTGGAGCCAGCAGTAGAACCCATGACCAGGGCACGGGTTCAGGGTTAGTTGATAAATACCCTTGATTAATTGCTGCTTTCAATCTACGGTAGCCAGGGCAGGGATTGGGGGCTACCAGGAAGGCAAACTTCACTGCCAGGCTCCACTTGGAGACTCCTCCAGTGCAAATGAAACCACCTGTGGCACGGCCAGTGAACCCTACCTTGGCTTGGGCAGCCTCCCAACGGCAACCCTGGTTATTTGCTTGCAGGAGCCCCGATGCCTTACATGGGATTATTTCACAGTCATTTTTATTCACTTCCCTAACGGAGAAAATGGGCTCTCGGCAGTGAGTATGTTAATTATGTGCATCTGATGTCATTTCATTTCAATGACTGTCTTAATTCTAACGGCAACAGCAAGGACACAGGGCCCAGGCCATATTCGGGAAAGCCTTTACTCGTGGAGACAGGAGCAGAGGGGGAGTGTCAGAAGAGTAGATCCCCAACATGAGGGTTAGCATGGAGTAGTGTAAACCGCCTCTAGTTTTTTTCTATCTGACTCTTGGCTGGAGTCAAGCTGGAATTGTTCCTTTGTTCTCCAGGGCACGGGAACAGTGGGTCGTGGGGAAGCGGGGCACAAAAATACATCTTTTGAGGAGGCAACTGGAGGGAGAAACATTTGTTACACTTTAGTCACACTTTTTGAGAAGCCCAGGTAGGGTGCAGTGGACTATTTGAGGCCAGGCCGGCATCCTGTGTTTCCCGGGGACCAATGTAATGGGTTGCAGGCCTGCCTGGAGGGGTGCCTGTTTGCTCAGAGGGCGCCGGGAATCCTCCGGCTGGAGGGACTCTCCCCTGACTGCCAGCTGTGCTCATGTTTCCTTCGACTGGCTGGGCTGATTGGGGTCCTTTCTCGAGCAAATCTCTGGGCTTTCCTCTGGCTTAGTAGGAGTGATAGTATTTATTAAGCACTTAACGTGTGCGGAGCGCTGCACTAAATGCTGGGAAAGCACACACAGGTGGGAATTAGACATGGTCCCTGTTCTTCGGGGAGAGGTTAGGGGGCCACAGTGCCTGCCCCTTCTCCCCGAAATCAGCGAGGCCTAGTGGAACGAGCACGGGCATGAGAGTTGGAGGATGTGGGTTCTAATCCCAACTCTACCATCTGTCTGCTGCGTGACTTTGAGAAAGTCACTTGACTTCTCCGTGCTTCAGTTACTTCATCTGTAAGATAAGGATTAAATTATCCTCTCTCTGACTTAGACTGTGAGCCCCATGTGGGACAGGGACTGTGTCCAGCCTGATTATCTTGTATCTACCCCACCATTTAATACAGTGCCTGGCACATAATAAGCGCTTAACAAGTACCATTCAAAAAAGCCACCTTCACCAGGAAGCATTCCCCAGTTTACTGTCACCACTCAGGTTGTAAAAGCCTAACAGCCCTGCTTAATGCTTACGTATTTATAGACACAATCATTAACACTTATAGATTCATATATTTATGTTCCCTGCTTATTTTCCAGTTATCAAACAAGTAATGATATTTATTAAGCACTTACTGTGTGGCTCGCTTGGGAGAGTAGAATAGGGTTGGTAGATATGATCCCTGTCTCCAAGAAATTTCGATCTAGTGGAAAGACAGACATTAAAGTAAATTTCAGATAAGGGAAGCAAGAGTCTAAGTCTTTAGGACTTAGTCTAAGGATATATATGCATATTCATCCTTCCAGTTATGTCTTTATTCTTCCTCCTGCTACCACTTTCTGTAAATAAGTTTTGCATGTTTCCTCCTTTAGATTACAAGCTCCTTAAGCATGAGTTTGACTTTCATCACGTCCTGTACCTATGCTGTACTCTCCCAAAAGTCCTTTCCACACAGTACTCTCTTCAGACTCTTGATTGATTGCCTTTTCCTCCCATTCTGAAAGAATAGCAAAGCTTGGAGGCTTGCTTTGAGATTACTCTTTGTGTTTCTAGTGTGCTTGGCTGGCTCCTCTCCCCAGCGGATTGTAAGTGTGGGATAGAAACCGCCTAATTTGTCTAGTAATATATAAATATTTGTGGTATTTGTTAAGCAATTACTATGTGCAGAGCACATAGAAAAAGAAGCAGCATGGCCTAGAGGGAAGCAATATGGCCTAGTGGAGAGAGCACAGGACTGGGAGCCAGAGGACCAGGGTTCTGTGTGACCTTGGGCAAATCACTCCATTTGTCTATGCCTCAGTTTCCTCAACCGCAAAATAAGGATTCAATAACTGTTCTCTCTCCTACTTGACTGTAAGCTCCATGTAGGACAAGGTCTGAATCCAGCCTGATTAATTTGTATCTACCCCAGTGCTTGACACATAGTAAGTGCTTAACAAATACTTTAAAAAACCAGCATCTAGCTGGGATGCTAATACTAATAGTGGTATCTATTAAAAGCTTACTATGTGCCAAGTACTGTACTTAGTGTTGGAATGATAAATAATAACAATAATAATAGTGATAATAATCATCAATTGTATTTATTGAGCGCTTACTGTGTGCAGAGCACAAAGTAAATATTTATATAATATATAATAATAATAATAATATATAATAATATTTTATATTAACAAATAATATTTGTTAATGCTTACTCCCCAGGTTAAGGATGACTGGCTAAACCCAATTGGGTATGGGGCTAGAAAAGTGCCCCATCTTGTCTCTACTCCAATGTTTAGTATGGTGCATAGTACTGTAAAAAAAACCCAAACAAATGGGAAATAGCCAGGCACTGGACATTACATCAGCTGTGCTGGTCTGCAGACCTTCACTGGAAAGCAGCATTGCCTCGGAGTCTAAACCCAGCTCCTCCACTTACCTGCGGTGTGACTTTGGGCAAGTCACTTAACTTCTCTTTGCCTCAGTTTCCTCAACTGTAAAACGGGGATTAAAAACCTGTCCTCCCTGCAACTTAGACTGTGAGCCCCATGAGGGACAGGGACTGCGTCCAACCTGATTAACTTGTATCTACCCCAGCACTTAGAACAGGGCTTGACATATAGTAAGTGCTTAACAAATACAATAATACTAACTGGATGTAGAAAGCATGAAAGAGAACCAGCTTGTGGTCTGAATAGCCCTTCACCCCAGTTGGTTGGGATTTGAACTTGGGAGTTGTGAAAGATGATTGTGATCTGGGCCAGGATTTCATTGGCTTGGTCTTAGCCAGCCAAAAGCTCTTTCTGGCTTACCTTCCTCCTGAAGGGCAGCTTTGAAATCCCTGTATGTCTGCCCTGGTCGGCAGCTGATCCTGTTGGCTGGCCGGGGGAAAGAAGACCTGGCGTCTCCTCACCCCTTCTCCTAGCCAAAGAGGTCCCTGGAGCCACTGAAGGAAGGCACCAACACCCAATTATGTCCTCAGGTCCTAAAGGCCTCCAGCTTAGAGGGTGAAAATGGCTAGAAATGGCTCAGAC
Organism: Tachyglossus aculeatus; assembly: GCF_015852505.1. Lineage (NCBI taxonomy): Eukaryota > Metazoa > Chordata > Mammalia > Monotremata > Tachyglossidae > Tachyglossus > Tachyglossus aculeatus. Next base: position 20,977,720 of record NC_052078.1, on the reverse strand, counting down.
TACTACTACTCCCCTGACTTTTGGGTAAGCACCCCAAACAGCAAGGGGATCATCTGGGGTGTGGGGAGGGTCCAGACAGCTATCTTGCCTCCTGAGCCTGGCTTCAGGAAGCTTAGAGGATCCTCATCTCCCTCCCCCCCCCACCCCCCTCAGCAGGAGGAAGAACAGGAGAACTGGGGCACAGAGAAGTTAAGTGACTTGCCCAGGGTCATACAGCAAGCAACTAGCAGAGCTGGGACTAGTAACCAGGACCTCTGACACCCAGGATCGTGCTCTTTCCAGTAAGCCCTGCTGCTTCTCAGGGCTCTTTATTGATTCTACTGGCATCTTGGCGGCAATTCAGAAGTGTAAGAACCAATTCTTGCCCCTGAGAAGCTTAAAATCTAATGGACAATCAGTCGATTGGTGGTATTTACTGAGCGCCAACTGTGTGCACAGCATTTATTAAGTAAGCATTGCGAGAGCACAACAGAATTAGTGGATCTGATCTTGGCATTTATGACGCGCTTACTCTGTGCCAAACACTGTACTAAACGCTTGGAGGGATACGAGATAATCGGATTGGAAAGTCCCTGTCCCGCATGGGTCACACAGTCTAAGATGGCTATGGCTTGAACCCACTGGCTGGGATCTTAGAAGTGTAAGCTCCTTGGAGACAAGAATCACATCTTTGGCAACTACTGTAATCTCTCAAGCACTTAGTAACAGTGTTCTGCAGTGTTATATTATTGTATATTATTATATCAATCAATCATATTGATTGATTTAAGCAGGATTGATTAAGCAACTATTTGACAGAATCCATAGGATTTTGCATTTCGGGAGCAGAGATGCAACCCAGAGATGCAAACACATGTGCAGCAACCAGCAGTTCTTCATGCCCAGACAAAGTCAAAGTTGCTGGTGTGGTAGAGAGAACAACTAGTTTTTCTCTCCAACAGAATGAGCAAGTGGAATGAGCAACAACTCTTACTGGAACAACATTGGAAGAATAAATCTTTACTTCCTGGGGAAGAGAAAGCTCAAGAGGGCCAGGAAGTTTTTTAAACCTTCAAGGTCAATTGGAAGGCTCTGGGGGAACAATAAAAAAAGGTAAAAATATTTAAGGTTCTTTATGAATCATGTGCAAGCTTGAAAATAACGAATACGTTTTTATCTCAAATATCTGCAGTTCAGTTTTTCTTCTGTCAGCCAGGTTTTGATTTCAGGATTCTGTGTTTTGGGCCAGGAAGTTTTTTAAACCTTCAAGGTCAATTGGAAGGCTTTGGGGGAACAAAAAAATAAGGTAAAAATATTTAAAGTTCTTTCTGAATCATGTGCAAGCTTGAAAATAATGAATATGTTTTTATCTTAAATATCTGCAGTTCAGTTTTTCTTCTGTCAGCCAGGTTTTGACTTCAGAATTCTGTGTTTCTCATACAAAAGAAGATGGCATGATCATTACCTCAAGCACTGCAGGGAAGTTCAGTAAAATAGCATTTAAAAACATCAATAAATCACAGTCTGAAAAGCAAAAGCATATGGTAGCGATAATGGTCAAATGTTCGTCCACATATTTGCTAGGCTCAGATCTTTTTTGTCTTCTAGAATATACATATTATACTTATTTCTAGACTCTGGCCAGATCATCCTTTTAACTGTACGAAGACTAAATAAGGCCAAGTGCTCCTTCCATCCAGTTAGCTCAGAAAACCTAGTAAGGCTTCTTCTCCTTTTCATTCCTACCTGACCAGACTTAGCCCTGCTCCCCTCTGCTTTAGTTTCACTCACGGCTGAAGGAACTCGAGGGTGCAATTCTGGATCTGGAAGCTGCCAAAGGAGCAGACTTTCTGTGAGTGTGTCTATGAGTGCGGGGAATGTGTATGCGAGTGTGTGTATGTGTGTGGCTGTACATGGGTGTGTGTCTCTGTGTGTAACCGTCTGCATGGGTAGAGTTAGGACTTGCTGTCCTCACCCATGGGGAGGGTGGGGAATCTTTGAATCACCTCTCTCCAGTCTTTCCTTATCCTTTTGCTGCAAGGGGAGGTTCTTGTTCTGCTCAGGAGCCTGGGAAGCTGGCATGGGAACGGGCTACCCATCCCAGGCCCGAAGCTCTACCCACAGAAGCAGCATGGCCTAGGGGATGGAGCACGGGATCGAATCCCAGCCCTTCTATTTGTCTGCTGTGCTGAGCCTGGACAACTCACTTAACTTCTCTGTGCCTCAGTTTCCTCAACCGTAAAGTGGGATTAAATACCCGTTCTCCCCCCTACTTAGACTGTGAGCCCTGTGCGAGTCAGGGATTGTGTCTGACCTAATTAGCATGTATCTACCCCAGCGCCTAGATTTATTTTATTTTGTTAGTATGTTTGGTTTTGTTCTCTGTCTCCCCCTTTCAGACTGTGAGCCCACTTTTGGGTAGGGACTGTCTCTATATGTTGCCAACTTGTACTTCCCAAGCGCTTAGTATAGTGCTCTGCACACAGTAAGCGCTCAATAAATACGATTGATGATGATGATGATGATGACACATAGTAAGTGCTTAATACCATTTTTGTTTTAAAAAGGTCATCTTCCCAGACCAATTACCACTTTTCCTCATCTCCCAGTCCCCTCTGCGTCACCCCGACTTAGTCCCTTTGCTCTCCCTCCCATGCCACATCACTTATGTATATATCTGTCATTTTATTTATTTATATTGATGTCTGTCTCCCTTTCCCAGACTGTGAACTCGTTGAGGACAGGGACTGTCTCTCTTTATTGCTGTATTGTACTTTCCCAAGTGCTTGGTACAGTGCTCTGCACACAGTAAATGCTCAATAACTACAATTGAGTAAATGAATCTTGCTAGCCTCCTCTGGGAAGGGCAGCCCGGAACCCGGGTCTGGAGGGCGAATTGTTCCCCTAGTTTCCGGGGAGAAGGAAGGAGGGGGGATAACATGGGGAAGAAGGGAGCAAAGGCCTCCCACTAAGCCTTCCGTCTCGCACTTGAAGGCGGGAGGCTTAGAGCGGATCTAGTCCCCGTTGCCATGGGAACCCCGGCTGGGGGGCTCTGGGCCGAATCGCTCGTTTATTACGTGGGATTGATCAGCACCACACGCAGCGGGGAAGGGGGGCTCAGGAGATGCTCCAGGTCGCTCCCATCGGCAAAGCCCCTGCCTTTGGCCGGGACTTCACGGGAAATAGGGGCTCAGTGGGCACCACCCATGAACTGGGGCTGGGAGGGTTTGGGTTGACATGCACAAGGCCTGAGAGTTGACCAGTGTGTGCACCACAGGCATATGCGTTTGTCTTGTTTTGTGAAGGCGAACGTGTGCTCTGTACACCATGGACATCACATATGCCCAGGGGTATATGATAATAATAATAATTTTGGTATCTGTTAAGCGCTATGTGCAAAGCACTGTTCTAAGCGCTGGGGAGGATACAAGGTGATCAGGTTGTCCCACGTGGGGCTCACACTCTTAACCCCCATTTTACAGATGAGGCAACTGAGGCACAGAGAAGTGACTTGCCCAAGGTCACACAGCTGACAAGCGGCAGAGCCAGCTGGGGCACGCCCACACGCTGTGCGCCTGTGTCCGTGTGCGTCTCTAGGTGTGGGTGTGAATGTGTGTATGAGGGAACCTACTATTCATTCAATTGCATTTATTGAACACTTACTGTTCAGAGCACTGTACTAAGCGCTTGGAAAGTACAATTTGGCAACAGAGACAATCCCTACCCAACAAGTCTAGAAGACAGTCAACAAAACAATTAGACAGGCATCACTATAAATACAATTATAGATGTGTGGGGCCTGGATGAACACTATGCAAGCTCTCTGGGGGCTGGGAATGTCACTGTTGACTGTTGAACTGTACTTTCCTAAGCGCTTAGCGCAGTGCTCTGTACACAGCACTCAATGAATATGACTGAAATAAATATAATAATGAAATGAATATTAATGAAATTAATGAAATGAATATAATAATGATGATGATGGCATTTGTTAAGCGCATACTATGTGCCAATCAGTGTTCTAAGCGCTGGGGTAGATACAAGGTAAGCAGGTTGTCCCACTGGGGCTCACAGTTTTAATTGCCATTTTACAGATGAGGTAACTGAGGTCCAGAGATGTGAACTGACTTGCCCAAGGCCACACAGTAGACAAGTGGCATAGTCGGGATTAGAACCCACAACCTCTGACTCCCAAGCCTGGGCTCTTTCCACTAAGCCACTCTGCTGTGGTTGCTGCATGCATGAGATTGCGTGCAAGCGCCTTATGGTTGTGCTGCATGTAGGAGATTGCGTGAGTGCATTATGGTCTTGCTGCATTCAGGAGATTGCGTGAGTGCATTATGGTCTTGCTGCATTCAGGAGATTGCGTGAGTGCATTATCTTGTAGACTGTGAGCCAGTTGTTGGGTAGGGACTGTCTCTAATAACAATAATAATTATAATAATAATGATGGCATTTGTTAAGTGCTTACTATGTGCCAAGCACTGTTCTAAGTGCTGGGGGGATATATGGTAATCAGGTTGTCCCACGTGGGGCTCACAATCTTAATATCCATTTTACAGATGAGGTAACTGAGGCCCAGAGAAGTTAAGTGACTTGCCCAAAGTCACACAGCTGATACGTGGCAGAGCTGGGATTAGAACCCATGACCTTTGACTCCCAAGCCCGGGCTCTTTCCACTGAGCCACGCTGCTTCTCTATATGTTGCCGGATTTGTACATTCCAAGCGCTTAGTACAGTCTCTGCACACGGTAAATGCTCAGTATGAATGAATGAATTATGGTTGCGCCACAGGTTGCGTGAGCGCTTTGTGGTTGTGTGTGGTGAGGGAATGGAGAGGATAATGATAATGCTGGCATTTGTTGAGCACTTACTATGTGCCAAGCACTGTTCAAAGCGCGTGGGGGGGGGGGGGGGGATACAAGGTAATCAGGTTGTCCCAAGTGGGACACACAGTCTTAATCCCCATTTTACAGATGAGGTAACTGAGACCCAGAGAAGTTAAGTGACTTGCCCAAAGTCACACAGCGAATTGGCAGGGACGGGATTTGAACCCATGACCTTTGACTCCCAAGCCCGGGCTCTTTCCACTGAGCCACGCTGCTTCTCTATATGTCGCCGATTTGTGCTTTCCAAGCGCTTAGTACAGTCTCTGCACGCAGTAAATGCTCAGTATGAATGAATGAATTATGGTTGTGCCATAGGAGATTGCGTGAGCGCTTTGTGGTTGTGTGTGGTGAGGGAATGGAGAGGATAATAGAGGTCTCTGTGGATAATGGAGGTCTCTGTGGCGCAATCAGTTAGCGCGTTTGGCTGTTAACCAAAAGGTTGGTGGTTTGAGCCCACCCTGGGACGTTCAGATTTTCAAGCGCTTAGCACAGTGCTCTACACACAGTAAGTGCTCAATAAATATGATTGATTGATAATGATAACGATGGCATTTGTTGAGTGCTCAACAAAAGCATTAGTATTTGCTAATACTTTTTGCTAATAAATACTAACAAATACTAATGCTATCATTATTATTATCAATCATATTTATTGAGCGCTTACTGTGTGCCAAGCACTGTTCAAAGCGGTAATCAGGTTGTCCCACATGGGGCTCACAGTCTTAACCCCCATTTTACAGATGCGGTAACTGAGACCCAGAGAAGTGAATAATAATAATAATAATGATGGCATTTATTAAGGGCTTACTACGTGCAAAGCATTGTTCTAAGCGCTGGGGGGGGATACAAGGTAATCAGGTTGTCCCACGTGGGGCTCACAGTCAATCCCCATTTCACAGATGAGGGAACTGAGGCCCAGAGAAGTGAAGCGACTTGCCCAAAGTCACACAGCCGACAATGGGCAGAGCTGGGATTCAAACCCATGACCCCCGACTCCAAAGCCACGCTGCTTCTCTAAGTGAAGTGACTTGCTCGAAGTCACACCGCTGACAATTGGCGGGGGGGCGGGATTTGAACCCATGACCTCTGACTCCCAAGCCTGCGGGAGGTGCTGAGGAAAGGGTTGAGGTGAAGCCAGGCCGCCGCCTCCCTGAGGAAAATCCTGCCGCGCCCTGGGTCATCATCATCATCATCATCAATCGTATTTATTGAGCGCTTACTGTGTGCAGAGCACTGTACTAAGCGCTTGGGAAGTCCAAGTTGGCAACATATAGAGACAGTTCCTACCCAACAGTGGGCTCCCAGTCTAAAAGGGGGAGACAGAGAACAAAACCAAACATACTAACAAAATAAAATAAATAGAATAGATATGTACAAGTAAAATAAATAAATATTCACTTCTCTGTGCCTCAGTTCCCTCATCTGTGAACTGGGGATCAAGAATGTGATCCCCGAGTGGGACAATCTAATAACCCTGTATCTATCCCAGCGCTTAGAACAGCGCTTGGCACGTAGGAAGAGTTTAACAAATACCAACATTATTATTAAGTCACTTCACTTCTCCGGGCCTCAGTTCCCTGATCTTCAATGTCCTGTTCCTCCTTTGGCTTTTTCTGAAGCAGCGTGGCTCAGTGGAAGGAGCCCGGGCTTTGGAGTCAGAGGTCATGGGTTCAAATCCCGGCTTCACCAACTGTCAACTGTGTGACTTTGGGCAAGTCACTTCACTTTTCTGGGCCGCAGTTACCTCATCTGTAAAATGGGGATTAAGATTGTGAGCCCCATCATCATCATCATCAATCGTATTTATGGAGCGCTTACTATGTGCAGAGCACTGTACTAAGCGCTTGGGAAGTCCAAGTCGGCAACATATAGAGACAGTCCCTACCCAACAGTGGTCTCGCAGTCTAAAAGGGGGAGACAGAGAACAAAACCAAACATACTAACAAAATAAAATAAATAGACTAGATACGTACAAGTAAAATAAATATTTATTCACTTCTCTGTGCCTCAGTTCCCTCATCTGTGAACTGGGGATCAAGAATGTGATCCCCGAGTGGGACAACCTAATAACCCTGTATCTATCCCAGGGCTTGGCACGTAGGAAGCGTTTAACAAATACCAACATTATTATTAAGTCACTTCACTCCTCCGGGCCTCAGTTCCCTGATCTTCAATGTCGTGTTCCTCCTTTGGCTTTTTCTGAAGCAGCGTGGCTCATCATCATCATCATCATCATCAATCGTATTTATTGAGCGCTTACTATGTGCAGAGCACTGTACCAAGCGCTTGGGAAGTACAAATTGGCAACATAGAGAGACGGTCCCTACCCAACAGTGGGCTCAGTGGAAGGAGCCCGGGCTTTGGAGCCGGAGGTCATGGGTTCAAATCCCGGCTCCGCCAACTGTCAGCTGCGTGACTTTTGGGCAAGTCACTTCGCTTCCCTGGGCCTCAGTTATCTCGTCTGTAAAACGGGGATGGAGATTGCGAGCCCCGTGTGGGACAACCTCACACCCCGCGCGGGCGGCGGACGCGGGAGGGGACTTACCGTGAGGGGGGGGGCGGACGCGGGAGGGGACTCACCTGGGGGGGGGGGGCGGACGCGGGAGGGGACTCACCGCGGGGGGCGGCGGACGCGGGAGGGGACGCCCCGCGCGGCCCACGAGGCGCCGCGGGGGCAGTCGGGAGGGAGGCCCCGCCCCTCGTCCCGTCGCCTCAGAGGGGAGGGCGAGGCCCCGGGGGCGAGGGGTGGCCACCCACCCGCCCCAAATTGGCCCCGGCGTCCCCGACGACACCCAACACGTCGACTTTCACCGCCATCCTTAAGGGAGAGGGCAGGGGGCCTTCCATCCCCCTCAAGATCCCCTCAGGGACCTTCCTCCTCAGAGGCAGCACGAGGATCAGCAGAGTCAGGATCAGACGACCCAGGCCTGTTGAGGCGACAGCCCGTGTGGGTGAAATTTCCACCTTCAAAACTTACAAAGCCCCAGCGCTAGACATTGTGAACCTGCTGTGGAGAGGCCTGACCACGTTGGGGTGCTCAACGCAAGCGCGCGTCTCTCACATGCTCGCAAAAGCCCCAGCGCTAGTCGTTGTGAACCTGCTGTGGAGAGTCCTGACCGCCTTGGGGTGCTCAACACAAGCGCACGTCTCTCACATGCTCGCAAAAGCCCCAGCGCTAGTCATCCAGCGCTTAGAACAGTGCTCTGCACATAGTAAGCGCTTAACAAATGCCATTATTATTATTATTATTATTATTGTGAACCTGCTGTGGAGAGTCCTGACCGCCTTTGGGGTGCTCAACGCAAGCGCACGTCTCTCACATACTCGCAAAAGCCCCAGCGCTAGTCATCCAGTGCTTAGAACAGTGCTCTGCACATAGTAAGTGCTTAACAAATGCTATTATTATTATTATTATTATTGTGAACCTGCTGTGGAGAGTCCTGACCGCCTTGGGGTGCTCAACGCAAGCGCGCGTCTCTCACATGCTCGCAAAAGCCCCGGTGGTAGTCGTTGTGAACCTGCTGTGGAGAGGCCTGACCGCCTTGGGTTGCTCAACACAAGCGCACGTCTCTCGCATACTCGCAAAAGCCCCAGCGCTAGTCGTTGTGAACCTGCTGTGGAGAGTGCTGACCGCCTTGGGGTGCTCAACAAAAGCGCACGTCTCTCACATGCTCGCAAAAGCCCCAGCACTAGTCATTGTGAACCTGCTGTGGAGAGTGTTGATCGCCTTGGAGTGCTCAACGCAAGCGCACGTCTCTCACATACTCGCAAAAGCCCCAACACTAGTCGTTGTGAACCTGCTGTGGAGAGTCCTGACCGCCTTGGGGTGCTCAGCACAAGCGCACGTCTCTCACATGCTCGCAAAAGCCCCAGCGCTAGTCGTTGTGAACCTGCTGTGGAGAGTCCTGACCGCCTTGGGGTGCTCAGCACAAGCGCACGTCTCTCACATGCTCGCAAAAGCCCCAGCGCTAGTCGTTGTGAGCCTGCTGTGGAGAGTCCTGACTGCCTTGGGTTGCTCAACGCAAGCACACGTCTCTCACATGCTCGCAAAAGCCCCAGCGCTAGTCGTTGTGAACCTGCTGTGGAGAGTCCTGACCGCCTTGGGGTGCTCAACGCAAGCGCACGTCTCTCACATGCTCGCAAAAGCCCCGGCGGTAGTCGTTGTGAACCTGCTGTGGAGAGTCCTGACCGCCTTGGGGTGCTCAACACAAGCGCGCATCTCTCACATACTCACAAAAGCCCCAGCACTAGTCGTTGTGAACCTGCCGTGGAGAGTCCTGACCTCCTTGGGGTGCTCAACTCAAGTGCGCGTCTCTCACATGCTCGCAAAAGCCCCAACACTAGTCGTTGTGAACCTGCCGTGGAGAGTCCTGACTGCCTTGGGGTGCTCAACACAAGTGCGCGTCTCTCACATGCTCGCAAAAGCCCCAGCACTAGTCGTTGTGAACCTGCTGTGGAGAGTCCTGACCGCCTTGGGGTGCTCAACGCAAGTGCACGTCTCTCACATACTCGCAAAAGCCCCAACACTAGTCGTTGTGAACCTGCTGTGGAGAGTCCTGACCGCCTTGGGGTGCTCAACAAAAGCGCACGTCTCTCACATACTCGCAAAAGCCCCAGCGCTAGTCGTTGTGATCCTGCTGTGGAGAGTCCTGACCGCCTTGGGGTGCTCGACACAAGCGCACGTCTCTCACATACTCGCAAAAGCCCCAGCGCTAGTCATTGTGAGCACTCTCTGTGGAGAGTCCTGACCGCCTTGGGGTGCTCAACACAAGCGCACGTCTCTCACATACTCGCACAAACCCCGGGAGCCGGTTCATCTTTAACCGGGCCACTGAGGGTCTCGACCAGATCTGGGGCAACGGTTCAAAAGCCCTTCCTTGGGCCCACTGCCAACGTTGGCTTGCGGCTTGTGGACGGCATTTGGCCGATGATGCCTCTGATGGAGCCAGACCTTAGCTGACGAGACAAGATCGACTGTCGTCGTGGACTGCCCCAAACCCCGGCCTGTCCGCTGCCATGCATCTCGGGGAGACGGGCAGGAGGGAAAAGGGGACACAAGCATCTGCGGAATGGTGGATGGTACCACCAGAAGCCGGCACGCTTCTGACGGGCGGCAGTCTTGGGGACCTGTTCTTACAGCGAAAATGGTGAGTAGCATGGGAGCCATGGGGCGTCTAGCAACAGGACACGTTCTTCGTGGGTGCAGAGATGAAGCCTTTGAGATGGTTGTGTGTTTGGTGGTACTTGTTTCTCTTCATTCCCCTGTTGACAGTTGTGTAGATGAGTCAAGGCCCGGGCTGGGCACAGCCACACAAGGGTGATCAGAGATGGGCTTCGAGGTGAGCCCACTGTTGGGTAGGGACCGTCTCTGTATGTTGCCAACTTATACTTCCCAAGCGCTTAGTACAGTGCTCTGCACACAGTAAGCGCTCAATAAATGCGATTGAATGAATGAGGGCCCAGTCCTGACACCGTCACTACTGCGTGCTTGCGGGGTTGGGGGGAGGGGGAATTGAGGAAGAACCCGGGTGTCGGGCCCTTCTCTGCCCCTTCTCCAGCCCTATTCCGTGCTTCATCAGATGTGATGCTCTAAAGGCTGCGAGGTGGAATTGGTTTGAGTCAAACGTGTGGCTCAGGGTGTAGGCCCCCCTGACTGGAAGTAAACAGGGCCACTGCATAGGCAGTGACAGAGGTAGTTGTCTATGCTGATGCCCTCCAATCATATCTGAGCCCGACTCACTTGGGTGGTTTGGAGTTGGAGAAAATGACTTGTGCCTGTGCGGTATTTCAGCTGTGGGTGAACCGCGGTTTTCTGTGGAAGCAAAACTGTGCCTTTTGTTTTCTGTCCTGCTCAGTGCGATACCTATTTGGCTCCTGCCACATATTGGGCCGATGATTTAAATGAACAGTTGATAGACTCCGTGGGGCTGTTTCCTGAGTTACGGTTGACAGCTCCAAGCCCATCGTCAGGCTGTTGTGGTTTGGATTACTGTTCCCGGGGAGCTTTGCCCCTACTGGAGTTCAGCTGCCACTGTCTTCCTTCCCTTTCTCTCTGCTTCACGAGATCTTCCCCGCAGTACAAATCCTTATCCTCAAGGCATTTCTTCCGTGTCTTTTGTGTGTTTTGGGTAAACAAGTTGGAAATGCAGGAAAAAGGCTCTTCCCCCTGGTTCGGCTGGGGCGGGGGGGCTGGTGTGTGTGTGTGTGTGCGTGCGCGCACAGTATGATGAAAATAGGGAAAACGGCCTGATGAAGGAAGTGCTAAACCTACTAGCCAGATAAAGGTCCATCAATGGTTTTTATTGAACATTTACTATCTGCAGAGAAGTATACTGAGCACTTGGGAGAGTATAATTACAATAGAGTCGGTAGACACGATTCCTGCCCTCTAAGAGCTTAGAGTGTAGAGGAGGAGATGGTAGCACACTTTGCCTGTTCACTCTGTACCTACTGGTTCTGGTGTCTCTCTTCAGTCCTGCCCAATGGAAATCATTCATTCATTCATTCAATCAATCATATTTATTGAGTGCTTACTATGTGCAGAGCAGTGTACTAAGCAGTTGGGACAGTACAGTACAACAATAAACAGACACATTCCCTGCCCACGATGAGCTTACAGTCTCCGCGGGATCCCCCAAAGACTGCCAAGTGGAATCGGCTTGAGTAATACGTGTTTGGCTGGAAGCCAACAGCCATGCAGAGGTGGTGACCGGGATAGATTGTCTACACTGAGGCCCCCCCTGCATCATATCTGAGCCCAACTCACTTTGGCAGTGGGGGTGGGAGGGATGGAGAAAGTGGCTTGTAGCAGTCTTGGCTTCCTGGGGCGGCATGGGGTTTTCAGGTTTTCCCTTGATTTATGTCCCCTGGGCTACCACAATCACAGTGTAGAACATCTCTGGTTTCATTTCTTCTATCCACAGAAGATTTATTGATCAGTCGATGGTATTTCTTGAGTACTGACTGTGTGCCGAACACTGTACTAAGCACTTGGGAGAGTCCGATATAACAGAGTCGGTTAGACACATTCTCTGCCCACAAGGAGGTTACCGTCTAGAGGATGGTACCTCTCCCTTGCAGCCCTGGTCTCCAGTCAAGCCCGGGCAGTTGAAAGGGCCTTTGTGGCTTGGCACTTGTAGTGGGCAGGGAGCGTGTCTGTTTATTGTTATATCGTACTCTCCCAAGTGCTTAGTACAGTGCTCTGCACACAGTAAGCTCTCAGTAAGTACAATTGACTCACTAAACTCATGTGGAAGACCTGGAGCCGCATACTGCAGGCTGAAGCTCCTCTTCCCTGGTACTGTACGAGAGTGTTCTCCCAGCCCAGCTCTCCCCGCTGCCTTCCGCCTGCTTTGACTTCATTGCACTCTGCCCTTTTCGTGCAGACGACGTATGCAAGCAATTTGTTTTTAGACCATGCTTTGCTCCTGTCCACATTACAGTACCCTCTTCTCTCTCCTTACCGTCTGGCAATTCATCTGCACTCCTTCCTCCTTTTTTTTTATGGTATTCGTTAAGGGCTTACTATGTACCAGGCACTGTTCTAAGCACTGGGGTAGATATGAGATAATCTGGTTGGACACAGTCCTTGTCCCACAGAGGGCTCACAGTCTTAATCCCAGTTTTACAGACGGGGGAACTGAAGCACGGACCTGAAGTGACTTGCCAAAGTTCACCCTGCAGATAAGCGGCAGAGCTGGAATTAGGGGTCAGGTCCTTTTTACTCTGTCCACTTGGCATGCTTCTTCTCCTGCCTCCCTCCTCTTCTCCTCTTCCTCAGAGCAGTAGCAACCAGAGCAGTTTGTGTGCATGTCCCGTAATGGGTTATTTGAGTACAGGATGAAGAAAGCAGGCCTTTTGGGGAAGAGCACTTTCCTATCAATTCAGTTCCAGTCCTGTCCTGTATTTCTGCAATGAAAGCAAACCAGATTGATGTGGGCAGCTTCCTTTGTGAAATAATATTATTATTAACAACACTCTGACTTCCTACACTCACCCCTTCCTCCACAAAGCTCTCATGCATCTCCTGCATTTTATGTGTTTGAATGATTATCTACCATTGTGCTTGCATCGTTTATTTTTGTTACCACCCGATTTTTTTTTATTGACCCAAAGAAAATAAACCAAAAGGGAAAGAAAAATAAACACCGGCTCTTCAAAACCCTGCCACTGTGAACAGTGGCATTTTGTGATTGCATCCTGGGTCATCTTTTAGCTGAAAATCGAGTACGTTTTCAATTGCTCCTTTTCACAGAGCAAAGTGCATTCCTTAGTGAGGTTTCGCCTCTTGTAGAATTTGAAAGTTGAGATGTCATGTTTGAGTAAAGAAATTACGAAGAAAGCCTAAATGATTCTTAATGAAGGGCAGTAGTGCTTATGGGTATAACTCAAAACGGCTGTAGGGTATTTTGCCTTCACAGTTGGTGGAGACCAAACAAGGGAAAGTTTTTGTTACAAAAACACAGTTCTGGGAAAGTTAAAACAACATTATATGGGAAGTGTGGTGTGCCCCTGACCTTTGCCATTGCCTCTGCAGCCTTTGGTGCTGTGATAAACAGCTTTTGGATGCATGATTCCCTTTTTCATGTTCCTCTGAAATCTGAAGAAATGAGAGTAGTGGCATCATAGGACACTGTCAGGGTAATAAAGACCAAAATCATTGCAAAAAATCTAAAATGGCACCATGAAATAGGCATGGGGAAGAAACAAGAATCAAAAATAAAGAAATGTGTCCAACTCAAAAGCAGATCCTGGGAGGACAACCACTGCCAGCTATATGTGTGTCAGTGGTCAGTGATGTGAAGAGAAGCAGCATCATTTTTAATGCAATAATCCAGTGAAAAGGGAGCTTACAACTAGTTCTTTTTGTCAAGAGTTTTCTAGGGTGCCCAGTGTCCAATTTGTGGCTATGAGATTGAGTCCTCAGGTGGGCCAGGCTTCCTGAGAGGGCTGGGAGCCTGTGTGATTGATAGCTGCTACTGCCTCCACCTGGAAAGAGCACCTCCACCCAGTGATGGTGGGTTTTTCGGGACTTGGAAGGCCGAGGTGTTGTTTACAGTTGTGTTGCTACATTTGTTCCAGTACTCGGCAAAGTTTCTGTTTCACCCTCCCGGTGTCACGATCTTCCTAAAGGCTCAGCCCTGACTGTCGCCCCATTTCTAATCGGTGACCTGCCTTCCGCTGCCGTCTCCCAACATGTCCACAGCTAATTTGCACTGCGTGCGGCTTTGCTTCATTGTGTTTTCCAAACATTTCTTCTGCCCACCCTGTTTGTGGTTTCCCTACTTCAGCTCTCCATAGAGCAGCTGGCTGAGGGTCCTTTTGTGGTCTGTTCACCCCACCCGTCTGGCTCAGGTGTGATACGACCAGTGTTGCTTTGATTCTAGGTGGCTAACAGTGTCACAAGACCTCATCATCTGTGATTCTGTCTTCCACTTGATGTTAAATATCGCATGTAAGTGACATTGTTGGAAATGCTCTAGAAGTCAGCTCTGGCTTTCATGGGGAGCCCTGGTTTCACCTGTTTAGTTTCAACATGGCAAATGTGGCATTACTTAACATACTACTTACAGGTAAGCAGCAGGATGGATTCAGATGTGTACACAGCTCTAAAATATCAAGTGGAATTAGGAGCTATTTGCTAATGGCAAAGCAGTTCCTTATCTGCTACAAGTAAAGGTAGAACCTGGAAGATTTGATTTTCTCGGGTGTGTGGGAAACCAGAGTCGGGCTGGCCTGATTGAGAGCAGATTTATGAGAGCAGCTTAACAACGTTACCTTTTCTTCCCTCACTGACTCCAGTGGCCACCGCCTTGACCAACTATTCCAGACCTTTAACACCCTTTTCAAATCCCCAGTGCTCACGCCTCCTGCCTCTTGCTCCTGGTGGTCCTGCCAGCTACCTTGTTGACAAAATCAAAATCTATTAGGTGTGAGTTCCCCTTAATCTCCCCTTCACCTTTTGAGCTCCTTCCCTGCTCTACATAATAATAATAATAATGGTAATAGTAATTATGGGACTTGTTAAGTGCTCACTATGTGCCAAACACTGTTCTAAGTGCTGGATTAGATACAATTTAATCAGGTTGGACACAGTCCCTGTCCCCCATGGGGCACACACTCTTAATCCCCATATTAATAATTGTGATAGTAAGCACTTACTATGTGCCAAGCACTGTTCCAAGTGCTGGGGTAGATACAATTTAATTAGGTTGGATACAGTCCCTGTCCCGCATGGAGCTCACAGCCTTAATCCTCATTTTACAGATGAGGTAACTGAGAAGTTAAGTGACCTGCCCAAGGTCACACAGCAGGCAAGTGGAGGAGCTGGGATTAGAACCCAGGTCCTTCTGACTCTGAGGCCCTTGCTTTATCCACTAAGGCATGCTGCTTCTCTGATGAGGTAACTGAGGCCCAAAGAAATGAAATGACTTGCCCAAGGTCACACAGCAGACATGTGGCGGAGCTGGGATTAAAGCCTAGGTCCTTCTGATGCCCAGGCCTGTGCTTTATATACATGCTGCTTTATGTACATCCACTCTCTTCCTCCTCAGCTATCTCTCAAGAGATCTTTTTGTTTTCAAAATCGAACCCCTCCACTGGCACCATCCCTTCTCACCTTCTAAATGCGAACATTTTTCTTCCCTCCTTGACCCCCAGTCTTCAGCAGCTCATTTTCTGTTGGCTCTTTTCCTGCTGCGTTCAAGTACAACCCATGTCCTTCTCTGGACCCCCCTCCACAATCCAGCTATTGCCCCTTGTTCCTCTTCCTATTCCTGTCCAAACAACGCAAAACTCCTCCAACCCCCTTCCTGATCAATCAATCAATCAATCAATCGTATTTATTAAGCGCTTACTGTTTACAGAGCATTGAACTAAGTGCTTGGGAAGTACAAGTTGGCAACATATAGAGACGGTCCCTACCCAACAGTGGGCTCACAGTCTAGAAGGGGAAGACAGAGAACAAAACAAAACATATTAACAAAATAAAATAAATAGGATATGTACAAGTAAAATAAATAAATAAATAGAGAAATAAATACGTACAAACATATTTGATCCTGTACAGGCAGGTTTTCACCCCCTTCACTTAGTCAGTCATGCTTATTTTGTGCAGAACACTGTACTCAGTGCTTGGGTGAGTACCCCACAACAATATAACAGACACATCGCTGGCCCCACAATGAGCTTACAGTCTAAAGGGGGAGACAGACATTAATATAAATAAATTGTGGATATGTACCCAAGTGCTGTGGGTCTGGGGGTGGGGGGGGGTGAATAAAGAAAGCAAGTCAGGGCGACAAAGAAGGAAGTGGGAAAAAAGGAAATGAGGGCTTAGTAAGGGAAGACCTCTTAGAGGAGCTGTGTCTTTAATAAGGCTTTGAAGGTGAGGGGAGTAATTGTCTGGATATGAAAAGGGAGAACATTCCAGGCCAGAGGCAGGACCTGAACTAGAGGTTGGCAAGATAGCTGAGATTTACATACTCCTGTAAGACTCATGAACAGGAACACACACACAGACACACACACACACACACACACACACACACGTATGTGTGTGTACTCATTTATTCTGACTACCTGAGTTATGTATATATCTAGGTTTTTCTCCTTGGTTGGAGCTCCTTGTAGGGTTGGAAGCATGTCACTGACTTCTTTATCCTTTATTTTCTGAGCACCTAGTACAGTGCACTATCTGTATGCTACTACCGCTACTGCCCTACTACTATTACTACTACTACTCCTAGCCCTAGGATCTGATAAGCAAGTGGATATTTGCTGGGTGCAGACAATTTGAATTTGTGTTTGGTGCACGTGGATGGTTTGATTGTGAACTTTGGTGGGAGGAACTGATATCATTTCTGGTCGCATCACATCCTGGGTGGGGTGCCAGTTAGAGGTAAGGGTTTAGGAATGAGCTTGGAGCTGGGTTGCTGCGACACTGTTACTACTTTCTCTTAGCTGTAGTTTATCGGAGTGTCCTTCTCCTCTGCTAGATTGTAAGGTCCTGGAGGGCAGGGATCCTGTTTACTATTGTACTCTCCCAAGGATTTAGTACAGTGCTCTGCCTCCAGTAGAGCCTCAGTAAATACTGTCAATTGATTGGTTGAGTCATATGGACTGGACCTAGTGGCAAATTGTTCTATTCATCTTCGCAAGTGAGTAAACTGCAGTTTAGCTGCTCTTCTATAATCACTACTGTTATTTATACGAACAGCCATAGCATTTCACACTTACCCAGGGCTTTTCAGATTCAGAGCACTTGAAAGAAATGCATTAACCTGTCACTTCTCTTAAAAAATCCCACCGGTAGAGAATCACAACCCAGGGAGTCCCAGCAAAGTAAGCATGTCCTGACAGGTAGGGCCCAACTGGTGGTGAAGCAGGCACACATGAATGTCAGTGCCCTGTTTTCAGTGATTTCCGATTCTCTGGGGAGGGAAAACAGTAAAAACATTTAAAGGAAGGAAACCCAAACTTCAGGTGGAAGAAGTTTTTCTTTCTTTTTTTTATGGTATTTGGTAAGCACCTCTGGACTGTAAGCTTGTTGTGGGCAGAGAATGTGTCTATTATGTTGTACTCTCCCAAGCACTTTGTACAGTGCTCTGCATGCAATAAGCACTCAGTAAATACAATTGAATGAATGTAATAAGTGTCAGGGGTAGATACAAGCTAATCAGGTTGGACACAGTCCATGTCCCACATGGGGCTCACAGTCTTAATCCTGTTTTACACATGAGGGAACAGAGAGGGAACAGAAGCCCAGAGAAGTGAAGTGACTTGCCCGAGGTCACACAGCAGACAAGTGGTGGAGCTGGAATTAGAACCCAGGTCTTTCTAACTCCCAGGCCCATGCTCTATCTGCTAGGCCATGCTGCTTCTCTTGGTTCCAAGACACCTAAAGTCTCAGGTAATCTAAAAGGAAAGGAGCGGCAGTCAAATTGGTATTTCCATCCTGTAACCCTGGCATCTGTCATACTTGGTCCTACCCCTTGCCACCGTCTGCACAGGCCAAAGCTAGCTGACAAACTGCTGTGTTAGAGCGTTGTCCTCCCGCGAGAGGTGTGCACCTTCCCTGCAGTTGGGGTGGGACATCATCTCCAGGTGCCAGGTGAAAACAGCCCCACGTTTGATTCCACAGTCAGAAGTTGTGCCACTTCCAATTTGTCGCATTGGAAGCAGGGAGAAATGAAGACAGAGGTTCAGGGACCTGGGTGTGAACAAGGAGCTGATTTATACTCCCGTCGCTTTCCACGGAGAGCGTGGAGTAGATTGGGCAGAATGAGACGGAGAAGAGAGAACACATCCGCTGCGCCCTGGGGGCCCCCCACAGATGAGGTAACGTCTGTCCGTCACAACTTCACTTAGCTCAAGCACAAGGGGGCCCGCCCGCTCACATGTGAGGGTGTGAAAAGGGAAAGGCCCAAAGAGTCCAGTTCTCCCAGGGCCCCAAAGGTTACCTCCTTGGCAGGAAGTCAGGCACTTTGGGAGGAGCATTAACTCTTTCAAATCTCTAGGGGGACGTTGGCTACTTTGCAGCAGCGTTTGCGCAGTTGTAGGTCTCAGTGCACTAAACAGCCTCCCAAAGGTCTGGAACAGTTATTGCTCCTTCTGACGGGCCCAATTTACTACTGGGGTGGGGGGACTTGGTACTATCCTGAGATATATGTATATATATATATATATATATATATATATCTCACCGTTATATATATGTTATATATATGTGTGTGTGTAAAACAAAACAAATCAGGGGCACACCCATGGTGGCATCAGCATCTCCTGCCATTGAAGACCACTGGGCTGGGCTCACTCCAAGGTTCCAGGGAGGGCAGGCCTGAGAAGAGCAATACAGCCCCCTTGTGGGTTCCTGATTGTGCCAGTGTCCACCTCTCCCTCCCCTCTGCTCCCCACTATCTGGTCCAGAGGCCCCCACTCAGCCCTGAGCCCCCAGTGCTAACATCCTGGCCAGGAAAGGAGGCATCCCCGGTCCAGCGGGACTCCAGGCGTCTGGGTGGTGATGCCAGTGCCTTGGCAGCAGGGAAAGAGTGAAAGCGTAAATGGCAGGAAGAGCGGTTGTGTTCACGCGGAACACACTGTCCCTTCCCTAGCCCATCGGGGCCAGACTGCACCAGAAAGGGCTGTACCGAACACCTCCACGCCTGGAGTTGGCAGGTCGGTGGAGTGCTTCTTCGGGGTCGAAAGATACAGAGCGCTTTTCCCATCCCATTGCTCAGTTTGCTCTTTGCAGACGTAGTCCAGTGGAAATGTCCCAGGACAAGTTCTGGGGGCTTATGGGAAGTGTGTGGATGGCTACTTCTAGCCTGATCTTTCTGCATCTCCCGTGGAGCTTGGGTAGGATTTTCCTCTTCTCCTCTCCCAGGGAAGTCAAGGCAAGGCCAGAGGCCCACAGATGGGCTGTGCTGGGGTGGATGGATGCATGACCACTGACCTATGGGCCCTCAGTTCTGCAGAGCAGTTTGCCCATCTTTGGGGTGCAGCAATCCCTGTCATTCCCAACTCCAGTCCCTCCCTTCACCTTCTTTTTCCTCTCGGCCATTAGTCAGTCTTTTCCTTCTCCCTCCTCTTTCAATGCCTTCCGTCCAGACAGCTTCACTGACACTGAGGTTTGCTTTCTCCCATCCCCAGGGGACTTCCTCCACAGCAACGACCCTCTAACATTTGATGAGGTGGGTAAGGCCTCAAGCAAGGGAGAGGAGATGGGGAGGTCTTTCTGCCCCTAGTTGGGCCAACTTGGGCCGCTTCCCTGAGAGGCCATTATGAGCCTGGGAGTTCATGGGCCCCAGTCCTGCTGTAATAGTGTTGTTAGAACCAGTGCAGAGGTTTTGGATTGGCATGACTAGGCATGAAGAGGGAACCTTCAGAAATGAGTAAAGCCCAGATATACTGGGAGCAGAGAATGACATTCTTTCTGCCTCTCCCTTCACCCCCACACACCATGCCTCTCCTTCCACTCCCCCACAACGCTCCTGGCCCCCAAATAGTGGCAGGGCGGGGGGAAACAGAAGTAATAATATTAATGATGGCATCATTAAGCACTTACTAGGTGTCAACACTGTTCTGAGCACTGGGGTAGACACAGGCTAATCAGGTATCAGTCCCTGTCCCACATGAGGCTCACGTTTTTAATCCTCATTTTACGGACAGGGTAACTGAGGCTCAGAGAAGTGCAGTGACTTGTTCCAGGTCACACAACAGAGACGTGGTGGAGCTGGGATTAGAACCCAGGTACTTCTGACTCCCGGGTTGGTGCTCTATCCACTAAGTGGACAAAGAAGCCACAGACTTCCTGGAGACCTTGGTCCATCTAGTAAATGTGACATTAAATGTGACCTTACTTCTTCTGTTTGTTAATGGTATTTAAGTGCTTACTATGTACCAGGCACTGTACTGAGTGCTGGAGTAAATACGAGATAATCAGGTTAGACGCAGTCCCTGTCCCACACGGGTCTCACAGTCTAAATTGGAGGGAGGAGGATTTAATCCACATTTTACAAATTAGGTCCTTCCTGTACCTCTTGTAATTCTCATTGCTTAAGTCTGGAACACAGTCTGTTCCCACTCGATCACAGCTGGCTAAACCAGCCACATCTCCACAACCACTTTGAATTGCGGTTGTCTTTCCAACACATTTCAGCCACCATAGCATAAGCAACTCCACAAGAAAATCAGTTGTCCTGACTCACCCATTATGTCCAAGGGTAGGCCGATCCACACCCCTGCCCAGCAGACCTTCCCGAATCTAGATGTGATTCCACAGGAGAGGCCATGCTCCTGGGAAGATTCATAAATTTGCAGGGCAGGCGCGTTACGGAACTCCCACAGTGAGAGCGTTTTTGCCGGGCCTTGGGGGAGTGTGTGCGTTTTCTACCCACATTTTTTCCTGTCTTCTGTTCTCTGTAATGGAAAGAATCATGAAGGTATAACAAGAAAAATATGCTTTTAATAAGGCCAGACCAAATCCACTCTCTAGCTTTATGTCTTGTAGGGAATGTGGAAAACACAATTTAATTTTGAGACAAATGGATAGGGACAGGTGAGTTTCCATTGGCAGGGCCGTGTGTAGAATGGATTCTTTGCCCCTCCTCACAACAGCCTTAATTGTTTTATATCACAGGGAATCTATTGACCCATTTAGGTAATAATAATAATAATAATGTTAGTATTTGTTAAGTGCTTACTATGTGCCAAGCACTGTTCTAAGCTCTAGAACAAGGTAATCAGGTTGCCCCACATGGGGCTCACAGTCTTCATCCCCATTTTGCAGATGAGGGAACTGAGGCCCAGAGAAGTTAAGTGACTTGCCCAAAGTCACACAACTGACAAGTGGCGGAGCCGGGATTAGAACCCATGACCTCTGGCTCCCCAGCCCGTGCTCTTTCCACTGAGCCACGCTGCTTTTCTACGTGTATCTATTTAGGTATACATGTAGTAGAACGGAGAAGCATCGTGGCTCAGTGGAAAAAGCTTGGGCTTTGGTGTCAGAGGTCATGGGTTCAAATCCTGGCTCTGCCACTTGTCAGCTGTGTGACTCTGGGCAAGTCACTTAACTTCTCTGCGCCTCAGTTCCCTCATCTGTAAAATGGGGATGAAGTCTGTGAGCCCCATGAGGGACAACCTGATCACTTTGTAACCTCCCCAGCGCTTAGAACAGTGCTTTGCACATAGTAAGCGCTTAACAAATGCCATTACTAGTAGGAGTTGTTCCTGGGTCGCCGCAGTGTGCTTTGATTGGCCCAGAGAGAATTCTCAGGCTGTGGTTTGGCTGGTAGAACTTGGCCTTGGGAGAGGCAGGAGCCAGAGCAGGGGCCTAGGGGAAGGGGAAAAAAGGAAGAAGAGCAGCAGAAAGAGGAGGAGGAGGCTGGGAATCCATCAGTGGCATTTACTGAGCACTTACTATGTGCAGGGCACTGTACTTAGCGCTTGGGAGAGTACAATACAGCAGAATTAGCAGACACGTTCCCTCCCCATAACGAGTTTACAGTCTAGAGGAGGAGCTTGCAGTTTACAAAACACAGGTGAGTAACAGGAACAGAGCAGTGTGGGCTCAATATAGGCAATCCTATTGCTTGTGTTGGGTCCTCCAAAGATCTCAACATCTGATGTCACTTGGGCACCCAAAGGACCTGTTGCCCATCTATTGGACTGCCAGTACCTGTCCTTTGTGAGCAGTGTGGCCTCGTGGAAAGAGCATGGGCCTGGGATTCAGAGGACCTGGGTTCTAATCCTGACTCTGCCTCATGTCTGCTGTGTAACCTTGAGCAAGACACTTCACTTCTTTGCACCTCAGTTACCTCATTTATAAATTCATTCATTCATTCATATTTATTGCGCTTACTGTGTGCAAAGCACTGTACAATCTAACAATTTGGGAGAGTACAATATAACAATAAACAGACACATTCCCTGCCTCGGATTAAAGCTGTGAACCCCATGTGGGACTTTGTGTCCAACCGATGATCTTGTATCTACCCCAGTGCTTAATACGGTGCCTGGCACGTACTATTAAAAAATTAATAAAATGTCGTGATGCAGTGGCACAAGGAGACAGTGATGGTAGTAGTAAGATTATTTATTCAGGGCCCACCAGGTGCTGTGCATTGTACTGGGCAGCCCACAGGAGCTTACACTAAAATGAGAAGTCAGGCATCAACATATTTACAAATAATCAATGAACATAACTGATTAGCATGTAGACACAAGTGCCCGAGATGGGTGTGAATGCCTGAGTTCTGGAGATGGCTGGTGGGTTTTATATGACAGAGGAGACAGAAATCATAAAATGCATCTGAGACCCATTAGCTTGGCAGAGTTCCTTATTAAGAGTTCCACAACAATACAATAGCTATGGGAGAGGTAATTTAGCTAAAAGCCTAGCCAACGCATCCTAGCCAAAGTCAATTAGCAGGGTAGGTTCGTTATTTGTTGAACCCCACCAGAAATTAGGGAGAGTCAGGCTCCTGAGGACTTGAGGAAAGTGGTTGTAGGTGAGGAAAATAGAGGTACAAAAGAAAGGCAGAAAGATGAGACCTTAGAGCTGTAGTTTGTAAGCATGCCTAGTACAGTGCTCTGCACACAGTATGCACTCAGTAAATATGATTGATAAGGGTGCTGAGAGATGAGCCACTCCCATCTCAGTGCCAAAGGACATTGAGCACAAAAGATGAGAGCAGAACCTGCAGAGCTGCAGAAAGGCCGGTACAGAAGCCTGTTGAGGAATATGAAAAGGGAACCCTTGGAATAGAGGGAGAAACTGGGCCCCTTTTGGCTAATGAGTGGCTGGGTATTGCCAAGGCTCTAGTTGGATTTAGTTTTGCCTTTTTTTGTAGGAATCTCCTGAATCCACTATCCTGGTTATCTAGTAATTTGGTGGGGAGGGGAATGGGGCTTTGAGTTCTGGCACATCCAGGGGAGACAGCGGGATTAAGGCTCACAACGTCCCACTTGGATAGTCCCCAGGCACCTCCTCCTAGAGGTGCTGCATTCCCCCCCTCACCCCCCATACACAAACACCCCTTGCTTGGAGAGATCACTCCAGCTGGAGGGGTGGTGGCAGCACTGGCCAAAGAGGCCTTGCTCAAAAGATGGACCCGAGAAGAACCCCTATGACTTGTCCTGCACCGGACAAAGGAAAATCTCAGGAGCGGGGTTGGAAACCTGGGACTTGCATAGGCAACGACAGGACTCTTCTCAAAAGTTCCCCTTTGGAATTAGACACTGAAGTTTTTCCTTTCTGTCCCCGGGGCCAATGTAGGACCAAAGTGATTAGGGCAGTTCAAGGAAGATAGGTGATTAGAAACTCCAGCCAGGATCAGTCAATCAATCAGTGGTATTTATTGAGTGCTTACTGTGTGCAGAGCGCTTGGGAGAGTACAATATGATTATAACAATACATTCATTCATTCAGTCGTATTTATTGAGCGCTTACTGTGTGCAGAGCACTGTACTAAGTGCTTGGGAAGTACAAGTTGGCAACATGTAGAGACGGTCCCAACAGCGGGCTCACAGTCTAGAAATGATATTTGTTAAGCACTTATTGCATGTCAAGCACTGTTCTAAGCACCAGGGTAGATACAAGCTAATCAGGTTGGACTTAGTCTGTGTCTCACATGGGGCTCACAGTCTTAATCCTCATTTTACAGATGAGGCAACTGAAGCACAGGGAAGTTGTGACCTATCTAAGGTCACACAACAGATAAGTATCAGAGCTGGGATTGGAACTCGGTTACTTCCGACTCCCAGGTCTGTATTCTATCCACTAGGCCGTGCTGTACTTCCCAAGCGTTTAGTACAGTGCTCTGCACACTGTAAGTGCTCAATAAATACGGTTGAATGAATGAATGCTGCTTCCTGTAACAGAGTTGGTAGACATATTCCCTGCCCACAAGGAGCTTAATCAGTTGAGAGCTCTGTGAAGGCCCTGGGAATCAATCCTGTTAGAACTGGATGTCCCAAACAGGATAGTCAATCGATTGTATTTATTGAGTGCTTACTCTGTGAAGCACACTGTACTAAGTAGGGAAAGTAGGATAATGGCCAAAGTTGAAATTTAATGAATATTCTCAATGGAAAGAATAGCAACGGAGAAGTACGGGTGATAGTTTATGAGATGATGTGTAAAGCCCCTGAGGTTGATGGGTGCAAGTGCCACGCTTGATTGTCTGATTAGCAAACCAGTCACCATGTGTTTGGTTACATGGCTGCTTGAGGACTTGGCTTGGGGAAGTTACTGGAAAAAGGGTTCAGACTAAAATTAACCCCAAATTGGCTCCCCTAGCTGCCCCCCCACCCCTAGCAGGCAGAAGTACAGTACCATGTGAAACTTTTTTTATCAAGCAGACATATTTATTGAGCACCTACCATGTGCGGAGTAGTGTACTAAGTGCTTGAAAGAATACAGTATAATAGAGTTGTTAGACATGTTCTATGCCCACAAGGAGCTTGCAATGTAGAGGGGATGTGGATTAATGCTGTGGTTCCAGCCAGGAACTACTATGAAGCATACAGCTTGGGAAGTTAAAATTAAATTTTAAAATTATAGTAATAGGTCTTGTTAAGAACTTACTATATGCCAAGCACTTATAATCACTGGGGTAGATAGAAGATGCTCGGGTTTTCACAGTCCCTGTCCCACAGGGGATTCAGTCTTAAGTAGGAAAGGAGAGCAAATATTTTCTTCCCATTTTACTTAGCCTGTGAGCCCCATGTGGGACCGGGACTGTGGTCCACCTGATTACCTTGTATTTACCCCAGTGTTTACTACTGTGGATGGTGCATGGTAAGCACTCAACAAGTACTGTAATTGTTATTATTTTACAGGTGAAGAAACAGAAGCACAGAGAAATTAAGTGACTTGCGCAAGATCACACAGCTAACAAGTGGAAGAGCTGGAATTTGAACCCAGATCCCCTGACTCCCCTGCTTGTACTCTTTCCCCTGGGTCACACTGCTCCCTTCTAAACCCTCCTTAAGAAAAGCTGGTTCCGGCCCCCAGAGAGGTGGGGCCTTCAGATAATTGGCAGAGGAGTCGGTCTCCTTATAGAATGCCTCAATCATCATCATCATCATCATCAATCGTATTTATTGAGCGCTTACTATGTGCAGAGCACTGTACTAAGCGCTTGGGAAGTACAAATTGGCAACACATAGAGACAGGCCCTACCCAACAGTGGGCTCAATAACGTCTGGGGTGGCTTCATGCTGCAGCTCCCTTGCCTGAAACTTTCTTACCAGACCCATTGTGGAAGGGTTTTAAAACAGCTTAGAGAAGCAGCCTGCGCCAGAGAGTCTGAAGGACTTGGGTTCTAATCCTGCCTCTGCCACTGTCTGCTGTGGGACCTTGAGCAAGTCACTTCACTTCTCTGGGCCCCAGTTCCCTCATCTGGAAAACGGGGATTAAGACTGTGAACCTAATGGGGGAACATGGACTGCGTCCAACCAGTTTAACTTTGAATCTACCCCAGCACTTAGTACAGTGCCTGGCACATAGTAGGCACTTAACAAATACCATAAAAAAACCTGCTCTGGCTGTGACTTTGCCATCTGATATTGAGGCATCCTGCAATCTGGGGATAGCACGGCAGTAGCCCCGGGGGGTCGGGAGATGTCCCACAAATTGCATCCTTTTCCCGTATTAGTACAAGAGGCCTTCCTTGGCCTTCTCTGAATCTGAAAATAACTGGGCAGAAAAGCAGGGCCCAAAATGGAGAAGCCAGATGGGACACCACCAGGACCGAGCAGCATCCAGGAATCCCGTAATTATTCAGAGACCTCTTTGGAACTGGGATGAAACCCAGTTTTCCAGATGAGGAATCTTTATCATCATCTAGTTGGGAAGGTTCCGATTTTGCATGTATACCAGAAAAGGACAGAAATCAATTTCAGAGCTTAGCAGGGAGGGGAAGTCGGCGTTTCAGACCTGAAATTGAAATTTTGACCTTCTCCCCTGCCATATTCTGGGCCTGGCTGCTGAGAAAATGCAGAACAAAATGAATTTGAATGAAGGGCCGTAAGAAACGTCATTAGAGGGTCAGACCAAACACAATTTCCTGGAAGAAGTTTTCACCACCAGGGGAGTTTGGGGAAAGTAATGACCATTCATTTAGCCTAACCTCAGACGCTCCTGCAGACTGGAGGAAATGAAACTGCTTTTCTTCTGGATAGAGCAGCTTGGTTGGATAAAACAACCCGCTTAATGCAGTGGCAAAAGAGGAATTTCCAGTAGGTCACCCGAGTAAAATGCACCCAGTTCTGACATGTCATTAGGGAAGCAGTGTAGCCTAACGGATAGTGCAGGGGCCTGGGAATCAGAAGGACCTGCATTCTAATCCCAGCTCTGCCACTTCTCTGCTGGGCGACCTTGAGCAAGTCACTTAATTTCTCTGTGCCTCAGTTATCTCATCTGTAAAATGGGGATTAAGACTGTGTGTCCTATTTGGGGCAGGGACTGTGTTCAACCTGATTAATTTGTATCTAACCCAGTGATTAGCACAGTGCCTGGCACATAGAGATAGCTTAATGAATTCAATGAAAAAAAATCAAGCTGTGCCCATTCGTTAAGTAGTTTACTCAGGATCCAAGCCCAGCAGAGATCAGATGAAATCCAGATTCCCCCACCTCCAAGATCTCAGAAGGAGCTCCGGAAGGAATTCTTTGAGCACCAGATTGCGGCAGGAAGGCTCTAGATTAGCTGTAAGAAAGATTATCCAACCCGCTAAGGGAGATGGAGAAAATGACATCTCTGGAAGTCTTTAAAAGTTGGAAAGTCTCATAAGAACATGAACATTACTGATCAATCAATAAATGGTGTTTATTATGTTTAGCACTGGACTAAGAGTTTGGGAGAGTTCAACACAATAGAGTTGGAAACACAACCTCTGCCCTCAAGGATTTTACAACCTAGTGAGGGAGATGGACACAAATGTATTACAAACAGGGGAAGTGGCAGAGTACAAGGATATGTAAGGAAGTGCTCTCGGAGTGGGGAGAGTATCAAAGTGCTTAAGGGGTAAAGACCCAAATGAACAGGTGATACAGAAGGGAGGGTGAATAAGATGGGGAGACACTATGTTACTCAGGAAAGTCTTCTTGGAGGAGATATGATTTTAGTAGGGCTTTGATGATGGGGCGTGTGGTGGTCTGTCATGCATGAAGGGGGAAGGAGTTCCAGGCCAGGGGGAGGATGCGAGCAAGGGGTTATGGTGAGAGAGATGAGTCTGGAGCCACAGTGAGTAGGTTGGTGTGAGAGGAGCAAAGCCCATGGGTTGGGTTTGTAGGAATACACCAGCAAGGTAAGGTAGGAGAGGCAGAGAGTGCCTTAAAGTTGATGGTGAGGAGTTTCTGTGTGATGTGGAGGCAACAGGAATCAATCATATTTATTGAGCGCTTACTATGTGCACAGCACTGTACTAAGCACTTGGGAGAATTCAATATAACCAAATTAGCAGACAAGTTCCCTACCCATAACGAGCTTACAGTCTAGAGGGGGAAGTTGGAGGAACCCTGTGATGAGTGCCTGGATATCCATTTAGTATCCCTCACTTTTCCATTAGAAACCACTTGTACTTGAATGACCCAGTTCCCTGTGGGAATCATTCACATGTCCTTATCAGGTACTGTATAAAGAAGTGTTTTTGCCACTTTCCAGCTTTAATGGGTGCCCCTCACCCTGTGATTATGGGATATGGCGAACAGAAAATCTGTGCTCCCGTCAAATCACTCCCATAGCATGCTTCTTCGGTTCCTGTGCTCACCCTGCAGAGTGTTGTCAAAGGAAGTCTAGGCTGACTTGAGCCACTTTTTTTTTTTAAAAAGTGGTCTTTGTTAAATTATTACTATGTGCCAGGCACTGTAAGCGCTGTGGTATATACAGGATAATCAAGTTGGACACAGTTCATATTCCCATTTTACAGATGAAGTAACTGAGGCACAGAGAAATTAAGTGACTTGCGCAAAGTCACACAATAGACAAGTGGTGGAGCCACTTTTTATGGTATTTGTTAAGCGCTTACTATGGGCTGGGCAGTGGGGTAGATTCAAAGCTTGGTTGGACATAGTCCATGTCCCATATGGGGCTCACGGTCTTAATCCCTATTTTACAGACTTGCACAGACTGGCCTGAGGTCACAACAGCACACAAGCCGGGATTAGGACCTTGGTCCTTCTGACTGTCAGGCCCATGTTCTATCCAATAGTCAGCACTAATTGGAGAATTTCGCAGATATTTTCTTGCTTTCCCACCTTTCAAAAAATTGCATTTTAGGGTGGTAGCATCAGGGTGTTTGCCAACACACTAGTTGTCAGAGAAAGCCTAGTGAAGGTTTCCTTAGAAAGAAACTACACATAGGAAGCCGCCCAAATAATGGTGGACAGCCATTTAGAAAACGGGACGGAAGGAAGGGTTCAGGATTAATTATCCGGATGACGTGTCGAGGTGAGCATCGAAGATGCCTCCCCGGCCGCGACAGAGGAACAAAAGATCTACTTCGTGAGTCATCAAAGTGCTTTATTTGATAAAGCCTCGTTTGGGTCTGGAGTGTATTTTTAGCACTAGGCGTTACAATGTGAATTTCCTCACTCTGTTCAAATGAACAGTTTACCAACAGTAACGGGAGACAGAGACCGACACAGACAGAAAGGATGGATTTTTTGTCAACTTTCAAAAGCATGGACCACATTCCAAAAGCAATGAAAGGAGTTCCTACCTAATGTATAGGTACCTCGTTTAACTTCAGCTTTTTCTGCTTGCCGGCTTTATACTCCAGACAACACCAAAAAAGCCAACACAAATCACAGCATCAGCTCATTTCAATACATAAAATAGAGATCTGTACACATCTATACTGTAGCGCTGTTAACATTACATGGGAAGGGTAGCACGGCTAGGCCCAAATCAGTACAGAGCAATGGGGTGAAACTGCCTTTGGCCCTTGAAGATACTGTGATTTGTTGCCATTTCAGTGTTTCTCTGAAGTCAAACACGACATACATTATGCACCCTTGCAGTCTTAACAGCGCTGACATTTAGTTATTGGAAAAAAGGCACCCTGGCACTCTGCGTTTGTTTAGGTTATAAGTTACTGGTGGAGGCTGGGGAGGTTCGTAACAGGGCCTACAAAAATCGTCTCATGGTTTACACAAAGAATCATCAAGGCACAGCTTCAGCACAGTGGTGGAGACGTGACAGATATCCTGTAAGCAGATCAAGTTCTTCTGAGTTTGGCGCCATAAAGAAAATGCAGCAAAGGTCATGGTTTAAGGTCTACAACTTTTCCAAAGGTTAAACGCAATCAGCACAGTTTTAGGCAATGGATTTATTCAACCAGGTCTGGGTTCAACACGGAAAATGGGCTACATTGATAAAGAACATCTGGAGGAAACAAAGCTGAACAACCTTCAGTTTATCAGAAAAGACGGATTACCGTGGGCTTGGAATAAAACATTCCCACTAACACGTGACTGCATGATACACCTCGAGAGATGATACACATTATTTCGTCCATACTGCAAAATAAATTTACATGTAAACTTCAAAAATCACAAACTGTACACAAAATTTTAGATTCAAAAGTATCCCTGTTTTCCTAATAATGTAAACAGTAAGATCGAGGGTGCCTGTGAAAGAATTCATGATTAAAATATCACTGTGAAATCAACTGTACAGCAGAAGCATTTTCCGTTTGGATTTTCCTTCGGTCACGGGGATATTGAGATTTCTCTCTCCGTGCTCGCTTCTCCCAAGGTGGAAGGTATCTTGCAGCTCCTCTTGCCCACAACTCCGCCTGGTTCAGATAAGCTATTGTCCCTTGAAGCATTACTAGTTCCTATTTGGCAAGGCTAGAAGTGGGACAGCCAAGATGCTCCAGGCAACAAAAGAGAAACGAGCGGATTTTTTCCGAGAGAGAGGGTGGCCCCCGAGGTGACAACCGCAGAGACAACCGGTGGTGACCGCGGCGGGCGGGAGCCGGCCTGGGGCGAGGGTGGGGGCGTGAACTCCGACCTGGAGGTCTGAATGCCCTGACATGAGGCGCCGAGGTGAAACACTGCGGTGGCACAAACACGGAGGACTCTGATCATCTGCCCGATACCAAGGGGTTAAAAGTTACACTTATCGAGGAAGGCCAGCGTGCAAGGGGCGGGGATACATTTGCAGGGAGTTTTGTTTTTTATAAAAAAAAATTATGATGATGATAATGATGAATACTGTCTCGGGTTTCCCAACTCAAAAGATAAACTGATCCACAGTTTACAATCTGATGCCAACGTCGTCGGTGTGACGTGCATCGGCTTCACTCCACCCCCCCCCACACACAAACACACCCACCCACACACACCCCCCACCCACTCGTTCCACCACAGCTAGTTATGTCAGAGCATTGCTACCGCAACGCACTGAGATAAGCTGATCTATTTTAATTTTTTTTTTTTTTTGCGCGCACACATAAAAGAGTCAGAAGTAGCTAGAACTATGCTGGGAATATCAGGAAGCTGATCAAGCGAGTAGCCCCCAAATCAGTCATCTTGGCCAGAAGATGTAAACAAGGAGGTTTGCTTTCTGCAAAGACGTGCGTGTCACTGAGTTCCAATTCTTCTTTTCCTATGCTGCTGCGCCCACAGCGCCGGTGTATCCTATGCGGCGTGGGAGGGCAAAATGTGGCTGATAAAGTCCAAGAAGCGCTTGGAATACTGTTCTGGATTCACGGTTGAAATTTCCGCGCCAGCCTATGCCAGTGTCCAAGGAAGAAACAGGAGAGACGGTGTTAGAATTTCTGGGTGGGAACAGAAATCAAACCAAAGCTGTATTATTTTAACCAGGACTTCTGCCCATGCAGTTCATGGGCCTGCATGAGCGCGCCTTCCCATCCATCAGTGGAATTTACTGGTTGGTAGAGAGCTTCCTCTTTTCCACCTCCTCTCTTCTCTCATTACAGCCTCGTGTGGACTCTTTGCTCCTCCCAAAATCAATCCCTGAATCGCCCCTCACTCTGGACTCCTCCCTATCTCACAGCTCAAGCCTTAACTGTTACTTCAGTCAATCAGTCGATTGTATTTATTGAGTTCTTAACTGTGTGCAGAGCACTGTACTAAGCGCTTGGGAGAGTACAGTAGAACAATATAACAGACACATTCCCTGTCTACAACGAGCTTACAGTCTAGAGGGGGAGACAGATGTTAATATAAATAAAATTACAGATATGTTCATAAGTGCTTTGGGGCTGGGACATGCCCACCCCTAAGACTGACTGTGCCACCTCTTCCAGGAGACCTTCCCTGATTAATCAGGACCATTCCCTTCAGCCATCTCTGCATTCGGTATTATCGAATTATTGGTACTATCTCTTGTTTGTTAATTGATTTATTTACACGTATTCCCACCCTCCTTTAGCTATTTTATATTCATCAAGGTCTGCCCCGAGGGGGCTGTTGTTTTAAGGGCAGGAAGCTCATCTCATACTTCCTCCGACTGCCCCTCGAAATGCCTAGTTCAGTGCTCTGCACGATGTCGATTCTCAATTGATACCACCCTCATTTGGGTACCATCGTGCCTTTCCAAGTATGTAGGTAACAATTCCCCAAACCCTAAAAGTGGTCCAACATACAATGTTGAGAGAGGAGACTGATCAAGACCCTAGAAATCCAGGCCTTGAGGGAACGTGTGCTTTCCCAGGGGTTGGGATTCAATTACCTGGAAGGGAATTCCAGATTCGTGGTTCTGGGTTCAGTCTCCTTCAGAGTTAAGTCAGCCAGAATCCTCTCGAGGTTGCCTTTCCTCCCCACCTCTGTCGACCACAGAGTGGAGACGTTGGGAATAATAATGAAAATTGTGGTATTTGGTAAGCACTTACCATGTACCAGGCACTGAATTTAGGTGCTGGGGTAGATATAAGCAAATCGCGTTGGACACAGTATTCAAGGCGGGATACGTGTTTGGATTAACATGGTAGCAGTTTGGATGGAGAAGAAAGGGTGTATTTTAGTGGTGTTGTGAAGGTGATTATAATAATGGTATTCGTTAAGGGCTTACTATGTGCCATCAGTCAGTGGTATTTATTGAGCACTTACTATGTGCAGAGCACTATACTAGGCGCTTGGGTGAATACAGTACAGCAGAATTCCCTGTCCATAATAAGCTTACCATGACCATACTAAGCAATAGGTTAGGTTCAAGATAACTTGGGTCAGATTTCAAATTCACATTAGCAGGCTCATTCACCCCTAAGCCAAATATATAAAAAACACCTGAATTCCTTACTACTTTTAGTCACCTTTCATGGTTCTGTTCCTGTGGGCCTGGATTTCAGTGGGGATGCTGGTTCTTGCGCACAGTCTGCTTGTCGGGATGAACTCGGCTGTTCACACGGACCTGGGGAAGAGTCTCCCAGTTTTGTGTTTGAGCAAACTTGGTTGAGTTGCTCAGGCTGGGTTTAGAGGCCTCACATGTAACTCAACAAGATCGGCCTTGTTTCATTCCAACACCACCAGCTGACAAAGACCAGCCTGGCACTTTAGAAAGACCACATCCCAAACTGACAGTGAATAAAACACGTCTCCTGTGTTACAGCAGTTCTGGCAGGGAATGCCTCCACTCACCACACAAGTGGCACTTTCACTCAAACTTTTTCATTCTAGAATCACTATTTGCGTTAAAACATTTGTCAGACTGTAGTCAGGCCTGGCACTTTCTAAGCTTGGAAAGTTGCCCTTCGTTCATGACAATGCAGGTAAGAAGAATTTTGTCTTCTAAAAAAGGCCCCGGACCATTAAGAGGTCCATGAGAAGCTGCGTGGCCTAGTGGATAGAGCCTGGGGCTGGGAGTCAGAAGGACCTGGCTCTGCCACTTGTCTGCTGTGTGGCCGTGGGCATGTCATTTCACTCCTCTGGGCCTCCGTTACCTCATCTGGAAAATGGGGATTAAGATTGTGAGCCCTATGTGGGACAAGGATGGTGTCCAACCTGAATTGCCTTACAAATGCCATTTAAAAAAGGGGGAACGTGAACCTCACCCAATTACTTTCAACGAAGTATTAATAATAATGATATTTATTGACCGCCTCCTGATTGCTGTGCACTATACTAAGTGTTTGGGCAGAACAAGTTATTTCAAACCCGTCAGAAAGAGGCAAAACGTAGGATTAAAGAACTTTTTCTCTAGGCAGGCCACAGAGGAAGTGGAAGGAAGAAAACCGAGAGACTTACGCCATGTTTAACAGTTTTGGCAGCATGTGCAGCTTTCTTTTTCGCATCATAGTGAGTGAGAATGTCGATAATGGCCATGAAGTATACTTCCTTCCTGGGTGCGTCTAGAAGGACAACAGCAAAAGAGCAGCAAGAACTGGGTCAGAAGAGCATTAATCAGAATCCCTTTCCCAGCAAAATGCAAACCCGAAGTGGCCTTAGTGGGGAGGGACGGTTTCAATGAGACCCCAGACAGAGATGGAGGGGAGAGCTCGTCATGGGCAGGGAACATGTCTGCTAACTCTGTTGTAGTGTACTCTCTTGAGTGCTTAATGCAGTGCTCAGCACATAGTAAGCACTCAATAAATACCATTGCTTGACTGATTGAAAGGAGGCTGAGAATCCTCTCTACCCTAAGTACAATCATTGGTACCAATTTAGAAACTCGGGTTAGCTGTTTGCTGGTGGACGTTCTCCCTTCTTGATGTACCATATCCCTCTTCTATCAGTGGGGGCTAATTCATTTTCACCAAAATCCACCCACCACCAGGTGTTTCTGGTTCATCATCAATCACAACTGACAAGGGTGGCAGTTGTAGATGACACCTGGTTTCTCTGCAGTTGTATGACCCATCATTTCGTTGCCGAGTAGCGTGGCCTAGCGGATTGAGCACGGGCCTGGGGGTCAGAAGGACCTGGGTTCTAATCCCAGCTCCACCACGTGCCCGCTGTGTGACCTTGGGCAAGTCATTTAACTTCTCTGGGCCTCAGTTACCTCTTCAATAAAATGGGGATTAAGAGTGTGAGCCCCATGTGGGACAGGGACTATGTCCAACCTGATTAACTTCTATCTCCCCCAGTGCTTGGAACAGTGCCTAGCACATAGTAAGTGCTTAACAAGTACCATAACAGTAATTATTGTTATTAGCTCAGGGCAGTTTCAGTGCTAACAAAACTGTCTATATGAACCACTGGGGTTAAAGAATTAAAAAAGGCAACCCCCCCAAAGCCCCCAAAACAACAAACCCCCCCACCCCGACAACTCAGATTCCACTTCCTCTGTTATGAAACTCCAACCAGGCTGGAAAAGTCATGACAGACCACCTCCCTTCCAGGGAAAGCAGTGGTTTAACTATGTCTCTGAAAATATTTTGGCTCCAACCTAGAGAGCTGGAAGCTAAAAGAGAAAGAATCCTCACTGAGATGCTAATGTTTGTGAAGTTGTCTTTTGCCCCAGCATTCCTGGAAGTGTTTTCCCATATCAGCACTGAGGAACCATTCTCTTTACCAATCAAGGGCCATTACCTCCGAGGTGGAATATAGCATCTCCTAGGGAGTGAACCGCAATTCTTGCAGTTTTGGAGAAGAATACCATATACATTTGAAAATATATGTATCCAATCAAGACACCAGAGTGATTCCTCCTTCCCCAAAGAAAACTGTCATTGGACTCTTTAATGAGGGGGAAATGATCAGAACCTTGCTTTTCTCCTCAGCTGGAAGTCACCTCTCCCATTCTGCAGAAATGGTTTGTTTGTTTTATCATACTTGTTCAGTTTTTACTATGTGTCCAGCACTGTCCCCAGTGCTGGGGTAGGTACAGTTTAATTAGGTTGGACACAGTCCCTGTCCCACATGGGGGCTCACAGTCTTAAGTAGGAAGGAGAACAGGTATTGACTCCCCATTTACAGTTGAGGAAACTGGGGCACAGAGAAGTTAAGAGTCTTGCCCAGAGTCACACAGCAAGCTATTGGCAGAGCAATCGGCAGGGTCGGAATTAGAACCCAGGTCCTCTGACTCTCAGGCCTGTGCGCTTTCCAGGAGGCCACCCGGCTTCTCTGGTCTTAAGCTGGGCTGATGGACTTTGCTGCAAGGGAAACCAAGGGACTACCAAGGCTACCACAATGACCCAGGCTTTCCCTCACTGCCAGGTTCTCACCCAAGGCAACCATGTTGTACCTGTGTGGTCTGACGGGCTGCCCAGCTGCATGCTGGAGAGCAGCAATGTGCTCATTCCGCAGCCCAGTCTCCTAGCATGAAGCAGCAGGGACAGCTGAGTAAACACGGCAGCCGCTCGCGGATGTACCGGATTAGAAAAACCACGCTCGTGTAGAAAGCCTCTCTGATTGTGCCTCAAAGCTGAGTGCTATAGGTGCTCTTGGCTCATCCCCGCTCCCCAATCCGAAGAATGATTTTGACCTAACCAAGCCTTTGTCAGCGTGGCACCTGCAAAAGCGTTGGTAGGAATTCTGCTTACTTTCGTGGCACTTAATCCCATACACGTCAATGTTCGGATCGAATTCCCCAGGTGCCAAGGGTGGGGTGTTGTTCAGTGTATTTCCGGGGCTGTCTGGAGGGGTTCCGACTGGGTGGGCCCCATCACTCTCCCCTTCATCTTCGCCGTCATTCTCTTCACACTCAACTTCTTCCTGCTCGGCTCTCTCAACGTCGTGAATTCCAACCAACAAGCTGTAGTCCATGAGCTTCAGCTGGGCAAGGAACTACGGGAGGAAAAATGTGGTTATGAGTTACTGAGTGCTTAGTGTACTAATGCCCTTGGTGGTTCAGGGCTTCTCGCAAGCCAGAATCATTGGTAATTTAATGGGTGCTTACCGTGTGCAGAGCACTGTACTATGTGCGTGGGAGATTACAACAGACAATCAATCATATTTAATGAGCGCTTACTGTGTGCAGAGCACTGTCCTGAGCGCTTGGGAGAGCACAACACAACAATATAACAGACACATTCCCTGCTCACAACAAGCTTTCTAGAGGTTTTCCATATGTAGCTGGATTCAAGCCAGCAGATCTGACCACAGATATTTGCCATTGAGAGGTGAGATTATTGTACAACCCAAGGTAGAAGCTCAGGGATAACATACTCTGCTCCGAATGAATGAGAAGTAGCATAGCCTAATGGAAAGAGCATGACTTTGCCTTTAAATCCCCCGAAGAGAAAATTGGAAACCCGGCCCTCATCTCATCAGCCAGAAATGGTACAAGTTCCAGGCAGAGATCTGCTCTGCAGGCTCGCAAAGAATGCCGTGCTTTCTTTGGCTCATCAGAGGATCTTATCAGTGCATCACAATGCCCCCACAAGTTGAGTGGAAATGGTATTACACTAAATATCATCTTCCAAAAGCAGAGTATTTCCTTTAAACACGAAGCCTAAGAAAACATATAGTTTTGTGCCCTCTGTTTAGTGGCTGGATTGAAATCTAGACACCCTTCTCCTCCGCCAGCAGGCCCTCACCATGGTCTCTTATTATGGCTGTTCAGTGCCTGGGTTCAAATAATTGTGAATACAGTTAAGAACCTGAGTGCAAACAGCAGTATGCTTCTTGGCACCGACTGATAAAATTCTCTTGTGTAGTCTGAATAATGAGTGCAGTTCTCCCAGGGCACAGAGTTACTCCCTGCTGGCAATAAATTAGACACTTTGGGGAGGAGCGTTGCCTCTTTCAGACAATGAGGAAGAACCACCCAAAGTTTCAAGTCTGGCAGCGTGGTCTGGTGGGAAGACCATGGGATGGGGAATTAGGAAATGGGTAAATTCCAGCTCTGCCCCCGGTCTGCTTTTGTGTGACCTTGGGTAAGTCACGTAAGCTCTCTAAGCTTCAGTTTGTTCATTTGAAAATGGGGATAACAATTTGCTTTTTCCTCATTCACAAGAATGGTGAGAGTATCAAATAATTGGTGTGAAAGTGCTTTGGTAAAAAAAGTGCTAATACATATTCAAAACCCACTGTTGGGTAGGGACTGTCTCTATATGTTGCCAATTTGTACTTCCCAAGCGCTTAGTACAGTGCTCTGCACATAGTAAGCGCTCAATAAATACGATTGATGATGATGATGTTATTATTCCCGGGGTACATTGAATACAGTGTTTACATCACAATGGCAGCAGGGCAGTGACTTATTAATTGTATTTGTTGAGCACCTACTATGTGCAAAGCACTGTACCAAGAGAGTACTGAGTCCCCTAATGGTACGAAAGGGTTAACCGGGCCTTCCAAAGGCATAAGGGGAGTTGGGGGAGTTGGAGTCAATAACGATGTTAATAACTACAACAATCAAACTTTGTGGTTATACAGGTCCTTTCTCTAGGAGGCAAATGTGCCTGGGTCACAAAGCAAAAACCACGATTTCTAAAACAAACAGTCACCAGAGGGAATGGTGGTTTAGAAAAATTTGTGCTCAAAAAGGGGAAATATGAGCAAAATGATCTTTGTCACATCCCAAATACGGCATAGATCTCCCAGTCCATTTTAAAAATGTATGTCTCCCAGGAGTCCAGCAGAGAAAACACCCCTCTCTGCAAATCCCAAATGAACAACAAAAAAAGCCAACTGCCCACCTTCTGCCTCTGTCTGCACAGGTCAGAAACACGGATTTCTTGCAAGAGTTTTGGAAAGGGAATGGCAGACTTCAGGTACCCCTATTTTCACAAAGCTGGGCATCCATTCAAGACCAGAATTATTCCACCCCAGGGTGGCCAAAAAAAGTTCCCTTCATCCTGTTTGTTTGTTTTATGGAACTTGGTAAGCGCTATGTGCCAAACACTGTCAAGTGTTGGAGTAGGTAAGAGTTAATTAGATCAGACACAGTCCCTGTCCCACATAGGGCTAGCCGTCTAAGTAGGCGGGAGAACAGACCTCTGACAGGAAGACCTCCCCTGCCCGGCTCTCCTACGATCTCCACCCCCCACCCCAGGGCTCTGGTTCCTTGCCTGAGCAATGGTGCCCCTAAGCGCCTTCGGGCTGTCCAAGAGCGATCTGCTCAGTAAGAGCCTCAGCGGCCCCCGGCATTACTGGGGCAAACCTTCGGTCCACCGGGCAAGGTGGGAGAGGCCACCAGATGGACAGGTTCAAAGGGCTTTTCTGTTGCCTGGTCGCCCACCCCTCCTTTCTCCCAAATGGGGCCAGGGAGGAGAATCAGTGAAGGGAATGGCATCCCGAGGAAGTCCCCTCAAGAGTCTGAGTGACCCGTCCCAAGCGTTTAAGCCTGGCAGCAAAGAGAACATTCCCCACACCAGCACATCTGACCTTAAGCATAGTAACACACACGCCCTCTTGCAGCATATTTTATCGATAAGAGATTTATCGTGTTGGGTTTCAAAAACTCCTCATGCTCCGGCAATGTGCCCCCAGTTCCCAGTTAAGCTGCCTTGGGCAAGCCCATCCTTCTTACCTCAACGTCCTTTTTGAGCTTTTCAAGGAATATCTTTTTGTTGGTGTCATCGATATAAATCTTTTGGCCGTCATTGATGAAATCATTATCCTTTAAAGTCGGCAGCTCTTTGGCCTAGAACAAGCAAGCAGAAGAGAAAGAAAGAATGATGAAAATGCAAATGGGAAATGTCTTCTTTTAACCCCATCCTTGCTTTAAGTTCTGGCGAGGTCAGACATCCTCCCGGGCCCACCAGCGCAATGCAAAGTCCTTGGTGGCCGCCGGGGGGCACAAGTGAGCCACAACGCCAGGAAAGACTTGGCCCTCATCATCATCATCATCATCATCATCATCATCAATCGTATTTATTGAGCTTTTACTATGTGCAGAGCACTGTACTAAGCGCTTGGGAAGTACAAATTGGCAACATATAGAGACAGTCCCTACCCAACATTGGGCTCCTCACCTGGAGGGACAGTCAGGACACCACTAGAGGAGGGGGCAGGTGGGCTTTTCCAGGGAATCACGGCCAATTTGCTTTCCTATGTCCACATCTGGATTGACTTTTGATAACATAATCAATCAATCAATCGTATTTATTGAGCGCTTACTATGTGCAGAGTACTGTACTAAGCGCTTGGGAAGTACAAATTGGCAACACATAGAGACAGTCCCTACCCAACAGTGGGCTCACAGTCTAAAAGGGGGAGACAGAGAACAGAACCAAACATACCAACAAAATAAAATAAATAGGATAGAAATGTACAAGTAAAATAAATAAATAAATAAATAAATAGAGTAATAAATATGTACAACCATATATACATATATACAGGTGCTGTGGGGAAGGGAAGGAGGTAAGATGGGGGGATGCAGAGGGGGACGAGGGGGAGAGGAAAGAAGGGGCTCAGTCTGGGAAGGCCTCCTGGAGGAGGTGAGCTCTCAGCAGGGCCTTGAAGGGAGGAAGAGAGCTAGCTTGGCGGAGGGGATAATAGAAAACAGTATCCTTTTGCGATTTTTTAATGGTTTTTATTAAGTGCTAACCGTGTGCCAAGCACTGTTCTTAGTGGTGGGGTAGATGCAAGATCATTAGGTTGGACACAGTCCCCGCCAATCAGTCAGTCAATCACTGGTATTTATAGAGGGAGCAATGGTAAGTGGTACTTTTAGACTGTGAGCCCACTGTTGGGTAGGGACTGTCTCTATATGTTGCC
Source organism: Tachyglossus aculeatus (assembly GCF_015852505.1). Classification (NCBI taxonomy): domain Eukaryota; kingdom Metazoa; phylum Chordata; class Mammalia; order Monotremata; family Tachyglossidae; genus Tachyglossus; species Tachyglossus aculeatus. The sequence continues at coordinate 20,937,773 of NC_052078.1, read as the reverse complement.
AATTTGTACTTCCCAAGTGCTTAGTACAGTGCTCTGCACATAGTAAGCGCTCAATAAATACGATTGATGATGATGACGAATGGTAAAGAGTACGATAAAACTTTGCAGACACAAGTATAAGGCTCAGAATGTATCTGCCTAAGACAGCTTGGACATCATTGCTCTTGAGTTTAAAAATGGACACAAATGGTAGTAAAGAAAGTCCAAATTAGCTGTCCACAGTCTGGGTTTCTTCCAGTTGGACACGTCCACCCTATATTCCGCCTGTGAACTTGCTTAATATGGACCTGTTAATGAGCCCTTTAATTATATTTGCTCTCCCAAGCCAAAACTGAATGAAAGAGGTGTCATTTTCCCAAGAAAATGATATCAAGCAGGCAGTACTGTATATAGTTACCCAAAAAAAAGTCGAATACTGAAACCCTCCACTCCAGCCTCTCTCTACAGCCAGGACTTCTCCATTTTTAATAAATCTCTGACTCCTGAGGACTTTACTAATTGGATTTGACTTAGTTGGGAAGAGATCAGTAATAGTGATGCTGTTGGAGCTGAGTTAAAGATCCTGCCAAAACGAAACAAAAAAATGACTCTCGCAAAGAAAGGAGGTGAATGCAAAATCTGAATGTGTGTAAACAAGGAGATCCTTGTTATTACCTGTTATTCTTCTGAAACACAAACTAGTTTTTGAAGAGCCATAGAGAAATAGGACATACCAGAGGAGTAGAAAATGGTAATGCTAAATCAGTCTACACTAAAGATCAGTGGAATATACTGCTGCAGGCTGGCTATGAATTAAACTACCACAAATAGAAGAAAAAGCCTAAGAAGGAGTGTGGCGTGGTGGAAAGAGCATGGGCTTGGGGGTCAGAGGATCTGGGTTCTAATATCTGCTCCATCACTTGTCTCCTCTGTGACCTTGGACAAGTCATTTAACTTGTGTTCTACCTCAGTTACCTCATCTGTAAAATGGCGATTAAGATTGTGAGCTCAATGTGGGACAGGGACTGTGTCCAACCCGATTAAACTGTGCCGACCCCAGTTCTTAGTACAGTGCTGGAACATAGCACACACTTTACACATACCATAAAAAGAAAAGTCTAAATTCTAGAACATATTTCAGTGAACTGAGTGTACTCATCACTAACACAACATTTTGATTGTAAACCCTTTGAGGGAAAGGATTATGGTCTCTAATTTTTATCGTACTCTCCCAAGTACTTTGTGCAGTACTCTAAACAGTAGGTGCTCAAGAAATAGTCATGAAGTCCCATTTTCTTTACATTAGGTCCTGCTGCCTCCCTAAGAAATGAGATAAAAGAACAAATATTACCCATAGGATGCTTCCTGTCAAAAAGCCTTATCTACTGAGAACTCTTGAGATTTTCTAGAAATCTCATCATTTGGGGGTTCTGTTATAAAAAAAAAATCCCAGCTGTATTAAGTTCTACCGGAACTGGACCCGTTTGGAAAATTCTCATTCATTTAATTAGGAATATACTATCAATGTTTAGTGTTTAGAAGGATGGAGGGCTATTTCTTCATCACCATCATCGATTATAATTGAGCAGAACACTGGGCTCTTGCTATGGAAAAGTATCAAATAAGAGTGCCTGGTCCCTGCCTTCAAAATGGTTAAAGTCTACATGGATTTCCTTAAACTTTCATGAGCAACCAGTATACTACAAATAGTTTATACTACAAAGAGTGTACTTTAGTGCAGTTTCTGATGTAATTAACTTTTAGGTAAATTCCAAATAATTCTAGCCCAACTAACATTGACATTCCTTAAAATAATAGTTTTTTTAAAAAAAATCAGTAAGGAACAAATTGTTATAAAAACTGCCACAAATTTCTCCTAAATTAAAAATGCATTTCCCTTTGAGTCTTCAGTATCTATTTAATCCCCTACTAAAGAATGCAAAAGGACATGCTGAATTTTTCACTGCTGCAAGCAGCTGAGAGATAAAAATCTATGCTTATGGAAAAAAGCACAACTTCCAAGTCCATTGCTTCTTTGGACAGAATCTTAAAGGGTAAACAAGATTCATGCCCGTCACACTTGAATGTTCAGTGCACACAGGAATTTGGCACCAGGAGGTTTCAGTGCAAACGGTAATGCACATCATAATGCTCCAGGATTAGAGGATTCCAGTTTCACAAAGAGATGAATTTCTGTTCCATGTGTTCTATTGGTGAACCATTTTTGAAAAGTCTAACTGTAAGCTGTTATGTCAAAGATCACTGCTCAGTGTCCTTTTGATGGGCCGTTATTGTGACAGATCAAGCCGCATGTGCAACGTATAAAATCTGTGTTAATTATTGTCTTAGGCTAAGGATGGCTCATGGACCTGGCTGTGTGTTTTTCAAAGCTCCCTAAAATGAAAATAAACTTGTAAAAAAAAAAGTGTAAATCAAATGCAAACTTGGACCCCAGCCACTCGGAGTTTGCCAAAATTCTTCAAAAAAATCAGTACCTACTGCACTTAAAACACATTACATAATTATTCCCCTAATGGACAGCATTTTAAAGCAACATTTATATTAACCCTTGGACAAAGGTAATTTGATTTAATAGCACAATACTTGTAGTATCAATTTTATTATAATAAGGATTATTAGAGATTTCCTTAAAATGAGTTCTGCCATTCGTAATGTCTAAACCATAAATCTGGGTCATGAAAGGAGAAGTGGCAGGAAGGGAGAAAGTTTAAATTGAAGAATGTGGGAAAGGGTTTTCTCGCTCTCCCCTTCCATCTCCAACAGTACAAGCAAGGTGTGCTGAAAGAGGCATGGTTTCCCTCACAACCTAGGCAGGAATCCGACAGGCCTTAAATTTGTCTTAATTTTCACAAAGGAGATAACCAGAACGAGCTCACCAGGCCCTGAAGTCTTATGGCACAGTATGTCCAGCTAGGCTTCATATGAATAATCAGAGAAAGATAAAACACACTGCACACTTCACAAGAAGTCTCCCGTGGGTACTGGAACCTGAAGGAGTGAAATCAGGTTCAGCAAAGCTCAATTTTAAAGGCTTTTTTTTCCTCCAAAGAAAGAAGAAATGAAATTGCCCCTCTGCACCACCAACCTCAGCTTTCTCCAATCTCATTACTCCTCCCTTCAGTCACCTCCTCCTAGAGGCATTTTGTGATCAATCCCTTCCCCATCCTGGTCATGTTGCCCTTCAGTCCTCTCAGCACTCGTGGATCTGCTTTTATTTCTGGCATGCGACTAGCTTAAAAAGTAGAGTCAGTCTTGCACTACCTGAATCGCGATGCTGCTTCTGACCAAATACACCGCAGATTCATCCATTCACATTCATTCATTCAACTGTATTTATTGAGCGCTTACTGCATCCAGAGTGCTGTACTGAGTGCTTGGGAGAATACAATATAACAATAAACAGAAACATTCCCTGCCCATAATGAGCCTACAGTCTAGAGGGATCTAGATGAACCTTGCCTCCGACAGATATGGGAAAAAGTGCAGGAAATAATACTAAGACCCTCTATACAGCTTTCATTGACGGTAGGAAAGCATCAGATAGCATCAGCAAACAGAGGTACTCGGAACCCTTATGCAATTTCAGCGGCTCTGATAAGTTCACAGAGACCTCGAGCTAACCAGGGAACCGGAGCGCTGATTCTGTTGCATTGTGCTCTTCCAAGCGCTTAGAACAGTGCCCTGCACATAGTATGCACTCAGTAAATCCGATTGATTGATTCCGTGATGATACAGCTTGGCCGAGTCGGAGTGGAAGGTACCGGGTGTGGGTGAGAAGTCCAGGCATGTTCAAACTATCCCTCTAGACTGTAAGAGCGTTGTGGGTAGGGAATGTGTCTTCTAACTCCATTGTAGTGTACTCCCCTTAGTTCCCGGTGCTCTGCATGCAGTAAACACTCCTGTGCCCCCATTCTCCAGTATGCAACAAGTATTACTCTATTTATTTATTTTACTTGTACATTTCTATCCTATTTATTTTATTTTGTTGGTATGTTTGGTTCTGTTCTCTGTCTCCCCCTTTTAGACTGTGAGCCCACTGTTGGGTAGGGACTGTCTCTATGTGTTGCCAATTTGTACTTCCCAAGCGCTTAGTACAGTGCTCTGCACATAGTAAGCGCTCAATAAATACGATTGATTGATTGATTGAGCCAGAAGAAACATTTTTTTCTTCAGTATGTTCCCAAGCACCTAGCATAGTGCTCTTCATAGAGTAGGTGTTCAATTAATGCTAGTGCTACTACATGAACATTTCATTGTGACCCTTCATGAAAATATCAGGTTACCCTTCTAATCATAAATCTTAGTTGCATCAACAACCACAGGGAAAATTCAGGGATTTTCAAGTCTGGCATCTCGGTAAATTTGTGGTACTGTCTTACAGTTTCTGGTTTAAATGTTACATTCGCAAGAGAAAGTCAAGAGTCTACAATCATCCAGGGTATAAATTTTCAGTTAAATTCAGGTTCACTTGGTACACCGTACTTAAAATGCCTGGGTAACATCCCTAACCACAAGAATTGTTAGAAATATTCCAGTAAGAACGGTTAGCCATTAAATCAACAACAAAAATCCCAAACAAGCCCTGCACCCAGGGGTTGTTAAATTGTGTTAGTTGATGATGATGATGATATAAACCGATTTCCATAATTGGAGGCATTCATTTAAAAAGATGTCTGTTGCCAGAACAGTTCAGGCTCAAGATTGGCTGGGTCCTGGCATAGCCTGGAATCAATCAGACAGGCAGCGAGGCCAAGTGGAGAGATCACGAGCCTGGGACTCAGAAGGACCTGGGTTCTAATCTCAGCTCCACCACTTGTCTTCTGTGTGACTGTGGGCAAGTCACGTCACTTCACTTCTTTGTGTCTCAGTTAGCTCATCTGTAAAATGGGGATTAAGAGTGTGAGTCCCATATGAGACATGGACTGTGTTCAACCTGGGTAGCTTTTTCTACCCCAGCATTTAGAACAGTGCCTGGCATATAGCAAGCACTTAACAGACATCATAAAGAAGTCATTCTCCCTTCAGAGGGCAGGTTCCTAACAATAACAACAAAGCAAACTATTGTGGTATGTTTTAAGCTCTTACTATGTACCAGGCACTGTATTTGCAAGATAATAAGGTCAGATACAGTCCCTGTCCCACATGGGGATCACAACCTAAATAGGAGGGAGAATAGGGATTGAATCCCCGTTTTACAGATGAGGAACCCGATGCACAGAGAAGTCAAGTGACATGCTGAAGGTCATACAAGGAAGCAAGTGGCAGGGCCGGGATTAGAACTCAGGTACTCTTGACTCCTAGGCCTGTGCTCTTTCCACTAGGAAAGACATGAAAACTCTCTTACGTATCTGCTTGTCTTCTGCTAACCCCTAGCTCGTGCCCTTGATTTTCCCGCTTCCGACACATTGCTCCCACCTTCCCCCATCAGTTTTCCCAAACCGTGTCCCTCTCTTTCTGCAAAGCTTTCTAAATGTCCAGTGGTTTTCCCAGCCTATTCCCTTCCCCTTACCAGTCATGCCACCCCCTTAGCCACACTGCATTAGGAGTGTGCTTATTTACATATTTGTTACTTATTATATCTCCCGAGAAGATTATTCATACCAACACTCACACTCTTTTAAGTATTGTGGGGATTTTTTTTTTTTTTTGTCAGTTTGGATCTGCTTGTCTCTCCCATTAGATTAGAAGATCCTTCACTATGGGCAGGGAACGTATCTACCAACTCTGTTGCACTGTACTCTCCCAAGTGGTTATTTCGGAGCTCTGCACACAGTATGCACTCAAAAAATACAATCGATTGATTGAAGGCAGGGACCCCATCTTATACTTTTCTGTATGTTCCCAAGTACCTAGAACAAGCGCTCGGCCCGCAGGAAATGATCAGCCAATGCTGGTGGTGACGATGGTGGCAAAGAGAAAGGCCGCCTAAAAAGGAATTAAAGTTGAGCTTACTGTAGGGAACTGTAATTAGGGTCAGGCCCCCTGGGCAGTGCCACCTGGACAGTAGGTGAGAGAAGGGTCATGGGGCTTCCCCTCCCACGGCCCAGTGTTCATTCAGAGTCTTCCTGCCCAGCCACACTTCACAGGCATTTTTCCTGGGCATTTCAACCGATAGCTCTTAAGTCTTTCCCCAAATTGGTGGGGGTCATACCCACAGGTCAGGAGATGAGGTTTTGTGGTTTAATATAGAAAGAAAAGAAGAACTTTTATTACTAGCAGCAGCAATCAAGCATTTCCCTTCTCCTGCAGGGTCTGCCCTGCTCTTGCTTAACAGGAATGGTTTCAAGCCCGCTCCCCCGCGCCCAGGCCTGGTGAGTGAGTGCAGAACAAAGGAGTGCATTGCAGACAGAGGTTTATCTGCAGGTCCTAAACGGCAAACTGTGCCAGATAGATAGGGTGCTTGTGGTTAAGCAAAGAATGGGACCCGGGCAGCCTCGGTCCCAGTCCCGTGGCCCCGTCATTTATAAAATAATGCGGAAGCAAGCAGGATTTCCCTGATATAAATGGGGGGTGTGTGTAGAAAAGGGGTACACATAATTTGGGGATTTCAAAACTGGACAGTCTCTGACAGGCAAAAGCAGAAACACTCTTTAACTGATCTGGAGAGAGGTTACAGCAACACGCGCCCCCCCACCCCCTCTCTCTCTGCTGTTCTATTGTGACTCTGCTTGGAGACAGCCGTCCCTGCTACCGTGGCAATAATCTAGCCCCAAGAATTAGACATAGGTAGTAATTAATTCTAATGTGTTATAATTTAAAGAGTACAAAAGAAGTTCTGGGAATTGGCATAGAACCCAATGGTTTTTTTTTTTTTTTTTAGTATAATGCAATCACTCAGTTTAACCGAAGGCCTCGGATAAAAACGTCAGGGACTTTGCGCCAGTCTGTCATTTGCTAAATTAGCAACTCCAATGCCTAAAACTGATTAAAGTGTGTTTAGAATTGTTCACAGTGATCAGAGTCATTAGACCTATATCGCCAACTGCAGACTGTTTTCCTTCAAATGGACAAGCGAGAGGAATTTATGTGTTTACAGAGAACTTTCTTATGGCAGACCTGTGGCTTCATAAGTCAGCCAATATTTTGTCGTCCTCTCCTCCCCGCCCCCACCAACAAAAATAGATACAAGAAAGTTTGGAGAACAACTGCACAAGACTTCCTCCAAACAGCTTTGTTTGTGTAAATCCCTGAGAAGTTTCGTCTGATCTCCCGCGAGAACGTGGCCCTTTTCGAGCGTCAGGTCAAATCTCCCCCAAATCAAGTGAGTCCGGTTTTGTTTTCTCTTCCTTCCTCAGTTCCCTGCTGAGTAGCTTGCTCCCCGGCAGAGTGCTGAGACTGTCATTTGTAAAAAGAAGTCCGCTCAGCTATAATTACTAATTTGATGTCACACTGGAATTGCGGCACAGCTGTGAAAAGATCGACCACCAGGGAGATACGCATTTCTCTGTCTCATTTAGAGAGGCCTGAACTGCTGGAGCCATGAATAGGAGATACCCTTCCATTAAAAAGAAAAGAATTAAAGACCAAGACGAGTCAAAGCAGCTGTCAGAATTTGACAACTGTTAAAAACCACACTGTTCTTTTTTTTATATATACAAGACATCTGTACATGGAAGTTCTGGTACTTTTTACCATGAAAGTGATCCCATTATTGTTTAAATATCACTTCTTTATTTCCTTCAGCTTCACTTCTATTATGCTAATGCAAATCACACTAATTACACGTCAAGCTGAAATCTGTGGGATGGGACTTGTCTTCACCTATATCACCAAATATTTGAAATGACAATTTCAAAACTTGTCATCACTGAGTTACAAGAACTAAGATGTTAACAGTTGTAATGAATCCAGTGAAAGAAAAACCAAGCACTGGAGGAATTTAGATGATTAAGTCATTTTGATGAGGTTCTATTAGAAAAATGAATCTTTGGACTAGGACCATTATTTACTAGAGATGAGGGCTACAAAACAAGGTTAGGGCTTGCTTTTCTTAGTAATGTCATAGTCTCCCTTAGCTTTGTGCAGAATCCTTAATTATGTGGATTTAGTAGTTCTCTAGACTGTGAGCTCACTGTGGGCAGGGAATGCGGCAACCGACTCTGTTGTGTTGTTCTCTCCCAAGCGCTTAGTAGTGTTCTGCACCCAGTAAGTGCTCAATAAATACCACTGATTGATAAATGGCGAAAAAGGGAGGTAGTCCGAGACAGTTTGATTTCATGTAGCATGAAGAAGCAGTGTGGGCTAGTGGAGAGAGCGTGGGTCTGAGACTCAGAGGACCTGGGTTCTAATCCCGGCTCTGCTGTGTCCAGGCAAGTCACTTCATCATTTTTCTGCACCTTCATTACCTCATCTGCAAATTAAGACTGTAAGCCCAATGTGGGACGTGGACTGGGTTCCAACTGATTATCTTGTATCTACCCAGCGCTTAATACAGTGCCTGATACTTAATAAGCAATTAGCAAATGCCAATTTAAAAAAATGCAGTTAGTACAAATAATTTTAGATAATTTTATGCTTTTATTTATAGTGACATGGAATATTGTCTTAGCGCTCCTCCGGGCACCAAAAATATAAAACCCAAACATGGACACCAAATCTTAAAATAAGGGTGTGTCTGAAGACAGAGGGCATCATTTTTACACTAATGTTTTTTACAGCATTTTTATTATACGCTGATCCATTCACGAATTCTGTTAATCATTTAGGATCTTAAGCAGTTTTTTGCATCTGTTACTTCAAAGCACTTTTGTAAGATTAATTTTATTAATGGACATACTCCAATTTCAAGATTATAACTATCTTATCAGGGAAGCAATGGTGATTTATTGCCCAGGCAGAAATTGTCTAAATAGACTGAGTTCAGGGTCAGTCAACTCATTGAATGGCTGTCTCATTCCTGACCTCTGTTGTGCCTCAAATCTTCAGTTCAATCCAGATTAAGCAATGCTGTCACTGGGATGCTGTTACAGCCTTGTTGCTAAATGCTGCAGCCATAAAAGAATTAAACATCTTTCTTGGCTGATTTCCAAAACAGCACAAACACCAAAAAAGTTCTGTGGCAAAAGTGAACCATAATATGGGCAAAGAAACCGGACTGATTTTGCCATGTTCATTCTTGCTCCCTTCCTCAACGACGGAGAGACAAGGAGCCCCATCATATAGGTCTTGGTGATATCACATCTCCTCCGAGAGGCCTTCCCTGATTAAGCTCTCATTTCCCCCACCCACCCTCTGATCCGTACCCCTTTAAACACTTGATATTCACCCCGTCCTCAGCCCCACAGCACTTACGTATATGCTGTTTCCCCCATCCCTAATTTATTTTGATATCTCTCTCTCCCCATAGACTGTAAGCCCCTTTTGGGAAAGGATCTTGTCTACCATCTCTAGCCTACTATATTGTAATTTCCCTAGTTCTTGGTACAGTGCTGTGTGCATAGTTAGCGCTCAATAAATGCAACTGAGTGATTGATTGGTGGGACACCAAGATTAGAGGAACTCAGATCTGGGTCTGCAAGACCCCCGAGTTTGTAGGTACGAACACATTCTTCAGCTGGTCTTTATGGCTGGTGCAGAGCACGTGTGACTTCGCCTTTGCAACTGCAGCCAAGTGGATCATATGCTGAGCTGCTGAACATTTTATGGTCAAAATGTTAGGTGTGGACATACTTCCCCCAGCTGCAGTGTCAGTGGGATCAATCAATGGGCTATACTGAGTGCTTGCTATCTGTGGAGCACTGTACTGGGGAGAGAACAATATGACAGAGTTGGCAGATCCATTTCCTGCCCGGGACAAACTTACAGCCTCGTGAGGTTGGCACTGTGACTCCCCTCCACTGCTCCTAATTCTGCCTTTTCCTTCAGTTCAGAATGGTGCTGCTGCTGTTGAATTGGTCACGGGCGTCACTCATTCCTTTGGGCAACCAAATGGTGGCTGTGGTTGCTGGGAGGAAGTGTCTTAATGGGGAAATTGGCCTTCTCCCAGTGAAATGTTTTCATCTGACAGGAGTTTTTGGTTAAAAAAAATAAATAGTGACATGGCCAGTCAAAATTGACTTGGGCCAATCTGGCTCTGTACCCAACTCTGCACTGACCACAGGAGGTGGCTAAAGGAGGGGAAATGGAAGGATTCAGCATGAGAAGCAGTGTGGTCTAATAGGCCTGAGAGTCAGAGAACCTGGGTTCTAATCCTGGCTCTGCCACTTTTCTGCTGTGTGACCGTAGGCAAGTCACTTTACTTCTCTGTGCTGCAGATAGCTCATTTGTAAAATGGGGATTAAGATTCTGAGCCCTGTGTGGGACAGGGACTGTGTCCAACCCAATCATCTTGTGTCTACCCCAGCACTTAGTACAGTGCCTGGCACATGCTAAGTGCTTAACAAATACCACAATTATTATTATTATTATGAAGAAGCCTGAATCTTTGAAAGACCCATAGCTGGGAAGGAAGGAAGCTGGTATCACCCATAGAATCAGACTTTCTCAGGATCCTGGCCAGTTTCTAGTCAGTCCTTGCACTGAACCAGATATTCTCCTAGTGCTGCTCTATCCTTCCTCAACCTCTGGCCCGTCTATTTGTGGTATCTCCTGGGGTTTTTATGAGGCTCATGAGACTCACAGTTAACAGACCTGCTCAGAATCAGGTTCTCTGCTGAGGTACCTGCAAAAACTATTTCCTTCCTGCCTAATAGGGCCAAGAAAAGACAGTTTGGGCGAACACCACAATACATTAACTTTGTAAACAACAGAGCTCCCTTCTTCTATCTACCAACATGGGGCTGGGTCCTCCACTGTGCCGGGGTCCAAACAAGTAGATTTGCTTGTATCTACCCCACCGCTCAGTATAGTGCCTAGCACATAGTAGGAGCTTAATACCACAGTTATTATGATTATTATTATCAACTCGGTTGTACTGTACTCTCCCAAGGGCATAGTACAGTGCTCTGCACATAGTAAGCACTCAATAAATGTCATTGGATTGATTGAAACCTTTCTGGTCAGTGTCTATCCATGGTGAATACTCATGAGCACCACTTGGACAAGGGATCTCTTGAGGTTCTGGTTAAGGGAAAGAGCAGGGCAGATGCTGGGAAGTGGTTGTGACCTGACAGGCCGTGTGAGTTGGGAGGTGGGGGACAGTGTTTGGTTCGGACAGCAGTTCTTCCAAGAACTGTTCACCTGGGGAATTTCTCCCCACAAATTCCAGAAAGGCCGAAATGGGCCGAGAAGTCTGCTGCGGATTCCAGCTGATCTAGAAAGCACTTAGGCAAGGTGTTCGGCACACTGAGAAGAACCTAAATTATTAGCTTAATCTCTGGATACAGAAAATGGCTAAAAATCCGTCTGCATTCTCAGTTGGATTAGTCCATGGACTGTGTTGAGTAGTAGATGGTACCATTACAAGGGGTGAAGAGTGTAGAAAATAGGAAAAAAAAGCCCTTGGAAATAATTGAGGTAAATTAGTTAATTGTCCAGTCTAATGGCAACACTGGAAAATCTTTTGATATTTTCATTCCCCACTTCCCAGGATTATTCCTTGGGGCCTTTATATTTTCATTAGGCTGCAACTTGGCAAAGGAATTTTAAGGCCAGATGTGTGTGTTGTTAGGCAATTCGTTTTAGACATCCAGGGGTGGGAGGGAAGAAACAGACTTTGGTGGTTTCAGCTGCTTCTTTGACAGAGATAAGAAAAATGGCTCCTTTTAAAACACTAGAATGAGGCAGACACTCATCCATTTTTGGGAGTTGCATAATATTTAGCCACACAGTTTCAGTTGGAATTTGTGGCTAAATGCTGGAGCAGTTTGAAAATCTGAGAAGCAGCATGGCCTAGGAGTCAGAAGGACCTGGGTTTTAATTCTGACTCCCTCATTTGTCTGCTGTGTGCTTGTCGGCAAGTCTCTTAACTTTTCTCTGCCTCAGTTACTTCGTCTGTAAAATGGGGATTAAGACTGTGGGATAGGGACTGCGTCCAACCTAATTATCTTGTATATACCCAAGCACTAAGTATAGTGCCTGGCACAGATTAAGCGCTTAACAAATACCATTAAAATTTTTTTAGGATATAAGTGCTTTTGAGGGCAGATACAGGGTGGGGTGTGGGTATTCAACACGTTTCTATGACAACTGGGCCACAGAACTACTAAAGCAAAATAGCACAACAAGCTCCAATGTTCACTGGAAACAAAATCAAGCAGAATGCATTTCTCATTCCTCCGCACTTCCCTAAAAATGTACTCCGATCAGGAAGTCCCAAAACAAAAATGAAAAGCAAAAATATGAACAGAATATTTCTTTCAATTGCATTGACAATTACTAGCTCACTGCATCTGTCCCACAGCACTTCAGTCAGTCAATCAATGGTATTTATTAAACGCTTACTATGTGCAGAATACTGCACTAAGCAGTTAGGGGAGTACAAGAGAATTAGCAGACACGTTCCCTGCTCATAATGATCTTAGAGTCTAAAGGACATATCCTTAAACTCTACTATTTCCCCTATCTGTAATTCATTTTAATGTCTGACTCCCGCCGTAGAATGTAGGCTCCTTGTGTGCATGCATTGTGTCTATTATATTGTACTTTCCCATGCGCTTAATACAGTGCTCTGAACACAGTAAGTGCTCAATAAATAGCATTGATTGTTTGATTGACTCTCTGCCATTGAGTAACCAGGCTAGAAAGAAACTAGAATTCTGACATCCTGGCAAGCCTTGAGTCAGATCACTTCACCTACAAGCCCAGAGAGCTCGTTTTGACATGTGTCATTAGTGTTTTTAAAAATTCACTTTACTGGCACCTCTCCCCAGTGCCCTCAATTAAATTTAAGAAAACCTTCCAACCACGTGTTTAAGAATAAACTTAACTATAAATGGCCAAGGGTGATAGTTCAGTGATGCGTTGTCACTCTCACCTTAGCATTACTACAGCAGAGCACATGAAGGATATGCTCATCGATCGCCAACTCCATAAATGCTGTCCCCTACCTCAGTCCAAGTAAGTGGTAATCACTGCTCAAAACATTCCTGCTTCTTGCATAAACGCTTAGTACAGTGCTCTGCACACAGTAAGCGCTCAGTAAATATGATTGAAAACACTACCGTGCCAGGAAAAACTGGAATGTGTGTCCCTTTCTATCCCACCCACTTTCATTTTTATAGTGTTTTTTTCCCCCTGAGTTTATCGTAGCAATTACTGTTGGCGGGAAGCTTCTTGCTTTGGCATTCGTTCTTTCAAATCACAGGGGGCCCAGTCCCCAAGGCTTAAAACCCTGTTAGAGCCTGAAAAAAAACTCAAACTAAATAGACCAGAAAAAATGAAAGCAGTTCAAGCTGTGGTCTCGAGGGACCTGGTAAACTAGAGAAAAAAAGTGGGGATATAATGCTGAATATCAGATGTCATGATGACTTTAATTCTTATTGAGGAGCTGCGAGATGAGTTGGCATTTTGTCATGCTGTTGAAAAGCGTGTGTGGATCTTAACTCTCCAGACATTTCCTCATGGAAGAGGAAAAAAAAAGAACAATGCTTTGAGAGCTTCTCCTGGGCTGGAGGTGGAAACCTCCACTTGAATCAGAGTAGATCTCTGGGGCTCGGAGGGGAGCCACCTGCACCAGCTCACTTTTGTCTCCATCAGCACGTCACCACTGCCATGATGATTTGCACAGGAAGGTTCTGGGACGCCACACAGTAACTCTTGCTTCAAATACCAAATATCAAAGGGACTCTGGTTCCCAACAAGCTGAGGCTTTGGACTCAGACAGCCCAGGGATCATGGGTCGTTGACAATGCCCATAAAGGAATTGAGACATGCAAGCCTCCACCCAGTGGAGCTCTCAGCTTCCCAGATGAGGACATTGAGAGACACGCAGTCCACTCTGAGAGCCTCAAACTATTATTATCATCATCGTTATCATTAATAATGATGATAAACAATAATAGTATGTGTCAAACACTGTTCTAAGTGCTGGGCTAGATACAAGCTAATCAGTTTGAACACAGTCCCTGTCCCACAAGGGGCTCACAGTCTTCATCCCCATTTTACAGATGTGGTAACTGAGGCACAGGTAAGTGAAGTGACGTCCAAAAGCTGTGCGTGCAGCCTGACCCTGAGCCACCTTTATCTGCAAGCTCATAGTACAGTGCTCTGCACACAGTAAGTGCTCAATAAATAGGATTGAATGAACTGAATGAATGCAATACAGGAATTCACTCCTACAGGTGTATATCAAATGAACCTTTGAAACAACATTTTCCTCAAAACTTGGATGAAAGAAAAATGTGGAAGTACTATTGAGTGTGCTCTAAGGAAAGGAAACCCGACCCCCACAAAAAATGCCCTTCCAATCAAAGCATAACGCGCTTTGGGATCATACATTCACTGCAGTCAGTCAATTGTATTTATTAAGCACTTACTGTGTGCAGAGCAGTGAACCAAGCAATTGGGAGAGTACAAAATAGGCACATTCTATGTCCACAGTGAGCTTATAGTCTAGAGGGGGAGATGTTCTGTGTGCTAAACTGTGGAATACCACTCCTCCGAATAATACCGAGCCATTCAGATAAGCATTCCAAGGGGCCGAGTGCAATTTTGCACACAGTAAGTGCTCAATAAAAAGGAATGAATGAATGAACTTTCAGAGATCATCTGGTCCAGCCCTCTGTGTACATGCTGGTTAACAGCACCTGGGGTTTTGTTACCCAACTGGACCTGGGTACAATCCCATTAACCTCACAGTGTGTCGGTGTCCTGGACTAGCACACCAGAAGAGGAAATTATCCACAACACCTTTTCACCCAGCAATGATTGGGTATCAGTGGAAAATAATTTTCTGGGGAGAAATTCCATTTTGGGGCCTGTATTTTGCAGGACCTCCAAAATGTACGATCTGTGAACTCCGGGTAGCAGCTTCCCCTCAGGAAGACTTCTGGATGAGTCAGGAGGCAGCACAGGACATAACCTGGCCGGTATGGCCTCAATTTAATCAATCGATCATTGGTATTTATTGAGTGCATACTGTAAGCAGAGCAAACCTTTCATGCTCCGAGATGACAACAGGAACATCAGTGCTCGACACGCAGAATCGTGAACTCTGGGGATTCTGTAAATACTTTCACTCTGATGCTGTATTTGCCTTTTGTTGATTTATTCTGGGATGTTTTTCACTGGATGTGATGGATAAGGGTGGGTTGTAGCAGGGTGGTGGAAAAGGAGAAAAGAAACACCTGAGCGACACTGATCCATCCTGCCCAATCTCAGGCACAAAAATGGAGTAAGAAAGTCACATCACTGTACCTTTTCTTTGTAACTAGCTTCTCTCGCCACGGTAGAGCCCTGAAAGAGAAAGACAGTGGGAGAATATGTGAATAACAGTACACAGATTTCTCAGTGTGGTAGGTGAGCCAGACAGACATTACTTAGAGAGGGAAGTCCTTTGTAGAGCCATCTGGGAAATGTTTGCTAAGCCAGACTACAGGTTGGGTCTCTGTGCCAGACACACAGCAGGGCACCAGGGAGGCTGGGCATGAAAATAGTACTGTGCAATCCAGTCCACTTTGGGCAGCTGATTTCCCCATCGGCCCCGGGGGAGCAAAGGTTTCTAGGGGAATGGCTGTGGGCATGGGGGCTCCTGACCCTCCCATCCCAGCCTACATTCTCTCTCTTCTATCCTTGGGCCTTCTTGTAAGTCAGTCAATCATATTTATTGAGCGCTTACTGTGTGCAGAGCACTATACTAAGCGCTAGGGAAGCAATATAACAATGTAAAAGACGCATTCCCTCCCCATGACCAATGATTGGTTCCTCTTCCCCAACTCCTCCCCTAGAAGATCATGCGCTCTCTTTTCCTGTAGGCTGGAGAACATTGGAGTCATTTGTTAACATTGGAAAATCCCATTCCCTTCCATTTCAGGGGCTAGCCCAGGCTTTGGTTTCACTCTCAGTGGAGTCCCAGGTTTAACTGGGCTCCTGACCCATCTTTTTTTAAATGGCATTTGTTAAGTGCTTACTCTGTGCCAGGCACTGTTCAAAGCACTGGGGTAGACACAAGGCTTCAAGTTGGATGCAGTCCATGCCCCACGTGGGGCTCCTCTAATGCTAACTTTCTCACTATGCCTCGATAATGCCTATCTCACCGCCGGCACCTCGCCCGTGTCCTGCTTCTGGCCTGGGATGCCCTCCCTCCTCCAATCTGACAGACAATTACTCTCCCCCGCTTCAAAGCCTTATTAAAGGCACATCTCCTCCAGGAGGCCTTCCCTTCCTAATCACCCCCCTTTCCTTTTCTCCCACTTCCTTCTGCGTCGCCCTGATCTGCTCCCTTTGTTCCTCCCGCTTCCCAGCCCCACAGCACTTATGTACATATCTGTAATTTATTTACATTAATGTCTGTCTCCCCACTTCTAGACTGTAAGCTCTTTGTGGGCAGGGAAGGTGTCTGTTTATTGTTGTATCCTGTCTCTCTCCTAGAGCAAACCCAAATGCTTTCTCAGGGGGATGATTCAGGCTAGACTGATTTCTCCCCCCCCACTCAGCCCCCCATCCTTTGGGGCTGGAGTGGGCAGCCGGCAGGGCCCTGTACTCTGCCCGGCTGCATTCAGTTCCAGGCTAGGTTCCGTCTTTTTTGCTTCTAACACACTGGTCAGGCACAGGCAGAGCGGGATTGTTTGCTCCTTGAGCCCTGATGTGGCTGCTTCATTCAGACAGTGGTGTGGATGGCTCAACCAGTTCCCTGGGGCCAGGCCCCATACTTGGGATGGGCGGGGCGGTGGAACTTCAGATGGAGAGGAGGGGCCCTGCACCCCACCGACTCCACAGGACAGAGACACTTGAGGCACAGAAAGCTGCGTCTCTCCTCTCTTGCCTTCTCCATTGGGCTTTGTGGCCCCCTGACAACCACTCCAGCCCATTTCCACTCTATCTGGAACTCCACATGAACACTCCCACACATGCAACCTTCCCCTTCCACCCATGCTTCCACAAACTCTGCCCGTGTTTCTTGTTGGCTGGTGGCCAAGAGTCTCCACCAGCTTCATCGTCTTCCTTCCTTCATTGCCAGTAGTGTTAGCGCTCCTATTGTGTGTGCCCCTGTGCAGGCTGGCACCTCACACAGGAAAAGAGGCCGTAGTTCCGGAAGTTTCTAGAGCAGAGAAACCGCTCGTCTCTCTGTCCCCCTCTCAGAGGGAAAACTGTTGAGTCAATCACTCACCTGGTGGCATCGACTGGAGCCCAGCCAACACAGGGGAGGAAACGGGCAAGGAGGAGGGGGCTAGAAAAGTGGAGAAACAGACCCTCAGGCTTCAGAGATGGGAGGAAAATTGCAGCTGGTGCTTGGCAGGAAGGGTGCGGTTCAGGAGCGTGAACTTGGAGAACAGGCCTGCGGACAGTGGCCCCAAAGAGGAACTGCTGAGGAGAGTACAGCAGTGTTTCAGAGGGGCAGTCACCCCTGGGGTTGAGCAAAGATCAGGTGCCAGACTAGGATAAGCGTTTATTTCTGGATCTGTAATCCTGCTGTATCGTGGGGTTCGCCTGAGCTAGTTACCTGTTTACAACTAAAGAGAACGCCAGAGTTGTGGATGGGTGCAAGCCCTGCAGATTGGGAGAGATCGCTGTTACGGGGAAGGCCGAGAGCGGCTTCAAAGAGGCAGTTAGAACAGTGCCTGTCACATAGTAAGCGCTTAAATGCCATAAAAACGGAGCGACTGCGCATAAAGCAAAATGAAGAATGTATTTATCCCAGTGCTTAGTACAGCGCTCGGCGTTTAGTAACCGCTTAGCAAATACCATTAAAAATGAAGCAAACCTAGTTCCTTTCCCAGGGGCCCCAGGGCTGACAGTAGGGGTGCTGGCCCCCTCCCTCTTGTGGGGATCTAAGATCTCCATTAGGAGAATAGGGGGGCTCCACCTGGACCAGATTGACCTACCCACCGCTTCCGCGAACGGATATGGTCAGGGCCAGGAAAATACAGGTCAACTATGCTTCCCCTCCTTCTGGAGCGTGCTGGGACTGTGGGCAAGGCTGGGATCATGAGATTGGGACAGTCCCCTCTACCCGAGCGGCAATATTATGGCCGATACACACCTGACCACCTCCCCACTTTGGGAGTGGGGGAAAAACTCCTTTCTCACAAACATTCACCTATCCGGGCCATATTTGGAGGGTAGCATGAGGATCCCTACCCTCCAGGTCACCTGACCTCAGAGTCATGCCTAGGGACCCGCTCACGGTAGGGCCTTTGTCATCCCTGGGGCTCGGCCGGACAGGGAATCATCATCATCATCAATCAATCAATTGACGTATCAACTGACTGACGTATTGATTGACGTATCAATCGTCAGGGAAGGGACACAAGTCTCTGCAGAAGTACTATCGGACCATCGGGAAGAAAGAAGCAGTGAGGTCTGGAAAGAGCATAGGCTTGGGAGTCGGAGGAGCTGGGTTCTAATCCTGGCTCCGCCATTTGTCTGCTGTGTGGGACCTTGGACAAGTCACCTCACTTTGCTGTGTTCCCTCATCTGTAAATTGGGGGATAAGACTGTGAGCAGAATGGGACTGGATTGTATCTACCCCAGCGCTTAGTACAGTGCTTGGCACCTTGCAAGCAGTGAACAAATGCCATAAGAAAAACAGGACACTACAACTGATGCATCTGCTGCTCTAAGAACAGTAAATCAAACCAGGAAATGCAGGGCTCTGTAATTTGCAGGAAACCGGGCTGGCTGCAGCCCTGGGCACCCCAGATAACTGAGTTTTTGCTCTGCCCAAGTTCCTCGGGTGGGTCAGCTCTGGAGCAGTTACACTAGGGGGAACCCTTAGCACACACACACACACACACACACACACTCTCTCTCTCTCTCCCTCTCTCTCTCTCTCTCTCCTCTCTCCATCCCTGGTACCTTTTTCATGGCCCTGGGAACACAGGCGAGTGGGGCAATCATTCACTATGTGTGTGGGTTTTCTGTTTTCTTTTTAAATCAATGAGGGCAAAAAAATGGAGAGTAAAATAGCTGTTCTATACTTGTATACACTGGGCAGTTGCAGGCAGGCACCAAAGGTGCGATCTGGCAACTGCTGCTGTCAGAGGGAGAGGGTGAACGGGTTGGCCAACTCTGCAGGGTTGAGGTGAGCCCACTGTTGGGTAGGGACTGTCTCTATATGTTGCCAATTTGTACTTCCCAAGCGCTTAGTACAGTGCTCTGCACATAGTAAGCGCTCAATAAATACGATTGATTGATTGATTGATAGAGATGGGGTCTCACAGGGCATGTAGGGAGCTGGGCCTAGAGGGGGATGAGGGAGAGCAAGAAGCAGTGTGTCCTAGTGGATAATAATAATAATAATAATAATGGCATTTAGTAAGCGCTTACTATGTGCAAAGCACTGTTCTAAGCACTGGGGAGGTTACAGGGAGATCAGGTTGTCCCACGGGGGGCTCACAGTCTTCATCCCCATTTTACAGATGAGGGAACCGAGGCCCAGAGAAGTGAAGTGACTTCCCCAAAGTCACACAGCTGACAATTGGCAGAGCCGGGTTTCGAACCCATGACCCCCGACTCCAAAGCCCGGGCTCTTTCCACTGAGCCACGCTGCTTCTGCCCTAAGTGCTGCGGGGGGATAGAGTCCGGGCAGGGGAGTCTGAGGACCTGGGTTCTAATCTTGGCTCTGCCACTCGTGTGCTGTGACCATGGGCAAGTCATTTCACTGATCTGTGCCTGTTACCTCATCTGAAAAAATGGGGATTAAGACTGTGAGCCCATGTGGGGCATGGAACATGTCCAACCCGATTAGTTTATATTTGCCCCGGTGCTTAGTACAGTTCCCGGCACATAGTAAGCACTTAATAAATACCATTAAAAAAACTGTAGGGAAGCGGAAGATGGAGACAGAGAAAAGGAGAGGAAGAGTGGGATAGAGGAGGTATGTCAATGGTCAGGGAAAGATAAAGACAAACAGGGTGATGGAAAGGGGGAGAAAACACCAAAAAAATCCCATTTATTTTTCATGGGTCTGTGCAGCAGTTAGCATTCACTTCACTTGAACCAGCCCGTTTTTTTATCTACCACTTCCCGTTACTAAAACAAGATACAGCTAAAATGGTGTCATCTGCAGAAATGTCTTCCGGTTTTGCTCACAAGTGCTACTGATCTGGAAAAAAAAAAAGGGGGACGCTTTTAGCTTTGGCCACCAGGATGTGTCCTCTGGGAGACGGGGCCTGAAACTCCAAAGAGAATCCCTATGATAGGGGTTAAGAAGATTCCGTTACTCACAAAACGACTGTAGACAAATCCCCCAAAGTTCTCACCTTTAAATCGTATTTCCTGTAAACAGATAAGCGGTGACTGAACACGTTTCTGGTCACAATCGCGTATATTTCAACTCCATCTACATTCAGCCGGTACATGCCCAAAAACTGAGGCAGGAGGGTAATTCCGTGGCATTCCACTATGTACTGTGGGTGGGAAAAGGGAGGAGAGAGAGGGAGAGAGAAAGGGAGGGGAAGAAGGGAGGGGAGGGAGAAAGGGAGGAAAAGAGGGAAACAGAACCGAAGAGAGGGGGACAGAGGGAGGGAGGAGGGGAGAGAGAGGAGAAGAAAGGGAAGGTGGTGGGAGGAAGAGAGGGAGGGAGGGAGGGGAGAGAAAGGGAGGGGAGAGAGAGAAAAAGAAGGAACGAGGGAGATAAAAGAGTAGATGGGAAGAGAGAAAGAGGGAGCAGGAGAGAGAGAAATTATTCAGCATATAAACTTTCATTTAGATTCACATTTACACTTTCAGAACTAGGGGGTGGTCATGGCAAAGTTCTCTTGGTTTTCCAGAAGACAGACTCTGCTGAGTGACTGAAACCGTGTCAATTTAAGCCCCCTAGGGCACATCAAAATAAGATAACATAATTCCAACCTATCTCCAGCACAGAGGTCTGGCTTAGCCCTCAACCTCTGAGCCCCTTGGTAGAGACAAGAGTCTGGAGAGAAGCCAGCATGGCAAGTACCCAGAGTCTGATGGTTGAGACAGGGGTGAAAGGAAGCATGAATAGGGTTGTCCCTTTATCATCTTCCAGCTGAATTCTACTGGACAGATGAGACAGCTGGGAATTGATTCTGTTGTTCGAGACCCCAAGGGGAAGGTCAGTCTATCCCTGGCCCCCAGAGTCCTCTTCAGGTTTTACCAGCTTCCACCATCTGGAACTTTTTCACTTTCCACCGTAATCAAATTTGTGGGACCTCACTCATGTGCTCAGACGTGACTGTTGTTTTCCACTCCACCTTTCCCTCGCCAGTTCCTTGATTCTTTCCTCCTAGAGTGCTCTCCCATCTCTGAATTTTGCACATGCAAAATTCATTTGCATGGAAGCCCCTCTGCCCTGAATCCTGTTAACCCATGAGACTTCTCCCCTCACGGGCTCCCAAAAAAGCCACCTATTCCTGGAGATGTTCCCGGATTAATCTCCACCTTCCCGGTCATGTCTTCTCATCAACCATTTGAGCCATCAGGGGTGTCCAATTAGTGCCGTAATGACAGGGTTGCATTCTTGTGAAACCTCATGCTACAGCATGTTCGGATGCCACTGGAAGGTGCCCGTGGCACACCAAGCCCAAACAGCTTTGTCTTGATCAATACCACTGCTCTAAAGTGCTTAGTACAGTGCTCTGCACACAGTAAGCGCTCAATAAATATGATTGAATGAATACCAGTAGTACTTATTGAGCCCTTCCTGTGTGCGGAGCACTGTACTAAGCACTTGGGAGGCCACAATTCAATAGAGTTGGTAGACGCAATCCCTGCCTGCAAAGAGCTTACAGTCCAGTGGGACATTTTCTCCAAGAAGCCTTCCACGTTTAAGCCCTCTTTTCCCAGCTCCGTCTTCCACGTGTCATCTATATACTTGGATCTGTCTTTACCCTTTTGGCACTTGATATTCATCCCACCTTCAGCCCCACAGCACTCATGTATATACCTGTAATTTACTTATTTATATTAGTGTCTGTCTCCCCCTCTAGACTACAAACTCACTGTGGGCAGAGAACTTGTCTGTCAACTCTGTTGTATCATACTTTCCCCAACCACTTAGTTCAGTTCTCTGCACGTGGTAAACACTCAATAAATACCACTGATTGATTGCCAGAAGAACACTGCTGAATTTCTTAATCGCGTTCCAGCCAAAATGTGTATTTAAGTACTGAAATAACACGTTACAGCCACACTGAGTGAACCTACTTATTAATTATAGAATTTCTTAATTGGGTTATTTTGTATGTATCTCTGCTCTTATTCTTGCACGTTTGGTGATTTGTTTCCGCTTGTATTCTAGGTGGTATCTGTTAATCAGTGGTATTTATTGAGCGCTTACTATATGCAGAGCACTGTACTAGGTACTTGGGAAAGTACAGTACAACAGAACCAGTGGACGCATTCCTTCCCATAATGAGCTTACGATCTAGAGGGGGAAAGAGACATTAATATGAGACTGTAAGCTCGTTATGGGCAGGGAACATGTTTGCTAATTCTGTTGTACTGCACTCTTCCAAGTGCTTAGTACAGTGCTCTGCACATAGTAAGTGTTCACTAAATACCATTGATTGATTAATGAGTAAACTGTGCTTACTATGTGCCAGGCACTGTCTAAGCACAGGGTTAGATACAAGTTACACAGGTAGGACATTCCACTCACAGTTTTAATCCCCATTTTACAGGTGAGGTAACTGAGGCCCAGAGAAGTGAAGTGACTTGCCCGCCCACAGTCGCACAACAGACAAGTGGCAGGAGTCGGGAGTGGAACCCCAGGTCCTTCAGATTTCCAGGCCTGGGCTCTATCCACAAGGCCATGTTGCTTTTAATTTATATCTAATGTCTAATGTGACTTCACAGGGACCGCTAGTTCCTTCAGAAGTGAGGCACTTAACTGATCAGCACCACTCTCTCCCCATCTTTTAGGTGACCTTGCCAGGAGGGCCACAGCAGATTTTCCTTCCCAAGCACCACACCCACTCATCTCCCATCTGTTGTGCCAGTGACCTCTGGGCATTTGATAACTGCCCCACCCTCAACCCCACAGCACTCAGGTACCTATCTATAAATGATATATTCTATGTATCTACATTCACATCTGCCTCCCCCAGCCTGTAAGATCATTGTGTCTACCAACTCTCTCATATTGTATTCATTCATTCGATCGTATTTATTGAGCGCTTACTGTGTGCAGAGCACTGTACTAAGCGCTTGGGAAGTACAGGTCGGCAACATATAGAGACGGTCCCTTACCCAACAATGGGCTCACAGTCTAGAAGGGGGAGACTTATACTCTCCCAAGTGCTTAGTACAGTGCTCTGCCCACAGTAAGCACTCAATAAATACCACTGTTTAATGGAATTTGTAAGCATCTATTATGTGTCAAACATTGTTTTAAGCGCTGGGGAAAATACAAGTTAATTAGGGCACAGTCAAAGTCCTGCATGAGGCTCACAGTCTTTGACTGCATTAATTAGCATGATAAGGATAAATGCTTAGGGTGATGATGATGATGATAAGACTGCTCTCCAAGACTAATTCTAATGTCTTTTCCATATGGGACTCACACCAGAAAAACATCTGCCAAAGGCTGATTTCATTTGATTCTCTAGGGACTTGGGCTGCACTGAGTCCTTCGGTCAATCCATCCCAGACTTTCCCATGGCTGTTTTTCACTCTTGACACCTCACCTCAGTGCATTGCCCACTTTGGCATCTTAGACCGCTGTCTGCTGCTTCCCGACAAAACCCTGGGCACCTTTCCCGCTACCCTCTGGAATTCTGGGACAGCCACTCAAAGGTTTCTTTTTTTCCTATCTTATTCCAACCCCAGCTTTCTAATAGTAAATGCTATCTAAACAGCATCAGCCGCCATCAGCATCAGCCACCATCAAGACATATTTGACTGCCTCACATTTCCCACTTCAGGACTTTGTTTTGGCCTCAAACTGCTGACTTGCAAGAATGGTCAAAGATAAATTTGATTGGTAGCGGTGCATTGGCAGCAGTTTTGAATAGATAAATAGTAATGCGGCTTCAGTTTCCTTAGCTCTTAGGAACGCTTTGCTCAAAAACAACTCATATTACCACTGATGACTGGCAACTCTTCCCAAAGCAACACCTGAACTAAGCACTATGCAGAAAGCAGGTTTTCACTGACAGTAGTGAAGAAACATCACCTATCCTTTCGAACGTCCTTGGAAATATTCTGCTATGCCTAATAGCGATTGCTGTTATTCTAGGCTGCTGCTCAGAGGATTACCTTGGCCCGTTAAAAAGCCATCACTTCCCAAACATTTCTTTGCTTCTACACAGCTTTTTAATGGTGGGATCATCTGTTCTCGTGGTGACGCTAAGTGCCTTTTGTCTGAGTTCTCTGTGTAGTCAATGAACACAAAATGAACAGGAAACTCCTGTTTAATGAAAAATGATACCACCTCAAAAAAAAATCTTTCATAGAAATAGCCTCCTTATGACTAATGAAAAAAAACCCAAACATTGATGGTTTTTGGTTTTAGAAGAGTGTAAGCTTCCCTATTTTTTAATAGCATTTGTTATGCACTTACTAGGTGCCAGGCACTGTATTAAATGCTGGTGTAGATACAAGATAATCAGGTTGGACACAGACTCTGTCCCACATGGGCCTCATTGTCTTAATTCCCGTTTTACAGATGAGGTT
Organism: Tachyglossus aculeatus; assembly: GCF_015852505.1. NCBI lineage: Eukaryota > Metazoa > Chordata > Mammalia > Monotremata > Tachyglossidae > Tachyglossus > Tachyglossus aculeatus. Next base: position 20,913,095 of record NC_052078.1, on the reverse strand, counting down.
AACTATGGCCCGGAGAAATGAAGTGATTTGCCCAAGCTCACACAGCAGGCAAGTGGCAGAGCAGGGATTAGAACCCAGGTCCTCCTGACACCCAACACCATGCTTTAGCTACTAGGCCAGGCTGACTTTGTTTTCCTTTGGGCCAGGTTTTCCCAGTCTGAAGAGTGAGCCAGCCACTGCCCCCTCCCAACCCCATCAGGCTCTCACACCATATGCATGGAACTTGAATCCATGTTCAGACTGGGCCTGCCAGTAGACTGGAGCTAGTCTCTTTTGTTTTTCCTTTAAATGGACGTGACCAAAATGTTTTAAACATATGGAAATGTCCATTTAATGGCAATGAATTTCCTCCCCCGGAAGGAATTTCTAAGAGTCTTCTGGTTATGGGTCTCCTTTTCAGGAGAAATTTAGGGTCTGGGGCACAAGAGGAAGTAACATGGCCTAGTGGATAGAGCACAGAACTTGGAGTCCGAAAGACCTGAGTTCTAATCCCAGAGGCCTGGGACTCAGAAGTACCTGGGTTCTCATCCTGGCTCTGCCACTTGTCTGCTGTGTGACCTTGGACAAGTCACTTAACTTCTCTGTGTCTCCGTTCCCTCATCTGTATCTACCCCAGCCCTTAATACAGTTTTTGGCACATAGTAAGTGCTTAACAAATACTATATAAAAAACCCCAACGAACCAAGAGGAAACACAGATAAATACAATGTATCCCGAGAATCTGCGATTACTCCAGAATCTGCCTGGGAAGGGCCAGTTTGGTGACCAGAAGTTCTAAGAGAATAGATATCACTTCTCCAGTAATAAGAACAATAATAATAATAACAGTGGTAGTTGTTAAGCACCTATTATGTGTCAAGCACTGTACTAAATGCTGGGTACAAGATAACCAGGTCCGTCCCACAGGGGGCTCACAGTCCAAGTAGGAGGGAGAACAGGGATTGAATCCCTATTTTGCAGATGAGGAAATTGAGGCCCAGACTTGCCCAGTGTCACACAGTAGGTAAATAGCAGAGCTGGGATTAGAACCTAGTTCCTCTGAGTCCCACACCCATCCTCTTTCCCATAGGCCATAGTGCGTACATTCCAATCTGGATGTCACTCTCAGGAGAGGTTACGGTCTCTATCCTCCTTTCCGTTTATACTCAGATGTGTCACCAAAGCCTTGGAGCAGCGAGTACACAATTTGCTCTCATTTTACTCTTCAAAATACTATATGGATTAATGATAAAAAGCGACACCTTCCCAGTACACTCCTGCAAGGGCAGTCACTCTCCTGGAAAATCAGGAAGTCCCAGGTGGGGACAGTTAACGGCGCTGACTGTCCTCTGTTACAATAAAAGTTAAAGGTCAAAACTCAATTTGAATTCTTCGGTGTCCAAAATAACCTTTATGCTTCTCTTTTTAATCCAAAGATCAAGAACAGCTAGAGGCTTATAGGAGGAGAGAGCAGTGCAAGATACCAGAAATGGGGTTTACAAAAATACAGCCATTTCCAGACCAAGCCCGAGAACTGTCAGCTCAGCTTTGGAACTATGGCCTAGAGATGGGAACTCTTCCACGTGCACCTGATTTTGTTTCTCAATGGCTTCAATCTATCAATCAATCAACAGTATTTACTGAGCGCTTACTGTGTCCTTCCTCTAGACTCTAAGCTCATCCTCTAGACTGTCAGCTCATTGTAGACAGAGAATGCATCTGTTATACTGTTATATTTTACTCTCCCAAGCACTTAGGATAGTACTCTGCACACAGTAAGTGCTCAATAAGTGATTGATCGATTGATTGTAGATCAGTGTACCAAGGGCTTGGGAGAGTACAATCCAGAAACCAGTTAACCAGGGCACAGAAGCTGCACTCTGGGCTTAGCTTGGGATAGATTCCAGGACCAGATTCCTATGCCTCGGGGCCAATTCCCAGCACAACTGACACCCCAGTGAGGACAGGACTTTGTGTCAAGAGGAGGTCGGAGCGAGCGGGGAGGTAATGAAGTCTAAGAGTGGATGGGCAGGGAAATACCAGTAACTAGTTTTGAATATCAACAATAACACTGGAAGAGTTTCAAGTCCTAAACTCCAGGAGCTGCCCATTCCTCTCCACATCATGCAGAAGCTCCTGAACATTGGCTTTAAGGCACTCCATCAGTTCTTGCTCCCTCTTACTTACCCATTATCTTTTCCCACCACCCCTCAGCTTGCTTCTCTTCATTCCTCCCAAGCTCAGCTGCTCAGAGCGCGTTGTTCTCTACTCTGCCGCCTCCGACTCCTTGCCGAGAACTCTCTCCCTGTAAAAATCCACCAGATCACAGCTCTCCCCCATCTTCAAAGGTCTTCTGAAATCTCACCTCTGCCAGGAGACTTTCCCTAATGAATCTTTTGCCTCCCCAGGTCTTATCCTTCCAACCATCACCTCAGTATCTAGGCACTCAAAATCACTTTTGCTCTTCTGAACATTCTGACTTCCATATTCAACAACTTAAGCACTTGCTTTTCCAGTTTTTCTTCTTTCTAGTCTCTTCTTCCTCCTATCTATAGATCCGTCGATCAGTGGTATTTATTGAGTGCTTACAGTGTGCAGAGCACTATACTAAGTGCTTGGGAAAGTACGATACAACAGTTAGCAGACATGTTTTCCAGCCTCAGTGTAAATGATCTGTGTCTGCCTCCCCTGTTGGATTGTAACTTCCCTGAGGGCAGGGATAGTGTCTTCTACAATGATTGTACTCTCCCAAGCACTTTAATACAGTGCTCTGCAATGAGTAGGAATCCCATGAATAAAGCTGGTTGTCTGACTAATCAGAAGCTGCTCGTCAGGGCTTACATGAAAGAATAAACAACAGGGCTGGAGAATATAAGATTTTGGCAATTCTGAAATGAAATTTTTTTGTAATGATTCAGGGGTCCTTTAGTAAAATGGAAATGATAGGAGCAGGGCAGTGTTAATCTAGGAATCACAATCATTTTCAGGAGGGGAGGGCTCACACACGCATCCCAACATCCTTGCACGATCGTTTGCTTGCTCTTCTCATCCATGTAGTGTTCCCCAGCATTTGGCACAATTTAGGCACTAAATACTTGTGGATGAATGAGTTTAGCCTTCACCTTTTACAGTGAGTTGCCACAGCTCTTGTAGCCATCTTAGGGGCCTGCCGAAAGACACAGACCCAAAATCAGTGTTACCTGGTGATACTTCTTGAGGATGTTGTGCATCTCAGCCACGTCTTCGCTGGTGATGGTTTTGATGATGTATCGCTTGTCATACGAGATGTGGAAGCGAGCACCGCTGCGAGCTTGGGAGTCGTTGGGCAATGGGGCGCTCCTCGTCAGAGAATTCTGGCCCACCAGGGAAAAGGGAGAAAGGAAATTGGATCAACGGCCAAAGTTCCATGAGTCACAGCTTGCTTGCTTTCACTTGCATTTTGTTTTGGCAAAACTAATAGGACCGACTGCTGCGTGACCCTGGGCAAGTCACTTCACTTCTCTGTGCCTCAGTTACCCCACCTTTCAAACGGGGATTATGACTATGGCCTACTTGATAAACTTGGGTTTACCCCAGCACGTCAGTACAATAGCTGGCAAATAGTAAGCACTTAATACTGTAAAACAACAAAACCAACTTTCTGGACTCATAGTGTCAGTTTTCTCAGGACTGATCACCAACCAGTGCCCTTTGCATTGGAATACGGTAAGAGAGGTCAGAAGACTAAGGACATATGGGCGACGCAACAGGGGAAATTTGAACACTGGGTGTAGTTATGGACTTCCTGCAATCTGGGGCTCATATCTTAACATCCCCATGCCTCAGTTTTTCCATCTGTAAAATGGATATAGACAGATTAAGCTGCCCCTTGGAATTATTTTGGAGAAAGTGAAATTTTTTTAAAAATGCAAAAAAGTCTTTAAATGTAAAGCCTGTGTAGTTGCTGAGAGGTAATAGTGCTTGAACTCGAACTGCAATGTGCTTGTGAGGAAAGTATCATCAATATCTCTTTACATGTGAATAAATTAAGGTGAGGAATTGGAGGACTGAAGCAAGATTAGTATCAGAACTCAGGCTTTCCAATTCCAACCCCCAGTTCCATTGCTGACTTCATTGTTCTCATCACTAAGCTGCAAGAGCTGGCTCACGTTTCAGCTTTCAAATGACATGATGGCAGTTTTGAAGTGTGAGTTCATTTTTGGAGATACAATAAAATCCCAAGAAAACCCAGGGGTCGGGAGCCCTGACCATCACTCGGTTAGAAGACCCTTGGGTCAAAGGGGAGTGTCCCAGTGCAGGATTCAAAGTGTTCCCCAATCCCTGTGGGCTACCCCCCTAATGCCCCCATCCCCTCCACTTTCTCCATCAGGGGCACTTTCTGCTTGATGCAGATAGAATTGGTGACTCATTGGGGGTTTTTGAGGCGTGGGTAGACGTGCGCAGTATGATGATTTAGAACAGTGATGCGGGCAGCAGAATGAAGCAAGGACTGGAGAGGGGAGAGGCTGGAGTCAGGGAGAGAACAGCGAAGAGGCTGGCACAGTAGTTGGGTCGGGATAAGTGCCTGGACCAACATGTCGGCAGTTTGGATGGAGAGGAAGGGCTGAATTCTGGAGATGCTGCAGCCAGATCCTGTTGGTTCTTCCTTCACAACACATCCAAGATCCACCTCTTCCTCTCCTTCCAAACGGACATCAAGTTTAATCATACAATCAAGCAGTGGTATTTACTGAGCACTTACTATGTGCAGAGCACCATACTAAGCACATGGGAGAATACAATTAAACTGGCAGACACATTCCCTGCCCATATGTTAAATGAGCTTAAACTGTAGAGTTTAAGTACTGACCCACCTGCAATCAAGTATACACAGATATACTTTTATCTCAATCAAGCAATCATATTTATTGAGGACTTACTATTTGCAGAGCACTGTACTAAGCACTTGGGGAAAGTACAACATTTAGCAGACACAGTCTAAAGCTTATAATGTAGTGTATCTGCTCTATTATTTCCTCCTCTATGTAATTTATTTTAGTGTCTGTCTCCTCCCCTAGAATATAAGCTCCTTGAGGGCAGGGACCTTGTTTCCTAATTCTATAGGACTCTCTCAAGCTCTTAATAATAATAATAGTGGTATTTGTTAAGTGCTTACTATGTGCCAGACACGGTACTAAGCGCTGGGGTGGATACAAGCATCGGGTTGGACACAGTTCCTGTCCCACGTGGGGCTCTATCTCCATCCCCATTTTACAGATGAGGTAACAGAGGCACAGAGAGGTGAAGTGGCTTGCCCAAGGTCACACAGCAGAAAAGTGGCAGATCGAGATTAGAGCCCATCACCTTCTGACTCCCGGGCCTGTGCTCTATCCACTATGCCACGCTGTTTCTCCAATAATTATAGTACTTGTAAAGCGCTTACTATGTGCCAGGCACTGTACTAAGTGCTGGGGTGGATACAAGCAAATTGGGATGGACAGTCCCCATCCCACTGGGGGCGGGGAAGGGCTCACAGTCTCAATCCCCATTTTACAGATGAGGTAACCGAGGCACAGAGAAGTAAAGTGATTTGCCCAAGGTCACATAGCAGACAAGTGGCGGAGCCGGGATTAGAACCCACGACCCTCTGATTCCCGGGCCCGTGCTCTATCCACTATTCCATGCTGCTTCTGGTCAGCACACAGTAGGAGCTCAATAGGGACTATCGATTGATCAAGTGGCACCGAAATGACTCTGCTGAGCCTTCTCTAGCCGCTTCCCCGATTGCCTGCTTGGGGGGCCATGACAGACCGCAGTGTATCCGGAATGGTAGTCAGTGTCGGCTTAATGAGGTCTCACCGATGTTCACCCAGTCAGATAGAAATAATTTGATTTACGTTCATCTCTAACCCAATCCACAAATCTCGGATGAGTTAGAATATACGCTTTTCCTCCCAGTCTCCTCAAGAAAGGTAGACCAATATTTTCTTCTCCTTGGCCAGGATTGTAATCTAGGCCCCAAGGAGGCAATGTATACCCATGCCGAAAGAACAAGCAAGTTACTTCATCCCACCCAGGTCCTGAGCTAGTCTTTAAAAGAATACCGTTTTGTGTCTGAAATGAAGGGCTCTCTCTACTCTAGCAACCAAGGTCATTCCGTTTTTGATAAAAATCAACAGGATGGCAAGAGTAATCAAATTGCAGCGGCTTTGTGTGCGGAGGTGTAACGGTTAACAGTGAAAAGTTGTCTATGTGCTCATACTTGCTCTAGGGTAAAAAAACACACAGGCACAGCTATGGCATAATAATTCAGCCACCCCGTCCCATTTTCAGTTTTCAGTAGGGCTTCCCAATACAAATGGAAGCATCTGTCGTGAACCGAGAAATAACTCTGCCCATTATTCTGAGCTTTCATTTCTGCTGCATTTTGCCAAACTTGAAGGGAAAATTTTTGTGCAATATCTACTGATTTTTCAATGGTAGAAGTTGGCTGAGTTGCTATTCTCGAGGCAGAAGAAATTCATTAGATAGGCTACTCAGTAGCCTACAGTTCAGCATGAAAGTGTTTACATTAATAAGGGATTAATTTTCAATTATCTTGCTTACTTCAGAAAATCTACTCTCTCCTACTTGTTCCTCCTGCTCAAGAGAAAGAATACAAAATGTACATTTAAATTCAATTATTGGTCTTTCTGAATCTGTTCAATGATTTCTTCCTGCTAATTGGACTATTTCAGATCATAAAACCATCTTTGTGTGTACAGTCTCAATCTATAGAAAAGCATTAAAGTGCCAATAGACAGCAAAGAAAATGCCAAATTATAATACACTAAATTGGCTGCATAATCCAAACTGTAACCATCTATTTAGTAAAAATCTACATTAAAATGGATCAAAAACCACATGAAAATGGCGATATCTAATATTAAATTCCAAGAAAACATCGGGCTGTCCAGACTCAGTGACTCTGATTCTGTTTAAATCTTCCTTCCTTACACATGAACAAAAGTATTAGGAGTTATTCTATTTTTGCTCCTAAATTGGGAAGAGGATGCCAACAATCTGGTAGACAGGAGCGTAATTCAAAGCGACTTGGACAAATTGGAAATGTGCTCCTCCCAGATTGGATGAACTTCAACGGGGAAAAGTGCCAGAGAGTACACTCAAGGAAGAACAAGACCCATGCAGGGTAAATGAATGATGGTGCGGCTGAATAGGCAGAAGGACCCACAGAAGATGATGACCCGAGGGTCAGGTGGCCTCAAACTTAATACGAAGCAGCAACACATCACCCTGACTCAACAAGCCGATCCGGTCCTGGGCTGGTCAACAGGAGCATGTGGTGCCTGAGTGGGAAGGGTCAGCCCCAGTTCTGTGTTAGATTCCCAGGTCCATTCTGGAAATTGGACCAAGGGTCCAGAAAAGAGACTGTACTCACCTATCTTTAGTATGGGGCTCTGCACACAGGCACTCGATAAATACTAGAGATAATGGAAAAGAGCAATGATAATGAATGGCAAATCGTTTTTGGTTTTTTTTCATGGCATTTATTAAGCGCTTACTAGGTGCAGAGCACTGTTCTAAGCTCTGGCAAGGTTACAAGGTGATCAGGTTGTCCCACAGGGGCTCACAGTCTTAATCCCCACTTTACAGATGAGGTAACTGAGGCACAGAGAAGTGAAGTGACCTGGCCAAAGTCACACAGCTGACAACTGGCAGAGCCGGGATTCGAACCCATGACCTCTGACTCCAAAGCCTGGGCTCTTTCCACTGAGCCACGCTGCCTCTCGATCTGATTGTTCCAATCGTTGAATTGGTATTGCCTACTGGAAACAGCTGGCCTGGGAGTCAGGGGACATAATAGTAATAATAATAAGTTATTATTATTGCGGTATTTCTTAAGCGCTACTATGTGCCAAGCACTGTTATAAGCACTGGGGTAGATGCAAGGTAATCAGGTTGGACACAGTCCCTGTCCCATATGGGGCTCCCGGTCTTAATCCCCATTTTACAGATGAGTTAACTAAGGCACAGAGAAGTAAAGTGACTTGCCTGAGGTCACACAGCAGACATGTGAGAGAGCTGGGATTTTACTTAGGCAAGTCACTTTACTTCTCTATGCCTCTGTTACCTCGTCTGTAAAATGGGGGATTAAATCCTTCTCCCTCCAGTTTAGACTATGAGCCCTATTTGGGAAAGGGACTATGTCCAATCTGATTCTCTTGCAGCTTCTCCAGTACTTAGACCTAATTCTTTTATATTGTACTCTCTCAAGCACTTAGTACAATGCTCTGTAGACAGTAAGTGCTCAGTAAATACGATTGATTGAACAGTGCTTGACACAAAATAAGCGCTTAATAAATACCATAAAAAAATCAGGAGCATGGATGCCCAAGTACTTTGGTGTTGTACATTCTTCATTGCCTTTTTAACATTAAAAAAATGCCCACTTGAGGATTGAAATGCAAACAGCTTTTTCTCAAAATGAAAGCACATCACGAATGCAACGTCACACAATTTTTTCTACTCTTGGCACTTCAGATTATGCCTCGATTGATTTTTGTCCACCACATTGCGCATATCCCATTTACACCAAATTCCCTGCCTACTGTGCAAGTCATTCACTTATCTCACTCCAGACGGGCTTCATCGGGTTCATAATTAAACGCTAGCTGTAAATCCCACGATTAGAGGCCGAGCAGTCTGAGAGCACTACAAACTAGAGAGCATTAGAGTTCAACCACATTTAACCAGCCCCCACTGCCTTGAGTAACCAGGCTAGCTTGGCTCCCAGTGGGGAAGGGGTCAGAGAGAGAGACTCTAGCTTCCCAGATCCACGGCCCAGCTTCTGAAACAACTCAGAAATATCAACAGAAGCACCGACAGGCCTCCCCTTCCTCACGTCCCTCCCATCTCCCCACCTCACTTCAGCAGCCTATGCCTTAGCATGGGCAGCTCTGAATCAGAATTGGACTCGTGGCGTCAGCGGGATTCATCTGAAATATCCAGACTTCTGTGCTCGGCCTCAAGCAATCTGGATATACTACACAATTCAGCACCATCACACAAATCATCCAGGCAAATAGGGTCCCACCACCCTCCCGAACTTTCACGTTCATTTTCGAAATGTTCGTTAACCTGTCAATCTCATTTTCATTCTCTCAGCATCGTGGTGGGGAAAGGGCAGGTATTAAATGCCTCCGTTTTGCTGAGCGAAAACAGCAGCAAAGACAGGTGTGAGCAGCTGGTTCAAGAAGACGGTGAGAGACCGTCACAAAAGGGGAAACGTTTTCTGGGTTCCACCCTGGATGCAAGTAGCTCTGATTAGCACTTGTTGGAAGAGAGGTACTAAAATGACTTCCAAAGGACACTTCCCTGGAGATGAGAAGACCCATCTAAACAGAGGCTGGAAGACAGCTTGGGGAATCTGAAGGTGAGCAAGGCACAAGGCAGCCTGAAAATGGCATTTCAGATGTTCCACGCAGCATCAGCAAGAGGACAAAAAAACAAAACAAAAACAGGGCATTTTTGACTGAGATAAGCAGGCTTTGTATGCCTATTGACAAATAGGCTCTGTGCCACCAGAGAACAGTTCACTGTCCAGAGAAAACAAGCAGCCCCCACTCCACAATGCTATTTATTCTTCCCCCACAAAGGAAACATTAAACCCCAGTTGGGAGGCAGGAGCCTAGGTGTTCTCCAGCCCAGTCTGACAGTTTCTAAACATCAGTTTCAAACAACGCTTGAACAATGCCAAGAAAATTCAGATGCACCACAGTCCTCCCAGCGGCCTTAACGCTGACGATGACAATAATCGCACAGGGCTCTTCTCGTTTACACTTTTATTAACATGAGTACAAATATATCAGTTCCTCCGCCGAGGCCCATCCATACTAATCGTGGAAAATGAAACCCCTTTGTGCTGGGGCTGAGGGAGAAAAGGGCTGAGGATACAACTGAGACAGATGGGGGTTTGGGGAGAGGGGGCTTAGTAAAAGCAAACAACCATATGTTGCTGAACGTGAGGTTGAGAGTCATCATGATCCACGGCAGCAGAGGTAAAGCCAAAGGGTTCTCACTGTTCCCTACGTATCCCTTGATGTATCTCATTTGAGGATTTGCCCTGTGGGCCTGGCACCTGCATTCTGTCCAGCTGATGAGAAGCAGCGTGGCCTGGTGGGAAGAGCGTAGGCCTGGGAGTTAAAGGACCTGGGTTCTAACCCTGGTTCTTCCGCTGTCCTGCTGTGTGACTTGGGGCAAGTCACTTCTCTTCTCTGGGCCTCAGTTCCCTCACCTGCAGAATGGAGGTTCAATTCCTGTTCTCTGTGTGCCCCGTATGGGACCTGATGATTCTAGTCTCTCCCTCAGTGCTTAGTACAGTGCTTGACACATACCACAATTATGGCTATTATTACGAGTTCTGAAACACACTGTTCACTTCCTCCTGGCACCTGTCTCACCCTCTAGTTCTACCCCAGCCACTTTTCCTCTGATGAGAGTCTCTTGGAGAGACTTGCCAAGATCCACTTCCAGGATGACAGGAGAGAGACCTTTTTCTTCCTCGTTGGCGTTTAGCTCATTCTTGCAATACCGAGACCCTGAAAAGAGAAAGAAAAAGAAGTCTGACAAAAATCTGGATTTTTAAAATCTCAAAAACAAGGCCCCAGAGTTTTCCCTTTTCCCGTGCTTGTGCCAGGGGAGGCTGTTTTTTTCCAATCCTTTCTAGCAAACACCAGGGAAGTGCCAAGGTTAAGACAGCTATTTTACAAACACACTGGTTCATTAGTGTCCACGGCCAAGGTGAAATGGTCTCTCGGGTGGCCTTCCGTCTGGCCATAATTCTTTTCTAAATCTGTTATCAGACACAGCCGAGTGAGCAGACGTTAAGACTGCCTTGGGAGGGACCCCGGATCCCACTGGATGACACGGAGATGCATCTTAAACCCTGACACATGCTCTGGGCAAGGGGCGAGAGGGGCCATTTTGGGCACCAATCAGAAGGACAAGAGATTCATTTACCTAGGGTGTGGTGGGCACAAGGGCTGAGGTCCAGGGAATCAATCTAGAGCACATTTCCAGCCAGTTCTCCATAGATGGATAGGACAATTTTAATACATCTGAGTGAACTGTTAGGGACACGAGACTGAAATACCGGGTGGGATTCTGGAAACCAGGCCTGGTGACAGAGGAATGGGATGGAGACCTAGAGATTGTTGTAGCCTCTACACTAGTTACAAAGAGCTAAACCTTTGAACAGGTGAAATCCTTGGAGCTCAAAGCTGAAGTGAAAGGGCTGGGGCAGGTGGATCTCATTATTATTTTTTATGGTATTTGTTAAGCGCTTACTATGTGTCAAGCACTCTTCTAAGCGCTGGGGCAGATACAGTCCCTGTCCCACATGGGGCTCACAGGCTAAGCAGGAGGGAGAACAGGTTATTAAATTCCCATTTTACAGATGAGGGAACCGAGGCACTGTGAAGTGAAGCGACTTGCCCTGGGTCACCCAGCAGGCAACTGACAGAGCTGGCCTTAGAACCCAGGTCTTCCGACTCCCAGGCCGCTGCTCCGTCCACTTAGGTCACGCTGCTTATATGATGATGAAGATGTTATTGACCAGGTTTCTTGGCATGGACATAAGGACTGACCATCAAAGTGAGGCCTTCAGTGGGTCCGATAAAAGTCTCACATTCACTGTTTTTCATTTTACAGAAGTGGGGATATATTTATTTCTCTGTGTTTTGGGGGTTAGCTGCCTAAGGCCGTGAACTCCTGGGGTCATGTCCCAGAAGAGATCAATTCCCAACAGGGATGTCAGGATTAAACAGATAAAATGAGATCAGTTAAAACCATGAAATGCCCCACCAGGAAAGAAAAAAAATGGGCCACAAAATTTCTAAAAAAACAGGTCATTACAAGTGAGAGAAGGAAAATACCTGTAGGACTCGGCACCTCCAACTTGGTCCCAATTCCCAAGTGTCTCTTCTTTCCCCAAAGCCTCTGCTGGGAACGGTGATCTATGCTTGAACTGGGATGATCCGAAGGACGCAGGAGAGGTGGGTGTCAGTTGGATGGTCAGGGTCAGAGACCGCCTCTTTGCTCACTGTAAGGGCACATTCTCCAACACGCTGTGTACTGTGCCTGTCTATCCCGACCCTTCATCATGTCCATGTTCTTGCCCACAGCTCCTCTAAAACTTAGAACAAGTAAAAAAACAGGGACCTTTTCTCCTCAAGGACAGGTCTTTCTGTACCTACAGGCCAGCCTTCCCTCACTAATAAGAATAATAATTGTGATATTCGTTTAACGCTTACTATATGTCAAGCACCACACTAAGTGCTGGGATGAATACAGTAATCGAGTTTGACACAGTCCCTGTCCCACAGTATTAATCCCCATTTTACAGGTGAGGGAACGGCGACATAGAGGAAGTGAAGCGACTTGCCCAGGGTCATACAGCAGACAAGTGGTGGAGCTGAGATTAGAACCCAGGTCCTTCTGACCCCTAGGCCCATGCTCTATTCAGTAGGCCACGCTGCTTACCTCACTAAAGCCAGTCCCTCGCCAGTTCTGGCAGTCCTGGTGCTGAGTGATCATTTAGGATGAATTCTTCCTGGGTCAGAGACTTCAAGGAACTATGGACCCTCAGTTAAGGCTCCTAAGGGGGGTTGAGATCAGACCTGAGGGTCCGCCGCCCAGGCGAGGGGGTGGACAGTGAGGCCAAGTTGGGAAATGTTTGCACCCCACATTGCACTTCAGTCAGTCAATCAATCATATTTATTGAGTGCTTACTGTGGGCAGAGTGCTGTGCTAAGTGCTTGGGATAGTACAATGGAACAGTATATAACTGACACATTCCTTGCCCACAGCGAGCTTGAAGTCTTCAGGGGGAGACAGACATTAATATAAATAAATAAAATTACGGAGATGTACCTAAGTACTGTGGGGCGGGGGTGGGGGCAGGTGAATAAAAGGAGCAGCAAATCAGGGGGACGTGGAAGAGAGTGGGAGAAGAGGAAATGACGGCTTAGTCAGGGAAGGCCTCTTGGAGGAGATGTGCCTTCAATAAGGCTTAGAAGGTGGGGAGAGTAATTGTCGGATAATTATCTTCAGGCAGGTTGGGATATGGTTTGAGTAGGGTTCATTTTCACCTTGTTGTTTTCCATTCTGATTGACGAGATTCTGACAAATGACTTCAAATGGCCAAAGCAATTTTCCCCTCATTCATTTTTAATGGCTCGATAGCGCTAATCTCCGGGAGAGGTTTTGTCGGACAGTCCGCGGCTGGCAGAGCCCGGTACCAGATCGGCTCCCGACAACACGTCATGAGCGATGAGATTTGTTTTTCGAGGGCAGGTGACATTTCTAATTGGAAACATATTGCCTTTTTTCCTCCAGAGAAGGATTAATGGTGCTAGTCTCCCTCCCGCCATCCCCTCCAAGTCGGCAGTGGAAATGTTTATCTCCACAGTGGGAGGCCCAAGATTAGCCTGACCCTCCAGGAAGCGGGGTGGGATTTAAAGGTCAATTTAATTAAATCATCCTCATCACCAATCTTTTAGACAGCTCATGAAAATGTCATGATTTAGTAACTGGTCCTCCAACCTTCCTTTTCCCCACCCCCACCCCCTTTTTTAAAAAAAATCTCGACCCTTTGATCATTTCAGTATCAGGTTATAGATGTTCCCCATTGATGTTCTTCTTATTTCCTCCTTCAGCATGTACGCTTGAAGTTCATCTAAAATCCTCTCGGCCAAATCTGTTAAAAAATAGTGATCCTTTTAAGAAAGATGAAGGCCACCCATCCATTTTCTACCTTGCTGCGATAAAACATGGCGGAAATGAGAAAAGGACGGATGCTTGGTCAAACTCAAGCGTGCTAATCATAGAGCCCAGAGGTATTCAATGCAAATTTATTCTGTCAGTGAAACCTGGGAGATCTAATCAAGCGCTTAGTACAGTGCTCTGCACACAGTAAGTGCTCAGTAAATACGATTGAATGAATGAATCTAGCTAGTCACAGGTTTAGAAATTAGGGTAGAGTAATAACAACAAAATTTATCAAGTGCTTACTGTGTGCCAAACTCAAGTGCTAAGATTCAAAATGAGAAGGTCTCATCCTCCCTGTCACACAGTCTAAAATGGAGGGAGAACAGGTATTTCATCCCCTCTAAACTATAAGCTTGTTATGGGCAGGGAATGTGTCTGGTAATTATGTTGTATTGTATTCTCCCAAGTTCTTAGTACAGTGCTCTGCAATAGTAAGAGCTCACTACATACCACTGATTGATTGATTGATTTATCCCCATTTTATAGACATGGAAAATGAGCACAGGTAAGTTGAGTGACTTGGCCAAGGTCACACGGCAGGCAAGTGGCCAGGCTGGGACTAGGATCCCAGTCCCATGCTCTTTCCACTTGCCACACTCAGAGAGTGCGTAGACATTCAGGTGGGTTGCCTGGCAGTAGGTGTCAGGCCTAGGACCAAGAGGATGGTTATTTGAGGGTCACAGCCCATGATTTTGTGAGCCCAAGTCCAACAGGCTGACCCTGACAGACTCACAGGAGCAGAAAACCAGGTCCTTGAGATCACAATTAATTCCACTGCTGGAATCGTGGTCTCTGATGAGTCAATTTTGGTCAGGAAACGTAGCGGTCAACCTTGGCTGACACTGGGTGCATGAGGGTGATCGCTTCCGCTGGTCTGGAAAATCTTGTGCAAACTAACTTTCTACATCAGCTCTGTGGTTTGCTGGCTGGGAAACGCAAATGTACAGGAAACTTGGGTTCTGAGCTAGAAGGAGCTGGTGGGGTGAGGGTTACCACCAGTATTTGCTTGGTGTGGGTGAGGGGAGCATAAAGAGAAAGGAAACGAGGTGTCCTTTATTGTTAGATGCCAACAGGCTTGAGGAAACACCGCACCAAGAGAGAATGGCACCTGGGAGGTTGAACGGAAAACAAAATGAAGGAGGAGAGACAGTCTCTTTGTGCCTTAGAGTTGAACTTGGAACAATTTTGCATTGTCATACAATCTGTATCTTTAGGAATATGGTTACAGCTGTGAAAAACCAACATGATTAACGGTATTTGTTGGGTGCTTACTGCACACAGTAAATGCTCAATAAATACGATTGAATGACTGTGTGCAGAGCACTGTACTGAGTGCTTGGGTGAGTACAGTGCAACAGAGTTGGCAGATACATTCCCTGCTCACAGCAAGCTTCAGTCTAGAGGGGGAGCTAGACATTCATATAAATAAATAATTTATAGATAATTGCTGTGGGGCTGAGGATGGGGTGAAAACCAAGTGCCCAAACCATTTTTTATGCTGTTTGTTAAGTGCTTACTATGTGCCAGGCACTTTACAAGCTAATCAGGTTAGACACAGTCCCTGTCTGACTGACATGGGGCTCACAGTCTAAGAACATATTATCTGTGAAAGGATTGGTCAGTCAGTCAATGGTATTTATTGAGCACTTGCTGTGTGCAGAATGCTGTACTATATGCTTGAGAGAGTACATTATAAGAGTTGGTAGACACGTTCCCTACAGTCTAGAGGGTATATGATCTCATTTCAGTGAAAGCCTCTTGAGGGCAGGGACCATATCTCGTACTTCCACTGTATGTACCCAGGCATGCAATAGGTGCTCTATATAGCTGAAGATTAAATCAGAGCTACCTGGAACATGCACTGGTAAAAATTAAAAAAAAAGGAAGTTCGAGGGTGGACAATATGATATCAGTTACCTCAAGGCGGACTTACGGTCAGCCCAACCTTGGTCACCCCTTTACTAACAGGTACCCAGGGCTGGAGCCCTTAGTACAGTGCCTGGCACATAATAAGCACTTAACAAATATTCATCTTTTATATCTCTCTCCAGTGTTATGTTTTCTGTCTGGTGAAGTGAAAGGCTTTACCTAAACAACACAAATCAAGACCATTTATCCTCTTCAGTTAATGTAAATCCCTCAAAGGTGGATGCTAGCTATTGGAACTACCTAGCCATCATCATCATAATAATTTTGGTATTTGTTAAGTGCTTACTATGTGCCACGCACTGTTCTAAGCGCTGGGCACCATATTAATTTACCACTTCCTGTGAAAAGAACAAACACATTATGAAGAAAGATGGTCAAAACAAAATGATGACCTGGTAATAATAATAACAGCAATAATGATAATAATCACTGTGGTATTTGTGAAGTGCTTACTATGTGCCAAGTACTGGACTAAACGCTCCAGCACTGGGGACCAGTTATTAAAAGTGTGACCACGGTTGGGTTGACCTAGAGTCTGCTTTGAAATAATTGATATCATATTAAACGTCCCAGTACTTCCAACATAGTTCTTATTCCACATGGGTGCACAGTATGAGGGAGAATAAGTATTCAATCTCCATATTACAGATGAGAAAACTGAAGCACAGGGAAGACAAATGACTTGCCCAAGGGCACAAAGCAGGTGAGTGGCAGACCTGGGAGTAGAACTCAGGTCCCCTGACGCCCAGGCTTGGGCTCTTTCCACTGGGCCCCACTGCTAAAAGAAGCCCTACACAAGGAAAAATAACATAATACAGCCACACTTGTTTTCAGAACAGGTGTGATTTTTCACCAGAGTGTTCTACCTCAGGCCTTCCATTCATTCATTCATTCAGTCATATTTATTGAGCGCTTACTGTGTGCAGAGCACTGTCCTAAGCGCTTGGGAAGTACAAGTTGGCAACATATAGAGATGGTCCCTACCCAACAACAGGCTCACCCCTCTGGAAGTATTCTAATAGTCAATCAATCATATTTATTGAGCGCTTTCTGTGTGCAGAGCACTGTACTAAGTGCTTGGGAGAGTTGGTAGAGACACTCCCTGCCCACAACCCTCAGCCCAAGGAAGACTTGCTTCAATCTGGGCAACAAGTCTAGATCGTGAACAGATCTTAGCTCCCAAAGCTGTGATTCCCCAGGCCTGTGGTTCTGAATGAGGTCTGCAGCCAGCCCCATCTCCCAACTTCCAAATCAATCACTTCATTCATTCAATCGTATTTATTGAGCGCTTACTGTGTGCAGAGCACTGTACTAAGTGCTTGAAAAGTACAATTCGGCAACAGATATCAATCAATCAGTCAGTCAGTGGTATTTATCGAGCACTACCTGATGGTAGAGCCCTGTACTAAGCACTTGGGAGAGAACAATACAGTGGTTAGACAGAATCCTTGCACTTAAGGAGATTATACAGGCTAGTGGAGGAGCTTACAATATGACGGGTCACCTCCTGTATTGCAAGAACCCTCCTCTCTCTGTACATTTCTCTCCGGTCCTATAGTAAATAGGTTGAGGACTGAGGGCCCAAAGCCACTCAGCCTGAATCTAAAAATGTCTCTAAGGCCTTTCCTTTAGCCCCAAGTCACATTTTTGTTTTTTGTGCGGGAGGTTAAAATGGTATTTGTTAAGTGCTTACTATGGACCAGGCACTATCTGAAACACTGGGGTAGATACAAGCTAATCAGGTTGGACACAATCCCTCTTACACGCGGTTCCCAGTCTGAGTTGGAAGGAGGATTTATTTTCCACAGGGTGGAGAGTAGAGGCGGGCAGGGCAAGCATATCCCCATTTGATGACTCTTCAAAACCCCCATTGCCATTTGAAACATCAAGCTCTCGGGATGAATGGTAATTCAGAGGACCAAACTGCAGAGCTGGTTGAGGATCTGCATGGTCTACAAATGATAAATTGCATCTGCAATGAGCTCTTACATTAAGAGTTCAACAGAAATGCCAATTAGTTATCCCTGGATCACTCCACCAGTTGTCTACTTGCCTTTAAAGTTTGAAATCAGCAACTTCCTCTTTCTAGTCCAACACCAGCTTACCCAAGTTTTGTTTCTAGGGCTGCGTAGTAGGGAGAAAAAACTCTCACAATTCAGGATCTGAGTGACTGATTTGGCATTTTTGAAAGTTCAGCCAGCGTTGAGGGGGCAAGGGGGAAACAGATTCTCTTAAGGAGCTCAAATAGAAGAAATGCCTGAACAGGAAAAGCCATTTTCCATGAACTACTTTCTCTCAAACAACCAACCTACTTTCACGTGCTACGTCTTGACTGTAATTCAGCATCTAGGAAAAGACAGGGACCCCTGTTCCTGAAAAATCTTTTTTTAAAGAAATCATCCCTTACTGATAAAACTCACTTTACTGCCATAAGCCTCAACTATAAATTGTTCATCAGCATCCTTTTTTGATGAGGAAACAGCTCCCTCTTCCCCTGCTGATTTCATTGCAGAATTCAAAAAAGAAAAACCCAGATCCTATCCTTGGTAAGCATTCTGCTCTCTTCCATTTGTCTCTGCACACACAAAGTGGCAGAGGCAGCAAGGTGCATTCTTGCTGCTGGCTGAAAGTGGGAAACGTGGCACTATTCCATAAAGTGGAAATATCCCAGGCTACCTGGGAGAGTCCAGTAACACAGCAGCTGCCGTTGCCTGAGTGAACACATCAACTCCCGGGAAATGCCTAGGTCTACTAAGCTTGACTATGAAATCACACGTAGTAATGCTTAACAAATACCATAATTATTAGTAGTAGTAGTAGTCAGCACTCAGTAGATATCATTTATTGATTGATGGATTGGTTGATTGAGTCTCTCACCAGCCCCCAATGTTCTGAACCAGCCCACTCCCTGGCCCTCAGGCTGGATCAATAAATGTTGGTTGGTTCATCAGAAATTCCCACCCCATGAGCCGAAGTGTGAGAAACAGCAAGGACCAGCTCTTTCTCAGTTTTCCTGTTCTCCCTCCTGCTTAGACTGTGAGCCCTGTGTGGGACAGGGAATGTGTCCAACTGGATTACCCTGTATCTATCCCAGCACTTCGAATAGTCCCTTTTTTATGGTATTTAAGTACTTATTGTGTGTCAAACACTATTCTAAGTGCTGGGGTACATACAACTTAATTAGTTTGGACACAGTCCCTGTCCTGCATGGGGCCACACTCTAAGCAAGAGGGAGAACTGAGGCCCAGACATGTGACTCACCCAAGGTCACGCAGCAAGCAATTGGCAGAGCTGGGATTAGAAAAAAGGTCCTTTCACACCCAGGCCCGTGCTCTTCCCACTAGGCCATGCTGCTTCTTGGCACATAGTAAGCGCTTAACAAATATTATCATTATTTGAAGTAGCCTGTGAGTGTGGGGGCAAAATGGATTACCGAACACAGAAAAAGCACTCACTCATCCCATTCGTCTCATCATATTGCACTCACTCACCCCATTCGTCTCGTCGTATTGCTTCCACCAATACTCCTATTCTGCCACACTCACTCTTAGGGTGAGAGTCTAGAAGTCAGAGATAGGCCCCTCGATATGCAAAAACAAATAGCAATTCAGCAACACAGCTAGAACACCAATCCTTCTATTTTTTAATCCAGAGCCAACACAATAAATAAAGCAGTGACAGCTATTTCTCTGAAGTCACCAAGGAACAATAAGCAAGCCGGCTCCCAAATAACGAGCAATTTTGCAATGAGTCTTCTTCCTAGCACACCTGTGCCGGGCTACAGCACTGCTGCTCATTTTCCACAAACAAACACCTCAGTAAACAGAGCGAGGTTAATATGCTTCTGTTAGAAAGGTGCGGGAGGGAGGGAAGGGGAGAGGGGAGGACGGGAGGAGAGATCAGCAGTGTTACCAAAGAGAAGAAAAAAATCACTATTCTAAAGGAGCATTATAAATAATAGAAAATTGAAATTTTGCCCAACCAGATGTTTATAACATAAAAAAGGTAAAAAATCACAGCCCTGCTTATTAAATCATTTTATCTGTGAGAGGACCTTTCCTACAACATACGTATCTTTTTATCATTTCAGTCACACATTATAGACTCGAGGGCTAAGCTGATGTCTAAATTCCACTTTTACTGGAATGATTAGATTTGAAATGCATATAGTAAGACACAAAATCCTTGACAATGAATACTAAAAATTTGATGATGTAAAAAGATAATTCATTTCATGCCAGTGTTAACCATTAGAAAAACGCAAGCTCACAGGACGGTGCTAAATAGAAACCGGCCGCCGGCTAGAACCCGGATGAACCAAACACTTGGAGCTTCTCTTTATACCCTGGGGTCTCACTACCCTTTCACCACTAGTTCAGGGTTGAAAGGTAATGCCAAGGGGCCCTGAGGCCTCAGAGAGGAGAAATCTGACCCTTCGGGCCTGCGTGCCACTTTAGTCCAATCCCACTAATCCTTTAGAGTTTAAAAATAGCACGACTGCTCCAACTCCATCCCCTGGGAGTCAGGCTGGTTTCTGCCCCAGAGACTTCCAGATGCCCGGCTCAGGTAGAAGTCGACAGGATCCAAGCTTTGAGGATGAAACTTTGGTGAGGTTCCTGCTCAGCATAGCATCTGGTTTAACCTCAGTGTTTAAATGTAATTTAAATGTACCCCAACTATAGACTTATTTAATAACACTGTGCCTCTGTTTTTTGAGAAAATTTCTTTTAAAACCCGTACAATGTGATTGCTTGATCTCTACAAGTGTTTACTGTAGGTGACGGCAAAAGCGTCTTGCAAATGTGGGCGAAAAGGACAGTATCCAAAATATTAATCAATCAGTGGCATTTTTTGAGTGCTTACTCTGTGTAGAGCACCATACTAAGCGATTGGGAGAGTACAATACACCAGAATTGGTGGACACGTTCCCTGCCCATAAAGAGCTTACAATCTAAAAGGGGAGGTAGTTAATCAAATAATGCTAGTTATCCAAATTGAGTCTTTATATGAACTCATTTTCCCAAAGCATGTAATGATAAAAATATAGTTTAGAGAACCTGGCTTCCAAACCATATGCATGTTAGAAAATTCTTAACTGACAGAAAAATTTATGCCAGAATGTTCCAGAAGTATTTGCTAAATATGTTGTTCCCTTTGAATATCTGCTTCATTAAAATAAGCAATAGGTTCTGAGTAAGTTTTACTGTTCCTTATCTTTTTGGAGGGTACCTTCTTTCCAAGCTTCCCAATCAGTGGGTGAGTAAATTCTCAATGTGGCCAAGTTGGAAAAGCACAGGCCCAGGAGTCAGAGGCCCTGGGTTCTAAGCCTAGCTCCAACACTCATCTGCTGTGTGACTTTGGGCAAATCATTTAACTTCTCTGAGCCTCAGTTTCCTCATCTGTAAAATGGGGATTTAATACCTGTTCTCCCGTACTTGGACTGCAAGGCCTATGTGGGACAGGGACTGTATCCAACTTGGTTCTTGTATCTATGCCAGTGAAGATCCTTGTGAGTAGGGAACGTGTCTACCAACTCTGTTGTATTGTAGTCTCCCAATCGCTTAGTACAGTGCTCTGCACATAGTAAGCGCTCAACAAATACCATTGATTGATTAGCACAGTGCTGAACAAATACCATGATTATTATTATTGCTATATTTCATCTTTAGGGCAAGACACAGCATCTCAAGAATTGTCTGGGGTATAAAAGGATTTCTTTAGCTGTAGACTGAGCATCTTGACTTTTCCTCCCTTCCTTTGTTTACCATTTGCCTTTTTTAAGGTACTTGTTAAGCGCTTACTATGGGCCAGGCACTGCACTAAGCGCTTGGGTAGATAAAAGATCAAGTTGGACACAATCCCAGTCCCTTATGGGGTGCACAGTCTATGTCAGAGGGCGGAGGATTTAATTCCCATTTTATAGATGAGTTAACTGAAACACATTGAAGTACAATGACAGGCCGTAGATAACACAGCAGACAAGAGGAGGAGCCGGGATTAGAACTCAGGTCCTCTGACTCTCAGGTCCACTAGGCCACACTGAGCCACGTGCCTTCTCCCTCCGGTTCTGTGTCTGAAGGAAGAGTAGATGGATCTACACGTTCTGCCCCAGCCAGCTCACGCCTGGCCAAATCAGGCTTAAATCTTCCCACTTGGAGTCTAACCAAGACAAGGGGCTAAACTGAGGCTGAATGATAAACGTTAAGGCAAACTCCGCACACAACTTCCTCCTTACAGCCAAAGAAAGTTGTAGAAATGAAGAGAATGGAATATTGTAAAAAGTGCACTGACCTGAAAATCCTGATCATCAATTCCAAATCTTTCTCTGAGATTGCGGAAAACCATGGGGCAATATTCTTTAAATTTGAAATGACTCGGCATATTTTCTCTGAAACAGCAATGAATACACCAGAGTAAAAATACACCCAAATCAAATTTATACCTGCCTCTGATTGGTATTTCAAACACCCACACACCCAATTTGCTAATTATGAGCAGAAGCCGAGACAGATGCAGTAGTGGCTGAAATTCTAAAATTTCCCAGTAAAGCCAATAAAACTATATTTTCCTCTTACCCTTATCATTTAGGAAAGGTCAATCCCTAAAGCTCTGTATTTCAAGGGTCAACCCTTTTGCGCCTCCCCAAAATAATGCTTTCGTCAAGAAATTCCCACACTAAAATGCCATCGTTTATTTTCTTTAGAAGGAGCAATATTGACCATGTCCATATCATCGATGTTCACAGTGAGGCATTTTCAAAACTGAACCTTTAGCAGGAGATAGAGTTATAGCTGTTCAAACATCCAAATAATTTACAGCCTCTATAGATTCTTATTAAAACGAGACTAAAATACAAAACATTCACGGAGAATGATATGCCATATGGCAAAAGGATACTCTCCAGCAGGCCCTGCTGTTGCTTTTTCGAACATAGCAGATGGTTATGTTTATCACAGGATTAACTTAATCAGCAAAACTTTACTCCTACCCATTGAAAAATAATGGACTTTACTGAATGTCGGTCACTGGCCCCTATCCCAGGTGGTTATTTGCAACTTACTTGTTAAAAAGGTGATTGTCCACCTTTATCTTTGAATAGGCTTTGAAATCATCCGGCATCAACATAACAGGGATCTGAACATGGCTCAGTTCATTGATCTACAGGAAAAAGAAATAAACACGACACACAGGTTATCCTCACTTATACTCTGCAATCCGTATTGCACACAAGTCTTTCTGAAGAAAGTGGTTTTTCCAGCATTCAGTCGTATTTATTGAGTGCTCACTGTGGGCACTGTAATGAGCGCTTGGGAATCAACTGGATTTATCGAGCTCTTCCTGTATGCAGGGCACTGTACTAACTGCTTGGGAGAGTTGGTAGACAACCTTCCCAGCCCACAGCAAGTTTACTGTCTAGAGTCTGGTTCTACTCTGCTAGCCCTCTGCTCAGTTTTAAATAGAAACTGTTGCAGTAAATGGAAGGGCACAGAAGAGAGGAGAGAGAAAAGAATGAAAAGAGAAAAAGGAAGCATTATTTCAGTCCCCAATTTATAAAATTCAAATTCTCATGTAGGAGTTATAATAATATTAATGATAGCATTTATTAAAGTGCTTACTGTGTGCAAAGCACTGTTCTAAGCACTGGGGAGGTTACAAGGTAATCAGGTTGTCCCACGGAGGGCTCACAGTTTTCATCCCCATTTTACAGATGAGGGACTGAGGCCCAGAGAATGAAGTGACATGCCCAAAGTCACACAGCTGGCAATTGGCAGAGCTGGGATTTAAACCCATGACCTCTGACTCCAAAGCCCGTGCTCTTTCCACTAAGCCACGCTGCTTCTCTGAGTTCCCCCTATTACTCCAGGACTAGACATAATCAATCAATCAATCATATTTATTGAGCTCCTACTGTACACAGAGCACTTACTAAGCACTTGAGAGAGTATGATACGACAGTATAACAGAGATGGTAGGCACGTTCCC
This sequence comes from Tachyglossus aculeatus, assembly GCF_015852505.1. Lineage (NCBI taxonomy): Eukaryota > Metazoa > Chordata > Mammalia > Monotremata > Tachyglossidae > Tachyglossus > Tachyglossus aculeatus. The sequence continues at coordinate 20,889,398 of NC_052078.1, read as the reverse complement.
TTGCCCACAAATGAGCTCACAGTCTAGAGGGACTCGAAGACTGACACTGTAGGTTCCAAAGCAGACAAAAGGAACACCTTTTCCAAAGAGGGAGTACTTGGAATTCCTTACTGCAGGAAGTTGTGTTGGCAGAAAATCTCACTAGGTCCAAGAGGTGTTTGGACAAATACAAGGGCGAGACGTGCCGAGTAGGTGGGATATTCCTAACCACGAGAGTGGACAACACCGCTGCCACTACCAAAGGCAAAATAGCAGACTGGATATACCAGTCTGTCCCAATAATGGTGTTACTGGTGGCCTTCTCTACCAAAAGAACACCCTTCCTGATAGTCACAGCTCCGCTCAGGACTCCCACCCTGAACGAAGCCGTCTCGGACTAGGTCCAGTTGGCACCAGTTGTTCCAGTCACCCTGCCTGATCTTCGTCCTCTTTCACTGCTCTAATTACTTAGCCCATCCGTCCTTTTCTTTATACAGACGTGGTCCGTCTCAACACGTATTCAGATACACATACATGAAAGCCAAGATGACGCTACTGATGGGGAGTCCTAACTATGTGTGCAAATGTGACTGGGAAGACTGAGGTAGGATCAACACACTCTCCCACACTGTTTTGTTTTCTTTTTATTTTCTTTTAAAGGGTATTCGTTAAGCACTTACTATGTTTCAAGCACTGTGCTGGGGTAGATAGAACTTCATCAGGCTGGATAAAGTCCCTGCCCCATATGGGGCTCCCAGGCTGAGAAGGAGGGAGAACAGGTATTGATTCCTCATTCTGCTGTTGAGGAAACAGAGGCCCAGAGAAGTTAAGTGACATGGCCAAGTTCACACCACAGGTAAGTGGCGGAGTCGGGATTAGAACCCAGGTCCTCTCAACACTCAGTTATCAAGTATGGGCCAATCCAGTTACATCCTGATGCTCCACAACATAATGGTTGCTTTGTGTCAACTCTCTCTCTGCCTCTGGCTTACTTTTTGCTATTGCCTCATAAGGCTAAAGTTCTCAGGTCGTCCATTAAGCCTCCTTGAAATTGGGGAGGCAGACAATGGTGGAATAGCCTAGTGGATAGAGCATCGGCCTGGGATTCAAGAGGACCTGGGTTCTAATTCCAGCTCTGCCACTTGCCTGCTGTGTGACCTTGGGCAAGTCACTTAACTTTTCCGTGCCTCAGTTCCTTCATCTGTAAAATGGGGATTTAAGGCTGTGAGCGCTATATGGGACAGGGATTGTGTCTAAACTGATTAGCTTGTATCTACTCCAGTGCCTGGCAGTATGCAAGGACTTAACAAATACCACAATTATAATTATTATTACTTCTCTTAGCACCTCCCGATTTGAGATGACCAGCGCACCCCTAAATTGGACTGCTGAGAGTATCATGTATAAGGTGCTAGGATGTATAGTTTGCCATGTGTGTCTTAAAGAACTAATTTTTGTCTTATCCTACCACCCCCACTGCGACCCCACATTAGTCAGTCAATCGTATTTTCTGAGTGCTTGTGTTCAAAGCACTGTATTAAGCACTTGGTAGAGTACAATATAACAATAATCAGACACATTCCTTGCCCACACGAGATGACAGTGTAGAGGGGGAGACTCGAGGACACATTGTACTTCGTTTGTTCCTTCCCCCAGTTTGCATGCAAGAACATAACAGCCAGAGCACTGCAGGGGATCTGAGCTCTCGCCCCCCTAAGCAGTGCTCAGCTTCTTCTCATTGAAGGGATTCCCCTGCCTCTGATTCCTTCTCTGTAAATCAGGGTTCTACCACTTGGGTAGTTTGTTTTGTTTTTTTTTCCTCCCCAAAGCTGTGGGAGATTGCTTCCCTCAACAGTTAGACTGGTTAAGGGCCAGAATGTAGGGAAGAGAAGGAAAATCAGGCAATGGAAGTCAGGATCACCATTCTGACTGTGGGAGGAATAGGTCAAATCCTGCCCTAAGATTAGGGAAGCTCAATGTGGGGAATGGTAGAAGGAACCTCTGGTAATGCCTGCAAACCTCTGCGGCAGAAGAAGTGTTAAACACTTTGAAGCCTAATAAAATGTCTTCGGTTTTCCTATGGTTCATTCCACAGCACCTTCACATTGTATGTTCTGTGCAATAATATGTTATGGCCTATTGCACACTATTTAATTTCCTTTGTTAACTAATGAAGGCTATTAACTTGATTACAGCCAAGGGGGAGGGAAGGAAGAAGGGAGGTGGGGGGGAGAAACACAAGAAAATACAAAAGCAAGAATAATACCAGCAGAGGGATGAATACAAACAGAAACCATCTATTTTGACTCTCAAGTAGCTGGCTCCAAGGAAGAAAAGGAGAAAAAAAAAACAAAACCCCAAAAACCAGAATTGCATCAATTGGTACTGTATTGGGTCCATTTCAGCAATAAATTTCTTCAGCCTTTAGATGTGAAGCACATTTTCACTTCAGTCTGTAAGCACTGTAACCAGGAGGGCAGGATGACAAAACTGTCTTCATTTGCTAACACCCCAGAGAAAGAGACTTCATCTTGATTTCTCTGTCATCTTGATTTCTCTGCTACAGGGTAACTTTTGTTTCTGAATTCAGGAAACAATGCTCTTTGGGGAAAACTCTGTGTTGAAGGTTAATGGATTGCTTGAAAATGTATTTGGAAATTCAAATTATGAAAATTTCAAGGCAAGAGTGACAGTCAAGTTCTCATTAAACTTCTGTTTCCGAACACTGAAAAAGCTGCAGGGCCAAGGGGATAGAACACGTGTCTGGAAGTCAGAGGGTCCGAGGTTCTAATCCTGGCTCCACTCAAGGTCTGCTGTGTGACCTTGAATAAGTTCCTTAACTTCTCTTTGCCTTTGTTTCCTCATCTGTAAACTGGGGATTAAGACTGTGAGCTTGTATGATTAGGGGAGTGGCCATAACCTGAGTTAAGGTGTCAAACCATCATGGTTGTATTTCCAGGTTGAATGTATCATGGGGTGGCTGTAACTGGGGGTATGGTAGTATAGACTATTCACCACAAGGTGAGTCTAAGACATTTTGATCAAAGGGCAATAACACCCATGTAATAATAATAATAATAATAATAATAATAATAATGATAATGGTAATAGTAATAATAAAATGGTATCTGTTAAGCGCTTACTATGATGGTATTTCTTAAGTGCTTACCATGTGCCAAGCACTGCACTAAGCACTGGGGTAGAGTCCAGATTAAACAGGTTGGACGCAGTCCCTGTCCCACATGGGGCTCACAGTCTATGTCAGAAGGAGGAGGATTTAATCCCTATTTTACAGATGAGGTAACTGAGGCACATTTAAGTTAAATGACTTACCCTAGGTCTAAAAGCAGACAACCAACGGAGCCAGAATTAGAACCCAGGTCCTCTGACTCTTTCCACTGGGCCATGCTGCTTCCGCTATGCACTGGGCAGTTTGTTCCCCCAAATGCTTAGTGGCTCTGAGGAGGCAAGTCCTAGAAATTCTGCTTTGGGAGTTGTGGAAGTAGCTCTATAAAACAGCCTAAGCAGCTAATAAATTACCAGGGCACCCTTTCATTAAGTCCAGCAGCTGATAATGGGGTAAGAACTGTTCATTAAGTATAATTGCCATTTAATGGAGGTAGATTTTACTTGTTATGCTATTACCCATTGTAAACCAACACAAAAAAGTCCCTCTCTCCCAAGCTCAGGGGACTAAGAGATCTCTAACTGGGAATGGGATACGGCACATTCATTTTCCCTCACGCTGCAGTAAGAAGCTATATATTACAAATATTTTAAGAAAGGGTACTTGTCAAAATGGTTTTTAACAGTATAACCAATTTTAAATTTACAAGCATAAAAGCATGGATCCCCTGAGGTGTGCTGAATTTAGTTTATGGGAATTCGGTGGGCTACTGTTTTAACCCCAGCCAGGGAAGGTAAGAGGGGTTCTCTGGTGCATCATTTGGGGAAATGCTGGGCCTTGGAAATTTGGACCAGTTCTTGGGCAGAAGCATAGGTGATGGAGTGCTGGGAGATACGTTGCTGTCTGAAGCAGCCATTTCTGGATCTAATCTACTCTGTGGGGGTGGGGGGGTATGGTTAGGAAGGAAGACGGGTGTTCCCCCCGAACTGACCCTCCTGAACATTCAGGCCCATGTGGATAGATTTCCTGGAGTGGCTCTAGACTGTAAGCTCATTGTGGGCAGAGAACTCTTGTACTCTCCCAAGCACACAGTAAGCACTCAAAGAATACCACTGATGATGGTGAGGATGTCTCTGCTCGTCTAGACTAGCAATCGTCCCAACTATTTAGCTCTAAAAAATGACTTGGGAGCCATTTAGCAGTGTCAGCTACTCGAGTCATAATGCCCATTGCCCTGCAAAACTTCATCCTGAACCTTCAAACCAAAGGAAGAATCAATCGTATTTATTGACCGCTTACTGTGTACAGATCAATGTAGTGAGAGTGCAGTATAACAGAGTTGGAAGACATGTTCCGTGCCCCAGTGAGCGTACAGTCTAGAGGGGGAGATGACACTAATATAGTTAAATTACAGATTTGTACATAGGTGCTGTGGGCTGAGGGAGGGAAGAATAAAAGGGAGCAAATCTGTGTGCACAAATAGAACAGATTACCCCTCACTGGTTCTACAGGCGTCTTCCTCCCTCCAATAACAGGGCCAAGGGCAAGCAACAGCACCTTCTGGCATGTTGGAGCCCGATGGAGCTGCCCTCTGTGCCACACCATCAGCCCAGCACTGAGCTGCTGCTAAAGGCTTAATGTTTCACAGCACTCACACCCACAACTGGGATAATACCAACTGAGCACTTTAGAGCTGTTATTAAGGCCGCCAAGTAGGAAAACAAGCATATTCTCTACAGATGCAAAAGGCGCACACCCAGCTTCTATTCTTTCTTGAGGCATCAATATACTGCACTGCAGAAAACCTTTAACTGATGGCAAGCTTTGTCTGGTCCAATTGTCTGGTCCAAACCAAAAAGACAAAGCAAAAAGACACCTAAAGTAAATAACTAATATCCAGCACCCAAAGATGATTATCGTCTGGTGGTGAATTTTCCTCAAGATGGTTTACTCTCTTTATGTGGCTCACCCCCTTCTGTTTACTTTGCTGCTGTTATTAAATAAGTTCCCTAAATCAGCAGTGACAGGGATGAAACTGGGACCAAATCAAAAATGTAAAATAAAGAGGCTTTGTTGTCAAACTCAATAGGAAACACAGGCAGGGGGAAAAAAAACAAAAACCTTCTAAGCACCAAATTGTTCCTGAACACAATTTTAGTTTCAAGCCTGTAGAATGTAAAAGGAATGAATTTCAACTCATGCATGCCTTGATTAAATCAAATCAAATGAAATTAAAACATACATATTTCTCCTGCTTGGGTTTCTTAAATAGTCTAATGACTTAATATCCAAAACAACTATATGTCATGTTCAGCTCAAAATGAGGTCTTGCTGGCATTTAAGAAAGCAGAAAGTATGGCAGCATACTTTCTAAAACAAAAATGCAATAAAATACATATATCTAATTGAAAAAAGATATGTTCCATATAAAAATGTACGTCTTGTTTAGATAAAAAAAACCAATGCAGTTTGTGCTTATGGACTACATCATGGATAAACTGTGTTCCGTTTCTTATCTTCAAATTCCAAAAGGAACTACAAAGATGCCTAAATTGTTCCCTAAAGCCAAGTAAATCTTCAGCACCATCCCTGGAGAATGCGGAGAAATATTTATTAAAGTGATCGGGGGCTCTTGCAAGAAGCTTGTAGTATTAACACACACCACTGCAAAATTAAATGGGGGTTTACCTTCAAAACATTAGGGCCCACACTAGTTTTCTCTAAATCTATACTTTGAGCTTCAAACTCACCTTCACTGAGCCAGTCACTCAATGTGTGTTTTTGTGGGTAAGATTCGTTGATTGCAACTCATTTTGTTCCTGCAGATATAAGACTGAACTCACACTGGCAGGGAAACGGGTTACAATTAAGCTGCAAAAATGGGAACAATAAATGGATACTGGACATGAAATAAATAGGGAGTCCCCAGCTGGTAATGGTTTGGAAATTAGTGCACACAGAGGTGTCCCCACAAAGCCATTTCACACTGTGACACGTTTAAATAAACCTCTCTAATTTATACGATTTCAAGTCAAGCAATGAATATGTTCATAAATTGTAAGTCATTATTAATGACACTTATTTAATTCAGATATATTCACCCTAAATACTATGTTACCAGTGTAATGCATAATTAGCCATTAGTTTTCATTCTGTCAGAATGCAAGGAGAGGGAAGGAAAAAAAACCTTGTGGAGTGTAGACACTGAGACATTCAAGCTGTTTACAACACAGACAGTTTACTGCAAACGATGACATCTTTAAATGGAACAGGAAGTGTTCGGGATGTGATGCTTTGGGACAGGGAATCTTGGGATGGATGCATTGTTGGGTACAAAGATGCTAGTTCAGTCCGGTGACGGGATGCTGGCACTCCAGAAGCTGTTTTTGTGACACTGTGTCCTGACGGAATTGGTGAGAGACAGGCCTAGCTAGAAAGAGATGGGTCTGTTCATCTCTTCTCCCGGAACACCGAGGACCAGACTGAGTGAATCTATTTGTTTACCCCTTTTGAACGATGCCTTTATCCCTCGCACACCCAAAAAGGGCTCTTTAAACTACCCAGTTCCTCGAGGAGCTGCAGAATAAAACTGAGGGGTGTCAAAACCAGTTCCTCGAGGGGAAAATGTGGGAGCTGCAGAATAAAACTGAGGGGTGTCAAAACCACGTAATGGTTTCTTTCCTACATAGTGAACCAAATAGCACCAGGTGGAAGGCAAACCCATACCGAATCCATCACTCAATGGTATTTATTGAGCGCTTACTAGGTGCAGAGCACTATACCAAGCATTTGGGAGAGTCCAATATAACCAGAGTTGGTAGAAGTGTTCCCTAATCTTGAGAGATATCCCCTTTCCCCTCAGCTCCCTCTCCTTTTCTGCTGTTTTCTCCCCTGAATTGGGAACCACCTGAGGGCATTGGACAGTGCTTTTTTCAAACCAGCCACTACCTAACGGAAAGAGCATGGTCCTGGGAGTCAGAGGAGACTGTGATGAGGGCCGGGATCGTGTCTACCAACTCTGTTGTAGTGTACTATCCCAAATGCTTAGTACGGTGCTTGGCGCCCAGTAAGCATTCAGTATACACCATTGATTGATTGATGAAAAGTCAAAATCCTCAGTGACCAGGGCGGCAGAACAGGAGCCTGAGATCTAGCTTTTATTCTGGTTTGGTCACTGTTCTGGGCATGTTTAGGCAGGTCAGTTAACCTCTCTGGGCTTTTGCCCGCTCACTTGTTGAATGGGGACATCACCACGCATCCTGGTCTAGCTTGGTCAGGTCACTTAACAGACTAGGATAGATTAATTAACTCTGGTCAGCAAGACTTTGAGCTCCTGGGGGGGAGGTGGGGAAAAAAGCATCATCAAGTTTCCCAGCAAAGGTATTAAATACCTTTCCTTCGAAGACTTCCAGCATATTTAGGAGATCCAGAAACAACTAAGAAAGCTTTATCTGGGTGTTAGTTCCACTTATTACCTGTTTGTGATTGGGTCTGAAAAAAAATAAAAATCAGCAATTTGGAAGCCCTCATCTTGTTTGGAGGAAATTTTTCTGAAAAATAGTAGAGGTACAGAAGGCGGGCAGGAGAAGTTGGAAACAATCCTGTTCCCAAATGTTTACAAAAGCAGTGGCTTTACCCTTTTGGGCCAGAGTGACTCCATTCAGCCCAAGCTGAAAGGGGGCTGGCAATTGGGAACACTTTGAAGGTTTGTTCAGGTGGTGAGGGGGAGGGAGGAGGCTGGGTACAAATTAGAGGTAATTATAGGGCAGGAGGAATGTGCCATTCAGAAAGGCTTGCAAAATGTATTTTCATTTGTTACGGGTCAGAAGGTCAATTTTGTAACAGCCATTTCATCAAGATTGATTCCTAGGGGGGTAAAAAAGGGCCCAGACTTTTGTTAAAAAGAAATAAAAGATTTCCCAACATATTTAATAAATGCATGCCCAACCCCTAAAATCTCAGCCTCACAAATTTCTGGATTTTCCTTTGAAACAAACAGATGTCACTAGCCTGGATTTAAATTTAATTTTTGCCAGTCTAGTTTACGGGTTTCAAAATAAATGTGCTGAATGTGTCCAACTCCAGCACCTAAAAACTAAAATTAGCCTGCTGATAGAAATTTATCTTGAAAAAGTAGAGCAGGGCTGCCTAATAATAGTAATAATAATGATGGCATTTATTAAGCGCTTACTATGTGCAAAGCACTGTTCTAAGCGCTGGGGAGGTTACAAGGTGATCAGGTTGTCCCACAGGGGGCTCACAGTATTAATCCCCATTTTACAGTTGAGGTAACTGAGGCCCAGAGGGGTTAAGTGACTTGCCCAAGGTCACACAGCTGACAATTGGAGGAGCCGGGATTTGAACCCATGACCTCTGACTCCAAAGCCCAGGCTCTTTCCACCGAGAAACGCTGCTTCTCTAGAGCACAGGCCTGGGAGTCGGAGGACTTGGGTTCTAATCTCAGCCCTGCCAGTTGCCTGCTGTCTGATTTTAGGCAAGTCACTTCTCTTTGCCTCATTGCCCTCATCTGTAAAATGGTGATTAAATACCTGTCCTTCTTCCCTTTTGGACTGTGTCCAATCTGATTATCTTGTATCTACCCCAATGCTAAATACAGTGCTTGACACATAGTAATGCTTAAAAAAAGTATCCCCTTATATTAACATCTTCACTTACAATTACTAGTTGATAAAAATTTAAATATTAGCCAAAATGTTTAATTTAAGCATAGAGTTAAGACCTATGTGCTTGGCACAGAGTAAGCGCTTAACAAGTACCATTATTATTATTATATTGGCACCCTTTGTTATAGTCCTTAATCGCCTTCAGAAACAAATGGAAAAATCTGCATTTTTGTGTGTGATGGGGTGTTCTCTGATGCCATTCTCTTTTCACTTGGGCTTGTAAAACTTCAGATGAAATTTTCCAGCTGAAAAGAACTAGTACTTCCCTATGTGACCAGCAAGAGCCCTGCCTGGAAATTCTTGAGGTGTGACCTTGAGCGGAAGTACAAATGAATCATTTAAAACAAATCTTCATGAAGGTTCTACTACCTTACCATCGGAAACAGATGGTTTCATGAAAGACTTTTTGGTTGTAATTTTCAAACTGTAAGCATTTAATGAGGCAACTTGGGGCTGAGAGATGTATATCTAATTCCCATTCCCCAAAATAGAATGCTCCTCCAGATATTGAAAAAGGAAATAGCATTTCAACCTGTAGAAAACATTTCAACCTATTAAATGCAGTTTTCTTTTTGGAGACAGGTAGATGAAAGGCCAACTTTCTTATCATCGTGTTTCTTTCTTCTTTTAACTCGATGGGATAGTCAGGAAAGGGCAGAAGGTGGGAGAATCAAGCGGGGCTTTTGGAGATTACCAGGACCCCTTCGATGAAGAGAAGAAAGTGGGCTTCCCAAACTTCACTCAGCTCCCACCCACTCTCTGGGCCGCTGGCAGCACTGAGCAGCACCTGTATATATGTATATATGTTTGTGCGTATTTATTACTGTATGTATTTATTTATTTTACTTGTACATACTTATTCTATTTATTTTATTTTGTTAATATGTTTTGTTTGGTTGTCTGTCTGTCTACCCCTTCTAGACGGTGAGCCCGCTGTTGGGTAGGGACCGTCTCTATGTGTTGCCACTTTGTACTTCCCCAGCGCTTAGTACAGTGCTTTGCACACAGTAAGCGCTCAAAAAATACTACTGAATGAATGAATGAATGAGATATGTGTGTGTGAGTGAGAGACAGAGAGAGAGTGAGTGTGTTGGGGGCTGGGGGTGGGTGAATGGGGGTGTAGATCTCTAATGTGTCTGTTTATTGTTATATTGTACTCTCCTAAGCATTTAGTACAATGCTCTGCAAATAGTAAGCACTCACTAAATATGAATGAATCATTGGGGGCTCTATTGAGGTGGATTTGGAAACGGGTCAGAACTGTGAAGGGGATGAACTCATCATCATCAATGGTATTTGATAAGCACTTCCTATGTGCAGAGCACTTTTTGAAGTGCTCGGGAGAGTACACTACAACAGGGTCGGTAGACCCATCATCATCATCATCATCATCAATCGTATTTATTGAGCGCTTACTGTGTGCAGAGCACTGTACTAAGCGCTTGGGAAGTACAAATTGGCAACATATAGAGACAGTCCCTACCCAACAGTGGGCTCACAGTCTAAAAGGGGGAGACAGAGAACAAAACCAAACATACTAACAAAATAAAATAAATAGAATAGATATGTACAAGTAAAATAAATAAATAGAGTAATAAATATGTACAAACATATATACATATATACAGGTGCTGTGGGGAAGGGAAGGAGGTAAGATGGGGGGTGGAGAGGGGGACGAGGGGGAGAGGAAGGAAGGGGCTCAGTCTGGGAAGGCCTCCTGGAGGAGGTGAGCTCTCAGCAGGGCCTTGAAGGGAGGAAGAGAGCTGGATGGGCAGATGGGCAGATGGAGGGCATTCCAGGCCCGGGGAATTTTCCACACCTTCTCACTCATACTCACCCAAACGACTTCCACCCGGCCTGTCTGGCATCATCATCATCATCAATGGTATTTGATAAGCACTTCCTATGTGCAGAGCACTTTTTGAAGCGCTCGGGAGAGTACACTACAGCAGGGTCGGTAGACCCATACCCTGCCTGCACACTTAGCTTACAGTCTTAGAGAGGAGGACAGACATTAATGTATAATATCTTTAATTAATTTATAACATCTAATTTCAAGGTATATGTGCCTTGGTGCTGTGGCTGAGGGTAGGGAGAATATCAAATACCCAAAGGTCAAAGATCTGAGTGGCGCAGAACTGGGCCAAGTAGCCAGCTCACCACAACCTCAGGCCAAACCTGAAAATTATTCTATGTGTTCCCTTCACCAAAGCCCATGCAGTGTGGCCTAGTGGACAAAGCATGGGCCTGAGAATCAGAAGGCCCTGGGTTCTAATCCTGGCTCCGCCACTTGTCTGCTGTGTGGCTTGGGCAAATCACTTCACTTATCTGTGCCTGTTACCTCACCTGTAAAATGGGGATTAAGACTGGGCCCCATGCAGGACCGGGACTGTGTCCAATCGGATTTGCTTGCATCCACCCCAGCACTTAGTACAGTGCCTGCACAAAGTAAGTACTTAACAAATACCATCATTATTACTATGAGCAGTCACTTCAAATTGTTGCTTAAAAGCAGCATTAAGCCCCAAGAAACAAATCATTCCACTTGCTGTACACCAAATTTGCCAAGTGGTCTTTTCTGATTGTCATATGAAACTTTCCTTTTCTGAGAAAAAGTCAAGGGATTTCAGGAACGAGTCCCTTGTCTTGATTTAGGGAACAACTTTCATAAAGAAAACAAACTGAACCCCCTTCTAAGAGAAAAACGTCAGTGTGGATGCTACCTCCATTTTTTCCGATTTTTTTGCACGTCAAATAGAGCCATCATTGAACATGATATAATTGACACAAGAAGGTAAATGATTATTCCCAGCAAAATCCTTTTCCTAACTTAAAAAAAAAACCCTCTTTCGTGATACAGTCGTATGTTATTTATCCAAAGGGGCCCTCGGCGTTTCTCAGAAGACCTGCCAGCCGTTATCAGCATCCTTGTATTTGAACTGTTTTAATGACTCTAAATTGAGGCAATCAATCTCTGGATGCATTTCCCATCTCACATATGCGTAATTCGTTTCCAAATTCAGTCTAAGTGTCAGTCATACCATCACCCCTCCTCACTGCTAAGGTGGAAACAGGCAGACAGGAGTTAAACCAGGCTAGCAATGGCACATGATGTTGGACCTCCTCCAAAAGCCACCACATTTTAGAGCCAAGAATTGCCCACCATTCCCCGCCAAAAATTTCAAGTTTCTCAGGTTCTGTCCAAGACTTGTGGGGGCCACTGACCACGGAAGCAACTTTCTGAGGGAAGCCTTGACCGGAACACCGTGGGGGTGGGGAATGGAGGGGTGGAGGGAGACAGAGAAAGAGAGAAAGTACATGCGTGCCTACGTATGCAGGTCCAGCTGTGGAAGGGCCAACGGCTGGCAAACTTCCCAAGGCCCCTTGGCCCTGTAAGTCTGTATGTCCAGAAAAAAAATCATTGGGGCAAAGTGAAGGGATAACAGACTTGGGCTGGTTTCAAGGCCCACAATATCTTCCTCAGGCACTATCAACTAGTGACCAAGAAATGTAAACATCATCAAAGCCAAGGTTGGGCGAAGAGAGAATTTAAAGCACACACGAGCACATCTGAGTTGCATATACAGAGCCACGCACACCCACAAACATTTTGGCCGATTTCCTTGTTGAAGGGCAGTAAGCTTAAAGAGTACAAGGTAGAGCCAGGGGATATAATCGCACCATCAATTAAAAAGAATATTATTTGGAACCAAAAGAGCTGTAAATGGTACACTGCTTTTCTCTGGCGGTTTTCCAGATAATCAGAAAACGCCCTTTGAATAGCTCTGCTCTTTCTCCCTGCTCTGGGCACTTACTGTTTTATCCAGTATGAATAACATTTAATTGTAAGAGCTCTAAAGTCTAATCAATGATTATTCAGTTAAAAAAATTCTAGTAAATCATCAGTCAAAATGAACAAGCATTTAATTTAGAAAACATAAACAATTATTCTTTTGATTTGTGTATGTCAGGAAATGGATTTTGTTAAATTTTTGAACCTGTAAAATACTCCTTTTTAAAAAAAAAATCATATTTATTGAGCGTTTACTACGTGCCAGATACTGCACTAAGCACGGGAGGAGATACAAGCTATTGAGGTTGGACAGTCGATATCCCACATAGGGCTCACACTCTTAATCCCTGTTTTACAGATGAGGTAACTGAGGCACAGGAAAGTGAAGTGATTTGCCCCAGATCACACAGCAGACAAGTGGTGGAGCTGAGATTAGAACTCAGGTCCTTTTGACTCCCAGGCCGGCGCTCCATCCACTAGGCCATCCTGCTTCTCTCCTTCTTTTGATGATAAAGGCATTCTGATAATGAAGACAATCTCATGTTAAAATTCTTATGGTAGGCAGAGTATACACTGATAGGGCCAACCTGTGAACAGATGTGCTGAATAAAACAGGTGATGTAGAAACTGTAATCCAGACTCAAACGATAGAACTTTTCCTATAAAACACAACTTTTTAAGAAACAACTGATGCTGGATACTGAAGTTCAAAAGGAAGAATTCTGCAAGACAAAAGAGGGGGAAACAGATTTGAAGGACAGAGGAGAACTCTTGTGATGGATTCTCCTGGAGCACTCATGATAAGGAATCATTTGAATACTGATAAAAGGACACAGTTTAATGGAAGAATAAATTTAGGGTGTGATTTCCTGTTTGGCACCCCACACTCAGAACTCTGTTCCTCAGCAGATGCTAGCTGCTTGATTATCGATTGGAAAAAAATCACCCGCTTGGCAATGAAATTGGTAAAGTGCAGGGGCCGAGATGTCAGAGATCTATACTTAAATATCTCCGTAAATATCTATATGTTACATATATATATATTCTCTGTAGAGTAACATCATTGCTTAGATCCTCCCCTGTGAATGTGTAAAAATCGATCAATCATATTTATTGAGCGTGTACTGTGTGTGCAGAGCACTGTACTGATTGGGAGAGTACAGTGTAACAGAGTTGCTAGGCAAGTTCCCTGCTCACAAACTTAAATCCCACTTCCCTTCTTTTCCCACTAGACTGTAAGCCCTTTGTGGGCAGGGATCATATCTACCAACTCTACTGCCCTATATTTTCCCAAGCGTTTGGTACAGTGCTCAGGATACAGAAAGCACTTGAAAAATAACAACGATTGATTGACTGACACACAAACTGTGTGGGCTTTTTCTTTTAGGAGCCAGGTACCGGGATGGCATGTCACAGGGCAGCCACTGAATCTCTTCCCTTGATCTCATCATCATCATCATCAATCGTATTTATTGAGCGCTTACTATGTGCAGAGCACTGTACTAAGCACTTGGGAAGTACAAATTGGCAACATATAGAGACAGTCCTTACCCAACAGCGGGCTCACAGTCTAAAAGGGGGAGACAGAGAACAAAACCAAACATACCAACAAAAGAAAATAAATAGAATAGATATGTACAACTTAAATAAAGAGTAATAAATATGTACAAACATAAATACATATATACAGGTGCTGTGGGGAAGGGAAGGAGGTAAGATGGGGGGGATGGAGAGGGGGAGAGGAAGGAAGGGGCTCAGTCTGGGAAGGCCTCCTGGAGGAGGTGAGCTCTCAGTATCTCCTGGGATAGTGGCCCAATGCTCTCTGACCGGGCCACACAGGCTCCCTGGGGGGTGGGGAGCACATGTTGCTTTCTTGAGGGGGTCCTTGTCACACACAGACAGCAACTCCTCGGGAATGGGAGAGAGGAGACAGAATTCACGTCGGTGTCTCAGTGGGGTGACATTCCTTCTCCAGATGAGACTTGCCACAGAATGCCGGCCAAGCCTGGCTCCCATAACTAAGGCTCCGGTGGATTTAGACCCTGCCCTGTCGATACCTACCTCAAACCATGAGTGAGCCTTCAAATGCCGTTCCATTCCACTAGCGAGAGGTAGGGGCAGGCGTGTTTTAACTGGTTCAGCCCAGAAGGCTCCCCCGCCACCTTACAGCTCGGCTCCCGGCACTCTACCGTAAACAGAAATTGCTACAGAGAGCCACAGGGAATCACCCCAAACAGGATGGCCCATTTATTTTTTTCACCTCTGACTATTCAGAGTTCCGAGAAGAAAGCCCCACTTTGCCAGCCCATAGGATCAAAATGATTTCACCCAATTTTAGTTACTGGTGTGGTAGTCACTTGTGGCTAAATTCCAGCCTTCACATTTAGTGCTTTTTACCTTCTCGGTGCCTCTGTTTCCTCATGTGTAAAATGGATAGTAAATACCTGTTTTCCGTACTTCTCAGACTCAGAGCTCCATGTGGGACTGTGTCTGATCTGATTGCATGATCTCTCCCTCCGCACTTAGCAAACAGTAAGCACTTAAATACCACAGTTACTACGAGAAGCAGCGTGGCTCAGTAGGAAAGAGCACGGGCTTTGGAGTCAGAGGTCATGGGTTCAAATGCCGGCTCCACCAAATGTCAGCTGTGTGACTTTGGGCAAGTCACAACTTCTCCGGGCCTCAGTTCCCTCATCTGGAAAATGGGGATTAAATCTGTGAGCCCCACGAGGGACAACCTGATCACCTTGTAACCTCCCCAGCACTTAGAACAGTGCTTTGCACATAGTAAGTGCTTAATAAATGCCATTATTATTATTTATTTATTATTATTAATGCCAGAGTCTTGGGCACTTTCTGCCAGAAGTTGACGTTGTCTTATCTTTCCCTACCTCAATACTATCTTTTCCTTCCCATTTTCCCCTTTTCTTCCTTATTCTTCCCCAGTCCCCAACTCGCTGCCTTCCTCAATTCCCCACTCTCTTGCTGTGTGTACTAGTAGTAGTAGTAATAGTACTATTTATTAAGCACTTATGGTGGGCAGAGCACTGTACTAAGCACTGGGGAGAAAACACAGGTGGTACCTGTGTATGCTCACCTGCATCTGTGCCTCTGTGTACTTGTGTCTATGTTGAAGTATTTCTTGCACTAGTGTGTGCCCCTTGTGGTGTGTCGGTGGGTTTGGGCGTGTTTCCCTCTTTGGTCACAAGACTGGAATTTGTGTATTCCCAGGCTTTTTTCATTTGTGACCACCTGGGGCTCTGGGACTGTCTGATTCTGGGGTTCTCTGTATGTGCATGTGTGCCTACATCCATGAACTCTGCTGGTTTTTATTTCCTTGTCAGTCTGTGTGTCTCCATAGAACAGTGCGTATTTTTGTCTAAGGCAATGTTTCAGTGGTTGTGTCGGGACACATTTGTGTTTTTCCCTAAAGGTTTTGTTTGTCTTGGGTTTGGGCCTATGTGGGCTTCCCTGCATTTGCAGAAGTAGCGTGGCCTAGTGGATAGAGCACTGGCCCAGGAGTCAGAAGGACCTGGGTTCTAATTCCGGCTCTGCCATTTGTCTACTGTGTGAGCTTGGGCAAGTCACTTCACTTCTCTGTGCCTCAGATAGCTCATCTGTAAAATGGGGATTAAAACAGTATGCCCCATGTGGGACATGGACTGTGTCCAACCTGCTTAGGTTGGATCTACCCCAGTGCTTAGTACACTGCCTGGCACATAGTAACTGCTTAACAAATACCACGAAGGAGGACAAATTTGCTGTTGGCTTTCACCCAGCCCCAACCACTCAGCCTTGGATTTTGGATTTGGTGGGGGTGGGATCTGGGCTAGGGCAGCAACCCCCAGGTTCCACAAAGCTCGCTTCCTCTTCAGGTCCCCAGCTGCTGTCTAGCTGAGGTGTCTTTCCAGGACTCAAGTTTTAGACTGTAAGCTCGTTGTGGACAGGGGACGTGTCTACCAACTCTGTTACATTGTACTCTCCTGAGCACTTAGATTCAGTGCTCTACACACAGGAAGCGCTCAATAAATATCACTGGTTGATTGATCAGTCTCACTGGGTTCCACCCCTTCCTGTTCCCTTCAATCTCCAGAGAAGTGTCTCTCCTGGCTCCAATGCTGCTGGCACTGCCTCCATCCCAACTCTTTCAAAAGCGACCCCCCGCAATTCCCCAATTCCTCCTCCCCTCTCCTTCCCTTCCCAACCCAATTCTCCATTCTCCCCACATCCTTCCAGGGGCACTGCCACATGCCCCAAATCCCTGCTCCTGCCACCTGACCTCCTTTGGGGGGATACGATTTTCATGGTCACCTAGAGAGAATATCCAAAGCCTGTGTAAGCGAATGGAAAAAACAAAAATGCAACTGCAATGTGCAGCAAAAATAACCGTAATAAGCAATACACCCAACTATTTTATCTGGAACAAAAAGATATTGTTTACACTACATACTAGCCTACATTCTTTCCAAATTCCCCCTTTTAACTGAAAAATCTCCCTAAAGTGAAAGATGGAGCAGGCAGATCAGCTACAGACTTTAGCAAAAAGTATGTGTCTGTGATCCTGTCATTGCACTACCTGGAAACTTAAAAATCAGGGAGCACTTGATACCAGACACAAGAAAGGGCTGGTGTTGCAACTTCTCTGTTTTGAAAATAGGGTGCATTTCTTAACAGTGTCTCAGATGCAAGGATGGTATCTGAGTATTCTGGTATCTGAGTATTCTGTAAATAACATGTGACTTGACAAGAAGCAGGATTTCTGGATCCACCAGAGATAAAGGGTCACTGTTTCTGTTCTATGATTCAGCGATAAGAAAGGAATATCCTGAGGCCAAGCCCGCTAGTATCTCTCATAAAGGGATATGGGTTAATAAAAAAACAACACACCAGTAAGTGACTATTCATTGTCATTGTTTCAAGGGAAAAAATCATCATCATCATCAATCGTATTTATTGAGCGCTTACTATGTGCAGAGCACTGTACTAAGCGCTTGGGAAGTACAAACTGGCAACATATAGAGACAGTCCCTACCCAACAGTGGGCTCACAGTCTAAAAGGGGGAGACAGAGAACAAAACCAAACATACTCACAAAATAAAATAAATAGAACAGATATGTACAAGTAAAATAAATAAATAAATAGAGTAATAAATATGTACAAACATATATACATATATACAGGTGCTGTGGGGAAGGGAAGGAGGTAAGATGGGGGGATGGAGAGGGGGACGAGGGGGAGAGGAAGGAAGGGGCTCAGTCTGGGAAGGCCTCCTGGAGGAGGTGAGCTCTCAGCAGGGCCTTGAAGGGAGGAAGAGAGCTAGCTTGGCGGATGGGCAGAGGGAGGGCATTCCAGGCCCGGGGGATGACGTGGGCCGGGGGTCGATGGCGGGACAGGCGAGAACGAGGTACGGTGAGGAGATTAGCGGCGGAGGAGCGGAGGGTGCGGGCTGGGCTGGAGAAGGAGAGAAGGGAGGTGAGGTAGGAGGGGGCGAGGGGATGGACAGCCTTGAAGCCCAGGGTGAGGAGTTTCTGCCACTTCTCAATTTCCCCCTAAAAACAAGTTTTGCTGAGATAATTATCCCAAAATATCTTTTGCATTTCCCCATGGACATTGCCACTCTTGGTCACTCAGCCTGACTCGGCTCCTCCCACCCCAGGTACATTCAGGTCCCGAAACGGAGCTCTCCCGCCAGTCCGATCACATGCTGACAGGGTCTACCCTGGCAGGGTTAAGATCTCCCAACAACCACCTTGGCTCCGAGAACCAGCCCCCCGAAAGGCACCTCAAAGCTGCCATTGCCCCACATTATCAGGCCGCCCTGCTCTGTCTACTGAGGCAGGATAATAATAATAACAACAACAACTGTGGTATGTATCAAGCGCTTACCATGTGCCATGCACTGTACTAAGCACTAGGGTAGATACGAGCAAATCAGTTTGGACACAGTTGGACTAGGAGCCCTAGGTGGGACAGGGACAATGTCCAACCCGATTATCTTGTATCTACCACAGCCCTTTCTGCAGTGGCTGGCACATAGTAAGAGCTGAAGAAATACCATTAAAAAAAAGAAAAGATCTAGCTATCCAAGATAGAACAAACAATACCTAAGCCCGATGGCTTCTATAATCAGTCTTCCCCCATTTCACACAATATAATTCCTTAATATCAGGGGAGGGGGGGTCATTCCAGAGATAATGGAGAATGACTGTATTCTTGGATTTTCACTTTTAAATGTTCATATTTCTTTCAGAGTCAAATGAAGTGACTTAACTTAGCTTCATAGGATTTCCTTGTTTGTGCTGACATTTCTACCCAGTTCTCATCACCTGTAGGTACCCAAAGGTTTTACATCAGTGATCGCTGGCAATGCATTATGGAGCCTTTGTTCCTTAGATGCAGAGGGTAACAAAGCAGAAGAGCTAAGGTTTTTTTGGAAGACTCAATCAACTGTATCGTTTGAGTGCTTCCTGTGTGCAGCACACTGTGCTAAGTGCTTTAGAGAGTACAGTACAGCAGAGCTGGCAGACATGTTCCCTGCTCACAAGGAGTTTACAGTCTAAAAGGGGAGACAGAATAAATAAATGAACAAAGAAGAAAAACGGGAAGGGAACTAACAACTGGAAGGTATTTGTAAAATCAATAATAAAAATTGTATTTAAGTGTATACTAATGCTGAGCACCGTACTAAGCACTGAGGTAGGTACAGTATTATCAGGTAAGACAGAGTCTCTGACCCAAACAGACTCAGAGTTTAAGTAGGAGGGAAAACAGGTATTTTTTTTAAATAGTATTTGTTAAGTGCTTATTATATGTCAATCACTGTTCTAAGTTATTGGGCTACATACAAGGTTACCAGGTTGTACACAGCCCCTGTCCCACAAGGGGCTCACAGTCTACTTAGAGGGAGTAGGGTTTAATCCCCATTTTACAGAAGAGGGAACTGAGGCACAGAGGAGTTAAGTGACTTGTCCAAGGTCAACCAGCAGATAAACAGCAGAGCTGGGGTTAGAACCTAGGTCCACTAATTCCCAGGCCCATGCTCTTTCCATTCGTTTCAAGTTTCTCTCCTCCAATTTTCTCCTTGACTCCCTCCAATCTGCTTTCCATCCCCTTCACTCCACAGAAACCGCCCTCTCCAAGGTCACCAATGATCTCCTTCTTGCCAAATCCAAGGGCTTCTACTCCATCCTAATCCTTCTTGACCTCTCAGCTGTCTCTGACACTGTTGACCACCCCCTTCTCCTGGAAATATTATCCAACCTCGTCTTGGCTAATATTATCCTCTACTGGTTCTCCTCCTATCTCTCTGGCTGTTCATTCTCAGTCTCTGTATTGTACTCTCCCAAGCACTTAGTACGGTGCGCTGCACACAGTATGTGCTCAATAAATATGATTGATTGATCAATCGATTGATTACCACCCTGGCCCCTGAATCATCCTGCCCCAGCCCCTACATACATGCATCCCCGTTCCTTCCCATTCCAATCCCAACCTCATCTGTCTGCTTTCTTAACCTGGATTGAGAATATCCATGCAGGAAATCTAAAAAGACCCCATTTAATCTCTTAAACATTGCAAACACTGCCTAGGTCTTTTCACTTCAAGTCTGCCTGTGTTCTGCGACTTCACTTATTGTCCCATCCACTCGCTGTTCATGAAGCAGCGTGGCCTAGTAGCAAAGGTAGGGGACCCAGATTGAAATCTCAACTCTGCTACTTGCCTGCTGGGTGACCCCTTGCACAAGTCACAACTTCTCTGGGCTTCAGTTGCTTCATCTGATCTAATCTCTACCAATTCTTGTTATACTGTACTCTCCCAAGCGTAGTACAGTGCTCTGCACACATAAGCACTCAATAAATACCAATTGTTGAGAAAATTGAAACCATCTGGCTTGAACTCTCCCAAGTCTCTTCCTCACCACCCCCACATCTCCTTCCCACCTCAACATTCATTTTTTCTTCTTGACAGTCTTTTAAGAGGTGACCTCCACTTGCTTTCAAAATCTACCCCCTCCACCTGTGCATCTGACTCCATCCCATCTCCCCAGAATCTACCAACAATTGAAACAGCATTTTAAAAAAATTCTACAATTCAGACTTCTCAATAAACCAAACCGTACTCCTCCTACACCATCCTTTAGTCTTATGTAGTGATTTTTCCCCCATAAGGAGGAATGTTCAGTGGGGGAAACCAACTTAGTCCATGAGGTACAGGTGAACTTCACAGAGAGTATCTGCAGAAGAGGTGAATTTGCAGGGGACACCCCTAATTTACAGGGGACAAGGAAATCTGCTTCTTCACGATGGGCCCTCAGCTGGGCCAATTCTGGACATTAAAAAGGATATTTTTATTAACCTGTCAGGAGACCCAAGTAGGGTTTAAGCAACCTGGTTTGACAGGATTGACCTCCTCCTCTTCACCTCTCTGTGCTTCAAGCAGCATGACCCAGTGGAAAGAGAACAGGTCAGAGGAACTGGGTTCTAATCTTGGCTCTGCTACTGGTCTTCTGTGTGACCTTAGGCAAGTCACTTCACTTCTCCCTCAGTCCTACTACCTCCTGTTTAGACTGTGAGCCTTACATGGGTCAGGGACTGTGTCCAACCTGATTATCTTCTATTTACTCCAGCACTTAGAACAGTGCTTGGCATGTGGTAAGCATTCAACAAATCCCATTATTAATATTTAGGAGTATGATAGAGCCAGGGATAATCTGGATCTTTTTCAATTTTATGCAGTTGTCAGTCACTGAGTCAGTGGGAAATAGGAGTTGAGTTCTCACGTCTTAGGTTCTCTGTGTCTCAGTTACCTCATCTGTAAAAGGGGGATTAAGATTGCGAGTCCTACGTGGGACAAGGACTGCATCCAACCTGATTATCTGGTATCTACCCCAGCACTTAAAACAGTGCTTGACACATAGTAAGTGCTTGACAAATACCATCATTCCTTCAAGTTCCGCTCCACTGGATGTCAGGACAACCACTTTGTTTCCAATGAGTTAATGATGCAGTTTGATAAGAGTTAGTTTTCTTGAAATCTCAGGACCAGGCTTTGTGAGGTTTCAGGTAGCTGCTTTAAGTTTATTGTTTCTCCTTTCAGGATATGTGTTTACAAAAAAGACATTGACAGCAGGTAGGGAGGTCTCAGACAAGTGAGAAAAAACTACTACCTCGAATTCAAGAAAGCCTTGGGACTTTATGAGACCTGAGATTACTCCACTGGGATCATTAAAAACAAGGCAGAATATCCCCAATTTTCCAAAAACAATTGCTCTTGGGGAAAATAAGCAAATAATTCAGGGAGCCATGAAGACAGGCAAACTATCCCTGCAACTAAGTGTGGGGGAGTAAATACCAAAGGCATTTTCAGAATAACATTAAGCAACCAATCTGATGGAATGGACTTATTCCTGCCAAATGGAACAGGGGCTGCTCAGAGAGACAAGAGCTCAATTGAAGCAGCATGGCTCAGTGGAAAGGGCACGGGCTTTGGAATCAGAGGTCGTGGGTTCAAATCCAGACTCTGCCAATTGTCAGCTGTATGACTTTGGGCAAGTCACTTCACTTCTCTGGGCCTCAGTTCCCTCATCTGTAAAATGGGGATGAAGACTGTGAGCCCACGTGGGACAATCTGATCACCTTGTAACCACCCCAGCACTTAGAACAGTGCTCTGCACATAGTAAGCACTTAATAAATGCCATCATTATTATTATCATCATTATTATTGAATTCCTGCTTTAAAATTTCGCCATAAATGAACTTTACCATTTTCATGGCTCAGCATAAATCCAGGAAAAAAGAAGAAACCTCATCCAAACTTTAGGTCATACAAAAGCCTATTTCTCCATAGTCCACTCATTGGATTTCAGACTTAAGAGCATTTTTTGGGGGGTTGGGGGTTGAGGGGAGGGTGACCAGGAGAGAAGTGAACTATCGGAAATAAAAGTATAGGGAAATGAGAGCTCAGGGGAAATATTTTATTTTTGTCATCAAAATTCCTTACAAATCAGACAACCTATTTACATGTGCCAGGGCCTCGCCATGTAGTATTTTTAATATGCATTAAACATAATATTTGCTGGAGCTTATCAAGAGAAAGAACTTAAAAAACACAAATTCTTGCGGTGAATCCCTTTCTTTTAATAAACATGATGGGATTCTGATGAAGACAAACTAAGCTATGATGTTTAATTTAGAGCAGAGGAACGAAACCAAAGTTTTCTAAATGTCATTTGCACAAATTCGCAGTTCCTTCCACAGAACATGTGAAGGAAATTATTAAGTTGACTTCTACCCAATTCCCAAGCCTTATTTCAATTTTCAAATTTAATTAAAACCAACATTCTTACCTAAGAGGAATCAAATCTCAATCAAATGTGTATGTTTTCTTCTTTCCTTTTCTTTCTTAAAAAAAAAAAATCAGGATGGCCCAAGAAAAGGATTAAGTGTGGCTTTGATTAGATTTGAAAGCCAGGAAACAGGTGTTTTGAACTACCACTTTTATTAAAACACAATCCTTAACATGATGTTCACTCAATTTTTTATTAATTCTAGAATATTACAATAAAATATTTGTTTACCTTAACGTAATAGGGACCCATGGGACGCAGAACCAAGAATAGCTACGGTGCACCTGGGAACTCACTCGGTAAAAAACGTTTCCTCCCAGCGCACCACAGAGTATTTTAATGAGGCAAAAATAAGCTTAGCAGCAACCTAATGCTTTCTATAGAGAGCGCTTGGGTTATCGGGGGTTTTTAGCCATTTCACTAGAGAAATGTGAAATGGGAGATGCTTCGTCTAAAGAGGTATCGCTTGTTAACGAACCTTATATGGTATTAACAGAAATGGCACAATCCGTGGTTTGTGTGAAATACAAAAGGGTTTGAGGCGCAGTCGAATGAGCTAGACGAGGGGCAACTAGGGGTGGGAGGGAAGAAGGGGAGAACCAGAAGGGCCAAAACCGTATGCAAGGAATGGGGGCTGGATTAGGTAGAATTACACAGCACATCGAGGGACCTCTGTAACACCTGACAGTTGGAGACTTGACTTCACCTCAGGGTTTGGAGGAAAATGAGTTTTAATTTACTCTCTTCCTCAGTTTTGGGAAGCGAGGGCTAAACTGTGAAAATGAGGAGTGGTAAATGCCTCTCGATTCTGTGTCGTCCCCCCCTCCCCAGTGGAAAAGGAAGCTTTGCTGAAATACGGGAGGTGCTGTTGTTTGGGCCTGAAAGAAAATCTTTAAAATTCAAAAGCAGGAGCAAGGGCAGCCTAATGAGATATGGAAAAACAAATGATTAAGCTGCACAAGCAAAGCCCAGGATCCTTAGGGAGTAAGGACGGTTAGAGAATACATGGCACATCTTAAATGTCCCATTCTGAGAAAAACAATTTCTCCTCAAATTAATGCTTCCAAATTGTCTTAGAGGACTTCAGTCTCTTTCTTACCAGCCAAGCAATGTTTATTCTGGTAAGGTATTTTTAAATGGAAAAGGGTAAAAAAAAAAAAATAGACATTTCCTGAAATGAATCACTTGAACATTTCTTGGAGTCTGTCCTGAAGCCCAATTGGGAATTGGCCCAAACTTGACAAATACACAAATGCAAAGAAAACATCAATGGTTCTGCTCCTCCGAACTGCTTTTTCTTACTTTCAACATATGCCTAGGGTGCTTGGATTATCTCATCTCATTACCATTAGGTCTCCAAAATACAGATTTGTTTCATAAAACCACAAGTTAGATTGACTCTTCTTGGTGTTTACGGGATGATTTACTAGTCTCTCTCTTTAATGATCCAGTTGCATCAAACATTTATTGCAAGATAATTTTAAATAATAATTATAGTATTTATGAAGCATACTATATGCCAAAGCACTGTACTCCACACTAGGATTGATACAAGATAATTACATCAGATATTGGTCATGGGTTCTAATTCTGGCTCTGCCACTCGTCTGTTCTGTGACCTTGGGCAAGTCACTTAACTTCTCTGTGCCTGTTACCTCATCTGTAAAATGGGGATTCAGACTGTGAGCCCCACGTAGGACAACCTGATTACCTTATATTTACCCCAGCGCTTAGAACGATGCTTGGCACATAGTAAGCGCTTAACCAATACTGTAATTATTATTATTACATTATTATATCTTCCCTGTTTCACATGGAGCTCCCAATCTAAAAGGTAAGGCCATTTTACAGTTAAGGAAACAGGCCCAAAGAAGTTAAGTAACTTGCCCAGCATCACACAGCAGACCAGCGGCAGATGTGGGATTAGATCTCAGCTTTCCTGATTCCCAGCCCCAAGCTCTTTCCACCAGGCCACACATTTTGTAGTATAAGATTTGATTAAAATTATCCTAGTTAAAAAAAAATAATGTAAATTAAAATGAATTTGACCACCTCATTGAGTTTGGTCAGAAGCCAACTCAACATGTTTTCCTTTCTATTTAGGTTATTAACCTGCAGTCACACTAGGAAGAAATTCTTTGTACTAGCTAAGTGCTTAGTACAATGCCTCAATATAGTAAGTGCTTAATAAATACCACCAATGGGTAATATTTCTGAAAGGGAATGGATAGTATCCATGCTGGAAGTAATAGACTCTCAGGGCCAGAAGGAACTAGAAATGCCAGAGGTCAGTCAGTCAATCAATCATATTTTCTGAGCACTTACTGCATGCAGAGCACTCTACTAAGCACTTCAGAGAATACTATATGACAATATAATAGACACAGTCCCTGCCCGTAACAAGCTTACGGTCTAGAGGGAGCTTCTAATCTAGACAAAGTTTAGCCTCTGCTCTTTTTAAAGCCCTATAGGAAATCAGACATGATTCAATAACCCATTTGAGTGCTCTGCAATCACTGCCAGCCTCTACATCCCTATATGGGGCAATTGTCCAAGGCCCTTTTGACAAAGGGGACTCCTGACAGTTGCTAACTGCTCGGGGCAGCGTGGAGAAAGGGGAAGATTTGGGGAGGGGTGGGGGGGACAGCTAGCTGTGCCTCTCCTCTATGAGCTGCTCCACATGGCAGCAGCTCTCCAGGGTAATCATACAAACAATAATTGTAGTATATGCTAAGTGTTTACTATGTGCCAAGCACCGTGCTAAGTGCTGTGGTAGAGACAAGATAATTAGGAAAGACACTAACCCCGTTCATTCATTCATTCAATCGTATTTATTGAGCGCTTACTGTGTGCAGAGCACTGTACTAAGCACTTGGGAAGTACAAGTCGGCAACACATAGTGACGGTCCCTACCCAACAGCGGGCTCACAGTCTAGAAGGGGGAGATGGACAACGAAACAAAAGATATTAACAAAATAAAATAAATAGAATAAAGATTTAGTGATAGATTGAATAAGTGGGTTGAATCACAGAGAGGAGTGTCAAAGATAACCCCAAGGTTTCGGGCTTGAGACCCAGGAAGGATGGTGGCGCTGCCTCCAGGGTCAGGAAAATCA
This sequence comes from Tachyglossus aculeatus, assembly GCF_015852505.1. Taxonomy (NCBI): domain Eukaryota; kingdom Metazoa; phylum Chordata; class Mammalia; order Monotremata; family Tachyglossidae; genus Tachyglossus; species Tachyglossus aculeatus. Next base: position 20,863,352 of record NC_052078.1, on the reverse strand, counting down.
GGGGTAGGACAGAGTTTGGGTGGGAAGATAAGGAGTTCTGTTTTGGACACGTTAAGTTTGAGGTGTCAGTGGGACATTCAAGAAGAGATGTCTTGAAGGAAAGGGGAAATACGGACTGCAGAAAGGGCGAGCGATCTGAGCACAGAGGTGGTAACTGAAGCCATGGGAGCGACTGAATTCTCCAAGGGAGAGGGTTTAGATGGAGAACAGGAGACCCAGTACTGAGTCCTGAGGGACCCCCCACAGGTAGAGAATGAGAGGCAATCAATCAATCAGTGGTATTTATTGAGCACTTACTATGTGCAGAGCATTGTACTAAGGGCTTGGAGGAGTGCAATACAGCAGAAGAGGTGACCGCAAAAGAGTCGACCCCCGGCCCATGTCATCCCCCTGGCCTGGAATACCCTCCCTCTGCCCATCTGCCAAGCTAGCTCTCTTCCTCCCTTCAAGGCCCTACTGAGAGCTCACCTCCTCCAGGAGGCCTTCCCAGACTGAGCCCCCTCCTTCCTCTCCCCCTCGCCCCCTTCTCCATCTCATCTTACCTCCTTCCCTTCCCCACAGCACCTGTATATATGTACATATGTTTGTACATATTTATTACTCTACTTCTTTATTTATTTTACTTGTACATATCTATTCTATTTATTTTATTTTGTTAATATGTTTGGTTTTGTTCTCTGTCTCCCCCTCCTAGACTGTGAGCCCACTGTTGGGTAGGAACCGTCTCTATATGTTGCCAACTTGTACTTCCCAAGCGCTTAGTACAGTGCTCTGCACACAGTAAGCGCTCAGTAAATATGATTGATTGATTGAATGAGCAGCCAGAGAGATAGGAGGAGAACCAGGAGAGTACAGTGCCAGTGAAGCTGAGGTTGGACAATGTTTCCAGGAGAAGCGGGTGGTCAGCAGTTCATTCATTCATTCATTCATTCTTTCAATCGTATTTATTGAGTGCTTACTGTGTGCAGAGCACTGGACTGCTTGGGAAGTACAAGTTGGCAACATATGGAGACGGTCCCTACCCAACAAAGGGCTCACAGTCTAGAAGGCGAAGACAGACAACAAAACAAGTAGACAGGTGCCAAAGGCAGCTGAGAAGTCGAGGAAGATTAGGATGGTGTAGAAGCCGTTGGATTTGGCAAGAAGGAGATCAGTTGTGACCTTTGAAAGGGTGGTTTCTGTAGAATGAAGGGGACAGAAGCCAGATTGGAGGGGATCAAGGAGAGAATTGGAGAAGAGGAACCTGAGACAGCGGGTACAGACAACTCACTCAAGGAGTTTAGAGAGGAATGGTAGGAGGAAGATGGGGTGATAACTGGAGGGAGCCATGGGGTCAGAAGAGGGTTTTTTAGGATAAGGGAGACAGGGGCATGTTTGGAAGTAGTGGGGAAAATGCCATTGGAGACAGAACAGTTGAAGATGGCGGTTACGGAGGGAAAAAAAGAGGGGGCAAGTGCTTCGATGAGGTGTGAAGTGATGGGGTCAGAATCACAGGTAGAGGGGTTGGATTTTGAGAAGTCAGGTGATCTCTTCTTGAGATACTACTGGGAAAGATGGGAGAGTTGAAGAAGGGGCAGGAGGAGGACGGGATAGAGGAGGAGCAGAGGAGATTTTAGGGAGATCACACCTGATAGTTTCAATTTTCTCAATAAAGTAGGTGGCCAGGACATTAGGGGCAATAGATGAGGGAGGCAGGGGAACAGAGGGTTTGAGGAGGGAGTTAACCATCTGGAACAGCTGGTGAGGGCGATGGACGTGGGTGTCAGTTGCTGGGGACAGGAAATGCATCTGTTATTCTTGTATTGTACTCTGGCAAATAGTACAGTGTTCTGCACATAGTAAATTCTCAGTAAATATGAATGAATGAATGAACAATAAGAATGGAGAAACAATTTTGCCAGGGAGGACAGAATTAGAGCACACAAGATAAACTTGAAGTGGACAAGGTTGGCCTGATATCTAGATTTCTGCCAGCAGCTCTTCAGCTATTCCATAAATTAATAACTTCAGCTATTTAATTCCCCACGAAGAGGCCTGACTCTAAACCCCCTCTTCATCCTGCAGGGTGGCACAGTTAACAGCCCTCTTTGTCAGGTAGTTCCTTCTCACTCTCTAAATCTCTCATTCCCTTTTCTCTCCATCCTGCCCTCCATGAAGATGGAGCATAAGCTCCGTTGTCCGTCTCTGGGTAAGAGCCCTTCACATGTCTGAAGGCCATTTATTAACTCTCACTTAAATTTTCCTCTCCAGGCTAAATTACATAGTACATTACATAGCCATTAGGGAGCATTCGGGAAAGGAAAGAAGGGCCAGACTGCCAGAGGGCCCTCATAGCGATGGGGGCAAATTAACCAGACCATGTCCTCTTAATTCACTTCGCACTGCTCTTCGAACATGGCCAGGAGCAAACGAGCCTTTAATAAATGTTTTTGGTGATGATTACCAAGCAGACAGAGCCAATAGCGTTTGTTTTTTTCCCTCCAAGCCTGTGGTTTATGCTCTTCCCTTGGCCAAAATGACTTCTCCTTGAGCTCCTTTTCCATCTTGTTCTACCCCTTCTTTTTCACGCTTTTCCTAAGGATTAAAGACAGAGCAAGAGGTTGACACAGTAATAGGAGAATCTGGTTGTTATGCTTTCTTTGGCAATGTAAAAATACCAAGCTATCAAAAGGAAGTAGCTTGGGGGAAGCAGTGTGGGCTAGTGGATAGAGTACTGGCCTGGTAGCGAGAAAGACCTGGGTTCTAATCCCAGCTCCACCACTTGTCTGCTGAGCAAGTCACTTAACTTCTCTCTGCCTCAGTCACCTCATCTGTAAAGTGGGAATTAAGAATGTGAGCCCCATGTGGGACATGGATTGTATCTAACCCAATTACCTTGTACCTACCCCAGCGCTTAGAACAGTGCCTGGCACAGAGTGCTTAACAAATAGCATTAAAAAAAGAGGTACAAATGGTAAGATGATGAGATACAACACAAAGCTACTTATTTTCCATGTTGTTTCAGGAAAGTCATTTTAAAGCATATGCCACAAAATAACCTTAAAGAGTAAGGACCCTCAGCAAAATAGCATTTGATCCACTGCCTCTTCACCAGGCCATCGTGCTGTTTTTCTAGACACCAAGTCAAGGTATGGTTTTTAAAAAAGGCAGGGACCACTAAACCTGAGGCCCCCTCAGAAAAGTCTTGAAAAGCATCCAGTGCAGCCTGGAATTTCTGGAACTCTAGTGATTTAATTATAGACCTAGCTCTACTGTAAACTTGAAAATGTGAAAAATGGGCCCCCCTGATCATTTGAGAGAGGAAACAGATAATCAGGGCATCCAATTCCAGGCCTGTAAATCAGTCAGTTCAAACTAACAGAAATGGTTTTCAGAATGCCCAAAGTGAACTCTGGAAAACCACTGGCCACATACTGGCCCCACAGGTTTGGGTTTTTGGGGTTTTTTTGTGATTTTGTCCCCTGTTACTGGCATCTGAGACCTAATTGTGAAATACCCCCTCCCCCATCCCCGGCCCCCGACCCCCACCAATTTCTGCGGGAGCTGCAGCCCCAGTGTAGGGTGAGTGAATGAATACTGTACAGAGTGCTTGCCATCCAAGAGGAAGACAGCACATTCCTGCAGCAGAGGGACCATAAAACTGGAAAGAATGAGAAATGGCAAGGGGTAAAGGTGCCGCCTATCATATCTATTTACATTTTTGCTGCAAAAAAATCAGCTGTCCTTTTAAACAGCATATGTTCTTGTATCAGCATTCCCAGACCTTACAATGACTCCACTGAGCTCATTTTCTATTTCACTTTGCTATTATCTTGTGCTCATCTACAAGATTTCTAAACTGCACACATTTTTATAAATTGCTTTGAGTTCCGGGAGACAGGAAGCAGACAAGTTTGGATGGCCCCAAATGAAGACCACCCTTATTTCGGCTCAGAAGAACTGCTTGGAATTTTTATCAGGGAGTAAATCCTGCCATTTATAAACTGTAACTTGGAAAGGAAATCTTTTTTATTCTTGTCGCGGGAAGTTGGGGGAGTGATATATTTGAATCTCAGCAGAGTACCAAATACAATCACTGGCAGCTAAATGCTTCTCAAGAAAGATATAGTACTAATTCAGAGTTTGAGATAGCCTACGCACCTACAAAAAATACATGCCAGTGACCTAAAACTGAAACATTATTACAGAGATAAATGTGCTTCTCTAAAGGGCAACAAATTACTGAAATGCCAAGTTTATGTATATTGTATATTTTAGCTGACTTTGTATGTATTTCCTCTCATAAAAAAACAAATAACACTTTGCATTTAAGAGAACAAAACTTCCTTCCAACAAGGATCTTAAAGAACTTTGTGAAAAAGTTTGTGTCACTCTCAGAGAAAAACACTATTCCATAAACATCCTCATGATAACGATGATGATGTCTATTATGATTATTACCGCTCTTCTCTTTTCACTGAAGGCAGACATTTCATAGTTGCTTAGACAAGGGGTCTCTTGGGATTCCGAGTTTAAAAAATACACCAAAATAGGTACCTACTTCAAGCCCTTATAGTTGTGGGAAAATATTCAACTAGAGCATAGAGAAGGGGTTAGTTTCCTAAGCAGATGTTGAAGGAAGTTGAATCTCCATCTGCCTGCCTTTCTTCCTCAACCCTGGACATTTGTGTTGGGATTGGGAAATCAGTGGTGAGTGTGCATCAATTTTGCTCTGTTCCCTAAACTGGGTGGAATTTTCCTGAGCAATGTAGACCTCAGTGAATTCCAAGGGTGCTTTCTACATCACATGTAAGATGCGGAAGTCACTGGATACAACTGTCTTTGTGAGGAACTTTTTGATAAAGACAGGTCCTCTAGCAGCCAGCATGTGCAAGTAGCCTCTTGGGATTCTGAATAAAAAATAGAGATATATTCTTGTGTCCCTTTTGCTAAAGAAAAATTCATTATTGGCCCATGGTGAGAGAGATGGAAGAGAAATGACAGGTACTGAGAAAAGTAGGGTGACCTGTTGGTCTTTTTCCTGGACAGTTAGGTTTTCAGCTAGTTTGTCTCCTGTTCCCTCATCAGCAGGACTTTCCATCAACCCCTGCTGTGCCCCACCTCAGCCGTCAGAAGCAACAACACAGCAGGCAGAAGCAACAACAGGTGACACCTTCTCAACTTCTAGGACATTTGAAAGGCTGTGATTGCAGCTCCAACTACTGTGACCATTGGAAGACTTGAGTCCTAAGCTTGTTATGGGCAGGGATTGTGTCTGCTAATTCTGTTGTATTGTACTCTCCCAAGTGCTTTATACCGTGCTCTGCACATAGAAGGCATCAATAATAATAATGATGATGGTATTTGTTAAGCGCTTACTATGTGCCAAGCACTGTTCTAAGTGCTGGGGTAGATACAAGGTAATCAGGTTGTCCCACGTGGGGCTCACAGTCTTAATCCCCATTTTACAGATGAGGTAGCTGAGGGACAGAGAAGTTTGCCCAAAATCACACAGCTGATAAGTGGCGGAGCTGGGATTAGAACCCATGACCTCTGACTCCCAAGCCCGTGCTCTTTCCACTAAGCCACGTTGCTTCTGTAAATAAATACTACTGGTTGACTGATAAGGAAACTGAAGTTCTGCTCCTTAGAGCTCACAATCATGTGAGTTAGACACTGAAATAAATTATAGCTAGGGGAAGCAGCTAGTATAAGGCTAGGTACATAAAGGTTGTGGGGCTAGGATGTGGTGAGTATTAAAGTGCTTAAGGGGTATACGCCCAAATGCATAGGTGATGCAGAGCCAATAGGGTGGAGAAATGAGAGGTTAGTCAGGGAAGATAGGCTTGGAAAGGCAGATCTCTCTACCAGTTGGCATTGACAACATTAATCAAATGAGTGGAAGCATTTTGGTAAGAGTAGGCAATCACCAGTCCATATGAACCAATGATGGTCCACTGGTTACAGGGTCACTCGAGTAGAAGAACCCTAACCCCCAAAAGAGGATTCAGGCCCCTTTGTACTCCTCAAAACAAACCACGTAGAATCACAAAATAGACATTTTCTTCCCCACAAGGTACTTCAGAGTCCAGATTTTCAATGTATGGACAGTTCATTCAATTATATTTATTGAGCGCCTACTGTGTGCAGAGCACTGTACTAAGTGCTTGGGAAGTACAAATCGGCAACATATAGAGACAGTCCCTACCCAACAACGGGCTCCCGGTCTAGAAGAGTGAGACAGACAACAAAACAAGTAGACAGGAGTCAATACCATCAGAATAAATAGAATTATAGCTATATACACAGTATTAATAAAAGAGTAATAAATATGTACAAATATACACAAGTGGTGTGGGAAGGGGAAGAGGGTAGGCAGAGGGAGGGAATGGGGATGATGGGGAAGGGAGGAGGAGCAGAGGAAAAGGGGGTTCAGTCTGGGAAGGCCTCCTGGAGGAGGTGAGCTCTCCGTAGGACAATGTCTCATATACTTAATATAGAGAAAGCTATATGTCTATCAGATCTTTAAACAATAAAAATGGATGTGGGAACGCAAAACCTTACTTAAAATATTTTAAGAAGGGGGAAAAAGGGGAAAGGGGAGGAGAGAAAGAAAGGGAAGTGGACTTTGTAAACTTAAAGTTACCCGCTTGGGAAATTTCCCTGTGAATTTCCTCCAAGGCAGTTGTTCAGTTGGGAAAATCCCCTCGAAGTAGCTTTATCTTACCCCCCCCCCCCACCAAATCCACACAAAGCACACCACCACCTCACTTTCACTTTGCTGCCACTCAGAGTGAGAGTACAAGTCCTTATGGAACATATCATCTAGTGTAAGAAGAGATATGGTTGCCTAAATTGTTGGGTTTTATGCATGACATGATTAACCTAGTCCCAGCTCCACCACTTGTCTGTTGTATGACCTTGGGCAAATCACTTCACTTCTCTGTGCCTCACTTACTTCATCTGCAAAATGGGGATTGAGACTGTGAGCCCCACATGAGACAAGGGACTGTGTCCAACCCAATTTGCTTGTATCCACCCCAGAGCTTAGTACAGTGCCTGGCACATAGTAGGAACTTAACGAATGCCATAATTACTAATTATTATTATTAATCTGAAAAGCTGTGTGGCCTAGCAGATAGGGCATGGGCCTGGGAGTGAGAAGGACCTGGGTTCTAATCGCAGCGCAGCCACATTTTTGTTGTGTGACCTTGGGCAAATCATTTCTCTGTGCTTCAGTTACCTCAAAATGGGGATTAAGACTGTGAGCCCCACCTGGAACACGGACTGTGTCCAACCTGATTAACTTGTATCTATCTCAGCACTTAGTACAGTGCCTGGCAAATAGTAAGCACTTAACAAATACCATAAAAAAACAGTAGCTCCTTGGGCAGCATCTAAAGATTAGATAAAAGATGAGAGGTGATAGATACTGCACTATTCATTCATTCATTCAATCGTATTTATTGAGCGCTTACTGTGTGCAGAGCACTGTACTAAGAGCTTAGCTTTATGCACCCTGAATGAAAAAAAAAATCAACAAGGCCACCTTTCTGGTCAGACTATACCAAAGGAAAGTGAGGCCCAAGTTGTTTCTTTCTTTTCAAGAAGTGGAAACAAAATATAATTTTTTTGTGCTAAGAGGACCTGGGTTCTAACTGCAGCTCTGCCACTGGCCTGCTGTGTGACCTTGGGCAAGTAACTTAACTTCTCTGTGCCTCAGTTTCCTCAACTGCAAAATGGGGATTCAATACCTGTTCTCCCTCCTACTTCGACTGTGAGCCCCATGTGGGACACGGATTTTGTCCGGTATGATTAACTTGTAACTCATTGCTCAGAAAGTGCTTGCCACATAGTGTTTAACAAATACCTTAAAAAAAAACCGGCATTAATCAGCCATAGTGGGTCGGGTGTCTAAATTCAGGTTCTAGTGTTGTTTGTGGGGTCATGATATTGTGTATTAAAACACAAATGAGGATTACTAGGTGTTTTCACACGTTTAGCACCTGCAAATCAACCCAGGGCTTCTTATCTTCCACACTTTAATGCCCTGTGAAGTCTGCCTGCGGCACAAATCTTCCTGTCCCACCCTAAAGACCTTTGAAAGCTAGGAATGGGAGACTACTGAATTAGAAGGGTCACTTTTAAGTTAGTTTTGAGCAACTGAAAGAGGGAAATATGGTTTCACCTATAGTCATTTTATTAAAGAATACGGGTGACCGTGTACATAAACGCAAAAGCCCTGTTAGAAATCTCTCAATAACATTGTGCCAATGCACTCCTATACTTTCACCATGAGTTAACACCTTAAAATCCCACTCCGGGCAGGATGAGACATTCTCCAAAATCTCTCTAGAAATTCAAAGAATCCATTTATTTAATGGATCATCCTGACGTTTTGCCAGGTTTTAAAAGTTCCATCAAACATTTATTAACCAACTCTCAAGCAGCTTGTGAATAATTTAATATTTTCCCTTCCAGAAGTCACCATCGATTAGTCTGTAAATTCCTACTACAGTTGATTCTCCTCTGACATTTCCTTTATTTTTTTCGTAAACCAGTAGCCTTTACAATTAGTCTGTTGGTCACTGGCTTCCTCTATTGCAGTTTCAATTTAATTACGTCATCCAAGGAAACCCTCTGTAAGGCTTTGCTGAATCCACGATAACCACAGAGGAAAACTGACTCAAGTTTCCATTTCCTTTCTTATCATCTGTGTCATCCAGTGTTATCTATTGGCTGCTGTAATGCATGTGGTGCTGTGAGGAAGTGAAAGGGACTTTTGCCCCATCCTCCATTAGACTGTAAACTCCTTGTGGGGAGGAAAGGAGTCAGATGACCTGGGTTCTAATCCCGGCTCCACTTGTCTGCTGTATGACTGTGGGCAAGTCACTTAACTTCTCTGTGCCTCAGTTCCCTCATCTGTTAAAATGGGGATAAAGACTGTGAGCCCTGTGTGGGACAGGAACTGTGCCCAACCTAACCTGTATCTGTCCCAGCACTATGGGATGGAAACGACTCAATGGCATTTGAAGAAGAAGATCCCAGTGCTTAGTACAGTGCCTTGAACACAGAAAGTACTTAACAGATACCATTAAAAAAATTCACTTCTCTGTGCCTCATCTGTAAAACAGGGATTAAATTCTCCTCCCTGAGATTTAAGACTGAGCTCCATGTGGGATTGTGTCCAACCTGATTATCTCCTATCTACCCCAGTACTTGGAAGAGTGCCAGGCACAATCTAAGTGCTTAACAAATCCTATTATTATTATTGTTATTATTATTACTATCATCATCATTATTGTTGTTGTTATCATCATCATTTGGTATGCTTTTTTTGTCTGCTTCCAAGAATCTGCACACAGTAGCTGCATAGTTAGTGTTGGGGATACAAATATCCTCTAAGACCTTAGACAGTAGATTAACAATTCAGATGTAGGGCAGGGATCTGTCTTTGAACTCCCTTATATCCTAGTAGGCCCTTAATAAATCCCATTGATGATTATGATGATGAGAAGGAGAATGAGGAAAAGAAAGAAGAGGGGAAGGAGGAGGGTGGGCAGAAGAGAAGGAGAAGAAGAGAAGGAGGAAGAGGAGGGGAAGGAAGAGGCGGAGGAGAAAGAAGAGGGGCTAATCCACCCAAGAGCTGTGTAAAAACTAAAAGACAATCTCGACAGCTCCTTCTGCCCATCCACTGAATGAATCTCAACCTAAAATCTAAAAATCAACTCTCTTTTAAGTAAAATAAACCCAATATATATTTTTTTCTCCCTCCAATTGTTTCTAACACATTTTTATCCATTTTCAACCCTGAGGACCAATTTGTTCCTAAATTTTAATTAGATGGATCTTTCTCCCTCGCATCCCTCATATTGGGGGAGTTTTTGTTCACTGCATAGATGTTTTTTCATCGTACTGACTGTATGCGAAAACCCTGCCTAGATCAAAGCCAGCTCTTCAGATGTGCAGCGTAAACAACTCAGATGAATCCCCAGTGAGTCATCATCATCGACAGTATTTATTGAGTGCCTGTGTGCCACAGCTCTGTGAAAGACTCGGAAAAGAAATTGTCTTAAAGCAAATATACATCACTTGCTTACAACAAAATGGGAAAGTTGGATTTCTAGGACAGATAATAATTAAAGTATCATGCAGCAGTATTAAGAAACCTGTTCGTTACCCATGGGACGTAACTGAATGGGTATTTGTACCACCATGATTCTATGGACTTCTTTCCCATTTCTGTAACTTTAAAATGAAAAATTAATATGCAGGGTAGCTGTCACACTGGGGCCAATTTATGCAACCAAGAGGAAGCAATCTATTGCAGTTTTAATTTCTACTGCATTGATGACCATGTGTGGCGATTACATCTACTGCATTTGCTAGTCACAAAATTCAAGATTTACTTTTTTATGCTATTTGTTAAGCACTTACTGTGCTAAGTACTGGGGTAGATACATGCTGATTAGGTTGGACACGGTCCATAACCCCCATGGGGCTCAAAGTCTTAATTCCCATTTTACAGGTGGGGGAACTGGCCCAGAGAAGTGAAGTGACCTGCCCAAGCTCATACAGCAGACAAGTGGCAGAGCTGGGATTAAAACCCAGGACCTTCTGACTCCCAGGGCTGTGTTCTATTCACTAGGCCACACTGCTTCAGTAATAATTTACTTGTTACCTCAATGCACCCGTACAGTTTTAAAAACAAACCTTTGCTTTAAGAGTATCCTTCAAAATTCTGCATGTGCACAGTTTGGTCAGCATTGTCGATCCTACATGAATCTCTTAACCACACACTCTATCCATGGGTATATTTCACTCTTAGCACCATCTTTGAAGAAGATGGATACCTATACATGTCCTTTGAAATTCAGCACTGCTATAATTTAAGGATATCATGTTTACTTTTTTTATTTAAATGGTATTTGGTGAGCGCTTATTATGTGGTGGGCACTGATCAGATACAAGAACTGAGCAGTGAAGGACTCCCCATAATTACAGGGTGAAAAACAGACAAGGAGCTGGTGAAGGACCCTGAGAAGGAGAAGCAGCATGGCCTAGTAGAAAGAACACAGGCCTGAGAGTCAGAGGAACTGGGTTCTAATCCTGGCTCCACCACTCGTCTGCTGCTTGACCTTGGGCAAGTCACTTAACTTCTCTGTGCCTCAGTAACCTAATCTGTAAAATGTGAGATTGTAAAACTGAGAGCCCCATGTGGGACATGGACTGTGTCCTACCTTATTATCTTTTATCTACCCCAGCACTCAGTACAGTGTCTGGCACTTAGTAAGTGCTTAACAAATACCTTTTTAAAAAAATTAAAAAGGAGGAGCTGCCAGAGAGATAAGAAGAGAACCAGATGAGGATAGTGTCAATGAAGCCAAAGTTGGATAGTGTTTCCAGGAGAAAGGAACGGTTGAATACAGCTGACAGGTTAAGGTGGGTTAGGATGGATTTGACAAGTGTCCAATATGATAGTGGAGTATTTGGTGGAAATATCAGTATTTAGTTCCTAAAATGTTACCCAGTGTCCGTAGTGCACATCTTCACCAATGTTATATTGGAACTTAACATTAAGCCCGTCCCAGGCAATTCACACCTCAAACTATCTTCCCCAAAAGGCTTGCTTCTTGCAGATTTGTCTCAGGAGTAAAAGGACAGAGTTTGGAAGTGGCTATAAAGCAAAACCGTTACAACTCCATTCACAGCAGAAAGGAAAGGAGTTTAAAAAAAAGATAAAAAGATACTAGAACCTACATAATAGAGCAAGTGAATTTGTCACAGTAGAAATGGAGGGCTGGAGTTAAGGGCCCTGACTTCATTAGCTAGGCCTAATGTTTCCGAATCCTAATGTTCGGAAGACCACGTGCTTCTTTCCTGGCACCTGCTCTCTACTCTGTTCTGATCCTTCTTGACCTCTCGACTGCCTCTGACTCTGGGGACCACTCACTCCTCCTTGTCGGTTTTGTCGACAAAGATATAAAGCTGGTTTTTCTCTTACCTCTCCGACCCACCCCCTCAGTCTCCTGCACTGGCTCCTCTCAGCCTGTAACTGCTCTGGGTCCCCATTTCTTCTCATTCCCCTCCAATCTACGCTACATGCTGCTGCAGGCATTTGTTTTCTTGAAGCGTCGCTCATTCCACATCACCCCTCTCAGTCAATCAATGGTATTGATTGAGCACTTACTGTGGGCAGAACACTGTACTAAGCGCTTGGAAGAGTACGAAACAGCTGAGGTGGCAGATATTTTTGTCACCGCATCAAGCAAAAACTCCTCGCAAATGGCTTCACGGCTCTTTATGAACTCTCCCCACCTTATATATCATCCCTCTTCACAAGCTACTCTCCAGCTTATTCTCTTTGTTCCTCCCAAGTCAGTCTTCTAGCTATACCTCCTCTAGATTGTAAACTCCTCTTCTAGACTGTATATTCCTCCTCTAGACTGTAAGTTCCTTACGGGCAGGGAACATATCTACTAACTCTCTTGTATTTTACTCTCCCAAGTGCTTAGTACAACACTCTGCACACACTTAGCGCTCAATAAATACCATTGATGGATTACCTCATTTTCAACTCTCCCATCCCTATCCCCTCACTCATGCTGTTTCACCAGCTTGGGTCTCCCTTCCCCGTCCTTATCCAAGAGACCACAGACGCAGCATGGCTCAGTGGAAAGAGCACGGGCTTTGGAGTCAGAGGTCAGGGGTTCAAATCCTGGCTCCACCACTTGTAAGCTGTGTGACTTTGGGCAAATCACTTAACTTCTCTGTGCCTAGGTTACCTCATCTGTAAAATGAGGATTAAGACTGTGAGCCCCCCATGGGACAACACCTTGTAACCTCCCCAGCACTTAGAACAGTGCTTTGCACATAGTAAGCATTTAATAAATGCCATCATCATCATTATTATTGTTATCACCCCATCCTTAAAAGTCCTCCTGAAAACTCACCTCCTCCACCTGGCCCACCTTGATTAAATCAGGACATCAAGTCAAATCAGGACATCAACTGCCAACCCATATTTACCCAATAGTGTGAGCATTTAATACTACTACTACCAATAATAATAACAATAATAATAATAATAATAATATTGGTTAAGCATTTACTGTGTGCCTAGGAAAATACTAAGGGCTCAGACTTATACAGTATATGCAGGTTGGACCCAGGACCTGTCCCATATGGGGCTCATAGTCTAGTGGGGAGGGAGATCAGCTATTTAATCCCCACTTTGCAGATGAAGAAAGAGAGACATGTTAAGTGACTTGTCCAAGGTCACAGAGGAGGCAAGTAGCAGAACTAGAATTGGAACCCAGGCCCTCTTACATGAAGATATTTATTTATAACCTCCCTCAGCACTTACGATCAATTGTATAGACAATTTATTATGATGACCCTATTTATAATATTTCCACGTCTGTTTCCCCCATTAAAACATAAGTCTTCTAAGAGCAAGGACCGTGTTTTGTGCTTCTATCATACTTACCGACATGCTTAGCTCAGTGTATTGCACCAAGGAGAAATCTTTATTATTACTGTCCTGACCGTCAGTCACTGTCCCAATGTAATTAAAAGGCCTAGACACTCCTTGGGAAAGGCATTAGTCCATGGACATTGTTTTCGATGATTTTCATTCAAATAATTATCACACCAATAGAGCCAGTGACAAAATTATTTTTGTGGAGCTAAAAACCTACTCCTCTACCCAGCCTGGGAAAGTGGGTGTAACCCTGTCAGTAGGCACATCAGGAGTCTTGGTTAAAAATATTTCTCTGTTCTTTTCAGTTTGTTCCACCTTCTAAAATCCTCATCCTCTCATACAGAACGATCCAGACATCTGCGCATTTATCATATTTTGTGATGAGGAGTAAATTAGATAGTCTGCTCTGAGAAGAGGCTGACTGATAAAACCAAAGTGCTCTGTCAACTCTTTGGGTTTTTCCACTTAGCCCTTAATTTATTTTCATTTAGGATTTTATTTGAAACTGTCTACAATATGTACGAGAAACTTTGGACTGAAAAATCAAGCAGCAGCACTGCTTACTAGATAGAGCACAGGCCTAGGAGTCAGAAGGATCTGAGTTCTAATCCTGACTGACACATCTGATGTGTGACACTGGGAAAGTCACTTAACTTCTCTGTGCCTCAGTTCCTCATCTGTAAATGGGAATTAACACTGTAAACCCTACGTGCTACATGGACTGTGACCAACCTGATTAGCCTGTAATTACCCCAGTGCTTAATAAAGTGCCTGGTGCATAGTAAGTGCTTGAAAAGCACCATCAAAAAAAAAAAGCCTTCTGTAAAATCATTTGATTTATGGACCTATGCATATAAACAATACAAAAATCTATATTTATTCAGTACCTCAGTACCATTCATGGGTTCATTCATTCATTCAGTCATATTTATTGAGAACTTACTGTGTGCACAGCACTGTACTAAGTGCTTGGGAAGTACAAATCAGCAACATAGAGAGACGGTCCCTACCCAACAACAAGCTCACAGTCTAGAAGGGGGAGACAGACAGCAAAACAAAACATGTAGACAGGTGTCATAGAAAGCACTTGACATATTCCATTAAAAAACAAAAACAAAACACTTTTGCTAGCTAGGAGGCAACTGCCGTATCCAGACCACCCTTGAAATGGTTTGATTTTCAGGACAGAGGCTTCAAAAAGATCACACCAACAGGCCGAAACAAAGCTGGTGCCAGGCACTGAGTAGCAAAGTCACAGGACAGCAGTGGTCCTCTTCACGTGCCCAGATGTGGAAAGGATTGTCAGCTATACAAAGATCTTTTCAATCATATTCACATGAATAGTTATCTTCAAACACTGAAGGACAGACACATATTAAGGCCCGTGTAAAGCTTGTTTGGGTATTTATTAAGCACTTATTATATGCCAAGCACTGTGGTAGATGCCAAATAATCAGATCAGATACAGTCCCTATCCCACATGGGTCTCACAATCTAATAGAGAAAAAGAGAATGGATACAGTGTAATGGAATATAACGGAATTTAGTAAATTATGACTAATCTACTTTGTCTGGAATCTAAGCCATTTGTATTGTCTTCAAACACTGATTTTCACAGTTCTAATAACCTTGGCCAAGGCAGGTGCTCTTACTATCGAAGTTTTTTTTATTTTAAATCTACTTTTTCAAGGTAGAACTACCTTTTGGGACGTATTACTGCACACAAAGGCATTTTGGAAATGGTCCATTTTGGAAAAACAGTTGCCTTTTGACTTAGGGTTTTTGGATTACATGTTAGGCAACCATCTGCTCGACTAATTACACAAATACCATTTCAGACTGATCTACTTCGCAATCTTAGAGACACCAGAGATAGTTATCTGAATATTTTATGGATGTTTATCGAGAAATGCTCTTCACAGTTAGTTTTTCATAACCATCCACACTATTGAATTCCGTTGGCTCTTTAAAAGATAGCTTAAAGCTTTACAGAAATATTATATACCTTAGCTAAAAAAAAATCTTCCAGGTTTCTGTTATATGGAGAAAGGGTAACATTTAATTTACAGCTACTGTCAATTAAATGCCAATTAAGTAATTGAGCAATGCAGTTAAGCCATAAAGTATGAGTCATCCAGTGCTGAAGTTTCCTGAGGGTAGTAATAATGTTCAGGCCTTCTTTTTTTTCCCCAGTTTATTGATTCAGTGAGCTATTCTGCTTTGTAAAATGCAAGTGGGTTTCAAAAATGTCCCTAGCAGCTAGAAGGTTCTTATAATGCTCTGAACAAAGCTATGTCCAATTGAAATCTCTGCTCATTTTGCCAAGTCAACACTGCTTTTAAGGGAAAAGTGAGCTCTTTAAGAGGCAATCTTTTGAAATGTAAAATTTGTGAAAAATTGTAAAATCCTTCTCTTGGCAATCCAGGCCAATATCACTAGGGAGCTGACTATTACCAGCATTGGAAAATACAGCATCACAGTTGGTACTTTGCAAATTTTTTATCAGTAATTATTCTCATTAAGGAGTTTTATTCAGAAGCTGTCACGGTTAAAATATAACACCATTAGTGAAATTCTATTCAGTTCTGTTAAAAGAAAACACCATTAGTGAAATTCCATTCGGTCTGGCTGAAAGCTACATCGGGAGCCCCTGATTTGCTGTTTTGAAATTATATTTTCATTCAATTCAAAACAGGGGGTGTGGGGTTCCAGAAATTGGCTTCTGTACGGCTTTCCAACAGCTGCTGGCCCCAAAATTAATGTCAGAGTCAAACAGGAACTGCCTAATGGACCAATCCCAATGTTGAGGCAATAAAACAGCTGTAGTCTCTGATTATATTGTAAATAATATTTGCTGGTGAGGGCTGTGGTAAGCCAGTTCGCTAGGGTGGTTAAATTACCCACAATGAATTGGAAAAGTCCTCCGGATATTTGAGGCATAAAGGAAGAGAAATGTAAGAGAGTCTTGGCTGAACAGAGAAAGTCCTCAACATCTTCCTAACGGCTTTTCAATAAACTTTTATCCTACAGTTCTGGTGCATTAATATCAAATTCTCCTGGAGTGTGGATTCACATTTTATAGTCTTAAAATGCAGGCAGGTGAGCTCCTTAAAAAAAACAAAAACATTTGTTGAGCACTTACTATGTGCCAGGCACTACAAAGCATGGTAAGAAATTACTTTGTGCGAGGCATTGTTCTAAAGCACTGGGGTAGATACAAGATCATCAGGTTGGCATCAGGTTGGGCACAGTCCCTGTCCCACATGGGGCTCACAGTCTAAGTATGTTAGCATATGCCAAGGGTGATGCTATCTTGATGTGCCAGGGTTTAGGATCAGCATCAATCAATGGTTATTTACAGAGCAGTCACTGTGTGCAGAGTACTGTACTAAGGACTTAGTCACTTGAACACCCTGAGGCACGGTATAATTTACTGTCCCTTCCCGTTCCATATGACATCATTATGTCTGCTGTGTGACCTTGGGCAAGTCACTTAACTTCTCTGTGCCTCAGTTACCTCACCTGTAAAACGGGGGTAAGGGTGTGAGCCCCATGTGGGACAGGAACTGTGTCTAACTTGATGAACTTATATTCATTCATTCATATTTATTGAGCGCTTACTGTGTGCAGAGCACTGTACTAAGCACTTGTGAAGTACAAGTTGGCAACACAGAGACGGTCCCTACCCAACAGCGGGCTCACAGTCTAGACGGGGGAGACAGACAACAAAACAAAACATATTAAACAAAATAAAATAGAGTAATAAATATGTACAAACATATACATATATACAGGTAATGCATATGCACATCATTAACAAAATAAATAGAATAGTAAATATGTACGAGTAAAATGGATAGAGTAATAAACCTGTACAACGTATACAGGTGCTGTGGGTATATCTACCCCAGTGCTTAGAACAGGGCTTGGCACACAGTAAGCACTTAAGTATGATCATCCACATTATTATTAAGGCTGCATGCACATCATAAACAACATTTTGCAGAATTGTACCTGGAGGATTTTTCCCAGTCAGTCAATCGATCAGTAGTATTTATTGAGCGCTTACTGCATTCAGAGCTCTGTACCAAGCACTTGCTGACAACGAGCTTACAGTCTACTGCTGATCTCACTCAAGCATCTCCAGCAGCTTGGCCCAACTTCTGGCTCACTAAATGAATCACCTCCATGATCTTCTTGCCCACCCCTCCTCACACCCCCAAGTCATTCTCCTGTCTCTACAGCACGCCCTCACCCCTCTCCCTACGGCCTCCTCTATTCCACGTGGAGTCTTCTAACTTTTATTCATTTTGTTTCTACCCAATAGACCTCGCTGCTGCTGCCACTCTCCCAACTCCTTCGACAGCAGCCGTCCCCACCCCTCAAGGGTCGTAATGTTGGGGGGCCGGAGTGGGAGGGGTCATGCAGCCAGATAGCGTGGAATGGAGATGAAACCAGCAATGGAAGAGGAGAAGGTGGAGGGTTACAGGGAAGAACTTCCCCTGCCTCCTCCTTCATCACCTCAGTGTCCATTAAAGAGTAATCTTTACCAAAACATATTACTCCTCGGAGCCCAATTACCCCAGAGGGAATTTCACTGATCAACTACAGATCTTTCCAGAGCCTGGGGTCTAAAATGGCTTACTGATTTCATAACAATGAAAACAATTCAAGGAGAATAGCATTCAACATTTTGTCTCCAATGTCTCCAATTTTTTAAAAAGTTACACAACAAGAATCTCCAACGAATTAGTTTGTTCGATGCAATTTGCAGTGGAAGAAAATGAATCACTCGGGAAGCAAATATTTTCCTAGAAAGAGCCAAGATGCTTGGCCAAATAAAACTGTTTTTGGAGTATGTACTGTTACGCAGCAGGAGCGACAGCAGCAGAATAGAGTGAATTTAGCTCCAAGGACAGATTTCTGTCTGCCTCCCCATCCAGATTGCAAGCTCCTTTTGGACAGGGAACATGTTACATTGTACCTTCCCAAGTGCTTAGTACAGTCTTCTACACACAGTAAATGCTCAAAAACTATGATTGGTTTCTTTCTGTGTCCTACATATTTCAATTCAAAGGAACTTCCAGAGGTTAATTGGCCCAGCTTTCTGCCTCCAGGCAGAGGAATCCATTTGGAACAAGTGGGTTCCCTTACACTTTCCTTAGAGATCTCAAGGTACGAAGACATACAACTTTACAACTTTCCCTGACAATCCGTTCTGATTTTTTATAACTCTGGTTTTCCAGAAGTACTTCCTAATATTCTAACCACTGTCTCTCCTTTTCTCATTTAAGTCTTTTATCCCTTGATTTTAAAATTATCATTAGTGGAATTAGTAATTGTAGTAGTATTGTTATTATTATCATCATCATTTTTGTTAAGCACTTACTATGTGTCAAGCAGTTTTCTAAATGCTGAGGGTAGATAGAAGTTAATCCAGTTGGACAGAGACCCAGCCCCACACGGGGCTCCCAGTCCAACTAGGAGTTTTTACTTACATTTTTACAGTTGGGGAAACTGAGGCCCAGAGAAGTTAAGTGTCTTGTCCAAGATCACACGGCAAGCAACTGGCAGAGCTGGGATTAGAATCCAGGACCTCTGACTCCCAAACCAATGTTCTTTCCACTAGATCATGCTGCTTCTTGTTTGGCCCCCCATAGCCAGGGAGGACAAGTGATTAGTGTCCTTCCCATAAATATGCTTTATGTACTTGGAGATAATTGTGGTTGTCCCTTAGTCCCCGTTCTTAGCTAGTCTGTCACCATCTGTCCTAGGCCTATTTTCCATTCTTTTAATCTCTTTCGTTCCTCTTCTCTGACCTTTCTATTTTCTCATCATCCTTCATAAAATGCAGTAAGCCTGTTGGTCCCAGAACTCTAGTCAGAGGCTGGCCAAAGAGGAGACTGGCCGGATTATTTTCCAACTTTTGTGTATTACTTATGTAAATACAACCCAGCACCCTGTTATCCCCTGTAGTAACTGCACAGCACGGCTGATATGTCTTTGTTAATGGTTTGTCTATTTTGGAAAATGTCAGCAAGTTCAAGAAGGGTTTGATGTGCTGATGGATTGGACTGAAAGCCTCCCCTAAGGTGCTACTTCTACTAATAATACCAATAGTGGTATTTGTTAGGCACTATGTACCAAGCACTGTTCTAAGAGCTGGGGTAGACACAAGATCAACAGGTCCTACAATCGAAGTAGAAAGAAGAATGGGTACTGAATCCTCATTTTACAGATGAGGAAACTGAGGCACAGGGAAGTTAAGTGACTTGCCCAAGGTCACAAAGCAGACAAGTGGTGGAAATGGAATTAGAACCCAGGCCCATGCTCTTTCCACTAGGCTATACTGCTTCCATCTATTGTTTTTCCTTGGCTGCATGGTCTGCTAAATTAAGTTGGTATAATTTGCCTTTCAACTGAACATTGTTTAAGGAGGCATGTTGCTGGATTGGAATGAGGTGCAAGGCAAAAAGAAAGAAAAGTGTAACTAGGGGAGTGAAATGACTAGCCTGCTGAAGAAGGTTGTACCCAAGATTTGGTGTACCCAAGATTTCTAGACTGTGAGCCCGCTGTTGGGTAGGGACCGTCTCTATATGTTGCCAACTTGTACTTCCCAAGCGCTTAATACAGTGCTCTGCACACAGTAAGCACTCAATAAATACGATTGAAAGAATGAATGAATGACTGAATGGTGAGGATGGATGAACCAAGCATAATTGTGCCTCAGTTACCTCATTTGTAAAATGGGGATTAAGATTGTGAGCCCCATATGGGACATGGACTGTGTTCACCTGATATCTTGTATCCACCCTAGCGCTTAAGTGTAGTGCCTGACACATAGTAAGTGCTTAATAAATTCCATAAAAATTAGTCAAGTGAAATAGGAATTGGATGGTGAGAAATTATAACATACTTGGCAAATTCAAGTATGGGTGAACAGAAACCAGCAAGGAAAAAAGCCCAAGGCTATAGGAAATATTTGTACTTGAAATGTTTTAACAAGTTCTATATGGAAATTTTAAAAAAGTATGAGAGAAAGAATGAAACTACCCCAAGCCTCCTTCAAGATTCAGAAAATGTTCAACTGCTCAAGGCTGCTTCCACTTTGTGACTCTTTTTTCCTTTCAAGACCCGACGATGTAAACCACTAAAATTAACCATCTGTAACTTGACTATTTTCAAATCAAATTGAAAGAAGTCCCAGACATACAAATTTTCCCTTCATTTCCCTTATTAGCTTGAGCATCACTCGCACACTTGGATCTGTACCCTTTAAGCGTTTATATTCACTCCACACTCAGTGCCACAGCACTTATGTACATATCCTTATTCTCTCTTACCATATCTGTAATTTATCTTGAAGTCTGTGTCCCGCTCTACTCTGTAAGCTCCTGGTGGGCAGGGATTGTGTCTATCGGCTCTACTGTATTGTACTCTCCCATCTGTGTATTACTGTGCCCTCCACACAGTAAGTGTTCAGGAAATACCACTCATTGACAGTCAACAAGAACAATAATATATTTTAAAAATCGCACCAAATACCATCAATTCATTATTCCACAGTTAATTTCAAAATGAGCTTTTGGAATCTTCACAATTAAAAATGAAATTTAACTATTTAATATGGTACACCCCAGTTCTGAAATGACTGTGGGGGAAAATTTGTGTGCAGACACCCACAAATCCCCTCATGTCACAAAATAAGATATGCCTCATTATGTCCTCGGCTGCACCCATTTACCCAAAAAAACGATGAACTTTGCATGCACGCTGGGGAGACTGTTTTGAAAAGCTCATCAATCTGAAAATGTACAATCAAATACTTCAGAAGAAGCAAAGATAGCAGACACGAAAATACTGCTGAGCCCAAACCTTGCAGGCAACGTTTTGCAGCTAACAACGTCAAGATATTTTTTCAGCCTACACCAAACCCAAATTGTGGTTTTTCTAAAGTACTCACTGAGCTCAACTTCCTGTATCTACTTCTCTATAGCTCTGGGGCACGCCACCTGTAACAATTCCACACCTCTGCCCTGATACTTAAGAAAACCCAAGTCCCAAATCCTAAACTTTTTTTCTGTTCTAAAGTCTATTTAATATTTCTAGAATCATTCACAATGTTGTGGCGTTAGGGCTTCAAGGTGATTCTCTTCATTTCTCTCCTTGTCAGCCTCGTTTGTTATTCTGGGGACCGAATAAGAGAGCATGATTTTAAGTTGTGCAAGTTAAATTACGCGGGTTCAAATTAAGTTACGCGGGTTCTAATCCTGGCTCTGCCACTTGTCTGCTGCGTGAACTTGGGCAAGTTGGTTAAATTCTCTGGACCTCAGCTGTAAAATGAGGATTAAGCCTGTGAGCCTCATATCTACCCAGCACTTAGTACAGTGCCTGGCACATAGTAAGCACTTAATACAAGTTTTAAAAAGAAAATTAAAAAAGCTACTGCTTTGTTGCATCCTAAATAAGGAGAAGCAGCATGGCATAGTGGATAGAGCACAGGCCTGGGAGTCAGAAGGTTGTGGGTTCTAATCCCAGCTCTGCCAACTTGTCTGCTGTGTGACCTTGGGCAAGTCACTTCACTTCTCTGGGCTTCAGTTACCTCATCTGTAAAATGGGGATTGAGACTGTGAGCCCCTGTGTGGGACAGGGGGCTAACCTGATCCATCCCAGTACAGTGCCTGGCACATAGTGGGCACTAACAAATACCATTATTATTATTATAACTAAATCAGTTATAACTAAATTATAACTAAATAATGATATTTATTGAATACTTACTGTGTGCAGAGCACTGTACTAAGCAGTTGGGAAAACACAATATAAAAGAGCTGGTAGACATGTTCCCTGCTCACAACGAGTCTACAGTCTAGAGGGGAAAAAAGACATCAGTATAAATACACTGTGGATATGGACGAAAGTGCTGTGGGGCTGAGGGAGAGGTGAATAAAGGGTGTAAATCCAAGTGCAAGGGTGACGCAAAAGGTAGTGGGAGAAGAGGAAATGACCTCTTGGAGGAGATGTGGTTTTAATAAGGCTTTGAGGATGGGGGAGGAGTGATCACGAAGAGGGAGGAGAGGGAGGGGAGGCAGTTCCAGGCCATGACTCTGTCCTTCTAGAGAAGCAGGGTGGCTTAGTGGAACAGCACGGGCTTGGAAGCCAGAGGTCATTGGTACTAATCCCGGCTCTGCCACTTGTCAGCTGTGTGACTTTGGGTAAGTCACTTCACTTCTCTGGGCCTCAGTTCCCTCATCTGTAAAATGGGGATGAAGACTATGAGCCCCATGTGGAGCAATCTGATTACCTTGTATCTCTCCCAGCACTTAGAACAGTGCTTGGCACATAGTAAGCACTTAACAAATACCATTATTAATATTATTATTATTATTATAGGTAACTGTGGTTTCAAGTCAGACTCTAAATGTCATTGTTACTGTATTTACTTATGTTCACTTCACAAAATAGCTTTTAAAGCAACAGCACTTTTGAGAGGGTACACTGTACTGCCTTTTTTTTAAAAAAAAAAACATTTCCTTTCCAATGAATAACAGACAAGACATCCCCCCACCCTTCTGACACCCCACCCTGCACCCATATTCACAGTAAGTCATTGAGGCTCCCTCAGAATGGAGTGTTTTTGTTGGTGTGTGACAGTGGGCCTTTCTTCAGAGAATGGCTCTGCTACCCAGTGACTATGTTATGGAAGGTATCCCACTACATCTATGCCCATTAACAATGTTATAGGGCAGAAGTCCTAATTTAAATAATAACAATAATAATAATTATGGTACTCGTTAAGCGCTTACTATGTGCTGAGCACTGTTCTAACCACTGGGGTGAATACAAGTTAATCAGGTTGGACACAGTCTCTGTTCCACATGAGGCTCACAGTCTAAGTAGAGGGACTAGGATTTAATCCCCATTTTACAGATGAGCTAACTGAGGCACAGAGGAGTAAAGTGATTTGCCCAAGATCACACAGCAGACAAGTGGCAGAGCCGGAACTGGAACCCAGGTCCTTCTGACGTCCAGGCCCGTGCTCTATCCAGTAGGCCATGCTGCTTTCCTTCTGGAGACTCACAGTCCAGGCCCTCACGCCAGGAGTGTGCAAACACTCCCTGCCCTGGGAGGTGTCTATTAACATGGCATTAATTAATTATTAATGTGATATCCCCCAAGGCGCAGTCCTCAAAATCGCAAAAACGCAAAATAAAACAAAATCCTGGTCTCTAGTGAGCTTGGATTTCTGATCTTTCCAAAGTTTAACTGCTGAGTCAAAAAAAAAAACCCTGAGTTTTCCTTGCTGACTGGATAGAAAACTGGATTCTTGGAAACTGGATGCCACATTTACTGCCACTGCAGGCAGAGATCCTCTGTGGAAATCTTTCCTATTTGCAAACCACCTCAAGAGCTGATCCTTCGTTGGATTTTTGCAGCAGTAAAATCTTCCACTTCGGCCTCAGTTTCAATGGACGGGAGAGGTGCAGGGCTGTTTATGAAGGATACGTAGTAGCATATGCTCGGGTGCTTGGAAGACAAGAACAAAACTCCAGGTCAAAATTAAAAAGTTGGACATTAAAGTTAGGAGATGTGACCCTCGTAAAAAGGTCATATTGTATGGCACTCACCCAAGCACTTAGCACTTAGTAATGGGCTCTGCACATAGTAAGCGCTCAATAAATACTATTGATGATGATTTCTTGATATATTTTTCACACAGGTCATCATTATCAACTGCACTTTTCGGTGAAAACAGCTATATGAGGTGCTGAGGAATTACTGATATTAATGTCTGTCTCCGCTCTCTAGACTGTAGGCTCATCATGAGCAGGGAATGGCTCTGCCAACTCGGTTGTATTGCACTCTCCCAAGCACCTGGTACAGTGCTATGCACACAGTTTGCTCAATAAATACCAGTGACGATGACAAAGTAAAGACCCGGTTTCTGCCCTCGAAGGGCTTTTACTATTGAATGACAGTTGATGTGAAAACACTGCAATATTGCAATATTAAGTATATCTAGAAACCTGAGTAAGATAATCAATGAATAGCATTTACTGAATGCCTGCTGTGTACAGAGCACCCTTCTAAGCCCTGGGAAAAGATTAACAGAATTAGTAGATACAATCCCTGCCTTTAAGGAGATTACAATCTAATAATTGAGAGCTAGAGAACAGAAAATGGGGAAAATGTGTGTGACCCCAGTGTGTGGGCTGGAGATAAGCAGCTGAATATCAAGATGACAAATCCCACTCCTTTTTTCCAGTCTGACCTCAATTTAGAGCTCGGTGGTCAAATTTATTAATCCCGAGAACTCACTCCTTGACCTCCATGTGCACCACAAAACACAATGGGAGGGATAAGACGGTGGCTCACCTGTCATTTTCAACAGGAGAGTTCATCATCATCACAACCATCATCATGAGAAGGGTGAGGGCTGTTAGTGTGGTAGGCACTCTGAGGGGAGAGGGCAGGTGTCCAAAGATTACTGACCTGAGGTGATCTAGCGTCCTTCTCGCCTCACTCCACACCATCATCAGTGATTATCATCAATTGAGTGCTTACTGAGTGCAGAGCACTGTACTAAGCACTTGGGAGAGTACAATACAACAGAGGTGGTACGGCTCACGAGTCTCCAGCTTACTGCCCACATATCTGGCCTGTTCCCAGTGGTCCTGGGGGCCACTGGACCCCCGGGTGCCAGCTGCAAAATAACAGCAGTCGGACACCCACCCTGAGCCTGCATCGGTCCAGAGCTGACCATCTGGAATTGTTCAAGGAGAAGGTTTACACGCACCAGTAGCAGAACAAAGATCTCTCAAGGACAGGATTCCCTCCTAGGATCGTCAGAGGGCAGAGGACTGAAGCTGGGAAAGGGTGTGACGTTTCCCAGCCAGAAATGCCGCCAAGTCCATTAAAAAGGCTGAGGCTGGCTGCCTCGATGACACCAAGCAAAAACATAAACAGGCAGATCACTTAGAGCAGAAGAAGAGAATAGTTTCTGTAAGGTCCTTGCAGACAGGGAACGTGTATCAATTCTGCTGTGTTGTACTCTCCCAAGTACTTAATACAGTTTTTCATCAGTCAGTACATTGCATTTATTGAGCTCTTATTCTGTACAGAGCACTGTAGTGAGTGCTTGGCACAGTACAATATAACAATAAAAGAAAGCCAGTCCCTCCCACATCGAGCTTTTAGATTGTGAATCCCCTGAGGGACAGGGTCTGGATCTAAACCCCACCTGCGTATTCTTTCCCAGTGCTTAGTATAGTGCTCTGCACACAGTTATGTGCTTAATAAACACAACCACTATGACTATAGCGATCTGGGCACACTAAGCGCTCAGCAGATACCACTGATTGCTATTTTCCTAGCATTTCATAAAATGTTAGTCTATGGGACTCTTATCCTCTTTCCTTCACTAAACTAATATACACCAGATGCTATTTGATGTGTAGCCAGCTGTTGGTGAGGACTATGACTGGTAGAAGTTTAGGTAGTGGAAAGAGCCCGGGCCTGGAAGCCCAAAGACTTGGGTTCTAATCCTGGCTCTGCCACATGCCTGCTCTGTAACCTTGGGCAAGTCACTTCACTTCTCTGGACCTCAGTACCTCTTCGGACTGTGAGCCCACTGTTGGGTAGGGACCGTCTCTATATGTTGCCAACTGGTACTTCCCAAGTGCTTAGTACAGTGCTCTGCACACAGTAAGTGCTCAATAAATACGATTGATTGATTGATTAATTGATCTATACAAATGGGGATCAAGACTATGAGCCCCATTTGGGTCAGGGACTGTGTCCAACCTGACTACCTGCTGTCTACCCCAGCACTGAGAACAATGCTTGGCACATAGTAAGCACCTAACAAATACCACAATTATTATTATTACTATGAGCCCCATGAGCTGTAAAAGCACAATGGTTGTGTTTATTCTTTATTGCTGTAGTTTCACAAGTTTAAATTTGGTGGCAAAAGTGCCCTTTATATTCAGGAACAATTATTTTCAACCAATTGTTGATCTTACTAAGAAAACTGCTGCCCATGAACCTTGAGTAACTGCAGCCATGCCAGCCTGGCAATAATAACTATGCATTATTGAGTATTTATTTAATTTATTTATTTATTTGCACATATTTATTACTCTATTTATTTATTTATTTATTTTACTTGTATATATCTCTTCTATTTATTTTATTTTGATAATATGTTTGGTTTTGTTCTCTGTCTCCCCCTTCTAGACTGTGAGCCCACCGTTGGGTAGGGACCGTCTCTATATGTTGCCAACTTGTACTTCCCAAGCACTTAGTACAGTGCTCTGCACACACTAAGCGCTCAATAAATGATTGATTGATTGATTGATCTGTACAAATGGGGATCAAGACTATGAGCCCCATGTGGGTCAGGGACTGTGTCCAACCTGGCTACCTAGTGTCTACCCCAGCACTGAGAACAATGCTTCGCACATAGTAAGCACCTAATACCACAATTATTATTATTACTATGAGCCCCATGAGCTGTAAAAGCACAATAGTTGTGTTTATTCTTTATTGCTGCAGTTTCCCAAGTTTAAATTTGGTGGCAAAAGCACCCTTTATATTTAGGGACAATTATTTTCAACCAATTGTTGATCTTACTAAGAAAACTGCTGCCCATGAACCTTGAGTAACTTGAGCCATGCCAGCCTGGCAGTAATAACTATGCATTATTGAGTATTTATTTATTTATTTGCACGTATTTATTACTCTATTTATTTATTTTACTTGTACGTATCTATTCTATTTATTTTATTTTGTTAATATGTTTGGTTTTGCTCTCTGTCTCCCCCTTCTAGACTGTGAGCCCACTGTTGGGTAGGGACCGTTTCTATATGTTGCCAACTTGTACTTCCCAAGTGCTTAGTACAGTGCTCTGCACACAGTAAGCGCTCAATAAATACGATTGATTGATTGATTGAGTGCTTACTGTGTGCACAGCACTGTAGTAAGCGCTTGGGAAGTACAAGTCAGCAACATATAGAGACGGTCCCTACCCAACAACGGGCTCACAGTCCGAAGAGGAAGGAGAACAGCTACTGAATCCCCATTTTACAGATGATGTGATTGAGGCCCACAGAATTGAAGTGACTTGCTCAAGGTCACACAGCAGGCACAGGATAAAAACTCAGGTCTTCTGGCTCCCAGGCTCATGCCCTTTCCACCAACCACCAGCCATAAATGTTATACTAAACAGTACCATGGCATCTGTATTGGTCTTCACTTCACAATATGTGTGCAACAAAGACTACACAAGAGTGCCAAATGCCCTTCCTCAGCTCCCAAGTCATTAGAATTCACTGAGCTCCAGGGTGTACGTGGCACTGACCCAGACATTATCTAAAGACAGACACAGGCGTTGCTTTCCATATGTTCTCCTTCTAAATCAAACAACAATGCAGACCATCCTGTGAAGGAGACACACATAAATCTATGCATTAGGAGTCCACAGTATCGCAAGAGTCCAAGTAAAAAATTAAACATTAACTAATGAGGACAAAATGGAATGAACCTGAGCAGCGAGTTAAATTAGAGTTTGCCTTGTTGCCCTGAAAGTTAGAATCACTCAAAATGAACCTGACTACTCTATTTATTTATTTATTTTTCTTACTTGCACATATCTATTCTATTTCTTTTATTTTGTTAGTATGTTTGGTTTTGTTCTCTGTCTCCCCCTTTTAGACTGTGAGCCCACTGTTGGGTAGGGACTGTCTCTATATGTTGCCAATTTGTACTTCCCAAGCGCTTAGTACAGTGCTCTGCACATAGTAAGCGCTCAATAAATACAATTGATGATGATGATGCCGGATAATGTATCATTGATTATCATTCACTTTCATTCATTCATTCATTCATTCAATTGTATTTATTGAGCGCTTACTGTGTGCAGAGCACTGTACTAAGCGCTTGGGAAGTACAAGTTGGCAACATATAGAGATGGTCCCTACCCAAAAGCGGGCTCTAAACTGGTCTTCTTTTGTAGCAACAAATACCATAGTATTTTCATCTGGTCCTCATGCTAGTCCAAATTTCCTTAAGCCCAAACTCAATTTCCCTTCTTTTGTTCCTATCATGTTTCTCCCACACCACTTTTTTTAATGGTATTTGTTAAGCATTTACTACGTGCCAGGCACTGTACTAAGCATGGGGTAGATACAAGGTAATCATGTTGGACACAGACCCTGTCCCACAGGGGACTCACAGTCTTAATCCCCATTTTACAGATGGGGGCAACTGGGGTGCAGACAAGTGAAGAGAAGCAGCGTGGCTCAGTGGAAAGAGCACGGACTTGGGAGTCAGAGGTCATGGGTTCTAATCCTGGCTCTGCCATTTGTCAGCTGTGTGACTTTGATTGTTACCTCATCCATAAAATGGGACAACCTGATTTCTTTGTATCGCCCCAGCGCTTAGAACAGTGCTTTGTACATAGTAAGCACTTAACAAATGCCATCATCATTATTATTATTAAGTGAAGTGACTTGCCCAAAGTCACACAGCAGACAAGTGGCGGAGCCGGGATCAGAACCCAGGTCCTTCTGACTCCCGGGCCCATTCTCTATCTACTAGGCCATGAGAAGCAGCGTGGCTCAGTGGAAAAAACCCAGGCTTTGGAGTCAGAGGTCGTGAGTTCTAATCCCGGCTCTGCCACTTGTCAGCTGTGTGACTTTGGCCAAGTCACTTAACTTCTCTGTGCCTCAGTTACCTCATCTGGAAAATGAGGATTAAGACTGTGAGCTCCCCGAGGGACAACCTGATCACCTTGTAACCTCCCCAGTGCTTAGAACAGTGCTTTGCACATAGTAAGCGTTTAATAAATGCCATTATTATTATTGTTATTATTATGCTGCTTCTCAAAACTAGCTTGCCAGGTCTTGCTGAAACTTTGAGGCCTATTTCTGAAAAAAGAAAAAGAGTTTAGCATAAATTTGATTTGAAATATCTTCAGATAGGTCCTGAACATTGGACTTTGCTTATTTAAGGGCACATGGGAATGTCAGGGCTACTAGTACCACCACTGTACAAGCACTGGGGTAGATATGAGATAATCAGGTCAGACTCAGTCCCTGTCCCACATGAGGCTTATAGTCTATGTAGGAGGGAGAATGGGTATCGAATCCCCATTTTACAGATGAGGAAACTGAGGCCCAGAGCAGTGACTTGCCCACGGACACACCACAAACAGGTGGCAGATCTGAGATTAGAACCCAGGTCCTTTCAACACCTAGGCCCATAACTCTTTCCAAACAGCTCACTGAAGAATTTTTTTTTTTTTACCATTAGGCCTGAGAGTCAGAAGGACCTGAGTTCTAATCCAGTCTCTGCCAAGTGTCTGCTGTGTGACCTTGGGCAAGACATCTGACTTCCCTGTGCCTTAGTTACCTCACCTGTAAAATAGGGATTAAGACTATGAGCCCTATGTAGGACGTGGACTGTGTTCAACCTGATTAGCGTGAACCTACCCCAGCGCTTAGTACAGTGCCTGGCATAACAGTGCTTAACAAATACCACAAAAACAAAACAAAAACAAAAAACCTCACATATAAATGTAAATGGCCACTGTAATAAAGGTAGGCTATGAATAATTTTATTTCCCTCTCTTAGGAAGAGCATTCATTACAGGTCAAGCTGCTAAAATTGAAGTGCTCTCCCTCCAGGAAGTATGTTGCTGATTCTGCTTCTTCAGAGAATCTTGTGTTCCACGGCATAAATAAGTACCTATCAACAGTCTGTAGTTAATGCTAATACAGTACTATAAAAATACAGGCCATTTGGCCTAAACATCTTAAGCAATTAACAACACTGCATCATAAATAATGTATTAACATTCACATCTCTGGAGATGTATCGCCGTCTGATTGTCTCAGTGCTTCCTCAGGAGTGGCAAGGATAAGGGCAAAGCCAGCATCTGGTGCTTCTCACTCTAGATCCACCTAACTCCATTCTCACATTTGTTCCAAAACAAACCTTAGTAATACCTTAGTAATAAAGAAATGGCTTGAAGACAGAAACTTCTATTTCTTTTGCCCTATTAATGCAACTTTCTGTTTTTAAAATACAGACTTTCATAGCTGGGAACCTGGGCCTCGAGAGGATCAGTAATCTCAGAACTGCATTCTTACACTGAGAATGAAGGGAGCAAGAGGGGTTCACGGGCAAATGTAGATATTTACCTTACCATTGATAATGGTTGTGAATTCTACATGCAAAGGGTTATATTGGGTGTAGAGGGTTTTTTGGGTGGGGGAGGGAGATGGTACCCTTTCAAAGAGAAAACAAGTGAGAAGCAGTATGGCCTACAGG
This sequence comes from Tachyglossus aculeatus, assembly GCF_015852505.1. NCBI lineage: Eukaryota > Metazoa > Chordata > Mammalia > Monotremata > Tachyglossidae > Tachyglossus > Tachyglossus aculeatus. The sequence continues at coordinate 20,832,556 of NC_052078.1, read as the reverse complement.
GCTGGGAGTAAGCAGGACCTGGGTTCTAATCGTGACTCCACCAAATATCTGCTGTGTGAGCTTGGGCAAGTCACTTCACTTCTCTGTGCCTCAGTTACCTCATCTGTAAAGACTGTGAGCCCCATGTGGGACAGGGACTGTGTCCAACCTGATTACCTTGTATCTACACCAGCGTTTAGAGTGGTTCTTGGCACATAGTAAACACTGAACAAATACCACAATTATTATTATGATTAGGAGCTAATCAGAGCAATGGGATGGTATGGTGGGTAAAAGTTGGAATATTATTGGGTAAGAGTCTTCACCTGATGCCAGAGCAGAAAGAGGAATCTGATTGTCTGGGATCCTGGCACCCAGGAACACATTGGGATTTCACCAGCTGGGTTCCTCTCACCTACCTCCTCTCTTAATAATATTTATTAAGCACTTATGCATTCATTCATTCATCCATTCAATCATATTTATTGAACACTTACTATGTGCAGAGCACTGTAGTAAGCACTTGGAAGAGTACAGTACAACAATAGATATGTTCCCTGCCCACTTACTATGGGCAGAACACTGTACTAAGCACTGGGAGAGAATACCCAGATGGGGATTAGATAGGGCTCACATCTTCATCCAGCCCAGGAAAACCTGTTCTCACATCCTTTTGTTATCACATCTGTTTGTCTTTCCCATTAAGACTCTAAGCTCTTTGAGGGTAGATATCACACCTACATGTGGTTCCCCAAGGCCTAGAAAAGGGTTTTGAACACAGGACTCTTGAAGAAACAAACTAAGCTCCTCGAGGGTAAATCCCTCTCTTTTTTCCTTCAGAATTCCCAGCAGTTCTCTGCATAATAAGGTACTTTGTACCTTGTAACCATGACAGTGGTGATGCTAGGGTGTTGATCACCAGGTCATTGATAAGAATCTGAGAGGAAAAGGAGCAGCTGGAAGATTAGAGCAGGGGGCTCTTATGAATGCATTTATGTTCTACGTGGTTTATTTATGGGAGCAGCAATCTGTATTGGGACACCAAGTGAAGCAGGCTTAAATTCAGACATCCCTGGAATACACTGAACCCCTGACAACCAGTCACCACACAATGACTTCTCTTTGACTCAGTTACCTCATCTGTAAAATGGGGATTGAGCCCCACATGGGACAACCTGATTACCTTGTATCCTCCCCAGGCACAAAGTAAGCACTTAAATACCATTACTATTATTATTAATAATAAGTATTTTCAGACTCCCTCTCCAAAATTTTAAAATCAGACCAGCACTCACTAGGTACTCTGTGAAAATATCTCTCAGCTTGACCAGTTTGGGAAAACAATGTTCCTTTAAACAACTTGTTTATACATTGGGTTGGGGGGCGGGGGGGTGTCCAAGTGATCACATCACAATTTAAATGGCCGCAAAGACTAGCTTAGGGTGATTCTCTGGATTTGGGTTTGTATCAACCAAGTTCTGCTGCAATGGATGGAAAGTTTATCTTTGACCTTCACAATAAGTTTTCAGTTTTCTTCTTGAACAATATATACTAATGAAATGATAGATTCTCAGCAGCTGGAGAATGAGAGATGATTTTCCAGTCAGCTCATCTCTTGCTCCTATTCCCCTACCCAAGTGCAGACTGGGGGACTTGATCTTCTAGGTCCTGAAGGTATAGGCATAACTTTTTCATCTATTATTTCCTCCTATCTGTAATATATTTTGATGTCTTTTTCTCTTCCCCACTAAATAGCAAACTCCTTGAAGGCAGGGTTCGTGTATTTTTGATTTCCTACTACAACCTAGTCCACACAACTCGTTCCTCTAATGCCTACCTACTCACTGTACCGTGACCTTGTTTATCTTGCCGAAAACCCCTCGCCTACATCCGACTACCCCTTGCCTACGTCCTGCCTCTGGCCTGAACTCCCTCTCCCCTCCCTCGTATCTGACAGAGATCGCTCACCACACCTTCAAAGCCTTATTGAAGGCACAGCTCCTCCAAAAGGTCTTCCCTGACTAAGCCCTCATTTCCTCTTCTCCCACTGCCTTCTGCATCCTGCCCTGCCCCGCATTTGGATTTGCACCCTTTATTCACCCCACCCTCAGCCCCACAACACTTCAGTACGTATCCATAATTTATTTTATTGCCTGTCTTCCTCTCTAGACTGTAAGCTCCTTGTGGGCAGGGACTGTGTCTATCACTTCTGTTATATTTTACTCTTCCAAGCACTTAGCACACTGTAAGTGCTCAGTTAATACAGTTGATTGATGTATTCAAATTCTTTTGTACTCTCCCAAGCATTTACTACAGTGCTCTGCACAGAGTAGGTGCTCAACAAATACATTTCATTTATTGACAGACTGGAGTGAGAAAGATGGGTCGTTCATTTGGAATGATGGTCCAAATCTTGGCTTCCCTCATCTAAACACTGGGCTACAGCAGGATAGGAGAGAGACCACCAGAAGTAGAGAGAAGTGGGAGAGGAAGAGAAGATAGGCTTCTGCTCAAGACAGGCAGGTGCCATCAGGATTACACTTCTAGTTTGTTTTTTTTCTTTTAAATTTGTTAAGTGCCTACTACGTGCCAGGCACCAGACTAAGCCCTGGGATAGATACAAGCTAATCACTTTACAGGTGAGGGAACTGAGGCCCAGTGAAGTGACTTGCCCAAGGTCACAGATCAGACAAGTGGCAGAGCTGGGATTAGAACCCAGGTCCATCTGACACCCCAGGTACAAAACTCCAACCCTGAAATTCACCTCCCCTGGCCAACCCAAAAGGCCACCTTCTCCTATTTCCTGGGATTTATAAGGGAAGTGAGAGAGTAATTACGATAATGTTTACATGGGCTTTAACCTAGATAAACATTTATAGGCCATAAAGTTCAATTCTGAATGAACAGGTGACCCAGAAACAGATTTCCCCCACAAGTCGGAGCAAACGGTCTGTTTTCTCTTTAAATGATCTCATTCTTTCCAAATACACTCACTCTATGCGGATGCATGAACTAAAATAGCGTGAGCCCTGTCAAGATGAAAAGACAAATAGATCAGAGACATGATGATCTATAACAAGAAGCAGAGTCTGACATACTACTCATATTTGATTATGCTGTAATTATGATGTAGAATCATCAGCACAAAACCTGTAAGAAAAATTATATTAAAGTCACCATCTAAATTCACTACTTCTCTCGACTGCTAGCTTTTGCAGGTACTAATGTGTCAAAAAAAACGGCCAGCCAGGGAGGGAGGAGGTCAAATTTAGGCACCGAACCTCTCAGTTTACAGTGTCTACTCTGTCTCAGCAACTTTATCTCCTACCCACGCATTACTTGGCTCTTTAGATACTCTCGGAGTATCTAGATTATGGGTAACATCTGGTTCTCTTGTTTAGGAGGGCAATGCTTTCATTTTAAACTTTTCCTTCACAAAATTCACAAAATGAAGACTGGAGATTTTAGCAAGGCCTGAAAATAGCATGTAGAGTAAGGGTGTGAGACTGGTTTTCTAGAAATCCTGTGGATTTTACAAGCTTAATAGTTCCATGGAGTTTCTGTGGCATCACGTCGGAGGAAAAATGTCAAGATCAGCTTGAAAATGTTTGCATCCTTAAAAGAATTACACAATGCCATACACATTATTTTCAGTCTTTGCATTCTTTCCATTATGTTTCAAAAAAGAAGGGAATTTTCAGCCTACAGACCTCCAAATGAGAATATATTACTCTAGAGAAATGGTCACTTTTCTTAACTCACAAATCATCCCTTTTGGCAGACCAAAATATGTAATAAATAATAACGTTACTCTTCTCCTTAGACTGTGAACCACACACGGGACAGGAACAGTGACTGACCTGATTATCTTATATTTACCCCAAGGCTCAGTACACAGTAAGCACTTCTTAATTACCTGAATATTAATAATAATTATTAACAACAAAATATGAAGTCAGAAGAGCAGTGTGGCCTAATGGAAAGAACAGAGCCTGAGTCTCAGAGGACCTGGGTTCTAATCCCAGTCCACCGCTTCATTCATTCAATCATATTTACTGAGCACTTACTGTGTGCAGAGCACTATACTAAGCGCTTGAGAGTACACTATAACAATGAACACATTCCCTGCCCTCAGTGTGGGATGGACAAGTCACTTCACTTCTCTGTGCCTCAGTTACCTCATCTGTAAAATGGGGATTATGACTGTGAGCCCCTCAGGGGATGTGGATTATGTCCAACCAGATTAGCTTGTATCTATCTACCCCAGCACTTAATACAGGGCCTGGCACATAGTAAGCACTTAAAAAATACCATATTAAAAAAAAAGTCAGACTCCACAATAGAGCCTGTTTATGTTCCTGAAAATGTGGCTGTTTCATGGGGTACCTTTTCCCATAGTCCTTCAGGCAGTTCCTTAAGGTTCTGTTCCAGAACCAGCCCCACCGTGATAGCGGAGGCCTTCAGATAAGTAAAAATGACATTAAAGATCCCTCCCCGCCTTTCCTTCCCTTCGCCATTTCCACTTCCTTTGTTCCTAGAGGCTTTCCTGAATTCCCTTGCCAACCTGCACTCTGCCCCTCCACCCACCAAGCATTTTTAAAAAAAAACAAGTGACTTGCATGGCCCCCACTGAAGCTATGCCCCACTACCAGCCAAAGGGGTTCCTGAAAACGTTCCTGAGGTCCTGGATTGAACCCTCCCACTAGCGGGATAATAATAATGCTAATAATAACAACTGTATTTATTAAGCGCTTACTTTGTGCCAAGCACTGTTCTAAGCACTGGGTTAGATACAAGATCAGCAGCTCCCACAGGGGAGTCACATTTTAAGTAGGAGAGAGAACAGGACTGAATCCCCATTTTACAAATGAAGGGGAACTTAGGCCCAGAAAAGTGTGGTGACAGTCTCATTCATTGAGTCATTCAAATTTATATTATTATAAATTCAAATAATTATTTATTTATTTATTTATTTTTAGACTGTGAGCCCACTGTTGGGTAGGGACTGTCTCTATATGTTGCCAATTTGTACTTCCCAAGCACTTAGTACAGTGCTCTGCACATAGTAAGCGCTCAATAAATATGATTGATTGATTGATTGAGCACTTACTGTGTGCAAATCACAATCCCTGCCCAAAACGAGCTTACAGTCCCAGAGCCCAGGCATGGATAGCCAGGAGGCAGAAAGCTGGAGCTGGACCCAAGAGGAATGGGGAGAAAAAAAAAGAGAGAGAGAAACAGCATGGCTTAATGGTAGAGCATGGGCCTGGGAATCAGAAGGACCTGGGTTCTAATTCTGCCTCCGCCACATGTCTGCTGTGTGACCTTGGGCAAATCCCTTAACTTCTTTGGGCCTTAGTTATCCCATCTTTAAAATGTGAATTAAGACAGTGAGCCCTGTGTGGGACAGAGATTATGTCCATCCTGATTCATTTATATCTACCCCAGGGCTTAGAACAGTGCTTAGTACATAGTAAGCTCTTACAACTACCGTAATAATAATAATTATTATTATTGTTTTTACTAGAGAGATGGAAATTAGCCTACGGCAATCATAAAAAAATGGAAAAAAGGAGATAAAGGCAAATCTAAAAAAATAGCGAAAACAGCAACACCAGAACTGACCCAACATCTCATCCTGATGTGATCTGTCCAAGATGTTTCTCAGAAAAGCATGCAATTCCTACATTATATCAGATTGTGGATTATTCTATAATAGGGTTTAGAAGAGAGTAATTCCTCAACCCAGCTAATAACCTTCTGTGCTTGGGAGCAGGGTTGACTGACAGTCCTTATAATTTTCTCTCAGCTCCTGCACTTGTGGTCAGTTTTAATGTTCATACAAGTCTTTAAGCCTTTTACTTTGGTACTATTCTGCAGGGCAGTAGGCTCTCTCGGTTAATTATATATTGCCTACAAGAGTATCGCATTTTCTTCATCTTTGTTTTTATTGAATTCATAACTCCATCTCAGGGGGATACCACAGTTACCTGGCAGCTAAATGAGAAGTTGCATCAACAGCTGAAATGTTGATGTGCGTATTGTAAATTCCTGGAGAAAGACAAGCAGCCTGTGGCTGCTCTTGCTGGGATAAAAGTGGCAGAAAATTCTCTTTTTTTTTTCCTTAGAGGGTTTCTTTGAGACAGCTCTTGCAACTTTGGTCTTAAGTTCTTTAAAAAATTCCTCCCATTGAGATCCTGGAATTTGATGGGATATTGAAAAGTTACCTTCTGCAGCAGCTTCCTCCTCATCCTCTCACCTCTTCTGAGTGTCTACTATTCCCCCAGATTCTTTTCCTTCAGAATCTCACCTCTACCACTTTGCTGTGTGATCTTAGCCATTTCATTTCACTGCTCAATCAACTGAATTTATTGAGCACTTACTCTATGCAAAGCACTGTACTAAGCCCTTGGGTGAGGAAAATATAACAGAGTTGGAAGACATAGTAAGTGCTTAACAAATGCCATAAAAAAAGATGACTGATTCACAGCAATACAATACAATGAGCACTCTCAGAACTGCATAATGTCATCTGTGGCTGGCCATTCTAAGTGTCCCACCACCTCGCTTCTGGACGCTCCTCCAGCTTGGGGAAACAAAAAATTTGCCGCCAAAAGATTTTTCTGCAATTTTTTGAGTTTTTATGTGAATTTGGTACTCTGGCATATTACTTTTCTCTTCAGTCTTTCTCGGTTATCAGAGGTTCATACACGATATTTCAGTTTTACCAATCAGCAGCTGAGATCCATGAAATATTCATGAGACTTTTGTGTTTTCTCTTTTAATCCTTCCCTTTCACTATTCCTCTCCTTCCTAGTTTTTCTGTAGTCTCCTATAATGAGAAGCAGAACGGCCTTGTGAGAAGCAGCGTAGCCTAGTGGATCAAGCATAGGCCTGGGCGTCAGAAGGACCTGGGTTCTAATCCCAGCTCCACCCCATCTGCTGTGTGACCTTGGGCATGTCACTTAATTTCTCTGTGCCTCCGTTCCCTCATCTGTAAAATGGGGATTAAGACAGTGAGCCCTACATGAAACAGGGGCTGAGTTCAACCCTATTAGCTTGTATCTATCTCAGCCCTTCATACAGTGCCTGGCACGAAGTAAGCACTTAAATACCCTAATGATACCTCTTCTTTATATCCACATTCTGACCTATTTCTAGAGTGGCCATTCATATGGCTCTATACCAGACAGTCCAAATTTCAGCTGGGTCATGGGCTGACCCATGCCCAATATTGCTATGGCACTGGATGGCTCCTTCTACCTTAGTTCCTGCCATTGGGTCCTTTGGCTTGGAAGCGTGATGCCTGTATTCCCAGGGAGTTAAATAATGATAATCGTGATCTTTCTTAAGCACTTCTTAGGTGCCAACACCATTCTAAACACTGGGGTAGATACAATACAATCCTGTAGTCAGTCCCCATCCCACATGAGGCTCATAGGCTAAGGATGAGGGAGGACTGGGACTTCAATCCCATTTTACAGATGAGGAAAACCGAGGCACGGAGAAGTGACTTGTCCGAGGGCATATAGTGAACCAGTGGAAGAGTGGTGGGTTCGAACTCAAGTCTCCTGACATCTAGGCTGTGCTTTTTCAACTGGGCCACACAGCTTGGAAGGGTTTTCCCTCTGGAGCTGGGGGGTGTCAAGGAGGCCCCCAGAAACATGTTCTAAGGTTCTGAGGACTTCCACAAAAGGTTCCATGTGACATCGTTACCCATATAATACAACATGTGCCTATTACTTTTGGATCAATAAAGGAGCACCCAGTATCTTCTGAGTGCCATCAACGGCCACCCTACCTGCTTCCCCACTCGGCTGGTGTCCATCTTCTGAGGTCTCTAAATCTTGCTTTGTTTCTCTGTCGCAGTCGGGATTCTTGTGGGTAACTCCCTCAGTATGTGTCATTGTGTGTTTGGGTCCCTGTGTCCTCAACCTCATCGGTGCAGTCATGGCAGGTTTGTCAGTGCTCCAGGGTTCTGAGAATTGCCTTGCAGAGAAACACAAGATGTGAAGAGGTGCGGAAAGGGGGACTACCTAGATTTTTACAGCAGGGACTGTTTTTTTGCTCAGACCCCTGGGATTCCCCACTAATGCTACAGGAATGTTCCCCCCGTTATGGTTTTCCAAACCTAGACTGTCTTTTATTTCCTGGGATGGCCTTCAGATAGTCACAGTGTGGCACCCGCCACTCTGGAGCCCAGTTTCCTCTGTGGGTTTTCCACTCACCTCCGCCAAGCCTGATTAGAGATGAGAATAAGTCTTTTTAGTCCCTGGCCTTAGTGGTGGGTGGGAAGAGTTACTATTTTTGAAGTTTTAACTCTGTTGATCCAGATTCCTCAGTGCAACTACTTTAGAAAGAGTCCTTAAAATGGAATTCCTGTGGGGCTCCTCCCTGAATTGCCTAAGGGTAAAAGTTGATCTTTCAAAGATAGTCACTCCTACACTTTCTCCTTCTCTCCCCCCATGCCCCCCTGCTTTTAAAAAGCAAAACAAAACAAAACAAAAAAACAACCCAATGTAAATTGCCTGGCTGAAACCTGACTCTGAAATAGTCACTCTGGCATGGATAATTTCCTCACTCCAAGTATTTACTTCCATTTTATCTTCGGAGGCAATGGTGGTTAGGTTATCTACTCAGCCTTCACAGCAGCTCCCAGAGACTAATCGAGAGACAAGGGAAAGAATCCTTCTTTTATGAGATGGTGGAGTTTACCGACCTGTGCTTTGTACTCGGTTCGTTACTAGGTCTGAAAGAGACAAAAGTCTAGGAAATCTTATCCACGGCAACTCCCTGAATAAATTGAATGGAGAAGCTGCGTGTCCTAGTGGATAAAGCATGGACCTGGGATCTAATTCCAGATCTGCCCTTGGTCGGCTTTGTGACCCTGGGCAAATCACTTCACTTGTCCGTGCCTCAGTTACCTCATCTATAAAATGGGAACGAAGAGTGTGAGAAAAAAACTGAAGAGACATGTCTGAGTTTACAGAAAATGATGAGAGGGGATCAGAGTGAAGATGAAATCCCTTATCACCGGGACGGGAGGGGGCAGGCAATGAAGCTTGAAGGTGATAGATTCAAGCCAAACAAAAGGAAACGTATCTTCAGCCAGAAGGTAAGACGTACAAGGAATTTGTTAGAACCAGAAGTTGGGCAGATAGAAAGTATTAGCAGGCTCAAAAGATTCTGTGATAAATTCACAGATGGGAGGCTCATAATGGAGTATTAAAAGGAAAATTAGAGTTGTAGCAGGAAGCTTTTTTTAGGTATTTGTTAAGCACTTACTAAGTGCCAGTCACTAAATGCTGGGAGTAGGTAGAAGATAATAACAACAATGATGGTGTTTGTTAAGTGCTTACTGTGTGTTAAGCACTGTTCTAGGCACTGGGGTAGATACAAGGTAGTCAAGTTGGACACAGTCCCTATACCAATGGGGCTCACAGCCTTAATCCCCATTTTACATGTGAGGTAAACGAGGCCCAGAGACGTGAAATGACTTGCCCAAGGTCACAGAGCATACACTTCCAGACACAGTTAAGGAGTTAGGAGGTATTCAAGCCTATTGGCCAGTGTTAACCCAGAACACCAAGGAAGAGGAGCGAGAATGGAGACAAACAGAAACCCAAGGGGCTGGCAGCCGCTCGAAAATTGGGCAATCCAGGATCCCTGGAGCTGTTCAGTGCCAATCTAGGCTAGCTGCCTCCTGCCACAAAACTGCAGGACATGCATGCCTTTAGCGCTCTTGGAAAACTAGGGATGCCACTGGATTTGTAATCAAAGACTGTGCCTGGAGGGAGGGTGAGGACTGCGATGAGAAGAATTCCCTCCAAGAACTGTCATTGTTTGGTTTCTCATTGGTATTCTGGATTGTTGGTTTTGTCAAGTAATCCTTCTAGATCTGGTTTTGTGCCCTGTGGGACAGGGACTGGATCTAATCTGTGTACTTTACAATTACCTCAGTATCTTAGCAGGGATACTTCACATATAGTACCTAATAAATCCCATCACTACTACTAAATCTCTAAATATCACAGCAGATGGCAAGGAGGGCAACCAATCAATCAATCAATACTGAGCACCTACAATATGCAGAACACTGCTGTACTAAGTGTTCAGCAGAGGCCATAGAAGATGCAATAGCTACTCCCAAGGAGTTTATAATCAAGAAGGGAAAACAGTCATGAAGCAGCGTGGCCTAGAGGAAAGACCACAGGTCTAGGAGTCAGAGGATCTGGGTTCTATTCCTAGCTCTGCCAAGTATCTGCTCTGTGACTTTGGACAACTCAATTCACTTCTGTTACCTCATTTGTAAAATGAAGATTAAGCCTGTGAGCTCCACATAGGTCATGGACTGTCTCCACCCTGATGAGCTGGTAACTACCCCAGCACTTAAGTACAGTGCCCGGTGCATAGTAAACTCTTAACAACTACCATTAAAAAATTATGAAATAATTTACAAAGGGGAGGAAGAAATACTCAAAGAATAGAGTATGGAAATGGCTGTGTAAGAAAGTGCCAAGGGAAATAGTTGCTGCAAAAGTGCTAAGATGGATCAGACCTGCTAAGACTGTTAAGCTCCTTGTGTGGGCAGGGAACATATCTACCAACTCTGATGTACTGTACTCTCCCGTGTGCTTAGTACAGTGTTCTGCACACAGTAAGTGCAATAAATTCCACTGACTGATTGAGATGATAGTAAGGAGCATAGGTCTTAGGGAAAAAAATTAATTAGTCAGGGAAAGTCTCCTAGAGTCGGTGGTATTTCAGAAGTGTTATGACAATGGCAGGTAGCAGTGGTCTGGTGGTCTTCAAGTAGGGGCAGGGAGGTGGCTCCAGGCCAGAAGAAAGACCTGAGCCAGGGATCAAAGGTGGGGTGAGGGGGGAGTGGAGGAAGCACACGGAGATGATGAGCTCAGGGGGGAACAGGAACCACAAGCTGGGGTCTGGTTGAAAGAGAGAGCAGCTGATGGACTGCCCTAAAGCCTCTGGTCAGGCTTTGGTGTTTGATGCATTTTCCAAAGATGATCCAAGCATGCAGAGTGGAGAGGAGAGAGGCTGGAGGCAGGGAGATCAGTCAGGAGGCAGATCATCATTATCTAGACTCTAAGCTCGTTGTGGGCAGGGAATGTGTCTGTTTACTGTTGTAGTGTACTCTCCCAAGCGCTTAGTACAATGCTCTGCACACAGCACTCAGTAAATATCATTGAATGAATGAATGAATCTATAGCTAGCACTGTTCCTTCAAACCTTGTGTTGTGTCTGAGACTACTGAGCATAGTGCAGTGCTCTGCACACAGTAAGCGCTCAATAAATACGATTGAATGAATGAGATGAATGGACTAAGCATATGACTTGGTGATAGCACTGTTTTTGATCTTATGTTCATGCACCCTCTACTACTTGTGTTCAGCCTGCTCAGTGTCAAGGGGAAAGGAGTAGAGGTGCCTTTCTGGAATTCAGAATCAATCAGTGTATTTATTGAGAGCTTACTGTGCACAGAGCACTGTACTAAGCGCTCGGGAGACTACAGTACAACAGAGTTGGCTGACCCATTCCCTGCCCGCAACAGCTTACAGTCTAGAGCAGGGAAAGTGCAGGAGCAGCTACACACAGGGCTAAGTGCCCTGGAGTCAGTCAGTCAGGCAATCAGTTGATGATATTTATTGAGTGCTTACTGTGTGCAGAACACTGTACTATAAGCGCTTGGGAGAATACAATATAATAGATATATTCCCTGCCCAAAACAAGCTTACAGACCAGTGGGGCAGGAAGAGGGAAAGGATTAAGGTGTTTCTAGAGTTTTGAGGATTCACTGTCTGTGTTTTCACATTTGTGGTGAATCCCCTGGAATCTATTAGCTACCTGATCCAACCTGCCATTTACTAGCTGTGAACATGTGCCCTCCTCCACCACCACCCCCCACCCCAAAACTTGCAGAAATTAAGAGTATCATAAAGTCATTAGGAAGTTAGAAGCACACGGGTATGGAGCTTGCAGATAAGAACGGAAATATTTACCAGCCCACAAAATGTTTGCCAGGTTCCTGCCCATTTAGGCTGCACTGCCTGTACCACACAGATATCAAAATAAATAGAACTAGCTTATCCTGTGCCTGGTGCTGGATTTGGAACTCAGTCTCAAGAGATTCGGCATATGGGGATTGCTGCAGTTAAGGCTTTGGTTCTGGGATTATAAGATGGAGAAACACGTGCTATTCTGAAGGTTTTTGTGTTTACACTCCAACAGACAAAGCGAAAGCATCCTTACTTAAAAAAAATCACACATTTGAGGCACTGAGTAAAGGTGTTAAGTTGTTTAAGTCAAAATAACTATCAAAAGATGACAGAGAACTGAAGACATACATTTTATCTTCATTCTTTAAATGGCAAGTGCTTTCACATAAATTAATCATCACTTTCTTCTGATACTGCAAACAAGGAGCCCTGAGTTTCCCTGAAAGAAGTTGTAGCGAGTTCAATTTCAAGGTTCGGATTTCCAAAACACTAAAAATCAAGAAGTAAAAGTCTCCGTGATATCGGGTGTCAAACTCACTGCTCACTCTTCCCCAGCCACTTATGAAGCTCTCTCTTTTTCTCAGCAACTCAACTGTGAGCACCATGTGGGATAGGGACTTTTCCCAACCTGATTACTTATATCTTCCCCAGTGCTTAGAACAGTGCTTGATACACAGTAAGAGCTGAACAAATATAATAATAATAACAACAATAATAATAATAACTGTTGGCTGCCCCTTAAACATGTGAATTAACCCAAAACATTTCCCAAGCTGCCCTTTGGGCTAAAGGGGAAAGGTATTATGGATAGTGTAGTCCCCTGCTTGCCTCCAGGGAAAATGGTCTAAGGAGGTACCAACTAGGGAATCCCATGAGGTATATAATAAACTGGATGAAGCAGAGGTAGTGGATTGGCTGAGGACTGTGGTAAAGCTGAGAAGAGCAAGGGCCTGGGAGTGAGAGGACCTGGGTTCTAATCCCAGCTCTGCTACTTACCTATTGGGTGACTATGGGCAAGTCACTTCTCTTCTCTGGGCCTCAGTACTCTCCCTACTTTCCCACAGAAGCTGAAGGAACCAAGAGCAGAGCAAGGATACCTTTTCAAGCGGCACTGCAATTGTAGGATTCTGGGGGGACGGGGCTCCTCGCCTCCCTTTCTTTCGCCTCTGACGTCCATGTTCATGAGCGCATGTCCACCAAAGTGAACAAAGGCACAGGTGACCATCCACCAGGGTGGAATATCAATCTCTGGTATTTCCTGGGTGCTCACTGTGTGCAGAGCACTGTACTAAGCACTTGAGAGCATTCAGTAGACTTGATAGACAAGAATCTCCACCTGCAAGGACCTCTTTCTTCCTTTGAAAGGGCAAGTGGGCCAACTTGTGTTAAGAGGGAAGCAAGGTGGGAGCCAAGAGGGATGGAGCCAGATGCTGTTACTTTGGGCAGGACAGCATGATAAGTCAAGGGGCTCCCATATTTGGGAAATACAGCAGAAAAATGACTCGCTTTATCATTGCATTGGCACCCCCCTCTGCACATATGCCAGTCCACCAGTCAATCTGGGTTTGGTAGCCTTGCCCTAAACTTCACAAATTTACACTGTTTGTTTAACTGCGCAGTCTCTTAATGGATCATTTGCTATTCAGTTGGAACTAAAATGGCTTCGCTAAAAGCCCTGCTATAATTTAGAATATCCTAATAGAATAGAATACATTCAATGTAAAGTATATTACGAAGGATTTCAAATATGGAAAAGGCAATTTCACAATTGCAATACCAAGGTTTCCGTTTAAAATAAGTGAACAGAAATTAAGAGCCTGAAATAATGCCACTTGTGCATTTCTGTGATCTTGCTCATTTGAATTTCAATAACCATACTGTAAAAATAGATCTGTAAGACTTTAAAGGCTGGGGGAGCTCAAGAAAATCAAAACTATTTGAAAACCATGACAGTTTTAAAAAGCTAAAAGGAGCAATTATCTTCTCCTCTGTAGACTCCAAACAATTCCATTTATGCAGAGATGTGATAGACTTTTTTAAGTCGCCCAAATAAGTTACAACAAATGAGCATCTCACCTGTTCCCATAAAAGACTTTTGTGTTCTATGATCAAGAACAATTTTTTAATGGAAGGTATAAAAATCATTAAATGACTTTTTCTTCAAGTTGTTTACTTTGATATAAATATATGCAAGTTTGAATAATCTATACCTACTGTACAGCTGTGAAAACATTTCTGCATATTGAGCTAACAAACCCAGTTTTCTTTCTTTCAAGAAAATTGTAGAACTTGTAATTTAAAATTAAGGCCAAACAACTCAAGAATGTTTTCCTATTCAAAGTTCAGGCAAGATTTTGAAAATAACATAATGAGAACAAAATGATTAAAATACACTGAGGTCACCTGAAAATCAACATGCTAAAACAATGTATCTAATTCACTAAAAGAATAAAAGTTTCAAAAGAACATAAATGCAGAGAGTTTAAAGGTGATATGTTATACCTTTTCTTTCAATAGTTCGATTTTTCAGGGGAAACCAATTACTTTTACTGCATCTTGTTATTGTTATGCTCACAGCATGAGCGAAACATGTTTTTTTGCAGCTAAGATGTTTTATTTATGCTTAAGGAAATTGTCAGTTATCTCCCAGTGTTAAATATGAGGTTGTGGTTAGTAAAGAATGAGAACAGCACAGTTTTTCTTTGCAGTTTCACTCCCCAAGAACCACTTACTACAGAACGTATAAATTCATTATATAAGCATAAGGTTTTTCGTTCTCAAAACCAGGTTACTTACTTACTGGTCCATTGCTTCTCCAAAGATGTACAATGCTAACAAAATCATTCAGCATTTTTTCCGCTTTCAAGAGGCTAATGGAAACATCCCACCTACCCTAAAGAGACCTCCTTTAAGGAAAGTGTGGTTGACTGGAGTGAGCAGGACTTCTCTGAAGTGCTTTTCAATTTCAATTTCCAAAAGCAAGGGATCAGGAATAAATTTAAGTTTCCACAAAGGAAAGCTCCAATTAGCAGCGACAGTTCCGTAAAAATCCCTCATTCTAAAACATCCTTAAAATAAATATTAGAAGGAATATATACACAGTAAATCAATCAATCAATCAATCGTATTTATTGAGCGCTTACTATGTGCAGAGCACTGTACTAAGCGCTTGGGAAGTACAAATTGGCAACACATAGAGACAGTCCCTACCCAACAGTGGGCTCACAGTCTAAAAGACTGTCATGCATCAACTACCAACAATGCCATGGGCATATGACATTTTGTTCTATTTTGGAGACCCAGAGAAAGGGTATGTAGTTACAAAACAGAAAATAAACATGAAACCAGTATTCTGAAACAGAGGCAGAAAGTGTGTTACTTTCGGTCTTAGAAAAGGCCTATTTTGCAGCACCAAGGCACCAAACTGCAAACCTCTAAAAAACATAGTTTATAAATCTAATCACCTAATCACACCACAACAAAATTGCAAATCACTTTTAAGTGAACCACTTATAACCAAGAACCATGTGTACCTAGGTTGAAATAAGCCCCAAGGTCTGGTAATTTAAAAATGGTCAAAGAAGAATACCACTACCCTTCTGTTTAGCTTGCGTACTGGGGGGCGGGGGGGGGCGGGGGGGGCACCGATAGTGAAATATCTCAATTACACCCAAAGCAACCTGACCCAGATTCCAAGGAGCAACCAGACTGCCAGCACTGACAATCAGATCCCTTAAACCAATCCTCTAGTCTAGGTGAGGAAAACAATTTGAATGGTGAAATAAATTACAACTAAATGAGGATAATCAAGTCAAATTACACCACAAAGAGCCCTTAGAATTATTTATAAAATACCAAAGCTTTTCCTTCTATTCACTCAGTGTGAAAGAGTGGAGCAGCTGAGAAGCAGCGTGGCCATGTGGAAAGAGCAAGGGCCTGGGAATCAGAGGACCTGGGTTCTAATCCGGACTTCACCATTTCCCTGCTGGGTGACCTTGGTCAAGTCACTTCACTTCTCAGGACCTCAATTACGTCACCTGTAAAATGGGGATTAAGGCTGTGAGCCCCCAGTGGGACATGGACTGTGTCCAACCTGATTAGCTTGTATCTGCCCCAGCGCTTAGCACAGTGCCTGGCACAGAGTAAGCACTCAACAAATACCATTTAAAAAAAAAAAACCCGCCAAAACCAAAAACAAACCATGAGTCCTGCACAAGCTATGTTGGTGCATGGATCAGGCCAAAAATTAAAAATTTGATCAGGTCCTTTCTCATGCCGTTTCGACTGCCTGAGGGGCACTGAACTTCATCAGTGAAGTTGCCACAGAGTCACAAGCCCACTGGGAATATGCATCTGTGCTAGGGTAGCCAGGCTATGGCTCAACCCCTACTTTGCTTTTATTATTTGTTAAGCGCTTATTATGTGTCAAGCACTGTTTTAAGTACTCAGGTAGATGTAAGTTAATCAGGTTAGACACAGCCACCCTTCCCACATGGGGCTCACAGTCTCAGTAAGAGAGAGAACGGGCATTGAATCCCCAATTCACAGAGGAAAGGTCACCCAGCAGGCAACTGGAAGAACCAAAATTCAAACCCAGGTCTTGTGATTCCCAGGCCCGCTCTTCCCAGTAGGCCACACAGCTCCTCCTCCTGCATTCACAAGTACACATCTGTCACAATGAAAAGCAACCCCAGACACCATTCCAGGAAAAACCATCCCCACAGCTACATCTGTTGCAGATGTTCAGACCGTCTCCCTCCTGCAGTAGGCTTCCTTAGGTGCATTTAAGGGTAAAGCTGGGACCCCAAGAAGACTGAAGACGCTCAGCTCCTTTTCAACTTTTCCATAGATTTCCCTTCATTTTCCCCCAGCTTTCCTTCCAACTTCATTAACTCTGATCTTTTGAGGCCCCTTGGCTGAAATTCAAACCAGTCTTCTTTTTTCTAAAAAAAGAAAAGGTGTAAAATATTTAAACATTTGCATTACATAAAAATCAAATATGTTCTGTCTTAAATTATTTTCAAACCCTTTAAAATGTATGCCTTTAGGTCCGCTGTTAACATGCCTGAAAATAACTGATTGGACATATTACTGTAAGCCCTGTCAATACCACACAGACTGTGGCAAAGAGTCTGCTTCCCCAGCCTAATGTTCCTTGGAGATTCTGTTACAATTAAAAATGCTGTATTAGCAGTTCAGGTGAAATAGCCACTCAGAGTCAGAAAATTAAATTAAATTACAAGGCATCTGCCCCTGTCATATGATTTCATAGCTCCTCAACCTCTTCCACTTCACTGTATTTCTCGAGACCATACAATCCAAAACAACACCCCATAAGTTGATGGCCAAGTGCTTCATAATGGGTTGCAGAGAGACAGTTATGGAGGGTAGAATGGAAAAGTTCAGAATATAATCATTAGAATTGATGTCACGGAAGGTAGCCATCTGAACATTAAGATGGTCCCTCCAAATGTCATATTAGAGACAGAACACAGGGATGGATGGATTCATCTGACCCAGTAATGCCGCTGTGTAAACACTCATCATTAATCCGGAAGAAAACTATGGAAGCAAGGGAGAGTGGTTTTAAATAATCTGGGTCAATTAACTAAGATAACTCAATGAGCTATCAGGTTAATTTGATGTCTGTTTTCCCCTCTAGACTGTAAGTTCCTTGTGGGCGGGGAGCATGTCTACCAACTCTGCTTTTTTGTACTTTCCCAAGTGCTTAGTATACTGTTCTTTTAGACTGTGAGCCCACTGTTGGGTAGGGACTGTCTCTATATGTTGCCAACTTGTACTTCCCAAGCGCTTAGTACAGTGCTCTGCACACAGTAAGCGCTCAATAAATATGATTGATTGATTGATTGTTCTCACACACAGTAAGCACTCAGTGAACACCACCGATTGATCGAATTGTTATTGTCTTCGCAAATGAAGACGAAGTGGATGACAGTACTGCTATAAAAGGGTTCAAGGGGCGAGGAAAACATTCCTCTCCAGTCTGGATCTGTGAAAAGATCTTCAGGTTAAAGGTCTGTCAGTTTGCAGCTCTAACTCTGTCCCAGCATCTAAGACTTTTGCTGGAGAAAAGGAGCTGTCATAAACACGGGAACGGGGTCGGGCTGCTGCTTTTGTTTCTGGGAAGGCCTCGGTACACCATGTTGTTTGGGGTTGTGTATCAGCACAGCCTAATGCTTCTTCTGCCCACTCTGTCTGTCTGTTACTCGGCTTCAGCTCATCATACAGCAGCTGCTTGGCAATTGTGCTGTCATCCATTCATCGTGGAATACTTTGCAGCGAGCACTGCTTCAGGGCTGCTGGCCTGGCGGAGTTCCAGGATGTGTTTGTTGGCAGTCCAGTCTCACCATTTAATGTCAGGAATGGCTTGTATGTGACCAGGAAATGGTTCAAAAAATTCAGGGAGAAATCTATAGTAAGCCCAAATCCCACAGACATAAATACTGCACGCTACCACCACCTGTAGGCTTTACTTCGGTCACTTGTGGATAAAATGTCAGAATTCGTAATGTTTTATTCAAGAAGGAAACAGATTTTATCTTTCCTCTGTTTTATGGCCTGCCCATTTCCCTTTCTATTACTGATAATGCCTTTGTGGGCACAGTGGAATGAATTACTCCTCATGCATTTCTTTCACATGATCAGAGCTGCACTACACATTAAGATGTATTTTCAGGAATAAAAGCAAGCCACATTTATAACCAAGAAAACCTTTCAAAATGCCCATGGGTGTTATATTGCAAATGCTTAACAGTGCCTAAGGATGCTCATCATATGTAGGAACCCCACCCCCCCACCAAAATAAAGGAGCTTTTTCTTCATGGCCTTATAGAGGCAGGACAATCCAGGACAGAATACTTACAAAAGCACAAATGAAGGCTATTTGAAAACCTAAACAAAAATCAGTCATGACTAAATCCACCAATGTAAACTGTCAGCCCGAGCCAGCCCCACAGCACTTATATACATACCTGTAAATTATGTATTTATATATTTAAATTAATGTCCATCTCCCCCTCTAGACTGTAACCTCGCTGTGGACAGGGACTGTGTCTGATTATTGTTATATTGTACTCTCCCAAGCACTTAGTACAGTGCTTTGCACACAGTAAGTGCTCAATAAATGAGTGAATGAATGAATGGTCTCCAAGGTGCTGTGAGGCTTGGTACTTGGGGAGAAATTCTAAAAACTATTGATGACACTATACATAAAATGTGAAGGACCTTCATGTTCAAAGATACTACAAATGGATGAACTGTACCTATGTGTAGGTGGGACTCAAGATATATGTAGCGAGTGGCCCCTCAAACACAATAATAATAATAATAATATTAAGTTAAGCGCTGGGGTGGATACAAGCAAATCAGGTTGGACAGAGCCCCTCTCCCACATGGGGCTCACAATCTTAATCCCCATTTTACAGATGAGGTAACTGAGGCACAGAGAAAGAAAGCGACTTGCCCAGGGCTACGCAGCAGACAAGGGCAGAGCCAGGATTAGAATCCAGGTCCTTCTGACTCCCCAGCTTGTGTTCTATTAGGCCATGCTGCTTCTCATGGCAGCTAAGATCTTCAGCTCCCATCAGGCACTGACAGCCACTTCTTACACCAGATAGTCTATAAACACAAGAAAATTGTGTTTATAATTAAAACACAAGAGATTAAAGAGATAAATTGGTCATGCGAAGATTGTCCTTTGCCGGGAATATAAATCCAGTAATCGTTACTGATTTTTCCTCATAAATGCATGAGCTTCCCTAGTACACCTCTTGTGATTTGAGCGTGGGGCTGGGGGGAAGAGGGTATTGGGGGTGGGGGGGAGAAAGAGAAAGTGAGTGAGAGTGTGTGTGTGTGTGTGTGTGTGTGTGTGTGTGTGTGTGTGTGTGTGTCGGCGGGGTAGGGGGGAGAAAGTGTTGGCTCATCAGCTCTTTGAAGCCTGCTCCCTCCCAGTCTTCAAAGAGGCAACAGGCCAGAAAACCATTATTTGTTGGAGTTTGGAGCCCTGATTGCAAACTCTCATGTCTAATCAGAATCTCTGATCTGGGATGAGCAAGACTGGGAATTCACCTCAAAAAGCAGTTGGAGGAAAACAGAGTAAAATGAGACCTTAAGAATTAAAACAAATAGGCCAAAGACTGCAGACACAGGCAGTGTAGCGAAGTGGTAGGGCACCAGTCTGGAAACTAGAGGACCTGGATTCGATCCCGTTAGTCTGCCGTGTGACTGCAAGTCACTACACTTCTCTGTACCTCAGTTTCTCTGTCTGTAAAACCAAGGTAATGATACCTTCCTTGTTTCTCCTACCTCGCAGGGGTGTGGTGAGGGTTTGAAATGAACTCATTAATGTGAGAGCACTTTGGTAATAAAAGCACTATAACAATTTGAGAAGCAGTGTTTCTTAATGGAAAGAGCACAGGCTTGGGATTCAGAGGTCATGGCTTCTAATCCCGGCTCCTCCACTTATCAGCTCTGTGACTTTGGGCAAGTCACTTAACTTCTCTGTGCCTCAGTTCCATCATCTGTAAAATGGGGATTAAGACTGTGAGCCCCACGTGGGCCAACCTGATGACCATGTATCTACCCCAGTGCTTAGAACAGTGTTTTGCACATAGTAAGTGCTTAACAAATCCCACTGTTTGGTAGAGACTGTCTCTATATGTTGCCAACTTGTACTTCCTAAGCGCTTAGTACAGTGCTCTGCACACAGTAAGCGCTCAATAAATACGATTGAATGAATGAATGAACAAATACCATCATTATTAGAGGCAAGGCAGGAGCATCTGATTAGGGGTAATTGTCTTTGCTCAGCTGAGTCAAGAATTGTGGAGTCTCACCCATGGCCTTTAATTCCACTCTGAATTCGTGGATTTTTTTTGTCCATTATCATATTTCAGTTTAAGAAAGAGATAAACCTGCTGTTAAGGGTTGTACGTACAGTTGTTTTGTTTAAGCACTCTTAAAAAGTGCCAAACCTCAGAGAATGTCCATTAAATTTTCACCTTATGATTTCCATACGATGTGCATTTAACTATATGTGAACTATGTCAGCAAGTTAAATACAAACAAGGACACAAATTCCCTCAAGGCCTGATTCAACACACTGTACAAATCGGGCGCTCCATAAATACTTCTGATGATGACAGATTGTAATTCCAAATATTCTCTAGTATTAGACAGAAAAATATACATGCACCAATTAAAGATAATTAATACAAGGCTTTCACTAGAGAACGATTTGAATTCCTTAGGAATCGCTCCACAAAAGGATTTTCTGCAGTTATTTAATGGCTTATTGTATATAGATTTCATATTACATCAAGGGTATATTTAATCTCTTTAACTCCATTTATGCAGTAATCACAAGTATTAGTTTCAATTTCTTAAGTTACATAGATACTCAGATGAAAATGGGCTTCATTAATTAAAATTTTTTTGAAGAACGTAGACTTGTGGAGTGGGGAGAACATAGACCATTACAGAGACGCACTCTGGGAGAGCATGCATCTGTGGCCTGGGAGAACACAGAAATATATACCTTACTAGTAAAACCATCACACCCTGTTCTAACACCCACCTTCTCAAAGCACAACCAAGGCAAAGAAGCTTGATCACCATGAAGGTGTTCTCTCTTCCCCTTCTTGCCTCTCCTGCCCCAACACCCCAACTTCACAGAATGACCTAAGTGAAGACATGGACTAGGACAGCCAGACTCTCAGACTAACTCTGACTCTACAGAGTCATTACTTCCTGAAATGCTAGCTAAAGAAATGACACATTACTCTTAGCAAGCGTCAAAAGGAGGGCAACAAAAATGATTTAATGTTCACATTTTATTGGAGATTAACAGAATGCCCATATAAAAATAGAGACCTTTCGAAACAGGTAGAAGAATTGGAAAGCAACATGATAAGGAAGCACCAATCAATGATAATTATTGAGCACTGTACTGAGAGCTTGGGAGAGTACAATACAACAGAGGTGGTAGACATATTCCCTGGCCACAGTGAGTTTACGTGCAATTTAACAACAAACATCCTAGGGAAACAGACACAAGGAAAAGATATAATGCAGTTGCCAAGATATCACAGTGCTCATTCAGTGCTTGGAGAGTTCTATTCTTTGACGCTCAATTTCCTTACATCTTTCCTAAGTTCTGCATGACCAAACTACCCTACACTAAAAACGGTGATAATTATTAAGGTTGAGACATTTGCATAGGCTTGGTTTCTTTTCCTAGGTCTTGGAAACAGAATTTTGAATGAAATTCATACAACTTTTCCTCAGCGGAAGTTGGGAAAAATACATAATCTCTTTTTTGTCTCAAACCAACTCAATAACCTAGTTTCAAATGCAAGTCTAGTTTATACATGGTCTAATACGTAAGAAGAGGAGTTTGTCAAAATATTTGTTTCGAGATGGAAAACAGTGTCAGTGAAACTGAATAAGACTTTCTGGGTTTTGAGATGGAAACCCATCAGCAATATGCTGATAAGTGTCTGTTGGATCGTGTTTTCAAGTTACTTTGAGATGGAAGACACTCCACATAACTTAAAAACTTTATCTCAGACATTTCCATCCCCGATCTCCATGTGAAATAACTGAGTCTCAGAAAGAAATTATGCCTGAGACAGACTGCTCCACCCTATTCCAGTGAAGGATCTTGGAACATTTCCAGGCTTTTTCCAATTCTGTTGTACTTTTCCAAGTGCTTAGTACAGTGCTTTGCACTCAGTAAGTGCTCAATAAATACCATTGATTGATTTTTTTTCCCTAAGCCTAGTGTACTATATTCATTCAAATGCCATCCATACCAGTCAATAGCATTTATTGAACGCTTACTATGTGCAGAGCACCATTCTAAGCATGTGGGAGAGTACGATACAACCAAGTTAGCAGACATGCTCCCTGCCCACAGCAAACTTACAGTCCTGAGGGGGACACAGATACTAATACAAATAAGTAATTTATATCCATATGATTGTTTTTATTCCATTTCCATTATATACAAAAGGGGCGTGCAGTGCATGAAGATTCTGTCCCCTAAGCAGAAGGTCAATCCCCAGATGAGACACGGGACAGGCCAAGAATGCCTTATGCCTGGTGTTTGGGGCCACAGGAGGAGGATGAGTGAACAGGACTTATTGATCACCCACAGGGTGCAGTGCACTATACTAAGCACTTCAAAAAACACAGAGTGGAGGCTACAATCCCAATACCACCTGAGCTAAAGAGCCACAGCTCTGTTTCTCCCTTGAGAGAAATCTACAGAACTCCCTCAAACCACTCAATATGGCTGAGATAAACCCACCCGAGGGGCAGAAGCAGGATCTGAGTGTTCCCACTAAGGCACACACCTCAATTTTTGTGTCCTGCATTGTGGCTCGAATATTAGATTACTTGTCTTATTGAAGGACACACTGCATGTGAAATAATCCCCTCAGGAATAGATATAATAATAATAATAATCAGGTCCCACATGGGGCTCTCAGTCTAAGTACGAGGGAGAACAGGTACTGAATCTCCATTTTGCAGATGAGGAAACTGAGACATACAGAAGTGATGTGACTTACCCAAGGTCACAAAGCAGATAAATGGCAGATCCGGTCTCCATCCCCCCCACCCCCCCGCCGCCTTACCTCCTTCCCTTCCCCACAGCACCTGTATATATGTATATGTTTGTACGTATTTATTACTCTATATATTTATTTTACTTGTACATATTCTATGTTATTTGTTAATATGTTTTGTTTTGTTCTCTGTCTCCCCCTTCTAGACTGTGAGCCCACTGTTGGGCAGGGACCATCTCTATATGTTGCCAACCTGTACTTCCCAAGCGCTTAGTACAGTGCTCTGAACACAGTAAGCGCTCAGTAAATACGATTGGAGTCATAAGAAATCCCAACATTCTGAAAGGATACATTTACCTTCAATTTTAAAAGTTCAGCTCCTCATGTTTTTGATAGTGACTTCCTTAGCAGCTATTCATCTTGAATACTACATATCTCTCCTTCAGTTGAGGGAAAATCTTTTGGAGAGGAAAAAGCAACACTAAAAGTACATAATGCTTTTATTAAATTTAAAAATCACTAATCCAGAAAATCTTTAATAGAATGGTAATCTATTGAAGTATAACCACTGCAAACTACTGGTAGCTATTACTACACCCTGAGATATCTTCACCGACTGCTCATGCTTATGATTTTCTGTATCACCACTTTCATGTCAAAAACAGCCTGACAGAACAAAAGCTGGATCCCTCTATCTAAACAGCACTGAATTGATTTTGGCTGATTTTGCTTACTCTTTTCAAAACACTCGGGTCCCTGCAGGAAGAAAGACGAAAGTAAAATGCTGCAATGGTTTTGCATTCACCTTCTCACATATTACCAGCATTTTATTCAAATAGAAAGTGGTACTGCTAGTCGTACTATGCAAAACTGCTCTGAACATTTACTAAACGTGACCTGACGTGTGTGTGTGTTTAACTCTCTGTACAGTGGCATTTATTGAGCATCTACTATGTGTACTAAGCACTGGGGAAGACTACACTGAGAAAAGCAGAGAAGCAGCTTGGCCTGATGAAAAGAACCCGGGCCTGGAAATCAGGAGATATGGGTTCTAATCCCTGGTCCAATATTTGCCTGCTGTGTGAATTTAGGCAAGTCACTTAGCTTCTCTGTACTTCAGTACATCTGTAAAATGGGCATTACACACCTGTCTTCTCCTCCCTTATACTGTGAGCCCAATGTAGAACAGGACTGTGCATTATCTTTGCCGACTGTATTGTATCTACCCCAGGGCTTAGAACAATATTTGGCTTATAGTAAGCAAATGCTTATTCATTCATTCATTCAATGGGATTTATTGAGCGCTTACTGTGTGCACAGCACTGTACTAAGTGTTTGGAAAGTACAATACAGCAAATAAAGAGAGACAATCCCTGCTCACAATAGGCTCACAGTCTAGAGGGTAAGGATTATTACTATTATTAATAGTAAAGACAAATAAGACTCAGTTCCTGGCTTTGTAGGACTCGCAATCAGCATGGCTTAGTGGAAAGAGCACGGGCTTGGAAGACAGAGGTCATGAGTTCTAATCCTGGCTCTGCCACTTATCAGCAGTGTTACTTTGGGCAAGTCACTTAACTTCTCTGTGCCTCAGTTACCTCATCTGTAAAATGGGGATTAAGATTGTGAGCCCCATGTGGGACAACCTGATTACCTTGTATCTATTACCCCAGTGCTTGGCATATAGTAAGCGCTTAACAAATGCCATTATTATTATTAATCTAGAGGGGGCAGTGGTTGGGAGGTTTGCAACATGCACAAGAGGAAAAATTAATACCATCATACCAAACAACATAAAACAATGATGAATCCTTATCATTTGTACACTCTTATTTTATTTAACAGCCTTTAGTTAATATGTCCATTATTGCCTACTTTCAAAGTATTTTAATATGTTGTTCACTGCAGAATGTTGACCAATTTAATCTTTTAAACTATTACTTTTAAAAAAATGGAAATGCATTTTAATTATTTCCAGTCATGGCAGAGTCCAAAAAGTAATAAAAATATCAGCACCTTGTATTTATGTAGGGTTTCTTTTCCCCCTAAGGAGTTCAAACAATTTGGTGCAATAGTTTAGGAGTTAGAATGAAAAATGAAAGTACCTTGTAGTTAAAAACCTCTGACAAAGAAACTTAGTGCATATGTACACAGCCAGAACAGAACTGTTTCAGATTATCAGAGCAAGTATCTTTACAGGGAAAGATACCAAATGAACCGGATCATACAGGATAAACCAAGGGCTTATTCCAGTCCATCAGAGAGAGAAAACTAATATTGGTCCAGTAAGTCATCAATGATGAAATACCAATGAAATGTAATAATAATTAATAATTACGGTATTTGTTAAGCACTATGTGCCAGGCCCTTTAAAAGTTACCATACTTACAGAAACACAAGTGTCTACATATTTCCATCGTAACATATTCCAATTTACCTTTTCAAGGAGCTGAGTAATTTTTCTGCCTCTTTTCTAAATTAAACTACCTTCTTGCTCAACCTCCGCCAAAATGAAAAGTACTGAGTAGTGGTTGACATAATGTTATCAATGTTAAGGGAGAAACTCCATTCAAAAAGAGGAAAGTATATTGTTCTACTTTATTGTCCTCTAAAACTGTATTCAGAGTAGACTCATACTCAGTTTTGCATTGTGATTGCATCAAATTTTAAATTTATCTCAATACTTAAAAAAACTAAACAAACTGAAAGATACAAATGAGCACAATCCTAAATAGGGAAATTTTTATAGTATCATTAATACCCTCCAGCTTGCAAATCCCTCCGGCAGACACCTCTCTCCCCATTTCAAAGCCTTTCTAAAATCACACCCCCTCCAAGAAGCCTAGCCTGACTAAATCTTCACTTCCGTATTTGCACTCTCTTCTGCATCACTTATGCACTTCAGTCTCTGTCCGTTAAGCACTTTGAGAGTCGCCCCACCTGCCAGCCCAACCGTACTTTTGTACACATCCATCTGTCATTTATTTAATCGCTAGTCTGTAGGTCCCTTGTGGACTGGGATAGTGTCTACCTGCTCAATCATATCGTATTCTCTCAAGCGCTTAGTACCATGTACTGCATGGACTAAGCCCTCAATGACATGAACTGCATCTTTCTACCCTCCTACCTATTTCCAATTTAATTAATGGATGCATTTTCCAGTGTCCACTTTGTTGGCCTTAAATTGAACCCTTGGGACCACTAGGCGTCTGTTCGGGACATTGCTGCCTACATTGTCCATCTACTGCTACAGTGCAGTCTGTATCAGAAATTAAGAGTTTTCAAGTCTGTGTGGATGACACAAAGTAATGATGCTTTTGCAGTTGTGGTA
The DNA here is from genome assembly GCF_015852505.1 of Tachyglossus aculeatus. Classification (NCBI taxonomy): domain Eukaryota; kingdom Metazoa; phylum Chordata; class Mammalia; order Monotremata; family Tachyglossidae; genus Tachyglossus; species Tachyglossus aculeatus. The sequence continues at coordinate 20,805,644 of NC_052078.1, read as the reverse complement.
GTTCCACCATGACATTTCTTTAATGACAAGTCAGCTTATCGTCACCATTAACGGCATTTAGTGAGCACTTCCTGTGGGCAGATCACTGTACTACTACTACTACTAATGATGGTATTTGTTAAGCGCTTACTATGTGCCAAGCACTGTTCTAAGCACTAAGGTAGATACTAGTTAATTAGGTTGTCCCTCATGGGGCTCACAGTCTTAATCCCCTTTTTACAGATGGAGTAATTGAGACACAGAGAAGTTAAGTGATTTGCCCAAGGTCACACAGCAGACATGTGGCGAAGTGGGATTAGAACCCATGTCCTCTGACTCCCAAGCCCGTGTTCTTGCCACTAGGCCATTCCGATTCTCTGCGAAGCACTCTAGGAAGATACTATATAATAGTTGGAAGGCACGTTCCCTGCCCACAGTGAGCTCGTCTGACTAAGGGTTACGTGAATGTATTTATCAGTGTCAGACAATGTCAAGACCGGTAACAACTCTGAAAAAAAAAGTTAACACACTAATGAATCACAAGAAAAAGATTTCTACCAGAACAGGATACAGTAATCAATGAGGCACTCAAGCTTATATAACAAAAGATGACAAAAGGACATCGATACCCATCCTTTCAACAGCTGTGCACAAAGTGATGTGGGTCGTATTAGGAAACTTAATACGAGACCATGGCAATGACAAGGGCAAGGCATCAAAAACCAAGCCAAACTCCAGACCTGAATTCAATATGAGGTACATGTCCTTGGATGCTACTGTCAATGCCAAATCTGCAGTTAAAAGTCAGCCAATTCCTTGGAAAACAATTCATTTAGATTAAATCAAACATATCTCCATAAAACTGGCATACTTAAATTTTAATAGTAGAGGGAATATACATTTCACAGATCTTTGTGTTCGCTTGCATCATAGACTCTAATCTTGCTTATTATTTATGATCTTTATATCCTTTTAATAAAAGCTTATATTTAAAACTCTCCTTTTGTACATTTGACCTACTCTGCATTCCCTGAATCGAAGACTTGCATTTTGAAACATATATGAAGTTTTTAAAAGATGCACACACATTGTTTACTAGACTGTCTGTGGCCAGATTTTTTTAATCATATGTGTGTTAATCGAATTATTCAATTAATTTGTGCTTTTTTTGGATTTTTAAGCATATGCATTTTTGATAGCAGTATGAGGCCCACAATGAAATGTCTAGTTATGATGAAAATCACATTTCAAGATTCACCCTAAATGTTCACTTTCTACCTCAAAATACACAATTGAAAATTATTCTACAAATTTTTACTGATGTTAAAATATGGATTAAATATTAACTTCCTATCCAGCAGGATCTGTGGAGTCTTTGGCTAAAACGTTCTTTCCCTGTACAAATTACAAAAACTCATAGCAGGCTATCACTCCTTGCTGCAGTCTGCAAGTATGCTGTACTATCTGTAATCATAACTGCAAGAGCAATTAATTCTATGCTGGCTGAGACATGTGAATCATTTATTGGAGTTTTCTTGCTTTCTAATTTCTCCTTTACTCCTTTCCCTCTCTTCTGTTCCTTTCCTCAAAAACTTTCCACTCTTCTTCACCCACTCCTTTTTTAAATCGCATTTGTTCTGCGCTCTGTGCTAGGCACTGCAGTAAGTGCTGGGGTAGATACAAGCTAAACAGGTTGGACACAGTCCACGTCCCACAAGGGGCTCACAATCTTAATCCCCATTTTCCAGATGAGGGAACAGAGGCACAGAGAAGTTAAGTGACTTTCTCCTTGTCTCCTCACCTTTGATTACTTCAGTTGTAGAAGTTTGGACTGTCTATGCAGCTTCCCATTTTGTCCCCATTCTTCATCACCATGTCCCTCCTCTGCTTTCCTCTTCTGACAGCCTCTAAGCTTGTCTCCATCAGCCTCTCCCCTTCACCCATTTCTAACCTACCCTCTTACCCTCCCCCCTTCCTGCCTCCTCCATTCTTCTCCGTGACTTTCCCATCCTTTTTCTTATATATGTTAGCCAGAGTGAACTTCTTTTGTCTTTGGATTTCGGCAGCTCTGGGGTGCCTAGGGCTCCAGACCTTTAGCTCACCTTCCATTCTCTCTTCTCTCTGCCTTCTCCTTCCAGCTGATCATTCTTCCTCTTGCCCTGCCCAAACTAGCTTAGGCCCTCAAGACCCTCAGAGACCTATCAATCAGTCAATCAGTCACATCCAGTGCTTGGAACATTGCTTGGCACATAGTAAGCGCTTACCAAATACCGTCATTATTATTATTTACTGAGTGCATACTGGGTGCAGGGCACAGGTATTTGCTAGGGCGAGTGATTCATCGTTTTATTCCCCTCATTAATCAAAAGTCAACTCAGGGGAAGCAGCGAGGCTGATGGTAAGAGCTCAGGTTTGGGAGTCAGAGGACCTGAGCAATAATCCTGGCTCTGTCACTTAATAATAATAATAATAATGATGGCATCTGTTGAGCACTTATTATGTGCGAAGCACTGTTCTAGGCGCTGGGGAGGTTACAAGGTGATCGGATTGTCCCATGGTGGGCTCACAGTCTTGGTCCGCATTTTGCAGATGAGGGAACTGAGGCCCAGAGAAGTGAAGTGACTTTCCCAAAGTCACACAGCTGACAAGTGGCGGAGCCGGGATTTGAACCCATGACCTCTGACTCCAAAAGCCCATGCTTTTTCCACTGAGCCATGCTGCTTCAAGGTCACCGCTGGGAAGCAGCGTGGCTCAGAGCAGGGTCTTGGGAGTCAGAGGACGTGGGTTCTAATTCCGGCTCCGCCACTCGTCCTCTCTGTGACCATGGGCAAGCCACTTCACTTCTCTGTGCCTCAGCTCCCTCATCTGTAAAATGGGGATGAAGACTGTGAGCCCCACGTGGGACAACCTGATTACCTTGTATCTAGCCCAGCGCTTAGAACAGTGCTTGGCACATAGTAAGCGCTTAACAAATGCCATAATCATTATTATGATGACTTCTAGACTGTGAACCCGCTGTTGGGTAGGGACCGTCTCTATATGTTGCCAACTTGTACTTCCCAAGAGCTTAGTACAGTGCTCTGCACACAGTAGGCACTCAATAAATACGATTGAATGAATGAACAAACACTTGGGAGATTTCAGTATTACAATGCAACAGAGTTTGGTAGATAGGTTCCCTACCCACCATGAGCTTATGGTCTAGATGGGGAGACAGACTTTAATATAAATGCATAAACTATAGATATGTACATACATGCTGTGGGGCTGTGGATTAAAGGAGCAAATCAGGGTGATGAAGAAGGGAGTGGGAGAAGCGGAAATCAGGGCTTGGTCAGGGAAAGCCTCTTGAAGGATAAGATGTAGAAAGTGGGGAGAGTAATTAAGTCTTCTGGGTCTCTACCACTGGACATTACTTATCCCCTTCCCTTAGCAATAGCTTCAAAGCCCCATGACCATTCCATGAACAGATACTATTAGAGTAATACTAATACTAGGAGTAATACTAGGACTAATACTAGAGGAATACTAGGAATTGATTTGGGAACTTAGACGTTACTAAGTTCCTACAGCAAAATGGAACACATTTTCAGAAAACTTAGAGCACTCTGAGACAGTTGATATGTCAGTGAGCTACACAGAGTAAGAGCTCAGTAAATACTGTTGATTCATTCTCTGCTCATTAACTTTAGGGAAGGCAAACTGAAAAATATTTCTAACGGGCTTTCCTTGACAATAGGAGGCAGCATGGCCTAATGGATAGAAGCACAAGCTTGGGAGTCGGAAGGTCATGGGGTCCTAATCGTAGCTCTGCCACTTATCTGCTGTGTGAACCTGGGCAACTCACTTCATTTCTCTGTGCCACAGTTACCTCATTTGTAAAATGGGGATTAATCCTGTGAGCCCTACGTGGGATACGGACTATTCATTCATTCATTCATTCATTCATTCAGTTGTATTTATTGAGCACTTAACTGTGTGCAGAGCACTGTACTAAGCGTTTGGGAAATACAAGTTGGGAACGTATAGAGACAGTCCCTACCCAACAACGGGCTCACAGTCTAGAAGGGGGAGACAGACAACAAAACAAAACATGTAGACAGGTGTCACGTTTACAATCTACCAAGATAGACAAACACTAAAATAAATTAGAGGTAAGAGGAAGCCACAGAGTTTAAAGATATGTGCATAAATGGGGGGGAGGGGGCGGGATAGGGCTGTGGGAGTGAGTACCCAAGTGCTTAGATAGTAGAGAAGTCCTTACTATCTAAGCACTTGGGTACTCACTGTGTCCAACCTGATTAGTTTGTAGCTACCCAGAGTTTAGTACAGTGCCCGGCGCATAATGAACACTTAATAAATACTATTAAAAAAATTGAGAAGGCCTTCAACTGCCAACCGTGAAGTGCTATGAAGGATTTTCTACCAACTCTGCTGTATTGTACTCTCCCAAGAGCTTAGTACACTGCTTTGCACACAATAAGTGCTCAAAAAGTACCAATGATTGATTAACTAAGTGCACCCACTGACACTGAAATTAATTACCACTCTCCATACTGATCTATGAGGGAATGAAAGGAAATAATGATTCAGTAATGGATTTACTACAGATACCTTTGATAATGAACACTTAATAAATACTATTAAAAAAATTGAGAAGGCCTTCAACTGCCAACCGTGAAGTGCTATGAAGGATTTTCTACCAACTCTGCTATATTGTACTCTCCCAAGAGCTTAGTACGCTGCTTTGCACACAATAAGTGCTCAAAAAATACCAATGATTGATTAACTAAGTGCACCCACTGACACTGAAATTAATTACCACTCTCCACACTGACCTATGAGAGAATGAAAGGAAATAATGATTCAGTAATGGATTTACTACAGATACCTTTGAATTAAATTGGAAGTTAAAAGTAAGGCTGCATTATTGTTGCAATGCTCTACTGGATTTTTCTCCATTGCTTCATCCAAACACCCTGAATCAGACTAATTATCGCAGGGACAGAAATCAGAACTGATTTTGAGTTAAAACTACACCATCTCTCAATTGCTGGCCTTTCCATTCATTCTTGTCAATCAATCAATCAATCAATCATATTTATTGAGCGCTTACTGTGTGCAGAGCACTGTACTAAGCGCTTGGGAAGTACAACTTGTCAACATATAGAGATGGTCCCTACCCAACAGTGGGTTCACAGTCTAGAAGGGGGAGACAGAGAACAAAACAAAACATATTAACAAAATAAAATAAATAGAATAGATATGTACAAGTAAAATAAATAGAGTAATAAATACGTACAAACATATATACATATATACAGGTGCTGTGGCCCACATTCACTTGGAAGCATTTTTTAGATGATACAGACTAACGGGCTTCATCAAAATCTCCTAAAAAACATACTCTGGCCCTGGCAATTCCTGGCAAGAGACTGGTGAATGGGAAAGATTTCCTGCATTATGTTGGTGAAAGCTCTAGGCTGTAAGCTCACTGTGGGAAGGGAATGTGTTCTACTGTACTTTCCCAAGCCAGCTCTCAGTACAGTGCTCTATACACAGTTAAGTACTCAATAAATACAATTGAATTGAATGAATGCTGACAACGATGAAACATTTCAGCATAACTTCAAGTATGCAAGGGCCACATTTGGATGCCTGAAGAAACAAGGGTTCGAGGACTGCAGTGTTAGACCTGAAAGTACCTTGGTGGCTTAAAGCACACAGTCGGCTCACCTCCTCCTACCTTACCCTGCTGATTTCCTACCACAGCCCAGCCCACACACTTGGCTGCTCTAATATCAACCTACTTACAGTACCTCCATAGCCATCTATCTCACCACCGACCCTTTGTCCACGTCCTCCCTCTGGCCTGGAACTCCCTCCCTCTCCATGTATGACAAACCACTGCTCTCCCCACCTTCAAACCATCCTAAAATCCCATCTTCTCCAAGAGGACTTCCCCAATGAAGCCCTCTTTTCCTCTACTCCCTTTCCCTTTTGTGTTGCCTATGCACTTGGATCTGTATGCTTTTAGCACTTGATATTCACCCCACCCTCGTCACTTGTATACATATCCATAATTTGTTTATTTGTATTAATGCCCATCTCCCCCTCTAGACTGTAAGCTCCTTGCGGACAGGGAATGTGTCTACTGGCTCTGTTGTACTATACTTCCCCAAGCGCTTACTACTGTGCTCTGAACACAGTAAGTGCCCAATAAATATCATGGATTACTAAGGAGTCAGTGCAGAGCTGGACACCAGAGACATTTTTAGCGTGCTGGAAAAATTCCAATTCTGCTACAATAGACAGGAGGAGGGCACACAGAAGGAAGAGGAGAAATTCTTTAATATGAGCCTCCCCTTTCAAGCAGCGTGGTCTACTGAAAAGAGCACAGGCCTAGGTGTCAGATGTCCTGGTGTCTAATCCCAGCTCTGCCCTGTACCTGCTGTGTGACCTTGGGCTAGTCACTTCACTTCTCTGTGCCTCAGTTCCCTCATATGCAAAATGGGGATTCGATACCTGTTCTTCCCCCGCTTTCACTGTAAGTCCCATGTGGAACCTGATTAGCTTGGATATACCCCAGTGCTTAGCATATAGTAAGCCTAGGTTCTAAGGAACTAGGTTCTAAACCCAGCTCCACCATTTGTCTGCCGTTTGACCCTGGGCAAGTCACTTCGCTTCTCTTTGCCTCAGTTCCCTCACCTGTAAAATGGGAATTCAACACCTGTTCTCCCTCCTACAAAGACTGGGAGTCCCATGTGGGACCTGATTGTCTTGTATCTACCCCAGCGCTTAGTACAGTACTTGGTACAGAGTAAGCACCTTAACAAATACCACACATTATTATTAATAGGAGGGCCAGGGAAAGTCTCCTTTGATAGAGAGATGAAGGGGCTCCTGACTTCATGTCCGAGGTCACCAGAACTGGCCCAGCGGCCTCCTGAAAGATCCCTTCTGGCTACTTCCAGTTAAGCCCCCAGTGCTTTTGCTAAAGCAGGTCCCAGGCCAAGTCAGCCGGAGCAGGGACGGGTACTAGGATGGATCCTGACCTTCAACTAGTGCAACCACAGAAGAACAGAAAAGAAGTTAAGGGGGGAATAAAGCTGTGATTTCACTACAATCTTATTTAGCTCTGCAAATACAGGAATGCCTGCTGGGCTATGCCATCAGTGGTAAAGGTTTCTGACAGCACAACTGCCTAGGGCATTGTGCCCAATAAAGAATCCTGAAAAATAGCTGGCTGGCATGGGTTGTGAAGCCCGCAGATGTTACCATGGAAACCACCTCCTGGGTTACGGCACTCTGGCACAGCTTGGGGACTGTCACTTAGGTTATAAAATCTTTACATGCCCTTTGCCACGTGCTGCACCCTTGCCCACCTACTCACTCGCTGCACTCCGTGCCCCAGCAGAAACACGGCTGGCAAGAAAGAGAAAGGGTGAGTGGTGCCGTGCAAACTACCAGTCCCGCAGTCGACTCCTTCATGCAGGTTCTCAATCCTGAAGTTTCGGGACCGAGACTCATCGTCGTTCCTGAAGGGAGACTCCATCATCCTTTGGTTGAAAGGATTCCATGTATAGCAGAATATCCCCATCCACTCATTTTATCCATCACTATTTTACATTCCATCTCTCTAGAAGCCTGGCTGAAAATCGTCACTGAAAATTGACAAACACATGTATCTCTGTCACGGAAAGACAGATCCATTAAAAAGTACATTTTTAGGTGGATATATTTTGCCTATGGACATGTTCTTTCCTAGCTTTCTAGGAAATCTCAGATGCTTTAAAAAGTTCTGTCATTCCTTTGAATGATAAAAACAATGAAGGCAAAAAAAAATTCTTCCACTGTACATGATGATTTTTATGGAAAGATAATAGGAGTATTTCCATTATCTTGGAACATCCAAGAATGATATTCATTTCACAATTGCATGAAGAAAAAATTTATCCTTTTTAATAAACCAATTCCCAAGTGCTTAATTCCATGCACTGCACATAGTAAGCGCTCAATAAATACAATTGATCGATCGATGCATATGCCCCATGAAAGCTCAGTGAATGTTCAACACCTCAGAAAAAGGAAGCTATGAGTACATAGTAGGATTACTTCTATGTAGCAGTGGCATAGCTAATCTTGCCAGCCTTTAAAGTAGAAAAAAGCCAACACACAAAAGAGTATTCTTTTTCCTATCAATTCACTTGCTCCAACATAGCCCTCAGCACTGCTTTTTCCACATGAAAACGCCAAAACAGGCCATGTCTTTCAGAAAAACTACTTTCTAGCTAGCGAAGACTGAAATAAAGCAGTTTTCAGAAAATACAAACACTTCAGATGTCAGAGAACCACCACTGGAGTTCCGAGGGCATGTGACAGGATGATAACAGCAGCTGCTAAACAAAAATCCACTGGGTGGTTTTTTCTGCCCACTGTGGAAACTATGGAGAACTTGGGGCAAGATGCCAAGTGGTTCTGCAATTAATCAATCGTATTTATTGAGTATTTACTGTGTGCAGAGCTCTGTGCTAAGCACTTGGGAGAGTACAATTCAACAGAGCTGGTAGACACATTCCCTGTCCACAAAGAGCTTAAAGGAACATGGTACAGTGAGGTAGTTGAGACACAAGGATTTCAATTTTAAATGAAGCTTGGTCCTCCGAAACAGCGGGGTGAAATGCTCTCCTTATTTCATAAAATTGCATAGTACCTTTAGAGGCCTCCAAGATGCACAGCGGAAACTAGGCTACTCCAATTAGAAGTGGAATTACTTTGAGTGCATATTTATCATCATCAATACGTATTGAAAACAACAAAAAAATGAAATGTTTGCAAAACTGCTATTTCTACAATTCTGAAAAGGCATATTCCTCCAAAGCAACTTGTCTCGGCCATTTCAGTTCCAGGATGGAGGGCAGCTTTTAACAGCAGAGCTCGGAAACAGAACTTAGACTCATCCCCCTTTGACTGTGAATCGAAGTGTATGCGCGCCCGCCATTCACTAGCCTGGGGGAGAGAGAGAAATGCCATCTGGGTCCTTGTGTCCACTAGGAGATTTTCAATCCTGGTGAGAAGGGCCACTCCTTTTGGAGCTCTATCTGAGGGAGGAGGAAGCCACAGGAAAGCAGGCTGTCTTTTTGCCACATGACTAAAGGGAACACGAGCAGAAGAACCAATAGGACTAGGATCAAGATGCTCCTAGACCCAAGGGAGACCCAAGGGAACCTACATGTGTTGGCAAGTGCGGGCTCTGCCACCCTCTCCGAAGTCTTTTAGGACTGAAGGAAAATGAGGGTTTGAGTCACTATGCCTCCTACTTCACCTTTTCCCAACCTGCAACTTTCCACCAAAGCCTTTCCCACAGGAATCCGTCTAAATAGAATCAATATTTATTCAGTTTGTGCCCTACAATATTATCACCACTCTCCAAAGTATTGTACACGGGCCCTTCTGGCCCTTTGTACGTTTCTCGGTGTAGCCGTTGGCTGCTTTAGAATGCTAATAAGTAGAGCAGTGGGTGTGTAGCTCTCTAATTTAAATTTAGGTCCCTCAGGTCTTCTGAAGTGAGGAGGCAGCGCTCTTGCAAAACCTCCCTTTACGGAAGGGTCGGGTGGCAGTACTCAGCCATATCTGATGTTCTGCCCATTGAAGAACCACCGCTTCTCCCCTCACCGCATCAGGCTGTGTCCCAAACCAGCTAGAATTGTTGGAAGAACATTTCCCTAATCCCCTGCCAGTCTTCTAGCCAAAATGCCTAAGGAAATCCATGAATTATGGCAGGCCTGAATGAATCTTCCAACACAGTACCGTGCGTGCGGAGCAATGATAAGCACAATAATAATAATAATCGTGTTTGCTAAGGACTTACTCTGTGCCAACCACTGTACTAAGTTCTGGGGAGGAATCAGGATAAACAATAACGGTATGGATTGAACATTTACAAATGTGAAGTGCTGTTCTAAGCCCCGGGATAGATTCAAGATGATCAGAATGGCGGGCACCTAATAAATAACATGTCACAATTTTATTCAACTTCCTGGAGTAGGAAGCGACATGGTCATCAGATTCAAAAGGAAAAAAGTTGGAAGGCAGATGAAGAAAGTCCAAGGCTGAAAAATGTGAGGAACATATTAATTTCAAAAACACTTTACCAGCCAACATCACCCACTTGTTTCTCTGTTCACTTTTATCCACCCATGCTCCACCCTTGAAATATCTCCTTCCCCCAACTTCCTGGTATTTAGTCAATGTGCTCTGGTTTTAATTATTTTATTATACGCTCTAATGGATTAATGATACTTTCTACCTTCAATTCCACCCACTTCTTCCTGGAATATCGGTTTCTTTCAAGGATATTGAAGCTAGCAGTCTTTGAGGTTTAATATCCATTTGATCTTCTCCTTGATTTCATTCAAGCTCTTGAGCTTCTAGCCCAACCACTTCAGAGCATACACAACAGTACTCATGCTGGCTATTACATTTGTTTTGCAGTTTTTAATTAAATGTTCAATAACAATAATACTACCTGTGGCATTTGTTAAGCACTTACTATGTGCCAGGCACTATACTAAGCGCTGGAGTAGATAAAAGGTGATTGGGCTGGACACAGTCCCTGCCCCACTGGGGGCTCACAGTCTTTATCCCCATTTTACAGATGAAGTAACTGAAGCCCAGAGAAGTGAAATGACTTGTCCAAGGTCACACAGCCGACAAGTGGCGACAAGCGGCAGGGCCGGGATTAGAACCCAGGTCCTTCTGACTCCCAGGCCGTGCTCTATCCACTAGGCTATGTTGCTTCCCTAAGCCATGCTGCATCCTTGAATGAAAAAAACTCCAGACCTGATTTCCTAATTTAAGTTCTCCTTTTGGTTGATCACAATAGAAATCTCTAAGAAATACTAATTAGTTCACATTCCAGGGTGACTAAGAATGCTTTAAAGTCCTAATTCCTGGATCCAGCATCCTGAATGGGTTTGTTTTATTACCTGTCCTGGAAGCTAAATCAGACTGGGCCCCTTCCTCAAAACCCGATTGCATTTGGTCTGGCTTAGCCACCAGACCAAGATGCATTCGCCCCGTGGCAGTGGCTGGAGTGCTAATGGTAGTTGTATCCTGTAATAATAATAACAATTGGGGTACCTGTTAAGTACTTCCTAGAAGCCACGCACTGAACTAAGCGCTGGGATAGATACAAAATCATCAGGTCCCACAAGGGGCTCGCAGTCTAAACAAGAAGGAGCACGGGTTTTGAAGATGAGGGAACTGAGGCACAAAGAAGTAACTCGCTCAAGGTCACACTGTAGGTAAGTGGCGGAGCCGAGATTAGGCCACATGTCCTCTGATTTTCAGACCCGTGCTCTTTCCGCTAGGCCACAATGCTTCCTTGTTTTTGCGAGCACAGGACTCCAGTAGCCCAAGGAGGAGCACCATGCATATGCCCTCATTCATTCATTAATATTTATTGAGAGCTTACTGTGTACAAAGCAGGGTACTAAGGACTCGGGAGAGTACAATAAAATCACAAACAGAAACATTCCTGCCCACAACGAACTCACAGCCTAGAGACGAGCTCACAGTCTAAAGAAGTGTTATCCTAGCATCCTTCTGGGACACCAAAATCGCAGGATCCAAGCAAGCAACCTGCCACATGTCAACCTTTACCACATATTGGACTGAATACCACAGACACAGTGTCCCAAAGTTCAACTTCCCAATCATTTTGACATGAACTTAGCAAGACCAAACTGCCTCATAGAATTCCCTGTCCCTTTATGTTTTCAATTATATTCTCCTTCCTTTAAATATAACCTGGCACGGTTCCATTCCTTGATGGATACTTAAAGTTAGAAAGCAGCATGCTAAATTGGCAACACAACACTAGACTTGTACTTGTCACTGAACACGGTCCAAATCAAAGTGAACTGTTGTTACCACTCTGGACTGAATGTAGTTTAGTTTTCATTGGTACTTTTTATGTTTATTTCACATTCAATCTAGTCCTTTCTGATTGAGAAACCTATAGAGAAGTCCTGGCTAAAAACTCTTCCCTCAACACTTTTCCTTGTCAATTTCCTTCAGGTCCTTCTTTTATGGACTTTCAAGAAACTCATTTTCAAATAACAGCAGTAGCTTTAAATTACCCTAACTTTTTTAGTAGCAGGCCTGATTCCAGAATTTTATAACTAGGAGCCTAATGAGTGCTCAATAAATGTTACTGTTGAGGCCAGTAATGATGTTAAATATTTTAGTGGTGCCCACACCAAACACCTATTATTATTATTAGTAGTAGTATTACCAAGGTATTTGTTAAGCACTTCCTGTGTGTCAAGCACATAAGTCCCATGTGGGACCTGATTATCTTTTCCCTGCCCCCAGTGCTTAGTTCAGTGCTTGGCATATAGTAAGTGCTTCATAAAGTACAACAATAATACTTATTATTATCATTAGGCATTATTCTAAACACTGGAGTAGAGACAAGATCATCAGGCTGGCCACAGTCCCTATCCCACATGGGGCTCACAATCTAAGTAGGAGGGAGAACAGGTATTAAATTCCCATTTTACAGTTGAGGAAACTGAGGCACAGAAAAGTTAAGTGACTTGCCCAAGGTTACAAAACAAGCAATTGGCAGAGCTGGGATTAGAACCCAGGTCCGTGCTCTTTCCGCTAGACCATGCTGCTTCTCGTATTCCCCCTCTTCCATCCCTGTGGGTACTCGTGAGGGATTGACTGAGAAGACCTAACACATGAAAAGGATTTCACCGTCAGGAGTGTCATCTTTGAAAATGAAGGACAGCTCCCTCTTCCTTCCTCCTTCCATATCTTTCAGTAATGATCCAAGTGACCCCTTTGACACAACCTCCCTCTGGCCTGGAACTCCCTCCGCATTCACCACACCATCACTCTACCCACCTTCAAAGCCTTATTCATATCACATCTCCTCCAAGAGGCCTTTGCCTACTAAGCCTTCTTTTCCCAGGCTCCCTCTCCCTTCTACGTCTTCTACCAGATGCTTGGATCTGTGTCCTTTGGCCATTTGATATTCTCCCCACCCTCAACCCCACAGCACTTACGTATATATCCATAATTTATTTTAACATCTGTCTCCCCCTCTAGACTGTAAGCTCCAGGTGAGCAGGGAATGAGTCTACCAACTCTGTTGTATTGTACTTTCCCAAGCTCTTAGTTCAGTGCTCTGTACACAGTAAGCACTCAAAAAATCCCATGACTGATTTGACTCCACAAGGTTTGTAATTGTGTGGAAGGGGCAGCATGGCCTAGTGGATAGAGCACTGGAAGTCAAAGGGACCTGGACTCTAATTCTAATTCTAATCCTGGCTCCACCACTTGTCTGCTGTGTGACCTTGGGTAGGTCACTTAACTTCTCTGTGCCTCAGTTACTTCATCTATGGAATGGAAGTTAAGACTGATATGGACAATGTCCATCTTGATTAGCTTATAACTACCCCAATGCTTAGTACAATGCCTGGCACACAGTAAGCACTTAACAAATACCATAAAAAAAGGACAGAAAATTCTTCGCTACGACCACTATTGACCAAGATTAACAAAAGCAGAGAAGCGAAGAGGATGCCCTTTATTACAGCCTTTTCTCTCGTTTCATTCCTTCTGCCAGATTTTCCCATGAATGCACAATGCCATTCCAAGCCCGTCATTTGTTCTATTGCCATTCTTAGCACTGTGCTACCTGCAAATTTACAAGAACAGCTCCTTCTTTTGCTACTACTGCTAGATAACGTACTAGTCCTTTGCACTCCTGTAATCCTCAACTAAAATTTGCTGGAGACATCTAGCACTGAAGTACGTAGCTTCATTTTCATATGTCAGCTTTCAGTTTGCTACTTTCGGGCAGAAGTAAAAACTAAACATTTGGGTAAAAAAGCAAAACATTCTGAAAGAGAAAACACTGGTCTATTTTAATCCCTTCCCAAAGTTGTCGTGCATACTTTGCGGAGCTTTATGTGGATTAATTATATGACCTATTTAAATAAACATAAATCAGTTTTTTTGAAGAGACAAAAGGCAGCTCCGAATAAATGATCCTGGATTTGATAATAAAAATAAATTCTCTTTTTGACACGTGCTGCGGTTTCACGGTACTGACTTGCAATAGGCCTTTAAAGATCAGTTACTGTGTGAATTCCGTTTTAAGACAAATACAATATAATTATAAACAAAACATTAGGATATAAAGTGTTTCAGCACTGCAACACTGTACAGCAGTAGTGATATGAATGAGTGGCAGATCTCTCCAATTAATCCTTTCAATGTTTTTAAAGACGTCAGCTCAGATACTGAGTTAAAACATTGTGGATTATTTGGACACTTCACTTTGTCTTGTCTCAAAGTGTTCCAGGCATGCATTACTAACCTTATTGCAAAGCTCCTAATTTATAATTCTAGCCTAGAGCGGACATTTGGATACTTTAATTATACTTCTTATTCTAAGATATTAAGATACTCCTAGGGACAAACTCACTAAAGGAAATACTCATTCTATCAGGCTTAACGTTCAATTACAGGGGGAGAAAAAAACCTCTGGGGAAAGAGAAACAAATACCTTTCATGAGCAAAACCACACAGACTGGAAAGGTAAAATGTGGAAAAATTTCACAACAGAGGCAGTATAATCCTCTCAAAGCATTTCTGAAACAACCAGAAACTATCATCATCATCAATCGTATTTATTGAGCGCTTACTGTGTGCAGAGCACTGTACTAAGCGCTTGGGAAGTACAAGTTGGCAACATATAGAGACAGTCCCTACCCAACAGTGGGCTCACAGTCTAAAACTACTTTTTTGAGAGACAATTTCTTCGGAAATGGAAAATTACAGACATTTAGAAAGGACCTAAAATTCTGGATGTATCATGTGGAAAACTTCAGCCGGGAACTTCTGAGGGGGATTTTACTGCAACAGAGCACTGGGCTTGATGCGCAACATCACCATATATGTCCAATCTCAAGAGAAGATGCTGCCAGGCAGTTGTAACAGCCCCCACCCCAACTCCGACTTCCAACCTTCCAGAAAAGCTTGGCATTCCGGTTGAAATGGATCTACCGTCCTTGGAAGCTACATCCCGCTTGACTGGACCGTAGTCACGGTAAACTACTACTTCTTCAGGGTCAGAAAGTCAAAACCAAATGGGCCTTCCAAAAGAGCCTCAACCGGGGGGGGGACAGGGTGGCTTCCACTTTCCCCTCGGATGATTTCCAGAGTGTCAGGTCACAGGAGCGGCTCACGGCCTCGTTTGAACTCTGACAGCTGTGCCAAAAGGTCCTATCGGGTTTCCTGCTCCAGAATGGTGCAGGAAACGATTGATTGATGATTGATTGATTGATTGATGATGATGATGCTGGGGCCGCAGGCTGGAGTGAGTTGCAAGGCTGGGGCTGCAGGGTGGAGTGAGTTGCAAGGCTGGGGCTGCAGGGTGGAGTGAGTTGCAAGGCTGGGGCTGCAGGGTGGAGTGAGTTGCAAGGCCGGGGCTGCAAGGCTGGAGCTGCAGGGGTTCACACTCCCGGGGCCAGCAGCACCCCCCTACCTCATCTCCGACCCCCACACCGCAGTCCGCAGAGCCGGCGACGGCAACACACCTCCAACTCACCGGCTCCCTCCCTCCTGGGCGGTCCTTAAGCAGCATCCTCGCTCCATCCCGGAGTCACCTTCCTCCAACCCCAAGACACCGGGATGTCACCTCTCCAGCCCCCTCGCTACCGCGCTGCGACCCGTGGCTAGTGGAGGTTTAAAAAGGGGGGAAAAAAAAAAACCACGCACACACCAAAGAGGGGAGGGAAGGATCGCCATTCATCCGCTCCCTCCGTCCGGCAGGCGGATGATCCGGGGGGTTGACAGTCCCCGAGGAGGTACCACAATTACGCCGCCCTCGTCTTGGCTAAAGAGAAGGATCTTTTCGGGCCGCAAAATCGTTTCTGAAGGGAGAGGGAGGCTGATACGTCCCCCCAGGCCCCGACCAGCGCATCCCGCCGGGGGGGCCTCGGAAAGGCCCCCCCCCCCCGGAGTGACCACCCCGCACCCCGCCAGTCGCCGCCGGAGCCCCCCGGGGGGGGGGGGGGGCCGGCCCACCGGCTCTTACCGAGTGGTTCACCCCCCACATCAGGACGCTGAGGAGGGGGTCGCTCGCCCGGAACAGCTTCACTTTCTGCGCTACGAAGTGCTTCTTCTTGGTCTTGGTTTTGCTGGCCAGGACCGAGGGCGCCAGGTTGCTGGGGGTCGCCATGGCCGCCGCCGCCGCCGCCGCGTTGGCCGCGTTGGCCGCGCTGCCGAGGCCGGGGGCCCGCCCGCTCTACACGGCGGCCCGGGCCAGCGGCCGCATCCCGCCGGCGGTGGCGGCCTCGCCGGCCCGACCGCTGCTCACGCCGCCGCCGCCGCCAAGGCTGCTCGGCTCCGTCGGCCCCGCCGCCGGACCCGGCGCGGAGGGAACCGCGCGGCAGGGAGGGAGGGAGGGCGGGAGGGAGGACGGGCGGGAGGGCGGCCGGCGCCGAGGGACCGAGGGACGGGCGGACGGAGGAAGGACCGGCCGACCGCACGGGGGCGGGAGCGGGGCGGGGAGGAGGAGGAGAGCGGGGGAGGGGGGCGGCTTCCGCGTTGGGCGTGCGTCATGACGCAGGGGGGCGGGGCGCTCTCCGGCCCGCCAGGGAGGATGGAGGGGGGGCCCGCGGGGGGGGGGCGAGGAATAGAGGGGGCCTCAGGGACCGGCTGAGGGCAAGGGAGACCTGCGGGGCGTGGGGGGGCGTGAGGAAAGAGGGGTGTGTGAGGAAAAGAGGGGGCCCCGGGGCCCGTGCGAGGAAAAGAGGGGGCCTCGGGGCCCGTGTGAGGAAAAGGGAGACGTGCGGGGCATGTGGGGGGGGGGGGAGGCGTGAGGAAAGGGGGTGTGTGTGAGGAAAAGAGGGGGCCCCAGGGCCCGTGCGAGGAAAAGAGGGGGCCTCAGGGCCCGTGTGAGGAAAAGGGAGACGTGCGGGGCATGGGGGGGGGGGGTGTGAGGAGACTGGAGCCCGTGAGGCGTGTGTGAGGAAAAGAGGGGGCCCCAGGGCCCGTTTGAGGAGAAGGGAGACCTGCGGGGCATGGTGGGGGCGTGAGGAGAGGGTGAGGAAAGTGGGGGCTGTGTGGAGAGTGGAGCCGGTGAGGCGTGTGTGAGGAAAAAAGGGGGCTTCAGGGCCCGTCAGAGAAGGGAGACCTGCGGGGCATCGGGGTCGGGGGGTGTGAGGTGAGGGTGATGAAAGGGGGTGTGAGGAGAGTGGAGCTCGTGAGGTGGGTGTGAGGAAAAGAGGGGGCCTCAGGGCCCGTCTGAGGAGAAGGGAGACCTGCGGGGCATGGGGGGGAGGGGGGCGTGAGGTGAGGAAAGGGGGGGCTGTGTGGAGAGTGGAGCCCGTGAGGCGGGTGTGAGGAAAAGAGGGGGCCTCAGGGCCCGTCTGAGAAGAAGGGGGACCTGCGGGGCATGGGGGTCGGGGGGCGAGGTGAGCGTGAGGAAAGGGGATGTGTGAGGAGAGTGGAGCCCGTGAGGCGGGTGTGAGGAAAAGAGGGGGCTTCAGGGCCCGTCTGAGAAGGAAGACCTGCGGGGCATCGGGGGTCGGGGGCGTGAGGTGTGGCTGAGGAAAGGGGGGGGCTGTGAAGAGAGTGGAGCCCGTGAGGCACGTGTGAGGAAAAGAGGGAGCCTCAGGGCCCGTGAGAGGAAAAGAGGGGGCCTCAGGGCCCGTGCAAGGAAAAGAGAGGGCTTCAAGGCCCGTGCGAGGAAAAGGGAGATGTGGGGGGCTTGTGGGGGGGCATGAGGTGCGAGTGAGGAAAAGGGGGTCCTGTGAGGTGGGTGGGAGGAGAGTGGAGCCCGTGAGGCGTGTGTGAGGAAAAGAGGGGGCCTCAGGGCCCGTGTGAGGAAAAGGGAGACCTGCGGGGCATGGTGGGGGGGCGTAGGGTGAGGAAGAGGGGGGCCTGCTAGGAGAGTGGAGCCCGGGAGGCGCCAGTGAGGAAAAGAGGGGGCTTCACGGCCCGTGTGAGGAAAAGAGGGGGCCTCAGGGTACGTGTGAGGAAAGGGGGGGCAGCTGGAAGCATGTGAGGAGAAGGGGGACCTGCGGGGCAAGGGAGACCTGCGGGGCATGGTGGGGGGGCGTAGGGTGAGGAAGAGGGGGGCCTGCTAGGAGAGTGGAGCCCGGGAGGTGCCAGTGAGGAAAAGTGGGGGCTTCACGGCCCGTGTGAGGAAAAGAGGGGGCCTCAGGGTACGGGTGAGGAAAGGGGGGGCAGCTGGAAGCATGTGAGGAGAAGGGGGACCTGCGGGGCATGCGGGAGAGGGGAGCGGGAGTCATGTGAGGGGATGGGGAAGCGAAAGTGGGGTGAGCGGGACAGGGGCAGGAGAGGCCCCCGGAGATAATGCCAGGTGGGAAGAGGAATGAGAGTAGAAATCCTGGACACAGAGTTGGATGGAGGGGAGTCAGGACAGTTGAGGCCTGGAGAAGCAGCTAATCGGGAAGGACTTTTCCCCCACCCAGTACACCCTCAGGGAAATGGCTGTGTCAAAGAAAGATCCCACCTTAAAGTAAACTCATTCCCCAAACTCCCAGTGCTTTCCCTTGTCAGCCATCCAGGCAGACAACCCCTGGACAGAGCCCCAGCCAATTCAGCAGAAAGGGCCCCTCCTGGTTTAACTGGACTCAACTTCAGGGACAGTGGGGTCCAGAGCCCTTATGAGGGGGCATTATTTTTGCCTCCAAAGTTTTTAAGACAGGACTCTCGGATTTCCTCATCCCAAACCTCCGACAAGGCCTAGGAACTTAGAAGCAGGGCTGAAAAGAGCTAAATGTTTCCAAGTGGGAATGAAAAGACCCAAAAGTCAGGCCTGTCTGGGCCATATCTCTGAAACCCATCTACTAGTCTCAAAGTGCATCCTCATGCCTCCCATCCCTAAAGCTTTTCCTGCTTTTGCCCCTTGACTCAGAAGGAAAAATTGGTAACTTTTCCCTTAGCTCCATGAGGTATAATGCTAGACTCCACCAAGCTCTGGAAAGGACCCCCCCACCCACCCACCCCCAACCCCCAAGGAACTTCCCAGGAGAGATGACTCCCAAGGCATTGACTGTGAGGTCTGTCAGAAGTTACAGAGAAAACACAAAAGGAATTTTAGGTCCTTCCAAACGAATTAGTGACCTAGAAAACAGCATTGTTTGCAAACCCCAAACCCAAATTTCCCCTGGGGTGCAAGCCTGCTTCTTGCCCCTCAGTTTGCCTTCCCTTTCTCCAGCATAAAAATATTAAGTTCTTCTTTTCCTTCCCTCTTTCCTCATAGCAACTTCCTTATGAAGGGAGAGCGGGATCAGATGCTGCAAGTTGAGAGCTGTCCTAAAAGTGTGAGTGTAATAAATGAAAAAAAATTAGTAAGCACAAAGTGTTTTCCATTATCTGATCCATTGATTATCCAGTAACCTGTAGTGTTTCTCTGTCCATATGGAGGAGGGGGAAATCTCAAAGGAGGAGCAGGGATGGGGCTTGAGCGAGGTTCCTTTTTCTTGGGAAGCTAGGTGTTTTTCCATTTTTCTTAGTCTGACACTTAATACCCAAGTCACCATATTCCACCACAGAGATGCACCAGTTTAGTGAGGGCTGGAGGATTTATGTAGAAAAGAGTAATGAGAACGATCAACCACGACCAAGCTCCCTCTTGCCTCTTTCTACTTCCTCCTGCCCCCTCCCAGTTCCTGAAATTGACTTTCACATCATTTCTTGTAGTTCTAGTAGCCAGAGTAGAAGAATTGCAAAACCAGCCTCTGGTAGTACCTCGGTCAGACCTGATCATTTTGCGCTTCCCTAAAATTTGGTGAGGCCCCCAGAGTCCTTCAAACTTTTGACCTTTTTCCATAGCCCTCGTTAAAGTGTTCAGCAATGCATTGTTCTGGTTATTTCAGGGAAAGGTCCTGCTCTTACTGCAGGCTCAATAAATATGAACTAGAAATTTGGGTCAGAATTGTGTGGCCTCAAGCATGATGTGGTTATTTCCTGAGAACTTGGTCCCAAGTGCAGCTTCCACATAATAATAATTGTGGTGTCTCTGAATCCCTTATGTACAAAACTCTGTACCCAAGCCTGGGGGTAGGTACAAGATAATCAGGTTGAACAGAGGCCCTGTCCTTTGTAAGGTTTACAGACTTAGGGGAAAGGAAATACAGGTATTTAATCCCCATTTTGAAAATGAGAAAACTGAGGTAAAAAGAAGTTAGTGACTTTCCCAAAGTCACGCAGCAGACAAGTAGCAGAGCTGGGATTAAAACCCAGGTCCCCAGACCCCCAGGTCTGTGTTCTTTCCATTAGGCCACATTTCTTCCACCTCAAATCCATAAGGCTTTTTAAATAAGGAGTAAGCCTGGTCCTAGAAGCCTAAACAAATACAGCTGTATTTGATATATATTCCACAATGTATAAAATCAGAAACATAGTATCACAAATGCTCGATGTAGCCCAAGATCTATAAACATCCCCCGGCCTGACCTTTCATCCAGGGAAGTCAATTTGCTCCTTGTGCCTGCCTCTCCTTTCCCTACCCCTCTCCTGCTCTCCCCTATTCTGAGTGGTTTTCTGGCCCTGAATTCAGTCCTCCCCTTTTCTTTCTTCCCACGGGATCCAATGTTTTTAAACTGATAAATGCCACAGGCCACCTTAGGCCACAGGGCCCATTGCTGAAAACCACATGCGTTCTTTCTGCCTTCGCTTAAAACGATGGAAGCCCTCACCACTGACACTTTAATCCACAGTGGCTGTTGCCGAGAGCTGCAGGGGCCAGCTTCACCTCCGCTTGAAGCCATAGAAGCCTTTGTAACCACCACCGCATAAAACCGTTGGCAACTTCGCCCCTGGCCTGAATGAGCATCCTTTTCCTCAGCCCTTTGTCAGGTACCTAGCGCGTCCTCTGTCCTCATCACAATTGTGACCCTCGCACCACTGCTCCCCAGTTCCACCTGTAGCCCCATCCCACTGCCAGTTTTTGGGTTAGAGACTGGGGTAGACTGGGGCAGGAGGAAACTGCCCCTTCCCTTCTGCTTCCCCTTCCTGGATGGGACTGATGGGTAGGGAGGGGCAGGGTAATGTAATGGAGCCAGCTGCTCTGGCAGCAAAAGCTGTTGCTATGAAGAATTTTTTAAAAAGTTACTCAAGTATGGTTGGGATGGAGAGACAGGGGAGGACCAGGGGAGACAGGGTGGAGATGTTAATTTGAAGTACAAGAAGGGTGGAAAACTCCTAGGAACAGTGGAGAGCAATAAAGTGAAGGATTTATAGTGTAAGTTTTTAGTTTCCTGTGGGGTCTGTTTATCTTGTCTGGGTTGGTTCTGGAACAGAGCTTAACACTGTATGTCAGTCTGTGGGAAAACATAACCCTTGACACATCCACTCACAATACAACTGGATTTTCTAGGAATGTATTACGGCGGTATCACGGGGTACAGATGTTCAGAAAATAGATGACTAACAGCAGCCTCTGGGCAGCTCCCTCAGGTGTGGAATTGTGAAGTCTTGTCAAGTGCAGAGCAATTTTTAGTTCCATGTTATTGTAAGCTGGAAAGTTAACTGTGACAATGGTCATTTCCTGTAATATCTCCGATGTTGCAAGTGAGTTGTGACTTTCCCATTGTAAACAGGTTGTTTAGGCATTTCCCTTCAAAGCTGTTGTTTTGGGGGTGTTGCTGGTTTATGGTTCATATTCAAAATTTATGCTGCTTATATTTTTAATTTTACTTCAGAAAATGGGAAAGCCTCAAGGAATGATAGAATGTCTGAAGTTGTATGGCTTTCCTTTCTGTATATTCAAGCTTGAAGGGCATCACTGATGGTGAAATTCATCTAGTTTACCTATTCAGTGGGTGTGACTGAAAAGACTTAGTGCAGAACTCTCAGTTCTGGCTGAGTTTGGAAGGGGCAGGTGATTTTTAGGGATATCTTTTTGAGTCCTATTCCTCCTTTGGGGGTGAGCAGTGCACTCCTTAAAAAGACTGCTCAGCTATCCAGAATGTAGCCAAATGGCGCTTGTGCCTAACGACCAATATCTAGGACTTCTTACTCATATAGGACAGTTTTTTGTGCAGGTCACGAAGGGTTATGCTGATCCATCCACACTCTAGGCCCAGTCCCTAAAAAGTCTTGCAATACAGTTGGTTAAGGTCTGGGGGTAGTATGTGCTGGTAGGTCACTAAATCTTTGTGCTTTTTCAGCAACAGGCCTTGCTGTGCCCTCATCTAGTTTAGACACTCTTGTTGAGTGAAACATATCCACTGTACCAATTGGAGGAGTCTTCAATCAATGGTATTTTTTGAGCACTTATTGTGTGCGAAGCACTGTACTGTGCACTTGGGAGAGTACAGTAGAGTTGAAAGACACACTGTCTGGGCAGAAGGAGCTTATAATCTTCACTAGGCATATTCTTCACTAAAGGTGAACGAAAACACTTAATATAGTTTTTAATTCTATAAAATTGGTAATAGATTACTTCTATACTTTAAATTACTTGGTTAAAAATATCTTAAAGAAATAGCTGGCAAGACAAATGGTTACCGTAGATTTAATGAGACCCCACAAAAGAAAAAAATCAGAAATTGCCTGGAACCTGAGGAGTTTCAGTCTAATAGAAATTGTCATCCTACATGAGCTTTGTTTGCTTTTTTTGCTGTGATCATTCTTTTTCAGTTATTTAATACAGAAATGAAGAAAAAAAAAATCAGTGTGTCAGCTGATGATTCAGGGCATACAACGTATGGGATGTCACGTATCTAGCACCTTGATTTGTAGGGCTTAGGACAAAGGACAAGAACAAATGCCCAGGGCTGGAAAAAGAGGAGGGAAAATTGATAGTCTTCCCGTCCTTTTTAAAACCAAGATACCACCAGAATTTTCAGCAAAGCCAAACATTTGACTAAAACCCATCTTTCTAAAGGCACCTCAACAGAGCTAGCCTGCCTCTGAAAAATTATTACTTAATTAGCATAAATGCTAATGAATCAGGACTGCACAAGAGATTTGATGAACAGAGGGAGGAGGTGGCTAACAGACACAGAAGGAGAGATGAAATAATAAATATTTAAAAACAGTATGAGACAGTGTTCATAGTCCAGCAGGTCATCGTGCAATCAATTACAGCCAAAGTCTTCCCAATTTCCTAAAATTAGTAGAGACATCCCTGCTGCTGCAGCTCTTTATGTCCCTCAAGACACGACTGGCACAGGGCGGATCAGGAGCAAAGGTACCACAGAAGGGTGGCAGGTGTTTCTTGGTGGTCCAGTGGGGTTATGCTGTCTTAATGGCTCCAAGTAGCCCCTTGCTTGTTCTGAGCTCTGAGCAGGGCCAAATCAGACTGGCCAAATTGGGAAGAACTAGAAAGATAGGATTAATAAAAGGCAGAAACACAAATATACGTCAACCATCGTTCATTTCCCCTCTCTCCCACGTTGGAGTAGAAGCTTCTTTAGAGCAAGGATTGTGTCTTCTACTTCTATTGTACTCTCCCAAGCACTTAGTACAGTGCTCTGACACAGTAGACATTCAATAAGTACTGTTTATTGATTGGGAAGTGGCTTGTGGGGTGGAAATCACCTCCTCTACTTTCACTTCTACCTTGCCTCCGGCCATGCCTCCTTCGATTGTGAGTGATGGGGACAGCATCAGTGAACTGAATCACCTGGTCACGTATTTATGAGAAACCACTTGCCTTTGAATAGAGAGAATGTTGCACTTCTAGCATATTCATAAGGCCTTTAAGTCCCATAACCATATTGTTCTTCGTTTTCATCAATAGAATGGCAAAGAAATATGTTCTTCTCACAGCAGGCTGTGAAGTTTCAGTAACGTTGAAACTTCTTGAAAGAAAAGTGCTCTATAAATACATCGTGTTATTTTTCATACAGTCAGATTGAATATGCTATTGATGGTGTGTTTTTTAATACTGTTAGACTTTTTGATGAAGTGTTTTCGAATACTAACAGACTTTCTGATTTTACAGTGAAGTGTCTTACAATTTACTGGTAATTCCTTCCAGAGAACTCGTGATGACTTTATAATCTTGTATGCGGGAATTCTAACCCCATCTTATGAAAATATCAGTGGAACTCACTGGTGAGTGGCTGCCAGAAAGCATACAATTCACTCTTTCAGCAAATCTTCCACTCTGCTATAGTCAGTTTGTGCTTTAGGGAACCAATTTTATCAAAAGGCAACTGCCTATAAAGAGTGGGGAGTTATTAACAATTGGATTACTTAGTCTTCAAGCTTCTCTAGTCTTTTTTTCCTTTCCCTTTGTTGATTTTTGGGTAACATGTTCCCTTTTCTAGGGAATAATTTCAAAACATCAAAGGCTTGTGCATCTGTGCCTCATCCCTTTCCCACCCTTCTCTGATCAGGACCCTGGGCCCACTTCCATTATGGATTAGTTTAGTGCTCAGCCTTTATGGGCGGGGCCAGGCTGAGCATGAACCAGGACCACCCAGGCCTCCAGATTTCTAACTCCTTCAGAGGCTTTCTCCATAGCTGCAGTGGTGATTTTGCCATTTCTGTTTTCTTTCTTAAGCGGTAACAATATTTTCATTCAATCGTATTTATTGAGAGCCTACTGTGTGCAGAGCACTGTACTAAGCACTTGGGAAGTACAAATCTGCAACGTATAGAGACAGCCCCTACCCAACAACGGGCTCACAGTCTAGAACAATATTTTGTAGCTGCCTGGGAGGTAGCAGCTTGCAAAAACTCTATATTCATTCATTTAGTCATATTTATTGAGCGCTTGCTGTGTACAGAGCACTCTACTAAGTGCTTGGGAAGTACAAGTCAGCAACATATAGAGACAGTCCCTACCCAACAACAAGCTCACATTCTAGAAGAGGGAGACAGAAAACAAAACAGAACATGGAGACAGGTGTCAAAATTGTTAGAACAAATAGAATTGTAGCTATATACACATCATTAGCAAAATAAATAAAATAGTAAATATGTACAAGTAAAATAGACTAATATGTACAAATATATACAAGTGCTATGGGGAGGGGAAGGAGGTAGGGCGGGGGATGGGAAGGAGGAGAGGAAAAAGGGGCTCAGTCTGGGAAGGCCTCATGGAGGAGGTGAGCTCTCAGTAGGGCTTTGAAGGGAGGAAGAGAGCTAGCTCGGCGGATGTGTGGAGGGAGGGCATTCCAGGCCAGGGGAAGGACTGTGACATAAGCGGGGGTTTTAAGTCCTAAATCCCAGCCAAACCCCACTTCCACTGTTCCCCCAAACCACTGTAATAATAAGAATTATGGTATTTGTTAAGTGCTTACTATGTGCCAGGCACTCTACTAAGCACTGGGGTGGATACAAGCAAATTGGGTTGGACACAGTCCCTGTCCACATGGGGCTCAGAGTCTTAATCCCCATTTTACAGATGAGGTAACTAAGGCAGAGAGGAGTGAAGCGACTTGCCCAAGGTCACACAACAGACAAGTGGGAGAGCCAGGATTATTGCATTTCTTGCTTGAGTGGAGCATGGCTGACAGGGACGAGAGAGTGTGAGTGTCGCTCGCTGCGTGAACCCAACATTGGGATTATGATCAGCTCCTCATCGTGGGTTCTCAGGCCTTGAACCCAGGTCCATATTTTGTTCCTGACAGAAGCCAGCATATTTTGAGGACAAACTTATTGATGGAAATAGAGGGAAAATCAGGTAGCTGAGAGGCAGCTTTAAGGGATGCAGCACAACTAGTACTAACTTTTACATGCACGATCTGCAGGTGACAACGTCCCTCAAGTCTTTGCTTCTATGCACACATCTCGCCAAGGTGTGTCCTTGTTTTTGTCAGGAGACTCCATCATCATAATCATTACTATGAATATAAAACATTTTAGTTTTTCATTTTGATTATGTTTAGAAAAACTGCCCTCCCCAGGCTCCCTACCCCCCAAAAACCTGCCACTCTGGGCCAGAAAAATATTTTAATTTTTAATTTTTATTATTTTCTGAAAAATTGTGCCACCCTCAGGCTCCCTACCCAATTAAAGCCTGCCACTATGGGCCCGATAAAATATTTTAGTTTTTCATTTTTTATTGTTTTATGAAAAAATTGCACTCCCCCGCACTCCCCCATGTGCCCAGCCCCACAGAAACCTGCCACTCTAGGCCAGAGAAAATATTTTAGTATTATTTTCTGAAAAATTGCCCCCTCCCCGCCAGGCGAGCGACCCCACAAAAACCTGCCACTCTGGGCCAGAGCCTTCAGTGCCTATTGGGAAATCTGCCACTGGCTCTACTGTTTATGGAGCCAAAGGGACTCACTAGTTCAATAGTATTTGTAAGGAGTCTATTAGCATTTGTGAGAAAGCCCAGATAGCTTCAACAAAAGTTGTTGACACAATCAGTATTGTTGAGGAGGGTGTTAATTTTACTATCCACTAGTGTAGACAAGGTCTGAAGGGAAACCCAAGATTTATATGCACTGAGCTAAATACAGTGTTTATTCTTCCATAAAATAAAAGAGTAGGGCAGATGGGAGCTAATGACCTATGAGTTGTTTGCCAATTGTTTAACTTCTAGATTGACTTCTAGTGTTTTATACTTGGATTTTGTCAGAGGGAAGGTGTGGAAGGGTCAGGGGAGGATAGAGAGGGATTGAAATGCTATAGGTATAAGGTGATACCATGGCTCTGTATGCTAATCTTAGGAATCTGCAAGGTTTTTCAATACTCACCTCAGCAGAACTAATGTTCTCTGGAAACCTGACAGAGCAAAAGCGCATCACAGGTATATACCTTGAATTTGTATAACATTTGTACATTTCAAAAAAAAAATCTAGCATTGGTTATCACATTTTGTCCTCACCACATCCCTGTGAGGTTGGGAAGAGGCAGATGGTATTATCTCTGTTTTACACATGAAGAAACTGAGGGACAGAGTGGCAAAGATATTTGCTCAAGGTCACAGAGCAGTGGCAGAGCATCCAGGTCTCCTGACTCCCAGTTCCATAGCCTTTCCATCAGTCTACACTGACAGTAATTTAAATGCTATACTTTCTTTTAGAAGGTCATTTAAGTTACCAATGTGCTATCAGTAGGGTTACATGACATGGTCTGAAGGATGGAACTCTAGGGTCATCAAGATCTTATGCAGGAATTATTCTTTAGGCTTCTATGAAAGCATTTACATAGCCTGAGTCTCTGTCTTAGAAACTATCCATCAATCTTATCTGTTGAATACTTACTGGATGCAGAGCACTGTACTAAGGGCTTGGGAGAGTACAATATAACAGAGTTGGTAGACACAATGAGCTTGCAATTCATTCTGTTTTACCTTTGTATCTAAAGTGACCAATTCTCCCAGTGCTTAAAGTTGGTCTTGGTATTGAGGATAAAAAGTCTGAGAGGAACATCAAATTTTTCAAAACAGTACATTAAGGCTTGAAGCATTCCACGTTAGTGGGACGGGCACTTGATTGTTTTTCAGGAGCAGTGATGGTTTCCACTGAGCCATCCACACTGTCTGGCCCAATTTCCCTGCACCTGTTCAAGGAAGCAGCATGGCAGAGTGGATAGACCACAAGCCTGGGAATTAGAAGATCATGGCTTAAGTCATGGGTTCTGATTCCGGCTCTGTTACTTGTCCGTTGTGTGGCCTTTGGCAAGTAACTTCACTTCTCTGTGCCTCAGTTACTTCATCTGTAAAATGGGGATTATGACTGTGAGTCCCATGTGTCCAGCCTGGTTAGATTTTATCTACCCCAGCACTTAGTACAGTGCCTGGCGCACGATTAGCACTTAATACCATATTTATTTTTTTAAAGAAGATGGTTAAGATATGGGTGCAGTCTGTGACCGTTTATCTGTGGTGACCTCTCAGCAGCAGACCCTGTTCTACTCTCATCTGATTTGTGCAGTTATTGAGTGAGATTCTCCATCTATTGTACCAAACATAGGCACTCATTAAAAACATTTGATTTATTGATTGGCTGATCTTAGGGAACCTGGTATTGCCTGTGGCTGAGGAACAGAATATCTCTGTCCCCCTTGTGCATTTTGTCCCTGTGCTTAGTACATTCCTCTCCACAGTTAGCACTCAGTAAATACCATTACTACTACTACATCCTCTCAGCTGCGGACCTAGTTATGCCATCAGTAAATCTGGATAAAGTATCGATGACCAAAGCAGTTTGGATGTGGAAATGCCGAGTATATATGGTGAAGGAAGGCATATATGGTGAAGGAAATGGAGCTTGTTGTGGACGGGGAATGAGTCAGTTTATTGTTGTATTGTGCTCTCCCAAGCACGTAGTACAGTGCTCTGCACAGAGTCAGCACTCATTACATACAACTGACAGACCCAAACGGCTGTTGAATGATGAGCTGAAATCAGGAAACCGAAAGCAAGGAGAAAGGAGGAAAAGTTTTAAAGATACATTAAAACCAAATCTTAGATGGTGTCCTATCTCATTTGAAAGCTGGGAGCCCTTTGCCACAGAAAGACCAGAGTCATCTACAGGGATTAAGAAAGGAATAGTTCTTTTCGAGCATAAACTTTCTAAGAATTGGGAGACAGAGAGGCAAAAGTGAAATCAGTGACAGGTACTGTGAACAACAAACTTGACAGCACAATGAAAAACAGCAGCACAGTGTGGTTGGAACCCTTAGATTCTCCATTGGCCTTTTCGACCATACTTGCAACCATAGATGAATTCCACTGTCACTGGCATCTTCTTCAAGCAAGAAGGAAAACTAAATATCCACTTGATATAATTACTATTTTATTTCACTCTTACTGCACTTGGATACTTGTGTCATGAAAATGACACGTTCTTTTTTCATGAAAAAAATCAGGATGGCTTGGGAAAATGTCTGCAGAGCTAATAATTATGTTATACTAGTGATACTACAGCTCATGCCAGGATTTTAATTTTCCACCCAAGTGCCTCGAAAAATATTGCCATCAAAATAACTTTGTCATTGAAGTCGTCAGTTCAATGAATGATATTCTGTTACAAATAATAAACTGTGTAGTCACAGTGACAGTTATGTCTAGGAGCATGGGCAAATTTGATTGAGGGGAAAAATAATTTCAAATAGATGAAGATTCTTTAGTTTAATTTTAAACTTTAGTTCTTAAAGAAGATTATATCTAATTACTCCCCATCATGTAATAAATGACTCATTGGAATGATTTGTTTCAGTTATTCCCAGTCAGTTCTAATCATTTATACCTCCTGGAAGAAAATAATTTTTATAATGTCCATGAAGTTTCTTTGTCTCAACACCTGGTTTAGGTAATAATCTGACTACATAGAGATCAGTAACTTGGTAACTAGATGAAGAACATATTAAACGGGATTTATTTATATGTGTTTCGAGAAAACAATTCTGCGAAGTCACAGTATTCAGTAAGGGCAGATCACTATTTTACGTTTTGTTTATTAATGGGAAGCCTTTTGTAGATGGTCCACAGATTTAGCCTCACTCAGTACTTCTTCCAGTGAAATTGGTATTAAGTGACACATTTACTTTTTTAAAAAAATTCAAAGGTTCTTTACTATTGGCCTTGAACTGAGGGAGAAGAAAAGAGACCCTATTATAAATTTTTGCTGTTATTTTGCTCGAGTAGTGGCATACATTTAAGAAGTTATTTACACTCACCTTTGCAGCCAACGAATTCTTCTACAATGGAATATGTCAAGATTTTGCCTATTTAGCTAAAATTGTGAAGATTGCATAAAATTGATAAAATGTGCATTTGAATACATTTCATTATGCCATATTTCATCATTCACTTCACTTTGCATTGTTCTAGTTTGGATTTCATTTAGACCATGATTCTCCCTCTGCCAAACCAGAATTTAAGGTGGAAATGTTGACAGCTCCATAACTAGCAGTATTAGCAAACTCTCTCAAACACTGGTCACATAAAGAGGGCCATTGTAGGTTTAATAAATAATAATAATAATAATGGCATTTTTAAGCGCTTACTATATGCAAAGCACTGTTGTAAGTGCTGGGGAGGTTACAAGGTGATCAGGTTGTCCCACCATGGGGCTCACAGTCTTAATCCCCATTTCACAGATGAGGTAACAGGCACAGAGAAGTTAAGTGACTTCCTCAAAGTCACACAGCTGACAATTGGCAGAGCCAGGATTTGAACCCATGACCTTTGACTCCAAAACCCGTTGCTCTTTCCACTGAGCCATGCTGCTTCAATTCAGTTTAGCAATTCCAAAGAATTGATTTATTTAATGATTCGTCGTGTTAACTGTTCGAATGACGATTTTTTTTCTCCCCCCAAGTATTCTGTTCTAAACCTGGTGCCGGGCCACCCATCTTAAAAAAACACTAGCAGCTAATTGTTTTACATAATCCCATTCTGTACAAAAGGACAAGTCACTTCACTTCTCAGACCCTCAGTTTCCTGTAAAATGGGGATTCGAAACCTGTTCTCCCTCCAGGTTAAGACTGTGAGCCCCTTGCAGGAAAGGGACTGTGCCTGACCTAATTAACATATCTACCCCAGCACTTAGGACAGTGTTTAACATAATATGTGCTTAACAAGTACCATAAAACAAACAAGGAGGTCATTGGTGACTTTAAAATGGGCTGTTTCTGTGGAGAGGAGGGGGTGGAAACCACATTGCAGGAGGTGATGGAGAGACCTGGAGGAGAAGTGGAGGCAGTGAATGTAGAGGATGCCATGAGACCTGTGAGGTTTGGGGATATTATTTACTTGGACTCTCTAGTCCTTGCCAGCAACAGCCTCCTCCCAGATCTCCCATTCTCTAGTTTCTTCCCTTTCCAGTCCAATCATTTGAAAATGATTTCAAATAATGTTGTCTTATCCTTGGATAGAATTAGACTCGAAATTAATATACTAAGATTTTTAAAAATCCCAAATATTAGAGCATTCAGTTCTGCCTTAACATGTGGCTTCATTACACAGTTTGTCTAGAATGTGGTTAGGGAATTAGGAAATTGTCTTCTAACAGTATTAAACTGTTTGGGCTGAGAAGTCATGTGGGCTAGTGGAAAGAGCTCGGGCCTGGGAATCAGAGGACCTGGGTTCCAATCCCAGCTAAGGCACTGTCTGCTGCTTGACCAAGGCAAGTCACTTCACTTCTCCGCATCTCAATTACCTCATCTGTAAAATGAGGATTAAAGCTGTGAGCCCATGGGGGACAGGGAATGTATCCAACCTAATTATCTTATATTCATTAATTCAATCGTATTTGTTGAGCGCTTACTGTGTGCAGAGCACTGTACTAAATGCTTGGGAAGTACAATTGGCAGCATATAGAGACGGTCTCTACCCAACGATGGGCTCACAGTCTAGAAATATATCTACTCCAGCACTTAGTACAGTGCCTGGCACATAGTAACCACTTAACTAACCCCATAAAAAAGTGTTATTATTAGTGTTTAATGTTAGATGAAATTCCTTGTGCACAGCTCTAGAATGGGTGACCGGTACAATGCCAGTTATCTTTCCCATTAGGCTTTGAAAGAATGCAATGCTCATGTTAGAGGTAAACTAGGTGCATACTATTTTTCAACAGTATTGAACAACAACAGTATCCAATTGAAGAATGGATCTTACATACTTTTTTTTTTCCAGAGCTAACATTGCCAGCTAGGAAGTGTGGTAAAAAGCCTCTGCTTAATTTCAGTTTAATAAAATGCATAGCTAAAGGTACACGTTATGGTTAATAGTCTCAAATACCAGGTCGGAAATTGCTTGTGAATATTTTAAACCTATTTATAAAGTGCTTTCATATTATTTTAATGAAGTATACATGTTATCATCAGATTGCAAGTTACTTCTAAAAGGGCACAATCAGTGGGAGAATTAGGTAGAAGCACAAAATTTACAAAGAAAATCTAGTTAGGTGTGGGAAATATACTTGTTTTATGTAGCCTAAAGTGCTTGCAGCTGTTATGTCTTAGAATACATTTAGGAAAGTTCATTTATAAATGCACAAAGATGGATTGAGTGCAGAGTAAACAACAGAGTAATGTAAGATTAAAGCCACCTCCAGAATGTTAGGTGTTTTAAATTCTCACTGGGGGATGTGCTCTTTTATATTTCCCCTTCATTTGAAAATAAAGGCCATTTAGACCTTCTTTTTCTCGTAAAACCAAGGAGTATTTCAAGAAGATATAGTATTAGTTGCCAAAACTTGCATCTTGAAGAGGAAGCACATTTTCATTGCAAAACATGTTGCAGTGAAATGTGTATACAATCTTCCACTTTTTGTCCATTCCCACAATGAGAAGCCTGGGGCTTTTGTGTGGTAGGGATTGGGGAACCCAAAAGTTGTTTTACTAGCTTGGCTCCACTATAAGGTGCATATAAGGAAGGAAAGGTGCTTCACACACTTTTCGGTTCCTTGAACCTATAATTCTCATACTCAACTCAAGCTCATGATCAACTTGATTAACAGGCAGTTGAAGCTCTGCCAGTCTAAGCAGTAGCTGTTCAAAGCATTTATTGAACTACTTCGCCATGTTCCAGACCTCAAAGTCATAATGAAATAGTATTAGGATTTCTGGTTCTCAAGTCAACCCAGTATTTGTCTGAAACCTTCCAAAAAAAAAAAAATCAAATAGATTATCTTTTCATTGCAAAAAGAGAAATAGTAAACCTTCTCAGTGCTGTAAGGCTCATATGTTCTCAGATTTACTGTGCAAAGAGTCAAAGTCTTCATAGTGTAAATATGCACGCAGATCAGAAGCAGCTAAAGAGCAGAAAAATATCATCTAAAGAAGACCTTCTTAGGTGTTGCTTCTTGTCCTCCCTTGTCATTCATATGGCTCAATGATGCTTCATATCCACTTCATATCCCACATGTGAGTCTAATTATTACAAGTACTCAATTTGCAAAATCCATTTATGGATATTAAGATGTGTATGCAGCTATGTACATTCATATGTATTTCTATATATTAAAGTATATGCCCCTTAACTTTCCTTTTTTGTTGAATTCTTTGGTAGGCTCTCTCTTTCTAGATTATAAACTCTTGCAAGATGGGGGCACTGTCTTTATTCTTTCCCTTTTGTCCTGCTAAGGTACTAGAGTAGAACTGCAGTAGGCACTTGATCGATGCCATTGCTGATGATGGCAGAGGAGACATTTCTCCCTGACTCTCCAAAGTCTTCATACTCCCACATCCCTTTTCTCCTTCCCAGCCGCTCTCAAAAGGAAACTTCCCACTTGCTCTCAAAAATCTACTCTCTTCACTTGTGCCCTAAATCTCATCACCTCTCACCTCTTAATAGTTCTTCTCCCACCTTCTTTCCTTCCCTCCCTTACTGTCATCTTCAGTCCCTGTTCTCCCTCCTACTTATACTGTGAACCCCATGTGGGACAGAGACCCACCTGTTTAACTTATATCTACCCCAATGCTTAGAACAGTGCTTCACACATAGTAAGCACTTAAATACCATCATCATCATCAATGATCTTTATTGAGTGCTTACAGTGTGCAGAGCACTAAGTGCTTGGGAACCTACAGTATAAAAGAGTTGGCAGACATGTTCCCTGCTCACAGTGACCTTACAGTCTAGAGGGGAGACAGGCATTAATAGAAATAAATAATTTACAATATATAATTTAAAATATGTATATGTGTTGTGGGGTTGAGTGTGGAATGAAAATCAAATGCCCAAAAGTCACAGATCCAAGTGTATAGATGACACAGAAGGGAGAGGGAGCCAGGGAAAAAACTGGGGAAGGCTTCTTGCCTTGAAGGTGGAGGTCTAGCATATGTGGAGGGGGAGGGAGTTCAGACTAGCGGGAGGATGTGCACAGTGAGTAAGTGGTGCTAGAAGTGTGAAGTTTGTGGGCTGGTTGTAGTGAGATGAGGTGAGATCTGTGAGTGAGATAGGAGAGGGTGAGCTGATTGCTTTAAAGTAAAGAGTTTCTTCTTTACTTACTCCAATGGGCAACCACTGGAGGGTCTTGAGGACGGGAAAGATGTAGACTGAATGTTTTTGTAGAAAAATGATCCGTGTATGGACTGGAGCAAGGAGAGACAGGAGGCCAGGATGTCAGCAAGAAGGCAGTTGCAGTAGTCAAAGTGGATAGAAATAAGTGCTTGGGTCAGCGTGGTAGCAGTTTGGATGGAGAAGATGTGGGTTGAATGAGAGAGATGAGTCAGAGACAATGCCACGGTAACAATGCTGTGAGACAGGGAGGAGAGTGGTAGTTTCTACAGTGATGAGAAAGACAGGGTGGACAGGGTTTGGGTGGGAAGATAAGGAGTTTTGTTTTGAACATGTTAAGTTTGAGGTGTTGGTGAAACATCCAGGTAGGGATGTCCTGAAGGCAGGAGGAAATGTGAGACTGTGCAGAGAAGGAGAGAGGTCAGAGCTGGAGATGTAGATTAGGGAATCATCACATAGAGATGGTAGTTGAAACCATAGGAGCAAATGAGTTCTCCAAGGGAGTGGGTATAGATGAGAATAGAAGGGGACCTAGAACTGAGCCTTGAGAGGGACCCCCACTGACAGAGGGTGGGAGGCAGCGGAGGGAGGAGCCTGCAAACCAAACTGAAAAGGAGAGGTCAGAGAGATGGGAGGAGCACAAAGACAGGACAGTGTCAGTGAAGCCAAGGTTTGATAAAGTTTCAAGGAGAAGGGGGAGGGACCACAGTGTCAGAGGCAGCCGAGAGATTAGGAGGATTAGGATAGCAAGGCCATCAGATTTGGTGAGAAGAAGTTCATTTATCTGATCGTGTCTCTTCCCAACTGAGCATTTTAACTGTTCATGTAAAGAAAGGGTTTGCTTTCCTCTGTAACTACCATGAGACCTAACAGTGCTCACTTGAGTTTCCTGTCTAAGTTTCAAGAAAGGGTGGAGAAACCACAAAGAGCATATTTTTAAACACATTCACCAGTCATGGGCTGAAACTGCATTTTTTAAAAAGACAGATAAGGAAGAAGCAGGAAGAGAGAGAGAGAGAGAAATAATTTTGGACAAAAGAGTAAATGTAGTTGAGACTGCTAAGAGAGAGGGAATGGGGGTGGGAGGAAATAATTTAAAAGGAAGTTTATCTGTTCCCCCTTTTTATTCTCTCTTGTGAAACCCAGAACAGTATTACAGCATTATGCAGCTACAATAATGTTTGGCAAATATAGTGTTTGGCAAAGAATGGAGAAAGAAGAAAAAATAAAATAATTTGAGGCATACATTTGAAGAAAACAAACCTAATCCTAGTTTTATCTTGGCTCTATGAGGTTGGCATGTATGTTCATTTTGTTTCAGGAGCTTGTATTTTATCCCACCCCCTTTAGATTTATAATTTTTTCTAAGGAAAAAAAAAACTCTTTCTGACAAAAATTACCCAAGACAATAATGTAGTTCTCATGAGACTTTTGGAGGAAGGCATTTCAAATATTGCTAAAATGAAAACAGACATAGAACTAGATTCCAATACAAATGCCTGGGCATCATATAAACTGATACATCAGCTTCAAAGATGAGAGTACAATATGCTTCCAATAAACTATTGCCTAGAATACCTAACTCGCTCTACTGCATCACTTTGTCAAAGTGCCTAAGAATGGCAGTGTAACAAAACCCCACTCTATCCCAGCAGTTGGCATGTAATCTTTTGTTCTTCAAGCCAAGGGTTAAATGGCGAAGTTACTACAAATTAAATTAACATGCATTTATCAACTATAACCTTGAATGCATTAATTTGAAACTTCTTGTCTATATAATTATCAAAATATTTTATTGTTCCTATCAATTTTTATTGTTCAATTGTTTATTCAATTTCCTATCAATATTTTATTGTTCCTGTCATTTACTTTCAGTTCTTTTTGCTTAAGAAAGTGATTGGGAGATTTCACTCCTGGTACTAATAGAGTTTGATCATGGTCATATTTCTGCGTTTCATATTTTTGTATTCAGAACTATTTAAAGCAACTTGAAAAATCATTTATGTTATTGCAGCCTTGTTTTAAGTAGCTCTAAGAAGGTCTTTGGTGGTGGGTTTTTTGTTTGTTTTTTAAAATGGTGCCCATTCCTTGAGTTGTCCACTAGATTCATTCATTTTGGAGCTCCTTAGCCCCTGGGCCGGGGTATGGGATGGTGGCATTCATCTAACTCCCGTAATGTTTAGATGGGCTCCCCTCCCTCGTCCTTCTAGGTCTTACATACAGGACTAGTCAGGAAGGAGGAGGGGAAGGAAGAGACTAAATAGTTTTTCTGTGTTCTGATTAAATGGAGATAAAGTGAAAATATAAAAAAATAAAAAAATATTTACCTTTCCCATGCCTCTCAGGCCCAGAACCCGGTTCTCACATTGAACCCTACCCACAGGCAGCTGGGTCCCCATAAAGGTACTGGTTTGGCTACACAGTAGTTGAAATAATATTTATTGATTTATTTTTTTTTCATATTTGTTAAGTGCATACTATGTGCCAGGCACTGTTTTAAGCGCTGGGGTAGATACAAGATAATCAGGTTGAACACAGACCATGTCCCACAGATGAGGTAACTGAGGGACAGAGAAGTGAAATGACTTGCCCAAGGTCACACAGCAGAGACGTGGCAGAGATGGGATTAGAACCCAGGTCCTTCGGACTCCTAGGCCCTTGTTTTACCACTAGGCCATGCTGAGCTGTCAGAAACTGCCCCCTAACCTGGCAACCAAAACCTCATCTTCCAATTTCTTCCCTTTATGCCTAGAAAAAAAAGTTCCCAATCGAAGACCTCATTCGTTCCTTTTCTTCCCTCCCTCCATTTCCTTTTAGCTAGTTTAAACCCTGGATAATACAATTTACACACCTTTGAATACATGTACAGAAGTTGCTAGACTTCTGTGGGCCCTATGCCGAGTGAGTCAGGCCCTCAGACCTGGTTCACCTACCGAGTTGCTCTGCATGCTTGGCAAGTATGTCTTTCTTGTCAGGTTTTCCCACTTGTGATGAGGAAGGACCCCCCAACACAGGCTTGGGGTGAGAATTAAATGTTAACTGAGCACTTTGAGAGTCCTGGAAGAAAGGTGCCACATTTTTATACTGTACAATTTTCACAAGAAGAAAAATTGAAGCACCGAAGGAATTAGTGAACTGCCAAAGTTCACACAAGTCAGCAGGGATGCTGGGAATAGAAACCAAGATGTTAAAAGCCTCATCATTTGTTCAAGGACCAACTCCATTGCCTTTCTGTCTGAGAATAAAACTATTTTTTTCCTCATTAGGAAGAAAATACCATAATTATGGTATTTGTTAAGCAACAGATAGTACTGTGACTCTGTTGGATAAACATACATGAATGAAAACGGAGTTGTCTCATTGCCCCATAGGGGAAGAAATTGGCCATTTATGACCAGATCTTTCCAGATATAATAATTTGGGGAAACAGTAATGTGAAACCATTATGGAAGAACAATCACATCTAGAGAGAAACAGGCAAGCAGGTTGTCCTCCAGTTCCTTATGGTATTTATATTTAGGGATTTACTATGGGCAAAGCCCTGCTGCTTAGTGCTGGGGTAGATAGAAGATAATAAGATCAGAGGCAGCCCCTTTCCCACAGGGGCTTCCAATCTAAAGTGGAGATGGACAGATAAAAAGGAAGATAACAAGTGCTTGCAAACAACAAGAAAATCAACAGATCAAGACAATAGTATCAAGACAAGGAAATGAATAGTTTTGGGTTAGGCTGGGGAGCATGAGAACTCCCCCTTGCTCCAGGCCAGCAGTCCTCAGCTACAGATCACTGCAGGCTCACCAGGGTGCCAAAGGTTGTAAATGTAGGAATGGGGCTTCCACTGATTTTTCAGTTGGTGAAACTGGTTCCCATATGGGATCTCATCACCTGCTGACCCCACTTACAGCTGAACCTCCCTTTCTAGTTAGTCACCTTCTCAATATTGACCCCAATTCTGCCTGTGCCTCTTGGGTAGTAAATTAGGCACTTTGGGAGGATCAAAAACTCAGGCTACTGCATACCCTGTGCATATATTACATCAATACACTGAGTGGTGCAAAAGAATGAATGCTCCCTGTCAGTGCCTAGAAGGGAATAATTTTAAGAGTTGGGAGAGTCAGACTCACATTTTTCCTCTAAAGACTAAAGTAGCTTTTACTACCCACATGAACACATAAATAGCAATTATTCTACTACAAAATGAATTCAATTCAAAGAACTGTCAACTATGTTCAGGATCATTTGAGAGTGACTATTTAAGTTCTTTTTAGCTTTCTTGTCCTCTTCAGTTCTCTCCTCCCTGCCGAATCCCAGCAGAACTGTCTCTTTGTCTTTCCTGAAGAGTACTTTCCACTCCTGCATATCATCTTTATAATTATTGGCACTCTGGGCTGAATCTTCCTCATCTGTGAGTGTTGAATGTACAAATCTGTTTTACATTTATCCCAATAACAAAAATCCCTTATGGGAGGGATATATTATTTGGATCATGTGGTCACATGGCAAACATCCTTGTCCTTGAGATAAACCTGAAATTCCTTCAATGGGTGCAACAATTTTACTGTCAACAGGCTCTTGTGAGGTGAGCACTAGCTTGACCAGATTGTTTGTAACCTAATGCCAGAACCAAAATTGGAGTCGTTTCTTTAATAATAATAGTAGTAGTAATAATAATAATAATAATGGCATTTGTTAAGTGCTTACTATGTGCAAAGCACTGTTCTAAGCACTGGGGGATACAAGGTGATCAGGTTGTCCCACGTGGGGCTCACAGTCAATCCCCATTCTACGGATGAGGTAACAGGCTCAGAGAAGTTAAGTGACTTGCCCAAGGTCACACAGCAGACATGTGGTGGAGTCAGTATTCGAACCCATGACCTCTGACTCCAAAGCCCATACTCTTTCCACTGAGCCACGCTGCTTCTCACTAATAATATTTAATATGTTCTGATACTTGGTACAACAAGCATTTGTAATTTTGATCCTGAGAAGCCAGTTAAATTTTAGTTGGATTCAGTATTGTTTTAATTTTTAAATCAATCAGTTGTATTAATTGAGTACTTACTCTGTGCACTGTATTAGGCACTTAAAGAGTTGTTAAAAAAAGCTTACAGTCTAGAGGAGCTTCTTTTAAACACTTACTCTGTGCCAGGCACTGTACTAAGTTGGGGGTAGATGCAAGTTAGGTTGCATATGTCCAAGTTTCACATGGGCTCACAATCTTAATCCCCTTTTTACAGATGAGGTAACTGAGGCCCAGAGTAGTTAAGTGAGTTGCCCAAAGCCACAAAGCAGACAAGTGGCAGGGCCAGGATTACAACACAAGTCCTTCTGGCTCAGGCCAGTATTTTATCCATTAGGCCATGCTGCTTTGGATAAAATATTAACCTGAGCTCCAGGGTCCAGTTTGAATGAAGCTCATGATTCCCCGAGCTTTGCAGAGAGAATCCAGTCTCTCTCATTAGTTCCTCTCAATTCCACCACATTAACTTAAAATTCCTTCTCTAATGGACTTTAGTCAGTTTGCTCTTGAGGTTATGGTGGCTGAAATGTGCAGTATTTTGCAAGATGGCTTTCTTGCCACAGCTGTGACACAACTTCCCAATTGTGGGACATTGTTTTACGCAGCACTATAACCTCTTTCCCTCTTGGTAGTTAGTTTTACGTGATCTTTGAGAAGAGCTTTTCTCTCCTTATTCTTTTCTCCTTGGTGTAGGGAAAGTCCCTTCAAGAGTATTTATGTCACTGGCCTGAACCATCCTGGATTCTTCAGCCCTGCACATCTGGAGAGCCTTATCCAGAATTATAGAAAAACCTCTCTCATAGTGCACCGTCTGTGATCCCACAGCCAATCCAGTTCTACATCAGAGAATATTTTAAATGTCCCAAAGCACACATATCACTTGTCTTTTTTCCAATTCTGTGACGTATTCGTTTTTATACTCATGAAGAATTCATGGCTTTCAAGTGTATCGTCCTTTCACTTAAGTTCATATATTTGTCTTAATTTAGAAAGCCCTACATATTGAAGAAATTTCAGATTTATTTCAAGGTCATTTTTGCCACAGGATCCAAATAATAAATCCCTCTCATAGGGATTTTTCAGAAACTTGAGCTCCACCCACAATCATCCTGGAACTCAGTCATCAATGAATGGTATTTATTGAGGGGCTTACTGTGTGCAGAGCGCTCAACTAAGCGCTTAGTAGAGTACAGTGCAGCAAAATTGGTACACAGTTTTTTTGCCCACAACAAGTTTACAGTCTAGCTGATTTCAATTTCAGCTGGTGAAATCGAAACCACCAACAAATAAGTGGTAGAAGTATTTGCAA
Source organism: Tachyglossus aculeatus (assembly GCF_015852505.1). Lineage (NCBI taxonomy): Eukaryota > Metazoa > Chordata > Mammalia > Monotremata > Tachyglossidae > Tachyglossus > Tachyglossus aculeatus. The sequence goes on along the minus strand of NC_052078.1, from coordinate 20,765,399 downwards.
CTTTAAGAAGTTTGGGGTAGTTGCTGATGTCTTAGTTGCATATAGCCCTGAGGGAAGATCACACCTCCAAAAATATGCCCCCTCCTATACTCTTCTTCCTTTCTCCACAGCCTTGTTTTGTTCTTCTCTAAACTGCTCTTCCCCCCAAAAAACACAGTCCACCACCTCATTTCTGTCCCTTTCATTCCCACATATTCTCCCTCCTCCACCCTCTCCACCTATAACCCACGTCCACCACAGTCTGTGGAACCCCCACCCCCGAATCCATAGCAGGCAAGTTACCCATCATTAAAGATCTGTTTCTGTTCCACTCACTCCTCCTCAAGTAGTGTGGCAGGGCCTGGGAGTTGGAAGGACCTGGGTTCTAATCCCAGTTCTGTCACTTGTCTGCTGTGTGACCTTGGCAAGTCACTTCACTCACCTTATCTGTAAAATGGGGATTAACACTGTGAGCCCCATGTGGGACAGGGACTGTGTCCAACCCAAGTTGCTTGCATCCACCCCAGCGTTTAGTACAGTGCTTAGTAAATACCACAATGATTATTATTATTACCATCACCAAGGTCTAATTCTTGCCTGACTACACCACCTCCCCTGCCTTTCTCAGGGGAGCTTCACTTTCTGTCATGATGATGTCATCACTCTGTCCCTTAAGCCCCTGTATCTACCATGTCTGTTGTATGGGGCTCTTCAAAGCACTTACCACGATACTCTGCGCTCAGTAAGTGCTCAGTAAATGCCATTGATTGAACAAGGAAAGCGGGAGGAGTCAGCCTGCTCCTTACCAATCAATCAATGGTAGTTATTGAGTGCACACTTGCAGTGTCTCTCCCTCTCTATCTCACTCTTCCTTCTCTTACCTTTCCTTCATCTGAATCCCCCACTGGCCACCACACTACTCTGTATTTCTGACCAACTGACATCTCCATCTTCCAAATTTCATTCCCTACTTTTCTACTTCCATGACTTTTCTCCTACTTTGATCCTTGAGAATTTGAACGGTCAAGTCTTTGAGTCACCTGATGCCCTGGCCATCCAATTCCTTTCCCTTCTCAAATCTACCCATCTCTTACCTCACCCCACATTAGCATGAATGTCATCATGTTCAGACAGTGCTCCATCTCCCACCTCCCATTATCTGAACATATCCTTCCAAACTGATACTTCACCCACATCTCCTGTAACTCAAATTCAATCATGACCGTGACCTCTGAACTCTAGTTCTCTCCACCTGACCCAGGTGATTACACTCTTCCTGAGGGGCTGGATCAGCCAAAGCAGGGGGTTGGGGCTGGAGTATCTTGCTACACCCTTTATGTGATGCCCCACACAGATGACATCATATGTGCTGCCGTGTAATGATGTCATCACTTAGCCCTGCACATTTCCAGCCCTCCCTTTCTCGGTTCTCATAACCCCGAACCTAGATCTCTCCTTTCTCTCCATTCTTTTTTGTTCTGCCAGGCTCCCAAACCTCAGCTCTCGGCAAAAAGCCAAGCTCATAGCAACTCCTCACCCAAGCTAGAGAGGAGGAGGTGTGTCAATGAATACTAATGATCTTCCATTAGGATTCATTGATATCTGTCTGCCAAGCCTGAGGGTGAGCAAACAGGAGTTGGGAAGGAGGAGGAGGTGAAGTGTCACTGCTAATGATCCTGCATTAACACTGAATGATATCAAGAAGTGGAGGCAGGAAGCAAGCTTTAAGTCAGCAACCCAGGACCCAGAGCCCCAGGACTCAGCCACCCATGACCCTTGCAGGTTTCTTGGTTCAGGGGCGGGGTTAACACATGACACCCCAGGCTCAGTATGGGGGAAAAACAGGGAAGGTAAGCAAGGGGCACTGAAGCAACTCAGAGGTGGATGCTTTATTGAGCCTCCCCAATCCCAGCACCAGGGATTCTCATATCGGCTCATCTGGCAATTAATCATCATCATCATCAATCGTATTTATTGAGCGCTTACTATGTGCAGAGCACTGTACTAACCTTTGGGAAGTACAAATTGGCAACATATAGAGACAGTCCCTACCCAACAGTGGGCTCACAGTCTAAAAATCAATTAATTAATTAATCAATCAGTGTTATTTATTGAATCCTTACTCCTTGAAGCCTGCACCCTCAACCCCAGGACTGCTTCAACACCTATCCCCATACCCCAACCTCTCAGCCCCATACAGATTTTACAGGGCCCCAAGGTGGGAAGGGGAGACAGAGGGGATCCCACAATAATGCCTTGTCTCTTGGGTCTGGAATATGCAGGCTGCCAACCCCTTGATCTGCCCCAAGCCAAGGCTGAGCCACTTCAATGGCAACCCCCTTTTTTTTTAATAGTACTTATTAACTGCTTACTATCTTCCAAGCACTATTCTAAGAACTGGGGTAGATACAAGGTAATCAGGTTGGACACAGTCCTTGTCCCACATTGGGCTCCCAGTCTTAATCCCCATCTTACAGATGAGTTAACTGAGGCACAGAGAAGTGAAGTGACTTGCCCAAGGTCATGCAGCAGACAAATTGCAGAGCTGGTATTAGAATCCAGCTCTTTCTGACTCCCAGGCACGTGCTGTAGCCACTAGGTATGCTGCTTCTCTGGATGCTTGTTGAAGTCTGACTAAAAGTGATTCAGTTTAACATTAGATAATGACATCTGCTTAGCAGTGATAATAGGAGATCCCTAGTATGAAATGCCTTTCAGTTGGATAGGATGTGAAAGAGCACTAAAAAATTCAGTAGGATATTTACATAAACATACATAAAAAGTCCTCCCGCTCCCCATCCCCCTCCTCCCCCTCCCCACAGCACCTGTTTATATGTGTATATATATTTGTGCGTATTTATTACTCTATTTTATTTGTACATATTTATTCTATTTATTTTATTTTGTTAATATGTTTTGTTTTGTTCTCTGTCTCCCCCTTCTAGACTGTGAGCCCACTGTTGGGTAGGGACCGTCTCTATATGTTGCCAACTTGTACTTCCCAAGCGCTTAGTACAGTGCTCTGCACACAAGTGCTCAATAAATGATTGAATGAATGAAAAAGGAGAAGCAGCATGGCCTAGTGGATAGAGCATGGGCCTAGGAATCAGAAGGTCATGGATTCTAATCCCAGCTCCATCACTTGTCTGCTTTGTGATCTTGGGCAAGTCACTTCACTGGGCCTCAGTTCCCTCATCTGTAAAATGGGGATTAAGACTGTGAGCCCTAAGTGGGGCAGAGACTGTGTCTAATCCGATTAGCTTGTATCTACCCCAGGGCTTACAACAGTGCCTGGCCCATAGTAAGCACTTAACAAATATCTCAATTAGAGATGACTTGGGAATGGCCTCTGGAGGAGATGTGATCTTGGAAGGGCTTTGAAGAAGGGGAGAGCGTCTCCATCTGCTTCTCCAAACTAATGTGGGGTACGGTATATAGAGTTGTCCTTTGTAGTCCAAGAAGACATCTTTGAAAGGCCAATGTGGGACCCTCAGGTCTGGTCACATTGTGCACAGAAAAAACGCTGTCCCTGGTTACGTTGTCACGTTTGATGTTTGCAGCACCTGGTGCTGCTTCTGCTTTGGCATGTGTTTTAAAATATGGCAGAGGCTAGCAAGCACATCAGCTTCCCACTTTGACATATGCACAGCCGTTTCTCTCTAAAGCTGATCTACTTGAGCTAACAATGTGGGTCATGCTGTGTCCAGAACAGAATTATGTTGTGGGAAGAACTTTGTCCAGTACCTTCATCATGCTCTCCTGAAAAAATGGGTTATAGCAGAACTGTTAACTTCATAGTTCACTGAAAATTATCTGGGTGGAATCCAGAGTGACAAAAGGATTCCTGCAACACGCCAGCACCAATTTAGAGTATTGCCTTCTTCAATTCATAAAGGACTACAGTCCAGGAAAATTGCATCCTAACCTATTTCAGACTTGGGAGTAAACTACGTATACCAGGGAGTTGGTAAAGAAGAGGGAGTCCAAGCGTTGGCATGTTGGCTGATGACATTTCTTTTCAATTCAAGGATGGGAGGAAGGAATAAGCGGAGGGTAACAGACCCAGATGGGAGGAAATTAGTTCCAAAGCTACTGCCGTCTGTCAGGATGATAAAATGGATGCACTGGGTTAAGGTACATAAAACTGTGCACGTGTGTTTGCTCGTATAAATGTGTCTCCTAAGAATTCCCTCAAAGAGAGCAGAAAATATGGACCTATATCAGACCAAAAAAAACCCCCAAACCCAGCTTATCTCTTTGGCTGCTAACTCAAAGAACTGCTGTGGACTTCTGCCACTGTGGATGCTTCTTTTGCCTTGATATTCCTCTCTAGCAGATCATCATCATGCCAAAAAGGGGAACGTGCTTATAAATTTACCGTGATGAAAACCATGCCATAACATCAAACAGAAAAACTGTTCAGATGTAGTTGTGGTGTCTGATGCTTCCAGACAATCTCCCAACGATTAACCCACCAGGAAAATTCATAGGAGAAGAATATGCTCCATTTGGCACAAAACCTGGAGAATGGCTCAAGAAGCAGACTGGATTATGCTCAACCAAGATACCTCTCTGATTGGTCTCAGACCATGAGAAAGAGATGATTCTTTTCATTCATTCAGTCATATTTATTGAGTGCTTACTTTGTGCAGAGCACTACTAAGAGCTTGGAAAGTACAAGTCGGCAACATATAGAGATGGTCCCTACCCAACAATGGGGTCACAGTCTAGAAGGGAGAGACAGACAACAAAACATGTAAACAGGTGTCAAAACCTTCCTCTAATTCCTCTCCACTTCCTGCTTCTGATTTTCCACCCCTCTCTCTCGCACCATGGTCCCCCAAAGACAAACTCAGGGCTGCCAAAAAGGGCCCAAGTCACACTCAGAATGGACCCCTGGCTACTCAGGGCTAGAACACCACTAAAGCCCAATAGGGCTCATTCAGTGCAGCCAAGAGCATACAGACCATTCTTTTTTTTTTAAAAAAAAAGATGCCAAACACTGTACTAAGCTCTAGAGGAGATACAAGCTAATCAGTTTGGACACGGTCCATGTCCCACATCGGGCTCACAGTGTCAATCCCCGTTTTACAGAAAAGGTAACTGAGGCACAGAGAAGTGAAGTGACTTGCTGGAATTAGAACCCAGATCTTCCAACTCCCAGGCCCATGCTCTTTCCGTTAGGCCACACTGCTTCGCGACTTCCAATCCAGGTCCATTGCAGTGGGACTGACTCTTCTATCAAGCTTCTGATAGGCAAATGAGGATCAATCAGTGGTATTTGTGCCCAGCGATTTACTAAGCACTTGAGAGAGGTCAATAGAGTAAGGAAGAGCAATCCCTGCCCTCCAGGAGCTTCCAGGATCTGGCAGCCAACCTAGTGGATAGCTCTTTGAAACTAAGCTGTCCCAGTGCTCAGGAGTGATCACTGAAGCACAGGCCTACTCAATTTGCTAGTATCCATCCCACCACTTAGTACAGTGCCTGGCACTTAGTAAGTGCTTAACAAATACCATAACTATTATTATTATTATCTCAAAGCCTGAGAATGATGGGAAGAATAGAACAGCCCAGTATCTAGCAAAAGTGTTGATTGCTGTGTGACCTTGAGCAAGTCACTGAACTTCTCTATGCTTCAGTTTCCTCAAATGCAAAATTGAGGATTCAGTACCTGTTCTCCCTCCTACTTAAACTGTGAGTCCCATATATTCCAGGGACCGTATCCAGCCTGATCAACTCATATCCACCCCAGCTCTTAGAACAGTGCTTAAACACACAGTAAGCACTTAAATGTAATTAAAACAAAGCCAAACAAAAAACAGCTGCCCAAAGATCAAAGCTCACTGAAATATCCCCCCAGAAAGTGGGATTTGGAACAAGTTTCAGGAAATACTGTAAACCTTGCAAGATAAACTTGGGAAGAGAAAATGAGCTGCCACTTACAGGAAACATGACAGAGTAAGAAATGTTTCCATCAGGGTGAAGGGAAGGATTGGTAGAGTGTTACCACTTTAAGGAAAGAAGGAAAGCTAATAGCCAGTGGCTTTTTAATCTGAAATCAGGTTGGGTTTGAATGATCTGTGATGGGAAAGCAGGAAGTCAACCTAGAAAAGGGAAGGAACTGGTCAAAGATTGCTTTAAGATTAATGTTTTCAAATGAATACACCCTGATGACATGATGCCTCAAGTTTTTCAAGTTCCGTTAGTATTATTTTTTGAAATTTTATGGCAGAGAAGTGAGATGGCCAAAATCGAGGAAAGGGCAACCCTAGATACCTTATTTTAAAATGGAATGAAACAGACCAGCCCTTAGATCATAGAGCCCATTACCTAACTTCAACATCCGGAGCTGAATCGGAGCAATCAATCAAGGAATCCAGTTGTGAGCCCCTTGGCCTAGTAGCCAAAACTGAGTGAAAGGCGGTACGGATTACGGTGTCCGGCTGTTTAAATGTCATCCCCAGGCATAATCTGGACCACTGATGGCATGGAACAGGTAGGGAGTGTTCAACTGGAACTGAGAAGCTCAGGGTGGCCCCACCCCGGGATCAGGAGTCCTGCTGCTGTTCGCTTGTTTCCTGAGGCCCTAGTTGGCCTCAGTGTAGGCTGAACCCGAAGTTCTCTTCTCTGTAGTAATTGATAATAATGATTGCATTTGTTAAGCACTTATTGTGCATCAAGCACAATAACAGGAAGCAGCATGGCTCAGTGGAAAGAACACGGGCTTTGGAGTCTGAGTTCATGGGTTCAAATCCCTGCTCTGCCAATTGTCAGCTGTGTGACTTTGGGCAAGTCACTTAACTTCTCTGTGCCTCAGTTACCTCATCTGTAAAATGGGGATGAAGATTGAGCGCCCCCCGTGGGACAACCTGATCACCTTGTAACCTCCCCAGCGCTTAGAACGGTGCTTTGCACATAGTAAGCGTTTAATAAATCCTGTGATTATTATCAAGTGCCATTCTAAGCACTGGGGTAGATACAGGTTAATCAGAGTAGACACAGTCCCTGTCCCACCTGAGGCCCAAAGTTGTTGAGGGTTTTTTTTTAATGGCATCTGTTAAGGGTTTTCTTGGTTCCAAGTACTAAACTAGAGTTTACAGTCTAGAGGGGGAGACATTAACATTAATAAATAAGTAATTTATGCAATCTAATTTAAAGATATGTACTTAAGTGCTGTGGGGTTGGAGGCAGGGTAAATAGCAAATGTCCAAGGGTCATACATCCGAGTGCATAGTTTAAAGAAGTTTCATCGAGTTTTTAAAGGGTGTGAGTGCGTATCCGGGGGTCCAAAAGCATCAACCACAGAAGGGAAAAGTCTTGGTTAAATGGACCATATAAGGATGGCAGAACATTGCATTCGAAAAGTTTACCGATGGCACCTCTAGGCAAAGTGGCACAATAATGCTTTTTGGCTGTCAAAATGTTTCCAAAACTGTTTTTAGCTTCTTATCAAGTGAAAAATCTGCCCCAAATGGCTTGGCAGCTCAGCATGCATTAAACCACACTGAATCATCAGCGTGGCCTAGTGGAAAGAGCGTGCCTCTCACATACCGCTCACTGCCCAGTGGGACAATGGGGCTGGAGATCAACCTGATATAATGTGGATTTGCTTCATGTGTCTGGCTTCTTGAAGGGATCCATCTGCCATATTTTCAAATCAATCAATTTGAAAATTGATTGGAAATCAATCAATTTGAAAATTACTATGTGCTGGGCACTGTACTAAGTGCTTGGGAGAGTACTATACAGCAGAACTTAGTTTGTAATAACAGCAATAATAGTAGCAATAATAGTGTTTATTAAGCATTTACTATCAGTCAGTGCTATTTATTGAACATTCACTGGGGCAAAGCATGGTACTAAGTGCTCTGATAATCAGATTAGACACAATCCCAGTCAATCATAGGACTTACCATCAAAGAGGGAGAGAGGCTGGGTATTTTATATCCATTTTATAGTTGTCAAACTGAAACAAAGGGAGCTTAAGTGACTCAAACGCCAGACAAGTGGCAGAGCTGGAACTAGAACCCAGGTAATCTGACTCCCAGCCCCTAGGATCATCATACAAGGCTACACTGCCACTCTAATGACAAGATGGAATTGCCAGGGTCAAGGTCCTGGATCCTAGAAAAATCTGGCAATATTTCTAAGTGTAGCTGCTATAAAGGTCTTGCTACACTGACCACGTGTAGATGATGAATACATCAAAATAAGTTGAAGAGGGGCTAGCAAATCAATGTCACTACTGTTTTTTTAAGGAAATATGTGAACGTGGAAAGAACAACTTGTTAGAATTATGAAGAAGATTTAATATGGGCTAAGACCTTACTAAAGTTCAGCGTCCTGTTCTGAGAACCACGTTTTAAGAGATATTTGGAAAGATTCCAAAAGAAAGTGTTAAAATATTTCAAGGTTTGGAAAATAAGATGAAAGAGAAGAATTGGAGCTATTTAACCAGGAAGAGAGAAGGTAGCTATATGCAGTACCACAATTATTATTGGGTAGGGACTGTCTCTATATGTTGCCAACTTGTACTTCCCAAGCGCTTAGTACAGTGCTCTGCACACAGTAAGCGCTCAATAAATACGATTGATTGATTGATTTCAAGTACATAAAGGTTAGGAGACCTACGCTTGATCTCTTGAGCTCCTTGTAGGTAGGGAACAAGTCTACTATATTTTTTCACTCCCAAGCATCCAGTATAGTGCTCAGCACACAGAAAGTGTTCAATAAATACCGTTGATTGATGGATTGATTTAATTGGAAACAAGAAGATGAAGGTTGGATTTGTGGGAAAATTTTCTGCCAGAGAGGGTTTTTTAGGTTTTGGAATAATCCACGGGACGATTTCTAAGAGTAGTAATTTCTAACTAGTAGTAACCCATTTTTAACTGATTAATACGAAATAATCTTTTTAAAGGAGAGGGTAGAGAACCTGCCCAGATCATTTTTCTGAAAAGCGTATTAGTCCTTTTCTCCCCATTCCTCAAGAACCTCCAGTGGCTCTCCATCCAGCTCTAGATCAAATGGAAACTCCTTTCCACTGGCCTTAAAACATGCAAACAGCTGTCTCCTTCCTACCTTACCTTGCTGATTTCCTTCTATAACCCAGCCTGCACAATCTGCCCCCTAAAACCTGCACCTTGATATCATCTCTTCCCAATGACCCCTTGCCCATGTCCTCCCCCTGTCCTGGAACTTCCCTTCCCTTCATATCTGTCAGCCCACCACTCCCCCCACCTTCAAAATCCTCCTAATATCACAACTCCTCCAAGAGAACTTCCCTGACTAAGCCCTCACATCTCCTACCCATCACCTACGCATATTGCTGTGTACAACCTTAAGCACTTCGCTACTCACTCCAGCTCCACAGCACCTATGTACATAGAGAAGCAGCGTGGCATAGTGGAAAGAACCTGGGCTTGGGAGTCAGAGGTCATGGGTTCAAATCCCTGCTCTGCCACTTGTCAGCTGTGTGACTTTGGTCAAGTCACTTAACTTCTCTGTGCATCAGTTACCTCATCTGTAAAATGGGGACTAAGACTGTGAGCCCCATGTGGGACAACCTGATTACCTTGTATCTACCCCAGCACTTAGAACAGTGCTTGCCACATAATAAGTGTTTAATCATCATCATCAATCGTATTTATTGAGTGCTTACTGTGTGCAGAGCACTGTACTAAGCGCTTGGGAGGTACAAATTGGCAACATATAGAAACAATCCCTACCCAACAGTGGGCTCACAGTCTAAAAGGGGGAGACAGAGAACAAAACCAAATATACTAACAAAATAAAATAAATAGAATAGATACCATAATAATATCCTTAGCCTCTATTTCCCCCATCTGTAATACTTTTTTTAAGGTCCAGCTCCCCTTTTAGATTATAAATTGCTGGTGGGCAGAGATCATGTCTACCAACTCTATTGTGTTGTACTTTCCCAAGTGTACAGTGTTCTGCATACAGCAGGTACTCAGTGAATACCACTGATTGGTGAGATAGATCAGGTTATTATTCTGTTGGCTTCCAAATCAGCCCCAAATTCCACCCAGATCCTGTACTGTATTATACGCTTAATACAGTGTTCTGCACCCTGTAAGCAAGCGCTCAATAAATATGATCGAATGAAAGAAGCACTGAGTACGGTGTTCTGCACATAGAAGATGCTCAAAAAATACCATTGATTCATAGAATTAGAACACTTGTTCATGAACACACTGCAGGGAAATGCAAGGGAAGGCTACAAAACACAGAACAAAAGAGGAAAATGAAAGAGTTGGGATGATTCATGAATTAGAATAGTTTTAAAAATGCATTTTGCTAGGCATTAAGGCAACAAGTCACCTCTAAAGGTGCTATCTTCTACCTAAAGCCTCTATTATTTCTAGATGCAAAGCTCCATATATCTAAGCAGGGCATTTCACTGTCCCTTTGCCAGGGGCTTTTAGAAATGGAACAAATCTAAAACCCTGCCTGTAGAATGCCAAACAACTGATGGTTTTCTTCTCCCCCTTCCCCCCGCTGCAGCTTACCAAATGTCATGTTGTCTTCTCTTTGCCTCTCCATCTCCCTCTCAGATGGCATCTTTTTCAAATCTCCCCACTTAGAGAAAGTTGCTTTTCTTCTGCCTAATGATCCAAATGATTTGTGTGGCTCAGTCGAATTCTTCATCCAATCTTTCAGGAGCCTAATCCTGCAGGGCCTAAAGGATTTCCCCTGCAGGCCCCTGGAGGTTCCTTGTTACGTGACACAGCTGGTATCAGTCCACGAAGCCCAAGGAGGGTAATTGGTTGGTCTGGTAACCTAATAGGTTTGAGTAGCAACTTCAGCCCACAGGCACCAACTCACAAGTGCTCAGCTGCTGGGTCAGAAACCGCCTCACCTCTGTCTGCAGGAGCTGGTATTGTCCTCCACGTCTCAAGCAAATTTTAAAAAACAGAACAAGGAAATTCAGAAAGCGCTAATTTGGGGGTCAGGTGACCAGTATCCAAACATTTTCCAAGAGACGCTCTTATCAATCCAAATAGGAACAAAATGCAAATTGTCATTGTGTAAAGAAATGTCACCGCGATTCGCTTGTTAGAAGTCAAATCAGTTCGTCATTTGGCATCCGGCATTTTCCCCCACGCCTAGAAATCACTTAACAGCTGACCATGAGAAATGAATTGAGTTGCTGGTTCTTAATCAGTCATTTTAGCTGCTCACCACAGGTGTTGGTCTGACTTTTCACTCAGCTCCACAGTCCAGGGGTGCATGGCTTCTCCCAATCAACACCAGATAATGCATTAGAAAACAAAGTGAGGTTCTCCCACCATCTTCAATTACTTCATGCTTGCAGATCAGTCTGTTGCTGACTCTTGGTAGGGCTTACCCCCACCCAGAATTGCTTCCCATGTCTCATTCTCTCTGTAGTACTTTGGAAGAAAGAAGCCACTGCCCAGGAGTCCCACTTTAGCAGTTATTGGAACTGGTGAAAACACAAAATGACTAAAGCCATTGCTTTTAAAGCCCCCTCACAATTGAATTTCCTGCAGGGAAGCAATAAACCAGGAGCATAATAGTTTTTTTTTTCTTTCCATTTACCCAGAAGCTGTCTCAGCTAACTAATCAGCTACATGTTTGAATCTATATTTCTGATTTATTGACCTGCAGCATTGCAGGCTGGTGATGTTGGTGAATTTTAAATTTGCCTTAAAATATAAATAAAATAGACTGAGAGCAAGTTGCCTAGAATTGCTAACAGTAGGGACCTTGTTTACATTCCACATTCTGAAAATATTTTATTCAGCTGGCTAAGGAAGCCACATGGCCCAAGGCAGAAAGAGAGACGATTTTGTCTGTTTTCAGTTTGGATCCCAGATAGCCAAAGAGCTGGCGGATGATATGGTGGACTAGTGCCTCAGATTCAAAGGAAGACTACCCTTTCCACAGATTGTGTGAGTCCTGTTGGGGGGCAGAGACTGCATCTGTTCTTATTATCTTGTATCTACCCCAGTGCTTAGCACAGAGCAGGCGCATAATATAACATACCACTAAAAAATGCACAGTACTCAAACTTAGGAAAAGATTTCAGAAAATGATGGCAAAAATATTCTCATGTCCTTGACAGTAAATCAAGATAGTGTTGAAAAAAAAAATTCTTTTTTCCAGGTTTCTTGCTCAGGATGCCTGTCTGTGATGACTGAGATGTTTTCCTTCAGAAAAATTCTTCAAGTCTTCCCTTCCTGTGCTCCACAGGACTGAAAATCCTCTAAAAGGTCAGTTTGGCTGTCTCTTTTCTGTTACCTATGAATGTCCTGTCTGTGGAATGACTGCCCCTCAGTCATTCTAGCGCTGCCAAATTCAGTACCTTCTAAATTTCATAACCCCAAGGCATGTTGAATGGTAATTTAACTTCAAATGTGATCCAGTTCAGAGACACTTGAAATGTGTGGTTTTTCAGTTGATCTACCCAAGAAGGAATAAGAAGGGAGGTATTATGAGGGAAAAGAAAGAATGCTTTTGAATGTTTGGGGATTTAAAAAAACTCTGGGTGCTTATTCAAATTGAACCTCCAAATCTTCTGAGGTTATCACCTAAACAAAATGGAGTGTATTTAGATCAGCAGGGCAGAGTGATATTCATTCATTCAATCATATTTATGGAGCACTTAATGTGCGCAGAGCACTATACTAACCACTTGGGAAGTACAAGTTGGCAACATATAGAGATGGTCCCTACCCAACAACGGGCTCACAGTCTAGAGGGGGGAGAGTATGTACTCTAGGGAGCTGACTGGCTCAGTGGAAAGAGCCCAGGCTTTGGAGTCAGAGGTCATGGGTTCAAATTCTGGCTCTAGTCGCTGTGTGACTTTGGGCAAGTCACTTCATTTCTCTGTGCCTCAGTTACCTCATCTGCAAAATGGGGATTGAGACTATGAGCCCCACATGGAACAACCTGATCACCTTGTAACCTCCCCAGTGCTTAGAACAGTGCTTTGCACATAGTAAGCACTTAATAAATGTCATTATTATTATTACCTTGTTCAGTCACTCTCTGAGAAAAAGGGCTGAGTCCACTGTCATGATCATCTCTATGATAATAATAATTCAGTTCTTACTACTTGTCAAGCACTGTTCTGAGCATTGGGGTAGATACAAATTAAAGTCAATCGTTTTGAGCATTCACTTTGTGCAGAACACTGTACTAAGACCTTGCAAAAGTTTAATACAGTAGAGTGCCACTTCTTAAATTTGTACTTCCCAAATTCTTGGTACACCAGGTGGGCACTTAACTATGTGTACTACTGCACTGTTGGAAGACTGTTCATTAATTCCCTTATCAAGTTGTATGTACCCAAAAGGTGCCTTGGAAACACAAAGGGGTACAGTGTCCAGAATTTTAATTTGCTTGGTGTTCTTGCTTCTCAGTATTTTGTTCTTCTGAGATTAGTCAAACAGACTGAGAGCCTTGTTGGCCTCAGCAATGATTCCTTCCTTACTTAATCGATTTCATTTAGTTTACTGCCAATTAAAGATGGCCTCGTGTTTGCAGCTACATTTTCAGTAAGTGATCTTGCAGAAACGTTGGTATTTTTAGATGAGTTTTGTCTCTTCAATCATCCACTTGTAATAATTCTCTCCCCCCACTTTGCAGTCTTGCAGTCTTTCTTTTCTTCGAAGCCATATGCAAAGGAGAGAAGCCCATTTCCAAGTTTCTACCTTCCCCCCAGCCTAGTGTTGAACTAGTTCAGCCCTGCAAACAAACTCCATATTTTCCCTAACCAGCCCAGTCATATTTGCTACTGAAGTACATATCAATCAATCAATTGTATTTATTGAGCGCTTACTGTGTGCAGAGCACTGTACTAGGCACTTGGGAAGTACAAGTTGGCAACATATAGAGACAGTCCCTACCCAACAGTGGGCTCACAGTCTAAAAGATATGTATATCATATATCTTATATGCATATGTATTCCCCTCCCTCCTGTATCAATCAATCAGTGATTTTTATTAAGCACTTACTTCAGGCAGAGCACTATACTTAGCACTTGGGAGAGTACAAATGCTACTTAGACTGTGAACCCCATGTGGGACAGGGACTGTGTCCAACCTGATTAACTTGTATCTACCCCACCTCTTAGAAAAGTGTTTGACACATAATAAGCGCCTACCAAATATGATGATAATAGTAGTACAGTACAACTGAGTATAATACAACATTCCCTGTCCACAATGAGCTTACAGTCTAGAGGGGGAGGCAGACATTAATATAAATCATTTAGAATATGTAATTTATAGATATGTACATAAGAGCTGTGGGGTGAAAACCAAGTGCCCAAAGGGTACAGAGCCAAAGGCACAGACATCATAGAAAGTAAAGGGAGTCTACCTCCCACCTGCTCCCTCCTGTCGTCTTGTTGCTGCTGTGTCCTTTTGCTGGTGTTCTTTGTTTTGTGCTCATGGGGCTGCAGCAGTGGGGCAACAGCACCCCACAATGCCACCCCAACCCTATGAGCTGCCATCACCACTGCAGCTCCTGGCACCATTGCAGAACAAAAGCTCACCTCAGGCAAGGCTGAATGTTCTTACACATTCCCCACAACAATTACTCCCCTACCAGTACTGGCCTCCCTCCAATCCCGGCAGTTCCGCTCCATTGACAGAGACAATCCCAGCATAACGATGGTATTTGTTAAGCGTTTACTCTGAGCCAGGCACTGTACTAACCGCTGGGGTGGATACAAGCAAATCAAGTTGGACACAGTCCCTGTCCTACCTGGGGTTTAGTCTCAATCCCCATTTTACAGTTGAGGTAACTGAGGCACAGAGACGTGAACTGACTTGCCCAAGGTCACACAACAGACAAGTGACAGAGCCGGCATTAGAGCCCATGACTTTCTGACTCCAGGCCTGGGCTCTGTCTACTGTGCCGTGCATGTGATTGGCAGATGAAAAGCCCATGCTTGGGAGGGGCAGGACAGGACAACAGTCAGATGAGAGAGAGAGAGAGAGCTCGGGGAGCGGGCAGTTAGGGTAATGGGAAGAGAGGGGAACAAATCTTTGGGATTTGGGGTCCAAAGTTTAGCTGCCCTGCTCCAAACTTGGGGACAGATGTAGCCAGCGGTGCCGAGGGAGGCCGTCTCCAGCTGAAGCCACCCGGCCTGTCGGTGACACCCTCTCTGGCAGCACTGCTCTCTGAGTCCCTAGCAGCTGCCATCCTGACTTGGCGATAAAGTGAACAGGAGCCATCTGGGAAAGGAAGTGTTTTCTTTTCCCCAAGCTTCCTGGGTGGGCAGGGGGATCCAAGCTGGGTTGCCAATCTTGAATTGGCCAAGACCTGGCTTGCTGGTCCTGGCTCTCCAACTCCACCTGCAAGGCCATCGAGCGGTGGCTACCCTCTCTTGTAGCTGTCTGGCCACGACCTGCCCTACTCAGACATAGCCTAGGCAGCTGCTCCTTAGGACCACCTGTCAACAGGCCTCCCACCCCATCCAGTAACCCCTGCTATGGGGCCTGGCCACTTAATCTAGAGAGCAGAAGGAAAGTGCTGCCAGGGAGTTCATTGTGATGCTAGAGGGGCCTGTCAAGCTCTTGGTACAGTGCCCTGCATGCAGTAAGTGCTCAATAATAATAATGATAGCATTTATTAAGCGCTTACTATGTGTGAAGCACTGTTCTATGTGCTGGGGAGATTACAAGGTGATCAGGTTGTCCCACGGGGGGCTCACAGTCTTAATCCCCATTTTACAGATGAGGGAACTGAGGCACAGAGGAGTTAAGTGACTTGCCCAAAGTCACACAGCCGACAAGCGGCGGAGCCGGGATTAGAACCCATGACCTCTGACTCCAAAGCCCGTGCTCTTTCCACTGAGCCACGCTGCTTCCAAAATAAACCAACTCTGGTGGGATTCGAACCCACAGAAAGCGCTGGGGAGATTACAAGGTGATCAAGTTGTCCCACGGGGGGCTCACAGTCTTAATCCCCATTTTACAGATGAGGTAACTGTGGCACAGACGAGTTAAGTGGCTTGCCCAAAGTCATACAGAGGACAAGCGGTGGAGCCAGGATTAGAACCCATGACCTCTGACTCCAAAGCCCTTGCTCTTTCCACTGAGCCACAGTGCTTCCAAAATAAACCAACTCTGGTGGGATTTGAACCCACAAACTTTGAATCGCTCTCTCGCCACTAGATGTCCAATGCGCTATCCATTGCGCCACAGAGCCTCCTCCTCTTAGTACAGTGCCAGGCACATAGTAAGCGCTTAACAAAGATACCACGGATTGCTGCCAAAGCCCAGTGATGTCATGCTGGGTGAAGAGTTGGTGTCATGCACCCTGGAGAAGGCCTCACAAAATCATTTAACCCCAAACCCAGGGGAGGGTGGATCCTGGGTGGATCCCACCCTGTTCCAGTGCCACAGCGAGCCCCAACCCTGCCATCCCTGCACTGGCAGAGGTGAATGGGACATGTCCAGGGCATTGCCATGCCATATTCTATAGGGTGGGCCCAAGATGTCACCTGGCACCTACCCACCAGATGACATCATTTGTGAACAGAATCAGAGATGGGGTTTATGCTGGGGGGTGCAGTTATTTTCCCTTCCACCTCACGCCACAGCTTACCCGTGGAACACTCGTTATTTGATAAATGACAGTCATCATACAGTCATCCTCTAGACTGTAAGCTCATTATGGGCAGGGAATGTGTCTGTTTATTGTTACCTTGTACTCTCCCAAGAGCTTAGTACAGTGCTTTGCACACAGTAAGTGCCCAATAAATACGACTGTCTGTCTGGCAGTGTGGCTCCTGTGCTACTAATCCCATTGCCACTGAAGATGGAACTTGCAGCACACTGCATTTCCCCCATTATCCATCACATCATTTAAGCCTTGGCACTTCCATGAGATAATAATGAAGAAAACATCTCAGCTGGAGTCAAATTAATTTCATTCCAATTGGCCATACCCCCCGGGTGCCTCATCCACACCACCTCAATAATTTATCACCGGCTCCTGAATGGGCTTACTTGGCTCTGCCATAAATAGAGCCATTAACACCAGCGAAAAACTGAAGCAGCCCCTACAAAATAAAACCAACCCAGAAGGTAGTGTGGGCTTGTGGGGGTTAATTATGAGATTAATTCCAGTATTTGTACCTCAGGCGCAACCAGCCCAGGCAGCTCAAGCAAAGGCCGTTATTTAAGCACGGGCAGCCGCCGTTACATGTATCGCTGGTTTTCATGTTCGGTTATTGCTGGTGGGAACATTACTGCCCACCATGCAGGTGTGGCTGAAAAGACCAAGGGTGCAAATCACAAAGTATCTGAACTGTGAGGAGTTGAAAACAATAAACTGATAAAGCTCCAAAATCAAATTTGAAAACACAGAGCAGTCCTGAGCTAATAATAATAGTAGTAGTAGTAGTTGTTAATCACTTACTATGTGCCAAGCTCTCTTCTCAGCACTGTGGTATATACAAGTTAATCAGTTTGGACATAGTCCCTGTCCCACATGGGGCTAACTCTTTTAATCCCCATTTTATAGATGAGGGAACTGAGGCACAGAGAAGTGAAGTGACTTGCCCAAGGTCACACAGCAGACATGTGGCAGAGCTGGGACTAGAACCCAGGTCCTTCTGACTTCTAGGCCCGTGCGCTATCCACTAAGTCATGCTACTTCTATGCACCCGAGTCCTTCACCCAAGCAAAGATATTCATCAGCAAGATAGTGTAGAATGGTCACACTGAATTCTACTACCCAGGCAGCATGTCGCCCAAGAAGGGTTGAGTGAATTCAATCAATCAATCGTATTTATTGAGCGCTTACTGTGTGCAGAGCACTGTACTAAGCGCTTGGGAAGTACAAGTTGG
Source organism: Tachyglossus aculeatus (assembly GCF_015852505.1). Taxonomy (NCBI): domain Eukaryota; kingdom Metazoa; phylum Chordata; class Mammalia; order Monotremata; family Tachyglossidae; genus Tachyglossus; species Tachyglossus aculeatus. The sequence goes on along the minus strand of NC_052078.1, from coordinate 20,747,567 downwards.
CAACATATAGAGACAGTCCCTACCCAACAGTGGGCTCACAGTCTAAAAGAATTCATAGCTGAATGGTCCAAAATAAGCTACTCAATGTTAGAGGAAAAGACAATGAAGTTCAGAAACACAGGAAATGTTTAAGTAGATTAATGGATAACGGGTTCCTAAAAGGTTATTGAACTGAAATGTTAGATTAAAGGTGTCTGTCTGTGTTTGGGGAATCAGACTGCTCTTTTTCTCTGGGGAGATTAAAATGAAGATGGGTAGGTTTTCCAGCTAAAGACCTTGAAACTCAGCACAGACCACCCCACCACCCAGCCCAATCATTGTCTATACCTGTTGGCAGCCAGGCTTTGAGAAGGCTAATCTAGAGTCTTGAGGGAAGAAAGTATGGAGCCACCAATAGTAAAATGCTGCAGGAAGGCCAAGAGTGTCTCCCATCAGAAGCCAGCCCTCAAGAGAAAGACACAGGGAAAGAATGCCAAGGTTTTTTTTTTATCTAGCTCAGGCAAGGAGCCTCCCTCAGAATAAAAGGGTTCTGACCATTATTAAGGGAAGTCAAGGGTTGAAAATTCTAGAATGTGTGTAAGCGTCTATGTAAATGTGTGTTTGTGTGTGTGTTTGCCCTTTATTTGAAGGCATTCATATGACTTGGTGACTATAACTCTCTGAAACATGGCTATCTACTGAATATAAATCTCCGTCAAGCTCACCAGCCTCCCTCCGAATTTGAGTACTGAGATCCCCACTGGTTGGGACATTCTTCAAAGCCAAGTACAAGTCTTTGGGCTTTGGAGAAATTCATTCTCCAATAACCCCAAACCCTTCCTTTTTAAGGCTGAAATTTTTAGCCATCATTGAAATTGTCCAATTATTTTGTCATTTTACAGGTCCTTGAGGAGCACGATAATTGTTTTTCTTCCCCGGATTAGCTGCCCTAAAAATTATTTTTGTTTGGAAAAATGTGAAGCTATACAAGAGATCAAACCTTGTAGATCTGACATCTGGGGGGACTGTAAAAATACATATTATCAAAGAATACACAAAGGAAAAAAGGTACTTTGATGCCCTCAAAAGTGTAGAAAATAGACCCCTTGATGCATAAATTACTGAAATGACCTTTATTTCTGGCTTCAAAGAAGAGCAATTTTCTCCTCTAAGAAACCCATCCACTTCCATTAACAGTGGAAAATTTCTATAACCTTTAGCTATAGTAGAAAAATCCTGCACAAAACTTGGAAATGTGCTGTTCTCAAAGCTAAGAAAAACTAAGAAAAAAGTCAGGAGATATTAAAGCCAGGGATCCCATTAGGTGCAATGGCAACTTACACCAGAGGCAGGATATTTGGCAAATGTACCAGGAAGTCAGTTTCAGAGAAGGCTGAGTAAGGGGCTTGTTTCATAGCATGGAAGACTTCAACTTTCTTTTTTGACTCTGACACTGTTGTGTAAAATCCGTTAACATGTGTGGGCTGGGGCTTCTTCCCCCATAAGTGAAGATTAACAATAGGGGCCACTGTAACCCAGCACAGTTGGGAACCCACTAGGGGCTGCACCTACCTGAACGAAATTCATTTCTTGTCACCTAGCCAGCATCTATGGCTGAAAAAGAAATTCCAGGTTTAATGAGCCTTAGTGTCCTTTTCCCCATCCCTCTCCCCTCTCACCCCAAGTCTTTGGTATTATATTGCTGGAATTACACTCTACCTCAGTAGGTAGAGTGACATGAACTGATGTGCCCCCTGCCATATGCCTTTCAGAAAGGCACTCCTATCAATATGCTGCCCAACATCAAGCTGTTTGTGGAAGATTCATTCATTCATTCATTCATTTTTTTTCAATCGTATTTATTGAGTGCTTACTGTATGCTAAGCACTGTACTAGCATACTGTACTGATCTAGATGGGGAGATCAGCTCCAGACCAGCATGGTGAGTCCCTGAGGGGTTGGGGGATGGATAAGGGAAGGTGCAGAAGAGGGTGGGGGGTAGGGCCCAGGATGGCCTGCCTTACTGGCTCTCCTGTTACCTCCCTTTCCCACCCTTGCCTTTCCCTTTCCTAACATGCAGTGGTCTGAGAAATCTGGGTGTGGGGTAGTAATCAGTCCATGAAGTACTTAGGCACTTTGTACCTCACCCCAGCCCCACTCTCTACTGTTTCCCCTATCCCTTGCTGTTGTTGTTGTTGTTGTAGTAGCATCAGCAGCAGCATTAATTGAAAGCCCGCTTGATGCCATTCACTGTACAAAATAAACAGTGACACTTTCCCTGTCCACCAGAGGTTTATACTCTAGATCTGAGCAGGGCCTTGAGAGATGACTTAGCCTAGGATATGACCAAGCCAAGGAAGGCAGCGGATGTCTGGTCTTGAAGCAGTGTAGCCTAGGGGGAAGGGCACAAGGCCTGGGAGCCAGAGGATCTGGTTTATAATTCCCACTCTGCCACTTGCCTGCCGTGTGACCTTGGACAAGTCACTTCACACTTCTCTGAGCCTCATTTTCCTCTTCTGTAAAATGGGGCTTCAATATTTGTCCCCCTTCCTATTTAGACTGAGAGCCCCACGTGGGACAGGGACAGTGGTCTGATCCATTTAACTTGTATCCACCCCGTCACTTAGAACCGTGCTTTCCACATAGTAAGGACTTAACAAATATGCTAATTATGATTATCATTACTAAGCTCCTCTGTCATTGGCAGACCTAGGTGCACTTGGCCCTCAATTTCAGAACCGGCTCCTTCAGTATCCTTAACTGTGCACACACAACTACTACGAGGGAGGTATCTTCCCGCAGTTCAGCAGTCTCTACATCCATCCTAGGGACCCTGACATCCTCACATCTGCATCACTGACCAAGAGAGTCCACCTCGTCCCCTTTGTCAACCAGGGTGATTTCAGAGCCATTCCAGTCAGTCAGTCATATTTATTGAGTGCTTATTGTGTCCAGAGCACTGTACTAAGTGTCTGGGAGAGTACAATATAACAAAAACATGATGGGCTTATAGTCTAGAGTTTAGAGTTCAAGCAGGCGGGTAGCTGGCTGAGGAGGGTAGCACAGTGCCCCTTGCACTTTCTGGCAGCAACTGTCAATCTTGCAGACTGCTATGCCAGTCAGGAGTATGCTCAAGACCACACTTCCATGCTGCCTTGTCTACATGAATCCTGTCTTCCCTAGCCAGTTCCCCTGGCTGGTTTTGAGACAAAAATGCTTCGTTAGCAAGCCCCCTTTAATTAGTTCAACTCTAAGCCTGGATCGGGAAGAAACTTGTGAGACTCTTCTTCTTCTTTTCACGCTGCCGTTCTGGTTGCTTGTGCAGAGCCAAGCTACGTATGATCCCCAGCTTTTATTTCCGACACCGAAGTCGGTTCACCACACTTAGTGCTGTTCTGAAGAATGAATGTAAAAGGTTAGGAGTCAGCAACAACCTCTGCTTCAAATGATTATCCTGCAGTGTAAAGATTCATGTTATTTATTTGAAGAATATGATTTTTAATAGTCTGCAAAAGCAAATCAGAACCCGGGCTTGTCCTTCTTACATTGTGGAGATTCCCTCCTGCCCATGTTTTCAGGGCTGCAGGATTCATTTTTTAATGTGTTTCCCTATAATTAGACTGAGCCTCCTGCTGTTTAGAAGACACTTCCAGTGTCTTAGGAGTTTTAAATTCTCAGTCCTTTTGGCTCTACAGAAAATGCTTGAATAAACTTGTGAAGAGAGTGGTTTGTTAGCTGACTGCCTCAGCAGTGAGAGATGGTTAAACAGATGGTAATCACCACCAAATGTCAAAGGGAAGTAGAATTTTCTTTCTACAACTTTGGGGCAGCTTCCTCTTGACTAGAATGAGCTCATGACTTAGACCAAGAGGCCCCCGGGAAAAGAACAGTCCATCTAAGCTTTCCAGCCACCTCAATGATTTTTGTTTTTGTTTTTTAAACCTAAGCTATGCCTGTAGCCATGTTTTAAAAGCTTTGGCTTCAGTGCCTGTTTAATGTGACAACCAAGCAGAAAGCAGAACCTGGCAGGGAGGAAGAAAGAGAAGTTGGGGGAAAGCTGAGATGTCCAGACTGATAATTCTATTTTTTTAAGGCTTTTGTTAAGCACTTACTATGTGTGAGGCACTGTACTAAGTACTGGGATAGATACAAGATAATCAGGTTGGACACAATCCATGTCCCTCATGGGGCTCACAGGCTTAATTCCCATTTTCCAGATGAAGGAACGAGGCCCAGAGAGGTGAAGTGACTTGCCCAAAGTCACAAAGCAGAAAAGTGGAGGAATTAGGATAGAACCCAGGTCCTTCTGACTCCCAGACACATGCTCTATCCACTAGGACACGCTGCTTCTCATTAAGATGAGATTCAGAAAGATGGTGCATTTCTGAAATGTGTGTGTGTGTGCGTGCACACTCATAGGTCAACTTTTAATTTCAAATCTTAGGAACATTTGGGCGTGGGGTAAAAAGAGTCAGGAAAGGAAGATGAGGCAATTACTCTGAGATGCAGCCATAGTCCCAGAAGTTCAGCACGAGGAGTCCGGAGATGTGTCAGCCACATGTGGAGTTCCCACTGCTGTGGTCTCCTTGCCCTGGGCCAGAGCAGCGTTTTCTCTTAGAGGGAACCCCAGGCCAAGTGGGAGCTCCAGCCCTGGTGGCAAAGGGGTGAGTAGTGGGTGGCAGCACCACTCTGCAGGATGGAGGAGGAGGCCCCAAGGTCATCTCAATCTCTACGGCCGGACTTCGACATAGGGCCTCGGGTGAGTGCCGCCCCAGTCGCCTTCCCCTCTCCTGAAGCCCTGGTTCTCTAACTAAAGTCCCGAGAACAAAACCTTCCATCGGACTTGCCCACCCTGATCGCAAGACTCACGATCAGGTCGGTTGGGTGTGTGGAAAGAAACTCCCAGTGAAGATGCATAATTGGAGAATCACCATCAACTTTGACATTCAACTTGGTTATTTTGCCCCCTCCTGGAAAAATGGGCCCTAGGTTGGCGCTTCTTCACGTTAGAGAAGTAGCATGGCCTAGTGGATTGAGAACAGGCCCGGGAGTTAGAAAGACCTGGGTTCTAATTCTGACTCCTCCACTTGTCTGCAGTGTGACCTTGGGTAAGTCACTGCACTTCTCTGTGCCTCAGTTACCTCATCTGTAAAATGGAGATTAAAATTGTGAGCACGGACAGTGTCCGACTTGATTTGCTTGTATCTACCCCAGCACTAAGTACAGTGCCTAGCACATAGTAAGTCCTTAGCAAATGCCATTAAAAAAAATTAAAGACAAATTAGGAAATGAAGAGAGCTTATACAGGGCGAAGCCAGCTGCTGTTTCCCAAGCCGCGTTACTGCCATGCCGCTGTTTGCCCACCTGCCTTTGCTGCTGGAGGCTCTTGGGATTCACTGACTCCTCCTTGCTTGCCCTAGAGGTTTCAGTCTGGGCCTCCCTGCTTTTCCTTCATCCCGACTTATTTAGAAGCTCCCACTGGGGATGGCGATGTTAGGCGACCAAAGTGTTTTTGAACTTTCTAGCCTGTGTTTCAGAGGTTAATAAACACGAGGCCAAATTTGCAGTCTTCTCCATGGCCCCTGCCATGGGGACAGCTGTTGTCAGAATGCAGTGACAAAGCATGCAGGGAGCAAATCTAATTTACATAAAGGAATAGGGGAAAGATGAACAAGCAGCAGAGTTATATTCCAAGACTAATCCCTCCTGTCATCCTCTTTGGCCACCTTGGCATTCAGTGATTTATCTGGGTTTTGGGGTTTTTTTTGGTATTGATTTATTTATCCACTTATGTTTATTATTTACATCTATTCTCACATTCCTTTAACTATTTGCTAATTCTGTTGTATTGGACTCTGCCAAGCATTTAGTAGAGTTCTCTGCACATAGTAAGTGCTTAGTAAAGGCCATTGATTGATGTTAGTTGCTGGATTAGCCCTGGGAAGCCCTGGGCTTTACAAAAGGATTAGAACTCAGGTCCTCTGACTCTCATGCCTCTGTTCCTTCTACAAGGCCACACTTCTCTATTATTTCTAATCTCTGACCTACTTCCCCTCCTGCCTGAGCCCCAGGTGCTGTAAGACCTCCAGAATTATGGGCTTCCAAACCCACCTTCAATTAGGTGTTCCTCAGGGAATTTTAAACTCCTGCAGTTAGCCACCCCTCCGGACTCTGCTTAAAGAAAGGGTGTTTATGAGGTATTGGACTTTTCCTAAAACCAGATCTAGATGGGGAGATAAGTCCAGTCTCACAAAAATTCAGTTTCTTCATCAGTAAAATGAAGAGCTTTCTCAAGGCACCTCATTCAATCCAATCCTCTTCATCCTCCTCATTTCTGAAAGAATTGCCAGTCACACATCACTCATATCAGCCACACTCACACACATAGGTACAGCCTTTAGGGTAAGTAGCTTCATCTTGCACTCTAAAAGACAGTTAAGCAAACACCTAAATACTTTCCTTACTTGGGGGCTGGGAATGTTGATAAAGTAGGAAATCACAATGCCAGTGCAAAGTGTTTCTCAAATGTTTCCCTGAGCAGTGAGTGAAACATAGCCATTCAGATGTGAAAATAAATCAATTAGTCATTGAAAAATAGCATCTTGGTAGGAAATAACTCAGTGGAGCTTTGCTTCCCTTGACTTGTACAAACTGTGAGAAAGATCAGTGGAAACAGTGCTTAAGCATTCACAGTGATTTAATCTCTCAGTTAATCGAAGGGTAATCCACACAGATCATCAGAAAGCTTTTTCATTGACTTTAGCTAGTATTGCCAATGAGAGAGAGAGAGAGAGAAAAAAAGAGAGACAAACAAAGAGACAAAGAGAGAGGAGGAAGCGAGAGGCAAAAGGAAGGGGGAAAACAGAGACGCACACACACACACAGATTACAGAGTCTCCTATGGAGCCTTCCCTCAGTCCAGCCATAATAATAATAGTAATAATAATTATGGTATTTGATAAGCACTTACTACGTACCAAGCACTCTTCTAAGCACTGGGGTAGATACAAGGTAATCGAGTTGGACACAAGTCCCAGTCTCACATGGGGCTCACAGTCTTAATCCTCATTTTACAGATGAGGTAACTGAGGCACAGAGAAGTTAAATGACTTGCCCACGGTCACATAGCAGACAAGTGGTGGAGAATACTTTGGCCCTGAGAAAGAGTATGATCAATACTGTTATTCGTGATAGCGGTTTGTGCAGTGCCGCTCACACACTGTCATAATAATGATGGTATTTGCTGGGTACTTACTCTGTACTAAGCATTGGAGTAGATACAGAATAGGCAGGTCGCTCACAATCCCTGTCCTTCACCCCTGCCTGTCATGCTCACACTGGGACAGTGGTGGTAAAAAGCTAATAGATTAGTCAAACAGTAGTATTTGTTGAGTGTTTATTATGTGCAAAGCAGTGTACTAAGCACATGGAAGAATACAATGCAACAGAATTAGCAGACAGGTTAGTACAGTGCTCTGCACACAGTAAACGCTCAATAAATATGATTGATGATGATGATAATGAATGATAGGCAGAGATGCAGCTCTCCCATGGCCCCAGGCCCAGAGACAGTGCAAAACCCAGGAGAGAAGAACAAGACAAGGGTGGTCTACTACACCTGTAGTAGACCAGAGAACAGAATATTCTTTTCTCTAACCTAACTACCTGAGCCAATAGGCATGTAATCTGCAGGTTGGCTAGTGCTTGCCCAGATAAAAACAACCAGCTCCCCGAGGCAAGCTTCTCACCTGGTGGCCAATCACTCATCCGTTGAAATTGTTGAAAGTGGATGTGCCCTCTCCTCATGGAAACAGCCATGAAGCAGGGAGTTTACAGGCATTTTATTGGAGAGGAAGCAACCGGTAGTAGGCCTGTTACCTCCCTGTTAAGAGTTGATTGAGGTCTAAAAGTAGGAGTTATGATTGATAGCAGCAGGGCTGTGTAGATCAGTCTTTAGGAGAAAATTTCCACTCTCTCAGAAGAATCCAGTGACTCTTGGACCAGAGGCAGGGATGTTCTGAGGATTGGGAGAAATGGAGCATTTGTCCTGGGTCCCAGGTCGCAGAGGGCCTTGGTGCAGGACTAAATAGGGGTTTTTTTTGGAGGGGAGCAATTTACAGGCAGAGCAACTTCATCTCTTTAGAACCTCACCGTTGATGTCACATGAGGCCCCAGTCAAATGACACCCCAGAGATGGCCCTGCCTTCAGGGAAGTTGAGACAAAATCAGTCCCACTAGTAATGGTCAATGACTGAAATTCATCATTTTAATAACCGGTGGCATGCTTCTGCAGGAAGGAATCAATTTCATCTGATTCCAGTCTTCTGTAAGGTGTCATGAATGTTTCAAGCCCTCTGCAAATAACTCGTATCATTTTATTTTGGTATTTTTGTGGTGTGCTTTCTGTTTCTGCATGCACCCCTGGGAAGCTTTATTAGATACTACATTTACATTGCTGGATTTCTCTTGCAATGCCTACAGCCATTGTTCGATTAACTATGGCATTGTAAAAAATTCATGAAATTATTATTGTGCATTATGGTGTATTAGCACTGAAAGAATGATGGAATGATTGTTTTCAAAAGAGCTCTTGCCTTCAGGATAATAATACTAATTGTGGTATTTAAGTGCTCACTATGTGCCAAGCACTGTTCTAGCTGCATCGGTGGTATTCAGATCTACAGTCAATCAATCAATCGTATTTATTGAGCACTTACTGTGTGCAGAGCACTGTACTAAGTGCTATAGATACTAAACAATATTAATGATACCCAGGAATACATTGGTCTGCCTTACTTAAAAGAACATTAACAAAAACCCCAGCCCCTGCTTTGTTGGAATCTACTTCCCCCATTACATTATAAACTCTTCAAGGGCAGGGGCCATCTCTTTTTTATCTTCATTGTATGTTCTGCAAGTACTAACTACAATGCTCACTGTTGTCTTTCTGTGGCTGCTGCTGCTGATGTCGTCAGCATTCGAAAATGATCGAATTGGGAAGATAGGTACTGCCAGCATCTTTATAGTTGAAGTGAAGCAGAGCATGGCAAAATTGGAATAATTTAAGAACAATGTTTCTTTGCCTGAAGTATCCAGGGTGCCAGTGTGAACGGCCTCAAATTCATTGCAGAGTATCCTCCCAGTTACCTTCTCAGCACTTATGTACTCACGGTCACATTTGCACTTTATGCACATAGTGATATATTAACTGTACTACTTATACACGTTATTTTTTCACCTATCTTTCCATTCCTTTTTTCCTTGCATATGATAATTATTTTGTGTCTGTTTCTCCTGTAGTAGTGTAAACTTCTTGAGGACGGCGATTGAGTCTTCTACCTCTATTGTACTCTCCCAAGTGCTTAGTACAGTGCTCTGCACACAATAAGTGATGGATTAGTACTATTGATTGATTTTGATGCTCTTGCACTTGGATTTCTACCCTTTATTCACCCCACCCTCAGCGCCACAACACTTATGTACATTTCTGTAATTTATTTTAATGTCTCACGCGCTATCTAGACCGTAAGCTCCATGTGGGCAGGGAACGTGACTACCAAACTCTGTTATAATGCACCCTCCCAAGTAGTACAGTGCTGTGCACACAGTAAGTGCTCAATAAATATGATGATTAATTTATTCACAGATTATAGCTATCTGTTTCAGTTAACTCAATCCATCCATCAGTTTCCTTCCCCTTGTCCTTGGCCCTGGTCGTTCACAGAAGCTTATAAGTTGTGTTTGATATGACTCTCCTGGCCCCCTAGACTTTAAACTTGTTGTGGACAGGGAATGTGTCTGTTTGTTGTTATAGTGTACTCTCTCAAGTGCTTAGTACAGTGCTCTGCATTCAGTAAGCACTGAATAAATACAGTTGACTGACTGGCCCAGCATAGCTTCCTGCCCTGAGGTTCTCTTACTGTGTGTGTGAATGAATCATGTGATCTTGGCCTTCTCATTGGAAAGGTATTCAGGGGCAGGAGAAGCAGCGTGATGCAGTGGGTAGAGCGTGGGTCTGGGAGTTTGAAAGTCATGGGTTCTAATCCTGGCTCTACCACTTGTCTGCTGTGTGACCTTGGACAAGTCACTTCACTTCCCTGGGCCTCAATTTCCTCATCTGTAAAATGGGGATTGAGACTGTGCTCCACACGGGACAGGAACGGTGTCCAACTCAATTTCTTTTGAATCCACTCCAGTGCTTAACAAATACTAGTAGTATTATCATTTTGGAGATTGGCTAAAGATTCGATGGGTCAGGAAAAGCTCCTAGGAAAGTCGTTGGTCTTCATTTCTTTCCTAGACTGTAAGCTTGTTACAGTCAGGGAACATGTCTACTAACCCTGTTATATTGCACTCTCCCAAGCACTTAGTATGATAATAATAATAATGATGGCATTTGTTAAGCGCTTACTATGTGCAAAGCACTGTTCTAAACGCTGGGGGGGATACAAGGTGATCAAGTTGTCCCACGTGGGGCTCACAGTCTTAATCCCCATTTTTACAGATGAGGGAACTGAGGCTCAGCGATGTTAAGTGACTTGCCCAAGGTCACACAGCAGACTTGTGGTGGAGCCGGGATTCGAACCCATGACCTCTGACACCAAAGCCCGGGCTCTTTCCACGGAGCCACGCTGCTTCTCTCCGCACACAGTAAGCACTCAGTAAATACGATGGATTGATTCATTTGTTTCTCCCATTCAAACATGCAGCTCACTTCTCAGTTCCTGGGACTCACCCGAGTAGGTTGCTTTAGTGTTGCGTTGGATACTCGGGCCTTCAAAGTAAACATTCTGTCCTGTTTCTTGTAAGAGCCGAGTCAGGTCTGTTGCCGATCTTCTGATTCCCTCTTCCCCCGCAGAGGGGTGTTCTTGCCATCCGAAGCCAATCTTCTGTCCCCATCTGGTTCCCCGTGTCCCAGCTCTCGAGCCGCACAGTCTCTTGGCCGTGGACACTTAGGAGTATGATGTTCTCCTTCGGTTCTGGCAACCTTTCAATCCCCTGTGGGTTTGGCATATTGCCTTCACTCCACGCTTTCCAAGAAATTGGCCTGTCCACCCAGGGGTCCCTCTGTCATGTGGTAGACCCTTCCTAAGCCTGCTCATCTTTTCGTTGTGCACAGCTGCCTTGGGGAACAAATCCCATATGGTTACCAATTGTCCCATCATTTGTGGAGCTATGCGGAATTTCCTCCCTTGCCCTCCCTGCTAGTTGCCCTAGGGTCTTTGCTGTAGCGGAGCAAGCTGGACGCAATGTACCTCAGGACAATTGTGTTGTGCTCTAAGGGAATGTGCTGGGGTTTGCCACACAGCCAAGCTTTTAGGACCCAGCGTGATGGAGCCTACGGTACTAATAACTCTCTTCCCAATCCTAGTCACCCCCTGGCAAGCAGTCAATAATTAGCAACCTGTATGGCAAAATCTAAGGCAGATCATATATGAACGCTCCAATACTATGTTTTGAGAAGCACGTGAACAAATACTAAACCATCAATCAATCAATTGTATTTACTGAGAGTTTACTGTGTGCATAGCACTGTGCTAAGCACTTGGGAGAGTACCATATAATAAAGTTGGAAGACACATTCCTTGCCCTCAGTGAGTTTACAGTCTAAACAGGCAATGAAGACCTACGGGGGAGAAATAAATTGAGGAATGAAACAAGCCGTGAAGACCTGACGGAGACAATTGAATGGGAGAATTAAACAGACTTTGAAGACCTGTAGTGGAAATTTCAGACAGGATAAATGGCGTGAAGTCAATCCCTAAGCCATGGAAACCTGAAAGGAAGAATTAAATAGGTCGTGAAGACCTGCAGAGGAAATTCAAACAGGATAACATTTGCCCAATATAGAGAAGCGGCTGATGTGGAAAGCAGGGGTTACGTCATGTAAGAACAGTTGAATTACTCTGGACCTATAACAAAACCGAATTCATCTGTTGCCATGACTAGGGGAACACTTCAGAGATGAAAAAAAATGCCTGTGTGTTTATGTAACTGTCTTTGAGCATCACTGTGAATGTGGTGATCACAAAATCTCTGAGTTTGTAGATCTGATACCAAACAGTATGGGCACCCTGCTGTTTCTTCTCTTAAACTTAGAGTGAGAGATAAGAACCGATTCTTTAATCCATCTGACACTGAGTCGGTTATAAATCCTCTTGAAACTTAGCACAAAGGATTCCAGATTTTTGCCATTTGGAAAGAAAAGACCGAAAAAGCAGAGGAGATGTAAGTTCTCATATGTCTCTTTTAAGTTCTGTCTTGTGATTGGAGCTGTAATGGAATTAACTAACAAAAGAAAACCAGTTGGGCTTGTTCTCCAGATACAAATCGGGGCTGTTTTAGATTAAATTCTCCATGCACAATTCTCCATGCGCTAAACCATCTGTTTTGGATTGAAAGGGAATAAACTTTTAATGCCCAAGTTTATTACAATATATTAGAAGTCTGGAAAAAAAAACCCCTCTGGTCTTTCCAAAAATATACCAGAAAAGATCTAAGGAGTAAAAACCTTTCTATGATTCAGAACTTTATTTCAGTTTTCTAAGTAAGAAATACTTATTAGGAGAATTGAATCACTCTTTTACAATAACTAGATGCCTGCATTATTTTTAGCAAGGCAGCCCATTCCAAAGAGGAAAATAATTTTACCTCAGTATACCAACTCTCCTGTATTTATTCACTGATGTGGTTTTGTAAGTGAAATTCAGCTTGCTTTCCCTTAACCACAGACTTTAAGTGACCTTAAGTAAGCTTCATGTGTGTGGTTTTTGTTTTTTTTGTTGTTGTTTTTTTTACCTGTGAATCATTAACTGGAGAAAGTAGGACTAGAAGGCTGTTGAGAAGTCTTCAAGAAACACCCTCAAACCTTGGCAGGAATAGCCCTAAACCATTTAAATATTTTATCCAAGGATGCAGAGAGACAAAGAGGTTGAAAGCAGAATCAAGAAGAAAGGATGATTCTTGGGAAATTGCCAGTGTAGTGTCCACATGGCACAGCATTCCAGTTAAATTTGAAAGATGGTGCAAGGCCTGATGGTGTTCAGTGGAATTTCCAGAGGGAACATGAGAGAGAGGGCAAGTGGTGCTGGGAAAACCACTATCACTATAATCAATTCCTCCGCAGAGCTTGTTGGCCCTGAAGTCTCAAGACTGGGGCTTATCTGTCTTTCTCTGTGGGAAACTCTATCACAATCGCCATCATCATATGGCCGACGTATGACATCCAGTTTCGTAATGTAATTTAATTAGTGCACACTACAGTTGTCACACTCAACATCAAGTGGCAGGACCATGTGTATCTGCTTTTTGGGAGTAGAGATTTTGAGGAAATAGGAAGAAAAACAGCATATTTGAATATATATATATATATATATATATATATATATATATATATATTACTAAGTATATAAGTATATTATTAAGTATTTTTATACTATCCTCTGTATTCAAAGAAGATACTGCTGATGGTGAAGTTCACCCAAGAGTAGCACAACTGAAAAGGACAATATGGGGTCCACAGATCCTGTCACATTGCGTATACAACATGTTCTCACTTGTTGAGTTGTGCTCCATATATGTAGCACCCGCACAAGTCCAGGAACTGCCTCTGGAAGCCTGGCAAACTAGTGGGCCCTCTCAGCTCTCCCATTTCATGCCATCCCTCTTACCCTGTCCCTCACCCCCAGTCTCCCAGCGGGACAAGAGGACCTGGCAAAGGTAACTTAGGGTCCTGCCACATGCCATTCCAAAACTTCAGAGAAAAACCAACTGTTTAAACTGAGGTTTGGGTGGGGGTCAGCATCCTGAGGATTGATTGGGCCCCTACTATATGCTGACCAGTTAGTCGATCGGTCATATTTATTGAACGCTTACTGTGTGCCAAGCATTGTACTAAATGCTTGGGAGAGCACAACAATAAACAAACACATTCCCTGCCCACAACGAGCTTACAGTCTAGAGAGGGAGACAGACATTAATACTAGGTGCTCAAGGAAAAAAAAGCAGTATAAGATCCATCCCTTCAAAGAGTTTATTGGGGAACACAAGTGAACTGAAGTTGACAAGAGTTAAATGAGAAAATAGATAATACACCCAAGTGGACACATTAATCATGAACAAATAAATATATAGATTAATGTGTAATAGTGGTGATGTGGCTGATGCAAAGGCATGGCCGCAATTTGAGGAGGTTAATCAGTCAACCCAAGAAAATGTCAGTAGGTTAACTCTCTACATTTTTCTAATTTCCTGCTCTAGTATGCAACTTTACTGGTCCACCCATCCCTAGATAAAGGCAAGCTGACAGTGAGTTTTATATGTCTGTAAAATACAAGTAAGCACACTCTCAAATAGTCGTATTACAATACAAACTAATGGAAGTGATCTATCTGCACAAAATGTTAATCGAATGTCTACAGAATGAATGTTGCAGGAAAACTCATAAAGTGCTGCCCTGGGGCATTACTGCTTTCTGTCACTTCCCAGATGAAAGTGATAACATTCATCTCTGGGGAAAAAAAAAAAATCCCACAGGGACCAGTAACACCAAGCATCAAAAACTGAGTCGCTTAAAATGATAGTGTTACACAGTGAAGCTACAACTCTTTAAACTTTTGTTTCCATTATGCATTCCAACTTTCCAAACATAAAAACTTCAGTGGCAGGCCAAAACATAGCAATGCCTTGGTCATCTTGGGTGGGAATTTCTTAGAATAAACCTAAAGTATTAAAGTTATTTGGAGAAGGAGAAGGAAGGTTAAGGTCAGGATTAAGGTAACTATTTTTCCCCCCTATTTAAAAGCAAACACATTTTTTATGGTATTTGTTAATCACTGCCTATGTGCCAGGCACTATACTAAGTGCTGGGGTAGATAGGAGCTAAGCAGGTTGGGCACAGTCCATGTACCACATGGGGCTCACAGATCTAATCCCCATTTTATAGATTAAGTAACTAAGGCACAGAGAAGTGCAGTGACTTGCCTGAAGTCACAAAGCAGATAAGTGGTGGAGCTGGGATTAGAACCTAGGTTTTATCTTAAATCTTGGTACTGATCATTTCCCATACTGTACCATTCCTTTACAGAGCCTTTGAGGGGGTCAGATAAGTAGCAGTTGGTACTCTTTTGCCCCCAAATAGACTCTGATGTGTTTCCATGATAAAGTCCCAAGTTACTAGATATCAATCATGTAGGCAAACTGCTTTTCCTAGCCATTTTTATGGTTCTCAATGGCCCTCTGCCCTAAAGATTTTGGCTCTACCTGCTTATTGGTAGTATCTGGTAGATACTGATTGCAGTAGCTGATGTACTAGGGAAAGGAAGCAGAGAACTGGCATGAAGTTTAAATTTTATAAAGATATCTAAGCCTTTTCCTCCTCCCAAGTCTCCAATAAGAGAAAGATATCTAAGAGAAACAAATGTCCTTCATTACTACCTTGAGAAACTGAATGGACACTTACCAGAAGCTAGGTAGTACATGTTTCAGCTTGCTGAAAATGTGAATATTTGCAATTCAGACAGATTTTACTGACGTGCTGGCAAGTCAAGAAAGAAGCTTCTTCAGAGGAGTTTATACAAGGCGGCTTGTAGTTGAAACTACCTTGTGAGCAAGGTGAGCCTAGTTTGGGAAGCTTAAAATGGAATGAGGTGAGTCCAGTCTGTGGGATTAGGGCAGGGGTGGGAGGGATGAGGAAGATAATAAGGCAGCAGAGGCAGAAGGTTAGCGAACCAGAGCTGGGGTGAATGGGATAAGTAGAAAGAAACAAACAGAGGTGGGGAAAGGAGAGGAGGAAAGGGGGGAAGAAAAAAGATGGGGGAAATCAGAAGGGAAATCCAGTTAGCTGACAGGAAAGGGGCCAGTAATTGTTCAGGGGGAACACCCAGAGGAGCCTGAGGGCCTTGTCACATTGTTTTCTCCCAAGTGCTTAATACAGTGCTCTGCACACAGAAAGTGCTCAATAAATACCATTAATTGATTGATATGGCTGGGTCTGCCTTGTCCCTTGAGGGACCTCAAACCAGGACTGATAATTTCACGATTTGTTTTTTCCAAAAAGGTATTTGTTAAGCGCTTACTAGGTGCTAGGTATTATACTAAGCAGTGGGATATGTGCAGGTTTATCAGGTTGGACACAGTCCCTGTCCACACACGGGGCTCACAGTCTTAACCCTCATTATACAGATGAGGTAATTGAGGCACAGAGGAAGTGAAGTTACTTGCCCAAGGTCACAAAGCAGATAAATGGCAGAGTGGGGATTAGAACCCAGGTCCTTCCATCTCCCAGGCCCGTGCTCTACCTGCTAGGCCACGCTGCTCCTCTAAGTTTATGTAAGTACACTCATTACACTATTTCCAAATCCCAGATTTCTATTGGTGGATCAGGAGAGAGATTTCAAATCAGGTAGATGTGAGTTCTGAACTTTTGAGAAAAGATTCATGAAGAAGTGACAAGGTCCTGAGATTTCATTAAGAAATGACCCAGTGGGGACACAAGGACATTGCCTAGACCAAGCCCTCACATGACTACACTTGTGTTGACGGAATTAAAAATGATGTGCTTTTTTCTAAGCAAATGCCGTGAAGTGTATTGAAATTTGAGAAAATACCAGCCACTCAAGGACAGGGAAGACAGGCAGTAAAGAAACCCACTGTTTCATCTGTATAGCATATCTTGGTAGGCTGTTAGCAGTTCAGTCTAAATAGAGCACATTTCTAAGAGACTGCTGTTGCCCCAATGACTACATGCTCAGTTATTCTTTGCTTAAAAACGTACCCAAATCTGAAGGATGTTACTTCAATGTCAGTTTTGTATAATTCCTTGGAGTTCAAATGAATGGGGATTTCGGGTATTCCCTGGGCCCCACACAGAGTCTGCTGTGCTATAATGTGTTTGTCTTCAAGCTGCTTGAGGGAGGGAGGGGGTCAAGGGTTGGGGTGTGTGTGTATATATGTGTTCGTGTGTGAATGTACCCATCAAACAGAAAGGACAGAAATTATATGAGAGTACAGGGCCCAGTCAGTTAACTTTCTGGGAAAAGAAGAAAAGCCAGTAACCTGTTGATATTGTCACTGTAAAGGAACGCCTCTGTAGAGCACAAGGACTGGAGAAATTTGCCTGCAAACACTTAATGGGGGGACCGAGGGGAAACAGATGCTTTTGGAGGTCACATCTGGAAGAGGTTTCTTGGCAAAGAAAAAAAAAGATGGAAGAAGTTTGGAAAGTCTGCCTACATGACTTATAGTTTAATCAAATTCTTTCCCTTTCTCACCCAGAATTTTACATGGGGTTTATCCAGGTAAGAAGGATGTGAAAATCAGTTAACACTCAGTGAAATCACAGCTGCCTAGAGAGATTAGAGGCTTGGGGAAATTCTCCAATCAGGTTATGAAAACAAAAATGAAGAAACAGGAGACTGTGATTACCTCATCACTACCAGTATGACCATGAACAGCATTCACCGAGCCATGCCATGCAGCGACTGCCCTAGGTACTTGAGGAATATATTGAAGAACCCATCAGTCAGTCAATCAAGAAGGAGTGTGGCCTAGTGGATAGAGCACAGGCCCGGGAGTCAGAAGGACCTGGGTTCTAATCCTGGCTCCATCACATATCTGCTGTGTGAGCTTGGGCAAATCACTTCTCCATGCCTCAGTTACCTCATCTGGAAATTGGGGATTAAGACTTTGAGCCCCATATGGGACATAGACTGTGTCCAACTTAATTAGCTTGTATCTACCCAGTGCTTAGCACAGTGCCTCGCACATAGCAAGTGCTTAACAAATGCCATAAAAAAATCGATGGCATTTATTGAGCACTTACTGTGGGGAAAGTCGTGTACTAAGCTCTTGGGGCAGTACAATACAGTAAGGTAGAGACAATCCCTACCTTCAATGAGTTTACAATCTAGAGAAGAGAAAAAGATGCTTAGAATTTAATCAACAGCTGCTTAACCATCACCCCTCAGATTCTAGCACGGGGATTGGAAAATACAAGAAAAGGTTCAAATAACTTCCAAAAATAGAAAATTACTGAAAGCTTTAAGCCAAGACTGTTTAGCCCAGCCCAGTACCTTGATTATCAACAGCAAAATCCCTTGCAAGCAAATATGACTGGGCAAAGCACACACTCAAATGAGTGAACAATGCAACCCAGCCAGAAAGACTAAGTGGAATTATAAGTCTTACAGTCTGAAACTTACAGTCAAACTTAGTCTGAAACTTTTGCCTGCGCAGGATTCCAAATAAGGCATATTATAATAAAGAGGAAGCCAAGGGACCCCAAGTGGGGAAAGCCCTGATGCAGATTCTGGGGGATGATGTCAGGACTTAAATTGCCCAGGTCTTTGTTGGTGAAGTCGAGGTGTTAGGACCTGAAAGCCTTGAATCCAGATGGCGAAGCACTGTTACAGACAGCTGGGAAAGAACAGCAACGCAATTGAATCCACAGGCCTTTTTGAAAGAAAAGGAGGAAAGAAGGGCTGAGAGAAACGGTGGTGGGAAGAAAGTCCACAGGAGAAAGATGTGGAAAATTAACCAAGCAAGTCCCAGCTCACACCAATAACCATGAAAGCAACTCTTAAGCTTGTCAGAGAGTTAGTGAAAGAGGGGAAAAAAAGGACAGAAGAATTGGGAAACAGACTCAGAGGAGAAAAGTTGGAATTGGCAGTAATTAAGTCCTCAGTTCAGGCCAGCTGAAGCATAGAATAGCCCTAAATATCATCCAGACAGCTTCCACTCCTAGCAGAGTTGGTAAACAGGAGCCATTGTAAATCAAATTACATATTAAAAAAACTAAAATAATGCCTAGTTCTGCCACTAACAGACTGGGGAAATTGAATTAACTGCTGCGGTTATCTTATCAGTCCGAAGCAACTGCAAGAGCTGGTCAGAAACCTACAGGATGCCCATGCTCCAAAACAAATGATGTACAGGAAATCATTCATTCAATCATTTATTGAGCACTTACTGTGTGCAGAGCACTGTACTAAGCACTTGGGAGAGTACAGTATAACAATAAACTGACACATTCCCTGCCCACAACAAGCTTACAGTCTTGAGGACATTTCAAGTTCAGATAAATGGCATTTACAGCATTCCTAAATTTACTCCTTGTTTCAAAATTGGTTCTGACTTCCCAACAGCCTTTGTGACATTAGCTTTGGGGATGCAGGTGGAATTGGGGAAACAATTTTAAAAGCTGTGATTGGGGAGAGGGCAAGGCAGTGAAGGGGGAGAGATTGGAGGTTGGGAAGGCGGGGGTTACCTGATTGCCAGGCCTAATTACCAAGTGGCTTTGACTCCTCCATTTTAACTCCAATGAAGTAAAAGTCAACTGCCCTATCCTAAAACTGCTCTGATTGGCCTAAATACTTGAATGACACTATATTACTCATCTTTAATTGACTAGGTACACCGTTCTGGGTAACTGGATAAAGATAGGGTATCTGACCTTGGTTCAGGGACCAATCCTTCATTGATAATATTGTTCACATGTGAAAAATTCTTTCTGATTTAAAATGTTTTGACTGAAAGCCCAGTTTTGAGAGACCAATTGGGTTGGAAGACTGAGGACTTTCTTTGTCATATTTGATTGTCCCTACTGTGCCAACGGAAAGAAATCACACAGAATCCTTTATGAATCTGAACATAGGGAGGATGATCATGTTGTCTACCCTGCGTGTTGACTGATTAACCCCTCATTCCATTTGATGAAATTAACAGAGTGGCTGACCCGGCTGCTTTAAGTTTCAGCTTGGAATATAGTTGTCCGTTTTCGAAGATGACACCACTGAAGGTGAAATTAACATGGGTGTATGTGTGGTGGGGGCACAAAAGGACAACATGGGACACAGTGCCCTGGCCAAACTGTGCACATAAAAAGGCCATACCTTGTAGTGTTGTTTTGTTGGATGGTTGCAGCTCCTGGTGCTGTTTTCCCTTTGGCTTCCTTGGCTCTCGCTCCCCATGCAACTTTTGCTCACAAAAAAGTCACTGCTTCATTCACTTCATTCACTTCCTCCCCGTTTTAGACTGTGAGCCCACTGTTGGGTAGGGACTGTCTCTATATGTTGCCAACTTGTACTTCCCAAGCGCTTAGTACAGTGCTCTGCACACAGTAAGCGCTCAATAAATATGATTGATGATGATGATTCACTGCAGTAGGCCATGCTGGGCTATCTGTGGCAGTTGGCTCCCAGTTTTCAGCTGGGACCCAGCATCACCTGAGGATTTGCTTTACTGTATCCTTAAATGTTCCCGCTGCTCCACTGCTTTCGGTTTCCCATCTGGAATAGCCTTTCTGATTGCGATCGCAGCTTCGATGCTGGGAGACCGTCTTCCAAAACATAATTGTCTGTGATCTTGTCTTGCCATTTGCTAATGAATATGGTTGTAAGTGACACTGATGGAAATGCTCAAGGAGCCAGATGTGATATGGGTGAGAGGACCAGGGCTTACAGCCATAGAGGAGGTTGAGAAGGTCTGTAGCCCTTTAGTTTGGTCAGGAGCCTGAAATCGGGCTGCTTCCACCTCTGTTGACAGTCTCCCCAGCCCAGCAGAAAGCTGGCCTGGGGGTCACCAGGGTAGCTGAGAATCGATTGATTGATTGACTGACAGTTCTCAGCATTAGCCGTGGTTTCAAAGTAAGAGGTGTGCCTTAGGAGGTCATTCATTCATTCATATTTATTGAGCACTTACCGTATGCACAGCACCGTCCTAAGCACTTGGGAGAGTACAATATAACAATAAATAAGCACATTCCCTTCCCACAATGAGCTGACAGTCTGGAGCATGGGAATGAACCAGGAATATCAGTGCACTTGCCTCATTCTCCTCCGTTAGCTGATTTTCAACTCTTCTCGAGGATTTTTCCTAACCACAGATGTAAATTCTGCTTACTAGGTTTAAATAGATTGAAAGATAAACAAGCTTTTGCCTACTCTTTTTTCATGGGCTCTCAGTAGAAACAGTGAAGCGCTAGTGTGCAGTTTTTCATTTTAAACTGATGGTGAAACAGCCCCTTCAGCACAGTAACAAAAAAAAAATAGGGAAAAATGATTAAAAAGAGCATACTTACTCTCCCAAACCCCCAGTGACTGTTACCGCGCCATTGACCCACATTAAAAAGGGAATTGAAACTGGAGACACTGAATTACAGAACATGAAGCCAGAGCTGGGTGGTTGAAAATCTTTTTTAAAATTCTGAAAAGCTCCTACCTATGTATTTTTGTGAAACTTTCAAAGTTAGAAATCCAAGGAAAACTCATTCAGGAATCCCAGATTGCCAGTTGACAGGGACTTAGGTTCAACCGGCTGGGGAAATCGGGAGGTACTCTGACTTTTTTGCCACTTAAGTTAACAACAAGCTGTCCCAGTTTGGAAGGAATTGAAGAAACTCCAGGATGAAACGAGTGAAGAGAAGAGAAACTAAGATGACTTGGCAGTGAGGTTTATTATAATGAACAGCTTAACAGGCTTGCAGTCCCATAATTGAAACAGCAGCATGGCCTAGTGGAAAGAGCACAGTCCTGGGAGTCAGATGACCTGGGTTCTAATCCCGGCTCCATCGCTTGCCTGCTGTGTAATCTTGGACAAGTTACTTAATTTCTCTGCGCCTCAGTTCTCTCACCTGCAGAAATGGGGATTCACTTTAGATTGTAACTTCATTGTGGGCAGGAGAGGTGTCTGTTTATTGTTATAGTGTACTCTCCCAAGCGCTTAATACAGTGCGCCGGACACAGTAAGTGCTCAATAAATATGATTGAGTGAATGAATGAATACATATTCTCCCTCCTAGTTAGACTATGGGCCCCTGGTGGGACCTGAATTATCTTGTATTTACCTTGCACTTAATACAGTGCTTGACACACAGTATCACGTGGTATATCATAATATTACATAGTATACATAGTAAGCATGTAACAGATACAGTTATTGTTATTATTATTACAGCAGAAGGCTAACATTAGTCACATCCTCAACGGTCCAAGTTATTCACAAGACTGGCAGAGTGTAAGAAAGTGTTGGGGCAGTGGGAAAAGAGGGATGAAGGACTGAAATTATGTGTCGCGATTTGAAAATATTAAAACACTAATGCATCTTACAATTGCTCGTTGCTTTTGTAAATATTTTGGCTGACAAGACAAACGCGTTTGAGGGGTCATGTTTAGCAATGATGGAAAAAATACACAAATATCCTGGAATTGAGTCTACCCTGACTAAATTAATCAGCCTACCTCACCCTTACTCACAGTTTCTTTTGCTCACTTTAAATTCATATCCTGCCTGGAGCATGCTCAGGCATCAATAGCCATGGTACTTATTGAGCGCTTACTATGTACAGAGCACCGTATTAAGCACTTGGGTGAGTACCATACAACAGAGTTGGCAGACGTGTTCCCTGCCCACAACAAGCTCACAGTCAAGGAAGAGGAGGCAGGCATTAATAGAAATAAATAGCATGTTCAGTTTGGCGCCCACAAACTGGGACATGTAATACAGATGTACTAGAAGTCGGGAGAACTTAGACACTGCACTGCTCTCTTATCCTCCCTTCCCAATCTGCACTCTTGTGGTCATCAAAAGGGAGAGAAAACCAGAGATGGTATCCAGATGTTCCAGTTTTCAACAAAAGTATTATGGTCAGTTTAGTTATATTTCATATGTGGACTGGCAACAGAGTAACTCAAACAGTATTTTGATAAAATCAACAGTGAAAAAACTATTAGGATTCAGGCACTTCCTTGGTCAGATTCTGATTCAGCCTCAGGGCTCTTGGAGCTAAGGGACACAGATCACACTTTATTGTATTTTTTATATTCTCTTTCATCTATTATTTCTGCCCTCTGTCGGTTCCAGTCTCTCAACTGGCATTCAAGCTGTGAAAGACTCGCACAATAAAACACAACAGAAAGCTCCTCAGACAGAAATGTTGGCATTTTTCACTTACCCTGAATTTAAGTGGTTTGCAGCTGAGAACTTGATAAAAATCACTTTCCATATGCAATCTGAGTTTGAAAACACCGAGAACCCAATTTCTCCTTATGCATCCTATTGGGTAAATACATGCATATTAGTATATTGACAGAAGTAGCATATTATAGAAATCTGAATTAGAATAATTTCCCTGGGAGACTATAATACCTCTCTGATATCTACAATCAGTTTTAAAGTACACAAATACTGTCTGTCTATGATTTGCATAGGACTTCCTTCACAATAATGGATACCTTGTACCTTTCCCAGTTCAGAACCATGAGGATTAACTGTAGCATGTTTACTGCTGCATCAGAAATGACTTCAGGAATAATTAGGCAGCCATCAATGTTTACTGTATGCCCACTCTGTGCTGGGTACTTTACTACGATCTCTGGGGTAGTGAAATGAAAGCAAAGGTACAGTTTGTGACCTCAATAAATTTATGTCCCTCTTTCTATATGAAACAGAATTGCAGTTGGTTGGGCATGTTTGTTAAAGCTCTTACTCCTAGAGGAGCCAGGCTTTCATCAGCGTGGCCTAGTGGATAGAGCTTGGGCCCGGGAGTCAGAAGTACCTGGGTTCTAATCCCGGCTCTGCCACTTAACTGCTGTGTGACCCTGGGCAAGTCACTTCACTTCTATGTTCCTCAATTACCTCCTCTGTAAAATGAGGATTAAGACTGTGAGGCTCATGTGTGGGACAGGGACTGTGTCCAACCAGATTTGCTTGTACTCACCCCAGTGCTTAGTACAGTGCATGATACATAGTAAGCACTTAACAAATGCCACAATTATTATGATGATGATGACAAAAATGTGATCCTTTCGAGGGGGCCCTCTCTCACCCTTGTTCTTACTATCATGGGGGCCAAACCCTTGCAGCAGTTAAGTCCTCCTTCTCTAGACTGTAAATTCATTGTAGTCAGGGAATATGTCTGCCAACTCTGTTGTATTATACTCTTTCAAGCACTTAGGAGCACTCAATAAATACCATTGTTTTTTATGATATTTATTAAGTGCTTACTATATGCCAGGCACTGGACTTAGCACTAGGGTAGATACAAGCTAATCAGGTTGGACACAGTCCATGTCCCATGTAGGCCTGGGAGTCAGAAGGACCTGGGTACCAATCCCGGCTCCACCATACGTCTACTGTGTGGTCCTGGGCAAGTCAGTTCACTTCTCTGGGCTTCAGTTACCTCATCCATACAATGGGGATTAAAACTGTGAGGCCCAGTTGGGACATGAACTCTGTCCAACCTGATTAGCTTGTATCTACCCCAGCACTTAATACAGTGCCCAGCACAAAGTTAGAAATTAACAAATACCATGAAGAGAGGTTTTGAAGGATCCTGTTTCCGGCCCTGAATTTCTCTTTCAAGAGTTCCCACTTAAGTCATGGAACTTCTTAGCATCCAGCCTGAAGGGATAAAGGGGAAAGGGTGTGCACCATCTACTCTGATCTGATCTGCTATTCCTGGATCTGATACTGGAATGGACTAAGTCTTGGCATCAGAAGCAATTACTACACTTTAGATTTAAAGGCTGAGAAAATAAAATAAAAGAACTAAAGCAGGAACAGAATATTTTAATTTTCTAAGGACAATGAAACAGCAACACAGGACCGAGGAAATGACAACTGAATAACAGCAAATAATCTGTAATTAATGGTAACAATTAAAGTTCTTGCTAGAAGATTCATGCTGAGCTGATAATTTGCAAGAAATTGCTATCAAATTATCAAAATGAATTTTATAAGTGCTATTAAAAAGAATAAAAGGTAAAGGTATAGAAAATGAAGGACAAATTACTATAAAATTAAGCATACACTTTGATTAGAGGCAACTTTCTACTAGCTCTGAAATTGAGGGAGAAAAAAAGATGAGATAAGAGAAATAAAAGATAAGATGAAATAACTCCCAAATCTTGTTTTATGTTTTGATCCAACCTTCTCCTCCACCATACTTCTTTCATAAGAGGTAACAGGAGTTGCACATCAGCACAGGGAAGAATTGAATTGAAGAATGTGAACCCTGCAGAGGTGAATCAACCTGCGGCTCCCTCACCTAGTATAGAACAGGCTGATTTTATTTTCTTTAGGATGTGGAGGGTCTTAAGGGAACCCTGAATCTCTAATCTGATCAAACATTGTCCACAGGAATATGCAGTGTAACCATCAGGCTTAGTTCTACTTGAAGGTAGGGAGATGGGTTAGACCACAGGCTCCTAGTCCTAGTTACCAGTCCTAGCCACTCAATCAATCCATCATATTTATTGAGCGCTAACTGGGTGCAGAACACTGTACTAAGCACTTGAGAGAGTACAATATAACAGAGTTGGGAAACATGTGCCCTGCCCACAAGGTGCTTGCAGTCTAGAGGGAGAGACAGACATTAAAATAAATCACATGTATATATGTGTGTATATATATATATTTATATATATATAATAAAATATATAAATTAAAATAAATCACATGTACCTATATATGCTGTGGAATGAATAAAGGGATTCAAATCCAAGTGCCCTTTGCCTTTCGTTGTGGGCAAGATAATAGCAGAGTACTCGTGAATCAGCTTCTAAAGAATACAGTCAACTTGAATGCTCCTGAAAACACAGTGTGTCTTCAGATCACAGTGCAGAAGAGCAGACTTGATCTTTCCAGCATGTTAAACAGAATAAAAGCCTAGGGAGAAGCACCAAGACCTCTAGCTAGTTTTCATAGAATTAGAGATCATCCACTATCTCTACACTATGGAAATCCTTAGCAAATTTGACTGCCCAGAAAAATTAATTAAGATTCTGAGATTTCTTCCTAACGGCATGCTGGTGGGCTGAATCAGATCCGGGGGTGCCATGCTTGATATGTATATATGTTTGTACATATTTATTACTCTATTTATTTATTTTACTTGTACATATCTATTCTATTTATTGTATTTTGTTAGTATGTTTGGTTTTGTTTTCTGTCTCCCCCTTTTAGACTGTGAGCCCACTGTTGGGTAGGGACTGTCTCTATATGTTGCCAATTAGTACTTCCCAAGCGCTTAGTACAGTGCTCTGCACGTAGTAAGCGCTCAATAAATACGATTGATGATGATGATGCTTGAGCCATTCAGTCAATAAGTGGTATTTATTTAGCACTTACTGTGTGCAGAGCAATGTACTAAGAGCTTGGGAGAGTACAGAGTTGATAGACACGTTCCTCAGATGACCGCACCCTAGAGTCACACATCCAAGAATGCAAATGATTATAAGCCTCTCTGTCGAATTAACCAGGCTTTGAGGGCTGAGGCTAGATAAGTGTACAGAAAACTGAGGTTTTGTTATCTGCCTAACAAAGCTGTATGCGCAAAAATCTGCATTGGCAACATAGAGCTAAAAGCAGTCATGGAATTCTCTTACACAATAACCAAAAATAAATAAAATAGATAAAAGATAGATAGATGTACTAGTGTATGTTATATTCCGGGCACTGAGCCAGTTCTACCTTCAGGTTTGGATCAGAACCAGATTGACTCAGAGCTTGGGATTTTAGGAGCCCCAAAGTAACACCACTTACAGAGTTTTTAAGAGAAGCAAAATATTGCCCATCCTGGAAGTCATATGCTTCACCAATGATACTTAATGTATAATATCATCTTTCAGTGTGGATCAGTCAATTCAAAAGTGCTAAAATTAGTTACAAAATTTAGAGAAACTTATTGTGCTTCAACAAGAACTGACATAAGGGCTCTAATCGATGCACCCTTTCCAATGTCTCAGAAGACGTTAGAGGAAGTCTTTTTTGCTCGGCATACGTGTATGGTAATGGCAGAAGTTGAATGAAGAACAAGTTAATTGTCCATGAAATGTGGATATGGAACTGAAATTTATCGGTTGTGTGTTACTGTACAAAAAAGGCCCACATACCTTGTCAAGAAAAGATACAGTTAAGAAGCCGAGGAAATCACTGCTTATTATTTCCTTATTTGCACATTCTGCATAAAATATATAGTAAGCAACAGCTGTGACAAGTTAAATTCAAAGATCTTGCAGCCACAGTTTGTTTTCCGTGTATGCATCAGATTGATATTATTCCCGAAATTGTTGTAAAATACATTTTTATTCCAATTATTTGAAATTTACATCATATTAACCTTTTTCAACTTTGAATTAAATTAGTTTACTTAAATTTTCTGTACAAAATTTACGTTACCACCTGGGCAAGCAAACGCAAACATTCATTTTGGGGAAAAACATGAGTCGTCATCTCTATTTTGTGGACACAGCAGGTGAGGCCAAAGTTTCGGTCGTATTTACTGAGCACTAACTGTTGTGCACAGCACTGTACTAAGTATTTGGGAGACTTCAACATCACAGAGTTGATTGACCCATTCCCTGCCTTCAAGGAGCGTACAGTCTAAGGTCGCATGGTAGAATGGGGACTCACCACCTTAGCGTAATTCCTTTACTAGACCACTGAGGCTCATGCCTTTCCTGTTCCTGTAGGTGAGTATCTAGTTGATTTCAATTTATTTTTTAACCTGCCCCCCTGGTGCTATAGACCTGCTTAGTATATATAAGACTCTAAGGAGAGAGGCCTACATCCTACACTCTGAGTTTTTCTCAGTAAGCTTGTCCTCCCCATAGTAAACAGAGCTCCCCACTGTTCGATGATCCTTTCCCTCCAAGTCAGTGCCTCAAATACATGGAAATCATATATTTTTTTCCCCTATGGCACAAAAAGACAAATGTTCTGAAACAGTGCCAAGGTTCTGCTTCAGATCTGGCACATGAAACGGAGGATTTACAAAGAGAGAAATCCCTTGAACAGCAGCCAAAAAGCAGCTCAGTTAACTTTGATATCTGTGCCGTGGAAGAAAGTGTCTTGTGGCAAACTCAATGTTTAGGAAATAGCGATGCCATAGAGTATATAGGAACAAACATCATAGTCCTACAACTCTATGGGAAAAGGCTGCCTTGTGGTAGACCGGATTGTTTACGTGGTAAATGGTAAATTAAGTGTAAAAATGGAAATTCAATTTCATATTTTTTATGATTTTTCAGGAGGCTCTTTCAATTGAATTTCCACCCTCAACTAGATTGGATAATCCAGTTTGAAATACATGGGCAAGGAGAAACCCTCTGAACCACCCCACTTCCTGATATTTAGAATTTCATTGGGTGGTCAACACTGATACTGACAGCTAATACTGCTACCAGCAAAAATGTACCTTTTTCTGACATGAGATGGGGAACCCCTCTGAGTTGGGTAAAAAAACCCAACATGACCTGCCCAAAGGCCAATGGCAGAACTGGGACTTGAATCTAAGTCTCCCAACTCCCAATCCTGAGAGCTCATTGTGGGCAGGGAATGTGTATGTTTATTGTTATAGTGTACTCTCCCAAGCACTTAGTACAGTGCTTTGCACACAGTAAGCGCTCAGTAAATACAGTTGAATGAATGAGTGAGTGTGCTCTTTCCACTAAGCACGAGGGAAGCAGGACTGTAAGCTCGTGGTGGGCAGGGAATGTGTCTACCAACTCTGTTGTATTGTACTCTTCCAAGCACTTAGTACGGTACTCTGCAAACAAAATGCTCAATAAATATCATTGATTTAAATTGATTGGGAGCAGAGTAGCTCCTTGGAAATACTATGGTGTGCATATCCCACCTGCATCATTTTAACCAGCTGGTTGGGAGTTCACTAAGAGCACCTCTTGGGACACACCCCTGGAGCTACCTGGGGACTTTTAGAACTAAAAAGAGACACCCCACTTTGCAGCAGAGGTTCCCTTAAAAAGCATAAGTCCTAATGGAACTGACCTAGATGAGAGAACGTAGCTCCACCCCTGTGGTATGTCCAAACAGCCGTATCACTTTCCTGAAGGAAGAACAGGCATCAAATAAATTCATTCTTCCATTTCACATTTTCAGGGTACTGCCATAAGTGATTGTTTGAAATTTCATATTTTTGATTTTTAATAGGAGCACCTTTCTCCACACATATTCCACCCTCAAGAACATTATCTTTATTGACGTTTGGTCTGCTCAGGAAAGTTTTGCTGCACTAAGCATTGCCTCAGTGCTGTCAAAGTGACTATAATCCAGGATCTTGGTGGTGATCCTGTACCTTCAGTAGTAAATCCCAGAACTCATAGCCAAATAGAAGATTGGACCCCAGTTCAACTCTCTAGACCTCCAGTCAGATCTGCAGTTGATCGATCCCGGGATCACCCCATTCTGTCTGGAACTGTCCCAGGAGTTCTGCTGGTCTTCTTGATTTCCTGCTTTTCATCTACCTGCAAATCATTTTGGCGGGCAGAACATCAGAAAGAGGAGATCGTTTCCTTGAGCAGAGGCGTTGGGAAGATTTGGGACACCCAAAACAACAGCAGGTGGTAGTGACATACGTCGCTAGACAATATCTACATGCACCTGGGATGGAATGGAGCGATAGTCACCCATCAGTGTTTTAAGCCACACACGCAGGCACCGATAAGATTCCCCATCAGAAGTGCTGTCTTTGACTGTGAAGGACACATATTTGTATATAGAGGGATTCCCTGTTATCACACTCTTCCTTTAGCACTCTCACAATTGCCATCTTAAATTTTAATGCCGATATTTCCAACAACGCTTTGCGATTGCATTCTGGTTCCCCTGGAGGGAAGCCAGAAGCAGTATGGCCTAGAGGTAGTAATAATGGTATTTCTTGATGTGTGCAGAGCACCGTACTAACTGCTGGGAAGGAGTGTACGGGGGGAATTAGACATGGACCCTGTCCCTCATATATGTATATATGTTTGTACATATTTATTACTCTATTTATTTATTTTACCTGTACATATGTATTCTATTTATTTTATTTTGTTAGTATGTTTGGTTTTGTCTCTGTCTCCCCCTTTTAGACTGTGAGCCCACTGTTGGGTAGGGACTGTCTCTATATGTTGCCAACTTGTACTTCCCAAGCACTTAGTACAGTGCTCTGCACACAGTAAGCGCTCAATAAATACGATCGATTGATTGATTACAAATCGGCAACATCATCTCCAGCTTCCCAGATAATGTCCATCCAACAGCTATCCTTTCCCCTTATATCCTTATATTTAGACACCTTAGCATGCATGCATGTGATTGACCTATCAATTTGTGCTTATTTATGTTTATTCTTCCTCACTTCTGCTCTCATCAGCTGTAGTGTTTTGTGAATGTCCTGAATCTCTGTCTCCCCCTGAATCTCTCTCTTTCCTCCTTGAGAGCAGAGTCTGTGTCACTTTCTCCATTTTACTCTTCCTAGTGCCTAGTACAGTGCTCTACACAGATTATGTGCTCAATAAATGCTAGTGAATGGTTGATTCCCTAGATATCTCTTATGGACATATGTACTTCAGCATTCCCAAGCACCATACAATTGGAGGAGAAATGAGATGTAAAACCCAGTCCCTGTGTCTCATTAAAAATTTCTGGATTTTTTTTTTCCTCCAAGATTGAGGAAATGAGACCTCCAGATGAGACCTTTGTGCTTGGGCCAAATTCTAATTTGCAAAATTAAATTCCACCTTCTTGAGCTACTCCTCTGTGGTTTCCCCATCCTTGCCCTGTAATGTTTCTCTGTGGACCAGGTGTTGTTTAAATAGTTGCTATGTTCTACCCAGGACAATAAGTTGTATTGACATAGTACTTTCATGTTTTCAAAGAGCTCTGTAGTCATCAGCTAATCCTCACAACTCCCTCGTGAGAGAGTTAACCATTATCCCCACTTCACAGGGGAAGAAATTAAGACACTGATCCAAGATCACAAAGATATTTATGGGCAGAGCTGAACAGGGATGGTACTGGAGTTGGAGGGGGGGAGGGAGGGGGCAGAGAAAAGCGTCTGGAGGGGCCTGTTGGCTGCCCTGCCTCTGGATAAGAGGAAGACCCCCTTCTCCTGCTCCAAGCCCTCCCTGGGTGGCTACTGTGAGATAGACGAGGTCGGCGCCAGAGGAGCGAACTGTGCAGGCTGGGTGACCTTGGGCAAGTCACTTCACTTCTCTGGGCCTCAGTGCCCTCATCGGTAAAATGGGGGTTAAGCACATTCATTCAATCGTATTTATTGAGCGCTTACTGTGTGCCGAGCACTGTACTAAGCACTTGGGAAGTACAAGTTGGCAACATCTAGAGACGGTCCCTACCCAACAACGAGCCCATGTGGGGCAGGGACTGTGTCAGCTCATTGTGGGCAGGGAATTTGTCTGTTTATTGTTAAATTGTATTCTCCCATGCGGTTAGTACAGTGCTCTGAACGCAGCGAGCGCTCAGTAAATACGGTTGACTGACACCCTGATTCGCTTGTATCTACCCCAGCGCTTAGAATAGTGCAGACACTACTCACCCTGGGCTTCAAGGCTGTCCATCCCCTCGCCCCCTCCTACCTCACCTCCCTTCTCTCCTTCTACAGCCTACCCCGCACCCTCCGCTCCTCTGCCGCTAATCTCCTCACCGTGCCTCGTTCTCGCCTGTCCCGCCATCATCATCATCATCAATCGTATTTATTGAGCGCTTACTGTGTGCAGAGCACTGTACTAAGCGCTTGGGAAGTACAAGTTGGCAACATATAGAGAAAGTCCCTACCCAACAGAGGGCTCACAGTCTAAAAGGGGGAGACAGAGAACAAAACCAAACATACTAACAAAATGAAATAAATAGAATAGATATGTACAAGCAAAATAAATAAATAAATAAATAGAGTAATAAATATGTACAAGCATATATACATATATACAGGTGCTGTGGGGAAGGGAAGGAGGTAAGATGGGGGGATGGAGAGGGGGACGAGGGGGAGAGGAAGGAAGGGGCTCACGTCATCCTCCGGGCCTGGAATGCCCTCCCTCTGCCCATCTGCCAAGCTAGCTCTCTTCCCCCCTTCAAGGCCCTACTGAGAGCTCACCTCCTCCAGGAGGCCTTCCCAGACTGAGCCCCCTCCTTCCTTTCCCCCTCCTCCCCCTCTCCATCCCCCCGCCTTCCCACCTTCCTTTCCCCACAGCCCCTGTATATATGTATATAGGTTTGTACGTATTTATTACTCTATTTATTTTACTTGTACATATTTATTCTACTTATTTTATTTTGTTAATATGTTTTGTTTTGTTCTCTGTCTCCCCCTTCTAGACTGTGAGCCCACTGTTGGGTAGGGACCGTCTCTATATGTTGCCAACTTGTACTTCCCAAGCGCTTAATACAGTGATCTGCACAGAGTAAGTGCTCAATAAATACGATTGAATGAATGAATACGTGCTTAGCAAATGCCATTATTATTATTATCATTATCGTTATTCTTCGGAGATGAGTGAAGTAGGGTAGGAGGGGGTGAGCTGACCGAGTGGTTTAAAGGCGACGGTAAGGGGTGCCCCTTTGAGGTCCCGTAACCTCCATGCCCAGCTGGGTGCCCTTCTAGAGCAGCACGTCCAGCAGTTACATGCATCAGTTTGCAGCGCTGCAGTCCCGCTGATGCAGAAAGAGAGAGAGAGTGCTTGTTTTTTGCAGGTGAACAATGCTCATCTTTCCAACCCACCTCCTGATAGAGCTTCTCATCCCTGCAGAAAGCTGGTTCGCTCTGTGTGGAGCCTGAAGCCGGAGAAGAGGGGCCGGGGTCCTCTAGCAGCTCCGAAGAGCCCACCAGGCGCTCCCCCGCCCGCCCTTCCTCCTCCTCCTCCTCCTCCTCCTCCTCCCCCATCCCCTAGGGTCACTGCGTCTCCTAGCAACGGGGAGAAACAACCCACCGGTCGCCGGGGCTTGCGGTGGGGACGAGCGACTCCGGGCCCGCCCCGACCAGGTAATTCCCCGGAGGGGCAGCTGAAGGACCCGGGTTCTCATCCCACTTGTCTGCTCTATGTCTTTGGGCAGCTCACTTCACTTCTCTGGAACTCAGTTCCCTCATCTGGGAATTCTATTTATATTGATTCATTCATTCAGTCGTATTTATTGAGCACTTACTGTGTACAGAGGTGCCTGTCTACTTGTTTTTTTTTGTTGTCCGTCTCCCCCACTTCTAGACTGAGCCCGCGGTTGGGTAGGGACCGTCTCTATATGTTGCCAACTTGTACTTCCCAAGCGCTTAGTACAGTGCTCGGCACACAGTAAGCGCTCAATAAATACGATTGAATGAATGAATGAATGATTGTCTCCTTGTTGCCGAATTGTAATTTCCAAGTGCTTAGTACAGTGCTCGGCACACAGTAAGCGCTCAATAAATACGATTGAATGAATGAATGAATGATTGTCTCCTTGTTGCCGAATTGTAATTTCCAAGGGCTTAGTACAGTGCTCTGCACACAGTAAGCGCTCAATAAATACGATTGATTGAATGAATGAATGATTGTCTCTTTGTTTCCGAGTTGTAATTTCCAAGTGCTTAGTACAATGCTCTGCACACAGTAAGCGCTCAATAAATACGAATGAATGAATGAATCTGGGACGGATGATGTGGGACATGGGGATCTTCTAGACTGTGAGCCCGTTGTTGGGTAGGGATTTGTTGCCGGACTGTAGTTTCCAAGCACTTAGTACAGTACTCTGCACACAGTAAGCGCTCGATAAATACGATTGAATGAATGAATGAATGACATGGACTGTGTCCAGTCGGATTGGTTGATATCTGCTTAACACAATATCTGGCACGTAGGAAGTACTTAACACATAGTAAGCACTTAAATACCACCAAAAAGGTGGGGGGCAGCATCTGGAATAACAAAAAGTGGGGAGAAGAGGAGTAGGTTTATAAGGAGCTGGGGGGCAATTGGGGATCCATTCAACGAGGCCTTTTCCCTCCCCTCTAAATTTTCCCCGCCCCCATCCCCTGAATTTTATTAATCGCCATGTCCTCCCACTCCCAACTTCCCCACCCCAAGGATTTGCAACGGTTTTCTTTTTCTGTTTTTCCCCATGAAAATCCTCTGTTCAGGGGACTATGCCCACCCCAGGACCCAGAAAGAGCTAGTAATCCAGCTGTAGAAGTTGGTATGTGGTATTATTGCAGTGAGTCTCCGGATGAGCAGTAAGCCATCTTCATATAATAATTATAGTATTAAGTGCTTACTATGCATTAAGCACTTTCATTGTTACCACCAAAAGTTGTACAGGTTCAAGAGGGATTTGGATTAATTAATGAACAAGCAGCCCATTAGTTGGTTACTAGAGAGAAAGTCAGGATAGAGAGAAGAAAAGTTTAGGACGTTAAGTGGTCGATTTCTAAAAATTAAGACGGGTTCCAAGGAAGACAATTAAGGCGTGGTTCCTCCATAACACTGTTGCCAGAATCCTGAGCAGGTTGTATCATTCCTTCTCCGTGCCTGTTTGCTCATCTTTAAATGAGAATAAAACACCTAATCTCCCACCCTATTAGGCCGTGAGCCTCACATGAGGCAGAAGCTGTCAGAACTCTTTGTCTTCTAAATGGTGAGCCCGTTGTCAGGTAGGGACCTTCTCTATATGTTGCCAACTTGTACTTCCCAAGCGCTTAGTACAGTGCTCTGCACACAGTAAGTGCTCAATAAATACGATTGAATGAATGAATGAATGAATTCCTCTGACTCAGTGATGCCATATCATTGGGTATTGTGGAGAATGATGATATGCAAGAAACTCTGTGATATCCAAGCAGCCCTAGCCCTATCAATGTGAATAGCAGAGAATGATGATGGAGTCACCTGTCGAAAACAACAGATGAGCCTCTGCCAAATCTGTTGTATTGTATTCCCCCAAGCTCCTAGTACAGTGCTCTGCACACAGTAAGTACTCAGTAAACACCATTGATTGACTGATTGAGTCTTGGTCATGTCACTTCTGGTATATTTTGAGGTGCTCTTGAAGGTCAAGTCATGAAGGACTTGATTGAACTCAGCCCCTCAAGGGACAGAAACCATGTCTAATCGTCACCTGTGTATTCTCTCCCAGTGCTTAGAACAGTGCTCTGCACAAAATAAATGCTTAATAAATTTGAAAGTCAACAGTGGATGTTCTACAAAACTTGAAACCGCCTTTCACCCTAGCACATTTTCCCCCTACTTCTAGCAGTAGCTCCCCCTCAACCCCCACCACAGTGAGATAGTAACAGTAATAACAATAATAATAATATTTGTGCTTACTATGTGCCAAGCACTGTTCTAAGCACTGGGGTAGGTACAAGATAATCAGGTCACAGATGTCACCACCACATGAAGGATGGTAAAGTAACTGGTTCTGATGTATTGCCTGCTGAGATCTAAAAATAAGGAAGGGGTGTTTTGATAAAATCTTCCCTTTCTTATCCATCCAAACTGCTACCATACTAATCCAAGCTTTGACTATTGCATCAGCCTCCTTGCTTATTTCCCTGCCTCCTGTCTCTCCTCACTCCACTCCATAATTCACACTGCTGTTTGTGTCATCTTTCAAAAAAAATGTTCAGTCAGTGTCTCCTCACTCCTCAAGAACCTCCAGTGGTTGCCCGTCTACCTCCGCCTCCTCACCATCAACTTTGATCCACTCAGTCAGTTCTCTCTCTCACCTATTCTTACTGATCTCCTAATACAGTCCATCCCACACACCTAGCTCCTTTAATGCCAACCTACTCACTGTACCTCAGTCCCATCTATCTTATCGCCGACCCCTTGCCCACAGCCTCCCTCTGGCCTGGAATTCCATCCCCCTCCACATACGACAGACCACCATTCTCCCCTTATTAAAATCACTTCTCCTCCAAGAGGCCTTCCCTAAGGTCTCATTTTCATACTGACTCAATCAATCGATCGTGTTAACTGAGCACTTAACTGTGTTCGGAGCACTTTACTAAGTGCTTGGGAGAGCACAACATAACAGTTGGTAGACATGTTTCCTGTCCACAAGAAATTTACAGTTTAGAGGGGGAGACAGACATTAAAATAAATTACGGATATGGACAAGTGTTTTGGGGATGAGTGTGGAGTGAATAAAGGGTACAGATCCAAGTGCAAGAGCGATGCAGAAGAGAGAGGGAGTAGAGGAAATGAGAGCTTAGTCAAGGAAGGCCTCTTGGAGGAAATGCATTTTTAATAAGGCTTTGAAGGTGAAGAGAGAGGTGGTCTATCAGAGATGAAGGGGGAGGGCTTTCTAGGCCAAAGGCAGGATGTGGGCGAGAGGTTGGCGATGAGATCGAGGTACAGTGAATAGGTTGATATTATCAGAGCAGGGTGAGTGTGCTGGGTTGTAGTAGGAGATCAGCAAGATTAAACAGGAGGGAAAGAGCTGATTGAGTGTCTTAAAGCTGATGGTGAGGAGTTTCTGTTTGGTGTGGAGATGGATGGGCAACCACTGGGGGTTCTTGAGAAGTGGGGAAACATGGACTGAAATTCTTTTTAGAAAAATGATCCAGGCAGCAAACTGAAGTATGGACTGGTCTCATATCACTTGCATGTGCATTTGTACCCTTTAAGCACTTGATATTCACCCCGCCATCAGCCCTACAGCACATATGTATATAGCCATAATTTATTTTCACGCCTGTCTCCCCTTCCAGACTGTAAGCCCCCTGTGGGCAGGGAATGTGTCTTCAAACTCGGTTGTATTGTACCCTGCCAAGTACTTAATACAGTGCTGCTCTGCATACAGTAAGCACTCAATAATTGATTGATTGATTAATTAAGCCACCTACATTCAAGGAATAATCAGAGCATAAGCCTGAATGTAAAAAGGAAGCAGTGCCAGGCTACTTTTAAACGTAAAAAGGAAGCAGTGCCAGGCTACTGAGTGAAATCAATCAATCAATCAATGGTATTTATTGAGTGCTTACTATGTGCAGAGCACTGTACTGAGCACTTGGGAGAGTACAATTTAACAGTGTAGATGGATACATTCCTCCGCCACAGCGAGCTTACAGTCTAGAGGATTAGCAGACATGTTCCTGCCCAGATCATAATCACAGGCAATTCTCCTGCTTTCCTGCTGTGACATCCAACATGCCCTGCACAAATTAGCACCTTTTAGCTTCTCTCCCCACCAGACGACCTAGTGGAATCACAGGAAACCCTGCTGCCTTCCCAGAGTGACACCCAGGAGAGGTATCCGTAGCTCCTCTCACAACTTAGGGGAAGCAGCATGGCTCAGTGGAAGGAGCATGGGCTTTGGAGTCAGAGTTCATGGGTTCAAATGCCGGCTCTGCTAATTGTCAGCTGTGTGACTTTGGGCAAGTCACTTAACTTCTCTGTGCCTCAGTTGCCTCATCTGTAAAACGAGGATTAAGACTGTGAGCCCCCTGTGGGACAACCTGATCACCTTGTAACCTCCCCAGCACTTAGAACAGTGCTTTGCACATAGTAAGCGCTTAATAAATGCCATCATTAACTGACCCCTGGAGCCCAGACACACGTGAGGGATGCTGCCCCAACCGTCGTGCACCTGATCTCCCATCAGTCCTGTTCCAGCTCGGGAGTGGGGGGCCTTCTCAACTTTTAGAATATTGAAAAAGTCAGCATCGTAACCACCGCTGTGACTTCTGGGACCCTTGGTCAGAACTGGGAGGAGCCGGAAATCCTGCTGATTCTTTCTTGATTGACATCAACTTTGGCTTTTGTATCTTTATTGGCCTTTCCTTACATGTCTGTCACGAACCCTTCCCTTCCTCTCCCCTCCTCATTCTTGGATTGTAAACCCCTGGGTGTGGGGGTCAGGGACTGTGTCTATATCTCATCCATCTCACTTTTTAGACTGTGAGCCCACTGTTGGGTAGGGACTGTCTCTATATGTTGCCAATTTGTACTTCCCAAGCGCTTAGTACAGTGCTCTGCACACAGTAAGCGCTCAATAAATACGATTGATGATCCATCCATTTCTTTCCCAGCACTTAGAAGTGTGCTTGAGACACTAAGTGCTTTAATACATACTATTCCTATTCCTAATCCTATTGTAAAATTGTTTTTTTTATGTTTGTGTTTGTGTTTCAGGATGGGTAAGAAAGTAAAGAAGGAAGTTGAACCTCCTCCCAAGGATGTGGTAAGTTGAATTAACCACACATTCTGTAACATAAATAGAATATTTTAATTGAGTTAATTAAAAATATCCCTTGTAATTATAATTTTTCTTAAATATGGTGTGTGCGTTGTAGCATTAGTTATGTGCAGTAATGCCTTGATAATTTGGAATAAAATCCTTTCTTAAAGCTGAATTGTAGAATATTTTACAAGAAATGCAGTTCTAATACATAAGAACCTGTATGAGAAACAAGTAGTCATCCCCCACTTTATAATATTCTTAGCACTTCTCCACAATCGCTGTTGAGTTTGAATGTTGATAGCTCTTGTAGTACTTTCTCACTTGGCAAGCGTTCTTTGGTTTTGCCCCACATGTGCTCATGTGCTCTGAACAGCATATGTGTGTTCTTGTGTCTTGTACTACTGTGATAGACCAACGAAAACTTCTGTTGTGTTTTGTATTAAAGTATTCCTTTGAATAGATATAGTACAGTGCCTCATGACCTGAAAGCATATCTTCAAAGCTGTTGTTGCCGGGACCCCCAAAAAGTTAGATACTTAACTGCTAGTCATTTTGTGCTGGTTTTCCACCTCAGACAGAGTAGATGAAACTGGTCATGTTGTCGTATATGTTGTCGATGATGTTTTGGTAGACTCAGAAGGTTCCTTAGGTTGGGGCTTCCTTGCCAATATACCCTAAGCAAGGAGTATATGTATAAAATATATTAACCCTCCTAGGAAGGAGATTGGCCAGTATCTGGATGTTAGCTTCACAACAGCCCTGGTAATCAAGTCTGAACTAGGTTTCCAAGCAGAATATTGGCAATAGTTAATATTTAATCCATTTTATAATTGGAAGAAATTCCGAAAGGAAATTCAACTGGAGATTTAGAACCGCAAACTAAGATTTAAACCAGAAAACCTCCAAATGGATCACCAGCTCCTACTGCCCTGGCATAACCTTCCCACAAACGGAATTAAATGATAAATAGACATCTTCCCAAGGGAGGCCTGCTTCTAAGAGCTGGAGAAAGAACCAACCTCACTGTGCCCAAGCCAGGAAAGGAGAGAGAGAGAGATTTTTGTCTCCAAGAGAACTTTGCAGGCTTGGCTCTGCCTAGGGCAACCCCCCTACTATTGCAAAATGTTGTGGTATCTACAAGGGCCCCTCTTAATCTGGGCATGTGCCACTGCCTCTAGACTGCCCTTGCTGTGGGTAGGGAATGTGTCTGTTATATTGTTATATTGTACTATCCCAAGTGCTTAGTACAGTATTCTGTACACAGTAAGCACTCGATAAATATGATTGATTGCCGTCACCATCGTCCCACGAGGCAGAAATGGGAAGGGAAAGGGGTTTGTGCCGGTGCCAGGCCTGGAATCAGGGCAGGAAAATGTTGCAAGAATTCCAGCTGGAGCCCTGCCAATAGCCAGACACCTAGGTCCTGGCCCTGCTACGCAACGTTTCGTGACTCTACCACATTTTCAAGGAACATAATGCAGTTATCAACATGGCCTAGTGGATAGAGCCTGGACCTGGTAATGAGAATGATCTGGGTTCTAATCCTGTCTGTACCACTTATCTGCTGAGTGACCTCAGGCGAGTCACTTCACTTCTCTGGGTCTCAGTTACCTCACCTGTAAAATGGGGATTAAGAGTGCAAGCCCCATGTGGGACAGGGACTGTGACCAACCTGATTAGCTTGTATCCACCCCGGCATTTAGAACAGTACTTGGCACATAGTAAATGCTTAACAAATACCATCATCATTATTATTATTTACCTATATCATGATGCACATTATAGAGGAGGCTGTTGTCAAGCATCAGCCTTTTGGATGACACCCCCTCATGTGGGCGAAGTTCACCTCCCCATCAGTAGGATTACCTTTGAACAAATTATTCACAAACATGTGTAGAGAATGAGGGAGATAAAGACGGAGGGAGGGAAAGAGAGAGACTTTTGTCTAACCTAATTCAGCTTTGTATATTCGAAGCCCTAAATTCTATTCCTAGCTCAGTAGAGGCGCTAAGGGTACATATTCTTTTTCACATCCTAGGTACTTAACAGCTACTTATTCTTCATGGCACAAAGGACTTGTCTTCTCATGTCTCTTTCTTTTTAAAAGCCAGGTTTTTTTTTTGGCTCTTCTATTTAAAGTTTATAAATACCCGGAAGATTCTCTCTCTATTGGAAATGGAGGCTGCTTCTTGAGTTTTTCACAGTAAAATGTAGAATTGTAAATAGGTAAACATCAGTGAAGTATAGAAACATTGTACAATCAGATATCAAGGTAATATTTCCCAAAATGAGAAGGAGATGGCTAATTAGCCATTGTCTATCATCCTTCCTCTTAGGCAAAGTTGGAATAAGGCATTCTTTTGGGTCAGGGTTCTTGTACAGATTTCATAACCAGTCTTTTAGACTGTGAGCCCACTGTTGGGTAGGGACTGTCTCTATATGTTGCCAATTTGTACTTTCCAAGCGCTTAGTACAGTGCTCTGCACATAGTAAGTGCTCAA
Organism: Tachyglossus aculeatus; assembly: GCF_015852505.1. NCBI lineage: Eukaryota > Metazoa > Chordata > Mammalia > Monotremata > Tachyglossidae > Tachyglossus > Tachyglossus aculeatus. The sequence continues at coordinate 20,707,140 of NC_052078.1, read as the reverse complement.
TAAATACGATTGATGATGATATAGTACTCTCAGTGAATGGCCATCCATTGTTTCACCTGGTTCTACCACTGCAGTAATAATGATTGTGGTATTTTTAATTGCTTACAGCGTGCCAGACACTGTGCTTAGGGCTGTGGTAGATTTAAGATGATCAGATTGGACACAGTCCCTTTCCCACATGGGGCTCCTAGTCTAAGAGGGAGAACAGGTACTGAATCTCCACCTTACAGATGAGAAAATTGAGGCACAGAGAAGTCAATAGACTGGCCTAAGGTCACACAGTCGGCAAGTGCCCGAGCCACATTTAAGAACCCAGGTGCTGTGACTCGCGGGTCCATACTATTTTCACCAGGCCATTCTGTTTCTCCAACAATCATGACAGCTGAGTTGTTGACAGCTGTCATCATTGATGACTCCCTTGAGTTTTCAACCACTGTTTGTACCTCCACCAGCCCCAGAAAAAGTCTGCTTTTAGGATCAGAGAAGAAGGATACCCGGAATGATACTAGTCAGGAAACTAGTCACGGTGGCTGTTGTGATCAGACACTACTATTTCTTACCCACTTCTGATACTTCTGCTTAGAGAGAGAGAGTTGTGTGTGAGAGAGAGTGAGTAAAGGTGTGTCTACCAGGGTATCTATGAATCTGAGTGGGTTTGTATCTTGTATCATTGAATCTACAAGAATCAGAGTGTGTGCTTGTGAGATCTCTTCCTTTGCCTATGGGGGTGGGGGGGAGGAATTGTGAGTGTGTGTGTCTGTGTGTGTCCGTCTGCGCCTTTTATATCTAGGGCTGTGTAGTTTTATCTGTTGCTTTGTCTCCATCAGGCCTGAAGGGAGAAAGGAAGTTTTGCTCTTCTCCTTGCGTTTGACCTTACTAGAAATGATATCCAAGGTTATTCATTTATTGCTTGTTCTTCCCACCCCTAATCAACTGAGTCTTCTCTCACAGCTCAGTCCCTTTGATCTCCCCCTCCCTACCTCCACCATCCCAAATCCTTCCCCCCCAAAAACATACAATCCCCAAATGCAAACGAGCAAAGAATTAAAGATTAAGGCAGAGCTTCTGGGGGCTGATTCACCACGGATACTTAATACAAAGGGCTTAACCCTTGCCACCAGGACTAACCATCAAATTTACAGACATTATAAGGAACTTGTCTGCAAATTCTCTTGTACTGTACTCTCCCAAGCGTTTATAACAGTGCTCTGCACATAGTAAGTGCTCAATAAATACCATTGATTGATTGAATGATCACTTCTCTAAGAATTTACTAAAATGTCTAAAGAGACAAGGGAACTTTGAATAACAGTTCTGATTCTCTCCTATATACAGTTGACAGGCAGCCAGCTGTCACTAATCCTTGAGGACCTTTGTTGCTAATGTCATCAAATGTTCACATCATCATTATAATCATCATCAGTATTGACTGCCTACTGAAATCAGGGACAGAAATAAACTGGGGCTGTCTGTTGTTGCTTTGGGCAATTGGGGAGCCCACCCAGTTACCCCAGGGTCTTGTTAAGACTTTTCGGGGACAGGAGCCCCAGCTCCAGGTGGGTAGAGGGGATAAGTGGGGGAAATGTGTGAGGAAAGAGAGACAAGAAAGAAGTGACCTTGGGTGAGTCACTTCATCATCAATCGTATTTATTGAGCGCTTACTGTGTGCAGAGCACTGTACTAAGCGCTTGGGCCTCATTTACTTTACTTTACTTCTCTGTGCCTCATTTACCTCATCCGTAAAATGGGGTTTAAGACTGTGAGCCCCATGTGGGACAACCTGATTAGCTTGTATCTACCCCAGTGCTTAGAACAGTGCTTGACACATAGTAAGAACTTAACAAATGCCATTATTATTATTATTATTATTATTATTATTATTAAGTATGGGTGGATGGAGCAGAAGCAAAGAGGGGAATAGGGGCAAAGAGGAGGAGAAATGGAGGCAGAGAAGGAGAAAAGAGGGAAAAAGAGAGAAGGAGGGGAGGAGAAGGTACTCATCTGTTCTTCTTTCTCATCTGCCTTGCCGCCGACCTCTTGCCCACGTCCTGCCTCTGGCCTGGAACACCCTCCCTTTTAATATCAGACAGACCTGATATTAAATATTAATATTAATATTCTTCCCTCCCGTCAAAGTCTTATTGGAGGCACATCTCCTCTAAGAGGCCTTCCCTGAGACTATGCCCTCATTTCCTCTTTTCCCACTCCCTTCTGAGTTGCCCTGACTTGCTCCCTTTATTCACCACCCCAGCCTTACAGCACTTATGTACATACCCATAATTTATTTATTTAATGTCTGTCTTCCCCTCTAGACTTTAAGCTCCTTGTGGGAAAGGACTGTGTCTTTTATATTGTTGTTTGTACTCTCCCAAGTGCTTAATACAGTGCCCAGGACTCAGTAACTGATTAATAAATACAATTGATTGATCATTACTATTACTCTGTCAATGCCACCTCCATGTGGCAACCAACCATGCAGTATTGGCTATAGGCTTGGCCCAGGTAGGGCAGAAGAGGACAGGAGTCTTGTAAAGACTTTTCTAGATCCTATAGCAATGCAGTAGTAAATGGTGCTAATAGACTGCATTTACTGAGTGGTAAATGAATAATGTATTTACACCTAACTGCTAATTTCCCCACAATGACCTGCTTTAACTAAGAGTTTTGGGGGTTGTTTTTTGTTGTTGTTTTAAAGTGGTTATTTGTTAAGCCCTGAGTGCCAGGCACTGTAATAGGTTTTGGGGTAGATTCAAGATAATCAGGTTGGACACATTCCGTGTCCCAAATGGAGCCCACAGTCTTAATCCCCATTTTACAGATGGGGTAAACTGAGGCACAGAGAAGTGAAGTGACTTATCCAAGGTTACACAGGAGACAAGTGGCAGAGTCAGGATTAGAATCCAGGACTTTCTGACTCCCAGACTTGTGCTACTAGACCACATTGCTTCTCAGTTCAATTCAATGTCACTTCAATTCTGTCTCTATTGTGACAGGCATTTGAAAATATCAATTTTATATTTCCTCTAGACTGTAAGCTCCTTCTAGCCATTCTTTCATTCATTCAATTGTATTTACTGAGTGCTTACTGTGTGCAGAGCACTGTACTAAGCACCTGGGAAAGTACAATATAACTAAACAGTGACGTTCCCTGCCCACAACAAGCTTACAGAAAATGTGTCTGCCAACTCTGTTATATTGTACTCTCCCAAGCGCTTTGTATAGTGCTCTGCACACAGTAAGCAGTCAATAAATATAGTTGATTAATTGGTGTGATTAGAGGTACCAAAAATTTTGAAGTAGCAGCTGCATGTGAAGCATGGAAGGTTAAAGCCTGTAGCTTCTTTCACTTTCTGAGCGTAAAATAATCAAGGCCTAGCCATATCGCGTCCCCTTTTTCTCACTGTCTTTTGTTGGTAATTTTAGTTCATCATTTATTTTGTACATAGTGTGAAATTATAATTTCACAACATGCTTGTTGGGGACTATGGCTTCCTCATGTGAAAGCAGATGGAATCTATAATTACAGCTACTGTATTATTTGTTTAGTAATCTGTCATTCTATTATATCTAACACTGTATTCGCAGTCCTTTTTTTACTAAAAAATTACTATAATATAGTAAACTGCAGGAAAAACAGGCTTCACGCCGACTGTCTCCTCCCTCAGCAACATGCTGTCCCTAGCCAAACAAAAGTATTATTACCCTCTTATAAATTATGTTCCTCAACCCTCATCATCTCTTCTCTAGCTCCAAGTTAGTCTCACTTGTTCCCACCCCATTTCTTTTTTTATTTTTAATGGTATTTGTTAAGCCAGGCACTGTACTAAGTGCCGGGGTAGATTCAAGAAAATAATAATGAGCCCGTTGTTAGATAGGGATTGTCTCTATTTGTTGCCGAATTGTACTTTCCAAGCACTTAGTACAGTGCTCTGCATACAGTAAGCGCTCAATAAATACGACTGAATGAATGAATAATAATGATGGTATTTGTTAAGTGCTTACTATGTGCCAAGCACTGTTCTAAACACTGGGGTTGATACAAGGTAATCAGGTTGGACACAGTCTCTGTCCCACATGGGGCTCACAGTCTTAATTTCCATTTTACAGATGAGGTAACTGAGGCACAGAGAAGTTAAGTGACTTACCCAAAGTCACCTAGCAGACTAGTGGCAGAGCCGGGATTAGAATCCAGTTCCTTCTGGCTCCCAGGCTCATGTCCTATCCATTAGGCTACACTGCTTCCCATTATGTTGTGACCCTAAAGCAGTGCAAAGTGTCAGCCCTAATGGGGGCCAACTTCCACTCATCAGATTCCTCTGGGGAAACTGGAAGCATTGAATTTGGCGTTGAGTATCCAGCAATAATAATAATAATAATAATTTTGGTATTTGTTAAGCGCTTACTCTGTGCAAAGCACTGTTCTAAGCACTGGGGAGGATACAAGGTGATCAGGTTGTCCCATGTGGGGCTCACAATCATAATCCCCATTTTACAGATGAGGTAACTGAGGCACAGAGAAGTGAAGTGACTTGCCCAAAGTCACACAGCTGACAAGTGGCGGAGGTGGGATTTGAACCCATGACCTCTGACTCCAAAGCCCAGGCTCTTTCCACTGAGCCACGCTGCTTCCCCATCTTAGCTCTGGGCGATCATTCTCTCTGGACATAGTTGGAGGATCGAGGACATGGCAAGGAGAAACTCCAAGGAACCAGAAGAAGCTGTCACGATCATACGTCCTTCCCAAAGTGCAACAACCTTTTTTTTTATGGTATTTGTTAAGTGCTTACTAAGTGCTAGGCACTGTACTAAAAGCTTGGATACATACAAGCTAACCAGATTGGACACTGTCCAGGTCCCATAAGGGGCTCACAGTCTTAATCTCCGTTTTGTAAATGAAGTAACTGAAAAGCACAGAGGAGTTAAGTGACTAAAGGAGGTTCCTTCATCGGTAAAATGGGGATTAAGACTGTGAGCCCCATGTGGGAGAGGGATCGTGTCCAACCTGGTTAGCTTGTATCGACCCCAGCGCTTAGAGCAGAGCCAGGCACAAAGTAAGTGTTTAACAAATGCCATTAAAAAAAAAACCCCACTGAAGATCTCATAGGGGAGACATCTCTGAGGAGGGGCACGACTGTGAAATCCCCCGCTCGCGACTCTCCGGACTCTCGGACGACTTCTCCAGCAGCTGCAGTGCCTCCCTTCCCAGGCTCCAGGATTGTTGACTTCTGGCGGCAGGTGGGCAGGATGTAGCAGTGGAATAGCCCTCTTCCAGGGATCATGTCTACCAACTCTGGTATGTTATACACTCCCAAGTGCGTAGTACAGTGCTCTGCATGCAGTAAGTGCTCAATAAATACCAGCGATTGACTGATTCCAGCACCTGGGCTGCAGCTTCTGCCAGAGGACCTGTGGGTAGCAGTAGGGTGCAGTTCCTGAGTAAAATTTGTAGACATTAGAGTGGGACCCGGGATTTTTCCACCCCTGGTAGTAGGTCTGAATCTGATTTTGTTCTTTTTCCTTTTGTTTTGCTTTGTTTTTCAGTTTGACCCGTTATTAATTGAAAGCAAAAAAGCAGCAACAGTGGTGCTTATGCTTAATTCTCCAGAAGAGGAAATTTTGGCTAAAGCATGTGAAGCCATTTACAAGTTTGCACTAAAAGGTTGGTTTTTTGAAATCTTTCTTTCCATTTCAGAAGTCTCTTCAGGTGTTTCCTCCCTTATGGGTTCAATCAATCAAATCGGTGATATTTATTGAATGCTTACTGTGTGCAGAGCACTGTGCTAAGCGCTTGGGAGAATACAGTATAACAGGGTCGGTAGGCACATTCCCTACCCACAATGACCTTACAGTCTACAGTGTAGGGTCAATATTCCCCAGGTCCTACATGTCTCAGTATCACCAGGTCTTGGTGAAGTTATTTAGCACTGAGGAAATTGATTACTATAGGGGGTTTCCAGGCATTTGAAACATGGAAGAAGTCTGTAAGGCCATTTGCAATTTTCATTGGTGCTTTAAAAATTAAGGAGCTTCTTGCTGCAAAACAAGCAATTCTTCATCACCTCGTAAGTCTTGGAAATCCTGGCAAAACCCCTTAGGCCTGTTGTATGCCAAGATGGAGGAGGTTCATGGCTACACCAAGTGCCACAAACTCCTTCACTTCTCTGAAGCTTCTATAAAGTCCTTAAAGTCTATAAAGTCCAGTGGTTTCACAGTTGGCAAGTTTCGTAGCTGAATAAAGTCAATGAGAGATTCATTCATTCATTCAATCATATTTATTGAACGCTTACTGTGTGCAGAGCACTGTACTAAGCGCTTGGGAAGTACAAATTGGCCACATATAGAGGCGGTCCCTACCCAACAACGGGCTCATCATGCTATACACACACAAAGATTATATCTTGCTTTGCTGGTGAAAGAGCACCAGGCGGGGAGTTAGAGGACCTGGGTTCTACTCCCCTGTCTCTACCACATGCCTGCTGTGTGACCTTGGGCAAGGCACATCACTTCTCTGTGCCACAGGTTGCTCATCTGTAAAATGGGAACTAAATGCCTGTCTCCTTCCTAGTCTGTGAGTTCCATTGTTTATTGTATATCTACCCCAGCACTTAATACGGTGTTTGTTATATAATAAGACACTTGACAAAAATACCATAATTATTGTTACTGTTGTTTTGTGTGCAATAATGGAGCTGTTATCCCTTTTGCCTCCTTCTCATACAACCTTTGCAAAACTCTTTTCTGGACTTCAGTGTGCTCTCCTGGTCAGTATGTGGTAACTGACTCCCAGTTTTCAAATGAAATGCAGCACTAGCTGAGGCTTAGTTCTGCTGTATTCTTGAGCCATTTTCTCTGTTCTCCTTACTTGATTCAATATTCCATGTAGCAACTGCTTGGTTATCCTGCTATTCTCTTCACATGTCTGACCCAGCACAGCTGGGCTGAGGGGAGCAGCAGCAGCCTTCCAAGTAACAATAATAATAATGATAATTGTGGTATTTGTTGAGTGCTTACTATGTGCCAGGCACTATACTAAATGCTGGGGTGGATACAAGCAAATCGGGTTGGACACAGTCCCTAGCCTATGTGGGATTCATGGTCTCAACCCCCATTTGACAGCTGAAGGCCCAGAGAAGTGAAGTGACTTGCCTGAGGTCCCACAGCAGACAGGTAGCAGAGCCAGGATTTTGACTGACCCCCAGGCCTTGCTCTATCCAATACGCCTTACTCTCTGGCAGCTAAAATAGGGGGTCCCAAAGTAAGACTATCAGAAAAAATGTTTTAAAAGTACGATTCCCCCAGATCAATCAGTGGTATTTATTGAGCACGTACAATGTTCAGAACACTGAACTAAGCGCTTGGGAGAGTACCCAAAATGTAACAGAACAACAGGTAGACCAGTTGGCATGTGGCGGTCATTCCTCAACCCCTCTCCCTGGGCTAACTGAGAGGCAGAACATATGGGAAGGTCGTATATTTGAGAGACAGTTGGAGAATGCACCTAGGCCTTGCAAGCTGTGTAGTAAAACTAAGTCTTTATATATAAGATGTCCTCTAGACTGTAAGCTCATTATGGGCAGAGAATGTGTCTGTTTATTGTTATTTTGTACTCTCCCAAGTGTTTACTGTTCTCTGCACACAGTAAGCGCTCAATAAATATGACTGAATGAATGAATCGTAGTGACTATCAGTTGTGCATCAGTCGTCTCTTCTACACGCACCCTCATAGCCCTAGTTCACTGTCTGTAGTACCTTTTCTGAACTGGAAAGACTCTTCTCCATATATGTTGCCAACTTGTACTTCCCAAGCGCTTAGTACAGTGCTCTGCACACAGTAAGCGCTCAATAAATACGATTGATTGATTGATTCTCCATACAAATGAATTCAGAATTCTATGTAATCACCTTCAATCAAACGAGCCATAGTGTTTGTTGAGCACCTGATGTATATAAAGCACTGTACTAAGCACTTGGGAAAGTACAATAAAAAGACATGCCTCCTAGCCTCAAAGGGCTTACACTCTAGCAGCAGAAATTGACAGTCAATCAGTGGTGTTTATTGAGTGCTTATTTTGTGCAGAGCACTGCACTTAGGTAAGAGGAAGCAATAAAGTATAAAGATAGGTAAGTAAGTTCTTCAAGAGGGAGTTTGAGTTCCCCACTGACAAAGAAGTTCTGCAGTAGTAGTTGGGGGATGTAGTGTAGAGCTATGAGATTCAACAGGGAAGACTTTCTGGAGGAGGTGTGATTTCATAAGGGCTTTGAAACTGGGGAGAGCCGTGGTCTGCCAGATGTGAAGGGAGAGGGAATTCCAGGAAAAAAGGAAGGCATGAGCAAGAAGTCGGCAACGGGAGAGACAAATAGCAACCCACGGTGCTATTGATTAGCCTGTCAAAATTGGATTTTATTTGTAATTGTGTGTTAGGTATAAAAAAAGAGAAAAGACTCCTAATATAAGTGAAGACAATTTAATTCAATAATTGACATGTTATAATCACTCTCACTATACCCAGTATTTCTACTTGACTGATTTACAATTATGCTTTTTTCTATTACTAATCAAATAATGCTTCTGAGTAACTGTTGACAAATGAGATTGTGTTTAAAGCAGATATAAGTGGAAAATGTCAAAGGGGAGTTATAGGGTAGATACCAGTAAAGAGGAAAAGGAACTGACAAAAATATTAGTAAAAGCAAAGGGATGCCAAGATTAATAGCAATAAAAGGAAAAAAATACATATAATTGCAAGGTTAAGGCAATGGAAGAAGCAGAAACATGAATTCCCTGAAATAACCTTTAGTTGATCCGGTAGAAAAATCAAGAGGTGCTCAGCAGAATCCAGAAACTCTTTTATTGACGGAGTCAATAAAATAAGAACACATACAAGGGAAATTGAAAGAAACAAAATGCAACTATCCAACTCAGTCATCATATCTACTATTTTATATAAAAGCAAAAGCTAGCTTTTGCTAGATAAACATTCATCATATCTACTATTTCATATAAAAGCAAAAGCTAGATTTTGCTAGATAAACATGTAAGTAAAATGAAAATCCTTGGAATGAAGTAACTGCAAAATCAGAAAAAAATAGAAGCAAAGAAAAAGTAAGGAAAGAAGTTTAACAATGGTCACTAATAAAACTATTTGAAGAAAATTAGCTGTAGTCACTGTCAGTGTTTAATTTGACCCAGGAGAGGTGAGGCACCCAGAGAGATTGCATACCAACATAAGCATTAGGACTCACCCCTCATATCGCAGGGTTTAACCCCAACAAGGACTGGCCCAAATTGAACATTGGTCATAGTGGCACAGTTATAGACTGGGGAAAATAGGAAAAGGCAACTATTGGAAAATCTCCAGTAAAAAAAAAAAATGATAGAACAAGAAATGGCAAATATTGGGAAAACTCAAGTTAAAAAGAAAAAGATAGAGCCCACAGTAAGAACTTCAAGACAGTGGGATGAATGGGAATGAGAGAACAAAGATTCTGTGAAGCTGGTAATGGAGAAGGAGATTTTCCCCTGAGATCCAGTGGATCTCTGTCTTGAGTCATCATTTTCTCACTGGGTCGCAGAATGCTGCTAGAAGGCAGGCAGAGACGTAGCACATTTAATTAATTTGCAGAACTGGGACTGGGACCCAAGTCTCCCGCTTCCCAGCGCAGTGACTCGTTGCCCTTGGACCAACAGCAGAGCTAGTATATATTAAGAAAAACACCATTCTGAGAACTGTTTTGTGTATAATCCCTCTGTAACCTAGCAGGTGACAACTCTCTCTCGGGAGTCAATTTTCAGGCATTTCTTTCTGCTGACTAATTGGTTCTGTCAACTACCGCAGCAGGAGCTGAATGGTCCCACTTCAAGGAGGAGAAAAATGAGCCCCACTGCAGCGGGAAAAAGAAAAAGCAGGGGTGTGAAAACAAAACAGGTTCTCTAGGGTTTCTCCATGCTGGAACTTGCAGACAGAAGTCTCCAAAGTGCTAGTGTTGAAATTGAATAACCTCGCTTGAGGTTCTCCATCAGTCAACCAATCAGTGATATTTATTGAATGCTTACTATGTGCAGAGCGCTGTACGGAGTGCTTGGGAGAGTACAATACAACAGAATTAGCGGACACTTTCCCAGAAGGTCTTTGGGAACAATTAGTACTTCTTAGGATGAGCATTTTCAGAATGGGATGGCTTATGTTATAATGCAGTTTCACCAGCATAAGCCGAAAGGGAAAGAAGATCGAGAGGAATACAGACACCGACTTTTTGAGACCTTATTGAAAGAGTAAGGTAAACGCACTGTGGGCGGGGAACACATCTGCTAACTCTGTTGTTCTGTACTCTCTCAAGGCCTTAGTGTAGTACGTAGTAAGTGCGTAATAAATACAATTGATTAGGTGGAAAGTAATAGTATTAATAATAATAATTGTGGTTATTTGTTAAGTGTTTATTACGTGCCAGGAATCAGGTCACACATGGGACTCACAGTCTAAGGAGGAGGGAGAACAAGGTATTGATTTCCCATTTTGCAGATGAGGGAACTGAGGCACAGAGAAGTGAAGTGCTAGCCCAAGGTCCCACAGGAGACAAGCAGTGAAGCCAGGATTTGAACCCAGGTCCTACTGACTCTCAGGCCCGGGCTCTATTCACTAGGCCATGCTGCTCTTCTCTTACCTTCTCCAATCACTTCAAAGCAGCAAGGAAGAATATTCCAAGGTTCACTGTGACCCAAGAGAGGGAAAGTCAGTGAAGAAATGAGGGGGAAAGCCCGGGAGCCCGGGTTCAAAAGAGTAGATTGATTTGATCATTTGACTAAGTGTGGATTATTTCACCCTAGGTGAGGAAAATAAATCAACTCTGCTTGAACTTGGAGCTGTGGAACCTTTGTCCAGACTGCTTTTACACGAAGATAGAATTGTACGCAGAAACGCTACCATGGTGTTTGGAATCATGGCTTCTAACAGTAAGAAATTCCATCGTTAGAGCTGATTTTTTCATGACCCTTTGAGCCAGTTAATCCCAGTGCATAAATTACTCCCTGGGAATAACAGGCACTTTTGGAGTTTCATCCTTTTCAAGCCATTAGGGAACTATTAATGCCCTGAAGCAGTAATTTACCAAATGGTCCCTTAGTGGTCTCAGAGAGTCAATGCGGTTTCATATACATACAATTTGTCCTCGGGATTCAAAGATGGCACTGCTGACAATGAGTGTTCATCCTTTGAAGGTGGTGGCTATAAGAATTCTCTTTCACACTTTATGCTGGAAAAGATACAGGGAATATTTCCTGCCTCTTGCCTGAAGCGGGTGAACAATCTGCCACAGAAACAAAGCCTGACTGTTAATTTAAAGAATATAATTTCTAAAGAAATGTATATTTTTTACTATTAATCTTCTAGTAGGCGATATAAAATTTTTAAGTTCCAATCAATATGTTTTACTTTTTCATCTTGATATTAAAAATGGAATTTTTTTGCTTAAGCAAATCATTGCTCTTATGAAATATGTCGACTTTGCAAATCTCATTACGAGTGGTTTAAAAATGTAAACATAGATGTATATTAATATCCATATTTATGTACACCTCCTGTCACTCTTGAGATGGGAGGGGGAATCTATGAATTAAAGGCAAACAATGTGAATTTCCACGATTCCATTCCTCATTTCAAAAGTAAAAACGTGGTTCTTTGTAACTCTGCCTGGAAGCCTCCTTTTATTATGAAAAATCTGGACAAGCCACTAAGAATCTGCCTAAATTGGCAATTAGAGGAAAAAAGAAAGAGAGAGGGAAAGAGAAAAGCTAGGGACAGATAGAGACAGACACCTATCTCCACCCTCTGGCTACCCTCTGCTCTCCCCTTCCTCCTGTCCCTCTCACACTCATCCAAAAAGATACTCCTTTCAAAGAGTTAGCGGCAAAAGGAAGAGGGGGAAATGCAGCTGGAATCAATCAATCAATCAGTGATATTTATTGAGCAATTAAGTGCGAAGAGCACTGCATTAAGAGTTTGGGAGCATACAATATTGCAGAGTTGGCAGTCACATTCCCTGCCCACAAGGAGCTTACAATCTAAAGGAAGATAGGAGTCCATTTACTACCCCTGCCTCTGCAGGCACCCAGCTCTTTGCTTCTATTTGGTTTGCTTGCATCTGCTCTTTGCAGATACCTCTGAAAGGGATTGTTTAAGGAAAATAAATTCTCCCCTTCCATACATAGAAAAGTAGAACCAGTATTTACAAAATAGGTTCTTAGAATAAATACTTGGTTATAGTCTGTAACAAATTTTTCATGATGCCCAAATAAAAAACATTATGATCATATTTGAAATTTTAATTTACTTTTCATCATAAACAGTTGAATGCTAAAATACATTGAAATTAATGTACCACCAGCCTAGGGGACACTACAATGTTCCAACATACTATTTTCTCTACATTTTGAAGTAGGCTAACTCCACGTATTTCCCTACTCTGTCTTTTTTTTTTCCTGAAATTTCGATCCACGTTGAATTCCAGTTTTTTTCTGAAGTAGTCTTATTCAGGATTAGGAAGCCTCATTGTCTTTCACCTAGTTTTTCCTTCAGATAACTTTAGATAGAAGAAAGCAATGTGGCCTTGTGTAAAGAGTACTGACCTTGGAGTCATAATAATAATAATAATAATAATGTTGGTATTTGTTCAGTGTTTACTGTGTGCCAAGCACTGTAGTAAGCACTGGGGGAGATACCAGATAATCAGGTTGTCCGACGTGGGGCTCACAGTCTTCATCCCCCTTTTACAGATGAGGTAACTGAGGCACGGGGACGTTAAGTGACTTGCCCAAGTTCACACAGCAGACCCGGCCCTGCCACTCACCTTCTGTGTGATCCAGGTCAAGGCACTTAATTTCTCTGGGCCTCAAAATGGGAATTCAATACCCATGTTCCCTCCTACTTAGAATGTGAGCCCCATATGGGACCCGATTATCTCAGTACAATGCTTGGCAGATAGTAAGAGCTTATGTATTATTATTGTTTTGACTTTTCAGTTTCTTCTTCAAACATGGTATCATAATTTAGATGTATGTTTCTTTCCTTATAGATGATTTTAAAAAATTATTGAGAGAGTTGGATATCATGAGTTCCGTCATTGCTCAACTGGCACCAGAAGGTAATTTCACACAATTCCTTTATTCTAAAAGAATTGAAATAATTTACTTTTCATTTTATCAGTTCATTATAAAAATTTCTGATTTGTGTTAAGAAATGTCATTTATAATTGAAATGTCAACTTTTTTAGTCACCATCTAGGTAATCAATCAAACAGTAGTATTTATTGAGCACCTGCTGCATGCAGAGCACTGCACTAAGCACTTGGAGAGTATAGTAAAGTTAGGAATGATCACTGCTCTTGAATTGCTTACAGTCAAATTTGGGAGATAGACACTAGAACAATTCACAGTGAGGAGGAAGAAGGAAAGAGGTATTATTTATTTGTATTAATGTCTAGTTCACCTCTAGGCCATGAGCTCATTGTGGGCAGAGAACAGGTCTGCCAACTCTGTTGTAAGGGCTTAGTTCAGTGCTCTGCACATAGCAGTCAATAAATATCATTGATTATGATAGGTGAGAAATCGCTCAAGTAATGGGTATGTACAGAAATGCAACAGGGGGTGGTGAGCATAAAAGTGTATAATGGGTACAGAAGTGCCAAGGAGGTAGTTGTGAAGGAAAGACTGGGGGAAAGAAGAACATGCCAAATACTGTACTAAGTGCTGGGCTAGATAACAAGATAATCAGGTAGGATACAGCCCCTTGTCTCACATAGTCTAATTTGTGGGCAGCGTTCATGTCTACCAATTTTATTGTATTGTGCTCTCTCAAGCATTTAGCACAATGCTCTGCACACAGGAAGCTAAATACCACTGATTGATTGACAAATGCAGAGTTTCGCAAGCTTATACCTAAATGTCAGTTAGCACAGTGCTATGGTTTCATTAATGCCATGAATTTCACTTTTTGTCTAGTTCCCTTCCACTTTCATCCTGCCATCCAACCTCCATTGTAGGATCTCATTTGTTGGCCCAACTCCACGTCCATTCACAGGCCAGGTTTGCCTGACATCTTAACTCTGAAATTCATCAACACTGCCCAGTTTCTGGACAAAAGGGAACTGGCAGGGGATGACCCGGGGATGTGGGGTAGTTTCGTTCTGAGATGCCTGGTCACCGGCCCACCAGAAATCAGCTCCTCCTAAGCGCTTACTGATAAGTTCTTAAATCTCAGTCTGTTTGATTCTTTAGATGCGATTCATTTTGTAAAGCAAAGGGCACTGAGAGGAAGCATAAATCTGGTATCCTAACCGACTTTGGTTTCTACCACTAAAACTCTGAAGCTGTTTTGACTCAGTAGCATCGTGAACCTTGTAGACTGACAAGATTTCCCCAAAGATAAGATTTATAGCTGATGAATGCACATGGGCCATAATTCCATTCTTTATTTTCAACATGCAGAAGACGTAGTTATCCATGAGTTTGCTAGTCTTTGCCTTGCAAACATGGCTGTGGAGTATACCAGCAAAGTGCAAATATTTGAACAAGGTGGCCTAGAGCCCCTAATCAGACTGTTAAGTAGCCCAGACCCTGATGTTAAGAAGAATGCTGTTGAATGCATCTACAATCTGGTCCAGGTAAAGTGTTTTAAAATTTTATTCTACTAAAATGCATCCTAAAAGGGTTTTTTCCTTTCAGAAACTCAACATTTTTTTACAGCTAAACCGCTTAATGCGAAAGCAAGATGGGGTTCCCTGGAAATGTGGTTATTTTCATGATGACTGAAAGGTGGGGAGTTGTAATATATGGGGAGTTGTAATATAATTTTGAGTCTTCTCAGAAAGCTGTAGAAGGAGCTTGTCCTGCCTTTTGAGTTAGTGGTTTTTCAACTTTGTCCAATTTCAGTTGAACAGCAAGCCTTCTTTTCTTCATAAAGTACCTTGCAACAGACAATTTTTGAATTTCTTCACATCCTTTTGAACTCCCCTCTCCACTCATATCTTCAAGTTCGAAGGACAAGTTTGAAAGGTGTTTACATCTGTATACATTTAAGCGTACCACTTCTCTACTAGGATCTGCATCTTCAGTCATTTTCATAAATTCATGTACTTAAAAATTGATATAAACCATCTCAAAACCCAAACCCCCCAATATTTAGCAGCAGACCTTGCTACATTATGAATGAAGGTTAAAAAGTAATAATTCTGGAGATTGGGAGTGGGGAAGTTGGGGGAGATGGGGGTGATTTTAGTAAATTGCAGTAAAGTACTCTGCGCACAGTGGGTGTACAATAAACTCTGTTGCCCACCTAATTATTCCTGAAGGCATTTCTGATGCTGCAGTAGATAAAAACATTACCATTAATCTTCACGGTTTTGAACTGGGAAA
This sequence comes from Tachyglossus aculeatus, assembly GCF_015852505.1. Taxonomy (NCBI): domain Eukaryota; kingdom Metazoa; phylum Chordata; class Mammalia; order Monotremata; family Tachyglossidae; genus Tachyglossus; species Tachyglossus aculeatus. The sequence continues at coordinate 20,691,734 of NC_052078.1, read as the reverse complement.
GGTATAAGAGAATGTGTCTACCTCTGTGGTATTATACTCTCCCAAGCACTTAGTATAGAGGCCTGCACACAGTAAGCACTCAATAAGTACCATTGATTGATTGATTCACAATTTAACCACATTTTCAAGGAACACGTCATGGCTGTATGGTGGGATTTGTCTGTACTGTTATTTTAATTAATTTATTTTATTTCATTTTCTTTTTGTTTTGCCCTTGTCTCTCCCTTACTGTTTGTCCTCTTCCCACCACTTTGTATTGCGAACCCCTTGTAGATTTAGGAGTCGACTGAATCCCAGTGCTCAGTACAAGGCTTCAGACATTGTAAATGTGTCGTAAATGTGATTGACTGCTTTGCCAAACTGTCTAGAACAAACCTGATAACCAGTGTAACTGTTTTCTTTCTTGTCCTCAGAAATCATTTAATACCTCGTTCAGTGTTTTACAAGCAGGAGGTCTTCAATAAGCCCTGTTAACTAGCCAAGCAACTCAAAAGGAAAGCCAATCATAAAGATTCAATCCATACAATGGGGAAACAAATGACCATATCTGCTAAAGGGAACCAGAATAAACTTGGACAGCTTTCCCCCCAACCCCCTCCCCCCAAAAGCCAATTACCCTCAGAAGGGTGGGAAGGCAGAAGAATAGGCACAGAGCCCCTCAGTGTTTGAGAAGACCCAAGGGTGCACCCCCACCATTTATATGCTGGCCTCTCCGAAACCAGGGTTCCTTTTTTAGCTAACACTGCACTGGTAAATTCTCTGCCCTTTTCTGAGGCATCCTTTCTCCTTCCTGGAAGATTCCCTGAAGTTTTGAATGGATCAGCTACTAAGTATTTTGGAACCCACTAAACTAAGCTCCTCGAGGTCAGGATAGCGCCTGCTTACTTTATTGAACTTTCCCAAGTGCTTGGTACAGTGCTCTGCCCACAGTAAGCGCTCAAAAAATGTCATCCCTTGACTGATTGATTGAACGTAAGTACAGTGCTTTGCACATGGTTAAGTGCTCAATAAATACGATTGAATGAACCCTGCAATTCTCTGGCTGGAGTCAGGAATCCTCCCTTCGGCACTCAAACACACCTGGATTTCCACTTTCCAAAGGGACTGCCTGTCACCCGGGAGGACTGACCTGGCGTTGAATTTCCCCTGGCTACACGGGGCTGTCAGGTTTAGAAAAAGCTGAAAAAGACTTCGCATCTTTTCAGTTCCTGTCATTTCAGTTTCGACAATCAATGCCGTGGTCGAAAGGGTGGGACGACTCCGTGGGACTGTGAGATCAGCGCCCTCTGCAGCATCCTTTGGTTGCATCAGCAGAACAGGGAGATCAATTCTCAATATGATTTCAATTCTCAATATCAATTCTCAATCCATGCCTCTTTTGCTTATCCATTATAAGATTTCCTGACTCTTATAGTGATCACACAGGGCATCTTCATACCCTGGGCTTCAAGGCTGTCCATCACCTCGCCCCCTCCTACCTCACCTCCCTTCTCTCCTTCTCCAGCCCAGCCCGCACCCTCCGCTCCTCTGCCGCTAATCTCCTCACCGTACCTCGTTCTCGCCCGTCCCGCCATCGACCCCCGGCCCACGTCATCCCCCGGGCCTGGAATGTCCTCCCTCTGCCCATCCGCCAAGCTCGCTCTCTTCCTCCCTTCAAGGCCCTACTGAGAGCTCACCTACTCCAGGAGGCCTTCCCAGACTGAGCCCCATCCTTCCTCTCCCCCTCGTCCCCCTCTCCATCCCCCCATCTTACCTCCTTCCCTTCCCCACTGCACCTGTATATATGTATATATGTTTGTACATATTTGTTACTCTATTTATTTTACTTGTACATATCTATTCTATTTATTTTATTTTGTTAGTGTGTTTGGTTTTGTTCTCTGTCTTCCCCTTTTAGACTGTGAGCCCACTGTTGGGTAGGGACTGTCTCTATATGTTGCCAACTTGTACTTCCCAAGCGCTTAGTACAGTGCTCTGCACACAGTAAGCGCTCAATAAATATGATTGATGATGATGATCCTCGTGTGCCAGTTCCACAGTCATCGACTGCAGGGAACCAATCTGAATTACTCCTGTTGAAGTGTGGGTGTGAACGAGGAGAAAATTACCCTCTACCCGAGAACCATTATGTTTATTTCTGTGACTTTCTCAACTTTGTTTTCCAAATTGAGCACTGGCACATCTCACTTGAGACCTACCAAATGCAAAATGGATTGAAGGTTGAATGATTTGCAAGAGCATGCCGTCAGGCACTTACTATTGGGAAGATACTTTCCCAAATTAAGGGAACTTTTAAAATGCTATCTTAAAGTTATCAGACTTTCAAAATAATTTACCATTGCCCTGAAAATAAATAACACTGATTTTAGTCTTTTAGGTTAAAAAATGTATTTAAATATCCACAAATTGAGTTCTGAAATGTTGTATGTGTGAACACTTTAAAATATTACAAATTGAGTCCTGGAATGAAAATGTCACCTATTATTTCTCTGAGAATTATAAGAAATGTTTTATCTCAGTCAACTCCTTTGGTTATTTTTGTTTGTAAGTCATATTGAAAGAAAAACTTTAGAAAAAAAATCCCCAAAATTATTGGTGCAGATTAGAAAGTGGAATTTCCCTGTCTCTTTGTGAATGTGTCTTTTGCATCGTCTATATGATGCATATATCTTCTTCCAACTTGCAGGATTTTCAGAGTCGTGCTGCAGTTCGTGAGTTAAATGCAATCCCTCCCTTACTGGAACTCCTAAAATCTGAATACCCCATCATTCAGTTGTTGGCTCTCAAGACTTTGGGTATTATAAGCAATGATAAAGAAACTAGAATAATACTACAAGAAAATCAAGGACTGGATCACCTCCTTAAAATACTAGAAACTAAGGTAATTCAGTTACCTAGGTCTAAATAAATGTGTTTTATAAAAATTAGAAAACAGTTCTGGTTTTCAAGTAAACTCTAGTTTAAACATCGGCCAATTAAAGGTTAAACGTTAGACACTAAATAATCTGGCTTGGTTTGATGCCACTGCAAAATCTGAGATGTTATGATGTGATATCATAACATCAGGATATAAGAGCATGACATCATGCAACCTGTGGGTGTAGTACTGCCATCCACACTGAATCATTTTCTGCCTCTGGAGACCACTCCAGCCTGGATATGAATATTGGACTGGAGCTGAATAAGTGCGGGGCAGAAGAAGAATCCCTAGACTGGGAAAGAGTTGTCTTTCAAGGCAGTGAAGATTGAAAAGCTGAGGTCACCACATGGTTGTGGGGGGGCCAAGGCAGGACAAACACCAAAAAGGTGCGGGGGCTGAAAACAGAATTAGAAAGCCTCTAAACCCTAAGCCTCTAAGCCTAACCCTAACCTCTAAGCCTCTAAGGAAGCAGTGTAGCCTAGTGGAAATAACTTGGGCCTCGGAGTCAGAGGACATGGCTACTAATTCTGGTTCCACTACTTGCCTGCTGCGTGACTTTGGGCAAGTCACTTAATTTCTCTGGATAAAATACCTGTCTTTCCTCCCCTTTAGACTGTGAGCCCCATGTGGGACAGGGACTGTGTCCGATCTGATTGTATGTAGCCCAGTTCTTGGAACATAACAGCATTTACAAATGCCACAATTATGATTATTATTATTAGACACCAAAAGAGCCGCTGAATGGGGAACTGAAAGTGGAAACAAATGTTTCAGACACCGTGAGGGACAGTCTCAAACAATATGACACAGCAGAGGAGTGTTGAGAGACAATCCAACCGACAGAACTTCCTGGCCTAATCCCCCTCTAGACTGTAAACTCATGGCAGGGAAACAATTCTGTTGCAAGTGCTTAGTACAGTGCTGTGCACACAGTAAGCACTCAGTAAATACTATTGATTGGTGGATAGGCTCTGCAAATGACAAGCACATCAGAATGGTAAAGAGCAGTCGTTACAAAATGTGGAATGGAGTATTTTTAAACTTGCAGGGGTTTTGATCAAATTCCTGGGCATGTCTTTGACATGAAACTGAGTTCATTTTGGGGTGTTCCCTTCTCAGTCACTTATCATGGATAAGCTCTCACCGACAGTTGTATCATCTTCAAATATAGAATGATATTTATTTGAATTCATTCTTTCCCTTTTTTCTTTGTGAGATAATTAGTAGATAATGATGCGGGATTACTTGGTTAATTTTTTTCAAGTTTTGCAAAAATGTTGTTTAAACTTCATCGGACGGCTAATCAGAGAAGCAGGATAATCTAGTGGTTTGAACACAGCATGAAAAAGTGGAGTTCTAATCCTAATTCCACCGCTCTCTTCCTGGGTGACCTTGAGCAAATCATCTGTTTCCTGTGCTTTCCTCTGAGATGACGGTTGCATAGGTTCTCCGAAAATCTTTGAAATAGATGGTGATTTATAAAAACTATTTATCTTAAGGGGAGATCGGGCTGCCCCCCTCTCAAATTAGCCTAAAATAACATTTTCTAAATTCCTCTAATGGTTCGGCTGTGTCACCTTCAGACATAAATCAGCCACATTCTGCTGTTACTGAGACTTTTAAGTACGAAACCCAGTTCAGCATTTTCCATGTCTTCAAAGACGCCCTGCCCTGCCCCTGACCTCCCTTCCAATAGTATTTAGCGCTGTGTTGGGCTAATACGTAGGGATGAAGATGGAACTCGACATGGCCTTGAGGGGTTGGGAAGGAGGAGGAGGGAGACTTTTCTTGCCCCACTGCCAAGCTTAAACTTGCAGAGGTTGTGATCAAATCCGTGGGCCTGCCTTTGACATGGAACCGAGTTCATTATTTGGTGTTCGCTTTTATCCCCGCTCCACTCCCCACCTCTTCCCTCCCCTCCCGGCCTCCCAGGGGCTACTGGAGCCACAGTGAGTTGTAGTCTGATCAAAACTGACTTTGGCCACCCTTGAATTGGGAATCGAAAAAAAAACCATAAGGCAATTCGATTCTGATTAACACCTTGTTTATTTTGTATTACCAGGAATTTAATGACCTTCATGTAGAAGCCCTTGCTGTTATAGCCAATTGTCTTGAGGATATAGATACGATGCAGCTAATTCAGCAGTCTGGCGGCCTTAAAAAGCTCCTGTCATTTGCGGAAACCTCCACTGTTCCTGATATCCAGAAGAACGCAGCTAAGGCAATTGCTAAAGCAGCTTCTGATTGTATGTCTCTCTCTCTTTTTTTTTCCAAACAAAGCACACTGATTTTTCTTAGCATATTTTGCCTTTTATTTAATTAAGTTTGAATGCTTCTTTTAAATATTAACCAGTATAGAGTGGTTAAACTAGAATAGCAATCATGGAACTAATTCTTTCACCTAAGGGGGGCACGCCTCATCTAAATGTCAAATTAGGATAGATATTCCTCTAGTGGTGATTTACTTGACCTTCCATTGGCCTACAGATTAGTAATCCCAGAGGAATGTACCTGGATTCTTATCATTTCCTAATTATTCTTTCTCTGGGTGAGTTGATCTGCATTTTAACCTCTTTTATTTTGCCTTGGGTTTCAGCATTATTCATAACCTATGCATTATTTGTGATCAGAAGGCTATTGTTTAAATAAGTCAACCCTTGAAATAGCACCTATACAGTAATTTTTCAAGTTGCAATCTAAGTCTAGTAGTGGTACATAGCAAGATCTGAGAAATAATATACTCATAACTATACATTAAAAAGAATTTCATTTCAGTGACAGATTTTGGTGACATAAATCTGTAAAGTTGAGTGGTTTGTTTTTGTCACCAGAACCAAAGATGAAATTGCAATTTTAATTTATGTCTATTTAGAGGATATTACTTAAAATTACATGTGATTTAAAATATTTCCTTTCCCTGATGTAACACTCCTCTTCCTAAGAATGACAGCTTGACTATTTTAAGTGATTTATATTTTGATCATATATAATACTATAGCAAAATAATTTCCATCTCAATCTACTCTGGAGATCTTCAGTGCCAATGCCGCCGTAGTGCAGCAGACAGAACTGCGCCGAAGGGGATGGAAAGTCCACGTGTGGAATCGGTGTCGAAACATTCCTGAAGAACTCTGTCGATCAGAACTGACTTGGTGATAGGACATGACACTGATCTTAGATCAGTTGATTTTCTCCAGTTTAGGAGCCCCTGTAAATTTTGTCTTCAAATTTTTTCCACTCAAACTAGATAAAGCTCCGTGTCCCTCCTTTCTCACCCCTCCCAGAAGGTCCCGTTTTCCGCAACCTCAACACACCTGCTCTTCCAATTAACGTCCAAGGCCTCCTCCTCCCCAGCCCACCTACAGCGGGCTCGTCCCCCTCTTCATCCCCCCCTTCTTACCTCCTTCCCTTCCCCACAGCACCTGTATATATGTATATATGTTTGTACATATTTATTACTCTATTTATTTATTTATTTTACTTGTACATATCTATTCTAATTATTTTATTTTGTTAGTATGTTTGGTTTTGTTCTCTGTCTTCCCCTTTTAGACTGTGAGCCCACTGTTGGGTAGGGACTGTCTCTATATGTTGCCAATTTGTACTTCCCAAGCGCTTAGTACAGTGCTCTGCACACAGTAAGCGCTCAATAAATACGATTGATGATGATGATGATACAGTGCTGGGTCAGGGTGGGAGGGTGCTGTGTGGAGGCTTCCTTCTCCCCTGAGAAGACAGCTATGGCAGCCGTGTTGCCAGGGGGCCTGGGGGGAGAGGATAGGGAATGCCTGTAAGGCTAGCAGAGGTGGAGGGTGATGCCACCACCCGGCCCCTCTATTCTGGATGCCATGACAGGGCCCGGGCATGCAGGCGGCATCAGTGGAAGAACGCGGTATTTGTTAAGCACTTACTATGTGCCAGGCACTAGTAGATACAAGCTAAAATGGTTGGACAAAATACATATCAGCCAGTCATATTTTTTGAGCACTTACTGTGTGCAGAGCACTTTACTAAGCGCTTGGAAGAGTACAATATAACGGTATAACAGACACATTCCCTGCTCACAACGAGTTTGCAGTCTAATCTCCATTTTACAGATGAGGGAACTGAGGCACAAAGAAGTTAAGCGATTTACCCAAGGCCATACAGGAGACGAGGCAGAGTCGGGATTAGAACCTAGATCCTTCTGACTCTCAGGCCTGGGCTGTATCCACTAGGCCATGCTGCTTTTCTGTCCCAAGTTCCCTGTACACTGGGGACTCCATTGACTGTCTCTATATGTTGCCAACATGTACTTCCCAAGCGCTTAGTACAGTGCTCTGCACACAGTAAGCGCTCAATAAATACGATTGATGATGATGATGGAGCTCAACCACTCAACCCTCCAACTTGGGACTGCAGGGTTGGGGTAGGTAGCAACAGTGTGGGAGAAAGAAGTAGCGTGTGGAGACCCTTCCTTTGTGGAACACCTCCTCGGGGAGGATCTAGGAAATTTCCAGGAATGGGGATGTCTGGATTGGGAAGGACTGGGGCAAGGTCCCTTCCCACTTTAATTCAGTAGAGCAAAGGTTTAATCTGCGTGAAATTTGAACACAAGTAAATTTTGCCCCTCTGACATGGAGTCCTTGTATCTTCTACAGTTGTCAACAAGGACTTGTTAGCGCAGTGGAGTGGAATTTTCAATCAGAATTGTGAATTTTCACTGTGTTCCCTTCTTGTCTTGGCCACTTGACCATATTGAGCAATCTTCATACAGTATAAAGTGAAGGCAAAAGATGGCAATTATTCAATTAATATGTTCCATAGAAACAGACAATCTGGACAATTCAGGGTGCTAGGAACATTTTTTTGGCCTGAATTATTCAGTCAGTGGTATTTATTGGGTGCTTACTATGGGAAGAGTATTGTACTTAGCATTTGGGAGAGTACAACAGACTGAGTAGACATAATCCCTAACTTCAAGGATTTTACAGTCTAATGGGAAAATCTTACAGTCTACCATCGATCTTTTTCCTTAGCTGTACAATAGGAATGGCTTTAAAATATACCCCAGGTGGATATAAATAAAATTACAGCACTACTGAAAAGCTATGATGGACAGCTCTTGTTTGGATGATTTGATTTTGTTTATTCATATTTTAATTTATTTAGCACCTCCTTGGAGTCATTCAAAACACTTAATGTGTGGGTAAATTACCTTTCACGATTCTTCACTGAAGTAGAGAACAGAGAAAAAGAACTTCTAGATCCTATAACCTTTCTAAAATTCAATCATTAATTCTGCTAAGGGTGGCAGATTGAAGATTAGGATTATAAATAATATATAAAGTCTAGGAACAGGTTGTTGTTAGTACTTGGTTCTAGTTGCACAGCATTTGTTTTAAAATGTATAACTTAAATCTCATTTTCACCCTTCATTCCCTTCCTATCTTTTCTATTTTTCTAGGCCCTTGGGTTGCAGTAATTTTGGCTTATACCAAGTATAAAAAACACATTCCTAAGGGAGCCCGCCATGTGCTCCCTGGGTTATGTTGTCACAAATTATTTGATAACTGGTCAGCAATAATCTACCTTCTTGCTAGCCCTTGCTAGTTGAAATTAATTCTGAAGCTTTCCTTTTACATCTAGGTGATATTCTTCAGAAGATGCCAGCAAGCACAGAAAGGTTATTAAGTGGAGGGTTATAAAATGGAGGGAGAAAATGCTGGCGGTTGAGGGAAATGGTCGCCCTGCACTGTCCCCGTGTTAAAGCAAATTCAGTAAATCCTTTGACCTGGAGAGATCGGAAGGAAGGAGTTAATGACATTACTGCCAGCTAGGTTTATGGAGTGACTTTGGCTTCACAGGAGGAGCGAAGGTGGCAAAAAAAAACTACTCTTTGAAATGTGGGGAGGAAAAAGATCCGAACAAACTGGAGCATTTGCAACTGCAAAATGCAGGGGCCTTTTGTTTTAGTGGACCTAAAGACAGTTATTTTTAAAGTTTATTAGTCTGCATTAGAGGCATATCAAGCATATGCATCTTCACTGTCACTGTAATTAAAATGTAAATGCTTGACTTCTCGGTGTAGGAATTCAATATTGTACTGAGTTAATATGTTACTTCGTTTTTAAAATCTGTTATAACTACACAGCAGTCTGCACTTTCGAGGTTTGGTGAACACAGCTGGATTTTGAGAACAATCCCAGCAGGGTTGAGAAACTAATTGCCTTCAGTATTGATTTAAATGAAGATTTTTACCTCTGCTATAATTGTGTATGTATCTATTTTCTGACTGTTGCAGTTACATACTGTAAAGTCAGTTTCATAGATTAGTACTGTTGTCATTTTTTTTACTGATGGGAATAATACGTAGTTGGGAGATAACTATTCAGAAAGTTTGATGGAAATGCATCGTGCAAGCCACATAAACAAAGGATCTCAGGTCAAACAAATGTTCTATTGAATTCAAAATATTATTTTTAGTACAACAAAGACTACTTGAGAAGTAGCTATTAAAACATTATTATGAGAACAACAACATTAAGGATTAATTGTAAGATTTTTAGCTTATGCTTATGCTTTCTTCCAATTAAGGAGATACAGCCTAGGAAAGGTAAAAACACAAGACTTGGTTCCAGATCAACCTAATGTGAGGATGTGGGATGAAAATGAAAATACCTACAACTGTACCAGCTGCATATGTAGTATTTTTGTGTGCACTGCAATATATTCACGTGATTTAAAGGTTAAAAGAGCTATTACTGCAAATCTAGTGTTGGCATCCAAATGGTAAATCTGTCTGCAAAAAGGATGATTCAGTTTGTTTCATAAAACTATGGGAGAAAGTATACATGAAATAAAAAATAGTAATCCTTAAAGATATATTTAGCTACTGATATCAATGGAAAAGTTTTCTGGAATGAAACAGGCAAATAACTTTTTGAAATTTGGGGGTCTGCCCATAAGCACTCAATTAAAGTCTGAATTTCTACCTCAAATTATAATTGAAATTAAAGTTTCTACTTTATTTGTGATAAGATTTTTAAAATACAAAACAATCTTCCAACCCACTTTATTAAAAAATTAACTTCCGAAGAACTAAAAACCACCTTAAAACTTAACTAAAAATAATTACATTGGCAAGAAAAAAGACATTTCTTATCCATTCAATTTCAATTTGCAATTAATGTCAACTGTTGTGTATTATTTTTAAAGTATGCCAAAGTATACTTTAGTGTTTTTCATTCAGTACATAATTTTATTGAAACAGAAACTGAATTATTTAGAACTAGCTTTACAGGAGAAAGCAGTCTTTTCCTGTTTTATCATTTTCTACATTAGGTTAATGAAATGATCTTATTATCTACTTATCTAATAGATTTTAAAAATATGGTTATTTTTCTCACAAATCGATTACAATGACCAAATGAGCAAAGAAAGTCTCTGGTGAATTTTGAAAGCCAAAAATATGCTTTATTTCAAATTTAGTTTTCTCTAATGAACCAGGAAGAATACTGATCTTTTTTCCCAAAGCAAATGAACTTGGGTATCGTATAAACATTAAGCTATTCTGCTTCCTAGCTGATAAATGATCATTAACATGATTATTTTATGTTCCCTAGCATTAAAATAGGTTTCATACTTTTCAATTATATCTTTCAATTGTATTGTTCAGATAAGATAGAAAAACTTTTAGCCTCTCATTTGAATTCTACATTTTTTATGGTATTTGTTAAGCACATACTATGTGCCAAGCATTACACTAAGCGCTGGGGTGGATACAAGATAATTGGGTTGGATTATCTGCATTCATTTTCTCAACCCCTCATTCTGCCTGATTGTTGGTTACCATGTGTCAAGATTGACAGCCAGCACGAACAGAGTGAATTCCTGAATTTAGTGGCTCTTTTGCCATCATTTTCTAAGAGGGTGACTCCAATTAGCCTAATAGAAAGGGAGATTATATTCACCTCTAGAATGCAAGCTCATTGTGAGTAGGAAATATGTCTACCAACTCTGTTATATTATACTCTCCCAAGAGCTTAGTACAGTGCTGTGCACACAGTAAGTGCTCAATAAATATGATTGATTGATCTAGTAATATGACAATGTTATCTATTCAGTGCTTACTCTGTGCCAAGCACTGGGGGAGATACAAAATAATTAGAAACAGCCCCTATCCCACATGGTCCTCACAGCCTAGAAGGGGAAGAGAACAAGTGCCTTGTCCCCATTTATAGATAAGGAAACTGAGGCCCAGGGAAGTTAAGTGACTTACCCAAGGTCACACAGAGCCAAGTGGTGATGCCAGGACTAGAACTCCAGTCTCCTGACTCCCAGACCATACTAAACATAAATATGTTAAATAGTAAATGATATAATCAATCATTTTTATTGAGCGCTTACTGTGAACAAAGCACTGTATTAAGTGCTTGGGAGAGTACAGTATAACAAAGTTGGTAGACATGCTCCCTAGTTGTATTTTATAATTTTAAAACAGTGAATTTATAATTTTGTAACATAATGAATAGCATAATGAATTTATAGAGAAACTATTATATTTAAAAATATATTATATCACTATATAAATTCATTATGCTAAATAGCAAGAAAGTATCAATTCTTAATTTTTTAAGCTTCTTTGTGACTAGAGTTGCGTGCCAAAATTTTTCATGTACATTTAAGTGCTGTATTGCTGTATTGCAGGCCTGTTTCTCCAAAGATGTCCAAATCTACCCCACATGGGAAAAATGAACAAGATCATGCAATAAGAGTTGAGGGGTTTTTTTCTGGCA